>NC_136071.1:1165304855-1167704855 GCF_964261635.1 Lissotriton helveticus
CACCTCATTCCAGCCTGAAAGATGGTAATTACCTCAGAGGACATATTGCCTGCACAAGTATCTAAAGAAGATTTTGTCTACCACATAGACAGTCAAACTCTTGATAAAACTATCATGATGGCCATAGAGTCATCCATATTGCTACCGTCAAATACTCATGATCATGGTGCTTTTTGGTGTGCATATTCTTGCCCTGGACCTTGACTTATTTTCATTTTTCTCTAAATTAAGTAAATGCTGTTTCAAAATGCCAGGGGTGGCAAACAGTATACTGTACAATCAGTAAATCCACCACTTTCTTTTTAGGAAAAGCCTGGATAATCGCCTACACCACCAAGACAACTGTTTGATGATGTTATGACTTACCCATGTGCAATAGTTGTATTCAGGTCAGAAAAAAATACATGTTTACTCTACTCATTGGGCTTTGAGTGCTATTTTTAAACGGTATGCAACGTTTACAACAAATTTTTTACAACGCACTACCTTTCCAACGCAGGTATTACCACGCATACCATTACAACGCATTGCGCTGGGGGGCGCTCTAGGGTAAGTAATACGTTTAATTTTCTATCCAACACCTTCCCTAGTGTCCACGGGGACTGGAGTTGGAATAGAAAATTATACTTACCACTATCTAGCACCTCTAAGCGCTATGCGTTGTAACGGTATTCGTTGTAAATACCGCGTTGTAAAGGTATGCGTGGTAAAAGTATGCGTTGTAACGTCATACATCCTTTTTAAACACATGCCTGACTTAGAAGTGAATGAAGATTTAAACAAATATCAAGAAGTGGTAAAAAAACACAAGAGATTAGGTTTGATGTTCAACATGGCCTACTGGTCATTAGGCACAAGCTTTTCAAGACAACTCAGAAGTATGGGGATGATGTTGACACTAGTGTAATGTCACTAATTAGGCTGAGTTTCTGAGTGTCGATTTGATAACTTTATGGACCAATTGGTTCATGACCAGTTTATATGTCACTCTCTGGAACAAGGATATTCATCAGACATTATTGACCCAGGAAATCCCACCTTCGAAGTTATTCATATTGCCAAAAGCATTGAAACTTTACAAATCTTGGTTCGAGATTTGGATGACAAACATAATGAACCATTGTGTGATGTTCAGGCTAAGATTGATAGGAGTCGCAAGGAATATTGGGGTGACAACAGTAGCAGCTCCTGGTGGGAATGCTACCTGGCGGTGACGTGGGGTGGGGATAGTAAACACCAGAATCCGGATGAATGCAGGTAAGTTGTCAATTTAATCAATAAAACGAATTCCGTTGTGCACGCTGCATCGCTCCCACCAGGAGCCGCTACTGGGTGACAACAATAGTTTCTTTAAAGAAACCAATGTGCGCATTCAAAGTCTCGCACAATATCGACCCCTCCTACCGCAACAATTCCATTAACTTCAACATATCTATCCTGCTGTGTAGTTTCTACAAATCTATATAGGATATACGCATTTAGACAACATAAACTAAGGTATTGGTGTCCAAACCGATACCAGACACCCCAAAGGATATGTTAACCCTTAGACCAGCATACCTCACAGTGCCACTATAAGCCCCCCTAACCTTACCAAGGAGCGAAAGGTTTCTGGCTGCTATGGAACATGACAACCATTAATCAATCAATCAATCAAAGACATTTATAGAGCGCACTACTTACCCGTAGGGTCTCAAGGCGCTGGGGGGAGGGGGGTGCTGTTACTGCTCGAACAGCCAGGTCTTCAGCTTCTTCCTGAAGGAGAGGTGGTCTTGGGTCAGGCGCAGGTCGGTCGGGAGGGAGTTCCAGGTCTTGGCGGCCAGGTAGGAGAAGGACCTTCCTCCTGTTGTCGCTCTTCGGATGCGGGGGACGGCGGCGAGGGCGTGGTAAGCTGAACGGAGGTGGCGTTTGGGAGCGTAGAAGTTGATTCGGTTGTTGAGGTAGCTCGGGCCTTGGTCGTGTAGGGCTTTGTGTGCGTGGGTGAGGAGGCGGAAGGTGATTCTTTTGTTGACGGGGAGCCAATGCAGGTCTCTCAGATGTCCGGAGATGTGGCTGGTCCGTGGGATGTCGAGGATGAGTCTGGCTGAGGCGTTCTGGATCCGCTGGAGTCTCTTCTGGAGCTTGGCGGTGGTGCCGGCGTAGAGGGCGTTGCCGTAGTCCAGTCGGCTGGTGACGAGGGCCTGGGTGACGGTCTTCCTGGTCTCGGTGGGGATCCACCAGAAGATCTTCCGTAGCATGCGTAGGATGTTGAAGCATGCCGAGGAGACGTTGTTGACTTGCCTGGTCATGGAGAGGGAGGAGTCCAGGATGAAGCCCAGGTTGCGTGCGTGGTCTGTCGGTTTGGGTGCGGTGCCCAGGGCGGGAGGCCACCAGGAGTCGTCCCAGGCGGAGGGCGAAGAGCCCAGGATGAGGACCTCCGTCTTGTCTGAGTTCAGTTTCAGGCGGCTGGTCGTCATCCACTCGGCTACCTCTTTCATCCCTTCGTGCAGGTTGGCTCTGGCGGTGGCGGGGTCGTTGGTCAGGGAGAGGATCAGCTGGGTGTCGTCGGCGTAGGAGATTATGTTGAGGTTGTGTTGGCGTGCGATGGCCGCGAGGGGGCTCATGTAGACGTTGAAGAGGGTGGGGCTCAGCGAGGATCCTTGAGGGACGCCGCAGATGACTTCGGTGGCCTCTGACTTGTACGGTGGTAGGCGGACTCTCTGTGTTCTTCCGTCGAGGAAGGAGATGATCCATTCCAGAGCCTTCTCCTGGATTCCGATGTTGCTGAGGCGCTGTACTAGGGTGCGGTGGCAGACAGTGTCGAATGCCGCGGAGAGGTCTAGGAGGATGAGGGCCGCTGTTTCTCCGTTGTCCATCAGGGCTCGGATGTCATCGGTGGCGGCGATGAGGGCGGTCTCGGTGCTGTGGTTGGCTCGGAAGCCAGACTGTGATGGGTCGAGGGATCCATTCGTCTCAAGGAAGGCGGCCAGCTGCTTGTTGACGGTCTTCTCGATGACTTTGGCTGGAAACGGGAGGAGCGAGACGGGGCGGTAATTCTTGAGTTCGGTGGGGTCCGCTGTGGGTTTCTTGAGTAGAGCGCTGAGTTCGGCGTGCTTCCAGCTCTCAGGGAAGGTGGCGGTGTCGAAGGAGGTGTTGATGATGTCTCGCAGGTGGGGTGCGATGACAGCGTCGGCCTTGTTGAAGACGTGGTGAGGGCAGGGGTCGGTCGGAGATCCGGAGTGGACGGAGTTCATCGTGCGGACGGTGTCTTCGGTGCTGATCGGAGTCCAGGCGCGGAGGGTGGTGGTGGGGGGTGGTGGTTCGGTCGTGGTGTGCGTTGGTTGGTTGTTGAAGCTGTTGTGTATGTCCGCGGTCTTGTTGTGGAAGTATGAGGCGAGGGAGTTGCAGAGGTCTTGCGATCCTTCAGGGATCGTGGTAACAGTACACTACTTTTCGCTCTGTCACTCCTGCTCACTTGGTCTCAGAGGGATACACAGAATAAATGATGGGAACGTTTTCAATAAGCCTTTATTGAACCAGCATCAGTCTAGTATAAAACATGTTTGCTGCGACAATCATTAGACAGAATTAAGATATATAAGATGACAAGCACCGACAGAGTAAATAAAAGGTATAATTCTACCATTGTGCTAAAACAGTGAATATATGAAGGTATATTGATACATTACAGTAATCAAGCTTTCTCTTTCTATGCGGACCCTATCAAAGTGTACCTAGCGTGTATGTGGGTGTAAAGCCACGAATCCCCAAGGAAAGAGCCAACCCCATTACCTGATGGCAGAGAACGAAAGGACCCCGTCTAGTCCTCCAGTTGGACACCCCGCATGGGATGTCAGACCACTGCGTGCCTGAGTTTCTGCGTGCAGGAATCTCAGCGTCTTATATCATCATTGAAGCTTCTCCTCTGGTTGCCCAGTGAAGATGTGGCTCTTTTATACCCAAAAGGTACCATCAGGGGTTCTACCTAGATGTATAATGGCACTGTGGGCCTGTCGTCCAAGAATGACAATAGCGGTGACTTTTGTACAGAGTTATTATACAGAAGATGATAATCCTGCTGTGTACGTCCTGGGCACGGGATTAAGATATGATACTAAGAATCCTCATGCATAATAAATGAGGTTAGTTTTTGAAGAAAACAACACAACATTTATTTGTATAAGTAGGTAAAAGGTCAGTGCCAGAGCTGTTATGCATTGCAAAGTAGGACTAATGTAGGTAAAAGGTTGTGCAGCTACATAGGCCTATATTGGGGTACATTGGGGTTCATAACAACGCAACATCTCTGCTCAGCCATACTCCTACTCGCACACATCTCAGCGTATGCAGAACCAAATCCGGTGGCCGGGCTTTCTCCAACCTCACGCCCAAAGCCTGGACATCTGAACCACCTCACCAGTTCTTGAATTTTGCGAGAAACTGAAGGCATGGCTCTTCACCTAGTTTCGGCCCTGGCTTCGGCTCACACCGCTCCTACTTTTCAGCGCCAAAGTACCCTCCTGCATGTGTGGTGCAGTCTACAGGTAAATATAACATAACATTTATGTTTTTGCTGTGAGAATCAAGTTCACAGGAAAGAAGATAAATCCTGTCTAGCTAAGAACGTGATGTGTCGTAGGTGTAATAAGATAGGTCATTTTGCCTGTGTTTGTCAGAGCAGAAGGCGAAGCATTTAGGTGGCCTGCACTGCAAAAGTGACTGATGTGGTCATTCACTTGGAATATGTGTAGAATGACTTAGGA
Organism: Lissotriton helveticus; assembly: GCF_964261635.1. Classification (NCBI taxonomy): domain Eukaryota; kingdom Metazoa; phylum Chordata; class Amphibia; order Caudata; family Salamandridae; genus Lissotriton; species Lissotriton helveticus. Next base: position 1,165,309,598 of record NC_136071.1, read on the forward strand.
GACATGGTGTTAGTGGTTGGTGAAGGGGGTGTAAGTAAGGGTTATCTGAATGAGTGGGTGGATCTATATGTGAAAGTGAAAGTTGGTGAAAAGACACCCAGGTTGTTAGTGAAATCAGGACCCAGAATGTCTTTGATCACTTGTGAGTTGTTCACAAAGGCATTGAACAATAATCCCTTGAACCACCAGGTAGGGGAAAAGTGATATGAAGGGAGGAAAATAGAGTTGCTAGGGTACTTTGAGAACATCTGGAATTCAGATGTAGAAAGATTCAGGGGACAGTTTATGTTGTGATAAAAAGGCTTGATATTCTAAGGTGGTGCAACCTGAAGCCAAAGAACAAATCCTGGTCATAAGGGAGGAGAGTTATTTTGAGGTGATTATAAGGAGTTACCCTGGGGTGGTTTCAGTTGTCCTTGATAGGATTACAGGATTCAAGCACAAAATCAATGACAAGGATGGGGGCATTCATATTAAACACAAGTTGAGAGTGCCAGCTTTCACTGTCAAGGAGGATTTCGAGAAGGGGTTGGAGAGCCTGTGGGATCAGTGAACCAAAGGAGTCCTTCCTATGGGTGTTGCTTTTAGTAGTGGCATGCAGTTTCAATGGGGAGTTGAGGGTGTATGGGTTCTACGCAGCCTTAACATGGGGGTATGAGTAGATCTGCTGCCAATTCCCATGATAAGTGACATACTGGCAGTGTTGGGGGGGCTGAGTTGTTTAGTAGGCTTGATCTTGTGCCGGTGTTAATATATGACGTTACAACGCATGCTTTTACAACGCAGTATTTACATCACAACTACCATTACATTGCATGATGTTACAACGCATGCCATTACAACAAATTTTTTAAAACTATCATTACAACTAAGTATGGGCGAATTTTGCGAATCAGCGGTTCGCAAATTCGCAAAATAATCCACGAATTCGCGGATTTTCCCGCAAAATCGCGGATTTTTTTGCGATTTGCACCATACTTAACTGGAGTACTTTCTACTGGCTAATCAGTAAGTGCTACCTCGTTGGGTAAATCTGTATCGTGCTTCTCCTACACTACAGCTGCATAAAGGCCCAGAAGAGTTGTCTTCAGTGACCCCGTGTGTGTATCTTTGCCACCGCGCCCATAGGCGCCGAGGTCCCTCGAGTGAGCTGTCCATCACAGTGGGGCAAAGGGCAGGAAGAGGTTGCATAGCATAGTGTGTGTGGGCTGGGGCCGGGCTTCTGTGCGAGTTCACATGCCTCAAGTTTATAAAGGGTCAGAGGCCGATCAGCGCAGCAAATGAGGAGAAAGCAGTAAGGGCTACCTCGTTGGGTAAATGCATCGTGCTTTTCCTGCACTACAGCTGTGTAAAGGCCCAGAAGAGTTGTCTCCAGTGACCCCGTGTGTCTGTAACTTTGCCACCGCTCCCATAGGCGCCGAGGTCCCTCGAGTGAGCTGTCCATCACAGTGGGGGAAAGGGCGGGAAGAGGTTGCATAGCCTAGTGTGTGTGGGCTGGGGCCGGGCTTCTGTGCGAGTTCACATGCCTCAAGTTTATAAAGGGTCAGAGGCCGATCAGCGCAGCAGATGAGGAGAAAGCAGCATCCTGGTCACTGGAAGTACAGGTCCTGGTCACTGGAAGTACAGGGGGATTGCGCTCGAGAAATTTGTGGATGCCTAGACCTCCATCACAGATTAAAGCTAATTGTAGACGGTAGATCTGGGGAGAAAGCACACCTGCCTAGCATCGACCGTCCTCACTAGATTCTTGGGCTGATTATAATGCGTGACTGAATTTGAGCTTCAACTCGGGTACCTGCTTTTTTTTATCTGTAAGCGCTTCCTGCTGAGGTTTAATTGTTGGGTCAGGCGCCTCGTTGCCTAATTGTAACTATTCTCTGACCCTCCTTCGAGGGTCAGAGCAGGGTCAGAGAATAGTAGGAAACGTGGCGCCGCTCAGATAGCACTTACAGGGTTACAGCAGGTGCCCAAGTTGAAGTTAATTTCTTTGTAACCATTTTACAAAGAAATTAGCTTCAATTTGGGCACCTGCTTTAACCCTGTAAATGCTTCCTGAGCAAAATTCGTCCCGCTCACGGATTCAAGGATTTTGCCGTGATTTCGCACGGATCGCGAAATCGCGGAAAATCCACAAATTCCGCGAGCTGAACGAATTTTCCGCCCATACTTAATTACAACGCATTCCATTACAATGCATACCATTACAACGCATACTATTACAACAAATAATACTTTTAGGGCAACAGTAGGGTAAGTGTTGGATAGTGTAGCAGTAAAAATGACTATTCCCACTCCAGTGAGTGCAACAGTAGGGTAAGTGTTGGATAGTGTACGGGTAAAAATTACTATTCAAACTCTAGTGAGTGCAACTGTAGGGAAAGTGTTGGAAAGTATAGATGTACAAATTACTATTCCCATGTACCCCAAAACCCATACCCACCCTAATGATAAAAAAATATCCATTATTTACCTTATAATGCTTTGTAATGGCATGCGGTGTAATGGTATGCATTATAATGGCATGTGTTGTAGTGACATGCGTTGTAATGGCATGCATTGTAATGGCATGAGACGTAAAGGCAGTTGCGTTGTAACAGTTGCGTGGTAAAGGTAGGACGTTGTACTGACTGCGTTGTAATGGATTTTCCCCGCTGGTGTACCATCAGGTTGAACTTACACCCCAGTCCAGGCACTACACTGACTTTTTTCCCCCTTTACAAGTTTCCAATTTTACAGAGTGCTTTTTAGATTGGCCTTGGTGCATGAGCGTCAATTCACCAAAATTCCAGGGGTAGCGGAAGTGACATCAACCATTTAACCTTTACTTCCACTCACACACATATGCATGCTTACACATTCTCACATACACGCAGCATGCACACTATATACATTTAACAGCAATTTGTACTTACCTTAACTGCCAGGGAGGGTCATATTCCTGCTAACTGTAATTGATTCTTTATTCCAGTAGAAGTGAATAATAAAATAATATTCACTATTACTGTAAAAAAAAAGGTATAGAAAACAAGGAAAGTGGAGGTGTAACCGCCATCCATAAGGACGAGTTGCCCATGTATTCCTGGCACTGATATTGCCACCTCTGAGGCCAGGGGTCACAAAGGCAGTGCCCATCACAGTTTGTACTCAACTGTAAAAGATAATGTTCAAACTGGTGCACATCCTGGTTACATCTGATTTAAAACAATCATTAGGCTCTAAACAAATTTCCTTTGTGGAAAGTCGCATAGCAGCATTTTGACCTACCTGAAAAGTGGCAGTCAACGCTTTCCCTCACGGGACTTTCAGCTTCACTTTTTTCCAGGACAGGCTTGAAAATCTCAGTATTTAGAAATGACCTAGGGGCCAGATGTATGAAGCTCAAATGGGTTCGCAAATCAGAAATTCGCTGAATTTCGGCGTTTGCGAACTCATTTGAGCAAAATGGTATGTATGTAGCAAATTTCAGTGCAAAATAAGGAATCGCAAATTTGCGATTCCTTATTTTACGACTGCATTTAAGGAATCTCAAAATTTACGATTCCTTAAATGCAATGTATGAAGCAAAAAAAATTTGCTAATTGTCCCTAAGGAATCGCAAATTACCACCAACTTCAAGTTGGTGGTAGTTTGCGAATTTCTTGAAAAATGCCCATTTTTGCATTTTTCAAAGTGCCATGTGATGCACTTACATGCCCTTAGGGCATGTATGTGCACCACATGTGCACCCATGCTTATTTCAGGGATGCAACAGGATGTCCTTTGGACACCCCTGCACCCTTGAAATTATTCTCAATTTGCGATGAGCAAATTGCGAATCGCAAATTGAGAATAATTTCACATTCATTCCTCTGGGCCTCCTGGCCCATAGAAATGAATGAGAAATTATTCCTTCATTGCAATTAGCAATTTGCTAATCGCAATTAAGGAATTTTAAGAAATCGCTAAAAAATAGCGAATTTCTACATACATACCATTTTGAAATTCTCAAATAGAGATTCCTTAAAAATCGCCATTTGAGAATCGTAAAAGTGTATCTTGATACATCTGGCCCCTAGTCTGGTAATAATACACTTGGTATTACTGGGAGAGCGCGCAGGTGAGCAATTTACAATTTCTCAACAGATGGATCTTTTTAAGTTGACTGAGGCACAAAGGGAGTTAGCAAATATAAAACCATTCAATCTTTGTGAAGCCCATGTGGGCACACAATAAGGACCAAGAATCAGTAACTGAGGTTAAGTAGTTTTATATCCATTTAATAGTACATCCTATATATATGCATGTCAGGAGAATAATAAAAAGATACAAGATTACAACTGGCAAGCTAAATTGTCGCAATCGGTTCAGTCTTAGTAGGACAATGAATAGCGCATAACTATGTGGAATGGAGTAAAGACATAGTTTTGGAGATTTCACGTAACAAGCGTAACACAAAAGTTCTGAAATAATGCAGATCTGCGTAATTTAAATTTTGCACAGGCCTACTTCCAATGTGCTCATTAACTGTGCTTTAACCCACTCAAAGACTTTCTGCCATCCCTGGTCCCACACAATTGCTAGTCATTTCTTGAGCACTTTAGCGAGCAGCCTCATATGGGTTACATCGTCCTGTACAAAACCTGCATAGAATTCACACCAACCCACAAATGATTTTAACTTTGGGGTGGAGTCTCCACAATTGTTTCTACTAGCTCTGGGTGTGATTCTACACCGTGCTTAGAAATGACACAACTGTGAAACTCCTCATGCTCCTTTAAAACATCACATGAGACTCTCTTGAGTAGAACTTTATGCTCCTTCAGATGGTGAGAGCATGACCAAGAATCAAAGTATGTTCTTCACCACTAGCAGCATCTCCCAATACTTCATCTGAGAAATCACATGCTCCTTTCACATCCTTCAACATCTGAAACATCACACGTTAGAAGGCTTAAGCCACCGAGGCATGGACATCACTTAGGGGTCGCCAGGGGTAGCAGCTGCAACCCCTGGCTTGACCCAACCGAGATGCAGCCTCTGTAGGGACAGGAAGGGAGATGATCGGAGAGGAGAGGGGGAGCACAGAATCATCTACAGACTTTGAATTGCCAGAAATTTGAGCCTGGGGGAACCAAGAGCACGGGGCAAAAACAGAACCACCAGCACCACAACTCGTCATTCCCCCAACAGCTGCGCCAAAAACTTGGGGAAGAGAGGGATCGGGGGGAAAGCATATAGCAGCTGATCCGACCATGGAAGGGTCAACACATCTACCCCCGTGCCTCCTCCTGCGGGCTGTGGGAACTAAACCTGGGAACCCGTGCATTGAGCCGGAAAGCAAAGAGGTCTAGAAAAGGTGCACCAAACCTCCTGCACAGCTGAAGAAAGATCCCCCCAGTCAGAGACATCTCCTGGGAAGGAGGAAATAACCCACTGAGAGAATATGTCACCCCATTGTCCAAAACCCTGATGTGGACTACTACTAGAGACTGCAGATGGTCCTTCCCCCTGATTATTCAGATAAGCCACCATTACCTGGTTGTCTGATCACACCACCAGATTGTGACCCATCCAAAGATGGCTGAACCCCATGACAGCTCTGTACACAGCCATCCATTCTCGCCAATTGAAAGAGCCCTCCTGCAGAGACCACCATGCATGCAGTGACCTGTTCCTTACCGGGGCACCCCAACCAAAAGAAACTGGCACCAAAGGCAGATCCAGCTGCAACGGCACGCCTCTGGAGAGATTATCCTACAGAGTCCACCAACTCTTGACCTTGATGATCTCCACAGTCACTGGCACCACACGATCGAAGTCTCCTGACTTCAGGTACCAACAAGAATGAAGACGAACCCACAGAGGTCAAAGATGAAAATGAGCCCAAGGAACCGTAAACCCAGCTACAGCCATGTGACCCCGCAGACTCAATCATTGACGAACCAGTAGGGAGTTGTAACCCATTGCCCTCAAGGTTAGAAACTTCAAGATCGCAGGTCTGGAAAGAGGAGGAATAATCTGTTAAAATCTGTATGGAACCTGCCTCTATAAACATCACAGCCCTGGTTGGAACCAACTGACATTTCCCTCAATTGAGTAGAAACCCTTGAGACTTAGGGCCAGATGTAGGTAGCTTAATACCGGTCGGTAACTGACAAAAATCAGTGATTTTCCCATTACCGACCGGTATTTAGCCCTTTCCAATGTAGGAAGCTCTAAATAAGGATTCGGTAATTTACCGATTCGTTATTTTAAGGAATCGGTAAAATACCGATTTGTTATTTTAAGGAATCGGTAAATTACCGAATCCTTAAAACCTATGTAGGAAGCACTCAATGAGTGCATTTTTGCTTTAAGAATTCGTTGTTTACCACCAACTACAAGTTGGTGGTAAATACCGAATACCTTTAAAGAAGCAATTATTTGCTTTTTTTAAAGTGCAATGTGGCAGACATACATGCCCTTAGCGCATGTATGTGCGCCACATGTGCACACATGCACAATTCAGGGGTGCAACAGGGTGTCAATGTGACACCCTGCCACCCTTGAATATGCTCCCGCTAGTACCGATTCTGTATTTACTGAATCGGTAATAGTGAATGGCTTCCCATTCATTCCTAGGGGCCTCCAAGCCCATAGGAATGAATAGGAAGGTATTCCTCGTTACCGAGTCGGTATTACCAATTTGGTAATAAGAAATATTACCGAATCGGTAAATTTTACCAATTTATTACCTACATCACATTTACCGATTCTTAAATACCAAATCGGTAAAATTCGGTATTTAAGAATCGGTATATTGTGATTACCTACATCTAGCCCTTGGTCATTAAGCAGACCAATGCCAGATTGTGAAGGAGCTGCTTCTCCAAGTGGGCATGAAGAAATCAAGTGTCCAAGTACAGATACAGGTGAAAGCCCAGCAGATTAATAGATGCCACCAAGGGGACCACTACCTTCGTGAAGTCCCTGGGCGCCAATTTGAGGCCGAATGGCAGGACCCTGAATTGATAATGATTCTCCTGCACACAAAACCTCAGCTACTGCTTTAACTGAGGGTGAATCGGAGCATGGTAGTATGCATCCTGAAGATCCAGAGTGCACATCAGATGACTCTTGATCCCTCATGGAATCACTATCCACAGGGTTTCCATCTTGAAGGGGGTGGCTGAACAAACTTGTTGAGCGCCTTCGAGTTCAATACAATCCTGAAACCTCCTGTGGGCTTTGCCACAAGAAAGATGATAGAAAGGAAACCCTTGCCCCTCTCCCTCTGAGGAACTTACAAAATTGCTTCCTTCTGCAGAAGCAAGGAGATGCTCTGAGCCAGAGCCAACCTCTTCCCCTTCCTGGAAGGGCATGTAGTCGGACAGGCTCCTAATGAATGAGGTACCACCACAATTTCAATCTTGTAACCATCTCTCAGGAAGTCCAACACCCAGGTGTCTGAGGTAGTTTCCTCCCAGGCTGGAGAAACTACTGGATCCGACCTCCCACCGTACACTCCTGGCCCTCCACCATATAGTCAGGAAAGAGGTTTCTTGGGACTTGGCTTTCTTGTCTCAACACCGACAAGCCAGAAACCGCCCTTCAGAATGCAGATATTTCTTCCTAGAAGGCTGACGGAATAGGGACTTAGGCTTCACAGGTTGGTCTCAGAAGAAGCATGTTTCAAGGACGAGATATGCTTCTTTTCTTTAAACAACTTGTAGAGTCTATCTTCCAGCTATGCCCCAAACAGCTGATTACCCTGGAAAAGCAGCCTGAGAGCAGACGCCTTCTGGACTGAGTCAGTATGCCAGTCTTTGAGTATCAGGGTACAATGGGCCTCCAAACAAGCCCTCCAGACAAGGCTGACACCCTCACCCCATCAAAGGAGACATCCAGTAAGTATTACACCTGACATTTGATTTGCTCCAACAAACACGAACAATCAGATGCATTGTCCTGTACAATGCTTTAATGTCAGTTATCAGAGACTGAGCCACATATGTTCCATATATCCCAGCCCCCAGAGCCAGATGTGACCCTGAATAAACTGCACATAGGGAAGCAAATCCTTTTTTGCCCACAGAGTCCTTTATTACACAACCTCTGCTCCCCACCGGTCACAAAAGAATCAATAGGGATTCATCTGCATATCTTGTAACAGATACAATTGGGCCATGAATCTAGGGAGAATAGTCTTGTCTGGGTACTCCCATTTCCTGGTAAGGATCTTATTAATGTAGGAATGCACAGGAACGTCAAGGGGAGCCCTACTTTGAAATTGGAGTATGAGAGACCCTGTCGAAGTCTCAGGAACTTCATCATCCAGAAAACCCATGTTAGATTTTGCATGTCTGATCAAGTCAGGCAGCATGTCCATAGCAATGTACTTGCCCTTATGATCCTCCGATCTCGGCATCTCATCCTTCTACCCCAAGGACTGAGAGCACCTCGAAGGCATAACATCCTTTGGCTTAACTTTGTTAGATCCAATCTCCAACAATGTCTCCTTGATAAGCCTCTTAGTTCTTGCATTGTCGCTCTCCTTGCATTTCTTCAGCAGAGGGGAGAGGATGAAGAGTCTGAGGGAGAGGAGTTTGTCTCTACATGCCTCTGTTTCCTAGCATGCTTTGCCACCTTTGCCTCAATAATGACAAAAGATTTAGGCACCAAGAATAATCAAGATACCAGCAAGGATATATGTAAGTACCATCCGTAATAATCCAAAAACCGCTACACGGTACTCACCCCTCAAGCCGGCATCAAGAGGTCATGTTGGAGGTAAAGACAATGATTAACGTGCTTAATATCAATCAGTCCCAACAAGTTAGATGAACTTGCCCTTGGCACAAGCTGGATGCTAATTTGATTAGCTCAGCACTCGCTGACACCATGCCCACTCTCTTTAATGAGTCAGATATTGCTACCACAAATTATCACAGATAGCTAGAATCAGTTTAAACCAATTTGCTCCAGCTAAGACGCACAAAAGCCACAGACGTTTTCCTTCAGAACCTTGGTATTCTGTTGAACTTAGATTACAAAAACAACACTGTCATAGGTAAGAACTAAACTACGACAACACAGATAAAGAGAAATATAAAAGCACGATTTGGACCTATCAGGAACTGATTCATCTGGAATACGTTCTGTATTTTGCTGATAAAATTAAGTCATCAGAAATTGCCTGAAAAGAGTACCTTATTACAATGAAAAAGTAGCCAAGCTTCCAGAAAATAAAAACAATATGACGAATCAAACCTTTTGAAATTCCTTAGCTTCCTCTTTTCAAACAAAAGTTGATGATATTTTTGACATCTTCTCCAAAAATAATAAGGCACTCATAGGTCAGTCAGTTGGAGATTTAACTACCAGGAATCTTTGTGCAACAAATGTATCATTAGAGAAATTCACTCCGGAGCACCCTCGGACGTCTGCCCGCACTATATATTTAACAGAGCCAGCACCACTATCGTCCCCAAACTTAGCCGCACCATCAACTGCTCCATCATCCCCGGTACCTTACCGGAAGACTGGACACGCAGAGATCAGCTCCTTACTGAAGAAACCCTCTGCCGACATGACTGACCCCAAGAACTTCAGACTCATCTCTCTTCTCCCCTTCCCAGCTAAGGTCATCAAGAAGGCCATCAATGCCCAACTCTCTGAGTTCATCGAAGCAAATCCTGTACCTTTCTCAATCCGGCTTCCAAAGCAACTACAGCACCGAGACCACCCTCCTCACCGCCACAGACGACGTCCGCACTCTCCTAGACTGAGGCAAAACTGCAGCCCTCACCCTCCTGGACCTCTCGGCCGCCTTCGATACATCTCTCACTGCACCCTCTGCGCAAGACTCAAAGATCCCAGCATCCACGACAAAGCCCTGGAATGGATTTGCTCCTTCCTCACCGGCTGAACAGAGTCAGACTACCACCATTTCTCTCTGAACCCACAGAGATCGCTCCTCCTTGATCCCCACTCTCTTCAACCTCTACATGGCCCTGCTCGCAGCCATCATCAGGAACCATGGACTCAATATCATCTCCTACACCGAAGACACCCAGCTAATTCTCTCCCTCACCAACGAACCCACAATCGCAAAGACCATCTTCCATGACAGGATAAAGGCTGTCTCCACCTGAATAAAGTGCAGCTGCCTCAAGCTCAACTCAGGGAAGACCGAAGTCCTTATCATAGGCTCCACTCCTTCTGCCTTGGATGACTCCTGGTGGCCCGCAGCACTTTCAACCCTCCCACACCCACAGACCACGCACAAAAGCATGGTATCGTCCTGAACTCAGCACTGACCATGAGCCAACAGATCAATGCCATCTCATCATCCTGCTTCCACAGGCTATGTCTGCACTAAGTATGGGCGAATTTTGTGGATTTGCTGTCTGCAAATTCGCGCGAAATTGACCAAAATATCCACAAGTTCGCGAAAAATCCGCGAGTTCGCGGATTTGCACAAATTACTGTTTCTACTGGCTAACAGTAAGTGCTAGCTCGTTGGGTAAATGTATAGTACTTTTCCAACACTGCAGCTGTGAAAGGGCCAGAAGAGTTGTCTCCAGTGACCATGTGTGTGTTACTATGCCATCGCGCCGAAGGGCGCAGGGGTCCCTTGAGGGGGCTGTCCATCATAATGGCTAAATGGCGGGAAGACGGTGCAAACTGCTAGTGTGTGGGCGGGGCCAAACAGCAGGGCTTCTATGTGAGTTCACATGCCTCTTGTGTGTAAAAAAGGTCAGAGACCGATCAGAGCAGCAGATGAGGAGAAAGAAGCTCCTGGACACAGGAACTGCACGGGGATTGCGCTCGTGAAAGTGAAGGATGCAGAGGCCTCTATCCAGCATCACAGCTAATCTTTGACGGTAGATATGGGGAGAAAGCACACCTGCCCAGCGCCGGGGTCCCTTGAGTGAGCTGTCCATCATAGTGAGTCAGGGCCGGAAAACAGTGCACACCACTAGTGTGTGGGCGGGGCCAAAGAGTGGGACTTCTATGCGAGTTCACATGCCTCTTGTGTGTAAAAAAGGTCAGAGACCGATCAGAGCAGCAGATGAGGAGAAAGAAGCTCCTGGACACAGGAACTACATGGGGACTGCGCTCGTGAAAGTGAAGGATGCAGAGGCCTCTATCCAGCATCACAGCTAATTTTCGACGGTAGATATGGGGAAAAAGCACACCTGCCCTGCGCCGGGGTCCCTTGAGTGAGCAGTCCATCATAGTGGGTCAGGGCGGGAAAAAGGTGCACACCACTAGTGTGTGGGCAGGGCCAAAGAGCGGGGCTTCTATGCGAGTTCACATGCCTCTTGTGTGTAAAAAAAGTCAGAGACCGATCAGAGCAGCAGATGAGGAGAATGAAGCTCCTGGACACAGGAACTGCATGGGGATTGCGCTCGTGAAAGTGAAGGATGCAGTGGCATCTATCCAGCATCTCAGCTAATTTTAGACAGTAGATATGGGGAGAAAGCACACCTGCCTAGCCTCGAAAAAGCTCACGATTGTTTTTGGGCTGATGAATGCGTTACTGAATTTGAGCTTCAACTCTGGCACCTGCTAAGTTGTAACTATTCTCTGACCCTGCCTCGGGCACCCGGCTGTTTAGGGTCAGGACAGGGTCAGAGAATAGTTGCAAGTAAGCAACTTCAACTCTGGCAGCTTGCCAGCACCATTTGTAACTATTCTCTGACCCTGCCTCGGGCACCCGGCTATTTAGGGTAAGGAAAGGGCCAGAGAATAGTTGTAACTCTGGCAGCTTGCCGGAGCCATTACCTGCCTTAACTCTGCAGGAGCATCCTGCCAGAATGTAATCCCGCCCGCGAGCGGATTTGCAGATTTTTCGCCAATTTTGCGAGATTTGCGGATCGCGAAATTGCCGAAAATCCGCAAATTCCACGAGCGGAACGGATTTTGCGCCCACACTTAGTCTGCACCAAGAGAACTTCAAGTGGATTCCCACCAAGTCCAGAAAGATGGTTGCTCACGCGCTCATCAGCAGCAGAATCAACTACGGCAATGCACTCTACACCGGCATCATCAAGAATCTACTCAAGAAACTTCAGAACATTCAGAAAGCCTCCACCAGACTTATCCTCAACATACCCCACCACAGCCACTCCACTGGCCATCTGAGAGACCTCCACTGGCTCGTAGGCAACAAAAGAATCACCTTCAAGCTCCTCATGCATGCCTACAGAGCTCTACACAATGCAGGACCTGCGTACCTTAACCACCGCCTCCCTTGCTTTGTTAAAATCTTTTTTGTCTCAAAGTGAGCAACATGTGGCCTTGAAAAAATTCACCTCTGATCCTTTTTCTCTTTCCTGTGGCATGTCGCAAGGTTCGCCTTTAAGTCTAATTCTCTTCAATCTTTATGTTTCCCTGTTGGCCCGTATCATTACATCATCATTTGATTTCTCAGTGTTGTCCTATGCCAATGACAGTCAAATTGTGGTGTCAGAGGCTAGCAAAACCCGCAGACACAGCTATTAGATTTCATCATTGCATGCAACAAGTCAGCAAGTGGATGAACGAAAATTGTTTAAAAGTCAATACGGGTAAAACTGAGGTTTTGTTGTTTGGTAACAATGCCTCATTTTGGTCGCCTATATGGTGGCCACAAAAGTTAGGCAATCTTCCCACTCCAGTCTTAAAAGCCAAAAATCTAGGATTGATGTTTGACAGTAATCTATTGTTCGAAAATCAGATTAATGTCATCACATGTTCCTCCTTCTACACCTTTAGACTGCTAAGGCAGATGTTTCCCTTCATCCTTTGGGAGCTGCAGAAAACTGATATCCGCCCTCCTTCTGTCTAAACTTGACTACTGCAATGCTCTATTTCTCGATGTTCAGAAAAAGCTTTTACATAAGCTACAAGTAGTGCAGAACGCAGCAGCCCGATTACTGTTAGGCATCCCAGAGCATCAATAGGCCTCACAAGTCTCAACTAAAGTACGCTGGCTTCCCGTCAAGAAGGGGATAGCCTTTACGACACTCTGGATAGATTTCAAGGCTTTACACAAAGCCGGTCCTCACTGCTTAAGGCAACGTTTCTCTTCATACACTCCCTCTAGACACCTACATTCAGCAAATGCCTGACTCTAATTGTTCCTAGAGTTAGGAACTCCAGGTGGAGGGAGAAGCTTAGTTACCTGGGCATCCAAACTTTGGAAAACTCTTCCCCTTGATCTCAAGAAAATTACCCAACTACTCCCATTTAGGAAAGGCCTGAAAACATGGCTTTTCAACCAGTAGGTCTGCATATTGTTCTAATCCTGGCTTTTCTTCTTCCACTTTTGATCAGTGCCTAGACACCTCCAGGCTTTATAAATGTACATTTCATATAAGGCTTATTATAGCGTAATGAAATTGCTACTGAAAAGCTCAGACAGGCTCGCTCATGCACGCATTCCCTGTGGAATCAGAAAGTCAGGCGCTCTCCATACGTCTGCGTGAAACCGACATCGTAGTACGGCAGGCTGCCGCTGCATGTCAGAAAACCACGAAAACCCCACGCGTCTCCTTGCAAATCCAGATGGCAGGGAGATGTGCAATGCTGCCGGCAGATACCCCTGCCATGCTGACGAGTCAGCCGGAGAAGCAACAAGATTTCTGTTTGTATCCTTTATGTAACGCATGTAATCCTAAATCCTTATGTTTTTCAACTGGTTCTTATGTAAAGCGCTCTGACACCTTCGGGTAAAGTTTGCGCTATATAAAATCGCTTAAATACATAAATAAATAAATAAAATCGCTTCTTTTTTGGCAGGCAGAAAAAAGATTGGAGGAATAATGGGTAAGTACTGCTTAAATATTCCCCAGTCGGAGGGCGCTGGGGCAGTATATACCAGTATTCCTCTGTTCTTTTTTCTGTCTGGTGAGATAGACAATCTCACTTGTGATGAATGGGACGAGGACAACGAGGCCTGGGGTAATGGGTGTCGGCGATCAAAGCTCTGCTCAGAAGACTGCCGCTGCTCTGTTATATGTAGGTGTGGCGAAAGTGTACTCTTGAATCCCCTCATGTCTCTCCAACCCACTACCAAATGCTCCCTTCCCCATTGTAACTCAGTTTCAGGTTCCTGCTATCTCACTTTGTGACGTTTTGTCCATGTTTCTCTTCCTCTTTCTGGTCCCTTTATGTGTTTTTCTCTAATTTTACTTTCCGTAAACGTCTGATGAGGAAAAATAAGTGCTGGTACCAAATAATGAATTCCAGGGACCTCCACCGGCATACACCGGCTCTAATCAACCATTATATTGAAGGTGACTCGAGACTTGCGAAAGACAGAAATGTTAAAACAGGCTTGTGTACAAAGTAACCTCCTGTGATTCTGGGCAAATCACTTAATCTCCCCGTGCCTAACAAAACGAATGTGTGTCTTTGTGTAACGTAACTGGTGCTATGTAAAGCGCTCTGATACCCGGTTCAGTTCGGGTCTAGTTCGCGCTATATAAAAGTCTGCAAAAAAAAAGGAGTGAAAATACCGAGTATGCAGGGGCGTAACAAACGCCCCAGCAGCCCCCGCGGTGCGGGGGGCCTCACTCCCTTCATTAAATAAAGGGGGCCCGGCCCCATTTCAGCTCTTCTGAGGGCTGTGAGAGAGGCTTGCGCTGAAGCAAGCCTTTCTCCATCTCGTCTGAAGCAGGTGCAGCCTGCAGCCTGCTCTGAGCCCCTCGCCCCCTCCCTCTGACTAAGGAGAAACAAAGTATCAACTGACATTGTTTCTCTTCAGTCAGAGCAGGGAGGCCAGAAAGAGGATGGGGTGGGTGGGGGCCCCAGAGAGCAGGAGGCAGCACTGAGCACTGCTTAGGGCCCTGACAAGGGTGGGAGTGGGGGCCCAGAGAGAGCAATCCTCTCAGATCAAGATTTCAGCGGACACTGAGCGACTGTGGGGCAAGGCATAGGCAGTGACTGTGGATAAAAGCCATCTCCAAGAATTTGGGGTGAATACTCCAAGGATGTCTGTGGGTTTTAAGTCCCAAAAATTGTAAATCTCTGCAGGTATTTTACAAAAACTCTTCCGGCCAATTCGGACAAGCAGGCCAAAAAAAAATGGGATTTCTTATTCTTCCAGTTTGAGGGGACATGGCCAGGCAGATTGGGTTGAAATGCCCCATTCAGGCAGGGCCAAGGCTGACTTCTGTACGACTAATCCTTGTGTGTTATGGCACAGATGGAGCTAAAAACGACGGAATAGAATTCAACGTGAGTTATTACCAGTGTTTTTAGTGAGTCAGAAGACCATACATTAACTACATCTCTCATCAGCCAAACATATGCTACTCAAATACAAATACTTTTATATTAAAAGATACAGATATTCAACATATGTGGAACGTACAGAATGTGCCAAAATTAAAATGTATTTATTTATTTATTTTCAACATTTATAAAGCGCACTGTTACCAAGATGGTGTCCTGGCGCTGGTTGACCACTCCCGAAAGTTAGCCTGTTTATTGCCTGAATAGCCATGTTTTCAGAGCCTTCCTAAAAGACATCAAATCTGGTATCTGTCTGATGTCCGCTGGCAGGGCATTCCAGGCTTTTGCTGCTCCCAAGGAGAAACTTCTGACTCCCCAGCGGGCTTTTTTAATTCTTGGGATCACTATCAACCCTTGATTGGTTGACCTCAGTGATCTTACAGGTTTATACCATTGAAAGTACTGGGTCATGCACTGCGGACCCAGCCCTTTCAGGGCTTTAAAGACTAGACATAGTGCCTTAAATGCAATACGTTTGCGCACAGGCAGCCAGTGCAGTTTCACCAGCTCGTGGGCGACTGACGCGAATTTGGGGGTGCCCGTGATCAAGCGAGCTGCTGCATTTTGCAGTGTTTGTAATTTGTTTAGAAGACCCTGTTGGGCATTAAGCAATAATCCGTTACAATAATCCAGACGGGACAGGATTAATCCCGATAGGGCCGTTTTCCTATGCTCTTCTGGAAGAAAAGGCAGGATCTTACGAAGAGTCTTAAGAACAAAGTAGGTAGTTGAAGACAGTGCATTTAGTTGAGGCCTAAAGGATAGTTCTTCATCCATTATGACCCCGAGGTTTTTAACCTTGGCGGCAGGTGCGGGAGGAGTGCCCAGTTCTTCCGGCCATCATTTCGGAGACCAAACGTTTTCCTTGGCCCCAAAAAGGAGAACCTCGGTCTTAGCAGAGTTCAGTTTTAGGCAATTCCCTGCCATCCATTCACTGACCGCAAGCATGCAGTCTTTGAATCTACTGGCTGTGCTTTCTTCACCTCCTGGTAGCAGAGACACCACAATCTGTGTGTCGTCTGCGTATGAGGATAAGTTAAAACCAAAGACTCTAATCACGGGTGCCAAGGTGGAGACATAAACGTTGAAAAGCGTTGGACTCAGTGAAGAGCCCTGGGGCACCCCACAAGGAAGAATGAACGGGCTGGATTCTTGGTCATCCAGTGTCACTACCTGAGTTCTGTTGGAGAGGAAGGCCTTCAGGATCTTAAGTGCTTTGCCTTGAATCCCTGCAGCCCTCAACCGGTCCACCAGTATCTCATGGTGGACCGTGTCGAAGGCCGCAGACAGGTCTAGGAGTATCAGCGCGGCTCTTCCTCCAGCGTCCATCACTTTCCTAATGTCTTCTACGGATTTAATTAAGGCCGACTCCGTACTGTGCCCCGCTCTGAATCCATGTTGAGACGGATCCAGAGCCTGGGCAGTGGCCAAATATGTACTTAGCTGAAAGTTCATTATTCCCTCTATGATCTTAGCCAGTAGCGGCAGCCTGGCAATAGGTCGATAGCTAGCTAAGTCGTCAATGTCCAGGTTTGATTTTTTTAGGAGGGGAAGGATTGAAGCCTGTTTCCAGCGGGAGGGAAATTCTCCGCTTTCCAGCATTTTATTAAATAATGACGTGAGCACCGAGGCTATAGGTGTAACAGCTAGCTTTATTATGGTAGGCGGGCAGGGATCATGAGGTGATCCTGATTTAAGCCTCAGCATCCGCCTCCTTACCTCCTCCTCCTCCGCAGGGGCGAAGAGCAGAAGTTTACCTTCCTGGGACGTGTTCTCTATTTGTTCGAGGTTGTCTTCTGTGGGGTTCCTCTTTGTTTGACCATCCAAAGAGTTGAAAATAGTCTCCACTTTGTTTTGAAAAAATGTTGCCAGGGCTTCACAAAGTTCCTGACTGGGTGGGACAGCTGCTGGTTTAGGGGCTGCAAGAGTGAGGATGGTTTTGTAGAGTTCTTTTGGGGAGTTACTTGCCTCCCTAATACGCTTAGAGAAGAAGATCCTCTTTGCTTTCCCTATTAGGTCTTTGTAGACAGCTAATTCCAGTTTGTATCTTTTTTTGGTGGCCTCGCAGTAGTTTTTCCTCCAAGTCCTTTCTAGTTTTTTACATAGGATTTTGTGCTCCCTAATCTCATCTGAATACCATGGGGCCGATGGAGACGTGCGAGTGGAATGGCAGAGTTTAGGAGGTGCTAACTGCCTACAGGCCGAATCCACCCAGTTAGTGTATGTGGTGGCCACCTCATCTACATCTCCTAAGAGAGGAGCCATTGTAGATGTCAGAAATTCGTCTAATGACTTGCTTTCTATGCTTTTCCATTTCCTGATGGTTCCAGCTGTTTTTTTGGCCCGTCTCGGTCTGGGTGGTGTGGCTAATGTGATGTTAAAACAGATGGCGTCATGATCGGACCAAGGGACAGGGCGTGTGGCTGTAACACCTAGGTCGGGGTGGTTAGAAAAGATTCCTTCCAAGGTGTGTCCTGCCCTGTGGGTGGGACCCGCCACCATTTGTTTTAGGTGTATGCCATCCATTAGCTCCCCCAATTCCCTAGTGTCGGGATCTAAGCTGCACTCCAGATGAAAATTAAAGTCCCCTAAAATCGTAAATGTCTTGGCACAAGCTGCTTCCTCTAAAAGGCTTCCGAGCTGCTAAGAATGGGGCTTTAGTCCCAGGGGGTCTATAAAGTAGACAGCCTCTGAGCGATTGATGATGGGACAGTAAGAAATTGAACCCGAGTCCCTCACCCGTAGCAACAGTTACTGGCTGAAAGCTGGCTTTTACTGAGTCATGGTAGATGATCGCCAGGCCGCCACCTCTCTTTCTAGGTCTGTTCTGAACATGACAGCCATAGTTGGGTGGGGTGGCTTTGACAATGTCTGGGCCCGAGGCATCATCAGTCCAAGATTCAGTAATAAAAGCTATTTTTACATCAATTTCTTGTATTAGGTCTGCCAGTTCAATACAGTGTTTGACAAGGGATCTGGCATTCAGCAGCATACATTTGACATCAGCACACTCAACCTTCTGCATAGATAAAATGAATGAAAGGCTTAAAGTGTCATCCCTTCAAGAAACAGGATACACATTAAACAAATCTCATACATCGCCTGCTATAAGTTAATGTACTCATGTTAAATGTAAACTATTTTCCACTTTATACTTTGTGTCACACAGTGCATTAAATGAAGTCTTGTGTTCAGGCTTGGCCATAGCTTACTATTTCTCCATTAATATGTTTTTTTTAAAAAAACCCGGGCATATTATCAAGAGCTGCGATAAAATTATTGCCGCTTTCGCGGCAGGAAAGTGCCGCTAAAACGGAGATAATGGGTTTGATAATATGTCCTTGTGAATTCCCATAGCAGCCCAGGTTCTGTTGTTAACCTGGGCTGCTATGGGAATTCACAAGGGCATATTAGCAAGCCCATTATCGCCGTTTTAGCGGCACTTTCTTGATAATATGCCCCCTCAACTCTGAAAATGTTTATAGCCACAACCTTTCTAATGATAAAACAATTCCTACATAATTACAATAATTCTGAACTTCTCTACCCTTCCAAACGGTAAGAGCGTTCCAACTGTTCCTTCTTGAAAAATAAGTCTGGTCATTAACGAGCCACAGACAGGGGCGTAACAAATCCACTCTCTTTGGTAAATGAAGGGTGCAAGGCGGAGGGGAGAAGGGTGCAAGGCAGAGGGGAGAAGGGTGCAAGGCGGAGAGGAGAAGGGTGCAAAGGG
The DNA here is from genome assembly GCF_964261635.1 of Lissotriton helveticus. NCBI lineage: Eukaryota > Metazoa > Chordata > Amphibia > Caudata > Salamandridae > Lissotriton > Lissotriton helveticus. The sequence goes on from NC_136071.1 coordinate 1,165,328,574, forward strand.
TGCAAGGCGGAATGGAGAAGGGTGCAAGGCGGAGAGGAGAAGGGAGCAAGGCGGAGGGGAGAAGGGTGCAAGGCGGAGGGGAGAAGGGTGCAAAGAAGAGGGGAGAAGGGTGCAAGGCAGAGGAGAGAAGGGTGCAAGGCAGAGGAGAGAAGGGGAGAAGGGGAGAAGGGTGCAAGGCAGGGGGAGAAGGGTGCAAGGCGGAGAGGAGAAGGGTGAATGGGGGAGTGGAGAATGGGGCAAGGCAGAGGGGAGAAAGGTGCAAGGTAGAAAAGGGTGCAAGGCAGAGGTGGAGTAGGGTGGAAGGCAGAGGGGAGAAGGGTGCAAGGCAGAGGGGAGAAGGGTGCAAGGCAGAGGGTAGAAGGGTGTAAGGTAAAGAAGGGTGCAAGGCGGAGGAGGAGAAGGGTACAGGGCGGAGGGGGAGAAGGGGGCAAGGCAGAGGGGAGAAGGGTGCAAGGAAGAGTGGAGAATGGTGCAAGGTAGAAAAGAGTGCAAGGCGGAGGGGGAGAAGGGTGCAAGGGGGAGGGAGAGAAGGGTGCAAGGGGGAGGGTGAGAAGGGTGCAAGGGGGAGGGCGAGAAGGGTGCAAGGCAGAGTGGAGAAGAGTGTAAGGGGATGGTGATGAACTTAAAAATGTGCCCCCCCCCTGGAAACATTTCTGCGGATGCCCATGGCAACGCACACTACTTTGTGAGAGAGAGTGGAGTGAGAGAGATAGCGGAGTGAGAGAGAGTGGAGTGAGAGAGAGTGGAGAGAGAGAGAGTGGAGAGAGAGTGGAGAGAGAGTGGAGAGAGAGAGAGAGAGTGGAGAGACAGTGGAGGGAGAGAGAGAGAGAGAGAGAGAGAGAGAGAGAGTAGAGAGAGAGTAGAGAGAGAGTAGCGAGAGAGGGTAGAGAGAGGGTGGAGAGAGACAGTGGAAAGAGAGACAGTGGAGAGAGAGTGGAGAGCGAGAGTGGAGAGCGAGAGTAGAGAGCGAGAGTGGAGAGAGAGAGAGTGGAGCGAGAGTGGAGAGAGAGTGGAGAGAGAGACAGTGGAGGGAGAGAGAGAGAGAGAGAGAAAGAGAGAGTAGAGAGAGAGTAGAGAGAGAGTAGAGAGAAAGGGTAGAGAGAGGGTGGAGAGAGAGAGTGGAAAGAGAGACAGTGGAGAGAGAGTGGAGAGCGAGAGTGGAGAGCGAGAGTAGAGAGCGAGAGTGGAGAGAGAGAGAGAGAGAGTGGAGTAAGAGTGGAGAGAGAGTGGAGAGAGAGAGAGTGGAGGGAGAAAGGAGAGAGAGTAGAGAGAGTAAAGAGAGTACAGAGAGAAAGTAGAGAGAGAGTGGAGAGAGAAAGTGTAGAGAGAGAGAGTGGAAAGAGAAAGTGGAAAGAGAGCGTGGAAAGAGAGAGTGGAGAGAGAGTGGAGGCAGACAGTGGAGAGAGAGTGGAGAGGGAGAGAGTGGAGAGTGGAGAGAGAGTGGAGAGAGTAGAGAGAGTGGAGACAGTGGAGAGAGAGACAGTGGAGAGAGAGTGGAGAGCGAGTGGAGAGAGAGAGACAGAGTGGAGGGAGAGAGAGTGGAGTGTGTGGAGAGAGAGAGAGAGAGAGTAGAGAGATAGTGTGTGTAGAGAGAGTGAGAGACTGCGGAGAGACAGTGGAGAGAGAGACAGTGGAGAGAGAGAGACAGTGGAGAGAGAGAGTGGAGAGAGAGAGTGGAGAAAGAGAGAGTGGGGAGAGAGAGTGGAGAGAGAGAGCGTGGAGAGAGAGTGAGAGTGGAGAGAGAGAGAGAGTGGAGAGAGAGAGAGCGGAGAGAGAGTGAGAGTGGAGAGAGAGAGAGAGTGGAGAGAGAGAGAGCGGAGAGAGAGAGAGCGGAGAGAGAGAGAGCGGAGAGAGAGAGAGTGGAGAGAGAGAGTGGAGGGAGAGAGGAGAGAGAGAGAGTGGAGAGAGAGAGAGAGTGGAGAGAGAGAGAGAGCGGAGAGAGAGAGAGTGGAGAGAGAGAGTGGAGAGAGAGAGTGGAGGGAGAGAGGAGAGAGAGAGTGTGGAGAGAGAGTAGAGGGAGAGAGAGAGAGAGAGAGAGTAGAGAGAGAGTAGAGAGAGAGGGTGGAGAGAGTGGAAAGAGAGACAGTGGAGAGGGAGTGGAGAGCGAGAGTGGAGAGCGAGAGTGGAGAGCAGGAGTGGAGAGAGAGATTGGAGAGAGAGAGAGTGGAGAGAGAGAGAGTGGAGGGAGAGAGGAGAGAGAGTAGAGAGAGTAAAGAGAGTACAGTGAGAAAGTAGAGAGAGTGGAAAGAGAGAGTGGAAAGATAGAGTGGAGAGAGAGTGGAGATAGACAGTGGAGAGAGAGTGGAGAGAGAGATTGGAGAGAGAGAGAGTGGAGAGAGAGATAGTGGAGGGAGAGAGGAGAGAGAGTAGAGAGAGTAAAGAGAGTACAGTGAGAAAGTAGAGAGAGTGGAGAGAGAAAGTGGAAAGAGAGAGTGGAGAGAGAGTGGAGATAGACAGTGGAGAGAGAGTGGAGAGAGAGATTGGAGAGAGAGAGAGTGGAGAGAGAGATAGTGGAGGGAGAGAGGAGAGAGAGTAGAGAGAGTAAAGAGAGTACAGTGAGAAAGTAGAGAGAGTGGAAAGAGAAAGTGGAAAGAGAGAGTGGAGAGAGAGTGGAGATAGACAGTGGAGAGAGAGTGGAGAGAGAGAGAGAGTGAAGAGAGTGGAGAGTGTAGAGAGAGTGGAGAGAGTAGAGAGAGTGGAGACAGTGGAGAGAGAGACAGTGGAGAGAGAGTGGAGAGAGAGTGGAGAGACAGAGTGGAGAGAGAGAGAGTGGAGTGTGTGGAGAGAGAGAGAAAGTGTGTAGAGAGAGTGAGAGACTGTGGAGAGACAGTGGAGAGAGAGACAGTGGAGAGAGAGAGACAGTGGAGAGAGAGAGTGGCGAGAGAGAGTGGAGAAAGAGAGAGTGGAGAGAGAGAGAGTGGAGAGAGAGAGCGTGGAGAGAGAGAGAGAGTGGAGAGAGAGAGAGCGGAGAGAGAGAGAGCGGAGAGAGAGAGCGGAGAGAGAGAGTGGAGAGAGAGCGAGTGGAGAGAGAGTAGAGAGAGTGGAGAGAGAGACAGAGTGGAGAGAGAGAGAGTGGAGTGTGTGGAGAGAGAGAGAGAGTAGAGAGAGGGAGTGTGTAGAGAGAGTGAGAGACTGTGGAGAGACAGTGGAGAGAGAGACAGGGGAGAGAGAGAGACAGTGGAGAGAGAGAGTGGCGAGAGAGAGTGGAGAAAGAGAGAATGGAGAGAGAGAGAGTGGAGAGAGAGAGCGTGGAGAGAGAGAGTGGAGAGAGAGAGCGGAGAGAGAGAGAGCGGAGAGAGAGAGCGGAGAGAGAGTGGAAAGAGAGTAGAGAGAGAGAAGGGAGAGAGAGAGTGGAGAGAGATTGGAGGGAGACAGTGGAGAGAGAGTGGAGAAAGAGGGAGAGACAGTGGAGAGACAGTGGAGAGAGAGAGACAGTGGAGAGAGAGACATTGGAGAGAGAGTGGAGAGAGAGAGTGGAGTGAGTGAGAGAGTGGAGAGACAGTGGAGAGAGAGACAGTGGAGAGAGAGACAGTGGAGGGAGAGACAGTGGAGGGAGAGACAGTGGAAGGAGAGACAGTGGAAAGAGAGTGGAGAGAGGGACAGTGGAGATAGAGTGGGCAGAGTTGAGAGAGAAAATGGAGAGAGAGAGAGATAGATTGGAGAGAGAGTAGAGACTGACTGACTCAGAGACTGAATACTGACTGACGGAGAGACTCACTGGCTGAGAAACTGACAGAAAGACAGGGAGACTGACTGACTGAGAGAGACTGACTGACTGACTGACAGACTGACAGAAAGAGAGAGCTAGGGAGACTGACAGAGAGAGAGAGAGACCAACCGACTGACTGACAGACTGACAGAGAGAGAGAGAGGGAGAGACTGACAGACTGACTGACTGAGAGAGACTGAATGACAGAGAGAGAGAGAGACTGACTGACTGAGAGAGAGAGAGAGAGAGAGAGAGAGAGAGAGTGAAAGAGAGAGACTGACTGACTGAGCGAGAGAGAGAGAGAGACTGTGATGGAATTGTGGTCAGAGTGTGTATGAAGCTATGCAATGCCTCTTAAGATTGCTATTGTCCACTAATAAAAATGTATTATCAAAATGTGCTCTTTGTAGTTACATCTGCTATTGAAATACTGCATTGTTGCTTTGTCTAATGTTTTAAAACGGAAACGAGAAGGAGCAGTGGATGCACTTTTGTCAAAACTGAACGATGAGTGGGCCCGGTGTTGTATATCATGACAGGAGTCTGCATCAGGAAACCCACCTAAAATTGGGCAAACTTCCCCGGCCTACTGATGGCAGAGACTCTGTAATGAATGGACCACCACCTATGGTAGCCTGCCGGCAGACTAAGCCCAACCTTTGACTCCACCATCCAGTGTTACTTATAACGGCTGCATTGGTGACAGTGGCGTAACAATCGCCCCGCATCCCTGCAGTATAGGGGGTCGCTGGCCTGAGAGCTCTAGACTGGCACGGAGAATGTTAGGGTGCCCCCTCCATGTAGTTTGCAGGGGGGCCTCAAGTTTCGTTACTCCACTGCAAGTATGCAATATGTCAAGTGCTGCAAAAGTTGTGTTTTTCCTGAAAGAAGTCAAATTGTGGAGAATTTCGTGACCTTTACCCACTTTTCATAGTTTTGAGCAAAATACACAAATGCCTGGTGAACAGAAACTTACAACCTCGCATACCCCTAGGTTTCCCGGTGGCACCACTGAAACCCATCTATTCCCTGGACCATATATAGGCAAGGAAAGAAAATTCAGACAGTCTGGAATGGCCCACCGAGCCTTGGGCAGAGCTGCTGCGGAAATTTAAAAATAATAATCTATTTTAGACTGCCCAGCACATCTTGGTACAGCTTCGGTAATTGTTAAACGTCTACGGCAGCTTTTAAAAGCAGCATTCAGACCGCCTTGTCAGCGCCGTCGAAGATATCTTTTTTCTTGCTCTCCTTTCTGATAAACAGCATTTGTGATTCGGTGCAATTAGCAATGAAATTATCCAATTCAGCTGCAAATGCGTCCGCGCAGCTTCCGAATGCCACATTTGCGTGCGGGCCCGCGCGCTCATTAGCCTGTCATGCTTTCATTATTACCTGCTCAGCACCGACTGCCCGGGTCAAAAGAAAGCATTAAATTGGCTGAGCAATTTTTCTGTCAAGTCGCAGGAACCGGGGAGGGCGCAGCAGCGCTCAAATTTCGTGAAACTTTCTTTTGCTAATTAATGTTTGTTGAAAGTGCTTAATTAATTCAGAGAACGGTGTGTAGTTTGTATACAGCACGTGCACCTATTGCACTGGTTAGCGGAAGTTACATCACCCTTTGCACTGACCCGCCAAGCAAATTGACATTTGCTCTGACTCCATCAATTTAGCATCTGGAAATTGCATTTTGCTGCAGTCGGTTTGAGAAAATGTCAATGGAATATTGCTCAGTGAGTAGTGAAAAGCATGTGTCTGGGCCACTGTGTGCACGAGCCATGCGCCAGGGAAGAGAAAACTCCTCTGCTTAATACTTCAGCCTAATTTCACCGCTTTTGCAAAATTTGGGACAAATATGAATAAAGACTGTTGTTTTTGATGAAAGCACAAATGATTCCAGTGCAAGGTACACGTTCATAAGGTATATAGTATGAATTCATTCATACTATATACCAAATAACTGACTAACATAACCACCACTTAAAAAATACTTGCCTGTTTCACTATACTAATTCAACACTACTCCTCTATTGGTCCCGGAGTAGCGTGCTACGTGCCGAAAAAGCGCTTCAACGCCTCGTCAGGGGTAATAAGGGCTATACAAATGCAATTACCATACAAAATAACATAGTAAGACCACCAAAAGATGAAATGCGTAGTTTTATCCCTAAAAAGGGCTAAATGGAGACCCACCAAACTTTTAGGAATTAGGGGGCGTATTATCAAGAAACGGCGTTAACATTATCGCCGCTTTAGCGGCGGAAAACTGCAGCGAAAGCGGCGGTAATGGGCTTGATAATATGCCCTTGAAAATTCCCAAAGAAACCCATGTTCTGGTGTGAACCTGGGCTTCTAGGGGAATTCTCTACGGCGCATTATCAAGCCCATTATCTACGCTTTAGCGGCAGTTTTCTGCAGCTTAAGCAGCGATAATGTTAATGCCGTTTCTTGATAATACGCCCCTGGGTTCCAACCAGGAGAAGCCACACTGCTAACCACACCTGAAATATGTAAAATAGCCATTATTCAAAGTTCTCAAAAGCATCACGCTCAAAATACACATATATCAAGAATATGTGCGCACAACCATCAAAATGCGAGTTTATTGGCACGGAGACATAGAAAAACGTTCTCATAGGAAAGACCCCTTGAACATGACGCTCAAGTGCAAATGAGTAAAGGGCGGTTTACCATGTTGCTAATTAACAGCATGGCCATGACCAACTTGCCCATTGGCATTTTACCATGTACAGCTTGCTGATGGATTCATACCTAAAAGCAGCATTGTGAGTAGTAACGAGAGCAACATTCTCATGGGGATTTTGGCAATGAGAAACTTGCTTGATGACACAATCCACATGTATAATGGGATCTTATTCATGAGAAACCAGCTGGATAGCATCCTACACATGATCAACTTGTCAACGCCATATTGCCGATGAGCAGCTTGCTTGGCATCAGGCTGCCTATGAACCTCTTGATCGATGGCATTATACCCATGAGCAATTTGTTCGATGATGTGTTGTCCATGAGCATGTTGTTGTCAGGCTTTGTGCTAACTACTAAAATAGTGCCTAAAACATCAAAGGGCCAAACACAGGAATCTGGTCATGCAAGACCGGGGCAAAGTCGAAAGTTAATCCAGCCATGATGGAGTGCGGTTCGGCCAAACAAGGTGGATTGGGCCCTGTCGTGGCTTACCTTCGGACTTAGAAGAATTTTTGAAGAAAAAGTTCATGAGAAGGCAAACTTCAGCGGGGCAAGGCAGCCGGCAGTGCCTGAGGCATCATCATAGGGAAGCTGCTGTATGGACTGACGATTTCTGCTTTCTGACTTTGTCACTTTTTTGGAAGTTGAAAATCTCCAGTGGGACGAACCTGCAGGCTGTAGCCGATGAGTGCGCACGGAGGCCGGATACCTTCGGTGAGAGGTACCACTGAACATGATTTGGATCAGCTGACAGGTAGACCCTAGAACTCTGTAGGTTTTTCTGACACTTTTTGCTTGATTTTCTTTAAGGCTCTAAGTTGGTTGGCAATCACCAGAGGAACGATGCAGTGGCAGCCACCTCTTGAAGGGCATCTCACCCACCGACTGCATAGCAAACTGATGGCATTTAGAGAGTCCAAACATGTCCACAATATTTACTTCAAGCCACTTTATAGCCGCATAGAGTACTTGCCTGAATCAAGGATGGCCGTAACACCTCTCTGAATTCAGTGGAAGAGCCATCGATGATTAATTTACGTCAGAAAAAGCAATTCCTTTGGCTTTGATGATGGTAAAGTGCCCTCCACCAAACAGCTACATTCCAGTAATGAAATTACAAATGATTGATTAAAGAAAAAGGCGCAATTCGTTTTTCCCGACATATGTGACGCAGGCATACCTTAACATCTGTGGCTACTTTGCGTTTCAACAGTACTTAAGTTGAGCCTGTGGTTTCCAGTGCTCAGCACAGGCACTTAATTGTCAACACCGGCACTTATAACAGTCTGCCACATGGTGGCAATGTTTGTCTAATTTAGTGTTGAACACAACACAGCTGTTTATTAATGCAACCTATATTTAAGATGACTAATACCTGTGACAAAGCCATTGTTATAGCCATGGGGGCCATAAAATGTCATAATTGCCACACTTGTAGGAGTGTGATGGTTAGTAGTTGTGTTGGTACTGTCATTGGCAGGGCTAGCAGGGGCAAGGGTGCCACATGCTGTAGTCACCTCCTAACCAGGGACCTGGCACTTATTGTTTTACTTATTAATCACTGCATTGCAGGGAAGATTTGTTACCTAGAATATCATCTAGTCTTTACGTAATACTAGAAATCCAGTCAACTCCATCAACACAGGAAGTTAGGCCTCAGAAATGTCCAGTCTCCATAGATACACAGTTCCTAAATCAAATACCAAATCTGACATGACGTGAGTTGTACCAACATTTACTTCACTCTTGAAAAAAGTTTCATAGTTTGTGCCCAAAATAGGCGAATGGATTCTTAATCATATATTTGGATGGGAATTTTAGATTGTCCGAAGCATGTTGTGAGCACAGGGACGGGTCCAGGAGTGGGCAAAATTCACATAGTTTGCATTTGCATAATTACCGGAAATTTCAGGAACATTACGTGAAATTATGCAAAATTATGCATAATTATGCAAAAAGCTCGAAATCTTACCACAAAATGCGTCCTTGCATCGATTTTAGACGTGAGAACGCTTTTGGTGCTAAAAAAAGCACAAAACACTTAACCTCCCCAAACAGCAGGTGCTCACATTCTGGCTGTCCGCTTTGTTACCGTGCACTTGTGCTAAATGTTTGCAGCAGATAGTATGTAATCATACAACATGGCATAACAGCATAATTTTGTGAATTTTCTATAACAAGCCTCACGCAAAATAACTGAAATTATGTAAGACTACGTGGCACAGCAGAAATTTCACCACGGCATACAAATGGCCTCTCAGTATCTTAGTGTGAAATTTCCAGATATGGATGGATAAAAGAAGGATAAATGGATAATACAAGAGATGGGTAAAGGCTGTTGCTCAATGGTAAGATGCCATCCAGCAGGTTGCTCATGGGGAAGATGCCATTGATGCACATGTGTCATATGATATAGAACAAACTGCTCATGGCAAATGCCAATGAGCAAGTTGATCATAATAGTGCTCAAAATATTCCTTATGGGAGAGAAGCCAATTAGCAAGTTAAAAATGATAACATGGAACTCCATGGTATGGAAGCAGAACATTTTCAGAATATGGCACAAATATTGGGTCCTAATTATTGGCTACAACATTATCACTTCATTGGAGTTGGTTTTATTAATAGAAAATCTGAACAATACTTTCATAAACAATATTAAAGACACACTATTGATGATATGATATTTCTGCTTGCAATATTCTGCTATACAAGAGAATGCCATTGAAAACAAGTACTGATCTTGGTGAAAATGTGTGTGTTTGATCTAATAGTTGTGGTCGATCATCAATAAAGTTACCACCTTACCCTACATCATCCGACAAAGTTTTCCTTTGTACTATGGAAGTTTTGTCCAAATGGTTGAGTTGAGGTGTGCCAGGACTGCAACTCCCAGACTGCACTGGATTATTAATTGAAAGCAGAAATAGGAATGTGTATCCATGGTGACATGGAGTCATCGGGTACCATAGTCGTTGGCAAACACTAATATCCACAGCAGAGCTTTCATCAACTCAGATCCTTGTCATATGCCCTCTCCCACAACTGCTGATCTCTGAAGTCAAAGGCCTCTGAGATGAACCAGGTGGGTCACTACCGAACCCTTCCTTTAGGGCACTCTGGAGCAATGGTACCCTATGCAACAGTAGTTGTGTTAGTGCCCATTACGAGTCAAAGCCTGAAGTTTTAGTATCAAGAAGAAGACTTTACACTGGCATCAGAACAGTTCAGTTCGTAATGGTTTCCCCAAAACCTGTTCCCTGGTTCAAGACCCACAAACCCTGTAATCTGCAGCTTTAATTTAAAACCCAGAAAGCCAGAGAAGCTTTATATGTCTTTTCTCATCTTGAAGTACCTTTGAGCCTGGACGCCCACCGTGCAGCAATTGTCCTCGATTGATCACCACACACCTTTATATTGACACCTCACATTTAGGAAATGTCCTATGAGCAGTGGTGACATTATGTCAGAGGGGGATTTGCCACCTCTTGTGTTCATGTTAACACTTTGAGCATGCTCTTTCCACTCTCTGCAAACTGCTGTTGCCTCATGTGATCTTCAGCATCATATCCAGCTGAGGTTCTGTAAATTCTGTCTTGTCCGTGCCTCCATTTTGTGTTGCCATCACGTAGGCCTGTGGAGGTAACCAAACGAACAAAGTTGCATGGGCTTCGTTGTTCATGCACTTATTAACTAAGCCTTTTCTTGACTCTAAGGTGCATTGTAAGGAACTGACCCCTTTATCTGAAACTGACCTCGCTAAGCCAATTTCCTTGGTTGATTGTTATCTGATATTGCCAGTCAAAGTTCAGGACATCGTTAACTTTTAGCTTCTCTACACATGCCTTATCTTGCTCGTTATCTGTCATTGTTTCCTTTCTATGTTTCTTCATTACATGCATTGTGCTTTCAATTATGGGTTTGTCCGGCTTGTGGAGATTGGATTTGGGACATTCTTAATAATTTACTTTGGGTTGGGTTATTGCAAACTGAGGTTTTTGTCATGTGATACTTTGTTTGAAAATGTTTTCCTATTCGCTAATATTTGGCAGATCTTGCATGTCCATGTTAGGCATTTTGCATGTTTGCAAAAGCTCGGACTGCCCATTACTTTTATGCTGAGTTTGTAACCCTAAGCATATATAATGCCTCTGTTTTTTGTACTCCTAAGACTGCCTCATTCAGTTGCTAAGGCTTCTGTGTGACGTAGTCTCACTTAATAAAGATGTTCTTTTTATATTCCAGCTTCTATGTCAGATTCTTTTTTGTATTAGTGAGACCACTGAGAATGAAGATTTGAGTTTCTTCAATTGGCGCGGCCAACGTGGGCTTCATCAGAGAAGTGACTATCTGTGGGAGTGATCTTGTCAGGAGACTGAAAATCTACTGAGGAGGACAGAACAGGATTCTACTAAGAAGGTACTCTGTGCACAGGGATTCTGGAGATTATTTGTCTCTGCAGCTCAGTATATTTCTGATCTTCCTGATTTTGATCCTCCACATGATGTCACTCCTGACTGAGAACCTTTTGTGGCGTACGTATTCTAAAAAAGACCGTTAGGTCATTCAGAACTTGGCAGTTAGAAATTGGACAACCTTTTGATTAGTAAGAGTAAGGTAGTTTAGTAACCCTTACTGTAGCTTTGGAATTTTGGAATTTGTGTTGTCCAACTTTTGATTTGTATAGGTTTGGATATGCAAATTGCAATTTGTGTAGGTAGGTAATGAGGAGATTTTTCTCTATTTGGTTTTGTTGAACGGTGCACGTACGAAAAGTACCTTAAGCACTACTTTGATTATAATACTTGCATATTCTGCAGTATTTTTGGCATGCCTGTTTTCAAGCTCACATCGGAGAATGTGTTGCTTTTTTGGAAGGTACCATAGTGTGATGTGAAGTAAATTAGCCGGCGCCCCTAGAGGGAATATCTAAATAGGTTTAGATTTAAAAACATATTTCTTCCTTGGTGATTTTGTATCCCCAGGGAAATAAAATATGACATAATACAAAACAAGGATCCTTTGTTCCCGCGCAATTTTATGAATGAAGATATGCAGAGCGGTTTTTTTTGGGTGTTCTGCCAGTCAAAGCTAGTGAATTGAGTGTATTTTCACTTCTTGGACATACATCAGCCTGTTGGGCTGTTTTTGCAGTCTTTTGGAACACTATTGAGAAGCGTTTCTTGTAAATATGACTTACAACTATTATTTGCAAATGGTTTGGTTTAAGTACAGTCTGTGGGCTGTCCTTTGTTTCAGTCCTATATGGTGATCTGTGGGTTAAATGTGTGTTTAAATGTCTATGTGGTTTTCCCATTAGTGCAAACTTCTGTAAGTGAATAGCGATGGCGCTAAAAAATGTGGCGCCAAAATTTGTCATGCTTCAAGTTAGGATTCTGTGCTTAGGCTTATAAATGAATGCGTCTAAAATGATAGGCAAGGGATGCAGCTTGCTTTTATATGTGGTATTATCAAACATGATTGGGTTTATTAAAAATAATTATTAATGATGAAAAATAATTATTAAAAATAAGTGCTACAAAATTCGTTTTTTACTATTCATGAAGCCTAATGCTCATACTGTGACCTCCTAGCATTATATTTTAATTTAAGTTGTGCTGTCCTGCATAATTAGGACATTACCATATGGAATTTTACTTAGCGCAGGCGTAAAAAAACTCATTTTTCTAAGGATTTACATGGGATATGTCTAATGTCCAATCTCTGCAATTTGTAAAGAACATTCTGAGGATGATTAATATGTAACACAATTATAGGATATTTATTTTTAAGTGCCCCTAATATCAAAGTCGAATTTGAGTAAAATAGACAATTCAATCAGCATTCTTGCCATTTATAATAGCTTTAAAGTGCTTTAGGCTTCAGTAAATGCATACATTTAGGTATAATACAAATTTGCAGGTTGTTCCCATTTGGGGTTTGCTTTTAATGGCTCAGTGAGCCAATGTGCCTGGTGCAGAGGTTTGAATTTAATATCAGGGTTGAAGGTTTTAACTGTAGCTGGACTTACTGAGACGTTTATCCATTTAAGGTTAATGAAATGAGTACCATTGCAACAAACATTTGTTCTAAAGCTGGTATGTTATGTTATTATGTTCTGCGAATTATTCACAGTAAATGTTTTAATAATCTAAAGAATGCGTAGATTGTAGCCCCTAAAAGGAGTAATATATATAACATGTGTTTTTAAATAGGGTTGATTATTGCAGGTTAGAAAGAGTTGGGAAGGCTTTTTGTCTTTGTCAGCCTCAGAGAGAGGAAGAGGGAGAGGGCTGAGGAGCGTGGAGCGCGAGGCAGATTTTGACCTTAAGGTCAGTGAGGTGGGAGTTAGGAGTAAGTGTAAACAGATGGAGAAATCATTGCTTGGAAAAGCAGGGCCTCAAAGGGTGGTTGGCGCACGGGACACGCAGAGTGTCTGTGAAGGAGTTTTATTTTTGAATGTCAAAATTAAGGTGGTTTAGTATGTTTTCAAAAGAGGGTCGGTTACAGTTGATATTTTGTGTGTTATGTGCAGTGTCAGCAGTATGTTGAAAACAGATGTGTATTTTTTATTTTTTATTATGACTTCTTTAAAAAGAAATGTTTGTGCGTTTTACATATTTTTGCATTTTATCCTTTTATGAATTGTTCCTGCTGGTTCTGTGTGTCAGAAGCGACACAGTAAGTTGTGTTTGACAACTGAGCTCCACTACCTGGTGATCTGCTGTCAAAAGGAGGGTAAGGATTTTAAACCTGACAAATTAAGCTGGCCTGAATATTGGGTTTTGGGCTGCAGGTTCACAGTGCATAAAGTACATGACATGGTGTTGTGCGTCACCGCTCGTTTATATATGCTATTGTTTTGTCTATGCTTTTTGTGCTTGATATACAGCAAGTATATCTGATGGCTTGACATGTGCGTTTTGTGCGTTTTTTTATTTTATGCATGTTTTTGTTTTATGTTGTTGCTTCTGATACTATTACAAGTTTACCTGTGTTGTGAAGGGATGTACATGACGATGCATATCGCTGCACAACAGTTGGGTAGATTTGCTCTGATACTAAATTCCACAGTTATGATATTTTCATTTTGTGAACAAGACAGACAACACTTCACCAGTGTATGTCAAATTTGGCTATAATGGTATTTGAAGAAAAATAAAAGAGATATACAGGATCAAAGTGTGTCACCTGCTGTTAGTCACGTTACTGCCCCCTTCCCTTAAGGAACAGGCAGCCCTAGATTTATGTATCCTGATTTGACGTAAGGATAAAATTATAGATCTGTGACTGTTGTACATGGTGACCTAATTTCTATATTACATTAGTCAGTTTTATTCTGCTTCCTAAGTAGTGTATGGCTTTGTACCATAAAGGAAACAAGGTTTCATTTTTCCCTGAAGAAGGAACTGGAACATTAGCTGAGATTACCGTATATGGTGTAGCGGCCAGCGGTAAAGTTAAATGTGTGTACTATTGTGACTTTTGTGTATCACCCATACTCTTGGTATTGTGTCACATGCTTGACTATCACCCAGGTAATTTCTTGTTCTTCCTATAGATTTTTCTTTTGTCGCTTCTCCCCTGACTGATGTTGCATTGTGCCTAGTTATTGGGGATTTTATCTGTGTCCTAGTTCCATTTGTTTTTTCCATATTCCTTTCACCAGTCAGCTTTTATTATAATTGGTGTATTGTTCAGGTTCACACTTCCAGACTGCAGTGATGTACCAGGGACCCCCATATTATGTATAATTCTCTTTTGCATGACCAGACTGGTTTTCAAGAGTTTTCTTTAGGCCTACTTCGATGTTTTTCAGTCTGACTGTCAGGGTAGTGATAGACTGGTTAACTGACTCAATATTATAGTAAGACAAGTTTTCCACCTCAATAGGAGATACCTTACGTTTATTTTTTTGAACATGACAAATTTTCAATGACTATTTTAAATTGGATTTTTACCCTTTTGTTCCTGCTTCTTTAATTTTTGGTGAGATCAGATATGTTCTAAATCATGGAAATACCAGGACTCTCTAGTTCTTATCTTTTGTTTCCACATTTGATCATTAGCTTTTGTGTTGCATAGTGCACCTGATGCACAATTATTAACAGGGAGGTATCTACATGTCCCTGATAATCTGTATTATGTGATTTCGCTTTTGAGGAGTTTTAGATAAGGAATTTAGGAACACCTATATGTAATCATTGAGAGAGAAAAATGTGTTTACACCATTAGACGATGCCACTATGTGTGAGGACATCCATTCAGATAGAATTCCCATGTCGCTATCTACCCTTAGATGGTAGAGGGTATGCTCTCACACAGAAACCCAATTGAAGAGGCTAGAGGCGCAGTTTTGCCTACTGCCTTTGTCTTTGTATTGCCTTTGAGAATGACAGTGTATTCTAGACCAGAATTGTCCCATGGCGTATGGCCACTCCTTTGAAGATTGCAGACCACCTGCTTGCAGACCCCTTGTTATACAATGAACTGTTTAAAGCATCGCACTTGCTCCATCAGACGGCATTGGACATCACAGAACCAGAATTTCAGTGCAAAAGGGCGAAAGAGAAGGATTCTTGTTGTTTTGAGGCTTCATGTGCTGGTAACCTCTGACAGTGTGCAGTCCCTTGAGCCCCTTGGCCTGAGCTTTGGCCACACACACCCCCCTTTTCCTTTGCCCCAACGGAAGTGCAGTGCACCGGAGGATCCAAGATTGGCAAAAGGCACTACATTCTGGTGCCCATGAAACAGCAGCCTGAGCGTCCTCTGACACTGAATAATGAGTGTTGGAGCCTGAGAATGTAGACCCGGGTCTGCACGAGATAATCTGTGCCCATGATCAATGAAGATCACACTATCTGTAGTGTCTGCCGTAGAGGAGAGACACTGGTGCACTGCATTGAGACATTGAGACTTTCAAGTGAGCTGTGAGTGTTTGCCAGGAGGGCACTCCAACGGATACTGAGAAGCACTATTTTTATGGAATGCCTGAATTGAGAGGCCCAATGTGAAAACAATGGGAGCAGATTTGATGGACAATAGAAGCCTGCCAGAGAGGCTTGGAACGGACTGTGGGCATGGTTGTTGTTACACAAGTGGTTTCCGTGCGATTGCATAAAATGGGTGTTAGGAGACTGACTCTTATTGTTTTGCTGGCATTGTTTTAAAGTAGTATTTTGTTTAGTAAAATCAGAATAAAGTCCATTCCCTGTGGAAGAGTATCCCCTTTTCCCCTCAGAGCATTGATAAGGATTGCCACTGTTTCACTTGAATATATAATAAGTTACTGAAATACATAGGAGCCCTAAAATGTTACTAGATAATTTTAGGATTTGCTTTTTGCTTAGGGTTGTGAAAAATGATAATTTTGTTTGTAATAGTGGTCATTACTTTATGTTAATTATGACCCAATGCCCTGTCCTCTTTGTATTCCTGCTCATACCTTTAATGAAATATTTAGAATGGAAAATGCTCGCCTAGCAATTAATTAGGATTTGCCTACGTAATGGCAAAAGGAGGGCCTGAGGTTCTGTAAATTCTGTCTTGTCCGTGCATCCATTTTGTGTTGCCATCACGTAGGCCTGTGGAGGTAACCAAACGAACAAAGTTGCATGGGCTTCGTTGGTTATGCACTTATTAACTAAGCCTTTTCTTGACTATAAGGTACATTGTAAGGAACTGACCCCTTTATCTGAAACTGACCTCGCTAAGCCAATTTCCTTGGTTGATTGTTATCTGAGATTGCCAGTCAAAGTTCAGGACATCGTTAACTTTTAGCTTCTCTACACATGCCTTATCTTGCTCGTTATCTGTCACTGTTTCCTTTCTATGTTTCTTCATTACATGCATTGTGCTTTCAATTATGGGTTTGTCCGGCTTGTGGAGATTGGATTTGGGACATTTTTAATAATTTACTTTGGGTTGGGTTATTGCAAACTGAGGTTTCTGTCATGTGATACTTTGTTTGAAAATGTTTTCCTACTCGCTAATATTTGGCAGATCTTGCATGTCCATGTTAGGCATTTTGCATGTTTGCAAAAGCTAGGACTGCCCCTTACTTTTATGCTGAGTTTGTAACCCTAAGCATATATAATGCCTCTGTTTTTTGTACTCCTGAGACTGCCTCATTCAGTTGCTAAGGCTTCTGTGTAACGTAGTCTCACTTAATAAAGATGTTCTTTTTATATTCCATCTTCTATGTCAGATTCTTTTTTGTATTAGTGAGACCCCTGAGAATGAAGATTTGAGTTTCTTCACAGCGAAGCAGAAATCAGCGATAGACCTCGTCAGGATTTGCCGCATCAGCATTTGAAAGGCATCGTGATCCACCCAGCAGAAAAGAGCCACTATGCTTAGATTCTATCCACAATATTCAGGAAAAAGAGTGTTGAATATGTCCAGACCAGCTTAACCTCAAGCACATGTCCGAATGAGGTCGCACACTGCTCGTCCCATCAGCGTGTGACCCCGGAGCATGATGGTCGATGTAGTCGGTATCAGTGGGTGCGCTTCTACCTGAGTCTTGAGGGTATTCACTAGTGTGCTTGCCATCCCTGGACATGTGTTTCACGTTCATTAACGCTCATCAGCAGGGATTAGGCGTGTGCACGGGGTTGCTGCGTTGGCTGCCGAAAATATTCGTAGGTCCATATACCTCTTAAGGCGCGCAGGTGCGTTGTCTCGAGGTCGTCACCTCCACCGGCTCAAGGGAGCCTGTATAAATAGTATGTCCGAATGAGGTCGCACACTGCTCGTCCCATCAGCGTGTGACCCCGGAGCATGATGGTCGATGTAGTCGGTATCAGCGGGTGCGCTTCTACCTGAGTCTTGAGTCTTGAGGGTATTCACTAGTGTGCTTGCCATCCCTGGACACGTGTTTCGCGTTCATTAACGCTCATCAGCAGGGATTAGGCGTGTGCACGGGGTTGCTGCGTGGGCTGCCAAAAATATTCGTAGGTCCAGATACCTCTTAAGGTGCGCAGGTGCGTTGTCTCGAGGTCGTCACCTCCACCGGCTCAGCAAACCCTGAAGAAACCTACACTCTGCTGATGAGGAACAATAATTCCGAAACACCGGTGTACAGAGTTGGTGCTGCAACTTTGCTTTCTACACTTTCAGAGCTACGAAAGGCGTACACGCCTAGAAGGACTGCATCTACCGTGATGCTCTTGGGTTACACCCGCTGGTGAGGTCAGTAGTGAGCGACCCATGGACTTTTGACTTTTATATGGTTCCCTTGAACCATTTGAGCTGACGGGCTCGGACACCGCCCCTACGCGCCTTGAGTGGTACCAGATCTGTGAATACTTTGGCAGCCTGCCCAGCAAACCCTGAAGAAACCTACACTCTGCTGATGAGGAACAATAATTCCGAAACACCGGTGTACAGAGTTGGTGCTGCAACTTTGCTTTCTACACTTTCAGAGCTACGAAAGGCGTACACGCCTAGAAGGACTGCATCTACCGAGATGCTCTTGGGTTACACCCGCTGGTGAGGTCAGTAGTGAGCGACCCATGGACTTTTAACCTCAAGCACATGTTGCGGGTAGTTTAGCTGAGGCCAGATTACAGAACCCACACGGTGTTCAAGTATAGAGTTGGAAAAGGAAGGCCTAAAGCAGGCTTTTCCAGCGAGTAGCCTGTGAGCCATTGATAACTCGCCACTTACCTGTAAGTAGCTCTCCTGGGTTCTGCCCAATCTATTACATTAGAAGCTTTTCCTTGGTTGCTTTGTCATTTATACCAAAATTGACGAGTGTGTATTCAAGACGAAAATATGTGTATTTTCAGAATTTATAACTCGATGTTTGCAAAAAAATGGCTGAATTTCAAAATATATTTAAAAGTGATATTTGAATGATTGACATAGAAGACCCATTACAAATATTAATTTGGTTCCAGGGGCGTTGTAACTATGGTTGTTATGTATTACACATGTAGAGTATTCCACATAGATGAAGCATTTTGTACATGACTGCTGCCAAGCATGCATTATTCCCTTGGCGACAACCCTTCTGGTAATCTTTCATTGGGTGGGCACTCAGGTAATCTTGTCTGATGTGGTCACTATAGCAACAATAGTAGCTCAGGGTAATTTTTGTGTAATGTAAGTAGCTCTCATTATAGCAAACATTGGAAACCACCCCTGGACTAGGGAATCAGCTGCACTGTTAATATTCACTCATTTACATTACAATATGAGGTACAGAGAGATAGAAATTTCTGCAAATACCATAATATTTCTTATTCAATTGTCAAAGATAAAACTCCAGGGGCTTAATGTATAAAGTTGCTTTTGATTGCAAATCCTGCAATTCGCAAAACACAGGGGTTGTCACTGGAAAACATCTTTAATATCAAAGCCCCTTTGAGAGCCGGAAAAGGCTTTCTGATTCAGAAAATTGCTTTTGCAACCCTTTCTGAATGGCAAGTAGGAGGTGATGTGAAAGAGGCGACCACCTACTTGTTGTGAGTCACAAATGGATGTATCACTGGGTTATGACCACACTTGCATTGGCAAACCACTGAGTTGTTAGCTACCCTGAGCTGGAGTGGTGATGGGCTAACATTGGGAGCTGATCTTGTGGGGCAGCTTCCCCTTTCATAATGTGAAGGAGCAAACGGTGCAGGGGCTTCTTTACTCTCATTCAAATAGAAAGAGCAGAAAGTGCTTGTTATGTTCTTTTTTTGTATGAATTGCAATGATTTTAATTAATTGTGCAAATAAATATTTATCTATCCATCAAATAGGAAAACCTGCATTTGTAAAGCAGAACTTGTCTGTGTAAGGAGCTGCTTTAAAAAGGTTTTTCTGTTCAGAATGTGAACACAGCACAGAGGCCTGTCTTCTCTTGCAGGCCTCAGTCCCGCTGCTAGCAGCCATTTGCAGGTGTTCGTAGAATGCTTCCTGCATACATTGTAGTAGGAAGGAGGTTTGCAACCACCTGCAAACCTACATGTTTTGTATGCAACTGATTAGTACACCCTAAAGCAGAGTCTGGACTTGGGACACCGTTTGTTAACCACTGTCGTCATACTGTAATGTACTGCTATTGATCTTATCCGATATATGCTGTATATGATATGGTAGGTCATAACACCTATGGCCTGTAGACCGCATACTGCGTGCTGATTTTGTGTTACAAATGCCAATAAAACCAAATAAAAAAACTGATTAGTACATCAGTCTAATCACAAAATTAAGCTTAGATCTGAATCATGTCAGTATGCAAATCACCAAATGCGTTCCAACCTAACACCACCTTTTGATGTATATTATTATACTGTGAGGAAGAGTTGTACCAATTCACTTATGGGAAGCTGGCAGCGAGCAGTGTCAGAAGAAAGGTTGCTGGTGAGAGAAAAACCTTGAATTGTGTTTTTTGAAGGAGGAAGGGCTGGTTTTTTGGGTTGTGCAGTTGCGAGTGGTGTGCTTTATTTGGTTAGGATCAACCAAATGAACCAATCACCAGACCTCGGTTGTAATTGTGTGTGTGGGTGCTCGCACGCGCAAGCGTGTATGTGTGTGTGTTTTTGTATGGGAGCAAGTAACCATTTTCTACAGATGGCTAATGGTGGAAAATAGATTATTAAGAGTGGTAAATATCCATCTACCACTAGCAATAAGGCCACTAAGACAGTCTAGGGCTCAGAAAATTATTCCCATGCTTAACCCTTGGTAGCTTGGCTGCGAGCAGGCAGGCTTTACTTCAAAGACAGGTATGTAAAGCATTCAAGAACTGAAATTTAGTAAATAATTAAGACACAACACACAATAAAAAGCCAACATCAATTTATAAGAATAGCAACTTTGTAATCTTTAAGATGACAGCAAAATTAAAAAGATCCAATATAGGGAACTGGAGATATGATTTTTAAAATATTTAGCAATATATAGCACATAGAAACCTTTAGCGCCTATTGGGACACCTGGGCACGCCATATCTGGGATTCTGGGAGGCTGTGTTCTTCCTGGTTCCTGTTTGGAGGAGAGGCGGCGGCTGGCGATGGCGAGCCCAGATGCGTTTTTTTCTTTCCTACCCCCCACATTCTCCCTCCCCACGCTACTGTTCCCTACCAGCAGCCTCTGTGCAGAACTAAATACACAGCCACAACAGAGAAGAAGCTAGCAAGGAGGAGTGCTCAACAAGAAAGAAGGTAAAGCAAAGGGCACACTTGGCAGAAAGCAAACAACAACCACACAAGGAAACTAGAAGCAAAGTCAGCAAGAATGAAAAGGTAGCAAACTAGAAACTCGATTAGGGTAAATAGGAAGAGAGGTGGGGACTGGGAAAAGATGAATACAGAAGGTGAGAGAATACAAGGGTGCACTAAAATAGTGCTGCTCAGAATTCAATGGAGCACTACAGGAACAAGCACCCACATGCATCATTGTAGGAATTTGCGATTCCTAAATTGCGAAAATTAAGGAATCGCAATTTAGGAATTGCAAAATCCTATGCATCAAGAAATCGCAAAAGTTTTTGCGATTCCTTAATTTTCTTTATTTGCGATTCCTTAATTGCGAATCGCAATTAAGGAATCGCATTACATTGATTCCTATGGGCCTAGAGGCCCATAGGAATCGATGGGAAGCCATTCTCATTTTGCGAATTCGCAATTAAGGAATCGCAAAATGAGAATGCAATTTCAAGGGTGCAGGGGGGGGTCCAAAGGACCCCCTCTGCACCCCTGAAATGTCACATAAGTACATTTTACTCACACACATGTCCCAAGGGCATGTGTGTGTGTAAAATATAAGTTTCAAAAATGAACTTGTGTGCATTTTTAAAACTTTTCGCAAATTACCATGAAGGTTTACTTCATGGTAATTTTCCCCTTAAAAAATCATGCATAGCATTTAAGAAATCGCAATATTTGCGATTTCTTAAATGCTAGCAATTTAAGAAATCGCAAAAATTTGCGATTTCTGAAATTGTGAAAAATGAAAAAAAATGATGCATCCCAAAAAAGGTTTTTGCATTCGCAAACGGCCAAATTTTGCGATTCGCACCGTTTGCGAATGCAAAAACGCTTGATGCATGTGGGCAAAGAAGTAGTAGGTCCAACTCAGGAATCAAGTTGTCAAGGTAGCACTTCAGGCGGTGCCAGTGCAGGACAAAGGAATTAGCTACAGCTCAGGAACAGGAAACAAGGAATTGCTATTGCTCAGGAACTCTTGAAACAAGGATAGTAAAAGCTCAGGACAGAGGGTCTCCACAAATTCTAGAAGCCTCTGTCCTTCCACCAAAGAAAAAGGCAGGAGTTCAACCGCTAAGATATTGGCCAGCTCCCCATTGTACAAATGGCCATTTTCATGGATTCAGTGGGATGATGACTCCTTGCTGAGTGTATACTTGATAGAGGTTTGTTGTGACTGTGTTCTTCGTGAGGATACCTACAAAAGTGACCTACATGTTGAGGGAAGCTCCTTGAACATTATGGGCTGTATGTATCCTTCTTTCCCTTGTGCTATGCTGAGGTTGCTGCTGTGATGAGTGCATAATATAAGAGACAGTCAGGAGAACCTAATGACCTGCACTTTGCCACAGGTTGTTCTAGCGAGCAATAGAGCTACCATTCTTCCAGCCAGAACAACTTTTATTGCATTTGAGTAATTTCATCAGACTTGAGCTACGTTCAACAGTACTCTCAGACTTATCCAGAGCTCCTATGTCCAAATCACAAGTCTCCACAAAAGATTGATGCAGATGTGTTCTCCACTTTACAATATTCATAGTTGTCCAATACATCCAACATGAAAATGTAGCCAACACGTGTTTCATCTATGTTAGGTACACCACTGACTTCATCAGGGTTATTGCAAACGATCTGAAGTACTGCAATCACGGTCAATAGTTAGTGCCTTCCAATATCAATGGCTGATAACCCATATCACAGGAAATGTCTCCAAATAAAATAATTTATATATAACCTGTAATATTAGGTCTCTCACAAGAGTGTGTTCCAATCATTGGCCAATGTATTTATCGATTATGTCAGCTGGCCCGTTGAGTATCATCTCTTGGAATGTTGCAGGCATTAAGCCCAATCGGATAGACACAGACTGGATACAACACCTAGAAGACTTTGATAGAAGACTTTGAAATCTGCATGTTCCAAGAAACCAGGGCCACAGAATCTTACCACAAACAAGGTTATACCACCTATCATGCTAATGCCCTTCCCTCTACCCATGGAAGGGCATCTGAGTGGTTATCGATTTGTATAAAAATACACTTGCACCTCCATATTTTGAACTTGGACATACTCTCCCCAGTTGTTCTGGGTTTAAAAATGACTCTTCCCAAGGGGAGTTGCTTATACATTTACAATGTTTATTCCAGTCCTGCAAGCAGAAGCATGGAATCACCGATTCTAGCCATTTTGCAAAAGTCTGTGCGCTTAATAATTCCTAGTGTCCAGATAGTGTTAGGGGGTGAACTCAATATAAATTTCAAACCCACATATAGCTATGAAAAGATTTTGGAATAGGAAGTTGAGAGTTGGGGCTTTCCATCCCTCAATACAGAGCAGCTCATTCCCAGTTCAGTCCCAGAATTGCAGGTTGTAAGCTTTACGCTGGTTGAGAGCCTGCAATGGCAGGTCCACATCCGATTATAGGGAGCTCAGACATACAGGAAGGGCCAGTATTGTTCAACAATAGATTACATCAAGATCAGGGCTTCAACGTGGGACATGCTGGATAATTTCCATGTAGACTCCAGGGAGGAAAGTGATCCTTACCCCTTATGTCTCAAATTATGGTGTTATGTCACTCAATCCCATCCTATATTTGCTTCTTTAACTACAACCCCAACACTGGTGAATAACGGCAGATCCGCTAAAGGGCCTGCTGTAGTAAATAGCACAGGAACTATCAGAGATATATATAAAGCCTTTGTAGAGGAGTACCGTGAAGACACCACCCTAGCCTCGCTATGGGGCCCTATTCACAGAATGAACTTAAGACTAAATCCTAAACTTACTACATTTTGGTATTCACAGAATGCACTGACTACGATTTGGTATTCACAGAATGCACTTACTACGATCCGGACTGCTTTGCATAACGTCAGCAAGGAGTCATCATACCACTGAATCCATGAAAATGGCCATTTGTACAATGGGGAGCTGGCCAATATCATAGCGGTTGAACTCCTGCCTTTTCCTTTGATGGCAGGGCAGGGGCTTCTAGAATTTGTGGAGACCCTCTGTCCAAAATGAAATGTTCCAAACATTAACTATTTATCCACTCTTGCTATTCCAGCACTGCGGCATCAAGTGCTGCGATTGGTTGGTCAAGGGATGAAAGAGAGTGCTATTCAGTCCATCCACCCCACAAAATATATGAGGACCAGTTGTGAAGCAACATATTACGCACACGTTCTTGCACACAGGAAGGAGGGTAAGCAACAGTTAGCTACTGTTCTCACCATTGAAAATGCTTTTCAAGACCTTCAGCAGCATGCAATAGCTTTAATGTTCTCCATGGAGAAATCAAATTCAGCTGCCAACAACTTGGAAGAATACGAATAGTTTCAACCCAGAGCTCTTAACATTGGATTTGTTGCTGCTGACAATGGCAGTCCTATTGTCAATTCCATAATTGATGGAGGACACTTCACAGTTCTATGTTTAGTGTACTGAACCTAATTGTGAAGGACTTCCCCAAAAACGAAGAAGTAGTCAAAAACATACTTGTCATCTGTCACTGGATTTGCACTGATTTTAGCCATTCTTTCAAAGCCCGCAAGCAGTTGAGGATCATTCAACATGCTGAAAGAGTCTCTGTAAAAGCCCTCATACAGGAGGTATATAACTTGCTAGAACTCTAACTTCTACATGCCTGTTTTAGCAGTAATAGTCTATCAATGATTACGTACTACAATGGAGAGGGGATGCCACTGCCAAAGCCATGACTATGGAGGTTGACAAATGGGGACTAGTTAAATGCTGATACAGTTTAAGATTTTGCATTGAGAAGTCAGCATGGAGAACAGTACCCTGTTTTTGCACATGTTGCATGAATATTGTAAATGTGGAGCAAACACTTACGAATGTTAATGAATAAGCAGCTGCTTTAGTCAACTTAATCCTTCACCTGAAGTCAAATTGAAGTCTGTAAAAAGGTATTGTGTCCTCTGAAGTGTAGATTTGTGTTGCAATAGTGGATCCATGGTGCAAAAAAGCCCTCTCCAATTTCATTCCTTTTTCATCAGTGGATTTCTCAATTTACAAGACCCGTTGACCTGTTGGCATGGGAACAAGGAATAGTGGCCAGAACTCAGCAGGCTGGCAATTAAGTATTATAAACCAAAATATGTAAAAGGGTGTACCCATCTAACCCCACGTATCCTGAGCTTGGAACATAAAGATCTGAAAACAGAGGAATATTGTGGGGATTGATTCAAATACTATAGACTATGATCACAATTAAAACATTTTTTTTACAGGTAATAGAACTTAGGGCAAAATGGGTTCGCAAACGCCGAAATTCGCAGAATTCCGGCGTTTGCGAACCCATTTTCGCGAAATGGTATGTATGAAACATTTTTGGTGCAAAATAAGGAATCGCTAAATTTGCCATTCCTTATTTTGCGATTACATTTAAGGAATTGCAAATTTTGTGATTCCTTAAATGCAATGTATCAAGGAAAAAGACATTCCAAAATGCCATTAAGGAATCGCAAATTACCACCAACTTCTAGTTGGTGGTTAGTTGCGAATTCTTTTAAAAAAGCAATTTTTTAAAAATGAAAAGGTGCCATGTGACGCTCATACATGCCCTTAGGGCATGTATGTGCGCCATATGCGCACATATGTCATTTTCAGGGGTGCAGCAGGGTGTTCTTGAGACACCCCTGCACCCTTGAAAATATTCGCAAGTTGCGATTAGCAAATTGCGATACGCACATTTCCCATTCCTTCCTATGGGCCTCCTGGCCCATAGAAATGAATGGGAAATTGTTCCTTAATTGCGATTAGCAATTTGCTAATCGCAATTAAGGAATTTTAAGGAATCGCTAAAAAGAAGCGATTTCCTACATACATACCATTTTGCGATTTCAAAATAGCGATTCCTTAAAAATCGCTATTTAGGAATTGCAAAACGGAATGTTGATACATATGGCCCTTAATCACTCATAACATTTCTTATAGTTATTCACTATGTACAGCCTGCCTCTGTAGCTTTGAATATTCTGAAACAAAACATTTGTAACCCGGGCTGGGGAGGCGAAGCCGACCCGATGGGGTCTCGGGGAAAACGCCGTCCGGGGGCGGGAAGCCCCTAATGTAAATTAAGGCTACAGACTGGGCGACCAGAAATGCTGCCCCAAGGGCAGGCGCCCCCCCTAACCCCCAATCAGGGTTCTCGCAGGTTAGGGCGAGGGGGGATAAAGAGTGCCAACAGGCCACGAACAGGCACAATCACCCCCCTCGCATAGGAAATCCAAGAATCCCAGCCACCCACACCAAAAGAAGCAGGTGTCGCAGCCGCAAGGGTAGAGAGGGAGCGGATCAAACATAAGGAAGGTAGTTAAAAGAGAAAACTTACAAAAAGGTAGATGGAATACTCTCACAGTGCCCTTGGGATGCCTCATGGCAGGGGCACTGAGGGAGCCAAGTAGATGTGATGCTCCCACAGGACCCTTGTGATGCCTCATGGCAGGGGTACAGAGCGAGAAATATGCAGGGACTCAGCCTCAGGAGAGAGTAGATGCTCAATCAAATTCCTTGGGTTGCCACACGGCAGGGGCCCGTAGGAGCAGGGAGGGCCCACAAGAAGGGCTTAGGGCGAGCGGGACAGCACTTGCAGCCCGGGCAGGTCCAGACAGACACCCTCCAAGTCGGTAGCAAGTTGAAGCCTAGGCCCGCGAATCAGAGTCCCAGACAAGGGGTCCCTCCCCTCCCGGGAAAATTGAGGAGGCTGGGTCTATGCTGCAAGAGAAATGTAAATGATGTATATCGTTGAATGAGGAACAGTTGCTATGTCCAGGAATGTTAACAAATGTGTAAACATGTGAAGTGAATAAACTGTGACCTTCTAAGGTACCAAAAGCATGTCAGTGGTGATTTTAAGTAAAAGCAACGCAGTGTTGGTAGCTGGCAGGAAAGGGGAGAGGGCGACCTGCCACCTGGAGGGGGTTTGAATGGGTCTCTGACAACAGAATAATGGAAAAACAAATGTTAAGCAACAGAAAAAAGTATTACAACATATTATAAAGACAAGCTGGAGTAAAATTAGGGGTGGGCCGAATTCTTGATTCCGCAGGCAGAATTAGAGGAATTAGTAATTCTGCGTTACTCTTGTAATGATGAATTACTAACAAATTCTGCCGCTCCGCTCCACCAATAGAATTAATCATTCAGCACTACGATCTGCTCCAAACAACAGGAAGAGTACTTCAGCAGTGTGGTTAGGACTACTCACGGTCCTTCCTCTGTGTCCATAACCCTGAGCCATAGTCTTACATCACTGTCTCTAGTTTTTCATGCCAGCTGGTTGTCGATCCTTACTGTTAGTATATTGGGAGCAAAGTGGAAGTCCAGGAAGAAGCAGTGGCATGTACAGGGCTTTTGCATGACGTCATGAGCAGGGCCGGACTGGCCGTAGTGGGCACCGGGCAATCCCCTGGTGCGCCGCACGGGTGGGGGGCCTGGCTCTTGGCCGAGCCCAAAAACTGGCCCCGGCCAAGAGCTCGGCGGCACCTCCAACCCCCCCTCCCCCCGCAGTGGGGAGGAGGGGGCTGGCCGAGCAGTTTGCCAGTGCCGGTTTTGGTTCCCAGTCCGGCCCTGGTCATGAGAGAGCGCTGCAGAAAAACCAGCAGCAAGCTGATAGCAACAGTTGCAGCCCAAGCCATGGACACCCCTCCCAAAAGAAGCTGCAGGGACACAGTGGATCCCAAGATGTGCATGTGCAGATTTAGAGAGCAAGTGCGCTCACTATATTATTGATGCACTCAAGTGGAGTGTTGCAAAGCATGCAATACCAGCTTAGGCTTATGGCCCTGAAGTAGGCGCGGACAGAAGGGCCGCATATCTGTAATGTGAAGGACATACAGGGATGACTACAGAGCCACAGGTCTCCTTCTATTCCTGGCCTTTTGTGTTTAGCTGGTTGTCATGGCAAGTCATTGGATAGAATGTAAGCCACTTTCTCCCAGGTAGGGAATTCATAATTTTACCCTTCACCTAATTTTGAGCATACTTTGAAAGAATTCTAAAGAAGGCACCGTGTATTAGTTAGATGGCCTGCCTGTCTCGCCTTTGATGGTCTGCCCTGCATTGGCCCACAGTTCATCATTGTTGTCTCTCCCAGGCCACAATCATGCCCTCACTTTCAGGCCTGGGCTTAGCGGGGAACATCCTTTAAAACGCGGATGCTACCCCGCAGTACCGTTACTAAGCGTATTTTAGAACGCAAGTCGTAACCACGACTTGCGCTGGAGGGCGCTAAAGGACAAGGAATAGTAGATTTACTATTCCAACACCTTCCCTACTGTACGTAGGCTGGTGTTGGAATAGTAAATTAAACTATTCCTAAGTCTGCACCCCTACAGCGCAAGTCGTGGTAACGACTTGCGTTGTAAAATACGCGTTGTAACGGTACGCGTGGTAATACCTCACGTCGTAACAACGTACATCCGGGCTTAGCAACCGGTGACCCATGGAAAGATTGCATTTATTGCAATGTGCTGTTCTTAAATCCCTTTTAAATATTCCTATTGTGAAATTAGCGCATTCTTCCACTTTTTAAATGTATTCCATGTCACCCGCCTTGTTGGTGGCACACTTAGACTTGAGTCACGGGACCAATCTTAAATAAATAACCATGGTGCCACCCAGAACATCTGGGTATGGTTGATTAAAGGCATCGTGCCACAACCCACTGCCACCAGCAGTTCATATGCCTGTAGGGCAGAAACCTGGTCAGGCTCACATCGGCTTTCTCTTGTGCAGACAGCAGCCCTGGTAAGCAATCAGGTGCTTACGGTTGTATGGTTTGAAAATGCACTGCCATTGTGGATGGACATGTGGGTCCAGCAGGTGGCCTTTCCGCAGCACTGCGACTAACCCCGCCACCCCTCCTCACCCAGTACCAAATTCAGGGACACCATCAGGCTAAATATGGCAGCTCTTGATGCCTGCTCCCACCCCTCCCCCGCCATCTGTCCACATGCCACCCTGGCACTTCAGCACCGAAATCACCACAACCACTGGTGCGTACTACTTTATGTTACACTGTATTTAAGATTATTGTGAACTCATTGATTTAAAAGTAAGGACAAGCAAAACACCTGAGCGTCTCATTCCCATTGTGACACTCTGGGACCACGAGTTTCTAGTTCTCAGAGAGCTCGACGGAGTATCATTGGCACAGACATGCACCCAGAATCCGTCTCCTTCTCACATAGTGAAGCCGAGGGTATCACAAACAGCCACTACACAGTCTCAGCAGGGTGGGCGGAAGTCTGCGGAATTTCGCTGAGTTTTTAAGCAACTCCGCGGAATTCCGTGGAGTGAAATTCTGTGAGTTACGCCCACCCCTAGGTAAAATAGCTCATTGCCCAACTCCCTTGTCCTTTACTTATATGGGATGGCTATAAAATAAGTACAATGCTCAATCTACCGGGAGATAGTTGCAACACATTAAGAGTCCTGGGTAAAACCCCTTAGCTTGCTCCTTATTTATTTTTATTTTTGTAGAGTTTTATATAGGGCGAACTAGACCCGAATCGGGTATCAGAGCCCTTTACATGAGCAACAGTTTTGTTACATGAGGACACACTCATTTTTGTTAGACACGGGGAGATTAAGTGATTTGCCCAGAATCACAGGATGTTGAGCATTGTTGCCGAGATTCGAACCCGGTTCCCCAGCTTCGAGGTCAACCGGTGTAGCCGTAAAGCTACATCCTCTGATTGAATTATTGAAAACCATGATATATGTGATGGAACTCCTCCCGAACACAGTGGATACATTTCGGCCATACTGAATTAAGGCCTCCTCTGGACTATCTTGGACAACTGAACTTGAGCCTAGAATGTAGAATGTACACAAACACATTTCTCAAATAGTATACATACAAGGATAATATTTATATACAAAGTGTATTTACAGAGACGTGTGCCAGGAGGCAAAACCATTACTTGGTCCACCCTACCCCGGTAAGGAATCATGGGGCATATACATCAAGCTATTTTGCGATTGCAAATAGTGCAAATCGCAAAAAACAGCTGTTTGCGATCACAAAATAGCACTATGCAATGCATCATTGAAAATAGCAAAATTTGATGTGAATTCGCTATTTTTGCGATTCTCAATTTTGCAACCATGAAATACCGATTTCCTAATTGCAAATTCGCAAATAGGGATTTTCAAACCACTGCATCAAACATTTGCAATGTGCGATCATGTTAGAATTCGCAATATAGCACATGCAAAATAGCACCAATTCACATCAGGTGTTAACCAACTGAAAACTATTTAAACAGGCCCAGAATGCCTCAGAATGTTTCACAATGGGCGCGTTGTAGGTCATGGCGAAGAGGATTTGGATACAAGCAACAACACAGAGAAAAAATAGGATATAGTAACGCATTTTTAGATTGCGCATTACATTGTTGGGGAAGACAGAGGAAGAGATTTATGAGAAATATAGGTTGAAATCTTCAATGATCTCTGATATAATATAATAGCTGAATTAGATTCACTGCTGCAGGGGCAGACTCGCAGAACACATGCCATTCCCACCCATGTGCCGGTCCTATGTTCACTGCACCGCCTAGCTGTGGGTAGCTTCCAGGGGGTAACAGCTGCAGCAGGAGGGGTTTTCCAAAGTGGACTATCGCGTTTCTTTAGCTCATTCCTAGACGGTATGTTGCTGAGGATGCATCACCACATAAGTTGTCCTTCTACCCCACAGGAATTTCAGGTAACAAAATTGGGCTTTTACAAGATAGCCCACCCCCCCCCCCCCCCATGTAATAGGTTGCATTGATGGTACGCATGTAGCTATATGCCCCCCTCAGGGAATGAGTACATTTACAGGAACAGGAAGTCTTATAATTCACTGGATATACAAGTTATATGCAATGCAAAGCACATCCTCACAGACATAATGGCAAGATTCCCAGGGAGTACGCAATTCCTACGGATCACTGACATAATATCGACTACAGAAATATAGGCATTTAAAATATAGACTACAAAAAATATCGAAGTCCTATCTACAAACAGGTCAGTACAAAAATATCGAATCAAAAATATCGTTTAAAAATATGTACTTTGTAAAAATATCGAATTTATTAAAATGAATGTAAAATTAAAAAAATATTAAAAATAAATAACTAAAATATACTTAAAAATACTTAAATAACCTTAAAATTATTAAATAATTAATTTAAGTTATAAAAAAATAAAATTTTATTTGTTAAAACATATATATATTAACATAATATTATTAAAAAATATACAATATTATTACCGTAGCATAGCAAGAGTGTTAAAATCACTATTCCCACTCCAATGAGTGCAACAGTAGGGAAAGCGTTGGATAGCGTAGGGGTAAAAATCACTATTCCCACTCCAAAGAGTGCAACAGTAGGGAAAGCATTGGATAGCGTAGGGGTTAAAATTACTATTCCCACTCTAAAGAGTGCAACAGTAAGGAAAGCATTGGATAGCGTCGGGGTTAAAATTACTATTCCCACTCCAAAGAGTGCAACAGTAGGAAAAGCTTTGGATAGCGTAGGGATAAAAATTACTATTCCCACTCCAGAGAGTGCAACAGTAGGGATAGTAAATACTTCATATATTTAAAAAATATATATAAATTAATATCTATAAAATATTAACTAAAAGTAATTACTAATTTAATATAATATAATAATTAATCAATTAAAGTTACAAATTAAAATTAATTATTACAATTAGTTACCTATTAATACAAATTAATTACAAATTAACAATTAATTAATTAACAATTAAAAATTAATTAACAATTAATTCTAATTAAATACAATTAAATAAATTGAATTATTTAATTAATTATAAATAAATTACTTCCCACCCTATTCCCCTATAAACCCACAACCCGCTACAGAAAATAAATTAGTAAAATTAACATAATTAGCAATTAATCAATTAATTAAAATGAATTGCCAATTAAAATTTAATTAATTACCAAATATAAATTAATTAACAATTAATTAAAAATGAACATCAATAAATACATTTACATATTTAATTAATTATAAATAAATTACTTCCCACCCAATTCCCCTATAAACCCACAACCCGCTACAGAAAATAAATTAGTAAAATTAACATAATTAGCAATTAATCAATTAATTAAAATGAATTGCCAATTAAAATTTAATTAATTACCAAATATAAATTAATTAACAATTAATTAAAAATGAACATCAATAAATACATTTACATATTTAATTAATTATAATTACATTACTTCCCACCCTATTCCCCTATAAACCCACAACCCGCTACAGAATTTATTTTTATGTGCTTTTATAGCACCTGAATAAATCCCCGAAGGGATATCTCCGCGCTTGTTCTAGATATGGAGATTTGTCCCATGCCTGGTCATTTACAGAGGTAGTGAGTCATAAGCTGATTAGTTAATAGTAAAAAGGTGGGTCTTGAGGGTTTTACGAAAGGATAAATGGTTGGTGATGAGTTTGAGTTTAAGGGGAAGGGAGTTCCAAAGAGCAGGTCCTGTATGTGCCAAAGCACGACCTCCCTGACGAGATTTTTTTATTTTAGGGACCTGTAATAATTGGAGATGGCTCGATCGAAGTGATCGGCCTGGAACATAGGGTTGAAAAGCTTTAGTTAGATATTTGGGGCCCTTTCCTGTCAGGCATCTATGAATGGTACACAGAATTTTGAACTTCGTGCGTTGCCGCACTGGCAACCAGTGAAGTTTGGCTAGTAGAGGACGGGAGGAAGTTCTAGATGGAACATTGAGGACTAACCTCGCCGCCGTATTTTGGACCACTTGTAATTTATTTAATTGGCCTTCATTAGCTGACAATAGAAGGCCATTACAGTAGTCCAATCTACTGATCACTAGTGCCTGGACTAGGGTTTTCCTGTGACTATCAGGTATATAGGGGAAAACCCTTTTCAATAGTCCAATGGCCCTAAAGCATGTGCCAGCAACTTGGTTGAAATGATGTTTAAAAGTCAAGGCTTGATCGAATAACACCCCCAAGTTTTTGGCAGTCTGCTTAGGGACAGGAACTGGCCCTAGTTCTATGGGCCACCACTCCCCAGACCACAATGTTGCTGCCTCCCCGAACAATAAAACTTCCGTTTTGCCCACGTTGCACTGTAGGCAATTCTTGGCCATCCATCTCGACACGGCCCTCATGCCTTCTGCAAAAGATTTTTGCAGGGCCGGTGTAAAAGTTTTAAAGGGGAACAGCAGCTGGGTGTCGTCAGCGTAGGATATCGGGGTAAACCCATATGGCCTTACTAAGTCGGCCAGGGGGGCCACATACACATTAAATAATGTGGGGCTAAGGCATGAGCCCTGTGGCACACCCCTGGTGAGCTCCCTGGAGGTGGATTTATGGGAGCCCAGCCTGACTTCTTGAGAGCGACAGGAGAGGAAGCTTTCCACCCAAGACAGGGCTGCACCTCCCAACCCTACATCCCTCAGACGATCGAGAAGCACTTTATGCGACACCGTATCGAAAGCAGCAGACAAATCCAACAGCACCAGAATCATAGACCCCCCACTATCCAGTGTCAACCTGATGTTATTGGTCACTTCTAGTAGGGCCGATTCGGTGCTGTGGTTTGGCCTGAACCCAGATTGAGAGGGGTCCAGGCCTTCTGCTGCTTCAAGGTGATTCGATAGGTGGATGTTCACGTGCTTCTCTGTCATTTTACCGATGTAGGGTAGGAGGGAGATGGGCCGGAGGTTGGAAAGGTCTGTCCAGGGGGAAGCCGCTTTCTTCCTTATAGGGTTTACCACCGCTATCTTCCATTCCCTCGGGACTTGTCCTTTCGCCAGTGAGGTATTCATAACTGACTGAATGGCGGGTCCCAGGATGGAAATCAAGGGGGCCACCATTTTAGCAGGAAGGTGATCATTTGGGGAGCCAGTTTTCATGTGGTTAATGAGGAGTGGAAGATCTGCATCACTGACTGGTGGAATAGTAAGAAAGGTGTTTTTAGTAAGTACAGAGGATACACCTGGAGGGGAAGACCGGGTTTCTGTGCCTTGAGAAACAATGATTTTATGGTAAATCAATTTTATTTTGTCCTCAAAGAACATTGAGATCTCCTCGCACAGTGTCTGTGAGGCATCGTCCGGGCTCTCACTAGCTGACGGTTTTACAAAACTTAGTAGGATTTTGAATAATTCCCTCGGACAGTTTCCCGCCTCATCTAGTTGTAACGATAAATTATTTTTCCTTGCAAGTTTTATATGTCTGTAATAATTTGACTGAGCTTCTAAAAACATTTTCCTTTCCTGCTCATTTTTAGATTTCCTCCACGCTTTTTCTAGCCTTCTACATTTTTGTTTTTCTTTCCTAAGGTCAAGGGTATACCACTTTTCCTTTTTAGTGGGGGGGTACTGTTTATGAAGTTTTAGCGGGGCGAGGGTGTCCATAGCTAATTTAAGAGAATTATTGTACTTTTCCAGTGCCGCTTCGGCTGAGTCTACTTCGGAGAACTGAGGTTGTTGCCAATGTTCACGCAGATTTTCTACTGATATTTTATGCCATTGGCGACGATAAATAGGAGGGGGTGGTGTTCTGGGCTGTCGTTTGGTAGGTCCAGCCAGATAGAACTCAATCAAGAAGTGGTCTGTCCAGTGGATTTCTGTG
Organism: Lissotriton helveticus; assembly: GCF_964261635.1. Classification (NCBI taxonomy): domain Eukaryota; kingdom Metazoa; phylum Chordata; class Amphibia; order Caudata; family Salamandridae; genus Lissotriton; species Lissotriton helveticus. Next base: position 1,165,362,860 of record NC_136071.1, read on the forward strand.
GCAGGGAGGCACCTGACTTTAGTACAGTTGGAAAATATAGAGTCAAGGGTGTGACCCGCTATATGAGTCGCCCCACTGTTTTTTATCTCTAGGGGAGAAGCTACTGTGGTTACATTGACGTGGGAGCTGTTTGTTGGCACAAATGATTGATAACGACATTGCCGACATGAAAAGCAACCCTCGAGTACCTGACAGGATAATCGTATAGCACAAATACTCGGGCGTTGTAGCTGGCGCAGGGAACTAGCGGAGTAGGAAATAAAACAAGTACCTGAATTAGTAGGGTCCATACCACATGGGCCCTAGACCCTACGCCACGTCCTGTTGCGGACGGGCGCAGACGGGCAGCTCTTTGGCGGGTCTTCGGCGGGGCTGCGCGCAATCGCTGCGCGCTCGTGGTACTGCGAGGGTGTGGAAAATGAAATTTTGCCTGACCAAGATGTCCCCTACGTGTACCCTATGTTACATGTCATGTGCATGTCACCCATGCACTTCCTCGTAGTGGCCTGAATCACTAGGCCCCTGCAATCATGTCCTGCATTAGAAATGCCAGTCATCAAAGTCTCCCAAACGTTAAGGTAGCATAAGGCCCATGTATTTGCATTTCATGACTCCTGACACACTGAAGCTGCAGTTACGTCCCTCTGACCTCGCATACTTCTAGCTCAGCCGAGAGAAGCCCAGCAAGAGGCCTGCCAAGACAGTATTATGAATAACAGTTATCTGTTTGCTTTACAGAATCACGTTTCAGCCTGGTGAAGAAGGTACACAGAACCCGTCCGAGGGAGATAGGGCCTAGCCATTCTGTCTCCATTTAAGTAAATCACAGTGCTTGCATCCATAGAAGAGCTCACAGCCCTCATGCAATGAACGAATAAATATGCCCTCTCTGTCTTAGTGGTGAGCAACCTTTTGCTTCAGATAATACATCCCCTATCATATCAGGTTGTACAAGATGTGCTAGTCACCCTGACACAAGAGATCTCTCTTCTAGACTGAAAGTCAGCCTCCTCCCAGTTACACGTCAATTGCACGTCATGCCCAAGTTGCACACAAGTAGGACAAAGTTCGAGCTGGTCATGCAAACTCCTCCTCTAAGTACCCACCCACCTATGACACCTACCTATCACACACCTGTGACTCATCAAGTACACACCCTCATGCACGCCTACATGCTCTTATCTCATTTTCTGTCTTGCGCCTGCTCCTATGTACAAGATAAAATGTATATAACCCATGTTCAGTAAATAATTGTTAGAAGACCCTTCCTGAACCTCTGAGGTGATGGAACTGATTCTCCCTTTGACTCGAGTTATTGGAATAAAGCCCATTTAACTTGGACACCACGGATCCTGTCTCTCATTTGATGCATGATACTTTGTTAATGCCTAGAAATTCTGCCAGGGTAATATTTTATTTACCACATTAATTTGGCGCCCGAATGCAGGACTATCCCTTTCCCCACTCGCCGGAGTTGTAGGTCTAGTCTTTGCCCCCTTCTACAGCCGTGACGGACTTCAAAGTGCGCACGCCATCGGGATTTCCCGCTACTCCCTCAGGCCCAGGAGGAGGACGGACTGTGACCAGGCATCCATACGAGGCGGTGAGGAACGCGGATCGTCTCAACCAGAGCCCAACCCGTGAGAGAGCAAGGTCCGAGGTCTCTAGAGGTCCACCTGTTCCAAGGCGCAAGCGTAGTCAAGTCAAGTTTCCGAGGCCTTCAAGTTTCAAGTTCTGCTTTCCCGGTGAGTACCACTATGGGGAATGCATCAAGTTTCAAGACGGGCTCATTTTAAATGAGAACGGTCAAGACGGGTTTGTTCACACGAGCGCGGTCAAGACGGGTCCACGGTAAAACGTGGGCACGGTCAAGACGGGTCCACGGTTAAACGTGGGCCCGGTAAAGACGTGTCTCGATTTTTTGGGACTGGTATGGTTGTACTGTATTTCCAGTGCACAAAATTGTTTTTCAAGTACATGTTTAACTCTCTGTAATGGTATCTGTTTTAGTGTTTCAATGTTATGTTGTTTTAGTGTGAATGATTGTTGATTGTTACAGTCTATTTTTTGTGTATTGTTCTCAAAATTACGTCAGCTAGGGACCAGGAAAGGTATACTAGAAGAGTCAGTTAACATCCCGCCAAGAGATACACCTGGTCATAATATGTATAAAAAGTCAAGACCCTCTCAGAAAGATGCCATTGAGTTATGGCGCAAAGAGTCACATAGGAGAACAGAGAAAGAATTCAACAAAGTAGAGAGAAATAAACAAGCAGAGAAAAAAAAGGCCAAAGAAAAAGAAGTACGGGATAAGGGGGAACGGGTCAAGACAGAACAGACTGTTAGAGAAAGAAATGCCGTTGTTACTGGTATTTATCCCGCCCTGTCAGAAGAACTAGCTCAAGTGACCACCTCAGAAAGACCCAGTAGGTCGCGAACGCTGTTCCACCACCTGTACCCTTTAGAGTATGTAGAAATAAGTTTACTGTGGAGTTCCTTGTAAATAGCTCCTTGTAAATATGGTTAGGAAGAGCATGTCATTATTATGACTTGTTGAGTTTCTTGTGAATATGGCTTGTGAATAGCGCCATGTGGTTATGTTTTGTGCAGAGCTTGTTATCATTATGTTAGTCAGGAGAGAGCTGGATCTCTTTCAAGTGCTTAGAGAAAATGTTTTGAAGATGTGCGTACGTGTTATGTGATAACGTGGAGAGATGAGTTCATGACTTTCCCATGTACTGCAGTCATTGGGGAATGATTGTGCTTCAGCTGCCAAAGAGTTAATATCTTATATTGAGAAGGCAGTATTTGTTTTAACATGCTGTTTAACAAGGTGTTGAGGGATTTTGGCGTTTTTTGGTGTTTGCGGGGGGTGTGTTTTTGACCGGAAATTCGTACCCGTTCCAGTGGAGGGATTTGGTTGCTTTTTGGTGAGGATTTAGGGAATAGCTTGGACTGTTGTGATGCCAAATTTGAAAGGGATCCGAGCTGTGGAAGTGGTAGAAAAAGCATGTGTGGAGGTGCGATTTGCCATGTTATCCAATGGGCGTATTTCTGAAAATTGAGATAAAGGTTTCTTTGACTTTTTCATTCTGGGTCTGCCTATGTGCTTTGTCAGTTTGCAGATTGAATGGTAAAATCTTGCATGGAGAGTAAAGAAGTGTATTTGTAAAGGGTTTGCCTTGGAACACTTGATTTAATGTGTTTGGCTCAGAGGTCGGTAGTTGTAAATAAACCAGTCGGAGAGTGCTTTAATGTTTTCACGGTTGAGAAGAAAATTAGTGTAATTAGTGTAATACACCCAAATAGGGATGTTTCTACAAAATATTAATTATTATTTTTCCCAATGCAAGCTGCCCTTTAGAATAGCGTGTGACAGTTATCCCACTCACTTAGGAAAGTGGCTATTTGTAAATTAATGAACGTGACCCTTTTGATAGCTATAATACACTACCATCTTAATGCATTGCTATGTGTCCCCTACATTAGTTTAATTTGCATTTAGTTTCAAGGCTCACCTATGTACTTTGACAGGCTGCTGATAGAAAGGTAATATCTTGCACGGTAAAAGCAGTGTTCATTTAACATGCTGCCTGATTTATGTCCACCAGCCTTTGAAAATAGGATTTATTATGTCTGATTCAGAGGTCAGTTAGGCTGCAATGCTTACACAGATGGTTTCAGATAAACATTTAGTGGAGACACTTCAATTGATGTATGCAGAGAACAGTCCCAACCCAACAGTCCATGATAATTCGTTTCTTTCTCTCAACTACAAAATGCATAGCCTTGTGTGCAGAAGCAAATTGTCCTTTTTTTTGTGTGTTAATTTGCATGCTAAACAAATGCCCATGTTTCAAATGTCTTGCCTTCTAGCTGAATTAGTTAGACAAAAGTGTTTATTAGAAAGTGTAGCTTTTAAGTAGCAGTACAGAATTATTTTTAAGTGCTAGCATGTCACTTAGTTACAGAAAATATGTCCTTATTAAATTGGCTTCAGTGAAATTAGAGAATGTTGGTTTAGCTCTCTGGCCTGGGGGATCAGATATGTTTTGAATTAATCAGAATGTGTTTTTCGACCTTGAAGGTCCTGGCTTCCAGTATATGTTTATGTAAAGGGAGGGTTTTTCCCTCTTGCCGTGCCTGTCTTGTTATTATTGGCCATACTCCAATTCTTTTCCGCGGACGAGACCGAGCTCTGTCTTCAGTAACTTGGCAGCTGTTCTCAGCTCTCAGAGCCTCCGTGATGAGCCGCAGAGAAATGTTTATGTAAAGGGAGGGCTACTGCTCCGACTTACACTAGCTTCCTTCGAATGTGGAGGGTGGAGGCTTGCAGCTCACTCTTTAAGAAACTTGGCAGACGTTTGGCGCTTTCAATGAGCTCAGCGTTGGCAGCGACCCAATTTTAGAGAAGAAGAGACGAGTGAGAGGCTTGTCTCCTATTTGTTATGTTTGACACTGAGCCAGCTCCTGGCTCTGAGGGGAGGGGTAGGTGAGCAAGGAGTGAGTTCGTAGCGAAGTTACCTCCCCAGCCCCTCTGACTTGTGTACAAAAAATTGTTCTTCCTTACAGTCAACACTAAAAGCTTCATTGACTTCAGATAAATTCACGCTTGCAAATGAATAGTTTGTCCCTCAGTAGTGTAAACAGCATAATTGGCAGGAGTCTTGCTCTTGCAATGGGTTCAGCATCTGGCAGTCATTCAATTTTAGATCACAGTGTAGCCCGGCTTGGAGTTGATTCAAAACTCCGAGCGCGGACATCTTTCTAGAGGGAGGGGCTGTTTCTCAAAGGAGTGAGGAGTAGCGAGGCTCCAGCCCTCTGTCTATGCTAGAATAATTTGGATTTTATTCAAATACATTTAGAGAACATATTGTAGGTAGTATGGTCATACTATTCCCAAGATTTAGAGTAGGATTTGTTTGTAAACTGCAGAGCTTTTGGAAAGAGGTTTCCCCAAAATAAAAATTGTGCTTTTTAATTGAAAATTCATTTTTATTTATTTATTTATTTTTATATAATTCATTTTTGCTAGATTGATGACAGTGAGCCCTAGCATTTACAGTCAGACACTAAAGAAACGGCTAGACAGTATTCACATGCCTGCCAACACAGGACTGATACAGTACGTAGACGACATCCTGGTTACAGCACGATCAGACACAGAATGCGAGAATGCATCACTGACAGTTGCAATTCTGTGAAAAGCAAGTGGTGTCACACTTGCTTTCCAAGGAGGGTAGTCAGCTGTAGACAGCTAACACAAGAACGTATTCAGTTACTTACTAACCTTTCACAGCCCAGGACACAAAAGGAAGTTCGTGCATTTATTGGCCTCACTTCCCCAGTATGCATACTTAGCCAAACCACTCCTACAGTTAACTACACAGGAGGCAGCCATTTTGACTGTCCTCCCTTGGACACAAGAACACACCTTGGCATTTGAGGAATTAAAAAGAGCATTATGTCACGCGCCATATTTTTATTTATTTTTACATTTGACTGTAGCGAGACTGACAGGATATGAACTGACATTATTTCAGCCACACATAGAGATCAGACGTTGTAATATTCTGAATCCTGCAACACTTTTGCCCTCAAGTACAGTAAATGCACCACCACATGACTGTGTGGAAGTCATGAATATAGTGATAAAACCAAGACAAGACTTGACAGATATTGCACTTCCAGATCCAGACCTAACACTCTATGTAGATGGATCATGCATGAGAACGAGTGCAGGAGAGTTAGTAGCAGCCTATGCTGTGACCACTGCTACTGAAGTCATAGAGACACAGAAAATAGACACACTGTCAGCACAAGCAGCAGAGCTCATCGCTCTGACACAAGCCTGCATAAGAGCTAAGCACTTGAAAGTGAACATTTATACAGATTCACAATATGCCTTTGGCGTAGTTCATGATTTCGGGGTCCTGTGGCAAGAGAGAGGTTTCTTGACCTCCCATGGGACCAAGATCCAGCATGGCCAACTTACTCAGGCCCTGTTAGAAGCCATACATTTACCTACAGCCATTTCTATCCTGAAGTGTAAAGCTCACACCAAAGTTACAGACACCATTTCCCAGGGTAATGACCTGGCAGACCGAACAGCTAAACTGACAGCCCAGACACCAACAGACACGACAAGGACAGAGGTACCGTTACTGACAACAAGCATGACAGTCAGGGATCCCACACAAGATGTACTCGACATACAGACACATGCCACAACAGATGAGATAAAGAAATGGACAGAACAAGGAGGGGTTCAGACTGACCAAGGTTGCATGACTAAGGGAAAAGCTACATGGTTTCTCCCAGATTCTATGGTACAAGTAATAATCAACACAGCACATAGTCCAGCACACTTGGGAGAGAAGGCAATGCTAGACAGCTTACAAAACATTTGGTTTAACAAGCACATGCGTGCAGCAGCGAAGCAGAAAGTACGAACATGTATGATCTGTTGTCAGTTCAATCCAGGTAAAGGCATTCCGGTGGAACAAGGCGGATTTCATCCTCCTGACCACCCTTTTGAGGTTCTCCAGATGGATTATATCCAAATGGACAGATGTAGAGGTTACAAGTATGTCTTAGTAGTTGTGTGTGCACTGTCTAGATGGACAGAAGCATATCCTGTTCCAGATCATACTGCTGTGACAACAGCCAGACAATTAGTGCGCGAGTACTTCCCCAGGTATGGATTGCCGCGTGTGATCTATTCAGATAACGGTCAGCCATTCTCTTCTGAATTAATGAAACAAGTGTCACTTCTGTTAGGATATAAGTGGAAGTTCCATTGTGTCCGACACCCAGAAGCAGCAGGCCTTGTAGAAAGACATAATCAGACAATTAAGACAAAAGTTGCTGAGATCTGTACAGAAAAAGGCGTGAATTGGATGGTGGCCTTGCCGGTTGCCCTCTTGTACATGCGAATGGTAGCTCATTCCAGAACAGGCCTATCTCCTTATGAAGTAGTTTTCGGTAGACCGCCAAATATGTGAGGTACGCCTATGCCAAAGAAAATTACTGATGTTGACAGTAACATGCTGACAGATTACCTGGCTTCCTTGATGTCTACACTACTCTCTTGTTGTTCACAGGTTGCTGCTGCCTTCCCTGACAACACCCAGGTCAAGGAACACGCCATTGTCCCCGAGAATTTTGTATGCATCCGGAATTTTGATCGTTCAAGTCCCCTTGAGCCACGTTGGAAGACGCCGAAGTTGGTGGAAGGACGTAAAGGCCGAACTCACCTTCATCACTACAAAAGATACTTTGGACTATTTGGGACTTTGGAACTTTTATAAAGAACACTGACCTTTGCTAGAAAAGACCCCTCAGCAAGAGTATAAATCTAAATTAAGATCTAGTAAGTCAGACGTAGTTTAATTGTTTAAGCCCACCCGGTGGTGAATCGGTTAGACTAGATTTCTGACATGTATAAGATCACATACAAGAATAGCAAGAAGAGAGATAAGAAGGAAAAATACTGCAAGATATTACGCAGTAGATGTATAGTTACCTTGATCATTCTTTTTATTCTGTGCATTGTTATAATTGGTATCAGTTTATTGCTACATGTTTTCTTTCCCATTTCCTCACATATACATTCTTTCGGTAACAGCACCGCAGAGCATACATTTAGTGACCTGCCACCTCATGAATTGTCATATCGACTTGCCTTGCGTAACAATACATTCATTCGTATGTTACACCATTCTCACCAGACCAGCAATGCAACTGATTGCTGGGTATGTGGCCAACTGCCTCCTTATCAAGAAACGAAGGGAGTTCTGCCCTTCTACCCTTTACCGTTCTCACACAATGGTTCATGTGGAGCATGGTTTGCTCTAATGACCTCAATAGATAGAAGGTACATAGCTTATCCAGGTGGCTGGATATATGGAAACCTGAATAAAGTAATGAATGAAGCATGCTTTCCAGAAAAAGACGGATTCCCCCAAAGAAAGGGAACCGATTTAGAGAATGAAGAGTACGAGCAGGGAAATGCTTCTGTTAATTTTATAATGTTAAATGTTCAGCCCAAGCAAAATACAGGTCCGCCGTTTATATCAGTCCTGCCAGCAAAAGGTGACCTATGTGTTAGTAAGAAAGGCTCAGTACATATGGGACACAGCGAGTGTAACACTGTAGTAGAGTTTAGTGATAAAGGACTTTCTTCTTTCAAACCATCACGCCATACCTATTTCATTTGCGGTCAGACAGCCTATGTACATCTGCCCTTAGACTGGGGTGGGACTTGTTATATAGCATTCTTATTGCCACCTGTTTTCTTGGCCCCATCCCATTATCACAGAGATTCACAACTAGAACATGTTAGACAAAAGAGAGAGACAGATTCTGCAGGGATTGATCAGACTGAAACAGCTTGGGAGCAATATACAGACTTCAACAAAGGTTTCTTTTTCTTCGTTGGCCCCGTCCAAAATAGTAAGCTGATACGCAAATTAACAAGAACCCTGGAAGCAGTAGTGAATGTGACTGCATCTGCCCTGGCGAACTTAACCCAGGAGCAATCTGCTATGAGACTTGTCGTTTTACAAAATCGCCTCGTTCTTGACGTCATCCTGGCGGATAGAGGCGGAGCTTGTAGAGTGATCCGATCTAGTTGTTGCGTTTTCATCCCAAATAACGCGCCATCCGTGTACGCAGCGATAACAAGACTCCACAAAATTGCTAATGTCATACATCAAGACCCAGGCACATGGACTTGGTCCAGTTGGTTCTGGGGTGTAATATCGGCATGGGGATGGAAAGTTATGTCCTTCCTAGGAATGGCCCTACTTATGGTATTTGGTTGCTGTCTCTGTCTGCAGTGTGGCCCGGCCATTTGCGGCCTGTGTGCAACTGCATGTATTCCACATCCACGTAAACAAAGAGTTAAAGATGAACAAATGATTCTGTATGATCAACTATACGGTCTCATGAATATAGATGTATCCTAAAGGGTTAAGTAGGGGACAAGGAGGGAATGTGGAAAATGAAATTTTGCCTGACCAAGATGTCCCCTACGTGTACCCTATGTTACATGTCATGTGTATGTCACCCATGCACTTCCTCGTAGTGGCCTGAATCACTAGGCCCCTGCAATCATGTCCTGCATTAGAAATGCCAGTCATCAAAGTCTCCCAAACGTTAAGGTAGCATAAGGCCCATGTATTTGCATTTCATGACTCCTGACACACTGAAGCTGCAGTTACGTCCCTCTGACCTCGCATACTTCTAGCTCAGCCGAGAGAAGCCCAGCAAGAGGCCTGCCAAGACAGTATTATGAATAACAGTTATCTGTTTGCTTTACAGAATCACGTTTCAGCCTGGTGAAGAAGGTACACAGAACCCGTCCGAGGGAGATAGGGCCTAGCCATTCTGTCTCCATTTAAGTAAATCACAGTGCTTGCATCCATAGAAGAGCTCACAGCCCTCATGCAATGAACGAATAAATATGCCCTCTCTGTCTTAGTGGTGAGCAACCTTTTGCTTCAGATAATACATCCCCTATCATATCAGGTTGTACAAGATGTGCTAGTCACCCTGACACAAGAGATCTCTCTTCTAGACTGAAAGTCAGCCTCCTCCCAGTTACACGTCAATTGCACGTCATGCCGAAGTTGCACACAAGTAGGACAAAGTTCGAGCTGGTCATGCAAACTCCTCCTCTAAGTACCCACCCACCTATGACACCTACCTATCACACACCTGTGACTCATCAAGTACACACCCTCATGCACGCCTACATGCTCTTATCTCATTTTCTGTCTTGCGCCTGCTCCTATGTACAAGATAAAATGTATATAACCCATGTTCAGTAAATAATTGTTAGAAGACCCTTCCTGAACCTCTGTGGTGATGGAACTGATTCTCCCTTTGACTCGAGTTATTGGAATAAAGCCCATTTAACTTGGACACCACGGATCCTGTCTCTCATTTGATGCATGATACTTTGTTAATGCCTAGAAATTCTGCCAGGGTAATATTTTATTTACCACAAGGGCTAAATAGCCCCGAGGAAGTCAGTCACTAGAGCGCTAACCGCTCTTCGTGCCGGCCGACCGGAAGTGCCTGCAGGTCCCCACGAGGAGTGTCAGGGAGGCGGCTCCGGTAGTCAGTAATGGCGTGTGGTGCAGGGGGGAATTGAATTTTAAAAAGAACACAATTTTAAAAACACAATATCACTGCAAAATGTAATTTTAGTAAAAAAGCGCTATCAAGCTCTTAACTGCCCAGGTCAGATCAAATCGCCTAAGCGGGTCGGGGACACTGCCACTGTCTCCTTCCCACAGCGAAATGCGCCCCTGCTCCGCCTAAATAGCCCCGAGGAAGTTAGTCACTAGAGCGCTAACCGCTCTTCGTGCCGGCCGACCGGAAGTGCCTGCAGGTCCCCACGAGGAGTGTCAGGGAGGCGGCTCCGGTAGTCAGTAATGGCGTGTGGTGCAGGGGGGAATTGAATTTTAAAAAGAACACAATTTTAAAAACACAATATCACTGCAAAATGTAATTTTAGTAAAAAAGCGCTATCAAGCTCTTAACTGCCCAGGTCAGATCAAATCGCCTAAGCGGGTCGGGGACACTGCCACTGTCTCCTTCCCACAGCGAAATGCGCCCCTGCTTCGCCTAAATAGCCCCGAGGAAGTCAGTCACTAGAGCGCTAACCGCTCTTCGTGCCGGCCGACCGGCTTCCATCTCCAGAGCCCTAACAACATGTCCACTCTGGGTGTGTTGGGTTTATAGGTTTTATCACTAATCTGACAAGTTAGCTGAAAATACCGCTGTTAGTCCCAGTATTGTTCAGTGTTGCTTTTACAGGTAGTGTGATCAGGTGCAATTGAATGTTTTTCTTTGTATCTCTTCTTCACCAAATAAAAATCAACAATGTTTCTTTTCTTTTAATCCACATTGTGCTTGTCTCCCACTGTGTATCCTGGTACATCATGTCTCTTTGCTATGTGTACGGAAGTGAACAATCACTGGAAACAAACACTTTTATAATTCTGCAAATACTGTTATCTGTTTTTCTTCTTTACTGCTAGTTGGGTCTTCTATCATCTGGTATTTCAATGTCCCACATAATTTGAATGTTCTCTTTTTCCGTAATTCATTCCTCTCACAAAAACTGCACTGTTCTGCTCGTCTGTGTCCTCAGATGGGTCAATATCATTTTTAATGTTCTTAAGTTCATTCCAGGGTCCCTGCATCTCTAGGATTATTTCCATGTGAGTTAGGATCGAAAATTGACAAAATCCCGTCACACTTTCAGTGCCTTTTTATGTTTTCCCCGTGTGTGTTCGCTGATGACTATGTAGCTCTGATATTTGACTAAAGCTCTTCCCACATTCATTGCACTTGAATGGTTTTTCTCCGGTGTGAGTTCGCTGATGTCTTTGAAGGTTTGATAACTCACTAAAGCACTTTGCACATTCACTGCACTTGAATGGTTTTTCTCCCGTGTGTGTTCGCTGATGATTTTGTAGCTTTGATATTTGTCTAAAGCTCTTCCCACATTCACTGCAGTTAAATGGCTTTCCCCCCCGTGTGTGTTTGCTGATGTCTTTGAAGGCTTGATAAATGACTAAAGCACTTTGCACATTCACAGCACTTTAATTGTTTTTCCCCGTGTGTGTTCGTTGATGACTTTGAAGGTGTGATAACTGACTAAAGCACTTTGCACATTCACAGCACTTTAATGGTTTTTCTCCTGTGTGTGTTCGCTGATGATACCTTAATGCAGAAGAGTCACGAAAATGACTGTCACATTCACTACAATGATAGGGTTTTTTCCCCCTGTGTGTTTGCTGATGACTTTGTAGCTTTGATAATCGACTAAAGGTCTTCCCATATTGATTGCACTTGAATGGTTTTTCTCCTGTATGAGTTCGCTGATGATACCTTAATGCTGAAGAGTCACGAAAACTACTGTCACATTCACTACAATGATAGGGTTTTTCCCCCGTGTGTGTTCGCTGATGACTTTGTAGCTAAGATAATCGACTAAAGCTCTTAAAACATTCACCACATTTAAATGGCTTTTCCCCTGTGTGTGTTCGCTGATGTCTTTGAAGGCTTGCTATATGACTACAGCAATTTGCACATTCACTGCACTTGAATTGTTTTTCCCCTGTGTGTGTTCGCTGATGACTTTGAAGGTATGATAACTGACTAAAGCACTTTGCACATTCACTGCACTTGAATGGCTTTTCTCCTGTGTGTGTTCGCTGATGTCTTCTAAGGTATGATAACTCACTAAAGCACTTTGCACATTCAGTGCACTTGAATGGTTTTTCCCCCGTATGTGTTCGCTGATGATTTTGTAGCTCTGATAATTGACTAAAGTTCTTCACACATTCACTGCATTTAAATGGCTTTTCCCCTGTGTGTGTTCGCTGATGCCTTTGAAGGCTTGATAGGTGACTAAAGCACTTTGCACATTCAGTGCACTTGAATGATTTTTCCCCCATGTGAGTTCGCTGATGACTTTGTAGCTCTGATAATAGACTAAAGCTCTTAACACATTCACTGCAGTTGAATGGTTTTTCCCCTGTGTGTGTTCGATTATGTCCTTGAAGGCTTGATAATGACTAAAGCACTTTGCACATTCAGTGCACTTGAATGGTTTTTCCCCTGTGTGTGTTCGATTATGTATTTGAAGGTGTGATAACTGACTAAAGCACTTTGCACATTCACTGCACTTGAATGGCTTTTCTCCTGTGTGTGTTCGCTGATGTCTTCGAAGGCTTGATAACTCACTAAAGCACTTTGCACATTCAGGGCACTTGAATGTTTTTTCCCCCGTGTGTGTTCGCTGATGATTTTGTAGCTTTGATAATTGTCTAAAGCTCTTTCCACATTCACTGCAGTTAAATGGTTTTCCCCCCGTGTGTGTTCGCTGATGACTTTGTAGGTTTGAAAATAGACTAAAGCACTTCCCACATTCACTGCACTTGAATGGTTTTTCCCCTGTGTGTGTTCGATTATGTATCCGAAGGTGTGATAACTCACTAAAGCACTTTGCACATTCACTGCACTTGAATGGTTTTTCCCCCGTGTGTGTTCGCTGATGACTTTGTAGGTATGATAATCGACTGAAGCTCTTCACACATTCACTGCACTTGAATGGTTTTTCCCCTGTGTGTGTTCGATTATGTATCTGAAGGTGTGATAACTCACTAAAGCACTTTGCACATTCACTGCACTTGAATGGTTTTTCCCCCGTGTGTGTTCGCTGATGACTTTGTAGGTATGATAATCGACTGAAGCTCTTCACACATTCACTGCATTTAAATGGCTTTTCCCCTGTGTGTGTTTGCTGATGTCTTTGAAGGCTTGATAAGTGACTAAAGCTCTTTGCACATTCACTGCACTTGAATGGTTTTTCTCCTGTGTACGTGTGCTGATGAAGCTTGAGAAGTGATGTCAAACTAAAGCTCTTGCTGCATGTGTAAGATTCTTCTTTCTTGGTTAGTGTCTGTGGGTCGGGTATATATTTGTCTACATCACATGACTGAATTTCCTGATGGGCCAACATGGCTGATAAGACATTAGTGTTTTTCTCACACACTTTATATGTGTGCAGTATTTCGCATGTTTGATTTCTGTTTTAACAATGAAATGCAATAGCCACCAAATATTTGCCACATTCCTAATACGTAGAAGGTGTCTTTGTAGGCGATTGTGCCTTTAGATTGGATTATGGCTATACACGCTTGCGGGTAAAAATGTATCTTCCTTCTGGCAGGTGGAAATCTGGACAGTCTGTTGTATTGTAGATATAAGAACTCCTCTTTCCTTGTGCTCTTCTCTGGTTACTGTGGTTTGGCCACAAAGAGTTTACAATTCACATAGAGCACGGAATAATGGCTTGTCATCATTTTAAAAAACAGAGCACTGCGGTAATCACATCATAGCGCTCCCATGATCAAATCTGGTGTTGGGCACTTGTTTATACAGGAGGCGGTTTGTTGTTGTTGCCTTAATTTTCCTAAGGTCATTTCTTCGTCTTGTGGCGTGGAGGTGCACAGCTCAGACTCTTACAATCACTGATCTGCCCTTGATGCTTGATCCGGGATCTGTCAGTGTGTGTGCAGGTTCCTCTGTCGCCGACTGCGCTGATATTTTCCTGAATACTGTAGCTCATTATTTCTGCTATTATTGAAGATTTACAGCATTCGCATCATTATTGATGGTCATTTCATACATTCAAGGCTTGTTTTCTGCTCTCGTCCGGGGGGGGGGGGAGCTGGGTCAGAGGTCGAGGCCCGGTGCACCGGCGGCTCCGGCTGTCCGTGGGGGCCGGGGAGGGGGAGGGGGATGGAATTAAATTACGCAAGAATTAAAAAAACAAAATTCATTATTTAAAATAAATTATAACATAAATACACACTTTTCACACATATAATAACATAAAAAACACTATGAAAAATTCGATATGATTAAAAATTCGATAATTTTAATAACCTATAATATATACGTCGATATTTTAACTTTCTATATTTTTAACATTTGATATTACATTACTTACCTTAAAAACGATATTTTTTATGTCTATATTCTGTCCATTCGATATTTTGTCCATTCTATATTTTAAACTCAATATTATGTCCATTCGATATTTTGTACTCGATATTTTGACTGTTTACCAATTCCTACATCTGCCTACACAGTCGCATACATACACGTCTCCTTGGGGGTGAATTTGGCGAAGGATACCTGCTTGGGAAACATGTCACTCTCTTATGCTGATTCTCTGGTCATTGTGAGACATAGCAGTGAAATATTGCCTTTTACCCCATAGGTGACAGCGCACATGCTGTGCGCCCATTCATCCTGACACCATACCTCAATCCAAGTACACCAAGTGAACTGCGGTTCAATGCAGCTCACAGGTCAACGCGCAATGTGACTGAGAGGAACTTTGGCCTACTGAAAAGTCGCTTCCGCTGCCTACATAAAATCGGCGGTGCATTTCAGTACAGGCCAGACACTTGCTTTAAAATTGTTGCAACTTGTGCCATGTTGCATAACATTGCAACTGCTAGAGGCGTGCCCCTGGATCTATTGGATAGTTTACCTGATGAAGACGAGCAGACATCACAACCACAACAAGCAGCAAGCACATCGAGTGCAGCAGAACAAAGATAGCGACGTGCAGAAATAATGCAGAATTATTTCTAAGGTGTGTAATGAGAAGATAAACCAGACACTACATTGGGAGACGCGTAGGGGTCGATGAGGAGTGAATGGTATTAGACGCGATCGGGCGACTGATCTAGTGGAGGACTAAGGTGGACATGCGGGGGTGGATACTGGGGGCCTGGACATGGCATACAGGAAAATGTGGGAAGTATCAGAGTTGGGGGGAGTTTGTTAGGTGATAAAAAAGCAGATACATGATCGTGCTGTTGGCCGGATGTCCTTTTGGCCGCTTTGTGGACCGGACGGAAAGTGATGATTGGTGCGCCACCCAGCCTCCGGGATGTGGGCTAAATGGCTGTGTACTATTTTGTCACGATATGGTGCCTCGAGTTGTAAGAGGATGGCTGGTCGTTTGACCTTGAAATTTGTCTATAAGTCTGCAATAAAAACAAATTAAAAAAATAAAATAAACCAGACACTACATTGTTTTTTTGCCATTTGGATTTATTTAAAGAAAAATACTTCTGTTTATGTTAGTGCACACATGCCATGCAGAAAAAGTCCAATGTGTAAATGTAAAAGCAATAGGAAAACTTTGACATGGTACTTCTACATCAGTCCAGACAAATTTAGTTATGGTTAAATCACCAAAAGCTATTCCTGTGCACATGTTCACACTATTTTCAGCGGCCACACACTCCCATTGCCCATTCTGGGTGCTCTTAAATATCCTTTTTGAGCACTCTGATGCTGGAGTATTCAGTGTGCTGCGTCTCCTGCATTCCGTCATTGGTGCCATGCAGCTACTGCAGCTGGAGGCATCCTCACAATCCCCTCCACCCATGATACTACAGAATTTGTTTGCATTTGCTCCACTGCATTGATGACCTGCGTCAGTCCCATGGCCACATCACTGCAGCAATGTGTCATTTCCAACTGCATGCCTACAGCACGTCGGGATAGTTGTGCAGTTGATGTGCTCAGCCGGTTGCTGGCCCTCGTGTACCTATCCAAGCGTCCAAGAAATTGATGGTGTCTTTTGCGATGGGACGCATGGTCTTCTTTCATCACTTGGCATAAGTCCCTGAGTGCTAGTGCCATCTCACCATCATGTTTATTGGTTTCCTGGCGACCTTCCTGCACAGCTATTGTGAGATTTTTTATGCTGTCACTCATCTCTCCCATGTTGCTTGCAAGAGATGAAAGGTGTGCCTGCAATGAATGCATGTGTTTACATTGCAGGCGCTGTACCCTCAACATTGTCTGTCACCTTCGTCAGCTCTCATCTGTGCAACTGCCCTGTATCTCCTGATGCGGATATTCCTACGTTGCAGCAGGACACATGGTCTTGACGTGCGTACCTGCACAGGCTGTGCTATTGGAGGGTAAGGTTGGTCCTCATCTTCTGTTTCTAGTGCGGGCAATGGTGCCACGGTGATCCTGTGTCTTGTGGTAGTAGGTATTGTGGGTGATGGGGACACTGCAATGTCTTCTCCTGACTGTGACTCACTCTCTGGGGGTGCATGGCCTTCACTGTCATATGTCTCCTGCTAAGGTACATCTGTGATGTTAAACATTGCATTTTTAATTTGCATATTTGGACACAATTTCAATGTTGATCACTGTATTTTTAAATAAAGTTATTTCAAAACTGTGTGTGGAGATTAACTTGCTTGTCACGACTGATTGCAACAATGCTGGTTTGCTACCCACTTGCCTTCCCATTTGCTAACTGCTATTCCCATAATGCATTTGTGTGTTACGAGTAAAACATGGCCTGAAATACTATTTTCTACACTAATCCGGATCTGACGTACACAGTATGTTTAGTGATTCTAACATTGTATGGTAATTTGCATGCATCTTACCTTGTGAGGTAATGGCCGGTGCTGAGGAATCAATTGACGTCACTCCAACAACAGCCTCCGACTGTAGGGTGGACTCAACAAGGTCCTCCAAGGCTGTGGGTGCTGTTTGTGTGGATGGTCCTCCTCCAGTTTTTAGGCTCCAGCAAGCCTTGCAGCAACCCTTTCCTTGGCCCAGCTCCACAGGTCATTCCACCATATACACAAATCAGGAATGGAGCGCTGTCTGACCCCACTGCACTGATTTTTGATTATATACCCAGGCATATTTTTAGTTTTTCTGACTCTGGGACCTGCAGTGACTGTTTGCCAAAACATTTTTCATGGTTCTTCACAACTTCCTCAATGAGTATTTCCAATTCCTTTTCACTGAATTTCAGCTTTCTTTTGCGCTCCTTCTGTGGTGTTTCTGATGCCATGCTGGTAACTGCACCGGTTCAGATGTCCCAAATGGCTTCCTAATGCTGTTCTCCTGCAGTCTGCCTCCTCCTCCTCACTCTCAGCACACAGGTAACAGCATGAGTGGGTCACTTCCTGATTGTGACATCATCATGCTACATCGGATTCTCGGAATCGCTATTTGTCATTCACAAATAGTGTATTCGCTATAATTGCGATATGGTATTTATGATCGCAAATAGCGATTGCAAATTATACAGATTCACACAAAAAATCAATTTTTTAATGTATTTCTATTAGAGACTCGCAAAGTGCGAGTCGGTAAAATTCGCAAATTGAGAATCACAAAACATTACATTGATGCATATGCCCCCATGTGCCTGGAAGAATTCAAAAACCTCAGTAAAGTTGTTCATAATAATAAATAGTTGGACATGCCGGTGAACACATATAAGACATTGCCCCATGCACCTCCTAAAGAGCTTTGCCTAAAAAGTCATTCCTGAACAGGAAGAACAACATTTGAGAATAAAGAATGAACCGGGCCAGTCAAACACCACCAGCGCATCATTGTTGTGATGCTAACTTAGGAGCTATAGAAGACATGCACGAAAAGTTAATGATACAAAGTGCAAAGGGCTCATCATGCTGCACAGAAAAGCCCTGTTGTATTCCAAAACTCCTGCTACTAATTTGGGTATAACAGTCACAGCAAGCCCTGATCAAAGGTAATCAGAGCACATATTGCGTTATCAGGGACTCTAGAAAACACTATCCGGAGTGACCATAACCAGAAAAACATTACAGCATTGCACGGGAAAAGGCAAGTGTCTTAAGGTGTCACCGCTTTACCTTTACCGGGAAACGATATACGTCAGAAATTATGAAAAAGGGAAAGAGGTTGCCCTTAACAGCACCATCGGCTTGATAAAGGTGTGTTTACCCTCCAGTGTGTGTAGGCATGGCCAGTGTATCTTCAGAGCATGTTCAGTGCAGGTATGACTGATGTCATGGTGAAAACATAGAGAGACTGATGATGAGTAAAATCAATACAAATGTTCATACCCAGAAACGATTAGGCTCCCAGAGAAGCTGTGGGCGAGGGAAGTTTCTCAAAACATCACAAGTCTGGCGAGTGATCAAACACCAGACAAACTTCCTGAATTTTTGCTTTAACTGCTTTCCAAATTAAAAAAAAGAAACAATAACACAACAGAAAAGTCTCCTATGTCAAAAAACAGAAAAAAGTTTTCTTTTTATATTTGGTGTGTGGCTAATGTAAATAAACGTATATGGACCCGTAAGAGCTCATTGATAAACAATCAAGGAGAACACAGCCATTTGACATGTGGTGACTGAGTAGTAAGCGGTGACAAATAATTAACAATAATTCCACCTCATGGTCAACCATAGAGTTTTCAGTGAGGGATCAGTGGTAACTAAGGTAGTAATGGATGCCTCAGAGTCTAGATAATTCCTGGTAAAGAAGATGGCTGCCTCCCTTGCCTAATTCTGCATTCCTGTGCTCAGCTATGACTGTAGATGTAAAGGACCGCACTGCACACCTTACGTATGTCACCTTCATGGGGGAAAAAGAAACACAGATAGGTAGATGGACACCACACTTGGAACAGGCAACTTGCATTAATGAATGCCAAATGACGATTCATGTGATGGATGTCGTTAGTAAACTATTCCCCTATTTCACTGTGTTGATTTGAGCAGTCTTTGTCTTGGATTTTGTACTCACTCTTTTTTTGTTTTGTGTTGCAGAATTAGACTCCTTCTTTCTGGTCCTCCTGCTCTACTCTGAGTTAGAAGATTCATGTTTTTCCTGTAACGTCTTCCCTGTTTGGGTCTCCTAGGGCCATCCGCTGGAAGCCCCTTTGGAAAAAACCCTTCACCAACAGCAAGTCTTGGATGCGGCAGACATGACATTGCTGCTCAGGTAAGAACTGGGAGGATGGAGTGGTTGGACCGGGGTTGGACAGGACTTTGTAGATATTACTATTACTGACTGATGGAAGGGTGCAAGCTCTCAGGTAAAATCAAGTCATAAATAGGAGAGGCAAAGGTAATGCTTCAGGAGGGTGGACTTGATGCATGCATTGGAGATAGCCTGCAGGTAATGGAGCTGAAGTCACTAGAGATTAGGCTGGAGCGAGGGCAATGAGGGCAGATAATTGGACAATTTATTTGAGACTGGCCAGGTACCGTGGTCAGTGTCTGTTCTGACAGTAGGTAGGTGGAGCAGCCTATTTTGTAGCTGCAATAAGAGGTACAAAAACTTGAACACGTCCCATAAGTATAAGTAACCATAATAATTAAACAAAACATATTTAGGAAAAAATAAGCCTTTTTTCTTAATAAAAATTAAACCCTTCCATGCCATCCACAGGCCCTTCCTCTCCATTCACCCTCAAAGAATTATCCTATTAAAACTACCACTTTGTAGTAACTGAGTCCAGACGTGTAGAGGATCTTCAAATGTTTATTTGTAGTAAGTTACAAGTCATCCAGTTCAACCCAATACAAGACCTCACCAGGAGCACCCATCATGCTGCTCAGCCCTTCTCAACTGACATCTCTGGCTCCCAACAGTCTGTAGCGCATCATTTAATGAACATTCCACTGGCAGAGCAAGAGATTGCATGAATACATAAAAGCCAGGATATAACATATCCCCTTTCCTTCCATATAAAACAATATTGAATGAAATCAGAAAGAAAACCAGGTTAGAGAAAATAGAAAGAGTAAATAAAAACGGATAAAAAAACAAAAGGAAAGAGGTGAGAATACAACAAAAGGCAAGAGTTGAGAAGATCATCTTCTTTTCCAACACAACAACAGAAACAAAAAGAGAAAACACCAACAACTACCTCAAGATATACTTGCTGGCCAGGCATGCGAAAAAAGAGACAAGTCATATCAGACACTAACAAAGAGTAGGAGAAGAAAACCTCCAATGGACAAAGAACACAACAGTAAGAGAAAACAGAGAAGAACAAAGAAGAATAGAATCCAGAATCCACAGATGACACCATTAAGAGATATCAAAAGGAAAACTAGGCTGTAAAAGGAAATAATGAGACAAAAAAAATCACACATACTTCCCATTAAATTAAGATATCAATATAATAAATGATGGCGCTGAATACCAATTGAAGGCAGTAAACAAAACATATTAAACTTGAGAAAATCACCAATTGGTATTCAAACCAAATACCCTGTGTGAAGGTAATATTGTAATAAACATGTGGTGAACGGGTGCACACCGTGCACTGAACTGATGTGACCAAACCCATTAAACACACCACGTTAAAATATTGTGCACTGATGTGAAGGGACTAAAACCCAAACCACACACCCTAAGTAGGGTAAAACATAAAACAGTTGTGCACTGTTGTGAAGGGAATACCCAGAACGACACACCTCGTATAGAGGTCCATTGTCGTACACTGCAGTGATGGGATTGTGACCCATATTACACACCACGAGTGGAGGTCATTTGTTGTGCACTAAATGGGAATGTAACCCATGTGAAACACCTCATGTAGAGGCACAAATGTTGTGCACGGTAGAGATGGGACTGTAACCCATGTGACACATCTCCTGTAGAGAGAAAAAAAATCTTGTGCACCGTAGAGTTGGGAATGAAACCCATGTGAGACACCTCATGTAGAGTCAATGACAATGTGCACTCTAAAATATGGGCGAAAAACCCCAAAACACACCAAAGACACCCTATGTAGAGTGACGAAACAAGAAACGACGAATCTGAGTGAGTGTCTGTTGTTGTGCACTGTAGAGACAGGAATAACATGAGAACGGAAACCTAGATGCATAAAACAACGTGCACAGTAACAAACAGGACAAAACCCCACCCCGTACGGAGATACTGATATTCTGCACAATGTGAGGTAACTGCACATTAAGAGTATAGACTGAGTGAATCTGTCGCCTGACACTGTCAGAGGTATGAAGAAAAAGTACCTTTAATGTGGTGCAGGACAGTAATATGCCCCACAGTCCAGTTCAGCAGAGAAACGCAAATCCAGTTACAAAAGTAAGGTCGAGAGCATCTTTAGATGTTTATTTGTAGTAAGTTACAAGTTATCCAGTTCAATCCAATACAAGAACTCACCATGAGCAGCCATCATGCTGCTCAGCCCTTCTCTACTGATATCTCTACTCCCAACATTATGTAGCACATCATCTAATGAACATTCCACTGGCAGAGCAAGAGATTGCATGAATACATAAAATCCAGGATATAACACACTTCCACAACTTTTTCACTCCGACCAACCACAACAGGCCCAACCCCTCCCTAGACCCTAAAAAACAAATCCTAATAAAACATTCAGTATCGGGAAATAGGAATAATGCCAATTCCTTGGGTGGATCTTTTTGTTTATAAGTAATTGTAAGGGGAGGCCGAATCTACCCCAGGTGTTCATGTAGGACACCTACTCTCCACTCCCTCCTTTCGTTTTTTCTATATTGAGTTGAGGCTACTATGCGAGAAGCAGAGGCATTTCAATTTGAGATTTCCATTTTGGGCTATGCATTTTCTTGCTTGTAACTCCTTTGCTTTCAGTGAATTCCTAAGTACACAGTCAGTTCCCAGAGAACTCCAAACATGCAGCTTGCCTTTTGTTCAGCAACTAGTCCACCTACTATAGTTCCACAGCTCCCATCAGCCCATTCAAAGATCTGTAGGAATTGTGGGCTTACACTCTTATTAGGGAAGCATCTTAATGTTCACAGTATTTATAATTATTTCAGTTTTATTGACAATCTTAATCTAACTTGGTTTACCAGCTCCAAAGTTAATATAGCATAACCACACACAATAATTACATTCCTTACAAACAGTAGAAGTGTGGCATTTGACACACTGGGCCAAACCGTTGGGGTTAAGGCCTTTTACTCCTGAAGTCTTGTGGTCCGTCTTACTACGGACTCAGAGTTACTGAGCCAAGTACTCCTTTTGCACTTGACTTTCAGGATAGCGTGCTCCGAGCAGTCCAGTGCTCCCATGGGGAGGAGGTTGTGGATACAGGGTAATAAACGCAGGCTCCCAACTCGGATGTATGGCGTTACAACGCATACTTTTACAACGCCTACCTTTACATCGTAAGCTTTACAACGCATACCATTACAACGCATAATGCTTTTGGGTGCTGGATAGTGAATAGTTTAATTTACTATTCCAACTCCAGTCCCTGTGGATAGTAGGGAAGGTGTTGGATAGTACATTAAACATATTCCCTATCCTAGAGCGCCCCCCAGCGCTATGCGTTGTAATGGTTTGCGTTGTAAAAGTTGCGTTGTAATGGTAGTTCGTTGTAAAAGTTTCGTTGTAAAGGCTGTATACCTCCCAACTCACAATGTGTGCAGCAACAGCAATAAATCATTGTCCAAATACTAAATTTTATAAAAAAAGAGGAAGAATTTTTTTTCTACCGCTTTCGACATAAAATAAAAATATGACATTCACAAACTGTCACACAATTCAGGCAGGGTTGCACATCTGTTACCATGCAGAGGACTTTTCCATCCAAGGAGTATGTAACACTGTACACATTGTTATTATTATTATTATTGTTAGGTGGACTTGATGTGCACTGCTTGTCAACTGTGAGGGTATCCAGGCACTGAGTGGGGTCAGTGTAGGTGTGTAGGGAGGCTGGGCCTGAATAATGCCAATGGCCTCACAAGAAGACCAATTGACTAGCCAGGACTTCAGCTTCTCGCGGAATTCAAGAAGAGAGGGGGAGTCCCTGATGTGTTGGGAGAGGCTGTTCCAGGATCTGGTGGCTTGGTGGGAGAATGATCAATGTCCTGTTCTGCTTCTGTGGATGCGGTGTGTATGAGTGAAAGTGATGCTGAGTGGAGTTGTCTGGTGGTTTGGTGGAAGTGAGGCTGGTAATTGAGGTATGCGAGTGCTGTGTTGTTTAGTGACTTGAATGCATGTGAGAATCAATATTCTTATTATATTTATTAATATTTATAATATTGTTAATGTTGTTATTACATACATGCAAAATCATGCAGGCAGACACACATGTATTGCACTGTATTATATTGGAATTATAGCCATACCCCTGAGACAACCAATCATTTTGCAGATGAGTAGCACACTTGTCCACCCGCCTACTCCCACACACACAATAATAATGGAGAGTTTGAAGAGGATTTCATTCTGCGCCTACAAAATGACACAGGACAATTTTTCTTGGATCATTAACTAAATAGAAAATACAACATGCGAATACATTTTTTTAAGGCCTCAGGAAGGGGAGTGGAAACAACACAGGGAGGGTGGGGGAATGGTGAAACAACATGGGGAAGTTATAGGGCGAACAGCGAAGCAACACTGGGAGGGGGGAATGAGCAGAAGCAACTCTGGGGACGTGGGGGGGGCAGCGAAGAAACACAGGAAATGGTGGGGAGAACCCCAAAGCAACAAGGCAGGGGATGAGAAAGCAATGGAGGGAGGGATGTAGGGTTATGCAAAAGAAAAAGGGGGAAAGGCAGGACCTAAAAATAACTCCTGGGAGAAAAGACTCTTGAGAATGCCAAAAGGGTACATAACCAGATTGCAACCGGAAGCTACCAAGACAATTGGCTTTTTAATACTTGGTTACATTGTGCAAAGTTAAACAATGGGTAAATCTCACCAGGGAAGGCACTTCAGAGTTGGGGTCCCAACACTCACACTGCTCTGTCTCCACAGTGATCTCATTTAAAGAGGATGCTTTTTAGTGTCAAGAGCTCTCCAGGGGGTATGGCCTCTACAACCGTACAGAAAATAAATCAGATTAGAGAGAGAAATGTGTAACTAGTTTTGCAAAAGACAGGTACTAAACTGAACCCGCAACTTCATTGGGAGCCAGTGCAAGGTCATATTTTTGAATCGTAACCGCCTTATTCTAGAGCTGCTGGAGTTTTAAAATCTAAACTCTAGAAGTACAGGATACATTGCTTTCCTGTAGTCACTCTGGAAGAGTGCCCAAGCTTCCCTATCAGAATATGCTCAGAAGGCAAAATCAAAGGGAGAAATGTTCTCTGCATGTTGAAATGTTGGATTTGAGGGCTAAAATAAGGCACCCACTAAAAAAACAAAAACTTTTCCAAGCCCCCATAATGGGTAGTGCGCCATGTTCGGAGGTCAAAACGTAAAAACCCAGAAAGAGGTTGTCTCCCACAACCATCAATTAGGATAACAAAAATTGTGAGTGAGCTATCCCTGTATTTCAAGCTGTTAGTATGTTAGCCTGTCAACTATATTGGTGGGCTTATCACCTTGGACGCTCATGACGAGTTGAGCTCGTCATGAGCCACGGCGCTCCGGTGCTCATGATGAGCTCAGCTCGTCATGAGCTGTGGAACGCTCAGGTGCGGGGAGAATTCCCCTGCTGTGCTGATCGTTCCATGGGAGGCAATAGACCTGTGACGAGCTCAGCTCGTCATGAGCACCGTAGCGCCGTAGCTCATGACGAGCTGAGCTCGTCATGAGCATGGGGGCGCGGTGCGTGCCCCCATCCCCCCCAGCACAGCGAGGGGATAACCCCCGCAGTGAAGGGGTTAAAGTCAGATTTCTGCAAAATCTGGGTGTTATTTGCCACCGAAAAAGGCCTGCAAGTCCAAGGAAATAATGAACTACCAAAACGGTTTAACACCTTGACTGCTAAGGCAATTCCCGCTGGGTGCTGATATTTATGAAATCCCATTGTTCATGACGAGCTCACCTTGTCATGAGCACAGCTCCAGTGTGCCTCCCGACGAGCTCACCTTGTCATGAGCATGGAACAGGTTATACAATTTGGAAAGAGTGGGGCAGATGGCTGAATCCTGAGCTAAACCACAAGCTTCTCCTTTCTCGGAAAGGAGGAATAGAGAGGAAGGGAGGCAATCTGGGAGCAAACATTCAGAAAGAATCTAAATCCAGTAAGCACCTGGCCAGCAAGGTCTAAGGGTAGGGAAATGGTAAAATAAAATGCAATATTCCACCCTATCCACTGCTTCACAGTATTGATGCCATGGTTAGCTCTAGGAGTAGCAGGGGCCTGTTGTGAGACTTTTTTAATATATAAGACAGCAGCCATCTACGAAATCTAGTAAAGACACTGTAAATGTATGTCGTAAAGACCCCAAACAGCCAGTAAGTGGTAATGTTTTCATAATGATGGCCAGACACAAAGCAATGCTGAGGTATGAAAGGCTGAATGACCTTGTACCAAGTCTCCCGGCCCGTAGCACACAATGACATTACCAACATCGACGCTGGCCATTCGAGTCAGAGGACGGGAGCTTGCTGCCCCACAGGACTTAAGCTATACTCATTGATGAGTCAAAAGTAAGTAGGCCGAACTTTGGTGTAGGGTTACTTGCATTCCCTTCGGGCGGAGACTCCTCACGCACTCATACAAATCCTTACACAACATTGGCCCCACGTACCTCAACAACCGCATAAACTTCAATAAACCGACCAGACACCTCCACTTCGCCTGACTACTACTCGCACACATCCTTCGCATACGTAGAATCAGATACACGGTTGTGTATTCAACTACCTGGCTCCTACAGCCTGGAGCAGCCTGCCTCTGGATATCAAATCCTCTTCCTCAGTTCTTGAATTCCGCTAAAAACTGAAGTCCTGGCTGTCCACCTAGCCCGACCCAGGCTCGGCCCACATAGCACATGCTTAAGCGTCAGGATACCCTCCTGGGTTGAGTTGTTTTGCAGGGCTTTAAGTGGGATGTAAAAACTGGGTGGTCACTCAGAGGTGCGTGGCCAATGTAATTAAGGGTGTTGCTTAAAACACATAAACTAAAAATCTGTGCTTAGCATAGTGTGCCACCCGACTTGCATGTTGCTGTTTCTGTCATTGCATCCAGGTATGTGAGACAACAAGTAACATCATACCTACAACAAGTCAGGACTATTGGCTTTGTCAATGGTTGTTAGTTGCATCAGATAAATAAGCAGCAACTGTGGATTGTATATAATATTGAAAAAGCTTCCACTTAAAAGCCCTGGTGACCACCATAATGTTCCTGCTCTTAAGTTTCAAAAAGAGAAGGGAAATCCAGACAGAAAATGACTCTTTAAAGGATTTCCCTTCCCCCACAACGCTCACCTGGCATGATGTCAGGCCGTAACTTCTCCACTAGTGAGAAGTGAGCAGTGTGAGCACCACATCGATGTGCCTGCGGTCAGTGCAGTCCAGATAAAAAATTGACCGGCTGTGCCGGGCCACAAAACAGAGCCCGATAGAGACCCTTTTTGTGGCCTCCTTTAAAAAACTTCCGGGGCTCAGATCCTGTGAGACCCGGCCCACTTAAAGCCCTGGTTGTGTGCTATTAATACAACACAAAATAACATAGCACAACATAAGAAACATAATATAACAGAACAGAACATAACATAACCTGCTCAGGCACTTCTGGTTGTACTTTTCCTACTGAAGAAGTGTGATTTGTGTATGGTCGGTTTCTATCTAGAGCACCACAGTGAGTGAAAAACAATGAACTGGAATGCGGTCCCAGGCACGTGCCAGTAAATACGGATTAATTCACGCATTTCTTCCACCACCATGCTTCTAACAAAGCACCGGAATTAAATAAATGCATCTCAGTCTGAGGTTCCACCCCAGCCTGCCCTCCCACGTACACATCTCGCGCTTGAAAAAACAACGAACCAAATGGGTTGATTCGAGCAATAAACGCCTGTTTCCGCTGCTGCGAATTACTATTTTTATCCGGCGGGGACCGGTTCGTAATAACACACAAAAAGGCCTGCGGCTGAAACAAAATGAATTATTGCACCGCGCTCCTGAGTCAATTACTTTGGCCTTTTCGGGGGATTATTACAGATGGTTTTGTAATTCGAGCCGTGTTAACACTCTTTTATTTTTAGTGCCGAGTGGGGAAAACCCAGCGCTGCGTCGACCATGCGTCTCTTGTTTGCAAGAGGAGGGCGCGAGCGGCCAATGGCGGCCGTCCGCGTGCCGCCTCGCGCCCGCCCGGGGCCGCCTCGCGCCTGCCTCGCGCCGCCGCGTGCCAGGCCGCGCACCTGCTAATCAATGGCGCGGGAAAAAGTCACCTTCACGGCTGTCTGCGAGCCGCTTCCCGCCCCTCCCGGGCCCGAGAAATATCTCCTCACTTTACCCAGCGAGAGGCTGCCTCGTTCCAGGCCATTCTGCCCGGAGAGCAGGCAATTCCATCAAAAAGCAAATCACACACTGTAATAGTTTTCCATAGAAATTATTGCCCCATTCGAGCAGGTTCCACTTCACCATACGTGTCTGTAAATGCAGACGAGGGCCTTCGATAAACAGGGCACTCGTGGAATAAATAGAGTGCCCGCCTCGTGACGGGGCCCTGTGTTCCTTCAGATACAGGTTTGAACTGTAATTGAAAGGAAGTGAACCGAGTAATATACCTGTGTTCTTACAACAGCAGCGGGCAAGCGATTACCCTACGCGGATCTGTGACTTTGGGCCTGTGCGGAAGCGCCTCTGGCCTTCCGCAGCCAACTGGTGACAGACACAGTGGGCCTCATTTATGAGGCTGTGCGTCACTTTTACGCCACCGGTGCGTCACTTTTTGTGACGCACTAGTGGCGTAAACAATGTGCCCCGTTGCGCCATATTTACTGCGCCAGATATAATGTATGCAAGGGGGGGCGTATTGACACAAGAAAGGTTCGCAGTGAAATCTATGAGATTTCACTGCGTCACTTCTAGGACGCCATTGCGTCAAAATCTTGCGCTTGCCTCACAGCAGGGGTAAGACTGACGCAGGCCCTTTCAAATGGGCTTGCCCCATGTGAAAGGACGCATTGCTGGAGTTGCGTCACTTTTGTGACACACTCCAGCAATGCGTCACTTTTGCGCTTATAGATACATCAGAAAAACTGACGTATCTGTTACGCCTTGCGACATGATGCGTCATACATTAAATATGATGCATCAGGTATGTCGCAAGGAGAGCGCACTGAGAAGTGACGCATTGTTGCTTTCACGCAGCGATGCGTCATTTCTCATAAATGAGGACCAATGTAATTACAATTTTTAAACATACCTTTATCATACATGCCAACATTCTAGAACAGAAAAGTGGGAGATTTAGAAAAAAAAATCTGAGGAATAAATGTTTCCCATTGACTTGTATTGAAGCAGAGGCCGTTTCAGTCAGGTGACCACGAAAACAAAGCAATTTTTGGCTTAAAAAATCACAAGTCTCCCATCTGAATTGGGGGGCAGATTTACGAGCCCCGTGCGCCACATGTGCGCCACCGTTGTGTCATTTTTGTGACGCACCGGCGGCGTAAACATGCACCACTTTGCGCCCTATTTACAACGTTACGCATCTAGGGAGATGAGTCACGTTGTAAAGCCCTGCGCCACATGAAACGTGCGTCAGGTTTCATGTGAACGTTCCGGCGCAGGGTGGGCATTCCATCGCAGGAACGCCTCGGAAAAGTGCCTGAGTGAAATCTACATGATTCCACTCAATCACTTTTCCGACGCCGCTGTGTCAAAACCTTGCCCCTGCTTGAAGCAGGCGTAAGGTGTGACGCACCATGTGGAAGATAGGCCGAGTTAGCACAGTGCTGGAGTTGCGTTGCGCCCGCGACACAACTCCAGCACTGCGCCAACCTTACGCTGGCAGATGTGACACACTTCTGTTTATCCTTGCACCATGATGCGCCGCATTGTAAAATGCGGCGCATCTGTGGTAGAGCAAGGGTAAACTTGCGTCACGCATTTTTCCTGGCGCATCCCTTCTGATTTGCAGGGATGCGCCAGGATTCGTAAATCTGCCCGTGGGTCTTTTGGCAAACAAGGTATATACCCCTCAACCTCCATAGAAATGGGCGTTCTTCTTTGAAGAGTGGGAATGCTAATATTTTTGCCCAAAAGTTGTGTCTCCCGTTTAATTTGGGGTTGACTACATAAATTTTTTGTTTGTTTGTATAGCACACACAGAACCCCTTCATTTCTATTAGGCGCTCTTGCAAAAGTAGTGTTACAAATATTTTGATGCCATGGCGAGGGAACATTATTGGCTCTGCTCAAATAGCATTGAAGGGGCTCTGTGTCCTGGTTGTGATATTTCTGCTGAAACTCTAGCTCGTGGTTTGTTTGTCTGCCGGGCTATGTTGGTCCCCGTCAAAGATGGATTAAGCCTCTCTGCAAGCAACTGAGCACACAAAGTAGCTCTACTGCCCTCAGAATTTTAAGAACATACCCTCGACCATTATAAGTCAGCTCTGTTGACAAGTTTTTGGGCCGATGTGGGGCCATATTACCAAGAACGGCGATAACATTATCGCCGCTATAATAATATATAATATGCCCTTGAGAATTCCCATAGAATCCCAGGTTCTGGTGAACCTGGACTTCTATGGGAATTCTCAAGGGCATGTAATCAAGCCTCTTATTGCCGCTTTAGCGGAAGTTTCCTGCCGCTAAAGCGGCGATAATGTTATCGCGGTTCTTGATATTATGGCCCGTGATTAGTAACAATAAGGGCTGGTATTGCCCGTGTGTTCATAGGAGGTAATTTATCTTTTGCTAACTAAATCCTGCTGGGACACAATATGTTGAGTACGCTGTGTGATACACTTTTTATACTGGTACATTTCTTGGGGTCTCCGGTGTTCCTTCACTAATTTCAGCTGATTGATTTTAATACTCTTCTCCAAAGACAATAATTTCCGAATATCAACTTTGGCTGGATGATTAAGAGGGCAAAATATACTCCAGTGTCATGTACAGCCTTTCCTTTTATTCTGCGATATTAAGGCTTTTGTACAAGATGGCTTCTTTTAATGAAATAATATTTAATATCTGTTTTGAGTCGTACTCATTTTTACATTTTATTGTATATATTTTTATTTTATTGTTTACTTTTATGGCATTGGCTGCCGAAATAAAGTTATATTGACTTGAACTCGCAAGTGTGCTGCATTCTGGTTATTTTCTCGTTGTCAAGGTGTAACCAAAGTTTTTTGTTTTTGTGATTTTGTTGATGTTTGCCTTAGAAAAAGATTATGTTCCCTCCAGGTTCAGATCTGCAATAATTAACTTGTTCCTATCCCTGTTGTTGACGTGCGCAGAAGTAGTCTTGAGTCCTTGAGCTTGTTTCATGTTGCAGTTTCTCTGTTCTGATGGCATGTGTTTTTTTTTTTTTTTTCGTGAGTTGGGTCTGAACTGGCTAAAGTAGCGTTCATTGGTCATGAATAAGCAACTTTTATACACATTTTTGTAGACAAGGGATGTGCATCCACTGTCTCAACTTTCAGAGCCAGTTTGCTTTGGTTCTGTTTTCAAGTGCCCTTTTCAGGCTGCTCGCCAGATACCGCATTTGAGTGAAGTGATGCTTCTGACAGTAGATAGCACTGGGTCTGCTTCTGAACAGGAGTACCCAAAACACGGGCACAATGAAGACTGAGTTGTCTGCAAACAGCAGTCAGCAGTGATTCTGAGGCAGAGAGACAGACACAAGAGCAGACCTGTCCTAGGAACTTCTTCACTGTGAACAACAGAAACTGCTGTTAGAATTGTCCCATCAACCAAATGGCAGTGCTCAGGAATAACTAATCAGGTGCCCTCTGTTTACAAAGTCTTAATAGACTTTCTAAAGGTAGCCCCATCTCTTTCGTCCTCACACCAGTGTCTGGATCACCACCCTCCAGCCACAGGAATGCAGGAAATGCACAGTCACTTCTGTGGCATCTACTGTACTCTATCGTATGCCATGCTAAAACAAGGGGCATCAAGGATGGATGCTACCAGCTTCAGTTCTCAGACTCACACACACACACACACACACACATTCTTACTACCATATACATACCACGTGAATACAATACAAGCACGCTTACTCAACGTACACATAGCATGTCCACACAAGGTTCTGGGTTTTACACAACAGCGAAACAACACACAAGGAGATAGTAGGTCACACTCACTGACACAGATAAAAAAAATGGGCAATACACTGTCGCCACCACGACTAAATGTGTCAAGCCAAGGACAGGGTTAGTCGCTCTCTGTTCACCATGAGGGCTTGGTGGCTGTGCTCCTCCAGGTCACAGGACAGGTTTTGGACCTCACATCGTCTGAGACAGACCTAAGCCTCTGTGCATACGCAATGTTAGTGTGACACCAGGACCAAAATAAAAGTCTGGATACCAAATTCACGTGTAGTCAAGCACTCAAGGCAGGACAAATTCCAGTATACCATGGGTGGAACATTGCTGTTCCAATAATATCTATGTCCATAAGTGCTCCCTTCCTCAAGATAAAACGGCATAACTATGCTTACCTCTGTGCAGTGCATGCTAGGGTTCACCCTTGTTATTCTGCCAGCTTGTATTGGCCTCAGGCATTTACAAGGTAGCTGCTCTCTAATATTCTTGTGGCTGGCACAGTAGTTACTTTGGAGTGTCTCCTCTTCCTTCACATCCTGGAATCATACACGGTGCACTTGCTACTTTTGGTTCCACTTATTGGCAGTTGTGGTGCTGCTGATGGTCATGGAACTGGTGGCACAGGTTGTGGAAGGGATGTGGGTGCTTCTGGAATTGTTGCCAGTTGTAGATTACGAATAATCATATATCACTGTAGTGAATTGGAGAGCACTACGATCTGCAGCACTCTGTATAAAAATAGCTCAGATTGCGCTGTGGTAAGGCTGACTCCGCAGCCCACGCTTTTCATCCCTGCAGGCATTGACGTGTCCCCAACCAATCCTGCTACTTTTATCCAGACGGCCTCCCCTTGTAGCCAACTTACTATGGTGTGTACAGAGTGGTGCCATTCCTACCCTTCATTAGGCTCCCGGGAAGGACCTATGTGAGTAACACTTTCCTTTTCACCATATTGGTGTGCACGCCTCCTTCTTCTGTTACACAGTTGTCCTGTTTCGTCAGGTGTCCCCCATTCATTGGTCCTGGTGAGGCTTTACATTACAGAAGGGGTCGAAACGTCGTCGTCTTATACCAAAATGAACCATATCCAACCTTCTTAAATGTTAAGATTGTAATATAGATTACTGTAATTGGTTATTTTTTGTATTGGAAACTTTGCTTTTTGCTTCAATGTATTGCTTTTATGTTGGCACTCCTTTGTTTTGTTGGTTCTTTTCACGTGGGACACCCTGCCCAGTCTGTATTTATGTGGTATAATACAGATTTGATCATTCTTGCTTAAACACTGTCTTGTCTTATGTCCTGTATATTTTGTCTTCTCCTTCAGCATCCCACCACAGGTACATTTGCCAGTAGTAGCAGGGCGGGAGGTGGTTAAAAAAAAAAAAAACAGCCGTCTCTCCTCCGTCTTCTGTGTGGACCGGAAGTACACATGCTCCTAGACTTCCCTAAGCCAATCATAACGCTGCTGTTAGCAGCGTTGTGATTGGTCTGAGCGCCGTGGTTCGACGCTCAGACAGAGACTGGGAGGTTGTGTTTTACAGCCTGGTACAGAGCATGCTAAGTGCGCATGAGTGTTTGGCTGGCCCAAGACGGTCTACCAAACCGTCATGCACACATAGAAAGTGCCCCAACCACTCCTCCCCCTGCTCTATGAGCAGCTTAGCCCCTCTCGCCGAACTGCCTCAGCACGGAAACATAAAATGATAATAACAGCGAGTTATTTAATTTATTTTTATCTTTTTTCAGTGCTGAAAATCAGGGGGCAATGCTCCTCTTTAGCAGCGGAGCCGCCCCTGTTGCCAATGCTAGTTCTACAGTGGGTCTACATTTCTTGGAGTCAGATTGGTGGACATTAAACCCAAAACCTCCTTGCTCTGACTTGCAGTTGTCTAGATGTGGCAGGACACCTCTCCCACATGCCCCGTCAGCATGGAGATAACTCTGGGTTACAGTGCGTTTCATATATAAAATATATTTGGGAACCCACTGTCCCTACTGCACTATTGTGAGCTAAGCCCCTACGGGGGAAAACGTTTGGGGGTGCGACCCTTTGCACACCACTCAGAATCGTAATCTCTGTTCCACCATACTCCTCTGTAATCCATAAGTAAATTCAGGGCCTGACTGGGAACCACAACCGGCCCTGGCAAAGTGCTCGGCCGGCTCCCCCTCCCCCTCCCCACTTGGGGGAGGGGGGAGGTTGTGGGTGCCGCCGAGCTCTTTGCCGGGGCCGGTTTTCAGCTGATTTTGGTACAGGGCCGATTATGCTGCAAAAACGGCCCTGTAACAAAAACGGCCCCCAGGGGCCAAAAACCGGCCCCCACCCGTGTGGCGCACCGGAGGATTGCCCGGTGCCCGCTATGGTAATTCCGGCCCTGAGTAAATTCCAGTCAACTCCGAACGTTTGTGGAAATTGCATGTGATGTCTGCGGCATGGAGAAAGAGCTGGTTCTAGGCACAGGCCACCAATTACGGATTATCAAATAGGCAAAGTAGGCACCAGCCTATGGGCCCCACTCCTTTTAGGGGCCCGCGACAAAAAGATCAAAAGGCAACTGAAGTACATAAACCAGAGGCATCAGATTCACATAACAGTTTGTCTCTTAAAAGCTCATCTTCTGGCAGCTGTCAGTTTGTAAAAAATCCAGCCTGTTGGGTAGGTATTAGGAGTTAATTGGCGAGGAGGCTCCAGAAATTTCGACTGCCCAGGGGCCTCCACAGAGTTTTTAATCTGGCACTGCAGGCCACCCAAGCAGTCAAGTCTGTCGCCGCCTACTGGCCGGCAGCACTCATGAACCCAATAAAAAGAGCTAGATGAGTAGTAAAGAAACACAGGGGCAGATTTACAAGCCTCTTGCGACTCTTTTACGCCGCTGTTGCGTCACTTTTGAGACGCAGCGGCGGCGCAAAAGATGCGCCATGGTGTGGGGTATTTACAACATGACGCACCTGGGAGATGCATCACGTTGCAAAGCCCTGCGCCAGAAGGAGGCGTTCCTGTACAGGGGGGGGGGGGTGCGTTCCGGCGCAGGAACGCCTCCTAAAAGTGGCTGAGTGAAATCTACAAGATTTCACTCAGTCACTTTGGGGCCCATGCTGCGTCAAAACCTTACGCCTGCTCAAAACCCTGCGCCTGCTTGAAGCAGGCGTAAGGATTGACGCAGCATTAACAAGATAGGGCACCCCGGAGCCTTGCTGAAGCTGCGTCGCGCTTGCGACGCAACTCCAGCAAAGCGCCACTTTTACGGCACAGATGCGTGACGCAACTGTGCTGTTTTTTGCCCCATGGTGCGCCGCATTGTAAATTCGGCGCATCAATGGTGGCGGAGGCATGGCGCACAATGAGTGGCGCATCCCTGCGGATATGCAGAGATTCGCCACTTATTGTAAATCTGCCCCCAAATTTGCAAAAAACGGACTTGCCCAATGGGGCGCAAAAATCTCTCGAGGCTGCGCACTGTGGCGCGCCTCAAAAGAAGCGCATTTGACAACAAAATGCAACACGCTGCACAAACCGAATATGCGCTAACGTGCGAATAAAATGACCTCTAAAAGAAGCCAGCGTGCCTTCAAAGCAAGGCATGCAATGTTTATTTTTGATGTCGTCGATGACAGAAACGGCTGCGTCCAGGACATGATTCTCCTCGGGGAGAAAGACGTGTCAGGGGAATGCAAAGCAGACAGGGCTATAGCTCAGGGGACACCGCTTCCCGGCAGCTTGTTTCTGTTGTTTTTGTGCAAATTGGAATTGAGGGAAGATACAAATCTAGTCCGCCGTAGCACCGAGCAGAGCCTCTCCGTAAATCTGACCAGATAGCGCCGTGTTTTATCACCAGGACGCTGCTCCCACGTGTGTTTCATTCAAAGGGGCAGCGCTATAATTTCCCGGGCACAAAGCGAAGCTTATCTCTCTTTGCTCACAGCACCGAGGCTGCGAGTGCTTGGAAACCCCCAGGCATGTGCCTGCCTGCTGCTTCTTGGGCTGGAGATAAGACAGTGGCGACGAGCTCAATGGCGGTGCCTTCTGAAATGGAGGCCGCGTGTTTCCCTGAAGAGTTGAAGGCTGCAAGCTTTTGTGTTGGCACAACAAGGTCCTGGGCACCACGGGGAACGTCCACAAGAATCTGTGGGTCCTAAGAGATAATGTAGCTCATTAATATTAATGTACTAAAACATGAGTGTGTTTGACCGCAACGGCTTCTGGACAATACTTTCCACTACAGCATCATTTATTATTCCTGTATGCATATGTGTAATGTTGTATAATGACAAAATGCAATAAACATATTCAAACAAATGAATATTAATGTGCTAAAGACGTAAAATAAGGGCTGCCGCGTGCTCAATCGTAATTTCTCCACTAAATATTGGCTCAGGTGCTTTTTTTTTCTCTTTTTTTGCAGTTTATATAGCAGGAACTCGACCCGAAGGTATTGAGACGCTTTACATGAGCACCAGTTACGTTACACAAGGACACATTTTTATTTTTTTGCTAGGCACGGCGAGATTAAGTCATTTGCCCAGAATCCCAGGATGTGGAGTCAACCCCGGGGCTTGAACCTTGGTTTCCCAGCTCCAAAGTCCGTGAGACCACATCCTCTCCCTTTCTGGATAATATACAGATTACATACTGGTAATCAGCCAATTACTGCCTCAACCCAACTTGTCCTACTCCTTACTAAACGAGGATACCTGAGCTATACTCTTGTGATCCGATCCATACCCAACGCTACCTAACTTTCGGTAACACAAGAAGGGGCACAGCTACCATTGGTGCAGCAGGTGCAGTGCACCCGGGCACATTGAGCGCTGATAATTGCTGTATATTACTACCGCAACAATAGTGAAATGGCCATTTTCCTTGTTTTCACCAGGGCCCATGGCATCATTGCTACGGTAATGAACACAAGATGTCCCCTACAAAAGATTGCAACATCAATGAAGGTAGATAGTGGGGTGCTTGAGAGAACCAGAAATGCGATCCCGTGGGGCCCTCACCGGTCCCTACCTCTTAATTACAATGAGAAATAGAGTTGCTCGGGCTCTGGTGATTTTTGGGTGTTGTCTGCTGGCGCACCTCCTGGCGTTCTGCCTGGGTCCCCCCTGAACATATCGCCCTGGTACGCAATTCTCCTAGCATAGACACAGCAGCCTACCAGCAGAAAGTTCTTCTATATATGATGTGGGTACGACTAAAATGGAATGGGAGGTGGAAGGAGAGAGGGAAAGTTGTGGTTAACTTGGGATTGTTCACTAGTTTTTCAAGATATTTTAAATTATTACGATGTGTGATGCACCATAAGGGACAACATCCACGGCAGAGCTTTATTGTCAATTGTAAAACCTTCAATAACATTTGTTTACAAAAACACTGAAGGTAGAACTAGAAAAATCTAAGAGTTGCAGAAACCCGAAATAGCTCACAGAGGTCACTGCATACTTAGGAGTCAACTATGGAACTATGGATCACGAAGAATCAGACAGGGGCACTTGGAAAGTAGAAGCACCTTGTCTTGACCAAACAAAAAGTAAAACCCCATTCACACAATCTGGAAGGAGAAGCGTACTCCAGACAATAATTCCAAGACTGGACAATGAAGGATGGACCATACTTGACAAGGAGATATTCAGTCAATGTTTGAGAAGGATTTGAGAACAATGGTCAAGAAAAGATCTCACAGCCCACCTGCGGATCACTGCCCGGGAATCAAGAAGAAGCTAAGAAGGAGATTCATGAACCAAAGTAACCGAGACTTTCAAGTGTCCCGAAAAGAATCGCCCTTCTAGAAAGCAAGATCAGTCAGAACAGGCACCAGTCCATCTCTTCAGGAAGAGGAACCCTGGAGAAGAGGAAGAAAAGAAAGGCTACTCTTACAGTGAGAAGAAGAGACTTGGAAGAGCAAAAGAAAATCAGTCACTCACCTGCGCAAGAGAACATACAAGAAGCTAGACCAGCGGGGACTAAGCCCAGGCAGAAAGACCAATACCTGCCGAAGGGCACTAGCATCACAACCTCTGGGAAGCAAAATGTTACAACCAAGATTTAACTCATCCATCTAAAAGCCCAGAAGGAACAAGTCCCACCTTGGTCACAAGAAGCCCAAACGAACCCCCATTTGGTACCAACAACCCAATGAGTGGCGTCTTATGCCAAACGAGGCTTTGCACCAACAACCCCGACCTGAGTAGCATAAGTGAAAGCCAAATAGGATAGTGCATAATTTACCAGCTCCAATCCAGTGGCTGAGGCTTGATGTCACAAATTCCATATCCATCATGGAGTACTAAAGGAAGACAAAGCAACACAGAAAAGCATCCCCACGCCACAAGACCAGCAAGGAGCATACAACTGTCTGGGCTTGGTACACTGCTGGACTGGTTATGCAATAAATATTGCAAGCATATCCACAAAAAGAAGTAAAGAAAATAGGCCACATCTACATGTGATCACTATGTGATATCATTAAGAATGCAAAAAAAACACTGGTGATGTTTAAAAGCACAAGCCCTTCAATTGTGCTATAGAAGTTTTATAAAAGCAGCAATATTAAATTCTCATGTGGCCAAGCACTCAAAAAGGAGCTGGCTACAATGGTGGTTAAAGACTTTATAACAGCAAATTTAACAAGTATGTGCATCGCAAAAGGTCTTGCATTTTTTAGAGTTAGAGCTATTGGCGTTGTAAATGACAATGTGTTTACCGATGTGTTTTTGTTTGGAGTATATTAGATGTATGAATAGAGATATAGTTGAAAGCACTGCATAAAAGATTTAGAATTAGGAATTACCACTGGGACTAGAGAAGCAGCTGCAGCATTGTGTTAGAATGAGGAATTACCCTAGAGGGCAGAGAAGCAATTAGTAGCACTGTTTAGAGTATTTAGAAAGAGGAATTATTGACGGGATAAAGATGCAGCTGTAGCAGTGTGTAGAGGATTTAGAATGAGGAATTACTATTGGGACTAGAGAAGCAACTGCAGCACTGCCTACAGGAGTAAGAATGAGAAATTACCACTGGGAACAGACGCAGCTGTAGCATTGCTTAGACGACTTAGAATAACTGGAGACATAATTTCAGCTCTGCCTAAAGAATTACAAGTGGGGGGGCGGAGCCAGGTCGGCGACCAAGATGGTCGACCTGGCTCCCGGCTCCGTCGACCTTCTCCCCCTACTGTGGGTTCCGGTCGTCGAGGCGGCGCTACTGACACTTTCTTGGATGACGGAAGGGGACCCGACCCGTTGAGAGTGACCTCGGAGGCTCTCCGAGCTCAGACGACGGAGATATGCCCCCCCGGCCGGGGTGGCCTGCGCGAGTCCCGCAGCCTGGTCCTCGCGTGCTGTTGTTGCTGGAGCGAGTGTGATTGCAGCGGCCGGAGGGACCCAGAGCATGCCGGTCACCCGCCGAGGCATCCTAACCCGCTCTGGACGCGACCCCGACTTTCGCTGCTGCGAGTTGTTTCCCAAAGCTGAATGGAGGGCCCCCTCCACCCCCCCTTTTTGATTGCTGCCCTGCGGAATAAGAACATGCGAAGCCGCTCTTTCTCCCCCCTGATGTTGCTCGAGTGACTCGCTTGCAGCTATCTGTCCCTTACACTCCTGGGGATCGGAACAAGTTGATATATGCTGCTTTGGCATTGCCTGTGGGCATTGGGGGGCATGGATGAGATCAGCGGTGGGGGAGTGGAGGTGGCTGCCTCATCGTGTGCGACCGGGGAGACGCTCGGACGACACCTAAGATGGCGGCTTGATGTGAGCCCCGGCGGCACTTCTGAAATGGACCCCGCTTGGAATCATCATCCCGGGGAGCAGCACCTATCCGTAGGGATTGCGACGCACACCTCAACCAGAGCGCGCGGATCGGATGCCCCCCCCCCCTGTGTATTGGTAACGTACAGTATGGATTGGGTTTATAAGGTGATCAGACCCTGGCACGCGTGGAAATATGAGAGAGCCTGCTCCCGGCGCTTTTTCATGTGACTTTGGTTTGGTGACTCTCTTTGCGCATTTCTGGTAAGGCCCGAATGGATGTCTCTACACGACCCTGCCTGTTTTGGATACGTGGGAATATGTGCGTGGGATTTTTTGGTCGTTTCGAAGTGACTCATCGTAATGGTGCCTGACCCACGGATTCAAGGGGAGGTCAGACATTCCATCGGAAGTGATGCTGTGGAGTTTCAACTGTTGCACCCTCCCTTTTTCCGATGGCTGATGTCGTCATGTAACGTAGCCAAATGACCTGCTGACAATTTTTGACCCTGGACCTAATTTTGCTGCTTGGGGACTGGTTGTGGGTTGTGAATAGCCTTGGAGTGTGTTGAGTCCTCGTGTGGTACACTGTTTATTGCTCCCCTGGACATATTGTCTTTAGTACTGTTGCCACTCTGATTGATTGCCTTTACATCCGTATTGACTGTGCCGCGCCTTAGATTATGGCTGGGTGGGTCTGAATCCCAAGATGGTGGACGTTCTCTTTGCTTTTTGACGGGGAGGGGCCTTCGAAGAGGGTGGGTGACTGGGTGGATTGATGTGGTAATCGCTGTTCTATCTTGGTCTGTGTCCTGGAAATTTTGCATTAGCGCCGCTATAATTGCAAGCTGAGCACTGGGGGGGGGAGGACCTAGACTGGAGACCCCTCATTATATTCCTTTCCTTTCCACTTTCTCTCTCTTCTATATTTCGGGTTCTTCACGGGGCGACAGGCACACTGCTAAGGGGGAGGCCGTAGCCGTAGGCAGGGGTACGGGGTGGGGGGATTGGGGAAGGGTATTCTTGTTTTTCACCTTTTTCTGTTTCTAGGGCCTCTTTTTTCTCTTTTGTTTCTCTCGGCTGTCCTTTACTTTCTTCTTCTTTTTCTGGGACTCGAGTAATAGGTTGTTCTATGTATGTTCTATAGGCTCGACTTACGAGGGTGGATGTCTTTCTGAAGCTTTACGTTATAGCGGGCTCATACTGTACTGGTGGGTGAATTGTTTGCTTATTGTTTATCCTGATTACTGCGCGTTAGCGCCAACGTACTGCCTACGCCTATCCTGCTTGTTAATATCCTGTTTCTGTTAACCATCTGCTCTACTATTGCTCGATTGTGTGACACCAGATCCTTTTCTTTTTATAATTATAAAAGAAACCTCTTTAATCCTGGTATTATCCTGTTACAAGCACTGTCCTGTGTTGCATTGGGGCGTTTTGGGTGCGTATTGTTGCGTTCCTATGACATGATTGATTGCTTTATACGCTTCTTACGTAATGGCCGGCCGTCAGGGTTGTAGGCCCACGACTGTAACTACTTTTAATACCAATAAAGGTTTAAAAAAAAAAAAAATAATTACAAGTGGGATTAGAAAAGCAGCGGTAGCAGTGTTCAGAGGAGTAAGAAAGAGGAATTACTTTTGGCACTAGAGAAGTAGCTAGTAGCAGTAGCTAGAGGACT
Source organism: Lissotriton helveticus (assembly GCF_964261635.1). Taxonomy (NCBI): domain Eukaryota; kingdom Metazoa; phylum Chordata; class Amphibia; order Caudata; family Salamandridae; genus Lissotriton; species Lissotriton helveticus. The sequence goes on from NC_136071.1 coordinate 1,165,403,654, forward strand.
AGAGAATGAGGAATTACCAATGTGAATAGAGTCGCAGTTGCAGTATTGCTTAAAGGATTAAGAATGGGGAATTACTACTGTTAACAAAGACGCAGGTGCATTAGTATGTAGAGGAGTTAGAATGAGGAATTATCGACAGGATCAGAGAAGCAGCTAGTCGCAGTGGTTAGAGGTGTTAGAATGAAGAATTACCAATGGGACGGGAGAAGCTGCTAGTGGTAGTGTATAGAGGACTTAAAATGAGGAATTCCTGTGTATTGTAATTATGCTGGGTAGTTTTGAATTGTATGCTGGTGAATTGTGTGGTGTGGTATTGGGTGGTGTAGTAAATATGAAGTTATAATGAAGGAAGGTTGTGTTTGAAGGAAGGATAAGGAAGGAAGAGATGTTGGAAGAGTAAAAGAAGTTGATATGTTAAGAGGGGTTTGAAGGAAGGCGGTAGGGTGGAAGAGACGAACAGTGAAGAAAGAAGTGAAAGGAGTGCGTGAGAGAAAAGAAGGAATTAATGAATGAAAAAGAGAGGGAATCTGAGAGGAAGAGAGTGAGCTAGAGGTGATGTAAGTAATTTGATGAAACTGTTGCAAGGATTCCGTTCCTACACAGAACTGTGCACAGAGACCCAAGACATTAGTGAATTTTGGTGTACCAGAAACTCACCTCAGTACCTAGAGAATCCAAACCAGCTAGCAGTAGTGTCACATTAGTTCTTCGTCCTATAGCAAAGCAACCAATGATTAGACAACCTAGAACGTGCGACTTAGAACAATCTCAGGAATGGTGCGAAGTGAGAACCCTCTTTCATTGTACTCTCATACCAGTCCACAACAGGAGTAAAGAAGAGACACGGTAAGGTTAAAATATTTATTTTAAGGACGTGATCTCAAGTGCAGTATCTTAGCCAACATAAGCAGACATGATTAAAAATAATATGGTCAGCACGGTTACAATGCCATAAAATACAAAATGAGAAAGCTTATTATAATGCTGGTGAAAAACAATAAGTATAACACCCTCCCTATATAGAAACTATGTATTATAACTAAAGAAGGTCTCTTAGGTTTGTTTTGGGGGACCCCATTTACCTTTCCGCTCAGTAAGAGTAAATTACATCGGGATCAGCATAGGCTCTCTCTGCATCCCTGGAAAAGAAATCTTCCAAGTGTGTGAAATCATGGCAAGTGTGGCACAATAAAAGCGCCAGAATCTCACTTGGCTCACAGCTGCCAGAATGTTGTGTCTAGAAACGTTACACGGACATGCCGAAAAACAGCTCACATGCTTTGATAACCTTGACGGCTTTAGCACTCACTGTTCAGACTAAGGGCACGATGTAAGTTTAGAGAAGCTGAAAACAAACCTTTTCTTATGTGTAGACCTTCGTGAAGTCTAAGTACAAAAACAGCTATGCAGTGCCCCACTACACGGTTGCCCTAGCAACGTCCGGACAGCGATCTACTCGTGCCTGCTTGTCCTCGAGGAAGATTGACTCTCCTCGCCCTGCTGACAACGTTTGGATCGGATCACTTGTCCCACGGACCACACGGCATTGGGAGCCTCCCCTCCCTGGAAGTGCATCACTCCGGCACTACGTTCAGTGAGATCCATAATCCCCGGAGCCTCCACCGACTCCTTAAAAATCGGATGCCGATTCTGACACCCGCAATTCTCCCAACAGAGTGGATTTACACCACCAGATCGGCTTGACGTCTACTGCCGACCAGTCGCAACCTTCGCACTGCCATCAACCCTTGTAGTCCTGAAGATGATCCTAATTCTTATGGATCGAAACGCCGTCGACTCATCAGCGAGATCATAGGCGCCCCTCACACAGTTGTTCTCCCAAAAAGACAAATGGAAAACAACTCTTCTAAATCATATGGAAACCACTCTGTTTTTATTCACTGTATATAACTATGCACCAACACTTTGCGCCGCCCACGCTGATCACTCTGTCACTTGTGTCGCCGTAGTGCTATTCACTTTTTCACTCGTGCACCTTGTACAACTTTGGGTTGTTATCCTTGAATTGCAAATTGCAGTGCTGATACTAACTGTAATTGTACTTGTCAACTCCATTGAAAAATGTTTAGTGAAATGATACCCTGAGCACCCTTTACAATCATATAGAGCCTCCTTGTTCCTCCTTGGATAATGTTTTCATATCCTTATTAATTGTCTTTAAATCTTACCAGTTGGGATACTGTTTTATTTACATAGTTCTCTACCCCAATCCCAACAAGGTTGACGGGTCACCACTCCTGTTTATTTATACAAGTGTCGTGTGCAAAAGCAGCAAAATGTAAAATGGTATTCAAACTTCTAATAAGCCATGCTAACATAACATGCGTGCAAAAGCAGGCCGTAGGCCACACTACAAAACCAACTGTGAAATTTAACGCTGCTGCCACGTCATTTACATATTTTATTTTATTTTCCATGGATGAGCAAGACAGCCAAACAAAAAGAGAATAAAGGCATAACACGGCTTTGCATGGTACATCTGTAATTACAGAACTAAAGAAAGGGACTGTATAGGTATATTTGTTTTTAACGTATTGTGTTTGTTGTCGTGCACGAGAGACATGCTGCCAGTATGCCAGCCCTTTGGAAAGTGTTCACACCTTATTGTGGTTCATGCAAGAAGGGTGCGAGATGGAAGGAGGTGTGAAAAAGGACCGAAGAATTGAGTAAAGATGGCTATCGGGGCCTGCAAGGGCACTTGTCTCTGACCGTAAATATTCAGTCAATTGCCCCAGGGGCAGCCTTAGGCATGTGCAAGCTGTGCACCTGCACAGGGCCGCCAAACCCCAGGGGCCGCCACGCCAATATATGTCCTTAATATAATAATCCTCTGAGGATGGATACATATTTGCGTGGCGGCCCCTGGCAGGGATTTGGCGGCCTCCGGCTCTGTTCCACTTCTAAACACCCTGACCCCTCCCCCCCCCTCTTCACTGGCCTCCGGAGGCCCCCTACATACGCTGCCTGCCCAGGGCCGCCATGAGCCTAGAGCCGCACCTGATTGCCCTTAATCAGAGACTGGGAAGAATGCCACCAAGAGGGCACCCAAAAACATTTTTTTACTAAATGCGTCCTTTCACATGGGGCAAGCCCCATGTGAAAGGGCCTGCGTTAGTCTTACGCTTGCTGTGAGGCAGGCGTAAGAAATTGACGCATTTGTGTCCTAGAAGTGGCGCAGTGAAATCTTAACTCTATGACCCTGTCTTGCGTCAGAACGCCCCCCTGCATACATTATACCTGGCGTAGGTATAATGTAGCGCAGGGGTTTACAAAGTGACGCATCTTACAAAGTGACGCATCTACCTAGATGCGTCACTTTGTAAATATGGTGCAACAAGGCACATTTTTTACGCTGCTGGTGCGTCACAAAAAGTGATGCACCGGCGGAGTAAAAGTGACGCACGGCCTCATAAATGAGGCCCCGGGTGCACAGACAAAGGAGCTTGATGTGTAGAGAGCTTAAGAAAGGAACCCAGCAGAGCCGACCCTATTGCACACTTCAATATCAGAAAAATAAAAAAGTCAAGTGGTGTGTGTTAATACTCAGGTGAGATTGTGACGCCCATAATCAAGTTCCAGGTAAAAAAATACCAGGAAAACTGACAGGTGGGTTCAAAAGCATTACAAAAGGGGATGATAGCCTGGCTGAAGAGGATTATGAATCCGAAACCGGTCCCAGGATGCTTGTTTCCGGTCCAGGGAAGACATGGCTTGGCAGTTCGGGCTGGACTGTTCCCACAAGGCACAGGGTCAGACTGATTTGCATATAGCCATGTCTGAACTGGGGTGGCTGAGTGAACTAAAGAATGGGGATGGATTAAACCCAGATCAGTTGACTGGGGTGAGTGTTTGATTTGTTCCAACGCTCCGTCCATCATCCCCTTTTGTATCGCTGGGTTCAAAAGCATGTCAGATGTCCCAATACGAATTTCTAAATAAGTGTGGCCCGTTTTAGGAAGAGCTTGGTAGCAAAGCAATGTGCAAACCTTACTGTTATCCTGGATAGTGCAAAAACCCTTCTTTCCTGCGGTGCACACACTGCTACGTGCAAATCATGCAACTGAGAGGAAAGTAGTCAGATATTGTTTGCAAATATTCATCCATGGCTTCGGCTGCTTTGTAGCGCATAGCTGATATGTTGTGAATTATTTCTTTTAGGCACTTAGAGCCCACATAGGTGTTAGGCTGCTGCTGCACTGATGAAGGTGGAGAGAAGCTATTGATTTAAAGGCCGATTTAGCAGCAAACACATCCTGGACGCACATACACGTAACAAATCGAGCAGCGAACACGTCTGCCACGCCGGCACATATGGAAAATATAAGCATAGTGCTGAAAGTCCATCACTAGAGGTTCGTGTTAATAAAAAGAAACACGAAAAAATCAGTGGCTGTAATTTTATCGACCTTAGAAGGATGAAAGGCTAAGTGAATCCAGCAGGATTTGAACATGTGACCAAGAGGTGAAACGCAGGCCCCAACAGGGGATGTATTAGTGCAGTAAGCTGCCAGACATAGCTTACAAGTGCAGCTTATACAGTATGATTAAAGTGGTCTAGAACATTTGGTATACATGTGCAAATACAGAAGAGAAAACTACTGTGAAATATAGTGCTGCTGCCGCGTCATTATTTTATGTTGTTAATTTACCACTGAAGAGCGAGACAGCCAAACAAAACAAGAAAATGTCTCCTCTAAAGTGACAAAATTGCAAGAACACTTCTTTAATGAGGTATAAGCTCGTAATGTCTGCTTGAATCCAGATATGCCGTCAGAGCTGGATGCAAACTTAAGCCCCAATTAATTAGCATGATTTTTCGCAGCACTGATTCAGGCAGAAGACAGGCAGCGGTTAATTATAAGCTAAATACAAACAAATCAAATATAAATAATATAATACAACTTACACATGCCCCTCTGGAACTGGCTTGCTGAATACTACAGGTCTTGCCGACTGCGCATGCGCGCTGCCTAGGCTCGACCTAAAACGGATACAGGAAATAAGCCACCATCTAAATGAACACCTGAAAAGCAGGCAAAATAAAGAATTGTTTTTAAACATACACGAAACAAAAATTAAAGAAGCACAGTTTGAAGGTGATTTGTCATTGAAGAAGCAGTAACTATTTTTAAACTGATATAAAAATTGTGCACAAGCTTTGTGCCCTCAAAGTGAAGGGAGCCAAAAGACAATCTAATTATGTATGGATTTAAACTAAAAAATAGAGTGTTGAAGGACAGCTAAAGCTTTCTCCAGAGACAAAGGTTAGAGGAAAAAATAAAATAAAAAGCAGGTTTACAAGTAAGCAATATCAGATCTTACAGTGACTCATCTCTTTTCTTCCTCAAACATATTGGAATACTGGGAGGGAAGGCCATGCAAGATTATCGGTGAAAGGTGCCAACATGTCTTTTATTGCAGACAAAATGAGAGATGGGGAGTAGAGAGTGCCAATAAAATAGTAGTTTCTTCCAAGAGCGTTTTTAGAAACATTTCATCTGTACTTATTCCTGTTGGCAACCCTTCCTCACACCCAAGCAAATGGCAGAAATCCAACCCAGAAAAGGGAAAACATTTTGCCTGAACTACAAACATTTTGACAAACATGTGAAAGGATGCCTGGGCGAGGGGGGGGGGTGGAGGGGGCACTAGATGAACCTAAACTTGGCAGGGTCTGAGAAATCCTGCCTGGATGTGAGATGGACCTCTGGGTAAGAGCTGGTGCTTGCATGCCTGGCAACGCTTCTACTCTCCGCAGCGAGGGCATCTTGGCATCAGATGGTGAGCTGCATCCTCTCTGCCGCTTCACAGCCTGAGGGTGGAATTGAGAATCGAGGAAAGGACAGAAACAAGGGACAGGGGGGTCAGCGACAGGCAGTCAAAGGAAGAGCATGCCTGGAAGGAAAGGTCCCGTCATGGGCAGGGGAGAAAATGGTCTTTCTGATAGAAAATATAAAAAAATAACTATAAATGATAGGAAAAGGGCCTGACCTGGACAGGTTGGCACAGAGGCGTCTGCACACACAGGCACAAAATAGGTGATTCTGGTTGTTTCCAGACCATCTGTAGCCTTGGAGAGAGGAGGCTGAGGGGAGGGAGTGAAAGAACCCCAGAGGTTTGCATTAAACTCCACTCTAAGGTAATGACCTTCGACCTCTCTGGAAATAAACATAGAGGGGCATATTACCAAGGGCCTTATCGCCGCTTTAGTGGAAATTTTTCCCGCTAAAGCGGCGATAATTTTATCGCCCTATTACCTAGCTGTCGCTAACACCAGTTAGCGACAGCTAGTAGGAGATAGCGACCATCTTGGGGCCCACTTTTCATGTCAGCGATAATTATCGCTAATGACATGCAAAGTGGGCGTGCCAAGATGTTAGCGACTGGAAACAGTCACTAACATCGCTATCTCCTATTACCTATCTCCAAAGCTAACGCCTGCCCAGAGCAGTTCTTAGCCATGTTATCCAATGGTAGGTGGATAACATGGCTAAGAGCATTTGCTCAGTAATGCATGAATATCGCTGACTTTACAGTGATATTCATGCATTTCGGCCGATTTTCATCGCTTAGGAGATAAACCTTGATAATTACAAGGTTTCTAAGCGATAAAAATAGGCGAAGCACGGCGATAAAATTATTGCCTCTAACCAAGCTTAGCGATAATTATCGCTTATTCTTGGTAATATGCCCCAGAGTTCCAAGAGCATTTTCGATACTGATATTTCAGAGATTTTTCACAATCACTATCCAAAAGTGTCTGCTAGCAAAGTGGGGTTGAATGTGTACGACTGACTATATGATGTAACAATATAAAATGTGTCAATTTAAGTGAGGCAGACCTACTGACTTTGTCAAATGGGCATGGCACTAGCACTAAAATATAAAATGTGGGCCTGTTCGCTTTATCAAGTGTTCAGCACATCTACACATACAAAGCAGGCCTCTTGTCTTTGTCAAATAGTCACCAATAACCATAATCGAACATGTATATTTTATAAATTCACACATAGCAAGGTTTAATGAAAGTTATGTTATGTTATGTTATGTTATGTTGGATAGATTTATAGAGCGCATGGCTGCCCCAGCAACAAGGCGTCCCAAAGAGATTGACATAACATATTTTTAATAAAGCCTTTTTAGAAAAAAAATTAGCATGTCTTTAAGTCTTATTAAAACATTTTTCAGGGCATAAAGTGCAGTCGTAGCGAACCCAAGGAGACGATGGAGGGAGCGCTGAAACTTTTCAGACACTCACCCCCAGTCACAGATCACCATTCTTTAGCTCACTTTGCCACCCCAGTTCAGACATGGCCATATGCAAATCAGTCTTGACCCTGTGCCTCATGGGAACAGTCCAGCCCAAACTGCCAGGCCAGGTCCTCCCTGGACCAGAAACAATCATCCTGGGCCCGGTTTCGGTGTAACACCCTTCATCTGCAGGGCTAGCTTGAATCCAGTGACAAAGTGAGCAAGGGACCAACGTCTGGGCAAACCCTGCCAACTTAGGGCGAACAAAGCAAACACCAGGAGATGATGGACGGAGCGCGGAAACTTTTCAAACACTCACCCCCAGTCACAGATCTGGGTTGAATCCATCATCGTTCTTTAGCTCACTTCGTCACTCCAGTTCAGACCCAGCCATATGGAAATCAGTCTTGACCCTGTGCCACATGGGAACAGTCCAGCCCAAACTGGCAAGGCAGGTCTTCCCTGGACCGGAAACAAGCATCCTACGACCGGTTTCAGGGTAACACCCCTCCTCAGCCAGGCTAGCTTGAATCCAGAGGGAAAGTGAGCAAATGACCAACCACAAGAGGTCCCCAGTCTCCAGCTGAAGAGCATACAACTCTCCTGGTGTCATTTATTCAAAGGCCCAGCAGACATATTATGTTTTTTTTTAATGTTGCTGGAGGGCTGCTCTCCTACAGCCCTCTAGAACATAAAAAAATAGTTGGCAGTGCCACTTTCTCTTTTAGGGGCACCACCAGGATCCCAAAAATATTTTTTAAAAAGCCCTTGCAAGCCATAATGGGGTGCTCCCGAGCTGGAGCAGTGAATTTGAAATGAGAGCCTACTCTGCTCATTTCACATTGTTTTTTTAAATTTATTTTGGGAGGAAAGCATGTGGACCACCTTTTCGTGCCTTCTATAGGTCACGGGAATCCCATCCACCTCAGATACTGAAGTTCCCTGCCTGCAAGAGTGCTGACAGGGAGAACTTAAACTCCCTCCCTACATTCTTGCAGGAAGAGAACACAGTCTTTCTCCCGCTGGGCAGGAGAACAGATAAAAGCTGCTCCCGTCAGGCAGTAACAAACAGATGGAGCTGATTCCCGCAGCACCACAAAGGGTGCTGGCTTGGAAGTCCGCATGGGTCCATGGTGCCCCTGCTGCTCACCTTCTTCTCCAAAGCCAGCCCCCAGTGCCCATCTGGGATTTAAATGTTTTGCTGCACTGCTGTGTGGCATCCCGGGTCCTTCAAGGGGCTCAGGAGGGGGACCGTGTGCCCCTTTCCTTAACCCCTTCCGTGCTCCCGTCGGCCGTTGGCCGTTGCAAGCACTACCTCGCTGGTGCTGCGAATGGCCAACGGCTGACGCAGCCCCGCCCACTCCGTGGAACCCCTGCATTGGGGCGAAATATTCGCCGCGGTAAACGGGTTAAAACTGAATTTGACCCAGAGGATGGGATCCCCAGGACATCTACAAGGCTCGGGGAGGAGGGTTGCGCGCCCCGTACCCTACAAATTAATGCAGGGTCAGGGATGCGGTCCCTGGGATATCTACTAGGCTATTTCCCCTTCTCCTCTAAAGATTAATTTACGTCTTCCCCGTGGACCCTGGACAATCTAGGTTTAAAAAAAATAAACATTTTGTAGTGGATCCTCTGTTAATTTGCTACAAAACCAATTAAAAAGGTTTTTGGCCCCAAGGGGACACCTCACTAGGTCTATATGTTTTTTTATACTTATTTTCAGAATTGGGGACTGAGTGCGGGGTCCTAAAATGGCTGCCGCCACATCTTTGTTGTTGTGGTGGAAGCCAAACAGATCTTAACTTAACATCTGTTAACTGTGTGAAATTTATAAATATTCTGAAATTCATTATTCCAAAACTACTGAACGGATATATACTAAATCACAAAAAAGCACGCTTTCTGGACTAAGAACAACCTTTCTGCAAAATTTAATGTATTTCCGTTTAGCTGTTTTGGCTTTAGATGTGTCTTATTTTTATATGTTAAACTACATAAGAAAAACATGTTTTAGGACCCCTCTTTTTCCCAACCCCTGCTTGATGGGTCACCCCATAACTTTCAAGGAAGAAGCTGAGGTGGATGAGACTTAATATGGGAATGTTTCGTAAAGATTTGTCGAGAAAAAAAAAGAAAACACTTCCTATGGGAATGTGGTCCTAACTATACCCAGTGGTGACTCCCACTGGGTACTATATACCTTGAAGGTACATAGATAATATGAGGATAGATCTATTTATCTTAAAGGAATATATATGTTCAATCAATCAATCAATCAGACCATTTATAGAGCACGCTACTCACCCGTGAGGGTATCAGGGCGCTGAAGAGGGGGGTTGCTACTACTGCTGTTGAGTGAATTAAGAATAGTAAAGCTACTCTTATTTACATATACTTTCCTTCACTATATTGTGGTACTTGCTATTTTGGCAAGAAAATGTTTGCTGGACAATATTTAGTAAGTATGGGCAAAATCTGCGAATTTGTGCAAACTTGCAAATTTGGTTTGCGCGGTTTTTTTTCAGTGCGGCTACTGCGAACTTACCCATGCGGTCGTTTTTGGGCACGGCCATCTTGTTCGCGGGAGGAAAACAACTCGGCAAACTCAGAATCAAGGTAAGTCAACGCAGCGCGAGGGGATTGTATTTTTGAAGCGCGAACCAGCAAATAAAATTTGCGAACTTGCAGATTGTTTGGCAATTTTGCGCGATTCGTGGATCGCGAAGTTGCCAAAAATCCGCAAATTTTATTTGCAGAACGAATTTTCAGCCTATGCTTAATATTTAGAATAGAATATTCTGAAAGGATTCTGCCCTAGCTCCTTATGCTGTCTTTGTAGCAGAGCAGAGGGCCATAAGGGTGCTGCATTGGTAAATTTATTATTCACCGCTTTTCCGCTGAAAAGGAGGCAATGATAATTTTCCACTCACAAGCGTATTTTTAGCGCGCTTGGAGACAGGCAGACGGTTCAAATGGTAATTAGCAAATGTCTATCAAACGATGAAGTGGTGGCCTGTCTGGAATAAAACATTACACCACCCGCCGCGTTAAAGATTCACACCTATGATGAATGATTGATGACGCATATCCATACAAAGTTTAACAGAACCCTTTAAGCTGCAATGGGATTAATAAGAAATTTTGCGCAACCCCCCATTGTTTGAAGCCAAGAAACCCTATGTGACACCTCTATCGAAGGTTCCGCGTCCATAAATGGAGGTGACTTCAGTCCCAGGATTAAAAGGAACATTTCAAATGCAGAGAATTTTATTGAAGCAAATCCCTATCCTCTGTTTGATTATCCCATGGCTAAATTTAAATTAAAATACATATCCCCAGACTGCAAGCTGGGTGTTTAATGCTGACGTCTATGGAAACAGACGTGCGCACAGACTGCTGGCAAAAGAAAGTGCAGCAAGCATTTGCAGTGCCAACGGGCCTGTTTTTAAAGGGGTGTTGTATGGGAATGTGAAACATTGCAAGTAGTTAGCAAGGAACTGAATATTTATTTGTGCGGAATCAAAGAACTGTAGACAAATATTGGTGTAGGTTAAATGGTACGGCGGCAATTGCACTGTCAGGCCAGACCTAAAATCTATGTAGGTTAATGACTGTGTTCCTTCCATCTGTGATGCTGCCAGAGAAAATCAACATAACACCATAAATGATCAAGGGGCATATTACCAACGATTAGCGATATTTATCGCTAACGATGCTTAGCAACGAATTTTTTAACGCTAAGCATCGCCGGAAATTATCGCAGAGATAGCTTGCTATTAGCAAGGGTTATCTCAGAAGTAATAAAAATCCTCGCACTAACTGCCAAATGAGAGATTATCGCTGGAAAACCAATGATAATCTCTCGAAGTTTGGCGTTAGCTTGATGATAGGGGCTCACAAACTTAGCCATGATATCCACCTTCCATAGGATATCATGGCTAAATCAGGAAAATACCAGGTGTAAAAAAAAGCAGTGCTAACCGCGGTTAGCGCTGCTTTTTTTTTTATCACTAACAGGGTTAGCGAAATCTTTGATAATAGGAGAAATGTCGCTTAACAACATTTCTCCTATTATTTTTCTCTGGAACGCCCCCTTTGCATCTCATTAAAGATGCAAGGGGAAGCGTAGAGAAAAAGGGTGCTAACATGCAAATTTGCGTGTTAGCACCCTGTTGCTGATGGGGAGATAATTTTATCTCCGCTTTCTTGGCTTTTAAAGCCAAAAAAGCGGAGATAAATCCCTTGATAATATGCCCCCCTACTTATCTAAGACAGTTTAATAGCATTAAAATGTGTGTGTGCCCCTGAAAATTCAAGCTTAGGCAGGTGGATAAATAAAATGATCTCATCTGTGTGGAGGGCAAGTGCTTTGTGTTGGAAGCACCCAACTTCAGCCCAATCAAAACATGTACTCCTGACTTTCAACATGTTGCCAGAGCTAAAGTCCCTCTTCTGGTGATTCTCACATAATTGTCGGGTGACAGCTGCTCTGTCAAGCCACACTATGATAAAAAAAAGTCATTGGCAACTTGGTTCACGCTTAGTGGCAACAATTGGTGCTATATTGTTCAAGTTTGTAAACGTGTACTATGAGATACAGAAGTTTGTTGTGTTACGGCCAGAGCTGTCCACTTTGCAATTGGGGACCTGGTTTGAGTCATGATGTCAGCTCAAGAGCTGTGATTCTGGGAAAATCACGTAATATCTCCTTGCGTTAAAAAAAAAAATCTCTGACCTTGTGTAAAGTAACTGGGGCTTGTAAAATGCATCAATAACCTTAAGCCAAGTTAGTGCTAAATGAAACTGCAAAAAAAGTTTTAGGTTGCTAATTTTTCACAGTTTATCAAATTAATGCAGTAAATTGCAAGTCCTGCTTTCACACTCTTCATAGTCTTCTGCATTCATTTGGCTCCTATCCTTAGAAGAATAGATATGTGCAATCAATATGTGCAATATGATGTACTACAAAAATACACCCTCATTTATAAATAGAAGCATAACCCAGCTTCTAAAATGACCAGAGAGAGAGACAACGGTGAGGAGGAGGGCAGCCCGGAGACGCCACAGCAGGTAAGTGCCATTTTTTAAAATAATTAAATTAGGGAGGGTGGAGGTGAGCGGAGGGGAGTTTTTTTCCAACTCCGTGGAACTCCACGTTGTGACACTCCGCCAACTCCGCCCGGGCTTACTCTTAACTGCAGTCGTCATCTTTTAAGGGCAGCATTTGAAGTGGTCATGGGGCGGTACCTTTATGCTGTTCAAATTGAATTATAACTTACAGAATCTATAAAAAAATGTTTTAATGTTGTGTCCCTTTGGAAGATCCTTCTTGATCCACACCCCACATGGTTTAAAGAGAAGGTGAAGATGGTGGGCAAGGGTGCGTCTGCTCATTTGTGTCCTGCTGGGTTTTGCCACCTACCCTGGGCTATCACCTTGGCTCATCATCATTCATCACACTGCTAAGCTTATACTTCCAGACTGCAGGCTTCTGTGGGTGCCAATGACCTATAGATACCCTGGCAGCAATCCTGTACAAATCTTCCGAGAGGGTAAAGACATGCAGGAGACAGAGATCTCATCCATCAGAAGAGGACTGATATGTTTGTGCTCATCATCATTAGGACCACAGAACAATCAGGAACCCCGCTAGACTGTATAACTTTGGCCAACAACATACTACTCAAAAGACGCGTATTCCTCCTTTGTGTTTCTTCCATATCTAGCTGGCATTCTGCACAATCAGAGGCACTGTGTGGAAACTCCCAGTTGCTAATGCTGCCACTTTCAGGATGGAAGCTCTGAAGGCAATCAGCTTTTCAGATATATTTCAGTGTTAAGACAAGAAAGAGTGCAAAGAGGTGGAGTGGCAACATCAAAAAGTAAATGAGCATGGATGGGAACCTCAGTTCTCTGCAGGAATGTTTTAAATGCTGTATAGTTAAAGTGTCCAGTTGGATGAATGCCAACTCCCTTCAATTTAATTAGTGCTTCTTTTGTGAAAGCAAGAGAGCCGGTGCCCGCAGCTCTGCTCAGACGCCGGCAGCCGGTGCAATCAAATGACAGCACACTGAATAGCGACACTGGTAGCCTTTAATCCACTGCCAGACTCTCACTGCCTTTTTTTCTCAAACTCTTGTATGTTCTCCTTTTTTACGACAGTTTTGCCGGCTTTCCCTTCCTTCAAGGATCCCCTTTTGCTGGTCCCTGTCTTGATAGCCGACATCACTAGGTAACTGCCCCCCTTGCGACTAATGCTTGCAATCTGGGTGACATATTTAAATCTAATATGTCCATCAAACCTCATATTAGGAAACTTAAGGCAGCCTGCTTCCTCTATATGAAGGTGTCAAATAAAACTCTCCCTTTCATACCTCAGACTTCTAGCCAACTGCTAGTAGAATCACTAATCTTTACCAGGCTAGATTACTGTAAGGCACTTTATGTTGTCCTTCTAGAGTACTTAACGCGTAGAGTGCAGTTAATTCAGACATATTGTGGACGTTCGCAAATATGATGCCTCTATCCATCTCAAATCTCTGCACTGGATCCCACTGCAGAAATTTTCAATCGGCAAATTTGTCATTACCGTGTGGGGTTCCTCAAGGCTCATCCCTAAGTCCAACACTATTTAACATATATGTGTCGGACCTTGCAAGTGTCATCAAAGCATATGGGATGAGCCTAACCTCATACGCCGACGACACCCAATTGGTGTTGGCCATAAAGGGTGATGGACAGGAGGTGGCAGCGAGGTTTCAAAGTGGGATGATCGCTATCGGTGAGTGGATGGCAAAAAACTGCTTGAAGCTCAATTCCGATAAAACGGAGGTGGTTATCTTTGGCAACTTGTTGCCAGCCTGGTCTGTAGCTTGGTGGCCATCGGCTTTAGGCACTCCTCCCTGCCCCACCGCCAAAGTCAGAAACCTAGGAGTAACATTCGACGACCAGCTTAACTTCCTGGCTCATGCAAATAAGGTGGCAGCAAACGCCCACTTCAAGCTCAAAATGATAAGGAAAATTTTACCTTATCTACCAGACTCGGCCGCCAAGACGTTAGTCACCTCCCTGGTCTTGACATCTCTAGACTATTGCAATGGTCTTTTGCTCAATGCACAAAACAGAGTAACCAAAAAACTACAGACTGTGCAGAACGCGGCGGCACGCGTGCTGTCCAAAAAACCTAAATTTGCACCCATCTCAGATACTCTGAAAAGCTACCACTGGTTAACCATCCAAAACAGGATAAAGTTCAAATCACTGTGCATAGTTTACAAAACGCTGCAGGACCAAGGACCGCGTTTCCTTAAAGAGCAACTAATTCCCTATAATCCGCCCAGAACACTCAGATCCACCTCACTTAACCAATTGGTGGTTCAACGAAGCAGAACAGTCTCTTGGGGTGACCGCCGCTTCTTAGTTCCGGCCCCTAAAATCTGGAACACCCTGCCATACCACATAAAAACAAGCCCCTCGCTCCTTCAGTTTAGGAAAAAACTGAAGACTTGGTTATTTAACCAGTAAATCAAGCTTCTGGATCACCTGTTCAGGGAGAGACATTATTGCAGATAGCGCCGAGACGCCCACGGGTAATTGTATGTGCTTTATAAATGTCATTAAATAAATACATAAATAAATAAGTATTTTTAAGGCCCTCTCTTTCCACTAGAAGGGTATCTTCCCCACACACCACTCTAGTTGCATCTCCAAAGTGTTCAGAAGACATACGCTCACCAGAGTGCTGCGTTGATCTTCTTCCAACCTCATGGAAGTGCCCAAATTCCACAAGGCCAGACTTGGCGGACGGGGTGTTCAGTAATCACGGCATAAGCCAGGAACAATTCAACTCCCGCAATGCATGCCAAACACAATATTTTAAGATTCCTTTTGTTTTTAACAACTCTTCTATTTCAATTTTCTCCTAAAATCCCTAAGGTTGTTAAGTTCCTCTCTATATTATTACCTTGTCATGAACAGGTACTTTACAACGCCAGGACACCTTCGGGTAATAACACTCTTTATAAATTTAAATAGAAATAGATGTTGGTCTGTCATAAGGCTCTTATGAATAGGACTTTTGCCTACATGTTTATCTACATAGGAATCTTGGTGCCTTTTTACTCACACACACTTTGAAAGAACTAAAAAATAGATTGTGTTTACTGAAAACTGAAAACAGTTTTTAAAGGTTGTAGGAAAGTGGGTTTCTGTTGCAGTAACCCTGCCCTCCCAACATTTTGTCAGATTTCTGATGCACTTTGAGTGTTGACTGGTTCCCTGCCAATCAGGTTCCCAGTGCCTGTCTTCTTTCCCTAAACTCTGCCATTGTTTCCACAGTTGGCACACCTCTGGCCCGCTTATAAGTCCCTTGTGGAAGGTACCAGTGTTACCAAGGGCCTTGTGACCGTAGTGGATCCCTTTGGGCTGCAGCATGGATTGTGCCACCCTAAAGGACCCCACAACAAACACATACGCACTGCCATCGAAGGCTATGTGGTGTGATGTAGCTAAACTAAAAGAGTCGACATGGCACCCCTCCCTTAGTGCCATGCCTACACACTACTAATTCTGGCATACGTAAGTCACCCCTCTGGCAGGACTTACAGCCCTAAGGCAGGGTGTACTATGCCACAGGCGTGGGCATACCTCATGTGCAGGGTGCCTCTACAGTATCTGAGTCCATTCTTGGACGCTAAGTGCAGTGAAGCAATTTTGAGTGCATGGGCTGGAAGTTTGTCAACACAAACTTTATAGATCCATGATGACTTTACTGAAGACTAATAAGTTTGGTATCAAACTTCTCAGCATAATAATCCCACACTGATGCTAGTGATGGATTTATTATAAAATGCACTCAGATGGCATTATAGGGATGTCCAGCAATGGATGCCCTCTCCTGACATCCCCCTCGATGCCTGCAGCTTAGCCTGAAGGGTCCCTCCTGACCGAGGCCGGATCTGGTGAGAAACCCGACATTAAAAGAAACCCCTGACCCCATAGCCCCCAAGCCTTGAAGTGCCCAACCAACATTATCCAGGCATCCCCCACTATCCAACTTACCTCTCCAATCATGGGATTCCATCAGCTAAACTCCAGAACCAAGTCTGCCGCTGTTTTTCGGAACCGAGGATCTTCTTTGGTTTCAACTAGGCCCCCAACGCCTCCTTTGCACCCTGCACCCAGCCACCCCTTGGCCGGTAGTGGTGCAGCCTCTGTGGTCTTTCGTGGCCCATCCAGTGCTGATCTTAACCCCCGGCCCTGTGACCTCTGCATTTGGCCGCCCCAGTGTGCTGGGGGTGCAGTACCTATCTTGGTCAGACCCTGGCCAAGTGTTGACCTGAGCTCCTGGAAACTAAACTTGAGATCCGCTTACTCACCTGTTAGTCACTCACCTGCATTTTTCCCATAGAATTACATTGGTCTCTCACTGCATTGTACTAAGTGTGATCCTGAAAAGAAAGTATCTCTGTCTGTATTGAAAAGCATTTTCTGCACCTGTAAAGTGTTGTTTAATGCTATACAAACCTACTGCCAGTAATTTGAAAGTATTGCACACAATTATTTACTTGTAACTGAGTTCAACTAGGTTCCCAGAAATAAAAGTAACTAAAGAAATATTTTTCTACAACCATTGACCTAGAGTCAGTCAGTGTTTCTGCCTTTTATGAGTATGTGCAACAAATGCATTCACACTACCCTCCGATAAGCCGAACTGCTCAGCCCAGCTACCACTAAATTGAGAGTAAGGCACTTTAACCTCTGCCATACCTTTGAAGACTCACTGGACAGCATATGTATACACCATCATATTAAAGTGAATTTTTAAATAAAAAATGATAATGTAAGTGCTCAAATTGTTTTGTAGGAAGTTGTCTCTGCCCACCCTTCCCATTGGGCCACCAATCTTCCACTTGCCCTGCCCACTTCCACTATTTGCCCCACCCACTGCCTGCATGGGAAATGACTAAACCTGGCACACAACAAGCAAGCAAAGTGAGTGTGTCCACATTCCTCTAGGAGATTTAGTGGGAGTGTACCCTGAGGAAAAGGTGAAAATGTGGGGTCCAACAGTGATTTTTACAGCCCAGTTTTCACTTACAGGCCAATGCTCATATACATTTGGTAACAAAACAGAGACTCTGCATGGGAAGCCAGTGGAGGGTGCAATCTACAGCAAAGAGGGAACCAGGTTCTGCACTGAAGGCAAAGGAGCACAGATTTAAGAAGACTTCTGCCCCAGGGTAGTACTGAAATAACTACCAATAACTTCCCTTACTGCAAAAATCTTTAAAGAACCTAGGCTTCATGTGAGTCTTTAACAAGAGAAAGCTGCCATGATTCTAGGACACTTC
Organism: Lissotriton helveticus; assembly: GCF_964261635.1. Classification (NCBI taxonomy): domain Eukaryota; kingdom Metazoa; phylum Chordata; class Amphibia; order Caudata; family Salamandridae; genus Lissotriton; species Lissotriton helveticus. The sequence goes on from NC_136071.1 coordinate 1,165,421,281, forward strand.
CCTTAGCTCTGCTCCTTTGTGAAGAACCAGTTTTTACTCAAATGTTTGCCCGTCACCATCCATCTAACATCAAAACAAGTAACGAAGACACCGCTGTAGCCCAGGGTAAGCGTTGAAAAACATACGCACTGCTGTGCATCGAGGTACCGTTTGAGTGGGTGAGATTTAGTCTTTAGGGATTTTAAACTCTCCATCAGTCATGATTTTTCCAGTGCAAAGACTAGCAGAAGTTCATTGCAACACTGTAGGATGTGACACTATAGAAGTGTCCTCCACATTGGATCTTGGAAGAGAAGGAAGGACTCTCCATAAAGAAAGTGCACCCATGAGAACTCTGGGAACCCGCACATACCAAAAGGTTGTGTTGGATATTTGGGACATGCTCTAAAAACACCAGGACGCCCATCCAAAACCCTTTGAAGTTTCATCTAAAGGAAGCCTTCCAAAAGGTCCATAGTTGGTCGACAATCGAGAGCAGCTCACAGCTAATGGGACCTGGAGGACTCCGGGCTCTTATTGTTCTGATTCAACCAAGAGGTTCCCCCACAATGCCCCACAACGTCAGCACCTTCAGAAGCTACTTGTAAGTGTGCATGCTCACCTAGTGCAAAAGTACCACTTAAGGGGTGTCTCATATACACATACTGCCAATGCACCCCTACAGCAGATGCACTGCCTGATACCTCCTCGCAAAGGGCATTTAACTCTAAAAGCTCAAGTACACCCATGGCATGATCCTTCTTACTCCAAGAAGATGAACCCATGGGGCGGAGCAGGGATAAATATCTTGGCATACCTTTAAAGGTATCTGTTGTATTAGTAATTCATCAACAGTCTTTCTTAACCGCAACCTTCAGCAAACAGCTCCTTTCAATTTACCCATTTCAATCCTAGAATATTCCCTGGGTGTGTCAGCCGGGTACTGTGATATGTACCCAGAGCTCTGGTGGATAGACCCTATGAATAGCCATTGAGAACTCCAAAGGATCAAACAGAATAAAACCGTGAGATACAGGAGAGGTGGCATCTCCCATGATACCACTGAGGGCACAGAGTAAAAAACTGGGCAGAGGAAGGGTGACACCATAAGCACCTGCCATGATACCACCGAGAGCACAGAACAAAGAACTGGGCAGAGGGGGAAACAACCTATACAACGCAACTTTTACAACGCACTACCATTACAACAAAACCTTTACAATGCAACATCCATTACATCGCATGCCATTACAACGCAACCATTACAACGCATGACACTACAACGCATACCATTACAACGCATACCATTACAACGCATGTCATTACAACGCAGTCATTACAACGCATACCATTACAACGCATAACATTACCATCCAACACTTACCCTACTGTTGCACCCCCTGGAGTAAGAATAGTAATTTTTACCCCTACACTATCCAACACTTACCCTACTGTTGCACCCCCTGGAGTTAGAATAGTAATTTTTACCCCTACACTATCCAATATTTACCAAACATGCAATGTAATGTTATGCGTTGTATTGGTATGCGTTGTAAAGGTAGTATGCGTTGTAATGGAATGCGTTGTAAAGGTAGTTTTTAAAAATTCGTTGTAATGGCATGCGTTGTAATGGAATGCGTTGTAATGGATGTTGCGTTGTAAAAAATGCGTTGTAAAGGTATGCGTTGTAAAAGTATGCGTTGTAACGTCATACATCCGGACAGAGGAGGGCTGAAACAACAGGCAACTGCCATAGAGGGCACAGAGCAAAGAGCTGTGCAGAGGAGGGGTGACTCCATAGGCACCTCCCATGATGCCACCGAGGGCGCAGAGTAAGGAACTGGGCAGAGGAGGGGTGACTCCATAGGCATCGTCATGGCACCACCGAGGGTGCAGAGCAAAGAGCCAATACCAATACCAATCAATACCACCTTTATAAACACGTCACACAAATTTCCTACAAAATAAAATCACCCAGCGACATCCGACACCTCAATGGCACGCTAACCAAGATCCAAAACTGGTTTAACGCAAACCACTTAAAACGGAACCCAGACAAAACTGAACATATACTGTTCTCTCCGAAAAGTAACCACCAACCAACTCAAGACTGGCTCAAGGAGCTTGATGCTCTTAACTTCCCCTCGTCCTATCTGACTCAGTAAAGTCACTAGGCATTACCCTGAATAAGAACTTGTCAATGAAGGACCACATCAAGCATTTTGCAAAAAGTGCTCTCTACTCTCTTAAACACCTCAAGAAAATTAAACCTTTCATTCCCCAAGATGATCTCAAGACAATTGTACAATCCCTAGTCCATTCTAAACTGGACTATGGAAACGCTATTCTAACAGGGTCCCCAAAAACTCACCTAGCCTCACTAAGGATAGTACTTAACATGGCAGCCCGACTCATCATAACTGGTGTAAAAAGATTTGTGCACATCTCACCAGCCCTCAACACACTCAACTGGCTCCCCATGAAAGGTAGATGTACTTACAAACTGGCCTGCATCACACACAAGGCCCTTCACACCCAATCCCCAAACTACTTAAAGAGCAAACTAGTAAAAGCAGGAAAATCCAGAACTATGAGAAGCACCAACTCACTTCTTCTCATCCCTCCGAAACTGAAAAAGAAAACGCCCCAATGCCGGTCCTTCTCTTGCAATGTATCCAGGATGTGGAACGTACTCCCGATTGACCTCAGATGCAACCCCTCCTTCTCTTGCTTCAAAAAGGACCTAAAACTCTTTCTCTTCAACCAATACTTTCCTGACCCTGTAAACCATCCTAGACTTCAATAACATAATGGACTCCCCGCTCACGTTGACCTTCAAGGATGGTGGTTATCTGACTGTGTCAACCCCCTGCGTCTTTCTCCCCTCACTGGATACATAAGTATGATGTATTTGCTTCTATCTTTATGCATCCTCATATCCTGCGATGTTATGCAATCTTTCTTTTCCTTTGTGTATGTAAAGCGCTCTGATACCTATGGGTCTAGCTAGCGCTGTATAAAACTTTATAAATAAATAAATAAAAGAGCTGGGCAGAGGAGGGGTGACTCTATGGGCTCCTCCCATGATACCACCGAGGGCACAGAGCAAACAGCTGGGCAGAGGAGGGGTGACTCCATAGGCACCTCCCATGATACCACTGAGGGCACAGAGTACAGAAGTGGGCAGTGGAAGGGTGACACAATAAGCACCTCACATGATACCACCGAGGGCACAGAGTAAAGAAGTGGGCAGAGGAGGGGTGACTCCATAGGCACCTACCATGATACCACCGAGGGCACAGAGTACAGAAGTGGGCAGAGGAGGGGTGACTCCATAGGCACCTCCCATGATACCACCGAGGGCACAGAGTAAAGAAGTGGGCAGTGGAAGGGTGACACAATAAGCACCTCACATGATACCACCGAGGACACAGAGTAAAGAACTGGGCAGAGGAGGGATTGCTCCACAGGCACTTCCCATGATACCACCGAGGGTACAGAGTAAAGAAGTGGGCAGTGGAGGGGTGACACAATAGGCACCTCCCATGGTAATACCATTGGTACAGAGTAAAAATTCAAGAAACAGAGAAGCAGGCAATGCTATGAGCACAGAGAACATGAATATAACAGAGAAGTACAATTAAGGAAATGGAATGGGCACAGGGTATAGGCATATACCAGTGGAAGAGAAGATAATGCAATGAAATGGACACAAGGAAAAGGGGATATACCAGGGGCACAAAAGAGAAGGCAATGAATTGGGCTCAAGGGACAAACAAGACAGAACGTGTCTATTTTTAAAGTGCACGTTCGCCCCTTGGAGCATCTTGATGCTGAATAACAGATAGTTGACCTCATATGGATGAAAGGCCAAGTGGAGCCAATAGAAGTTGAACCTCTGCCCACTAGGTCAAATACTGATTCATGGATGCAATAGTCCAGTGAGCCACCAGAATGTACATACATACATACATCAGATATATCATTGCCAAAGAGGAGACGTTATGCACAGGGCTTAGAGGAGGGAGTGAAACTATGAGAAGAGAGGAGAGGGTATCATAAGCAGGAAAAGAGAATAACACAATGGGCACAGCAGAGAGTGTAACAGCATTGTCCTAAAGCAGGGGGTTAGAGGTATGGTGCAGAAAAAGTGTGATGCCCTGGGCACAGATTCCAGGGTACATAGAATGTGGGGAGCCATGGAAACACAGACAGGACAGAAAGGGTATTTCCAGATAAAAAAGGGTATTTACACAGGGAAGAGGAGATAGCTAAATTTAGATATATAGTGGGCAAAGGTATCAGGGTTGTAGTAAATAAAAATAGACATGGTGATACATTCAGCATAGTTCATATGTTGACAGCATTGACGCAGCTGAGGTGTATACAAAATTTACAGACAAAATTAGATAATTTGGGCATATATGACACTGACAGATGGGATTGTGAGGAGAATAGGAAGGAAAGACATTGGGCCTTAAGAAAAGATTTATAGGATAGGGTGATATTTGGTGTAATAAGGGAATTATTATTTGTGAAGCTTGAGAGTTCTTCACAACAAATAATTCCACAACCTTCTGCCAGAAGAGAAACAAGTACCATGTTGTAGCACTTAGCTCTGTCAGGGTAGCGAGGCAGAACAGACCAAGTCCTACTCGGGGGAGGTGGTGTGGGCTAGAACACCAGTCCACAGGCAAGCAACAAACAACACCTACTAAATCTTGATCTAGCCAGTAGTGTTACTTAAAAAAAATGAAATATTATGCACACACAACTCAATACTATGCATTGGTTTGCAAATATATACATGATGGCAATAACTATGATGCCACCTTCCAGACCATTTAAATCCATAGAGATCCCTGAACCCTAAGACCATGATACCCCCACATACAGAAGATGCAATATAATGACTTAGTTATCAAAAGGTATGCCTACAGGCTTTATCAGAGATGGCTTGGCAGTTCAGGCTGGACTGTTCCCATGAGGCACAGGGTCAGACTGATTTGCATATAGCCATGTCTGAACTGGGGTGGCAGAGTGGGCTAAAGAACGGTGATGGATCAAACCCAGATCTTTTGACTGGGTGTGAGTGTTTGATTGGTTCGGATGCTCCGTCCATCACAACCCCCTTTTGTACTGCTTTTGGCCGCCATAAGTGTGACAGGCTATGCTCAGACGTGAGTCCCTTGCTCACTTTGCCACTGGATTCAAGCAAGCCGGGCTGAAGACGGCTGGAATGCCAGAAACTGGACCTCGGAAGCTTGTTTCCGGTCCAGGGAAGACATGGCTTGGCAGTTCGGGCTGGACTGTTCCCATGAGGCTCAGGGTCAGACTGATTTGCATTTAGCCATGCCTAAACTGGGGTGGCAGAGTGGGCTAAAGAACGGTGATGGATCAAACCCAGATCTTTTGACTGGGTGTGAGTGTTTGATTGGTTCGGATGCTCCGTCCATCACCACCCCCTTTTGTACCGCTTTTGGCCGCCATAAGTGTGGCAGGGTATGCTCAGACGTGAGTCCCTTGCTCACTTTGCCACTGGATTCAAGCAAGCCGGGCTGAAGACGGCTGGAATGCCAGAAACCGGTCCTCGGAAGCTTGTTTCCGGTCCAGGGAAGACATGGCTTGGCAGTTCGGGCTGGACAGTTCCCATGAGGCACAGGGTCAGACTGATTTGCATATAGCCATGTCAGAACTGGGGTGGCAGAGTGGGCTAAAGAACGGTGATGGATCAAACCCAGAACTTTTGACTGGGTGTGAGTGTTTGATTGGTTCGGATGCTCCGTCCATCACCACCCCCTTTTGTACCGCTTTTGGCCGCCATAAGTGTGGCAGGGTATGCTCAGACGTGAGTCCCTTGCTCACTTCGCCACTGGATTCAAGCAAGCCGGGCTGAAGACGGCTGGAATGCCAGAAACCGGTCCTTGGAAGCTTGTTTCCGGTCCAGGGAAGACATGGCTTGGCAGTTCGGGCTGGACTGTTCCCATGAGGCACAGGGTCAGACTGATTTGCATATAGCCATGTCTGAACTGGGGTGGCAGAGTTGGCTAAAGAACGGCGATGGATCAAACCCAGATCTTTTGACTGGGTGTGAGTGTTTGATTGGTTCGGATGCTCCGTCCATCACCACCCCCTTTTGTACCGCTTTTGGCCGCCATAAGTGTGGCAGGGTATGCTCAGACGTGAGTCCCTTGCTCACTTTGCCACTGGATTCAAGCAAGCCGGGCTGAAGACGGCTGGAATGCCAGAAACCGGTCCTCGGAAGCTTGTTTCCGGTCCAGGGAAGACATGGCTTGGCACTTCGGGCTGGACTGTTCCCATGAGGCACAGGGTCAGACTGATTTGCATATAGCCATGTCTGAACTGGGGTGGCAGAGTTGGCTAAAGAACGGTGATGGATCAAACCCAGATCTTTTAACTGGGTGTGAGTGTTTGATTGGTTCGGATACTCCGTCCATCACCACCCCCTTTTGTACCACTTTTGACCGCCATAAGTGTGGCAGGGTATGCTCAGACGTGAGTCCCTTGCTCACTTTGCCGCTGGGTTCAAGCAAGCCGGGCTGAAGATGGCTGGAATGCCAGAAACCGGTCCTCGGAACCTTGCTTCCGGTCCAGGGAAGACAAGGCTTGGCAGTTCGGGCTGGACTGTAACCATGAGGCACAGGGTCAGACTGATTTGCATATAGCCATGTCTGAACTGGGGTGGCAGAGTGGGCTAAAGAACGGTGATGGATCAAACCCAGATCTTTTGTCTGGGTGTGAGTTTTTGATTGGTTCGGATGCTCCGTCCATCACCACCCCCTTTTGTACCGCTTTTGGCCGCCATAAGTGTGGCAGGGTATGCTCAGACGTGAGTCCCTTGCTCACTTTGCCTCTGGATTCAAGCAAGTCGGGCAGAAGACGGCTGGAATGCCAGAAACCGGCCCTCGAAAGCTTGTTTCCGGTCCAGGGAAGACATGGCTTGGCAGTTCGGACTGGACTGTTCCCATGAGGCACAGGGTCAGACTGATTTGCATATAGCCATGTCTGAACTGGGGTGGCAGAGTGGGCTAAAGAACGGTGATGGATCAAACCCAGATCTTTTGACTGGGTGTGAGTGTTTGATTGGTTCGGATGCTCCGTCCATCACCACCCCCTTTTGTACCACTTTTGGCCGCCATAAGTGTGGCAGGGTATGCTCAGACGTGAGTCCCTTGCTCACTCTGCCACTGGATTCAAGGAAGCCGGGCTGAAGACGGCTGGAATGCCAGAAACCGGTCCTCGGAAGCTTGTTTCCGGTCCAGGGAAGACATGGCTTGGCACTTCGGGCTGGACTGTTCCCCTGAGGCACAGGGTCAGACTGATTTGAATATAGCCATGTCTGAAATGGGGTGGCAGATTGGGCTAAAGAACGGTGATGGATCAAACCCAGATCTTTTGACTGGGTGTGAGTGTTTGATTGGTTTGGATGCTCCGTCCATCACCACCCCCTTTTGTACCGCTTTTGGCTGCCATAAGTGTGGCAGGGTATGCTCAGACGTGAGTCCCTTTCTCACTTTGCCACTGGATTCAAGCAAGCCGGGCTGAAGACGGCTGGAATGCCAGAAACCGGTCCTCGGAAGTTTGTTTCCGGTCCAGGGAAGACATGGCTTAGCAGTTGGGGCTGATCTGTTCCCATGAGGCACAGGGTCAGACTGATTTGCATATAGCCATGTCTGAACTGGGGTGGCAGAGTGGGCTAAAGAACGGTGATGGATCAAACCCAGATCTTTTGACTGGGTGTGAGTGTTTGATTGGTTCGGATGCTCCGTCCATCACAACCCCCTTTTGTACCGCTTTTGGCCGCCATAAGTGTGGCAGGGTATGCTCAGACGTGAGTCCCTTGCTCACTTTGCCACTGGATTCAAGCAAGCTGGGCTGAAGACGGCTGGAATGCCAGAAACCGGTCCTCGGAAGCTTGTTTTCGGTCGAGGGAAGACATGGCTTGGCAGTTCGGGCTGGACTGTTCCCATGAGGCTCAGGGTCAGACTGATTTGCATATAGCCATGCCTAAACTGGGGTGGCAGAGTGGGCTAAAGAACGGTGATGGATCAAACCCAGATCTTTTGACTGGGTGTGAGTGTCTGATTGGTTCGGATGCTCCGTCCATCACCACCACCCCCTTTTGTACCACCACATTTATAAAAGCAGAAGTATGCTATGCCAAGTATGTTAGAGGGATCCTAAAGTTGTCCCCTCTCCCTAATGTTTGTTGACCTGCATATTTTAGGGCCTGCCAGTGAAACACATCATAAATATGTAATGTTCTACAGGACGGTTTCTTGTTGACCAGGGGTCCATCCAGTGGGGCACACCTTGTCTCTCCGGATGTATGACGTTACAATGCATACTTTTACAACGCCTACCTTTACAATGCATTTTTTACACCGCAACATCCATTACAACGCACACCATTACAACACAGGTCATTACAACGAATTATTTGAAACTACCTTTACAATGCATTCCACTACAACGCATACTACATTTACAACGCATACCATTACAACGCATTACATTACATTGCATTTAAGGTAAGTGTTGGATAGTGTAGGGGTAAAAATTACTATTCTAACTCCAGGGGGTGCAGCATTAGGGTAAGTGTTGGATAGTGTAGGGGTAAAAATTACTATTCTAACTCCAGGGGGTGCAACAGTAGGGTAAGTGTTGGATAGTGTAAGGGTACTATATGTTGTAATGCTATGCATTGTAATGGTATGCGTTGTAATGACTGCGTTGTAATGGCATGCGTTGTAGTGGTGTGTGTTGTAGTGCCATGCGTTGTAATGACTGCATTGTAAATGCATGCGTTGTAATGGATGTTGCGTTGTAAAAGTTTTGTTGTAATGGTAGAGCGTTGTAAAAGTTGCGTTGTAAAGGTTGTACACCGTCTCTCCCTCCCCTTCATTTGTCTGTCACTTAACCTCGACCATTGACCTCTATTAGTCTATCACCCGCAGGCAGGACCCCATCAGACTGCAGACCGTGAAGCATAAACAAGGAAAAAGTAATGCAACACGCCATCTATGCATCCAGAGTCTGGACAACATCTCTGTATTCATCCGGACCACCCCAACCCTGCTCCAACTAGGGAGGTCTTGAAGACTCCCTTCTTTAACCTTTTCGCCGCAATGCTAATTCCCCCGCTGTGCTGGGGGATGGGGGGCCGCGCGGGGTGCCACGGTGCTTGTGACGGGCTCGGCAAGTGACTCTGCGAGGTGGCGCTGTGCTCATGACGAGCTGAGTTTGTCATGACCACGCCCGTTTAATGGTACGTCCAGTACAGCAGGGGAATTATCCCCGCGTGGGCATTCCGCGGCAGTTATGACGAGCTCAGCTCGTCATGAGCACAGCGCCACTGTGCCTCATGACGAGCTCAGCTCGTCATGAGCACCGATGTGGCTAGAGAATGCTAAATGCCGAAGCAGTAACCACACACTTCTGCTCCTAGCAACAAGTTACCTCTCCACTCACTTGTTGACTTTATACTTGTCTTTCACCATGTACAGTGCTCAGCTGTGCGGTCTTTTGGTTAGGTTTGCGCTATACATGCATACATATATATATTCACTGAAAAAACCATAGGTTATAGACCATATATAGTTAGGAATTAGCATTTAAAAAACCTTATTTTACTCACACAAAACCATTGAAATTCCATGTATAGTTAGTTGCACTAACTATATATCGTGCACCCGCAATCCACTGCTGATCATGTCACATATTACATCATTCATGACATGGTCAGTGACATCACTGATGACATCACTGATGACATCTCAAATGACATCACTGATGACATCACTGATGACTACATCCAGTGACTGTATAATTCTGTAAAGTTAAAATATGTCTTACATATTGAAGAATGAGTGGATGTATAAGTGTCTTGATGAAGGATTTAGTAGGGGCATGGCTGACTGTATGAGTGACTGATTAAATGTGTCTCACTGAGTGCATGGGTTAGTGACTAAACTGTCTTAATTTGTGCATCATTATGTCTGTTGTTCTGTAAACTGCTGCATGTGTTGATCATTAGCTATATGATTAACTGTATGGGTTATTGATTGGTTGCCCAAGCATTTGTATGGGAGACTGAGTGTGTGTCTGGGTGGCTGGGAGGTGTATGACTCTCTGCATAGATGTGTGAGCAGTTGATTGACTAGATGTATGGGTTCAAAAGTACATGTGGAAACAGCTGTATGGGCGGTTGACTGTGTGCATGAGTGTATTGGTGAGTGAATGGATATCTCAGTGCTACATGTCAAAGTAAGTACATATGTAAAACACAGTACATGTGAGAGTTGACATATATAAATAACTGTGCATAAGAGCCAGTGAATGTGTGAGTGGCTGTATGGATCATTGTGAACTTGTATCCAGGATTGTATGAGTGAGTAAATATGTTTTAGTATATGTTTGAATAAGTAAGGTGTGTATAACTGTATAGTTGAGGAAATGGAGGTGTGATTGATTCTTTGCATGACTGACTAAGTGTCTGAGTAACTCCATGGATGAGTGACAGTCTATGAGTGTCTGTTTACACTGAGTGTATCTAAGGTTATATTAGAGTCTGAAGAGGTTCATCGTATTATCACATGAATGATGTCATCAGTGATGTGATCAGTAATGTCAAATGAGATGTCATCAGTGATGTCATTTGAGATGTCATCAGTGATGTCATCAGTGATGTCATTTGAGATGTCATCAGTGATGTCATTTGAGATGTCATCAGTGATGTCATCAGTGATGTCACTGACCATGTCATGAATGATGTAATATGTGACATGATCAGCAGTGGATTGCGGGTGCGCGATATATAGTTAGTGCAACTAACTATATATGGAATTTCAATGGTTTTGTGTGAGTAAAATAAGGTTTTTTAAATGCTAATTCCTAACTATATATGGTCTATAACCTATGGTTTTTTCAGTGAATTTTCAAGGTTTTGTAAATGCTAATTCCTAACTATATATGGTCTATAACCTATGTTTTTTTCAGTGAATTTCAATGGTTTTTTAATAGCAAATATCATAAGCTGTCGAATGTCAAGTACGTGGTAAGTGAAAACATTTTCGTGTTTATGCACACTGATCTGCTTTGAATGGTGCCCCCCCCCCTCATTTCTATTAGGAGTACTCTCTCTTTGCAGATAGTGAAAGGTAGTTAACGCAGGCCTTTGCCCCCGTTGTAATCCGTCGTGCCTGCTTCTCTCTCCATTTGATTGATTGTTATCCAAGTATTTACTGTTTTAGAATTAGTTCTCTTTGGTTCATTCTCTATTTACAAACAAACACAGAGTCGCAATACTCTGTTTAGTCTTTGCAGATAACGAAAAATCGTGTAAAAAAAAAGAAAAGGAATCGAGCAAAATCAGTAGGCCACTAATGGGATCTCTTTTTGACCTCGCTAAAATAGAAACATTAGGAACAACCCCTCATGACAAATACAAAACTAGTGAGATGAACTGAACTCCACACAATGATGGCTGCAAAACAGCTCGGCTCCGCCACCCACCCCGCCCAAAATAACGATAAAGAGCGGCTGCCATGATTGGTTGCGGAATGGCCACGACGGAGCTACGAAATGGTGCTGCTCTCATGCTAACCCCAGCTTCAGTCTGAAACATCCAGAAACACTGTAGACTACCAATTCGATCAGTTCCGGTAGCGCCCCAATGTAACCCGGTAGAGAAGAACTAGCCCTCCCCTCTTTGACTGATGGTTCTTGTTGCCTGTCCCTTCTGTTGTCATTTAACAGAACTATTTAGCCTGCTGAAAGGGGTTGTGTTCCAACCGCTGGTTGGTGGAGACATTTTGACTATATTCTGTACCTGCGTTGTCGCGTAATGCGTCATATGACGCGCCGCGTTAGCGCATCCGGAAGTCATCCGGGGCGCGCAGCGCGTAACGTAAGCATAACAAGTCATGTGACTTGTTAATAAAACTTTTCATTGGTTCATTTTACTTTTCTTATTGTAATGATGAAAGGCTTGGTCATATGACCTAAAAATTACGCTTTTCATTACTTCCGAACATTATTTTTTCTTAAATATATGTTATAATGTTCCAGGCTAATGTACTTTCCCGGAAATTTTACAACTGTCCTGCAAGTAAAATATATTCTTTTTTCGAGAAAAAGAGCGTTTCTTCGTCCCATGACGGAGCCGTTGAGCAAAAGAGGGTCGACCTGCTGTCTTAGTCGCCGATACGCCTGAATATGAGATTCTTATCGATCACTTTATGTTGCAGGAATAGAAAACACAACAGCCCTTGACCATTTATCTTTACTGCGTTCCTTCGTATTATACCTTTTACCCTTCATGTAATTGGTCTGCTTTATTTCACTTGCCTTTTAATGATTCTAAAACAGTCACTATTATTAAAAACTTTACCAATGTCTATACTACTACCATGTTTTCTTTTAAAAACCTTTATTGTGAAAATTTCATTATACAAATACGAGCCTATAACCACGTGGGCCTGCCACGGAGCAAACTGTAATCGTATATGATGAATAGACATTTACACTGTAGAGGAACGTAACGGGCGGGCCATTAGGTTGCAAGAACTAAGGTGTCTAACAGTTCACGGAATCGGTGGACGTACATTTTATAATTAAAATACGACAGGGCCAGTTACAATAAAATTATCTAGATATACATTTGCGGGCAAGTACCATGGGTGGCGTTAATTCGAACTTTCAACAGTACAGTAATCAATAACACATCAGAACTTAATATCAATAGGGATGTCGAAATATTCAATCAATTCTCGTCCCCGCCCGCCATGTGCTTCAAAACTGCATACGTATCTCGTGATTTCAAGGTTCTGCAACCAGTACACAACAAGGAGTTACGAGTCCCATTTATTCCGGCGCCATTTTGGGCGAGGACGGGCAGGTCCAGGATATAGTCAAAATGTCTCTACCAACCATCGACTATGATGATGTTCATATGCTGTATTTATTAGAGTAACACTCATCTGTCCACATGAAATTAATTTGCCACAATCTAAACATGTCATTTTAATCTTTCCAAAGTTCTTCTAAATATTTGGGACCGTTTCCCTTGCCTCTGAAGCTCTCAGTGCCACTTCTTTGATGAATGTACTAGCAGGTCAGGGGTTCTCCTCCAAATCTCTCTTTTATGCAGCACTATAATTAATTGGTGCCACCTCTCCATATGACGATGCATGGTATAGTTACCACAACTATATTTTTTTTCGGTTCCTCTGCAGAGTTCATCGTGGCAGATGAAGCGTGTAACGTACCGGGCATGTACCTTTTTTTGCATGTACAGGAAAGGAAAAAAAAAATCGAGCGTCCGAGTTCTAAGGTGTCCCAGGGCCATTTTAGTGGACCAGGCCCAAATCCAAAGAACAGGCCGCCATTTTGAGAGTCCTCTTGCAGCCGCCTGTCGCTGTAGCATCAAGAGCAGCCGAAACTCAGCTGAATGGCAACTGAAACGGTAAAGGGGCGCCCCACTACAGCAGACAAGACTCCACCTAGGAAGGCCCATTCACGCCGGCTCCCCCCCCTTCGGGCACCCCACGCCGTTATTCGGAGCAGTATTGTAGGATGGCCACACCAGTGCGGCAACTTGCTAGACATCACCTCGGTGGTAACCGAATCTCAACGCCTTGTGGTGTCTTCTATTCAGAAAACATTGTTATGCTGCCTTCGACCTATTCGCCGCAAGTGCGCACACAACTCAACTGCATAGCTTGCTAGACACCACCTCGGTGCCATCCGGATCTTGGAATGTCAGCACCTTTTGGTGTCTTCTCTTCAGAAAATATTGTTGCGCTGCCTTTGGCCCCATTCGCACATCAGTCCGCTACTGACGCCATCTCACAGGCTAATGGGGCGCCCCACGCCGACTTTCAGCATTGTAGAATGACCACACCAGTACAGCAACTTGCTAGACATCACCTCGGTGCCATCCGGATCTCGGCGCCCCACTGCAGATGAAGTGCCTCTCAACTATGAAACCACCACGGTGACATCCGGATCTTGGCGCGTTGTGCTGCCTTCGGCCTATTCGCACATCGGTCCGCTACTGACGCCATCTCACAGGCTAATGGGGCGACCCACGCCGAGTTTCAGCATTGTAGGATGACCACACCAGTACAGCAACTTGCTAGACATCACCTCGGTGCCATCCGAATCTTGGCATCTCAACGCCTAGTGGTATCTTCCATACAAAAAATATTGTTACGCTGCCTTTGGCCCCATTCGCACATCAGTCCGCAACTTAGACATCACCTCGGTGCCATCCGGATCTTGGCATCTCAGCGCCTTGTGGTGTCAGTCAGAAAATATTGTTGCGCTGCCTTTGGCCCCATTCGCACATCAGTCCGCTACTGACACCATCTCACAGGCCAACAGGGCGCCCCACGCCGACTTTTACCATTGTACGATGGCCACACCAGTGCCACAACTTGCTAGACACCACCTCGGTGCCATCCGGATCTTGGCATCTCAGCACCTTGTGGTGTCTTCAAATCAGAAAATATTGTTGCGCTGCCTTTGGCCCCATTCGCACATCGGTCCGCTACTGACGCCGTCTCACAGGCCAACGGGGCGCCCCACGCCGACTTTCAACATTGTAGGATGGCCACAGAAGTGCGACAACTTACTAGACACCACCTCGGTGCCATCCGGATCTTGGCGCGTTGTGCTGCCTTCGGCCTATTCGCACATCGGTCCGCTACTGACGCAAACTCACAGGCCAACGGGGCACCCCACGCCGACTTTCAGCATTGTAGGATGGCCACACCAGTGCACCTTACTAGACACCACCTCGGTGCCATCCGGATCTTGACGCGTAGTGAAGCTGCAGCAGCTGCAAATAAGCTTCAGACAGTGTTACAACCGCTGCTCAGAACTCTCAACTATGACACCACCTCGGTGCCATCCGGATCTTGGCATCTCAGCGCCTTGTGGTGTCAGTCAGAAACTATTGTTGCGCTGCCTTTGGCCCCATTCGCACATCGGTCCGCTACTGACGCAAACTCACAGGCCAACGGGGCGCCCCACGCCGACTTTCAGCATTGTAGGATGGCCACACCAGTGCGGCAACTTGCTACACACCACCTCGGTGCCATCCGGATCTTGGCATCTCAGCGCCTAGTGGTGTCTTCTATTCCGAAAATATTGTTGCACTGCCTTCGGCCCCATTCACACATCGGTCCGCTACTGACGCCATCTCACAGGCCAACGGGGCGCCCCACGCCGACTTTCAGCATTGTAGGATGGCCACACCAGTGCGGCAACTTACTAGACACCACCTCGGTGCCATCCGGATCTTGGCGCGTTGTGCTGCCTTCGGCCTATTCGCACATCGGTCCGCTACTGACGCAAACTCACAGGCCAACGGGGCGCCCCACGCCGACTTTCAGCATTGTTGGATGGCCACACCAGTGCGGCAACTTACTAGACACCACCTCGGTGCCATCCGGATCTTGGCGCGTTGTGCTGCCTTCGGCCTATTCGCACATCGGTCCGCTACTGACGCAAACTCACAGGCCAACGGGGCGCCCCACGCCGACTTTCAGCATTGTAGGATGGCCACACCAGTGCTGCAACTTGCTGGACACCACCTCGGTGCCATCCGGATCTTGGCGCGTTGTATTGCCTTCGGCCTATTCGCACATCGGTCCGCTACTGACGCCGCCTCACGTGCCAACGTATTTTCTCCGCATTTTATACCCTATGCCGCATAACAGGTCATGTGACTTGTTTATAAAACTTTTCATTGGTTCATTTTACTTTTGGTTTCCTAATGATGGAAGGCTTGATCATATGACCTAAAAACAACACTTTTCATTGGATGAAAACTTTTTTTTTTTCCCAAACGATGAAAGCCCCACCTTGTTTCTGGATGTTTCAGACTAAACTGGCGTCAGCATGAGAGCACCACCATCTCGTAGCTCCGTCGTGGTCATTCCGCGAGCAATCATGGCAGCCGCTCCCCACCAGAAGCCTGCAGGAGTCGGGGCCCCCAAAACTTTTGATGAATTCTCAAGGCGGAGGGGACGCTTTCGAGAATGGGGTCCAAGACCTAGCAGACAAGCGTCCGATTTCCAAGGTGTCCCAGGGCCATTTCAGTGGACCAGGCCCAAAAAGGAAAGAGCCTGCCGCCATTTTGAGAGTCCTGTGACAGCCGCCTATCGCTGCACCGCAAGAGTGGGCGCAACTCAGCTGAATTGCGGCTTTTGACACAGTGGACCAAAAACGGACGGAATGGCAACTGAAACGGTAAAGGGGCGCCCCACTACAACAGATGACACTCCACCTGGAGAGGCCCGTTCACGCCGCCTCCCCCTGGGCGCCCCACGCCGTTATACGGAGCAGCATTGTAGGATACCAAAACCAGTGCGGCAACTTACTGGACATCACCTTGGTGCCATCGTTTGGCTGCCTTGGAACTATTCGCACAACAGTTTGCTACTGATGACCCACCCCCCGTGACGCCCCACGCCGTTATTTGCTGGGTGGCAACTTACTAGACATCACTTTCGTGTCATCTAGATTTCGGCGCGTTCTGCTGCCTTGGAACTATTCGCACAACAGTTTGCTACTGATGACCCACCCCCCGCGACGCCCCACGCCGGAAATCTGGACGTTGTGCTGCGTTGGGACTATTCGCACAGCCGACCGCTACTTCGTTGTTTTTCCCTAAAAATGTTTATATGTTATTACTATTTTTGTTTTCTTATATATATTTATAAATTATTAAAGTTTTATAATCTTACTACTTTGTCGGAGTGCTATATATTTTTAATGTGACACATAATTGTAAAAACTTTGATGTACAAAGAGTCATCCCTGGAATCTTCCGCTTCACGCTCGGTCCCCTCCCCAATCACAATACAGGATGGTTTTCAGATAATAGCAACGCTTCTGCTGTGACGGATCTCATCGAGTGTGGGCCTTGATCTACTATAACTCCTTTGAAGAGGGGTGATTCTTTACAGCTGTGGCCATAAACTACATCTGCAGGGCTAGCTGATAGCCTAGGACCGGCCTGGACAATCGGACACAGAGGAAAAGGAGTGTCAGAGGGTGCGGTAGTGAATAGGGCGAAAGGGAGGTGTCGGGCGGGCACAGGGTGTGATTCTCAGGGAAGAGCAGCGCAGATGGGGGGAGGTTTATTACCCATGCATAAGACAGAGAGCGGGGGTGACCACTGCCTGGGTGAGATGCTTGCGAGGGTGGGGAGCCATGCTAAGGATCGACAGCGTGCACAGAGTGGGTCTGGTCAAGGCATCTAAAATGGCTGCCGTGCACGACAAAAGTGTGGCATTTGAAAAAAGACAAGATGGCGCAGACAATGTTTTTCAACACTTCCTGATTTCCTTCGAATCGAACGTTAACAGACGTTGGGGCATATTACCAAAGTTAAGCGATATTTATCCCTAACGATGCATTGCAAAGATTTTTTTACCGTCAGAAATTATCGCAGATAAACCTTGCTATTATCAAGGTTTATCGCAAATACGATAAAAAACGACCGCAATGCATTAATATCGCTGAAAACTCAGCGATATTCATGCATTACCGAGCTAATGCTCTTAGCCATGTTATCCACCTCCCATTGGATAACATGGCTAAGAACTGCTCAGGGCAGCTGTTACTTTTTGGAGATATTCGCGCTTATCTCGAATATTTCCAAAAGTTGATAATAGGAGATAGCGATGTTAGCGACTGTTTCCAGTCGCTAACATCTTGGCATGCCCACTTTGCATGTCATTAGTGATAAATATCACTCACATGCAAAGTGGGGCCCAAGATGGTCGCTATCTCCTACTAGCCGTCGCTAACTGGTGTTAGCAACAGCTAGGTAATACAGATATAATTTTATCTCCGCGAAGCGGAGCGCTGTTACAGATATATATCTTGTTTTTGAACGTTAATTTCTCAAAATGCACTGAAGCACATATATTGAGACCTAGCAAAGGCACATCGGGCTACCAGTCCCTAATATTTTACCAAGTTTCGTGCAAATCCATTCAGCCGTTCGATTATTATTATTATTTTTTTTTTTAAAACCTCCACATCAAACCTAGGGGGTCAGCGAGGATCTACTATGCCCCCTTATGGTCATTTGCCCCTTCGCTTTGGCCTCCTCTTGTCTCTCGATCCTACCGAGAGACAAGATGGCGGCCGCTACGGACTGTTTGGAATGTTGACAGACGCCGGAGAACCAATCAGCTTTGCTTCACAAAGCTCCGTTGCGCGAAAAGTACGCGTCCTGGAGCGCTGCCCGGTCCGCTGTTACAGATATATATCTTTTTTTAAACGTTAATTTCTCAAAATCCACTGTAGCACATATATTGAGACCTACAAAAGGCACATCGGGCTACCAGTCCCTACAATTTTGCCAAGTTTCGTGCAAATCCATTCAGCCGTTCGGGCTAAAAGTGAGGCCAACCGCCCTATGGAAAACTCAATGTTAAAAACACGTTTTGGGACCCCCCTTTTTTCTCGACCCCCCCTGGACGAACCCCCCCCCAATTTTCAGGGGCTGCTCAGAAACAAAATGTGCCATTTTCCTGAAAATTTCAGCCAATTCCGTCCACAAACGCCAAAGTTATTAGACATAGAATTTTCAAAAAACCCATAGAGAAAAAATCCTAACTATATATACCTACTGGCGACCGCCAGTAGGTAATATATATATATATATATATATATATATATATATATATATACCCAAACAAACAGGTAGGATATATATATATATATATATATATATATATATATATATATACATGTATACATTTATATTTAATTAAAATTAGACAGGGTGACAGGTCTGTAGCTCATAAGCTGGAAGGATTTGTTTCATCAATGACAGGTGGATTCAAGAAAACAGGTGAAATCAGGGCAGGAATCAGTCCCCCTTCTTCAGAGTGGGCTCCACTGGGTCTCTCTGTGGCTGGTTTCGATCTTCCTGCTGTGCCAGTCTGTACTAATATAAGACAATTTTCATGGGTTGAAACACAAACTCGCATTAAAATTATTCATGGTTATACACATCAGAAACAAATGTCTTGAACTGGTCCAAGCACAGGATTTGTGAAGCAGAACAAACTCTGTTTCAAAGAATGCGTGACACACGATCCTAATCTTAACAGACCACAACATTGTGTTTGTTGCCAAAACAGAGAAAGGACAAAAGGTCACAGGACTCTCTTGTTGGTGAACATATTGTTTTTATATTCTTCTTTTAACCTCAGCCGATTTCAGCCCACTCATTAAGACCCAAGCACAACCATCAACCCTAAGCTTTATTCTAACCCAATCACTAACCTCAACCCTACCCTAAGCCTACCCCTGATCAGAAACCCACCCTGTTCCTAACCCTGGGCCAGAATCACAGAACTAACTTAAGACAAAATCCTAAACTTACTACTTTTCATATTCACAGAAGTTAGGATTTTGTCTTAAGTTTGTCTTAAGACAGGCTTAAATCAGGATTTTGTCTTAAGTTTGCCTTAAGACAAACTTAAGACAAAATCCTAAACTTACTACTTTTCGTATTCACAGAAGTTAGGATTTTGTCTTAAGTTTGTCTTAAGACAGACTTAAATCAGGATTTTGTCTTAAGTTTGCCTTAGGACAAACTTAAGACAAAATCCTAAACTTACTACTTTTCGTATTCACAGAAGTTAGGATTTTGTCTTAAGTTTGTCTTAAGACAGACTTAAATCAGGATTTTGTCTTAAGTTTGCCTTAAGACAAACTTAAGACAAAATCCTAAACTTACTACTTTTCGTATTCACAGAAGTTAGGATTTTGTCTTAAGTTTGTCATAAGACAGACTTAAATCAGGATTTTGTCTTAAATTTGCCTTAAGACAAACTTAAGACAAAATCCTAACTTCTGTGAATACCAAAAGTAGTAAGTTTAGGATTTTGTCTTAAGTTAGTTCTGTGAATCGGCCCCCCTGACCCTATCTTTTTAAGCCTGGCGATAGCTCAGACCCATGCCACTGGGGACTGTGAGAGCATCTATGATCATGCTTTGCTCGGGGAGGTGGTTCCGGAGTGATGCACCATGCGGGTCACCCCCTGGTGACTATCCAGCTCTCCTGTTGGCTAGGACTCTGGAACCACACCCACCTTCTGCATCCAGGCACACAACAATGATTCTGGAGACCTACTTACAGATTCCCAGGGAGAACATGGACCCCCGGTAATACACAAGTCATAGGCCACGGAAAAGGGAAACATCCTTTACAACGCAACTTTTACCACGCAATGCCTTACAATGCGGTATTTACAACGCAAACCATCACAACGCATTGCGCTGGGGGGCGCTCTAGGATAGGGAATAGATTTAATTTACTATCCAACACCTTCCCTAGTGTCCACGGGGACTGGAGTTGGAATAGTAAATTAAACTATTCACTATCCAGCACCCCAAAGCACTATGCGTTGTAAAGGTATTTGTTGTAAATACCGCGTTGTAAAGGCATGCGTGGTAAAAGCATGCGTTGTAATGTCATACATCCCACGGAAAGCCGCGGCAAGTGGACAATCTTTTCCATTTGCCCACAAACCTTCCCATGCAAGAATGTTACATACTTACAAGCCAGGACATACAGGCATGTAAGCTGGCATAGGCTTCCTCGTCGCTCAGAGAATTCCATTTTCTTTCCAGCATTTCACAGTGAATTTAAAGTGTGACTGGCAAAATACAGATGTGGAAAACAAGGATTTGAAAATTCAGCCCATGTATAGAAGTCATGCTCTGTCCCTGGCCCAGGGCACAGAAGCCAGCCTTGTCCTCAGACGACCCACTTCCCACTCCGGACTACATAGAAGGTAATGCGGTAAGGCCGCTGTGTACCACCCTCCCACCGCCAGCTGCGGTGGGTTCTCTCTGCTGTATGAAATGAGTTTGGGGTTCTCCTGGAAGTTCTCCTTGTCTCTTGTGCTATTGTTAACAGGCATACAATCACAAGTCCACCACCACCAACAGTTCAGAGCACTAGATAGTTTATTGAAAATTGGGGATTTCAAAGCTAATCAACACCTTTCAATTCCTCGCAGGTGTAAGGGGTCACAGAAGAGAAGAAGGTCACAGGTTGGTTTCCACAAATTAAATTATTGTTTATTGTTCAATTACTTAAAATCATGACAATTTAAAAACAGACAACAAAATACATTTCATCTTAAATGCAACAAAAAGTTTAAATTGTTAAAAAAGACAGTGGTGTATATATATATATACAAATATAAATATTGTTTTATTTTTTTAAAGCAAGAAACAGCTAAAGTGTGTTTAAAAACATAATGACCGTGTTGATGAGTGTAAAACCCACCCCCACCTTTCAGTAAAACATGCAAAGGGTCCACCAGTAAGAGTCTTGGAGCTTAATAGGGGACGCGGGGGTCTCAGATCGGTCATGGATTTGAGGCTGGTTTCCACAAGGGTTGGTGTGACATCTCTCCATTGACACGGCTCTTTGTTAGGTGATATTGTGGATCGCGTCACCGTGTTTTTGTGCGTGGTGTCACATAAGTGGTGTTGTGTGGGTGTGCCTGGGGCAGGAGGTGTGTTGTTGATAACATTTCACATTTATCGCATGCTTTTAGGGTGAAGCATCAGTTGATGTCACTGGTCCCTAGTGCCGTGTAGGATGTGACATGCAAGTTCTTCCGGTACGTGTTATATTGCAGAGGTTTGCATCGAATACTACAAGTGTGTTGCCGTGTCATGGAAAGCTTATGTGCTCTGATATAAGTGTATTACTACTGCCTTTGCCCTGCATGTTGCAGGTATAGTACAGGGTGCGTATACACTTTTCCTTTGGTTCTCTGTGCACCGGGGACGGATCTGAGTGAGTTTCCTGGTCATGTGTGTGGAAGAGGAGGAAGGAGAGGCTTTGTCCTTCTCGTTGTTGTAGAAGTTATTGAGGCCTGTGCGCTCTGGCCCTGGACGCAGTCGAATGTGTTGTGTGGTGTTTGAGTGTTGTGGGGCCTTATTATCAAGAAAGGGCGATACATTATCACCGCTTTTAGCGGCAGGAAACTGCCGCTAAAGCGGCGATAATGGGCTTGATACCATGTCCTTGTGAATTCCCATAGAAGCCCAGGTTCTGGTGTTAACCTGGGCTTCTATGGAAATTCACAAGGGCATATTATCAAGTCCATTATCGCCGCTTTAGCGGCAATTTCCTGTTCTTACTAATATGCCCCCAGGTTTGTTTCACTGTTTACATCATGTGCAGTACATTTAATTACTCTGGTTACATTGGAATGATTCCCATTGTTCTATAAAGTTTCAACATGCTGCTGCCTTTCGTGGTAAATGGACACACCTGTTTGTGAAAGCACTCTACGAGAAAACCAAACCGAGTGGTAAATTACAATGCAAGGTGAGAACAGAGGGCCACATTATCAAGAAAGGGCGATAATGGGCTTGATAATATGCCCTTGTGAATTCCCATAGAACCCCATGTTCTGGTGTTAACCTGGGCTGCTATAGGAATTCACAAGGGCCTATTATCAAGCCCATTATCGCCGCTTTAGCGGCAATTTCCTGCCGATAAAAGCGGCGATAATGTATCACACTTTCTTGATAATATGGCCTAGAGGTTGCACCCGTGAACCCCCCTCCCCCAAAAGAGCATGAGGCTTATTCACCGGCGCCACTTTGGATGGTATATATATATATATATATGCGTCTTTTTTTTTCTCCAAAAAGTTGAAAGATTCGAAGACGTCAATTGGGGGTGTGTCAGAAGCAAAGTTAGCAGCATACACATACATGCTACAAAGTATTTTCTTTCTTTCCACTTGTATCCACTTCATTTATTAAGACACAATGGTATCGCCCATCCACCCATCCCTTCACTCCTTTGTTTTCCCAGTTGGTAAAGAAGTCACTGCTCCATCAATAAGAGCCCTGATTCAGAGTTGCCTGCAGGCCGAGGGAAGACAGAAGTGATACGATAAACAGTTCTCTTCTGACACCTTTACTTTCCCTTCCACGACACACAAACATCGACATATTGCCCAGATGTGTCCCCACGTCTCTCCTCTATTTCCCAATGCGCTTTAGTCATGGGTTTTATTGCAACCTCTTCAGAGCAAGTAAGGAAAGGAAAGGCAGCCCTCCAGCATCTTGGAAAGGAACATGCTTAGCAGCAGTGCCCGAGGAGGAGGGGGGCAGCCAATCCCTGGCATGATTGTGGAAAGATCAAACCCACTTGGGAAACCAGGAATCTTTTGAAATATTTCACGAGAACCCCTCTAGTTATTGCTATAAAACTCTGGCTTTTCGTCAGTTTCCTAAAGAAAGTATGATGAAAAATGCCACATTTTGCTCCATAGCCCAGGCAAGGGGGCTGCTTTTAGGGCTGGGTGGGCAGCCATGTGCCACCTGTAAGCAACAAACAGTAAGAGAAGGGATGACGTAAATAGAAAATAGCTGTGGGGTGTCAGCATGAACGTGGGCCGAGCACAGCAGACCCGGGAAGAAGGCTTGGTAGACTCAAGGGTGTCGGAGAGCCCCCTTCCTGTGTAAAATGGAAGAGACTCCTCATAACCCCTCAGACTCAGGGGCTCTCTTCTCATGAGAAATGCCTCATCTTCTTAACCCCCTGCCTGGACGTCGGCTTGTGGACGTCTCAGCCACAAACAAAACGGCCTCCTGAGACACTGGGTCGGAGTTTTCCAACGTTGAGCCTCTGGGGGCTGATCCGTGACTGATTTTCGAAGTAAATTGTATTTAAACATCGTGTAATTAGATTTAGCATTTTAATGTATCACATGTGCAGGACCTAAACACGAAAGTACCCCCCCCCCCAGCTGAGCGCTGTTTTAATCTGAGCACTATGTTTGATTCTGAGCGCTATGTTTCGTCTGTAGTAAACTGTGAGTTGGCCATTCCCCGAACTGTCCCAGATGTAGTCTTCTGGCAAAAACTCAAACTTTGAGAAGTGGAAGCTTGTAAGCCAAAGCTAACTCAGGCACCGGCATTTCTAGGAAAATCACGTAATCTCTTTGCCTCGCATAGCAGTTTAACTTTATGTCATATATATTTTTATGGCGCACTTTCCATCATTGCTATGTCACTTGTACTGTCCCAGTTACATGTTCTACCCCACGTCCCATCGAATTCACCTGGACCTCCCACATGTTAAGCTGTTGTGGCAGCACCCTGGTCTGCGATGCTTCTGCAACAAGAACAAGCATTTGCAATGCAATAGGTCTCGCATTTGCAAAAGTTTAAGCTATTGGTATTGTAAATGACAATACCTATTATTTATCTGTTTTGATAATTAACACATAAATAAAAGGCATTGCCATTTACAATGCCAATAGCTCAAACTCTTGTAAATGCGAGACCTTTTTCCCTGCAAAGAAGCAGCATGGCACACTGAATGTTTCAGGAAAGCATGTGGTGCCTGCAGTGCTAGCCACTCATTAAAGAAAATTGTTCTTACAGCGTCAATAAGACGTACCGAGTAACATCTGAAGTAAAAGGGCCAGTCCACATGAGAGGTTACAAATGAAGAAAAGGCGGCACTAAGGAGGAACTGACAAGGCCATTAACGAATCAGAAGCCTGCATTTACGAAAGACAATGGCACAAGCCAATGCCAAACATAGGTGGAGAGTGGGCGGGGTTTCAAAGTCCATACTCCAATACAGCATGCCTTGCAGAGCAGCGCATGCGCTGCCCAGGCTCGACCTAACAATTGTAAAAACATATGTTTTTGAGGTATGTCTTGCCTGACCAGCACACTTTAAAACCCTTTGGATTGCAGTCTTTATTTTAAAGGTTGAAGCGTTGCAGCGAGGAAACACAGCCAATCTGGCTCACAGCAACAAAACCAGCCAAACTAGCAAATAAAAACGCCCGCACCCTGCCAGCCCACCGGGAAAACACCCAGTGCCCAGTATGGCCAGTCCAGCACTGCATATATACACTGATCTCTCAATGATTCTCAGCAAAATATTCACCCACACATTTTAATATGAGAAAATCAGGAGCGCTGGCGCAAATGGGAAACAACCTTTACAACGCAACTTTCACAACGCACTACCATTACAACGAAAGTTTTACAACGCAACATCCAATACATAGCATGCCATTACAACACAACTATTACAACGCATGACACTACAACGCATACCATTACAACGCATGTCATTACAATGCAGTAATTACAACGCATACCATTACAACGCATACCATTACCATCCAACACTTACCCTACTGTTGCACCCCCTGGAGTTAGAATAGTAATTTTTACCCCTACACTATCCATCACTTACCCTACTGTTGCACCCCCTGGAGTTAGAATAGTAATTTTTACCCCTACACTATCCATCACTTACCCTACTGTTGCACCCTCTGGAGTTAGAATAGTAATTTTTACCCCTTCACTATCCAAGACTTACCCTACTGTTGCACCCCCTGGAGTTAGAATAGTAATTTTTACCCCTACACTATCCAATACTTACCATACATGCAATGTAATGTTATGCGTTGTAATGGTATGCGTTGTAAAGGTAGTATGCGTTGTAATGGAATGCGTTGTAAAGGTATTTTTTAAAATTCGTTGTAATGGCATGCGTTGTAATGGAATGCGTTGTAATGGATGTTGCATTGTAAAAAATGCATTGTAAAGGTGTGCGTTGTAAAAGTATGTGTTGTAACGTCATACAACCGCGCAAATGCACCCGCTGACTTCTTTGATTTTTTAAACGTATTCCCGGTACAGAAGGGGGTAATGGGTTGGAGGGGAATTTGAGAATACCCACAAATGTGCAATTGTGAGTGTTTCTAAATGTTACAACACTCTTCTACTCAAAGATTTACTAACCCCAAAATCTGAGTGTGTAAATCATTTGTACGAGTGAAAACCGACTTTTGGGAAAAGAAAAAAATTATTTTTCAGTTGTAAAAAACGCTTTAGTCTAACATAAACATATAAAGGAGATCGTTCTTCTCTGCGTCTCTGTTACAAATTATGAATATTAATTACATAAAAAACACACCAAAATGTGGCCATCGCTACATAGTAAATCTGACTTCTTGCAGAATACCAAAAGCAAACAATTGAAGCTGGCACGGGTTCTTTTGATCTGAGCCGCCCATAGGTCAAAAATTGACTGATTCTGTATCAAGTCAGCCAGTTGTACTTTCTCGCAATCTTGTCTGGAAATCGTCTGGTGTGAAGGGCCAATAAATTTCATGTGAAAGTGCTTTTGCACTGTAGACAAGCACACAATCATAACAGGACCAGCTGGCTTCTTTTATAAATAAAGAATTTAACACAATGAAAATTATTCTAGATAGCATATTGAGGCCCAGATTATAATCGCTTCGCAAATTCCATTTTGGCTGAAACCTTTAGTTTGTGCCCAAAAAGTTATAAAGCCATGTAGGTAGCTTGCAAGTACTTGCTCCTGCGAACTGCGGCTGGTGAACACTGGTGCAATATTGCATGAGCATTAGCGGATGTGTGCGCTTTGCTGAAGCTGTAATAGGGAACAAAACACGCTAATATTGTGTGTGCATTTCCTCGTTCATGCACAAGTGTGCACAAATGGGGCATCCGTCAGTTTCAAACCCCACACAATCGGAGGTTGGCAGGAGTGTCATTGACACCCACTGATGACAGGCCCCAGTGTGGATATCTGGTGTTTGGTTCTGCATAAGCCATCAATGGGCAACTCTGCTAAAAAAACTGAAAGATGTATGAGAGGTGCAAGAGAATTCAAAGAGTTGGAAGAGAGGTGACATTCTGGTGACATGGGCATCCAGACTGGCAAGGATTGGGCACAGTCATCTGGGGCTGGTGGCAATACTGGATGGTGGCTGTGCCAGAAAGTATCTCCAACCCTTTCTCCAGCCATCACGAGGGTCCGGATTTGGGACAAAAACATGCAGCACACAGGATTCCAAGGTCCATCACCCCATTCAGCTCCCCGATTCTGGGCCCTTTAGCAAGTACATTTCTACCTCCTTAATGCAGCTTGAAAATGCAGAGTGAAACAGTTTTTGCTGAGTGCGTTGCCACACCTAGCAAAAGGTAAAATCGTCCTGAAGTTTTGGTAGGTCTGGGACAAATAATTGGTGAGAGATCACCCGGAGTGAAGAACCAAATTCATGCACCCATTATTCTAAAGGAGTGAACATCAAAAAGGGTAGAGGAGAGATAGCAAGACAGTTCAGTGTCTGCGCCAGAGAGATGCAAAGACTAAACATGTCCACTGTATGAGAGGGGTGATGCTCGGGGCATGAACACAGCATTGAGGGATGAAAGTAGTCAACGCTTCAAGCACATGGTCCCTCCTCAAGAAGAAGTCAAGAGATAAGACTCATAGGGAGGCGGCTCAGGAGCGACTCAATCTACTGTACAGAAGGTGTGAGTGGAGCTGTTTGTACCAATGAAGGTATCAAAAAAATCAGTGACAGAGAATGAGGGCCAGGGAAAAGCTATATAAAATAAGACCTATTGGCTGTGCCATTGCTTGTTTTCTCTTACAACTGGTCAGCAGCAGATAACAGCGTGTAGGTGAAAATATTGTAATTTACACTATATTCTGGGGTGAAGAGGGGCGCATTTTGGTCTGTGGTATTTATGGACAGTCACCTCACTGCCACTGTCCGAAGTACCTCACAGAGTTGAGCTCTTTCGTCGAAGTCACCTTCCTGCTCCACGCAAAAATGTACTGTGATATTGATAGAGCGAGGCTTGTCCATTGTCCATACCGAACGTTTTTGCTCTCCACTTGTTCGGTAAAGCTCCGTGACTCCGAGACTCCGGCGCTCTCTTTCGCTAGCCTGCCAAAGGCACTGCTGGCCGCAGGTGCACAACGCACAAGAGCCTGAAGGAGGTCTCCATTCTCGGGTCTCCTCCTCCCGACCTCAGACCGCTCAGTAGGAACCGATAACGACCGCCTCCACCTCCTTGGACGACCGCCGGTCCTTCACCAGAAAGTTTATCATTCCCTCAGACTTGATGAGGACTTTCTTGTTGCCTGCCAGAATCGCTAATTTTTTTAGGGCGGCTGAGGCGGCAATTAGCTGCGGTGACTGTTGGCGTGCAGAGTGTCTGGAGAGTGTCGTCGCTCGGCTTGCTTTTGGCTGCATGCTGGGGATAAGTCGTCGCTGGTGGCGCTGGGTGGTTTGTGCCTCGCAGTTGCACCAAGGGAGAGATGCCGCTGAAAACAAGCCGCTCAGCTAGGGCCAGGAACTGCGAGCTCAATGTTACAGCTGAGACACCGGCATCCCCTAGCAAAACAAACTCGCGCAGAGCTAGGGGAAGCGCACACGCAACAGGAGGGGGCGCGGCAGCAGGGGGGGAGGAGAGGGGCCTGCACTTGCGGGAGCATATTTGCTGCCATTTTGCGGTGCACGCTCCCGCAAGTAGATCGCCTCACGTGCACGCGTTGCCATTGATGGCAATGGAACGCGTGCACGTTTTTGGCTAAAAAGCCAAAGCGATCGGAAAAGGTGTTTTTGCCTATGCAGCGCATGCGCGCTGCTAAGGCGAGACCTAAAAATGTTCTGCTGTTGGGACGTAGGGATACGTTGGATATTTGAGTAATTTATATGATAGTGGTGAGATTGACGTACTCTTTCTAGAATCAAAAGCATTAAAAGTGGAGACTTACATGCACATCACCTTATTGCATTAGGTTTTTATTAGTGCATATTAATTACCATTCAAAATAGATTTACTACAACATTATTGGATCTTCTGATGCTAAATGGGTTGCTCAGAATTAAAAAATGTGTTTCAGGCTGAAAGTCTAGAAAAGTGTAGTATTTGAGGCAATGGCTTTCAGTTCACCTCAAATTAATTTGGCATTTTTCTCAAGAAGGTGAATGGTACATTTTGGCAGACTTTCTTTACCCATTCCTAGTGGAATGGGTTGGTAGAAAGAGCAGATAGGTTGTTTAAGGAGTGCATACAGCTGTTGGTGCTTTCAAGTATATTGAGGATAAAATCTGAGATAGGATTTGGGATCACCATTTACCTCCTCATTCACCAAATGTGTCAATTTACACTGGGAGGTAGAGAGCCCTGCTTCAAACTGTGCCCTGAGTGGTTTTGCAAGAGAGTGAGGTATCTAGATAGTGTTTCAATGGCATCATATGATCACAGGAATAAAGTTCTGGATCAAGAGTTTACAATGGGTGATTGGTTGACAATTAACCCCTTGGCCGCGGCGGTAATTCTGCTGCGGCGCTAGGGGCGAGGGGGAATGAGCGGCGCCGCCATGCTCGTGACGGAACCACTCCGTCGCGAGCCACGGGTGCGCTGTGCTTGTGACGGTGTTGTTCCGTCACGGCTCCGCCCGCTCGATATAACGCTCAGCGCAGTTGTGGAATTGATGCCGTGCAGGCGCGGCGGCCGGGCCGTGACGGAACCACTCCGTCATTAGCACAGCACGTCCGTGGCTGGTGACGGAGTGGTTCCGTCACCAGCACGCAAAGGGTTAAATGCCCGGACAAGGATCAGATCAGTTATTCCTATTTTTACCTGACCACATATGTTCTATGTGTGTGTTGCAGGGTTCATTTATGGTTTCAGTCGATAGATGGTGGAGTAAACACATTGTGGTGCTGGTGAAGTCTTCTGGTCAACTGCGGAGTAGTGACATCAGATCTAATTTGTAGGTTGAACAAGATGGTGTGGACAGCTCTGGTGGGAGTTGGGTAGTAAGAAGTAGAAATAGTTTGCCAGGAGATTCGTTATTTTAGGGCAGCTAGAAGGTGAAAGTGATGTTGTGTCAACTCCAAAGGTGAGAACTCAAGTCTGAGCACAACTGGCTCTGGACAATGTTTTGTTTACTGTGGTGGTTTGCAGTGGCGGCTCGCACAGGCAAATGCTGTGGGGCGCTGGGGCGAGGTGTAGTGGTATCCGACATACGAAGGGAATGGGAAAACAAACTAAATAAATAAATAAAACCACTTACCTTGTGCTCGCCGCATCGCAGACTTCGCAGTTTTATTTATTTATTTAGTTTGTTTTCACATTCCCGTCGCATGTTGGATTCCACAACCCCCCACCCTACCCTGCCTCACTGCCCCACAGCATTTACCTGTGCGAGCAGCCGCTGGTGGTTTGGAGCATGTTGCTGGAAGCTGAAGAGTGTGTTTCAACTACGTTAGATGGCGGCAGATTGAGGCAAAGCCTCAGTTATCTTAATGACTGTGGTTCTGATTCACAAACTGCATTTTGTAGTGTGCGAAGTAGTGCTACACTAGTACTGCTTACTTACTACAAAATGCAACTCACACACCACAGGTGGAAATCTCCACCTCCGACTCTCCTATACTTACTATAAGGAGATTAAAATGTAAGTTTACTACATAGCAGTAAATGTGGGGGGGACGAGGGTGAGTGGCTGTAAAATGGGGAAATGTCCTACTCAATGCGAGAGGTATAGGGAGAAAAAAGGAAGGGCTAAGGATGAGTTTAAGGATGAACATGCACCCACTCACAAAAGAGTAAGCTCATTGCTATTCAGGGCCAGGCTGGCTATAGGGTGCTACCATGGGATGGCGTGGTGCCAGTTTTGTTGCGTAGGACCAGCTGGCACTTCTAAACAAAAAAATGCAACAAAAAAAGATTTTAAAGCATCCTTTAAAATCAATTGTTTTGCATTATTTATTTAGATATGGCCAAAGGCCAGTCTAGGCCTATTGCTAATAATACATTGCACTTCTCAAGTTACTACAGCCAAAAACAAAAACAAAAAAAAACGTAGTAAATACACCCCAGCTCAGCCCTGGAGTAAGTCCAGCACTGCATCTGGACAGCCACTGGTACTGCAACATCCTCCCATAGAAAATAATAAAAACAGGAACCTAAAATAGAAACCGTTTGGAACTAATGTTAAAATAAATTAATTTATTGAATCTTTTTTTTACATATATATATACATTTACTATAATGTTAAGAATTATATTGAAATAAAAAAATTCATATTTTTTGATAAAACATTTTACCAACTTTTTGTATTTAAAATAAATGTAATTTTTAATGAAATTTATTTAAATTAATTCTATGCATACCATTTTAAATATTTCAAAACATAATGAATAAATGTACATTTTTTACTTTAGGTGCAATTTAATAAAAAATAAAACACAAACAACTAATTTAAATTTAATGAAATATATTTAATTATTTATTTTATTCAAAATGAAGTTGATAGTGCTGTGGCATTTCTTTCATTTTGCACTAAAATATAAAAATAATATATCAAGTAAATATATAAAATTAATTTGCATTACTATTTTTCATAACATTATTTTTGGTACTTTTTTAAAAAAGTTGAATACACTTAAAAAATGTCCCTATACTTTACTATCGGAAGATCTATGCCCTATTGGTGGAGAACTCTGCTTGCATGTGAAAAGTTACAAGTAATACGTTTATACTTGATAATTTGGCTCCAATCCCTCTTTCAGAGGCTGTAGACATATAAGTCCAAATTTTGGCTAACATTTACACTCTGAAATGGTGAATAACCAAAAGTAGCAAGTTAACTACAAAGTGTAAGAGTAAATTTAGACGTGTACATTTACTCATGTGTAAAGTTACATTAGGAAATAGGCCCCTTCACATGTTACTTAATTTTTGTCTTTCCGCAAGAGGTGGGGTGTTGAGATGTGCTTTCCGGTTCATAGTTATTTGTGTCATATGTAGTGATATGTTTAAATGACTCACAGTTTGCACTTACCCTGGGTTGTCTCTCTCACCTGTATCTGCTGTGAGCACCCCTTATGATGATAGCCTGCATGATATCCAATGCTTCAAGGATTTGCTGTTGTGTTGAGGTAGGTACTGTCCGGGCTCCTTTGATCCCTTGTGCTTTAATAGATCCTCTAAACTAATCTCATCTTGCGACCAGCCTGTCCTGTGAGTGAGTTAGATTAATGAGATGAGAGAATAACATGTGCAGTTCACTGAAAAAAGGTTTTATCATTTTTTTATAGTTTTGGCTGCTTCATTTCAATCTTAATTTGTCCTGTTTTGCTTAGTCTTAAAATTATGTTCACTAAGGCTCACATCTCAGTTAGTGAAGACAGAGTAATCCACACCTGCTCTGTTTGCTTGATGTGATCTTCATTCTCCTTTTTCAAAACCTTGCCTGTGTTGATCTGCCCCATTGTCTTCATGCACTGGATTTGGGCTATAAAAGAACCAATGACATCCCTCACCACAGTTACATCACACCCCACCTAAAAGACCTGCACTGGCTCCCTGTCAACAAGAGGATAACCTTCAAGCTCCTCCCCCACGCACACAAGGCACTCCACAACACCGGACCAGCATACCTTAACAGATGAGTCAGCTTCTACACTACCAACCGCCAGCTCCGCTCAGCCGACCTCGCCCACGCCAAAGTCCCCCGCATCCGAAGAGCGACCTCTGGCGGCAGATTGTTCTCCCACCTCGCTGCCAAGACCAGGAACACCCTCCCCATCCTCCTACGGCAGACCCAGGACCTGCTGACCTTCAAAAGACTCCTCAAGACTTGGCTATCCGAGCAGTAGCAGCATCCCCCCCGCCCCCCAGTGCCTTGAGACCCTCACGGGTAAGTAGTGCGCTTTACAAATGTTCTGATTGATTGATTGATTGAATGACAGGATCCCTCATTTCTATACATTCTCCTTAATGATATGTATCTTAGGAGTTTGTTGATTTCTTACGGAGTGGCGTGTACAACAGGGGTTTATTTTTGAGTAGGTGTTAAACTCATTATTAAAAATGATATACTACTTCAATTCAGGGCTCACCTGGTGGATTGAACATCCCCCAGTGTGGCGAAGGTGTTTCCATGTTGATGACAGTTATCTCTGATGCAGTAGAAGACATTTCTGTGGAGAAATCATGAAAGAAATTCAACAACGTCAATGGCAGATTTCTGCAGACTCCATTACCATATATAGACATTAGGAATGCACCCCCAAATGGGGCACATTTTTAGTACCTGTGTTATGGATCTCCATAAAATGCTTGGGTGTTTCTTATTTCATGTTAGAAACACTGCATGCCCTTCTGTGAAAAACTGTATTGTTAGCATAGCAGTCATTTGCTGTGGGAATGTCAGTAAACATCATAGGGGCATATTCTCAAACAGCTATGGCAAGTAAACACTTTATCGCAGCCATAGTCACGATAAATGTAATGCCCCATTCACAAGCTGGTGCTAACAGCTCATAGCACCAGTTTATCTGCGATAGCAGCAGCAAAAAACATCGCCACAGATGACCCCCGAACTATCGCTAATGAGATGTAGAGTGGCGTTCTTGAGCAAAAAGCAGCGACAACATCACTCGAACATTCTCAACAACCAGCCAGATCGGCGATAAAATCACAAAACATGCGATAAGGCGCGTTAGCAGCAGGAAACTAACACCTGCTCTGACCTGGTGTAAAGTCAGACCACAGCCTGCACTACAAACGGGAGCCAAGGCCAGAGCCACACCTGAAGAATAACAGATGCATGGAGCCACTGATCATGCAGCCTGGACACCCAAGAGGGCTCCAACACCCACCGCCACCACACCCCTGGACCACCTCCATTGCCCGGGCACCCACCCGGGGCACAAACCACCACCACCGGACCAAGACACTGCACATCAACAGCCCGAAACATGGAAAAAAGCACCCGCCTGATGTCGCACCATTGCAGCAATCAACCCACATGTGAGTACTGAAATCCCGATTCATTCATGCACCATTGAAAGACCAAACAAAATGCCACATACAAATTCGGCTCCAAACAACTATTGTGAAGAGACATGGCGGTGCATCCCTGGACAATCTGTGAGTCACAGCCTGCATGACAATATCCAAGATGAGAAGGTGTGTCAGGCACTCAGTAAAGGACAGGGAGAGAGAGAAAGAGAGAGACTGAACAAGGAGCGCAATGACAATCGTGCCCCCAAATCTCAGGCCTGGCATCAAAGTCAGCGCGAAGGCCACATCACATCTCAGAAATGCAAGCAGTAGTCATACTAAAATAAGGAATGAAAGCTCCATTGTCCATACACACAAGGCGGACGGCCAACCGAACCCCCGACTGTGGTCCTGAATGCGGCTGGCACACCCTGCGTGAGGTACCAAACTAGACTCCGACAACTCCCACACCACGAACAGCGCAAATGAAAAACCAACATGCCCACACCCCACACACACTCGTCCCTGTACAACCTACACCTGCAAGGGCTGGCCTTGACACATCGGTCAAAAACTACCCATACATCTAAACGTTGTACACACATACGACTCATTGCCCAGAGCTGTGGAATATCGTCCACAGAACTGCCGCCGGTCTGAGGAGTGTCAGTGCTACGAGACCAACAAACACAATGGCTGGCATTCCCGGGCACATGCACAACCCCTGTCATGTGGAACTGTACTGTGCTTGAATGCTGCATCTGTTGAGATCTGTGCCAATGACAGTGTTGCGAATCAGTTACCGACTGAGTTTCCCTCTTGCCTATGTCACCTGCATCCAGCCCTGGTTCCACTGTCGAACATGCACATTTGAGTGCCCCATGGAGGTCTGCCTATCCAACGCAACAGTAGCTGAATTGGATTGTGACCTGACAGTGCGACCCCTGTTGACCCACCAACATGAGTGTCACCGGGATACCCGAGCATGGGATGCACTGATCTTTGGCGTATGTGCCGGCAGTTGTCCTTGGGAGATTGCACAATTCCTCCTGTGCAGTGACCACATCGAGGCACTACCCTATTGGGCTGTGCTGAGGACTAGGGAAACGGCGTGGACTGAGCACACCTGCCCGGACCAGTTAAAGGATTGGGTCACCCTGGTGTTCCTTGAATACGACAATGATGTACTATTGGAATACATTGCCCATGAAGCTGCGCTGGCATTCATGGACGAGTAACTATGTTCCTGCAGTCATATCGGATTTTCACCCACAGCACAGGTCCTAACACCATGTTGCATTGTGGGGAATGCTCACATATCCCACCACAACAGTGGACATGTCGGCCTTCATGTGAACTCAGAATGCATATGCGAGGAACTCCGCGTGTGTACACACACCTGTGCAAGGTGAGGCAGTCCCATGGGCGGAGCAGCACAGCAACATTTGGCAATGGTCACAAATAGGACACTCTGCTGGGGTGAGAGTACACACTTGGCAATGTAGTACCACATGTGACCTTGTAGGAACCTTTCACCTGCTCACTGTCAGCAGAGCAGACAGTCAGCGCAGTCCGTTGGCACAGCACCATGCAGACCCCATGGGCTGTGAGTCGTGTCCCCTGACACGGGGCAATGGGCAGACACCAAACAGCACATGACTCGTCCAGCAAGGCAAGGTGGGCTCAGACCGTTGCCATCCGTAATGAATTGTGTACATTTTTGCACCGCTATGTCTTGCACCTCGACATGTTCCCATGCTGCGTGTGAGTGTTCCTAGCATGTCCCTGCATGTTGTGGCCCTTGCCTTGTCCGTGCTGACACGCACATGCCAATAAAGTCTCCGCAACTGCACTACCGTCCAAATGGGAGGAGTGTTGATTAGATGTACAAATCGTGTGCCACAATGAGCATCGCCCCTACACAGGGAAGATCTCAGTGACGCCTGTACAATGGGGGTGGGTCCCTTTTGCCTGCTTCACCTCTGTGAGCCAAACACTGCATTTGGGATTGTAGCTGGCAGGCATGTGCACTTACGTGTCTCCAGCAATGTGAGTATGGTGTCCAACCTCTGTCCATGGGGAGAAGTGCTATGAATCAAAACAGATTGTGTCTACACAGATGTGTGTGAGTAGGTATGCGACGTGAAGTTCTGGTGACACGTGTTGTAGGACACCACTTCTGGCCTGCTACCGATGTGGTCATTCCTACACACAGCCCTATTCAATACATAGACATGTGCCTATGTTGGGGGTAGCAAGAATTTTGGAAATGTGCAACGAGGCCACAGCTAGTACTCACCGTCACAGACATACAACTGGCCATGTGGCTCAGGGTTCAACATGCTCATTGATGTCATTTACACTGGTGTACCTTCTTGTGCAATCATTGTCCATACATACATACTTTCACACTTCAGTGAACATAGTCATGACACATCATGTCATTTCCAATGTTTTATTCACATTCTGGTGCATTCCAGAGCTGGAGCTGTACATGGCCATGCCAATCCCACATTATATGGGAGCCCAGTGGTGGGCCAACCAGGGTCCGCTGGGGATTGGGAAGTGATTTGGGTGAAGGAGAGTGCAGTCCGCTGCAGAAGTGCAGTGTTATTGTCCACCAGTGAAGATATGCCAGTCGATGTCGAGGTCCAGGTGTACATCGGTGAGTGTTCTGGGGGTCAGTGGAAGGTGTTGTCCCAGGGCATGATGCATCGGCAAGAACCATGCAGGGACAGGTCATATGGCGGTGATGGAGGCTGCTATCGCCTTCCTCACATACTGATTACCATAAACATCTTAGCCCTCTGATACTTCCTCAGTATCAGGTGTGTCCGGTGTGTGTGGCGGGGTGATGGCTGCATCACTGAGTGCCACTGACACATCAGGATGCGATGGCGATAGGGCTGCGTCACTGGGTGCCACTAACACATCAGGGTGTGGTGGTGATAGGGCTGCATCACTATGTGCCACTGACAGATCAGGGGTCAGAGAGGTGTGTGTCGCACTTCTCGTAGCAGTCATCTGGCCCAGTGGCACCAATTGCAAGGCACGGAAGATCCCAGCTACATCTAGCTGGTGTGCAGCCGTGGCAGCCCAAACTTCCAGCCAGCATCTGCTCCATGGTCTCAATTGTACTGCGCATCTGTGCCACCTCTGTGCCGTCATCGCTGGTGCCTGTCTGACTAGACAGTTCTCGTATCCGAGAGATGGCCCCAGCGATGTCATCCAACGATTGTCATGGAACAAGGTGTGGACAGTGTGTTTCCATTAGGGACTGTAAGTGGTCCCTGATGGGACTCAGATACCCACGTATGGCATCTAGTTTAGCTGCCACAAGCTCAAAACCCACCCGCAGCTGATCAGCCAACTCCACCTGGCAATCCAACACACAGCGTTGGAATTCCATGTGTTCTTCGTGGGGGTCCTGGGAGACAGCTGTGGTGGTGTGTGTTTCCTGCTGTGTGGTCTGTAAAGGTGGTGGGGTCACCTCGAGGCAGCTGAGCTGCCCTGCTCCTGGGGGTGGGGTGCAGAGGCTGTCCATTAGCCGTTGGAGGGTGTCTGAACAGGTGTGCAGGGTGTCCTCTTCATCATTACTGATGGGATTTGTGGTCTGCTCTGCAGTAAGTGTTGTTCGTCCCCGTGCAATGTGAAGGGGAGATGCATGTTAACGCTTTGCAGATGTTGACATGCAGACTGCATGACAATGCACATTTAGATGGTGCTGGCTATTTGATGGCAGACATTGGGTTTTCCGAGTACATGACGGATGTGTGGTGGTACCCGTACATTGTCATCACACAGTGTCAGGCAATGCCAGATGTGAGTGGCCAGTTACTATGCACAAGCGGAACCTGTAGTGTCCTCTGTCCTGTGGTGTAGGTGTTGCACTGTGTTCCACATTGCCATCATTGGTGATGTTCTGTGGTTGCTATGTGTGTCTGCTGCATTGTGGGGTGAGTCGGCCCTGCAGCTCGGATTTTGTGGACCTTTGTCCCTTTGAGGTGGTGTGCCTTTGAATTGTGTGCTTTTGAGGAGCTGGGATGTTTGCGACTTGGGTCATTCGTGCTATTGCACAGATTTGGTAGCCTTGTGCATTATATGTCTGCTGCGAGTATTGGACGGCATGGGTTGTATGTGCACGTGGATGAGTCAGAGTGTGACCTGCTCCTTTATGGATGTGATCCACACTGGGACACCTCCATGTCGATTTGTGCACAAGTTCATTCATTAGGGCTGCTGTCAAGCTATCAGTTTCATCACATGTGCGTGGATTGGTGGTGTCATTGGTTATTCGCAGGCAGCCCATTTGTGCACATGGTGGACGGGGCCTACTTGGTGTTTCTATGTGTGCTGCAGTGTGCTAAGTGAATCAGGGGCATGTTCCACTGCCATTGTGCGTGTGCAGTGTGCTTCACATGATTGTGCATGGGTGCCATTGTGCCCGTCTCCCCCCTGTCCCCCCAGTGCCTGGTTGTCACTCACCCTGTTGCAGTTGGGTCAGGACTTATCGTGCTGTGTCCAGGCCCCTGACTCCTGCCACCGTCTCCACACTGGGGACTGTGCCCACCATTTCCTCAAGCTCATCCAGCTTGTCCTGTGGTGCAGGCCTCCCACCTCCAGTCGCCGTTGCTGCCTTCCTGTTGGAGGTGAGTTTCTGTTTGGTCTGCCTCTGCACTTCATGCCAGTGCTTCTTGACCTCCTCGCCACTCTGACAGCATTGACGTTGGTGACGATGGTCTGACATATTTCCGTTTGGGTTGCTAGTGCTGCAGTGGAGGTGACGAACAGTTGTTGGTAGTGTCCTATCACCTCTGTGATGATGATCCGGTCTTCCTGTGGACTGAACCCCTCCTTGCCCTTCCCCGCACACGGGGTTCCTGTCTGGTCCTCCGTGGGGCTTGTGGGGTTCAATTGTCCTCTGAACTCGGTTTGGGTGCATCCATGGTGCGCCGCAGTTTGATTTGGTTTTGGCGTGTTTCTTTGTTTTGGCTTTTATAGTGCGTTTTCCCGCATGATGCTTGGTTATTGCAGGCCTGTTGCTGGTTTTCGCTGATTTTAGTATCCCGATTGGCCTCTTCGCAGATTTATTTGCGTTCGTATTTCACATTTTTGCGGCGTGGCATTGATTTTAACGTGGTCAGTTGACGTGTTATCTGGAGACTATCGCATGGTACCGCCGTGTTGAGAATGCTTGGTTAACACGGCGTAATTTTCCTGCGATAGACTGCGATGTTGGAAGTTGCGTTAAGTAACTTTTGCAATAGTTATCACATGTTCATGAGAATATGTCCCATAGGTGGGTGGTCACTACAATCTGGCTTATGATTTCTAGGCATCCTGCCATCACTACCCGCTGGATGGCGATCCAAGTGGGAAACCCATGAAGACCTGGGGCTGAAGCAGGAGGCTAGAACCCTGCTCTTTTTGGCCTGGTTCGCATTACTTCCATGTTTTAATCAGGGGCTAACTCTCCATCTCCATCTAGCGGCTGAACTATGGAACAGCCGAACAAAAGGGCAGGACATGGAGATCATGTGCTCTCAACCGCTGTGGTGAGGAAGTAAGTAAACAAGGACGCGGCTGGGACACCAAGAGTCGGCTGTGTCACATATTCAGTAAGACCCTGGAAAGTTAATAGTTTTGTCTTTTGTTGATAAGTTTCATATTTTTCCAGAAATACATGCACTTAATGGAAGGCACAGGGATTGACTCTGCTGAAAACTTCCTTTGTCTTGGAATCAATAAGTGACTTTGAAAAGTACCCACTGAAAGCCGAAATAAGTAACCGCATCCATCAGCCAAGTCTTCGGGGAATGCGCGAATGATTGTCAAGATGATGATGCTGTTATCTTGCGCAGGTACATTGAAACTTCTAGTCCCCAAAGAAGAAATCACTTTGCCGTTGCAAACACCAAGCAGCAAAAAAAGAGGCCGCATTCAAACAGCTCATGTTTACCTGTGATGCTTCTGTGGCAGGAGCTGGAAGCCATAATTGAATTTCCACCCCTGAGAGAAGAAAGCTAATAAAGTGAAGAACAATCATTTTCAGGTTCCATCTCTGCACTTAGTACAAATGCTGCAAGAACAGTAGAGGGCATGTCATTGGCTAGAGTGTAATCCACGGGATGTGCTGAGGTTGGGGATTGGATAGAAGCCTTTGGGACAGCGAAGCTATTCTTGAAGGACATTGTATGCCCGAATAACACTAACAGAAATGTTGTGTCTTAAATATCGTTCATAAAAATACTGTCCCGTTGAGTGTAGCGTTTCTACTATTAACTTCAGGTAGATTATTAGGTTATCCTGTATGTTTCTCACCTATAGCTGTACCTTTATGAATCCCAACCTCAGCCAGCTAGTGTTCTAGGGATCATGAGTTTGCTGATCTTAAAAAGATTCCTGGTAGACAAACTAAGGTAGGACAGTTTGGCATTAGTATCATGCCTCATGCACAGCTGCAGGAGCTAATTTAGTACATTTAGGGGCATATTTATCAAGGCGTTGCAGTGTGTTTGCACCACGCTAAGTGGTGCATGCATGACGCAAACACTACAATGCGATTCATCAAGCCACGAATACCTACTTTGTGTGGTTCCCTGAGTGTCTTGATGAATCAGGAGTAACGCAACACAGCGTAAATCGCTTCGTTGCGTTACTCATTCCCAAGGAGGTGTTCCATGGGCGACGTGTGGGTGTTTCCATGCAACTCCCATGTATTTTGACGCATGCCCAGTTTTACCATTACTGGTAGACCTGGGAATGCACCAAAATGACACGCCTCACAGGCGAGGCATAACAACGAGAAATATTTTTATTTCTCCTTGTTACTTACGCTTTCTATAAGAGCTGCATTCTGCAGCACACATGGAAAGAGGAATGTGCCTCCCAGGATTGTTTTTGTGTAGGAAGATGCCCCAAAGCAATGCTACATGCAGCACTGGCACCCTTGCACGATGGTGCACGGGAGCCTACATTGGCGCTAGCTAGCCCATTGTGTGCCAGCGGTGGTAAAAGACAGGAATGCCCCGTACTGTGTTGCATGCGTCACATGCCCTTTCCCTGTAATGCAGCGCAGCAAGGTGACTTACTGCGCTGGCTACTTTTTCATAAAAAGGCCCCCTAGGGAATGTGGTGACTTATGGTCAATGGACGCGCAATAAAATTCTGTGGCTGGCAGATCAAAATAAAAACAAGCATTGGCATAACCATTAGGTTTGGTTTTAAGCGTGTTAACCCATGAAAATACAAGATTAGAACAGACTTTCTTTCTTGTCTTCGGTGACATACTGAATCCTCTCCCCTGTATACTGTTACGTAATGGATTCCCAAGTTCTTATACACCAAGCCTGGGCAATGAACTCCGAGATTTGTTAACTATGCAACTCCATTCCTGCACATAGCAGTCAGCTATTAGACTGCACCCACAAAAGCTTTGATAAAGCCACTTTACATGCTAAAAAGTATATAACATTCACAAAAGTGAACTTTGAAAATGAGAAATATCAGGCAATGAGAGAGGTGATGATTTTGGGGTCCCCCTAACCTAGGGGGAGGACCAAGCAGATGCCTTGAAGACAAAGAGCATATGCTGAACGATTCAGTGGTGGTCCCATCCTCTAAGGACCACCCCAGGCACAGTTAAGGGCAAAAATACAATCCCAACCAAAGGCCCTGCAAAGCATTATGGGAAGAGATTAGCAGTTGGCAGTGAATATTATAGTATCCAATATCAAAATAATTCTACAAAGAGCCGCAGTTCAACTAGTCTTTACTAGGTGTCCCTCACGAGTCAAATGCAAGAGCATTGAAATTATTACATCAAGCTACAGTTCAACTAGTCGTTGCTAGATGTCCCTCAAATCAAATGCTTTTGCATTTGACTCACGAGGGACACCTAGTAATGACTAGTGGAACTGCAGCTTCATGAAAGGGTTTCAAGGCTTTTGCATTTGACTTTTGAGGGACACCTAGTAATGACTAGACTAATTGTTGAAAAGCCAGGTTTTTGAGGCCTTGCTGAGTTTGAGAAGGGAGAGTGCAAGCCGTAAAGCCACTGGGAGCTTATTCCAAAGCTTTGGTGCAGTCATTGCGAAGGATTTAGCCCCCTCCCCCTCGCGCAAACAAATTCGCATTAAGGAACCTCTGGCAAATTATCTCCAGCTAATCTTATATTAGAGCAAGAATCTTTTGATGGATTTTCTCCACCAACCATCATCCTTTTGCCCACTGGCAGCCAATGAAGAGCTTTGAGTGTGCTGGTCAACGAATAACAAGTGCTAACTTGACAGACGTGTTCTGTAATCTTTGCAGTTTTTTCAAAGGCCTTGCATCAGGGCCTCTGAAAAGGGATTTAC
Source organism: Lissotriton helveticus (assembly GCF_964261635.1). Classification (NCBI taxonomy): domain Eukaryota; kingdom Metazoa; phylum Chordata; class Amphibia; order Caudata; family Salamandridae; genus Lissotriton; species Lissotriton helveticus. The sequence continues at coordinate 1,165,463,310 of NC_136071.1, forward strand.
ATTAGTCCAGGTGACTCAAGACTGTCGCCTGGATCACTACCCGGGGGACCGGCCAGGGCAGGAGATGCAGGATCCTCCTCAGCTGTTTTAAGAAGAAGAAGCCCTTGATGAAAGGTGATTCATCTGACCCTCTAAAGAGAGCTCTGGGCCCAGGTGCATCCCTAGAGTTGTTTACCACTTGTGCAGGTGATGGAGATGAGGTCCAGGAACTGGATCAAAAGTCTGGCGGCATAGGATCAGAGATACAGGGAAGTCTCACCCAGAACACTTCAGGTTTGTCTGAGTTTAATTTTGAGTGAGTTTGAATGTAATCACTCTGATACCCCAACCATACCCTTGTGAATTGGTTCGAGTGGGTTTTCAGTCGCTTGTTCGAGTGTGATGATCAGCTGGGAGTCACCTGCATGATCCAACACACTGAGACCAAAATATTATATTAGTTTCACCATAGGGCATATGTATATATTAAAAAATGTCAGACTCAAAGCTGATCCATGCTGCCCTCCTTGACTCAAATATTTAATCTCATAAGTATATTGTGGTAGGAAGACTGCTTGCGATCACCCCTGTATATAAGGCCTATTGCATTCAAGTGCCTTTCCAGTTATGGCCGTCTCATTTAGCTTATTAAGTAAGATGTTACGAGACACAAATGCTGTGGACAGATCTAATAGCACTAAGGCCGTGCATTGCATTTGGTCCACCAGCATTCATAAGTCATCTACTACTGTTACAAGGGCCGTCTCTGTGCTCTTAAACAGGCGAAACCCCGACTGAGATGTCTCAAGTAGGTTGGCATGTTTTGCCACAAGTTTTCCAGCATAAAGCAGGAGGGAAATGGGCCTGTAATTTGACAGTATATCAGGGTCTGCATAGCCTGTTTAAGGAGTGGTTCCACCAAGGCCCTTTTCCACTCCTGTTAGTGCGCGGGCTCACCTACTCGTTTTACCATACTCACCTGGGCCCATAAAAACATATACACACTTTGGACAGGTGAACCTACGCTTCTAACCAGATATTATAATTTTCCTTTTTAGGACCTATACCACTGAACAGTTGACAGGGGATAACACCCATAGAGGAATATGGAATGAGCAGAACATCACTTATTTCCTTCCTAAATTCACACTCCCAATTCACAACATTCACCACAGCTTGTTGGAAGCTCTCCTTAAGTATTTTTTTAAACCTCTCTATTACTTTCTGGATGGTACAGAGCTGCTCTTGTGTTTTAACACTTTTGTCATCAAAACCTCCTCCCCCACACCAGCGGTGATCTGCACCCCATTATCTGTAGGGAGCATTGAAGAAAAACACTCTCTGTCAATTAACTCCCCCGAAAATGTATTACAACCGCACCGGAGCGCCGTGGCTCATGACGAGCTCAGCCTCGAAGAGGTTAACTCAAACTACCACCAGAGGGCCTTCTGAGGAACGATCTTTCACCAGAACTATATTAACTTCCTCAATAATATCCTCATCATCACACTCAATCTCCCTTACTTTCTTCAAGTCTTTAGTTGATTTACTACAATTCGCAAAATGACCCTTGCATCCACAGTTCTTGCAGACAAACTTCCACCCGGGTAATCTTTGTCATTTGACATATGACTCAAATTAAACACAATGGAAGCTTTTGCCCTGGCGGTTTTGCAGGGGTCCTGAGACTGCAGTATACTTGGCGGTTTAAGTTCTTTATCTAATGTAAATTCTTAAATATCTGAAACCATGATAATTCAATAATTGCTCGATCAGTTAGAAGGATAAAGATTGAAACGATTTATGCAATGAATTGGAAAGAAATGTCGTTAAGCATTTAACATAGGGTGGGTAGAGAAAGGTAAACAATACAATGGCAAACCCACATTTAATTTATAGTTGCCTAGAATGGTGTGAAGATCAACCCTAGCCACAGGCTGGGTTAAAGGACAGAACCCCAAGATTGCAGGGGCCAACAGGACAGAACAGATGCAGACCAGAATCAGGACAGGTACGGGCCAAATTGGATCAGGACAAGACCACCACAGGCTAAGACTGGCACCCACAGCTAAAGCGCAATGCCTGCGTCACACCTTCTCTGCAGCCAACAGTCAGACCCCGATTGGGTTATCGAACTCCTTCCCAGAACCCCGATTGGATAATCGAATCTTCTGACAGAGTGCTCCGCCAGCACCACTGCTCTCGATCACCTATTGAGTGCGTTGGGTCAGTGACAGGTCAGCTATTCGGGCAAGTCGGACAAACTAACTAGCTAAGCCTACCCTAGTTATACCATTTTCCAGAGCAGCGTACCACCCCTCAATGTTGCAAATGTGTGAATCCCCAATTTTTGATTGGACAAAAAGACGAGGAGAAGTCATCACACCATATTAATATGAGGTAACTTCCATTCTGTATTTAAATTAACGTTCCCTCCCATCAATTTATTTTCCCATGCACTTTTATTCCACCCAACAATGGATGTTTCAATAACAAATATATGTAAATGTATTAACATTTGTACAATTCAGCTTCCTCTTGTAGGGTTGAAAGGTCAGGTTCCCATGCGCATCTTCTAGCAAGCCAAGACTTGGCTTCCATTCACTGTCATGAGTCGAGGTTTCTTGGACTCTTGTGCGCATGTGCGGTGTGGTTTTCAAAATTGAGTTTCAGACACATCTCAGACCCAGAAATGCGATACATGTAAAAATAGAAAAGAAACAGTTTTAGAACAATGAATAACTGAATGTTCTGTATACCACTTATCTCTACACTATTCCCATTCATTTATTTTAACTATAGCATTAAGTATTAGGCAGAACGAACAGCTTAGCAAAAGCAGCGATGCAAGGTTCTTGCACGTTAAGACACAGAGCAGCCATCTTAGTTCTAGTGCGCAGAAGCAAAAGTTTCCCTCCAAGCAGAGAGATACGTCATGTCACGTGAGTGTGACAGATGCATGTGCAATAGTAAATCCCGCGTAGCAGCGGCCATTTTAGCGCAAGCGAATTATGATTAGTGAAAGCACATTGTTGAGCTTCCCCTAAATACTAAAATGTCGTGTAGTGCAATATTAACAAGACAAGACATGTTAGTTTGTACATTACGAGTTATTTTAAGAGGGTTGAGTACAAGAAAGTTGCTTTACGTGCGCAACCTTGCTCCATCACTCCACAGTAACAACCCCACTATTAAGTGAATTATTACAGATGCCCAGCAGTGGTGGACCTCTGCAGCGGCTTTCCACAAAGCGAGTGTCAGAAGATCTAATATGGTTACCAAACGGCAAAGCTAGTGAGAGAGAGCAGTACAATTAATGGATGTTAATGGTACCCACTTCTCAAGATGATTTTTATAGCATGTCTCATCTCCCTTTGGAGCCAAACTCAGATACTTAAACCACATCTGTGGTTGCAGAGGACCAACAACTGTCTTCATTAAGGTGTTTACCATGTTTAGCGATTTTAGCGTTTTCAAGATGGTAGTAATTTTGGCATCAAGGAAATTACATCTGGTCAACCAGAGGAATGGCTCTACCATACAATGCAGGGTTCATGACGTCTGTGCAACCTGAGGGGTGGTGCTACCATGTGATGCATACTCTGGAAGAGCTCAGTAATAAGGACTAGACTTCTACGTGCCTGATCAGACTTTACAAGGGATGTATATCCCAAAGGATTACTCTGCAGTGTGAACTAGACCATGTAAGAGCAGTATACTAGAAGAGATAGCTCTGCTGTATGATGCACAGCCTGAAAAAGCTGTAATCTGGGAAATGGCTTTACTATCTGGTGCAGAGGCTATGACCTTGTGCAACTGAGTGATAATTCTAGAGTTTGGTGCAGAGGCCATGACTCTTTACAACCAAAGGATGGCTCAAGCCTCCAGTGCAAAGGCTATATGACACCTGTGCAGCCAAGGATTGATTCTAGAGTCTGGTGCCGAGGCTTTGACACCTGTATAATATAAATAAATTGCAAAATTCCTTGAAGAAAGCTCAGGTGATCTTGGGAGAGTTGCAATAACTAATTTATAAGGTTACAGGAGACAGAGACCCCAGCCACAGTCAAGTCTAACCGCCCACTTAGCTAGAATGCCACCGTCATATCAGTCCATCCTAGCAAACATGCTCACAGTTCAGGTCATGACATCATTACCTAAGTACAGAACACCACATCACCTCCCTTACCCAACGGTAAACAAAAGAATACAAAAAGGATCTAACAAAGAAGAAAACAGAAATTGAATCCCATGAGCAATATACACAAAAAGATGCGGGTCAATGAACAAATCCAGCCTCTTCACACAGTCTAGTAGCTGATGAGACACTCTCTTGATACAATGGTCTCACCACATGCTTTTCCCTCCGATATTACAAGACCTGAACACAAGGAAGATGCATCACAGGTACCTAGGGACTCATCGTCCGCCGGATGATGTTTGGCAGCTCTGTTCAGGTTCCAGATTTTATGATCACATGTTTTCACACCCTTATTAAATAATTTAGTAACCTCCGGGGGCTGGATAAACTTAGAGATCTTGCACTCCTTTCTGGGCTATTTTATTTTAATCTAGCGCCCACCTGGACAATTGTTCTTTTGACCTCTTTCCGCACATCAAGAAGATTTTTCTTCCTTCCCATCTTTTCTTTTCCTATCTCTTTCCACCCTTCCACCTCTCCTGCTTGAACCTCTGCTCTTTTCGTATTTACCCACACTGGGACCACCTCACTATTAGGAAGCCAAGCCCTGAACAGTTGACTGGGAATAACACCCATAGAGGAATATAGAATGAGCAGAAAGTCACTTATTTCCTTCCTAAATTCACACTCCCAATTCACAACATTCACCACAGCTTGTTGGAAGCTCTCCTTAAGTATTTTTTTAAACCTCTCCATTACTTTCTGGAAGGTACAGAGCTGCTCCTGTGTTTTAACACTTTTGTCATCAAAACCTCCTCCCCCACACCAGCGGTGATCTGCACCCCATTATCTGTAGGGAGCATTGAAGAAAAAAACACTCTCTGTCAATTAACTCCCCCGAAAATGTATCACAACCGCAGATTCCACAGAGTTCACTATTTTAATTTCAGGCCAATGTGAGAATATGTTACTACAGACCAGTACAGATCTCTCAAACATCTTATTCTTCACAGGACCAAAAATGTTCACTGCTATATCAGCCCATGGACTAGAAGCTTGTTCTCTCAAGACCATTGGTTGTGTCCTGCACTCCAACACCTTATCACTGCATACACACTCTATACAATTCCTCACCTCTCTCTCACCCATTATGTCCATCGTCGCAACCAGTAGCTCTCTCTGACCTTTTCTTTGGTTTTGGCTATCCCCATATGACTGGCATGTGCATTATCCACCAACCACAACCAAATCGTCCTTCATCTGCCAAAACCCTCCAAGATCTTCCTCACATTCATTCTTACCACACCAACTACCAGAAATCATCCTAATCACTTTCTGCAAAACCACGTCATCTATTATTTTTTTTCCGGCACTCTTCTTCCCGTATGATGCACACAGTTATTAAAAAAACATTTACCTCCTCCTCACACTCATCACCACCAAAGAAATCACCTTGTTCTGGGACCTGATCAATATTACACATCCTTGAAAAACAATCTGCAAATAAATTATTGACACCAGGAACATACGAGTACTTAAATTCAATTTTTGGGAGGGACACCACCCACTTATGAATTCTATGAGATCCAAAATCAACACCTTTCTTCAAGAATACATCCCTGAGAGGCTTGTGATCAGTCTTAATCTCAAACTTGCTCCCATAAGAAATTTCCCTAAATTTCTCACCACCTTGAAGACCTGCAATGCCTCTTTCTCAATTACCTGGCAGTTAAGCTTTGTGCCTCTCAACCCTCGCGCTTTAAACCACATTGTCCTGTCCTGCACCTTGGATTTTTGCATTAAAACAGCACCCTGACCTTTTGCGCTTGCATCAGTCATCATGTAGGTATCATGCTTGGGCTTAAATCTTCCTAAATGTGAGGCCCTATCGAGAAATGACTTCACACATTCAAATTCCTTCTCACACAGCTGGCACCAGAGAAACACCTTGCTCTTTGTCAGCAAACTTCTCATTTGCTCCGTTTTATCAGCAAATTTTGGCGCAAGATTATTGTAAAATTTGGCCATGCCCAAAAACTTTACTAGCTCCTCCTTGTTTTGAAGTGAACACAGATTGTTGATGGCCTCCACCAAATCAGTTTTAGGTTTTATAGCAGATGTTGTAACCAAGTAACCTAGGTACTCTATTCTATATCAGTCATAATAAACGTACATTTGTCTAAATTTAACGTTAGCCCACACTCTTGTAATCTAGCAAAAAAACTCCAGTTGCTTATCATTGTTTATCAAGATGGGACCCATACGCCAACACATTGTCCTGATACACCTTGACACCATCAATTCCCTTAAAAATCTTTTCCATTGCCCTTTGGAATACTGAGGCAGCCGAGATGGGTCCAAAGGGCAGCCTCAAAAAACTTGAAGGTATCACATGGTATAAGAAAGGCAGTCAATTCTTGAAACGTAGGATGTAATTTTACCTCTTAGTATGTCGGCATTAGGTATAGTGAGAAGAAGTGTTTGGCCAATAAAGAGGACACAACATTTCATTAATGTTTGGCAATGGATATTGATCAGCCATCACTGCTTTGATCAGCTGTCTAAGGTGAACACAATGTCTAGTATCCCCACTGGCTTTCCCAGCCATAGCCAACCACTTTGTAGCCTCCACCTCCTGTATTATACCATTCTTAACTAGCCTGTTCAGTGCCAATCTCATACTATTCTTTACCAGTAAAGGAACATAACTCACCTTCGCCACTTTGGATTGTACATCTGGCTTAAAATGCAGGTTGTCCTTTAGAGACCCTAACTTTTTTTGCAAATACGTCAGCTCACAACACCGAGCTGAGACACGTCTAACAGGTGGCATCTCCTTCATACAGACATAAGAATTCTCATTAGGATCTAAATATATATACAGATCCAGTAGATGAAACCAGCTGATGAGCAAATCCCCCTTTATGGAAACATTAATTTCCCTCAGAACAATCCTGTCTGTAAAATGTAATTGAGCCCCAAAAATATCCAAGCAGCTCAATTGGTTTTCCACCATACCCCTTAGGCCATATATCAGGTCTCAATAGCTTGACTTTTCCTTTTAAATGCTGCTCATAAAAGTATTTTGGAATGAGTGTCACTTTGGCCCCAGAGTCAAACAACATTTTGATAGGTTCATCATGAACCCCTTCGCTGCGGGGGTTAATCCCCCGCTGTGCGGGGTGGGAGGGGGGCGCGCACAGCACCCGCATGCTCATGACAAGCTGAGCTCGTCATGAGGCACGGCGCTCCTGTGCTCATGACGAGCTCAGCTCGTCACAGGTGCATTACCTGCCGTGGAACGCTCAGCACAGCAGGGGAATTATCCCCGCATGCGAGCGTTCCACGGCTCATGATGAGCTCAGCTCGTCATGAGCCTCGAAGAGGTTAACTCAAACTACCACCAGAGGGCCTTCTGAGGAACGATCTTTCACCAGAACAATATTAACTTCCTCAATAATATCCTCATCATCACACTCAATCTCCCTTACTTTCTTCAAGTCTTTAGTTGATTTACAACAATTCGCAAAATGAGCCTTGCATCCACAGTTCTTGCAGACCACCTTCCACCCGGGTAATCTTTGTCATTTGACATATGACTCAAATTAAACACAATGGAAGCTTTTGCCCTGGCGGCTGTGCAGGGGTCCTGAGGCCGCAGTATACTTGGCGGCCCTGCCAGGGAGACAGCCATTACAACGCGGGCTTTGCACCGCGCTACCATTACGACGCAGCCATCACAACGCAAGTCGTTACAAAGACTTGCGCTGGAAGGCACTATATACTAAGGAATAGTATGATTTACTATTCCAACACCTTCCCTACTATTACGTAGGCTGGAGTTGGAATAGTAAATCATACTATTCCTAAATCCAGCGCCATCCACGCATTTCGTTGTAAAGACTTGCGTTGTGATGGATGCGTTGTAATGGTAGCGCGGTGTAAAGCCCGCGTTGTGATGACATACATCCCCCTGCCAAGCATATTATGAGTTTCCTCACCACCACACTTTTCGGTGCGACTGCCGCCATGAAAGGTGTGGGAGTGAGGAAACAAAGGGGGCTCTTCAGGGCTCCCTGGTACCTCACACCATGTTGATGCACACAGGGAGGGGGGGGCTCAAAATGTGCCCCCTTGTGTGCATGCCCACCAGTACCTGCACGGCAAGGATTGCATCAGCCCATGCCAAGCTGGTACTGCCTTTGATGTTCTCATTGTGGTGCATATTTCATATTCGCCCTGGAAACACCAAAGTACCAGACCAGGAGAAAACTCCTGGGGCCTCATTTATGAGGCCATGCGTCACTTTTACGCCGCCGGTGCGTCACTTTTTGTGACGCACCAGCAGCGTGAAAAATGTGCCTTGTTGCACCATATTTACAAAGTGACGCATCTACGTAGATGTGTCACTTTGTAAACCCCTGCGCTACATTATACCTACGCCGGGTAATATGTATGCAGGGGGGGCGTTCTGACGCAAGAAAGGGTCATGGAAGTGACGCAGTGAAATCTATAAGATTTCACTGCGGCACTTCTAGGACACAAATGCGTCAATTTCTTACGCCTGCCTCACAGGAGGCGTAAGACTGACGCAGGCCCTTTCACATGGGGCTTGCCCCATGTGAAAGGGAGCATTGCTGGAGTTGCGTCACTTTTGTGACACACTCCAGCAATGCGTCACTTTTGTGACACACTCCAACAATGTGTCACTTTTGCGCGATACAGGTACGTCAGAAATACTGACGTACCTGTAACTCCTTGTGCCATGATGCGTCATACTGTAAATATGAAGCATCATTGCTGCCGCAAGGAGGACGCAGTGAAAAGTGACGCATCGCTGTTTTCACGCAGCGATGCATCACTTTTCATAAATGAGGCCTCTGATCTGGCGGGCGGTTCCAACATGGGTTTGGCAGTGCGGGAGCGGGGCACTCCTGCACCCGCAAACTCATAATGAGCGCCTCAGTCCTCATGTAGACAGGAGGGTAAGTTCCTGCTCAGGCCAGTGAAGGAGCGCAGGTTGAGTACTCAGTAGAGAAAAAGTTTGAATGACCTCTATAAAGTTGACAAATATTCACACCTAATGATTACCATCCTGTTGAGCGCTACATAATTAACATCTTTAAAGTTATTTGTTATCTTCTGTAATGCAGGCACATAAACATCGCTGCGCTATCTGCGCCTCATGCAGAAGTAACACTTCCAAGATGTTGCGAGGTAAGAGGCTTTACAGTAATAGGTGTTCACATGTTTTATCAGTTCATTTCCTTGAACGCCTTTCCCTACTTTTAATCCAATCTTTCATTTTTGAAAACCCCTTTCTGTGGGCCCCATGCCAGCACATAATACGGTTAGAAAAATGTATTTTTCTGCACGTTTTGATTAAGTATTGATTGGTTTCTCAGAAGTACTTTAGTCCCTGAGGGGAAGCAAGCATCGTGGTCCAACAAAGTAGCAAAGAGAGGGATAAAAAGGTTTCCAATGTCAGAAAAACTGATATAATAATAAACACACTTTTTATATAGTGCTTCATAATATATATCTGCCATTTCTAAGCACTATATTAGCAGATGTCATCGTTATCCATGTCATGGTACTCAATTTCCCCACCTCATGGAGGTGAAACTTAAGGCTGAGTAACTTGTGACCTTCTGATCAGCACATCTGTCAGCTCAATAACATTCAAATTGCTGAGCTGTCGTGCCAGGGGAAACAACCATTACAATACAGTCATTACAAAGCACTACATTTACAGTGCAGTCTTTCCAATGTAACTGCCTTTACATCGCATGCCATTACAACACAGCCATTACAACGCTTGTCACTACAACACATGCCATTACAACGCATTATAAGGTAAGTAACAGGGAATAGTGATTTTTATCCCTACACTAGCCAACACTTACCCTATTGTTGCACTCACTGGAGTGGGATTAGTAATTTTTAACCCTACACTGTCCAACACTTACCCTACTGTTGCGCTCACCGGAGTGGGAATAGTAATTTTCACCCCTACACTATCCAACATTTACGCTACTGTTGCTCTAAAAGTATTATGGGTTGTAATGGTATGCATTGTAATGGTATGCGTTGTAATGGAATGTGTTGTAAATGTAGTTTCTAAAAATGTGTTGTGATGGCATGCATTGTAAAATCATGCGTTGTAATCGATGTTGCGATGTAAAAACAACGTTGTAAAGGCATGCGTTGTAAATGTTTGCGTTGTAACGTCTCCTGTTCGCGTGGCACCAGTATGTAAAACTGCAATACTTAGGAAATGTTTATGAAGAAGTGATTATGACGAAACCATTGTGAAGAAAAATTAATTTTGCATTACAATGAGAATTATGAAGAAATCCTTTGGAAGCATACAAGCATTAAGACAGTCCCTGATAACAACTTTAAGTGTACACCAAACCATCACCCTTAACCAATCTTTATCCAGCACCATCACTTTAAACCATATACTAATCAAACTAACCGTAACCTGAACTTAAACTTCAACATGCAGTAATATGCAAACTAAAACTTGTTATAAAACGCAGCAGCTTGGAGACAGCCTCCACAGATGTCTGGCTCAGAGTTTACCAATTCAGCTGGGTTTTTATCCCCCTGCCTATGATATACATCTCCTATTACACACAGCTAATCGGGCATACTCGGCATTGGGACTCTCCAAACGTTTATCCAATCATTAAACAACTAAAGACATTTAACTCTATTTGGCTATAGAATTAAAAAAGATTCATCTCTAGCAATGCGGCAGATTGACATGTAGACGCAAAGTGTCATGATTTCCATCATTTCTCAAGGCCTTGTGGTGACCACAAGTTAAGCACAGGTCATTGAGGCCTTGGACGTTCCTCAAGCTCATATTAAGTGTCATGAAATGGATGCTGAAACAAAATTGATTCTACAGTAACACTAAGATTAATGTTTCAAAGAACACTAGCCTTTAACATGATCATAACACTTGATACAAGTCTATCATTAACCAAAATGATAATGGTAGAACATCCTCTCTAACCCAAGTCTCAAACCCAACCCTACACTTTAACATAACTCTAACATCAAAGCTTAAAACACCACTAACCCAAATTCTAGATGGAAGGATGTTACCCATGGTGGCAGCAAACTGGCATCATATACAGGATCTGCTCATAAGACCCCACAGGTGTAGCCAAGGGACAACAAATAGGAATGAGCTTTGTGCAACAAGCCATGATGTGCTCTAAGGTATCCATCCAGGAGTCAGAGGGTACAGCCCTTAGGAAGGGACATATAACAACTGCCATAGTACATGCTGAGCTTCATCCAATGATGGAGCATCCATGATGTGAGAAGACACAGTAGGAGTCCACCATAGTTGTGGGAATTCATAAAGTTTTTTATGCAAATTTTACTACAACTATGCAAAGATGAGCAAACTTTACATGCTATATCCCACATGAAAACTGGTCATGAGTGCAAACTTTACATTTGAAATAAAGATGAGATAGTGGCATGAGAATAGTTTGAGGAGAACATTTCACCACAGGACATTTTCTGTGCAAATCAACGTACACAAATCGTATAGATTTTCACAATCAAGAAATGTCATGTCATATCACAAATTTAACAGAATTTGCGGGCGCGGACCGTGTTTTATCCATGCTTAGATTCCACCCAGGTATGACCAAGGGCCAAAGGAATGGGCATTAACTAACCAGTCCTAATTCTTGCTCTGAGGAGTTCCCATAGGATCAACCATAGTCTATGCTGAGGTCAGTCCACCATAGATTGACAACACCATTATGAAATCAGGGATAGCATACTTGTAAGGAGTCTGCCTGTATGTGACAAGGAACAACCTGTAGGCATGTACGATGAGGCATGGTATGTGCTCTTAGGAGTCCACCCAGGTGTGGCAAGGACCAACCTGTAGGAAGGGTAATTTTACAATCAAGCTTAGCCTATGTGCTTAGAAGTCGATCCAAAAGTGTGAAAGGAGTAGCCAACATCCAGCCACTCAAGGTAAATGGCATGAGGAGTCGACCCAGGAGGGGCAGAGTAGAAAGCCAAGCATTCATATGACATCACAGATGCACCCCATAGGCCACCCAAAAGCTTTGCTAGCACAAGCTTCATTGGCTGCCAATTCACAAACGCGTTCTGTTTAAGGTCCTCCTCATCACCTTTAGGGCCTCCCACTCCGTGGGCCCTCAATATCTTCACTCACGCTTTAAGCGATACGTTCCATCCCAAACTCTAAGATCATCAAAGGCCAATTTGTTAAAAATACCTGCCTTCAGACTGGCAACGAAGGGAGGAAAGTCACTTAAGGTGTTGGGCTCAAAAGCATGGAACAAACTTCCTCGACAGTTGCGCCAGATCACCTCTGCGTCCCATTTCAGGAAAGCCCTAAAAACTTGTATTTTCACCGCATCTGACTCTCTTTGCAAAACTCTGATCTACGGTCCTTCTCTGATTATTAACAGTTTAACCAGGTTTCCGAATTTCCATCTTTGGTTTCCGTTTTAGCGCCATGATGCTCCTTGGAGTGACAGCTGCGCTGTGCAAATGGACCATTACATTGCGGGAAACATACTTTACAACGCAACTTTCACAACGCACTACCATTACGACGCAACTTTTACAAAGCAAGTCATTACAACGAATTGCGCTGGAGGGCGCTCTAGGATAGGGAATACTTTAATTACTATCCAACACCTTCCCTACTATCCACGGGGACTGGAGTTGGAATAGTAAATTAAACTATTCACTATCCAGCGCCCCCTAACGCAAGTCGTGGTAACGACTTGCGTTGTAAAACCTGCGTCGTAATGGCATGCGTTGTAAAAGGATGCGTTGTAACGTCATACATCCTTACATTGCATTTACATTACAAGCCATCGACGTGGCCGACCTTTAAGTGCCAAAAGAGAGGGAGTCGGTCAATGAATCTGTGGAAGCAATCCATGCATGGTACAGAACAAAAAAAGGGATGGGCTAGACTAAAAGAAATGTGATGGAGTGGATGACGAGGACAGGTGCTCTCCCCAAAGGCCCTACTTACAAACAGCCATAAAAAGAGAAGATGCTGCAGGAGGACACTTGTGACCTCTCCCCCCTTTACCAAGATGACAGGGCTGAACAGCCTGGCAGGACATTTAAATGGTAGGTGAGCGGAGGGCATGTGACATGGCAAAAGGGCTCAGAGGCCGGGGGCAGATTAACAAGCCCCCTGCGCCACCAGTACGTCACTTTTCTGACATACTGGTGGCGCAGGGGGCTCCTCCATATTTACAAGGACAGGAAAAGCCACCCTGTGTGACTTTTCTTGTCCCTGTAAATATGGCCCTTCACACGCAGCAGTTTGCATTGAAGGGGCGTTCCATGGGTGTTGCTGTGGGTGTTTCCACGCAACACGCATGGAACAAGTCACATCTCCAGATTTATGAGAAATCGTAAATCTGGAGATGCGTCTGAATGCTACGCCACCCTAGAGGTGGCGTAGGGAGGCGCAATGAGGAGAAATGATTTCATTTATCCTCGTTTTTTCCTCTTTCAATGCGTGCTGCATTCTACAGCACGCATTGAAAGAGGAAAAAGCCTTTAGTGATTGTATTTTGTGCAGGAAGGTGCCCCTTCCTGCACAAAAACAATCTCCCAATGGTGCAGTCATTCTTGCAGCATGGTGCAAGGGTGCCTGCGCCAGCGCTTGGCAGCTGTTTGTGCGCCAGCCCAGGGGGCGAACACAGGAATGCGACATATACTTGTAAATATGTCTCATTCCTGTGCTCTGAAAGTGCCGCAGCGTGGCGCAGCCATAGGGCTTGCGGTGCTGCGCTGAGGCACTTTCTTGTAGATCTGCCCCCTGGACTTTATCCTGTAGTTCTGTTGCCAGGAGCAGGTCCTGCTGTGTGGCAGGAGGAATAATGCAGGGTCTGCCCCACAGAGGGAAACAGATGCAAAACAGAGAAAGTACTGACTGTGAGTCACACCAGATACCAAGTAAACTCCAGAATCTAAGCCCCAGGAGCTGCAGCTCCCAGTACAACTCTTGCTGAATATCAAAAAGACATAATGCAAATGAGGGCATCAGTGTAATGAGGATCATTGGCAGGAGATGGAGCCATTTGAGCAGCAGTTACTGCTTTGCTATTTTCTGCACATTTGCACTTAGATCACTTGTTTTACTAGCTCTGAGCATAGGGAGATGATTGCAGCTGAAGAGCACGCATTATACATTCCAGCAAATGTGCATTCTCTTTTTAGTGGAATCTGAGTTAGGGTCATGAGGGACATGTATAGTAAACAGCCACAATGTACACCTGATGAATGCACGCCTTGTTTGTAGTGACAATTGAATGAGTGAGGCTTGACAGTGTACTGCTGATGATAATGGTTTGCAATATCTTATGTTAATGTGGATTTAATTAGCATTTTTTATGAATTTAAAATCTAGCTAGAAAGTAATTGACAGGAATAAAAACGAATTACATAAAAAGTGAATTTACACTGTACCTATGCCAACAGAGCATGTCAAAGGATTTTAATTTTCAGGTGTTCCTTCATCAAAAAAAGTCCAAATTCTTTGTATTGATCACGAAGTTTGCTGACACAGACTCTCACCCTGCCGCCCCACGACTACTAAACTTCATAATAGTGAGCATGTGATACCTGACACCTGAAAGCACTCGTTTGGGGGCATATTTACAAGGGCTTTATCTCAGCTTTTTTGGCTTAAAAATAAAAAAAAGCGGAGATAAAACTATTGCCCTATTTACAAGAGGGTGCTAACATGCATAATCGCATGTTAGCACCCTTTTTCCCAACGCCTCCCTTTGCATCAGTGGGTCTCACTGGGCGTACCCCGGATGGACAACCTTGCAAATATCTCTGATGTTCACATCGCGATATTTACAAGGCTGCCCCAGCATTTTAGCACACGTTAGTTTTTGGAGAAAACCGCTGTTTTCTCCAAAAACTAACGTCTGCTAAAATGCAGACTTACCTATCCCTAACATTGGGGTGTATTATGCTGATATGACCCTGTGGGTCGTATCAGCAAGGTTACCGCCGTTTTGAAAGGGAACATCGCTGGAAAACCAGCGATGTTCCCTGCAAAACAGCGATAACCTCGCTATCTCTGAAACTTTTATCGCCCTGGAGAAACGCGTGGTTAATAACGCGCTACCAGGGCGATAAATTCCAGAGATAGCCTGCGATAATAAAATTATCACTGAGCACGGCCAGCGATAATTATCGCTGGCCGTTGATAATATGCCCCAAAGTTTTCTGCAGACACTGGCCCCTCACTGCACCCAGACCAGAGCCCCCGCTCAACTTCAGCCCACTGAAGCATCCAACAGTCATTCAAGAGGTCGAAACATGTAGGCCGGTCACTGGGCATACACGGACCTAGACTCTGATACTGCAATCATCTCAGAAAACCTTTGAAAACCGAACTAACCAGACCTGCCTTATGCTGAAACCAGCTCAGGACAGGGGTCACGACTATCAAATTTCAAACACAGCTGCTGTTTGGACTCTTACCTCCCCTTTCCTACTATCTGCTCTGTCTCCATCTACCTCTGATGTAAACAAAATGAGACACACAGTACATTGTAGCAATCCTTAATAAATGGATATGGAATAATAAAAATGTCAGTGACTCTGCTTTGCCTACAACTCTCCTACTTTTAAGAAGATTGTCATGTTATTATGTTATGTTGTGTTAAATTACAGATATTTCTATAATGCTGTATTTCCTTTCATATGACCGTGCTTCTCTGTTTGGGATTTTATGTAAAAAAAACACCCATTAGATTCAACTGCTCTCCCCCATCCAAATATGGCTGATGCCCCTGGGCTGAACCTCTGAATGTTGTTTTTGTACTTTCAAGTTTAAGATGAATTATCTGTGGTGCTGAGTGAACCAGAGGCATTGGAAATCCTCATGGGTAATAGTATCTCGTGTCCCCTTACTTCCTCCTTTCCTCGAACCAAGAGTGAACGACAATTTGGATCGGCTTTTAAGACTTTAGGGCCAGTGGTGTGTGAAGCTGCAGTGATTTTCCTTTACAATTTTCGTACAGATGTTTGCCAGACTTTGTAAACTGTGTCATCTCTGCAAAGGTTGCATATTTTAAATTGCAAGGAAGAAATGTAGCAAAGGTGGGTTAGGTAGGCATAATTGGAGCAAAAAAGCAGTTTTAAGTGGGACAGTACAAATTATTCTGCAAAAACTGTTGTTCAAGACTTTTCTCTCATAGTAAACATTCTGTGAAGTGTTCAAAATTGGCAACCATGTCAAATTGAAAAGGTTTTGAGCTTTGCAATATTTTGACGGTGAAATGTAAGTTCTGCCCACCCGTATTTATGCCTGTGTGACCTCTCACCCTGGCTCTGTGCCATGCATGCAACCCCTCTCTCATGCCACCCTTTCACCACAGCAGGTCATTTTATAAATCTGGTGGCCCATCTGACTAGGCCGTTCATGTTTCATGAAGAAACTCCTGCCAAGCAGCATGGCCGCAGTCTCAGTTTGAGATAGAGCAAACATAGGCCACCAATGATGACCCAGTACGAGGTCAGGGGTCACAGGCTGGAGAAGAAACACAAGGGGCGCAGGCTGGCTTGGAAAGCAGACCCAGGACGGATCTGTGGGCAGTAGAGCTGCGCCCGAATAGCAGGAGATGTGTGTACTGAGGGGCAGATTTACTAGCCCCTTGCGCCTAGTTTACACCGCCGTTGCGTCACTTTTGTGACGCAGCGGCGGTGCAAAACCAGCGCCATGCTGCGGGGTATTTACAACGTGATGCATCTGGGAGATGCGTCATGTTGTAAAGCCCTGCGCCACATGTGGGCGTTCCGGCGCAGGGGGGCGGGCGTTCCGGCGAAGGAACGCCTCCCAAAAGTGGCTGAGTGAAATCTACAAGATTTCACTCAGTCACTTTTAGGCCCATGCTGCGTCAAAACCCTGTGCCTGCTGGAAGCAGGCGTAACGATTGACGCAGCATTTTGAGGATAGGGCACCCCGAGCCTTGCTGGAGCTGCATCGCCAGCAATACGCCGCCTTACGGCAGCAGATGCGTCACGCATCTGTCAATTTTTTCCCCATGGTGCGCAGCATTGTAAATGGGGCACATCCATGGTGGCGGAGCCGTGACGCACAATAACTGGCGCATCTGTGCTGATATGCAGGGATGCACCCGTTTATTGTAAATCTGCCCCTGAGTGCTGATCTACCACAAATGCAAGCCGAGGAACCAAGAGGCTGCAGCTGTGGGGTATTTCAGCAGGACCGTGCCCATGATGGACATTCTGCTGTGAGTCCAAGCATAAGCAGGGGAATGCGTGTCGGCACATGGCACCCAGGGGCGGCTCTTCCATTGGAGCGTCGCCCCACTCAAATGCCCCCGAGATTAAAAACAAAAGGGTAAATTCATTGTTACCATTTTATTATTCACCCTGACATCCTCCCATCCTGAACAAGAGTCAGGATGGGGGCGGGGCCGCTGCTGAATGACAGCAGCAAGGACTAGGAGGAGGGTGGGTTGTATGTGCACTTTTCGAAGTGCGCATGTCCCTTTGGCCGACTGTCTTCTGACTGTCAGCCAGGCATGCGCGCATTAAATCCTCTAACCCAGCTGTCTTAAGACAGCTTGGTTAGAGGCACTGCAAGCCTCCATAGAGCTGTTGTGCACCGAGACAGGCCGCTCCCTCCAATGAAGGAGCTGCTCTCATGCTGGTGAGATCAACACCCTGATTGGCCAAGGGAGTTTACTGGGGGCCGGGCCACATCGCTACGAGGTCTGGAGCAGGAGGCCCTGCTGTCAGGTAAGTGTTCCTTTTAATATATTTAAAGTTTATATTTGCATGCGAACCCTTTTATTATGATTTTTTAAAATGTTGTTTAAGCGCCCACGTCCGCCACCCCCATCCTGTTGATGGCAGCCGCCACTGATGGCATCTTCAGGAACCCTTCAAAACCCTAACTATCCCATGTAAAGCTATTGTGATAGCTGTGATTCTGCAAACTTTGGCAGCTTGTATAAGCTCATGTGTTATGCAATAAAACATCATTAAAATAAATTTACTTGAAGTGAAATGAAACTAGCCCATGTTTCTGGAGTTGAGTAAAGTGAAATGGCCAATGCCATTGAAAATGGTGATGGAACCTGACATTCTGGCACCTGGTATATGCGAAGGCGTTAAGCAATGCATTCTGATGCTTTGGGCCCAGTAGGGATGCAGGTACCTGAAGCATCAGTGGCATAACAAAACTTGAGGGGGGCCTCCCCGCAGAGTACATGGAGGGGCCCTCCCTGCGGAGCCAGTCCGGAACTCTCAGGCCAGGGTACTGTGCCGAGGGGCCCCCGTGGAGCTCACCACCACCCACTCCGCGAGGGCTGGGGAGGCCTATGTTACGCCGGATGTATGACGGTACAACGCGTGGTATTACCACGCGTACCGTTACAACGCAGGTTTTACAACGCAAGTTGTTACAATGACTTTAGTTGGGGGGCGCTAGAAAGTGAATAGTTTAATTTACTATTCCAACTCCAGTCCCCGTGGATAGTAGGGAAGGTGTTGGATAGTAAATTAAACAATTCCCTATCCTAGAGCGCCCTCCAGCAAAAGTCGTTGTAACGACTTTCGTTGTAAAACCTGCGTGGTAATGGTACCACGTTGTAAAAGTTTCGTGGTAAAGGATGTTCCCCGTTACGCCACTGTAAAGCATGCTGCTGTCCTGCAGCACAAGTCCTGGTCGAGAGCCACAAGGCAGGAGCAATGCTAGCAGGTACCTTGACCACAGGCACGTCTGCATAAGACAAGGTACTCAACTGTGACTATATTAGCGTGCTGTGATGTAAGGGTTGTGTATAAATTAACCTTAATATGTGTACTTAGCAAAGAAGTCCATACACCTCTAAGTCTTAACTTGGAGCTGTAACGTCACATTATAAAGGGGAATTCTTATTTTCTGTGGAAGGATATGCCAATTTAGTGCAAGAAACTCCCTATTTTTGTAAACGTTTTCAGGTCTGCGGATCTGGAGTAGGGTCTGGTGAGCCAAAAAGGAAATCCCACCTCTTCTGATCACACTTACGTGGGTGAGATATCCCGGTTTGTGTCCTTAGACCCTACATTTGGATCTGTGGATTTGATACATTTGTGAATGCAGAGGTGTCCAAATCTGATTCATGGACTTGGACAGCCGCGGACGGTAGTGGGAGTACCGGCCGGGCGGTGATGTGGGGAGGGGGAGGGGCAGGGTGGGGGGTAGTAATGTATGGATTTCGGACTTTAAAAGGTAAGTAAACATAAGAATAAATAAAACGAATTTCGTTGCACACACTGCGTCGCATTTGGTGATGCAGTGTGTGCAACGAAATTCGTTTTATTTATTTTTATGTTTACTTACCTTTTAAAGTCCGAAATCCATACATTACTACCCCCCACCCTGACCCTCCCCCTCCCCACGTCACCGCCCGGCCGGTACTCCCACTACCGGCCGTGGCTGGACTTGGAATAGATCCCGCAGTCTTTTAAAGGTTTGGACTCTCATCGGATCTCCTCTTGTAGTCTGCAGACACTATGAGGGGTGTCCAACGAGGTTCTGCGAACTCTGTCCTAGGTCAGGGGACTTTTTTTTTTGTTCTAATATCTCTATTAGTTTGAGAGAAGAAATGTAAACAATTAAAATACCATAATAAGCAATGCAACCAAAAAGAGAGTTACACAATAAATAAATAGATAAATAAGCATTCATCAGTATAGATATAATCAATGTCATATATATCACCGACATATCTTTTGAAAGCGCTTGATGTGTCAGGTACATGGTAACTCATCTGCAGGGATCATATAGTGAATTGAGGAGAAATATGTTTACTATGAGTTGAAAGAGATCCCAGTATAATTGGTCAAGGAGGCCCTCATCAAGATTTTACACGAATCCAGCAGCCAACGCGCGTAAACTTCTTATGGAAACAAAAAAACATTCTAGAAGGTCCTCAATAACGGGCAGAGAAACCCAAGAAAAGTTTGCACCGGTCACAGACCAGTGTCTCGAGATACTTTGCTTCAAGCAAATAAGACCCACAGGAGACAGTCAGACTGCCCAATTCAACAAGAAGTATCAGGGAGAGAGTAGTGTTTCTGTATCATACACATGCTCTCCTCAGAAAAGAAAACTTATCCTCAGTCCAGGTCTTAGGGCTCAACCTTCATCGGGCGTCTGCTCCAGTCGGCTCACTTACAATTTGCAATGGAACTAGGGGCATATTTACGAGTGCCTCGAGTCATGCTTGCACCACACAACTTGGCACATGTGCGACGAAAAGCCCCAAGCCATATTTATGAAGCCACCAAGGCTTTGAATGGCTTCACAAATATGGAGTAATCCAACACAGCACAAATCACTGCATTGTCTTACTCTGTGCAAGGGAGACATTCCATGGGTGTTGCGTGGGTGTTACCACACAACTCCCATGGTTTTTTATGCATTCCAAGATTCACAAGGACTTGTAAACTGGGAATGCGTCAAAATGTTACACCTCCCCGAGGTGTAATGAAGAGAAATGCCTTTTTTTCCCCTTTTTTTTCTTCTTTCTGAATTCTGCCGCACACATAGAAATAGAGGATCACCTCTATGGATTGTTTTTGTGCATGATGGTGCCCACTCCTGCACAAAAATAATCCTAACTGTAACACAGGCACCCTTGCATCATGGCTGCATTGGTGCTAGGCTGCCAAAATAGCGCCAGTACAGGGGGGAAGGACAGGAATGCACAAAATTCGATAAATACGGATATTCCTGCCTTTTCCTGGTGATGCTAGGAAGTGTCCTGAGATGCCCTGCACCACCATTCTGGTAAATATGCTCCTAAGTGTCTCACAGGTGAAAGTTGGATGAGCCTCTTTAAAGAAGTAAATACCACTTGAGAGAAAGACAGTCTTCAAGGCTCGCTGGACTGAAGATGTCTCACAACAAATTTGCATTACTGCACAGGAAGAAAATGCCATTAGAGTCTCTACCATACAGGGGTATAAGTAAACAGATATAGAAGGACTTGGAGAGAACTAGGTCAGGTCAAATATCTTTATTCGATTGTATACATTTGACAATCATAAAAGTACATTTCATGGCATAAACATTTGACACAAAATATAATAAAAAACATTTGACACAGAATGTAATAAAAGATAAAATGTATCAAAAAGAGCAACGGGCACAGGCAAAATAAGAAGCTAAGAGGTGTAAGTATACAGTTTGATAAAAATAATATACCTATCAGTAGCACAATTAATTAACCTTCCATGCTTTTCCTGAACTTCAGTGCTAATTTTAAAAAGCTACAAATAAACATAGTACATTCACAGTTTAGCATTTGAAGGAAATAAAGTGCTGGTCTGATTTGTGCAAAATTCAGCTTTAAAAGAAGAGGTTTTAAAACCGTTTGCGGGGAACTATATAGTAAGAACAGATAAATAAAAAGTGTGCCAGATCTTGCGGAGACTTATTGTCGCAGCCGCAAGCTGGCAACACTTGACCTCTATGGGCCCCACTTGGTACAGCTAACAACAGATGAAACAGGTCAAAACGAAACCTTGTCAGCAAAAAATGTTCAAAACCAGACATGGGTCAAGATAGGTAGGGTTCCATTTGTGGACAGGTTTTTGTCAGAACATGCGACCTCACACTGTTTTTCTTGAGCTCTTTTTCTTCCCTAGCTAGGTACCTAGATGACATAAAAGTGTTCTTCACATAATTTACATCAGATTTGGTAATTGACTCTGGGGCTAGGAAGAGGTCCACCCGTCCCATTTCAAGAAGACATCTTCTGACATAACTTATCCATGGGATTTTGTGCCTCCCTTCCCACGATAGTGCTTCGTGTAAGATGTGTCTGGTGAGGGGTATGTCTGTATTCAGCCAACAATTTAACCAACATAACAAAGGATTTGCAGCAATTCTATCGCTTAAAAAGGGCATGCCCAGTTCCTCATGGACTGAAAAGTTTGCCGTTCCCCTTGGGACCCTTTGCACTTGTTTTAAGAAGTTATTTTCAGTAACCTCAAGGTCGTCAAGAGGAACAAAGCCCCATAATTCGCTCCCGTAGCACGCGACAGCCGTGCTTTTAGCTTGGTATAGCTTCATCAGGGCAGCCACTGGGCTATTTCCCATTTTCCTTGCGAAATCTATTATTGCTGCGTTTGCCCGCACTACTTCCCCCTTCTTCTTTCGTACCGCTGGTGCCCACGTTAGTTTGTGGTCGAAAAGAACACCAAGGTATGAAAAGGTCTTGGTTATCGGTATTTTTTCGCCGTTGACTGAGTAGGGTATAACTTTTTGGGGCCTAATCCTGTCGTCATGGCAAAAGATTTCGAATTGTTGATGCTCAGACCTCGAGAGTTCATGAATACATGGAAGGAATCTAGCAAGATTTGAAGGCCAATAGCAGTTCTAGAAATTAGGACGGCGTCGTCCGCATATAGCAGGACGGGCACGCCCTTCCTTCCTATGTATGGATAGTCTGTACCCGTTTTTAAATAAGTGTTCCTCCAAATCATTAATATAAAGATTAAAAAGAAACGGGGCTAAAATACACCCCTGTCTGACTCCCCGGTTTATCCTAAAATCCCTGGTTACTTTCAGGTCTTGGGTACAACGGACATTGGCTCTTGTGTCTGAATGAAGATCGGCCAGAAAGTTTATTAAGTTTTGCTCCACCCCCATTTTTTGCAGGACCTCCCAGAGCCTACCTCTGTCAACGCAATCTAAGGCAGACGATAGGTCCATAAAGGCCATATGGATGGTCCCCTTTCTTGCCATAGTATATTTTCCATTTATTAAATACAGATTCAGACATTGAGTTACAGTTGAATGGCCTGGTCTGAACCCGTATTGTATAGGCGACATTATATTATTTTCATTTGCCCATGCTACCAGTCTATTTAAAATTATACCCCCCACTACCTTGGCAACTGAGTTAATCAGGGAAATAGGTCTATAGCATACTGCACTATTTCGGTCGCCCTTCTTGAAAACGGGCACTATGGTTGAGGATCCCCAAGACTTGGGGCAGCCAATTGAAGCTCCAGCGTTTATTACTGCAGTAAGGACAGGCGCCCATAGGTGGATGTTGGATTTGAATAAATCGGGGGGGAGGCCGTCAGGGCCAGGGCCAGCCTTGTTGCAGGTTAAACCCCGGATCCCCTTCTCTACCTCCCCGGCTGTGAAGCACAGCCGAGTTTCCTCAAGAATTTTAAAATCAAATTCTGCCTGTGACTCATCACTTTGAAAAATTACACTAAAATGGGAGACCCACTCCTCCTCGGGTATATTAGTTCCAGGCAAAGAATTACTAGGATCATCAAACAATGGTTTATTTATAATGTTCCAGAACTTGGAGCTATTAAGACTGTGGGGTCGAGCAGAGTCTCCCAGGTGCGTGCTTTTACTTCTCTTTTCCGAGATGCCAGAGTTGCCTTATATTCGGCTCTCAAAAACTTTATGAGGGCAGAGTCTCTTGGGTTAGATTTTAATGCTTTTTTGAGATTTCGCCCGGCCTTTGAACATGCTTGATCAAACCATCTAGGCTGGCAATCAGACTGACCCTTCACTGGTATAGTTAGCATTTGACCAACTCGTTTTACCACATCAGAGAAGGCGTTTAGAGTCATTTCGGGCGATGTGGTTGGAGAGACACAAAGTCCAAGTTCATGGCCGCAACTAGTATTAATTGAGCTGTACAGAATGTCACTGTCCACCATTGACCATTTCAATCGACGATTTCCGTTTATTGACTTTAAGGACCCACAGTCTGTGCACGTCTTCCGCTGTTCAAAAATACCTCCTCCTACTACAATGGAAATGGGGTTATGGTCACTGTGGATACTTGTATGAATTTGAAAGTCAGAGGCTAAATAAACAAGATCGCTGGAGAGTAAAATATGGTCTATGTAGGATCCACGACCTGAGCCTTTATAAGTAGGAACATCAAAGATGTAAGCATCCGCTGTCATGGACATAGCAACAGTTAGGTTCCTATCGTCAATTAAATTGTTTGCGTGCGTGCCACGCGTCGAGTGGTCAAAATGAAAACCGGACCTGTTGTTACAACCTAGGGAGCCGATCGGTGTCATTTCTGGATTGCCACATGGGTGCACGTTAAAATCACCAGCTACTAATATGTTTCGGGGCAAGCTCGCCGCTTTGTCTTTTAAAAAATTATGTAAATGGAGAATGTTACACTCCCCTTGTGGAGATACTGCATTATAGAGGTTGATCAGGGTAAGAGCCCTTTTACCGCTCCTGAGCTCCAGAGCTTGGAAATGTCTGTTTTCAGTTTGTCTATTTGTAACCTGGCAGATAAGTGCAAGACTAATGTATGTTACCAAACCCCCCTTTGATCTTCCGCTGTTTGACGAAACTGCTGGTGAGAAAAAGCTCTGATAGCCCTCAATATGTACGTTTTCTTCTTCCATCCATGTTTCTTGGAAGCACAAAACAGTGAATTTCTTTATGAATGAGACCCATGTAGGATCTTTTACCTTAGCAGCTAGTCCAGCTACATTCCAAGATAGGAATTTTATGATGCTAGGTGGTGCATAGCCTGGGCCTGCTGCCTGTGTCGTATTTAAAGGTATAGATGAAACTTGATTACCTCTATCTGTCACTACGTCTGCATGCACTTCACTATTAGAGGGCAGAGAATTTACCTCACTGGAGGCAGAGTTATAAACTTGGGAGGAGGAAACTACTAAGATAGGCCCATTCAGTAACGGCGTGTTTTTAGGATTAGATGCTGACAGTTCTATTGTGCTAGTTTCTTCTGACTCTTGGGGGGAAATTGGTGCACTCTCTATGTTAATGCTCTTTCTTATATTCTGAGGTACTATCCGATTTAAGGACTCAGGATGGGCAGATAAGGGCAAGGATGCTGTTTGTCAATCAATCGCATCCAGGTAGTCAGGAGCTTGGAAAGCATCAAATCTATTTGAGATGGGGACCCCATATTGCGTATTTAAGTGGTATGGGTGTAAGAAATCTCGTTGTTGTGTGTGGGGTGATATCTCCCTTCTCTCTTGAAATATTGGAGGTTGCTTATTTGGCCTGTTCTCCCATGATGGTTCCTGCCTTCGGTATGTGAAATCTGTTGAAATAACCTGGCCGAAATACCCCGGGGTTTCCCTGGGTCGATAATGAGGTGCTGACTCAAACATCCCCCCCTGACCATAGAATGTCTGTGGTTTTATTGTGTTATATCCCGAGATGTTGGAGGGATAAAAGTAGATTAGATCCATCGTACGGATCAGGCTATTTGTCACATCATTTTTCCAGCTAGTGATAAAGTTAGCCGCACGACTTTCTCCAAAGTTTACCACTATACAATCACCCTCTGTCGATTTGAATCTTGTTCCCACCCAATCTACCCTTCTCACGTGGGAGATGTGACCGTTTATATGATGGGGGATCGGTCTATGTGTGGTCAGCCAGTGGCTCACCTTATTTTTTAATTCCACGTGGGATTCTGTCCTCTCACCGACTAATTTAGGTACACCAATCATAACGATGGTGTATGGGCTAGATTCAGGGGGGAGATTAATGTGTAGGGGTCTGTTAAATGCCGCTGGTTTTAATGGTTTATCCCCTACTGTGTTTGCAGTTGTAGGCAGATTTGAGGTTTTAGTATGACACGGCGGCTCTG
The DNA here is from genome assembly GCF_964261635.1 of Lissotriton helveticus. Taxonomy (NCBI): domain Eukaryota; kingdom Metazoa; phylum Chordata; class Amphibia; order Caudata; family Salamandridae; genus Lissotriton; species Lissotriton helveticus. Next base: position 1,165,489,134 of record NC_136071.1, read on the forward strand.
TGTGAATTTTAACTGATTTGACAGGGGAGCCCTCAGCGGCCCATTCGCTTTCATCGTTTTCAGTTTCAGGCGGAATAGGGGTACTGATCGGGGTTTTGGCCACTGTGTGTGATGTATTAATAGCTACATGGGAATTTGTTATTTGATTTGTAGAAATTCTATCACCCTCATGATTTAGCAAGGGTTGATTAGTGGCGACATTTTGTATGACTCTCTTGGCCCGTACATTTTTGGTGCTAAACGAGCCAAGAGAGCTACTTGCTGGCACAAAGGAGGAAATTGATTTTGGTGCTTTCAATATTTTTAGCATACAGGAAGAAGCATCGTTTTGGGCTCTCTCAAATTTCCCTAAAGCCTTCTCAATATTGACCACTCTCTCATTGATGGGCGACAGGAGAGACCTGACCATCTTTTCTATTTCACTCAGAAGGGAGTTATTTGATATCAATGACTCGTCTGACTGGCTTGGCTGGTGTTTTGCCATGTTTATTTGCACCAGCTGTTTTTTGCCTAAAGATGAATTAAGGCCGGAGTTGTATTTATAGTACGTTTAGCCAGTCTAAAGTTTGACCAGATATCCTTAGCTAAGTGTTTATGTTTGATTATTGGACGAAGAATTTTTCTCATAAAAGGTTTTGCTTTATGTTTTTTCCTATGTTGCTGCTTTACAATTGAGGTGGCACAACTATTGTTAGGGATAGGTTGCGTTGTAGATGATAGTCCCTCCACAGGTACATCCACTGGGACTAGAGAGACTGTGGGCGGTAAACAATTGATCTCACCAGAATTACTTATCCTAATAGGACTGCTATCCCTGCTGTTTACTAAGAGAGGAGAAAACAGATCTGATGGGGTATTGTCTCTGGTTTGGGAGCTTGGGAGCCCCGTAAACGATAACATTAATATTGACTCTTGGGAGTTCAATGTATTGTCCATGATGTTTGTATTGTTAGTTGTGTGCTGTGACAGTTCGGGAAAGCACAAATCTGGAGTTACTGAAAGACGTCTCTCAGTGTTTTGTATGGCATCTGCCACTACGCCAATCGTCTTCTGGAGCATAAGATCTATGGCGGTTAAAGTAGGTAGTGGCGTTTTAGAGACATTTTTAGTTCTGGTCTGGTTGTAGATCTTGTAGACACTGGAGTTTTCCTAGTGCTCGACATCCTTTAGCTAACAGTAGTGAATGATATCTACTAGATTGAATTTTAATAGATAGCTGGAAAATATGTTAAAAGCAGGGTTCACCTTAGATGGTATGTGCGGCACAAGATGTCAGGGAGGTGGCCCGTCCCGGCCTCCTCGGACCCCTGAGGGCCACAGAGGGCCCGCCCTTTGCCCGGGCTTAGCCCTGCGCGGCCCCGCGCGCTCCCGCGACGCGGGAGATGTGAGCCGTTTATGAGCGCCTCCTGGCGCGCTCCGCCTCTACGCAACTTCCGGTCGCGGAGGCCGCTGGGAGTTGTAGTTACACTCTCCCCCTCGCTAGGCAGCACTGATGGAGGGAGGCTGCGGCGGGGGGAGGTGACTCGCAGCGGTGGAGCAGCGGCGAAGGCGGCAGTGGCGATGATCTGGAGGGCTCTCTGGCAAGGTTGGTCGGCGGTTTTCAAATGATGGCAAAAGAGATTTTACAAGCACCCGCTCCACAGCAGGTGTGAGCCGTTTATGAGCGCCTCCTGGCGCGCCCCGCCTCTACGTGACTTCCGGTCGCGGAGGCCGCTGGGAGTTGTAGTTACACTCTCCCCCTCGCTAGGCAGCACTGATGGAGGGAGGCTGCTGCGGGGGGAGGTGACTCACAGCGGTGGAGCAGCGGCGAAGGCGGCAGTGGCGATGATCTGGAGGGTTCTCTGGCAAGGTTGGTCGGCGGTTTTCAAATGATGGCAAAAGAGATTTTACAAGCACCCCTAGAACTAGAAACCTGACATAGTTCCTTTCCTTCCAAACACAAGAAAGGGAAAGTTTCTCTGGTTAACAGGTATAATATATATAGACTATTTATAAATATAGTGATGTTAATTACCATTGCTGACATAGTGATTGTCATGTTAATGTGATTTCTAAGCCAACCACTCTACATAGATCAAAAGTCAGGGTCATATGCCAGCCAGAACAAGCTGAGAGAACCACAGGCAATATCTTCTCTTCATCCATTTCCCTTTTCTCAAACCTTCTCATACGCACTCACGAGTAATCGCTAAGCGCATGAATAACAGGAGGGGGCATTGGGAGTTTTCCCCAGCTTTGCCCGATGAACACCGAATTTCTGAGACGCGTGGACCTGATCTTCTCAGCTTTTGTGGACTCAGAGAACTCTGCAAACCCTGTAACATGAACCAAACTTTTTATTTTCCACAATGGTGGGGGTGCATTTGAGGTCATGCCTGGAGATGAGGGTGTGATCACCCTGTGCCTTCATGTGTTCTTTTTTTTTTCAGGTTGCCGGGGCCTTCCTCAGTGTCCAAGAGAAAATATTCTCATATGACCAGCAAATCAGAGCATTTGGGTCCAGAAACCCTGCTTTGGAAACCCAAAATGGAGGACAGGAAAAAAACTCTACTGCCAAATGGGATTGCTTTATTGCATATGCAAAAGTCTGCCAGAAACTCACTGGTAAGGCCAAGAAGAGATTCCAGCTGCAGTCTTACACAAAGCCATCATCAATACAGAGTGGAACGCTAGAAGCAGCCACAACCAGGTGCAATGCAAAAAGCTGAAAGCAGTGATTAACAAGTATGAGAGACGAAATCGTTGCTTACCGTCAAGAAAGAAGATGGCATCTTACGACCTCTGAATGAGCGTGACGGCCCAAGTACAAGCACCCAGACAGTGCTTGCAGGACCTACAGGCCCAGAAGAACAACTTCCATCACCTGAGTAGCTTATACTCTCAGCGGCAGTTGAAAAGGGCAAGGGGAATACGATGCAGCCACGTTTCTGAAACCTCCACCCCCATTCGACACTTACAAGAAGCAGAATATTAACGGCAGATGGACTACATGGATCGAAACACTTGATGATTTCATAGATGTTCTAGAAGAGTTAGGTGATAAGAAAATCATTAAGTACCTAAAGAACCTTACCGGTGACAGAGTAAAAAAAGTGCTGAACAAAAAAATATCCAAAGTTGATGAAATATAATACCGTCAAGTCAATGAAGCATTGGAAGCGAAAGTAAATCAGATGCCGAACGTCATCTATGAAAGGTACAATTTCAATCAAGCATGGCAGCAAGCTGGTGAAAACGATGGACGAGTTTATTGAAAGACTTGATGTGCTTATCAAACATTGTAGTGAATTTAATGAAGAAGAAGCCATACGTCTCCTAGTTGTCAATGGCTGTCTTTCAGACTCCTTCAGAAGACGCATGTTGAGAGAGATACTCAGCTGAGAGAAAGTACAAAAGTCCACAAAAGCCAAAACTATTTCACCATCCCTTAAGGAGAGGGGAGCGCACTGTATGGGGCTGAGCTGTGAGGGAGCTTGCGTCTGACTTAATTAGGCACTGCAGTAAGTAATTTCCTGAGATCCTTGTAGAGCTTACCTAAAAGTATGCCACTATTGCCTCTATGCTGCAATATGGGTATCAAACATATAATCAACAAAGCCCAATTCAGACCCTTACCATACTGGCAAAGGCTCAAATATACCCCGGCTTTAGTGGTGTACTGCAAAACTTTCAAAGAAATAACGGAGCTTGACGAATTCCATAAGATCAAGTACCTATCCTATGTTAGCGAGGCATTGGTTGAGCTTGGTCTTGGAGAGTTTTAGTGTTTTAGTTGGACAATGGAATCTTGCAACAGTTACCTAAGGATAAGGTAAAGTTTGCCTTTTGGGACCATAGGTGAGGCTAGGATGGTCGAGAAGCGAATCATGACCCTTTAACTAACTATTTTCTTGCCATCAAAATACAAATTGCATTTGAACCACCCCTTGACTATATAACTTCTCCAACTGCCAGACTTTTATATCTTGAATTGCGGAATGGTTCCTTACCACTTTGATCTTATTGGTCAAAATGGAAATCCCGTTCTGATCTGACTGCTGTGTGTCCAGTTTGTTTACAAACAGAAAAAAAACACTGGTTACTTTTATCTTCTTTTGCCCTGGATACAAGTGTAGGAGAGTACCCCTTTTTGCATGGTTACCCCCCACACCATTTTTGCCTGCCACTTGATGCACCTTGACTTGATGTGCCCTGGATCCATTCCAAACAGGTTCCCAGGACCTGTGTTCTTTCCCAAAACTGTACCTTTGTATCCACAATTGGCACACCTATAGCCACAGGTAAGGCCCTTGTAAAAGGTACCCCATGGGTACCAAGGCCACTGTGACCAGGGAAGGCCTCAAAGGGCTGTAGCACCTATTGTGCCACCCTTAGAGACCCTGCACTTTAACACCCACACACACTGCACGTTTTGGTGTAGAGAAAAGCGAAGAGTCGACATGGCACACATCCCTGTGTGCTATGCCTGCAACCCACTGCCTGTGGCCTAAGTAAGTCACCCCTCTAGCAGGGTGCACTAGACCACAGGCGAGGAGACAGTTGCTTGAGCACTGTGCCCATACAGTGTCGAAGTCCATTCTTCGACTTTGTAGGCGCAGCAAAGCCATACAGAGTGTATGGTCTGAGAGTTGGTCATTACGAACTCCTCAGCCCCATAATGGCTTTACTGAAACCTGGGAAGTTTGTTAGCAAACGTTTCAGCGCATTAAACCCATCCTGATGCCATTGTTGGTTTTTAATTTATAATGCACTCAGAGGGCATCTTAGAGATGTGGTTCCTAGATGGCTACCCACCATTTGCCACCACCAGACAGGTTTCTGGACCTCTGGGTAGAGGGCCTCTGCTCTCTGGGTCCAGAAACACAGTCCATCCTGGGCAGAGGTGTCTTGCCTCCTTCCCCAGGATGACCTGGGTCCACGAAAGGTAAGCTTCAAAGGCCTGTGGCCTTTGTTAGCTTGGGAGCACATCAAGATGATGGAATGAGTGCTGAAACTTTTTAAACACTCACCCCCAGTCACAGATCTAGGTTTGAACCATCATTCTTGTACTCACCATCCTACCCCAGTTTGGATCGAGCCATATGCAAATCAGTCTTGACCCTGCACCCCATGGAGACAGTCCAGCCCGAACTGCAAGGCCAGGTCCTCACCGGACTAGAAAATTGACATCCTGGGACCGGTTTTGGGGTAAAAAGTAAAGTAAAGTCCACATTTGTAAAGCGCACAATCACCCGTAAGGGTCTCTAGGCGCTGGGGGGCCGTCGGGAAGATTAAGCGAGCTATTGCCCAGAGTCACATGGTGCTGGGCTAACCTGCCGCCGGAGCCGGGGATCGAACCGTGGTCCCCAGATTCCAGCGTCAGTCGCCCTGGCCGCGGCGCCACACCTACCCCTCACCACTTGCACTGTATTGCTATGTATGGATTCGATCTGTTCTTCTGCCTTTTTGGGTTTGAATAATCAATAAAATTATTTTTAAAAAAACAATAGCATTCTTTTTTCCATAGGATCTATCCCATGTTGTGTTTTTTCCTCAGAAATATTCGGTTGACCTGCCTAATGTTTGAAACACAAGTAACTGTACTCTCAAAAGTAAATTGTCTTACTTACCTCTGTATTGTAGGACCCACAATGTGATACCTAGGCATATAGTCGATGTAACTGAAAAGTAACACAACAGTAATCCAAAGTAATTTCAAAGTATTCTAAACTGTTTTGAAAGCAAATACAAACATGTAACAATACCAATTTCATCTATAATTAAATTTCTGTGTATAACCTTGCCTTTGACAGTATATTTTACCTACCTGTGCCAAGTTCTGCTTGGTTCTAGAAATAAAACATGAATATACCTTTTTTAATACTTACCCAATTGGGCTGGATTCAGTCTCTGAGTGTGTGCCATAATTTCTTGCCTGAGTAAATACAATAAAAGCTTAATACACCCTCTGATAACCCTGACTGCTCGACCACACTACCACAAATAGAGCTGTTAGTGATTATCTAATTTAGCCTCTGCAATACCTCTTGGGATCCACAGGACTCTGTACACATTATACCATACTTTGATACAGTATATACAGACCAAGCTTCCTACAACAAGCGTTCAAGAAAAAAAAGATTCTCACAATATGCAGACATCTTGAATGTTGACACTGCTATCTTGCACATTGACTTTTGCGCGCTGAGACAAGAAAGTCATTTTTGTGTGCAGTATCTAAATATTTGTAATGGAGCTGGATCATTACAACCAAAGCCCTGGGCTAATTAACTAACAATACCTAAGGGTCTTTTCTAATCTTAACACACATGACATCTTAAGAGGGTATTTATCTAGTTGTAGATTGCACTTGTCACTTTAATGTTGTCATTCATTGTTCCTGTATGCATGTGTGGTCTGATAGCACTATCGCATGTTCCCACTTGTGGTTAGTACTTGTTTTTAATATGTTGTATATGCACGGGAAGGACTTCATGCTTTTTAACTATTCTACAAATGTACTACTGTGGAAGTGTTTTTTATATATGTATATTCAAACAAATAACTGTATCTTTTATGGTATTGTTTGCTTACAACCCAAATAAAGAATTAATATGATGATGATGAAATTACTAATAGCCAAAAGGACCGAAGAAAGAGCGGATCGAAAAGCTGGGTACACAGAAGCTGAGATGTAAGTATGGGCGAAATGTCGCGGCCCGCAAATTCGCGGTCCACAAAATCCGCGAATTTGTGCGAACTTGCAAATTTATTTATTTTGGCGTGTTTGCGGGGGGTTTTTCAGCACGTATAACGCGAACTTACTCATGCGGTCGTTTATGGGCGCAACCATCTTGTTCGCGGGAGGAAAACAACTCTGCAAACTCAGAATCAAGGTAAGTCAACGCAGCGTGCGCAAGATTGTATTTTTGAAGTGCGAACAAGCAAAAAAGTTGCGAACTTGCGAATTGCGGATTGTTTGGCAATTTCGCAGGACACGCGGATCACGAAATTGCCAAAAATCTGCACATTTCGCGAGCGGAATGAATTTTCAGCCCATGCTTACTGAAATGCCAAAAAAATACATCAGTATTGCCCATGAAGAGTGAGGACTAGAGTAGACGCATGCAAGTCACCGTCTACAAAGTAAAAAAGGTTGTGTTTTTGATGTGGGTTTTCATATCCGCATGAAGACAAATGTCCAGGCATAGACCAGACGTTTAAAGGCTTCTGTACAGAGAACCACTTTATAACAGTATGCAGAGCGAAAGAGAACTAACTGCATCAATGCGAGAAGAGAAAATGGGTGCCAGCAAGTTCCAGAAGCCTTCTTGCCACGCCACCAAAACAAAAGAGTTGCATCAGTTACGACAAGTAGAAACCAGACCAAGCCGATCGCCGTCACATTCGTCATACAGATGCTCGATCCAATATCATCATACAGTTTTAAACATGTATCTTGGTTTTGCTCTTGGTTCGTGGATTCCTTGGCTGGCTTTGCTAAACCTAGCACACTTGCTCGATATCTGCAAATCCGGATCAAGCATATAAACCCAAGACATGGGGCCCTGGCCCCTTCTTGGACAACTCATAGCGTTCATAGATCAAGACTCAGGTTTGTGAACCCTGCAGAGAGTCCAACATGGGTTCATGAGTCTGCAAGGATTCACAAGCCATGACGCAGTATCCTTTTCCGTTATTTTTTTTTTTAAAAGATGCAGGGCTGGCTTGTTTGCAGGCATTGCTGCCAGCCCCCAAAGCAGAGGACCAGACATGGCATGCAGCAGGACCTGGCTTCCTGTGGTAGGTTTGGCATATGTGGAATATGATTTAAAAAAAACAGGAAAAAAACAAGGTTAAAGTGAAGTTAAGGTTAGCTTTAGTTATAATACCTTACCAACATTAAAAACACACATGGAAATGCACTAAGAGTCACGTTATGGTTATGAAACAAAAGCGGGGGTGAGTGTTTGTATTGTCAACGCTCCGTCCATCACCACCTTTGGTTTTTCTTTGTTCGCCCTAACTTGGCAGGGTATGCTCAGACGTGAGTCCCTTGCTCACTTTGCCACTGGAGTCAAGCAAGCCTGGCTGAAGACGGCTTTAATGCCAGAAACCGGTCCTGGGAAGCTTGATTCCGGTCCAGGGAAGACATGGCTTGGCAGTTCGGGCTGGACTGTTCCCGTGAGGCACAGGGTCAGACTGATTTTCATATGGCCATGTCTGAACTGGGGTGGCGGAGTGAGCTAAAGAACGGTGATGGATTAAACCCAGATCAGTTGACTGGGGGTGAGTGTTTGTATTGTCAACGCTCCGTCCATCACCACCTTTGGTTTTTCTTTGTTCGCCCTAACTTGGCAGGGTATGCTCAGACGTGAGTCCCTTGCTCACTTTGCCACTGTAGTCAAGCAATCCCGGCTGAAGACGGCTGTAATGCCAGAAACCGGTCCTGGGAAGCTTGATTCTGGTTCAGGGAAGACATGGCTTGGCAGTTCGGGCTGGACTGTTCCCATGAGGCACAGGGTCAGACTGATCTGCATATTGCCATGTCTGAACTGGGGTGGCGGAGTGAGCTAAAGAACGGTGATGGATTAAACCCAGATCAGTTGACTGGGAGTGAGTGTTTGTATTGTCAACGCTCCGTCCATCACCACCTTTGGTTAGCTTGCAATCTATAACTCGTACAACATCAATGAAAAACATAAATGCACACCAAATTCACTGCTATGACTTCACTAAAAATAAAACCAATAAGTAACCACACCTAAAAGGAAAACATCAATACATAACAACACCCACTCAAAAAGAAATTAAAGCATTTGTTTGCTGTCTTATTATTAGTATCAATGCTATTGTGATAAGTAATCTAACCTGCAATATTGCTCATGTCACTTGTAGTTGCATCCTTCACATCAATAGTGAGGCCATGAGCATTGCATTTGGTAAACAATTATGGTATTCATGATTGGTCACTTTTATTGAATAAAATGCAGTGGCGTAAAAACTCATATTTTACATATGGAGATATTTCATTGTTCATTATTTAGATGATTAAATATCAGCACTTGTAATGTGGCGGTCGAAACATGCCTGAAAGGTGAATCGTGCTGGCCTTCATCACGAGTCTTAAGGTTCACAAAGTTGGCCACTAAAGAGCGTGGTGGCCATGATGCTGATGTGTCCTCATATGTCCATGATATAAGGCCCACATAGTTGGGATTCATAAAGGTAATTAGTGACATGTTTGAGCTGTTATAACTTTATCGACAAGAGCTGATAACCATATACCTCATTTAATTAACTAATCAGATTTTTAGGAGTTGCACAATACTTTGGAAGATTCTAAATCAATGTTTGTCTTTTCAATGAATTTGTATATGGCTGTTATTTATTGTTTGCTGTTGTTTCTAACATGTTTGCAATCATTTTAATTAACTGAACAATACATTATCTATCTATCTATCTATCTATCTATCTATCTATCTATCTATCTATCTATCTATCTATCTATCTATCTATCTATCTATCTATATGTCTGTCTGTCTGTCTGTCTGTCTATCTATCTATTTATCTATCTATCTATCTATCTATCTATCTATCTATTTGAAATTCCAAATATAATGGAATCAATGTAATATTTTATAATTAACGGAATGCTTAGTCCCCAGTACACAGTGGGATCTAAGCATTATAATGATCTTGTTTTCCTTTCTAGATAGTCATCTTTTAAGTTACACATACATTTTTTTTAGATGCAAGTGAAAATATAGAATTTATGTTTATTTATGTTATTCAGCTTTGCAACATGCAAATCAAATCTCAATCAATCAGGATTTATAAAGTGCGGCTAATCATCCAATAGGGTATCCAGGTGCTTGCAGGTCCCAGAGACAATTTCCTGCCGCTAAAATGGCGATCATTTTAACGAGGTTCTTGCTAATATGCCCCTGTGTGTCGTGAATGAGAGAATATTCTTTCAGTGGGTTGGCTTGAAGCCAACGCAGCCTTTCATTTTTCCAGATCTACATGTTTCTGCTTGTCATTGTCCTTAGCGTGTCATGGATCGGTGACAGGCACACCACTGGTTTTGTTTTTCCATACTGCGGTATTAACTACAGAAACCTTCATTCCAGCAGGCTTGCAGTGCACTGTGTGTTGCTTATTGGAGACACACACACCATTCTAGGTATTTATTTTCTTTATTTTTGTACTGTGACAGGCAAACCGGCAAGCATTCTGTGTGTTACTCCCTAGGTGACTTGCACACCAGAATATATTATTATTATGCAGCAAGTTTACATATTGTTATAGAAGGTATCCAATTGCATGAATCATTAAAAAAAAAATATATATATATATATATGTGTGTATATATATACTAGCAGCCCGTCCCGCGTTGTCTGGGAGCAATTAGGCTTCAGGCCCCCCGCCGCCCCGACGTTGTCCGTGGGTCCCCTGTAGCCTTCCTCCATATATTGCAGTATTATACCTCTATGTTTACTTTGTATGCTTTTGTAACCTGCACACGTCACTATTTCCTCCTGTAATGCACCGTTTGCTACGCTCACGATTGTCACTTTTGTAATACACCGTTTGCTAGCTCTTGTATTTTTTGGGCTCACGATTGTCATTTTTGCTTTTGCTTCATTTAATGTAACGTTTGCTTTTGTTTTTTGCTCACTTGTAATGTTCTCATGTTGTCATCCGCCGCTCCCCGCTCCTTAATAAATAAATAAATAACCTACCTCATCCGCTTGCTTCATTTAATGTAACGTTTGCTTTTGTTTTTTGCTCTCTTGTAATGTTCTCATGTTCTCATCCCCCGCTCCCCGCTCCTTAAGAAATCTATACTACTATTAGCTGACTCTGCCACACCCGCGCTGACTCTGCCACACACGCACTGACTCTACCCCAATTAAATAAATAACCTACCTCATCCGCCGCTCACCGCTCCTCCCCGCCTCTCCTCGCCGCTCCTCACCGCCTGTCCGCCGCTCCTCACCGCTCCTTCCAGCCTGTACGCCGCTCCTCACCGCTCCTTCCAGCCTGTCCGCCGCTCCTCCCCGTGCTGATGTCTGCCGCTCCTCCCCGCGCTGATGTCCGCCGCTCCTCTTCCGCTCCTGTACGCCGCTCCTCCCCGCGCTACTGATGTCACCACGCAGGTCGCGGCCAGCGCTACTTGCAAGGGACTACTTTTTTTTTATCGTCAATTTTTTAAATAACTTTTTTTATTTATTTATATAGCCTATGTCCATCTGCACACCCTGACGATTACAATGATGTATCGGGTGTGTGGATTGGCGCAGTGGTTCCCGAGTTTACCCGCCTCAAAGGTCCAAAGTTCTTGCTTTATAATAGTAGTCTAGATCTCTATATATATATATATATATATGTGTGTATATATATATACATGATAATATTAATATTAGTGTTTTTGGAATAAACCCACTATATTTCTATGCCTGCCTGTAATTTAAAATAAAACCAAAAAACTCTGCACTATGTTTTAAAGTATTGTACCATCACTGTTGGTTTCCCCTAGTACAACTAATGCTAGTGTTGAGTGGGAAATATAGAAAGAAAGTTTTGTAGGATATATGGCTGCTATCGATGGTAAAGATTTTATTTGCAAGAAGAAATATGCTTTAGTACACCATTGTTTAGGGTCTGAGGTAGACACATATTAAAACATTTATCACAATAATGCATATTAGGAGAAGGTGATGTAGTGGATGAGTATATGTTTGCTTCAAAATGTTAGACACAAGATTTAAACCACATAAAAAAAGTGATTCTAGAATGACATAAATGTCATAAGCGACATCAACTTCCAGGAGAGCCTATTGAGGCTTATGTAGTTACTTTGAGATCATTAGCGTCCACGTATAAGGAATTTAAAGAAGAATTGATTAGAGACCAAATTGTGGAACATACCAACAACAAGAAAATTCAAAATGTTTTGTTATCCACACCAAATCTCACTTCACATAAGGCTTTGGAATTAGCAGCAGGGATAGAAAGTACTGGACTGTTCATGTCTCAAATGTCCCTTCCGGGTGAACCATCCAAGAATATGACAGCTGTTGTGTGTTCTTGTGAAAAAAAGACAGAAGAGAGTAGGGAAAGCAAAATATTACTATGCTACAGATGTGGTAACGCCAATCAACTGTGAAATTTGTTACTGTGTCCTGCTCTTGACAAAATATGTCAGGTTGCAAAAAGAAATGGTATTTTGCACAAGTATGCAGATCTAGAACGAAACCGAAAACATGAAAACCTAAAATAGTTTGTAATATGTGTGAACAGGACGGGTTGTACAAATCCTCGGATTCAAGTGATGAAAATGTGGTGTTATCTATTGATATTACTCAAACCCAATCTCATGATGGAGTTGAGGTTATGCAAACGATGTTAGCACAATGAAAAGGCCTCTCTGTCAAATACTGATCGATAACATGGGAGTTGATATGATGGCAGATTCTGGATCCCCATTTACTACATTATTACGTAGAGATGATTGGAAATAATTTGGTACGATGGAACTTGTGAAATCTTCCATTAGACCCTTAGCATATGGTGGTAATCCTAGTGAGGTATTAGAGGAATTTAATGTCATTCTTTCTTTTAAAGGAAATTCCACTTCTTCCATTGTGTATGTTACTAAGCATGGTTCATTATTGTTGGGGTGGTTTGAACAGGTAAATCCTGGAACCATTCTGGACCCCAATAGCCCAGACCAAGTACTATTAACAGATACATTTTCGTGTGTGTGTGAAGTGTAACCGTTGGAAGAGTGGTAACATTTCCCAGGGTCTTTACGGAGACCCTTGGAAAATTGCAGGGTTTCAAACACAGGATTCAGCTGATATTTGGAGCTGCTCCAGTAGTATATAAAGCAAGAAGAGTCCTGCTTGCCACCAGGGCAGCATTATGGAGAGAATTGGACAAATTACAAGACCAGGACATTATAGAGCCTACAGAAAGCTCAAAGTGGTTGTCACCCATGGTTCTGGTGAGGAAACTCAAAGGGAGTTTGTGTCGACCTGAGGGATCTGAATGATGAGATCTGGGTAGATTGTCAACCTTTATCCAACATACCATGAATGCTGTCATTAATTAAGGGTTTCCAACTGCTTTCCATCTCTTTACATGACTTCTGCTTACCATCAAATAGCTTTGATGAAGACTCTCACCCTTTGACATCATTTGTCACACCAGAAGGAGCTTTTCGTTTCATAAGCAAGACTTTTAGGGTTACCTCTGCGTCTGCTGTTATTTAACGGCTCATGGAGGTATTATTTAAAGATGCAGAAGGCATCTTATGCTTCCTGGATGATGTGTTGGTGTTTGGTGATACCAAAGTTAATCTTGACAGGCTTTTAGCTCATGTTCTGGATGTCCTAGAACTGAATGGTGTCACCCTTAGAGCTGACACATGTAAATGCAGTGTAGCAGAGGTTACTTATTTGGGTCATAAATGATATGCTGTGGGTGTTGAGGCCAAGGACAGTTTGGTTAAGGCCATTGTTGAGGCACCGGATGCCTAAGGAAAAGATTGATTGCGATCAGTCATGGGGTGGATGGAATTTTATTCATGTTCGATTCCCAGATGTGCACAAATGGCACATGCTATGCATCAATTGCTGAAGAAGAGTAGGAAATTTGGGTGGAATGAGTTGTGCGAGCAAGAATTCACAGATGTGAAAAGAGAAATAGCCTATGCTATTCCCCTCAAACCTTTTGATACCAAGGATCCGAGTATAATCATTACAGATGCTAGCCAATATGGCCTGGGAGCAGTGTTACTGCATAGAAGGAAGGGCAGAGAAGAAGTTGTGGCATTTGCCAGTCATGGTCTCAAGAGTGCAGAGGCATTGTGGAGAGGGAGGCCCTAGCCTATTGGTGGGGTGTGAGCCATTTCCGACAATACACGTGGGGCACAGAATTAATCGTCAGATTCATCATAAACCCTTAATAGATATGTTTACGATGAAGGGAGCAGGTAGGGCAACTCCCAGATTTGCCAAATGGCAGTATAGAATGCAGGAGTATCGTTACAGGATGGAGTATATTCCTGGCATCAAGAACGTGATGGCTGACTGTCTACCAAGAGACTTTGGAAGAAAACAACATGGTGATTAATTAGGTAATGAGTATCACCCAGAGTGCCATTTCAGAACCTGAATGGTTAGATGCATTGAAGAATGCAACAACCATAACAAAAGTCATGACATATATCAATGAAGGTTGGCCTAATGGTAAAGTGCAAGATGAGTTTGTTGATGCGTTTAGGAAGTTCGAATCAGAGTTATCCAGCTCATGAAGATCAAGTCGGCATGAAAGCGATGAAAAGGAGAGATAGAGATTTATTTTGGTGGCTGGGTGTGGACAAACAAGTTGAACAGTATGTGAGAGGGTGCAAAGCTTGTTTTGCAAGTAACAAGATGCAGGTTATGTTGAAAATTAGTACGGTTTGGTGAACATTATCTGCGCCATCTTGCCTCTTCCCCTGATGCCACACTTTTTTGTCGTGCGCACCCGCCATTTTAAGATGCCTTGATCAGAGCGAACCCTTTTGCATGCCGCTGGCCCCTGATATAGCCCTTCGCCCTCACTAAGCCTGCACGCTGACCAACCCCCCTGCTTGCACCTGCCTTGAATCATAAACCCCTCTTCGGCGCTGCTCTGCCCCAGGCCCTCATCCTGTTCCCAGCGCGACACCTCCCTTCTTCCCTTTCACGATCCCCGGCCCTTAGATGCAAACCCCCTTTTTCCCCGTGTGCCCGTTTGTCTTCCCCGTTCCCAGGCCGACGCCCAGCACTGCCGATACCATTCCTTGCCCCTCCCCGTACAATAGAAAGCTTCCCCCACCAAAGGATCCCCGGGTTGATCAAAGCCCCCACTCCATGAGATCCGATCAAACCCCCCACATTCCGTGAATCGGCGGAATATCCAGCTGCGCGATACTCATCACCTGTTGTGACTAGGGTGGGGACTTCAACTGTAAATGTGTGTGGGAACGGGCCCAAAGGGGAGTTCCGGGAATGTCTTTTCCATACATCAAAGCTTTAACATGAATATGTAATCGGCAATAAAGTCATAAAACAGTGTATAAGAGGCCAGGCCTCAGAAATGTAGCTAGAGCACCTCAGAACGATACCTTCTGCCCGTTTTGTTGTGTTCTCCTCCGGAGAGAATAAAAAAAACCTTGTTTCCTGCCTTCCAGTCTCCAGCGCCTGCCTCTTCATTGATTAAATAACTAGAGGGTCACAGAGGCAATACCGCCGGGCAAATACCGATTGTCCCCGACCCGTCCAAGGAGGTTTAACAATTGGCGTCCCAAGCGTGGGGCCCATCAGCGACTCGTGGATCCAGTGGGAGAGGTCCCGACGACAGAGTGAACGACTGCAACGATCGGGAGAGCTCTTGCCCAATAGACCCTCGTCTGGCAGCCGATCATCCGAACTTCACTAGTTCCGAACAGACCTCTCTCGAGTGATCTACGGTCCTGACTGGGAACCATTAGGAGTGCCGTGAGAAATACGAGAAAAAGAGGACGAACGGGCGCTGGATTCGGAAGACAAGAAACTGTCCACATGGTCCGGGTAAGGTCGTGTAATCACGACAAGTTGCGAAATGATTGCTTGATTGTTTGATTGCTTGATTATTCATAAAATACTAGTATTACTCTTTGTTTGACCTATTTGGAGATTCACTGTCTGCACACGGAGAAACAGTAGGCTCCTTCTCTTTTGCAAACGGTGAAGGATAGGTAACGTAACCGTCGCGCCTATCTTTCTCCCCCACTGACTCTATTATTTCTTAACGGTTTTTGGGAGATTCCCCTCTCCCTCACTGATTAAACTGGGTTCTTTAACCCCGAACTACTGTTCACAGATTGTCTTCTGGAGATTCTCTGTCTGCAAACCGGAAACAACAGCTTCCTCTTTGCGGTTAGTGAAAGGGTAGAGGACGCAGACTTTTGCGCCCTACTTACTCTCCCCATTGTCCTTTTTCTATCCTATTTATTTATTTATTAATTGCTTGATTGTTCCGCGCTCTTGGTTACTCTTTTTTATTTTTTGTTCATGAGGTATTCACTGCCTGCAAACAACGTAGAATAGGAATATTCTGTCTAGTCTTTGCACCTAGTGATAAGATAGGCACTGCTGACTTATTAGTCCCTCGTTACGAGCCGTCATGTCTGTCTTCTCCCCATTGATTGATAATTGGTTCAGCCCGGACCGTGTATTAGAGGTGGACCATATAGCTCCACTAGAAGGCACCCCTAATAAGGACATGTTCATAAACTATGGATTAGTTACCATAGCCTATAATAAATTGTGGCACAGGTATACCAAAGAAAGTCAAGACAAACAGGGGCCACTGGCAGGATCCTTTGACCTTGATAAAATAGAAACGTTAGAAATAGCCCTTCGAAATAATAAGACAACGCCTATTATGCTCGACAGTCTCGGTATGTGGCGCAGAGAGGCTATGCAACGACAGAGAAAAGACGAGGACAAACCAAGTAGAGAAATATACCGACAGGACAACCCCAGGACACCGCTACCCACAAGTTATTCCCCGACACTACGCAAAAGACGACCAGACTTAGGGCCAGACCAATGCCCTTTTTGTAGATATGTCGGACACTGGAAAGCACAATGCCCGACTCTACTGAGCGTGAGTAAAGGCAAAGGGCCGACAGGAATGACAGATCGGCAGTATGAGAAAAAGCGCGAGACAAAGAAGAACCCGACTTACATAGACAGACCAGATAGAACCACCACGTTTGATTATGCCCGATGGCACAGATTTCGCCAGGACAATTTCAGCGGCATGCTCAAGTTCTCCTAGGTCGGGCAACGTCAAGACGGGAACCCAGCCACGCTTTAAGATTCACAAACGGAAAGAGATAATTATGACCAATAACTGTTTTATATTCGTCTTGGGTCTTTGTATGTCGTACTTGTACTGCCCCCCCCCCCCCCGTCTGAGTTTGTGTGTATGTAATGTACGAATCTGCGTCATCCCTCTACACGTGTTTCCGTGTTACTCAACCTCTGTTAAGCAGAAACTTAGCATAAAAGCAACCTGGAAAGAAAGAAATGGTACAACAAAATCCGTAGACCATTGATGAACTTGAACTTTTAATTTAACACAGCAAACAAGAAATAATAACGGTAAACTGTAGAAAATGAAAGTCAAACAGAACATCCGCCCCCCCCCATTCTGGAACCTTCCAAAGTAGGGCAGGGTTACGGCTACGCCCAACCAGCGGCAACCCATATAAGGCGGGCCCCGCTGCCAACTCTTGGTCAGGAAATCTTAACATATGGGGAAGCCGGAGGAGAGGCAGGGGCCAGCGGAGTCCAGCCGCAACGGCCCTAGGTAGTTTCCGGTAGTCCCGCCACATGCCTCCTCGGCCCAGCCGCAACGGGCCTGGATAGACTTGAGTAGTCCCGCCACATGTCCAGAGAAGAGCGAGGCACCTCTTCCTTTTCTCCTCCGCAACAGCCGCAGCAGCCCTGGGCGGCGGATGCCCTGTCCATACCCCTGCAGGAATGCGTCCAGGTCGGGCCGGGAGGGAGAGGCGACGCGGACGAGCCTCTCCCACCTCCACCGATAGGAGGTCTCCCAGCCCCCGGCCCAACGCCGAACACCCCCAGTCAGGCGATGGTGCCCATACTTGCACAGCACCGAACACACCATGGTGGCACCCCAGTATTTGCGCAGCACCGAACGTGCAATGGTGGCCATATTTTCGGAACACCGAACCTGCAATGACTGCACCGATACTCGTGCCGCGCCGAATGCGCGCCACAGGTGGCCATACTCCCACAGCACTGAGCACAAGACTTGGGGAACACCGGATGTGGAGAGACCTTCATGCGGGGCGATGAAAAAGAGCAGCATGGAGTGCACCGGGAGAAGGAGACGGCGCAAACGAGTCTCCCTTGCCCCCCCCAGGTGGGGGCATCACAGCTGCACCCCAGCTGAATGTCCCGCTTTCACACAACAGGGACCTCTTCCTTTCACTCCGAAGGATCTCTTCCACTCTTGCAAACTCAACGAGAGTGGCCCCTGTAGGGCCTCAAAATGGCGTCTGGGTCCGCTGGAAGGCGGGCCCCGGCCACTAGAGTAACTTTGACCAGCAATATAACTCGGACATTTGCCCACTGGGGCACGAGCCCCCATCTCCGACAGCATCTCCGCAGCCTTGAAGATCCTACAAAAGTCCCCGGCGGAACCTTCGGCCTCTGCAGGTTTCCGGTAAGGGACGGCTGCCTTGACCGCCAACGAAATAAACATGACATTGCCACTCCTTCTGTTAGCATGAATTCTAGAACTGCCGAAAAGGACTCTGGTCCAAACTGCCAGTAATGGGAAACATTTCCCCCTGATGCTACTTCCGGACTGAGCCGGCCCCGCCCAAAATGGCGCCGGTATCAAGAGGGACTTGCAAACACCTCGTGGTGTTCCTTCGCACTAATATAAACTTGATGTTCTGAGACTTTATATGATCCTTTGTACACTTGACTAGAAAAGACAAGGAGAGCTCACTCGACGAACAGTATGAAAGGATCCCGTTAAAAATGTTGATTACAAATGTACAATGTATTATATTTTTATAGCTGATGTATAACCTCATCTACGACGCACACATACAGTATGCATATAGGAAATCTGATTGCAACTATTATGATTATGCTTCTAAATTATGAAATAAATGCCCCCGAACCCCCAGCCAATTAATAGACGTTTTAGTTTCCTGCAAATGAATGAATAAAACTTTCCAATGTATTTGTTTCCGCAAGACGACACTCCCACTGTACGCGCTTTAACCATTGCCATGTCCGACCAAATACGACTGCACCCTCATCATCCACGTATTGAAATGATTCCGAGAAATAAAGGTTTTCGAAACTATGGACGGGTATTGCATGCTTTATTTAAAAAAAAAAAAAAGAAATGTGGGATTGGTGGGAAAGTTCTTTTCTGTGCACCCTACTCTGCTCTCTCTTTAAGGTTGAAAGAAGATGGTTGCCCAGCCCTGGAGGACGGATCGGATCGACAACACGACACTCTGCCTTCAAAGTACGCGACTGACTCATGAACTCTCGCGTGGAGGAAGACCTTGACTTCCAAGGATGGGTAAAACGAACGGTGTAAATGAGGGAATGTAAAAGGAGGGTGAAATGAAATGATGTAAACGTTATAAAGTACAACGTTCCAAGGTATCAGGGAACGGAGCTGACCCAAGAACCGAAGAACCTTAGAACGCCACAGCGTTGAAGGAGGTTTAAGGATCCCGATAGTGAGATACGTCCTTTGACTAGATACCTCGCACTAGGCACCTCTGGTTTCCTTTTCACGTTCCCCGCACACGACCTATATGGACACCCTGCCCCCCCCCCCGACTCCAGAAACCATATCCCCGGGGACTCTGCCCCGAGGAGGGATGACGAGTAAGAGGTGAGTAAAGGACTCTTGAATACATGTATTTAAATATGCGCGAATGCTGTTCCCTCCCCTCCCCCCTTTTTTTCCTCCCTCTGCAGGTTACATCAGAAATTACAGCCGAGGTGTGGCGAAGATCTGAAGCCTTGCCATGTCTAATACACGAAGCAGACTAGCGCCGCAAGGTGGTGCCTAAGCACGCCTGCAAACTACTCACGTATCGAACAAACCCGAAAAATTAGCACGACCTGATAAAAAGTGATCACCCTTAAACCAGACCGGACGAATGAACCCATGTCACGTATGATGCGAAACTGAGAGAATGTGTGTGTGTGACCGAGGCGCTGACCCAACTGGTCGAAGGACCGAGAATGCGAGAAAATGCGACAAAATGGTACCTCCTCTCTTCTTTCCTTTTCTCAAGGCACGTCCCCTCTACCCTGTCTAATACTCAAACTGCATGATTACAAGATCCTAACGCAGACCCGTGAATGTCCTTTACTGTGTAATGCACTAAATAGCCTTTTCTGACTACACTGCCACCCTCTCTGTTGCACGTGTACTATTTAGCCTGCCGTTGCACTCTCTCTCTCTCTCTCTCTCTCTCTCTCTCTCTCTCTCTCTCCTTCTATTTTTTTTTTTTTTTTGCACTCCCACTCTTCCGAGCGATTAACCCCGAAATTGGCAGACTGCCACCCCTAGCGCACGACCTAATTGGCTTCAAATACCGTCAGTATTTGCACAAAAACTTGTCTTTAATACAATCACCCTGAGACCGTGTCATTACCTCTCCTTTTCCGCTAGAAGTCAATGAACCGAGGTTGGGCCGTAAGGGAAAGGACAGGTAAGACGACAGAGGTTCCCTAATCTGGCCCGTAATAAGGGAACTACATGTCAACGGCTCCTATGGTATAAAGCAAGGACCTCAGAATACGCGACCCTCCCCGCCCCGAATTGTCGCAATACCCAAACAGGAAAAATGATCACCCCTGTTACATCCCCTGTATCAGCCGCTCCAAACTGGAGTTATGAAACTACCCCTCATTCCCGGTTGGGAGGAATGGGTCGATTTACGCCCTTACCACAAGTTTCTATGTCCCTAGTTGTCTCCCATAAAACCCCTGTCTTTTCTGATTAAGTACTCAGGCCGTAGGAAGCTACGTAGGAACCAGAATGATGTTTTACAAGGTTAAAAGACTAGACCAAAGTGAAGAAGTCGTTGAAATGAACCCTGTTTAGTTGAAAAACAGGACGCATTGATAAAAAGAACTGTTTAGCCTATGTTCGTCCCACAGCAAAATATCTGTTTAGTACCATGTCGATAGCACACAGTACCCTTGGTAAATATAAAGCCCTAGAGAACGGCATAACTTTGTCAAGCCCGTCTTACGAAGGTGGGTCTCCATCAGATAAACTGTCGAAACTGTAATAAATAATTATGAAGGAAAGCCATAATACCTCCAACAGGCCCGTCATC
The DNA here is from genome assembly GCF_964261635.1 of Lissotriton helveticus. NCBI lineage: Eukaryota > Metazoa > Chordata > Amphibia > Caudata > Salamandridae > Lissotriton > Lissotriton helveticus. The sequence continues at coordinate 1,165,510,054 of NC_136071.1, forward strand.
GGTCATTTATATGTTAGTTGTGAACCCTAAAATAACGGACGTTTTCATTTCTATCTGAAGCTGGGAGAGAAATAGACTTTTGTGATTTCCTTCCTCTACAAATTCTCTAAAGACTGTCTTTTCAAACTCGTTTAAGGGTACGGCTGTCAGGAGAGAGAAGGACCGGATGTGGGAGCACGAGGCCTGACTGCAGACTATGGAACACCTACGACATGGGCCAAGGCGAGACCGCGACAGAACAGAGCTACAGGACGAGGCACTACCTCCAGCAAAGTGAGAAGAAAGGGCTAAACTGATGCCCCCGCTCTATGTTCGAATGTGTGCCGAAAGGTCCCCGCTCTCCAGACTCGGTCATGAGCCCGCCCATCTGAAGTCTCTCGTTCCCCTAGTTTGTTCCTAATTTGGCCTTGCTCCATCCCCCTTTTTCTCCGACCTACCCTATGGACTGTTTTGTACGCTCTTCTTCCATCTGAACTTTCTGACAATCACCTCAAAGGACACAGGGCGAAAAGGACCTTTCCGACCAGAAACGCGAGGAAAGGGTCGTGCCCTGCAACGCAGAACTTAGAATAGAGCTGGACTTGTAGCTCCACCGCTGGCGCTCCACAGCGCCAACGAAAGACAACAAAGAATAATGAGAACTCGTTAACTTCGAACATTTGACATCCTCAATCACCGTTTCTGCTATGCCTCATTTCTCTCCCAGCCGCCATTGTATTGATCATGCTCCAATCCGAATCTGATATATGTAATAACCTACCAGTTCACGTTATGAAATGTACTTGCTGCTCCCGCTACAGAACCGTTTTTTGTATTACATTTTTATGACTTTCCTGCTAAAACAAATTGATCAAAGTTTATCAAATAGGTCCACCTCCTAAAAACTAGAAATGTTAAAATGTATTGTTTACAACTCTTTTCATCTAGGGTTCCTACCGTTTTCTTTCTCATGCCCACCACAATAGAACCGAGTAGAAAATGAACCAGCAAGATTTCTTGAATATGTTAAAGGGAGGACTGTTGAAAATTAGTACGGTTTGGTGAACATTATCTGCGCCATCTTGCCTCTTCCCCTGATGCCACACTTTTTTGTCGTGCGCACCCGCCATTTTAAGATGCCTTGATCAGAGCGAACCCTTTTGCATGCCGCTGGCCCCTGATATAGCCCTTCGCCCTCACTAAGCCTGCACGCTGACCAACCCCCCTGCTTGCACCTGCCTTGAATCATAAACCCCTCTTCGGCGCTGCTCTGCCCCAGGCCCTCATCCTGTTCCCAGCGCGACACCTCCCTTCTTCCCTTTCACGATCCCCGGCCCTTAGATGCAAACCCCCTTTTTCCCCGTGTGCCCGTTTGTCTTCCCCGTTCCCAGGCCGACACCCAGCACTGCCGATACCATTCCTTGCCCCTCCCCGTACAATAGAAAGCTTCCCCCACCAAAGGATCCCCGGGTTGATCAAAGCCCCCACTCCATGAGATCCGATCAAACCCCCCACATTCCGTGAATCGGCGGAATATCCAGCTGCGCGATACTCATCACCTGTTGTGACTAGGGTGGGGACTTCAACTGTAAATGTGTGTGGGAACGGGCCCAAAGGGGAGTTCCGGGAATGTCTTTTCCATACATCAAAGCTTTAACATGAATATGTAATCGGCAATAAAGTCATAAAACAGTGTATAAGAGGCCAGGCCTCAGAAATGTAGCTAGAGCACCTCAGAACGATACCTTCTGCCCGTTTTGTTGTGTTCTCCTCCGGAGAGAATAAAAAAAACCTTGTTTCCTGCCTTCCAGTCTCCAGCGCCTGCCTCTTCATTGATTAAATAACTAGAGGGTCACAGAGGCAATACCGCCGGGCAAATACCGATTGTCCCCGACCCGTCCAAGGAGGTTTAACAGTTACTGCTCCTAGTCCTATTGATGCTGTCCCTGTTCCTGACATTGCATGGTCTAAACTGGCCCTGGACATAATTGGCTCAGTATGGTCATGTTTAAATATGACATTGTAATAGTGGACTATTATACTAGGTGGTTGGAAGTGGCTTTTGTTAATAACATTACTTTTGCGGTGGTGCCAATGGATGTTTTGAGATGCCTGGCATCACAAAGGAATCCAGAGAGATAGTGAACCATTTGGGATACAGTTTTCAGAGGATTTAAATATCCCTATGGAAACATGCTCTTGGTATTGGTTGGATGCCTCTAAATTTTAAAGTGCAACTTTCAGTTTAATTACCAAGTTAACTTGTCACCATCGGCCACTTTATAAGCTTAAGCTGGGCCACAAGCCAGATATGCATGTTCATTTTTCTGCTTAAAAGCTCTGTACACCCATGCAAAGGGATGAGCAGGGTCAGGCCTGGAGGTTTGGAATCCCCACCACAGATGTTGGGACAATTCTCTAGTAAAAAGCCAGATGTTCTTACATCTGAAGTCAAGGAAACAGACTGTGGGTGAGCGGAGAAGCTCTCTGATTTCCCTGGAACTCTCTCAAAGACCTCTGGTGCAAGTGTTGTTATGATGATTGCTTCCTAAAGAAGAGTGAGTGGAGTGTTCATACTGTTGCCAATCTGACCCAACTACAGCTCAATGTGGTCACTGCAAACATATTCCACTTATTTGTAAGAGAAAGCTGTGTCCACATTGTGAAAGCAAAGACCTCAAGGCTCCTTGGGGAGTACAGATGCTTTATGCTGGTTGTTTGGTCACCAAGTCACGGTTCTTCTTCCCTGTGACATGGTTCTGTGGACCTTCTTGCATTGATCCTCTGCCCACTCACCTGTGCATGCAGAGGCTGTGCACCTTGGTGCACTCTGCCCCACAACCTACATTGCACCCAACTGTTTTTCAAGTTCCCAGGCAGAAACCTCCTCAACTGCATCTGTTGCTGAGAACAAGCTTTATCACACGCCCTGATAGTCCATTGTGTTAGCCATGAATGACTGAGAGCCACTTGTAGCCGCAGACTCCAGAGACACAGGGGAATGCTGCACCAGAAATATAAAATAAAACAGAGCGTGACCGAAGGAAGATAAATTGGACATTCCCTGTACATATGATACTCACTGCTGGCTGTAAATACCCTTTGCTGCATGCCGTTGTACTTTGCATCTGAATTCCTTGGATGCATCTGCATTTTGTAGATTTGTGACATAAAAGGCTTGTCTCAAACCCCTGAGTATTAGGGGGAAACATTTTACTGCAGTATTTAGAAGTCCAATATGTCTTAAGCAATAGGACTGATTGAAAAATATATTATATATTGAATGGTGAGTATTTAGGTATGCACTCCACCTGAAGTTCTAACCATACCACTATTCAAGGTAAGCCTTGTCTCTTTGACCTTACTGTGCCCTGAGAGTCCAAGCCTAAAACTGAGGTATTTCACATTTTAGTGATCTCACAGCGGTACCTAAATCTTTAACCCAGTACGATAATCGTGGGTAAATTACCTTCATGGTTGGAGAGAACGGGTGTCCATTTAATAAGATTGTGTCAGCAGATGTCCTATACTGAGCACTGGAACATTTTCCAACTTTTTGAAAGAGGATCAGATAAGTGAGAGGCAACAAGCACAGTTATTATTAACATGGGTAACCCAAGTCAAAGAGATTTGTCTTAAATCAGAAAGAGTGGTATCATGGGCCTTTATCCTCTCAAAGCAAGCATTGAAGATTTGTAGAGTGTGCTCTACAAATCTTCACTAGCAAAGATTTAGAATACCTTGAGAAAAAAAATCCTCCACATCATTAATGCTATCTTCATTAGGGAATAAAGACCCATTCCTGCACATGAAACACATCAAAATCTTGACAGAGAAATGCTTGCAACTTTACTACCCACTGGCAATAACTCCGGGTAGCATTCCAACCTATGGTTCTTCTGCCCACCATGCCACCTTAGTTTGGACCCAGCCATATGCAAATCAGCCTTGACCCTGCTCCAACAGGAATAGTCCAGCTCACATTGCAGGGCCCGGTCCTTTCTAAACCAGCACACAAGCAACCCAAGACTGGTTTTGCCCCGATCGTGCTTTTCAGTCGGTGTAGCTTGGGTCCAGTGGCACAGTGAGCACAGGACCCACGTACGCGCATACCCTTGCTACTTCAAATGGACAGGCTTCCATACCGCTTATGAGACGAGAGACTTATAAAATGTGCATATGATTTATTCCCTTGCCCTGGATCTGGTAGCTAGTATCAAATGGGGGATTGCATCTGTGCTATCAATATTAAAGGCTCACATGCAAATTTGGCTTCTCCGATGATTTTAAACTTATGGTAGTAAAATGCTATGCCTTGTCAAACTCCTAGGAATCTACTGGTGAACATGATTGTGTTTTCTAGATATGGTGCTTGGCCTCAGCTGATATTTAATGCTGGTAAAAAGTCTTTGCTCTATTATATACCACCCTGTTATACATATATGCATGATATACGTTTAACAGACTCGAGGGCCAGATGTAGGTAATCCAGAAATACCGATTTCTTAATAGCGAATTTTAACGATTCGCTATTTAGAAATCGGTATTTCCTATGTAGGTAAAGATTCGGTAAAAAATACTGCATCCTTAATATTCCTTATTACCGAATCGGTAATTGAGATTCGGTAATAAGGAATACCTTCCCATTCATTCCTATGAGCTTGGAGGCCTATAGGAATGAATGTGAAGACATTCAGTATTAGCGATTCAGTATTACCAAATCGGTAATACCGGGAGGTATTTCAAGGGTGCCAGGGTTTCCAAAGGACACCCTGTTGCACCCCTGAAATGTGCATGTGTGCACATGTGGCGCATATACATGCTCTAAAGGCATCACATGGCACTTAACAAAAATCAAAAAAAGTGATTTTTTAAAGGAAATCAGTAATTACCACCTACTTGAAGTTGGTGGTAATTACCGATTTCTTAAGGCTCAAAAGCACTCTTTAATGTGCTGCCTACATTGCATTTAAGGAATCGGTATTACAGATTCCTTACATGCAAGAGCAATAAGGAATCGATATTATCTACATTAGGAATGGCTAAATACCGGTCGGTAATGCTGAAATGTACCGAATTTCGGTGTTACCGACCGGTATTTAGCCACCTACATCTGGCCCTAACTTGTCTAAATAGACCTTATTTTAAAAATCTAACTGTTTCCTGTTTTTCCAGGGACAAGAGGAAATGCATATCTCAAAGATTGTCCACTCGCCCCCAGTCCCTCAGCATGGGAGACATGGCCTGACATTGAACTTTAAAAAACCAATAAGAATCAGCAAATAAACACTGTAATATGATGACACATATGTACAACTTTATATATGAGACTTGGAACTTCCGGGGTAGGAGAAAAGCAGCTGGCCCAGGACTATGAACTTTTTGCTGAACTCCAGCTGAGAGGTTCCTCAAGCTAATGTCATCCTGTCTGCACCTGAAGGTTATTGCCAACCAGGCTTCAGAAGAATTCACTTTAAAGGAAGGAACATTGGTGCTTTGCTTTGCGTTGCTAAGAGAAGCAAAATACATCGTTTTGTGCTGCACTCATCTCGATTACCTGATCATTTCTCACTCAGGACGTCTGTTAGGTGCAGACAAAACTCTCCACGACAGGGTCTTGCTGGCATTTCAGATTCCAGGAAGGGCGGCTGCTTGTCTGAAGAGAAACAGCTGTATCACACATCTGTGGCACGTAAAAGATGCTCTGAGGCCGGAAGTGACGCTGGAGCCTGTAGCTGCCAGGTGCCCCATTGCAGTGATAGCTCCAGTCAGTTACTTTTGCGTTTCTCGATCTACTACAGGCCTACCATTTCCAGGGTACAGGGTTGGTTACATATCCACAACTGGCCAAGTCCCTGCATTCTCTGGGGCAGAGGAAGGGATGGGAGGAGAGAAAGAGAGTCCACACACCTAGTGAGACTCGTGCTTGGCCCAGAGCTTAATTTGTAAAAAAAAGTAAACTAATATGGACCAGTGCCCAAAGGTTTGTTCAAAAGCTCAGTAGCTGGCGCTATTGAATGTGGGTGTGCCGCATACCAGGGCTGCGTAGATTTGACTCCACCTCATGCCTCTTTAGTCCACCACCAGACACTACTTGCCCCTTTTCTATCACTCTTGCAGGTTGCTACTTCTTCCCTTTGCCACTGGTTTACTACCTTTCCGTTTCTCCTCCTTCTTTCCACCTGGTGCGTATTTCTATCTCTTGTTCTGGGTCAAATTCTACAAAAAAATAAGAACCAGTCCCTAAAAAAGAGTGCTGTAATCCCACCTGCAATCACTTGCAACAGGAATTGTGATCTCACTGATTGTTTGTAATATGTTATTACAAGTGAGAAGTGATGTGTTTTTCTTATTACAAGATTCTTCTGGGCCCGTATTATAGATAGGGCATACTTTCCATGTTTGCACCATGGCACACCGTAAAGTTTGTGCGTCGGGTACAAATATGGAAAGTGCGCCCTATCAGGAATAATGCCCTGCCCATGGGGCAGGCGCAAACTCGCACGGCCCACCGGGTAGCGCTTTCAAGATAAATACAAAGCAGCTGTTTTACAACTGCTTTGTGTTTCTCTATGCAGGCGGAAACCCACCGACACTTTTAAAAGGGATTAGAGATCCCCTTCCAGGTGGGGGCAGAGGGAGTGCAGACAGCCCACTAGAAGACAGAGATTTTATTTTTATTTATGTTGGGGTGGGGGCTGCCCAAAATGGGCATGACAATGCCCCCACCCACCACCAGAGAAATCCCAGTCTTTCTGCCCCCCCGGGGCAGACAGAGGAAGTAATTCTTTGACCCCCGGGGAGGCAGAAATCCCACAAGAAGCAAGGGATTCTTTTTACATTTGATTTAGGGGTGGGGGCTGCCCAGGATGGGCAGACCAATGCCCCCATCCCCCCTTCAAAAATGCAACAGTCTTTCTGCCCCCCCCCCCTCACCCCACCCCTCCACCAGGGGCAGATGGGGGCAGGAGCCCCTGATCTGCTCCCAGGGGTGCAGAAAGCCCAGGGTTTTTTTTGAATGATGTAGGGTGGTGGCTGCCCGGAATGGGCATGCCAATGCCCCCACCCCAAAATAATTACCACAGTCTTTCTGCCCGTCCCGGGAGGCATATCAGGACAATAGCCCCTTATCTGCCTCTGCAGGGGGTGGGGAGACAGAAAGCCCACTAGGTATCATAAAATATATATATTTTTAAATTCAGGGGCCAGGTCAGCCCTGAATGGGCATGCCAATGCCCCTCCACAAAAAAATGCCAGTGTTTCTGCCCCCTGGGGGTAGATGGGGGCAGTGGCCCCTGATCTGCCCCCCAGGGAGGGCAGAAAGCCCACCAGGCGCCAGCAATTATGCTGGCTTTTTTATGCAAAGGGGTGGGGGCAACGAGTAGCCCCCCCCCCAAAATAGCCACAGTCTTTCTGCCCCCCTTGGGGGCATATCAGGGCAAACCTCCCCCCGATTCTCCCCCCACCCCCACCCCCACAGGGCGGCAGAAAGCCCACTAGGCACGGACTTGTTTTTGGCAATGTTCCTACCTGGGGTTATGGGCCCTAGCGCAGCCGGCAACTAGGGAAACCGAGCAAACCTGTACATTTTTGAAAACTAGACACCAAAGGGAATCCAGGATGGGGTGACTTCAGTGTCTCCCACCAGGTTCTGTTACCCAGAATCCCTTGCAAACCTCAAGCTTAGTTAAAAAACTAATTTTCCTCACATTTCTGTGGTGGAAAGTTCTGGAATCTGTGTGAATCCACAAAATTCTACCTGACCTCCATTCCCCAAAGCCTTCAGAGAACAATGCTACCTCACTTGTGTGGGTAAGCCTGGTGCCCGCAACAGGAAAAGGCCCAAAACGCAAGGGGGACGCAACACATTTTCACAGTGAAAACTGACCCTTTTTTTTGCAAAGTGCCAAGCTGTAAATGTTGAACCCTAGCTCTGCCGGCACCTAGGGAAAGCTGGCAAACCTATACATTTTTGAAAACTAGACACCCAGGGGAATCGAGGATGGGGTGACTTTTCTGGCTCTCATCAATTTCTGTTACCTAGAATCCCTTGCAAACCTCAAACTTTGAAATAAAAAAACACATTTTCCTCACATTTCTGTTGTGGAAAGTTCTGGAATCTGTGTGGATCCCCAAATGTCCTACCACCCAGCATTCCCCCAGGTCTCACGATAAAAACGGTACCTCACTCGTGTGTGTGGGTCAAGTACCCGCGAAAGGCAAGGGCCCAAAACGTATTGAGGAGACATCAAAATGACCTATAACAAAACAACCTGGTTTTGCTAGGGGTTCACCTGAGTTTTCGGCCCCTGGCTCGGTGGCCATCTTTGGAAACCTACCAAACCCACACATTTCTGAAAACTAGACACACATGGGAGTCCAGCGAGGAATGGCTTGCAGGGGCCCCCCAACGTTTTCCTACCCTAAATTCCCTGCAAACCTCAAATGTAGCTGAAAAAGTCACATTTCCCACATATTTTTGAGTGGAATCACAGTGCTGCAAAAATGTCCCACCCCACAGCATTCCCCTCAATCTCCAGAGTAAAATGACACCTCACTTGTGTTGGGGTCCAATGCAGAATTAGCTAAAAACTTATTTGTTCAAAAATGTAGCGCTTAGAATTCTTTGTGTTATACCCTCAAACACCATGTTTTTGTCTCTTCCCAGTCACAGGCCCTTTCCCCACCCACACAAGTGAGGTATCATTTTACTCGGGAGACTGAGGGGAACGCTGTGGGTAAGACATTTGTTCCGGCAGGATGATTCCACACATAAATATGTGCCCCTGCTGATCTGTGTGGCTTTTCCTGGGCCTCAGGGATTTATTTATTTTTATTTATTTAATTTATTTATTTATTTAAAAAGGTTTTATATAGCGCTGCTAGACCTGGAGGTATCAGAGCGCTTTACATGGGTATCAGACAATAAATTTCAGGTTACAGCTTTACAAAGGTTACACAGTTATTAGAGCATGGCAATTTTAGTTGCAAGTAAGGTTGAAACAAACAAAAAGGAACATTTAGGTAGGGGAAATAGCTGGCAAGGGGAGATATTCCGGGGAGTGGGGGGTAAGAGCAGGGGAAGTAGACAGAGAGTGGAGGAGGGAAAGAGGAGGGGAGGGTTAGAGACACGGCATGGCAAGAGGAGGGGGAGGGTGACAAGGACACAAACCGGTAGACGAGTCAAAGCTGCACCCAAAGTCCAGAAGCTGTGATTCCCAGGGGGAGTGAGTTCCTTTCCCCATCTCTGCTGCAAGAGGCTCCCTAAGCGCAGTGGACTCTGAGACTCCAAGGCCTATTTACTGGATCCTTCCCCAAAAAGGGAAGAGGGAGTGCTTTGGCAAGGGGTGCCATACCATACCTCAATTATGAGCGCCCTGACATTCACATTTCAGCAGATATATTCTGCTGCATGAGTCATGCACAGTATGCCTGCTAAATAAAATGGACTGTGCCTGTGTGAGGGCATCAACGTTGAACTGCACCTCTCAGACAATGTGCAATTCAGACATCCAGGGACAGAGTGTTGTGGTTTTGAACAATCCTCTGTTGAGGGATTGTTGCTTTGCGTCCTTGTCCCCTCCACCCTCCTCCTCTCAGCCAGGAGCCTGGAGATGAGGCAGCGAGGGCTGACCTTTGCACTGGCACCTGTGCTTTCATGAACACTGCTAAATTAAATGATGCCCAGAATCGGGACTCATAGCCAAAGTGCAGAATGTGGCGCCTCACAAGAGGCAGGAGGGAGGAGGAGCCCTTGATGAGGAGCAACCACTCTTCACCACATAAAGAACAATGGGGCATATTACCAAGGGTGGCGATAGGGTATTTTCGTCGCTTTAGTGGCCATTTTCGGCCGCTAAGCGGCGATAATTCTATTGCCGTATTAGCAAGCTGTCGCTAACAGCAGTTAGCGACAGCTTTTAGGTGATAGCGAGCGGTTTGGGGCCCGCTTTGCATGTCAGCGATATTTATCGCTAATGACATGCAAAGTGGGCGTACCTAAACTGTTAGCGACTGAAAGCAGTCGCTAACATCGCTATAGCCTATTAGCAAGGCAGGCGTAGCGATGGAAATATTCACGCTAAGCGCGAATATCTCCAAATACTAATACCTGCCCAGACCAGTTCTTAGCCATGTTATCGAATGGGAGGTGGATAACCTGGCTAAGAGCATTTTGTCGCTAATGCGTGAATATCGCTGTATTCTCAGCTATATTCACGCATTTCGCCGGAAAATGTATCGCTTTGGAGATAAACTTTGCTAATAGCACGTTATCTCAGCGATAAATTCCGGTGATGCTCAGCGATAAATAAATCGTCGCTAAGCCTATTTAGCGATAAATATCGCTACTTGTTGGTAATATGCCACAATGTTCTGCTGTCCTGAAGGACAACTAAAGCACCCACTCTATTTTTAACAGCCTGCAAACTTTAAAATAAAAACTTAAAAGTTGCATATCACCTGACCTTGCAGTTGGAATATATGGAATAAAATACCTCCTATTTTATGATATAAGGATATTGCAAATCACCTCCAAGTTTCAAGATCTCGTAAAGAAATTCGGACCTCAATATCATTCTGATATACTGGTCACAGACTTGCATGGTATCTGTTTCAAAATAATCTAAGCTAACAGTAGTTCCCATTAATGCTCCATCATTATTTTGTATAGTTACTGTGTCATTACCACTGCATGGGCTTTACTCCTCATGGGTATATAAAAAAGAAATACTTAAGCACGTTATTTGCATTTTTCTTACACAGCAGCTGAACAGAAGGTTTGCAGTCTACCAATGCTGCTATACTGCTAAAAACCGCGGGAAGGAGGAAAGAAAGTGCCACATGCAGCTAAAAATAGCCCAGCCCTTGAGATAAACAATGCAATCAGACATCACATTCATGCCACAGCTACAGGATAACATGATGGCCGTCAGCCCGGAAGCAGGAAGGCCTACAGACACCTGTCATGTAACATCATGCCAAGACTGACAGGGGAGACAGGAAACACGACAGTCCGCAGAGCCACCAGGGCTGGGAGGGAAGGGGTCATGGGACGAGAAGATGTGAGTGATGTGACGCGCGACACACTCCGCAGACATATGCAGAGGTAAAGCGACGGCGTTCCTACCAAGGGCACTTCCAGTAGAAAAGTGTCCGCCATGTTCTGCCGTCCGCTGCTTCGCCAGCGACATGTTACTTTAGGGATAGTAAGCGGCATCCAGTGTGTTTGATTGCATATCGTCCTTTATAAAGAGCCGCCACGGTCGCCGCCTACCACTAGCGGTGCGCGCACGTGCAGTACAGGTACGTCGAGAGAGGACGCCAGTACGCAGTTAGTAGGTCACACAAGTATTGCGCATATGGCTGTGGAAGCCTGCAAGATGTCAAAAGCGCTTCTTACACAGGGTAAAATCACCTTAGAACACACCACAATTCCTAAAATTAGTATGGTACCTCCAACAAATGATATATTATGTGACTAAATCACACCTACATTTTGTATTCCCCATATCATACTCTGCCATCTGGGAATAAAGACTGAGATACTATCCTAGAGAAGAGAACATCTGTGTTCATCCCTGGCACTTAATTATCAAGTCCTTGGAAGTACCCTACAGCAAGGATTAAGGACCCGATTCACAGAACTAATTTAAGACAAAATCCTAAGCTTACTACTTTTGGTATTCACAGAAGGCATTTAGTAGTAGTAAAGTTAGGATTTTGTCTTAAGTCTGTCTTAAGTCTGTCCTAAGTTTGTCTTAAGTTTGTCTTAAGACTGTCTTAAGACAAAATCCTAACTTTACTACCACTAAATGCCTTCTGTGAATACCAAAAGTAGTAGGATAGACTTAAGACAGTCTTAAGACAAACTTAATACAAACTTAAGACAGTCTTAAGGCAAACTTAAGACAAACTTAGGACAGACTTAAGACAGACTTAATGATTTGATTTCATTTTATGATTTATAGAGCACTCAAATGCCCGAGGGCGTCTTGGCGCTGTTAAGACAGACTTAAGACAAACTTAAGACAGACTTAAGACAGACTTAAGACAAACTTAAGACAAACTTAAGACAGACTTAAGACAACATCCTAACTTTACTACAACTTAATGCCTTCTGTGAATAGCAAAAGTAGTAAGTTTAGGATTTTGTCTTAAGTTAGTTCTGTGAATCGGGCCCTAAGAGAGCACTTTTCATCACAGAGCTCTCAGGATCCCAGTTGAAACTGCAATATGGGAGACAAGAGATGTGGTGGAAAGACCAAGCACCTCTGAGTTCCTAATGCTCACTCCCCTTTGAAAGATGAGTGAGGGCCCAACCGAGCCTTTATTGTTAGTCAAGTAGTTAATTAAGGGTTTGAAAACATTATGAATCCATGAATCCAGAGTCTGGACTTCCTAAAAAATTCCACGCCATTGGCCACCACGCTGAACATCTTTGTGCAAAAGAGTATTTCCTTCCTGGAGTCCCAATGTGGCTGGAGATAGCCTCCAGAAGTAGTCAGGCTGCCCCTTGAAACTGTCCCTTAATGTCAGTGAAATCTTCCGCAAAGTGACTAGAAGTCAACGGGTGGCCTAGTTGTTAGGTTCTAGTGCATAGAAGACTGGTAAGCGTAGTCGGATAAGCATGGTTCCCATTCCCTCTAGTTAAGTGGCACTAGGCCAGACATTAGGGTCTTTTGGGAGACTAGGAGAGCAAATCCTAACTCTTAGACAGTTTTTGTCAAGGCCCTGAGCAATAATCAGATTACAATCTAGAACCACTTAAATGAATGCTAGATCAAGCCCTCTGCTGCTCACAACTACCAACAGACTCTGGAAAGAGCTGATAATATGTGCAGCTATCAATATAGTTTATTTTGGATTGCTTTAATGCTGGACCTGTACGGAAAACATGGGTAAAACTTTCCAAATGTGAACATGTTTCTGTCTACATTTGAATTACTGAAGTTGGGTGCAGATTGGTTGGAATAAAGAGATGAGGGTCATCAAATTTGCATTTCTGTTGGAATTCTGGAAATGCTGCCCAAAGTCCATATCCAGACTGTACTCTATAGAGTAACTACAGTCAAACACTGACCAAATGGAATCTATAAGGCATTCTGAAAGTTGCATTTCCCAATTTAAGTATAAATGGAATGCATGCTTTCCAATGCAGCAAAAACTGTGTGACATCACTATACCACCCATGGCATGCAAAAAGAGTTTGATCCATATTAGGGACTTTGGTTGGTTTGGATTAAATATGGTCTGCAAATTCTGAGAATTTTGAAAGTGTCCAAATCGGTAGATGTATGTTTGTACACAGGGTTGGATTGGGAATAAAAACTGTCCCGGGCACGCTAAAAAAAGTGGCCCACATTTGTATATTGCCTTTCCGCAAAAGATTGCTTTGGCGAAATGTTAAAAAAAGGGGGAGGGGGCTTAAAAAAAAATGCAAGGATTGGTATACACTGGTGAAACACACGTGAAAACAAGTGAGGCCACTTTTGCTCAAGCCCCCAGCCCCACTCAATATGCATAAATGGGCCGGCCCAGCGAGAGAAAGGGAGTGACACCTCTGCTGTTGATAAAAGGGAGGTAATGGACTCCCATCAACCTCCAGAAAGGCCACTCAGGCACCCACTGGGCAGCTGGCGGCATCGAACAATGCAGAAACCGCCCAAATCGGCCCCCCAGGCTGCTCAAAAAGGCAGCCCACCGCTGGAATTCAGATACCGGCCCCTCAGGCTTTGCTCGAGTGCTTGCATTACCAACCCGACGCTGTATGTACAGCTAAGATGGCGAGCTTGTTGCAGTTTTCAACCTAAACTCAAACCTGGTGGGCAGATGCCACGTAATTCATTTTTAGGAGTCGGCCTAAGTTGGGTAATTTGCTGTAGTGTAATTACAGCAAAATTACAGGGGTTTATGCGAGGAGTATATACCAGCATTTAGTGCTATTTTGTTAGTGCACAATGCACCCTTGCATCCAAAATGGACCAGAGTTAAAAATAGAACTAAATGCATCAGTACATGCACAGCAGCAGCCAGTATCTGCTCGTGCTTGCTAAATTCATGTTTCCTGGGCCCCTGCGGTAGAATTTTTGTGTCAAGTTACTCATAATTATGCAAAAGCGCGTAATCTTGTAATTTTCAGTAAAAGAAGTAACTCAAAAGTACTGAAACTACTTTGATTCATCTGGCGTACGTAACATTTCTCCCAGGCCTAGTCACTTAACTGTTCCTGAACCAGCACTGTTTTATGAATCTGAATCTTATTGGCTGGTAAGGCCTGAACACCTATGTTCTGTGAGTTGTTATGAGGTTAATGAATAAGGTGGCCATGCTCAAGATCAGCAAATACAAATTGGGCATTATGGTAGTAGGGGGGTATTGGGTGAGGGTACAGAGGGATTACTGAAGGTGGGCTGTGCAGTGCCCTTTACCCAGGAAAACACAACAGAAATCCACTGGAAGGGTTAGAGGCGGGTTTTCTCAGTTCACAAACCTGAGAGGAGGCTTCTCAGTCAAGATGAGGTGTCATCTAGGTTGCAAATCATGGTTGTCAGTTCACTGACACAATTAATTTATAAAAACTGAATAAAACACTGAACTTCTGCACTATTGGTAACATGAAAATAAAAAATATACTCATCCAAGGCAATAGTCAAGTCCTATCAGCACTGATCCCATCCAGAGCGTGGATGAACCGAATTGATATATAATTTGGGGACACAAGTCGATGACGCTCTAGCAAACATAGGCCTTTTTGAGTGTGTGACCTGTCTCAATGATCCTCTATGGTGAAAGAGAGACTGCACTCCATTTTGTTGTCTGTCTAGTTAAAACAGTTTATTTCACTGATTAGTTAAAATTATTACAATAAAAATATGGACAATTGAAAAGATTTTACAACAGAACACAAATAAATAACTTGGTGGAGTGGGATCTGTCCTCTTGTAATTGAAGCTGAAAATGTATAGTTAATCACAGACTTTGAGAGTCATTGATTAACCTTTCCATTGGGCTCCCTTTTTGTATTTGCTGAACATAACTAGAGCTGCACTCAGCGTCCTACAGGTTAAGAAACTCTATATCCAAGTGTTCAATTAATTTTATAAATTTAAAGTTATAACCAGCAAAACTGTGGCAAGTTTCACACTTATAGCTAGAGAATTAGAAGATGGAAACCATGGTCTAGAACAGTGTTTCCCAAACTGTGGTCCGCGGACCCCCAGGGGTCCGTGACACATTCCCAGGGGGTCCGCAGGCAACAGTTTTAAAAGCACAGAAAAGTTTCTTGTATAATTAGCAGCTTTCCAGCATTAATAAAAGCGTCAAGATAAAGCCAGTGATTAATGTACCTGCTGGAGCGTGAGGAGAGTTTTGTTTAGTGGCAGCTTTGACTTAACTAATGTAGCACAGAGGGTTAATGTGCCTACTGCAAAGAACATGTAACATGCATTTTAAAAAGCAGCATTTTATGTGCATAGGTTTGTGGTTACTGCTTTTGTCACAGATTCTTTTGTTACTGTGCACTTCATAAGTGACAATCGTAATGTAGCAGAGGGACCTATAAACTCAACAAAGAGCTGCTTGCAAACTGCATGGTACCAGTTAGTAACTTTTGTTTTTTCCCAGTTATTCATTATCCTGATGCTGCTAAAAAGATTTATTTGGGTGGAAATATATTTTTAATGTTAAAGTCAGTGCTAGCCACTGTGTTATGTTCTGAATCCTGAGTTTGTGCTTTTCCAGACCAAGCACTCTTTAAACATTTTATATACACACTGATTTACATGTACGATTCAATGTCTCTATATGCGTGTGATGTAAAGTGCTCTGACATCCTACAATGGTATGAGAGATGCTATAAAACAAATGAAATGCATGTGACAGAGGGGCTATTACTTCAATATAAAATACTAGGGGCCAGATGTACGATCCATTTTTATATGCGTGAACTGGTTCGTGAACCCACTTTCACATGCAAAAACGTATTGGGCCATGTACATTGCCTATTTCGCAAGTCGCAATTTGTTTGCGACTCGCTAAATAGGTTTTGCAACTTGCTATTTGGAAGGGGCATTCCTTTCCAAATAGCGAGTCTTAAAACCATGTACAAATGTTTTGCGGTCGCAAAACACTCGTAATTACCACTTACTTCAAGTAGATGGTAATGCATTTGCAAATGGGAAGGGGTCCCCAGGGGACCCCTTCCCATTTGGGTCCCCTTTGCAAATGCATGCAAAATAATTTTTTAAGGGCAGGCAGTGGTCCCAGGGACCTCTGCCTGCCCTTAGAAAATGAAACAAAAACGTTTCATTTTCTTTTTTTTTAAAATGCATGGTAAATGGGCTGCATTTTTTTTTAAACTGCTTTATTTAAAAGCAGTCCCAGACCTGGTGGCCTGCAGAGCCCAGCAGGCACCATACCTAGGAGGGCTGGCATTCCCAATAGGCTCGCAAATTGCGAGAGGCTCATTAATATTAATGAACCTCGCAATTTGCGACCCCATTGGGAATCCGAAACAGTGTTAAACACACTGTTGTACATTTCATTTAGCGACTTGCAATTTGCCACTCGCAATGTGTCACCAATTGCGAGGCGCTAAATGAAATGGTCGTACATCTGGCCCCAAAATCCTTAAGGGCAAATTTACAAGCCCCTTGCGCCTCTTTTACGCCACCGTTGCGTCACTTTCGTGATGCAGCGGCGAAGCAAAAGATGCGCCATGGTGCAGGGTATTTACAACGTGACGCATCTGGGAGATGCGCCACGTTGTAAAGCCCTGCGCCAGAAGGAGGCGTTCCGGCGCAGGAACGCCTCCTAAAAGTGGCTGAGTGAAATCAACAAGATTTCACTCAGGCACTTTGGGGCCCATGCTGCGTCAAAACCTTGCGCCTGCTTGAAGCAGGATTAAGGATTGACGCAGCATTAAGAAGATTCGGCCCTCCAGAGCATTGCTGGAGCTGTGTCGTGCTTGCGACAGAACTCCAGCAATGCGCCACCTTTACGGCACAGATGCGTCATGCATCTGTGTTTTTTTGCCCCATGAGGCGCAGCATTGTAAATGCGGCGCATCAATGGTATACAATAGCATACAATAAGTGGCACATCCCTGCTGATATGCATGGATGCGTCACTTATTGTAAATCTGCCCCCAAGTACTTTGAGTATTTGTTTTGTGTGCACACGTGTGTATTTTATTCGAATTACTGTTTTAATATTTGAAATTTAACTCATACAAATTGCTTGGGGGTCCCCGGCTTCCAGTGGTGACTCAATGGGGGTCCTCAGGAGTCAAAAGTTTGGGAACCACTGGTCTAGAAAGTCTTCTGCGCTCACTTAACAGCTCCAGACTACTACAAAGTCAACGAGAAACCAACTCCTCCCTAACTCTACAAAGGCGATAGCATGAGCGTTGATCTCTGTGTTTCCCCGGCAACCTGACCTAAACTTGGTTACTAGAGCAAGGAGCAAGAGAAACCTCGGATACTTCTATCTGATGGCTCGTTCGAGAAGAAACATCGTGGTAGTCGAGCGTCATACTTATCTACTGTGTGATACGATCTGGGGGATTCCAAAAGTCCTCTACTCCCAACCGGTCAATGAGGAAGTTCAGATATTTGCATCATGCTTGTGGGGATATCTCGGTGAACGTCAAAATCTTAATACTAAGGGGCCCATTATGATGTCGGGCGGATTGCCCCCGCCAGCCTGGCGGGGGCAATCCTCCCGACATCCACACTCGTTTTCCCCCCCGCCATATTAGTATGGTGGGGGGGACCTCAGCAGATGGAAAGACCGTCCGCCGCTTTTCCGCCCCGGTCACCTTGGGGCCGGGGCAGAAAAGGAATAATATGGTGGCGGTGTCTATCAGACACCGCCAGCCATATTATGATGGGCGTCTTTAGGTGCCTTTCCGCGGCGGAGATGCCGCCACGGAAAGGCATAGGGCCTTCACTCTGAGGGCCCCCTGCGGGCCCCCAGAGTGAAGGAGAGGTGGGGGGTGAACACGGGGGGTACCTGTGGTAACCCCCTTCATTTGCATTAACAAAGCGGCAGGCACCGCGTGGTGCCTGCCGCTTTGTTTATGCAAATGCATCAATGCATTTTTAGCTCTCTGCACCGCCCGCCACAATGCTAAAAATGCAGTGGCGGGCACATCCTAATACCCCCCACGGGACCCCCACCCTTATGACGGGCGGTCCCGAATTCCGACAGGATGGCGGGCGGACAAAGTACGCCCGTCATCCTAATGAGCCCCTAAGTAGGGACTTTAGCTTACTCTCTGTGTCCTGTCTAAAGCAAAAGCAATATGTAATCTGAAATAATGCAAAATATATCCCGCCTACTCACCAAACAGAACTTGGTTCAGACTTGCATACCGTGAACACACATTCAGTATATTAAATTAATTTACACTTCAGATGCGTACTCAGGACCACATCACTGAAATAGTCCATCTTATCTATAAAACACAGAACACCATAAGTCAGGCAACAACCGAGCTGAGTCTTAGGTATGGTCAACACTGAAGCTACTGTTAGACTGTAGAGTTACAGGAATTATGTGTTTTCTCAAATAGTATTAAAGAGAAATCTACTTTAGATTTGAGAACATTGTTATGCAACTTACTGCCAGTATGTTTCTCTTGCCACACACCAAAATAATTGTAACTGCTGATCCCATTGTACTACTGCCTAACAATTGTTTTCCTACCATAAGAGATTATCTTGGTTTTTCTTTACATTAATGATCAAATAAATCATTGCTTAGACTATAATCATTAAAGGATAAGATATTTCAGAACAAAGGTGCTTTTTCCAAAGAATGCACCACTTTACCAGGTCAAAAACAGAGACTAATCAAGGAAACATGTGAATACTTCCCCCCCTGGGCATTCAGCCAATCTGTGAGTAAGAATAATGAGAGCCATACATTTATCTAGGGTTTCACAGTCCTTTCTAAAACCTGCTTCATTAAATGGTAAAATATTATTTTCTTCCACTCAGCTTTCCTGGCCTCCCTAAAGGATTCTAGCGTAAATCTTTGCCTCAATATCAAAGCGGCAAAAAAGATGGTAATCTCGAACATTTTTGTTGATAACTTTTTTCAAATAATGGATGGATGGCTGAGCCCAACCACAGCTCAGTAATAGAGAAGAAGTTGAGAACAAGAATGTCAGTTTGAGAAACCAAAACACAAGGTCCTTCTACAATAAATTATTTGTTAATCCATTTGGGCCAGGGGCTCTCAACTATCTACCACACATAACCTTGTTCGGACCTAGACCCCAAAGATCATTCAATTATAAGTCATTGTGTCTTTCTCCGCCATACTGAAATTGCATCACCTTCAAGTTCATCATACTTTCCATCTAGATCATTAATTCCCAGAATTATTTTGGGTACTTTCCTTTGGCACACAATAATATGTCTTAGCATAGTTTACAACAAAAGATTTGAAATCCTCCCATATGTCTTTGATGTAGCTCTCTTTAAGAACCTTAATTGCTCCCACAATATCTTGGGAAGCCAGTAGCTTTTTTTAATTGTTTTAAGATGGCCGCAATTCATCTTTTCTTGTTTGCTTGGGCAAGGGTGAACCAATGGTAGCCTCTTATGTCTTTTGGGATCATGACAGAATATTGCAAATGTCCACTGATGGGTGCACCAGTAAATATCGCACTGAAACCAATCAAACTGTTCAGAAGGTCCCCCTATAGAAGAAAAATGGTTTTATTGTGGTTATTATTATAAGAAATATGGGTTGAATATCCTCAATCTATTTTCTAAAAATGTAAAACAGTTTCTAGAATGCTGTGACTTTCTTAATCTTTTGAGTACAGCAGAACCAGACATGTCTGCAAAATTTTCAAAACGTCACAACTCACCGGTCTTAAAATTGACAGTGGCTTTTTGTGCCAGGCGGTCACTCTCGAATCTGGCAATTATCTCAAATGAAGGTCTTTGTTGAGTAAATTTTGTGATTCACAAATTTATAATCTAAACAATTCCCTTTAATGAAGGAAAAGGATGAGCAAGAATATAAGGTTGTTCTCTGTCACCATGACATCTGATAAAAGCTGCTAATGTCTCCCACAACTTCCTGGAATTTTCGTTCCGCTCAACATCCTGTGATTCTGGGAAAATCACTTAGGGCATATGTAGGTAAATTCTATTTACCGATTCTAAAATACCGAATTTTACCGATTCGATATTTCAGAATTGGTAAATGGTATGTAGGTATTGATTCGGTAACTTTTACCGAATTGGTAAAATTCGGTAACTACCGATTCGGTATTTACCGAATCGGTAATTCCCATTCATTCCTTTGGACCTGGAGGCCCATAGGAATGAATGGGAATTACTGATTCGGTAAATACCGAATCGGTAATAGGTGCAAGACTTACAAGGGTGGAAGGGTGTCACATTGACACCCTGTTGCACCCCTGAATATTGCATGGGTGCACATGTGGCACACATACATGCCCTAATGTATGTCTGCCACATGGCACTTTAGGAAAAGCACACATTTGCTTTTTCATAGGTTTTCGATATTTACCGCCAACGTTTAGTTGGTGGTAAATACTGAATCCTTAACTCAGAAATGCACTCACTTGAGTGCTCTCTACATTAAGGATTTGGTAATTTACCGAATCAGTATTTTAAGGAATCGGTAATTTAACGATTCCTTAAATTACAGATTCGGTAAATTATTGAATCCTTAAATTAAGCCCTCTACAAATTCGGTCATTTCGGCTGTTACAGACCGGTATTGGGCTACCTACATCTGGCCCTTAATCTCCCAGCAACTAACAAAAATGAATGTGTCCTTCTGTAACGAAACTGGTGCTCATGTAAAGTGCCCTGATACCCGATTTCTTGAGTCTAGTTTGCGCTATATAAAACTCCTAAAAAAAATATATATGTGCTACAACAGACAGCATTCCTGCTGCAAAGCAAAGAAGTGCATGGAAAAATACTTGCATAAATATATACACAACAAATATACTGCTTGAAAGGTACACTGTTATTTATTCACAGTGTCACTAAGGACATTGTGAATAAATAACAGTGTACCTTTCAAGCAGTATATTTGTTGTGTATATATTTAGGCAAGTACTTTTCCTTTTGCTTAGACACATTTTGTTCTGGGACCCCTTCTCTATGTACCAGATTGAACCCAGGTCCCAGTGACTCATATGGGTATACCCTTTTTTCTGTGACGCAAATAAGTGCAGCCATGAACACTGCCAAACACCCTGCCATATAAATCATTCAATACAAGTCGGGTGCCCAAAACAATTTGATTTATAAAGTCATGACTTATTGTAGTCAAAATTTCTGTTGAAGACTATTTTATTTGACATACAAAGTTAAAACATTGGCGGTACAGTCTTAACAATATCCGATGCATTCTATATGAAGAAACAGAAATGTTGACAGTATGCCATACAATTCGTGGAGGAGAGTGGCTCAATGGTTAGAGCAGCAGACCCTGATGCAGAGTTCTGGCCAGGGACCAGGGTTCGATTCCTGCCTCGGGCTCAATTTCCTCGGACCTGTTAATTCTCGCCACGGTGCCTATTCTAATCACGGGCCCCATGCTGCAACTCTGGGGAATAGCTTGCTTGGCCTCCACACCGGCCCCCACAACGCTAAGGATGCCTGGCCTCCACCTTGGGGGTGCCCAGAAGTGGACACTTCACAGGGAAAGCCAGGAGGGGTTCCACAGCGGTATGAGTATCAGCACCAGGAAGCTGAATAGGCGACACCACACGGTGACCGTCTGGTGACAGTGCGCTCTATAAGTACCATGACATTTACATTCAAGCACTGCTTTAACAAAATGTATTCAGATCTGACCACAGCAAACACGTGTTTCATCTTGTCCAAGGCTTCCTCAGGGCAGTAGAGGCAGAGAAATACATGCATCATGTCCCATGCATAAATTCAAATGTTGATAACCGCCTTGGCAAAACACGTGTTGGCTATGTTCTGATCTGACTACATTTTGTTAAAGCTGTGCTTGGATTGTACGACATACCATCAACATTTATGTGTTCTTCATGTAGAATGCATTGGCTATTGTTAAGATTGCATTTTGTACTGCCTGTGTTCTAACTTTTTATGTCAAATAAAATAGTGTCCTCAACAGAAATCTTGACTATAATAAGTCATGACCTTGTAAATCAAATAGTTTTTTGCTCCAAGCTTGTATTGAATGTCTTAAGGGCAAGCCCAGTGATATAGGTGGAATACAAGGGAAAATGAAGAGGGAGGTGGAAGGAGAGGCCACTTCTGGCTGTTAAGCACAGACAGGGCCGGACTGGGAACCGAAACCGGCCCTGGCAAAGTGCTCGGCCGGCCCCCCCTCTCCCAGGGGGGGGTTGGGGGTGCGACCGCGCTCTTTGCCAGGGCCGGTTTTCGGCCGTTTTTGTTACAGGGCCGTTTTCTGCAGCTATGCTGCAAAAAACGGCGCTGTAACAAAAACGGCCCCCTGGGGCCCAAAACCGGCCCCCACCCATGCAGCCGACCGGGGGATTGCCCGGTGCCCGCAACGGCCAGTCCGGGCCTGAGCACAGACACTGCCTATGCACACAAATGAGGCACATTTACTAAGAAATATTGCAACACAGCAACACATGTTGCTGTGCTCCACTGCATTGCACTGGGGGATAGAGCGTTGCAAAGTAATACCTGCTAAGATATGGTGATGTTGCACTCATCCCCACTGCTGGCACACAGACAACCAACCTAGCGGAGCATACAAACCGTTGTGTGTGTGCAATGTCTAGCATTGGTTTTGTACTGGAAGGATGTCTGTCTGTTAAGTAGAGAATCCTATGCTTAGACTAACTTTAAAACTTCACACATTTTGTGGGAACTTTTAGATGGAGATGGTGTTGAAGTGTGTGGGGCTTTGCTATGCATTCCTATAACAATTCTTAGACAGCTCATGGCCTCAGCGTGCTTCGATCCTAATCCCACAACTTTTCAGCAGTGGCCTGCTCGGGTATTATCGGTGCATAATCTAGAAGAGGCTATTTAGGGGCAGTGGGCCCGATTCACAGAACTAATTTAAGACAACATCCTAAACTTGCTACTTTTGGTATTCACAGAAGTTAGGATTTTGTCTTAAAACAGACTTAAGACAGACTTAAGACAGATTTAAGACAGAATCCTAACTTAAGTCTGTCTTAAGACAAAATGCTAACTTCGGTGAATACCAAAGGTAGTAAGTTTAGGATTTTGTCTTAAGTTAGTTCTGTGAATCGGGCCCAGAGATTTTGGGATCGACTGACTACGTGGGTTAAACTTGTGGTCATTTAATTGATGCTTAAAGGTACCTTTGATATGGGACTTAGATGCTATTGCACCAGTCACTTTGAAAAATGATTGTGGCTGGTTTATTATTGGTCATGTGCCACTTTAAGATGGGGTGATGGGTGGAGTTGGAATGTCTCTGGACGGAATTGTTGGGGTTATCTCTGATGTGGTAGCCTTTTGTCATAGCACTACTTTAATGGGTAAAAGAGATTAGTTTTCGAGATAGATTTTTTATATTATAACAATGAATTGTGGTTATATTATCGGTCACGTGTCACTTCAGAAGGGGGCTTATTAATAGAGGCGGATTATTTCTGTGTTATATTGAACTGCTGCTATTTTATAACCTGTATTCTTTCCTAACCCTGTATGTCGTGTTTCAATAGATGTGATATTTTTCTGTAAAATTTATTTGGGGATTTAATGTGTGGGTTTTGGACTGGGGAGGCGGTACTGGAGGGGGGGGGCGGGGAAGTTATGTGTATTATTGAAAAACTGCAATAAAAATATTTTTTTTAAATCCTCACTCTGCACACATTCTTTGTGTGCTCCACAGTGCACCATACATGCAATGTATGAAACGATAGGAGAAATGAAAACATTTCTCTTTGTCGAAGGAAATATTACTTTTTAGAACAATATCCTGTCTACCAATTTCTAATAGATAGAGTTTTGCGCATTGGCGGCCAGCATGGCTAGCGGGTTAGCACTGGTGGTGGAAGGGGTCGCAGGGGGTCGAGTTTTGTGCATATACATTTTTTTTATGTAACTATGGGCCGAGTCCCATGTCTCTGCCCCTGCTCTCCTTGTGGAAGACGGGGAACAGGAAGCAGGTCCCACTGACCAATCACAACGCTGCAACGCAGCATTGTGATTGGTAAGCACCCAGGCTTCCCTGACCAATCACAACGCTGCAGTGTAGCGTTGTGATTGGTTTTTAATGTCCTGGTTCGACGCTCAAAAAGGGAATGGGGCCTGGGTTTGCTCTCCACGCAGGTTGTAATGCAGCCGGCATGGAGAACGGGAAAAGTGCGCATGACTGGTTTGGGCAGCCCAAGAGGGCCGACCAAACAGTCATTGTGCACTTAGGAGTGGGCAAAACACTCCTCCCCTGCCCTGCTCCGAGAGCAGAGCAGCCCCGCCCACCCGCCCACAAAGCAGCAGGAAGTATAAAATGATAATAATTTAAAGTTAGTATCATTTTATGTTTCTTCTTCGCACTGCTTTAAAGCAATGGGGTGATTATCCTCCGCCATAGTGGAGGAGCCACCACTGGTTTTGCGTCAAAACTCATTAATGATGGCATGGGAATGCTCTTGTGTCACCCATGGGACGTCCCCTTGATACAATAACATGCAAGGTAGTGTCAAATGCGATTTGTATTAATTTAGGGCAACTTTCCAGGACAAAAAAGTTTAGCACTGGAAAGTAAGTACTTTATCAGAGTCTTGATAAATCTGCTCCCAGGTGTTGGGGTATGGGTACAGGACAGAGCCTGACCAACGGACGCGCACTCATCAGCCACAGGGTGCATCTGTGTTACCAAAACTGATGCCTCAGATTATGTAACTTGTGAGGTCATCTGTGACATCATGTGTGAGGTCATAAGGATGTGGTGGAGTTGTGGTGACAGAACTCCCAAATTCTAGGGAATTTCAACAGTTTTTACGTTTAGGATAATACCCTCACATTTGTTTTGGCTTTAATTTTTAGAGTACATATACATGTGAGCAAGGCCACTCCGCTGGCTGAAAAGCGTCATCTTGTCTGATTTTGCGCTGATGGTTGAATAAAGAGTCACTGTAGCCAACAGTGAGTGAAATGAATTACGAAGTGTCCGTTTTTTCTCTGTATGGTGGGTTGCAGCACCAGGAGCGGTAATTGGATATATATATACCTATATATATATATAAATATATATATAAATATATATATATATTTATATATTCAATATATACTTATGTGTCCGACAAGACAGTGCAGCGATGCAGCTTAACAAACATAGCTCTAAAGCTGACACTCCTTTATATGATGCAGGAATTAAATGTAGACTGGAATTAAGCAAAAACAGATGATAAAACAAAAGGGCAAAAGTACAGATTATTCTAGGGAAGAATTTGTGACAGTGTTTGGAGAGAACACAAGACCTCCATCATTTGAAATCCAACTCAAGGACTACAAAGAAAGGTCACTAATTCACATTTTTCGAACCACACGCTGTGTGTTTGCTGTGAGCGTGTTTGTACAATATCTCAGCGTTCCCACAGGGGGTAAGATACATTAGACAGGAATGGATGCATGGTTTCAGCTTAAGTGGCTATCAGGCTGCTTTTGTTGTGTCTGGCTTTCTTTGTGGCATGCTATGCAAGCTGTCTGCTGACTCTTGTTCTTCCAGTCAGGGCACAGTCCATTAACCAGCTCAAACATAGAAGCCATTCATCAATATACTTTGTTTCTCTGGGGAAAAGACACATCAGCTATATTTCATTTCTCTACATGAAGCTGAAAACATTGCCTGGGGTGACTGGCTGAGCAAAGCACAGGACAAGTGGGCCCAGCTTGAAAGGAGCATCTTTGTCTGTGGGGCCAATAATGAGTGGCCTTGTATGGGTTATTATTACCACACTCGGTAATACTGATACAGGGGGTATGGGTACTACCGTCTCCTGGAATTACCATGGGATTGCAAGTGTGTCCCATCCAACCAATTGCAAAAGGGGAATATCATTAGAAAATTATTGTTTCTGCATCAATTCCCAAGCAAGAATACAATTCTCTTCACTTTAACCAACGGCAATGGTTTCCAATTGTGACGCAGAGAATTAGCACCAGGTAAAAATGCAGTATTACCACACCCAGGGTTAGCGGGTGTGTTACCGAGCCCTACGGTAATAGGCAATACTGCCCATACCTTCTCAAAATGGTTAAATTGTCCGCACCCCGAGCACCTCTTTCCTTTGGCGGGGCATTCTGCTGCTTGGTGGGGAGGCCCACCAGAGTATCCACACGTCCTCGCTTGTCCTGCGGTCGCTGTTCCGGGTCCCTTCTTGTTCCACCTCGTCGTGGGCTTGGTCGTCACAGAATTCACCGGTTCTGCCTTCCCCGGGGATTGAAGGGCTGCCTCCATGTATGCTGCACAAGCTTTGGACAGCTCCTTGGTGCGCCCCAAGGTCAGTATGTCGGTGAGGGCCTTGCCGGATTCCTCTAGTATTCGTTCATGGAGCTTGGCGGAGGCACAACCATGAATCCCTTGCCCCCTTATCTCTTCCATCTCGTCTTGGAACCCACACGTGGATGCTAGGTTTTTGAGTCTTGCATGGTACGTGTCCAACGACTCTTCGGGGAGTTGGCGCGCTTGCCTAAATATGAACGTTTCGTAGTCCTGATTGGCCTTTGGCTCGAAGCGTCCATTGAGGGCATTTATTAATGTGTGGTGATTCTTTGGGGTGGCCTCTACAAGCGTCTTGGTGATGTTATGTATGTCTTTGCCCCCTTCTGGTCCTTGTGGACCTTTATTGCCTCAAAGAATATTAGCAGGCGGTCCACCCAATCTTTCCACTTTGGTGCAAGTGATGAGGGTGACCCTTCCACTATGAAAGGCTCTATGGGTGGTATTGTGGACATGGTTGTTGCTTTAGTCCTTGTGAATGTTGACTCGGTGGGCCCCTTCCGTGCCCACTGCCCTTCCTTGTCGCTGCTGCCCCGGGCTATTTGCGTGGACGTTCCCTCCATCCTCTACTTAGGCTTCCAGCTACCTGGGCGTGGCTAGGCTTGCACCCAGGTTTGGTGACTGGTGTCCCTTTTCTCTTCTTTTTAGGGCGTCTGCCTCTTATGCTCTCCTTCTCAGGGAAGGTGGCGTCAGCACCAGCCTCTGTCCCCTGCCTTGGCGGACGCGATGCTCTGCACCCTGCTAGGCCTGAGTCAAGGCCTTCTATCTTCAGTATTGATCCCCCTGCGAGGCCTATGTCAAGGCCGTTTGTCTTTCACCCTGAGGCACACTGCTATGCCTGTCTCAAGACCTTATTCACTCCCACGTGGCACCGGGTGTGCCCTCCCTCTTTTCATGCAGCGCTGCCGAGGCGCAGGGAGAGGGGGCAGGACCACAGGCTCACGGAGCGCCTCACTTGGGCTGCGGCAGCGGCTCTCCTTCGCGCGCCCACACGGGGGTGCATCACCGCGGCAAGCTGTACACGCGGCCGACAGCAGCGCGGAATGCAGTGCCGGGGATGGCTCACCTTCTCGGCCCCTTGGGCGGTCCAGGCTACTTCCGCCTCCACACGGGACGCCGGCGCTCCGACCCAGTCGCCGAGCATCAGAGCACAGCAAATCCACACTCCAGGGGATGAGCGCCGCGAGCAGGTGTAGACACTCGCGGCTGCCTCTCCGACCAGTGCGAGGACACGACCACCCTCGTCGTCAATCGTTGTGTCGGGGTTACTAAAGTCAGGGGGCCTAGGGGCAATTTAAATAATACAGAGGAGACGGGACAGTTATTGATACTGGGTCTCGCCTACGTCCTGGACCAGGGTCAGCGGACTCGACATTTCTCGCCTCGGTGCCTACTCTAACCAGGGATCACACTCGGCAACTCTGGGCATTAAGCTTGCCTCATCTCTACAACGGCCCCCACAGATGCCGGGGATGCCTGGTTTCACCTTGGAGATACCCAGAAGGGACTATCTCACTGGGAAAGCCAGGACGGGTTCCCCAGCGGTCTCCAGCGCCGGGACGCTTACGGGCAGCCGTGCGCTTTACAAGTCCAACACATTTACATTACATTTTACGTAGCCCGACTGGCGTACCTTTGCGCGTACCCTAATTTATTAACCTAGGCCACATGACCTTCAGGTTACGTGCGTGCCTGTTACGATACAACAAGTGGTGAGAGATACCAAGTGCAATAAGTAAATAAATAAATAATAAAGATAACATGACAGGTAACATCAGGTATCACATAACCACGGTCATCATTGATTCCACCAGTGAAGCTACAACTAACTTCTCTTTTCTACCTCTCTTTTCAGGCCGCGGAAATAACACCTTTGTATACGCAAGAGCTGCATGGTAGCAGTGGTACTTACCGCAAACCTTTGACTACGGTAAAGTCTGCGAGGATTTATACTGCTAGTAAGTGTTACAGTGGGCATAAATTAAAGAGTCTAACTGCCCCACTCTTTCTTCATAAGCTTCATAAGTACTTCTGGAGGCTGTAAGCATTACCATATCCTTACAAATGCCTAAAAGAAGCAGTGTAATCTGTGATCACTGGGGAGCTTTTGTATTTAGTCAAGTGATTTATTTGTTTCCATAAGTAGACAACAATAACATCCCTTAAGAACATTTGTTTCGGTGATTACATACAGATACACCAACTGATAGTGTCCGATGGGACAGCAAAGCGAGTTCAAACACACTGGAAAGTTGGCTCCTGTTAATGTGGAGCAGGAAATAAATGCAGAGCAGGAGTAAGCACAAACAGATGATGGAAGAGAGGGCAGAAGTACAGATGATTCTGAAGAGGAATGTGACAGAGCTTAAAGAGAACACAGGACGTTCGTCTCTTTTAAATCCTGCAAAGGTCAAAGAATACAGATTTTTCAAACCAAAGCTGTTTGCTTCTTCTCTCTGTGCTGTTAAGGCTCTTTGTAAAGTGTCACTGAGTTCCCTCATGAGGTGAGACACACTATGAAATGAATGAAATAGATGCATGTTTGATGGCGTTTGAGCGGCCTTCAGTGTGTTTTGCTAAACTGTAACTCGGGTGTTGGTAATTCAGTTATCTTACAGAATGGAATGCATTCATTTATCTCTCAGGAGGCATATTTACGTGCCCCGTTGCGTCGCACTTGCACCATGTTGCGTGGTGCAAGAGCGACACAACTCAAAAAAGAGATTCATGAAGACCTGCATGGTTACCTTGTATGGCCGAGTATCTTCATAAATCTTGAGTGAAGCAACATAGTGCAAATTGCTGCGTTGCCTTACTCTGCCCTGCAAGGCATTCCCTGGGGGTTGCATGGGTGTTCCCACACAACGCCAATCGTTTTTTACGTATTACCAGATTTACTAAAACTGGCAAACATGAAAATATGCCAAAAAGATACTCCTCCCCGCAGGTTAGGCATATTGACCTCCCCAAAACGGCTTGGAAGCCGGCGTGAAGTACCGACGGACAGAGCGGTGCTTCCTCTCCCTGAGCTGTAGCCAGGTGAGGTGAGGCCTTTTCCTCCTGCAGAAAAGTGGCCAATCTGTCCACATGCAGAAAGGAATCGTTATACACCTAGGATTACAGATGAACCTATTTTTTCTTTTTCTTTTTTCTTTTTCTTTACCACCAACACACCTTTGTTCACTTTTTACATTGCCGTAGCAATTATCTTTGAAGGTCCTGAGGAAGGCAAGGACAAGAGTGTCCATTTACATTGCTGAAACATGTCGACCTAAATATAATCTGGGCAGATATTTGTTTAAACTGATCTATATTTTCTGTTTTTAATCTTGGGGAACTGAGTAAAAAGAGTAATATATAGTGTTGCTCATTTACCCAATCGTAATTCACTTCTCTATACTCACATGCACTGCAATTTCTCTTTACTCATCGCACTTTTTTACCCATCACACTTGATTATCAGTTACGGACCGCTCAGTGAGTCATAACTTGAGGTAGGACATTTCACTCACTCCTGTGTTCATCATGTATGTCTCATAATGGGAAGGTCAAAAGCTGTCCCAGATGATGACCAGGGCGGTACCGTGTGGAGACTGATGGGTATCCTCACTTTTTCGGAGAATTCCAGGATTACTAACACACTTTCATTCTTGGCAGCTTTTTAGAACCACATCTTTGTCGAGGTAGTAGTTGTTTGCATTTAGACCTGTATTCATTCTGTATGTATGAAACATGGAAATATGCCAAAAAGATACTCCTCCCCGCAGGTTAGACATAACAAGTAGAAATGTCTCTATTTCTCCTAGTTTCTTCCTCTTTTCATGTGTGCTGCATTCTGTAACAACAAAGAACGAGTAATATGCCTCACAGGATTGTATAGTGATGATCTAGTGCCTTGAGGGCACAGTGGGTGATTTGTAGTGATCCATCAGTTCAAATAACATATACATAACATAAAAATTTTATTTTCAAAGGGCATGGTCAACTCAAAGGTCAGCTCATCATTGATCAACAGATGTTGTTGTTACCCACCTCAATGGTACACATGTTATCGGCCTCAAAAGGTAGAAAGGCTGGATGCAGATAATAGGACTTGAACCTGTTACCATGGGGTAAAGCTGACAGTGGACGTACGAGTTCACTGAACCTTCAGAACTAGCCCCACACAAGAATTCTACTAAAATAAACTCATTGTGCAATTTATGAAAATTACACACACATAATTTACAGCTGATGTATTCTTCAAGCACAGTGTCAAATATTTTCTCAAATATTATTACAAATTAATATTCGACTCCTACCAGCATTCATGGGTACATTGGGGATTGTGTATTGATTCTGTGTTGTGTGTGCAACTTGGATAATCACACTTCCTGCTCAGTTTCTGTGGTTGACAAGTGTTTTTACAGCTAACATCCTTCCAAACACAGGCTGCATCTCACCCTATAGAAGTTCATAAGGAGAGGGCAGCAGTGAATATCTGATGGGAGCTGAAAATCAGGGCTACCTTATAGAATCATGGAACCCAACATGTAAAGACTTGGCGAAGAAGCCTCCTTGACTCTGACAGTAAAGTGATGTTTTGTCCTGTACTAACTTCTATCTTGTAAATTGTATAAAGTGGTGGAGTAAGTGCAGTGTGTACTGAACAATACCTGTGCCAATATTTTTCCAAAAACGTGACTTGTCAGAGGGCAATCAAATTTCTTTTAAACATTGTCTTTTTAAGTCCTATGCTTCCTTATGCACATTCTAGGGTGTTGTGCACAATATATTTGAAAACCCTATTGATTATCAATTGTTAACACACCGTCACATCAGCATTCAACGTTGTACTGGCAGTACAGTCAGCAGACAAGGTAGCCATTGCTGTTGTCTTATTGTGTAATGCTTGTAAGAAAGGCCTATTTCACGTTTCGTTTTTAATAAAAATATTTGTATTTTTTTTATTACAATTTTATATGTATTGTTTCTAACTATTGTGTATTTTTATAAGTGATTTGTGTTCAAGGTTTCATGTTTAACACTGTATTTCATATGCAGTCGTGCATTACTATTGCTTCGTTTATATGTTGACAAAAAGTCAAATAAACGATTGTAAATTGGAAACTCTTATACTTGATTTAAAATTGAAATTAATAAAAACTAATGGAACAGAAGAGTGTTTCCTTCAACAGTGTGAATGAAAAACCTAAGCACCGGACAAAGAATACATATGACATATTATGCATCCGAGGACAGCACGAAAAGAAGTTTATTACTCAAGCCGAAGTCTTTTTCACACTAATACTGCATCTGATTTTAAAATGTAGCTGTATTCCTAAAAACTAAACTCCCCCCACGCCCATGGAGGAAAATAAGGGTCGCTGGAGGAAATTCCGAAGATTATGTCAGAAATGACGTTTGTGTGATAAGGGGATACAGAATATAAAACCTGTTCTTAGTCTGTCCAGCCCTAAGGCAATTCGACGTTTGCAACTTCGTAAAATTAATTCAACCTCTGGCGGTAAAACGGCATCAGACTACTTAAAATAAATAATGTTGTAGGAAATATGTTTTCATTGCTTTTAGTTTTTTTTAAATGTTTGATTTTTTTATTTCTTTTAAATATATATTACTGATGGCTAAGTTTTGCTTGCTTTTATCTAAAATCAATAGCAAAACTAATACATTGAATGACCTACTAGCCACTGTTTGTTCCAGAAAATAGAACCCAAAAATACACATTCGATTGGCCCAATTTGTATTACAACAATGCAACACCTATTAATCGATCTGATAAAATATTAATTCTAATAACATTCCTTGAGGGAAATCCACTCTGAAAGTTGTTAATTCTTGTTCTATTGATACCAATGATACCGGCTCAGTGTGTTTTGAAACACATTTTCCCTGCATATTGTTCAGAATAATGACACCCCATATCATGCATTGTACCAGAAGAGTGAAGGGAGCGCCCATAAATAAATGTGACATCGGTTCTGGGGGAGGACTCAGCCCCCACTAAGGGGCCCATTAGGATGTCGGGCGGATTGCTCCGCCAGGGTGGCGGTGGCCACCGCCACCCTGGAGGAGGCAATCCGCCCGACATCCATGCCTGCATTCCCCCCCGCCAGATTAGGATGGCGGTGGGGACAGTGGCGGACGGAAAGACCGTCCGCCGCTTATCCGCCGCGGTCGCCTTGCGACCGCGGCGGTAATAGAATAATATGGTGGCGGTGTCCTATGGACACCGCCAGTCATATTACAATGTCCACATTAAGGGGCCTTTCCACGGCGGCACTGCCGCCACGGAAAGGCAGGTGGTGTTTGCTGCGGGGGCCCCCTGCGGGGCCCCCAGGTGACGCCAGCTTAGGGGGAGGATAGGTACTCCCCCACATTTGCATATGCAAAGCGACAGGCACCGCGCGGTGCCTTCCGCTTTGCATATGCAAATGCGTTCTCTTATTTTTTGCATTGTGGCTGGCGGTGCAGAGAGCACCGCCCGCCACAATGCAAAACATGTAGGATGTGCCCGCCACTGTGGCGGGCACATCCTAATTCCCCCTACGGGACCCCCGCCCTTATGGCAGGCGGTCCCGTTCTCCGTTAGGGTGGCGGGCGGACAAAGTCTGCCCGCCATCCTAATGTGCCCCTAAGTATTCACCTCCCTCAGTAGTGACGTTTGGGTATAACTGAGCCTATAATCCCTGGTATCTTCTGAAGGATTGTCTGTCAAAACTGGATCCCTAATTCATCGATTGCCCCTCCACAAACCTTTATGCCCTTCTAGGGTTTGAGCAAGAGAGGACCATCCATCCTCTGGCTATTTTGGATGCAGCATCCACATCACTTCCATCTCTACATAACACTCCCTCATTTACCCGCCTGCTTACCCTCCTCCCTTTCCTGCAGCGGCTGGTCGACCAGAGAGCTTCTGGTGCCCCAATGCAGCCGCGCCCGATGCAGCGCTGAGGATTCTCTGGTATGAATTTAGCTCTGTTTTGAGAAGCAAATGAACCTGGAGCAGAACCCAAGATTTGTACCCAAGCTGCACCTGGCAATGGATTATGCCACAAGGGTGGAGGAAGAGGTGTGTATGAAGCAGTGTTTCCTGAAGCGCTGTTGATTGAACGCATTAAACGTTTGCATCTAGATATAGAGGCCGATCCACAAAACCATTTATCAGTACAGAAAAGAGTACTACAGGAGTACTGTTTGACATCCCTTACATGTCTTTGAGAATTGGCCCCAAAATGTCCAAATTCCTATTAGAAAAAGTGCAAAGAGGGCCCAGTTCTTTCTATTTATACTAAATATATACAAATTGTCTGTAAATATATCCAATTTTATTCTCATTGTTGATGGTTTGAGACTATTTCACAAAGGCATGTAAGAGGATGTAAAACAGTACTGCAGAAGTACTACTAATACTACCACTACTACTGTCACTACTACTACAGCTGGTACAACTACTGCTGCCACTACTGCTACTACAAAATTCCATTGTGAGTAGGTCTTTAAGTGAGAGACCAGTTGGCGCAACCACGTTTTGGCAGAGACAGTGATTTGCCTAAGTCACGTGACCTGGGTAACTCGAGCTGCCAGGACTTGTACACGCATTTCTTGGTGCTGAAATAAAACACTGCACATTTATCCAGCACTGTATAACTTACACCAAATTACAGTAATACAAAATGGCATCAACATATAAGCAGGCTGTCATTACTCTAAAACTGGGCTTACTCTATTTACGGATCACATGCAGAAAATGCAGTGCAGACTTGGGCTACCTCATTGTCGTCTCTCTTTATGTAAAACAATTGCTTTTTGGCATAATTAGTAGAAATGTGTCTCTAAATGCAGAGCCCCAATAGAAGGTTGAGCTATCAAAAGCCAGAGGATCTTCTGTTCAAGTATGCATCTGTGTTTCTCACACTGTTGCTCTCTGATGTGCTCCTCTCGCCACTGTGGAGTGTGTCTGATGGGCCTAATGCCTCCAGGTGTGAGAAGACTTAGTGAGTATGATGCGAGCTGCTGACCTCTGCAACAATCAGCAAGTCATGATCCGAGTTCTTGCAAGGGCAGCTCTTCTTCTTGGTAGCAGTGGCCTATGAAGCATCAACCTGGGCAATAGAGACTCCCAAAATATACAGCGCTCAGAGAAGGAAAAAATATGCAATTTGAAGCATTGTACTAAAAACAAGCTTTGATTAAGCCAATCAGTCTGGTTTTAATGTGCTATCATATGTAAATAGAAGCCTGCGTAAAATCTGTTTTCTTCCCTTAGCGGATTTAAGTCAAACCCTTTGCCTTTACCAATGCTTGTTTTCAAGAAATGTTTGTCACAGACAATGGGGTTCTTTTCGAATCTGTTACCTTGAAAATGTTTCTTCAGCACTTGCAGAATTAGAAACATTACTGCAGGTATGTATAGTCCCCAGTTAAATGGGTTAGTTGAGAGTTTTAACAGGGTCATCAGGCGGGGTTTCAAACCACAATAATTTCTTGTTTAGATATTCCTAAGGTATCTATATAGAAATTCTGGACCTATCTGCAATTTATTTAGATATTGTTTTTGGATGTTCAGGTAAAGACCGTTACAATAATCAAGCTTGGATGGGATAAGGCTAGTTATTTTACGTAATTTCTTAAGGGAGAGAGGGTAGAATTTTCTTCACAATTTTGATGGTGTAAAAAACAGAAAAGATGACAGATTTTATTGGGTGGCCATATGTGAGTTTATTGTTGATTTGAACTTCAAGATGTTTTACTTTATTTTCTAGTGCTGGAAGGTTGCCCAGTTTTTACAATCACCAACTAGGTGACCAAAAAGAGGTGTCCTTGCCAAAAAGAATGACCTCGGTCTTTCCTGAATTCAACTTAAGGCAGTTTGAACTCATCCATTCATTGAGTGCTATCATGCAATATATGAATTAACTATTAAAGGTGTTCTCATTGCTGTTGGACAGAGATACAACAATTTGGGTTTCATCAGCATATGACATAATGGAGAATCCATAGGATTTGGCAAGTGTGGCCAAAGATTTAACATAAATATTAAATAAAGTAGGGCTAAGTGATGGTCACTGAGGAACTTCACAAGGCAGGAAAAAAGGTCTAGAGACAAATGAGCCCAATGTTAGCATTTGTCCTCTCTCACTGAGGAAGTAACTAAATGAGGTTAGTGCTTTCCTTTTTATGCTGATTTCTGAAAGACGGTCAATCAACACCTTGTGACCGGATCGAAGGCAGGTGAGAAATCGAGCAAGATAAGTGCTGCTTTCCCGCTGCTGTCTAACGTTGCCATGACTTGATTCGTAGCTGTGATCAAAGCGGTTTCTGCGCTATGTTCACTCCTGAAACCATATTGGGTTGAATCCATGAGTTGATTATCCTGTAGATCGGTTGATAGTTGTTGATTTATTTTTAAACAATTGAAGCTGCAAATGGAATCCTTGGTAATTATTGGTATCTTGAGTATCCTGATTTGATTTTGTTTTCAGCACCGGGTGGCTAGAGACCCTTTTCCATTGTTTAGGGAATAGACTAGTAATAAACATTATACTAAAGATAGTTGTTAGTTACCCTCAGTAACAAGTTTCAAGTCCTACAAGAACTAGAGGAAACAGAGCCCCAGTAAAAAGACAGTGGGAGAAGATCAAAGAACCAGTGACATCGACCTGCCAAGAGGTACTCGGTCCCAAGAAGCACCAGCATAAAGAATGGATCCCCACCGAGACTCTCTGAAAAATCAAGTGAGAAAGGAAAAGAAAGCTGCAGTCAACTCCAGCCGAATGAGAGCAGAAAAAGCGAAAGCTCAAGGCGAATACACCAAAACCAACAAGAAAGCAAAGTAGAGCTTAAGAGCAGACACGTGAAGATTCTTTGATAGTCTTCCCACAGAAGCCCTGGAAGCAGCAAGCCATGGAAACTTAAAGGAACTTCACAACATTGCACGGAAACTCTCCGGCAGATACAACAAGCCAGAAAGACCTGTTAACTACAGAGCTGGGAAGATAATCATGGGTAACAAAGGCCAGCAATGAAGATGGGCGGATCACTTTGAAGAACTGCTGAACCACCCACAGTCTCTACTAGCGATACAGCCAGCTGGCAAAGACTTGCTATTCGACTGCAGCAAACGTACTAAGGAAGAAATACGGTAAGCCATCAAACATCTGAGAAATTGGATGTCAGAAGGACCTGATAAAAATCATGCAGAGGTGCTATGGAAAGACAATGAAACATCAATAGACATGTCTACCCCATGTTTGGAAGGATCTGGGAAGAACAAAAGATACCATCAGACTCGAAGAAGTGATATCTCATCAGAGAGATAACTCTTCTATCAACCGGAGGCAAAGTGTTCAGCAGAGTCATCCTGAACAGAATGAAGGAACAAGTCAGCACTCAGATGCAAGACCAGCAACCTTGACTTCCGCAAAGATATATTTTGCACAGACCAGATTGCAACACTGCGCTTCATCATTGAGCAGATGATGGAGTGGAACTCCCACCTCTGTGTCAACCTCATCGTCTATGAGAAGGCATTTGACAGAATGGACAAAGAGATGCTTTGGAAACTCCTCTGCCACTACGGTGTGACAGATAAACTTGTAAGAATCATTGGGTACTCTTACGAGGACATAATCTGCAAGATAGTACATAGAGAACAACTCACAGAAGCCTCTGACGTCAGGACCAGAGTCCGACAGGTAAGTTGCCCTCACCTTTTCTCTTCCTGCTGGCCATAGACTGGATCATGAAGACATCCACAGCAAGGAGAAACATTTGGATCCAGTGGACACCTTGGAGTCAGCTCAATGACCTGGACTTTGCAGGCGACCAGGCCCTACTCTCCCGTACCCATCTGCATATGCAAGAGAAGACAAACAAAGCGGCAGCCACATCAGCAACTCTTGGCCTCAACATCCCCAGAAAAATCCCAAGGTCCTGGAGGTTAACACAGACAGCACAATTGTGGTATCTTTTGCAGGCGATACACTGGAAGAAGTTGAGGCCTTCACCTACTTAAGCAGTGTCATAGACAAGCAGGGCGGTACAGACGTCAACGTCAATGCATGAAGCGCCAAAGTAAGGGCTGCCTTCATTCAGCTGAAGAAGATTTGAAGCTCCAAGGACCCAACGCTGCAAACCAAGATCAGCCTTTTTAACACCAACATAAAAATCATTCCTTCTGTATGGGGCGGAAACTTGGAGGCGAACAGAGACCACCACCAACAAATTTCAGACCTTACTCAACACTTGTCTGAAGAAAAACCTTCACATCCGCTGGCGAAACATCACAAACAACAACCACCTATGACAGCTCCCTGCTCATTAAGAAATCATGAAAAGACGCTGAGGCTGGATAATCACACCCTCTGCAAGCCCTCAACAAACACCACCAGGCAAGCCCTCACCTGGAAAGAGACACCTGGCATTGAGGCCTCAAGGCTGACTTCAAGAAGATGGGTTACACCTAGAGTTAGATTGAAAGAAAAACCCAGGATAGGGATGGCTGGAGAGTCCTGGTAAATGGCGTATACCCCAAGACGGTTAGTAGGCATAATTAAGTAAGTAATTGCTTCAGGGATTTTCCTAAAGGGATCTCGCTGTGGTGGTGAACTAAGGGGGGATTGCTGTGAAGAACCCTCTATATGGAATGCATTATGGGTGTGTCAGCAAGTAGGACTTAAAATAGTGAGTCAGACTCTGTTTATGGGGGCTTTGCAGAGAGCCCTCTGGCTGACAAAGGTCACAAAGGTGCTTTTCCATGCAGCTCTCTTGAAGAAGGCACTGAGGAAGCACTATTTCACAGTTTATTTTAGACACCTTGGCTATTACTACAAGCACAATATACATCACAAACACCACAACACTACACTCAACCCTTAAACAGTACCCCCAGCACGACCCCCTACACTATGAAAACACACTACATCCCCCTTACCTCAGTCTTCTCGTGGTTCCTCTCTCTTCCTGGGACCTTCTTCACGTCGTCTCTGAGGGGTGGTGCGCGTCGTTGTGAGGAAACAGCCTCAGTTTCCTCACAACGACATGGATCATTTTTTAAAAAAGGTCTTTAGCGCATACCATTACAACGCATGCGTTGTAACAATGCTTGCGATGTAACACCTTACGTACTAATGGTACGCGTTGTAACATCGCAAGCGTAGTAACGCTTGCGAAGTAATGGTTTGCGCAATAGCAGCCGCGCATTAAAGGCTGTTTACCCCGGCCCATAGGACTGCCTAGGACCAACCTTTGGGGTAACATATGAGATAAAAGGGAAGATTTGGACCTGGCAAGTAGGTTAACTTGCCACGTCAAAATGGCAGTTTGAAACTGCACACCCAGGCTCTGTAGTGGCAGGCCTGACCATGTTTAAACGGCTACTTCAGTGGGTGGCACAATCAATGCTGCAGGCCCACCAGTAGCATTTAATTCACAGGCCCTTGGCACATATAGATCACTCTACTAGGGACTTATAAGTAAATTAAATATGTAAGTTGTGGATACGCCAATGTTATCATGTTTTTAGTACAGGCCATATGCACTTTAGCATAGGTTAGCAGTGGTAAAGTGCTCCTTTTGCATTTTATTCTATTCTTCTTCCAGATTATTGACTGGGTGGTTCTCTCATGGAATATATTGAACAATGTTGTTTGACCCTTTAGTCATGTTGTTTGCGCTATTTAATCTTGGGCACGCTCACGATAGAATGCAACTTGGAATTTTTTTTTTGACAAAGCCAATGAATCTTGCATAGGCAAGACCTATTGTCTTTGCTGAAGCTTGTTTGATTTTTCAACGTGTTCATTTCAGATGTGCAATCGGACAGTACACAAGAAGAAAGTTGTCAGCCAATATGACAGGGTTGCTGATTATGCACTGTAAGGTCTGCTCAAATGTTCCATTCTGCATGTTCTTCGGGGGGGAAAAGGGGGTGAGGGGTGGTGCTGGTCCAATACCTGACTGATATTCCAAGACAGCAATGAGTGAAGGATCCTATCCTAAAGCTTCTCCATGTATATAGCTATCATTGTTTTTTATTTCAAAGTATTTTATTACATTTTTTATAAACAAGTACATTAGCATTTCTGTTACGAGGTTCCAGCCAAACATAGATTGTGTTGCAGTAGTTACAGGTACTTTGGTATGTTTAGCGAATCCCCTCTACATTGACTTAGGCATAGATGCATCGAGGTAAAATCCGCTCGCTAAGGGAGAATCTGCCCCTTTGCGACCGGTATTTTTGCATTTGGGATGCATCATCCCAAATGCAAAAATCGCAAATTAAGAAATCGCAAAATTGTGATTACTTGCATTTAAGGAATCTCAAATTGAGATTCCTTAAATGCAATGCATTAAAGTTTAAAATATAGCGATTTTGCTAATAGGGATCGCAAATTACCATGAAGTTGAACTTCATGGTAATTTGAAAAAATTTGAAAAATGCACTAAAGTGCATTTTTCAAAGTTTCATGTTGCTCACACACATGCCCTAAGGGCATGTGTGTGCGCAACATATGTGCACAGATCAATTTCAGGGGTGCAACAGGGTGTCCTTTGGACACCCCTGCACCCTTGAAATCGCATTCTCAAATTGCGATTTGCTAATTGCGATTCACAAATTGAGAATGTCTTCCCATTCATTCCTATGGGCCTCTATGCCTATAGGAATGAATGGGGAGGTATTCCTTAATTGCGAGTCGCAATTTGCGAGTCGCAATTAAGGAATTTTAAGAAATCGCTATTTTTTTAGTGATTTCTTCATGCATTGCATTTTGCGATTCCTTAATAGTGAATCGCTATTTTTCGCTATTAAGGAATCGCAAATTGGATGCTTGATGTTTCATTTTGCACACACACATGCCCTAAGGGCATGTGTGTGCGCAACATATGTGCACAGATCAATTTCAGGGGTGCAACAGGGTGTCCTTTGGACACCCCTGCACCCTTGAAATCGCATTCTCAATTTGCGATTCGCTAATTGCGATTCGCAAATTGAGAATGTCTTCCCATTCATTCCTATGGGCCTGTAGGCGCATAGGAATGAATGGGGAAGTATTTCTTAATTGCGAGTCGCAATTTGCGAGTCGCAATTAAGGAATTTTAAGAAATCGCTATTTTTTTAGTTATTTCTTCATGCATTGCATTTTGCGATTCCTTAATAGTGAATCGCTATTTTTCGCTATTAAGGAATCGCAAATTGGATGCTTGATGCATCTGGGGGTAAATCCTCCTTCTTGAAAAAGGCTGACAACAGCTAAAGCTGTTTTAGGACAGACCTAAAAGCAACACGCAGTCTGAGCAGGGGAACGAAGAAAGGACAGCGGTGACCGATCAATGGAAAGGACAAACGTGCCTCTTAAATCTGGAAACAACATCATGTCATTGGAATCCATTTTCAGTGTTTTCATGGTGTGAGGGGCTGACTAGCTTTTTCTCCGGCTGCCTCGGAGGGCCCTGGGGGGCGCGGGAGGGGGGCACCGGGGTACCTGCAGCCCAGCTCATGAATATAAAACGCCCCGGTGCTCTTTTCAACAGCAAGACCTTTGGGCTGGAAACCGTGTCTGCGTTCGTGTCGCTATTGATTTTCTCAGTAATGGACTTGCCATTTCAGTGTTTGTTCATAATGCCTTCTGCGCACGCGCAGCTGAGGATAACGCCGTGTCCCTTCGCCACACTTGCAGAAACCCCGGCGCCTGGCAAGCAACAGAAACAGGCGGAGTGTGCGTTCTTTGATTCTTTTATGGAATATCTGATTTTAAAAATAGTAACACGCCGTTTCTATGCAAAATGTTTTTTTTTTTTAAATGGCAGATTCAAGCTCTTACAAAAACGAGCACCCTACTACATATGCACAGTCCAGTCACGCCCATCAGACTGGCGCTGATTGCAAGAGAATGCAAATTAATTCAAATGTGTACTGTTTATTATCTATTTTTATTTGTATTGTTGTTTTACTGCTGTTATTACTGTTCTTATTGCAAATTAATTCAAATGTGTACTGTTTATTATCTATTTTTATTTTTATACTTGTTTTACTGTTGTTATTATTGTTCTCATTGTTATCGTGATCATCATTACCTCTACTTCTAAAGTAAAGCAGTCTCTTGTGATGGATCTAAAACAAACCTGCATCCTTGAAACACAGACAGGCCCCTCTTTCTGCCCCAGTTGCTTTCAATTTATAGTCGATGTTGGTTACATGTGCCGCCACCAAACCTAACCTGACTGGTGAGGCTTGCAGGCGCCAACTCCCTCTTCGAGAGCTAAGATCACTCAGTCCGTGTTAGGGCCCTAGTTACCAGCGCCTGTCTAGGAAGGCACCTTTTAAAATCCGATACCACAGAGACCGCAATTTCAAAGGCGCGATAATTATCACCTGTAATAGCCTTATAGCCCACCGTAGCAGGCTATACTGGCTATTAGAACATTGGAATGTTGGGAGCTCCATTGAAAACAATGGAGTGCTCCGGGCTTATAATGACTGGTAGAAGCCCTGAGCTCCAACATTCCAATGATTCTTTGTTCACAGCTCTGGCTGTGAACAGAGGCTTCAGGGAGCCTGAGGGGATTCCAATCCCTCACGCTCCCATAAGGCTTTGTTCTTTTTTGTTACAACATTCTACCCTCTAGTGGCAAAATGTTCTAATAGCCTTATAGCCCTTCGTAGCGGGCTATACCGTCTATTAAAGTCCCTCTCCCTTGTTAAAGGCCCTAGCCTTCGGCTCGGGCCTTTAACGCTGGAGAGAGCCTTTAATAGCCGGTATAGCCCTCTACGGCGCGCTATAAGGCTATATTAAAGGGCGGCTCCAGTGTTAAAGGCCCGCGCCAAAGGCGTGGGCCTTTAACAAGGGAGAGGGACTTTAATAGCCGGTATAGCCCAGCTATGAAGGGCTATAAGGCAATTAGAACATTCTGCCACTAGAGGACAGAATGTTCTAATAAATAAAATAAAGGCTTCAGGGAGCGCGAGGGGATTGGAATCCAATCAGGTTCCCTGAAGCCTTGGCTCACAGCCAGAGCTGTGAACAAAAACAGTGGAATGTTGGAGCTCCAGACTTATATCAGCCATTATAAGCCCGGAGCACTCCATTGTTTTCAATGGAGCTACCAACATTCCAATGTTCTAATACAAGTTATACCCTTTAATATGAGGCGCAGCATGCAGAATCGATATTCAGCACACCGAATTCTGCACGTTTTTTTTACTTTTATACAGACTTTTTGCCCTGATAAATTTTGGCTGGGTTGACCTGTCAGAATGTATCTGAGGAGAACTCTGAGGGTATGATATATTTTACACAACTCGTAAATCCAATCCCTGTGCAAACCCAGCTTTGCAAAAGGACCGAAGTTTAACCCAGAACTTGTAATCAGGGCCTTAGTCACTGGCTGCTTAGATTTCTCTCATTTCTGGGTGAATTCGATAATGATAGGCTTGATACAGCCACACCTGCAGATTATTACTTTACAAGGTCCATGTGGAGACCCAAAACCTTCACCTTGGCCCATATCTTTCATTACAGGTGGACTGAACTACGTTTTTTGTACATTTTCAAAAAGACAAGATTTAACAGTGGACCCTACAGAAACCTAGCACCTAACCTGCTTTCCCTAATTGATATCCGTATAGTGTGAGTCCCCAACGAATTATGTGTGCACACTGCTAATGCACCTACTGTCACAGTGCAATCCAATACAGGTTTTTAACAATTTCAAACAAGAGCAAAGGTGCACCACTTAACAGACACATAAAAAATTATCAGGTTCATGTCCATGATATTTTTCTTTAAGTTCTTCTTTTATTCAAGATGTTTTAAAAATTAGTCATAGCGGAAAGAGACAGGCGACACGTTTCATCGAGATGGACTTCTTCAGGGCATAAGAGAGAGTCAGGGCACTCCTGAGGATTATCAGCATCAGAGTGTCCGAGGTAAGTAAGAACTTCGAGCAGGATGGCAAGATACGTTCCAACAATATGTATTTTTTTTAAATAACAATATAGGCTTCATATGAGAGGAGCGCACGCCAAGGTGGATACTACAAGCTGGATCGCAAGAAAGTTTGTTTCCACAATGATAAAAAAAATAACGATATGTGCATCATTTAAGAGCAAGAAAGTCCTGAGATCCAAAGATACGATAACACCGGCAAGCATGAATACAACAGCCTCACCGTAATCAGGGGGCCAAAGTTAAGAAAGAACTGATAGGTTTTTGTACATTTTGTTTGCATATTTCTATGATCTATCAATTCATGACAGTTTGTGACATAAATATTTTAGGTCGCTGATGTTCTTTGTTTACTGTATCATCCTCTGCAAACCAATACATAATTATTAATGCACTATACAAGGAACTTAGTAATATCCCACTGCCCTATCATGTCAGCACCCTAAGTAAAGTAGGTTGTTCCTAAAACAGAATTATATCTGTTTTTCTTGTTATGTTAACCTTGTACTTATCATGGAACTTGAGCAATGTCAATTACTGTGATGCCATTAAAGTTAAGTCATGTGACATCACATGTGACCTTCATTTCAAGGAAGGTCAAAGGTCGCATGTGTAATTTTCTATGTCATTGAGGGTGTTTGACTTCACTTTCGCTGTCTGTGGCACTTTGGTGTAGCAACGTCCATATACTGTATACATAATGCTCGTGTTTATACAGTTCCTTGCTTTTTTCAATAATGCCCATTTTTCCTTCTAATGGTGTCCAGCCGCGGCCGATAGTGGGAGTACCGGCCGGGCGGTGATGTGGAGAGGGGCACATATAAATAAATAAAACAAATTTCGTTGCGTGCACTGCATCGCATTTGGTGATGCAGTGCATGCAACAAAATTCGTTTTATTTATTTATATGTTTACTTACCTGTTTAACTCCGTAATCCATACATTACTACCCCCCAACCTGCCCCGCCCCCTCCCACCTCACCGCCTGGCCGGTACTCCCACTACCAGCCGCGGCTGATGATATCTGCTCCCCACCCCAAGACTGTGTCTACTACCAGTAATCTCAGAGTTCTGTTCTGCTAATGCATGCAAATGGAGGCCTTACCAGCACCCCCAGTGCAGCACTGTCCCATTACTGGGTGCACCTAGCATACTCTCACATATGCCGTTCATGGCTTATCTCCTTCTTCACTAGAGTTCAGAATAGCGCTGAAAAGTCGCCTTTTGCAACATGAAAAACAAGCATTTGCAATGCAATAGGGCTCACATTAGTAAAGTTAGAGGTATTAGTATTGTAAATGACAACTTTTTTATTTATGTTTTTGTTTTGAAAATAGCTAAATTAATAACTTTGCAAATGTGACACCTATAGCATTTGTAATGCAATATGTGTTGTATTTACGTGACTT
Organism: Lissotriton helveticus; assembly: GCF_964261635.1. Lineage (NCBI taxonomy): Eukaryota > Metazoa > Chordata > Amphibia > Caudata > Salamandridae > Lissotriton > Lissotriton helveticus. The sequence continues at coordinate 1,165,554,881 of NC_136071.1, forward strand.
ACATGTATTGATATTACAAATAACAATGTTATGCTATGCTATATTTTGTTATGCTATGTTTTGTTGTGTTTAATTATGCTATGCTTTGTTTTGTTATGCTATGTTTTGTTATGCTATGTTTAGTTATGCTATGTTTTGCTATGTTTTGTTATGCTAAGCTTTGTTTTGTTATGCTATGCTATGTTATGTTTTGTTATGCTATGCTATGCTTTGTTGTGTTTTGTTATGCTATGCTGTGCTATGCTATGCTTTGTTATATATGCTATGGTTTGTTGTGTTTTGCTATGTTTTGTTTTGCTATGTTTTGTTATGCTATGTTTTGTTATGCTATGTTTTGTTATGCTATGCTTTGTTGTGTTTTGCTATGTTTTGTTTTGCTATGCTATGCTTTGTTATACTATTCTATGTTTTGTTTTGCTATGCTTTGTTTTGTTATGCTATGTTTTGTTATGCTATGGCATGTTTTGTTGTGTTTTGTTATGCTATGCTTTGTTATGCTATGCTATGTTTTCCTATCCTATGCTTTGTTATGCTATGTTTAGTTATGCTATGCTGGTGAGGGTGAGTGAGGGTGGGTGGGTGAGGGAGGGTGGGTGAGTGAGGGTGGGTGAGTGAGGGTGGGTGAGTGAGGGTGGGTGGGTGAGGGTGGGTGGGTGAGTGAGGGTGAGTGTGTTAGAGCGAGGGTGAAGGTGAGAGGTGTGTATCCTATGCTTTTTTTATTATGCCATGCTATGTTTTATTATGCAATGCTGATGAGGGTGTATGAGGGTGAGTGAGTGAGGGTGAGTGAGGGAGTGTGAGGGGGTGTGAGGGTGAGGGTGTGATGGTGTGTGAGGGTGAGAGGGTTGGGAGGGTGAGGGGGTGTGAGGGTGAGGGTGTGAGGGTGAGTGAGGGTGTGTGAGGGTGTGTGCGGGTGAGGGGATGTAAAGGTGAGGGGGTGAGGGGGTGTGAGGGTCAGGGGTGTGAGGGGGGTGTGTGTGTTTGGGTGTGTGTGTGTGTGGGGATGTCTGTGTACGGGTGTGGGGGTGTGGGGGTGGTTGTGTGTGGGGGGTTGTGTAGGTGGGGGTTGTGTGTGTGTGTGGGGTTGTGTGTGTAGGGGGGGTTGTGTGTGTAGGGGGGTTGTGTGTGTGGGGGTTGTGTGTGTGTCGGTTGTGTGTGTGTATGGGGGGTTGTGTGTGTGGGGGGTTGTGTGTGTGGGGGGGTTGTGTGTGTGGGGGGGGTTGTGTGTGGGTGTGTGTGTGTGTGTGTGTGGGGTTGAATGATCATTTAACTTGCAACCAAGCAGCTTCTGTTCACAAGCTTGAAAGGAGCAGTTACATAAATCGGGAGCTGCAGCATGCCCATGGCTTGCCAGTGCATGTTGCAAATGAAACTAAGCATAATGTGTCCCGTCACACCTTCTTGTTTCAGAATACAGCAGTGCACAATGTAATAATTAATGCTGCTGTCTGAAAATTCATCCATCTAACAATGAATGTGTGACAATAGATAGGTATAACAAACTTTCATAAATAGATTATTGATTTGAACAAAAGATATAATCTGTAAGTTATATGTTAGAACTACACAGCACTGTAATAAGACCGCTGGAGAGTCTCCTTGTCTGCTGTGTAGATGTTTACAACCTGCAGGCCAAAGATGAGGGAAGTGGCGGAGCAAAAACAAGAGAGAAAGAATGGAAGAAGAAATGGCAGATGGAGCTCAAGTGGGAGAGTGAGTGACAGAGAACAGAGAGTGAAAGGAGAGAGATTAAAGGGGAGAGAGAGTCAATGAAGGGGATAGAAATAGAAAGCGAGAAAGGGGAGGAGAGAGAATATAGGGGAAAAAAGAGAGAGGAGAGAGATTAAAGGGGAGAGAGAGTCAATGAAGGGGATAGAAATAGAAAGAGAGAAAGGGGAGGAGAGAGAATATAGGGGAAAAGAGAGAGAGAGAGAGAGGGGAAAGAATGAAGGAGAGAGAGAATTAGAGAGGAGTGAGAGAGAAAGAGAGATAGAAAAAGAGAGGGGACAAAGCTAAAACAATGGCACATTTTTGAGGTCTCGCGATCTATCAATGCGCGCAAGCGCATTGAGCGGAGCGAGAATTCATGTCCTCAAAATCCTCGTCAAACCAAGGGCTTCTTGCTCCGGTTTTCTTTAAGTTCACGTGAATCACGTGACCAAACAAGCACGCGCATCAGCCTCCCTCCCTCCTAATTGCATTTTTTTTAACGGCCGCACAGCACATCAAAGGGCTTCGCCCAGCGTGCGCTCTGCGGCTTCTCGGCTTCTCCTCCCCTAATTATTCATGGCTCAGTTTCCCGGCGCACGCATTTGTTCACATTTTTTTGTTCTTACCTTTCATCTCCTACCCGTCTTATCCCATTGTTAACATTTCCGCACCTCCGTCCTTCTGTCTATACATCTCTGCTTTATCGCAATCTGCCTTTTCCCACAAGACTTTCTACTCTGTGTTCGCACTCTGCCTCCTCAGTTTCCTCCGCCTCTGTTTCACTGCCAGTCTTTCTTTTGTGACCTTCTCCCCCCCTCTTTCCTTTCAGTCTACCCTAATTTCTCTTTCGTCATGTGCCTATCTTTCCTATTCCTCGGCCTTGACCCTCTCTCCATCCTGTCTCACTTCCTCTGCCTCTTTCTTAGTCACTCTCCGACGTCTCCGTTTCCCCCCTTCGAATCTCCATCCTGTCTCACTTCCTCTGCCTCTTTCTTAGTCACTCTCCGACGTCTCCGTTTCCCCCCTTCGAATTCTGCAGAGATGCCACATAACACATCCAAACCAGACTCTGCATAACAACACACTCACTCCAATGTCACATATCATTTGCCACCCAGACCCCAGATAACACATCGAAGCCAGACTCTGCATAATAACACAGCCACTCCAATGCCGCATAACACAACCCACCCAGACTCCAGATAGCAGATCCAAACTCGCAGCCTCTGCGCCAGCCCTGCCCGTGAAATATGTTCTTTTACATACATTTTTCCCTTCTATTTTTTTTAATTCTAATTGTTTTCAACCACGTTTTTAAAGTTACTTTTTATAGCAAGTTGTTTCATCATCTTGTTCAGCTTTAGAATTCACAAAGGTGACAGTTTTGTAATGGGCTGTGGCAATTTCGCTTCCTAAAACTTCAGAGAAACACACTTTTGTTTTCCAGCTAAAAGTATTGTATTTCTAACCAATCTCCATGGGGAGGGGTCTGTATCCTCGAGGGGGGAGGGAGTGACGTCAGCCTGCACAATTTGACACAGCGGATGGTGTGGCAGGCCGCAACCTCACTTTAAGAAGGAACAAGCACTGCGTTGCCAATAGGTCTCGCAGTAGGAAAGTTGGAGCTATTACAATTGCAAATAACAATGCCTTTTATTTTTATTTTCATTTTAAAAACATAAAGGGCTTTCTCATTTACAAAACCAATAGCTCCAACGTTCCTACTGCGAGACCTATTGGCAACGCCAGTGCTTGTTTTCAGGGACATCATATGTAGCAAATAAAGAACCCAAACGCACACATTTGGGAACCCCGAATATTCCTAAATACTGCCATGTAAAATGCAGCTCTGCATGTCAGCGCCAAGTGACGGATCACGCGCCTGGAAAAGCTCACAGAGAGGGTGAATTGGCGCCACAGAGAGAAATTAAACGAAAGGACGCGAACAGATAACCCAGGCTTTTGATAGAGGGGGAAGCTAAAACAATGCGCCTATTGCCTGTCTTTGTGAGATGCACCGTCTGTTGTTCCTGTCTGTGTGAGAAGCGCCCTCTGTTGTTCCTGTCAGTGAGCTGCGCCCCCTGTTGTTCCTGTCTGTGTGAGATATGCCCCCTGTTCCTGTCTGTGTGAGATGCGCCCCCTGTTGCTCCTGTCTGTGTGAGAAGAATCCTCTGTTCCTATCTGTGTGAGAAGCATCCTCTGTTCCTGTCTGTGTGAATGAAGGGGAGTGAAAGAGAGAGAGAGAAATGAGGGCATATAGAGTAAATGAAGGGCAGCGAAAGAGAAAGGGAGAGAGAGAGAGAGAGAGAATGAAGGGGAGAGAGCGAAAGGAGAGACAGAATTAAGGAGAGATCAAATTAGAGAGGGGGAGAGAGAGAAAGAGAGTGAAGGGAGAGAGTGGACAAGTGATACCAAAAAAGTAAGCCATGCACGAGTGATTAACTAATGCTGATATTTTTAAGCCCACAGCTAATGTTACTTTGCCCAGTGGGAGAATATAAAAATGTAACAAGTTACGGAAAGTGAGGGGTGGATCTTCTCTTAGAGAGTGTGTTTCAGGGAAAATATACCTGTGGGTGTACTTTGTACTCTACAGCACATGCTGAATAAATAAAGTCAAGCGCTTGCCTGTTTACTGGAGCGGGACGACAGACACACATCACCAAGGAACTCATCAGACATGTGCAGGCCAATACTGCCATGAATAACATGAAGCATTAAAACTGAACAAGTCTGTAGCAGGAAACATTTTTACTGCATCAAACACTCACGCTACAATGTTGTTATACAAACAAAATGCCGGCGACCACAAAACCGTTCGAAACCAATATCAAACTTAGACCCCGCTTAGACCCGGCTCACTTGAAACCGATTAAGTAAAGTGTAATGATAATAATTTTCGGGGCGAGTGGAAAGCGGGAGGGGGCAGGGGGCTGAATCCTTTTTACAGTGCTTTGTGTATATTCTAAATGTCACTAAGCAAAACACTAAAACAAAAAAAGAAACATAAACGTGTGTAGAGGCCCTCAAGTTAATCTACTAAATATTTCCTAAACGTACAAAAGGCGAAAGTGTTCCATTTTAAATTGTGGTTTTTGTTGGCCAAAAGCAGACCGAAAGTCTGTGATAGTGTGATGTTTTGGAGTGAAAATCGACACTTTAGAAAAGAAACAAGGGCAGGCTAATGAAGCGCTACCAAGCAGAGAAGGACAGATTGAAATCTATTCGTAGGCAGCATATGTGGGATGCAAAACAAGCACAGGAGGCTGGTAAAATTGTGTTCACACCGAGGCACGGCAACAACTATTTAAAAAAAAAATTGATGTACAGCTCGCACATGATAATAATTACAAAAACTCTTTAACCAAATTTATTGAGACTGGTATGCACTCTTCATCACTGTTCCGAAGGGGGGCTCAAGGAGGTGGGGTCGACTTGATTGAAGCGCGTTTGCACATATGTTTATAATTAACGCGTGACGCGTTGGGGGAGGGGCGGAGGAGCCTTTAGAGAGCGAGGAAAGCAATGCATCGGGCCTTGCAAGCTGATGTATGTGCACGGTATATCCATCTAATTTGCATAAATGATTTGACAACAGCCTGCCCGCAAGTATACTAAAGCTAAAGGTAGCGTAATACTTTTGCCTGCACTAGGGCATTATTGTGAAAAGTATTTGCTAGTGATCTCGTTTTGATGTGCCTTTAATCACTTTTAATGTGTTGCCTCCATTTTGGGAGGGAGCGGGCTAGCTAGGAGACAGAAAGATGGTAACACTGTGTCTGAGAGTGGGGAGAATCGGGCCTCTTACAAAAGCCTGCAGGATGAAGAAAACTTATAAGTAGCATTATTTTGACTCTGTGGGAAAAGCCTCATGTGAAAGCGCGTTTGCACATATGTTTATAATTAACGCGAGATGCGGCGGGCAGGGGCTGAAAGCACTTAAGAGCACAGGCCAGAGCCCAAACAGGATAAGAGAACTGTAAGAAACCACTCTAGCAAGATAACAATAGGAATAAGGTTCGTGAGTCCAAAAAGTTGATGGTCATTTGTTCCTATAGGGATAAAGGATGATCAGTAGGACTCCGAACATACTTGGCTTGTGTAAGGGTAACATAGTACATTCCAGCTCGCCAAATAGGGGTAAAATGCTCGAATTCCACGGATAGAAGGTGGATGATTAATCGGGCAGAAAAACAAGACGCATGGGGAGCAGCAGCCTTTGATGTGCCGGCTGGTAATTAGGGGAGGAGAAATGCCGGCCTGCAAAGCAACAGATCGCTTTGTGGAGGCAGGCGGCAAGCTCGTGCACGAGGCGTGCACTTCCGAAAATCCGCTGGAGAGCCCTTGCTTGGCCTGAAGTATGGGTTGACTGCATTAGGGCTCGTTTCCTATTCCTGCGGAATAGGAAAGGACGAGCCATTAAAATAGCGCACATTGATACAAGGCAGGGAAACCAAGCAGTGCCCTCCACATGCCGGAAGATTTTTATCTGTTCACCAGGACAATATTTATTTGTTTTTCAAAAACAAGCTTTTAGTTTGGGATTTAACACTTGAAAAACTAAAATTTCTGTCAAGCGGGCTCAACAAACAGGGTTCAACAAACTGTCCATTCTTGACATCAAGCACTTACAGGAGTGTTTCCTCTGAATGCTTAGAGGTCCCTGCCAGGAAGGAGCAAGCTCTCAATCTAGCAGGGGGTCCTTCACTAGGGGAGCCGATGGGCCATCTACCCCCCTTAAAATGGATGCCTAAGCACTTCACTAGCTATTCTGGAAAAAGACAATGATGGCAACGAAAAAGTGCCAGCTAAGTCACATTGAAAGGGTATTTTAAATCATTGCATGTGTGGGAGTCAGCATGTCCTTGATGCTGGTGGGCCATTCTTCTGATGATAGGATTCAGTAGAAAAAAGCCTTCTCCTCTGAGTGCTTGGGTAGATGTCTCCAAGCCTACCCCCCTCCTCTGAGTGCGTGGGTACATGTCTCCATGCCTTCCCCCTCCTCTGAGTGCTTGGGTACATGTCTCCAAGCCTTACCCCTCCTCTGACCGCTTGGATACATGTCTCCACGCCTTCCCCCTCCTCTGAGTGCTTGGGTACATGTTTCCACGCCTTACCCCTCCTCTGAGTGCTTGGGTACATGTCTCCATGCCTTCCCCCTCCTCTGAGTGCTTGGGTACATGTCTCCAAGCCTTATCCCTCCTCTGAGCACTTGGGTACATGTCTCCACGCCTTCCCCCTCCTCTGAGTGCTTGGGTACATGTTTCCACGCCGTACTCCTCCTCTGAGTGCTTGGGTACATGTCTCCACGCCTTCCCCCTCCTCTGAGTGCTTGGGTACATGTTTCCACGCCTTACCCCTCCTCTGTGTGCTTGGGTACATGTCTCCATGCCTTTACCCCTCCTCTGAGTGCTTGGTTACATGTCTCCACGCCTTTCCCCCCTCTCTGAGTGCTTGGGTACATGTCTCCAAGCCTCCCCCTCCTCTGAGTGCTTGGGTACATGTCTCCAAGCCTTACCCCTCCTCTTAGTGCTTGGGTACATGTCTCCACGCCTTCCCCCTCCTCTGAGTGCTTGGGTAGATGCCTCCAAGCCTTCTCCCTCCTCTGAGTGCTTGGGCACATGTCTCCAAGCCTCCCCCTCCTCTGAGTGCTTGGGTACATGTCTCCACGCGTTTCCCCTCCTCTGAGTGCTTGGGTACATGTCTCCAAGCCTCCCCCTCCTTTGAGTGTTTGGATACGTGTTGCCACACCTTCCCACTCCTTTGAGTGCTTGGGTACATGTCTCCACGCCTTTCCCCTCCTCTGAGTGCTTGGGTACATGTCTCCATGTCTCCCCCTCCTCTGAGCGCTTGGATACATGTCTCCACGCCTTCCCCCTCTTCTGAGTGCTTGGGTACATGTCTCCAAGCCTTCCCCCTCTTCTGAGTGCTCTGGTATATGTCTCCACGTCTCCTCCCTCCTCTGAGTGCTTGGGTACATGTCTCCACGCCTTCCCCCTCCTCTGAGTGCTTGGGTACATGTCTCCACGCCTTCCCACTCTTCTGAGTGCTTGGGTACATGTCTCCAAGCCTCCCCCTCCTCTGAGTGCTTGGGTACATGTCTCCACGCCTTTCCCCTCCTCTGAGTGCTTGGGTACATGTCTCCATGTCTCCCCCTCCTCTGAGCGCTTGGATACATGTCTCCACGCCTTCCCCCTCTTCTGAGTGCTTGGGTACATGTCTCCACGCCTTCCCCCTCTTCTGAGTGCTCTGGTATATGTCTCCACGTCTCCTCCCTCCTCTGAGTGCTTGGGTACATGTCTCCACGCCTTCCCACTCTTCTGAGTGCTTGGTTACATGTCTCCAAGTCTACCCACCTCCTCTGAGTGCTCGGGTACATGTCTCCACGCCCCCCCCCTCATCTGAGTGCTTGGGTACATGTCTCCACACCTTCCCCCTCCACTGAGTACTTAGATACATGTCCCCATGACTCCCCCCTCCTCTGAGTGTTGGGTAGATGTCTCCAAGTCTACCCACCTCCTCTGAGTGCGTGGGTACATGTCTCCATGCCTTCCCCCTCCTCTGAGTGCTTGGGTACATGTCTCCAAGCCTTACCCCTCCTCTGAGCGCTTGGATACATGTCTCCACGCCTTCCCCCTCCTCTGAGTGCTTGGGTACATGTTTCCACGCCTTACCCCTCCTCTGAGTGCTTGGGTACATGTCTCCATGCCTTCCCCCTCCTCTGAGTGCTTGGGTACATGTCTCCAAGCCTTATCCCTCCTCTGAGCACTTGGGTACATGTCTCCACGCCTTCCCCCTCCTCTGAGTGCTTGGGTACATGTTTCCACGCCGTACCCCTCCTCTGAGTGCTTGGGTACATGTCTCCACGCCTTCCCCCTCCTCTGAGTGCTTGGGTACATGTTTCCACGCCTTACCCCTCCTCTGTGTGCTTGGGTACATGTCTCCACGCCTTACCCCTCCTCTGTGTGCTTGGGTACATGTCTCCAAGCCTTACCCCTCCTCTTAGTGCTTGGGTACATGTCTCCACGCCTTTCCCCCCTCTCTGAGTGCTTGGGTACATGTCTCCAAGCCTCCCCCTCCTCTGAGTGCTTGGGTACATGTCTCCAAGCCTTACCCCTCCTCTTAGTGCTTGGGTACATGTCTCCACGCCTTACCCCTCCTCTTAGTGCTTGGGTACATGTCTCCACGCCTTCCCCCTCCTCTGAGTGCTTGGGTACATGTCTCCAAGCCTTACCCCTCCTCTGAGTGCTTGGGTAGATGCCTCCAAGCCTTCTCCCTCCTCTGAGTGCTTGGGCACATGTCTCCAAGCCTCCCCCTCCTCTGAGTGCTTGGGTACATGTCTCCACGCGTTTCCCCTCCTCTGAGTGCTTGGGTACATGTCTCCAAGCCTCCCCCTCCTTTGAGTGTTTGGATACGTGTTGCCACACCTTCCCACTCCTTTGAGTGCTTGGGTACATGTCTCCACGCCTTTCCCCTCCTCTGAGTGCTTGGGTACATGTCTCCATGTCTCCCCCTCCTCTGAGCGCTTGGATACATGTCTCCACGCCTTCCCCCTCCTCTGAGTGCTTGGGTACATGTCTCCACGCCTTCCCCCTCTTCTGAGTGCTCTGGTATATGTCTCCACGTCTCCTCCCTCCTCTGAGTGCTTGGGTACATGTCTCCACGCCTTCCCCCTCCTCTGAGTGCTTGGGTACATGTCTCCACGCCTTCCCACTCTTCTGAGTGCTTAGGTACATGTCTCCAAGTCTACCCACCTCCTCTGAGTGCTCGGGTACATGTCTCCACGCCCCCCCCTCATCTGAGTGCTTGGGTACATGTCTCCACACCTTCCCCCTCCACTGAGTACTTAGATACATGTCCCCATGACTCCCCCCTCCTCTGAGTGTTGGGTAGATGTCTCCATGCCTCCCCCCTCCTCTGAGTGCTTGGGTACATGTCTCCATACCTTCCTCTTCCTCTGAGTGCTTGGTTAGATGTCTTAACCCCTTCCCCCAATGTTACAGCTGGCACCGGATCCTTTAACAAGGGCACGTAATGTGCAGAGCGTGCTGCTTAAACAGTCTGTTCTTTAACTGCGCTGCACGTTGTACACCGCACAGAGTGACTCTTCCAAGCCACAGTCTCTGTTTACAAGGTAATCACATACATTCTCAAGTGTGAGGTGTGCACACGATTCAAGGTGTTTGCGTCAGTACCAGGGTAGGTCATTATTATGTTTGCTTTTCTTGTCTCCACAGATTTCCCCTCCTCTGACTGTTTGAGTCAATTTCTCCATGCCCCACCCTCCTCCGAGTGATTGGATACATGTCTCCAAGCCTTAGCCATCCTCTGAGTGCTTGGATTTATTTATTTATGTATTTATTTATTTTAAAGGTTGTATATAGCGCTGGCTAGACCCGGAGGTATCAGAGCGCTTTACAAGAGTATCAGATCATAGTTATAGGTTACATCGTTACAAAGGTTACACTGTTATTAGAGCATGGCAACATAGTTACTTGTAAGGTCGAGATAAACAGTAAGCACATATACGTAAGGGAAAAAGCAGGCAAGGGAAGAGATTCAGGGGAGGGGGGAAGGAGCTGGGGAAGTAGATAGAGAATGAAGGAGGGAAAGAGGAGGGAAGGGTGAGAGGACACAGCATGGAAAGAGGAGGGCGAGGGCGACAGGGACACAAACCGGTAGACGAGTCAAAGCTATGTCCAAAGTCCAGTAAGCTGTGATCCCAGGGGAAGTGGTATAACTTCCCTATCTCTGTAGCGAGAGGCTCCCTTTGCGCAGTGGACTCTCTCAGAGGGGTCTCTGAGACTCCAAGGCCTACATACTGGATCCTTCCCCAAAAAGGAGAGTGAGAGTGCTTTGGCAAGGGGTGCCATACCATACCCCAGCTGTGAGTGGCTCCCTTGGCGCAGTGGACTCTCTCAGCGGGTTTGCTGAGACTCCAGAGTATAAATTTTGGATCTTTCCCCAACAAGGGGAGAAGGAGTGCTTAGTCAAAAGGCACAAAGGACATGGGGCTAGGTGGTGTAGCAGGCAAGGGGAGAGATTCAGGAGAGAGGGGATAGGAGCTAGGGAAGTAGACAAAGAGAGAAAGAGTACTAAATGGGAACATATTTAATTAATGAGTTTTATATAGCACTGGCTAGACCCAAAGGAATCAGTGCGCTTTACATGAGGAATAATAATGTTGCAATTTACATCAGTTACAAGTTACATAATTATCAAGAAAAGCATTTAAGGAACATAGGGGACAAGGTGAATGGATCAAGGAAGGGTAAGGGGATAGGGTAAAGGGATAGGACGTAGAGACGAGGGTAAAATCTGCCCAAGGGCCGTCTGGGTAGGTGACGGCAGAAGGGCATAGTTATCAGGACATAGCTCTGTGTCTTCTCCTTGAGGGCCCAGCTCCCGTTTCAAGTGATCTCTGTGCGAGGTGGGCCTCCTTATCACTGTGCAGACCCCCCCGTCTCTTGCCCCGGTGAAGAGTCTCCTTTAAGCATAGGTAGCTGTGCCCTTCAAGGGGGTCCTGCTTCAATAGCCTCTATTCGTTCTGCCACTTCTATTCCAGGCCTGCTCACCTGTACTCTGGGGGCCTTGCCAGTCGTGTGGGGCTCCTCCCCCATGTTCATGTTGCCTGCTTGGGACCTGCCAGCCCAGGTGATTCACGGCACACCACAGTGCTTCTTTTTCCTGTGGTCTTGCGGCCTGTCTCCTCCATCCTACCTTCCCAGGCAGTACTTTATTGGTATTTGCGGTGGGTTCAAGTCTTCTGCCCACAGTTCTATCAGGACCCACAATGGGTCGGATCCTTTGAAGTCCAGTGCAGGCCAAGCGGGCCAGCCTGTGTTTTGTCTGCCCCGCCAGGGGCGCTCCAGCACAGCCAAGGCATAAACCCCAGTGTTGGACCCGGCCTCGTGGCGTGGTCCTCCCTGACCCGTAGTGACCCCCCCTGATCCGTACACATCCCCAGTGCCCTGATTCACCCGACCATTCCCTCCATGACCCACATCCACGACCCTGGGCTTCCCCGTCTTCCCCCTCCATCTTCCTGGTACCCGAGGCCCGGTGCCCATTCCCCTGCACCTAAGATGGGCCCCCCGGCCCGAGCCCGACCTCGGCCCTAGACGCGACATACCTGGGGGGTAGAGCGCTCCTCGTGAGCAAGAGAGGGAGGAGTAGTTCGATCACACCTCCTACCTCCCCTCGAGAGATGAGTTTCGATCGCCCATCCGGCCTTCCTGAGGGCTGGCTCCAAGCCTGCTGTGTGTCTGGGATCCCTCCAGACCCAACTTGAAAGGGGCCGCCTAGGAGGAACCCCCAACAAACGGCCACCAGGTGCTAAGACCTCTGCCTGCGAGGACTCCGGACATCAAAGAGGAGCAGCCCTATATCAAGGGTCATTCTGGACGATCAAGAGTGGAATCCTGGAACTACGAGAGCCCTGCTGACATCGTCGCAGCTCCTACCTGGCGGAGAAGGACTTCTGCATGAAATCATCTGAGCCCTGCAGACATCGTCACGGCTCCTAACTGGCAGAGAAGGACTTCTGCACGAAACCATCTGAGCCCCGCTGACATCGTCGCGGCTCCTACCCGGCAGAGAAGGACTTCTGCCCGGAACCATCTGGGCCCTGCAGACGTGGTCGCGGCTCCCTTACAACCTTGAGAATCCCTGAGCACTGCTGATTCGATCGCGGCTCCCTAAAGACCGTAAGAACTGCCTAATCCTTGCTCGAGCCCTGCTGATTCAGTCGCGGCTCAGAGACTATCCTGGTCCGACTGGACCCAAGATCTACTCGTATCCCCAGCTCGAGGATTGAGAGCTGTGCGCCGGATACGCACCTGCATCTACCTTGGACCCTAAGACTGTCCCGCTACCCAAATCCCTACCGAGACTCTTGTAGCCCTTGCTCTACTTGTAATACATAAGAATCCTGCGGATCATAAAGATCCAATTATTTGAGATATAAAGAATACGTTCTCCTGAAAACCTACAGTGTGGTGTCCCTTTGTCGAGTGGTGCTAGCTCAGCGCGTGCGATCCTAGATTCGAGACTCTCCCCCTGAAGGATCTCCCGCCAGTGCTCGGCAGTGTTCGTAGGAGAGGTGGGTCACAGGGTGGTCAGGTACATATTTTGGCCTCCCCTGGGATCGCCCTTCTAACATTGGTGGCAAGCGACGGGATCCAAGCCCACAATCTAGAGATCGTACAGTGAGCGGCTGACACACTACCGAACAAAGATCGCAAAAGGAAACACCAAGAGTCCCACTAAAACCGACGCGAGTACTACGTTCCGTGCGGAACGGCTGGAAGAGTACACACACAAAGAATTGAAAGAATTTTGCAAAGAACGGAAGATTGCTACCACAGGCCTGAATACGAAAGAAGATATGCAAAAAGCCCTACAAGCCTGGGTGGAGTCCGGAGCAACCCTTTCCCAAACAGGAGGAGAAGCAGAGCAGCCGGCCGAACCCAAACTCATCCAGAGGGGAAGCAGCAGCGCCCAGGTACGAAGCAATGCACCAGATGTGGGCCTCTCCCCGGAAGAGCTAGCGGAGAGAGAGAGAAGCCGCAATCATGAACTTGAAATGGCCAAACTAAAAATCGAGGGCGAGCTAAAATTAGCAGAAAAGAAGCTAGCGGTAGAACAGCTATGAGTACAAGGGGAGTTGGAAGAGAAGAAACTCCAACAAGAACATGAAGGCAAGAGACTTCAGCTGGAGCATGAGCGCTGCCTGAAGGAGATCGAACTGAAGGCCCGAAGCGAAGAAGGCCGACCCCCGGGGAACCGAGAAACCGTTCCCCCGGTAGAGCCCAAAGTAAGAGTACTATAAAAACGACGATATCCAGCAGTGGTTCAAGGCCTACGAAGTCGCCAAGACCTCCCACCGAGTCCCACAGAAGGATTGGGGAGCTGGGTTGTGGGGTTGATTCCTGAGCGAGGGGAGAGACACCCTGCTCGACCTGCCTTCCTCAGTGCAGACCTCCAACAGCCACATGAAAGAGGTCCTCCTAACGAGATACAGGCTCACCCCCGAGATGTATCGCCAGCGGTTCCGAGACTGCAAAAAGCTCCCTGGCACCACGTGGGTGGAGTACGTGAACTTTTACAGTCGAGCCTTAGAAGGGTGGATCAAGGGCAGCAAAGTTACCACCTTTGAAGAACTATCCGACCTCATTGCATGGGAACACTTGTCCTCGAACTGTTTTGTGGAACTACGCCAGCATCTGCTGGACAGCAAGCTCGCAGACCCGAGGAAGTTGGCCGTCGAAGCAGATCGCTGGGTGCACACCCGGGTCCCCCGGGGCCCCGTAGGAGACTACCCCCGAAACAGTCAGGGATCTCCCCGCCAGAGAGGGGGGGAACCAAGGAAGACAGAGGGAGTTCCAGTCAGGTCCCCAGCGTAGTCCCCCCAGGAGCCAACCCCCGAAATTTCCAGCACCCCCACCAGCCAATTCCGGTCCCCCAGGTAGACATGGGCACCGGGTCACCATCACATGTTTCCGTTGCCAACAGCCCGGGCACTACGCCAGTGACCCCTAGTGTCCCATGGCCCAGCGACCCCCCACGACAGCTCCCCCAGCCCAACAGATGGCCAACGTAGCCCTAGGGGAGGAGATGGAGGACACCGAAGAGTGGGAACCTGCTGCCATGGCCCTGGTCTCCCTAGGAGACCGAGAGATGATTCCCGGAGCCCCCTTGCCCGATAACACCAAAAAGTACCGCAACTAGTGACGGTTAACAGCCACCGAGTGGAGGCCCTTCGCGACACCGGGGTGAGCATCACAGGTGTCCTCAGTCATCTAGTCAAAGAGGACCAAATCCTCCCGAATGTCTTGTGCCCCGTACTCTCCGCCGACAATACAGAGAGCTAGTGCAAAATGGCCTTGGTACCGTTCGAATGGGGGGGAGTGATAGGCAAGTTACGCGTAGCTGCCCGAACCTCACAACCTGTGGACTGTCTCCTGGGCAACGACCTAGAAAGTTCCCCGTGGAGACAAGTCGAGCGAAAGACCCACCTGGGCATGATGGGCCTACCCGAATGGGTGTGCGCCACCACGCGATCCATGTCTGCCCGACTGCCCCCCCTCGGGGAAGTCGAGGCCGAACCTCCCAGCCACCCCCCCGTAGGTGAAGACAGGGACGACCGAACCGAGCCCAACGGCCTCTCCCCAGGAGGAGAACCCATCGCCGACGATGAAATCATGCATCCCGATCCCGCACCGATCACTGAGCTAAGTGATCTGCCCAAGTTGGCACAATGGCGTCATGAGGGGGGCCCCTCCCGAGAGGAGTTCTGCCGGGAGCAAGCCACCTGCGCTTCCCTGGTTGGACCCCGGCAACAGGCCGCAGCCCAAGCTGAGGGCGACCAGTCTGGAACACATTTAGTATATTGGGAGAATTATCTCCTGTACAGCGAGCAGAAGTCTGCCGAGCTAGGGTCAGCCCGGGTGTTGGTGGTACCCCTATGCTTCCGAGACTTCCTCCTGGGCCTGGCCCACGATGTACCCCTGGCGGGACACTTGGGCCAGGACAAGACCTATCACCGCCTAGTTACGCACTTTTATTGGCCCAAGATGCGAGCGTACGTAGAGGCCCACTGCAAGTCCTGTCCCACGTGCCAGGCTAGTGGGAAGAGTGGAGGAACGCGCAAGGCTCCCCTCCAGCCCTTCCCCGTCGTCAGTACCCCCTTCGAGCGAGTCGAGATCGACATTGTGGGGCCCTAGACCACAGAACCTCCCAAGGTCACTGATTCATCTTAGTCCTGGTGGACCATGCCACGCGATACCCCGAGGCCATTCCCCTCCGCACAGTAACGGCCCCCGTGGTGGGCCGGGCGTTGATGGGGATCTTTTCCCGAGTAGGTTTTCCCCGCGAGGTCGTGAGTGACCGCGGCACGAATTTCATCTCAAAATACATGATGTCCCTGTGGCAGCAATGTGGAGTGTCCTACAAATTCACCACCCCGTATCACCCCCAAGGAAATGGCATAGTCGAGCGGTTTAACCGGACTTTGAAGGGGATGATCATGGGTCTCGAAGAGCCCCTCCGGCGCAAGTGGGACGTCCTCCTCCCCGGCCTCCTGTTCGCCTACCGGGAAATCCCCCAAAAATCCCTGGGGTTCAGCCCGTTTGAGTTGCTTTACGGGCATCCCGTCCAGGGGCCCCTCAGCCTGGTCAAGGAGGGGTGGGAGACGGCACCCCGAGACCCACCCCCAGATGTGTTTAGATACATCCTAGCCCTCCGAAACCAGCCTCGGAAGTTCCGAGCGCTGGCCGAGGCCAACCTCGAGGCGAGCCAGGAGGAGATGAAGCGCTGGTATGACCAGAATGCCACTCTGGTCGCGTTTCAACCGGGCCAGCAGGTCTGGGTGATGTCCCCGGTGAAACCATGCGCCCTCCAAGACAAATGGACCAGGCCTTTCAAGGTCGTGGAGCGGAAGAGCCAAGTGACATACTTGGTGGACGTCCAGTCCCCTCGGAACCCCCTTCGGGTCCTCCATGTGAACCGCCTCAAGCCTCACTTTGTGCAGACGAAGTTGAAGTTGCTCCTGGCCACCGACGACGGGGCAGAAGAGGAAATGGAGCCTCTCCCTAACCTCCTGTGTGCCAAGGAGAAGGACGGCTCCGTAGAAGGAGTGAGCCTCTCTCCCTCCCTCACTCCCCAGCAACATGAAGACTGCCGCCAGCTCTTGGGGCAGTTCTCTGATTTGTTCTCCCTGGTCCCCAAGGTCACCGACTGGTGTATCCACGACGTGGACACCAGAGACAGCCCGCCGGTGCGACCCGAGCCTACCGTGTACCCGACCGAGTCCGGACCTGCATCCAGGTCGAAGTCTCAAAAATGCTCATCCTGGGGGTGGTCGAACCTTCCGACAGTCCCTGGGCCAGCCCGGTGGTACTGGTCCCAAAAGCCGCTGCCCCTGGTGTCGCCCCCGAACTAAGGTTCTGTGTGGACTACCGGGGGCTCAACGCAGTCACCCGAGCAGACGCCCACCCCATTCCCCACGCAGATGAGCTCATTGACCACCTGGGGTCTGCTCGCAACCTGAGTACCTTCGACCTGACCTGCGGCTACTGGAAAATTGCGCTCACAGTAGGAGCCAAGTAGCGGTCCGCCTTCTCCACCCCGGATGGGCACTATCGCTTTCGAGTGATGCCGTTTGGGATGAAAAATGCCCCGGCCACCTTTCAAAGACTGGTAAACTGAGTCCTGGCCGGGCTAGAAGAGTTCAGCGCCGCATATCTGGACGATATTGCGGGGCTCAGTTCGCAATGGAGCGAGCACCTCCGGCACCTCCGGAGGGTGTTGCTGGCCCTACGCCAGGCAGGCTTGACAGTGAAGGCTAGCAAGTGCCAGATTGGGCAGTGGTCTACCTAGGGCACCAGGTCGGAAGCGGGCAGGTCGCCCCTCTCCAGCCTAAGATCGATGCCATCTTGGCCTGGGATCCACCCACCATGCAAACCGAGGTCCGGGCCTTCCTGGGCCTCACCGGTTACTACCGGACGTTCATAAAAAGCTATGGCAGCCTAGTGGGCCCCCTCACAGAATTAACCTCCAAGAACCAGCCCAAAAGAGTACGATGGACCCCCTCCTGCCAAGAGGCGTTCGACACCTTAAAGGCCGCCATGTGTACTGCCCCCGTACTTCAAGCCCCCGACTACTCAAAGGAGTTTGTAGTCCAAACTGACGCTTCCGAGCATGGCATTGGGGCCGGACTGTCCCAACTCAATGAGAAAGGCATAGATCAACCCGTAGCCTTCATTAGCAGAAGGTTACTGCCACGAGAACAGAGATGGAGCACCATCGAACGAGAAGCGTTCGCTGTAGTCTGGGCCCTCAAGAAGCTCCGACCCTACCTGTTCGGAACCCACTTCCGAGTGCAGACAGATCATCGACCCTTACGGTGGCTCATGCAGATGAGAGGAGAGAACCCCAAACTGCTGCGATGGTCGATCTTCCTCCAGGGGGTGGACTTCACAGTAGAACACCGCCCCAGTACTGACCACGCCAAGGCTGACGGCCTCTCTAGATTCTTCCGCCTCAGCGAAGAGAACCCCCAAGAGGATGGGTAGTTCTCCCCGACTTTCAGCTGGGGGGGACGCGTGTTGGACCCGGCCTCGTGGCGTGGTCCTCCCTGACCCGTAGTGACCGCCCCTGATCCGTACACATCTCCAGGGCCTGATTCACCCGACCATTCCCTCCATGACCCACATCCGCGACCCTGGGCTTCCCCGTCTTCCCCCTCCATCTTCCTGGTACCCGAGGCCCGGTGCCCATTCCCCTGCAGCTAAGATGGCCGCCCCTGGCACCAGCCCGACCTCGGCCCTAGACGCGCCATACCCGGCTGGGGGGTAGAGCGCTCCCCATGAGCAAGAGAGGGAGGAGTAGTTCGATCACACCTCCTACCTCCCCTCGAGAGATGAGTTTCGATCGCCCGTCCGGCCTCCCTGAGGGCTGGCTCCAAGCCTGCTGCGTGTCTGGGATCCCTCCAGACCCAACTTGAAAGGGTGAAAGGGGCCGCCTAGGAGGAACCCCCAACAAACGGCCCCCTGGTGCTAAGACCTCTGCCTGCGAGGACTCCGGACATCAAAGAGGATCAGTCCTATATCAAGGGTCGTTCTGGACGATCAAGAGTGGTATCCTGGAACTACGAGAGCCCTGCTGACATCGTCGCGGCTCCTACCTTGCAGAGAAGGACATCTGCACGAAATCTTCTTCGCGGCTCCTGCCCGGCAGAGAAGGACTTCTGCCCGGAACCATCTGAGCCCTGCAGACGTGGTCGCGGCTCCCTTGCAACCTTGAGAATCCCTGAGCCCTGCTGATTCGATCGCGGCTCCCTAAAGACCGCAAGAACTGCCTCATCCTTGCTCGAGCCCTGCTGATTCGGTCGCGGCTCAGAGACTATCCTGGTCCGGCTGGACCCAAGATCTACTCGTATCCCCCAGCTCGAGGATTGAGAGCATCTACCTTGGACCCTAAGACTGTCCCGCTACCCAAATCCCAACCGAGACTCTTGGAGCCTTTGCTTTACTTGTACATAAGAATCCTGTGGATCATAAAGATCCAATTATTTGAGATATAAAGAATACGTTCTCCTGAAAACCTACAGTGTGGATCCCTTTGTCGAGTGGTGCTAGCTCAGCGCGTGCGATCCTAGATTCGAGACTCTCCCCCTAAAGGGTCTCCCGCCAGTGCTCAGCAGTGTTCGTAGGAGAGGTGGGTCACAGGGTGGTCAGGTACATATTTTGGCCTCCCCTGGGATCGCCCTTCTAACACTCAGTCTCTGCCGTCTCCCGCAGCCGCCCTCACCACAGCTCTTAGGTTCCCCTGGCCACCAGCTCCAGCCCGATCCCAGGCTACCCGCTTACTTCTGCTTTCTTTTCGGGGACGGCAGAGGTTCCCCAGGGTAAGTCCCGAGTCCGATATCTCCTACTGCAGTACCTGCTTCCGCAGCAGTTCACGGGCATTCTCAGTTGTCGGCTCTGGTCACCATTTTGTTTCTTTATCCAGCCGCTCTCGTAAGCCACCTCAAGCTGCTTCAGTCGCTGCCAGGGACGCACGCACCCTTGGTCAGAGCACCCCTTGCTCGCAGGGTTCAGTAATTTGTACAGTGGCCATCAGGTTTCGTATAGTTGATCAGGATGGTACCGGATAGGGCCTTGCCGCCAGGAGCTCAGTTCCGAGCCTCCTACTCCATCGGCGTCTATGAACTATGTCCTCGGGGAGTGAAAGGCAGAGTTATAACCTGTCACCATAGAGTGCGGTAAGGGGGCATGCAGCCGCGGTGCGTCCATTGGGGCATAGGGGCGTAGCCCCACTAAGCCTGGACGCACCGTGGCAATAATAAAGCGCCGCAGCACAGCGCTTCAGTCCTGACACGGCGATGATGGAATGCGGAGTGCAGGGGGCGGGGCTGCTGGTCTGCTGCAGCTTGAGTGACAGTCTGCAGCAGACCAGCAGCACTGTGCGCATGAGGAAGTTAGGGCTGTGACTTGCCCGAGCATGCGCGCCAAACACCAGTGAAGGTCCGCAACTGAGGGAGGACCGGGGGTGCTGCTTCAGCCGGGCCCGGGGTTTACATAGGGCACCAGGGCGAGTACTCAGTATGCCCCCCTAGCCAATCCTGGCGCTGCATGCAGCGCCAGGATTGGCTAGCTGCATATCATGGCCAATCACTGTGTGACTTCAGCATGAAGCCATGCAGTGATTGGCCATTCGGGACGCGCGCCGTGACGTTCTTTAGTTTCACTACTAGTAGTTTCTGTTTCTTTGTAGTGTAGGGCAGCGGCCGGCTCGAGTCGTCGTCGCAGCAGCAGCCAGCAGACGTCCGACGGTCCACTGTCCACAGGCAACAGAGTCACGACGGTAACACTCGCACCTGAGGGAGAGGAAATTGCCCAGACGTAAATTGAGGTAAGCACGCAGGTGTAGAGTGAGGGGACAAAACATGTGGTGTAGTGGCGAGTCGACTACTTTTAAAAATGTACAGCTCGCCGACCTGCACCTTAACCATGTAGCAGTAGGAGCGTGAGGTAGTAGTGCAAAGCATCGAACGTGGTTGTGCAAACACTCGGAGGTCGCAAAGGCTGCAGCGGGGACTCGGACTTAGTCTAAGCTATCCCTGCAGGGCGGGTGCTGCTCCCAGGAATCTTCAGGCTGCTCACGGTTAGTGCCACTCACGCTGGTTTACATTGTGGGTGCTCCCAGCGTGAGGCGGAGTAAACCATTTATTTACGCATGGAGGTGGAGGCCGGAAGGTAAACAGCAAAACTTAAATGAAGTAAAGGTGGGTCTAGAACCGTTCTCTCCCCAGAACAACTGTTCCTTGTTATGACGGAAACGTTTCTGTATGTGGTTGAGTTTAATTGTCTTGCAAACCGGTATGTGGCTTCAAAGGCTGCGCTGTTTCCTGGGGCGGGTAGGATATGCAAGGTACATGTGAAGGGAAGCAATATTCCTTGATTTTCAACCCTGTGTCGTATGACCTCTTCTTGTTTGGGAAGAGGCTGTGAGCAGGTGAAACTGTAGCCTGCGCGCCTCTCCTGGGATCACGTTGAATAAGAGTGAAGGGAATGCTGGTGGGGGCGCTAGAGGGCGCCGGGCAAGATGGCCGCACTTCTGTGAGGCTCCGCCGGACTGACATAAAATCCTTCAATTATCCTCAACGACCTGCCTTTGCTCCACACAAACCTGGCATCGGTGTGTGTCTGATACCAAGCGATAACGTTGGAGGCTGCTTGGGGTGCTGACTTCCCTTCCGGCTACACGTACTGCGATCGGGGCCTCTGCCGAGCCTCGGCCTCGGGCATCGGGTGCTGGCCTGCGGAAGCTGGCGGCTATCTGCCGTGTCTGGACGCTGGTGGACGCGGGGAGACGCTGCGACGCGAGGAGCGGCACTTGGAGGTCACAGCGGCGAGAAGTTGCGGCGCTTAGCCCTGCAGTGGTGAGCGGTGGCGGACTCCGGCGCCTGTGACCGTCTTCGCCGGTAGCGGTGAGTGGGGCGGCGGCTCAGGAAAGTCTGGGGCTGCGGAGGCGGTACTGGGCCGTACTGGGCCGCGCTGTGCGACCTGCGGCCGGCGGGGGCGGGGAGCGGGCCGGGAGGGCTACTTGGTTCCGGATCTGATGAGGAGGCCGTATACGCTCTGATGGTCACGAGCTGAAAAGCGGCTTTGAGGACTGGGCCTGCACCGGGAGCTGGTGCTGATTTGGGGCCCATTTTTTTGATTGCGTCTGACACTGGTGGAGAGGCTCACGTGGCGCAGTGCCTCGTGTTCTTGTACACTGACTCTGCCCGAGTTGTTGCCTTTGATAATTGCCTGGGCCTGGACTGCGACGCTTGAGTGGGTGCCTGTTTGTGGCGGCCTGCTTATTTGTGCTCTGTCTACCGGTGTGTGAATTTCGACGATAAGCAGTTTGGTGATACCATGGGCAGACCGGAGAGGAATCAGCCCAAGATTAACTTTGAGACTAAAAAAACAACAATGTCTTCCACGCAAACACCCACAGACACCGAAACACCAGGGGCATCAGGAGGTACGCCGACATTAGAGGCCACACTGGTGGCAATGCAACGGACAGATCCCACCACTGCTGCGCACGCGCTGCTGCTGGCGTTTCTGGTTTTTAACTTCCCTGATTTCGTATTTGTTTTATTCTTTGCTTTGCTCACTTTTCCCCTGTTTTTAGCGGGGCTTGGTCAGGCTCGTCCCCCTCCTCATACCGCATTTAAAATTGGCAATTTCACCGCCATTTGGCGGGTCCTGGTCCCGAGGGTGGTCCTGTGGGCGTCATCTTGCTTTGGGCTCTGATTTTAAATACGGGCGCCATCTTGGAGCGTCCTCGCGCTCGCGCCGGGATTGGTCGGCCTATTTAAGGCGGACCGATTCTTTTGGCAGCCTGGACAGATCCCACCACTGCTGCGCACGCGCTGCTGCTGGCGTTTCTGGTTTTTAACTTCCCTGATTTCGTATTTGTTTTATTCTTTGCTTTGCTCACTTTTCCCCTGTTTTTAGCGGGGCTTGGTCAGGCTCGTCCCCCTCCTCATACCGCATTTAAAATTGGCAATTTCACCGCCATTTGGCGGGTCCTGGTCCCGAGGGTGGTCCTGTGGGCGCCATCTTGCTTTGGGCTCTGATTTTAAATACGGGCACCATCTTGGAGCGTCCTCGCGCTCGCGCCGGGATTGGTCGGCCTATTTAAGGCGGACCGATTCTTTTGGCAGCCTGGACAGATCCCACCACTGCTGCGCACGCGCTGCTGCTGGCGTTTCTGGTTTTTAACTTCCCTGATTTCGTATTTGTTTTATTCTTTGCTTTGCTCACTTTTCCCCTGTTTTTAGCGGGGCTTGGTCAGGCTCGTCCCCCTCCTCATACCGCATTTAAAATTGGCAATTTCACCGCCATTTGGCGGGTCCTAGTCCCGAGGGTGGTCCTGTGGGCGCCATCTTGCTTTGGGCTCTGATTTTAAATACGGGCGCCATCTTGGAGCGTCCTCGCGCTCGCGCCGGGATTGGTCGGCCTATTTAAGGCGGACCGATTCTTTTGGCAGCCTGGACAGATCCCACCACTGCTGCGCACGCGCTGCTGCTGGCGTTTCTGGTTTTTAACTTCCCTGATTTCGTATTTGTTTTATTCTTTGCTTTGCTCACTTTTCCCCTGTTTTTAGCGGGGCTTGGTCAGGCTCGTCCCCCTCCTCATACCGCATTTAAAATTGGTCCTGTGGGCGCCATCTTGCTTTGGGCTCTGATTTTAAATACGGGCGCCATCTTGGAGCGTCTTGCGCTCACGCCGGGATTGGTCAGCCTATTTAAAGCTCCCCTCTCCTGCGCAGCGGGACGCACAGTTGTGACGCCTTCGCTGTGCCTGAGTCATGCCAGAGTCCTGCCCGTCTGCGCTCGTCCGCGCAAGGAGGACGCAGGACGTGGCAGGACTCTATCATGCTGAAAGTATGATTCGACAATATTCTAGTCACGCGCTTCATTCGATCAGACGATGTCTGCCCTTGTGTTCGCACTCAGCTCAGCATCCTCTGTGTGGCCCTCATACCTGCTCATGTGGATGGTGGGAATTATTGGCTCCGACTCTGGCTCCTAGCCAGTTACCATCGCCTCGTAAGAGGGAACCTCCTCCCCCTACTGCCGGTAAATTGTGGCATATGAACATCAGATCCCTGTCGAAACACCATCGAGATATTTATGAACTTATCTCCTTAGAAAGCCCTGATGTCTTCTTTATGACGGAGACCTGGCTGGGTGATGAGGACGTGGCCACTATTAATTTGGCCCTTCCTCCGGGCTATGCTATTCATACATTGAATCGCAAGGGGAGAGGTGGAGGTATAGCCGTGGTTTTCAAAACCTGCTTTATTTGCACCTGGAAGCCCATGAACTTGACTGGTGCTGAGTGTGCCCATTTTTCTATCAGCTTCAGTCAACATCAAACACTGTCGGGTCTTTTGATTTACCGCCCTCCAGGTAGTGATAGTGCTTTCAGTACAGCCCTTCCTGAGCTTATAAGCTCTCTTTCTCTGCTCTCTTCTAATATAACCATCGTCGGCGATCTCAACATACACTTTGACGCCACAGAGATACCTGCGGTTAGAGGCTTGCTGGATGATTTAGAAGCAGTTCAACTACTTCAACTGGTCCGTCATTCGACCCATGATGGAGGTCACATCCTCGATCCGGTCTTTACAAACCTTAAACTGGTCGAGGTTTCCTCCCCTAGACCCATGGGCTGGAGTGACCATTACCTCATTGAGCTGTCTGTCAAAATGGCGAGACAATTTACCGGGAAGCCTGGTAAAACATCTTTCAGGCGGCCCTGGAAAAAGCTCAAATTGGAGGACTTCCATCGTCTTTTGACCATTACACCCCGGGTCTATACAGATGACGTTGCATCAAGTTATACCATCTTTTGCGCTTGGATTGTTAAAGTCCTTGACGAACTAATCCCAGCTAGCTGGAGCAGGAACCGACATGCTCAGCCTAACCCCTGGTACACGGAGGCACTCAGATGTATTAAAGCGACCTGCCGACAAGCAGAAAGAGCATGGAGGAAGAAGTATGACAAAGACCTGAAAGTCTGCTATCTGGCCAAGGTAAAATTGTACCATAGAGCTGTCTGTCGAGCCCGCGCTGATTACTATGCACGAGAGTTCCAGGCGAGTTCTAAACCGTCCAAACTGGTTTTTAAAGTCTTGAAGGAGCTCACAGTGAACAGACTTCCTATTACGGAGGTCTGTTCCCTAGCTCACTGTGAGGCGTTAGCCAGCTTCTTTGTGGAAAAAGTCAATGTCATCTACTGCTCTTTTCCTAAAGTTGACCCTGACAGTACGCCTATGACATTGCGTACGCCTCAGTGTTTGGCCTCTCTCCCCATACCATCGGAGCAGGAGTTTAATCTCCTAGCGGCCAAGGTCAAGTCTGGCTCTCCGGATGACCCTTTGAGACCTGCCCAGTTTTTGGACTCGGCACCCCTTTGCCTTCCTCCCATTCGCCATCTGGTGGAGCAGTCCCTTACCATCGGTACTGTCCCTCCTAGTTGGAAGGCTGCCTGTGTTATGCCTATCATAAAGAAGCCGGGATTGGATCCGTTGAAGTTGGAGAGTTATCAACCTATCTCCCTTCTCCCCTGGGTGGCAAAGATCACAGAGGCCCATGTAAATAACATCTTAACAAATCATCTGGCCTCTGCACATCTATTGGATCCAACACAGAATGGTTTTAGATCTGGACATAGTACAGAGACGGCACTTTTATTTATGGTCGAACATCTCCACTCTGTACTAGACACAGGTCAAACGGCGGCACTGATCCTCTTGGATTTAAGTGCCGCCTTTGACACTGTATCCCACACCATTCTGATTCGTAGGCTCAGTGAGGTAGGCATCTCAGGCACGGCATTGGAGGGGTTTCAATCGTTCCTTTCGGAGCGATCTTTTCAGGTTGTGGTGCCACCGTTTAGATCTAAGTCCCACGCTATCACCAAAGGAGTCCCGCAAGGTTCGGCGTTGAGCCCCACTCTTTTCAACCTGTACGTCCAACCTCTGGCGGAGGTGGCGAAGAGTTGGGGTCTCACTATGGTATCTTACGCCGACGATACCCAGCTGGCAGTGGCTCTTAATGGGGAATCTGACCAACTGGCATCAAACTTTGCGGATGGTTTGAGGGCTGTTGCTAGCTGGCTTACTACAAACTGTTTACAACTCAACGCCCTCAAAACTGAGGTGATGGTATTAGGGAAGCACCCGGATTTGTGGGGTGCTAGTTGGTGGCCTAAGGAGTTGGGACCCCCTCCAAAACCTGTCACTGAACTCAAAAATCTGGGCGTCTGGCTGGACTCCAAATTAACCTTCTCGCTCCATACTAAGAAGGTGGCGTCCACCTGCTTTGGCATCCTACGTGGTTTGAGGCCTATCCTCAAATTTTTTGATGCCCCTACCCGCCAGATGGTGATCCAAGCCAGCGTGTTATCCAGGCTCGACTATGCGAGCTCTCTGTTTCTGGGCACCAATCAGGCAGAAGTTTCACGACTCCAACGGGTGCAGAACGCGGCAGCCCGGGCCCTAGTGGGCCTGCCGCGTTTCTGTTCAGCCCGTAGTACTATTTCCACCCTGCACTGGTTGCCAGTAATCAGACGTATAGAGTTCAAGGCCCTCTGCTTTGCATTTAAGATTCTTAAATTTGGCACACCCACCATACTTCAGCACCTTCTGTTCTTGTACATTCCCTCGCGCAGCCTTCGTTCTGCCGGGCAAAATCTGGCACTAGTTCCCCGTTTTAAAAAATGCCGACTGGGTGGCCGGTCGTTCGTGATCTTGGCCGCTAAATTATGGAACGCGCTCCCTGTCCATATTCGCTCCCTGGAGGACCTTTTTGTCTTTAGAAAGGCTGATAAAAACTCATCTCTTTCCTCTGCCTTATTAATCTTCTTTTTCCCTTTGTGTGTTATTAGTTGTGTTATCTGTTCCAATATAGCGCCGGGACGCCCCTTAGCTGGGGCAGCTGTGCGCTCAAAAATTTGAATAACATAACATAACATAACATAACATTGCAGTCTATTGAAGGCACTATGGAAGCAGTCAACCATAGACTGGATCACATGGCCACGCAATTTGATCGCCAAAATGAGCAGATGGGGGAGGTCGAGCAGAGGGTCTCTGCCATTGAGGACGGCCTCACCATGGTAAAAGCCAAGGTGTTCAATATGGAGAAGGTGTTGGCGGTCATCCAGGCCAAGAATGAGGAGTTGGAGGGGAGGTCCCGACGCAATAATATCCGCGTAACGGGCTTGCCGGAGACCACCAATGTGGGCAGAATAGAGGACTACATGGAGAAGTTGCTGATTGAAATATTTGGGGCTGAGCATCTGTCACGGGTGTTTATAGTAGAACGTGCACATCGCTCCTTAGCGAAAAAACCGCCGACCGGAGCAACGCCGCGCCCCATAATTGCCCGCATACTCAATTATACAGACAGGGATGTCATTTTGCGCCTTGCGCGGGAAAGAGGAACTATAGAGCACCAAGGCAACAAACTTGAATTCTTTCCCGATTTCACAGTGGCAGTGCAAACGGCGCGGAAGGAATTTGCTGCGGTGAAGCAACTTCTCCGAGCGGAAGACATCTCATATGCCATGCTATATCCAGCTCGTCTGAGGATTGGTGCACCTGCTGACAACAAAATCTTCACCTCTCCGAAGGCGGCCATGGACTATGCCAAAAAACAAAAAAACGCAAGCATGAAGCCGCCAGGCCGCAGGATGGGGAAGAAGAGATGCACGACGAGATTGTATGAGTAACTGTTCCTTGCACACATCACGGCACGCCTTGCTCATCTTGGTTGGGGTGACGCTCCTTGTAGAGGTGTCACTGCTGTCCTTGGAAGATTTACCTTACTTGACTTTTGGATGGCTGAGTGATGGATGTGTGGAGTTTTAAGATTTTCAGTGGTGATTATGAATGTGCTGGCTGCTGCTGCATGACAATAACACTGGTCGCATTCGAGTTCTGAGAATGTATAGTTGGATTTCTCACTTTGCGCTCATGGACGCCGGTTGTGCACTCTGGAGAGGTATGGACTATTGGCAGATTATTTGCCACACCGCACCACCAGTCACCAGGTTTATTTATCAAGTTAGAAGTGAAATGGTTGCCTATGAGATACTGTTGAAACTGCGACCTATTGGTTTGAACTGGTACGGACTGAGCTGCTCAGGGATGCGCTGCTTGAGGGGCAGGGGTGGGCTGTTCATCCAACGAACCAGTCCCTTCCCGTTCACTACACTAACGGGAACTAAGCGCCTCTACGCCCCCACATATGGGAGTACCCCACTATTTTTTGGATGTTGGGTTGAGGGTAGGGAGTTTGGGGAGGCGGGGAAGGCTTTGGCAGGTTGGGGGAGCTGAAGTGGGTGGGGGGTGGGCAGGGGATGTTCAGAGATATCAGGACTGGGTCATTTGGTCAACTAGCGGCAGCCAGGAGTCGGGAGGTCTGAGGGATGTACGTAAACTTGGTTACATGGTGTATGACTGTCATTTTCAGCTGTCGCCTACTAGCGGATGTTTGGTCTGCTGTCATATACTTCACAGTCGTAATACATGGGTACACTTACCTTCTGGGCTGCGAGATCGCGTGAAGGGTGAGCGCTATGGCTGAGGGGGGCAAGATTAATTGGATAACATGGAATGTGAGGGGACTGAATCGCCCACAGAAGACGAGGCAGGTACTGGCCTTTTTGAATAGGCATGGAGTGCAGGTGGCCTTCCTTCAGGAGACGCACCTTAGGGGGCGGGCAGCCGAGACAGTGGCTCGACAATGGGCGGGCACTAAATTGGCGTTGACCTATTCCTCGTATGCTCGTGGGGTAATGATTCTAATTTAAAAAAATGTACAGTTTGTTTCCTTGCACGAGGACATTGACAGAGAAAGTCGATATGCTATTTTACATGGGAAATTGTGTGGCACGTTGGTCACGATGATTAATGTATACGGTCCGAATATTGATGACCCTGAATTTTATGTCAACTTGTGGAACAAGGTGTATGCTTTGCCACCCTCGGCAATAGTGTGTGGTGGGGATTTCAATGTGACGTTGGATGCGGCATTGGACAGGAAGGAGGAACGACCCTACATGCATAGGAAGGCTGGAGATGCGGTGCGAGATGGAATGACTGGGCTGGGTTTGGTGGATGTGTGGAGATTAGGAAATCCAGGAATGAGAGAAGGTACTTGTTATACGTCTGCACATGACACATGGT
The DNA here is from genome assembly GCF_964261635.1 of Lissotriton helveticus. NCBI lineage: Eukaryota > Metazoa > Chordata > Amphibia > Caudata > Salamandridae > Lissotriton > Lissotriton helveticus. The sequence goes on from NC_136071.1 coordinate 1,165,583,351, forward strand.
CGCGGTTGGACTACTGGATGGTGACCAAGGATGTTAGTGGTTGGGTGATGAAAGTTAGAGACTTACCTCGAACGCTATCGGATCACGCACCAGTGTATATGGAAGTATGGATGCCGATGCATGCACCCGCTCCCTTCACGTGGCGCCTCCCGATGGGGGTCTTACAGGACCAAGTGATGCGTGAGGAACTGCGTACGATTGTTGAGGACTACTTTGACAGAAATATTGGCTCTGTGGATAATATGGGAATGGTATGGGAGGCTTTTAAAGTAAACATACGGGGTGCGTGGTTGGGAATGCAGGCAGGGGTGCTCAAATCGCTGAGAGGCTCCATGGACAGATTAAAGCGGGAATTGTTGTCCCTTGAGCGCCAACATGAACAGCAAATGTAAATGTAAATGTAAATGTAAATGTGTTTCGATTTATATAGCGCACTAATCACCCAGGGATCTCAAGGCGCTTGCTTAGGGAACCCGTCCTGGTATTCCCCTGTGAGATACCCCGGCAGGGTATTCACAAGGTGAAAGCCAGGCATCCCGCCGCGAGGGGCTGTAGTGGAGATTAAGCAAGCTATTGCCCAGAGTCGCAGAGTGTGACCCCGTGAGTCGAGTAGGCACCGGAGCGAGAATTGTCGAGTCCGTGGAATTTTTGTGCCCAAGACCTGCCGAGGCGGGGAATCGAACCCTGGTCCATGGCTGATCTCAGCTTCCGGGTCTGCCGCCTCTAACCACTGAGCCACGCTTCTCCACTGAGCCAGCTGACACTCTACTGGCCGATATCCGTACAAAAGTTACTGAATATAATGATTTAGCAGAGCAGGAGGTTAAGTTTTTGTCCAAACGCACTAACGCACGATACTATGGTGAAGGAGGGCGACCGGGCAGAGGATTAGCGGACAGAATTAAGGAGCCTTGGGCTAAGCATTGTACTATACAGGAGATTAGGGATGGAGAGACCACAGTGACGAGTGCGACAGGCGTGCTGGGATGCTTTGTGAACTATTATGAGCGGATGTATGATTATAGAGAGACAGCCGGGGATGAGGACATAGCGAATTATCTGGAAGATATTGCCTTGGTGTGGCTTTCGAGGGGGTAACAAGATTTCTTATCGCAGCCCATTGCGGAGGGAGAATTTCGGGATGCCATTGCTGCTCTGCCGAATGGTAAAGCCGCTGGGACTGATGGCTTGCCTTCTGAATTTTATAAGGAATATGTCGATTTACTGCTCCCTCGGTTAGCGCACGTGCTGGAGGAAGCAGTGGAACAGGGTCAATTGCCAGCAACAATGAGAGAGGCACTAATGGTGGCCTTGCCTAAACCGGGCAAGCCCCTGAATTGCTGTGAGTCATATAGGCCATTGTCCTTAATGAACACAGACGTCAAGATCATTGCCAAGGTGTTAGCGACACGCCTGCGCCTTGTATTGCCGAATATGGTCCTACCGGACCAGTCTGATTTTGTACCTATGCGTTCCACGGCACATAATTTAAGGGCGCTGTTTGCAGTTTTGCATCTTCTAAGCCGGACCTTGCTGCAGTGGCGGTGCTTCTAGACGCTGCAAAAGCGTTTGATTCTGTAGCCTGGCGATACATGATTGCCATATTGCATCGCATGGGGGTCCCGTTTTTCTTCACGACCTTGATAACTTTGCTGTATACAAACCCGATAGCGAGGGTGCGGGTTAATGGGCATGTGTCGGCGCCATTTGCTGTGAAGAGGGGGACTAGGCAGGGCTGCCCCCTATCGCCCTTACTGTTCGCTATCCTGATGGAACCACTGGCATGTATCTTGAGGCAAAGGTATGCAGACACAGCTTTACGCTTCCCTCTCAGATCCCTGGCTGTATCGATGTACGCCGACGATATGGTATTATACGTGAGGGAGCCGGCTCAAAATTTGGAGAGCATACCTAGGGAATTTATTAGATTTGGGCGTTTTTCAGGCCTGTCCATAAACTGGGACAAATCAATCTTGTTGCCTCTTACGGACATCACGCAACCCTTTCAATTGGAATTCCCCCTAGCATGGGCGTCGGAGCCTGTTCGTTACCTGGGCATTTGGATGCACAGGGACTCCCAAGAGATAATAAGAGCTAACTACGGCGTGGCTATTTCGAAACTGGAGGATCAGGTGAGCCGCTGGATTCAGTTGCCACTTACCTTTGCTGATAGGGTATCACTAATCAAAATGGTAGTGCTTCCCAGGTTTTTGTATTTATTTGTCAATGTTCCTCTTGCTTTGACGTCTCATTTTTTTACGCAGCTACAATCTTTGTTAACTACGTTGGCCTGGGCAGGGAAAAAGCCACGTGTGAAGTGGGATGTGCTGACTAAGCCTTATGAACTGGGTGGCTTTGCTGTTCCGGACATGCGACTATATTATCTATGCGCTCAGTCTCATTTTGCTACCTACTGGCTTTCGCCATCACCGTTCACCCCGCACGTAGCACTGGAGGCGAGCGCTGTCACCCCGATACCCCTGAAGGCGATGACAGTAAATCCACATTCGGTGTTTGACAGGGGGGAAGTGGACACGGTACAATGTACGGCTAAGGCCTGGGGGAACTTAGGTAGGCTGCCGTTATATGCTCCGGGTATGCCATTGCTATATCATGCGGATATCTCGGTTTCCAGTGAACTGGGACCTTTTCAATTGCTGCAGGACGCTGGGATACACACTATGGGAGATGTATTCCCGGGTGCTCAGTTTATACCGTTGCAGAAAGTATTGGAGAAGGTAACTAATGCTACGATGGCCACCTTCATTTATCTCAGACTGCGGGCTGCGATACGCGCTTTATATCCCACTTTCCCGGCTGAACCACCTGTGTTGGGGGCTTTACAGTTACTGTACACAACGACTGACCGGGTGAAGTTGATCTCGCGCTTATACCGGGTATCACAAGAGGATGAGGGAGGAGGTGGCGGGGCTGCTAAGGAGAGGTGGGATGCATGTTTGCCTGAACCGTTGACAGATTATGAATGGTCTGCGTGCTGTTCGGCGACTGGTGACTTTGCAGCTAATGGGAATTTTCGACTCATTCACTATAAGTTCGTACACCAATGGTATTACACACCTGTTCAATTGGTCAGGTATGGTCTCCGAGAATCGTCTGAATGTAAGAGGTGCGGATTGGAAGGAGCAGACTTTATCCATATGGCGTGGGGATGTGTGCGCGTGCAGACGTTCTGGGTGGATGTCACGAAGGCGCTATCTGAAATGACGTCAGTTGAGATTCCTACTGACCCGAGATTATGCTTGCTGGGGATAGCCTCTGGAATACCGGTCGGAATGAGACGCTTGGTTGTGTTAGCGTTGCAGATTGCTAAATGCAGTGTGGCTGTTTGCTGGGGAGGGAGACGTGCGCCAGTTGTCAGAGATTGGTTGCAGGACATGGCGTATTGTCGAGATCAGCTGACTTGTTATTATGAAGAACTGGGATCACTGAAATAATATCGACTGCCAAAATATCGACTACCCAAAATATCGAGGAAAAAATATCTACAACCAAAATATCGAGTTTGTATGTACAAACAGGTAAGTACAAAAATATCGAGTACAAAATATCGTTTACAAAAATATAGTTGTAAAAAATATCGACTTTAATAAAAACAATGTTTAATTACATTAATATAAAAAATTAATTACTAAAATATAATTAACAATACTTAAAACAACTTTTAATAATTAAATAATTAATGAAAGTAAAAAAATAATTTTTTTTAAATCATATTTCTTAAAACATATATATATATAGTAACAAAATTTTATTAAATAATAGCCAATATTATTAACGTGCAAATACAAAAGAGTAAAAATTACTATTCCCACTGCAAAGAGTGCAACAGTGGATATATGACGTTACAACGGAACTTTTACAACGCACTACCATTACAACGTAAGTATTGGTAAGTATATAATAATTTTTTTAATTTAAATTATTTAAAATTATTTAAATATAATTTAATTTCATTTCATTTCATTAAATTAAATTAATGTAAATTTAATTTTACTTTATTTTTACACTGTACCCCTGTACCCCAAAAACCCAAAACTGACCCTGAACCCTAAAAAAACCCTTTACCCAAAAACCCAAAACTAACCCTGAACCCTAAAAATACCCCTTTACCCAAAAACTAAAAACTGACCATGAACCCTAAAAATACCCCTTTGCCCAAAAACTAAAAACTGACCCTGAACCCTAAAAATACCCCTTTACCCAAAAACCAAAAACTGACCCTGAACCCTAAAAATACCCCTTTACCCAAAAACCCAAAACTGACCCTGAACCCTAAAAATACCCCTTTACCCAAAAACTAAAAACTGACCCTGAACCCTAAAAATACCCCTTTACCCAAAAACTAAAAACTGACCCTGAACCCTAAAAATACCCCTTTACCCAAAAACTAAAAACTGACCCTGAACCCTAAAAATACCCCTTTACCCAAAAACTAAAAACTGACCCTGAACCCTAAAAATACCCCTTTACCCAAAGACTAAAAACTGACCCTGAACCCTAAAAATACTCCTTTACCCAAAAACTAAAAACTGACCCTGAGCCCTAAAAATACCCCTTTACCCAAAAACTAAAAACTGACCCTGAACCCTAAAAATACCCCTTTTAATTTAACATAATTAGCAATGAATCAATTAAATTAAATTAATTACCAATTACATTTTAAATAATTAACAAATATTATTTAATTACCAATTAATTAAATATTACTACCAATTAATACATTTACATATTTAATAAATAATAATTAAATTAATTCCCACCCTATTCCCCTATAAACCCACAACCCGCTACAGGAAATACATTATTTTAATTTACATAATTAGCAATTAATAAATTAAAATAAATTAATTACCAATTAAATTTTAAATAATTACCAAATATTATTTAATTACCAATTAATTAAATATTACTACCAATTAATACATTTACATATTTTATAAATAATAATTAAATTACTTCCCACCCTATTCCCCTATAAACCCACAACCCGCTACAGGAAATACATTATTTTAATTTACATAATTAGCAATTAATAAATTAAATTAAATTAATTACCAATTAAATTTGAAATAATTAACATATATTATTAAATTACCAATTCATTAATTATTACTTCCAATTAATACATTTACATATTTAATTAATTATAATTAAATTACTTCCCACCCTATTCCCCTATAAACCCACAACCCGCTACAGGAAATTCATTATTTTAATTTACATAATTAGCAATTAATAAATTAAAATAAATTAATTACCAATTAAATTTGAAATAATTAACATATATTATTAAATTACCAATTATTTAATTATTACTACCAATTAATAAATTTACATATTTAATTAATTATAATTAAATTACTTCCCACCCTATTCCCCTATAAACCCACAACCCGCTACAGAATAAAATTACACAATAATTTAAAAAAATCATTAATTAAAAATAATTATAACATAAAATGACACTTTTCACACATATTATAACATAAAAACACTATAAATAATTACATATTATTTAAAAAACGATATTTTTTACTATCTAGATTATATACTTGGATATTTTCACTTTCGATATTATTTACAGTCGATATTACTTCACTTACCTTAAAAACGATATTTTGGCTGTCGATATTCTGTCCTGTCGATATTTTCTCCAAACGATATTTATAACTCGATATTCTGTCCAAACGATATTTTGGAGTCGATATTATGTCTGTGCACCGAAGAACTGCCTGACGCTTCCCGCCCGCGGGATGTATGGACTCCTTACACTACATACATGTTATCGCAGCTGGACGATACTTGAAGTGCACCACACGATACTGGTTGGAGGGCTGACAGAATTTCTGTGTGGCTTGAGTGTTCAGATGACTGCTGTAGTGTGTGAATCTGATTTAAGGGTAATTTCCTCTGCATCCGGGGGTCCTGTATAGGGGTGATGTGCGAGCTCCCTTGTGACGCCTTCGGAAGTCTCTGATACGTCTTCACACATGAGGGACCGCTTCCTCGGTATGTATAGTTTATCCTTTGCCTTGAGTAACGCTGTGTGGACATCTCTGGGCCTTGTACGACTTCTGTCTTTTTGTATTGTTTCTTGCTGCATTGCTAACTAATGACCTGATTGATCTCTGGGGTATTTTGGGAGGGGGGTTGTTGGGGTAGTAAATTGTTTTGGTTTTATGACTAAAAATGAGACCTAGTGTAACACACGTGAATGAAATGCCAGACGTCGGATCCAATTGCTGACTTGTTATAGCATTGCACAGTTGGGATTGCTGTTTACATTGACAAACGGCTTAATATCTGCATTTGCATTGCTTCGCGGCCGGCCCTTGTGGTGGGTTGTAGGCCTATTGCTGTGTTCTGATGATAAAGTACAATAAAGGTCTTTTTCAAAAAAAAAAAAAAAAAAAGAGTGAAGGGAATGCTTATGCATCGAGAAGGCAGAATTATCACATTATTTAGACTTTAGCTTATGTTTGGGCAGCTGGTACCAGGTACTTATCTTTCTTTGCATCACCCTGCAGCACTGGCTCTAATTTCACCGTAGGCTGTTGTGGGTTGTTCTAATCTTATGGCCCGTAAAGCTATCCGAGGAGCGAACTTTAAAAGAATGGCATTTTGTTCCAAATGGACCTTGTTATACCCTGCACGGCTTGCATCAAATGTTTCCAGCAACATCAGCTTTATGATTTTGATGTGGGCATCAACAAGGGGACGGTCCTGTCACGCTCTTGTGCCACATACTTCGTACTTTCTGGGACAAGATCTTCGCCTCAATCAGCGCAAAACTAAAAGTCCAAATTGAGCCTGACCTACAAGTGGCATTATTCAGAATTTCAACCAACAACCATCATTTTAACATGAAGACAACAACACTACTTATTTATTGGATTGTTGGTTGCTAAGTTATTAACGCTGAAAGGATAAAAATCTACTCCCCACCCCGACGTAAGAATTATGGGTAACCAAAATGAGCCTAGTAAAACAGCGGGAGGAGCAGTATGCACAAAGGGTGAGTGCACTTAAAACAAGCATTTGCAATGCACTAGGTCTTGCATTTATGCGAGTTTGAGCTATTGGCATTGAAAAAGGCAATGCCTTTTATTTATGTTTTGGTTTTTAAAATATAAATAAAAAGCATTGCCATTTACAATGCCAATAGCTTAAACTTGTGTAAATGCGAGACCTATTGCATAGCAAATTGTCTGGTGAATTATTTCTTTGAGTAGCAGAAACTTGTTGAATTCTATGTTGGAGAGAGCATGTTTTGGCTTGGAGTTCTGCAAAGGTGAGATGTGTTTTGAAACTTCTAGGTCTTTCATGAACATAATGACATTCTATATCCAGAAGGGCCATAAAATGATTTTATTATTTTTAATTCTCTTATTGTGCAAGAATGCTTGTAAGCTTGATTTGTTAATGGTATTTTTTTTGTCTGTTTGGAGTAGAGCAGTAGCTGTATCGAGTAGAGCAGTAGCTGTATCAAGTAGGATGTGAATTGTCTGAATTGATCTGAGCGGTCTCATTTTAAGAGTGAGGATGATGGGAGTCGGGAGTATCAAGTCCATCTTGATATCTACCCAAATAGGGTGGGTAGTTGAGGGTTCAGAAAACCGTAGAGAGACCCACCTTATCAGGAAAGGTGGCATACAGTTGTCCCAGTTGGGTAGTCTATATCCTCTAGACTTCTACCCTGAGCAGAGCTTTTTATTGAGATTCTTGTTCTATTCCCATGCCAAAGAAAGGAACAGCACTTTTTATCCAGATTGGGAAAGAAATTAGATGTCTGTTCGGCATCATTTTGGAGAGGAAAAGTACAGTTGGTGTGATTATAATTTTCAGTTTCCATTCTCCCCCACCAAGATATATACTTTGGAGACCAGTACTTCAAGTGGTCTTCAATATTGGATAGGATCTTCTCTTTCTGCCTTACCGACTTAAGTAGGCCACTGGAGAACCAAATGCGCAAGCACTTAATGAATTTAGGTTGCTAGTGGATGCACACCTTATTTATGAAGCCTTGGAGGCATAACATGTTAAGTGGAAAAATGTCTGTTTTATCTCTGTTCAGAGAGTAACTGTTCTTGGATAATGTCTAGAAGGACTAGAATAGATTTTCTTCATAGGCACAACAAAATAAAATATCATCCACATATGCTGCCACTTTGAGAGTGTGTGATTTTTAGTTAAAGGCAGTAATATCTGGGTGGTTATTGATGTATTGTAGATGTTGGTCGATAGCTAAAAGAAATAATAGCTGTGAAAGAGGACAGGTTTTGCGGTTGCCTTGATCAAGGTGGAAGACATCTCATCAGTTCTATTTCTTGTGAACCATCATGCCTAAAGCACATAATCATTCTCATGAAGTGGTCCTTAAGAGTGAACGTCTGAAAGTGTGGCATTTAGAAAGGATCAAGAGATTTAGTCAGAGGCGGTTGCCAAAGCTGGAGAAGAAATTAACATGGACCATTTCATTTGTGCGGCAAAATATTTCAGTGTTTTCACAGGCCGTTCAACCTTGTTCTAACAATATCATGACTCCTTAGATAATAAATTGTGACTTTTTTAGTGATAATTTTTTTTGGTGTTGATTGCTTTATATGTTTTATATGTTTTATTTAGGACATTTTATATGTAACGAAACTGGTGCTCATGTAAAGCGCTCTGACATCCGACGTCTCTGGTCTAGTTCGCTATTTAAAACAAAAAATAGAAAAATCAGTTGTTGGCCTATATATGGCCTTAGAGCTGAGATTTTCATGAAAGTCTTATAGTCTGAATTCCGCACCTGAGCATAATAGGACAGAATGTATGAAGCTCTGTGGTTATACTGAATAAGCAGCTACCTATGTTATGCCATCTATTCATGTAATAACTGCACTTTCACAATTGCTTTATTAACCTTTCTGCTTTCTCAAATTTGCTTGAAAATGCACGATTTTTCTTCTTTTTTTTCAAAATTTTCTAGTGGGGGGGTAACCCCCCCAAACCCCCTTTTGGAGTTCGGGCTCGCTCGCTGCGCTCGCTCGATACGGTGCTGTATGCAAATCAATTTGCGCCCCACCACTATCAAATGTCACCCACCGCCCCGAGGGGCATGTGATGTATTAACCCAGCAAGACATTATACCCTCGCAATATCACATTGGGTGTAGTCACTACAAGGAGCTGCGTCTCTAAAGGGGAAGCTAGGGTCTCGCCCAACTTCCCGGCGTGTCCCTGTTCCCCCGACTGCAGGTTGGGGTTACTTGCAATGGCTCACTCCAGACTAGCGGAGCTCAGCTAAGAACGGGGCTGCACTCCCGTCTCTCACATCCTGCAATGACCCTGAGATACATGTCTCCACGCCTTCCCCCTCCTCTGAGTGCTTGGGAACATGTCTCCACGCCTTCCCTCTCCTCTGCTTGATTGGGTACATGTTTCTAACCCTTCCCCTCCTCTGAGTGCTTGGGTACAAGTCTCCAAGCCTCTCCTCCTCTGAGTGCTTGAGTGCAAGTCTCCAAGCCCCCCCCCCTCCTCTGAGTGCTTGGGTACATGTCTCAACCCCTTCCCCTTCCTCTGAGTGCTTGGGTACATGTCTTCAAGCCTTCCCCCTCCTCTGAGTGCTTGGGTACATGTCTCCACGCCTTCCCCCTCCTCTGAGTGCTTGGGTACATGTCTCCACGCCTTCACCCTTCTCTGAGTGCTTCGGTACATGTCTCCACGCCTTCTCTGAGTGCTTAGGTACATGACTTCAAGCCTTTGTCCTCTGAGTGCTTGGGTACATCTCCGAGCCTTCCCAATCCTCTAAGTGCTTAGGTACTTTATCTCCAAGACTTTCCCCTCCTCTGAGTGCTTGGGTACATGTCTCCAAGCCTACCCCCCTCCTCGGAGTGCTTGGGTACATGTTTTCAACCCTTCCCCCTCTTCTGAGTGCTTGTGGTGTATGTGTCCACACTTTACCCCTCCTCTGAGTGCTTAGGTACATGTCTCCAAGCATTCCCCCTCCTCTGAGTGCCTGGATACATATCTACGTGCCTTCCCCCTCCTCTGACTGCTTGGATACATGCCTCCACTACTCCCCCCTCATCTGAGTGTTTGGGTACATGTCTCAACACCTTCCCCGTCTTCTGAGTACTTGGGTACATGTCTCCATGCCTTTCCCCTCCTCTTAGTGCTTGGGTACATGTCTCCACACCTTCCCCCTTCTCTGAGTGCTCTGGTATATGTCTCCATGCCTTCCCCCTCCTCTGAGTGATTGGGTACAGCATTCACCCTCATTTAAGAGATTTAGGTTAAATCCATCATTCTTTTGCTCACCATGCCACCCCAGTTTAGACCTGGCCCTATGGAAATTAGCCTTGACCCTGTGCCTCATGGGAACAGTTCAGCTGGAACTGCCAAGCCAGGTCCTCCTAGACAGGAAACAAGCATCCAAGGACTGGTATCAGGCTTTCAGCCCTCATCAGCCAGGATAGCTTGATTCCAGTGGCACAGTGAGCCAGGGACCCACGTCTGGGCATACCCCTCGCCCTTAGGACGAGAAAGCAAAAGACACACAATTGATGGGCGGAATGTATTCACTCCCAGTCAAGAGATCTGGGTTAAATCCATCATTCTTTTGCTCACGATGCCACCTCAGTTTAGACCCGGCCATATGCAAATCAGCCTTCACCCTGTGCCTTATGGGAACAGTCCAGCCCGAACTGCCAAGTCAGGTTCTCCCTGGACCGGAAACAAGCATCCTAGGACCGGTTTTGGTCTTTCAGCCCTCATCAGCCAAGATAGCTTGATTCCAGTGGCACAGTGAGCCTGGGACCTACATCTGGGCATACCCGGCGCACTTAGGGCAAGAAAGCAGAAGACACACAATTGATGGACGGAATGTTGAACAAATCAAAGTATTCACCTCCAGTCAAGAGATCTGGGTTAAATCCATCATTCTTTTGCTCACCATGCTACCCCAGTTTAGACCTGGCCATATGCAAATCAGCCTTGACCCTGTGCCTCATGGAAACAGTCGAGCCGAAACTGCCAAGCCAGGTCCTCCTTGGACCAAAAACAAGCATGCTAGGACCGGTTTCGGGATTTCAGCCCTCATCAGCCAGGATAGCTGGATTCCAGTGGCACAGTAAGCCCGGGACCTACATCTGGGCATACCCGGCGCACTGAGGGCAAGAAAGCAGAAGACACACAATTGGTGTACGGAATGTCGAACAAATCAAAGTATTTACCCCCAGTCAAGAGATCTGGGTTAAATCCATCATTCTTTTGCTCACCATGCTACCCCAGTTTAGACCTGGCCATATGCAAATCAGCCTTGACCCTGTGCCTTATGGGAACAGTCCAGCCGCAACTGCCAAGCCAGGTCCTCCCTGGACCAGAAACAAGCATGGTAGGATCAGTTTCGGGGTTTTCAGCCCTCATCAGCCAGGATAGCTTGATTCCAGGGGCACAGTGAGCACGGGACCCACGTCTGGACATACCCGGCGCACTTATGACGAGAAAGCAGAAGACACACAATTGATGGACGGAATGTTGAACAAATCAAAGCATTCACTCCCAATCAAGAGATCTGGGTTAAATCCATCATTTTTTTGCTCACCGTGCCACCCCAGTTTAGACCTGGCCATATGCAAATCAGCCTTGACCCTGTGCCTCCTGGGAACAGTCCAGCCCTAACTGCCAAGCTAGGTCCTCCCTGGACAGGAAACAAGCATGCTAGGACCAGTTTCGGGCATCCAACATCTAACTGGCACTTGCTTTGGCATCCTCTGGTTGCTAAAAAAATTCATGCCTCTGTTCCTGCTTGAGAGCAGAAAGATCGTGGTGCAGGCTCTGGTGATAACAAAGCTTGAGTATGTCAACAGCTTGTACCTCAGTCTTCCCAAATCACTTATCCAGCAACTACAAGTCGTACAAATACCAGTGGCCAGAGCCATCCTGACACCTAAACCCAGATCTAGTATGACTCCAATTATTAAGTCTCTACACTGCATAAAAGAACGGATCGACGTCAAAGTGATGACCATCTTCTTTAAAGATTTCCACTGCTTAGGAGCCAGCTACCTAAATAAGAGCGTTAATCGCTACACAACATCTAGACCCCTAAGATCTTCCAATGCCAACCTGATCATCATGACTAAAACTGGAGGCAGATCCCTCGGCTTTCTAGGCGCAAAATTGTGGAATAGACTTCCTGAGTCTCTGAGACTAACCACAGGCCTACTCTCTTTCGGGAAGAACTTAAAAACCTGGCTTTTTAATAAATGATGGGTCTTTTTCGCATGTTTTCCTTCCACTGTCACTCGCCAGGACACTTTAGTATGAGCAGCTGCGCGCTTTATTGAATACACAATTTCATTTAATTTCATTGGGGCTTGCCCCATGTGAAAGGTCACATTGCTGGAGTTGCGTCTATTTTCAGACATACCCCAGCAATGCATCACTTTTGCGCCATACAGATACGTCAGAAATACTGTCGTATCTGTAACTCCTTGCGACATGATGCGTCATACAGTAAATATGATGCATCCATCATGTCCCAAGGAGGGCGCACAAAGAGGTGACGCATTCCTGTTTTCACACAACGATGCATCACTTCTCATAAATAAGGCCCTAAATGTGTTTACATCTAATATCCAGGGATAGTTATGTGTGTTTTCAATATTGTAACACAGCAGCAGCTCACCAATATTACAGCACATATTCTGTGTGACGCCCTCCCGTTTCTTATGTTAGGCCTTATTTTGATCATAAAGAAACTTTTTTTATGTATATTGCATGAAACATAAACACATTTTCTGCAAAATGGATGTACTAGACTCTCACACATCAGGTACATAAAAAAATTAATTAAAGGAAAAAAGTATTAAAAACAATCTGTTTAAGAAATATTCAAGGTCATTGGGGCAAAACTCTGGAGAACTGAGCTGACTCTGCCAGGGGGCCCCCTGAAAGGCTGGGGCCCTGGGCCAGAGTCCACTTCGCCCATTAAATCTTCTCTGTTAACGAGGGCACATAATGTGCAGAGTGTGCTAAAACAGCCTGTGCTCTGACTGTGCTGCACGTTGTGCAGACACACCGCAGGGACTCTTTCTTCCAAGCCACAGACTCTGTTTACAAGGTAATGACATACATTCTCAAGTGTGACGCGTGCGCATGATTCAAGGTGTTTGCGTCTGGACCACAGCAGGTCATTATTATGTTTGCTTTGTATTTTAACATTTTTTCAAACATGCACACACTTCACTTTTATTTCCTCTTGTAACGTATTGTTTGCCACCTAGTGTATTTTGTTTGCTCGTGATACATGCACAATTGTTACTTTTGCCTCATGTAACGTAACGATTGCTTTTGTAACATGCTCACTTGTAATTTTCTTCTTATGTATCACTAGCAGCCCGTCCCGACGTTGTCCGGGAGCAATCAGGCTTCTGGGCCCCCGCCCGCCCCGACGTTGTCTCAGGTTTAAGGGCCCCCGCCTGCCCGACGTTGTCAGTGGGTCCCCCGGAGCGCACCCACCACTTTCAGGGCCCCCAATGAGCCGCACACGGGCCGCTTCTCCTACCTCATCCGCCTCTCCTACCCGCCTGTCCGCCGCTCCTCGCCGCTCCTCACTGCCTGTCCGCCGCTCCTCCCCGCCTGTCCGCCGCTCCTCACCGCCTGTCCGCCGCTCCTCCCCGCCTGTCCGCCGCTCCTCCCTGCGCTCATATCCACCGCTCCTCCTTGCGCTCCTGTACGCCGCTCCTCCCCGCGCTCCTGATGTCAGCACGCACGTTGCGGCTGGCACTACTTCCAAGGGACTACTTTTTTTTATCGTAAATATTTTAAAGAACGTATATTTTATTTTTTTATATAGCCTATGTCCATCTGGAGACCCTGACAATTACAACGATGTATCGGGTGTTTGGATTGGCGCTGTGGTTTCCGAGTTTAACCGCCTCAAAGGTTCAAAGTTCTCTCTTTATATTAGCAGTATAGATTACTGTTCCTATTGTGAAGCGCTCTGACACTGTCAGGTAGCGTAAAGTCAGCGCTATATAAAAACGCATAAAATAAATGAAAAAATAAAAAACATAGACGCCGGATTACTTACTCTCCCGCCCTCTGTGGCTGCAGTCTCTTCTGGACATAAATTGTCAGCTCACTCGCCCAGGACTTGTGATAATCCGGGCATTTCTACTGTTATCAGCATCTGGTGGTCCTTCTCTGGGCTCTGTGACCTTGAGACTGGAAGGTCGAGGGGGATCTGCTATTATATTATTGCAGAGAAGCATTCACTATTCCAACATTAATTCTGATGTGTGCTGTTGAAGCGCAAAGGTGCTTTTAATGGAAAGACTATTGTTTGATTATTGCATGGGTGTGTGCATACATGTGCGCGTGCGTGTGTGTATTTGTTTGTACAGGTTTGGGCTCAAATGTGTGCGCGTGCATACATACCTGCATTTATCTGTGTGTGTGTAATATTTTGTATGTAAATGTGTGTTAGTGTGAATGAGTGCCTGTAATATTGTGGACGGTAATTACCTACCTGCATGTATGTGTGTAGTATTTTGTACATGTATGTGTGTGTATTAGTGTGCATGCATGTGTGTAGTAATGTGTAAAGGCGTGGGCAGTAATTACCCACTTGCATATATATGTGTGTAATATTTTTCATATGCGCATGTGTGTGTGTGTGTAAGAGTCCGCCACTTCTGCTTTTCTTATTACAGTTTCTCATCTCACACATTCAATTAGTTTTACATCGATACCATCTCAGCTTCACATTATCCGAAAGCAGACACCTTTTTCCAGGGCACCAGTCCTAAAAAAAGAAGTGGGGGGACGCTGAGGTCACGACAAGAAGTGACGACACTAAAGGTGGCTTGAACCATCGGGCTCATTGCCTCCCCTCGCTCACCTCTTAGATGCGATTGCATCAGAGAAGCCAGCGCGTGGGCAGCGTTCTGAATGGGCTTTGATCTCGCCCCAGAGAGGCCAAAGAGTGAATGTGTGGCTCCATTTGCTCCAGTTATCGAGCGCCCGGTGAAATAAGTGGGGGGACACCGTCTACCCGCGTGGTACCCCCACTCTGTGGTGACGGTCTAGCTTTTCTGGCCGGAACCGGAAGGGAGTTACAGGAAGCGGAAGGCGGGCATTTTTATTATCGGCGCCGACCGCATCCAAGGCAGCGGTGTTCCCGGCGCTCCGGGGAAATTAAAGATAATTAAACTAGTTCCCGGCTCCTGTAATCATTTAAAGGGGAACTTCCACAATGGCGACGAGGCGTACTTACCCGCAGTGTGCCCAGTGAGGCGGTCGACGCACGGCGACCTCCCCAACCGAGGCGACAGTTCCCGCCGAAGGTACAGACACGCCCACCACCCGGAGCGCGGCAGAGGACAGAGCGCGCGGTGCTCACGGCTCCTTCCGACCCCACCCACGCTACCGTTGCTAGCAGGTCGAGGGAGCGCATAGAACCTGGTAGTGCAGCTGAGCGGCTGCTGCATGAAGTGCAACTGAAGGTCTCCACCATAAAAACGCGGCGATCACCAGGAGGGGAGCCGAACCCAGCTCACAAGGTGCATACTGGACCTCTCCTGTCTCAGGGGCCACGAGGAGGAGAAGGTTGAACCGGCACTCGTGAAGCTGACAGGAGGCACAAACCACGTGGAGCAGTTCCCGAGCCAAACTGGTGGAGGAGGCAGGCCAAGGCGGAAAGTCGGCGGCGGTCGGCAGAGAGGGACAGTGTTCCCTACACACGACGGCAGCGACGTCGAGTAGAGCGACTGGGAGCAGTGGGAGTGTAGCGGACACTGACACCAGACAGACTCCTGGCAGCCCTCCCAACCGAGACGTTGCGGCTCCAGCTAATTCCACCGTCGTCAGGAGGATGGCAGCGCAATCCACAACACTCACGCAAATTGTGCCTTTTCTCCTGGCCAGGAGTGAACCGGTGATGCCCTGGGAGGATTGAAAGAGGTACTTCCAGAATTATCTAGAGGCGTTGGAAGAAGAGAGTGGGGCGGCATATTCCAGTAAGAGGAGATTGAAGATCTTGCTGCACAATTTGGGCCCTGAAGGCATCAGAGTGTTCGACACCATTGTGAAGGGCCAACGGGATGACAATGATGACGACGTGTTCAGCCATGCCATAGCAGACCTAGATGCGCACTACAGACCCGTGGTGTGCGTGGCTATAGATAGACACAGTTTTTTCCACAGAAAGCAAGCGGGAAGTGAGACAGTGGATGAATATGTGTCTGCGCTTCAGAAACTGGCCCTCACATGCAAGTTTGGTCCTCTCCACGATGACCTCATCCGAGATCAAATAATAATGCACACTACGAGTACGCACGTCCAGGAGAAATTGTGGGTCAACGGCGACGCCTCCTTGAAAGAGGTATGGGCCATGGTGAAGAAGGCGGAGATGTCAAAGAGGTGTGCGCAAGCAGCCAGGAAGGACACGGGAAACACACAGACGGTCTGCAGAGTCATGACGAATTACAAAGGTGAGAAGAACAAACAGAAAGACTCAATGAGAAACCCAGACAACAGAAGAGGGCCGCAACAGGCAGGAGGTACAGCCCAAAAGACAGGCCGAGGAGGTAAACCGAGTTGTTACAGGTGTGGAAGCACAACACATTTGGGAAACGACAAGGTATGTCCGGCGTTCCGGGCGAAATGTGCATATTGCAATATTTTCGGTCACTATGAGAAGGTGTGCCGTCGCAAACCAAAGGGTGCCACCGTTAGATACGTGGACCAGGAACAACATGAAGAGGAAGAGAACCCCGCAGAGAAAGAAGATCTGCAAGAGTTTCTATACATTGATGCACAGATATTGGATGTGGGGTGCACGGAATCGGACAAGCCAAGGTTGGACATGCACATAGGAGGCGTACCCATAGAAATGATAGCGGACAGTGGAGCCCCCATCACCATAATTCAGAAGCAGGTATAGGAGAGAGAGTTTGAGACAAGGGTAAAGGAGAAGCTACATCCGATGGACGTACGACCTGTCACATATACAGGACAGAGGATACCCATGCTGGATTACTGTCCACTCCTATTTGAATTTCGGGGACGACAAGCCAGGTGCAAACTGTACGTTGCCGAGAAAGGCCCATCGGTCCTCAGCTGGAAGGACCAAGGTGCCCTTGGCATACAATTGAACCCGGGAGGAGCGGAGAAAATCTTATTGATGGACATGGAACAGGACTGCGACACCGAAGCTTGGCGCAGAGAGTACCCTAAGGTGTTTAATGGTCAAATAGGAGAGCTGGTTAAATACCAACACCTCATCAAGATGAAGGAGGGTGCCCAACCCGTGGTACACAAAGTGAGGAACATTCCGCTCAGGTGCCGGGAGGCGGTCCAGGCTGAACTGGACAGACTAGAGAAAAGTGGGGTGATACAGGCCATAGACAGTTCAGAATGGTTATCGCCATTGGTGGTAGCACAGAAGCCCAACGGGAAGGTGAGGCTATGCGTCGACCTGAGAGAACTGAACAAAAATATTTTGGTTGAAAAATTCCCTCTTCCCCGCATCAACGAGGTGTTGGCCAAGACGGAAGGCGTGAAGTGGTTCTCCACATTGGATCTGTCCTCCGCCTACCATCAGGTGAAGCTCCATCCCTCCTGCAGCCATCTCACGTCGTTTATTACGCCATTTGGGTGTTACAAATTTGTCAGGATGCCCTTTGGGTTGGCATCGGCAGCTGCCGTGTTCCAGAACCTCATGCACAGACTCTTCAGGAAGATGGAGGGAGTGCAGTTCTTCCAAGATGACATCCTGGTCATGGGTGCATCCAGACAGGAACACAACGAGAAGCTGCACCAGGTACTACGCACGTTGCAAGCCAATGGATTGACAGCAGAGTGGTCCAAGTGCAAGTTTGGGGTTCAGTCCGTGACATACCTTGGGCATGAAGTAAGCGAGAAAGGCATAGAGTGAAAGAGAGCCAACATGCAAGCAATTTTGGATGCACCCACCCCAGGAAAGAAAGAAGAAGAGAAGTGTGGCTCAATGGTTAGAGCGGCAGACCCTGATGCAGAGGTCTAGCCCGGGACCAGGGTTCAATTCCCCGCCTCGGCGGGTCTTGGGCTCAAAATTCCACGGACCTGATAATTCTCGCCTCGGTGCCTATTCCAATCATGGAGTCCCACTCTGCAACTCTGGGCAATAGCTTGCTTAATCTCCACAACGGCCCCCACAACGCTAAGGATGCCTGGCCTCCACCTTGGGGGTGGCCAGGAGTGGACACCTCACAGGGAAAGCCAGGATGGGTTCCACAGCGGTATTCGTACAAGCGCCTTGAGACCCTTGCGGGTGAGTAGTGCGCTATACAAGTATCAATTTACATTTTACATTTAAGATGTCAGGTCGTTCCTGGGGATGGCAGAGTACTATAGCAAATTTATTCCCAACTTTGCTACGAAAACACATTGCATGCGCCAACTACTTAAGGAAAAAAACGGATTCCAATGGAAGGAGGAAGAGCAGGAAGAATTTACCGTGCTCAAACAGGAACTTGGCGCGACGATACCTTTGAAAGGATTCGATCCGGAAGCGACTTCGGTCCTCACTACCGATGCCAGTGATCGAGGTTTGGGGACTGTGCTGATTCAGAAGTCGGAAAGGGGTGAGATGTCCACAATCAGCTTCGCTTCGAGATCCCTGGCGCCCAACGAATAAAAGTTTAGCGTCATTGAGAAAGAAATGCTGGCAGTGGTGTGGGGAATGGAACGATTTCGGCAATATCTGTGGGGAGCAAAATTTCTGGTAAGGACAGACCACAAGCCGCTAGTGAAAGTGTTGACTTCGAGTGGTCATGCCCACGCCACGCCCCGAATAGCAAAAATGACACTCAGGCTGTTGGACTTTGTATACGAAGTAGAACATATACCAGGACCACAAAATAAGGTGGCTGACTTTCTGAGTCGAGCAGCTGCGCAAGAAGGCCCCGAGGTGCAAGTGACTCCTAAATGGGAAGGTTACGTGGTTGCTACCATTCAGGACATGGAAGGAGTGATCAGTGCCCAGGAATGGGAAGAGGCATACAAAATGGACGAAGATCTGGAAACGGTCAAAGGCTACGTGATCCATGGATGGCCGGAGAAGAGACATCTCAAAGAGACATTAAGGAGATATTGGGAGGTGCGTGAAGAAATGTCACTGGGAGAAAACCCCCTTTTCCTACTCAGGGGTGACAAAGTAGTGCCCCCCCAAGGGGTGATTCAACACTTATTGCATTTGCTGCATGAGGGTCATCAAGGTATAACTAAGACAAAAGCTCTGGCGAGGCAAATGTACTGGTGGCCAGCCATAGATTCCCAAGTGGAGCGTTATGTAAGACAGTGTGAGTCTTGTGCCAAGGCAGACAAATCTCAGTGCGTCCTAAGGCCACAACTAGGGAGGTTTCCCATTCCAGAAGGCCCTTGGGAAGTAGTCTCCGTCGACATCATGGGACCCATTCTAAACACAGAAGGTACACAAAAGTACGCAGTGGTATTGATTGATAAGTACTCCAAATGGCCTGAGGTCGACGCACAAGAGAGCATGGACACGGACGCAGTGATAACGTTTCTAAGAAACATCTTTCTCAAAGAAGGTATTCCAAAAGTAATCATCAGTGACAATGGCCCTCAATTCACCTCAGCGAAATGGGAAGCGTTCGTATCAAGAAACGGAATAGAGGTCAAACACACTCCAGTATATCACCCTTCTGGAAACTGGCAGGTTGAACGCTTCAACAGGGTGATCATGGGGATGATTCAAGCAGCCATCAGTGATGGATTGGACTGGGAGAAAGAGTTGCCAAAAATGTTGTGGGCCTACCGCATCACTCCGGGCAGCACAGGGTACAGCCCGTTCAAAGTTCTGAGAGGGACAGACCCTTTTACCAAGGACAATGCCGTGTGGAGGAAGATGGTCGTGCAGAGCAAATGGTCTCCAGCAGTTGTCAGGAGAAACTTGGAAAGGGCGCAGGAGACATACACTGAACACTTTAACAAAAGACACAATGTACAAGGAGTAACATTAGAGAAAGGTGATTGGGTAAGAGTGAAAGTAGCCACACTCAAAAGAAAAGGGGACAGTAAATTCAACCACCCCTTCAAGTACTGGAACCATATGCTAGATCAGCACTCCTCAGCGACGGGAAAATATGGTCGCAAGACAGGATGGCGAAGTGCAGTAAGATACTAAATTGGGGCAACGAGACGTGTGAGGAGGAGGAGAATGTAGAGGAAGGAGAGGAAGCAAGTGGAGAAAGAAGGAATGAGCAAGTAGAAGAAGGCATGCAGCAAGTTGATATGGGAAAGAGAGCGGAGAGAGGAAGAGAAGAAACTGGAGGACTTAAGGAAGTGAAGAGCGAAGGAAAGGGAGAGATGAACACGAGCGAAGAAGGTGAGAAAGCAGGGACAAGTAAGATGACAGAAGGAAAAAGAAGAGAACAGCATGATCGCGCCAACACGACAAGAGCAGGAAGAACAGTGAGGAAGCTGGAGAGATTTAAGGACTTCGAAATGGACTACTAGTAAGACTGTTTTGTTTAAGGGTTATATAAAGGAGGGAGATATGTGGTGACGGTCTAGCTTTTCTGGCCGAAACCGGAAGGGAGTTACAGGAAGCGGAAGGCGGCCATTTTTATTATCGGCGCCGACCGCATCCAAGGCAGCGGTGTTCCCGGCGCTCCGGGGAAATTAAAGATAATTAAACTAGTTCCCGGCTCCTGTAATCATTTAAAGGGGAACTTCCACAATGGCGACGAGGCGTACTTACCCGCAGTGTGCCCAGTGAGGCGGTCGACGCACGGCGACCTCCCCAACCGAGGCGACAGTTCCCGCCGAAGGTACAGACACGCCCACCACCCGGAGCGCGGCAGAGGACAGAGCGCGCGGCGCTCACGGCTCCTTCCGACCCCACCCACGCTACCGTTGCTAGCAGGTCGAGGGAGCGCATAGAACCTGGTAGTGCAGCTGAGCGGCTGCTGCATGAAGTGCAACTGAAGGTCTCCACCATAAAAACGCAGCGATCACCAGGAGGGGAGCCGAACCCAGCTCACAAGGTGCATACTGGACCTCTCCTGTCTCAGGGGCCACGAGGAGGAGAAGGTTGAACCGGCACTCGTGAAGCTGACAGGAGGCACAAACCACGTGGAGCAGTTCCCGAGCCAAACTGGTGGAGGAGGCAGGCCAAGGCGGAAAGTCGGCGGCGGTCGGCAGAGAGGGACAGTGTTCCCTACACACGACGGCAGCGACGTCGAGTAGAGCGACTGGGAGCAGTGGGAGTGTAGCGGACACTGACACCAGAACATATCAATTCTGGAAGCCTATACACTCAAGCTTCTTGCCAGCTGAGATGAATTGCTGGACAAGTTCTCCAAAACCATAATTGAGATCTTCGTGAAACCGAGAAGGGGCCAGACAGACAAGCAGGAGGGCTTTAGAAACTCTGGGCACCAGAAAGAGGCTCTCCCTGAGTGACATACACCCAAACAAGCTCATGGCTTTGGTGAGAACATCACAACACAATGTAGAGGACATACCATCCAATCATCTGTCTTAGATCCTCCATTGCGTCTCCCATCTGGCTCTTGAAGAGAAGGTTGAATGTTTGAAATTAATCCAGAGCTAAACATGTAACTCCTACTATAGACTTCAAAATCACTAGCTGATCACAGCATTTTTGGAAAATTTGAATAATGCGCAATATGATGACTGAAGCCCATGTGGAGATACAAGAAGGCTCCATCATATTAAAATCAAGTTTATCAGTGTTTGGGGTGTCAAATATTGCTAGGTGAGCATGGTTTGTCGGCTGGTAGCTTAAGAAGGGCTATATCAAGACCCAAATTCACAATGCACACTGCGCCAGCGCCTCCGTATCGTGGCCCTGGTCATGGGTGGCTAGCAGGGGTTTGACGCTCGGGAGGGATAAGGTGTGGATCCGCGGGTGTCACTCACTTCCAACACCAGCAGCTGCCTCCATGTGAAGCACACTGGCAAATAAGGCAGTCAAGAATAAGACGGGTCTGTTGCTTTTCCCGCGTCTGTCGCTACTTACTTAGCTCAAATATAATCACAAATTAAAAATTATGTAATCTACAAAGAGGAATAATCACTGGTCAGCATGTATGAGGAATTGATAAATAATGCTAGACTGCTGGAGCCTCTCTGCAGGCTGCCTACTGGGGCAGGAAGATATTCTCACATCATCTCACAGGCACGCAGTGCTTAATTTGAGCCAGTATGGGCAACGGGCATTCATTTTTTAATACTGGCACTTATTTTTCCAGAAGCAGATAGAGAAGAGAAGATGGTGGAAGAGAAAGTTTGCAAAACTGTCACAAAAGGAGAAAGCAGGAACCTGCAAGAGTGAGATAAAGAAGCAGGGAGTGTCTGGGAATGGATTAAAGAGACCTTGGGAGGATTCAGGACAAAGCAGTCTCGGCTTCCGGTGCACTGCTTTTAATAGTGCCAACCATGGGCTTCTGAGCAGAGTGTTGGGGGAGGCGTCGCTCGCGAGGAGGCAGCCATCTGGATCCGCACCCAGTTTGGGGCATACCTGATGTAGGGAGTCAAGAATGTGTTCAGCCTCTGATGTTTGTTGTGCTTGGTGAGCCTTTAGCTTGTGCCAATTACCTAATATGACAGCCTCCATGGCTAGTTGTAAACACTCCTCATTGGTGATGCCTGGCATGTTGCGTCCAAAGATATTGGCAGTGGGCAAGACCGGGCTGTAACACATCGCAAGTATTTTTCTGGCTTGTCAGCCTCACCTTCTAACCTGGAGTTGAAGCAAAAGGTCATCAGCAGGGTTCCTGGGTGGTATTCCACTTGACAATCAAAGTCCGGTAATTATAACATCCATGTTGTATAATGCCGGGAGGTGGCCTCAATGCTGTGTTTCGGAACAAAGGGATCAATCAAACTTTTATAAAGCACGGCAAATCATCCATGAAGGTCTCACATCGCTAAGGTTTGTGATCCATTGTGTCCACGAAGGAATGTCTATGCACGTATATATGGGAGTGCCGGCACCCCCAGTGTATCACAATTGCTTCTTTTTCTATTTACAAATATCGCGGTTCAGTCGGGGTCAATGACCGGCTCGCATACGCCATGGGTGCTTATTGCCCGCACTCTTGTAGTGTCAAAACTGATCCTAACCCTTTCAGGCTTGAGCCCACAGCTATGGCTGAAAGTAGGCCAGGGTCATGTCAGCTGAGAGCGTGTCCTTGGTGGCTTGAATGACTGTTCGTGTTCTTTACCCCACATCCAGGTGGTTGATGATTTGGTCAAATCTCAGACCGGTTGGGTCAGAGTGGTCAGGTCCTTGAAAAATAGGCCACAATAGTTGACTATACCTAGAAAACTCCTTACTTTCAAGACATTGGCTGGCAGGGATGCTTTTTTTATGTCTCAAACTTTCTCAGGATCTGGGACTACCCCATTTGCAGAAAAGTTGTACCAAAGAAATCGGTCTGCACTTGACCTGGAGTTACGACTCCTGTATCCGCTGTAGGACACCTCTTAGTCTCATAATATGTTCCTGCACTGACCTGTTATAAACCAAGAGGTTGTTGCTTACACTGATACCCTGGTAACCTCAGGCTGGCATCTCTTGGATGACGTTTGAACACTTAATGTTTCAAAATTGAGTCTTTTATATCACCTCAAAAACCGAAATGGGTGGAAAAATTTGTTTTATACTCTGATTATTCAGCCAAGGTTAGCTGATGATAGCCGGACCTCATGGCAACCTTGGAGAACCAGCTAGCCCTGCTCAGTTCCCCAATGAGGTTGTCAATGGTGGGGGTCAAGTGTTGTTCTCTCTTTATTGCAACATTTGGAAGCTGCATGTTCACACATGTGCGGACTTCACAAGGTTGCTTCAGTTTCCTTGAGATGATGATGGACAACACCCAAGGCGTGGGGCCTGATACTTTTTCGATAATTCTGGCTGCCACACGTTTCCCCTGCTCTGTCTCTACTTGGGGCCTCAGCTGGGATGCAATGTGGTGATGCTGGTGTGCCACTGGTTGGATGGGTTTGTCAAGGTACAGTTTGATGTCTTTTTCCCTCATGCAGCCAATGCCTTCAAGCAAGTCTTTGAACTCTTTTAAGATGTGCGATAATTCTTTCTGGTGGACTCCGAAGGCAAAGTTGATGATGCCCAGGGCTTCCGCCATGCATGAGCTGGCAATAATGCCATGCCGCCCTATGACATAATCATTCGCAGTTACTGATCAGTGTGCTGCTGGTGTTTTCAACATGACAAAACGTACTACTTTTGGTATTCACAGAATTTAGGATTTTGTCTTAAGACACACTTGATACAGACTTAAGACAGACTTAAGTTAGGATTTTTTCTGAAGTCTATCTTAAGTCTGTCTGAAGACAAACTTAAGGTTATTGTATCTCCCTGCACTCGATATATCGGTATAAGTTAAAGCAATTTCTTGGGCACGTTACGTTGTCGCACTGAGCCTGTTAGTGCCTTACGTAGTAACAACAAGATGTGATAAGGAGATCACTGAAAGGCGCGCATCTTGTTGTTTTTAAGACAAAATTAAGACAAAATCCTAACTTCTGTGAATACCAAAAGTCCAGGGTCCAGGGTCGCAAGATTATTGGAGGACAGTCAATCAACCCCATCAAGCCTGCTCAAGCAGTTAAAGCGATTGAAGTGAAAATAGGGTGTTTCAGGTAGCTGGTGGTTTGAACGTCGGACATATTCCCCACGTAGCACCTTAAATATTATGCCTCCTCAGATAATAGACCCTGCCCCCCACAGTCTAGAGCCAGGCATAAATCCTGGGTTCCCTCCTACTGCTAGTAATTCCTCTTCCCCTCCTGGCCAGCCCGTTCAAAGACCACGGAGACCAGATCTGCCACCGGAGGCCAACAGCCTTATGGTGGTTTTAGCGGGTGCCCCCCCTTTACAAAGGGGTGAAAACGAAGATTTCCAATCTCTCAAGAAGAAAGTCATTAAATGGCTGAATTGGAATAGACCCCTACCACCACACTTTAATAATGAGATCATTATGGTCAGAAGGGTGCCATGGTTGGGGAATACGAGGAAAACAATAATAGGGGACTGCATAATGGTGACCTTCAGGGACCCTGGTACTGTTTTGCATATTTGCGCAGGGTCAAATAGATCATTGGACTCTACCATACAGACCCTGCCAGTCTCCTTCTTTTTTCCACCCATTCGTATGCACTATGACCCGCCGCAAGGCAATTGGACAAGGGTGGAAAGGAGACCCAGACACAGAGAATATGTCCGACGTTCAAACCACCATCTACCTGAAACACCCTATTTTCACTTCAATCGCTTTAACTGCTTGAGCGGGCTTGATGGGGTTGATTGACTGTCCTCCAATAATCTTGCGACCCTGGACAATGGCCCCTGTGATCCCCCGAGCCATCTGGATTCACCGTTGACAATGTCTCCGATGTAACAACTGGCGTAACACCTGGAATTGTCCCTCTTACTCTTCCATCCCGGCAACTCCCATCATTGAGCATTTGAGACTAATCTGGTGGAATGTGGCCGGATTAGCTAATAAGCTGGCTGCTCAAGATTGGGGAACTTATATTGAGACTGGGGACGTTTGTATGTTCCAGGAAACCTGGGCAAGGGAAGACTATGGGCACCAAGGCTATCAGTCATTTTACATCCCGGCCAGGTGGGAGGGCAAAGGACGCCCTTCTGGCGGGCTCACAACCTGGGTGGCGTCCCACCTAGGCTGTGAGGCCACACGGTTACCGACCCCTCCGACGATATCCTTGTGGTTCTACTGTCCTGGCCAAATCAAGCGAAACTCGCCCTAATAAACATCTACTCTAGGCCAGTTGGAATTGCCAGGGAATCGTCCACCATAGACGAACTCTCGGATTATTTGTCCGAAATACCAAGAGATCTACCCTATGTACTGGGAGGGGATCTAAACTCCCCCTTTGAGCCACTGCCAGGCCTTTTAGAGGGCTTTCCAATAGAAGAAGAGGTCAGGTGGTCGGTGCCTTCGGTAGAAGCTCCCCCTCCGAAGGCATGGACTCCTGTAGCATTGCAGATCACAGCTCTTACCCTAAAGTTCGGAATTAGAGCCTGTAACGGGCGTATTAGATCTGACATACCAAGCAGAACCACCTATAACAGAGTGGGAAGAGAATCTCGCTTGGATTATGTCCTGGTACAGATAGTGAACTGGCCAGCTATTCGGGATTTTAGGGTTATGGAAAGGCTAGATAGCGATCACAATGCCCTTGAACTTGACCTCACTCACCCCGGCCTTCAAACCTGTATAATGTCTGGGGAGGGGAACATACCTGAACTTCTACTGGAAAACAACAGGAGAAGAATCAGGTGGGAACAACTGGCCTCGAGTGAGGAGAAACTTCCGAGGCTTTACGCAGGGTTGATTCCCACTCTAGAAACTGTGGGAGATCTAGCCACCGGGGTGGGCAATAAAGACTCACAGGTCAAACTATATCAGGCCCATGAGGACCTTATAAAGGCTGCGGCCCCCATCCTCTTCAGCAATGCACAGAATCTAAGGAGGGGGCAGCCATACAAATCCTCATGGTATAACACAGCCTGTAGAAGGGCAAAGGGGGAACTCCTTAGATCCATCAAGGAGGGTCTAGGTGGAGAGCAGTTAAGAGAAAGGAGACAGACATATAAAAAACTAATTGCCCACGCTAAAACCGAATGGGAGGAGAATCAATGGGAAGAGCTCACTAAGTCCCTAGTAACAAAGGATCATCGAATGTTCTGGAGAATAGTAAATGGGGGTCGGGGAAACTCCTTTCGGCAATTGAGCCAAATATTGCACCAGAGGTGTGGCAGGCACAGTTTCAATCCCTTTATAGCTCTGAGCCGGGAGAACCTACTAACGACTCCGGAGTTGGTTGGCCTGATTATGAGGGGGATCCAATAAGATTGGACGAGGTCAAGGTTGCAATTGCAGGACTCACCTCGGGAAAGGCGCCAAGATTGGACGGCCTACCCGGGGACCTGTTCAAGCAGGAGCCCAACATCTGGGCCCCCTACCTTGCTACCCTGTTTAATGGAGTTCTCAGCGGCATAGAAATCCCCAGTACTTGGCTGGGGGCGGAGGTGGTCCCCATATTCAAAAAGGGCTCGCCTCTTCTTCCAGCCAACTACAGACCAATCAGTCTAATCGATGTGTCGCAGAAGCTGTTTGGTAGGGTATTGTTGAACCGGCTTCAGGATTGGGCAGAAGAGCTGGGTGTTCTTAGTCCGTATCAGGCGGGATTTAGAAAGGGAGTCTCCACAGTGGACCAGGTTTTTCGATTGAATATTATTTACTGGAGGGCAGCGATATTCGAGGGCGGCAGCCTATACACAATTTTTGTGGATCTGCGGGCCGCCTTCGACCTGGTGCCCAGAGGGAAACTTTGGAGCGTTTTGGCTGAGATGGGCGTTCCACCGGATATCCTGATAATCTTGCAGAGATTACACCACAACAACTATGCTCGAGTGAGGTGCGGGAGGTCCGGGGCACTGACGGATAGATTCCCCATTGACTGAGGGGTTAGGCAGGGTTGTGTGCTGGCACCAACCCTGTTCTGCCTCTTTGTCAACGGGGTAATCGCCCATCTAAATGCCACTGAATATACTGACGCCCCCAAATTGAACGGCAGCAGGGTGCCTGCAATCATGTTTGCAGACGACACCCTGCTGCTGTCCAAAACCCCAATGGGGATACAGAGGATCCTCGATTCATTCGTGTCCTTTTGCACTGACAGGGGCTTAGAAATTAACGCGGCTAAAACCAAGTTTATGGTCCTGAACCCAAGGCAAAAACTGCGGCCGAATCCATTATTGGGAGCCTCACGGCTCGAGAGAGTCTCCACCTTTGAATATCTTGGTGTAACTCTCAATGAAACTATGTCTTGGGGATCACATCAGAGCAGGGCCAACCTCAAATTGGTACAGACCACAGGGGGTATCACGCGGATGATGAACGGCTCCACATACCGTCCGCTGGGGCCGCTCATCCAGATCTATAAGGCACAGGCCAGGGGCGCTACCATGTATGGTGCGGAACTGTGGGGACATACATCTTGCCGCAGTTTGTCCTTAACTGAGAATAATTTCATCAGGCAGATTGTTGCACTTCCGCCCAGCACCCCACTCCTCCCCCTGAGGCTAGATCTGGGTCTGCGACCAATAGCTGACGAACTAGGTTTGAGACCCATAGCCTTCTGGCGAAGGCTATGGAGTAGCGAAGAACTTCTTGCCTATAGGGCGGAATTGATGGAGCTATTAACCCACCCGAAAGCGCTATTGATCCCCTGGATAAAATATATCCAGAAATCCTGTATGACCCTGGGATTTCCTGACCTTTGGTCCAACCCCGCTAATGCCTCATTAAACATCTCAAAGAGAGCTTTGGCCATCGCTTATCATGAACAAAAACTAGCCATGGCCCTAGACAGCCAGGGTGAAGGGTCACTAACCTCTGTATTTGCGCAAAACAAGGATTCGTACAGGTTGGAGAGGGTTTTAGACGTTATTTCCCCCGTGCTGGCCAGGAAGCTGTTTCTCCAATGGAGATATGGCACACTGCCCCTACGATCCTTTACCAGCTCCTGGTCAGCACCCCCTTCCACAAAGCAGTGCCCGGCCTGCGCAGGTGCGGAGGAAAGCGATCTACACGTGGTCCTGTTTTGCCCAGTGTATAAGGCAGCGAGGAAATATTGGCTCCTACCATTGATTAGAAACCTGGGTTGTAGGGAGTACCTCCCAATGTACAGAATTTTAAAAACCGATGCTTCAAGCCTAACTGTGTTTGTAATAGCAAAATTTCTTACCAATGTCTGGCACACTCGCACCCGCATTTTGAAGACGCAGGCTCCCTCCTAATGTTAAGGTCTATAGTTTTAAATGTAATTTTATTAGCACGCAATTCTAAGGTTTTATATTGTATAAGTATGCATTGATTGATTATGCATGTTGATTTTATAGTGCTTTATATATGTTTTATTGTATATCTTTGATGGCCAACGGCCGAAATAAAGATCGAATGATGAAAAGTAGTAGGTTTAGGATTTTGTCTTAAGTTAGTTCTGTGAATCTGGCCCTGTGCATTTCTGCCCTTTCGCTGGGCAGTCTGTAAAACTCAGTGTCCACATGTCTGGGTTATGTCAGGGGCTCTATTAGATTCCTTAGGTCCTTTTTGGGGTGTGGCGGCATTGACTGCTTCCACCTTCACTGTCCACTGCAGCGCCACCTCCATGTGTGATGCTCGGGACTTTGAGAGTTCTTTGCAGCGACCCATAGTGAAAATGTCATTTAGCGACTTCACTGACTCTTGCAAGATGGGTTCCCTTAGTTTAGTGGAGGCACACCCTTGGATGGTCTGCCCCTGGGTCTCCTCAAATTCATCTGCCATTGTGCACGTGCTAGCGAGTTCCTTCAATCTAGTGTAAAAATGAGCAATTGATTCCTCTGGGCCTTGTCTAGCTTGCCATAAGGTGAAACGTTCGTAATCTTGGTTGGTCATCGGTTCATAGTTCAAAGTAGGCATTGAGGGCAGCTACAAGCGTTGTGTACGTCTTCAGGTTGGCCTCTGTGACCGTTTTGGAAACTTTATATATACTTTTCCCACCTAGGTGGAGTTGTTGTGCCCCTTTCTGGTTATGAGTAACCTCCATTGCTTCAAAGTAGAGTTCCAAATGCTCAACCCAATCCCTCCACTTAGTTGCCCGTGCGGAGGGAGCTCCTTCAATGGTGAATGGTTCAATGGCTGGAATGTTGAATATGGTGGCCGGTTATGAGACCTTGCAGTGATACCACAGCTAAAAGATGCCAGTGGCTGCGCAGTGGAGGCGTAGCTGTGTCTAGTGTCAGCAACGGCGCAATGCTATCACGGGGACGTCTGGAGGCAGCATACCAAGTCAGTGTTTCACAGGCCTCCCAGTACAGCCAGTCAGAGGGCTTCAATATAGCCTGTCCTGTGCCCCGCCTTGCAACTTCCAGGGGGGTATCTGTGTGGTGCCCTGCCCGTGTTGAGTGTTGGCAGTGCCCTCATACCTCCAGACTGCTGGGGAAGACTCTTGTGCAGCACCTGGTCTGGGCAGTGTGGCGTCACACTGCAGGCAGGAGCTGGGCAGGGTGCACTCATGAGGCAAGCATGAGGCCCGAGCACAGCAAGTGCTGAAGGGGTGTCTGAGAGGTCTTGTAACACAGCAGCAGCTCACTAACATCACTGCAAATAATCTCACTGACACATTCTACCATTACTCATATGTGAGGTCTGCTCAGATCTAAAAGAAGCTTTCTTATGGATGTTGCAAGAAAAAAAACAAATTTCTCTGTAAAATATCTATGATAAATCTCCCACATTCAAAATAAATCAAAGATAATCTGTATTGTAACCAATCCGTTGAATAATTATTCAAGGTCATCAGAGAAAGACTCTCCCAAGAACAGATCTGGCTCTCTAGGGGCTCTCTGAAGGTCTGGGGCCATGGGCCAGAGCACACTCTGCCCATGCCTTAAAACGTCTCTAAAGTTTATGGCACGCAAAGTGTTGCTTTTGCTGGCACTCTATATGGGTAACATTTTGATGTGTCTAAGTGCCCACAGTGACTAGAGAAGATCTTATTTTTTGCTTGTTTCTCACCACTTCACTGACTACCACATCTGGAGCCACAACATTATGGCCTTTACATTAGGCTTGGGCAGTGAATTCCGCTCTGTTCATGCAGTTTGCAGAGTTTTGAGCACTGAGCAGAGCGTGACGGGTTCCAAAAAACATATAGTATGGTGGAGTTTGTCACTCGCGCTCAGCAACGTTAAGTTGGAGAGAATGAGTGAGGAAAATTCAACGCTAGACCACCTCCCAGCGAGATTTCTCAACTGGGGCGGCCACGGATGTTCGTTACCGCTTGCGTTGAGAAACCTTCAGTTCGCGTTGATGAAGCTGCAACTCAAGTCGAGCAGCAGAAAGAAGCAGTGCCATCTTGCGCTGAGCGTCGTGCCATTCAATTTGATTTTACAGCAAAGGACAAACACCCGCGCTAAAAATCAGCGCAAATGGAGTGACATAATGCACTCTGCCGCTTGCAGAACTCCTCGAACCATGGTGGACTTTTTTGTCGCTTCGCGGAGTTCCGTGTAGTGGAACTCAGTGAACTCCGCCCAGGCCTACTTGACATCAGGAGTTGCTACATCGGGAGTACCACTGCATCACAATTTTATAAGTTACATATGAGTGTGAGTGTATCCATTCAAATATATGTATGTCATATATATTATTTTATATATATTTATTTGTGTGTGTGATCATAAATATTTGGAAACATACCAAATATGGGTTAATAAAAATGTACAGAAGAACTTACATAGGAGGTAATGAGCTGAATAGCCCCAAAACAATCCCTGCACTATAAATCTAAGCAATTAGAGCGCTAAGGAATAGTATGAATTACTATTCCAACATCTTCCCTACTGTACGTAGACAGAAGTTGGAATAGTAAATCATACTAATCCTAAATCCTGCGCCCTCCAACGCAAGTCGTTGTTAACGACTTGAGTTGTAATGCCTGGGTTGTAAAGGTTTATACCGCGATGTAACGTCATATATTCAATACAAACTTATGGTGTCCAACTCGGTGGACACACTTTATGGGCCAGTGTGAGAAGTTGGCCTGATATATAATGTTTCCAATTCTGGAACCACTGTGTATCAGTCCAAACAACCCTTATGGTGTCTGGTTGTAAGTCAACCTTATTAGACAAGCTATCCTAGGGGTAGCATGGACTAAGCAGCCTAAAGGCTTAACTTAAGAGGTCGTGTTAAGCGAGCTGTTTTACCACATACAATCCTGTAATATCAAATGAAAGGACACCACACAAGTATATATTATAAAAATATATGTATTTATTACTAAAAACAATCCCCAGTATTCTTTATGAATAAAGGGGCACAAGCGTTAAATCAAAAGCACAGTATAACATACAAAGTTGCACAATTTTGGATGAGGCCTAGGGGCCACTCAAACCATATACTAAAAAAATGGTATAAGAGATACCAATCGATCAGTGGTTAGGCCTAGGGCCTAGGGAATCGCTGGGAGCAGTCAGGACTAGCAATGCTGAAGTCGGGAAAAGCCCGCGGGATTCGGGTGCAGCACGTAAAGTGCGGCTTGCATCAATGTAAAGTCAATGGTGCGTAAAAAGTTACAAAGTTAGAGATTAAGGACACTTCCGCTGAACCTAGAGGAACAAAACTTAAGACACAGACCCTAGAGGTGTGTACCAGTGTGGGAACACCGGCGTTGCAATGTTACCTCACCCACAGGAAGTGGGTGCACAGGGTCGTAGTTGAGTCGGGTTTCGTCACGCAGGTTCTTGGTGCTTGGAGCTGAAAGGGCTGCAGGCGAGGTGAAAGAGAAGTGTCCGGTGGAGTCCAAGGGTGGACTCAAGTCGAAAAGTACCTGAAAGCAGAGGGGACAGAGTCTGGGTCACTCAGCAGTGACCAGGGTGGAACCAGGATGGAACCAGGCAATGTCGGGCGCAATCAGGTGGTTGTCGAGGAGCTTCTCTCCGCTGTCACGTGGGCTCTGGGGCATCTGCGACGTCCAGGAGCAGGTCACAATCTGTCCCACGTAGGCTCTCACCGTCGGCGCTGTTGGCTTCAATATTGGAGCAAACAACACTTGGCAAGAGCAATCCACGCGAAACCGGGAGATTGCTTCTCACTCAAACCAGGAGGGTCAGAGTGGGGGCTCCTTTTCAGGGGAGCTGGTGCAAATCTGGAGCAACCAGAATCGCAAGTCGAATTTCAAGTTTCGTCGGTACAGGGGCCACAAGCCGGCTGGCAAGTGACCGGACCAACGCGTTGAGCCAAATGGAGCAGAAGGGCCCCACGCAGCACTCGTCGAGTGTGGAGGGCTGAACTTCGGTGCAAGAGTGGCTCAGGGTTGGGGCTTCTCAAACCCCGGTGCACAGCTTCGAGGGTCACTCGTGGGCTGCACGGTCAGCATCTCATGGTCAATTCAAGATGGCGGGCCCCACGCTTCCGGTCGCCTCCACGGGTCTCAGCTCTGCAGGGACTGTGGATCGGGCTGTTGGAAGGCAGGCAAGCTTGATCTCGTCGATCTTTGTCGCTCGAGTTCCGGCGGGAACTGCAACAAAGCAGACGTCGAAGGCTGGATGGTGCCTGTTTGCACAGGGTGGTCACTCCTTGACCACAAGGGAGATTCTTCAGTCTTCTACGTTGAGTAGGATGTCGAAGGGTCCAGAGTTTTGTTTCTTATGTTTCATCAGGATAATCTGAAGTGCATTGGCACTGCTCCCACTCTTATTCGAATCTGGGGGGCTGGATTACCTGCTAGGTCCCCTCCTATGGGTGGGACCCAGGAAGGGGGTGGTTACACCCCCTTCCTTTGATCCTGGCCGTGCTGGGACGGGGGCTGGAGTGCCCCAGAACCGGTTTGGCCGGATTATGCAAGGGGCAGCCTTGTGCTCCCCAGGCACTGTCTGGTTTCTTTCAAACCTCCCTGCTACAATCCACTATCTCCTGTCTGAGGGGGTGTAACACCACCCTGCGACAGGAAACCCTTTGTCCAGGCCCCCTTGGCTGAGTTTCGGTCAGCTGCAGGGGGTCAGACCTGTGTCTGTGGCAGAAGCATCCATTTTGTGGATGTGAGGCTCTTTTAAAATTAACCGCATTTCAGTAAAGTAACATGTCTTCTCCCTCTAGAGGGGTGGAATGCTATCCCCGTCGCCAGAACTGGCGAGGGGATAGTATTCCAAATTGTATGACACCTTACACGACATGTTTTGATAAAGCCAAACCAAAGTTGCTATATAACCGCGAGGATTATAATGCACTTAATAGTATATGGTATGGCATTATCCTGAAACAGCTTAGGGATTTGTTCCCGACGGCTGCAGACAGGCTCAGCTCATGCTAGAGCTCCATCTCACATTAAACCACGCACTCTGCCTCCAGGATTGATGAGGCCTTCCATAGGAGTGGCTCACAGGTTTATATATGTCCAGATATAGGTTTAGATATAGGTATACTATACCTAAGCAAGGGGTGATTACACCACCTTGCCCCAGCTGAGTGATCAGCCAGTTGTGTCAATTTAAGAACCAGCCAGGGGTGGCAAAAGATATGCTGCAGCCCCTGGTAGGCCTTGGTGGCACCTATGCCCTGAGCACCTATAGTGCATGGTACAGGGGCTGACAAGGAGTCCATTTCCAATTGTGGTATGTACCTATAGCACATGTATTAATAATTTAGAGAGAGAACAGCAGGCTGGGGGTCTGATTAGCAGGCCCACAGCCTCAGTAGTCGAAAACCAGTGAAGCAAAAAGCAAAAATTTGGGGTGACCATAGGATAGCAGACCCTACTCTCCTACAGCCAGTGTCCCATTGCTGAGAAATCTCAGTATCATACTTGATACCATGCTTCCTCTGGAACTTCTGATCTCTGCTGACATTAAATTCATTTTTTACGGCAGAAACAACTTAGGGCCTGATTACGATGCAGGCATGAAGGGCTCCGATTGTCGGTCGGAGCTCTCCTGCCCGCATTGTAATCACTGACTCGGATTCCCTTCCGACCGAGCTATTTCGATAGGCTCGGTCGGAAAGGAATCCGAGCCAGTCTTCTGAATGGCCTGCGACAGGCTTGGGGAGCCGGTCTGCCATTCTGAAGGCCCACAGTAATCCCCCGGCTGGCTCTTTCCGGCCGAGGGATTATGACGGCAGTTTCCCACTGCCATTTTGTGTCATTCTTTCTGGCACAAAAAGGCAGTGGGACACAGCTTTGGGACCCCCCAGCAGAGCCCCTGGGGTACAAGGCTGCTATGGTGCCCCCGTTGATCCCTGCATCCGGTCGCAGACACCTTGAGGTGCCTGCCACCGGGTGCAGGGATGAACTGCAACCCTGCTTTTTGCTATGAGAGCATGCTCTGATAGCAAAGTATAGGATTGCGACCGAAAAGAGTTAGGTCACATCCTAATTCCTGGGCTGGTACTGACGACTGGAGGTATGGCAGTTCCAGAATGATGCCAGGCGGACCTGGGTCCATCCAGCATTGTAATCGGCCCTAGGGTGGATCTTGCCATACCTTCCGTAGAGTTATTGTCTCTAACTCATTTATCCAGTCAACAATGGAGAATGGGAACTCTGTGTATCAAGGTTTACCCAAAAGGCTTCTGATTTGCCTTCAAAAGCAGGTAAGCTAGTTTTTAACTTGCAGAAATAGGATCTTATCACTTCACACTGGAAACTTTAGCTGCTGATGACTGAACATATAGGATCTAAGTTTGACTACCTAAAGTAAAGAACACTTTTGGTTCATTGGCACTGTTTTTCTCTGGAAGATTTTAAAAATACCCGCCTGCTGAGATCCACTTTTAAATCTACATGTTTTGTTCCAGAGCGTAGGGAGGCATGTCTCTCTGCATCCAAGCACCATTCCTCTGGAATCCACTCTCTCTCCACGTTCATGTGGAACCAGACCTTTTCAAATATTACAAATGTTAAAAAAAACTTGCTTTTTACTTCTTAAGTAATTCATAGCAGCACCACCAATCCTGAACTGGTCAAAGTAACAATCAGCGCCAAAAGACCCTAAATGTACGTATCTGTAAATGAACGTATATGTGCTTTGTAAATAACACTAAATAAATGCAAATAGTTCATTCTTTAAATTAATTTCTCCCTTTAGTTGTTATGTTGGTCTGATCTGTTTTCTTTTTTGTTTTTCTTACATATAGACAGATACTTCCACAAACGTTTCTTCTCACCCCTTAGTTGTTTTTCCTTCCCCTTTTCGGGTCTCACTTGTTTTATATTCCTCTTGTTTTTGTGAATTTTTCCTCCAAAGCATGCCCTTGTCAAGGCCCCAGAGCCATTTTATACATTTTTGCAATTTTTGCAATTTTGTTCCGGCCCTCAGCCCCAAACACGGTTGCCTAATGCCTTCTTCTGGACTGCCTTCTGTTCCCTAACACAGGTGTAACACACACCACGGCTTCCCCTAAGCTACTCACAAATTGACCTCCTGAGCATTCTCCTTCCTGCAGACCCTCATGTGAACACCTGAAATTAAAAAAACATAAAAACATTGCTATTGTAAAAGTGAAAGAATAATCCAAAACAATAGTATCTTCAGAATTGAGTGTTTTTGGGGGAATGATACTGTTTTAATTCTGCGCCCAAACCTATTTATATGCCCCCATCATTTGATTTTTTTTTGGTTTGCAGTTTTATATAATGCAACTGTGGCCCAAGGGCATGATCACCAGATTACATTACAAAAGGTCAACCTCCTCACTCATTGTACAATAAACGCTCGAATAATTAACAGGGATAAAAGGCTTCAAGGCAACCACAGATATGTTAATCTGGGTCAAGACGTGACAATGATTTGGATCTACAAGAATCTCTGCCTAT
This sequence comes from Lissotriton helveticus, assembly GCF_964261635.1. Classification (NCBI taxonomy): domain Eukaryota; kingdom Metazoa; phylum Chordata; class Amphibia; order Caudata; family Salamandridae; genus Lissotriton; species Lissotriton helveticus. Next base: position 1,165,619,803 of record NC_136071.1, read on the forward strand.
CCTCTCAATTTTTGTTATTCAGTTTAGAATGTAATTTGCACAGTACGTTTAGTGATCAAATTTGTATTGCATTTGGCTTTTCAAAATTACCTTAGCACTGGCACTTTAGCTTGCACCTTCGGGTATACTTGTATGTCAACCAAGTAGATGTATCAATGGAACTATTGGGTGATTAGGTTTTACTCGTGAAGTTCGGAATCGTTGTAAATTGCCAGCTAGATAAATATTGCAAACAGATCAGAACATTTTAGGACATTCACATATTATAAATCGGACAAAATCTTTGGTGCGCATATATTTGCAATTAAAGGGTACAGCCTGTTACTAGCATTTGTCACAATCTAAATGCTAAAACATTTTACCTAGATGGTCACACAGATACAGTTCAAGCCACTCCATGTTATGTTTGCACTAGAGAACCTCAGACAGTTTAATTAGTGGTAGGGGCAACACAAAGAAAGGACCACTCACCTCAGGCCATTGCTAAAACATAGGTCCCTGTAGCAATCTACACATCAGCAAACAGAAAGAAAGGACCATGCAGGCTGAGGCTCATAGGCCAACTGACAGAGGACTACTCCCTGAGAGTCTTTTGTGGCATGGAAAGAATGATAGGACTAATCCTCTGATAAAGAAGCAGCCATCTTCTAACGGTCAATACACTATGCAACCCCCACAGAGTGTATCCACTACTCTCAACATCCAACACTCTAACCCACATATCAGTTATACCATTCTCTATAAATAACAGCATTCTCTAATGGATAAGGATTCTGGGACATTACATACACTAGGATATAACAAGGCTAAGGATCCCTGGACACTACCTAAAACTGGGACATAGTAAGACAAAGTAATCCGACACTCTCTAACAACAAGGTCCATTGAGGTCCTATCACATAGAACCATCACCCGGAATAATCAGGGGGGCCTTCAACCTCTCATACTCCCTAAATATTGCTCCCCCAGTCCCCTCCCTGTTCCATAACTCTCATACCATAGGATGGAGCCTAGGGGCCCTCACAACTATTCCATCAAATACCCCCCCAGCCTCACAAAAAAAGCGGCCAAAAACGTCAAACGTCATCTACTAAAATCGCACCCAGAAACCCCAATCTCCAACCCTTATTTTTCAAATAACACAGGACACATAACTAACGACATCATCTTCTACACCAAAAGGAGGGCACAATGGCTGAAAGCCTTTCTCGCCCTATTCTCAATTACATCAATCAAAAAAAACAAAACGCACACGGTCTCACACTAACTATCACCCGCTCCCCGTTCTTCAACGCAAAGGCCACATTCACCATTTATCATAATGGGATTATCCTCATGCAGGCAGCGGATCAAAACTTGAATCTACTGGACAACATCTTCCATTGCATCAAAGCAAAGGTTGCTAGACCCTATTCCACTCTCCCCTCAAACCACTCTCCGAACCCTCTGTCAGATTCCTCACCTGACGCCCCATCCCCTTCCCCAGCCCCTCCACAATCTCCACCACATCCACCTCGCCTTTCACTCGCATCACCTTGCCCCCAGATCTCACTCACGCCCATGTATCCCCAACTACCCCTACCCATCGCAGCAATTGCACCTTCACCTCGTCTATCCCTCGCATCACCTTGCCCCCAGATCTCCCTCGCGCCCCTGTGTCTACCCCTACCCATTGCCGCACCGCACCTTTATCCACCCCATTACGGGCACCGCCCCAATCTCTTCTTCCAACACAGATTCATCCGCTGGACTATCTTCTCCCTTTCCCCGCACTACAAATCCGCTGGGCAACAGGTGATTTTCCACTCAGTTTCTATACTCCCAGCTCCTTGTGCAATGACCTTGATTCCCAAGCCTTCTCCAGTGAGAAAAAACACCATCTCATATTATCAGCACTCCCTGTACAAATGTATCCTCTCCTCCCTGAGCCTAACTCCTAAAACAAAAGCATTATTCTAACTACCAACAATGAAATTCTCCACCTGTAACAGAAACGTGAGAAAAGAACAAACCCAGCATACACATGAAGTTCAATTATTAAACCTCTACTGCGAGAACTTCCAGGGAGAATGCATTTCAGGTCTACAGAAATCGGTCAACATGAAAAAAAACAGCACATAGGCCTCACGAACTGCATATAAATGAACATTTTTACTAACATTTTAAAGTCAACATGTTACATGAGCACATCAAATACGTGGATAATTGTGAGCACCATACACAACGTCTGCACGTTAATGTTTTCAACTAAACACAAGTGTATTGCAACTTTAATTTCTTCACATTTATGTGGAATATAAACCTAGCACATCACATTTCATATTATTACAGTACACATTCTACTGTCCCATGTTAATACGACAAAAGGATAAATGTTGGTGCAAACTACTTGTGATTATGATGCACCCCTACAAATAAAAAGAGCACAATCATGCTCTATCACAAGTGAAAGACCTTTAGGTAGGAAGGCAGTTCCTTCTGATGCTACCCTGTGGCGATGTTTGTCTGTGTGTTGGTTTATTGGTTTTCTAATCTGAATTCTGTCAGACGTTTGCAGTCACATCCCTGGGAAGCATCAGAGATGGGTGATTGTGGAATGACTTTTCGTTATCAGTAGATACATTTAAATGCCTGCTTCTCAAAGATTCCTAATCTCTCAGCTGTCACAGAAAGTCTTTGCAGTGCTGTCTCATTATGGCCACGTATTATGAAAATTAATAATTAAATGGTAATGTCACATTTTCTTAAAGGTGTTCATTTGAGTGCACCAACGCATGCTCCGAGTAGGCAACGTGCACAGTAAGGGCCCAATTCTGATGCGGTTTGGAAAGCTTCCCGACTGAATCGCTTTGAAATGGTTTCCGACCCACTCGGATCGGGAGAGTCCGACAGACCGAGTATGATGCTTCCAGATACGATTTGGTTGGACTCCCATTGACTTCAATGGGCGCATATGTTCCTAACCGCATCGTAATTGGGCCCTCGGTCGGGAAGACACATTTCCGATCTGATTTGGAAGGAGCAAATACTGTTAGGAGGCCTTTCTAACCGCATAGTAATCGGGCCCTAGGTGGGAATGCTTTCCTATCCGCATCAGAATCAGGCCATAAGAGATAGACTGGGGCCTGATGCAAACAAACTTGCCATTTGGAAAACCAGCGCAACTGACTTTAAAAACTCAAAGTGCAATTTGCAATGCATACAGGCAGCGCAAAGTCAAAAAAGTGCCTGCTGCGGAACACCCGCAAGCGCTTGCACTGCAAGCGCTTTTTGCGAAAATCAAACACCAAGGCACCCAAAATTCAAGCTTCTCAAAAAAGGGGGCAAAGCATAGATAAAAAGTGAAAACTTTGCACCTGGCCAACAAAGGTCTAAAAAATATAAACTATAATGGAGGTCACTAGAGCTTGCAAATCTACATAATGGTGGCCTTCCACTAAGCGTTCTACAAATGCAGAATGGGAAGTAGTTTAAAGTACTTCCAGGGGTGTAACACAAGCCCCCTGCAGCTTCTGTGGTGCAAAAGGGGCCACCCCTGTCAGGGAGCTCCCCATTCAGTCTAAATAATTTGTCTATCTGTGAACAAAGGATTCTCAAGGGCCCCTATTAACATTTTGAGGAGTGGCCCCATCATTTTATGTTATGCCATTGAGTACTTCTGTGTTTTGTGTTAGTTAAAGTTAGTAGTGATGAGCATCAATGTAGTTAGATTTTCTAAAACTAGATTGTGGACAATACACAGGCATACAAAATGAGGAAAGTTCCCCAGAATATGGGTGGGTCCAGTGCAAATTGCTAAGGCATCTCGTAAGATCTCACTGGACAATGAGTCGTAAGGTAAGTCTCTATTTGACTCTCGGTTCATGATGCCCTTTTGTGTTTTGCTCAAAACAATGACATATTAGCCAGAACCTCAAAAAAATTGAGCATGGCAGGAATAACTTCCAAAATTAAAAAATTACCTATGGTGACAGACAGGCATTGGTGGCACCTGCACAAATAATTCTGAGTTCAGTCATCACATAACTTGACTCCAAAGTATCATGTTCTATGCAGAATAGAGACGTCAGGTAAGTGCACTGGAATGTAGGGCAACTGATAGGAATGGAAACATAATGGTCCATTGAGGACAGTGCAACCTGTCTGTAAGATTAATTTACAACAAGGGGTGGTGATGGACAGAGTCTCTGAATTAAGCAGAGTACTCTCACCCAGTCAAGAGATCAGGGCTAGATCCAACACCGTTTTTTAGCTCATTGCACCATCCCAGTTTCAGAACCTGGCTGTATGCAAATTAGTCTGTCCCTGGCCCAGTGCATCACGGGAACAGGGCAGACCAGACTACAAAAGCCAATTCTTACACTGGGAAGGAAACAAGCTTCCGGGGACCGGTTTCTGCCATTTCAGGCGTCTTCGGCCCGGCTTGCTTGAATCCTGATGGTGCAATGAGCAAGGGACTCATGTCTGAGTATACCCTTCCACGCTTAGGGTGGACAAAAATATTTACAACAAGGGGTGGTGAGGGACAGAGTCTCTGAATTAAGCAGAGTACTCTCACCCAGTCAAGAGATCAGGGCTAGATCCAACACCGTTTTTTAGCTCATTGCACCATCCCAGTTTCAGAACCTGGCTGTATGCAAATTAGTCTGTCCCTGGCCCAGTGCATCATGGGAACAGGGCAGACCAGACTACAAAAGCCAATTCTTACACTGGGAAGGAAACAAGCTTCCGGGGACCGGTTTCTGCCATTTCAGGCGTCTTCGGCCCGGCTTGTTTGAATCCTGATGGTGCAATGAGCAAGGGACTCACATCTGAGTATACCCTTCCACGCTTAGGGTGGACAAAATAATTTACAACAAGGGGTGGTGATGGACAGAGTCTCTGAATTAAGCAGAGTACTCTCACCCAGTCAAGAGATCAGGGCTAGATCCAACACCGTTTTTTAGCTCATTGCACCATCCCAGTTTCAGAACCTGGCTGCATGCAAATTAGTCTGTCCCTGGCCCAGTGCATCACGGGAACAGGGCAGACCAGACTACAAAAGCCAATTCTTACACTGGGAAGGAAACAAGCTTCCGGGGACCGGTTTCTGCCATTTCAGGCGTCTTCGGCCCGGCTTGCTTGAATCCTGATGGTGCAATGAGCAAGGGACTCACATCTGAGTATACCCTTCCACGCTTAGGGTGGACAAAATAATTTACAACAAGGGGTGGTGATGGACAGAGTCTCTGAATTAAGCAGAGTACTCTCACCCAGTCAAGAGATCAGGGCTAGATCCAACACCGTTTTTTAGCTCATTGCACCATCCCAGTTTCAGAACCTGGCTGTATGCAAATTAGTCTGTCCCTGGCCCAGTGCATCATGGGAACAGGGCAGACCAGACTACAAAAGCCAATTCTTACACTGGGAAGGAAACAAGCTTCCGGGGACCGGTTTCTGCCATTTCAGGCGTCTTCGGCCCGGCTTGTTTGAATCCTGATGGTGCAATGAGCAAGGGACTCACATCTGAGTATACCCTTCCACGCTTAGGGTGGACAAAATAATTTACAACAAGGGGTGGTGATGGACAGAGTCTCTGAATTAAGCAGAGTACTCTCACCCAGTCAAGAGATCAGGGCTAGATCCAACACCGTTTTTTAGCTCATTGCACCATCCCAGTTTCAGAACCTGGCTGCATGCAAATTAGTCTGTCCCTGGCCCAGTGCATCATGGGAACAGGGCAGACCAGACTACAAAAGCCAATTCTTATACTGGGAAGGAAACAAGCTTCCGGGGACCGGTTTCTGCCATTTCAGGCGTCTTCGGCCCGGCTTGCTTGAATCCTGATGGTGCAATGAGCAAGGGACTCACATCTGAGTATACCCTTCCACGCTTAGGGTGGACAAAATAATTTACAACAAGGGGTGGTGATGGACAGAGTCTCTGAATTAAGCAGAGTACTCTCACCCAGTCAAGAGATCAGGGCTAGATCCAACACCGTTTTTTAGCTCATTGCACCATCCCAGTTTCAGAACCTGGCTGTATGCAAATTAGTCTGTCCCTGGCCCAGTGCATCATGGGAACAGGGCAGACCAGACTACAAAAGCCAATTCTTACACTGGGAAGGAAACAAGCTTCCGGGGACCGGTTTCTGCCATTTCAGGCGTCTTCGGCCCGGCTTGCTTGAATCCTGATGGTGCAATGAGCAAGGGACTCACATCTGAGTATACCCTTCCACGCTTAGGGTGGACAAAATAATTTACAACAAGGGGTGGTGATGGACAGAGTCTCTGAATTAAGCAGAGTACTCTCACCCAGTCAAGAGATCAGGGCTAGATCCAACACCGTTTTTTAGCTCATTGCACCATCCCAGTTTCAGAACCTGGCTGTATGCAAATTAGTCTGTCCCTGGCCCAGTGCATCATGGGAACAGGGCAGACCAGACTACAAAAGCCAATTCTTACACTGGGAAGGAAACAAGCTTCCGGGGACCGGTTTCTGCCATTTCAGGCGTCTTCGGCCCGGCTTGCTTGAATCCTGATGGTGCAATGAGCAAGGGACTCACATCTGAGTATACCCTTCCACACTTAGGGTGGACAAAATAATTTACAACAAGGGGTGGTGATGGACAGAGTCTCTGAATTAAGCAGAGTACTCTCACCCAGTCAAGAGATCAGGGCTAGATCCAACACCGTTTTTTAGCTCATTGCACCATCCCAGTTTCAGAACCTGGCTGTATGCAAATTAGTCTGTCCCTGGCCCAGTGCATCATGGGAACAGGGCAGACCAGACTACAAAAGCCAATTCTTACACTGGGAAGGAAACAAGCTTCCGGGGACCGGTTTCTGCCATTTCAGGCGTCTTCGGCCCGGCTTGCTTGAATCCTGATGGTGCAATGAGCAAGGGATTCACATCTGAGTATACCCTTCCACGCTTAGGGTGGACAAAATAATTTACAACAAGGGGTGGTGATGGACAGAGTCTCTGAATTAAGCAGAGTACTCTCACCCAGTCAAGAGATCAGGGCTAGATCCAACACCGTTTTTTAGCTCATTGCACCATCCCAGTTTCAGAACCTGGCTGTATGCAAATTAGTCTGTCCCTGGCCCAGTGCATCATGGGAACAGGGCAGACCAGACTACAAAAGCCAATTCTTACACTGGGAAGGAAACAAGCTTCCGGGGACCGGTTTCTGCCATTTCAGGCGTCTTCGGCCCGGCTTGCTTGAATCCTGATGGTGCAATGAGCAAGGGACTCACATCTGAGTATACCCTTCCACGCTTAGGGTGGACAAAATAAATGTCTGTAAGATTAGGCCTGGGTCAAATTTCAATTACGCCGGAGTAATCTGAGTAGTTTTTTGGGAGAGAATTTAGCCTTACGGCTAGAGCGGTCAACCTTGGACCAGGAGAACCGGATTTGAGTCTCGGCCAACTACGCTGAACATCCTGTGATTCTGGGCAAATTACTTTACCTCCCTGTGCCTAAAAAAAATGAATGTGTTCATCTGTAACAAAAACTGGTGCTCTTGTAAAGCGCTGTGATACCTGATGTCTTGTGTCTAGTTTGCGCTATATAAAACTCTAACAAAAAAATAATAATTCTACCATAGGAGCAAGTGTTTATGGGCCATATTGTCAAGAAAGGGCGATACATCATTGCCACTTTTATCGGCAGGAAACTGCCGCTAAAGCGGCGATAATGGGCTTGATAATATGACCTTGTGTATTCCCATAGCAGCCCAGGTTCTGGTGTGAACCTGGGATGCTATGGGAATTCACAAGGGCATCTTATCAAGCCCATTATTGCCGCTTTAGCAGCAGTTTCCTGCAGATAAAAGCGGCGATAATGTATCACCCTTTCTTGATAATATGGCCCTATGTTCTGTTGCATTTAGCACTATTTTCTTAGTGCAAAAGGCATCCTTCAGTCCATTTTGGACACAGGGGGGGCATTTTGAGTTTAAAAAACTAGCGGACAATGTTGAGAGAAAATCCTACTGCAAGTGTCGTTAATCATGTTCTGTTGAATTTTGCGCTGTTTTATAGCGCAAAATCCATCCTTTTGTCCATTTTGTACATGAGGGGGCATTTTTTCACTTAGAAACTAGCGCTAAATACAGAATTAACTCTTTGCTCATAATTCCAAGTAATCTTGCAGAATTGGGGTAATTCTACGTGATTACAAACACGGAAATACACAAGTTATTCCCACCACCAAGTAAGATCACATGGGAAGGCAGGGTCTATCCTTCACAAACCTCAGTCCCTACACTCTCCCAATACATTTCATGTATTTCATTTTTTAGAGGTTTTATATAGCGCTGGCTGGACCTAGAGGTATCAGAGCACTTTACACGGGTAAGAAGGTGTTCACGGCATGAAACAATCATTCAACAGCACATAGAACCAACATGTTCACAAACTAGAAACAGCTTGAATTTACCCAAAGCAAATACACAGATAGAAAGAAGGGGGCTATATACATAAGTGAAACAAGGAAGTGGGAGATCAGATTTCCCATGGTGGAATGGGCAGGGGAAGGGCATGACGGGCAGCAGGGGATAGGGGGTTAGACGTGAGATAGTGGGGAGGGAAGCAAAGGGGGAACATTTTTGGTAGAAGGGGGATAGTGTGAGAGGACTATGAGCGGGAGAGGATGAGAGAAGTGGGTAAGGGGGAAAGCTGAGCCAGTGGAATGTAGTGGAGGGGGATGGGGAGGGGCAGAGGAGAGGGACCGGTAAGAAAGAAGGGGGCCAGAAAAGAAGAAAGGGAAAGGGCGAGTTCAGGGCGCTGGTAAGAAACCCCAATATTTATTGAGGTGGTGCAATTTGACGTCTTTTTTGAAGCTGGAGTAGGAAGGCTTGCATTTTAGGTATTTTGCGAGGGTATTCCAGATGCTAGGGGCATTGCCAGAAAAGGAGCAGGACTGAGCGGATTTACATTTTTTGCAGGGGTGGGACTAGGAGGAGAGCGTTAGTGCTTCTCATGGGTCGTGTGCTGCCCGCTTTGCAGATTTTGTTGGCGAGGTATGGCGGAGTATTTTGATGGTGGACTTTGCGTGTGATGCAAGCAGTTTTGTAGGCGGACCTGCCTTCAATGGCTCTTGAGGGCAGCTGAGATGTGGTAGAAGCTTTTGCAGTTGGTGAGGAGCCTTGCTGGAAGGTTGAGCACAGATCTGAGTGGAGCAAGGTGGGCATTGGGGATTCCGGTGGGGATGGCGTTGCTGTAGTCAATACGCAAAAGGATAAGAGATTGTACAACTAATTTAAAGTCATCAGTTGGGACAAAGGGCTTAATTTTCTTTGGATGAAGGAATGCCCATGGAGCTGTGGAAGGGCCGAAGACCAGTGTTGATAACAGCCCTAATAATTCATTCTAACCTATGGAAAAGACTAGAGCTTGGCACATTTTTAATGGGGCTGCATAGACTCTTGGGTGTGCACAAGCTGGACAAACATATCTGTGAGGCTTGCAATATATTCCCACAGCACACGTGGGCTCCATGCCCCAGTCTCTCCATGTGTTTGGATTATTTCACATTAATTGACTGTTTTTCTTGTATGTAGGACGGTGCCATGGCTTGTGTGTGGTATTATGTGAACTGCTGCTTTTAATTTTGCATGCCAGTGTTTGGTTTTATTATCTGAAAGACTAATATGAATAGAAAAAAGTTTTTTCACTGGGGGGGTGGAGTGGTCTCTTGTTTTGAGAGATTTTTGCAAATCTTTGTAGAACAAAAATAAACACTTAGAACTTTCCTTCCATTTCATTGTGCCAATAAGGCGTACAAGGAAAGCACATGCTTTAAATTAAGCACTCAATACGGGAGAGTTTGGTCCCTATAATGTCTATAATCTTGGCCTACTGAGAGAAGTTAATTTTGCCATTTTTGCAATCCAAGTCTAAAATATGACCCCGCCCACAACCCATTCTCAATTTAATGACGCAAGATCTATTTCTTTTAGGTCCAAGAGTAATTTTTCTTAGTGAGCCTAAGATCCACATCACACAGACCAGGTCCTCAGTGATACAGCTGTCAGTGCAGTTGAGTTCATGTGGATGCATTAATAATGCAGCACGTAAACCGTGCAACATTTCTGCACTCCACCCAACTTAACTCTACTGAAACAGACACATTTCTGCTTTTAATTGGCCAATGTAATAAACAATTACCACAAATCCGATAAAGTGGTAAACTGTATTTTTATTTTGATAACTCTCACTTACTTTGGAGAAAGTTACAGCACCCACAATCCAGAAACATTTACAAAATTAAATGGACAGAAAGGCCCCGTTCAGCAATGTTCATTCCATAAGGTCCATAGGGTGCATAGAGTACACAAGCAAATCCAAGTACAAAATCATTAAAGTCCAGAAAACAGTCATGGATGAATGTACACCCTCCTACCAGACTCCTGTGACTGGTAGCAGTACCCAGGGAAACAGGCATCCAAGGCAACATGAAGGAAAACACATGACTGCAAATTCTCCAGACTCCAATGGTAAATTTGTGAATCAATTTAATTCTCTTTCCTTTCTATTTTTATACTGAAGATTCAAGATGGCCGCCACCATGAAATCTCATGAGATGTCCATTTCTTGCCATATTTCCTTTTACTTTCATTTTTACTTTGCAGCTTCCTTGTCCCTGTTCAAGGATTTTCATGGCCCTGCCACAGTTCCCTTAGGTCATGCTCCAACCTAGCAATGGGACCACCTTTGATGTTTGCAGGATGAGACTAGCAGAAGCTGCTGGCACTGTAGGAGAAGTCTACAATCCCTCTGTCCTGCCAGCCCTGTATTTATTTGCTGTGGTGTGTATCTGCTGGTTGTTAACATTCCTCAAGGTGCAGTTTAGAGAAAGAAAATGCATCTTGCTCCTGGACTTGTTCCAGCTCACAGCCCTTGATTTGACTCATGATCTCAGCAGCACACATGCTGCTCAGGGATGGTTGCACCACTTACCTGCTGGGACAGTTTCTCTTCTGCTTTTGTGTTTTTCAGTTGCTTGGCTGCCTTCCCTGCACCCCTCCGCTTTTCCAAATGCTCTTTTACATTGTCTTCCCGCTGTGAATTCTTGTACTTACAAAATGCCAATAAGCCAGCCAGCATCAGAAAGGATCGGAAGACCTGGCTATCCGACTGACTCTACCCAGCAGCAGAAACTCCTAGCTCCTGGATACCCTCGCGGGTGATAAGCAGCGCTCTACAAATCCCTTAAATTTGATATGATTATCCAGTAATCAGAAATGTGAGTTTTTGTTTTAATCAGCCGCGGTTGGTAATGGGAGTACCTGCCGGGCGGTGACATGGGGAGGGGGAGGGGCAGGGTGGGGGTTAGTAATCTATGGATTACGGAGGTTTACAGGTAAGTAAACATATAAATAAATAAAACGAATTTTGTTGCGTGCACTGCATCGCATTTGGCTCTGGTTTTAATATTGTCAGCACTTCACTCAATTAGCCGTCCGGAAAGAGTGAGTTTTGCATAACCTCTGAATGTTTACAGCGAGAGGAGACTGCTCTCCATTGCTTCAGGTGTCCCCTGAACTGTACAAGAAGAGCCAAGCCTTGTCAACACCATGATAAGCTGTTGATGAACTGTGCTCATGCTGTTCTTGCAGGGCTGGCAGGGACACACTCCTCTCCACTGGGATGTCTTTCCACTTGGAAACATTTTAAATTGTTCCAAATTCCATACTGAAGCATAAATCAATCTGACCTTCTTGAAAACATAAACAATTTAAAACATATACTATACATGGCTAGGCAATTTTGTATTGTAACTCCAACAACATTATCGCCCAATCAGAATGCAGATTGTCTGATTGGGCCCCCCACGCTTTATTTCTACATTTATGAACATTTCTGGAGGAATTTTTATTGTTTCGTAGGGTTAAAGTTTCATGAAACTCCACAAGGAACAGGTCAATTTCCTGTGTATTACTTTTCACGTCCAACAGGCTCATGTAATGCCTCATTCAAATATTCGAGCTTGTTGGGTTATTCCTAGATTTAGAACACATGTAAAATTTATTTTTTATTATTAATACATTTTTGTCGTCGTTTTCTTTTTCCTCATCTCAATTCTTATATTGATTTTTCAAAAAAGAAAAAGAACAAATATTGAATCATATGTAGATATCATTACATCAACGTAAAATGTATATGATATATAAAGAAGATATAAACCAGTTAATAGGCTAAAGAAAAATTAACAGAAAAAAGAAATAGGAACTGATATTCAAGTACTGTAGTCACAAATACAGGAGACCAATCGTATTTTTGATTACAAACAAAAATAAAAAAAAAGTAATGCATCAAATCGAATCAATGCCTCCGACAAGTGCATTGCTGTATTGCCTAATATATATTTGCTACATGTTCCACGATGTGTCCAGATAGTTTGTCAATAAACAGTGATGCAAAAGCATGAGGTGTCACAGACAATATATTGTAGTTAAAGAAAAAAAAAATCCCCTCTCTATTTACTTTGATTTTAACATCAAAATGTAGAACCCCTCCCCCACCCCCTTGGGAGCTTATCACAAGTGTGTATAGTCATGTGTCAATCCATAAAGGAACTGCTCCAGGCAACCGTAGAGTGAAGGGCACTGCAGCATGGGAAAAGCGCCGGGGCATTATCGGAGTGCAGAAGAGTACGTTATGGTATGGAGGGCGGTAAAGAAGGTAGCGGCCCAGCCCAAGGATTCCTGAACCTGTCAGGAGAACTTGTGAACAATCTAATCTAGATGTCTAAGCTGGTCGGGCTTCCTCATTTGCTGTGGTGGCTGACACAGAAAATACCGGCGGGGTGGGTGGAGGGGATATGGGTGGGGGGAAGAGGGGATCAGCGGAGAGTACGCGGGAGGAATGTGCGGCGTTAATGATAAAAAAATATGGTGCTGCCAGCTGCCTTGCGCTCCTCTGCTGCAGTTCCTGGTCCCAGTAGTCCCTGGGACAGCATCACGACTCCCAATTAATTCCCAGCACTGCTCTTAAGCATAAGAGCTGCTCGGGGTTTGGCTTGAGTGGGCTGGATCGACACTCTTTCAGGCAGAGAAATCCTGTGCTGTTTCTCCAACCTAGCGATACAAAAGGGGATGATGGACGGAGCGTTTGAGCAAATCAAACACTCACCCCCAGTCAACTGATCTGGGTTTAATCCATCACCATTCTTTAGCCCACTCAGCCACCCCATTTCAGACATGGCTATATGCAAATCAGTCTGACCTTGTGCCTCATGGGAACAGTCCAGCCCGAACTGCCAAGCCATGTCTTCCATGGACCGGAAACAAGCATCCTGGTACCGGTTTCGGATTCTTAATCCTCATCAGCCAGGCTATCTTGAATCCAGTGGCCAAGTGAGCAAGGGACTCACGTCTGAGCATACCATGCCACACTTAGGGCGAACAAAGCGATACAAAAGGGGATGATGGACGGAGCGTTTGAGCAAATCAAACACTCACCCCCAGTCAACTGATCTGGGTTTAATCCATCACCATTCTTTAGCCCACTCAGCCACCCCATTTCAGATATGGCTATATGCAAATCAGTCTGACCCTGTGCCTCATGGGAACAGTCCAGCCCGAACTGCCAAGCCATGTCTTCCATGGACCGGAAACAAGCATCCTGGGACCGGTTTCAGATACATAATCCTCATCAGCCAGGCTATCTTGAATCCAGTGGCCAAGTGAGCAAGGGACTCACGTCTGAGCATACCCTGCCACACTTAGGGCGAACAAAGCGATACAAAAGGGGATGATGGACGGAGCGTTTGAGCAAATCAAACACTCACCCCCAGTCAACTGATCTGGGTTTAATCCATCACCATTCTTTAGCCCACTCAGCCACCCCATTTCAGACATGGCTATATGCAAATCAGTCTGACCCTGTGCCTCATGGGAACAGTCCAGCCCGAACTGCCAAGCCATGTCTTCCATGGACCGGAAACAAGCATCCTGGGACCGGTTTCGGATTCATAATCCTCATCAGCCAGGCTATCTTGAATCCGGTGGCCAAGTGAGCAAGGGACTCACGTCTGAGCATACCCTGCCACACTTAGGGCGAACAAAGTGATACAAAAGGGGATGATTGATGGAGCGTTTGAGCAAATCAAACACTCACCCCCAGTCAACTGATCTGGGTTTAATCCATCACCATTCTTTAGCCCACTCAGCCACCCCATTTCAGACATGGCTATATGCAAATCAGTCTGACCCTGTGCCTCATGGGAACAGTCCAGCCCGAACTGCCAAGCCAAGTCTTCCATGGACCGGAAACAAGCATCCTGGGACCGGTTTCGGGTTCATAATCCTCATCAGCCAGGCTATCTTGAATCCAGTGGCCAAGTGAGCATGGGACTCACGTCTGAGCATACCCTGCCACACTTAGGGCGAACAAAGCGATACAAAAGGGGATGATGGGCGGAGCGTTTGAGCAAATCAAACACTCACCCCCAGTCAACTGATCTGGGTTTAATCCATCACCATTCTTAAGCCCACTCAGCCACCCCATTTCAGACATGGCTATATGCAAATCAGTCTGACCCTGTGCCTCATGGGAACAGTCCAGCCCGAACTGGCAAGCCATGTCTTCCATGGACCGGAAACAAGCATCCTGGGACCGGTTTCGGATTCATAATCCTCATCAGCCAGGCTATCTTGAATCCAGTGGCCAAGTGAGCAAGGGACTCACGTCTGAGCATACCCTGCCACACTTAGGGCGAACAAAGCGATACAAAAGGGGATGATGGACGGAGCGTTTGAGCAAATCAAACACTCACCCCCAGTCAACTGATCTGGGTTTAATCCATCACCATTCTTTAGCCCACTCAGCCACCCCATTTCAGACATGGCTATATGCAAATCAGTCTGACCCTGTGCCTCATGGGAACAGTCCAGCCCGAACTGCCAAGCCATGTCTTCCATGGACCGGAAACAAGCATCCTGGGACCGGTTTCGGATTCATAATCCTCATCAGCCAGGCTATCTTGAATCCGGTGGCCAAGTGAGCAAGGGACTCACGTCTGAGCATACCCTGCCACACTTAGGGCGAACAAAGTGATACAAAAGGGGATGATTGATGGAGCGTTTGAGCAAATCAAACACTCACCCCCAGTCAACTGATCTGGGTTTAATCCATCACCATTCTTTAGCCCACTCAGCCACCCCATTTCAGACATGGATATATGCAAATCAGTCTGACCCTGTGCCTCATGGGAACAGTCCAGCCCGAACTGCCAAGCCAAGTCTTCCATGGACCGGAAACAAGCATCCTGGGACCGGTTTCGGGTTCATAATCCTCATCAGCCAGGCTATCTTGAATCCAGTGGCCAAGTGAGCATGGGACTCCCGTCTGAGCATACCCTGCCACACTTAGGGCGAACAAAGCGATACAAAAGGGGATGATGGACGGAGCGTTTGAGCAAATCAAACACTCACCCCCAGTCAACTGATCTGGGTTTAATCCATCACCATTCTTAAGCCCACTCAGCCACCCCATTTCAGACATGGCTATATGCAAATCAGTCTGACCCTGTGCCTCATGGGAACAGTCCAGCCCGAACTGGCAAGCCATGTCTTCCATGGACCGGAAACAAGCATCCTGGGACCGGTTTCGGATTCATAATCCTCATCAGCCAGGCTATCTTGAATCCGGTGGCCAAGTGAGCAAGGGACTCACGTCTGAGCATACCCTGCCACACTTAGGGCGAACAAAGTGATACAAAAGGGGATGATTGATGGAGCGTTTGAGCAAATCAAACACTCACCCCCAGTCAACTGATCTGGGTTTAATCCATCACCATTCTTTAGCCCACTCAGCCACCCCATTTCAGACATGGCTATATGCAAATCAGTCTGACCCTGTGCCTCATGGGAACAGTCCAGCCCGAACTGCCAAGCCAAGTCTTCCATGGACCGGAAACAAGCATCCTGGGACCGGTTTCGGGTTCATAATCCTCATCAGCCAGGCTATCTTGAATCCAGTGGCCAAGTGAGCATGGGACTCACGTCTGAGCATACCCTGCCACACTTAGGGCGAACAAAGCGATACAAAAGGGGATGATGGGCGGAGCGTTTGAGCAAATCAAACACTCACCCCCAGTCAACTGATCTGGGTTTAATCCATCACCATTCTTAAGCCCACTCAGCCACCCCATTTCAGACATGGCTATATGCAAATCAGTCTGACCCTGTGCCTCATGGGAACAGTCCAGCCCGAACTGGCAAGCCATGTCTTCCATGGACCGGAAACAAGCATCCTGGGACCGGTTTCGGATTCATAATCCTCATCAGCCAGGCTATCTTGAATCCAGTGGCCAAGTGAGCAAGGGACTCACGTCTGAGCATACCCTGCCACACTTAGGGCGAACAAAGCGATACAAAAGGGGATGATGGACGGAGCGTTTGAGCAAATCAAACACTCACCCCCAGTCAACTGATCTGGGTTTAATCCATCACCATTCTTTAGCCCACTCAGCCACCCCATTTCAGACATGGCTATATGCAAATCAGTCTGACCCTGTGCCTCATGGGAACAGTCCAGCCCGAACTGCCAAGCCATGTCTTCCATGGACCGGAAACAAGCATCCTGGGACCGGTTTCGGATTCATAATCCTCATCAGCCAGGCTATCTTGAATCCGGTGGCCAAGTGAGCAAGGGACTCACGTCTGAGCATACCCTGCCACACTTAGGGCGAACAAAGTGATACAAAAGGGGATGATTGATGGAGCGTTTGAGCAAATCAAACACTCACCCCCAGTCAACTGATCTGGGTTTAATCCATCACCATTCTTTAGCCCACTCAGCCACCCCATTTCAGACATGGATATATGCAAATCAGTCTGACCCTGTGCCTCATGGGAACAGTCCAGCCCGAACTGCCAAGCCAAGTCTTCCATGGACCGGAAACAAGCATCCTGGGACCGGTTTCGGGTTCATAATCCTCATCAGCCAGGCTATCTTGAATCCAGTGGCCAAGTGAGCATGGGACTCACGTCTGAGCATACCCTGCCACACTTAGGGCGAACAAAGCGATACAAAAGGGGATGATGGACGGAGCGTTTGAGCAAATCAAACACTCACCCCCAGTCAACTGATCTGGGTTTAATCCATCACCATTCTTAAGCCCACTCAGCCACCCCATTTCAGACATGGCTATATGCAAATCAGTCTGACCCTGTGCCTCATGGGAACAGTCCAGCCCGAACTGGCAAACCATGTCTTCCATGGACCGGAAACAAGCATCCTGGGACCGGTTTCGGATTCATAATCCTCATCAGCCAGGCTATCTTGAATCCAGTGGCCAAGTGAGCAAGGGACTCACGTCTGAGCATACCCTGCCACACTTAGGGCGAACAAAGCGATACAACAGGGGATGATGGACGGAGCGTTTGAGCAAATCAAACACTCACCCCCAGTCAACTGATCTGGGTTTAATCCATCACCATTCTTTAGCCCACTCAGCCACCCCATTTCAGACATGGCTATATGCAAATCAGTCTGACCTTGAGCCTCATGGGAACAGTCCAGCCCGAACTGCCAAGCCATATCTTCCATGGACCGGAAACAAGCATCCTGGGACCGGTTTCGGATTCATAATCCTCATCCGCCAGGCTATCTTGAATCCAGTGGCCAAGTGAGCAAGGGACTCACGTCTGAGCATACCCTGCCACACTTAGGGCGAACAAAGCGATACAAAAGGGGATGATGGACGGAGCGTTTGAGCAAATCAAACACTCACCCCCAGTCAACTGATCTGGGTTTAATCCATCACTATTCTTTAGCCCACTCAGCCACCCCATTTCAGACATGGCTATATGCAAATCAGTCTGACCCTGTGCCTCATGCGAACAGTCCAGCCCGAACTGCCAAGCCATGTCTTCCATGGACCGGAAACAAGCATCCTGGGACCGGTTTCGGATTCATAATCCTCATCAGCCAGGCTATCTTGAATCCAGTGGCCAAGTGAGCAAGGGACTCACGTCTGAGCATACCCTGCCACACTTAGGGCGAACAAAGCGATACAAAAGGGGATGATGGACGGAGCGTTTGAGCAAATCAAACACTCACCCCCGTCCATCACCACCCCCTTTTGTACCGCTTTGGCCACCATAAGTGTGGCAGGGTATGCTCAGACGTGAGTCCCTTGCTCACTTTGCCACTGGATTCAAGCAAGCCGGGCTGAAGACGGCTGTAATGCCAGAAACCGGTCCTCAGAAGCTTGTTTCCGGTCCAGGGAAGGCATGGCTTGACAGTTCGGGCTGGACTGTTCCCATGAGGCACAGGGTCAGACTGATTTGCATATAGCCATGTCTGAACTGGGGTGGCAGAGTGGACTAAAGAACGGTGATGGATCAAACCCAGATCTTTTGACTGGGTGTGAGTGTTTGATTGGTTCAGATGCTCCGTCCATCACCACCCCCTTTTGTACCGCTTTGGCCGCCATAAGTGTGGCAGGGTATGCTCAGACGTGAGTCCCTTGCTCACTTTGCCACTGGATTCAAGCAAGCCGGGCTGAAGACGGCTGTAATGCCAGAAACCGGTCCTCGGAAGCTTGTTTCCGGTCCAGGGAAGGCATGGCTTGGCAGTTTGGGCTGGACTGTTCCCATGAGGCACAGGGTCAGACTGATTTGCATATAGCCATGTCTGAACTGGGGTGGCAGAGTGGGCTAAAGAACGGTGATGGATCAAACCCAGATCTTTTGACTGGGTGTGAGTGTTTGATTGGTTCAGATGCTCCGTCCATCACCACCCCCTTTTGTACCGCTTTGGCCGCCATAAGTGTGGCAGGGTATGCTCAGACGTGAGTCCCTTGCTCACTTTGCCACTGGATTCAAGCAAGCCGGGCTGAAGACGGCTGTAATGCCAGAAACCGGTCCTCGGAAGCTTGTTTCCGGTCCAGGGAAGGCATGGCTTGGCAGTTCGGGCTGGACTGTTCCCATGAGGCACAGGGTCAGACTGATTTGCATATAGCCATGTCTTACCTGGGTTGGCAGAGTGGGCTTAAGAACGGTGCTGGATCAAACCCAGATCTTTTGACTGGGTGTGAGTGTTTGATTGGTTCAGATGCTCCGTCCATCCCCACCCCCTTTTGTACCGTTTCTCCAACCTGGCTCTGCAATACAGCCGGGTTGTATTACCTAAGTGCGCATGTCAGTTAGGCCAGCCTGAGATGGCCGGCCAAACTGACATGCCCGCTTACAAGTGCACATACCAGTCCTCCTCCCCCTCCCAAGGCCCAGCCCTGCCCCTCCCTGCACACGCTGGCTCAGAGTCAGCAACTAAAAAATAAAACGATACTAAGATATTTTATTTTTCAGCTGCTGGCTCTAAGCCAGTGAGTGACTTACTTCCACCATTGAGGAAGAGCAGCCGCTGCTACTTTGCGTGTTCTGTAAAATATTGGAGGATTGAGTACCTGTAAATTGCTCTACCTGATAACTTTTACCCACCATTTTGCTATCAGTGAAGGCATAGGTGACTTTCGGATCACTGACTAAATATCGAGGGACAAAATATAGATACCCAAAATATAGAGTCCAAAATATCGACAGACAAAATATCGAATTCTTATCTACAAACAGGTAAGTACCAAAATATCGAATCCAAAATATTGTTTAAAAATATATACTTTGTAAAAATATCGAATTTCTTAAAAATAATGTAAAATTAAAAAAATATTAATAAATAGCTAAAATATACTTCAAAATACTTAAATTACCTTAAAATTATTAAATAATTAATTTAACTTATAAAAAAAACATACAATCATATATGTTAAAACATATATATATATATTAACATAATATTAATAAAAAATACACAATAGTATTACCGTAGGATAGCGGGAGTGTAAACATTACTATTCCCACTCCTGGAAGTGCAACAGTAGGGAAAGCATTGGATAGCGTAGGGGTAAAAATTACTATTCCCACTCCAGAGAGTGCAACAGTAGGGAACGCGTTGGATAGCGTAGGGGTAAAAATTACTATTCCCACTCCAGAGAGTGCAACATTAGGGAAAGCGTTGGATAGCGTAGGGGTAAAAATTACTATTCCCACTCCAGAGAGTGCAACAGTATGGAAAGCGTTGGATAGCGTAGGGGTAAAAATTACTATTCCCACTCCAGAGAGTGCAACAGTAGGGAAAGCGTTGGATAGCGTAGGGGTAAAAATTACTATTCCCACTCCATGAGAGTGAAACAGTAGGGAAAGCGTTGGATAGCGTAGGGGTAAAAATTACTATTCCCACTCCAGAGAGTGCACCAGTAGGGAAAGCGTTGGATAGCGTAGGGGTAAAAATTACTATTCCCACTCCAGAGAGTGCAACAGTTGGGAAAGCGTTGGATAGCGTAGGGGTAAAAATTACTATTCCCACTCCAGAGAGTGCAACAGTAGGGAAACCGTTGGATAGCGTAGGGGTAAAAATTACTATTCCCACTCCATGAGAGTGCAACAGTAGGGAAAGCGTTGGATAGCGTAGGGGTAAAAATTACTATTCCCACTCCAGAGAGTGCACCAGGAAAGCGTTGGATAGCGTAGGGGTAAAAATTACTATTCCCACTCCAGTGAGTGCAACAGTAAGGAAAGTGTTGGATAACGTAGGGGTAAAAATTACTATTCCCACTCCAGAGAGTGCAACAGTAGGGAAGGGGTTGGATAGCGTAGGGGTAAAAATTACTATTCCCACTCCATAGAGTGCACCAGTAGGGAAAGCGTTGGATAGCGTAGGGGTAAAAATTACTATTCCAACTCCAGAGAGTGCAACAGTAGGGAAAGCGTTGGATAGCGTAGGGGTAAAAATTACTATTCCCACTCCAGGGAGTGCAACAGGAGGGAAAACGTTGGATAGCGTAGGGGTAAAAATTACTATTCCCACTCCAGAGAGTGCAAGAGTAGGGAAAGCGTTGGATAGCGTAGGGGTAAAAATTACTATTCCCACTCCAGAGGGTGCAACAGTAGGGAAAGCGTTGGATAGCGTAGGGGTGAAAATTACTATTCCCACTCCAGAAAGTGCAACAGTAGGGAAAGCGTTGGATAGCGTAGGGGTAAAAATGACTATTCCCACTCCAGTGAGTGCAACAGTAGGGAAAGCGTTGGATAGCATGGGGTAAATTTTACTATTCCCACTCTACTGAAAATAAGTTAATATAATGCACATAATTATCAATTAATCAATTTATAAAAATGAATTATCAAATAAGAACTAAATAATTACCAATTAAAAATTAATTAACAATGTATTCAAAATAAATAACAATAAATAAATTAATATATTTAATTAATTATAATTAAATTACTTCCCACCCAATTCCCCTATAAACCCACAACCCGCTACAGAAAATAAATTAATATTATTCACATAATTATCAATTAATCAATTATTAAAAATTAATTATCAATTAAGAATTAATTAATTACCAATTAAAAATTAATTAACAATTTATTCAACATAAATTCCAATAAATAAATGTACATATTTCATTAATTATAATTAAATTACTTCCCACACTATTCCCCTATAAACCCACAACCCGCTACAGAAAATAAATTAATATTATTCACATAATTATCAATAAATAAAAATAATTATCTATTAAGAATTAATTAATTACCAATTAAAAATTAATTAACAATTTATTCAAAATAAATACCAAAAAATGAATTAACATAGTTAATTAATTATAATTAAATTACTTCCCACCCTATTACCCTATAAACCCACAACCTGCTACAGAATTAAATTACGCAAAAATTAAATAACATCAAATTAATTACTTCAAATAAATTACAAAAAATATACACTTTTCACACATATACTAACATACAAAACACTTTTAAAAAATTGATATTATTAAAAATTCGATTTTTTTAATAACCTATATTATGTACTTCGATATTTTGACTTTCTATATTTTTAAAATCGATATTACATTACTTACCTTAAAAATGATATTTTTGATATGTATATTCTGTCCATTCGATATTTTGTCCATTCTATATTTTGGAATCGATATTTGTGTTTGTCTATATTTTGGAATCAATATTTTGACCATATACCTTGACTTCCACCTCATTACCCAAAAATTCTGTGAGATTTCAAAGAATTACCTAACAAGAGTAACTATGCATCTACTGCTATTTTGAATGAATGAATGAGGGGATATATAGCGCACGCGGCTACTCGAGTGTCCCGGCGCTAAGCAAGTGGCTAATATCGAGGCATGTGATTGATTATCCTTTAAACAAATAGGTTTTCAGTTGCTTACGGAATGTTTTTGTGTCTGGTAGACATTTGAGGGGAAACAGAAGATCATTCCTTAGTTTGGCCACCAGTAGTGAGTAGGCTGAACCACACCATCGTTTTTTTTTTTTTTTTTGTGCCTGGGATAGATAGGTGAGCTGATAGTGAACACAGTACTCTTTGCGAGCAGTAGATGTTTAGTCTATCTCGCAGATAGGCAGGACCCATTTTGTAGAAGGCCGAGTGTACCACTGTTAGTGCTTTGAAGATAATCCTCATCTCCACCTGTAACCATTGTAGCTGTTTACGGTAGTGAGTGATCGAGGTGTGCTCAGGGAATTTATATAGTGGTTACATGGCCGTGTTTTGGACTGTATTTAATCTATGTGTCAGGTAGTCTGGTAGTCCTATAGAAACCCATTTGCATATTTTCTTAGCGCAAAAAATGCCCCTTGCATCCAAAGTGGTCCGAGGATTCATTTTGTGCTAAGAAATAGCTCTAAATGCAACAGAATAGCAAGTGCAAGCAGCCACTCGTGCTCGGTAAGGGCCATATTATCAAGAAAGTGCGATATATTATCACCGCTTTTGTCGGCAGGAAACTGCTGCTAAAGCGGTGATAATTGGGTTGATAATATGCCCAGGTTAACACCAGAACCTGGGCTGCTATGGGAATTCACAAGGACATATTATCAAGCCCATTATCGCCGCTTTAGCGGTAGTTTCCTGCCGATAAAAGCGGCGATAATGTATCGCCCTTTCTTGATAATATGGCCCTAAATGTGCAGTTGGAGCAGGATTTTTCCCAACTTACTCCCAGCATTTAGTGCTAGCTTCTCTGCGCAAAATGCATTTCCACTAAGTAAATAGCACTATATGCAACAACACATAAACAGCAGTGCGAGCAGCCATTGACTAAATGTGTTCTTGCAGTAGGATTTTTTTACATGAACAGGCATAATTGCATTTATTGTCAATTATTCTGAGGCAAGGAGTAATGCAGAATTGGAAAAATTACTCTGAATACTCAGGCATATTTGAAATTCCACCCAGGCCTACGTATAATCCGTGGAAGGAGAGGAACTTGCACTATATGCCAAAGGGGAAGCAGGGCTTTGTCCGAGTTTTGGTATAACTACAATCAAGGCTTTCCTCAGGGAAGGCGGGAGAGTCCCCAGGTCGTCGGCCTTAATAAACAACTGAAGGAGTTGTGGAGACAAACAAGACTCATATCGTGTATAAAATCCAATCATGAGGCCATCACTCCTGGGTGAGTGACCTCTTGGGAGTGAGTGAACCACCTGTTTAATTTCCTGTTTTGAAATGGGAGCTGCCAGGTCATCCCTGGCACCTGGGAAGAGTAATATTCCCTAAGAAAGACCAATATGATTCTAAAGTTGAGCGCCCTTCTCCCCTTACAGTCTGGTATAATAAGAGAAAAAGGAAAAATTATTCTTCCTTGTGTTGTCCGCACTGTGGCCCCCTAGTCTCTAATGGTATTGACAGGAGTCCCGAAGTAGTATGGTTTGATGAGCCACGCTAATAGCCTGCCCGGTTTATCTACCTTTGCACGGGTCCAAGCCACCTGCGCTGTCCTCTCAAGACAATCAATGTTGCGTGGTGGTCCTTTTCCTTCTCTAAGTCTCTCCATAGAGTGTGCTCAGCATGCCTTCATCTCCAGGTTCCCTGGAGAGATCTCTCCATGTCTAGAATCCAGGACTTGACATGCACCTGTAAGCGGTTTGATACAACACCCCCTTGTCACAACCACCAGAGCTTCCCACTCCACTAGAGGGGTGGAGACTATGTGTATATAATCAATAAGGTCATTAATAACGGCATCCTGAATGATGAACTTTAAAGCAGTGTCTTCCGGCTATATGGGTCAGAGCTTTCATATCACAATCGGAGTGGGTATTTTCCCCCAGTGTATAATAACCTGCAATGAGTTATGCTCCGACAGGGTCTTACCCAGGTAAGACGTGTGCAGAACTGAGGTGGGGTGATGGGCCAAGCCCACTATGTGATCTAGTTGAGCGTGCAACCACTAGGGAGAAAGCAATGAGTATTCTGTGAACTGGGTGTTCCTAGGTGATCACACATTAACTAGGGACCAGTGGTGCAACCATTGTGTCAAGGCTCTGGCATTATGGACAACTGGTGTGACTGGAAAGGGAGGGTGTAAATCTGGCTGATATGAGATCCAGGAAACAGTTAACATCTCCCTCTGGTATCAATGAAACTGTGGCCCAGCTAGCAAGTTTTGCAGAGAGCCAAAAAACTGTGGTGGTCACAATTCGCCTCATCATCTGACCCCCCACCTCCACCTGGGACAACACCTGGTGGCCACGCATTCTCAGGAGTCAGCTCACCCCCACAGACCATGCTCGGAACCTCTGCATGATTCTTGACTCCGCCCTCACCATGACCCACCATATCAACTCCATCGCCTCCACCAGTTTCAACTGCCTTCGCATCCTCCGCAAGACTTTCAAATGGATCCCCCAGAATGCAGGAAAACAGTCACCCACGCTCTCATAACCAGCAGACTGGACTACGGCAACGCCCTCTGTGCCGGAATCAACAGAACTCTCCTAAACAAGCTCCACCCCATCCAGAACACCGCAGCCAGGCTCGTACTCCTAACCCCACGGCACAAGCACATGACCCAACACCTACGAGACCTCCACTGGATCCCTGTCGGAAAAAAGGAACCTTCACTCTGCCAACCTCGCCCTCGCAGAGACCCCCCCGCATCCGCAGAACCATAGCAGGCGGAAGAGCCTTCTCCTACGTCCCAGCCAGAGCCTGGAACGAGCTCCCAGTAACCATCAGATGCTCTCCAACCCTGCACACCTTCAGGAAAAATCTCAAGACCTGGCTCCTTGACTGAACCGGAGCTGCCGATACTCAAAATAGGTGCCAGTGGGCACCTTCTACAAACACCAGCTCAAATTAGGCCCTGAAGGGATCCGGAAGATCTAGATGGGATGCTGTGGTCCTCAGAGGGAGGTAATGTGCTACTATCAATGACTGGGGCTCCTAAAGTTTGAAAGTGATTAGGCTAAATTTACTCCTTGCCTTACCTCATGAATCCAATACTGATGGTCTTTTATTTGCCTGCTAAAAGTGGTAGAAGGGAGCAAAACAATTCAAGGTTATTCTTACAAAATAGTCATGGTTTAAAGGACCAGAGACCCTGGACTTCATTTGATTGGATTATTATAAGGCCAAAATATAATTGAATATAAATGCACCTCACTATCAGAGTATATAGGTACATGAAAATCAATACAGAGCCAAGTCTACGAATATAATTCATTCGGCATTAAAAGGCATAATGTGATAAACTCCAGAATCAAAATGCAACCTAGAATCGAAGCGGAGTCCAAGTCTCTTTTCATTGAGAAGAAAAACAAAAGATATCTTTACCTACACTGCCCTAAATGAGGGTCCTGCCTATCTCCCTTGTATCAAACCCCAAGTGTCAGCAGATGTTGACTTCCTAAGAAGTGCTCACGTCAAATAGGTCTGATAGCTTAAGGCTATGGAGCCCGTCTAAGGTGCTCCTTCTCCTCCGAAAATACAGAAGTCTCTCAAATCTGTCCCTGCGCATTATCAAAAAGACAATGTTCAGCTCCCCAATACATCACATGATAAACTTCTCAATTGCAATGTCTCTCTACGTTTCCACAGGAGCCGTGTTGTTCAGCTCCTACTCAGTGGCCTTGGTTCCCAGATCAGCCAGACACGAAAGGCGTCCTCCCTTTTCGCCTTCTAGTCTTCTTCAAAGATATTCCTGGTATCGCCATAAAATCTAAGAATAACGAGGTTGAATTCCTGCACCTACAGTAAGATGAGAACATACTGTCTTTGCATACAAAAAGGATTCATTTGATTATTTCTTGAGCAACCAAGGAGAAATAGAAACTGGAAACAACCTGCAATCTGGGCCTCCAATGCAGACAACTTAAACGACACACAGTTACCTTATATGGGTATAATGTCAACGTGCACATTATGCATACAGGAATTATAGGCTTTTCTAATACATACAAATACTACTGAAATGTGCATATGACAATTTAATGCTTATATGATTTGAAAAAATGCATCTTAATAGTCATGAACCACTGCAAACGATAAAATATATGTGGGTGCATTTGAACCACGAGTATAATGCACCCATACAATTTAGAGTGCTGTAAGCGCTCTATGAAACTTGGTAGGTTGAAGGTGCCCACCCAAGCTTTAGAGGGTCATTAAGTGAAACCAACATGGTTGAGTTCCTCTGGAGGGATTTTTCCTTGAAACAGATCAGTAAAAAATAGGGCTAAATAGAGCATATTCGTTCTTGACATTTTCGTTTATTTTTTCGGCACCAAGACAATCTTTTGTTTGAACCTAGATCACCAGCAGCGCGGCACAAAAGAAACATGAAGCACAAGGCAGTTTGTCTGCCCAGGGTCACGTGACGGCCTGCGGGGCGCAGAGAGCACGGCCCGAAGCTTGAGAAGATAATTCTCTGTTTCCTTCACTTCCACGGAGCTGGCCGCCTCGCGCCAGAAGGTTTCTCATCCTCTTCTGCTTAAACGTTTGTATGAACACAAACACGGCCCCACTGCCGCCCCCTACAACCTTCGATGAGACTCTTGGCAGAAATAATCTGTCAGGTTCCTTTTGCTTGTAAGAGGAATGCTCTCTGTGCAGAATGTGTAAGGTGTATCAGACAACGAGGGGATAGTCTGGAAGAACGCAATAGCAATGTGTGTTATGTTATGTTCCTACAAATAATCAGAAGGGAAGGTGCAAGGTGCATGAGGGTTTTTATTTGGAGACACCGTTGTTCGATCTCCTGCATACCCTGGTTCACGCAGGACAAGTGATCCCTCCCTTCTGATTATTTGTAACTACCCAAGGAAACTGAGGGATCAGCGTTTTCCTTCTCCCCCATCCATTTGATTAGCATGTTATGTTCCTATGCACACTATTTTTTTTCGTCCTTTCATATTCTATAGAGTTATGGGGCATAATACCAAGGCAGGCGAAATGAAATTATCGCCGCTTTTGCGTCCGTTTTCGTCCGCAAAGCGGCGATAATTTCATCGCCCTATTAGCAAGCTGTCGCTAACATCAGTTAGCGACAGCTTTGAGGCGATAGCGAGCGGTTTGGGACCCGCTTTGCAAGTCAGCGATATTTATCGCTAATGACATGCAAAGTGGGCGTACCCAACCTGTTAGCGACTGAAAGCAGTCGCTAACATCGCTATCGCCTTTTATCAACACAGGCATAGCGATGAAAAAATTTGCGCTAAGCGCGAACATCGCTGAAAATGAACGCCTGCTCAGACCAGTTCTTAACCTGTATATCCAATGGGAGGTGGATATTCAAGTTAAGAAGCTATTGGCGTTAATGCCTGAATATCGCTGGTTTTTCAGCGATATTCAGGCATTAAGCCGCTATCGCCGAAAATGGTATCACATGTGAGATAAACGTTGCTAATAGCACGTTATCTCTGCGATAAAATCCGGCGATGCACGACGATAGAAAAAATATCGCTAAGCTTATTTAGCGATAAATATCGCTAGTTGTTGATAATGTGCCCCTCTGTTATTTTGTGCTCTCCTACATTATGCGATGTGGTGCCCCCTCTTGTTGTGCATTGCACTAAACTTGCTTGTGCTGTTTGGATCTTTGGCAAATTTAAGGGCGCGCAAATCTCAACTTTGCATGTTTTTCTAACTGACATACTTTGTCAATTGGAGATGCCTACCCTGAAAAGTTGTTTTTAAAAAAATGGGGCATCAATCGCTCTTCGCAGCAGTTGGAAATTGTCCCTGTTGGTGCAATGGGCCACTAAGGGCCCTGTACGTCTCCATCTTACCTTTACTCCTGTCTCTGGATGTTGCCTCAACATCCTACCAGTGGCGTAACGAACCCCGAGGGCTCTCCACCCATCATCAAAAAAGTACATGGAGGGGCCCTCCACTCTCCTGACCCAGTCAGTAGTTCTCAGGCCAGGGGCCCACCACCTGTGGACTGTGCCTGAGGGGGCCCGCTGGAGCTTCCAGAAGTCCTTGTCTCCACTACCTGCCCATCTCTGGACTTGAAACCAACCTGGATTTAGCAGCAAGCTGTTTGCCTGAGATGAAAGGCACAAAACACACAGGACAATCCCAACATGTTGGTATCTAAGAGTAAGGATTGTGGTTTCTCAACCACGGTATTGCATGGATTATCGGATCAAGTGGAGAGGCGTTAAGATCAAAGGAGCAAAATTCAACATGTCTTTGAATAGACCCTTGCAAAGGCACAGTTCTCTCAAGTGCATGACCCGAGCTTAATATGGAGCCATCCACAGCCTGGACTGTCGGCCCCTTCTATCTGAAAAGTGGGTACCATCTTTTGAGTGACCCAAGTGATGGGTTGAAGGCATATTGTCAAGAATTGTTCTGCTAGGGACCTTAAACTGGAGTTTATGGTGCGCCCCAAATCCACTGCATGTATGTTGTGCATGTTGTATGTAACCGTTGTACTGTTATATTTGTCTCGAATTGCGGTAGGACTGCTGTATGTACTGTATTTTATTTCTACACAACGGTGGGCCTGGAATATCTTAATAAGCTGTTGTTTTACGAATGCTTATTCTATGTTTTTACTTGCAGGAACTGTTTTTATTTCTTAATTAAGGTCGTACTTATCAAGGTCTTATCATTGTTATTTTAAAGGTCAACTTGCTTTACACCGAATAAAGATTTTGAACCGAGTCAAGTGACTAAAGTCGTGTGCATGGTCAGCAAAGTGGTGCCACGATTAGTCATAATAGAAGTTTCAAAACTACAGGCTCGTGATCCGGCGGAAACATCGTTTACAACGCGGGATTACATTGCAATGCCATTACATCGCTGTTTTTACAACGCAAGCCGTTACAACGACTTGCGCTGGATGGCGCTCTAGGACAAGGAATAGTATAATTTACTATCCAACACCTTCTCTACTCTAACGTAGACTGGAGTTGAAATAGTAAATGATACTACTCCTAAGTCCAGTGCCCTCCTCCTGGCCACAGTCCCCACAGAGAACTTGTTCTCTTCATCTCTTATGTTCCTCTTCTGAAGGAGGGCTTCTGAATCTTCAGCAATGGCCTTGGGAACCATAGGATCACCCAAGAGCCCTTCGCCTGCCAGAACTGCAGCTTCGCCAGCATCCGGCCCGCCAAACCATCAACCAGAGAACCCAACCACATCCGATGCATCCTCCTCAACACCCGCTCCGCTCGCAAGCAGGCAATCGAACTCTGGGACTTCCTAGATTCATCCACCCCGACGTCGCCTTCATGACGGAGACCTGGCTGAACGTCACCTCGGCACCAGACATCGCCATAGCCATCCCTGAGGGCTACAAGATCTCCCGCAGAGACCGCACCAACGGAGTGGGAGGGGGAATCGCCATCATCCACAAGGACACCCTTAGAGTCTCAACCAACACCGACAAAACCCTCACCGCCGCCGAGCACATGCACTTCCAGATCCACACCGACCCCAACACCACCCTCAGAGGAACACTTGTCTACATACCACCAGGACCCCGACCACAGTTCAGCGACACGATCGCCGACCTCATCAGCACCCACGCCCTCGCCTCCACGGACTACATCCTCCTCGGGGACCTGAACTTCCACATCGAGAACAACACAGACGCAAACTCCACCGCCCTGATCGACAACCTCGCCAACCTCGGACTCAAACAACTCGTGACGACGCCCACCCACGCAGCTGGACACACATTGGACCCCATCTTCTCCGCAAGCCCCCACGTCTCCTTCAACCACACCACCGAACCCCACTGGACTGACCACAGATGCATCCACTTCACCTTCAGGAAACCCACCACACACCACTGCACCCAGCAATTGCCACGCCGCTGCTGGGGCAAGGTCACCAAGGACCAACTGACCACCACCCTGGCCCTGGGACCACCCGCCGACTCCACCGACCCCAACACCACCGCCATCAACCTCAAACAATGGATCAACGACTGTGCCGACACCCTCGCCCCACTCAAGACCCCCGCAACCAATCACACCAACAAGAAAGCCGCATGGTTCATCGAAGACCTCCGGACCTCCAAACACACCTGTCGGAAGCTGGAGAAGAACTGGCTCCGGGACCAAACACCAGACAGCTACACAGCCCACAAGAACGCCACCCACAGACACCACCAACTCATAAGGACCGCCAAGAGGACCGCCTTCAAGGACCGCCTAGACAACAATGCACACAACAGTAAAGAGCTCTTCAACATCGTGAAAGAACTCTCCAACCCCAGCTCCAACACCAACGACATTCCACCGTCACAAGACCTGTGCGACTCACTGGCCACATTTTTTCACCGCAAGATCACCGACATCCACGACAGCTTCAACACCGACACCCTCACATCCACCGCCGAGACCACCACCCCTAGGACCTCCACCTGCACCAGTCACCTGACCGCCTGGTCCAACATCAGCGACTAAGACACCATCAAGACCATGAACTCCATCCACTCCGGATCCCCATCTGACCCATGCCCTCACCACGTTTTCAACAAAGCCGGCACAGCCATCGCACCTCATCTCTGGAAAACAATCAATGTCTCCTTCGAGACAGCAACCTTTCCGAAGAGCTGGAAGCGGGCCGAGATCAACGCCCTACTGAAGAAACCGACAGGCGGACCCCAAGGACCTCAAGAACTTCAGGCCCATCTCCTTGCTCCCTTTCCCGGCGAAAGTCACGGAGAAGATCGTCAACACACAGCTGACCCACTACCTCGAAGACAACATCCTGGACCCATCCCAGTCTGGCTTCCGCAGCAACCACAGCACCGAGACCGCCCTCATTGCCGCCACCGACGACCTCAGGATCCTTATGGACAAAGGAGAAACAGCCGCCCCCATCCTCCTGGACCTATCAGCAGCCTTCGACATGGTCTGCCACCGCACCCTAACAGCATGCCTCCATGACGCTGGAATCCAAGAGAAGGCCCAGGCCTGGACCACATCCTTCCTCTCCGGCAGAACCCAGCGCGTCCGCCTCCCACCCTTCCGCTCCAAGACCACCGAGATCATCTGCGGCGTTCCACAAGGATCTTCCCTCAGCCCGACGCTGTTCAATATCTACATGGCACCACTCGCCCACTTTGCACGACAACATAACCTCAACATCATCTCCTACGCCGACGACACCCAGTTGATCATCTCCCTCGCTGAAGACCGCCACACCGCCAAAGCCAACCTCCACAGAGGAATGAAGGCCGTTGCCGAATGGATGAAGGACAGCAGGCTGAAGCTGAACTCAGACAAGACGGAGGTCCTCATCCTCGGCCCCACCCCATCAGCCTGGGACGACTCCTGGTGGCCAACATCGCTAGGAACAGCCCCAGAACACATCGACCACGCAAGCAACCTGGGGGTCATCCTCGACTCCGCCCTCTCCATGAGCAAGCAAGTCAACGCCGTCTCCGCATCCTGCTTCAACACCCTCCGACATGAGAAAAACCGTCTCCCAGGCCCTCGTCACTAGCAGACTGGACTAAGGGAACGCCCTTTACGCAGGAACAACAACCAAGCTACTGAGACGGCTGCAACGCATCCAGAACGCCTTGGCACGACTGATCCTCGACATCCCCCGACGCAGCCACATCACACCCCACCTGAGAGGCCTGCATTGGCTCCCCGTCAACAAGAGGATCACCTTCAAACTCCTCATCCACGCACACAAAGCCCTACACAACACCGGACCAGCATACCTCAACGACCGTCTCAGCTCCTACACCCCCACCCGCAGCCTCCGCTCTGCTAACCTCGCCCTTGCCACAGTTCCACGCATCCGGAAAACTACCACCGGCGGCAGATCCTTCTCCTACCTCGCCGCCAAGACCTGGGACACTCTCCCCACTGACCTACGACAGACCCAGGACCTGCTGGCCATCAGAAAACTTCTCAAGACCTGGCTCTACGATAAGTAGCAGCCCCCCCTCTACCCACCTCCAGCGCCTTGAGACCCTCACGGGTATATAGCATGCTATACAAATATAATGATTGATTGATTGATAGCTACTTGCCAAGCAGATAAGGTATGACGCCTTTGCTTTCTTCCCTCTGTCCTTTGGAGAAAATGGCTCAGTCCGCCGAGACACCAGCAGAAGGTAACTTCACCGGCCAGAGTGTTAAATGCATGAAAAGAAAAATAATCGAATTTTTAGAGGCTTAAGTACTCTGGTGGACGAAATGGGAAACAGTTTCTTCAGATGTTCTAGATCAGAAGACAGTGGGGATAGGGCCAAGAAACTCAGTGGCGTTTCCTGTAAGTAGAGGAGGGGCTGTTAATGTAAAAACAAGTCACAATACAAAGAAGAAAATTACATCCCCCAAAATAAAATTGTTTAAAAAATTTATCCTAAATAAAGTAACATTGATATGTTGGACAGTAACATTATAATATGGACCCCTGGAGCTTCCAGCGGCCAGAAGGAGAGCAGAAATAGAATGTAGAAAGAGCAGATTGAGTTTCTCTCTCAGCAACAAATGAAACTGGACAAATGCACCTGACAGAGGCTTAATGGAAACAGAAGGAGACCTTGAAATGAAATGTCATGACAAGACAGGATTTCATTAAAAGAAAAGATGTACTTATTAAAAATAACAGGTACAATCCCAAATTAAAAAGTGGGAAAGACATTGTAATGCAATTTAACACTGCTTTGTATGTGACTCATACACAGCGCTTTGCAAGAATGAAATCTGTTATTGGAACAGGAAACACATAGCGTCGGATATAATTCAACATTGACATAAATGTAGACACCAAAGAAAGCGATGGGAAAGAACATTTCATCAAGGGGCGGGTAAGCGCATGCCTTGTTAGTGGCATCTGCAAATAACATTGCTTCCAGTATGTTTTCAGGATCCAACTAACCGTGCTCTGTTCCATCAGCCCACTGCATGCAGACACACACTTCCAAAACACTTTACGCAGACACATACTTCCAAGACACTTTACGCAGACACATACTTCCAAGACACTTTACGCAGACACACACTTCCAAAACACTTTACGCAGACACATACTTCCAAGACACTTTACGCAGACACATACTTCCAAGACACTTTACGCAGACACACACTTCCAAAACACTTTACACAGACACACACTTCCGAGACACTTTACGCAGACACACACTTCAAAGACACTTTACGCAGACACACACAGTTCCAAGACACTTTACACAGACACACACTTCCAAGACACTTTATGCAGACACATACTTCCAAGACACTTTACGCAGACACACACTTCCGAGACACTTTACGCAGACACACACTTCCGAGACACTTTACGCAGACGCATACTTCCAAGACACTTTACGCAGACACACACTTCCAAGACACTTTACGTAGACACACACTTCCAAGACACTTTACGCAGACACACACTTCCAAGACACTTTACGCAGACACACACTTCCAAGACACTTTACGCAGACACACACTTCCAAGACACTTTACGCAGACACACACTTCCAAGACACTTTACACAGGCACACACTTCTAAGACACTTTATGCAGACACACTTTCCAAGACACTTTACGCAGACACACACTTTCCAAGACACTTTACACGCACTTCCAAGACACTTTACGCAGACACACACTTCCAAGACACTTTACGCAGACACATACTTCCAGGACACTTTACGCAGACACACACTTCCAAGACACTTTACGCAGACACACACTTTCCAAGACACTTTACACACACTTCCAAGACACTTTATGCAGACACACACTTCCAAGACACTTTACGCAGACACACACTTCCAAGACACTTTACGCAGACACACACTTCCAAGACACTTTATGCAGACACACACTTCCAAGACACTTTACGCAGACACATACTTCCAAGATACTTTACGCAGACACACACTTCCAAGACACTTTACGTAGACACACACTTCCAAGACACTTTACGCAGACACACACAGTTCCAAGACACTTTACATAGACACACTGTTCCAAGATACTTTACGCAGACACACACTTCCGAGATACTTTACGCAGACACACACTTCCGAGACACTTTACGCAGACACACACTTCCAAGACACTTTACGCAGACACACACTTCCAAGACACTTTACGCAGACACACACAGTTCCAAGACACTTTACACAGACACACACTTCCAAGACACTTTACGCAGACACACACTTCAAAGGCACTTTACGCAGACACACACAGTTCCAAGACACTTTACGCAGACACACACAGTTCCAAGACACTTTACGCAGACACACACTTCCGAGACACTTTACGAGCCAGGGGACCTCAGATGGTGAAGATCACACTTGTGTTGATTGTTGCTTTAATCTGCTTCAGATGTAAAACTATCCAGTACTCAATGTTTAGGAGCAGTGACGAGGATGCTGCTACTATGACCGACAGCTGCCAGTCAAGCCGACAGTCCGACACCCAAGAAATGGAAACAAAACATCTGTGTCAGTCCCAAATGTAAGAAAATCAGATTCGGATGTCATTATAGGGGCCCACCTCAGGGAATCACTAGTACTTTAAGTGAGACTCATATCAGACCTAAACTAATCAATCTATCAGCATTTGTACAGCGCAGCCCTGTCTAAGGAAATCAGGGCACTGAGGGTGCCGTGTTTCTGTCGAAAAGCCAGGCCTTGAGTTTCATTCTGAAGTCCGCCAGTGAAGGGGTAGGTCATTCCGGGTCTTGGCCGCAATGAAGGAGAAAGAGCGACCCTCGCTGCGGCAGCGACGGATGCGGAGGGGTGTGCGAGGGCAAGAAAGGGTGGAGCGCAGGTGTCTTGCGGATAGGTGGAAGTTCAGTTGATGGTTGATTTAGGATGGTCCTTGGTCATGGAGAGCTCTGTATGCGTGCGTAAAAATCTTGACTTGGCATCTCTTCTGGATGGGGAGCCAGTGGAGGTTTCTGAGGTGAAGGGTGATGCGGTCCATTTCGGGAGGTCCCTGATGAGTCTGGCTGCAGTGTTTTGTGTGGTCCGAAGTTCTTTTGAGGAGCTGAGTCAAGATTCCGGCATAAAGAGACTTGCGATAGTCGAGGCGGCATTTGACAAGGGCATGCGTGACAGTCTTTCTGGTGTTGATAGGGATCCCTCTGAAGAGTCGGAAGAGCATGCATAGGGTGTGGAGGCAGAAGGAGGCGACTCCGTTGACTTGTCAATTTATGGTTAGTTGGCGGTTCATGATGATGCTCAGAATGTGTGCATGGTCCGTTTGTGTGGGTGTGTCTCCGTGCTTTGCTGCCCACCAGCTGTGGTCCCATAACGATGTGTTTCTTCCAGAGATCAGTACTTCGGTTTTGTCAGAGCTGAGTTTGAGGCAGCTGTCTCTCATCCATTTTGCCACATTGGTCATGGCGTTGGAGAAGTTGGTTGTGGCGATGGAGGAGTCCTCGTGAGCAACAGGATTAGTTGAGTGTCGTCAGCGAAGGATATTAAGTTGAGTCCTTAGGATCGGACGATGTCTGCGAGGAGGGTCATGTAGATGTTGAATAAGGTTTGGCTGAGAGATGATCCTTGTGATATGCCACAACTTCCAGACGGCCCTCAAGACACTACAATTCTGATTGCAGATGTTCCTCTGGTGTTTGTAGATCTCTCATCGAATAAGGTCATATATTCTGTTGAATTATTTTATTATCTCTGCTATTCCATCTCCTAAGCCCCCTACTCCTCCCTTCTCACTCCCTTTTCTTTCTCCCTCTTCTGAGATCTGAAAGTCCGAATGACCATGTTGTTGTAATGCACAGAGTTTAGAAGTGGAACCGTAGCAGTAGTTTAGCACTAGACAAAAGAATAGATGTACTTAAATATCTATAATGTATGTCTTATTAGAACATTGGAATGCTGAGCCCCCCATTGTACACAGTGGAGTGCTCTGGGATTCTACTGGCTTGTAGAAGTCCGGAGAGCAGCATTTCAATGTTGTTTTCCTTTCACAGCTGCTGCTGTGAACAAAGGCCTTTCGGAGCCCGAGGGGATTTAAATCCCCTTGGACGCCGAGAGGCCTTTGTTTTTACTAAACAAAGCATTCTGCCCTCTAGGGGCGGAATGTTCTCATAGCCTTGGAGCCCTATAAGAAAGGCTCTCCCAGCCATTAAAGGCCTGCTCCCCTGTTACAGGCCCGAGCGGAAGCCAAAGTATTAGGCCTTTAACACAGGAGCGGGCCTTTAATGGCCGGTAGAACCCGCTAGATCGGACTCTTTTTCTACAGCAGAACATTAGAATGTTGGGAGCTCCATTAAAGACAATGGAGTGCTCCGGGCTTCTAATGGCCGGTAGAAGCCAGGAGCACCAACATTCCAGCGTTTGCCTTTGTTCACTGCTGTTGCTGCGACCAAAGGCGTCACGGAGCCCAAGGGGATTTAAATCCTCTCATGCTCCACAGGGCCTTTGTTTTACTATTTAGAACAGTCTGCCCTCTAGAGGCGGAATGTTCTAATAGCCTTATAGCCTTTCAGAGCGGGCTATACCAGCCACAAGGGCTGCACCCTTGTTAAAGGCCCTCAGATTTGGCTCGGGCCTTTAACACTGGAGTGGGCCTTTAATGGCTGGTATAGAGCCTGCTACGGGTGGCTATTAGGCTACATTAGAACATTGGAATGTTTGAGAGCTCCATTGAAGACAACGGAGTAGCTCTGGATTTATAATGGTCAGTAGAAGCCCGGAGTGCCAACATTCCAATGTTTGTCTTCATCTTTTCCCCTGTTTAATTTTGGACATTCTACCCATAATGGGTGGAATGTTCCAATAGCCCCGGGCTAAACTGGCTGTTAAAGGCCCTCTCCTACGGCTCAGGCCTGTTACTTGGGTTCAAGGCCTTTAACACACGGCATCACCATCGGCAGCAAGCTATAGGGCTATATGATTTCTCCAAAGTACAACTCTTGTAACTGGATTGTCTGTGAACGTTCCTGTGAGATGTACATAACACCCCTTTTGAGTTGCAGAGTGAGGAGCATCTGTGTTTCAAACACCCCATACTAGGATATACCCAAGGACAGATGTAACAGGGGATGAGGCTAGACTGAATCATTTTATTTGCTGCTTGTTCTGTATCGGTCGCTTTCACCATTGTAAAACAAACCACACACTTTTGTTATCTTGTCCAAATCAATTGTATACGTGTCCGTTACTGTAATGACTGTAAAGTGTGTGAACTGTGTGTATGGAAAAGCAGGCAACCCACATGGAGGCACAGACATACCCTCCCTCAGATATGATGATTTACCCTGTGGCTGCGGTTAGGACATAATTTACAGAAAGATTTACAGGTGAGAATACGAGGGAAGTATCTCCAACTCGTGGTCTAATGTGGCAGGCACATGTGTTCAGGATCAAACGTCTCAAAGACAAAATTTAAAGATGCTGACCTTCCACGTTAACCCTTAAATAAAAATACTGTACATTTAGATAGAATCGATGAGGCCGTGTAAAACAGGTGCAAACATTGACTGCACACATTATAAATTTTTTTTATTTTATAGCATGTCCATATGGTGTGTGGATTGGAGCATGCATGTAATATATTAGTGTCACTCTGACATTTCGCTCAGAAGTATCATTCATAAACGGTGCACAGCAGGACATGCATTTGTGTTAAACCTGGGTGGGTGGTAGAACCATTTTTTACATATATGTTGATGTTTTAGCCATGATCAGTGAAACAAAACACCCTATAGTCAAAGATAAACATGTTTATGTTTTTGGCCATGAGGTGTATCTGTGGGTATTATTCCCCTCTGTTCTCATAGGGTGTCTCATTAGACTGGTTGCAAGACTGTTGGGTGGGAGGAAGACTTGGAAATTGAGGATTAGGGCGATCCACTGACGGGGATGAAGAGATCCTAACCTCGACGTGGCACGTGATGGTTTCGATGTGGCCAGTAAGTGCTGGAGTGAGGGCTGCAGGGTGCCTGGACAGTGTATAGCTGGTCAGGAGGTCAGAGAGTTAGTGGGGACAAATACTAGGAACCAGTTTGAGCACAATTGCTATCAACCTGTTTTATCTGGATTAAAGTCACCTGTTTGTGATGAAAGAGAGTGCTGTGTGTGTGTACGTGCATATCTGCATGTGTACATCGTCACTCCTACCCGCCCTGGTCCGACGCGGTAACCAGTACCGTTGCGCGGAGGGCGGGGTAGGGAGAGCCAGGCACTTCCGGGGGGCGGTTAGCGGTCTAGCTGTTGGAGCAAGCAGCTATTTCTTGAGATGTGTCAGCAACCACGCGCAGCAGACGCGCACAGCGAAAGCGCACAGCGGGCGCGCCAAAGGCAAGCCCGTCTGTGCCCGTCCGTGGCCATACGGGGCCTGGGGCCAGAAGCCCTGGTCGTGGCAGAGTCAAATACCATTATGATCGTCAGGAACTTCATAATCTTCGCCCCCATACCAAGGATGGTTGCAAACACAGTATTGCGGGTAACAGCAAAAGGGGGGGCTGTAGTTTCTGCCCATTTACTTTAGGAGGAGGGAGGGAGGAGGAGGAGGTTACTAGTAAGCTCACTTGCTGTTTACTGAACTGCCTATCCCTTAGGAAACATAGATTGGAAGTCTATGACCAGCTGGTAGATGGTCAGTTTGACCTAGTGTTTCTCACGGAGACCTGGGTGGATGAGGAGTCGGCCCCTGATATCTTAAGCGCGGTTCCTAAGGGCTATGGGATTAGCCGAATTGACAGAGGGGTCGGTAGGGAGGGCGGAATAGCGATTATTTGTAAGCACCCCATTCAATGCACTCTGGAAGATATCAACCTGACTGATAGTGAGGCTGGGGCCTTTACGATTAAGATGGACCAGAGTTA
Organism: Lissotriton helveticus; assembly: GCF_964261635.1. Taxonomy (NCBI): domain Eukaryota; kingdom Metazoa; phylum Chordata; class Amphibia; order Caudata; family Salamandridae; genus Lissotriton; species Lissotriton helveticus. The sequence goes on from NC_136071.1 coordinate 1,165,658,922, forward strand.
CATTGTAAAGGGGGTCCTTATTTATAAACCACCCGGCTTTTCCAAGGGCATTTCGGCAAGCTTGCTGGACTACCTTATGCAACCGGCACTGCGATACGAGAAATTCATGGTGCTCGGGGACCTCAACCTGCACTTTGAGGACAGTGCCTGCACCGTGGCCACTGAACTCTGTCATTAAATGGCCATACTGCATCTTAGGCTTAGATCCAACTCCCCTACCCACATAAAGGGACATCTGCTGGACGCCCTGTTCGCGAATTGGGAAGACATCATAGTCTACCCCCCTCTTCCTGTCACATGGACAGATCACTCCCTGGTCCCTTTTGCGATAATGCGTCCTGTATCTAAGCAACGAAAGACTGATAATAAGACGTGGGGAGATGTGGGGGCTTTTCGCAGGGACTTTTTAGTAATGCCCTGGTTCAGGGGGGCCCTCCTGGTGGTACAGATGCCGAAGCGGCATGTAAGAAGTTGGAGAGACGGTTTACGGAGGCTCTGGACTGCACGCCCCCTGGTCACAGAGGAAACAGGGCAGAGCTCAGAAATCTGCCCCGTGGTACTCAGACGCCTTGAGAGCAGCGAAAGCTGGGTGCAAACGATTGAAAAGACATTGGAGGACAGATTTTGCAGAACAGGGGAAAGAGCATTACAAAGAGGCACTTAGGGGGTACCATAGACTAATTAGAAGGGCCAAAGCTGCTCACTACCTGGAGAGAATCGACTCAGCCAGCAACTCTACTCTGGAGCTTTTTAAGGTCTATAAGGAGATATCCTCCCTTACTACTTTAACTGCACCAGCTATGGGCTCGGAGGAGCTTTGTAATCGTATAGCCGAGTTTTTCTCCGATAAAGTGGAGAAAGTATACTCCACCTTCCCTGAATCGGCCAGAGTAGGAGACGAAGGGACGGAGGAGAGAGAACTTGCAGAGGAGGGAGAGGGGCTGAAGAAATTTTTGATGCCCCTCCCGGAACAGCTAATTAAAATATGCCACAGCATCAAGTCTGAATCCCTTAGGGACCCGGCACCACCGAAAAGGCTGAGAGGGAGTTTGGAGTGCCTGGAGCCCTATATAAGGCATCTGGTGGAGATATCTTTTAGGACTTGTAGAGTACCCAGTTGCTGGAAGGAAGCTGTGGTTCTGTTGCTCCATAAGAAACCGCATATTGGTCTAGACCAACTAGACAATTTACGACCGATCTCACTTTTGCCGTACTTTGCGAAAGTGGTGGATGACCAACTGACGGCATACATTGAGGAATGTGGTCTCCTTCATCTCACCCAGTCTGGTTTTCGAGCACGATACTCTACTGAATCGCTCTGTTCTTCGTCACCGAATCCATCAGGCAATTTGTGGACGCAGGTCAAATGGCGGCCCTGATCCTCCTGGATCTAAGTGCCGCCTTTGACACTGTGGCTCACCACACGCTGGTGCAATGCCTGAGAAATGGAGGGGTGAGGGGTGATGCCCTGAGCTGGCTAAAATCTTTTTTGTCCGGGCGGTGCTTCCAGGTGAGACAGGGTGATCACTACTCTAGAGTCATCAAGCTGAGTCAGGGAGTGCCACAGGGATCTACCCTGTCCCCGACCTTGTTCAATCTATACGTAGCTCCAGTAGCAGAGATTGCTGATGGGTTTGGGTTTGGGGTCGTATATTATGCTGATGACACTCAGCTGGTGGTCTCCCTGACCCAGTCATCGGAAATGGCTGCCTCCAACTTCACGGCATGCCTGCAAGAACTGGCTGCATGGATGGCAATGAATTGCCTGAAGTTGAATGGTAACAAGACGGAGGTGCTTGTGGTGGGTAGGGCTTAGACGGTGTGGTCCTCGGCATGGTGGACCCAGAATCTGGGGACGACACCCACGCCCTGTGTGCAGGCAAAAAATTTGGGAGTATGGTTAGACACTAACCTCTCTTTTGACTATCAAACCAGGCGGGTGGCAGGCGCCTGCTTTGGGGTCCTGAAGGTCCTGCGGAAAACCTGAACCTACTGCCCACGGCGGCCAAGAAGACCATGGTCCATGCTTTTGTGACATTGCACCTGGATTTTGTCAACATTCTCTATCTAGGTGCGACAACCAAATGTTTGCTCCGTCTTCAGGGAGTGCAGAATGCGGCAGCCCGCTTAATCCTGAGGCGCCCAAGAAGGTCGTCTGCAAGGGCAGCTCGGGCGGCGCTACACTGGCTCCCGATAGTGGACAGTCATATTCAAGACACTTTGTGTATGTCACCGGATCCTGCAGGGGAGGGCTCCATCTTACCTGTCTGAGCTATTGACCCCCAATATCCCCACAAGTCAGCTGAGATCGGGTGGAGTGGGTCTGGTGTGTGTACCCATGGTCAAGAGAGCTAGTATGGGTGGACGGTCCTTCCGCCTACTGGCTGCTAAGCATTGGAATGCACTTCCGGTGGGTCTCCGGATAGAGGTCCAGGAGAGCTGCTTCAGGAATAACTTAAAAACGTACCTCTTCCCACGAGATAGGTAGGGTGGTGGTGGAGGGTAGCAGTATCTCAGCAACTTTACCGCAGCGCGGGGACACACTGTCTTTAGTGTAACCATTGCGCTTTATAAGTGTGCCTATTATTATTATTATGCATGAGTCCATGAGTATGCGTGCGTACTTTGTGTATGTACGTGAGTGCGTGGTGTGTGAGTATGAATGTGTGAGTGTGTGTGTGTGTGTGTGTGCAAGATCTGAAGAACCCAATGCAAAGTGTTAACTGCACATAGGCACAGGGTTGGATTGAGATTAAAAATCGGCCTGGTCACGCTAAAAAAAGTGGCCCACATTTGCATATTGCCTTTCCGCAAAACACTGCTTCGTCGAAATTTTATTAGAAAAAGGGGGGAGGAGCGGGGTTTAAAAAAATTCACAGATTAGTTTGCACTGGTGAAACACACCTGAAAACTAGTGAGGCCACTTTTGCTCAGGCCCCAGCCCCCGCTCAATATGCATTTATTAATGGGCCGGCCCAGCGAGAGAAAGGGAGTGACACCTCTGCCCGTTGATAAAAGGGAGGTAATGGACACCCATCTACCCACCGGGCCGCTGGCGGCATCGAACAACGCAGAAACAGCCAAAATCAGCCCCCAGGCTGCTGAAAAGCCCACAGCTGGAACTAGACGCCGGCCCCTCAGGCATTGCCTGAGTGCCCGCGTTACCAATCCGATGCTGCATAGGCACCAGGTGGCCTGTGCCAGCCACAAGGAGGGGTGAAGTAATAGGACTGGGTAAAAAAGAACCATCACAACCATCTTCTCAACATAAAACCATGCACACAATTTAACGAGGGTCTCCCAACCTGCGAAAACAGAAAAGTGGTCCATGGAGGTTAACTAAGGGGCGCATCTGCAACAAACCATCAGTTCTGATAAGCACAGGTAGTAATTCTGCATTAAGATTTTTTAATTAAAAGGGTGATGGAGAAAGGTATTTGTGTATTTTTTCCAAAGAAGTGTGATAAACAGGCTGAATTACAAAAGGAGAAAAGCCACAGTTTTAAATCTGCCCCGCCCAGGCTGCTTATATGACCTCGATTCTTCACAGGTGACCGAGTAACTGGCTATGAGAGGTAAAAACATGGGGCCCGATTCACAGAACTAACTTAAGACTAAATCCTAAATTTACTACTTTTGGTATTCACATAAGTTAGGACCCGATTCACAGAATGAACTTAATACTCAATCCTAAATTTACTACTATTTTGTTATTCACAGAATGCACTTACTACTTTTGGCATTCACAGAATGAACTTAAGACTCAATCCTAAACTTTCTACTATTTTGGTATTCACAGAATGCACTTAATACTTTTGGTATTCACAGAAGTTAGGATTGTGTCTTAAGTGTGTCTTAAGACAAACTTAGGACAGACTTAAGACAGACTTAAGTTAGGATTTTGTCTTAAGTCTGTCTTAAGTCTGTCTTAAGTCTGTCTTAAGTTTGTCTTAAGTCTATCTTAAGTTTGTCTTAAGTCTGTCTTAAGTCTGTCTTAAGTTTGTCTTAAGACAAACTTAAGACAAAATCCTAACTTCTGTGAATACCATAAGTAGTAAGTTCATTCTGTGAATGCCAAAAGTAGTAAGTGCATTCTGTGAATACCAAAATAGTAGTACGTTTAGGATTGAGTCTTAAGTTCATTCTGTGAATCAGGCCCTTAGCATTTTGTCTTAAGACAGACGTAAGTCAGACTTAAGGCAGACTTAAGTTAGGATTCTGTCTTAAGTCTGTCTTAAGTCTGTCTTAAGACAAAATCCTAACTTCTGTGAATACTAAAAGAAGTACGTTTAGGATTTTGTCTTAAGTTAGTTCTGTGAAGCGGGCCCATGGACTAGGGAGGAAGAAACCCCTGTTGTGCACAGTGCCTCTGAAAGCGTGGCGTGTGTCCCTCAAATAAAACACAAGAAACTGGTGCAGGTCGTCTGTGTTCACAGAGAGTGTCCATGTCACCCCTTGGAGGGTGGCTCCTCCCCCTTGTCTGAAACAGCTCATGCATGAGATATTTCCAGCTGTGCCCCATTTTTAATTAAACACTGTGCAGTATAGAATTGGCCAGCTGGAGCACAGGTGTCTCCTCTCCAGAAAGTTAATAAAGGGAGCTCTGAAAATGCACATGACAGCATACATATTTCAATAGAACAAGGGGTAAATGCATTTGATAAAAATGGGAAATTTGGGATTCTGCTTCCTTATGCAAAGCAGTTGGTGATAGAGAGGACCCTCATGTGGGAAGACCTCTGCCCCTCAATAGAACTGCATAACGAACAAGCATTGGCATAGCCTATATGTCTTGGCTCTAAAATGGCATTCAACAAGACATATGTAAAGCTCACAATCTTGGGATAAGTTTTTAATCGTAGGAAAACCATTCCAAAATGGCCGATTATGCTCATGCATGCATCTTTACTTATGAACAGATGTGCATTGCGACACGTACATATGGCAGCGTTGTAACACGGGCATATGGCAGCGTTGTAACACGGGCGTCTGTTTTTAATTTGCTGATCTAACATGGCGTATCGCTCTATTGGACAAGTAAAATTAAGAAAAAAATGCAAGGCAAGCCACACACATCAAGCAAAAAATGAAAAGGTGATGGATGGAATGTTTGTTTGAATTAATCTCAGCACCCGGCAACCGTTCGGGCCGCATCCCAAACCATCATTTTTTTTGCCCATTATGCCACTGAAGTTTGGACCCAGCAATATGCAAATCAAGACTGATTTGCTTATGGCTGGATTCAAACAGGAATGGCATGGTGAGCCAAAAAACGATGGATTTAGGCCCAGTCCTCTGTACTGGGGGTATGTGTTTGACATTGTTCAGCATTCTGTCTGTCTCTTGTTCTTACATACATCAAGCAGCCAGAGGTGGGGCTCTGGTTAAAATAACTACATAGATACAGCAGCCTGTTCTGTATGAGTTTACCCTAATTCCTCACATTTAGTGATATGTGCAGGGTAATCAGACTGCAAATATAGTGGCTGTATCGCATGAGACTAATCCATTTACACAATCACGGCACCTGTGCTCTATGAGAATGAACTCATTGGAAAGATATACAAGCATTTGCAATGCAATTGGTCTCGCGTTTGGGACCTTATATGTATATAGCAATGCAGCACAATAGCCTGGGTGCTGAAACGGCTACTGTTCTTTAGCATGGAGGGAAAGTAAGCACCAAACTGCGTGACATGCCAGGTATGGGACCACATGGAGAGAAATATTGCCTTTCAGCGGGAAATAGTCTAGTCCAAAGCTCTGTTTTTAATATAAAATCAGGGCCTTCGGTGGTCATATCCCTGAAAATACAAGATTTAAAAAAAATATTATTGTCTACAGGTGCTCACGGACGACATTTTCTATGGACTGGAATCTAGAGAATGCTAAAGTGATTCTGGTATTTTACTGACCTCTGCTGAAAGTTAAATAGAGGCAGGTGGCAAAAAAAATAAAAAAAAGCAAGTCCTTCAGCATAAAGCAATTCTGGTATTTTACTGACCTCTACTGGACGTTTTCTATCAAGACAGTTAAATAGAGGCAGATGAACAGATAAAAAGTCCCTACGTGGAAGCAGACAAGTCCTAGGGCTGATCTCCAGATCTCCAGATCCCACAAAGTACATACACATATAAGTATATACTAAAGTATTTACAAGAGGTCTCGAATGCTCGACCTAAAAAGGGAGGGGTCAGAGGAGCAGGATGAAGACATGTGTATCAGAAGAGAAGAAAGACACAGAGTCGAACTCAAAGTTGGTAGGTAACCTGCTTCTGTGTGGTTACCCCTATATACGGAACTGATTTATGACATCTAAGGTACAGACACAACACCTCAAAAGTAGTTTAAGACTTTTGTGGAAAAATTTAAGGAATACTCTAAAATTTAAAAAAATTGCACAAATGGAATTTTCACCAGTTTGGAAATTCTGCATGCTTAAATAAAGTGCAATGGTATGGTAGGGTGATATAGTCAGTATATCTCTTCAAAGAAATGCTGTGTCCTAAATATAGCTTACAAAAACATCACCGAGTTGAGTTACTAACAGAAAATAGAAACAAAGCAGACATGCTATTTATTAAGACATAGAGCCCCCTAGAGCCAGCTTCCTCATATTCAAGGAAGCTTTACTGCAGATGCTGTCTGCAGAACTGAAAGTTCTGTTTAAGGTAGGTGTTGCGTCCTGCTATGTAGTAAAAATGCCATTATATGCAAGTTGACACACCATAAAACATTTCAGAAAAGTTCCACTCAGTCCCTATCACTTGCAGAACTGCATGGAGCCCTAACTAGAAACCTGTGGAACTTCTGAAAATGTGAAACTTATTTTAGACAGAATAACCAACCTCAGACTGAACTCAGGCCCTCAGACACACTTGAACTAAATGAAGGAATGCGAAAAGGCGAAATAACCTTCCCTCCCACCTGTGCTCGGAGGAGTTTGTAAGCGTGCTTTTAAAATGGAACACGATGTATAGCGGCTGAGGTGTTAGAAACTAATAAATGACACGGGGCAATCTCCAAACCTAAAAACACATTTCCCATTCTTCATGGGAGCGGAGTGGACTGAAGCGTCGAGGAAAGAGGTGTGTTTATCTTTCAAAGCATCTGCTGTTGGTTCCGAGAGACGTGTCATCAAGTGGAGAGACTCTTGCAGAAGTCAGTGAAAGTGCAAGAAAATAAACCGTGTAAAGAATACCTCATCTTACATTCTCTTTCACAGAGCTCAAGGAGTGGCGAGCAGAAAAAGCAAGCATTTGCAATGCAATAGGACTCGCATTTATGCGAGACCTATTGCATTGCAAACCGAGAGTACGGGCGGGCGGGGAGGGCAGAAGGATGCAAAAAGGCACAGACAGTGGGTTTGCATGTGGGGGAGGGGCTAAAAATATAGTGCACTAAATATCACATACCTTACAGTCTAACACTCGAAGTAAAGGGGCCAGTAGCCATGGAAGGATACAAATGACGACATGGCATAATAAGGCAGGACTAACAAGCCTCATAGACAATCAGAAGACAGAATTTTCAAAAAACAATGACACAAGCCAATTAAAAAATATGGGCGGGGAGAGGGCGGAGCTGCCACTGAGCTCCCACTCCATACTAGATAACTGCATGCCTCGCGAAGCGTGTAGCGCATGCACGCTGCCGCTGTAGGCTCGACCTAAAAAGGCCGTACTCTTGCAGTGAATGGTTACACTCATTCCTGCATACCCTGTATGCGAGTGACCATCATGCACAAATATAGTGCACTGTACTGCACCTTCAGCTGTTCCAGGCACTTTACCAAACGATAAATGTATGAATAAAATATTACCAACCTGAATGACAGATAGGTCTGGAGCAGCTCTCATTTGAAACCTACAATACCCCAATGCACTAATCTGCAGATACAAATGGCAATTTCCTATTGGGATCAACAAAACAGCAACAGAGTCAGTGCCTTTGAATGAGTGCCCGGTCAGAATTTTTACACTAGAACAACATCAGTACTTTGGGCACACAGTATAGCGCTTATTTTCAATGGCTGACAGAGCGGGTGCCTAGTGAGTTTCACTCCTCGTGCACACAGCCCTGTAATTTGGTGCTATCGCGCCTACTCCTAACGCCTTAATGGAAGTAACCATGCCATGCTCTGGGTACCGCTGGCTTTGAAGATAGATGGGGCTTTACAGAAAGGTAACGTACTTGTAAGTAGTTTACACGTGCGATTCACTCTTATTCTTTGAAGTAACTTTACTATGTTTAGCTATCCACAAAATAAGAGTGTAAAGTTACTCAAAAGAGAAAGCTTAAACAGCTCCACCCCATAAAATAGGAGTGAAGCCAAATTTACAAGTGTAATTACTACTGCCAAAAAAGAAACAGAAGCAAATCCAGCACCATACATGGCCAGTACCTGATACTACAACGTCCTCACATAGAAAATATTTAGGGACACCATAGGAAATAATACTAAATGAAAACATTTCAAATAGTTAAAAATATTTAGGGAAACCACAGGAAATAACAGTAAATTAAAACATTTCAAATAGTTAAAAATATTCAGGGACACCACAGGAAATAATAATTCATTAAAACATTTCAAATACTTACAAATAATAATAAGTATCATTTAACATTAAAAAAAACTAAAAATAGAACACCTTTATTATTGAATTATAAAACAGTTTTATTCGGCCAGTCCTGCATCGCTAACAATCACCAATAATAGGAAATCTACAATGTTGCTTTGTTTGATGATGTCAGCTTGGGTTTTGAGGTGTATTGTGACATCAATCACTGACTAGGATCATCTTTTATGACGTAGGCACACTGTCCATGAGTTGTATCTTCTTGTCTTTGTTTGGGAATGCACTTCACATCTGTCCCAACATTCACAACCCACAGCCATTTTCTATCAAAGATGATGGAGCAGAGAGCATGTGCGGGGGCTTAATAGGTTCATGTGATGATACATTTTAGCGCGTTCAGAAGATTAACAGCTCGTAATATCACAGGACGCAATTTTGCAACTACAGTGAAATCTGTGGTAATACGGAGCGAGAGCAAATTTTCTGTCATGCAGAAGCTGCATCAATAAAGCAAAATTTAATAAAAAGAGAAATTAAGGAAATTGCGAGCGGGTATATATTGTAATGGTGTTGCATGAAATTAGAGGGCGGAGAGGTATTACAGGCATTTCTGATATCAATGGAGACGAGTGTTTGAAAAATATTTCATTTATATGGGGAAAAATGAGGCAGAGGCAGATTTCATGTATGTGCAGCTGGAAAATTGATTGTCAGAGAATAAGGCTTGCAGGAGTCAGCCGAAGCCTTTGGTGCCCTTGTGCGGGAGTTCTTCCACTGGGGTCCATGATTTGGGGGGTATTTCTGGCTACTTCTAGGGTCAGTTGTCCTTTAGCGAAGGTGAGTAATTCAGACATCCCAGATCACAGGATACCACCGTGTGTCACACAATATCAGCTCTCTTCACACGGTCACCTGGTTAACAGCCAATATCACATGGAGGTACAAAAGGGGGTGGTGATGGACGGAGCATCTGAACCAATCAAACACTCACACCCAGTCAAAAGATCTGGGTTTGATCCTTCACCGTTCTGTAGCCCACTCTGCCACCCCAGTTCGGACATGGCTATATGCAAATCAGTCTGACTCTGTGCCTCATGGGAACAGTCCAGCCCGAACTGCCAAGCCATGCCTTCCCTGGACCGGAAACAAGCTTCCGAGGACCGGTTTCTGGCATTACAGCCGTCTTCAGCCCGGCTTGCTTGAATCCAGTGGCAAAGTGAGCAAGGGACTCACGTCACAGGGAGAGCAGAACATGAGATGGAAACCCCTATTCACACTCAGTTTCTTGTGTTTGTAGACTCAGGGAATAAATGTACCCATTGGCATTCTAACAATTTCCCTTGACACAGCAGAAGGCTTCAAAAGCCTTTTGAGTGTTGTTTGTGGAGGGTAGAATTGTCTACATAGATATGGGTGAGCTTGAAACCCTGGCCCCTCACCAGGATCCACCTCTTTTAACGTCGCTCCATGGGTGGGGCGATCTGAATCACCTGCCCATTTCAGGCCCCGCCTCCTGCAAGACCCCGCCTCTTCATTCACACACTGATACACTTTTCAAAGTTGGTGGGTCTGAATGACTGCTGCTGCCGCAGGAATTCAATGGCCGGTTGCTCTTCCAAAAAGGTGTCTCTCAAAGTGTCACGCAGAAGGCCTAGAGGTATGACACGTAAAGACAGAAATGCCATACAAAAGCAACCTTAAAGCCTGTGAGCTCTAAGCCTGAATCGCCCTACCTGTACAGATCACTAAAATAAACCACGCACAGAAACTGAGGGGAATACAAGGGCATTATCACCGCTTTAGCTGGCCTTTTTCCCACTAAAGCAGCGATAATTTTATCGCCCTATTAGCAAGCTGTCGCTAACAGAAGTTAGCGACAGCTTGTAGGCGATAGCGACCGGTTTGGGGCCCGCTTTGCATGGCAGTGATATTTATTGCTAATGACATGCAAAGTGGGCGTACCCAACCTGTTAGAGACTGAAACCAGTCGCTGACATCGCTATCGCCTATTATCAACGCAGGCGAAGCGATAAAAAAATTTGCGCTAAGCGCGAATATCGCCAAAACCTAACGCCTGCTCAGACCAATTCTTAACCTGTATATCTACTGGTAGGTGGATATTCAGGCCTATTGGCAATGATGCCTGAATATCGCTGGATTTCGAGCGATATTCACGCATTGAGCCGCTATCTCCAAATATTTTATCGCATTTGAGATAAACGTTGCTAATAACAAGTTATCTCTGCGATAAAATCCGGCGATAAAAAAATTATCACTAAGCTCATTTAGCAATAATTATTGCTATTTGTTGCTAATATGCCCCTGAGTCTCTAGAGGAGACGTTGCAGGTGCCACTGCCCTTGCTCACATCATGCACTCACCAGGAAGACATGAAAGAGACAGACCCTGTCCTGATTAGGCCAATGGAATATTTATGTAGTCAAGGAAAGCACCAGATGGTGGGTTGCCAGAGATCCCTACAGGATGACTCGCGAGAGCAGTCTAAGTGTGAGGTGAGATACACTGTGGACCACAGGAGTGGCGGCTGGATGAGTAGTCTGAAGCACCAGTTAGTTAAGGGTTTTGGGAGTATCAAATACATAGAAAATACTCTCCCTAATCCCATGCCTGATTTCCTTCAAACAGATAAGAAAAGTGTGGAACAGAATTCCTTTAACCGGAATTGCTGAGATGATAATTGTTAGCATGATGTAGCTGCATACACGTATAGTCATAGTTTATGTATTATTTGATGATAGCAGCGGAAAGTAGTTTTGTTATTTATATATAGGTTAAGTTGCACAGTAGTTAGAGAAACCACACTAACGCCATTTTGTATTTGTCGACTCGGGCCTGGGTAGTGCTCACGTGTTGTTTTCCTGTTACTGGGCAAGCCCCAATTAGTTGAGTTGCAAGACAGCTGAATTCATGATGTTCTCTCTGCTCTAAGGTCCCAAGGTTGCATCTGGCTTTAGAGGTGATAAGCACATTCTTGCAGGCGCCGGGCAGTTACTCCCCTGTACCGAGACGAAAGGGAGTTACCCTTTCTGACCTCCCCCATAATAGCAGAAACAGACTTCAGAGCAGGCTTTGTGTGCCATATATGGTTCTTCCTTGAGATCTCGGACCTATTGGTAGGTTGCCAAATATGGTTATTTCATGTAATGTAACTAGGGTATAAAGCATTTGTCTCATGTGTAAATCGTCAGTCTTCTCGGCGCACTGATTGGGTGTGGACGAGGGGGCTCCTCTGCGCAGAGCCTTTTTGTTAATAAACGATTGCCTTTTCTTCACTGCCAACTGACTGGTTATTTGGTAATAGTGGTTTGGCTATTGGTAAGTGTGGCCCTTAGGATATTTTTCCAGTACTACAAAAGGAATTAGGGAAATCAACCCGAACAACTCTCAGATGTCCTAGGTGTGGAGTGGAAAAGCAGAGATGGAAGTAAGGAAGGAAATGCTGATGGCAACAGTCCAAGAGAATGTGGTATAGGAAGTACACCTATAAAAGTGACTTCCTTGTGCTAGATGATCTCATAACGTGCCTTGAAGAGGGTTTTTGAGCGCTAGAGAAGCAGGAGAAGGATCCAGCACACTACTTGGGACAGAATATCATGTGTTGCAAAGAACAAGTTTCAGAAAACAGGAATAAGAGGCAATGCCCCTAAAAAAGAGTAAAGTGCGTTTGCAGAATTCCCTCCAGATCTAAGAAACATAGGGGCATATTAGCAAGGGCAATATCGCCGCTTTAGCGGGACTTTTTCCCGCTAAAGCGGCGATAGTTTTATCACCCTATTAGCAAGCTGTCGCTAACAGCAGTTAGCGACAGCTTTTAGGCGATAGCTACAGGTTTGGGGCCCGCTTTGCATGTCAGTGATATTTATCGCTAATGACATGCAAAGTGAGCGTACCCAAACTGTTAGCGACTGAAAACAGTCGCTAACACAGCTATCGCCTATTAGCAAGGCAGGCAAGGCGATAAAAAAAATTGTGCTAAGCACGATTATCGCTAGATTCTAACGCCTGGTAAAAAGTTGACTTACTTGTATAGTCAATGGGGGGTGGATTATCAGAATAAGCCCCCATTGGCGTTAATGCGAGAATATCGCTGGATTTCCAGCGGTATTCTCGCATTTCGCTGCTAACGCTGGATATTTTAGCAGAATGGAGAAAAACATTGCTAATGCATGTTTTTATAATGGCTAAGAAATGGTCTGAGCAGGTGTTAGTTTTTGGAGATATTCGCGCTTAGCGCGAATATTTCCATCGCTATGCCTGTGTTGGTAATAGGCGATAGTGATGTTAGCGACTGCGTTCAGTCGCTAACAGGTTGGGTACGCCCACTTTGCATGTCATTGGCAATAAATATCGCTGACAAGCAAAGCAGGCCCCAAACCCCTCGCTATCGCCTACAAGCTGTCGCTAACTGCTGTTAGCGACAGCTTGCTAATAGGGCGATAGTATTATCGCCGCTTAGCGGCCGAAAACGGCCGCTAAAGCGGCGAAAATTGCCTATCGCCCCCCTTGATAATATGCCCCCAGATGCTGTATTCCTTCCTAGAATAGTTTAGCCACAAGTTCCGTCTTTTGTTTACATTTGAGAGGCTGCTGTGTACTGCGGCGGGTCTACTGCCGTAAGGACACAACCTGCAGCAAACAATTAGTGGCGCCATAATGAAACAATTAGTCATTGCTGCTTGTCGTCTCTCCGACAAACAATGGAGCGCAGAGGTTAACTCCAACCACTGGAACATGAGAGATAAAGGGGCAAAATAAATTACACCGCTTCTCCTGGGCTCAAGAATCACAGGAGCCACCAACGTGCCCGCCATCACGGCTTTTAATGGAATAAAACTTAAAGGTATATCCTGTGGTCCAAAGCAGATGCTGAAGCTGCGGAGCCGTTTCACGTGTCTTAATTCTACATACCCTAAATGACCTCTGTGCCCTTAAGTGTTGCTTCACCCACCAGGAAGGCATCAGTGGTCTTGTCTTGACCAAGGCATCTAACTGGGTGAATGATTTTTGAGCCACAAAATTATAACATCAATGGGTTTTTGTAATGTAGGTGAATGATGCCCAGTCACCTATAAGATGGCGCCTCCTTTTTTAAAGTCTATTATGCCACGGAGCGTGTTTGCACAGTGGTGAAGGAAGGGGGCGGGCCTGATGTGACATGTGTGCAAACACATCCTGTGGTGTGTTTTAAGTTGGAGGATTAAGTCCCCTTGAATCCTGAGGGTCCCTGGGGGCCAACGAGCCCACCAAGGTACCTCCAGTAAGCGCCACAGAGTTGCAATGCAGAGAGATGTAAAAAGGAGCGTGGCCTCTGAACACCTCTCTGCAACGCAGCCCTGTGGTGCTTTCTGGAGGTACCTCGTGGGCTAGTTGGCCCCCAGGGACCCTCAGGATTCAAGGGGACTAAATCCCCCAACTTAAAATGTGCCACAGGGCGCATTTGCACACTTGTCACATCAGGCCCCACCTCCTCCGTGTACCACTGTGCAAACACGCCCCGTGGCGCATTTTAAGTTCTGATGTTGAAAAGTGAATGCCCCCTTACCGGCCCCACAGTGTAGTGGATCAAGAAAATGGGGTGGTTGTCAGCTCCCTAGTATTTAAAGAGGTCACAGGATATAATACACAATTTTTTATTTTTAAACTTACTTGAATCCTGGTTAGTAACATAGATTGATGTATACATTCTCTTAAAAGATAAGCACAACTTTCTCCTTCTTCACAACTGTGAAATAACTGTTTATTCAGTTTTTACTGGGCTTACCTAGCAAGAAAACGGTGAAAAAGTTTGAATACCCCTTTTTAAATGAGGCTGATAAGGATTTCCTTGTCAAATACTGTTATATACAGAAAAATATTCATAAGCAATCAGCGAGACATACATTCTGCAGTGATTGCCATAGCATGAATCACATTTTGAATCTTAAAAACATTTACAGCATTTTGGGGCCATTATTTCTTCATAATATATAATAACCTAACACATTCTATGTGCTAATCTAGATGAAGCTATGATTTACTAGAAACCCTCCCTCCGACATAGGTTGATCACTATAGGCCTAATTATGATGTTGGTCGGAAAGTCTCCAATGTCCGTCCGCCGTATGATGAAGAAGGTGATCGGAGTTTGAACCGGCCAGGGATTCCGACGCAGTTCCAATGGGCTCAAGGAGCCGGAAAGCCATCATAATCCCTTAAAGACAGCGTTTCTGCTGTCAGGATTTTGATGTTGGTTTCCGGCACCCAATCCATGTCGGCCTTTCCTACATGGATTGGCTTTCGGAAACTGACTTTGGGGGCCACTAGCAGGACCCCCTTCCCCACTGGCCATCGCATATGAACCTGGGGAGCACCCAAAATGCCCCCTAAAGATCCCTGCACAGTGAGGTGTCTGCCACATGGTGCAGGGATGTTTACAAACTTCTATTTTTCAATGGATGCTTGCACTGCGGGTGGTTTCAGCCTGCCACACAAACTTCCATTGATGGTGCAGTCGCAATCTAATGGGGTTGTCGGAATCGCTCACCTATGGTCAGGCGGTTCCTTTCCCGAAACGGTGTTGGTCGGAGGCAACTCCGACCGACAATATAATGAGGGCCCATATATGGAAAAAACCTTCAATTTCTGCAAATTCATTTTTTGCAATTATAGCCAACTATGATTACTCCAAGGGCTCGCAAGGAAGTTATGAATATTTTCAGGACACCTCAGGTCAAGAAGTAGCAAAGGTGGCGTCACTTTACACATGATCCACTGGAAGTTCCGCCAGGCTGCAGGTAAAATCACTGCCTATTTTAACACGCCTACTGACATGTTTGTGCTGTGAGATTTAATCTAAAATCACAGCCTTTATTGTGTTGGTTCAGGTTTCACTGTTGATAGGGAGAGGCTGCATAGGGAGGCAATATCTGATCATTTCAGCCTCCTATAAGTTTTCTGATTTTGTGTGGCAAGGTGTAGTAAAGAACTACAACCCTGCCTTTTCATGGCCATTTCCTGCTCCAAGCCATTCCTTCTGTGGGAAGTCCTATAAATGGAAACAATAGGTAAGGTAAACAGGCGACTCCCTCCCACAATCACTGAGTCAGGGAGCATTGCTGGGCGGGCCGAGCAGTAGTATAAGAGGCACGAGGACTTACTAGCCGATCAGTAACTTTGCTAGGGGGAGGGAGCAAGGCACTCAGAAGAGGATGCTAGAGGCAAATGGCGCCAGTCATAGCTTTGTCTAGCACAGGCCCTTGGGTAGTAGTAACAGTTTGAGACGGCGGCAAAAGGCCCTTGAGGCTGACTCCAAATTTCACAGCTTCACACAACCCTACCTTTCAGCAACACTCTACGTTGCATAAAATTACAATGTTTTCTTAAAATATTAATTGATGGCTGTTGAAGGGCAGTCATAGGACTGTCATTCACTTCAACCAGAAATAGGTAAATTTACATCCTTATGACGTCATTGGGGACAGTAGGTGTCAACCCAAGGTATTCATTGAGCAACGCATCGCATTCTGTATTGTGTATCTCAATTGAATTAATGAGAAAAGGGAAATACTGACCCTACTATTTTTTGATTTTTCCCATCATTCTCTCTTTAAAGGGGGTCCTCAGCTGAACCAAGTGAAAAATCTCATTTTAACCTACTCTAATCTCCAATAGTGAGTGATGCCCTAAGGACATTGAATTACCATCTTTTGGAAGAGGCCAATTATGAAATGGCCTAGATGTCTTGGAAAAACATTTTTCAAGCATCTGCAATTATTGAGCAAACCATTGCCATTTCTTAGAAGCTTTTCATGGTAGGCCCTAACACCTTTTTAAAAATTAAAAAAAAAATCTTTAAAATTTGCTTCTTACTACAGTTAATAAATTATGAAAGATCGGTCGAAGAAATTTGCCTGGAAGTCACCAATACAGGGTGGACTCACTACAGGGGCAAAACAGAAATTGTTTTGCTTTCCTGTATTTGTGCATGTAGGTGCCACAAGTACATCACTTGACTATTAAAAGATGCCAATCAAGCCAGTGAGTTGAGTGGAACTGTAGGAATAATGCGTTGCATCATGATATGGATGTAGATTCCACATCTCTTCGATTACAGAAGGACTCCCCGTCAAGGCGTCCAGATAGACAGGCTGCCAGCGGTCCTTGCCCGACTGCAATTGGCTGCAGAATTGCAGGGTTTGAGTAATAGCAATTCCTCGTTTGTTATAAATTCCAGCTGCGCTTTCTCCCTGGGACTTGGTTATTGCACAAAACGAGATATAAGACAATCATTGTTCAATCTAGCCGAGGTCACCTGAAAGGGCGATTGCTTTTGTGAGGACCTGGACATAGATTCTCAGAGCCAACTATCCTTCTCCTAAAAATCAAATGCTGGTGCAGTTAACCTCAATTTGTTCTCTGCATTGTAGTGATTAATTGTTATGTTAAGCATGGCTTCCATAAGAAGCCTTTATCATTTACACAAGACTCTAAATCCTGTAAACTCACTGCTATGACATAGCAACAGTTGATAACAAAACTCATTACCCATTGCTGCTACATCAAAAAAAAAATTCTAGTACAGGCTGGCGGGTTCTCTGAGAGCCTGTCAGTGCAGAGCTGCTTTGAATGAAAGCAGAAAGCACAGCTGAAGGAGGAGGAAAGAAGGCAGGGAAGGTGGTGGGGTTGGTTTAGGATGGCAGGGAATGGCTTTTTTTCACATTAGGGACAGGGAGAAGAAGTCATATTATGTATGTCTGCCCCATTACACCTTTGCATCAGCCTAGCAGTTATAAGCACTGCCACACATAGCATAAAATCAAACTCTAGTAACTGTGCATTACTGGGATGTTTTTCATCTCGTGTTCCGAGTGACATCATAGACAACTCAAGCGTGTCACTCTAGTTGTCTAATTCCTGCCAGGCAACACCCCTTAGTGAAAAGCAAGCCCATAAATCACAGTTCTCTATCTACAACTCTGTACATTATGATAAAATCGTCAAAGTCTCAAACTGCTTGGAAATACCCTCACTCAATACTGGGTTATTCCGAAAGTTTCCGTATTCGGTCTGGTGATTGCAACGCTACAAAGATAATCTTCACACCGAGGGGCCTATTATGATGTTTTCCGACTCACATCGTAGGTTTAAGATCCGACAGCCTTATTATGATAAAAGCTGTTGGATTTGAAACCGGCCGGTCGGACCAACTGGTTTCCTACGGGCTTAAGGAGCCCGTCGGCCAGACGGAGGCCACTCATAATCCTCTATGTACGGCGTTTACGCTGTGGGGATTATGATGTTGCTTCCGACAGGCTTTTCATTTTGGGCTTTCCAACATGAAAAGCCTGTTAAAAAGTGACTTTGAGGGTCCCTAGCAGGGCCCCCATGCCTCCGCAGGCTCCGATTGGGGGTCTGAGGGGCACCTATGGTGCCCCACTGTAAATCCCTTCACTGTGTGCATGGTGCCTGTTACACGGTGCAGGGATTTACACAAACTCCAATTTCTCCATGGGAGCTTGAGCTATGGCCGGTTTACGGCCTCAGCATCAGCATGAGCTCCCATAGGGAAAAGGGAGTATGCAACCGCACCATGTGCAGTCGCATTGTAATGGCAGAGTCAGGACCGCCGACCGGAGGTCGGTCAGTTCAGAGACCGCATCCGCCAGACATCGTAATCAGGCCCAAAGTGGTGAAGACATTACTGCATTCACCACTGCAGGGGATAGCCTGACGTTTCCATTAAGAGAAAATACCCATTAACAAGACAGGCTAAGAGTTGATTCTGAAGTGCTTAACTATGACTAAGCTTACTGCTAGTCATATGTTTGGTTACACAATTCTCTCTTTCATGATTATAATTGATATTCAGATCCAGTATTTTAAAGATATACAATATATAGAAAACAATTGATAATCACTAATACTATTGGATATCACAAGCACTTCCATCTCTTCTATGGGGACTTTGGGGAGATCTTCAATCGTAAGTTTAGTACATAGTAGTAATCATGGGAGAAACAAGAGGGAGTGGTAGGAAAATGGGAAATATCTACAACAAAAGGAGAGGGGTATAAGGAAAAGAAAGGTGGGGTTTAGGAAGGGACAGGCTATGACAAACACCCACCCACAGAGGAGTAAGCCCATTGCTCCCCACAAACTACACTACTAAAATTACTACACATTTAAAGGTGATAAAACAGTAGTAAATGTACTCAAGCCCATTTTTTAACTAAGTCAAGCACCACACATGACCACTTACTTGTGCTGCAATTCATTTGCATAGAAAATATTACAGAGCCTTATAATAACACCTGTTAGGAAATAATGTTACATAAATCAAATAAACTCACTTTCAGCTTAAACAAGTTGGGGATCCCATGCTGTATTGGAAGGATTAGTCTGACAAAACAGCCTGACACTGCACAGGTTTGAGAGTGTGTTCTTTTCTTCAGAAATATTGTTTGGGGAGCTGGAATGGATATTATGGGCACATACACAGTGAATGCACTACTGCCGCCTGGGCCTTGGGGAGACCTTGGTATTGCCTTGTAGAAGATAGATAGATAGATAGATAGATAGATAGATAGATAGATAGATAGATAGATAGATAGATAGATAGATAGATAGATAGATAGATAGATAGATAGATAGATAGATACATTAGCAATTATTTACATCTTTAATTATTAAATATTTTATTATTTGAAAATGAAATGAAACATTTAATTTAATTTAAAAATTAAATTAAATCACATTTTTACATTGTTTTAAAAAATAAAAACACATTCAAATTCATTCATCAGATAACTGTTAATGAAATGCAATACAGATAAAGTAAAAATGTAAATGTTACTCTGGGTGGGATTATTTTTAATTAAGGTAACATTACTTATAAATGTAATAAATATATTTCAATGAATCAAATATTTAGCACACATTTACCTTGATAAGTTAATGTGCTGGAACATGTTATTTTATTGGTTCTGTGTTAATAATCAGTATTTTTAATTATTTTACATTACATTTTATATTCAGATACTTTTAACTTTAATACTTTCCTTACAGCTTTCAATAAGGACATCTCTGCCACAGTGTGAGGAATCCCCACCTTCTTGGGCAAAGTTACTACTATCAAAGCAAAGAACTGTTTATTCGTGGAAACCCTGCATTTTAGCCACATTTTGCTGTGTCCTGTTGAAAATTATTAAAGAAGTCAAACTTTTCCTGTAATATGGTATCATAATGAATGTTAGTCTTATAATGGATAAGCTAGTATATTAGGTAAGTAAAGAATTTTAGATTGTTGGAATTGATTACATTCTCAGAGACTATTAACAATATAAAGTAATGACACCCACTAAAATTATGAATAGTGATGAGTTAGTGCGTCCAATACAGGGCTGCCTTGACTAGGAATCTTCTTGAAGTGGACAGGAGAATATTCTCGAGTAATAGATTACACCTAAATTATGTCTGAGCATCTTTATAATAAAGTAGGAATCCATGGGCAAGTGTAGTTAATGTAGTCTTAGAGTTACAGACAGCGATGTAGCTCAGGGCCAATAATCACTGGTATTGGCCTTCTTCTCCAACATTCCAATGCTTGTTTTTCTGTGTTTCTTCCTCTGCCAACAAACCTGCTTGTAATGCATGCAGCCTCGGACCATAGTGCAAGGGTGCCTGTGTTGGTGCTAGGCAGCACACAGCGCACCAGGACAAGGAGAGACCAGAACTGAGGCATATCTTTTTAAATATGGGGCGTTTCTGCTCCCTCCTCTTCACTCAACACGTCTCAGCAAGTGCCCTTGCTGTCCTGTGTTGTGTGAAATAATAGTAAATGGGCCCCAAAGAAACTAACAGAACATTGAGCTCAACCCATAGGAATGAGACACGTTACAACACAAACATTGACAACGCATGCCTTTACAACGCATTTTTTACATCGCAACATCCATTACAATGCATGATTTGACAACGCATGCCATCACAACACATTTTTAGAAACGACATTTACAACACATTCCATTACAACGCATACCACTACAACGCATAATACCTTTAGGGCAACGGTAGGGTAAGTGTTGGATAGTGTAGGGATCAAAATAACTATTCCCCATTACTTACCTTGCAATGCGTTGTCATGGCATGAGTTTTAGTGACATGCGTTTGTAATGGCATGCGTTGTAGTGACAATTGCAATTTTTTTGCGATTTCTTGATATTCCTTAATTGCGAAATCGCAAATTGCGTATTTGCAATTAAGGAATACTTTCCCATTCATTTCTATGGGCCAGGAGGCCCGTAGGAAGGATAGGGAATTTATTCTCAATTTGCGATTCGCAATTTGCTAATCGCAAATTGAGAATAATTTCAAAGGAGCAGGGGTGTCCAAAGGACACCCTGTTGCATCCCTGAAATAAGCATGGGTGCACATGTGGTGCACATACATGCCCAAAGGGCATGTATGTGCGTCACATGGCACTTTGAAAAATGCAAAAATGGGCATTTTTCAAGAATTTCGCAAATTACCACCAACTTGAAGTTGGTGGTAATTTGCAATTCCTCAGGGACAATTAGCAATTTTTTTTAGCTTCATACATTGCATTTAAGGAATCGCAAATTTTGCGATTCCTTATTTTGCACCGGATTTTCATTCATACATCCCATTTAGCAAATTTGCATTCGCAAAGGCCGAAATTCTGCGAATTTCGGCCTTTGCGAATGCGAATTTGTATGATACATATACATATACATATGTTACCTATGGATCACAAGGTAACCATTCAGTCACATTCAGGAAAGGAACATCAGGGAAGATCTTTTTTTTATATGAGCCTAGGTCAGTCGATCCAGGGGAGGCTCCCCCGTTAAGGCGGAGGAGCGTTGTCCTACTAAACAAATTGCCCCCAGATATGGAAAAATAAAATGGTATTAAAGTTAAGTTATTACCATTTTATTTTTCAAAACCCCATCCAGGGCAGAGCATCAGAATGAGGGGCGGAGCTTTCTACTTTCTGTTGCCGTCAATCAGCCAACAAGTACCGTAAGGGAAAGTTGAAAAGAACTTTGAAGAGAGAGTTCAAGTGCAGGGCACTTTAGGTTTAAGGTAAACATATATTTTGGCTTGCCATCTTGCGACCGCCAACCAGAAATGTGCAGTTTAAACCGCATTATGCTCCCATGCCCTCGGGAGCGGCGAGAGATGCCGCTCCCTCCAATCCTGGCAATGCTTCCATTCTGCATGAAAAGCAGCACCAAGATTGGTTACTGCAGTTTCCTGGTCCCGTGTTCTAACCTGCCGGCCTGGACGCAAGCGAGAATGACGTCATGCCAGGAATGAAGCGAAGTGTAATTTTTTTATTTATATATGAATTAACTTTTATTTGTTTCCTCCTGCCCCACTACCCTCCTTACATGCCAGCCGCAACGGGTCAGATCCACCGCATGTGATAGAACACACCATCGCAAACCTGTGAGGTCAGCCAAAAGTAGGAAACTTTAAAAGAGTAAAATTACTCAACCCAAAAGTGGTTGGTAAATCATTCAAGCCCATTTTGGAACACACAAACCACTGCAGTAAATCACAATTGCTCAAAAAAGAAGCATGCAAGACCCACCAAGATGAAAGACACCACTAACCACAACTTTTTGCACATCACAGTCGCACCCTATTCGCATTTATCTCAGTTAGACCTGTCTGGCCCTTTGCGTAGTCCCTCCAATTTCTTATTTATTTTGTTCCCTTTTTGCCCCTCATACCTTTATTCATTTTTGTGTCCACTAGATTTTTCAAGGTGTTGGTCTAGGGGATAGGTGCTCTTTCGCCCTTATAGTTTTTCACCTCAGGCCTAGAGGCCTGTCCTGACAGGAATTTCCTTGGAGTCATAAAATGGTGGCTACCAACTGTCACAACTGTCATACCTGGAACCTGTCCCATAGGATAGAGTAGGGCATTCCAGAACCTTCTGGTCCCTTCTGGACCTCTGAGGGTCAGCCTATATAAGGCAGAATGTTGGTCAGCCATTTTGTCTTGCAGTGTAAAGTCCACATTTGTAAAGCGCACAATCACCTGTAAGGGTCTCTAGGCGCTGGGGGGCCGTCGGGAAGATTAAGCGAGCTATTGCCCAGAGTCACATGGTGCTGGGCTAACCTGCCGCCGGAGCCGGGGATCGAACCGTGGTCCCCAGATTCCAGCGTCAGTCGCCCTGGCCGCGGCGCCACACCTTTTCCTAGTGTAAGCTGGCTGGAGTTAAGGCAGGAGTATAAGACGGGGGTAGGATCATCAGAGGGTTGACCTCCCATTGTAGGGACGCTCCTTACTGGTTCACCACCCTTCTACCCTTATAGTCGTTGTCCTGACCCTGCCTGTAGGGGATCCTGAAGACCCTGGGCACCTGTACTCATCTGGTCCCAGCGAAAGGCGTGGGTGAGGGAGGTTGTACCTGTGGGAAGCCCACTGACCAGTGAAGAAAGAGGCTCTAGTGCAGAGTTTGAGGAAAGGGACTCCTGGATACTTCCATCGGTAGCCAAGGGGACTGTGAGCAAAAGAGGAGTCATCAGACATTTTAATCAAACCTTTCTTCCCCCAACTCCCCGTTACCTGGGGTAGCCCCTTGTCAAGGAGTAGTCGGATTGACTGGATTGGGGCTAAAATTGTGTGCCTGGCGAGGCGTCACCGAGTGTACTGGCCGCCTGATAAAGTCCGCTCTCATCACTCTTTCCTTCCCTGTCTCTGATCAGCGCCGGCCCTGCTGTCTGAGCGCGTCAGTCGGAGCGTGTGGGCGGGACCGGAGGAGGTAGTCCTGCGAAGTTGAGCAGGCTCTGGCCTGAGCCGCTACTCTCCCACGCATGCCCGGTCGAGCCGCTTCCCTCAAGGAAGGCGGAGGCGGAACCAGACAGGGAAGCGCCAGGAGTGTAGCAGCGGCTCGTATTTGTTGTTGTGCCTTCTTTCCCCCGCTTGAGCGCCACACGGAGGAGCTGGCTTGAGCGGGAGGGGAGAGCCGAGGAGCCCCCAGAGGCTGGTGAGCCACAGTGTGATTCGGTTCCTTTTCCTTGCCGCCCCCGGCGATCAAAGACACAAGCCAAGCAGATTCTCTACAAGTAAGGAGGAGGTCGAGAGGGGGAAGTTGTCCTCTTTAAGTAAACAAAAACAAAGGCAGAGAAGCAAGGCCTAGTATTTATTTAAACAAAGGATCAAGCCTAAATCGTGCAGCGCCCATAAAGACTTCCATAAGGGTCTACACAGATTGTTGTTTCCTACTGGCTATATAAATATTGGTACAGTGCCTGCCTCGTGACAGTTCTCCAGAAGAGCAAGTCCTTAAATAAGGGAAGTGTGGAGGGTTAGCCAGTACTTCCTGACGTTGGTGGTGGAGTGGGAGTAAATGTGTTAACCATTCTTTTAGAGGAGTGCAGTCATTGCTCCCTGGGAACTTCTGTAATGTGATGTAAAGTTAGAAAGCCAAATAGTGAAAGAGTTTTGGCAACTTTGAGGAACTTAATAATCTCATGATTAAATGTAATGTACTGAGCTGTAATTTCTGAAGACAAGAAAGCAAAGAATATTTTTATAAACAAGCTCGTATTTTTCCAAACAGTGGTGTAGTGTCATTTTTGGGTGATATTGCATTGAATTACTGCGGGGTGGCTTGCAACCTTTACACATGTGCCTCTGTTGAATTTGCCTTACCCTAGGCCAGGCTACCCTAGGTGACCTGACATATTTAGGTTCCAACAAGTTGGTGTCTAGCGGTGGGATGTTGACTGTGGTTGCAACTACTCTGCAGTAATTGAGTGTAATCCACTAACCTACACCTGGAGTTTTCTCCTAGCGGCCCTCCTAAGTTTTACTTTTGCTTTTTCCAAATTTATTCCTGGTGGTAGGGTGGAGGTAGCTTCAGGTTGCCCCTGCAATTCTATTCTTTTTGTGTGCTTAACCTTGTGTTGCCTGTTGCAAAATGGAATTTGCACTGGAAAAACTGGACACTTATTCATTGGCCCAGCTAAAAGATTTCTGTCAACAAATGGGAGTGTTCTTTAAGCGTGGTGCCAAGAAGGGGGAACTCCAGACCAGTTTGAGGGCTTGGGGGGAAGCGCGCAATGAGGAGGAATCGGACAGAGGTACTGTCATTGATAGGACTGCGGAATGTCCCCCGGGGGTGGGTGAGATGTCAATCAGCCCCAAGGCAATCTCACGGGAGGGCAGCAGTGTGTCATCGAGAGGGTTGTCAGAAACCGAGTTAGCTGACAGGAGAGAGGAAAGACTGTTCAGGTGGGAAATAGCAATGGAGTTGGAAGAAAAGAGGGAGGATGCTGTTCTCCTCCAGGAAACTGGTCAGTTGTTTGTTGATGGCCTTTTCGATTACCTTCGCGGGAACGGAAGCAGGGAGATGGGTCAGAAGTTCTTTAGGTCCTTGGGGTCCGCCTTGGGTTTCTTGAGTAAGGCGTTGATCTCTGCGTGCTTCCAGCTCTCCGGGAAGGTCGAGGTCTCAAAGGAGATGTTGATGGGTTTCTGGAGATGGGGTGCGATGGTGCTGCTGGCTTTGTTGAAGATGTGGTGTGGGCAGGGGTCTTCCGGGGATCCGGAGTGGATGGTGTTCATTAGCTTGGTGATGTCGTCGTCGTTGATGTTGGTCCAGTAGAGCAGGCGGTTGGTTCGGGTGCACAGGGTCTCAGCGGTTGCCGGGGTGGTGATGGCGTCAAAGCTGTCGTGGATGTCTGTGATCTCGCGATGGAAGAAGGTGGCCAGCGAGTCGCACAGGTCTTGTGAAGGTGGGATGTCGTTGGTGTTGGAGCTGGGGTTGGAGTGTTCCTTCACGATGTTGAAGAGCTGTTTGCTGTTGTGTGCATTCTGGTCTAGGTGGTCTTTGAAGGAGGTCCTTTTGGCGGATCTGATGAGGTGGTGGTGTCGGCGTATGGCATTCCTGTGGGCTGTGTAGCTTTCCGGTGTTCGTTCACGGATCTATTTATTTTTTTCGTTTTCGGCAGGTTCTCTTGGAGGCCTGGAGGTCTTCGGTGAACCAG
The DNA here is from genome assembly GCF_964261635.1 of Lissotriton helveticus. Taxonomy (NCBI): domain Eukaryota; kingdom Metazoa; phylum Chordata; class Amphibia; order Caudata; family Salamandridae; genus Lissotriton; species Lissotriton helveticus. The sequence goes on from NC_136071.1 coordinate 1,165,684,522, forward strand.
CTGGCTTTCTTGCTGGTGTGGGTGTTGGAGGGCTTCTTGAGCGGGGCGAGGATGTTGGCGCAGTCGTTGATCCACTGTCTGAGGTTACAGGCTGCGGCGTCGGTCGGGTCTAGGTGGGCTTTGGGCAAGGGTGGTGGTTAGCTGGTCTTCTGTGACTTTGCTCCACGCGCGGCAAGGCATCTCCTGGGTGTGGTGATGCGTGGTACATTTCCGGAAGGTAAAGTGGATGCAGCGGTGGTCGGTCCAGTGGAGTTCGGTGGTGCGGTTGAAGAAGACGTGGCAGCTTGTTGAGAAGATGGGGTCAAGCGTGTGGCCGGCGGAGTGGGTGGGTGTTGTGACGAGTTGTCTGAGTCAGAGGTTGGCGAGGTTGTTGATCAGGGTGGAAGAGTTGGAGTCGTTGTTGTTCTTGAGGTGGAAGTTCAGGTCCCCAAGGAGGCTGTAGTCCGTGGAGGCGAGGACATTTGTGCTGATGAAGTCGGAGATGGAGTCACTGAACTGCGGTCGAGGTCCAGAAGGTCTGTAGATGAGGGTAACCTAATGCGCACTGTTGCACTTCCAGCTGGAGTGCTGCTATTTCTATTGTAAACTTAAATTCTACATTCAATAAACAACGTGACTTTTAAATGATCAAAACAATCATGGTGTTATGACTTTCATAGTTATTTACTTTGCGTTTCCAAAAATAAAACATTTAATGACCAATTATGAACATCATTGGATTACATGTCAAACATTTCATAGTCATGACATTAATATTAGTAACATGTTTTCAATGCCCGCCCTATGCATTTCGGGCCCCTTGGCCCTTCTTCAGGGGCTGTATCTAGAAAAGATCAAAACAAATCATATTGTAGATTGCGGTCCTTCATTCATGTAGAGTGTACAGTCTAAGAGTATTTAACATATTCAATCTGTGCACAACTGCTTATATGCATATAGTGAGAAAAGAGACTAGGAGAATCATGGAAACCAGGTTGAAAATATGCTGAACCAAGTGCTGATGTATGTAAAGGGTGAAAAGTAACAGAAATCAAGAGAGAAAGGAAACATAAAGGCCTAATGCCTTACTCTGTATCCTTATTAACCAGGAGAGAATTAATATGCACCTGTGTATTGCACTCGTGACAGAATGTCTAACATTTCTCACCAGTTACTGACCTGGGATCTTATGTGGATCAGGGGTCGATAATATCACATTAAGCGTGATTTTGTTGTGGGGGCTGGTTCTGAAATATAGACGCCAATGGTTGGTCAGTTCTCAATAAATTATCGTACTAGGTACATAAGGGGATAATGGAACAACATTAAAGAGCCTGTCGTACCTATATTTATGCGTGTTGCTCGTGGTCGTGTAGAAGAGGTTGACCGCGTTACGTCTGACGCCACTTCAAGTGGTGAATCCTCGTGCTAAAGAATACGGGGGACAGCGTTCAGTGGTGGTTACGTGAACGGAATTAGACTTTAACGGCAGTCAGAATGTGACTTACCTAACATGTAAGAAATGTCTCCGACAACCTCAACTGGAAAGCGCCTAAGATCTGACTGACTTCAGGGTAAAAGATCACGCATGCGCCTGCGCTACATATAGTTACGATACTAAAAACGGACTAAAAACGGACTTGGGTGAAAGTTGCAGATTCTTCGGTGTGAACGCCCGCCATCTTGAGATGGCGGAATGTTTGCTAGAGGAATGTTATCCAGAAGATTTGTGTTAGAAAAAAGGAGTAAAGATAGAATGATAGAGTGAAAAAGTATAAGAAAAATGTATTTACAAAGAGGTGTTTAGAAAAAACAGTAACCATTGCAATGCTTATTACTATCATAAAGCATGTCTGTATAATTGCTTTCACAATCTGACTGTGCATATAAGATACAGATCGCACGCAGGCGACTCATGAGCAATAATTATAGATAACATCCTAGATCTACTCGATCATTGATCCCTTTGGGATCTTGAGAATCTAGTTTCCTTATCCAAAAGACTTCCCTTTGAAGTAATGTTTTTGTTAGGTCCTTCCCAAGGGTGGGCTTAACTACCTCAAGCACCTGGAATTTCAACTGTGCTATAGTGTGCCTGTGATTAGTCCAATGTACAGCCAGGCTGCTGTTAGGATTGTTATTACGTATAGTGCTTTTATGTTCTGATATACGTGTTTTTATTTTCCGTTCTGTCTTGCCCACATACAAGAGCCCACAGGGACATTTTATAGCGTATATCAGATTCATAGAATTGCAATCTGCATTATGTTTGGTTTTAATGGTTTCCCCTGTGTGGGGATGCCTCACATTGTCGTTTACTATTACGTTATTGCACTGTACGCAGTGTTGGCATTTCCTAGTTCCTCAATAGGTTTCTTGAGGGTTCATAGTTGCTGATTTCAACATTTCTTTGATGTTTCTAGATCGTTTATAAGCAAAAATGGGTCTTTCTTTGAATTGTCCTTGGAAATCATTTTCATTACTTAACAGATCCCAATGCTGATTAATACTCTTTTTAATCTCTAGAGAACTGGTGGAATATTTTGAAACAAAGACTTGGCGTTTCTCTTGTGGTTTTGTTGTGGATAATAATAATGATTCCCTGTTTTTTTCTGCTACTTTGAGTTTAGTGTCCTCCAAGAGTGCCCCGGGATATTTTTTGTCCAGGTATTTCTCTGTAATGATTTCTAGGTTTTTCTCAAGTGATTGCGTGTCTGTGCATATCCTTTTGGCTCTTAGCATCTGGGAATATGGCAAATTTTCGATTACATTTCTTGGATGAAAGCTATTGTACATCAAAGCTGTGTTCTTGTCTGTTGTTTTGTGGTATACCTCAGTCTGAATTTCCATTTCATCAATTTTTACTAACACATCCAAGAAAGGAATCCTCTTGGTTTCTATGGTTTTAGTGAACTGCAAATTTTCATCCAATGTGTTGAGTCGCTGTATCTTCTGTTCAAGTAGTTCTTTGCTGTTGTGCCATATTAAGAATATGTCGTCTATGTAACGACTATACAAAGTTACATTTTCCATCCATTCTTCATCTGCTAGTAAAAAGGTTTCTTCAAATTTCGCCATGTAGGTATTGGCATATGCAGGCGCTCCAGAAAATCCCATGGATGTTCCTTTATTCTGTAAAAAGAACTCGTTATCATGTTTGAAATATCCGTGGTGAAGACAAAAATGTAAAAGTTCCAATAGGAAAACTTTATCAGCTCTCAATTCATCTTGTTTCAATAAGGCCCATTCAAGCGCTTCAATACCTCCTATGTGTGGGATGGAGGTATACAGTGCTCTTACATCCAGCGTGCACATTATCATACCTTCTTTGAATTGAACTGCGGCTAATTTTTGTAGAAAGTGAGTCGTGTCTTTGGTATATGAGTACCAAGTTTGTATGAAGGGTTGCAAAAAGTGATCAAGATATTTACCCAGAGGTTCGAAGATAGTGCCACACCCGGCGACTATAGGACGAAAAGGTGGTTTTTGGAGGTCTTTATGGATCTTTGGCAGCATGTATATGCTCGGTTGTTTGGGGTGCTGCACTGTTAGGAACTGTCTTGTTTTGGTTGAAATCCATTTCATGTTTTCTGCTTGATCCAGTATTTGATTCAGGGTTTTTTTCAAGTCATCGATGGGATCTTTATCCAATTTAAGAAAGATTTCTGTATCATAGATGTGCTCTTTTATACTGTCATCATAGAACTTCTGATCCATAACGACAATGGCTCCTCCTTTATCTGCTCTCTCAATCCGAATGCTTGAATTTTCAGCTAAGTCTTTCAAGGCTTGTCTTTCTTGTTTTGGAGAAATTCATGGGTTTCTTTTTCGGTGTGTTAATGTTCTTTATGTCATTTAGTACCAATCTTTCGAATGCATCTAATATCTTATGCGATGTCGGCGCTATGAAGGTGGATTTAGGTTTAAATTCTTCAAATTCTGGTTCATCTCTGATTGTTCCTGGGTCCGGCATGTTCATAAAGAAGTATCTCAAACGTAATACTCTCATGAATTTAAAAAAATCAATTTCAGTCTCTAGTTGGTTGGTGTGATATGTCGGTACATAATTGAAACCTTTGTTCAGCGCTTTGATTTGGTGATTACTGATAACATGAGAGGAAATGTTAACCACTATGTTTGTTTTGTACTCCTCAAGTTTGGTATTGTTGTTTCTTTTACCTCGCCTTGTTTTCCTTTTGGTTTCCCTGGTGGTTGGCTTGAATCCCCGTCCTGTTGAGAAAAAGACGTTTTGCTACTTGATGCTCCTCCTGTACTAGATTCTACTGCTGCTCCCGTAGTTTTTTCTGTAGTTTCTGTGGTGGGGGGTGCTCTCGTGGTGCGGGTTTCGCTTTCTGAGGTTACACTTTCCTGGGATGAAGTGTTGGTCGTTTTTTTGAAAAATGTTCTCCTTTGAGCGTACACTTCTGCCCACGTGTACACCTCATTCAACTTATAATCTAAGGTGTCACGTTTGTACTTCCTTAGTTTGCCTTCTTGGATATCTTTGGTGTATACATCAAGTCTTGCGTTCATGTCTTCTAGGAATTTTGACCAGTCTGATGGATCCATCCGATTTTCAAGATCAGTTTCTATCAAAGCAATCTCTTCGGTGATTTCTTTAATAACAACTGCCAGTTCTTCGATCAGTAAAAGTAGCAGATCTAAGGAACATTTATTTAATACAGCGTACCATTTGTCCATAAAGTCCTTTTTTGTGTGAAACCTAAATAGCATAGGCTTGATGGGCATTCTCAATCCTCTCGGGATTCTTTTGGCTCGGTGATATTGCACTAGAGTTGACGCGTGCAGTCGTTGATTCAGTTGTCTTTTTGTCAAGAATTCTAATTGTTTTAGTTGTTGAGGAAGAGTGCTTCCCTGCACGTTGAAGGAGCGTATATCTTCTATTAATGAATATATTTCTTTGGCCTGGTCATTAGTATATGCCAAAGTGGTCGCTCTATTGTCTGTTAAACCAGTGATGGCGTCAAATGACATTTTCTGATGTGGGTGCTCCTGCCCTGAGGACTCTAATTCAGAATATGTAGTTGAGGCTGGGCACACCTTGTGTTCAAGTTAGTTAAGCTCAATTAAACTTATTTGTGTTATGCGTGCTACATAGGTTTGCACGATGTCCCTATCGTGCTTCTACAATACTAATACTAGTATTGTAGAAGCACGATAGGGACATCGTGCAAACCTATGCAGCACGCATAACACAAATAAGTTTAATTGAGCTTAACTAACTTGAACACAAGGTGTGCCCAGCCTCAACTACATATTCTGTAGACGAGGGTACCTCTGAGGGTGGTGTTGGGGTCGGTGTGGATCTGGAAGTGCAGGTATTCGGCTAAGCTGAGGGTGTCGTCGGTGTATGGGTGTATGTCGAAATTTTGAGAGTGTTCCTGTGGACGACGGCAATTCCTCCTCCTACTCCGTTGGTGCAGTCCTTGCGGGTGATCTTGTAGCCTTCCGGGATGGCTATGATGATGTCGGCTGCCGAGGAGGGGTTTAGCCAGGTCTCCGTCAGGAAGGCGACGTCTGGGGCGTTGGTGTCGAGTAGGTCCCAGAGTTTGACGGCGTGTTTGCGGGCGGAGCAGGTGTTGAGCAGGATGCATCTGAGGAAGTTGGGTTCTTCGGTGGGTGTGTTGGCGGGCCGGATGCTGGTGAAGCAGCAGTCCCGGCAGGAGAAGGGTCCTTGGGTGCGCTTCGGGGAGCCAGGCAGCAGGTGTGTGATCGTACAGCATTAAGTGCATGGAGGGTGCTGGAGTCGTAGCATAGGTGGGTGTTGTGGGGTTCATGGGGGCCAGGTGTCCTGGCGCTTGGCGCGGTCCAAGTGTGGATGGGCGCAGACTGGCTTGACTTTGGTACGCCTTTGGCGCGCCAGCGGCGCATCCGCTGCACGTCCACTGCGCGCCCTCCATATGAGGGGATGTTGGAGGGAGGAGCAGCTGGGATGTTGGAGCGGGGCGGTGAATGGGAGATCAGGGGGGCGGGGCCTCAGGAGACACAGCGGCAGGAAAAACAAAGGGGGGAGCGGGTGGGGGATACAGAAGGCAAAGTGGAGGGCAAAATACAATAATGCTAACACAGTCCACAGAGGGGAGAAAAAAACACAATAATGCTAACACAGTATTAATAAAGACAGCTCAGAGACAGAGTAAAATGCAACAATCAGGAAAAACGGGCACAAACCAGTGTGAGCGGCAGCACCGGGCTCAGGGCACACAGGAGGGGCTGTGTGGTGGCGAGGGGGCGAACTGCCTGGTGACAGGGTCAAGGGTCGTCAACTCTTTGAAGACACAGGGGAATATGTTGGTTAGCAGTAGTGTCAACTCTTTTAAGACACAGGGGAATATGTTGGTTAGCAGTAGCGTCAACTCTTTGAAGACACAGGGGAATGTTTTGGTTAGCAGTAGCGTATACTCTTTGTAGACACAGGGGAATATGTTGGTTAGCGGTATGGTCAACTTTCTGAATACACGGGGGAATATGTTGGTTAGAGGTAGTTTCAACTCTCTGACTACACAGGGGAATATGTTGGGTAGTGGTAGTGTCAACTCTCTGACTATGCAGGGGAATATGTTGGGTAGTGGTAGTGTCAACTCTCTGAATACACAGGGGAATATGTTGGGTAGTGGTGGTGTCAACTCTCTGACTATGCAGGGGAATATGTTGGGTAGTGGTAGTGTCAACTCTCTGAATACGCAGGGGAATATGTTAGTTAACAGTTGCGTCAACTCTGAATCCTCAGGAGAATATGTTGGTATGGGGTAGTGTCAACTCTCTGAATACGCGGGGGAATATGTTGGTTAGAGGTAGTGTCAACTCTCTGAATACACAGGGGAATATGTTGGGAACTGGTAGTGTCAACTCTCTGACTATGCAGGGGAATATGTTGGCTAGTGGTAGTGTCAACTCTCTGAATACGCAGGGGAATATGTTAGTTAACAGTTGCGTCAACCCCGAATCCTCAGGAGAATATGTTGGATAGCAGTGGACCCGAAAAAAGGGGAATGACTAAGAGAGAAAAAGTGACCTGGATATTGCCGCTTTGACTTATCACTGCTGGGCACTGAGTTGTGGGTGATAGCTATAGACAAGATTAGGATCTTTCATGTGTGTCAATGTATTGTAGCGAGACACACTCACTATTACCAATGGCAGGCCTTCGGCACATCTGTTTGTCTCAGATTCCAAGACTCTCCTATTCTGGGAGAACTCTGACACGCCTGACCTGAAAGCTTTGAGTCCAAGGGCTTAAGGGTTTTGAATAACCTCACTCCTTATACTGATAAGTCAACTACCTTCTTTTTCGTGATATATCCATAGTTTTCTTGCACTGTAATATAACAAACACTCATCAGGATTATGACCTTCATATTGATGCCAAATAATCTCCAATCAGGCATCATGAGAAAAGTATGTACATCTTTTGGAGAGATTAAAACCCTTCCCATTCTTCATTTAAATGAGCAAAGCCTGTGGAAAAGACAATATTAGCTTGTACTCCTGAAAGGATATCTCAGAAACAGTACTTTAACAGATAGAATTTGTGTTTTTTATATATGAATGGATTCCTAAAAATACTTCTCTGCATCCCGTTTGCACTCCAGTCACTTCTGAAAACAGTAACAATGAAACAAACCAAGGTTTTTTCCATGACTTCTGACAGTGAGGTCCTGGTTGCAGCAACAGTGTACCTCCATGTCTAGTAAGGACACTCTGGATCACAAAGCACCTATGTTCGGTCATTGTATTGTATTGTAATAGCATTTATATAGCGCTTACTACCCCTGAAGAGTCGTCACATCGCTTTTTCGGCGAGTAGCATTCTACTCCGGAACCCATAAAGGATTAGTGTTGATTTAGTATAGTGAAATATGAAAGTAATTTGAGTGGTGGTTAGGTTAGTCAGTTATGTGGATTGGGAAGGATAGCAGAGGAAAAGAAGAGGTCAAAAAGGTTTGCATTCATATAGTGCTTGTAACCTCTGATGGAGAATTGAAGCACTTTTTCGGCGAGTAGCACGCTACTCCGGAACCCATAAAGGGTTAGTGTTAAATTAGTATAGTGAAATATGAAAGTAATTTGAGTGATGGATAGGTTAGTCAGTTATGTGGATTGAGAAGGATAGCGGAGGGATAGAAGAGGGGGAAAAGGCTTGCATGTATATAGTGCTTACTACCCCTAATGAGGTGTTGAAATGCTTTGTTCGGCCAGTAGCATGCTACTCTGGAACCCATAAAGGATTAGTGGTGAATTAGTTTAGTGAAATTGATATTTTAAAAGTGTTAGTCTGTTGTTTTGATTGAAAAGGATAGTGGAGGATGGAAGAATGAAGGATTTAGACTTTGTTTTTTGGGGGAGGTAATAGCAGTAGTGGGGGGCCTGGGATGAGTAAAAGGGATGTGGAGGGGAAGAGTCGGAGGGAAGAGTCTAGAAAGGCTTGTTTTGGGGGGCAGTATAGTAAAAGAGGTGTCAGGTGGTGCAAGGAGGGGTAGAGAAAGGGAGAATCTAGTAAGAGCGATTTTGGGGATCAAAGTAGTGGTATGGAGTTTGAGATGAATTAGAAAGTGGAAGTAGAGGATATATTGATAGAGGTTTAAGGTGAGAAATATTGTAGTGCATTGGAAAGAGTAGTGGAAAGAGGTTAGAGATGAGCCAGAGAGTTAGAACCTGGCAAAGCCAGAGAGTTAGAACCTGGCAAAGCCGGACCAGATGGAGGTCCGGGTAAAACGCCGTCCAGAGGCGGGAGGCCCTCCCCGCCCCCATTTGCATGCCGGCTAGGCCGGCGGGGGCCAGGATTGGCCCCCTCAGGCATGGCGAGCCCCCCCAATCAGGGAGTGAGCTAGTGAGGGCAAGGGGGGGATAAAAGGGGGCCAACGGCCTGAGTAAGAACGTTCATCCCCCCTCTCAATCCAGACCGACACCCTCTAAATCGGTAGCAAGCTGAAGCCCTGACCCGTGAATCGGAAGCCCAGAAAAGGGGCCCCTCCCCTCCCAGGTTGTTGAGGAGGCTGGGTACATACTGCAAGAGAACATATAAGGAGCAATAGAAGTAAATAAATAACATGGACAATAAATGTGTATATGACCATGAACGATTGAAATGTATAATGTTTTGTTTTGATGAATAACTGCGACCTTTTCAGGGACCCAAGAAAGTTGCCAGTGGTGATTTAAGGTAAAAGCGCATAGTTGGTGGAAACGGGCAAGGGGAGCGGGGCGGGACGACTCGCCCCCTGGAGGGGGTTGAGGTAGAAGGTATATTGAGAGAGGTATAGGGTGAGAAATAGGGTAGTGCATTGGATATGCTGAATTAGAAGAAAGTAATACATATATAGCTCCATAAGTACATGGAAAGTTTATAGATGCATAAAGGAAGTAAGTATATGTAGATTAAAGCTAGTATGCTTTTTTTATATATCTCAATCCAAATGGCCTAATTATGTTCAGATTGTAGGAAGAATGTTAACTTTTAGCCAGAATAGCATCAGACATTTGATGCTAGCATGACAGGGCTTCAATAAGCAAATCAGTCAGTGAGAAAGTGCAAAGATGCCAAACATTGCTACCTAAAATCTAAGGTGCCTCACTAATGTGCAAATTTGCTGGAAAAGTGCTGGCATTTATCAAGGTAATATTTTTAAATTTTTGGACAAAACATTGCTATGGCTACAGTAAGCAAAGCTGACCTAAAGTGCAAAAGTGGCAAGCATTAATATCTAGGATAAAAAGGGCCTAAACAATGTGCCAGTTTGCTGTAAAATGGTGATATTTAACCAGGGTAACATTTGGGCAGCAGGCTTTGATACAAGGATACTAGGGGTGTAATGGTAACAATTGGACAACAGTCTTTGATACAGCGATATTAGGGGAGCAATGACCAGTTTTAACATAAAAAATACAGAGATGCCAAACGTTAATGTCTGAAAACCGGTGGGCTCAAGCAAAGTACGGATTTTCTGGAGATGTTTTGCCTGGGACCCGGAAGGCAAAAATTAAAACTTGTACCTGACCAGACAGGAGACAAGGTAGAATTGGTCTCGCACGCCATGGATGTAGGAACCTAATTGGGATCTTACCGGGTGCATTCTTCTTGCCCAAGCTGTATTTGAGTATCTGCCTTGGCCAGGGTTTGAAAAATATTAAGGAATTGTACCGGTGTGATGTTCAGCATTGGGTTCCTTGGGTCTAGTGACTCCATCTGCGCTGTCCTACAAGACCTGATCCCTATGTTGTTAAATTCCTTTCTTAGCGAACCTCTTTGCTGTATGGCCAAAGCAAGGTAGATACATACAACATGCTGGAAGGTTTCATCTGCCTGATGACATAGACGGCTTTCCTTACCTTCTCTTTGGACACCTTCCCTCCACTTTGAAAGGAAATCCTATTTAATTTCCCTGGATGTAATTTCATAATGGCGGATGGCATTTTATGTACACTTTTTTTAAGTTAAAAGTTTACCTGACGATTCTAAGCTGCTAGCACAAGGCACTTTAATTTTTGTTGTTGTGTTGTATATTATGTACCCTTACCAATCTAAAAAGTCTATCTGTAATTTTTGCTGCTAGCACAGGGCACTTTACCTTCTGCTGTTGCTAGCACAATGCACTTTAACTTTTGCTGCTAATTGTTTATTAGCAAATTGTTTAATTGCAGTTGAACAAATCATGTTAGGGCTTAGCTGTGGATCTCATCTTGCATATAAAAACCCATTGTATCTGTATATTTTTTATCAGATTTCGTTTTGGATATGCACTTTGCTGTTTGTAATGATTTTAATTAATCAACAAATAAACTTTTACTATTTTTAAAAAAACTTTTACTGCTTTACTACCCTGGATGACTCCAAGGCGGCCATTTTAAATCTGAACTCAGGCTCCCCTTCTGAACCCTACCCCATATATCCTAGCTCTAGATGTGTACACCACTAATTCAGTTATGAATTCCATGTTAAATAGGTCACTAGCATGTGGCACTGTCCACACACGTTGGAAACAGGCCAACATTCTGCCCCTTCTAAAAAAGAAAACAATGCCTAGCCCAATGTTCCGGGCAATTATAGGCCTATTTCCCTGCTGCAAGTACCATCAAAACTCATGGAGAAAATTTTTATTTGCAGATGTCCAATTTCATTGAATCTAATGGACTACTTCACGGCAGTCAGTCGGGGTTTAGGCCAAAATACATATATGTCATTCAAAAATGGCTGCTCCCATTTACATATAGGAAAGTTTTGTTCTAGTTTCCTGGATTATATGCAGGCTCCTTGTGTAGTGATGATCCTCCGAAGATGCAAAGTCCCTCGCCAAACGTCTGAAAAGACGCGCCACCCGCCAACTCAGTGTATGGCGCGGGCGTGCTGACAGAACACGGAAACGTCTGTGAATAGAACAAAAGAAAGCACCCTGCCTAGGGATATAATGGCCCTAGCTAGAGGGTCCAAACAATATATAAGGGGTGATTAGCCTAGGAGCTGACACTGCACACAACAAACACAAGGTCAATCCAAATAAGCTCAAGAGAACATATTAGAAATATATATATTTTTTTATTTCTTTTAAATATATTTTTTTAGGATTAAGGTAACAACAATATAAAAAGGTAAATTGTACATGTGATACTTTTAGAGCATAAAAAAGACATACACTGATAGGGGGAGAGAAAAAGATGGGGAAATGTATACTATATTAAGACCTACCCAGTAACAACCATACTTCAAACATACTATCATACTCACTTAGTTAAATTCTTACTCTGCCTAATATTCTAACATTCAACTTTCATTCTTCCATTCATTCTTCTAGTCCTGGCGTGTGCAACACATAGATGGTCAATATGTTGCGTAGATCAGGATGTTATTCCAGGCAGATGACATTAATACGGGTCCTGATGTAAATAGGACAAAGTGCCGTATTCCTGGAAACACAAGCCACGGAAACGTGACGGCGGGCCATGGGTCATGACAACTAGAGAGAGTAAGAATGAAAAGATAAAAAGGAGAAGAAAGAGAGGAAAACAGTGAGACATGAAGAGGGCAGAGATGAGAAATGACACACAATAGTGAAACAAAGGCAGAGGAAGTGTAGAGTGATGGAAGAAAGAGGCATGATGTAGGTTCAAGTTAAGCCAGCCTTGGCATTCTACAACTTTAGCATTCAGCATGTCCACGGGAGCTCCCCTAAGACAAACTTTAAGCCCCTCCATGTATTTATTTATTTTTTATACATACATTAAGCAATGGCAGTGTAATGTTGACTCAGATCTGTCAGCATTTCAGTGCCATATTTTTTTCAAATTACACCCTGGAAATTAAAAATGAATACATAAATGTATTGCAAGAAGGAGACTGGTCTCACCAAGTAAAGTATGTCAGAAGCTTGGCCACATGGGTGAAGCTTGTAAACAGTCCTCTGCTCGGTGTGAAAGGTTCAGGTTATGAATTAAACATAAACGCCACTTGTTTGCTCAATAAATTGTGTCACTGCGAGAATAAGCAGGGCTGGGAGCTGCATTTTAGATCAGCGGGGATTTAATATTAATCAGCTTTATCGTGCAGTGGGACATTTTTAATGAGATTAGCTCTCTGGGGTGCTTGCAGTTTGAGTGGTTGTTATTGCTAGCCTGCAGAGATGCAAAAATGAATCCAAACAAGAAATTGTCCAAGGGAAGGCAGTCGTCCAGCTGACCTCTACTGAACCCTCTGTTGGTAATTGCAGGCCTACAGCCATCTTAATATTGGGCACTATCTCTGCATGGGATTAGGTCTGCAGGGTCAGAAGCACTTCTCATCTGAAATAGATGCAGTTCTTTAATGAGGTGAAGTGATTCAGTGGGCATCCCTACTGCTGTAAGATACAGCCAGCAGAGGAATATAGAGATATGCAAGGGGAGAGGTTGTGAGGGGCATATCTGCCAGGGATAACTGGCATTGCCTACCTGTGGCATAGGTAGACAATCAAGGCAAATAAACTTCCCTGTATCCCAATTTGATAGCATAACACAGACATACCTGAGGTATAGTGGGCCAATCACATCCATGGGTCACTATGCCACTTATGCACCAATGACAGCTAGTCTTCCTGGTACCATCTGGCCCTGCCATGTGCTGTAATTGTTTCTCATTGTCTTGTTACATATAGTTCATTATGTTTCATGTGTTCTGTAGCCTCTGTTCTACCCTGGCCCTGTATCTTCTGGGCTCCTGATGACATTGTGTTTGTGTCTGCTGAAAGGTTGACATCGGGTGTCTTCAAGCAAGGACCTTGTGCTCCTTCATTTCACAATTAGTCTAGGAGCCACGCGTCGCTGAGTCTGCTCTCTCTTTAATATTGTGGAGCTCGCGGCTACCTGTGCCCACTTGCTGGTCATTGCATCCTATAGTATAGATTTCTGCGTGAGTCACCAGGAGAGCGGTCTATGGTCATAGTGGACCATGATATCGCACACGTAGCAGCTCATACATGTCTGACCTGTATCCGCCTGCGGATGCCATCTGTCAAGGAAATCCATGCTTGGCCCCAATCAGACATATCATCTGTACAAACAACTATGGCAACTCTGTGCAGACACTGCTGAGCATACATGGTCATCCTGTGCTTCTGCATAACATGGTATGCGATCAACAGTGAAAGGGAGGCTGATGGCTTGAGTGCAGCATGCTACTGCTTCTCACACAGATCTGTTTTTGAGTTGTCTGCACTATAAAATGGGATCCTGAGGTCAGTTGCGTATGCGTGTGTGCGTCTTACCTGACGCTGACATGTCTTGTAAGACCAAGGATGCAGCAAGTGAAGTCGGCTTCTTTGTATACTCCGGTTACGACTCGCCGCTTCATGTGATAATCCCTAAGAAGCTTTTAGATTAGTTTGTGGTACTGTAGGACAAGTTGGCTCCACCATCCAAAATGTCACCTTTTCCACACCTTACTACAGTTTCTAAGGGAACCACTCATTTAATGGACATTGATATTGCTTCGCTCACTGGGGTCTGAGTGCCAGAAGAGATATGAGAAAATATATGAATGGAATGAGCATGAGGATACCATTTTAAGAGAAGAGAAGCACTTTTTGGAAAATTGGGGGGATTTAAATGAAACAAAACAGAAACAAGCACATGAGAAAGTTGACCATTATTTGTAATGCAATAGATAATACAGAAGGAGAGAACTAGCTGGGTGTTTGGTGCACTCCCTTAGACCTGTCACCCACCAGCATTAATAGTTATAAAGGATCAATAAAATGTGTATGTAGGAAAGCTTTATTTCGATAAACAATTGTATCTTAAAAGCAGTACAAATAATAGAAAACTGCAGATAAACAGTACAAATGTCTCACTAGTTAAGAAAGATAAAAATGCAATTTTACGCATGAAATAAATTAGTTAAAACTAGATTAAATTGAGATAGACAGTCTGTTTCTGCGAAGTATCCACGACCATTTTAAAAACTTAGAAATGCCACATACTATAAGAGGAGATGTGTCTGCTAGCAAGATACGTAGCGCTACCAAATGTTCGCGTGTCCCAAGGCGTTTAAATAGAGGTTTAAGCCGACGCCTCCTTGGGCGGATGTAGTCCGGACACTCAAAAAGGATATGTGCCACCGTCTCAGGCCTTGTAGGACAGAAAGCACAAAAGAGCGAAAGCTGCACTGGTGATTTCCATCGGGATATGAGGTCCCCAATCGGGAGAGTGCCTATTCTGAACTTGATGTAAAGAGCCCTATCAACTGGCATGGTGATCAAATCCAGGTAGGGTTCGTAGGCAACCACGTCCTTGATTCTAAGAAATGCTGTGGTCGAATTGCAGTGACGTGGGTTACCAATGAGTTGGGAAGAGACCCAGTCCCAATACCGTTTTTTCAGGATAGCCTTGGGTGGGGCGGATTTTGTGGTCCAACAGTCACCCAAGCCCAGGTCCCCCAAAAGGTTTTTTATCTCCCTCAGCCACTTGATCTTGTGCCAGCCACCCATTTCCATCACCTCAGACAGTCCGTCAGCATAAGATTTTAACTCTGGCACCCTCCACAAACGAGCCCATAATAGCAACGGCCGGAGACGAGCCTGGTCCTTGATTGTCTTGCAGCCCACGTCTAAGCAAACCGGGACTGTAGGGACAGCCCGCAGTGCTACAGACCAATCTCGCTTATCGACGTCTCTGCCAAGGTACTGGGGAGGGCACTTCTCAATCGCCTACTGGACTGGACGGACACCCATAACATCTTGGTGGACACCCAGTATGGGTTCAGAACGGGGAGATCCACCACCGACCAGTGCCTCAACCTGTACCTGCTCACTGCTAAGTATACTAAGGCGTCTGAAGGCACCATGTATATGGGGTTCATGGACTTAGCAGCGGCGTTTGACAATGTTAACAGAGCCAAATTATGGTCGATCATGTCCAACCTGGGAATTGACCCGGATCTTATCAACATCCTGAGGGAACTTCACTGGAACACCACTGCCAAGGTCCGCTACAGTGCGGGGGGGGGGTGAGTACCGATCCCTTCCTGTGCTCAGGCGGGGTCAGGCAGGGGTGTATCCTGGCACCTTTTTTGTTTTCCCTCTACATAAACGGTCTGGAGAGCGACCTTATAGCATTGGGAACTGATTGCCCAAAGGTGGGCTTACGTCACCTACCAGTACTTTTGTACGCCGATGACGCCGTCCTCCTAGCCCGGACGGCGGTCGGCCTGCAGCTCCTAATCAAGGGTTTCGCAGACTTCATGAGGAAATTGGACTTATCTGTAAACATGACAAAATCCTTCATCATGATAGTGGGGAAGAAACCTAAGAAGAAATTCGCATTCAAACTGGGGGATCATGTCTTGGATAGTGTCAAAACATTCCCATATTTGGGTCTTTTATTCGACGAGACGCTAAAGTTCGCCCCGCTGGTAGAGGAGAGGGCGAGGAGACTAGTCTCAGCCAATGGAGCCATATTAAACTTTGCACGTCGAATGGGAAGGTGGTCCCCAGAGCAGGTGTTAACTTTGTACAGATCAGTCAGCATCTCAAAGACTATCTACGGATCTGAAGTCTGGGGCTTCAGAGATGCTAAACTAATTCAATGCGAGGAAGAGAAATTTTTAAAAAAACTGTTAAAACTTCCCCAGAGCACCTCAGCTGCAGTAACACACAATGAGCTGGGAATAACATATATAGCGGACTTGATTAGATTGAGACCCATACTGGCCTGGATCAAAATTTGGCTAAATCCCAATGCGGAACTATCCAGACAGATTATCCAGGATTGCTTGACGAAAGAAAAGTGCCTCCAAATTCCCTGGTTGAAATACATAAAAGACACCCTGGGGGAAATAGATGAACAGAGACTATTTTTGGATCCATCCCTGGTGGACATATACACCACCCGCTCGGTACAAGGGCAATTGCTGGACAAATTTAGTGGCAGGAGGAGGGAGCTTGACTCTATTAAATCCTCGGTAGTTGCTCACTCGCTAGTTTCGAATCAAGTTGGCATGGAACCTTACCTCTTTTTATTGCATAGTCAGCATGAGAGGTTTTTAATGACTCGTTTTAGGCTCAATTTGTTGCACCACAATTTAGCTCATCCATCAGGTTTTACTCCAACAATTGTGCAGAAGGGTGCCTGCGGCTGCGACAATAGGTCTCCGCAGGACACCCTTCATTTTGTATTATTGTGTCCTTTTTTTAAAACACCTCGTCAAAGATTTTTAGTAGGGATTTTAAAAGACTCAAAAATTATCCATGCCAAATCTGCATTACTGTATCTGCAAAGAGCCACTGAAATGCGAACCCTATGTGCCATTATAAGCTTTCTTAAAATCGCCTTTAAATTGAGAAACACTAGGGGATGTTGAATTGGTTGGCAAGGGAGGCTTTTATTATGTGATTCTGGGTTTCTGTATGCCATCTGCACTTTGGTCCTATTACTTGCAAAAACGCTTCTTTTTTAAATGTGATGCCCCTTTTTCCCTCCTTTTTAAAAAAAAAAATAATGACATGTTGTTGAGAAAGTTTGTGATCATGTATGTATGTTTTTATTGTGATGTATTTTCATGATGGTTTTTAACCTTCGAAATAAATAAACAAACTGAAACTGAAACTGAGTACTCAAGGGAAGAGCAAGTAAGTCTTTCAGGAATTTGCTCTCTGACTTGGATAGGGACTCCAGATTGAAAAAGCCCCATAACTCCGCCCCATAAAGAGCGGATGTGACTCCTTTTGCTTTGTAAATCTCTATTGCCGGTGCCACAGACTCTTTGGATGAGGCATGATACTCCTTTAGCAACGCACCCCCTACCCTTTTGTGGCTGAGAACCATCTTGTTGATGTGAGATGTCCAGCTCATAGTGTCACACAAGCGTATTCCCAGGTAGTCAAATTCGGAAACTTTCTCAAGCGGGATAGAGTTCAAAACTGGGGGGCGTCCTAATTTCCGTGGTGGATGCATGATCAGATATTTTGTTTTGTCCACATTGATCACCCTTGCCAAACAGAAGTCCTGGAATCGGGTCAAAAGCTTCTGGAGGCCCTGTGGAGTCTTGGCGATGAGGAGGGTATCATCCGCAAACAATAATGTGGGGATCCGTACGCCCCCCAGGGAAGGTGCATCCGCAGGTGCTCTACCACCCCATTTACATACAGGGAAAATAGGGTGGGGGCCAGCACACAACCCTGGCGGACACCCCTGCACACCGGGATCCTTTCAGTCGTTTCCTCACTCTGGCCCCACCGCACCTGGGAAAAGTTGTCGGTGTGAAGTTTTATCAGGAGCGACAGAATGTAGGGAGGGATCCCAAGGCCCTGGAGAACTCTCCAAAGTTCCTCCCTTGGTACAAGGTCGAATGCAGTCTTTAGATCGATGAAGGCCAAATAGAGACTGCCCTTACCCAATTCCACCACCTTCCAGTGCAGAAGCATAAGTCTAAAGACTTGTTCTATGGTGCCCGTTCCTGAGCGGAATCCTGCTTGGAAGTCGGATAGGATGTAGTTTTCATCCACCCAGTGAAGGATCCTCCCTAAAATCACCTTCCCGGCCACTTTTTGTGTTGAGTCAATCAGACTTATTGGCCTGTAGTTCCCAGGGTTCTCCCGACAACCCTTTTTGAATATGGGTACCACCTCCGCCCCTTCCAGGATTCTGGGACAGGTCCGCCTTCCATGATGGCATTCAGAAGGGCGGAGATCAGAGTGGCCCATTCGGTTGGGTATGCTCTAAGTAAGTCCCCCGGAAGCCCGTCTGGGCCGGCTGCTTTCAGGGGAACCACGGACTTTATTACATTTATTACCTCCCGGATAGTGAAAGGATCAGTAATTCCGTTCCAACCTAAGGTAGAGGGTACAAAAGGTTCATTAAGGGGCCCTTCTACCGGGGAGTATAAAGCCCCAAAATGACTGGACCAGGTCTGGGACGGGATGGTGCAAGTCCTCAGTGTGTCATCGGGTCGACTCCTAGAACCCACCAGGTTCCAGAAACCCCTGGCATCTTTTCCTTTGCTGGCAGCTAATAGGTCCTCCCAAAACTTATCCTCCCATTCTTTTTTTGCTATTTGGAGAGTTTGGGAGTAGAGCTTCCGGGCCTCCCTAATTCTAGTTTGGGATTTTGACTTGACTGCACCCACCAACATTTTCTTCCTTAGCCTGCAGTTGTGGGTATACCATCCCTGTCTTCTCAAAGGCCTTGTTTTAGCCCCCTTATGTCTCGTAGGTAAAATAAACAAGTTGCTTATGGCCTTGGTCAGGGCACAGAGTTTCCCTGAAACCCCCTCCGGGCCTCCCTCTGTGTTAACCAAATCACATTGGGCTGCAGCCAGGAGTAGAGTTATTGCCTCGACCTTCTCGGAGGAGAGCTTGAGCTTTGGCCACTTCAACCGCCTGCCGCAATGCGAAACAGTTGAGTCCCCAGAGATGGTAGTGACAGTGGGCAAGGTACCCCCTCTATTAACTGACCACCAGGGAGTAAGGGTCAGCGAGAGCAAGTTGTGATCGCTCTCGATGGACGGAATGATTACCATGTCCTTCACCGAGGTCCATAAGCACATGTCGAGCAAGATGTAATCGATTCTCGACGTGTGGTTGGGCCTGTTGTAGGTGTGGACACCCGCCCTATCTGATTGCGACCTCCCATTGAGTGCCCTCAGATCGAACTCTACACTAAGGGTGTTGATCTGAAGCGCCACTTCGGTCCACCTCTTGATCGGGGTTAATTATAAAGCTGGGATCCCTCTTCTCTGGTCCTCCTCCTCCAGATCCAAGGTGTCGTCCGAGCCTAATGGCTCGAACGTACAATTTAGATCACCTGCAACTAAGTTACAAGACTGATATGGAGTTGTCTTTAACAAGCCCTCTAAGTGGGCGATTGTGGGCGACTGTCTACCTCCCTCAGTGCCCCGTGCATAGATGTTATAAATATTCATGATGGGACGACCCCGGACATCTTTCAGTGTGATATTAAGGAGGTCGGGGCTATTAGTCTGGTGGACCTCTACCCTACAGTTGAGTGAGGCAGCCACCCAGATAAGAAGACCGCCAGAGGGGCGTCCTCTCCCTGCTTCTGGGTAGACTGCTGGAATGAAGTGGGAGGAGTAACCAGCCTTGTGGATGGGCTCCCTACTCCACGTCTCCTGGAAGATGCAAATCGAGTGCTCCTCTATGAGGGCATTCCAATCAGGCAGGGCAAGCTTTCTAGCTAGTCCAGCCACATTCCAGCTGAAAACCCTAAAGACTGAGTCCGTTACAGCTGGGGTGCGACTGGATTCAACTTCGCAGTCGACAACGCCCCCAAGTGGGACAAGTGGGCCATCGCCCACAGTGTTGGTAAGCTGCCCATCCTCAGAGTCCCTCCTGGCAATATTTACTGTCGATGTGGCGGGTTGGGGTGGCAAGCTGGTCAGCTTTTCAATAGTATTAGTAGCCCCTCTCACTTTAGAGACTCCAGAGACCAGCCCACGGGGATCTTCATGTCAATACCCTGTTGTGCCCCAGATCGGTCCTGGCCGTACTGCCATGGGGTAGAACTGGGGTCCCGCCGAGTGCCATGGCCGGTCGCTATTGCTGTAGCTTGTTTCCCCTGTTGCTAGACTAACGTGATTCATAGAGGGGCGGGGGTAAAAATAGGACAAGTCCACCACGCTAATACCCGGACCACCCACATGCTGATTCAGGTTAGAAATTGTTTGTGCTACTCTATTATCTTGGAAATTAACTACCACACAGTCCCCTTCCAGTCGTTTCCTACTCTGTCCTATCCAGCCTACCCTGCGGACTCCCAGGATTACTCCCTCCATACCCCTAGGTAGTGGTTTGTTAGTTTTTAACCAATGCAGAGTTTTGTTTTTTAGGGTTTGGTGGGTCTCAAACTGGGCGTCTTTAAGGGGAGGGACATTTACTAAAACAGCGAAGTATGGGTGGCACTCCGGTGGGAGATTTACAGGAGGGCTCTTATAAGTATTTTTCGGGGTAATAACTGCCCGTGGACCTGCTCCTAAATGACTCGTACTATGTTTTACTAAGGGAGCTGGCCCTGCACTCTTGCCCTGGTCGATTCCCTGAGTCGTGTGTCTAGGCTTAGCCAAAGCCCCACCTGCTGGCAGCTTGACATTGTCTTGTTTTTTGCTCAAAGCTTTAGAGGTCTTAGGGGATCTTGCATGAACCTGGGCAGTATGTATAGTGGGCCCCGGTTGGGTCGTAGTAGGGACCTCAGTTGTGGTAGTCGGATCCTTGGGTGCTGCAACGGCAATTGCAGGCGTTACCATTGGTGGGGCCTGCACTGGATCTACAGGTGCCCGATTTCCCCTAGTCCCCCCCATGTTGTCATCGGTGATTTTAGATTGAAGTTTAATGAGTGTTTTGAGTGAATAAAAATTATCAAGGGTGGACTGCTCTAATTTATCCAGTCTGGCCCCCAGACCCTTGACCTGGTCGGTGAGCGGGACTAATAGAGCTTTAATCAGGTCCTCGAATTGTTTGAGGGAGACAGAAGCCTGAGAAGCTAGTGACGTATCTAGGGGATTAGAGATTACCTTAGCAGCCGTTGGTACTGTGCCTAAAGGTAGGTTACTACCCATCCCAACAATGTCCATTGCAAATGGGCCTTTACCTGGTTTACTGCCCATACCCCTTACCACTTGGTTCCTGGGACGCTTGTGCAATGAGGTATGGCTGCCTTTCCGCATGGTTACAGCCCATTTCCTTTTTTTCTGGTAGTGGGAGACATGGGTTTTACAAGACAGAGGGGGAGCCAAAGGGGAATCTTGCTGTGTTGGGGGCAGAGCCTTAGCGATATCAGGGCTCGGGAGAACTGGAGAGCGGGGACCCTGGACCACAGGGCTGGTGTCGGGAGATGGTGATTGAGCTACCAGACTCTCCAGCCTATCGATGCTTGCATGTATAGCGGACATCCCTGGTTGTTCCAATCAGACAGGGAGCAGAGGGGTAGGGTCCGGGACAGTGATAGGGGACAAGGCGTGTGCCATAGGACCAAGTGAAGAACGTCTAGCCGGAAAAGAGTCCAGAGATAGGCGGCGTTCCGTCATTGCTATCTCTTTTTCTATGACAGCGGCTACTCTGGTTATAAATGTGTCCATTGTTCCTATCACTGCACACCCAGCAACTCCCTCCCCCCCTCCCCTGATACTTTTCCCCGATCGAGTAGACATGATAGTGTCAGCTCCCTCTAACAGTAGAACAGTAAAACAATACCTCTCGGAGCCGTGGATGACAGATGGGTGGCCCAGCCCAGCCTCTGGCAGCCCCTGACGGCCACAGACGGCCCGCCCTCTGCCCGGGCTCAGCCCGGCGTCGCCCACGCGCGTCCCGCGTTGCGAGGGGCGGGCGCGCTTTTGATGGTGCAGGGGGTTGCTGTGGTGTCGTCAGCAGCCTGCGCCTCGCAGTCACTGCTGGGAGATGTATTTCACGCGGGCCGTTTCCCTCACGGCGTGCGAGCCCAGTCCTCCGGTCCGGGAGTAAAGGGGACAAGGAGGCGACAGCAGATGCCAAGCCGTTTCCCTCACGGCCGTCCCTGGAGCAGCTACAGCAGTTGTCCTGACCCCCGAGGTGAGTGCGTCCCGCGTTGCGAGGGGCGGGCGCGCTTTTGATGGTGCAAGGGGTCGCTGTGGTGTCGTCAGTAGCCTGCGCCTCGCAGTCACTGCTGGGAGATGTATTTCACATGGGCCGTTTCCCTCATGGCGTGCGAGCCCAGTCCTCCGGTCCGGGAGTAAAGGGGACAAGGAGGCGACAGTAGATGCCAAGCCGTTTCCCTCATGGCCGTCCCTGGAGCAGCTACAGCAGTTGTCCTGACCCCCGAGGTGAGCGCGTCCCGCGTTGCGAGGGGCGGGCGAGCTTTTGATGGTGCAGGGGGTCGCTGTGGTGTCGTCAGCAGCCTGCGCCTCGCAGTCACTGTTGGGAGATGTATTTCACGCGGGCCATTTCCCTCACGGCGTGCGAGCCCAGTCCTCCGGTCCGGGAGTAAAGGGTACAAGGAGGCGACAGCAGATGCCAAGCCGTTTCCCTCACGGCCGTCCCTGGAGCAGCTACAGCAGTTGTCCTGACCCCCGAGGTGAGCGCGTCCCGCGTTGCGAGGGGCGGGCGCGCTTTTGATGGTGCAAGGGGTCGCTGTGGTGTCGTCAGCAGCCTGCGCCTCGCAGTCACTGCTGGGAGATGTATTTCACGCGGGCCGTTTCCCTCATGGCGTGCGAGCCCAGTCCTCCGGTCCGGGAGTAAAGGGGACAAGGAGGCGACAGTAGATGCCAAGCCGTTTCCCTCATGGCCGTCCCTGGAGCAGCTACAGCAGTTGTCCTGACCCCCGAGGTGAGCGCGTCCCACGTTGCGAGGGGCGGGCGCGCTTTTGATGGTGCAGGGGGTCGCTGTGGTGTCGTCAGCAGCCTGCGCCTCGCAGTCACTGCTGGGAGATGTATTTCACGCGGGCCGTTTCCCTCACGGCGTGCGAGCCCAGTCCTCCGGTCCGGGAGTAAAGGGGACAAGGAGGCGACAGCAGATGCCAAGCCGTTTCCCTCACGGCCGTCCCTGGAGCAGCTACAGCAGTTGTCCTGACCCCCGAGGTGAGCGCGTCCCGCGTTGCGAGGGGCGGGCGCGCTTTTGAAATGAAGATTAAAAGGCACTAACACAATACAAGAGTATCAGTTGCATATACATAGATTACAATTTATTTCTTAATCCAACAAAGATTACCATGACAAAATTCTTCTAAAACCAACCGGCAAAAATTCTTATCAAAAAGAGTTGACATATGTCTCACTGTCCCCAAAAAACGAGTGGCAGGTGGCATCTACGGGGAAGGAGCGGTGGTGGGCACACTCATATATTAATAATACAAATAAAACTTCTCTGAACTGACGTTGACATCCTCCGCTGTGGACCTCTTCAAAGTAACTGGATGCTGCAATGCGGGAAGCAATCCTGGTGCTACTCTCAGGCTGAGACAGCAGCGCCCTGATTGGAGGGAGATGCTTCACTCAGTGGTCCCCGGTGCCCTGGAGGCCTGCTCTTACTCTGACACAGCTGTCTTAGGACAGCTTGGTCAGAGGTTTCAAATTGCCCATGTCTGGCTGGCCGTCACAAGACGGCTGTCCAAAGGGACATGCGCACTTTGAATAGTGCACAAACAGCCCACCCTCCTCCCTGCTGCTGTCATTCAGCAGTGGCCCACCCCCATCCTGACTCGGTTCAAGAGGGGAGGATGAAAAATAAAATGGTTATGAATAACAATGTTATTTTTCATTTTTGGTGGTAATTTAAGTGGGGAGATGCTCCTCCGCTCCAACGGATTGTCTTCCAAAGTGAATCTAAAAGTAGGAGTCTCCTCTGTGTCTTTGCATCATGCACCATTAAATGAAGAACTGGAAAGAGATAAAAACACAAATGTAAGATGTGCTGTTAATTTGAAAAAAATATATGTTTGAAGTTAATGCTAAGTTAAGGTTCCTGCTCTGGAAAAAGTGGCAGAGATAATATTGTGATCATAAAGTCATTTCACTGGAATTTGTGCTCAAAACAAGATAGAACAAAAGGGAACAAATGTATTTAAAGTAACAGAACAAATACCAGAGGAATCTTCATTTTAGACCCTCAGAACGAATATTAATCATTGAGAAAATGTGTTGGCTGCTTTTGAGTCGAAATTTCTTGGCTTTTTTTTTAGATTAATATTTTTAGAACAAGTGGAGTGTTCTGCCAGATAAAGGAATGGTAATCCGCGAGACACCTCTTTGTCTTGCAAGGCGAGGGTGCAGTCAGATGTTTGTACTGTTTATCTTTTGTAACTCACAGTGATGTTCCTGCATTAAGAATTTCAACTGCCTTGTTTGAAACTGAGGGTTTTATGATCAAATCATAATAAATCACTTAGGGAGCCATTGGAGTTCTCTCACTATGGTGCGGGTTTGGGAGCTCAGAGCGGCTGCAGCTTGAGTTGGTGAGATCTTTTTGACTCCCTCATGCTGCTGGGCGTGGACGGGCAAGCCTGGTCATTACATCGCACCATCCTTTACATCGCATGCCATTACAACGCAAAAATTACATCGCATGTCACTACAACACATACCATTACAACGCTTGCCATTACAACGCAGGCATTACATTGCAAGTCATTACAACTCACTATCCAACACTTACCCTACTGTTGCACTCACTGGAGTTAGAATAGTAATTTTTACCCCTACACTATCCAACACTTACCCTACTGTTGCACCCCTGGAGTTAGAATAGTAATTTTTACCCCTACACTATCCAACACTTACCCTTCTGTTGCACCCCCTGGAGTTAGAATAGTAATTTTTACCCCTACACTATCCAACACATACCCTAATGTTGCACCCCCTGGAGTTAGAATAGTAATTTTTACCCCTACACTATCCAACACATACCCTACTGTTGCACCCCCTGGAGTTAGAATAGTAATTATTACCCCTATACTAACCAATACGTATCATAAATGCAATGTAATGGTATGCATTGTAATGGTATGCGTTGTAAAGGTAGTATGCAATGTAATGGAATGCGTTGTAAAGGTAGTTTCTTAAAATGCGATGTAATGGAATGCGTTGTAATGGATGTTGCGATGTAAAAAATGCATTGTAAAGCCATGCGTTGTAAAAGTATGCGATGTAACGTCATACAACCGCCTGGTACAGCAGCTCCAGACTAGGTCCCGGGTCTAGTGTCTTCATGCCTGGAATGACTGGGTCCAGGATTTGCAGACCCGATAATTCCAAAATTAGAGACACTACAAACTGATTGGTTCCCACAGCAGTTGTTCCTTTAAGGATACCACTCTGGGCAACCAGTAATCTGGGACATAGTGTGTGCTGTTACAACAAAAACAATCAGCCACATCTTTTGTGTTGTAAGAATCAATCGCTTGATGAAATCATTAGTATCACAAAAGGGGTAGAGTTTATATCAATCAGTTATGGCAGAGTCTGAGGTACGTCATTTGCAGAATACGCCTGTCAGAGCCTTTAAAACGAGTATGTACTCAAATTAGTATCAAACAACCGTTTTATCCCACTCGAGTAAGCCGTACTGAACCGATGCGGTTGCAAAGCCTACAGGTCTCAATTACATTGAGTGATTGAGTGACATGGTGTTGTGTGTGTCATGCTGATGACAATGAGGCATTGGAGAAAGTCTTAACTAGCTGAAGCCTAAAACAGGGATGCAACTGGCACCCCTGATTTTGAGTCTACGTTTCTCTGATGTAGCCAGAGAACCCAACAAGGGGTTCACCAAAATGAGGCACATCGAATGTCCCTGTATTACAGAATAATGGTTGAACGCCATTCTGGAAAAGAACCTGTAATGGTCTCCATAGGCAATCAATATAGTGATACAAGTTGGAGGTCAATATACAGAAAGCAAACATAGTAGACTTTGGCCTCAATAACTGTAAAAGGAAAATTTTTATCACTGCGGTGGAAATTATGAAACAAGCTGCATATTGCAACTTTTTAAGTAATTGGTTTACTGAGTTGGGAGATCCGAATTGTACCCAAGTGGCTCTGAAGTCAGAGTCAACATTGCTAACATATGCCTTTAAATAGTTACATAATATAGGAACAGATGTACGACACTTGCATTTTGCAAATTGCAAATTGCGTCGCTTTGCAACTCGCAATTTGCGACTCGCAAAAGGCAATGTACAACAGTGTCTCAGACTCTGTTTGCAATGCCCAATGGGGTCGCAAATTGCATGCCTCATTAATATTCATGTGGCAAGCGCAATTTGCGACCCCATTGGGAATGGCTAGCACTCACAGGGATGGTGGCCTGCTGGGGTCAGCAGACCACCATGTCTGTGACTGCTTTTCAATAAAGCATTTATTTATTTTACATGCAGCCCGTTAGCCTGCTCTTAAAACATATTTTCTCACACTATCACAAAGGGGAAGGGGTCCCCTGGGGACCCCCTCCCGTTTGTGAGTGGTTTACCACTTACTTGAAGTACGTGGTAAACTGCAAGTGTTTTGCGGCCACAAATGCGGACACAAAACAATAGTACATGGCAGTGAGTCTTGCTATTAGGAAGGGACGCCCCTTCCTAATAGCGAGAGTCGCAAATGCTATTTTGTGAGTCAGTGACTCGCAAAATAGCATTTGTACATGCCCTTACCCTTTTTTGCGGTCGAACATCTGGCACTTAGGGCTATATGTAGGTAATTTAGATTTACCGATTTGAAAATACAGAATTTTACCGATTCGGTATTTTCGAATCGGTAAATGCAATGTAGGTAATTATTCGGTAAAAAATACCGAATCGGTAAGATTCGGTATTTACCGAATAGGTAATTACTGATTCGGGATTTGCCATTCATTCCTATGGGCCTGAAGGCCCATAGGAATGAATGTCAATTACCGAATCGGTAAATACCGATTCGGTAAAATTGGAAAAAAGTCAAGGGTGGCAGGGTGTCACTTTGACACCCTGCTGCACCCCTGATTAGTGCTTGTGTGCACATGGGGCACACATACATGTCTGTCACATGGCACAGGTGTAAATGCACATATTTGCATTTACATAGGAATTCGTTATTTACCACCAACTAATAGTTGGTAGTAAATAACGAATCCTTAAAGCCCAGAAGCACTGTTAAGAATGCTTCCTACATCTCATTTACCGATTCATTATTTACCGAATCGGTAAAAAAGCCTCCTACATCTCAAAAGTCTATTACCGGTCGGTAACTGCCGATTTTGGCCGTTACCAACCGGCAATAGCCTACCTACATCTAGCCCTTAGTTGCTTGTTTCCTTTTGTGTTACTTACTCTAATAGCAAGAAAAGTATTGTCTAATCTTGTATCTGGGCCAAGGTCATTTCAAGGTACCATGGAAAAGTGGTTTGATAGGATTCAGTGAAAAATTACAAATCCTTTTTGGATTATCGAATTTGACATCACGGTAAAGCTGAAGATATAATTCATTACTACAAAAGCTGTCATTGGGTGTAAATTTTATTAAGATAATCTTCTGGATTTGCTATGCAGAGAATGGAATGCTGAAAAGGTATTCAATGTTCAATGACATTGCCACATCCTTAACTTCTTTAGTCGAAATATGTGTTAATAAACTTGAACTTGACTTATGTGTAGGATGAAGGGCCATCCTACAATATTAAAGATCACTTTCATTGAGCCTTTGAAGAATATTCTAATAATAAAGATGTTATAACTTTCACTGATACTTCCATGCCTAAATGTCTCAGGGGCTCCACAAAGTTAAACTTACATATGAGTAAATCTACACGTGAAAATGTACTATGTATGTACTATGTACTTTGTAGTAAAAGTACTAATTTTGTTGATTCACCATTTAGTGTAGACGAGCATGTCCCTGCCTCCTGAATTCAGGAGGTGGAGCTTTATTTTCCAGGTCAAGACTGAAGGGCGTATTTACAAGCCCCTTGCACTGCTGGTGTGTCACTTCCAATATGGGAAAAAGTGACTTGCCAGCAGCGCAAGAGGCTTGTAAATAAGCCCCTGATTATCCTACTAGTAACCTTTTCAACATAGGCGGAGATGTAAGTATAGTAAAATACACGGAAAAGTGAAAAAAGTATGCAAACTTAAAAGAAATTACTACAAATATTTCAAATATTAATGTCAATTATTTTTAAATATTTATTTTAAAAGCAGAACATAAATACTACAACACTATTTACTTAATTTTGAATTCAATATTTTTAAACATCTAAAGCAATATTTTATATGTATTTGTTGTGTAGTAAAATCTATAAAAAAAACTGCATATAGAATTAATTTAAATGAATGTAATTATTTTTTTAAAGAAAATAAGAAAATACATTTCCACTTCATTTTAAATTCGAAAGGTTAGTAAAATATGTTATAATAAAATGATAGTTTGTTTTCTATTTACATATATTGTTTAATATTGATTTAAATGTCCATATATTTTAAAGAAGTTGAAATAAACTGGTTTATTTTAACATTATGTCCTATGAAGTGTTATTTTAAGTCCCTACTTACAATATTGGGATGGTGTTGTAGTACCAGTGGTGGGCCATGTGCGTTGCTGGATTTAGTATAGGTCTGAGCCGAAGTGCATTTACAACTGCTTTGGGTCCTTTTTGGCAGTAGTGACTTCAGAAGTGCAGTTTGTGAATACGACTGGGCTACTTTTTTCTGGGTGAGTAATTGTCTCTTCCTAAACCCCTCCTTCACCCTCTCTTAACCCCTGTCTTACTTCTCCCAAAAGCCCTCCCTTTTAGAATTAAGTATTCCAGGGTTGGTTGGTGCATGTGGGCAAAGGGGGTGGTACCCTGCCACACGGGAGAGAAAGAGGAGAAGGATAAAACTCACAAGCTTCCGAGGACCGGTTTCTGGCATTCCAGCCGTCTTCAGCCCGGCTTGCTTGAATCCAGTGGCAAAGTGAGCAAGGGACTCACGTCTGAACATACCCTGCCACACTTATGGCGGCCAAAAGTGGTACAAAAGGGGGTGGAGACATGGCTTGGCAGTTCGGGCTGGACTGTTCCCATGAGGCACAGGGTCAGACTGATTTGCATATAGCCATGTCTGAACCGGGGTGGCTGAGTGGGCTAAAGAATGGTGATGGATTAAACCCAGATCAGTTGACTGGGGGTGAGTGTTTGATTTGCTCAAGCGCTCCGTCCATCATCCCCTTTTGTATCGCTTTGAAGAGGTGTGGCATCTTGTTAGTGCCAGCGGTTCGATCGGCACTTGGGCAACATGTTTGTGGCCCTGGGCATGGCCAACTCTGTGCCATTGGTTTCAATGGTTGGGGGCTGAACAGACCAGCACATTCAAGGCAGTAGTGGGTGGAGCAAGCATGGAGGAAAGTCATGAGCTCCACCCTCTTTTTTCTTTTTGCTCACTGTTTGTTGGACTTTCTGGGTGGCTGGGGAGGAGTCCAGGAAAGAGACTGACTCACCGGCTCCTCCCCAGACCTCCCTAGCATCCAATCAGCAGTAAGTAGACACTCGCAAGAAGTGAGAATTAGTTCTCGTTTCTTCTGTGAGTGTCTTGCTGCCGCATGTGAAGTGCACCTAGAGAGTCCCTCTCTCAAGTACTGAGTGCTCCTGTCTTGGCTGTAAGGCCAACCTTTGTATGCAAGTTCTTTGCACAAAGCTAGTAATGCCAACAGTATGTAGCAAGAGTGAAAGCAGTTTTAATGAGCCTGCCTTCAGTTTTGACGTAGGACCTGGACTCAGTTCCACTTTCACATTTCTTATGAGCCACAGTAAAAAGAACACATTTTGAAGGACCGGATGAGATGGTGAACCCAGTAATGACAGAAGGTACAGTTTTATTACTTCCCTTTTTGTTTTTCGACATTAAAGCTGGCTAAAAGGGGCACTGAAATTTCTTACATCAGAAGTCGATAAGATTAATACTTCTGGGAAGAAATGTCTCTTAATGGAGCGGCATCTCATCACTTTACTTGACCTAGAATGGAAGTCAAGGTGCAAAAGGGTGCTGTCTGTGGAATGCACAAGACCTAGAACTTTAAGTGCACACATTCAAAACCGATGAGGTAATTACGCCCTACCACTTTAAAATGTCACCAGCCGCCCCTGAAGTATTCCCCATTTTCCAGGAACTCTCACCTGACTCTCCCTCATTTAATACTAAAACTTAGGAATACGTGTGTTAAGACCTCCAAAATCAGGCAAGGCCACAGAGAAAAGTTAGGAGAAGCAGGCTCGCCGAAAGCTATACTCAAAGGTTATACGGTTTGTACTATTTTAGTACTACTAAATGTACTACAAAATGCAGTTTGCGGCTAGACTACCGATTGTCTAAATTCATTAAGTTGAAATGTATCTGGTTAAAGGTTTTGCTGATTCTGTTGGGTGGATTTAGGCAGACATGAAAGCTCTCTCCCTTAAATGAGAATCAATGGCACGGTGGCATCCCTCTCTATCTCACTAAAACATTGCAGTTTGTGCAGAATCTGGCAGCCAGGCTGATATTTCAGCAGCCCAGATGGGAACATGTCTCACCCATTATGGAAAAACAACATTGGCTACCTATCCCACAAAGATGTGAATTGAAAGTTGGCTGCCTCTTCCCTTTCCCGTTTCACATCTTCCTCTAATTCCAACTGTTGGAATTGTAAATCGCCTAATGCTTATCTTTTGCATCTATTCTTTTTCTGTCCTACGGTTTCTACTTTTTGGAAACAAGTTTGGTCTTGCATTTCCCGTGTTTTTTCTCTTTCTATCCCATATTCACTCCCTCTTCTTTTTCTTGGTAGTCTTTCAGATTCTCTAACCATACACCCATACTCTCAAGGTCTCCTTGATCTTATGCTTGCACTCGCTTTTCAGCATATTTCCTCTAACTGGAAATTTCTTACAAATGTCTCCATTCAACATTGGTGGAACTCTTTATGTCATTTTCATAGACTAGATGTTTCCTTCGCTTCCTCCTGTAAGTCACCTTGCAATGTGGATCTTTAGTGGTTACCTCTTACTACATACCTAGATCGTTTAGTTCAAAAGAAACTGGCCCCTATCAATTCTGAAAATTTGAAACCACCTTGAATGATTGTACTCTCTCCTTCTTATGTTTTTCAATGCGTTTTTTTACTGTTTTCTCTATTGCAATGTTATGCATATATTATACAAAAAATTGATTATTGCTTATACTATTTTTATTTTTATTTCCTCTGCCGATATCTTCTATAGTATTGTTTTGGTATAGTATATCTTCCCCCCCTGCTTTTTCAAAATATCAAAAAATGCTTTTAATTTTCTAGTTTTTGACATTAGCAATGTGATACTTCCTATTTGCCCTGTACACTTTACATTCTTCTCACTGATGTCAATTGTTATCATTATTATTCTAAAGAAAGGTTTTCAAACACAAAAAAAATAAAGTTGGCTGCCTCATTTTTAAGTCCTTGCATGGTGCTAGCCCAAAATTCATATCCCGGCTTGTTCAAAAAACCATACCTTCCCGGAGCTTGCACTCCCCTCATAAGAACCTCCTAACCATTCTTTCTTACAAACGGAAATGACTAGGTGGTTGTAGGTTCACAGTACTGGCACCACGCTTCTGGAATACTCTTCCTTTGGACATCAGAACCTGCACTGAATTCTCTAGATTCAAAAGGCTTCTGAAGACCTGGCTATATATCCAAGCTTATATCTAGAACTCAGTAGATAATCAAAACATATGGGGCTCAGGCAATATCCTAGGTTAGCACCAAGAAACCAATCGGTGTATGTGCGCTCTATAAGAAATTTTAACATAACATTACAGTGGTGCAGACAATGCCAAAACGTTGGGTAGTGGTGATGCAGCGAGCGCAAGGTGAATCGTTTTTAATTCGTTTACTTACTTTATTCTTGGCCAACTCCACTACCCTCCCACTGTGCCCCTCCCCCTCCCCACCGCCCTGCAGCGCTCCATCTGCGAGCCGCCACTGTTTATAAGATCTTTCTTCACTTCTACATTCCACTTTCTTTCATTGTTCTATCTAGATTCTCAGGCATATATGACTGAGAATCTACATGGATGGGGCAGTGTGAAAAACTCAAAAGTTACACAAACCTCACAATCCCATGAGAAACAACTCATAGGTAAACTATTCTTACAGGCTCACATGGCAGTGCTACAGTCCATTGGCCGCGACAATACAGGATCGAGCAGCAGACGGGCTGCACTGATGTTACATGCTCAGGCCTCCACCAGCAGTAGTAATAACGTCACAAGCATGTGTAGGTGATTAAAGGTCTATGCACAAGTCTTAAGAACAGCAACAGCAGAAAGTTCACTCCAGGGTGTCAAGATCAGCAACACGCCTCCCAAACTCAGCTTGAATTACCATATTATCATAAATGATTTATAAATGCAACAATTGTGTCCGAAAACAACAGCTTGCCAGTTTCAGAAAATTCATGCATATTTCTGGCAAAAGCTTTTGGGACTTGGGGCCATATGTATCAAGCAAATTCGCATTCGCAAAGGCCGAAATTCTGCGAATTTCGGCCTTTGCGAATGCGAGTTTGCTAAATGGTATGTATTAAGCAAAATATGGTGCACAATAAGGAATCACAAAATTAGCGATTCCTTATTTTGCAATTGCATTTAAATGCAATGTATGAAGTAAAAAAATGTTGCAAAATGTCCTTAAGGAATCGCAAATTACCACCAACTTCTAGTTGGTGGTAAGTTACGAATTCCTTGAAAAATGCAAATTTTTGCATTTTTCAAAGTGCCATGTGACACACACACATGCCCTTAGGGCATGTATGTGCGCCACATGTGCAGGCATGCATATTTCAGGGGTGGAACAGGGTGTCCTTTGGACACCCCTGATTGCAAATCGCAAATTGAGAATAACTTCCCATTCATTCCTATGGGCCTCCGGGCCCATAGAAATAAATGGGAAAGTATTCCTTAATTGCGATTCGCAATTTGCTAATCGCAATTAAGGAATTTTAAGAAATCGCAGAAAAAAAATCGATTTTGTACTTACCTATTTGCGATTCTCAAATAGCGATTTCTTAAAAATCGCTATTTGAGAATCGCAAATGGGTATCTTGATACATATGGCCCTAAAAAGCTTAATTCTCCCTCAAGGCGCATGTCATTTTCGTGAACAACATAATTGTACGCTCAGCATGCAAACATAGACAGGAAATAGCTGACCTTATAACTGACAACAACTTAGACGTGCTGTTTATTACTGAGACATGGCTGGATGAGGCTTCAGACCCAGTTCTAGTAATTGCTGTACCCCAAGGTTATAAAATCTATCGTCAGGATAGGGCACGGAAACGAGGAGGGGGACTGGCTATCATAGCCAGAGAACGCTTTCCCATTAGAACGACATCTATCCCTACCCCGGCTTGCGAAGCACTGCAGTTTAGCATTAGGTTTAGTGCCCTTTATAATTTTAAGGGATTACTTATATATCGACCTCCTGGTACAAGGACTGCGTTTTTAAACAATCTAAGTATAATAATGGAATCGCTAGTTATGGAGGAATCTTTCTCAATCTTGGGTGACATGAACTTTCATCTGGACCAAGAGGATGATAAGGACACACAGGCCCTTATTGCAGATTTGGACATAGTTGGGCTTAGACAAATGATCACCTCTCCGACCCACCAAGCTGGGCATATTTTAGATGCCGTCTTTTCAAATGAGGAAGGCCTACAGATCTCTAAAATCTTGCCTATGCCCTGGACTGACCATCATGCCATTTTCAGCAAATTGACTATAAAGGAAACCTTAATGAAAAAGTCTATTGCTCCTACCTTAGCACCAATCAAAGTTTGGAAAAATATAAACCAGACGGATCTAACTAATCTATTGGATGGCACTCGTCCTCTGCTGTCCCCTGATCCTAACATTGCTACCCAACAATTTTACGACTGGTTAGGCAATGCCACCAACAAGCTAGTACCAATTAAAACATTATCTAGGAACAGAATCACACCATCTGCCCCATGGTACACTGAGGAATTAAGAAGGCAGAAACAGCTGAATAGAAATAGGGAAAGGCAGTGGCGAAAAAAAACTATGCTCCTGAGGATAAGGCCAAATACAAAGAGTCTCTGACTGTTTATAAAGCGATGATTACCGAAGCCAAAAAATCATTCTTCTCGCATAAAATAGAAAAAGCTAAAAATTCAAGCAGACAATTATACGATATCACAAGAATTTTGTCCGGTAATGCTCCTGACTTGACCCCGCCAGTATCTCAATCATTCTGGGACGCATTGGCCAAATTCTTTTTTTCCAAAGTCAATGATATATATCAGGCCTTTTCTCCAAATCCCACAACATTAGTTCCTCCTGATCTGCCTTCTGATAAGGTCATGAGCAGCTTCAAGGCGATAACTGAAGAACAGATTAAAGCGATCGTATCTTCTATCAAAACCGGATCAACACTAGATCCTTGCCCATTTTCAGTCCTCCCATCAGTGATGGATACCCTTATCCCAGTGATTACCACAGTCTGTAATTTGATACTAGGCTCCGGTATTTTCCCCGACTCCCTAAAAAACACGCTGGTGAAGCCCTTGCTGAAGAAATCAACTTTAGATAAGGCGGAATTAAAGAACTATAGGCCTATCGCGAGTTTACCATTCCTAGCCAAGGTGATTGAAAAGACCATGAATCAACAGTTAGTCGAGTTTGTAGAGAAACATCAACTACTGGATGAATCCCAATTTGTCTTTCGAAGATATCATGGCACTGAAACTGCCTTAATTAAGGCGGCAGACGACATCAGGGCAATTCGTGACCAAGGAGGGACAGCAGTACTTGTACTGCTGGACCTATCAGCGGCCTTCGACACGGTCGATCATAAGATTCTGGTCGACTGTGTCGAAAAGATGGGCATTCACCACCTAGCGAGAAATCTGATTGCATCCTTCCTGGCTGATAGATTCCAGGCAGTAACCCTGGGCCCACATCAATCAGCTAAACTGTCATTACCGTGTGGGGTTCCTCAAGGCTCATCCCTAAGTCCGACACTATTTAATATCTATGTGTCGGACCTTGCTAATGTCATCAAAGCATATGGGATGAGCGTAACCTCCTACGCTGATGACACCCAACTGGTTTTGTCCATTAAAGATAACGGACTTAAGGTGGCTGACAGTTTCCAGCATGGAATGATCGCAATCGGGGAGTGGATGGCATCTAACTGCCTTAAGCTCAACTCCGATAAGACGGAGGTGCTTATCTTTGGACCCCTCCGACCAGAGTGGTCAACAACCTGGTGGCCACCCGCCATGGGAGACCCCCCTTGCCCAGCTCTCAAGGTTAGGAACCTGGGAGTAATTTTTGATGTGGACTTAAACTTTATGGCACATGCCAACAAGGTAGCGGCAACAGCCCATTACAAACTAAGGATGATCAGGAAAATCATTCCGTATCTGCCTGTAACCGCCGCGAAAACACTGATAAGCTCCTTAGTGTTATCATCTCTTGATTATTGTAATGGTCTGTTTTTAAATGCCCAAGTTAGGACAACGAATAAGCTTCAGTCTGTACAGAACGCAGCAGCTCGGCTGCTCTCTAAAACACCCAAGTTTTCCCCGATATCTGATACCATCAAGAGATACCATTGGCTAACGATCGTAATCGGATCAAATTTAAATCGCTTTGCATAATATACAAAGCACTCCATGACCAAGGCCCATTCTTTTTTAAGGATCAGCTGATACCTTACAAACCGGGAAGACAGCTTTGATCGGCCAGCCTGAACCAACTAGTGGTCCCTCGAGCTAAAACAGTCTCATGGGGAGATCGTCGCTTTATAGTGGCGGCTTCTAAACTTTGGAATACTTTGCCACAGTACATTAAAATGTCCTCCTCACTTCTCCAGTTCCGTAAAGGACTAAAGACTTGGCTATTCGATCAATAATGTACCTTAACATCACTATGAGCCTCCAAAGACATCTAGGGAATCTTTCAGCGCCAAGACGCCTATGGGTATTTGTTGCGCTTAATAAATTGTAAAAATAAAATAAATAAATAAAATAAATTGTGGTGTCTTTTGGTTAAGGCCCAAATCAGGTGCAAAAGATTTTTGCATCAAGTTTTGCACTTGCGGAGTGGTGCAGAGTGCACTTATTTTTTGTACGCCCATGCAGGAAACTCTGTGGCCAAACAGTGTAAAACAGGCTGCACCCTGAGTAAAAACAGATTCAAGAAAGTTTTGCGCACATTATTTTCCATTCATTGCTTCGAGGTTCTATTCAGTTGCAAAACCACAACAGAACATTAGCAAAACCTATATTTTTTAGTGACAAAACTGCTGGAAGCCACAATCGCAACCAAACCCTCCTCATCTTAGCATGGCGGCCGAGTCAAAAGGCTCAACAACTGAATTAGAGACTACAACATCAGAAAATCAGAGCGAGGACTTTCAGCAGAACATTATTAGCCTGTAATGACCTCCCTCATTTTTAGTAATTTAAAACTCACTGTTTTAAAAAAAATGTATTGTCTTTTTTTATTGTCCGAACTAGTCGTGTTTTAAATTGTAAATGTTTTTTTAACCAATCAATAAAGCATATTATCACGTCTAAAATCTATTTTTTAGTGGCTGGTTTTTGCTCAGAATGAGGCGATATGTTGGTGCTGAAATATCAGCGGGGCATAATATCAAGACAGGCGATAAAATTATCGCCGCTTTAGCGGCAGAAAATTGCCGCTAAGACGGCGATAATAGGCTTAATAATATGCTCTATGGAATTCCAATCGAAGCCCATATTAAATGTGAAGACATCTAACATGGGCTTCGATTGGAATTCCATAGAGCATATTATCAAGCCAATTATCGCCGCTAAAGCGGGGATAATTTTATCGCCTGTCTTGATAATATGCACCAGCGTTTTATGATTACCAATGACATGTTTAGTCCTCAAACATCAGATTTCAATTCTCCTCAAGTGCGACTGCGATATATGGACTGCTTGTCACTTTCATGCCAGTTTTTCATCATCAGATGGTATGGAAGTCCATCTGATGACAGGGATGTGTAACAATGGCAGGCCACAGATAGCCATAATTATGTGTATTATGCTAACATTAAGTTAATTCAGGGGCTGGACCTTTGCAGCAGGAACTACATCATACCATGGAGTGCTACAATGACGTCACAAATGCCCCCAATTTGTCAGATATGAACCCCATTCTGCCACAGCCATCCTTAGGCTAAGATATCCGACATTATACTGCATAGTATGTCAAGGTTAGGTGTCATTAAGACAGGAGGCCGCCTTTGTCAAGTTTGGTTACAAGTATTAGGGCGATAAAGCACAAGACACACAAATGATGGACGAATGCAGATGCAATTTATCAGTTGGCTCCTGAATGTGAATGCAAAGCATTAGAAAGAATTTGGCACAAGGAGTACAATCCACAGACTAAACGCTTCCTTCACCTGGGTGGGGGCTGCATGCCTTGGGAGGCAAGGTTAAGAGGGCAGAGACCCTGGCAGGTACATCACCTCACCAGGAAGCAACTTCAAGCCCCTTCTAATTCCTCAGAAACTAAAATATTTGGACTGGCCAAGTGACCGCCCATGGCAAGATACAATTGACAACGCCATGTTGGAAGAGATCAGGCAGCATGGCAGGAGGGATATGCATACATTGTGTGCCATAGAGAAGCATATAGCTCATAGAAAGGGACACTTCCTGACCCAGGCCTGATCTGGTGTTCAATTACCCACTTTGGCGTGTAAGTAGGAAAGAGGCTTCAGCCAGTTAAGCGCTCGCTGCTGACATCTGGTGTCTCCTGCAGGTCGCAAGTTGGGGTGTTCAAATAGTTTGTTATAAAAATGTAGGTGTCTCTGTAGTTTCCTGTGGTTTAGAGAGTTTCCTGCAGTCCCTCCCCTCTGCCCAGGCTTAGATTTTGCCTTCAATACATAACACATGGCAATAAAACATGACTCAAGTATCAAAATAACTTTTTATTACTACCTGTTTCTCATTCTCATAATTTGCACCTGTGAGCTGGAAGACCAGTCGTTTGTACGTGATTGCTTATCTCACATAGGGGCTTATTTACAAGCCCCTTGCGGCACTTTTGCGTCATTTTTCACATGGGAAAAGTGGCGTACGGGTGGCTCAAGGGGTTTGTAATTAAGCCCCATAGTGTTTAGCTTGTGGATGATAACTCGACCCTCGAACAGGTAGAGTATGACCACATTGCACGTGTGTACAAAATGGGGAATATAAGGTATGCGCGACATTAAACGCATCAGGAAATTCCAAATTTTCATGTAAAATTCGTGTTACGCAGAACCCTTGCACTGTCTAGGGAGTTTGTTACGAGAAATACACAGGGCCTCATTTATGAAAAGTGACGCATCGCTGCGTGAAAACAGCGATGCGTCACTTCTCAGTGCGCACTCCTTGCGACAGGAATGATGAGTCATATTTACAGTATGACGCATCATGGCGCAAGGAGTTACAGATACGTCAGTATTTCTGACGTATCTGTGGTGCAAAAGTGACGCATTGCTGGAGTGTGTCACAAAAGTGACGCAACTCCAGCAATGTGTCCTTTCACATGGGGCAAGACCCATGTAAAAGGGCCTGCGTCAGTCTTACGCCTGCTGTGAGGCAGGCGTAAGAAATTGACGCATTTGTGTTCTAGAACTGGCGCAGTGAAATCTTATAGATTTCACTGCGTCACTTCTATGACCCTTTCTTGCGTCAAAATGCCCCCCCCTTGCATACATTATACCTGGCGCAGGTATAATGTGGTGCAGGGGTTTACAAAGTGACGCATCTACCTAGATGCATCACTTTGTAAATATGGCGCAACAAGGCGCATTTTTTACACCACTGGTGCGTCACAAAAAGTGACGCACCAGCGGCGTAAAAGTGACGCACAGCCTCATAAATGAGGCCCACAGTCTTTGCGAGGAAAAAAAACTTCAACTCAGACGTTCATTCTTCCAAGGTGTTTGAACCCAGTGCCCTTAAAGTGATTAACGACTGATACTTATGGGCCTAAAAAAAGCTGTGGTAATAAATAGTGTATCACACACTCTATGATTAGTATGCCTGTAGCCCCCTTGTCCATTCACCCCAAGACAGGGGCTGCATTTTCAGCCGAAATCAATTGAAGATACTGAAACTACAAGAAGTGCAGCACAAAAAAAGTAATGTTTTATGTATGGACTGCGTGCATTGGTCGATTGCGACAGCAAGATCCAGTTTTAGATTAATATAATGCTTCTTAATAATGTATGAACATGTTCTGCCAGAGCAACTGCTGGTGTCAATCCATAAATCGTTTTGAACCAAGGGTGCAAATCTCTGGACAGCGGGGGTGCGTGGGCGAAGCGTGACAAAATACCGTGGAAAGTTTAGAGACGGAAATAAGACTGTTCCTCGTCAGTGCGTTTAAACTCCGGATCAGGAAAGCCCACGTCAGCCGGGCGGAAGGCGTCATGCTGGACTGATGTCAGACCCTCTCGAGATCAATGAGCGCGTGCATGAAGAAGCCTGCATTGTATTCTCTTCAGCATCAGGGCTGCCTTGGACTTCTCAATGTTCTGAGCGTGCTTTGAGGGAATTGGGCTCTACAAGAGATTGTTAGAGTTGGATGTATGACGTTACAACGCATTCTTTTACAACGCATACCTTTACAAAGCATTTTTTACCACACAACATCCATTACAGCGCATTCCATTACAACGCATGCCTTTATAACACATTTTTTAAAACTACCTTTACAACGCATTCCATTACAACGCATACTACCTTTACAACGCATACCATTACAACGCATAACATTACATTGCATGTATGGTAAGTATTGGATAGTGTAGGGGTAAAAATTAATATTCTAACTCTAGGGGGGTGCAACAGTAGGGTAAGTGTTGGATAATGTAGGGGTAAAAATTACTATTCTAACTCCAGGGGGTGCAACAGTAGGGTAAGTGTTGGAAAGTATAAGGGTACTATACGTTGTAATGTTATGCGTTGTAATGGTATGCGTTGTAATGGCATGCGTTGTAGTGGTATGCGTTGTAGTGTCATGCGTTGTAATGGTTGCGTTGTAATGGCATGCGATGTAATGGGTGTTGCGTTGTAAAAGGTTTGTTGTAATGGTAGTGCGTTGTAAAAGTTGCGTTGTAAAGCTTGTTTCCCGTTAGAGTTCATTAGTTTTTTGTGTTTTTTTTACAACTGTATAAAGTTGTAGGGGCATATTATAAACAACTAGCGATATTTATCGCTAAATAAGCTTAGCAACATTTTTTCTATCGTCGTGCATCGCCGGGTTTTATCGCAGAGATAACGTGCTATTAGCAATGTTTATCTCAAATGCGCTAAAATATCCGGCGATAGTGGCTTAATGCGTGAATATCGCTGGAAAGCCAGCGATATTCAGGCATTGAAACCAATAGGGTCTTAACCTGAATAGCTACCTCCCATTGGATATACAGGTTAAGAAGTGGTCTGATCAGGCGTTAGTTTCCAGCGATATTCGCGCTTAGAGTGAATTTTTTTATCGTTACGCCTGCGTTGATAATAGGCGATAGCGATGTTAGCGACTGCTTTCAATCTCTAACATGTTGTGTACGCCCACTTTGCATGTCATTAGCGATAAATATCGCTGCTATGCAAAGTGGGCCCCAAACCGCTCGCTATCGCCTACAAACTGTCGCTAACTGCTGTTAGTGACAGCTTGCTAATAGGGCGATGAAATTATCGCCGCTTCTCGGACGAAATTATTTCATATCGCCCGCCTTGCTAATATGCCCCGTAGCTTCCAGAAAAATCCCTATTTAGTGAAGTTCATCAATTTGGGTTTCGCTTGCGCGCTATTTAATAAACTGAGCAGGGTATTTTGGTATTACTAAGAAGTAAATGACAGCAGACATTTCTCCCAAATAAGTACTTTAAAGTCAGGTAATGCACCCAAAAATACACACGTCCCGTAGACCAATAATTTTCAAAATGTATGATCAAAAATTAAATCATTTTTATAAATTATTTTTGATATCACATGTATACACCAAAACATTTTTTTTTTAAAACATCAACATTGTACATCAATTGTTAAGGAGACCTGTTAACATGATGAGGAACAGTGAACGTAATGTACACATCAGAAAAAGCAACATAACAGAAGACAACACAAATTCGTTAGCACAAATGAACAGAAAAAATAAGAACGGTGAAAACACACAATTACACACATACACCAAGCTTCAATACAAATATACTAAAATAAATACATATAAAACACGAAAAAGCAAGAGAAATGCGCCGAGTAACCCTGGGCAAAGTACTACGCTACGCTGGCGTAGTTTGCGAAGTTTGCGCTACTTCGCATAACGCAAATTGCATGTAGCACAGTGCAAACAAGCGTAGCGTAGTGCAGCGGTAATTTTTTGCTTGCTCGCGGTCCTCAACATCAAGTTGCCAACCGCGAGCAAGCAAAATGACATCCCGGCGAGACTTTTTCCTCGTTCGCGATCAGCAACATCAAGTTGCCGATCGCGAGCGTGGAAAATAAACCATCTGGTGAGATTCTCAACATGGGGAGGTCAGGTTTCTCATTGCGAGTGGTCGCATATGCTCGCGACCGCTCGTGATGAGAAACTACCAGTTGAGAAAGCTGCAGCTCGAGTGGAAATCTACTCGAGCGGCAGAAAACAACCGCTTGCACTGTGCAAGATGCAGTTTGCACTGATTGCACAGTGCGGACAAGCATCCGTCACTGTGCGAACAGCATTTTGCACAGTGCACTATGCAGTTCACATAGCTACGCGTAGCTCGCGTAGTGCTCTTCGCATAGCTACGCGTGGCGCTACTTCGCAAACTACGCCCAGGCTTAAGCGCCGACACGCGTTTCGGAAGTTAGATGTACATAAAGAAATCCTTCATCATGGCGCTGAGAGAATAAATTATTC
Source organism: Lissotriton helveticus (assembly GCF_964261635.1). Lineage (NCBI taxonomy): Eukaryota > Metazoa > Chordata > Amphibia > Caudata > Salamandridae > Lissotriton > Lissotriton helveticus. The sequence goes on from NC_136071.1 coordinate 1,165,726,391, forward strand.
AGTGGCCGCAAGCCATCTGTATATCATGCACTGTGGCTGGATAGATAGTGCAGGGGGCGCTGTACAATATATGTTAAGTACAGGGGGGCCCCATGTGAAAGGGCCTGTGTCACCCTTATGCCTGCCATCAGGCTGGCGTAAGGTTTTGACGTATTGGCTTCCTAGAAGTGGTGCAGCGAAATCCCATAGATTTCGCTGGGCCACTCCTCCGACCCTTTCTTGCGGGGTTACGCCTACCCTGCATACATTATACTTGGCGCAGGTGTAATGTAGCACAGAGGTTTACGAAGTGATGCATCTACCTAGATGCGTCATTTCATAAATATGGTGCATGTTTTACGCCACTGGTGTGTCACAAAAAGTGACGCACCGGAGGCGTAAAAGTGACACAGGGGCTCATAAATGAGCCCCAGGTTTTCTAAATAGCATAGGATGCTGGTTCAGAAAGGTGAATCAACACAATATTGTCAAGGATGCATACCTGCTCATAAATATAGGATAGAGTTTCTTGGTCCCGTGCTACTCAGCCCGGCAAAGCACCTGCAGGACCTCCCCTACATGACAAGGATGAGAGTCACTGATTGGCGCGGACCTAGGTACTTCAATTTTAAGCCCTGAAGTGCTCAGGCCCGAGAGTCTATAACTGATGCCTCGTCACATAGTGGGGTGGGGTCAGCAGTCTCACTCACTTCATCCAACTCCATGACGAGTAAGGGACTGCCGCCTCCTCTCATTGGCTGACCTATGGTCATTACCCTCATTGGCTGACCTAGGGTCAACCATTGAGGCGAAGCAACAGTCCCAATTGTCTCAAACCACCAGAGCTTCTCTACAGAGTAGCTGCAGCCAGTAAGTTTTATGTTATTTAATGTTTGGTGCGTGTATGTGTGTGTGTATGTATGAATATCTGTGTATTTGTGGATCGTGTGTTGTGAATGGGAGTGTGTGTGTGCAAGTAAATGCATGGGGATGAGTGTACATGTGTGAGTTTGTGGCTCACCCGCCCCCCCCTCCCTACTTGAATTACCGTCCGCCACTGCTCAGGACAAGGAGGTTAATTGGGTGGGGTACTGTAAAATGAAATTAAGCTCCTCCCTTTCAGAAGGTACAGTCCTCATTGCTTAACAATGATCCAATGCACATTAATGTAAGCAAGAAACATGCTGTAATTCCTTGTTGGATAGTAAGGGACATCCATAATTAGGTACAGACGCTCTCTTGCACCACTGGGGCCCATTGTCACTGCTCTGCACTGATGGTAGATATGCTCTGTTCATTATGTAACATATACCATCCCCAATAGAACTGGCTAGGCAATAGATCCTCAAGGGCGGTCAATCAGTTGTAATCACTCACTGGACCTTAGGCAGGGTGATAGAGCGGTCTAAAGAACCCCATGGCACCTGTCAAATGACTGGTCTTCCCCTAGTCACAGTAATGTGCTGAGTCATAACTCTAAGGCTATTGACGGGTGCACTTCCTGGCCCCCGCATGCCACTGTGAGTGTGTGAAAGAGTGCCCCGAGTGCCTCTCCACCTCCTATGATACCAAGAAAAGGACAATATTATGTAGGCACAGCTGTTCTTACAGTTCAGCACTTGACTTGACATTGGTCTTTGTCACTCAAAAAGCTACTCTCACGGATACATCTTTGTACTATACTGACCTCAGAATATAGCTTCTGGAAGTCTGCTTGAATCCAGCAAGGCACTGTGTCATACGCATGAAGGGAGCTACTGCTGACACACCTTTTGGCTTGGCCTAACGTTGATTTTGTGGCTTGTGGTTTGGCTCCTCTCCTGTCATTCTCCTGTGATTCTCCAAGGTTTTGTGATTTCCTCACGCATGCATGTGGTTCTCTGGGACTCACAGTTTCTTCCCTACATGGTCAGGATGCTGCTTTGATGAGTTTGTACTTCTGTATGCCTTGGATGACATTAGTGGTGACATGCAGAACTTCCCAGTAAGTCACTGCTACCATCCAGCAGTGGAAGGGTCAGGACCTGGACGGTGGCTCTGAAGTCCAGTTCAGGTGGACCTCAGTTGTATTTTGTTGAGTAATGGGAGCTGGCTGGGTTTTGAGGGATATGCTAATGCGGATTGTTGATGGAGGTGGTTTGACGCTTTCTGATGGTTGCCATCTTTATCCATCCTGCTTCATGTTGGCGAACACGTCTTGAATGTGGCATTACTTTGGTGTGAGACTGCCTCCTCCTCCTCCAATTAACAATGCTGCATTATGCAGATATCATTCTCAGTACCAAATGGTGATTTCCAATATATTCTTTTATTTATGCTTAGAGAAAGATATATTCATCGGTTCATTCCTCTTAATGAAATCAAATGCATAAAAAGATCCTGAACAGCCGACACGTGTTTCGCCCTTCAGTGTCATTTGGACCAGGGTTTTTTCAAGGCTTTAAAAATCATAGTTTCATAATGTTCAAGTCACATTTGTAGGCACACATTGAATTCTGCATTGGTGATTTTACTGTTGTCTGTGTGTTATCGGCAGACGGACGGATCTGCCCATGCTGAGTTCCACTGTTGTGAAGATTATAGTGTTCAGGGGGCGTGGCCAGCAGCATGGCCGGTTAAGACGTGCCTTGCCAGAGCTCCTGACGAGCTGCACCTAGATCCGCCGTTACACTATCCCCAACGAAGCACCGCACCGATCAGCGGGAGCCGCAACACTCCGGGGGCAGCCGGAGGTGCATCTACTCCACTAACTGCGCGGGGTTTCGAAGAAAATCAAGTCTGAAGCCCCGACTCGGCGCCTCCCTGCGCGGCCAAGATGGCGTCCGTGAAGCCCGAGAGTCGCCGAAGCGCCTAGGATCCCTCCCAAGACCCGGCGGAGTCAGAGATCGCTGCCTGAAAAACGCTGCAAGGAGGCCTGTCCGCGGTGCTGGCCGCCCGGTGTACGGAAGGGAAAACGAGAGGCACCGAATACCGGCCGCCTTTACCAAAATGGCGGCCGGCGCAATCCAGAGCCGGTAAGAGGGAGCCGGGCCAGTCACCGCCTTTCCCCCCTGGCCGCGAATCCTGCCGACTGTAGAGGCGGAGGGCGGAATAACTCCGGTGCGCTTCCCGTGGGGAGGCAGTTCCGGGGGCCGAAGGGCATTGGAGCATTGAGCCCTTTTCACGGACCCGGATCCTACACCAACATGGCGGGGGACTGCCTCGGGAGTGCTTTGCCTAGGGTGAGAAGCCCTCCCCTGGCCTCCCGCCGGTGAGTTGCTCGCTCGCCACCCTGATTGCCTGGCCATCGGAGGGGGAGACCCGGAGGGCCAGTTGTGCAGACTGTGGTGGAGGCCCTGGGCGCCTGATGGCGCTGTGCTCATCGCGGGTGGAGTAGGAATCGCGAATGGTCCGCTCTCACTCCGTGGCGGCTAGTGGAACCGCGTCCAAGCGGGCACAGACGGCGGAAACGGACATACACAGTAGGAGCTGTGTTTACCCCCGGCTCCAGCCTTACTCTCGGCTCGCCAGGGGTCTGAAGCTTGCGGCTTGCCCTGGGGGTCCCCACCCGAGGAGTGGACAGGCATGGGGGAAAGAGACGTGGTCCCTAAAACCACGAAACAAGGCCCCATGGACTACTTTGCGGCGCCAAGACACACGGCGGAGCACCACTCGGTGGCACCCGGAGTGCGGACAGACACGGCACTGTTGATGGAGGCCATTCAAGCATCCAGAACGGACATACAAGAATCCCGGGCGGCCCTGGAGGTGAAGATCGGGGAAGTGGGCTCCGAGGTTACACTGCTACGGCAAGACTTCCGGAAACTGTCCGATAGGGTGACGGAGACTGAAACAAGGACAAGCGGCAATGATGCATCGATATCCGCCCTGAAGCAAGATATGGCGGAACTACAGGCCTCGCACCGCCAGCTGCTGTGGAAGGTGGATGATGCAGAAAATAGATCACGACGCAACAACCTTCGCTTCGTGGGATTTAGAGAAGGAATTGAGGGGACGAACATGGCATCATTCCTCCACACTTGGTTGACGACCACCTTCCCGACGGCACAGTTCTCCCTGTGTTTCATCATTGAAAGAGCGCACAGGGCCCTCCTGGCTAAACCTCCGGAGGGGGCGAGACCGAGGCCGGTCATAGCGCGCTTCATGAACTTTGCGGACAGAGATCTGATTTTGAGAGAAGCCAGAAAAATGGAGGAGATACGTTCGGAGAATACGACCATAATGATTTTCCCGGACTACAGCCAGGAAGTCTCGAAACAGCGTCGATCGTTTGACTCAGTGAAGGCAAAGCTGAGGACCTTGGACATTCGATACATGCTCCTTTTCCCCGCTAAGCTCAAGGTGATCTACAAAGATAAGTCCATCTTTTTCTCGCACCCAGAGGACGCGTGGCAGTGGCTCGAGGAACGCCCTGTACTGAATAGCAGAGAAGCCGTGGGACGAGAAGCACTGGAGAAATCACTGCGGGATAGGGCACGATGGGAGATGCCGAAACCACAGAGATGGAAATCGCGAAGGGTGAGGAAGTTGACACCGGCGACACCGTACCAATCCCATGGCACGGGCGACAAGAGGGGTGGTAGATCAACGTCACCTGGAAATGACTCAGTGGCGGGCTCCAGGTTCAGTTGCCTGCGCAATGGAATCCGCTCAGAAGGAGATGAAGAGGAAGAATCGGAGGGCCGCGCATCTGGGGGAGAGGAGGAGGTGGAGGTGGGAGACTCGGTCCACCCACTAGTCAAGGAAATTCATCACTTGGAGCAGGACTCCTCGGGGCAATCCGGCGCACCCGTAATGGACTCACAAGACTCACACTCATGAAAGATGGTGCTCTGGGACTTGGGAGATGGCAGCTCGACATGTGAGTGCACGCAAGTTAACACGCCCTTCTATGTTCTTTAAGTTTCTCTCACTGTTTTTAGGTTTGTGAAGGGAGGGATGTGTGGGAGGGCGACAGGCCTTCACCTACGGATAGCTTGGTCCTATGTTAGGATGCAACTGGAAGGGGAGGGAGGCAGGGCGGAGGGGATGGAAGGTTTTCGAACTCTCTCACATTGGGGAACGAGAGGGTCAAGGGGGAGAAGGGGGCCACTTTCGCGAGATTCACGCAGCAGCGCACATTGAGCTCACGCACCACATGCACATGCCAGACTTGGACCATATGCAATTACCTCGTAATCCAATGGCAAGTACCATAGCGGCACCAATAGGGGTTGATAGGAAAATGAGCATCCTGACATGGAATGTCAATGGTTTGGGTTCTAAAATCAAAAGAGGACTGGTGAACGCCTACATTAAAAGGGTGGACCCAGACTTTACCTTCCTGCAAGAAACACACCTCCAGGGTACTATATGCGGCTTTATCGCTAGGGGGGGGACACAGGGTATTGGCACATGCGGGATACACTTCTGACTCTAGAGGGGTGGCATCCATCGCTAAAAAAGCCTCCCCCTTTTACATTACCCGCACCTGGCTGGACACACAAGAAACTTTCGCCGGAGTGCAGGGCACCTGGAACAGACGCACCTACACGCTTGTCTCAGTATATGCACCACCCAAACTGCAACCGCGTACACTCACGGCGCTCAACCGCATACTCTTGGAGACCTCTGATACAATACAAGTGGTGGGAGGAGACTTCAATGATGTTATGAACACCAGACACGACAGATCAGGAGGAGGGACGAGAGGCGAACACCAGACAACACTCTGCGGCCAGATGTCCGCCATAGGACTTACAGACATTTGGAGGTGGCTTCACCCGACACTACAGGCATACTCATACTACTCCGGGCACATAAGGTGTTCTCGCGCCTTGACTACGTTTTTATGTCCCGCCAATACCTGAGAGCAGATGACATTGCAGAATATAGGGCCAGGGGCATATCGGACCACTCGCCGCGGTATGTAAGAGTGGGACGAGACCAGGTTAGACACACGGGAACTTGGCGCCTGGCGGCCTGGGATTTACCAAATGCGACTCTACTTAGAGGTATACGAGCTGACATTAAGGTATATCTAGCTGAAAACGTGGACAGGGTAGACTCAAGGGTTACTCTGTGGGAAGCCCTGAAGCCGGTCCTTAGGGACAGGATAAATTCTAGGTTGGGCGAAGAAAGACGTAGACTCCAGGCTGAGTTGACTGCCCTAGAACAGGCGATCCTAGAAAGGGAAAGGGAATATCTGGCCCAAAAACATGACGAGACCCTCAGAAAGCTGCTGGATGTCCAGACACAGTATAGGGAACTGGTGAATGAAGAAGCGAAGACCCAGGCCCTCGCCACCCTCCACAGGCTATACGATGTAGGGGACAAGTCGGGGAAGCTCCTGGTGTGGCTAAGCAGGAAAGAAAGGGCGGCGAGATGGATTGATAGTGTAAAAGCCGGAAACGGTGTTCTTGTCAACACTGATAGGGAGATAGCCGAAACTTTTGCCACGCATTTTGAGGCATTCTATGCGGCGCGTGACCTTGCTACACAGGAGGAGGCGCTGCAATATTTAGGTGCAACAGTCCTGCAGATCCTCCTCCCCGAGTCCATGGAGGCCTTAGAGACGGCCATAACGGTGGATGACATCACCGAGGCCATTGCCAGATTGAGACCTGGCAAAACTCTGGGACCCAATGGCTTCCCGGCAGAGCTCTTTAAGCGGACAGCGGACCTGCTGTCGCGACACCTTGGGGGACTCTTTACAGGTGCCTTTGAGGAGGGAGAGCTGCCCCCTGACCTAGCGAGGGCTACGATTGTCCCGATTTATAAAGAGGGCAAACCACGTGAGGATTGCGCCTCATACCGACCCATCTCCTTACTGAATACGGAGGTGAAGCTGTTGGCCACCATCCTGGCAGCGCGACTGAGAACAGTTATTACGGATCTGGTGCATCTAGATCAATCGGACTTTTTACCAGACAGGGCCACTAAATTCAACCTCAGAAGGACCCATAACTGGTTGCAAGAGGTGCGGGGCCGCGCCGATCCCCACTGGTTCCTCTCCCTAGACGCCGAAAAGGCATTTGATGCAGTGCACTGGCCTTTCCTTTTTGCAGTCCTCTGTAAGTTCGGTTTGGGGCCCAACTTCATCCGGTGGATACGGCTCCTTTACACTGCCCCGAAGGCCAGGGTGCGGGTGAACGGGACTCTATCCCGCGAGTTTCAGATTCAGAGAGGTACCCGACAGGGATGCCCCCTGTTCCCCCTCTTGTTCACGCTTACAATAGAGGTGCTCGCCGCCAGGGTCCGACAGAACAATGGCAGTCGCGGGTTTACAAGTGGTGCCGCTGACTCGATGCCTGAAAAAATCTCGCTCTACTCAGACGATGTTTTACTTTACATAACGGAACCAGACACCACGATCCCAGAGCTCTTTCGAGAAATAGAACGCTATGGCAAGATGGCCAGCCACAAAATAAACTGGCACAAATCAGTACTTTACGACCCTGGGGGGCACAATCGATGGGGGAGTTTGCCAGAAGACCTTCTGACAACTACCGAAGGCTTCCAGTACCTCGGGGTATTCATTACCGTGAGCGAGGCCCTCTCCTTCAGTAGGAACATAGAAAGGATCATACTTAATGCAGTGGCGGATATGACCTGGTGGAGACAGCTCCCGCTGACTCTTCTAGGAAGGGCGGCCATGTATAAAATGGTCACATTGCCAAAATTCCTCTATGCTCTGCAAAATGAATACTACTCGATACAGGCATTGGTCTTCCGCAGGATCCATGCAGATTTGCGATCCTTTCTCTGGTTAGGTAAGCATGCCAGGGTGGCCTTGTCCACTCTTCAGAGATATCAATACAGTGGTGGGATCTCACTCCCTAATCAAGAGGCATACTACTGGGCAGAACACCTAACGCCAATAAATGACTGGCTCCATGCCCCAGCAGATCACCCAACATACGCACTAGAAAGAGCGACAATGTCGGCCAAAAATCTACTATGTTTCCTCTATGGCACCCATAGACGGACCTCCCGCCTCCCTGCCACGTCAGTGACACTGTCCGCGTGGACGAAGGCTAACCGTCGCATGGGATGGGATAAGAAGCTCACACGACAGACGCCATTGTGGCACTGCCAGTGGTTGACGGAACTCCACAAACTGAGAGGTTTCCAAAGGTGGGATGATATTGGCATTTCTACTATAGGGGATGTAATTGCCAAGGGGAAGTTCAAATCGTTTCAGATCCTTAAGTCAGACTTTGGGCTTCACGACACACAACAGTTTAAATATATACAACTTCGGCACGCCTGGAAGGCCCAAAATATCACGCTCGTAGATATTCCTGAATATGCACCTCTAGAGGGGAGGCTCCTACAGGAGCAGATGCCGGGGAAGGCAGTCTCCCTGACGTATAAAACGTTAACTAACCATATGCTGGGGGACTTGGCAAAGCTCAGGGCCACTTGGGAGGCGGAGGTGGGAGAGATGGAGGACCTGGACTGGGACACAGTACTGATGCATCCCCGGGAGGTAGCTATCAAGTCCCGATTGCGACTGATTCAGTTGAATATACTCCATAGAACCTACTATGACAGACAGCGGCTATGCAGAATGGGGAAAATAGAGGACCCAAATTGCCTTCGATGCACTCAGGAAATTGGGGATTTTTACCACACGATATGGTCTTGCAGTGTCATACAAGCATATTGGACCCAGGTGTTCAAAGAATTGGAGGAGGTCCTAGAGGCCCCGATCCCACAAGAGCCCAAACTAGCTTTATTGGGCATGACCAACGAAGTAGACCTGACACGTCCCCTTCTTATATTTCTGGTCCTAGCATTGGTAGTGGCTAAAAGGGACATTGCAAGGCACTGGGGAGCGCCAGACCCCCCCCCCGACATGGAGGAATGGAGAAGGGGGCTTGATATCTACATGGCAGCCGAACGGGTGACCTATAAGGCCAGGGGATGTCCGAAAAAATTCCGCAGAGTTTGGTCTAAGTGGAGACGATACCGAGGGCTGGATGGGGGGATGTGAAGGTGGGCTTCCCTGGATGAGTGTGAGACGGATGGCCGGGATTGATGGGACAATGGCACTGAGAAGTTTTTAATTAATACTGCACTTGTGGACTGTCGTAGGATGCTTACGAGTTGTGATGCAGATCTAGAAAACGAAATAGCTGGCACGGGCGGAGGGGGGTGGGTGGGAAGGTGTGGCTGCTGCTGAGTTTTTCTGTATATAATTTGATGGAAGCAAATACCTGTGTTTTTATTGTTCATAGGGGGGAAGGGGGGGGAGGGGGGAGTTTTCCAGCAAAAGAAAAAACTGCAGAGGTTCAGAATGGCCCCTTGAAATGCTCAGTACAATATACTGGCCTGCACCACAAGCGCTCGATTGAAAGTTGCCGCCCGACCTCCGGGGTGTGGGCTAAATGGCCGTGTATCTAATTGCTATTGATGAGAGGCGCTATTTGTGGCTATTGGGAGTGCCTAAGGATTTGTTACTTGATCACTGTGAATCTGCAATAAAAAAAAAAAAAGATTATAGTGTTCAGCAACTCTGCAACACCATCAAGTGCTGCAGTGGAAATAAAGAAATACATTTAAAAAATGAGTGCTCATTGAATAATTAGGTGGGGAGGGCGTGGGGACTGGGTGAATTTTGCTGGTGGACTCTACTGGTGTCATTGTTACTACAACATGTCTATGAGTCGCAGAATGTGTATGCCACTGAGAATACATGTAATCCAATCTATGAGTAGGTAAATATTGATGGAAATTGAGTGCTAAGTATATGTAAAAATTTGCAGTGAACTGGCATGTGAGCAAAGCTATCAGCATCTAGTCCGCAAAAGAGGCATTGCAAAGTGGTTGCAGTATTTATTCTTCATTGGAAAATGTTATCCGTTGTGAGAACATGAGCAAACGCGACACACATTAGCGCCTTGAATTTGCTGCGTCTGGGCCTGCCATCATACACACTGCATGCTGTAGGAATCAGACATGATCTTCTCTTTCATGCTAATAAACTCAGTTAAGAGGGAAAATATTTTGATGTAAGATGTTAGTTCAATTTGAAAATAAACACTTAGTAATTGATGGAGCAAAAAAACAGCGGTGACAAATTCAGCGACTTCAGCCTTTGAAGGGCAAATTACTAGCCTTTCAGGAGGTGCTAGACAGCAAGACCACCTGCATCACTGCATTGCGTGAAAGGGAGAGAGTAGAAACGCGCCATATGTACAGGCACACCTCAAGCCGTCTAGCGCTGACGCAGGCACCCTTGCGCCATGGTGCACGGATGCCTGCATTACAAGCAGGACTGATGCTCTGCAGGAAGGGACACCTTCCTGCACAAAAATAATCCTTAGAGGTATATTCCTCTTTCTATGTGTGCTGCAGAATGCAAGTAATGAGGAGAAATATTAATATTTCTCCTCGTTAAGCCAGCCTCGGTAAGACACAACATTTTGGAGCAAATCTAGGTTTACTGACTTTAGTAAATCTGGGTTTCAGTCAAAATCCATGGGTGAATGCACGGGAACGCTTATGCTTCACCCATGAAATGCCTTCCCAATGCAAAGAAACTAAGGGGCAGATGTATCATCTGTTTTTTTGTCGCAAACGCTGCGATTCGCAAAATAGCAGCGTTTGCGACAAAAAAACGGGATTTTGAAAAAGCCTCGCAATATTAAGGAATCGCAAATTTTGCGATTCCTTAATATTGCGTAAGCATTTAAGAAATGGCAAATTGCGATTTCTTAATTGAAATGTATTAAGCATTTCAGTTTAGCGATTTTTGACTAAGAAATCGCAAATTACCACCAACTTGTTGTTGGTGGTAGTTTGCGAATTCTTTTCAAAATGCACTTTTTTAAAATTCTAAAGCTGCCATGTGACGCTCATACATGCCCTTAGGGCATGTATGTGCGCCATATGCGCACACATGTCAAATTCAGGGGTGCAGCAGGGTGTCCTTAAGACACCCTTGCACCCTTATAATTATTCTCAATTTGCGATTCGCAAATTGCGAATCGCAAATTGAGAATAATTTCCCATTCATTCCTATGGGCCTCCTGGCCCACAGGAATGAATGGGAAATTATTCCTTAATTGCGATTAGCAATTTGCTAATCGCAATTAAGGAATTTTAAGAAATTGCTAAAAAATAGCGAATTTCTAGATACATACCATTTTGCACTTCTCAAATAGCGATTCCTTAAAAATCGCTATTTGAGAATCCCAAAATGGTATCTTGATACATCTGCCCCTAAATATATTGCTATGCTCTGCGTTACTTTTTTTTTACTAAGCCACACAAAGCTTTGCAGTTCGGACTTTACGTGGCTTAGTAAATCTAAAATAAATTTTGCATTGGGTTGGGTCCAAGCAGTGATAGAACACAGACACAAAACGTTAGTAAATTTAGGCCTGACACATTTCCCATGCATAATTTCCCACTTTGCAACTAAGCTTACTAACTCCAGCACTTGAGCGCAGAATGGTACGAAAGCTGTTCAATTTCCCACTTTGCAACTAAGCAAGCCAGGGCCTCATTTATGGCATTTTGGCGTAGGGCAAGCACTTTTGCACTTTTGCTGTGCTGCCCTACTCCAAAGTGAAAGGGCAGAAATGCACCGTATTTAAGCAATACAGTGCATTCCTGTCCTTTTTGCCTGCGCTGCGGCAGTTTCAGCAGCCTAGTGCCTACATAGGCCCCCTTGCACCAAGGGAGCCTCCATTGCAGGCAGTGTTGTCTTTGTGCGAGAAGGGGCACAAAACCTATTATAAGAGGCATTTTACTCTTCCCATATGCAGAATGCGGCACACATAGAAAAAGGAAAAAACTAGGAAAAATGAAGTAATTTCTCCTTGTTACACCTCTCCTTGGGAGCCGAATGGATTTAGCACTTCCCCAGGTTTTCATGTTCATGTAAATCTGGGTTATGGTCTAATTCCATGGGTGTTGCATGGTAAAACCTACTGCAATGCCCATTGAATGCCTCCCGGGTGCAGAGTAAGGTGACATACCGATTTGCACTGCATCGCCTCACTCATGATTTATGAGGCCCCTCAAAGCCAAGGCAGGGTGGCTTTGAGTGGGTCATTAATCTTTATGAGAGTCCTGCGTCATGCGTATACCGTTTTACGTGGTGCAGATGTGACGCAGGGCTCTCATAAATAAGCCCCTTCGTTTTTACTAGTAGAGCAGACTATTAGTGGTTATGTGATAAACCATAAAGACAGTAAATAAAATGTATTGTAAAATGAATTAAAGTCATTACAAATGCCTCTAGGCATTTGTAATGCTGCTAATTCATTTTTACAGAACCTTTTTACTTGTAAAAAAGTTTGAATTGGCAGAAGTGCCAGCCCATACCTCCCATGCACTCAGTACTAATAAATGCTCAGGGAGCGCAAGGGCTCGAAGACACGGACAGCGAGCACATGGATTGGAAATGGCTGCCAAGTAATGAATATATGACGTTACATTGCGGTGTTTACACCGCAATACCTTTACAACACAGGCATTACAGTGCAAGTCGTTACAACAACTTGCGCTGGAGGGCGTTGAACTTAGGAATAGTATGATTTACTATTCCAACTCCAATATTACGTACAGTAGGGAAGGTGTTGCAATCATAATAATAATAATAATAATAATAATAAGGTAGTTTATAAAGCGCCTGGTGACGCCATCCCGGCGTGTCCCCGCGCTGAAGAAGCAAGTTACCAGAGACATACAGACTTCCCAAAAAAACACCCACCCCCCATCCCTCTGCTTATAGTTTATATAAGTGCGTTTTTAGCATTGTTCTAAATTTTGTTTCAGATTCTTCCAGTCTTAGGGATGTGGGGAGAGCATTCCAGTTTTTTGCTACTACATATCTAAAAGAGCGACCACCTAGCTTTGCTCTTTTTATACGGGGGATCGTCAACAAACCCATCCCCTCTGATCGGAGGGCTCTGGTTGGCTGATACCTAAGTACTAGATCAAACAAATAGGGAGGGGCTTTCCGTTGGAGTATCCTGTGGCACATTAAGAGGGCTTTGAACATCACTCTCTTTTTGATCGGTAGCCAGTGTAGAGCCGCTAATGCTGGTTTAGATGCTGCTCTTCTGGGGAGTCGTAATACAAGACGAGCTGCTGTATTTTGGAGGACCAGTAGGCGCTTTAGACCGTGTTCTGTAGCACCCAGGAACAAAACATTCCCATAGTCCATACAGGAGGTCACCAACGCCTGGGTCATAGTGCGTCTGGCCTCCAGCGGGAGTAAATCCAGGGTGCGATTTAATGTTTTCAGGACTCCAAAACATTTTCCTACGAGGCGAGGAATGTGGCCTTCATAGGATAGAGTGTGGTCCATCCAAATACCCAGGTTTTTGGCTTCTTTACAGGGAAGAGGTGTGGGACCCAAACACGTCGGCCACCACTCTGGAGACCAACTCAAGTTGTTTCCTCCCACCACCATTACCTCTGTTTTAGATCCATTTAGTTTTAGGCAATGAGCATCCATCCAGCCAATGCTTGCATGCAAGCCTTAAAATTAGATGCTGCCATTGCTGGTGCTTGAGACAGCGAGATCAGCAGTTGGGTGTCGTCCGCGTAGGATACCAACTCTACTCCGTACGCCTGTACCACTTCGGCCAAGGGGGTCATATAAAGATTGAAAAGCGTTGGACTCAGGGCCGAGCCCTGAGGAACCCCCTGTTCCAAGGCCATCTCTGCTGATCTACAAGAGCCTCGTTGCACCATAAAGCTTCTGCCTGTGAGGAAGATTTTCAGCCACCCCAGTGCGGAGCTGATGACACCTGCTTTAACTAGACACTGTAGTAAGATGGAATGGGCTACAGTGTCGAATGCCGCACTGAGGTCAAGCATCACCAAGGCCATGGTGTTACCGGCGTCCGCCCCCCGTCTAAGGAACTCAGTCGCTCTCAGGAGAGCTTTCGCCGTGGAGAAACCCGCCCGGTATCCAGATTGCGAGGGGTGCAGGGAGTTAGATTTTTCTAAGCGTGTCATTAGTTGACCATTTGCCACTTTCTCCGCAACTTTTGCTAAATAGGGGAGCAGAGAAATGGGTCTTAAATTTTCCAGTATATCTTGGGTAATGTTGGGTTTTTTCTTTATGGGGAGCACAATCGCTTTTTTCCAAATTTCTGGGAGGTGTTCCGTGGAAAAAGAGACCTGGAGTATATGCCTAATATACGGCTCCAGTGTCGAGAGGCTTTCTGTCATTATCCTAGGAGGGGCCGGATCGCGAGGGGATCCCGATTTAATTCCCTGACAGAGGCTACAGAGCATCTCTGGAGGAGGAACTGAAAAAGATGTCAGTCCCCCATCTGTGTTATCTATTGTCCTAGTTACTACAAATTTCGTACCTGCTACAGGTTTGTTGGAAAAGGTAGCATATATTTTCCTCACCTTTCCTGCAAAGTACTCGGCAATTTTGTTCGATTCTGCTATAGAGTCAGTGTCCTGGGTGGTTGGGGCACGTATCATCGAGATCTCTTTGAAGATTTTAAAAAGCTCTTTCGATGAGTTTTCTGCTTCCCCAATACGAATCTTATAATGGGTGGCTTTTGCTCCACGTATCATCGTTTGATATTTTTTCCGAACCTCTTTGTATTTTAACTTACTTAGAGGGCAAAAGTCTATTCGCCATCTCCGTTCCATTTTTTTACATGCCGATTTAGCCTCTTGTAGCTCAGGAGTAAACCATGGTGCTGATTTCCCATTTCTGCACCCTATTCTAGCGAGATGTATCGGGGCTGTCTCATCAAGGGCTTCGCGAATGCTCTGTTCTATTCTTTTGAGAGCGAGCTCACAATCGTCGCCTCCCGGTGGACCCCCCTCTAGCAACAGTTCATTGAACACCTCTTGGGAAAATTGTTTCCATTTGCGTCGGGGGTATCTTTCATTCTCCGCTAGGTGAGGGTCAGGGGTTGAAATAACAATTTTAAGTGGGACCAAGTAGTGGTCTGACCACAGGATCGGAAGGGGAGTATCAGTCATTATTCCGTCCCAGCTACCAAATACCGGATCTAATAGGTGGCCATGTTTGTGAGTGGGCGTGTAATTTTTTAGATCCATTTGTAGTGCCTGTAGGTCTAATATCAGATTAGTGGCTTCCTTATCCTGTTCATCATCAAGATGGATGTTGAGATCTCCTAATATCAGAAATCTGTTCTTTCTAGTTGCCAGATGAGCAATGCCCTCCAACAGACTACATTTAAAGTTCTTTAGTCCGCCTGGGGGTCTATAAACAAGAATCCCCGATACAGAGAATTGGGGCCCCAGTAAATCATACTATTCCTTAGGTTAGAGCGTCATCCAGTGCAAGTCATTGCAATGAATTGTGTTGTAATACCCGCGTTGTAAAGGTATTGCAGTATGAACACCGCAATGTAACCAATGTTTCCCCCTGCTGCCATGCTGGCTAAAAAGTGCCAGTGACCATCTGATGGGCTCCCTGGAAGTCATCATATTCATGACTCCCAGTTGAAGATCTGCTTATTGAACACTCACGCTCTCATGCATAAACTTGAAGATCAAGAGACTACGGCTTACAGGAGCAACTTTGAAATTAATTTTTTTTAGGAAACCTGGCCTCAAGCAACAGTCTCGTTGACGGGCTATATTGAACACCAAAAACCAGCAATCAAAGCCAGCAGTTATGGACGCCCGGTTGGCGCCCCGTCAATTTACACCTCATCATTCTTGCAGGTTACGATGGAGGAGATCCACCTGAAAGAACCGAGGGTGCAAGCACTGTAACTCAGCCCACGTTACTGTGCTGAGAAGCACCTTCCTGCTCATAAATGTTTACAAAAACCCTAGCAGTCCTGAGAAGCAGTTCAAATTGAAAAGGTTGGCAAATATCCTAACAGTTCAAAAAATAAAATACCCGCTAGTTAACACCATACTAACGGGGGATTTCAACACAAACTGTGGCATTAGGAGCAGGAAAGCCAACAATCTGGACTTACAACACAGCAAATGGGGTTTTTAGTGTTTCTATAAAACAGTCACAACAATGACTTTTTAGGTGCATGTCACGCCGCCATATTAGGCCTTTTGTGGTGTTTCCTTTCTTTGTTCTTGCAATTTGGGTAGTTAATTCCTCTACCCGTGAGAACTCACAACTTTTTAATACTGCACTAATGTTTTGTGACCAATAGGTTTGAAATGGAGAATTCGATGTTTTTTAGAATTAGCTTGACTTGACAATAATGTCCTCTGTTCTTCATACTGTCACTCTTGTCACGGATTCTGATAATTTAAAATGATGAACTAAGGGACCTTTCATTCCGTTCTTTTTTTTAACACTTTAATCACCATTCATACCCACCATTGTACCTTGCGTATCATACCACTAGAAATACTGTAAACGCTTTATATGTATCATAATAGAAGTAGTGTTCCAATTCTATACTATTGTGTTTCTTTCCCAGCCCTGAAGAGTCGCAGTGATTTGTTTCCACGCGACAAAACACGTGTCGGCTGGTTGTGGAACCAATAAACCTACATCTAATTCATAAAGAAATTGAACAGGATTGCAATTGTCTTAATTGGGCTCTTTACTTAGAATGTTATTTAATCTTGTATAAACTGTTATAATACCGTGAATGTTGTGTGCGAGGGCATTGCAGTTATTAACAATCTGGACTTAACTTGCGACATTCCAACGGGCCAGTAGAATCTTGCTAGAACAAAATGTGACAACGCGGACTTACCCCAGGCTTGACACGTGTAATGGACATGTCCATCTCATATATTGACTTCTCCTGGTGCTCAGCCGCTTTGTTCAGGAGCATCATCAGCTTCTCTATTGCGTATCCTCTTGAAAGCGACCATAGACCACAACAAATCCATTTGTTCATTGGCACCACCAAACTGGAAGCTGCACCCACTACCAGCACTGGTATGCACTCTGAAAATCTCAAAAGATTGAAATGGGATCAAAGGATAAGCACTGAAGCGATTACCTGGATTCAGACTCAAGACAGAGCAATGGCGTCAACTTCCAGCTCGCCCATTGTGCAATGGGACCTTTTTACAGACCAAATACTGCAGAAGTTCTATCCCGTGCACCATGGTCGCACTAAAACATCAATGCACAATGTAACCTAACTAGGGGCCAGAAAGCTATGAAAAGCGAGATGAACCTCAGTATGCGGGAATTTATAAAAACTCCTGTGTCCCCACGGTGAAACTAAGCGTGCATCAAGGGGGAAATTCAGATGGACAATCTGGCTGTCAAAGTTAAAAAAGAACGCATCGTTTGGGCTTTTCTCCTATACGTGAGTAAGAAGAGGAACACCAAACCATTTTGGTCCGTAGTCAATCCGATATCAATTGGAGGTAAGAGAGGCACCAACGAAAATATCTCAGAATCAAGTCTGACCTCCACCTTGTCACTACACTTTTCAATAACAGATACCTAGGCTCTCAGCAAACCCAATGTACTTCCACCATCCCCATTCCAGCATGGGTATCCTCTTCACACAAAGGAAATTCTAAATATCCCTGCAATAGGCTTGTTAGAGAAACGTTCCAGACTCAAACTAGAGAGAATGAGGAAAGATGGGGCACCCGGTCCAAACGGCCTCCCATCAGCTCACTTCACACCAGTTCCCGCGTTCTGATCTATTGCACTGTCTCCACTGTTCAGGTTCTGCTTGGCATCTAACTGGATCCCAGAATCTTGGAGAAGTTGGATTATTCAACCAGTTTTCAAGGGCGGATCAAAACTAGAACCCAGCCATTACCACCTTATAGTGCTTATAGACAACTACGCCAAACTCTTTGCAAGCCTTCTGCTTGATGATCTAAAGGCATGGGCAAATGAAGGTCAAATTGTTCCCAGAAACCAGTGTGGTTTCAGAGATAATTTCAGCACCTCCACAAATGCAATGGTGCTGGCTCTGTTGCATGACAAGGCAATCAGGAGCAGATCTGTGCTTTACTCTTCCTTCACAGACTTCAAAGCCACTTTTGATCACATTCACAGAGGTTCCTTGTGGCACAAACTGTGGGCTTGTGGCCTTCCATCAGATCTATTGAGAGCTATTAAGCAGCCGTACTCAAACAGATGGTTGTGGGCTCAACTAAGGGATGGCACGCATATTTCCCAAAGGATGTCTACAAGCTCCGTGTTGAAGCAATGTTGCTTGCTAGTGCCTCTACTATTTAGTCTATACAT
Organism: Lissotriton helveticus; assembly: GCF_964261635.1. Lineage (NCBI taxonomy): Eukaryota > Metazoa > Chordata > Amphibia > Caudata > Salamandridae > Lissotriton > Lissotriton helveticus. The sequence continues at coordinate 1,165,744,515 of NC_136071.1, forward strand.
TTCCAACTTGTCGAGGCCCTAGATGAAGTCAAATGCCACCCCCTAAACTGGGAGGTCTATGCGTTACGCACCTGCTGTACGCGGATGATCTAGTTCTGCTAGGCCAAACCAAAATCAGCCTGCAGCGACAACTATCAACTCTGTTGCTCTACATTGGCAAGAACAGCCTTGAAATAAACCACACAAAAACCAAGACGGTCATCTTGAGAAGAAAATCGCAGGCCGTGGAAAGGTGCAACTTAACGGGAAGTAGCTTTCCCAAAGCACGGGGTACAAGTACCTGGGTATTCATATAGATAACTAAGAACTTTTAACACCCACATGAACCTCCAGAAAAGTAAAGGCTGCAGTCTTCTGTTTGGGGTTAAGAATCTATCTCAGAAACTATGGGCCCGAGCTTAGAGCCCCTACTTTAGGTGATGAAAGCCAAGGTAACACCATCGCTAACTTATGGGAAAAAAATCACCCTGAGGAAAGAGGCCACTTTGCTAGACAAGATCATCCCTCGAATTTACAAAGAAGCGCTTCATCTGCCAAAGACATCATCGCCTGCACAAACAAGACTTGAATTCAGTCTCATACAGCAGATCTAGGCCAGAAGTAGTTTCAGTCACAGACTCAGACTTGCCCCACAAGACAGCATGATCAGCTTAGTCTGGAGAGATTCAAGCAGTTTGGGGTCTACATCCACCTACAACTTCCACCTTCAGTATAAAGGTAGCCAATTTTTGCTTATAGAGAGAGGCATGGGGAAAAACTTCCCGCTGTCGGCATAAAAAAAAACCTCACAATAATCACTGCAAAAAAGCTGTCAAGGTTAGACAGCATGGCTGCTCCGAGCAAGCGCTCTCATGCCTGGGCAGTAATTAACTCCTGTGAATCACTTAAACAGCATTACCTGCACCTACCAGATGCGGTTAAAGACCATGGGCCATATTATCAAGAAAAAGCGATACATTATCGCCGTTTTTATTGGCAGGAAACTGACGCTAAAGCGGCGATAATGGGCTTGATAATATGCCCTTGTTAATTCTCACAGAAGCCAATGTTCTGGTGTTAACATGGGGTTTAAAACAGCGATAATTTTAACACTGGTCCTTGATAATATGCCCCCAGGTTCGTTGGCAGAGCGAGTAAAGTCCGCGCGGACATCTCCCGCCATGGCAGAACCCCACAACAAAAGGATAAACGTGCATGAAACTATCATTCCTATTCTCTGCACTTGCCCCTCCTTGCTACAGCTAAGGAAGTATCTCCGGACCTCCATCAGGCCGTAATTGCTGTTAAATGTCAAAGCCTTCAAGCTCCCCCAAGCTGCCGCAGCGAAGTTAGGAGTTGCCAACATCAACGCCTGTCTGGAAGCCGGACTTAAAAATTGACTTACTGCCCAATTCTGTTCCCTGCGAGACAGATCAACTATTACATGGATTCATCTAGCTGCACTTTAATATGTTGTTTCTTTCTTTTCTCTGATCCTCGGCACTAGGCATTTCTCTTCAAGCCTGCATACCTGTGTGGCTTTGTTTCAACGTCGCTGGTCTCCTTTCTCCTCTTCTGTACTCTCCCCTCAACACAATTTTTGTCCAGTCGCTGTTATAGTGCCGCATTCCTGCAGCTATCCTGCTTCGGCACTTTACCAACTGCTCAGGGTAGGAATGTTCTTAGTTTACCTACATACTGTGAAGTCAATTGCGGTCCCGATCTGGCTCGTAGCAACTTTGGGGCAGATTTAAAAGCCCCTTGCGACACATTTGCGCCACCATTGCATCACTTCTGTGACGCAGCGTCGTCGTAAACAATGCACCACATTGCGTCATATTTACAACGTAACGCATCTAGGGAGAGGCGTCACGTTTTAAAGCCCTGCACAAAATTATACCTACGTCAGGTATAATGTATGCAGGGTGGGCGTTCGTCACACAAAAGCCCCGTAAAAGTGACGTAGTGAAATCTACTAGATTTCAGTGAGTCTCTTTTTTACGACGCCGCTGCATCAAAATCTTACACCTGTTTGAAGCAGGCGCAAGGAGTGCATGTTAGGAATAGGCCGCACCTGAGCATTGCTGGAGTTGCGTTGCACTTGCGACAAAAGATGGGAAACACATCTGTCTATCCATGTGCCCCAGTGCGCGGCACTGTAAATGCGACGCATCCATGGTGGCGCAAGGGTATTTTTGCGTGTCGCATCTTTACTGGAGCATCCCTGCTAATATGCAGAGATGCGCCCGTCCTTGTAAATCTGCCCCTTTATTTGCATCCGCCAAGTTATGGCGCCGCCTCGCGCTGCTACCCTCCAGCCACTCCGAAGATAATCTGCATCACGGCATTGAGTCTCGTTCCTTCATGCACCTCGCACTTTCTTTTGTGCTTTTTCCTCACTCTGCTGCTATTTATACCTGAATCAACCATGGCACAGTTGCTCGCTGCTCCTGGCACTCTGCACTTTCTATTCTGCTTCTTTTTTACCTAGTTTGCTGTTATTTTAGACTTGGCATCGCCTTGAGACCCTCACGGGTGAGTAGCCGTGCTATACAAACACCTGATTGATTAATTGATTAATTGATCAATTGATTGATTGATTGATTGACCTAACTATGGCACAGCTGTCTGATGCTCTTTGAACTTTGCACTTTCTACTGAATTGTAATTAACTCCCTCTCTCTGTGGATTTGGAAGTTTTAACCTACATCATGTTTGTAAGTGTTGGCCATGTTTCTGCAAACATCATGGCTTCAATCATATGATTCGGAATTGCGCTGTCTGGTTGAGCTCTTGTTAAGGTTTTAATTAACTGAACAATAAATGATTTACCCAGAAGTGCCAATGCACAATATGAGGCCAAATGCAGTTCCATTCTGATGATCTCCACTGGAGATGCCCTGGTTTCAAAAGTTGCCTCAAAGCGGGGGCCTCAATCTTATGCATCAGAAACCAAAGAACGTGACTGCAGACCAGTACAGGAACCATTTTATCCATAAATGCCTTCTTAAACAGACTGTGAGAGTACCTGTTGTAAATAAGATGATGATAGATGACAGGATACTTCTAGTTGATTACACGTATATTTATTGTAGGACACAGCTGAGTACAAAACCTCGCCAGCTGACCAGACCATCAACTGACACAGATAGAACACTCTGGTACAAGTCAGAACACTCACAGGTATTCTGGGAGACTAAGTAGGTAAGAACACTAAGGAAGGGCTAATGACTACTGTCAGCCATATTGCAAGAAGAATCAATATACAACAGTACCTCACTTCTACTGATTGAGAAATCTAGGGACAGCATTCAACAAGATCTTTACACAACGTTTCTGGACTACATACGTTTTACCTCAAATATTATGGTTGTCACAAAAATAAAACTAACAACAAAGAGGAAATGAGAAGATAGGTCTACGGGTTTACCCAGCTTCCAGCTGCTTTATTTATTTATTTATTTATTTTTCACATTTTTAAAGCGCACTGTTACCCGGAGGTGTCCTGGCGCTGGGTGATCACTCATGTGCGTGTGCTGAGGAGTTAGTGAGTAAAGAGCCACGTCTTGAGGGCTCTCCTGAATGCCAGCAGGTCATGAAACTGTCTGAGGCTCTGTGGCAGTGCGTTCCAGGCTTTAGCTGCCCCCACCGAAAAGCCCCTTCCCCCCCAACGCGCTTTCCTGACTCTTGGGACTGTCACCAGTCCCTGCTCGGCTGACCTTAGGGATCTTGCAGGCTTTTACCAGTGGAAGAGCAGCTTCATACATTGGGGGCCTAGGCCGTGCAGTGCCCTAAAGATCGTGCAGAGAGCTTTGAAAACTATTCTTTTACGAACTGGTAACCAGTGAAGCTTCACCAGATCCTGTGCTACCGAGGCAAACTTAGGGGTACCCGTGATCAGGCGCGCTGCTGCATTGTGCAGGATCTGGAGTTTGTTTAGTAGTCCCTGTTGGGCATTCAGCAGGAGGCTGTTGCAGTAGTCTAATCGGGACAACACCAATCCTGTTACCACTGTTTTCCTGTGTTCATCCGCCAGAAACGGCAGAACTTTATGAATGGTTTTTAAGACATAGTGGGTTGTTGAGGATAGAGCATTAATTTGTGGTTTGAAGGACAATGATTCGTCCATAAGTACGCCCAGGTTTTTAACCTTCACCACCGGTGAAGGGGGGGTCCCCAATTCCTCTGGCCACCAACGTGGGGACCAGAAGTTGTCCTTGGACCCAAAAAGAAGCACTTCCGTCTTTGCTGAATTAAGCATGAGACAATGTTGTGCCATCCAGTTGCTGGCCTCTTGCATACAGCCTCTGAACCTGTCTGCTGTGCTTTCTGTTTCACCTGGGAGCAGGGACACCACAATCTGCGTGTCGTCTGCGTACAATGTGAGATTAAAACCAAAGGATCGAATCACTGGCGCTAGGGTGGAGACATACACATTAAAAAGAGTCGGACTCAGGGAGGACCCCTGGGGAACTCCGCATGGAAGCACAAATGGGCGAGATTCAAAGTCCCCCAGGGCCACCGTCTGAGTCCTGTTGGAGAGGAAGGCCTGCAAGATCTTAAGTGCCTTTCCTTGAATTACGCAGGCCCCTAACCGGTCCACCAATAACTTATGATGGACCGTGTCGAAGGCCGCGGACAAGTCCAGCAGGATCAAAGCGGATCTGCCTCCTGCATCCATCACTCTTCTTATGTCTTCCGCAGACTTGATCAGTGCCGATTCCGTGCTGTGCCCCGCCCAGGATCCATGCAGAGATGGGTCTAGATGTTCTCCTGTCCTCAGGAAGGTGCTCAGGTGCGTGTTTAGTATACCCTCCATGATTTTGGCTGGGAGGGGTAATCTGGCAATGGGCCGATAGTTGTTCAACTCGGTTATATCCAGGTTAGATTTTTTAAGAAGGGGGAGGGGAATTCCCCGCTGTCCAGCATGAGATTGAACAGGGGGGTAAGTCCCGCTGCAATGGTGGAAGGTGTTAGTTTTGCAATTGTGGCTGGGCAAGGATTATGAGGGGAGCCTGACTTTATCCTTTGTAGTCGGTTCGCTACCTCCTCCTCGCTAATTTGAGTACATTTAAGGAATTTTTCCATTTTGCTATCAGTCTCTGGGACTGCATTAGGGGTCAGAGTCCTGACTTGGTTGTCTAGAGAAAAGAAGATCTTTTCTACTTTTCCCAGGAAAAAATTAGCAAGATTTTCACATAGTTGGGGTCTGGGGGGTATCTCCATTGGCTTGGGGGCTGCTACGGATGACACCGTCAGAAATAGTTCCTTCGGGGAGTTGCTGGCCTCCTTGATCCGTTTCGTGAAGAATGCACGTTTGGCCAGTCGAATCATTTCTTTATAAACTCTCAGCTCTGCATTGAGTAGTCTTTTGTCCGCCTCTCTGTACTTTGTCCTCCAGGATCTTTCCAGTTTTTTACAGAGAATTTTGTGGTCCCTGATCTGATCTGAGAACCAAGGAGCGGAGGGCTTTGAGCGCGTGGAATGAAAGATTTTAGGGGAGCCAGTTGCAGACATGCTGTCTCGAGCCAATTGGTATAGGCTGTGGCCGCCTCCTCCACATTTCCTGAGGGGGGTGCCATAGATGTTCTCAGTATGCCCTCAAGCGCTTCACCCTGTATGTTATTCCATTTCCTAACCTTTCTTGGAGGGATTTTAGCTTTGCAAGGTCTTACCGGGGGAGCTAGAGTAATTTTAAAGTGGACTGCGGAATGGTCAGACCAGGAGACCGGCTGCACTGTCGTGACTTCTAGATTGGGATGGTTGGAAAAAATACCATCTAGGGTATGTCCTGCCTTATGTGTCGGGCCACAGACCCATTGCTTCAAATCCACCCCCTGCAGCAGTTCAATCAGATCGTGAGTATCTAGGTCTGAGCCGCACTCGAGATGGAAATTGAAATCCCCTAGTAATGTGAAGGACTGGGCACATACTACTTCTTCGAGTAGGCTACTCAGGGCCGTAACAAATAGGGCTTGGCCCCCGGGGGCCTGTAGACTAGACAGCCTCTGAGGGTTTGATGATCAGATAAGGTACAATTATAAAGAAGTGCCTCGTCTAGATCAGTAGCTCCAGGCTGGAAGGACCCTCTGACTGATTTATGGTAAATAATAGCCAGGCCTCCGCCTTTCCTCTTTTCTCTATTATGAGTGTAGCAAACATACTCCGGTGGGGTGGCTTTAACGATGTCAGGGCCCGAGGCTGCGTCTGTCCAGGATTCTGAAATGAATGCTATCATTACTCCAGAATCCTGAATTAAATCCGCCAGTTCTAAACTGTGTTTGACCAGAGATCTGGCGTTGAGCAGCAGACACTTCACTGAGGCTTGCTCTTTCCTCACCGAAGTTTTGTTTAAAACCCTGGGGGGTGCAATAGTTTGCCAGTGCAGACTAGGCAGAGCCTGTTGACAGTTTGCGCACTGATGAGGATTGGTCGACACGTCTTCCCCCATTTCCAAAGTGACGCAACCTGTCATACTGGTATTGCCCCTTAGTGCCCACAAGGTATTGCGATTATAGGCGTGCCGCGTGGTTGGAAATGAAAGCATCCGACCAGGGGTCCTGGCACTGGGCACAGGTCCGGCGTGGACGGGCGCAGACGGGCTTGCCTTTGGTGCGCCGCCGGCGCGCCCGCTGAGCTCGTCCGCTGCGCTTCCTGGGCCAAGGTGTCATTTTATGCAGGGAGGGGTGGGAGGGGCGGAGCACTGGACTGCTCGCCTCGCTCCAGCTCCTCACACAAGATGGCGGGACCACATGGGGCAATTTCGTTCGGGTTTCCAAATGTGCAAAGTACGCAGTTTAAAATCCCACAATAAATAAGTTCATGCTTTTAAAACCAAGTATCAGCAGAACTCGTAATGGTTTCTAGGTCCCGGCTTCCACCTCAAGACCGAACAGAGCACCACACACACTCACAATCAGTGGTGCGGTGTATTCGCGGGGTTTTTATGCAGGGAGGGGCGGGAGGGGCGGAGCACTGGACTGCTCGCCTCGCTCCAGCTCCTCACACAAGATGGCGAGACCAAATGGGGCAATTTCGTTCGGGTTTCCAAATGGGCAAAGTACGCAGTTTAAAATCCCACAATAAATAAATTCATGCTTTTAAAACCAAGTATCAGCAGAATTCGTAATGGTTTCTAGGTCCCGGCTTCCGCCTCAAGACCAAACAGAGCACCACACACACTCGCAATCAGTGGTGCGGTGTATTCGCGGGGTTTTTATGCAGGGAGGGGCGGGAGGGGCGGAGCACTGAACTGCTCGCCTCGCTCCAGCTCCTCACACAAGATGGCGGGACCAAATGGGGCAATTCCGTTCGGGTTTCCAAATGTGCAAAGTACGCAGTTTAAAATCCCACAATAAATAAATTCATGCTTTTAAAACCAAGTATCAGCAGAATTCCTAATGGTTTCTAGGTCCCGCCTTCCGCCTCAAGACCGAACAGAGCACCACACACACTCGCAATCCAGTAACTGAGTAACTGTCAACACGAGCATCGGCTCGTCTCTCGGCCAAGAACCCCATCGAGGAACCCGCCGAAACTTTTCACCGGGACTATATACCGGTGTCCCCCACCCCGCAGCAAGATTATCCCTGTGGTAAGGTTTGTGGCATTATCCCTTCTCCCCCTTGCCGGTTCACTACGAGCCCATGACTTACTCATCTTCTCACTTACAGGTCTATCCCAGCACATAATTGACCAGGTCTCTCTTACTCTGACCTGAATACCTCGTACTTTCTCGAGATTTCGGTTTTAATATGTAAAGGCATGAATTAAAATGTCCTGATGATGATTCCGTAATGCCAAAATGGGGATTGAAACGCCGTCGACACCTTACACTAGATGATTTGATTGTATTATATGTAAAATCACAATAGTGTTTTTCTTGAATTATTCGTCTGCGAAACTCTGAATGTATGCAGACTTCCCATTCTTGCCTCACACCTTTTCTTGTATGTCATAATTGTCTCTATGCAGTAGTAGGACACAGGCCGTGTCCCACTTGATATTGTACAGACTGACTGACCATACTTGAATATATGTTATTAAACCCTGTCCGGCTGGACAGACAGTATAGATTCCAATTTTGATGTATATTTATTTCCTCCAACTATTCCTGACTTGTTGGGGACCACTGTTCTTTAAAATATTAAATCCAGTAACGGCTCGTGGAGGGAGTGCTGCGGGGTGGTGTGGTGGGGCGGGGTGGAGGAAGGGCAGGGTGGGGGGTAGTAATCTCCGGCCCACGGCCAACCGGAGTAATGTAAATAAATAAATAAAACGATTTTCATTGCACGTGCTGCATCGCCATTTGGCGTTCCAGCACGTGCAATGAAATTTGTTTTATTTATTTATTTATTTACATTACTCCGGTCGGCCGTGAGCCGGGGTTTAATACCCCTCACCCTGCCCCTCCCCTGCCCCACCGCCCGCAGCACTCCCTCCACGAGCCTCTACTGTTTAAATCATAATATCGAAAGAAAAAGAACTTACTGTTCTAAGTAATAATGGGGTTGGGGAGGAAACCTCTTATTTAAAAGACTTTTAACTAAAAAGGATTCTTCCCGAACTCCCATCATTATATTCTGGCAGAAGGCCAAAGTACTTATCACAACGAGTTCTCACTCCTATGATATTATGATATCACTTAAAATCCCCCAAAACAAATACTGACTGTAAACAGTTGTGTGCTATTGATAGACCAATAACTTTCAAAATTTGACTTACGATCATTGGTCTCTGCCTGCATAACATACCAGTAGCTCTCACGCACATTGTAGATCTTATGGGGTATGTAACGGACCACTAAATCATCCATGTAGTATGGTGAATGGATTTGTTTTGCATGCAGCACAAAAGAATTTAATGATGGGTGTAAGAATTTGGGTTTTTGATTGAGCGGATGAACCCCTTCAAAAGCAACAACCACAATCCCTGTCAGTGTGGTTGTATGATGTTACAACGCGATCTTTTAGATCGCGGTACATCACAACGCATCTTTTACAACGCAGTCGTTACCACGACTTGCGCTGTAGGGTGCTGGACTTAGGAATAGTAAGATTTACCATTTCAACTCCAGCCTACGTACAGTAGGGAAGGTGTTGGAATAGTAAATCTACTATTCCTTAGTCTAGAGCGCCCTCCAGCGCAAGTCGTTGTCATGGATGTTCCCCGTCAGTGTGAATCACAAAGTCACAAAATTGACCTGAGTTCTACCCTCTGGTAGCTTGGCATAAAAGCAGTCAGACTGAACTTAAACTCACTGTGCTAAGTATTCATGCAGCACACAAACAGTAATAAAGTGAAAACACTACACAATAAAAAAGCCCAATCAATTACAAACAATTGTATATATTTTAATAAAAAAATTAGACCAAAACGTGAAAAATCCAATCAGGAGAACCAGAGATGTGCAATTTTGTAGGTATAAGTAAAAATAGCGCAAAGAAGTAGGAAGCCCTAACTCCGGGTATCTGGTCGCTCTAGACTGGGACAAAGCCAGAAGTTTAAGCCAACTGTGATGGAGTGTGGGCCAGGTACAGGGAACAGATGAATCCTACTGAAAAAGTTACCTTCTCAAAGTCCGGCACGCAGACTTCAAAACTTCAGGCTTTCACAGGAGGTGCTCAACTGATGCCAGTCAAGAGTGCAAGACCTGGGGAGGCACCTCTTGGGGACCAGAGGCTCACTTCAGAAGAAGTCAATAGGACTCAGGTAGGTCCAGCTGCAGGACTTGGCAGGGCTAATTTCAGCAGGTCAGATAGGCAGTTGCAGGGAGGCCTCTGGAGCTTGTTGTGTCTCTATAGCTCAGAACAGCAGATCAGCCAACTGATCCTCGGAGTCACTTAGGTTAGACTAGGATGAAGGGAGCATGTCCAGTCTCCCTTCTCTGAGAGCAGGGCAGGCCTCAAGCAGCATGACAGGCCCCAGAAGAACAAGGCAGGCCTCAAGCAGCAGGACAGTTCTCAAGAGAAAAACACGGACCTCAAGCAACAAGGCAGTCATCTAGTAGCAGCAGCGCAGTCTTTTGAAGAACAATGCAGGCCTCAAGCATCATGGCAGTCCTCTTTGGAACAAGGCAGTCCTTCTGTAATGTCCATAGGTTCAGGAGTGTACTGATGAGTGCTACAGAACGTCCAATATTTATACTTGGTGCCACCGATTGAAGTGTGGGAAACTTCTAGTCTACCCCATAAAGCTGGTTCTAGATCGGTCCTTTTTCCCTCTTTCTTTCCCTGCCCAGGTTCCAAAAGGTCCAGGGTGACAAAAAAGGTTGTCACGTTCCTATGTGAATGTGCTGGTTGCAGCCCTTTGGAATGTAAACAGTGTAGGGAATAGCTCCACCCCTCCCATCCTGTCTGGCTGGCCCTCTCCAAGGTAAACCCAGGCCCTATTGCTCGTTCTCTGGCCCCCATAGCTGATGAGGGAGCAATTCACAGGCTCAGGCAGCTGGAAATTCATAGAAGGCCTCAGAAAGTTTAGGGCTGGAAAATGCCAACTTTCTACAAGTGGAATTTCAAAATTGTAATCTAAAATCTGACTATATCATTTTAAATTAAACTTCATTTGAATCCAAACGTGAAATTTCCACTTGTTGCCAATGAATAATTAGCACTTATTGAATGTAATAAGGTAACCCAATGTTATCCTATGGGAGAGGTAGGTCTCACAGTAGTGAAAAACAAATTTGAGAGTTTTTCACTATCAGGACATGTAAAGCTTAAAACCACTTGTGCTATCCTTCAAATATAATGCACCCTGCCCTATTGGCTGCTTAGGGCCTACCATAGGGAGGTTTAGGCTAGGCAACCTTTTAATACTCTGTAGTGTATTTCTCATGATAGTTTTACTATCAGCAAACAGTGAAGTACAGAATAAACTCTCTCCAAAGAGTAAGCACTGTTTATGGTACCCACGTTTCTAATCATATCAACTTCTTTTCTCAATGTAGGTTCGTGATTGTGAAGGGTTTGATACAAATAAAAGCTGTCCGTAGTAGGGCATTCATTTCTGAACTGTCAAGGGTCTAGCGGGGTGATTGGTCTGAAGACTAGCTGGGTGAGACTGGGACAAGACTGGATGCAGGGTTTGTTTGTGGTCTCTGAAGGGAATGTAAACAAGGGAGTACCAGAAGGCTGGAAGTGAAGCAGGACCGAAGCAGAGGACTGAAGCAGGTTGGAAGAAACAGTCAATATGGAACTGGAAGTATGCAGGGAAAACACAAGTACTAACAGGAAGGTAAAGCTGGGAAACGATAGACAAACTATCTTAAATTAAAGTTAGTCTGCTCCTCTGAAATGATCACTCTGTGAGGTTAAAAGATCTTATATGAAAGCAAAGAGTAGATTAAGCTCACAGTTCTGGGAGACACCCAGCAGCTCTTATGGAGAAGGGGTGATGGGTTGTTCTCTGTGCCAAAGGCACCGGTCACGGAATCTAACTGGCACCCTTGAAGGCAATGACAATCAGGATAATAATACAAGACAGAACAACAGGGAACAGGATGAGGAACACCACAACAGAAACTGGGCTCAGGCAAAAGCAGGACTGGAATCAGGGTCATGATCAGGCGGAAATTCTGAAAAGAAGGCATGGAAAGATTTGCATTCAAACAAGGCAAGACAGAAATATGCAGACAAACCGGAACACAGAATACAAGGCAAGACAAGAAGTTTGCATGTAACAGGGCAGATCAAGAAGACTGCAGACAGAAGACTATGAACTATGGCTAACACAGGAACAGAGATACAGGAAAACACGGGACAGAAGCAGATACTGCAAATAGCCAAACACTTGAAAATGGGTACAGGGAAAAGGGGAAACAGAATCAAGTTGGAAGCCTGTAATAAGAGCAGCAGGAATACAACAGAGCACAAAGAGACTCAACAGAAGTCATTTGCAAGCTGCTGCACTCTGCGCTCACAGGGCTGAATTAGCTGGAAGCTCAGGGTAGGAGCACAAGTGCCGGGAGGAAGCCAGGTGAAAGGACATAAACTAGTGCAGGGAATCTGAGAACCATCAATGAAGGAAATGCTGAACTGGAAGCTGGAGAAGGGAAGGCCAGGGACACCATGAGACACAAGACAGAAAATTGGAAAACCTGTAACAAAGTGTAGATCAGCGCAAACACAGAGAAGGGTCTAGAGTCAAAACATGAAAGTGTCAGAAGAACGGTAGAATCCAGGAACAAATCTAGTGAACAGGAAACCGCCACCAGGGCGTGATCTAGGAAGGATCTGAAGGCAGAGGGAACTACAAGGACTATAATGCATCAGAGACATGGAAAAGAAACCTGTACTAACGGTGAAGTGAAGCTAGGTTTGGTAAGTGTTGATGTGTTTATTGACCTATTCTGATATAAAGGCAGGTTCATATAGGGCCCTCCCGAGTGACATCTAGTGGCAGGATGTAACCCTTCCGAAGGCCTGTCCCTAAGTGACCAAATGCAAAAGAGAGGGCCACCATGAAAATGTAGCCCATAACTGTTCACAAGCTGGAACGATTCTGTGGAATGCTGCAAAGATTTTTTGAGGCAGGAATTTGAAGAACAGCATTGGCTGCCCAGGATTTCCTTCATTGAAGAATATTAGATATTGGTAACTTTCCAGATGTCTTTAGTGTGCTGTTTCTTGCAGCCTATATTGAAAGGGTGATGGACTGAATTTCGAAAAAGCAGCAGATTGTCAAGAGGATTCTTTTCAGAATGCATTGCTGGAGTCTTGATGTAGCTAAGACTGTGGTCTTGAGTGGTTACCAGTGATGTAAGGGGTAACTCATACTACTCAGGTTCTCTTCAGACAAACACACTTGCATCTGTGTGAGATCCTTGTTACCCACACACTCTGGTGAAGAGGACACAGAAGTCAAACTGATCATGTTGTTTGAGATCAGATGTTTTTCTGGTGAAGTCCCAAGCTTCTCAGCAAACACTTTCTTGGTGACTGGGAAGTTCTCAGGAACAGTGACAGGCAGTTGCACAAGTACCTCTTCTGGCCTGATAGGTCTGGAGGAAAAGATGATGCAGGTTAGTTTCTGTAATGGGGCACCACATTCTCTCAACACTAAAGGCACAGAAATCTCACAGTCCTGAGTGCCCATTTCTTTATCATTCAGAGTCCATTTAGGGTTTGCCACTGGAACAAAAGGCTGCCTCATGGATACAGTGTCTGTGTACTCTCATTTATCAGCACTGGGGAGGCTTCCACTGCAGCAACAGCCGTATTGAAGAAATCTACTGATGTCTTATTTGGAGATCTGTTGAAGTTGTGGACAAGCTGTCAGTGTCTGGTGACATCTTTGGCACTTCTTTAATTACTTCTTCCTGAACGCTGTGTTCTAATCCACAATGTCAAGCAGCAAGATGCTGAGCACTGTACTTATTAGCAGCTCTTCAAGCACAGGGCTAAAACAAAGTATTTCTCAAAGACAGACAAGTAATTGAATTCAGCCCCAGAGTTCTTTCTTTTTTAGAGATACAAACCAGATTCTTTACTGGCATGCTTTGGAGTCATGAGTGGAGTGAAAGCTTGGCAGATCTTGAAAGTACTCTCTGTTTCAGAAGTGAGTTCAATGTCTCTGTCATCAAAGTTAGTAAGAAGCACAGGTAGAGAAATGAGTGGCGTTGATGTTGTGTCTTCTTCCTTATTGTAGATCAAAGGCAAATTTTTCTTCTCTCAGCCAGAACCGATTAAGATGCTTTCTATGTCTTTACCAGACTTCTGGGCAGCTGTAACGCGGTAGTTGGGTCAACGGCAACAGGAACAGCTGCCGTGCACTAAGGCATTGTCTCGGACAGAGCTTTTTCATTAGAATCCTGTTTTGCCTTGCTGCAGGGGTGATGGTGGACTCTGTAGAGCTGTGATCTCTCAGTTCAAGAGTCTTGAGTGTTTCATGGTGGTGAAGCTTGTCACCGAGCTTGAATCAAAAATAGCTTACTCGGTCCTTGAAGCAGGGAAAGAAGAGTAATTTCAAATGAATCTGCATCTTGTAGACAATTGGTTTCTCAAGCTCCTCTTTCTTTTTTATGAATTCTTGTGTAAACGTAAATGCCTCAACTGAAGCATTAATGGCATTGACGTCCAAGGAAAGGACCTCTGGTTCAGACGAACAGGGATTAGTCTAAGAGGATACGCATCCCTTGTCAACATTTTTGCTATGTAGACTGACAGTTATCAAAATCCATGATCTCTCTCTTAAGAGAATAAACGTCAGTTGTATTTACAAAGGTTGTAGCAGTCCCTGTGGATCCAAAATCCTTTCTTAGTTGTACACCAAACCTAGCCCCATAACCCCATTGGGCCTGTGAAAATCTTTTCTCTAGTTTCATGGCTTGATTCACAGAAGTTATTGAATGGCTACGCCTGCAGGCTAAAGAACAGAATTGGCTTTACTGTGCCAGAATGAAAAGTATGATCAGGCGAATGGTTTCTGGAATCATTGGTATGCAACAAAGGAATTGTAACAGCAGTACAAACAGGTGGGGTAAAACTATAGTGCTAGCTATAACTTGAGCCCCCATGTACCTCTTATGACCTCACATACGCCATCACTGATGACATGTTCTATGACATCATTTATGACATCACTGATGACATCTCAAATGACATCATTGATGACATCGCAAAACTTTTACAGGTACCTAAGTTCAAGCAGGTCAGATGGAGGGGAGAAGCCTCCTGTTGCGGACAGCCAAGACTTGAAACCTTCTCCCAATCATGATAAAAAGCAGCCCTTCACTTTTGTCTCTTAGAAATGCAGTAAAATCCTGGCTCTTTACCTCTTAAGTTAGCTCATCTCCTTTTCTGCAATCTTTCTCACATCGACTCCTAGCGCCAAGACGCCTCTGGGCAATTGTACGTTCTTTAAATTTATAAATCAAATCGCTGATGACATCTCAAATGATATAATTGATTACATCACTGATGACATCATGCGATGAGTGTCGTAGTGTGTTTTACAGTTTGCATAGTGGTAGATGGCTACAAAAGTACTTTTCTGCCTAATTTTGTACAGCCTAGGTCCAGCTAATGGTTGTAAATGTGTACACAACTCATGTGCACCTAATGCACCATAGATGTGTGGAGGTATTGAACACATTTACATATTTGCTTTGAAGAGTAACTCTGTGTGCAAGGAACAGTTGAGTTGTGGTCTCCACAACTTTTTTGGTGTGTGGATGGACTGGGCATTCCTTTGAGACCTCTCTCTCACATGACAGCTGTTTGTAGTAGTGAGTGGGGAGGGACTGATCTCTCCTTTCACACCTCTCTCTCAAATGATGGGTGTGCATAGTAGGGTGTCTGGATGGATTGCCCTCTCATTCGGGACCTCTCTCTCAGATGGCAGGTGTGCATAATAGGGTGTATGAGGAGTGACAGACCTCTCCTTTCTCAAATGACGGGTGTGCATAGTAGTGAGTGGGGAGGGACTAGTTTCTTCTTCGAGACCTCTCTCTCTGATGATGGCTGTGCGAAGTAGGGTGTGTGGATGGACTGATCTTTCCTTTCAGACCCCTCTCTCAAACGTCAGGTTTGCGTAGTAGGCTGTGGGGAGGGATTGGTCTCTCCTTTCAGACCCCTCTCTCAAAGGACAGGTGTGCGTAGTAGGGTGTATGGGGAGTGACAGTCCTCTCATGTGTGTGGATGGACTGGCCTCTCCTTTGAGACCTCTCCCTCAAATGACCGGTGTGCGTAGTAGACTGTGGGCAGGGATAGGCCTCTCCGTTCAGACCCCTATCTCAGATGATGGGTATGCATAGTAGGGTGTGGGGAGGTACTGGCCTGACAGCACAGACCCCTCTCTCGGATGACAGGATGTGTGTAGTAGGGAGAGGGTGTGGTGTAACGGCCGGATTTGCAGAATTTGGAGCTGGAGATCTAGGTTTAAGTCTCGCTTCGGCTCAACATCCTGTGATTCTGGGCAAATCACTTTATCTCCGTGTTCCTAAGAACAGCACCTAGAGACCTTCACGAGTTATTAGCCCTGCTCTGCATATCCATTGAGGCAATGGTATGTGACTATTACACAAGAGTAATAGCTAAAAGAACTCTCACAATATTAAAATATTGTCCAGTCAAGATTGACTTTGCCAAAAAATGCATGTATGTTGTGCAGGTTTACAAAGATAGCTACAACCATTTATTGAACACAGATTAGATTATTCACTGAATTAATTTAAAACTTTGCCTCTTCTATCATAATTGGCATTTGGTAATGATGTATCTGGAGTGCCTCATTACTAATCTTTAAAAGTTAACTCTTGATTTATTCTTGTTTACCCTGCATTTTAACATTACTATCTTCAAATAAAATGGCACTGAAGTCAGTAAAATGATTTGAGATACAGTCCCACAATAAGCTGAAGTCACCAGTGAGAAAAGTGTTGTTGGTTGAGCCAGGGGAAAAATAATTGTTAATAATAACAAGGTCTTGTAAGGGATGAGAACCAATCTTCTTTTGAATTATTCTTATTGCAAGTGTTTAGGGGAGATACATACCAAACAATTGCCAATGAGCTTTAACCCTTCACTAACAGTAACCATTTCACTGCTAGGCTGACCACTACCTCCAACTCATGCCTCACCCCAGAAAAATAAAAATAAATGTACGTTAGGTGAGGAAATGTTGCATGTCCCTTGGGAGAATATGGTAGAGAAGCCTTTGATAATGTTAGCAAAACCAGAATTACTTAGGATTGTTTGTCTGGGTATCATGTGCCGGATTATGGTATGAAATACATTTAATGACCTAAATATAATTTGCAAAAACATTATGCCACTCAGTGAAGATTCTATTATTAATTCCAAATCAGCAAACCTTTTGCTTTTAGGTCTTTGGGTCTTCTGACAATGGTATTCTGGAACCACACATTACTGAGAAGTTGATTAAGCTCTTTTGCATTCCATGATTATAGGACCAATCCCTTTTCAGGCTTGGTGCCCCATTTATAAGTAGTATGAAGTGCTGCACTAACCGTATGCAAATCTGCAATATTGGTATTTAAGGGTTCCGGTCCTACAGTGTCCATTCAGGTCAATATGTGGTGGGCGGCCGCGGCGGCGCACCAGTGGCACAAGCGATAAGGGTATGAATTGTGGATTCTAAAGCGGGGATATATGGCTGTGCGCTAACAGGCCCATGGAATAGGTACGCATTTATATGTGGCTTCCCCTTCATACCCTGGACCAAACTCTAGTCCAAACCCACTGTGCTTCCAGTTGGCTAAAGATGAAATTCCCACAAAAGTGTTCCCAAGCACATGCTCTCATGAACATCGATTCATCAAAAGGCTAGGGTTTGTAGAAGTGACATCATGTACCTTCTGATCCCCTAAGGGTATCACAGAGTAAAAATGTAAATCCTTATTTGTAAAGCACAAACTACTCACCCTTACAGGTCTCAAGGCGCTGGGGGCCGTCGTGGAAATTAAGTGAGCTATTGCCCGTAGTCACATGGTGCTGAGCTGAGCTGCCACCAGAGCCAGAGATTGAACCATGAACCCTGTGCTCTGAAGTCAGTTGCCCTGGCCGCTGCACCACACCTCTCCACTTGGTCGTTCCTTCGCAACTTTAGACCATCAATAACATCCACTAAGGGGCAAAGGGGGAGAACTGGGAGCATAAACTACATATGTAGGTAGGGCTCTTGATAGCCCTGTAACTTTTTGCTATTTCCTGCTGAGTTCATGACCCCTGTGATTAAATGTCGAAAGGCTACTGAGAGAGTTACCAAAGCGCAAGACATAGGTAGCCGCTGGTAAACTTGGGCACCGCTTATTGACATTCAGGCATTGGTAGTGCATGTAGGTATCTGTTTTAAACTGGTAAGCTCTTTGAAATCGTCGGATTGCAAAAGTCTAGAGCAGGGGTCTTCAACCATTTCTATTGTAAGAGATGCTTAAGTGTTGTAATAGTGACCATGTCAGACCATATTAAATTACTGACTACCATATGAAAGCTCACAAGCAGTGATCCCCTTAGTGCATTAGGGACTGTGGCCAGCAGTAAAGTAAAATAAAAAAGGTAATAACATTGTCAATAATTCTACACAATGCTGCATTAATTATCACTCAGCTGGAAATACATTTTGAAAATGTAGCCATTTTTCTCCAAACATCAGTTTATTTGTGAAAAAGTGTACATCTCATATACAAAAAACAATGTTTGTAGATATATAATTCAATGAATAAAAAGCTTCTAGTTTAGTAGGCTGGGCTGCACACAGGAGAGCTATTCATAGATAGCTGGAGAGCTACTGGTAGCTCATGAGCTACTCGTTGGAGAAGCCTGGTCTAGTGAGTAGGGTTGTTGGTTTACATTGACTAATGTAATTTCAGTGGTAGGCTTGGAAGCACAATAGTGTACAATGTTGTCCACTGTCCACGGATGGAAAACGATGCGCAAGGTGCAGGAAGTCAGTAATGTTGATGGGCAGCTAAAGTGATGTGGTCTGATGGCAAGCAGTAATGTGCTAGAAAGGACAGGATATATATGCTTGTGTGGAAGGCAGATGTGTATTTGAGAGTGGTATGAAGATTTGGGCCAATATTAACTATGATTTTGCATTGGGCTTCCGTGACTTCTGCGGCAAAGGTACCTGTTTTGGCCCTAAGTGTAGTGCTGTGTTCGTCCAAGAGAATCCAAAAACAAAGAGGAAGTATCCCCATGGCACAGTGTCCCAGTGATTTGTAGAAGTGGAGAGAGATACAGTAAAGTAAGGATTCTTTATTTATTTAAGAACCCCCTCACTCACCAACCTAGTTGGTGACATGCTTCATCATCGGGATCCACTCAAATAGTGCCACTTGGGTGTGCTTCGACGCCTGCAACTGTTCATTTCATTTACATTACAAAGTCGCCTGTAACTGTTCATTTCATTTGCATTAAATAGTCCTTCATTGATGTTGTCCACAGGATATGTATCAAGGTGTTTCTCATGAGTCTCTTTTGTGATCAAGACAGTCCGCGGTCAAAATGAATAATAAGATTGAATAAAGCATGCACTGCATCGTGACCCTCCTGAGTGTGCACTTCTTTGGATCTTTTAGGGAATAACTTTATGTAGTAGACATGAAAACATTATAACCAACTTTCCTGATGTATCTTGGAGGAAGTACCAGCAACATTCCAACTAACAAAACGAATGGAGGCTAGATTTCTATTGTATAAATAATCATTAGCAGAAGCAGATGTATCTATTTCACATCAGACATCCTAAGGGATAGGAACTATAGGGTTTGTTCATCAATTGATCTGATCTAAGACTTTGGAGGATTGAAATAATTTGTATGTGGATTTATTGTTCTCTGTTGAAACAGAAGACATCGATTTAGTATCTGAATGTTCCAACTATGCACGTAAAAATAACTGCCAAAAACAAATTCCAATGGCAAACCTTCAACTGGGTCACTTCCAGAGGCCCAATGTTGAGATTGGTGAGAAAGGGTGCTCAATAAATTGTTTTTGGAAATTAATAACACAATCACTTAAACATTTTTGGCCAAGGGCTAAACCATGATACTCTCCTCACAAACAAAATCTGCTTGTAGTTCAAAACATTAAAATCCAGATGTTTATCCAACCACTGAATCACTTTGTTTTTCAGTTGTGAGATATTCTCGCTTACTTCAGAGTTTAGAGATGGAATGTTTGCTAGAATCAGATCATAAGGAGAAGCATTGGGAGGCAAATTCAAAATTGGCTACATAGTAATACAGCTTCTGTGGAGTTTGCTGGAATTCAGCCTAGATGCCTGGAAAAGTTCCTGATGATTACTATTTCTAAATAGTGTAGTGGTGAGGACAGAGTCAGGCCGGCGCTAGCATTTTCCGTAACTGGAATATCATCAGCAGCTCTAGTTAGAACAGATGACAAGCTCTGAGCGATATCAGTAGTACAAAGTAGGGGTATTATGCAATGAGGCTGGTTAGACTCCACTATGTAATACCTTCACGTTACCCCAAATAGGTCCTTTAGATTCACACCAATAAAACGTTAGTTCAGTCCAAGTAGTGTGGCACAGAGCAGTCAGGCTTTACTAGAAGAACATGTGCTAAGCATTTCCCACTATCATCATGGATGATATGTAATTGATACGACTTGAAAGAAATTTGGCACCAATTTATAAAAATAGAGCAGATTTGCATATAATTTGAGACACCAAAACAAAGACAATCGGATGGGTATAACCGGAGTAATGGCAAAGGAAACATAAATCAGTGCATTATGATAACACTGCGGTCAATGGGAAACACACTACTGATGCTCGGTTACTTGCAGGTCGAGTCCACGGCGAACCACTGTGCGGGTAACGTGATGCGGGTCCCAGGACCAGGCTCCAAGAGTCAGTTGAATTTTACCTGGCTCATAGGGCCTTGGTGCAGAATTGTCCTGGCTGTCCTTGGTGTTGAATGTGGGAGCTGTGAGTGTTGGTTTTGCTGCTTGGACGGTGCTGGTGAAGAGAAGGGTGCAAAATCTCGACAACAGGGCGACTGAGGCAGTGGATTGAAGATGCTGCAGTGTTCTCTCGAGGCACAGTGTCAAACAAATGTAGTGGTAGCATGACTGGCCACCATCAAGCCTTGGTAGTAAGAAACACAATGTTTGGTTACTTCGATATCCTTGGGTCTGGGGGAAAATAGTAACTGCTTGAGACTTGCAGGAGGTCAGGACTATGTTTCCCAAAATGCACTAGATCACTTCCTTTTGGGTGATCCCTAAGAAGGAACAATGGCCAGTGATTCTTTGGTTCTAGGAGTGCGATTTGTCTGTGGGATGCAGGGGACTAGCACCTCTAGTCCAAGAGAGTTCTGGAGTTGCCTTTGGCATGCAGAGAGGTTCCTCTTTCCTTTGGAGTCGATCTCTGGTCCAGGACGAGTCGTGGTCATGCAGTTACAGGGTGGTTGCGACAGGTACAGATTATCAAACCTTTGCTTTGTGGGTGTCCTAAAGTCCCAGTCTGGGGTCTTGTCTTTGCCCTTTGTCACAATTCAAGCCGATCTCTAGTTCTGGTTCCTATATTTAGGGGTGTAAGGGGTGTGGGTGCAAGTAGCCAACAAGCTACTAGCTCCAGCAGCTAACCCCTCCTGACCTGATCACATCCGGGGGTGTGTGCCACTTTTTCTAGTGTTTTGTATTATGAATTACTACATGCACTCGCTGCCGCTTACCCCCTCTGACAAACTCTATGGGTAGAATATTTAGGGCCTGTAAATCAATGCTACTAGTGGGCTTGCAGCACCGGTTGTGCCCTCCCACAAATAGCCCTGTAAATGTGTTTCAGACCTGCCATTGTAGTGTTGCGCGAGCAGTTTTAAACTGCCATATTGACCTGGAAAGTGCACCCACTTGCTAGGCCCTAAGCTTCCCTTTTCTTACATGCAAAGCACCCCTCAGGTAGGCCCAAGATATCCCCATGGGCAGGGTGTAGTGTATGTGAAAGGTCGGACATATACTGGTGTGTTTTACATTTCCTGACAGTGAAATACTGTGTATATCGTTTTTCACTGTTGAAAGGCTGTTTGTCCCATAGACTATCATTGGGGCTACACTGTAACATTTTACATGTGTAACTTTCAATTGGGACAAGATTTAGAAATTAAGTTTAGGCTCTCTGAACTCAGAAGTTATTAACATACCTTTTAGTGAAGGTGGTTTTTAAATTGTGTGTTTGAAAATGGGGGGATGAGGTGTGTCCTGCCTTTCATTTACAGGCCCTGGTACACTCAGTGCACTTTACTAGGGACTTACCAGTAAAGCAAATATGCCAATCCTGGATAGCCAATCATAATCATAATAGGCAGATACAGCATATGAATTTTAGCACTGATCAGCAGTGGTAAGTGCCCAGAATCCTATAGCCCACAATAACAGGGTCAGACAAATAGAAGACAAAAGGCAAAAGGTTTAGGCATAAACCTGCGAAAAGGGCCAGGTCTAACACATGTATTAAACATGAGCTGATAGATTGTAATGAGATTCAAAGAAAATTTGTCACAGACCTCTTTGACTTTGTTTTGGAAGAAGCTAGGCAAGCTGTTACAGAAATCTTTGCAGTTCGGGCTGGACTGTTCCCATGAGGCACAGGGTCAGACTGATTTGCATATGGCCATGTCTGAACTAGGGTGACAGAGTGGGCTTCCATTACAATGCATACTAATACTAGGCATATTGCAACAGTAGGGAAGGTGTTGGGTAACAGAGATGTAAATATGGGAGAGGAGCTGGCCTAACGGCTAAGGCGCTCGACCTCAGACCTGGGGATCTGGGTTCGAGTCTCGGTAACGACGCCATAACCTCCTGTGATTCTGGGCAAATCACTTAATCTCCCTTTGCCTAAAAAATGAAAGTGTGTCCTCATGTAAAAATCGTAACTTGTGCTATGTAAAGCGCTCTGATACCTGATTGGGTTCGGGTCTAGTTCGCGCTATATAAAACTCCACAAAAAAAAAAAAAATACTTTTTCCCCTTCAGTGAGTGCAACCCTAAAAATAACCCTTGCACCCCAAAGCACACCCTGAACCCTAAAATCATCTTTGAGACCCCAAAACACACCCTAAAAATCATATTTGACCCAAATGCACACCCGAATTTTCATATTTGACCCCAAAACACACCCCAAATTTCAAATTTTACCCCATAATACACCCCAAATTTCATCTCTGACACCCATAACCCATACCCGCCCTAAAACGTAAAAATATCTCATTACTAACCTGACAATGTGTTGTAATGGAATGCGATGTAAAGGCACTTGTGTTGTTGGGGTTATGCTGTAAAGGCATAACTATGTAATGACTGCCTTGAAATGGATGTCTCCCGTGCCAATGGCAAGCCATAGGCAAGCCCGTCTGCATCCGTCTGGCCCTGGAACGATCTCAGCACCAAACACCCTTCCTCTCAGACACTCCACCGCTACAACGCCAGCACCCTCCTCGCCATCAACCCTGGATGCCACATCACCTGCCAGGACCAACCTCTGTTCCGAACCGAACATCGCCATCACCATTGCCATCACTGACGGCTACTAAATTACTAGCAAGGAACATCCCGAACGTCCATCACCTACAGAAGCACACTCCAACTGACCACGCACTCTAATGAACCAACGGTGACCATTGAACACCTCAACATCCAGATCCGGACCAAGCCCGGGCACATCCTCTGTGGCACCCTCATCTGCTGGCCCCCCAGGCCATGGACCCCATTTTCCGATACCATTGTAGACCTCATTGCACCCCAGGTTCTCCCATCCACCGATGAGATCCAAATCAGTGAACTCAAGTTCCATCTGGACAACCCCAGTGACCAGAACACCACCCCCTCCTGGGGAAGCTCCCCAACATGAAACTCAAGCAGCTAGTCACTGCAGCAAGCCACGTAGCAGGACATAGGGTCGAGCATGTCTCCTCCACCAGCGGGAACTTCAACTAAAGCCACACCACCGGACTCTCCTGGACCGACCATCATTGTATAGATCACGTCTTCACCATGCCCACTGCCGTCATCGCCCCCCTCACAGCTGGATCAAGGCCACCAAAGAACGTCTCGTCAACTCCCTCAACACCACCACTCCGCCAACGCTTACAGGCGATGACATCGCAGCGCGCAATTGCCACAGATGGATCTCCAACTGCACCGAGACACTGGCAACCCTCAAGAACGACACTGCATCAGTACCTTATGCCTGCCAAGGTGGCGCAGTGCCACAGAGATAGGCTGGCCCCATGCATTGCTGGATTTGCATCATGGTTGTGACACGACTGTAGCAATGCAGGACTTTAGCGCAGACAGATACGTCAGGATCCCAGACGTATCTGTCATTACTTGCGCCATGGAGCGCTGTCCAGTGAATACAGCGAATCCATGGTGTCGCAAGAAGGGCATAGTGAAAAGTGTTGCAACGTTGTCTTCTCACAGAGCTGCAACAATTTTCATGACTAATGCCCAGAAATGTGCATAATCTTATCAATGGTGCGCATTCCTGCCCTGTAGTTTTGTTGCAGTGCAGTGCAGCAACATTGCTTGCAGCGCTGTCCAGCACTAAAACCTGCTGAAAAGAGGTCCCAAGTGTTATCTCCATTTTTAAGACCAGCTATTTTCTGGTTTTAAAAAACTGCCTCTAACTGCAGTTAGCGGTTGTTTTTTAGTCCTCCAAAGTTCAAGAATCCCCTTGTAAAAATCGTGAAGTGGGGTTAGCAGCCGTTTTTGCACCGGAATGCCTCCCTTGCATGACATTATCGTTAACAGAATTGGCAATCTTTGGAATGGACGTTTTCACAGGAAAACCGCTGCTAACAGAGGTTAGCGGCACCTTGAACATAAGGCGATAAAAATCTTGCCACAAAAACGTCTGAAAAGTGCTTCTAAGGCGGCATTAACTCCTTGTACATGTGCCCCTTAGAGCCTTATTGTCAATTCCTGTTTATGCCTTTGTGAGCCTTGAGGCCAGGGATAGCAGTATCCATATAAATAAAGAAAAGGAATCCAATCCTTTGGTGTTAGGTGTGTCCTCCAAGAGTGGGGAGCACCCTTGTTTGTTTTTTGTCCCCTCACACACCAACAGGCCCCTTGGTGTCATGCTTCATCATCGGGGTCCTCGTACCCCTTTCCACATCCAAACTCAGCAGTAGTTGTTTGTTTGGGTCAAAACTCAGGTCTTGTAAAAGTTGCATAACTGATTTTTTGTCCTTGAGGTAAGTATTAGTCCCTTGTACCAAGGGGCGTAAAAAAGCATCCGAGTGTCGCGAGCTATTACAATTCGTCAGTTTCCGTTGTTCCCACTTCGTTCCGTTGGCGAAGGTCAGTTGTTTGCTTTTTTGTGTGAGGTGGCAGCTTGCACAGTTTCCACATGGATAGTGGCCCCCCAGGCCATGCTGTGAGAGTTGTTGTTGTTGTTGTGGTTTCGGTCGTGTGTGAACCAGCATGTCTCTTAGGTTTTTTCCTCGTTTGTGGGCAAACATTGGTTTGTCAATCTTTAGAATACTGCTCGTAAGAATGCGCCAGTGTTTGTTCAACAACTTTGACACTTCGTTGGAATGTGAGATGTATGTAACATTTTTGAATACTTCCTTCTCCCCTTTTTACAAAGGACAAGAGCAAATAAATTCACTGCGAGGAGATCAGTGCACACACGACACTCGCGCATGCGCGGGACCAGCTACACGCATGCGCGGTAGTGAGACACTATAGCATCGAGCCGCGAGCAGAACCGACAACAAGCCCTTAGAAGGGCAGGGCGGAAACGCCAATTATACACTTAAACAATCAACTTAAAGAACGGAAAAGGTATAAATATCCCATACTCAGACTCACGGCGGCATAATCACCGGAGCCAGGAAGGGGTCGGTCGGGAGCCATTACCTCGCCGATATCGTGAGTATATACCGCACTGGGCTACACTGTCTCCACGACGCTAATGTAAGTAGAATCAGTCCTCTGACCTAAGTGTTTCTCTCCAGGTGCAAAGCAATAGAAGGGACCCTGACGTTTGGATATTTGGCTCATGGGGCATCTCTATCCCTTCAAAACAGTATGTTACATAGACACAGGGTCATGGAGTGTCTCTTTTTTTCCTTACAGGGGCACAAAACAATATGACAAATACCTATGACTACAAATGGTGTTACAATTCCTTTTAATAACGTTGTACGCTAAATCTAGAAAGTGTGTATTTTATGTTATGTGTAAGTGAGTCTCGTCTGTCCCAATTAAAAAAAAAAATCTTCACTATAGGCACGATTTACACCTATTGTATGTTTCTATACCGCAATTTTGGTAACCTGTAAACCACTGGTCACTTTAACCTCGGTTGTTGAAAAGAAAAGCGGACCACCACAAAAGATTTTTTGTCTTCTTTTTCTTGACAGGTCGACTACTAAGCGGCGTTTTGTTAGGTGCACTGTTTTACCTGCACTATATATCTCACTTTTTTAGAGACAAAAAAGTTAGAGAAACGTGAGTAAGGTGGGGATTTGTGTACCCCGTCCTGAAGAAGGTGTTTTTAACCGAAGCATGTCTACGTACACAGAAAGGAGGTGACGCACATTGTTTGGCGTAAAAAACCTCCCACACTTAATTTTAATAGCACCAGCCCGGGGGCCCATTAAAAACTTTTTTTGTCACCCCACAAGCCAGGTACTTTTTAAACTTCTCTCACTAAAAATAAAAACCCCACTACACACTCACTTAAAAAATACCTCATCCGCACCACACATAGTCATTATAAGTGCTCCCGCGTATTTGCAGGTTGCAGCACGCCGTACCCCGTAGAGGGGTACGAGGACCCCGATGATGAAGCATGACACCAAGGGGCCTGTTGGTGTGTGAGGGGACGAAAAACAAACAAGGGTGCTCCCCACTCTTGGAGGACACACCTAACACCAAAGGATTGGATTCCTTTTGTTTATTTATATTAGTTCAGGGAGAACAAATCCTTTCTTGATCTAGTCTCTCTCTCTCCCCCTTCTGTTATTGATAGGATAGCAGCATCCATACCAGGGGTATCACAGGGCATGCTCTGGTTAGCAGCTGCTACCCTTAATATACGTGAGTGGGACTTAACTTCTAGACTTTGTTCATCCACTGTCGAGTCTGCAAGTTAAAAAGAAAGATCCAGGATTCTCACCCGCAGTCCTGGGTCCTCCTTGATTCCACGTGTGATTTCCGGTCACTTTACTTCCGTTTACATTCTGTGGAATATGAAAAGTCTGATAGTTGATCCGAACTTGGAAATTATCAGTGAAATGTTTGGCACACGAGGGGAGTTTTCTTCTGTGAATTCTATGTCCTAGTCCACTCCAAGGGGCATATTATCAAAACGGTGTTAAAATTATCGCCGCTTTAGCGGCACGAAACTGCCGCTAAAGCGGCGATAATGGGCTTGATAATACGCCGTTGAGATTTCCCATAGAAGCCCAGGTTGACACCAGAACATGAGCTTCTATGAGAATTCACAAGGACATATTACCAAGCCCATTATCGCGCCTTAAGCAGCAGTTTCCTGCCGCTAAAGCGGCGATAATTTTAACACCGTTCTTGATATTATGCCCCCAAATTAGTGAAGTGCGTGACCTCTGACCCCTTTGACATTTAAATGGAGACGTGGACAGTTAGCCCACTGGACACCAAGAGAAAGGTCTGGCATGATATCTACATGCATCCATATATAATTCTGCTCCGAAAGGCAGATATCGCTCTAAAACAGGATAACGAGGCGTGAAATACCGGATGTGATCTCCTCTGGGGGGGGGGGCCTCGGCCTCCTCTGAGGGGCAGGAGCGCGCATTGAAACTGGCAGATGGTCGGAAACACTTTCCAGGAAAAGCATCAATGGACCGTGTGCACAACCCCAGCGCGCGCGCCGCGGTGCGTCTTCCGCTCACAGAACCTGGAGTCCACAGAAATCGATGTTTATAACAGGAGATAGGATCAAAGCCGGCTTCAGGCAGAATCTTAAGCGGCTTTGAACGTTCCTTTGGGCTCCATCAGCTGCGATATCTGCGCCTGCGCCTTCTTAAAGGTGCCAGGGCCATAATGAGGCAGGGAAAGGAGCCCTCTTTCCCTGTTTGGTAAGGAAAAGGTAGCAGTATTAGGGGAGCAGTAGGCACCGCACACACCTTTGCCCGGTGCCACTGCACCTGCTGCTAACCCTGTACCCACAGGCAGATTGCATTGTATTATTTTGCAATATTTAGATAGCGCCTACTGCCCCTGTGTGAGGCGCTGAAGCACGTGCCTACACCGGCAGCATGCTGTACTGTGTATTCCTCATGGTTGGAAGTGTGTTGTCTTTGTTGTGAACCTATGTGCGAATTGCTTCCATGTTGTGTGTGATGACCATTGAGGTGTAGTTATCATGTTATGGGACGCAGCGCTCAGCAGTTTGATGGATGAAGAGGTGTGAGAGATAGGCGTGGTGTATGCAGTGCTTAATTTGTAAAACAATAAGTGACAGGGCCCTCGTCAGAAAGACACCACAGATTGCACCACCCAGTGCCCCTGCCTGCGCTGCCAATAACAGTATCAACCACCACACTCCTACAAATGTCACAATTCGGACTATTCCATGCCCTCAAAGCTGCATGAATGACCTGGGTGGCAGGTATTAGTCATTTTTAATGTGTATTGAATTAATAAACAACTGTTGTTGTGCTTACCTCTAAATTAAACAGACAGTGCCACCATGTGGCATACTGTCATAAGTGCTAGTGTTGACAATTAAGTGCCGGTGCTGAGTACTGGAAACCACAGGCTCAAATTAAGCACTGAGTGTATAGTTTTCAGTGAGCTGGTAACTTGAGGGCAGCTCTGTAGGTCTTTTTTTGTCATTTCTTATGTTCATAGTGCATTTAGCTGATTACAGTCTTGGGATGTCCATTCTGAGATATTTTGTTTAAAGTTTACGGTCCTAAACAGGAATAGTTTAAAGGGAGAAATGGCGGAAAGATCCACTGGGTAGGACTTTGTTCAGATAGATGCAGTGGCATCACATAGGCACCAGCAGCCTCCTTTTGAGCAGAGGGGCCCGAGCTCCATGGGGCCCCACTTAGCACAGTAACCTAACCTGAGAGCTCCTGACTGACTCCAGGGGACGGGTGGGGGGGGGTCCATGTACTTTGCAGGAGGGCTCCCTCAAGTTTGGTTACGCCACTGGATAGATGAGCCACAGGAGATGAGGCATTGTTGCGTTGCAGGATATAACAAGCACTGGCGTTGCCAATAGGTCTCGCATTAGGAAAGTTTGAGCTATTGGTCTTGTAAATGAAATTTTTTTTTATTCATGTGTTGGTTTTGAAAATAGCTTAATTAATAGCTTTGCCATTACAATTTACAATGCCAATAGTTATAACTTTCGCAAATGTGACACCTATAGCAAAGCGCACACACACACACACACACATACATACTGCAGGCATTAGAGATGTTAAACTGCAATCCCAATGACGGATGTTCTGACAAATTCATTTGTGTGTTAAAAGGTGAATGCAAGAAGAATGTTAAGCCACTTTAGAAACAAATGACAGATGTGACCACCCTACAGACTGGGTAAAAGTTTATTTTAAAAGTTACTTTGCACACAGTCAAACTGATGTTTAGTGGCATTTATCATTTTTTAACTACTTATTAAACAGATGGAATAAAGCTCAAATCCCAAAGCACCATTGTTGAGGTCCGACCTATAAAGACCATCTCTCAGCGTTGCAACCAGAGTTGGGAAGGAGTGGAGGGGGCCGTGATTTGTCCTTCTGGCAACTCCCCCACGCCCCCCAAGTGCTGTATTTTGCCTTGTCAACAGGGTGTGTGGGTCACTAGAGATTACAAGATCATCATAGTACCCAAATGCAAGCTGGAGAACACACGAATGTTACCTCCTCTTGCCCCGCCTTCGCCCCTTGCCCCACATGAGCACATTTTACACGTAATGGAATGAGAAATAGATTATATTGTTAAACAGCGCTAGGTTAGCGCACAATGTACCTTTAGTTTACAATGGTAGTCTGGGGTATGACCTTCCAGAACGTTTCCACCAGTGGAAACGTGCAGTCATGCCGGGGCTTTGCAGAATCAAAACACGATGGGGTCACAGCCAGAACGCAGCACATTTCAGATTTAAAACTGACGCTTGACAGCTGCTCTTAAGTGCCTGCTGAGCAATGGAATATGCATGCAACACGCATTCAAACAAGATTGAGAGCACACCACCTGTAAAAGCATGTCTAAAGTACTGTTTTAGTATTTTAGCATTCTTGTTAAAATAATAAGAAATGACGAAGTACCCAGCAGTGTCAGATGCATGTATAATTTAAGAATAGCAATTATACAATGTGCATATTCCACAAACATATTTAGTAGCAATATTTAGGTTGCAGCAAGAAGTGTATTTTCCATTAATCAGTTTTATGCACGGATTTCATCTCATTGCAGAACAGCTGGCTGACTTTTATGTAAACATTAAAAAAACAGAACTGTTTCGTTCACCAATCTGGCATGCAGATGATCTGACCGATTCTAACAAGCAAGAAACCGTTTTAGATATTTTCGGGGCATGGGAAATTCATATTGTAACTTCTGGGTAAGCAACATACATACACATCAACCTCTTATCACTATGTTGCAAGCAAGCATTGAGGGAGAGTGTTGCCTTCTCTGCTTTTGGCTTTTACTGTCACAAAGACAGGAAAAGCAGGGGAGGTGTGCGTCTGACGGCAGAATGAATACAGACTGCTGATCAAACAAAAAAAATGTAGCCGCCTGGTGTTAGACAGAGATTCATGAATATGCGTGACCAATTTGACGAATACAGCTTTATCCAAGCTGTAGCGTGTACCGCCTCGAAAATACCTGACAATGTATTAGCCATACAAAGGGATGGACTGCCGACTGCCTACCGTTCAAAGCAGCCCTTTGATTTCATTATAGGCTTCAGCCATATAACACTGGGGGAATTCTTGTGAAATGTTGATGGATGTACCTTACATCTCTATGCGGCTATTTGAAGCTAGTCCTAAAAGCCTGATAACGGAGTCAGTGACTGTACATTTAATGTCGAGCCCAACACATCCACCCACACGCCTGTCACTGCCGGATGTCAGATCTCATTAAAAAAAATCTGCAAGACTGTATAACGGAGGGAGAAATGAAGGGAAAAAAATAAAAAAGGCTAATGGAAATTAAGGATATACATTAAAAAGCGTGGTATCCATTTGAAATCAGATGAAAGGTTTAGTGTCTGATAAATATTAGTCTTCAGGCGCATAGAGAAAGACCACACGAATGTTAATATTAATACCACACGAATGAAATCTGTAAAGATGAACAAACTGGTTGTCTGCAGCATTGAGCGTGCCCGACAGCGCTTTAAGACCCTTTAAAAGATATCCAGGCACAGTGCAATGATTTTTTAATCTGCTCGACCCCGGCACGTCGTGAATCTGGCTGTCGGGATTTGCCGGGATGCCAGTCCAGTCTATGAAGCGTTTCCAGGAACCACGAGAGAGGAGGGAGATTCTTTCTGGAAGCTGAGGGCAAGCAGCAGAGAGCAGTCACCAGGAAGAGGCGTGAGGTGGGCCGAGGGGAGCATGGAGTGGAGGGGGTGAGAATACTGGGTAAGTTGAGGGCGAGAGAGGAGGAGCATGGGTCAACGGAGAGGAGTGAATGCGGGAGTCGGCTTGATAGAGGGCAGAAGGGGACTGAAGAGGATGAGAGGAAAACATGGGCAGAATGCAGGAAAAAGCGAGGTGTAGCAAGAGAGTGAGTTTGTTTAGGGGGAAAAAGGAAATAGGTTTGGCAGGACAGAGGAGAGTAAGACATTAAACAAGGAGAAACACGAGAGACGGCCGTCAAAGGGAAAGTACGGCCGGCGGAGGAGAAATGCGACACGGCGGGCAGGGGAGGGGGCGGAGCGGGGAGAGCGGCATGAGGGTGTGAAGCAGCAGGGGCCTGAGACGAGGCCGCCTTGCCTTTGATGTGGTAATGCGAGGCAAGCGGCTGGTGGCATTGTGCACGCGCTTTCACGTGCACTGGAAGAAATCGCCTGGGAATCGCCTGATCTCGGTAAGCTCTGTTTAAGCCGCAATAGATCGAGCTCCCGCTCTCAATGCGCATGCGCATTGAGATAGGTCGCTCGACCTAAAAAGGAAAGGTTGTGCTCTTTAATATACGGTGTGAGCATCTGCAGAGATCCAATAGTGACCATTGAGGCAAACATGCACGTGTAAGCTCTCCTCAGAGTGCAGCGGATGGAAAGAAAGCAGAGTCACATTAAAGAGAAAAGGAATGTTGGAAGGTTGAAGTAAAGTCAGTTTTCTTGCAGGGTTTTAGGAATATTACGGAGGCTTTTGAGATGCATGCAAACCTGTAGAAAGAAATAACATTATTTGAATCTGTTGCAATATCAATGTAGGCCATGAGAACACCACTGTGCACACACGCCAGCATCACCTGTGGGTAAATAGTATTAAAATAAATATTTCTTTTTCCTGGAAGTAAAACACAAAATATGAATGTTGCCCTTTAAATATGTGTGCTAGAGATGTGCCAGTGTGTATAACTGAAAGGCCGGTCCCAGCAGAATCCAGGTCCATGGGTAGTGTGTACAAATGCGCTGAACTGGGCCCAGAGCACGCAGAGGGCATTATTTTCGTAATCAAAGGTCTGACTATACAGTCCATTGATATGAAAGAAAGCTGAGCACGGTGAGCTTTGGGCTAGGGAGCGTGGCCAAATGGTGTTGACATGAGACACTTTAATGCACGTTTCACAAAAAAGGATGCATTTCAAAAAAGAAAATCAAGCAAACGCCTGCACCTGCAGAGTAGAGTGGGCTATTGCTCACCTCGTTTTCACTCTAGTCAAAAGTAAATTTTTTTAGGTCTTGCTCATAAACGCATTAGCGGTTTGTTGACAAACAGTCTTTTTGTATATAATACAGACTTAGGGCCCCATTAGGATGACGGGTGAATCCCCCGCCAACCCTGCAGAAATGAACCCCCCCGCCATATTAGAATGGCTGGGGGGTCCGCGGCGGATTGAAAGACCGCCCGCCGCATTTCTGCCCCGGTCGACTTGCGACCGGGTGGAAAAGGCTGCAATATGGTGGCAGTGTCTTTCAGACACCGCCCGCCATACACAATGTGCTTTTGGGAATGCCAATGCCGCCACGGAAATGTATGCGGAGTCCCCCCAGCAGTTCCATGCACAACATGGCAGGCACTGCGCTGTGCCTGCCATGATGTTCATGGAAATGCACGACATGCCTTCCTGGCATTGTGGCGGCCGGTGCTGAGTGCACCGCCCGCCACAATGCCAGGAATGCAGGATGCGCCCGCCACTGTGGCGGGCACATTCTAATGGCAGGCACGGGACCCCCGCCTTTATGGCGGGCGGTCCCTCTGTACGACCAGATGGCGGGTGGGCAAAGTCCACCCACCATCGTAATGTGCCCCTTAGGGTCTTATTATGAGTTTGGAGGGCTTCCTGTGGGACCGCAACCACGACGGTCCCAGGAAGGCCACCAATCCTGTGGTGAACCTACCCGCCGGATTACGAGTTGAATCCAGTGCAGGAGGGTGGTGTCAAGGCAGCGGTTCTGCTGTGTAGGAGAGCCTACACAGTATACTGCGCTGTGACAGTACCTACAGCATGTTCATGCACTGTGTGGCATGCACCTTGTCATGCATGCCACGTGTGCCCCACCGCATGCACCCCCATTTGTAGAATCGCCCAGGGCCCTGTAAAGGCCCCCTTACCTGCATTTCCACTACCTTTTCATTTCCAAGATGTCCATCCATGTATTTGTGTGCACCGGCACATGCCACTGCCCACTTGGAATGGTTTTTTGTTGAGAAAACATAATTCAAAGGAGGCCATTGCACGTTAATATGGCAAACCTGAGATTATCTTTAAATGACTTATTTTATAATGAAAAAAACAAGATTACCGGTGTGTGTGTGTGTGCATGCAACAACAGATTTTGGAGAAAAACAAGCAGCGGCAAAGCCAATAGGTTTCACCAATGAGGGTTACTGACTTTAGCAATGTTTGCTTTGAACATGAATTCCCCTGAGGTATAGGTATAACACGTGAAGGTTGACTTGAATCACTAGCTCTCGTTGCACTTTTAAAAAGGTCAAGGTAGGGTCATCATTCAAAGAGGGTTTGAAGTGAGCTAAAAAGTCTTGCATTGTCTGTGCCTAACTTGGCAGGTGGGGAGATGGTCAACAGGCAAGGATAAGCTTGCTGAATGCGATGCTTGTGGGTGCCTCCAGTGCCCATTCAGACCGTGGCACCTTCTTAAGAACAGTGCACCTTTCTTCCTTTCTCCTTGCCCCCTACATCAATCAGTTCCTTCTTCTTAAGGCGGGAAATAGGAGAAAATGATGGACCCTGACAGATGAAGGCAAGGCTGAGGCTTGGATACTGCACTGGTGTGGATTTGCAGGTAAAATGGGTTATATTATCGGCATGCTAGCGCTGTATTAACAACGCTTAGCGCTATGGTGATAACTATTCCAGCGATAGTGGGGATATCGCCATTTTCCATGGAACAACGCTGGTTTTCGAGCAATGTTCCATGGAAAACAGCGATATCCTAGATGATAGGGCCTGTGGTCTTAGCCACACAATCCACCCCCCATGTTAGGTATGCCTTAGTCTGGAATTTAACAGACGTTAAATTTCAGTGTTAATGCCCAGTTAGCGCAAAAATAATCAGCGCTAAACCGAACGGGTCTTCATTGTAAATACAGGGAAGCACCGTTAGCGATATTTTATAATGTAGTTGTAAGGGGCACGCATACCTTGCATCTCATTAGCAATGCGAGGCAAAGCGATAGGAAACCGGGCGCTAATGCAAGGATACACGCGCTAGCGTGTCCTTGTTTATGAAGCAATACAATTATCGCTGCTATTCGCCCGAAAACGGATGCTAAAGCGGCAATAATTTTATCACCAGCCGTTGATAATATGCCCCAAAGTGCTTCTTGACCCCTTGATGAGGCACTGAAATGCTTTGGGGATGGGGAGCTGAGGGATGGAAGAGTTTGTGTGTGATACTGACTCTGGGTCTTGTAGGTGACATGCTTGAGGACCAAGCTGTGCCCTCATCTTAGTTGTATCACTGCCCCAATGAAGGAGGCTGAAGCAAAACAAGCGAAAGATCAGACCCCACGTGCAAAGATGAGGTCATGCAGGCGGTCATGCAAGCAGTCATGTAAGCATGAAGATATCAAAGAATACCGCAGTGTAGTATTGGCGGGCAGAAAAACATGGGCAGGGCTGTGTGTTATGCGATGGTATGCTATGGTAGCTTCCAGATGTCTATTAACGCCTTAACCGCAGCACTTTTTCCGCCACGGTGCGGGCGTTCTAAAGGGTGGGTGGGGCTCCGTCGGCCATTGGCCGACGGCAGCACTAGCCAGGTAGTGCTCCCGTCGGCCAATGGCCGATGGCAGCACGGAACGGGTTAAAGGACATGTGTTTTCACATACAAAATCTCAGGATGCAATATTCCTGGGAAACAGAACAGCAAAAGCAGGAGGAAGGAACATTGAGGTTATAGGTGAGTAGTAAGAGATATGGGTGACATTAAAGTAGTGTATAGAGACAGGGAAGTGTTGTGGGTAAAACGTAAAGTGTTCGCTCCCGAGATGTTTCAGGGATGGGGTCTTCCCTGCTTTAAATGTGATTTACCGGAGAATTCCTAAATAAAACATATTTTTATAAAGTAAATAAAAAAATAGAAGCTGAAAATTGTTAATTCCTAAATCCATGACTCTGAGCTCTATCAGATTATCAGGAGACGAGGACAGTAAGATGTATTCGTAGAAGATACAACAAACGTGAAACAAAGTGTGGAGAGAGAGACATTGCAACCATCCTCACCAGTCCCCAAGGGTCCTTCAAAGGCTTATGATGGATCCGCCCGCGTCGTCCGTCCTGCTTTGTATTGCATTGATACACTCAGAACAACCCACTGACTTCATCCCATCCATAGCATCATCCGTCTCAGGCAGTATGAAAAGGCTAATCTACTGTAGCCCTGACTTAATTAAGGATAGCTCCATTTGCCCTATCTGGGAGCGAAAAGGCCTTCGATAAGTCACTTTTGACGCCACTGAATCACTTTCAGAGCGCCTCCTGGCAGGCCATATGACAGCTCATCTCTGTAATGGGGGAAAGCAAGTCCACATCAAAAAAGGCGGGAAACCTTGTGTCCTGTGGTTAACCATGGGACCACAATTTGAAAAGCTAAGGTTTTTTCTGTTAAATGAAGATGGCTGAGGGAGGGTTGTTGGAGCCCTTCGGGCACCTTAAATTATATTCCGCGAAGAGTTATTGTGACATGTAGGCCTAGCAGGCAGGCGGGCAGCTGAGTAACAATGGAATCCACCCGCTCAGTGACGGATAGACCCTTTAAGCCAACACTCATCAAACATCTATCAAACAGCGTCCTATCAATCGCTGGGCAAAGGAAGAGGCTGTGCCGCGTGAATCCCACCTCGAATGCGCGTCTAGCAGCGGATACAAACACTGCTGCCAAGGTTGGTCAAAAAAGATATCACTACTGTTATAATGCTTTTCCAATAAACATTCTCAAAGTGAAATGGGGGCCCAAAAACCTAACCATCATCATCAATTTAGTTAAAAAAAACACACAGACTCCCACAAAAGTTATTGTCAGTAAATATTACACGCAATCATCGCATAAATGCAAATTGACATTGAAAGAAAACATCATTAGAAATGGCATGAAGCATAGTAGTGTTGTCACAGTGGTGCACTGCCTCCTCTGGTTGCATTCTTATAATGCGCAATCGGAAGTAAAGACGTGGGACCACACTCGCAGTCAGTGAGCAGAGAAGCAGAGGGCAGGCAGAAAGATCTAATGGCAAATCACATAATTCAATGTAATTTGTAATAAGATTTTCTGTTGCTGCATAATGAAGACAGTTAGGGGCCCATTAGGATGTAGGGCGGATCGCCACCGCCCGAATGGCGGTGGTGATCAGCCCTACATCCTAGCCCGCCCGCCATCCATTTCCCCCCGCCATATTAGTATGGCGGGGGAACCGCCGCGGATGGGAAGACCGTCCACCGCTTTTTTGCCCTGTCAATGAGTTGACCGGGCAGAAAAGCGTTTCATATGGTGGCGGTGTCTGCTAGACACCGCCATCTATATCAGTATGCAGGCAGGAGGGAGCCGTTTTTTATGTTTGGGGGCCCGTTGCGGGCCCCCAGGATGTTGGGGATTGGGGGGCACATGGGGGTTACCTATGGTACCCCCCAGCAGTTCCATGCACAACATGCCTTCCTGGCATTGTGGCGGGCGGTGCTGAGTGCACACAGTGCACACAGTGCACATAGTGGGGGTCCCGTGGGGGCGGGGGCCCCCCAAGGGACCCCCGCCCTTATGGCGGGCAGTCCCTATTACCGTGAGGATGGCGGGCAGACAAAGTCCGCCCACCATCCTAATGTTGCCCTTAGTGTTATATACAACAACAAATACTGGCAACGAGTCTGTCTTCTGCACGAGTACTAATGATGCCTTTGCGGCGTCCTACTTTTCCAGGCTGTAGCTGGTATCTCTGCATCAGGATATGATTCTGTTGTGACTAGACCAATTCTTGGGCGGTTCTTGTCTGGTGACAACACATCAGAAGCACTGGCGCTCCACTCCATTTCACTGCATGTGAGCCAAGAAATCTGGGTCTTCGCTGTACCAGATGGATCAAGGGTTGTAGCGAAGTAGTGTGGATCAGGGAAGAGACTTGAGTACAAATGTAGGGAGTCTTGCCAAGCCTCCATTCTTCATACAATCTCCCATCTGAACCCCTTCAGTCGCAGAAGAAGTGGTGCATTGCATCCTATCACGATCAAAACACTCTTTCTTATATAAATTCATTGCAACATTTCTGAAACAAGACAAAGAAACAAAATGTAAGTCTGCATATGAAGTCCCAAAATGGTATATACACTATTAACAAACGCAACAAGATGATGGACGGAGCGCTGAAACTTTTCTAATACTCACCCCAGTCAAGAGATCTTGGTTAAATCCATTGTTTTTTTGCTCACCATGCCACCCCAGTCTGGACCCAGCCAAATCCAAATCAGTCTTGACCCTTCCCGACATAGGAACAGTCGAGCCCGAACTGGCATGTCAGGCACTCCTTGGGCCGGAAAGAAGCATCCTGGGACTGGTTTTGGGGTATTTATTTTATTTATTTATTTCGATTTATATAGCGCGTTATAACCCAGGGGTCTCTAAGCGCTTTATCAAGATCAGGGTCCAAACAACGAGTACTGTGGAGAACAACTGTTCATAAAAGAGAAAATTATAGAACACCCCATGCTTGCTGGAAAAGCACTGTTTTTAGTTTTTTTCGGAAGGCCAACAAATTAGTCTCCTTCCGTAATTCAACTGGCAGCTTATTCCAGGCTGTTGGGATCAAATATGAAAAGGCACGTCCACCTACTGTGGCCAATCTACAACGTGGTTGAATAAGAAGAGAGGCGTCAGCGGATCAAAGTGTTCGTGCGGGGCAATAGGGGATAAGGCGAGATTTCATGTACATTGGAGCCTTACCGTACAGGGCT
Source organism: Lissotriton helveticus (assembly GCF_964261635.1). Lineage (NCBI taxonomy): Eukaryota > Metazoa > Chordata > Amphibia > Caudata > Salamandridae > Lissotriton > Lissotriton helveticus. The sequence continues at coordinate 1,165,782,584 of NC_136071.1, forward strand.
TTGTGAACAATGCACAATCCTTTGAACATCACCCTTTGCTTAACCGGCAGCCAGTGTAATTCTTGCATAAGGGGAGATGCATGAGTATTCCTTGGTTTTTTAAAAATAAGCCTAGCAGCGTCGTTCATGACAACCTGCAGCTTATACAGGAGTTTTTGTGGCAGTCCTATATATAGCGAGTTGCCATAATCTAGCCTAGCCAGGATTGTTGCGGACACTGCTCGCCTTAGAGTGGAAAATGACAACAGAGGTGAAACTTTTCTAAGTTGTCGGAGGAGGCCAACGCAAGTCCCTACCACCGTCCTCACTTGTTTTTGCATAGACAGCCTACGGTCCACCTGGATGCCCAGACTCTTGACCACAGCAACTGGTTCCGGAGGTGACCCTAATTCTCTAGGCCAGAAATCCTCAATCCATGGGTTCCCTGCGATGGTGATTGGCAGTACCTCGGTCTTATCCGGGTTGATTTTTAATGAATTTCTGGACATCCAGTTGGCTGTATGCTTCAAGATGTTCTGCAGTCTTACGAGGCCACCCGGACCCTGGTTGAGTTGGATCACTATTTGGGTGTCATCCGCATAGTTATATACATGGCAGTCCATCTGGTTGAGCAATCTAATCAGGGGTTGTAAATAGATGTTAAAGAGTAGGGGCGACAGGGCAGACCCTTGTGGCACTCCGCAGGTGATCGCTGAAGTGGTGGAAAGAAGGTCACCAAGCTGTACTCTCTGAGATCTCCCTTCGAGGAAGGAGGAGAGCCAAGCATGTGCTATGCCCACGATGCCGAAATCCATCATCCGCGACAATAGTTGTTTATGACAGACGGTATCAAATGCCGCGGAGAGGTCTAACAGCACCAGGGCACTTGGAGTTTTCTTATCTGCCCTGTTCCTCAACTCATCCAGAATAGACAGCATAACGAGTTCCGTGCTGTGATTCGCACGGAACCCAGCTTGGTTTGGCTCACCCCTCATCAGCTAGGATTGGCTTGACATGATACAAGGTCCCACACGCTCTTCATGTCGATTAAAATCCCCAATATTAGCTGCAGGTGAACACTCCAATGGGGCTTGGACCTTACGTACCCCAAAAGGGAAGTAATTGAGAAAGAGTTCAGGGTGTTCTCCCTTTTATTAAAAAAAATGAGGATGACATCATTTCAATTTTCTTCATGTGTTCATTTATCGTTGCACAAGTTGTTCCCTTTCTGATATAGATGCAATATTCCACTTGATGTGTTAATAATCAAATGCTAGGCAGATGAGATGTGTTTCACTCCTATGACTGATGAGCCTGGGGCTTTCTCAAGGCTCAACAAATAATGGTTCAGGTTATGTCTTCTTTGGTGTGTGCAATTAGTTATATCCGGTCGTGGGTGAAATCCTTTATTGTAGTTTATCCACAAGTTGTGATGTTGGCGTGGTGCCATGGTGCCATCAGTGCCACCCTGACATCTGCAGGCTTCTACAGCATGCAGGCTTCTACAGGATTGACGTCAATGTCACAGTGACAACTGCAGGATTCTAAAATATGCAGGCTTCTACAGGATTGACGTCAATGTCACTGTGACATCTGCAGGATTCTAAAAGATGCAGGCTTCTACAGGATTGGCGTAAGTGTCACTGTGATATCCGCAGGCTTCTACACAATGCAGGCTTCTACAGGATTGACGTCAATATCACTGTGACATCTGCAGGATTCTACAGCATGCAGGCTTCTACAGGATTGACGTCAATGTCACCGTGACATCTGCAAGCTTCTAGGTCAGTGATACTCAAAGTACGGCCCGGGGGCCGCATGCGGCCCCCCTCATCCTTACATGTGGACCCTGGTTGAACAGCAGCACTAGGCTGCTGTTTACTTTACAAAGCACCCATGCTTATGAAGATATTAAATAAATGCAAAGCATTTATTTACAATTGAACTGAAGTAAAAAACAAAGAATCACAGAAGCTGTAGTGCACCACTTGTCTTTCAAAATTAAAGTGTTCTTAAAGTTATTTTGCAACAAACGTGTACCAATATAAAAAAAAGTGCCTTCAAAATTAACATTAAATTATAAAAGTGCATTGCGTTTGTTTTTTTGTAATGGGACAGTTTTCAAAGATGACTTTAGAAACAAACACATTTATGGCCAAGCCTTCCCATCCCACCGCCTACTTTCCCCCAGACAATAATGCCAATACGAAAAGCAAGATAAAACAATTGCCCAGGATCACACAGTGTCGTCAAGTGCAGAAGGTGGGATTGCTTTCAGGTGCAATTCAACGACTAGATTTACATGTCACTCCACTACGCCCACCTTACACTTCCCAAGCCCCCAACTGCCAACATACTGGAATAAGTGTGCCCCTCGGTCACACCACATATTTTCGCAATGCAGGCTTCTACAGGATTGATGTCAGTGTCACTGTGACATCTGACGGCTTCTACACCATGCAGGTATCTACAGAATTGGTGTCAGTGATACTGTGACATCTGCAGGGTTCTACCACATGCAGGCATCTACAGGATTGGCATTAGTGTCACCGTGACGTCTGCAGGCTTCTTTACCAGGCAGGCATCTTCAGGATTGGTGACAGTGTCACTGTGACATCTGCAGGCTTCTACATCATACGGGCTTACAGGATAGGCATCAGTGTCACCGTGACATCTGCAGGATTCTACGGCATGCATGCTTCTGCATAATTGGTGTCAGTGTCACCGTGACATCTACAGACTTCTACAGCATGCAGGCTTCTACAGGATGGGTGTCAGTGTCACTGTGTCATCTGCAGGCTTCTACGGCATGCAGGCTTCTACAGGATTGGCGTCAGTGTCACTGTGACATCTGCAGGCTTCTACGGCAATCAGGCTTCTACAGGATTGGTGTCAGTGTCACTGCGACATCTGCAGGCTTCTACGGCAATCAGGCTTCTACAGGATTGACGTCAATGTCACCGTGACACCTGCAGGCTTCAACATGCAGGCTTCCACAGGATTGGCATCAGTGTCACTGTGACATCTGCAGGCTTCTACGGCATGCAGATGTCTACAGGATTGGCACCAGTGTCACCACAACATCTGCAGGCTTCTACGGCAATCAGGCTTCTACAGGATTGGCACCAGTGTCACTGTGACATCTGCAGGCTTCTACGGCAATCAGGCTTCTACAGGATTGGCGTCAGTGTCACTGTGACATCTGCACGCTTCTACCGCAATCAGGCTTCTACAGGATTGACGTCAATGTCACCGTGACACCTGCAGGCTTTAACATGCAGGCTTCCACAGGATTGGTGTCAGTGATACTGTGACATCTGCAGGGTTCTACCACATGCAGGCATCTACAGGATTGGCATTAGTGTCACCGTGACGTCTGCAGGCTTCTATACCAGGCAGGCATCTTCAGGATTGGTGACAGAGTCACTGTGACATCTGCAGGCTTCTACATCATACTGGCTTACAGGATAGGCATCAGTGTCACCGTGACATCTGCAGGATTCTACGGCATGCATGCTTCTGCATAATTGGTGTCAGTGTCACCGTGACATCTACAGACTTCTACAGCATGCAGGCTTCTACAGGACGGGTGTCAGTGTCACTGTGTCATCTGCAGGCTTCTACGGCATGCAGGCTTCTACAGGATTGGCGTCAGTGTCACTGTGACATCTGCAGGCTTCTACGGCAATCAGGCTTCTACAGGATTGGCGTCAGTGTCACTGTGACATCTGCAGGCTTCTACGGCAATCAGGCTTCTACAGGATTGACGTCAATGTCACCGTGACACCTTCAGGCTTCAACATGCAGGCTTCCACAGGATTGGCATCAGTGTCACTGTGACATCTGCAGGCTTCTACGGCATGCAGATGTCTACAGGATTGGCACCAGTGTCACCACGACATCTGCAAGCTTCTATGCCATGCAGGCTTCTACAGGAATGGCATCAGTGTCACTGTGACATCTGCAGGTTTCTGTGGCATGCAGGCTTCTACAGGATGGGTGTCAGTGTCACTGTGTCATCTGCAGGCTTCTACGGCATGCAGGCTTCTACAGGATCAGCGTCAGAGTCACAGTGATCTGTGCAAGATTCTCTCTCATGCAGGCTTCTACATAATTGGCATCAGTGTCACCGTGACATCTGCAGGCTTCTACAGCATGCAGGCTTCTACAGGATTTGCGTTAGTGTCACTGTGACATATGCAGGCTCCTCCCTTATGCAGGCTTCTACAGAATTGGCGTTAGTGTCACTGTGACATGTGCAGGCTTCTAGAGTATGCAGGCTTCTACAGGATTGGCTTCAGTGTCACTGTGACATCTGCAGGTTTCTCCCTCATGCAGGCTTCTTACAGGATTGGCACCAGTGTCACTGTGATATCTGCAGGCTTCTACAGGATTGGCGTCAGCGTCACTGTGACATCTGCATGCTTCTAGAATATGCAGGCTTCAACGGCATGCATGCTTCTACAGGATTGCCATCAGTGTCACTGTGACATCTGTAGGCTTCTAGAGTATGCAGGCTTCCACAGGATTGGCATCAGTGTTATCGTGACATCTGCAGGATTCTACACCATGCAGCCATCTAAAGGATTTGTGTTAGTGTCACTGTGACATATTCAAGCTTCTACACCATGCAGGCTTCAACAAGATTTGCATTAGTGTCACTGTGACATCTGCAGGCTTCTACACCATGCAGGCTTCCACAAGATTGGCGTCAGTGTCACTGTGACATCTGCAGGCTTCTAGACCATGCAGGCTTCTACAGGATTGCTGTCAGTGTCACTGTGACATCTGCAGGCTTCTACACCATGCATCCTTCTAAAGGATTTGTGTTAGTGTCACTGTGACATCTGCAGGCTTCTACAGGATTAGTGCTAGTGTCACTGTGTTATCTTCACGCTTCTTCGGCATGCAGGCTTCTACAGGATTTGTGTTAGTGTCACTAGGACATCTGCAGGCTTCTATACCATGTAGACTTCTACAGGATTGATGTCAATGTCACTGTGACATCTGCAGGCTTCTACACCATGCAGGTGTCTACAGAATTGGCGTCAGTGTCACCATGACATCTGCAGGCTTCTACAGGATTAGTGTCAGAGTCACCATGACAACTGCAAGCTTCTGCAGGATTGTCGCCTGTGTTACCAGGACATCTGCAGGTTTCTACACCATGCAGGCGTCTACAGGAAAGGTGTCATTGTCACTGTGACATCTGCAAGATTCTACACCATGCAGGTCTGGTAATCAGAGGATGGTCATTGTTGATTAGTTTGGTGATTAATGATTATTGATTTCACCATCAACTATTCAGCTAATGGATCATTGACCTTAGGAGGTGAGTAAAATAATCGCCCAAGTTAGATAAATGTCCAAGTCCTGATTCCTGACTCCAATGCTCAGAACCTGAAGACTGGCAAAGCAGTACTGGAAGGTGATGCAAGGTGATTACTGGAGTGGTGTGAGTATCAATAGGGTTGTGAAATGTTGTTAATGTGCTAGGATGTATTTTTTGAAGTGTTGAAAATATTAAAGTTTTTTGTACTGTTGGTGAAATTTTGCTCATTTTGAATTGATGGTGTTATTGATTATATTGGTAATTTCATAGGAATTTCTTTTTTTTCTTATTGATTACATGTTTTAACTCTTCATGTTAAGTAAGGTAGTGTCTTGTTCTATGTTGTCTGAACATGCAGGTATGCACACCTGTGGAATCCCGAGAAGGAATAGCGGGTGGTAAATGGAAGCCACACTGCTCTGAGGTTACTCATCTGTTGGAATAACACTGAGAAGCTAGGTAGGGCTGGCAGTGTTAAATTAGGGACTATTTTCTGTGTAAAAGTGTGAGTGATTGATAGCAAAGAGTTCGCTGGTGAAATTTTGGTGTGATATCACCTAGAAAGGGTCACACTGAAGGAGTAGCAGGATCTTCTGAGCTTGACTGACAGCAGAAGAGTTCGCTGGTGAAACTTTGGTCTTACATAACCTAGGAAGGACAAAACTGAAGGAGTAGCAGGTTCTTCTGAGCTTGAGTGAAAGGTAAGCGGAAGGGATTTAGCTTTAGTGTTTGAAGAGTAAACGGAATTTCTTACTTTGTGAAGAATAACCGGAAAATGTTACTCACAGTGAAAATAAATCTATCCTTTATTTAGCACAACAGACAGAGTAGCAAATGTTTTTATGTTGTTACTAACAGAATTATTGATTAAGAAAACTCAGAAAAATATTGCAGGAAGATTTTGTGGAGGGTCAGTGGTAGGTGTAAAACTGACTAAAATTGAGACTGACAGCTTTGGAGAAAAGAAATTGCATGGAACTATTGAAAAAAAATGAAAATGTTTGAAGGTTTAAAGAAGCTGTTAGGAGGTAAGGTGAAAAATCCGTTTTTTATTGGTGATGCTCCTGAAGGAACACCTGTGCATTTTATGTCTACGCATTTGGGACAAAATTCATGTATGTGGGTTCACCAATGGTGCAAGATTACTGAAAAAGAGGGTGCTTTGAAGTTTCCAAAAGATGGTACTTTTGAATTGCAAATTATTGACAAATTAAGGGAAGTGTTATATGAAAAAAAGACACTAGATAAAGCTGCACAATTTGAGGCCTTAAGCATATGGGAAAAGACAGCAAGAGAGAAAGCAAGTGAGGATGAAAAGGTAAAGCACCAGACACAGGAGAAGAGAATTAGGGATGATAAATAGCTTCAAATAAATAATGATTCAGATGATGAAATAATGGATGCATTGTTAACTGAGTGTCCACCACTTTATGTGGTTCCCATGAAAAATACTGAAAATAGTGCACCAGTAAGTACTGCCGCGGCTACTGCTTCTGTTGTACAGAGAGAAAAACAGATTGAGAGAACTGTGCAGACATTTTATATTGATCCACTACCTGTTGATTCAGTACTGACAGTGACACCTCCAGTCCAAGAATTGCAAACTGCAGATGCACAGATAATGTCTAGCAAAATTATGACTGTCCCAATTAATATGGTCCCTATACAAAAGGTTCAAAGAGCTGCAGAAGGAGTGATTATGGCAGGGATTATTTCAGAAACTCAGAATTCACAGATTATTGAACAAAAACTACCCCAGACAGATCAAGCACTAAAAGGTGAGGGAAAATGGTATTTACAACATCTGCAGCCAAGGATAAAATAAATATATTTGAAAATGGGATATTTGAAACCTGATTTGAAGAAGCAGCAGTGATTAAAAAGATAGAGAACATAGGGGAACATATTGACACAGACCCTGAAAAATAGAGACAGCTTAATGTTTTAAATTCAGCACTTAAACATGAAGAAATTAACAGCCCCTGCTGTTTAAATCATGAAAATGTGAACCAGTATCAGAAAAAATAATTAATTTTCCTGAGTATGGAAACAGCTGCATGTGCATTACCTACACATAATGGACTGACAGATTTGGCTAAAAAATATGAAACTGATGGTTCAGGAAGTTTTCCATTTCAGAAAAGTTTTAGGGTACACGTGGATGATGAAGCAAATGAGAAAATGCGGGCTTCAGGAATGCATTTGCACATTGTAGAAATAAAATATATTTTCAAATGCAATAGGTTTGAGAAATTAGGAGACACATGGGCAAGAAAACATGAGAAGAAAAAGAAACCACCAGACCTAGCAAGGAAACTGGATAAGGAAAAGAAGCCACCAGATCTAGTTGAGAAAAATAATAAGCAGAATGAGGGAGAAGCTTTTGCTTACTCATTGAGAGAAAAGGTGGAAGAAATGTATGTGCATATGCCACAGGACAAAAGTGAATTTGCAGCAATTCTGAACATATTCCCACACTTGAGAGACATAATTATGCTGCGGTACCCACAAGTTGATGGATTTGTTGAAATTTTAAGAGTTGTGCATTGATTTGGAAATGATCTTTTACATTGCCATGCAGACTAAATTGTGGTTTGAATCTAAAGTTGTTGTTAAAAAGCCAGGTGAAGAGACCATGAAGAGTGTTTGCATGAATGCACCATCATTTTCTGTTGTTATGGAGAAAAACATAGATGTGATTACTTTCCTGAAGGGCAGAGTGCCAGCAAATGATGTTGATTGGGTACAGATTAAATTAACACAGGATGGAAGTAAAGGTGGTTTGGTTTGTGCAAATTCAGGTATGGATGTTGTACTGCTGGAAAATGTGCCCTTTTGCCATCTTTATAACAGCCTTGTGCATTGGAAGAAGAAAAATAACTTTAAAAATGATGCACAAAAACATGGATAAATGCAGATGCAAAATATGCCACTTAAGCAAATGCAAATGTCAGTTCAGAAACAGGTACCAATGGCAGGAATTTTTCAAGCACAGATGGTCCCACAAAATATGGAAAATGCTAAAATTAATTTAAATAAGTTGCCCAGAGCAAATGTGAATAATTTCCAGAGACAAAATCAGAACCCAGTTCAACAGGTTGCTGTGTTTGAAAATGAGATGTTTATCCCTCACAATTCTGAATTTACCAAGTCCATTGTGAAGGCAGTGGAAGGTCCAGATTTAATTGCAGGAGTTTTAAACAAAGAAATTACAAACCCAGTTTTAGAAGAATGTGCACCAAAATTAGGCCCACTTGAGGAAAATTGCAAAACTGTTGTATTTGACTCAGGCCTAGCACGAAAACAATTGTTTTGCAAATTAAACAGCACAGATTACTGGACACCAGATAATGTTTATTTTCAGATTCCTGATGAGGATGTAAATTTTAAAATGGCCCAACAAGAGACAGCTGTAGCATTATTTTCAGAAAAGACAGTTGAAAAATTACCTTCTGATTTTGAAAAAGTAATAAACACAGAAATAAGAGAGTTCACAGAGAAGGATGCCAGATTAATCAAATGTGCAGAACATGTTTTATTAAAATTAGAACCAAATGACATGTATTCAGGAACACCATCAGTTGCAGGAATTTTACCAATAAAAGGATTTTTGATGGAATTGATTGGAAGTTTGTGTAACTTTCTGATCACAGATTCACAGAAAATAAAAGAATAGTGAAGGAGATCAAAAGCATATTTTTTCCATGTTGTCCTGTGGTACCGAATCCAGCCAATATATTTTTTCCCATTCCATGTGCTGAAGAATGGCTTACTTTTATTGATTTTTGCCAAGTTCATGTCGCAGTGCCATTGCATGAGAATAGTCAGGAGTACTGTCAAAAAGAAAATGATTGTCTGGGACACAAAATTGGAAAGGGAGGCAGAAAGGTGTCACCAGAGAGAGTGGAAATAATTTCCAAGAAAAGTCCACCTCAAATCCAGAAAGATGTCAGGAAATCTTTGGGAATGGTTAGCTGCTGTAGAGAGTGGTTATTAAACCTTTCCCTAGTGGCTAAACCTTTACTGAGGCTGACACACAAGGGTGTGTCTGATCCGCTTCCATTGGACAACAATTGCACAAAAGCATTCCTAGAGTTGAAAGAGAAAAAATGTTGCGCTCCAGCACTAGGAATGAACGTTTATTTGAAAGAAAATACACCAATTTGCAGTGCGAGGGAGGGCTGCGCTCTCTCATTGCCTATTCAAAAAGATGAATGTTTTCAAGGGTCTGTAATGTATTTCCCAATGACCTTCGACCCTAATTTCACAGAAATGTCAGCAAATGAATTGGTTTGTGATGAAAATTAAAATGAGTGCCTAAATATCATGAAAATATGCATAAAGCCAAATTCAGACTTTAAGGATGAACGTCTGAGTCAGCCCACCATTGTCCATTTTGTAGATAGCCCATGTTTGAAAGGTAACATTGACACATTAAGAGCAGCACATGCTGTGCTCCTTATGCATTATGTTGTCAAAGCTTCATGGCTTTCAGTAGCTACCCCAGCCCAAAATTCGAAATTGATTGCTCTTACCATAACATGCAGTATATCTGCTCAAATGAGAGTCACTGTTGTCATGGGAGAGAGAAATGCTAATTCAGTTGCACAAAATTGTGTTCTGTTAGCATGTACATTCTATGGAATCTTCACAGTTGAATTAAGAGAGGCTAAAGAAAATGTTTCAGCAGCAGAACAACGGGGTTGTATCAGATCTATTTTTGAGAAAAATGACAACTGCACAGTGGCAAATGTGTTATTGCAAAGTCTGATGCCCAGGTATAGATTACCAGTTTCTCTGAAATCAGATCATAATGTGGTCTCAAAGATAAAGAGTGCAGAACAACAGATTGGACAAGTAATAGATTGCAGCTATCTGCCTGAAGTGTCAAGCATAATAAAGCAACACAATGGCAGCACAGAGTTACCTTTTGCAAAAGACTGTTTTTCAGCATCACCAAAGTGGCTTGAAAATACATATGCAAATGCACTTGTGGAAAACACCGATGAGAACATTAGCCATTGCTGTGTAGGTCTGGTTGATGTACAGTGTGCAGTTTCTCACCAGATTGCAGCTGCTACACAAGATCTGCATAATGGATGGTGCAACAACTTTGATCTGAGAGATGCTGTGGTGAAACATCTGAATCTGATCAAAGTGAAAATAAGAGTGAAAGGCCTTGGTTGAAACAGTGCAAAGGATTGACGGTGCTCTGTCAGAGTTTCTCAGCACCTAAGTTGTCTAATTTGCATGGAAAAAAAGGTACAGAATGCCACACTGTATGAGCCATACTGATGGCAAGCTGATGACAAAGAGCAAAGAAATGCTGAAACTGTCCTGCTGAATTCCTTTTATTATTTTAGTTACTTATTTTAAAGAAGACTAACGTTTCCTAGAAGCTACTTACAGAACTCTGCACTTAAACATTTGAGCTTGGCTATATATGATCTGATTACAGACCAAATTTGTGTTTTCCTTAGAAATAGAAGTAACATTGTTATATGCTCAGCTTATGCAATTAAAGAAAATAAAAACAAAAATTCACTTTTGAAATTAAATATGTATAATGAATTAAAAATAATTTGCTTATGATTTGAATCATCAGAAGAGTGGATTGATGGAGCAGATTTTATCTGGAGTCAGGCATTGTTTTATTTTTGTGCATCAGACAGACTGCATTTAAAATTGACACACATATTTTGGTGCAAGTTAAAAACATGGCACATGAAAATATGAAAGTAAGGCCTAGTCAGTCTGAAATGCTTGTGCTAAATTAACATGTGTTTTTGCAGTGTAGAGAAAAATTTGTGATAAGTGGCCTTTTTAGCTTTGAAGATTAATAGAATGTGTTTCTCTCTTCCCAGCTCATCCCTTGTAATCTAAATTCACTATTCCTGTCTTAAAAGACTTTAGCTTGTTGCATATTTTGATAAACATTTTTGCTTTAAAACACCTCTTTTTATAATGTTTTTGAATTAACAAATGCACCAAACACTACACATGGGGCATGAAAAGCTATCTAAAACATTAAAGCATGAGTATGAATGAACTGTGTGCGCTTTTAAAATGTACACTAAATGCATAATAATGTTATGTTGCACATTGCACATTTATTTTGTATGTTTATTTATTTTATTTATTTATTTGCGAGTTTTTATAGCGCTATGAATAGACTCCCGAAGGAGTATCTCCGCGCTGTTGGCAACCAGTAACGCAACTGACAAAGGAGCATTTTAATTAAGAAGAGAGTACTGTAAGGTTCCGAGTCCAGCAAATAAACAACTAAACTGAGCCAAACAGAAAGGTTTTCAGACATTTTCTGAATTGGAGGTGGTTATGACACTGTCTTAGTGAAAGTGGGAGGGAGTTCCAAAGATTAGGACCTACTACAGACAAGGCCCTACCACCTAGTCTGGATTTGGTTATCCTAGGAACATTTAGTAACAGCTGGTCACTGGATCTGAGGGATCGAATAGGGGCATAAGGAACAAACTTGCTGGCTAGATACTCTGGTCCCAATTGATTAAGTCCCTTATGGATAACGCAGCAGGTCTTGAACTTCACACGTTGGCGTATTGGTAGCCAGTGTAGTTTTTGAAGTAATGGTTTGGAGGGGGATCTAGGAGGTACATTTAACACCAGCCTAGCTGCGGTATTTTGCACCACCTGTAGACGGTCTAGAACCTCCTCATTTGCACCTGCCAGAAGACCGTTACAATAATCAAGTCTGCTAATGACCAGAGCTTGAACTAAGGTTTTCCTATGGGAGTCCGGTAGAAAAGGAAAAATCCTGCGGAGCAGACCAATCGCATGGAAACAGGATCCCACAGTGATGTTAACATTATGCTTCATGGTCAGCTCCGGCTCCAATGTGACTCCCAAATTCTTGATTACTGTTTTGGGCTCAGGAACTGGGCCCAAGTCTGAAGGCCACCAGTCGGGGGACCATTGAATCCTAGCCTCCCCGAAGAGCATCACCTCCGTCTTTCCAACGTTACATTGAAGGAGGTTGGAGGACATCCACCTAGCAACTGCCTTCATCCCATCGGAAAAAGATTGTATTATTTCCGGGGAGAGATGTTTAAAAGGGAAGAGCAGCTGCGTGTCGTCAGCGTAGGACACTGGATAGAACCCAAAAGCTCTAGTAACATCTGCCAGGGGAGCCACATAGGTATTAAATAAAGTCGGGCTCAAGCAAGAGCCCTGTGGTACTCCCTTGGTGATGTTAACCTCTTCCGACCTAAACTCACCCATGCTGACAGATTGGGTGCGGTTGGAGAGGAAGCTCTTGATCCAGTCCAGTGCCCTGCCGCCGATTCCACTCCTGGACAGTCGTTCGATCAGAATGGTGTGGGAAATCGTATCGAATGCTGCCGATAAGTCTAGCAGCACCAGGACAACAGAGTAGCCCCTGTCCTGGTACAGCCGCAGATCGTCCGTTACCGACAGCAAGGCCGTTTCTGTGCTGAATTTTGGCCTAAAGCCTGACTGTGATCGGTCAAGGCTACCAGACTGTTCCAAGTAGGTGGATAGGTGCTTGTTGGTGTGTTTTTCAATAATTTTCCCTAAGAATGGTAGGAGGGAGATAGGCCTCAGGTTAGACATGTTGGTCCAAGGAACAGATGAATTCTTCCTAATAGGTCTAACTAGGGCTTTTTTCCAGCACTGTGGGACAACTCCAGATGTAAGTGAGAGGTTCACCAGTTTCTGAACATCAGGGCCTAGTGTACTCCCTAGTGGGCCCATAAGTCTGGCTGGAAGCAAGTCCGCGGGACTTCCACTTTTGATGTCCGTAAACAGTCTCTCAACCTCTGCTAACGATATCTCAGGGAAATCATTGAAAGAATAGATGTTAGTAAATACAGTCTGTACCAGAGTAGGGTTATCCTGGCTACTTATGCCAGAACTATATGCCTCTATTTTATTGTAGATGGCATCGATTTTGTCAGTGAAGAAGCAGGAGATGCTGTCACAAAGCTGTTGTGAGGCCATGTCTGCACTTTCACACGCTTTGGGTTTCAGAAATGTTGTAACAATCTGATAAAGAGTTTTTGAGTCATTGCCGGCTGCTTCTAACTGGGCAGTGACATGGTTTTTCCGTGCAGATCTTATGGCTTTATGATAAGTACTAAGATTTGTTTTGTATTTGATTTTGTCTTCCTCCAAGGAGGTTTTTCTCCAAGTTTTCTCCGCCTTTCTAACTAAGCGTTTGAGATTACGCAGTTCCTCTGAGTACCAGACCTCTTGCTTCCTGGCTAGACTAATTTTAAAAGTCTTCATCGGGGCAATTTGTTGTACCACGGCAGTGACTGCAGAATCCCAAGTAGAGAGGGCAGTATTAATGTCATCTGTACAGAGAATAGGGGGAGAGAGATATTTCTGCGCAAAATCAGTGTTGGTTATTTTGTGCCACTGTCTGCGTTTAGGAGGAATTTGTATGTGGGAGATAGATCGGTAGTCATTTATCGGCATAGAGAACTCAAGTACAAAGTGGTCTGTCCAAGGATATTGTTTGGGTGCACAACATTTAATACCCGGGAAGTTGGATATTATCAGGTCCAGGGTGTGTCCTGCCAGATGTGTAGGTCCATGGTTACATTGCTTTAATTTACACAAATATTAGAAAACTCTGCTTGAAACTAATAGCTTGGCTAGGTAAACATTTATAAGGGGTATCAGTATAAGGGCGGGAAACATAATGGGTTGATTTACATGAAATTAATATTCTCTTTTGTGTCTGTTTTATTTTTGGGGCCTAAGAAAACATGGCTGCCTGTGAATCCAGCAAGGCTATGACTTGCATTAAAGAGAAGAGAGCATGCGCAGACTGTGATAGCTTTCTTCAAACCACGAAGGAGTCAAGGCCACTTTGAACATTCTTGTGATTGTGCCAATGTACCAGTTAGCTAAAGCATCCTTCTAGCCTGTGCTGTGACAGGAAGGAAGAGGAAAAGATAGAAACATTTTTCCTAGCAAATGTTGCTAAACATATAAAATGTATTCATAATTTGCGCTTCTTTTGTTAAAACTGGTATAGTCAGGAATTTAGAATGAAGTCAGGATAGTGAGACCTCATGCCATCTTCTAGGCTCATTAGGCTTTAGGGGAGAGTGTGAGCTCTTGAGAGAAGGAACATATTAGAGCAGACATTCTATGGGCTAGGTACGAGAAATGTCGCGGGAGAGCTTGGGTTGAAATTGCTTCAGAGGAGAGTCAGGAGGGGAGGGTTTCCCTTACTCGTGTTTTTTTTAGAGAGTTCTTGCACATCATATTTTGGCACTGCAGGACACATTCCTTTGAGGTCTGTGAAGGGCGGGCTGCTTGCTCTTTTTGACACAGAGAGAGATGCAGAGAGTAGCAACAGATAGAAAGGCTTTTTAGATTTAGATGCTAAAACTTTAAGTTTATGCATTGACTAATTAATTAGGTCTGAAAAGATGTGTTTGTCTTATGCATTTATTTCACTTTATGGGGGATTTTTGCAAACTATTCAATTATTGATTAGCCATGCAAGACTCTTTTTCTTAGAAACTCTTTAAGAGTTTTGACTGATATTTTGCGCCATATTTTCTTTTCTACGTGTGATGCTTATATGCAGACTGTAATATGTTCTGTATTAATGCTATTTTTCCTGTTTTCCTAATTCTGTAACCTGATTGAGATTTTACTAATGAATAAAGGGTCAGAAAAAACTTAACTTTTGATTAGAAAATAAAAACCCTTTAAATACTCGTCAACTCTCTTCATTGGCTTAAAATAATAATTGCATTTTTTGACTGTTCATGTTTATTTAAAGTCTCCTGAAGGTAATACATGGTGTCAAGGGCCCAACACCTTTTCAGCGGTAGAGGTAGCATGAGGTTTTGGTATTGAAAAATTACCAGAAGAAATTACAGCTCCATCACAGGTGTCTTCAGGAAAGGTGTCAGTGTCACCATGACATCTGCAGGTTTCTACAGCATGCAGGCTTCTACAGGATTGGTGTCAGCGTCACCATGACATCTGCAAGCTTCTACAGGATCGGTGTCAGTGTTACCAGGACATCTACAAGATTCTACAACATACAGGCTTCCACAGGATCGGCGTCAGTGTCGCTGAGAAATCTGCAGGTTTCTAGAGTATGTAGGCTTCTACAGGGATTGCCGGCAGGGGAATTTGATTTAGAACAATTTACAGAAATCGAATTTGATTGTCTCTTATATTAGTGAATTCGACCCAATTCAATTGGTATCTGAAAGCAGTTTCAATTCGTTACACCTCTGTAACAGAGAATAATGATACCACACTATTATGAAAAAGAGAACAGCAACACGGGGAATCTTTTTTATCAAAAAGTTATTATTTTCTTATTGTACAAAATTTATCAGGGTACATATCAATCATGACAGTTAATCAAAAATGTATTCAGATGAAAAAGGAGTAAAACAATTTCTCTTGTAGTACATCAGAATAGAAAGTCCAAATCACACTAAATAATACAATGACTTCTGCAAGCTTCTACGGCATGCAAGCTTCTGCAGGATTGGTATCAGTGTTACCAGGTCATCTGCAAGATTCTATACTATACAGGTTTCTACAGGATCAGTGTCAGTGTCATTGTGACATCTTCAGGCTTCTCTGGCATGCAGGTGTCTACAGGAAAGGTGTCAGTGTCATTCTGACATTTGCAAGATTCTACACCATACAGGCTTCTACAGGACTGGCGTCAGTGTCACATAGCACTGACATACCACAGGGCTGCAGTTTTGAAGTGTTGCAACTATCACTCTGGGTACTTCTTGACACATGCTCGTTCGTTCAGTGCATGTAGGCGTCTACCTGAGGTGTACAGAAGGGTGTCACCTGTGTGAGAGAAATGTGCCAATGGTACCTGGGGACATGTACTCTGTGGCTACATGAGACATGCATTGCACACGTTGGTGTATTGATCCTGAGCAATAGGCAGGATGACACATACATGACTGCACTCTACTCGATTTGCATCTCAGCACCTTTGAAAATGAGTGACTACTCTTCTCTGACACCTTTGAAGTGGGAAAAAGGCTCAGTTAGTTTACATAAACACATTGACATAAGTACTCCACATAAAGTAACAGCAGATATGTGGCCTAGCGACCAGAGCTGTTACCTTTGGAACTGGGTAACCAGGTTTAACTCCTGACGTCAGCACAACACCCTGTGATCCTGGGCATATCATTTCATATCCTTGTGCCTTAAAAATGCAAAATGTCCTCTAGTGCTCATGTAAAGTCAAAGTTTGTGCAATTTAACATCTGCCAAAAAGGGGAAACATCCTTTACAACGCAACTTTTACAACGCACTACCATTACGACGCAACTTTTACAACGCAAGTCATTACAACGAATTGCGCTGGAGGGCGCTCTAGGATAGGGAATCGTTTAATTACTATCCAGCACCTTCCCTACTATCCACGGGGACTGGAGTTGGAATAGTAAATTAAACTATTCACTATCCAGCGCCCCCCAACGCAAGTCGTTGTAACGACTTGCGTTGTAAAACCTGCATCAATCAATCAATCACAAAATGTGAATTGCGTGCTACTCACCCGTGAGGGTCTCAAGGCGCTGCGTCGTAATGGCATGCATTGTAAAAGCATGCGTTGTAACGTCATACATCCGCCAAAAAGTTGAGTGTTAGGTGCCTCTTGGAATGCCAAGGAGAGAGAACAATGGCGGCCACCAAGAGTGATCTAAAAGAAATGAAATTCGTGGTTTGTTTTGTTATATTTTATTACGGGCCATTCTACGCCAAAAAGTATGTAACAGAGAAGGTGCCATTTAATTACAACTGCAGAGCCACTACCCCCCACTCTGTAATAAACACATGTATGTGCATATACATAAACATGCACCAATAACATAAAAATATAAGTTCACTGTGCATCCCATGTGGAGGGCGGTGCACACCGCTGGCAATGTTCTCCAACCTGCTGTGAGCACTGCAGACTCACACACGCCCCTCTGCAGGGAGCTGCTGGCACCGCCAGTTTTCCCCACACACTGGCAGCGTTCACTTCTCGAACCCAAGGAGAGAAATGCCCTCTTTCGATCTGCAGCTCGGAGATCCATGTTACCTCGGGCGGTACACGGAGCCATCAGAACACCAGCCATGTGCCTTTCATTGAGGCTGCACAGGGCGCCCTGCAGCTCTGTCAACATCAGGACCACGCGCACAGAGGAGTGACGAAAGACAACATCACGGTACAAAAGGGGGTGGTGATGGACGGAGCATCTGCACCAATCAAACACTCACACCCAGTCAACAGATCTGGGTTTAATCCATCACCGTTCTTTAGCCCACTCAGCCACCCCAGTTCAGACATGGCCATATGCAAATCAGTCTGGCCCTGTGCCTCATGGGAACAGTCCAGCCCGAACTGCCAAGCTATGCCTTCCCTGGACCGGAAACAAGCTTCCTAGGACCGGTTTCTGGCATTACAGCCGTCTACAGCCAGGCTTGCTTGAATCCAGTGGCAAAGTGAGCAAGGGACTCACGTCTGAGCATACCCTGCCAACTTATGGCGAACAAAGCGGTACAAAAGTGGGTGGTGATGGACGGAGCATCTGAACCAATCAAATGCTCACACCCAGTCAACAGACAACATCACAGCCCGTCCAGGAGTGCTAGACACTGAAGCCGGAAAGCGTACAGAGGGAACTCATCTGCGGTCTTCAAGGCGCTACATTAGTGCCACGGCGCAGTACGTACAAGCACGGTACTGCCCGAGAGGGGATGCAAAGCAATTACCACCAATAAAAACTCCCTGGAGAAAACCAACCTCGCCAGACAAAGGTCTGGCGAGGTGAACAAGAAGAGGGGGCACTATATTGGGATGTCTCCAATTTTAATGATTGATCACAGGAAAGCAAACCAATGCCCTCCCTCTTTCAACAGTGATTGTTTATATCCTTTGTCATGATGCGTGTTTAGTAATTCTTTTGACCCTAAACATTTAGGAAGATTCCCAATGCATTTGTGTTCACTATGTGCAGGATTTGAAGAAGTATAAACTGAAGACGACCAGTTATTTAACCAATAGGTAGCTCTTTCCTCTTGCGTGGGTCTGTTGGCACCGGGAAACCTCTGGGTAGCTGTGTGCCTTAGAAATTTAATAATAATAATAATAATCCATTAGTTATTTTTAACGTCAGTGTTTACGTTCACTCTTCCAGTGACCGACCATTACAAAGCTGCGCTTTGGATACAATATCTTCAAGCATTTTACACGCTTTCCTTAAAAAAAAAATGTACATTAAGAATGTAAAAAGCTAGCAAAATAAAAAAAATAGGAGAAATGCATGCACATGTTTGCTCAATAGGCAATCTGTGGTAAAACGTGTGCAGAGCTAAATGCTGACTGAGTGCCACATGTCAGAGTACTAGGCGCAGTCACCCAGCATCATTGGAATAGGGTCTTTATTGTTGAACGGCATTAATAACAATAAAACGAGGGATAAAGTACCCCTGCCATACATTATAAGGATATTGCAAGTCATCGAGGAGTTCCATAACAAATTGAAGAAAAGCCGAAAGCAGATTATGGAACTCTGAGGGGACTAGCAATACCCTTAACATGTACGCCAGGGAGGTACTTTATCCCATATAATACGTGGTCACATCATTGCCTTTCCCACAAACCTCTTAAAACCTTGGTGGATAGGTATTTCATAGGAGAGAGCGAGCATGTTTGCAAACATCAAGAATAAAAATAAAACCTCTAGTGAAAACTTAAAGAAATAAAAAATCTGTTAGATGCTGCAAACAGATATTAAAAACATTCCAATAAGTCATTAAGAAAAAAAGCTGCAGTACCTGTGGAATGTGTAGAAAGATGCAGGAAGACTTTTACTTTTCTATAAGTAGTGCAAAAATAAATATATTCTCTCTGCTTGTCATTATAAGCTATAAAAAAAGAAAGAAAAGCAGTGTTCCATTTTCTTTGCTTTAAACAGGTGCTTCAGTTATACTCCATGATCTGACCTGCCTTTCACCTCAGCAGCTGACTTTGACAGTATGCATTTCGACATCAGACCTCGAGTGTAATAGCCTTATAATTGTCCAGTTCTGACGTCTTTTCTTTATAATTGGCGACTTATTGTGTCACAAGTCGCTGATTATAAGAACATTAGTGACCGTTGTTATACCTGGATTACAGAATCTCATGTGTTATAAACAGATAATAGTAACCCTTTATACACAAGGAGGTAATGATACCAGGCATGAGCTCTTTGTTTGGGCACTACCTTGATGACAGTGTTATGATCATTATAGGCTTCCAAAGAATTGGATAAACAGACTTGAAAGGCTCTGAAATCAGCTGTGAATATGTTCCTGAAGATTGACCACAGCAAACCAGCTGCGAAAGTACTCCTTTGGTGCCTATTGGGCACAGTGATTTGCCCATTAGACCTACTGGTGCAAAGGCCTAATAGCTGGTTTCACACTGCATCCCTATCAGGAAACGCCCCTCCACACCTGATTCTGCAACGCCCTCACATGCTGCAGAAGCATGCTGGCCATTCTCCGGGAGTGATAGACCGTGAGCAATAGAACACCACGGATCACAATGTTTTAAAGGCATCATTTGTCTGAGGTAGTTTCTCCATGTATCATAATAGGAGAATGTTAGCTAGTGGTTTTCACATCATTCTGCAGGACTCCAATGACCTGTTGCTTACCCATTTTCTATTTTCTATTTTTGCTTTTTCCTTTTTTCTCTTGGCACAGCTCAACTCTCTGTGGGCGGGTTGCTCTTTTGGCCTCCCCAATTTCTTGTAGCATCTATTTTCTGGGTGTCCCGGTAAGCCACAGAAGGAGCAACAATGTTTGAACTTACATGCTGTGCCCCGGGTGCACTAATTCTTGTTGAACTGCCAGCAGGCCAGTTTTTTATCTCCCGCCTGTCCCCCCGAAAGGGCTGACTGGTCTTGTTTGCGGGTATATTGTTGAGTAAAATACTGAGTGCCATATGTTAATTTCGCACTGGTCCCACGCTATCTCTGGGTGAACTGCCTTCATTTGCCTGAATTTACTGTCGTATTGGAGCCAACCTGTCCCTGGGAATTCTGACGCTGCCCTATGAATCAAGGATATGTAACTGATTAATTGGGCTGCCACTGCAGGGTACCTTTCTACCATAATAGCCGCGTAGATTGCGAACCCCGTAATCCAGTTCTTGATCTACCAATCTTCCCATGCCTTCTTCTGTTTATACTCCCCTTCCTTTCCAGCCCTTGTTTTCCCCGGGACCACCCCTGCGTTTATGGGATCAAACACATCTATATACTCTCCCTTGAATATCTTCTCCTTGATCTCCAATGGTACGTGCCATGTGATCCCGGCCAAGGGGGATAACGCCATGGATGCCGACCCATAGATTACTGGGCTGTATGCTAGTGCTGGTTGCCCCGTGACCGGTAGCCCTCTCAGCCATAGGATAAGCCATTGTGGGGACCGCTGAACCTGCTGCGCTATTACTGTGCACTTGCCCTTGCAACGTTGCCGCTAGCACCACTGGGGATTGAGCCACACCCCCTGACTGAACCCACACTTGCGCTATACCACTGCCTTGATGTGCGACCACAGGTGGAGTGGTTTGCGGGGCGATATGCGTCTGGGGCGCCGCAACGGTTGAGACTGATACCCCCTCCCCCCGACTGCGAGACATTGTTCGTTGTATTGGGTCCCCCAGCCAGGCCCATGGAAGGAACGTTCGTCGATTGCGCTGTGTCAGACCCCAAGACTGTGTGTGTCTATCACCCCTGCCTCACCTGAGGAAGTGGCCTGAGAGTCCCCCGCTCTGTAGCGCTTTTCTGGTTGTGCATATTTAAACCTCTCCGGTGTACACCGCACCCGCTTGGTCCGTGCTGTCTCTTCTTGTGTGCTCGTTCCAGCCCCTTGCGTCAATGTCTTTTACGCCCAGTCAATGCCTTTTTCTTTAGTGACCTCCAACAACTCTGCCAATGTGTGATAGTCTTCCTTTGTGGCCTGGGCATCCTTGCCCTTTCGGGCCCGTCTAGGTGGCCTTCTGCACTTAATGGAAACAGAAAAACACTAGTCATCCTTCTCTTCTCTCTCCTGTCCCCTGTGACCTGGAACCTGAGGCGCCCCCCCTGACTCATGCACCCCTCCATCTGCGCACATAGTAGTCACATGTCCTTATACCCCTTATCGCCCTGCCTTGCCCATGCCACCCACGAGTACTGTTGCCATAGCCCCTGCCTTTCTCCTGGGTCTGCAAGCAATGCCCCAGCAACAGGCCTTGTAATACTCACACTCGCACTGCCCCTCCATTCACTGATTCCCATCGTAAGAGGAGCTCACCCAGCTGCCTAGCCCCTCCCCAATTAGCTGGGCCCATACCCACTCCACCTATCTTCATGCCAATTTCAGGCCCACCCAGTAAAGTATTCAGCCATATTAGACCTTTAAGCCTTGACTGGTACCAACATGCTTTAAAGATTTGCTGCCCCGCAGTAGCGGTTAGCATCCAAACCCCCCCTCAAGCTGCCTGACTCTCCGCTTTGGGTTACATTTTATTCTTGCCCCCATGACTCCCAGCTCATTACTGTGCCTGTCCCCTCTCGCCGTGTTCTCTCTCTGCGCCTTCCGCTCTCAAATCGGTCCCGCAACGTGGGATTACCAGCACTTCTCCGCCCATTCGCGCGACTCGCACACAACGAGTCGCACCCAACGAGTTACACTCAACGAGCTGCACCAATGACTCGAGCCCCACGACTCGCATCTCTTGACTCACCACCGATTCGCACATCGCGACTCATACGCCGTGACTCGCACACCATGACAAAAACCAAACGACGCGTACCCATACGACGCGCACGCATCAACGCGCTCAGAACGACACGCACACAACGACTCGTACACGACTCGCACACAACGAATCGCACACCACGACTCGCACATGCACACTACATTGTGAGGCCCTCTCACCTGCAAATGGGTCGCGCGGTCGCTCCGCTTCAGACTGACGATGCCACACGCAGTCCCCTCGTTAACTCCTAACGTGACCTCCGACCCTCGTGCAGGAAAGTGGACAAAGAGGGCGTCATTGTTGCCCCTCCGTCTTTTAAACCCCCGGCCTGTAATTACTTCCGGGTCCCCCGTGTGACGCGTATCCGGTCTCCCTGCACTCTGGTTCATACCCCTCACTTTCCCCTTCCGGGTCTCCTGACCCGGAAGGGATTCCTAACTGTTTGGCCCTTTGCTGCCACTAAAGGCGCCACGCCCCCTAAGTGGGGTGGCGCCCCTCATTTTGCTTTTTCCTTTTTCTCTCGGCACAGCTCAACTCTCTGAAGGTATCATAGGATGGCAATCCCTGCATTGTAAAACTCATAACTAAATTGATATTAGTAAATAATTAAACAAATAAATAAACCAATACAGTAATAAATAAATACCATGGTCTTGACAGCTCGAGTATCTTTATAATCATTAATTTACGACATATTAACAATGGACAAGTCACTTTCCCAAGCACGCACCTGAGTTACAACATATCATTGAGGGCTTTGGCGCAATCGCTCATTTTCTGAATTAGATAATTGCCTTTGAGTGAACACATCTTCAGAAGTACCAAACTACTAGAGTACAAAATTACTGTTTACCTAAACATGAAGGAATGGTGTTTTGTAAATGTACAAATAGCAAATGATGGCCATTACTGACTCAAGCACTCATTGAGGCATTGGCGGGTGGCTCACCCTCTGGCAGGGGGTGCAGTTAATGGCCCCCTCAGACAAACCACTGCCCATCCTATCTAGAGATGTCCATCAGCCTGGTGAATATCTCCATGCCTTCAGAGGTGCCACCACCACAGAGGCTCTTTCAAAGGCATTCAGAGTTTGCTGATGTTTCCACCATGTTTCACACGGCCGCTTAGCACACTTTTTTGGTTTGCAAAAGAACTGCCAAAGCAGAGTTTAGTTTTGTAAAAACAAAATAAAATGACATTAACAGCCTCAGAGTTTTCCAGCTGGGTGTGAGGGTCAAACCTTTTTTCTCTTTGGGATCTCCAGGCTTTTCCTAGTGAAAAAAGCACATCAGAGTGTCTGCTCTAAATAGGACGCACCATGTTTTGCATTTATGCTAACGGCCCCAAGCCCTCTGGCTGGTCGGTGTAAAGTTTTCATAGGTGGAGATAGCGAGGGTGCCCCCTGTGCACATAAGGCAGTCTGCCTGACTCTAAATACAGCAAGTGGACCATCAATTTAGCAGACACGATATGCCAGTACTCCGCCATGTTTGTTGTGGAGTATTCTGTCACTAAACTCTAAGGGCCATATGTATGAAGCAAAAATCCCATCGCAAACGCTGCGAATCGCTAAAAATAGCGTTTGCGACATAACAAATCGCTAATCCCAATGTATGAAGGCAAAAATGCATGCAAAAGAAGGAATCGCTATTTAGCAAGTTCCAAACCTTGCGAAAGTGCTAAATAGCGATTTCCATAGCGAATTCCAAATTTGCGCTGAAACCTGTTAGCGAAATTCGCTATTCTGGAAATCGCTATTAAGAATTCGCAATGGTATGTATCAACCATTCGCAAATAGCGATTTAAGCAAAATCGCAAAATAAGGAATTGCAATTACCATCAAGTGGGAGCAGGTGGTAACCAGGTGCAAAGTATAAAATGAAGCCCAGAATGCAACACACGCTTTTCCACAATGTCTGGGCTCTACATGATACTGAGGAGGCGAAGACTGAGAGCTGTGGCGCAGAGGAGGAGGCGGCAGGAGAGGATATTCCGTTTGCGCACCACCATCTTCCAGCGCACTGAGGAGGACATATACACCCATTACAGACTGGAGGAAGAGAGCATACTTGATTTAATTGAGGAACTCAGGCCCCACCTAGAACACCCTACCCGCAGGACACAAGCCATACCCACACACAAACAGGTCCTGTGTTCACTACACCTGCTAGCCTCAGGTAGTTTTCAGGGGGTCATAGCCTCAGCAGGAGGGGTGTCACAAAGTGCCCTGTCGTGCTTCTTTCATGCGTTTCTCGACGCCATGACACATAGGATGCAACACCACATCCACTTCCCCAGCACCCCACAGGAAGTAGCACAGACCAAGCAGGATTTTTACAACATTGCCCAATTCCCCCACGTAATAGGATGTATAGATGGGACAATTGTTGCCATTTCACCCCCCTCAAACATAGAGTATATATTCCGGAACAGGAAATGCTACCACTCGCTCAACATACAGATGGTGTGTGATGCCAAAAACATAATCACCGACATAGTGGCAAAGTATCCTGGAAGCACACATGACGCCTTTATATTCCGTCACAGTGGGCTATACCGTAGACTCTCAAGAGGTGAATTTGGAGAGGGATACCTACTAGGTAAAAGCACACAATGACAGGCCACATTTCTAATGACTAGCATGTGCATCACAGTGACTGACCTTTAAACATTTTCACCCACAGGGGACAGTGCCTATGCAGTCCGGGATTTCATCCTGACACCCTACCTAAATCCTGCCACTGCTGGGGAGCGGCGCTACAACTGGGCACACATTTCTACAAGAGGAACCACCGAGAGAACATTCGGCATATTGAAGAGCAGATTCAGATGCATACATAAAAGCGGAGGAGCCCTCCAATAAAGCCCTGAAACGTGCTGCAAAATTATAGTAGCTTGTGCCATGCTGCACAACATTGCAACCAGGAAAGGGACACCAATGGAGCTGAGTGACTCAGAATCCTCTGACGTGGAGGGACCCGGACCCATACACATGGAAGCTGGCGTAGCTGCTGCTGCAGCTGGGCGACAGAGGCGTGATGAGATCATGCGCAACTACTTCTAGGTGAATAATAATGATACAATGACAACTTAAGCCTTTGCTAATGTGTTTAATTCCCAATAGCAACAATGTCACACATCCAAATAAACAAAAAAGAACTCTCCCAATCCAATGCACATGTTGAAATCACAGTGCAACAATTTTAGTGTACTAACAGCAAATGCTACACTGTTGCTGGCCCTATTTCTCCCCTGTGAGTTATCGTCATTTGGAAGCAGTTCCTATTGGTGTGTGGCAGGCCTGTTGCTCCTGCCACTACGGCGCCTCTCAACAATGGGTGGTGGGGTGTTGGAGCTCCGCACTGACTGGGAGTCCTCCTCACTGGGGGTCAGCACCCCTGGACCAGCAGTAGGCAGGGCGCGCAGTTCATCCAGGGCAGCAGTTGACTGCACTACCACAATGGCGATATCCTGAATTCCGTGAGAGAACTCACGCTGGGTCTCTATGGTACGCCTTGCCAGCATATTGGTGGAGGAGGCCAGCCGGTTAATTGCGCGAGTGTAGTGGTCCATGCGGGCAATCTCTTTGCGCCTTGCTGCGCATTCTGCACGCAACTCTACAGTTAGCTCCTGCACAGCCCCCCTGATTTCTTGGCAAATTGCCCTGTTCCCTGCCCTAATCTCTCGCTGAATTGCCTTCATATTTTTAGCTTGTAGGCCGTGAACCTGAAGCATGTGCAGTTCGAGCCCTTCAAAAACAGATTCATCCTGATGCTCCCTGGAGCGGAAGCCCGTGCGGGGTCTACACCTGCCTGTGCCCTGTGGTCTTGACTCCTGCTGCTGGGAAACTGGTGCTTCAGACTGCACTGACTCATTGTTGTACCCATCCTCTTCTTCCATGATTCTCAATGGCCTCACGATCCTCCTTCTGTGTCCCTGTGGTGGGATGAAAGGACTGTCCTCCCGATCTGTGTCCTGGCCCTGGCTAGCTTCTCCAGAGGCTTGGGGTCCTGTGTCACTTGCACTGGCTGTTGCATTTCCACTTGCAGGTGCTGTGGATAGAACAGCACACATCAATTTTTTGTTCCTGTCATATGATGTTCAAATAAATTATTTCACAGTTTTCCCTAACTTTACTTGTGTCATTCACCTTCCCTGACCTGCACATGTGAAATTGCATTAAATGGATGCTACTTCCACCATTACTAACTATTGTGACTACATGTCCCATAATGCATTGTTGTGACTGCCTGTGTACTTGCTCTAGGCTGACATGTGTTTCCCCTTATCCCTAGGTTGCTGCAGGTGGTTGCTGGGGGTGGTTTAGGGTGGGAAGGCATGCTTCTTACCTGGTCTTGCAGCTGGTTGGGCTGAGCTGTCTAGCACGGACACGCCCGCAACACTCTGTGGGGGCAGTGTGCCCTCTACCAGTTCCTCCAGTGGTGTTGAGTCTGTGACATTGGAGGTTCCCCCACCGGTGAGCTGGGACTGCTCCAGCCTGGCAGCCAATTTCTCCTTGGAGCGCTGGCGCAGGTCGTACCAGCGCTTGCGCAACACTTCTACAGTCCTGTGTGTCACTCCAAGGGCATTTACTTTGGCTTGAATGCCTTCCCAGATCTGTCTCTTCCTGGTTTCAGGCACCTTGTGTGAGCTCCTCCCAAATAAAATGTCATGATTTGGCACCATCTCTGTAATGAGGGTTTCAAGTTCTGCCTCAGAGAACTTCAGCTTTCTCTTCCTGGCTGCTTCCCCATCTTGCTGCTCCTGCTGGGTTGCAGGAACATCCTTATTTCCACCTTCTGCCATGGTTCCTGAGTAGCAAACAACACTCTCACACTCTCTCCCAATCAACACTGCTGCACCAACAGAAATCACTCACTTCCTGGATGCATAAAGCATCAGGATTGCGATTGGATGTTTCCAGAAAATCGCAAATTAGCGAATTTTCCCGATGTGAAATCACAATTTTGCGATTTTCATGGTGCGATCTCGCAATTTTGCGATTTTCTTGGTGCGAACTCGCAATTTTGCGAGTTTTTACCGATTAGGGAATCTCTATTGCCCATCTCGCAAATATTTACCGATTCTGGGCGAATCGCTAAATATTTGCGAATGTGTTGATACATGCCGATTTGCGATTCTGAATTTGCGATTCGGTAAAATTCGCAAATTCAGAATCGCTAATCGTGTTCTTGATACATATGGCCCTTAACCTGGGCCACAGTGGCTAACAACCCAGGTGCACACATAATTTATGTATTTTATGTAAAAATTCACAAGATTATCAAATCACTCCCTTATTAGGTCTGAGCTATGGACAGTTTTAGCTTTCTGAAGTCAGATAAATTGATTTCAATACATAACACATACTTAGAGTGAGCTTTGGGTCAACCCGATGTCCATGATTGGATGATCAAGCGGCTGCTTCATTGGCTTTGTTGTCCATCTCAGCTGTGTGCGGAACCATCATTTACATCACATGCGATATCTCCCATGCCATTACAACGTGGTTGTTACCACGACTGCGTTGTAACAACGCAAGCCATTACTATGCAAGTCGTTACAACGACTTGCTGTTGGGGGCAGAAGGAAATGGATTTAAAATCCAACACCTTTCCTATTGTTGCACACATTGGAGTTGGAATAGTAAATTATAGTATTCCAACATCCAGTGCCCCCTACTGCATGTCGTTGTAACAACTTGCATTGTAATGGTATGCGATGTAACAGCGCGGTCGTTGTAACGACCGCGTTGTAATGGCATGCGATGTATCCAATGCGTTGTAACGTGGCCTATTCAGCTGTGTGCTCCTGATTCAACAACTTTACTTCCATTTCTACATTCGCCCTTTACAGGAGCAAGTTGACGTCAAAGTTCTGATTGGATGAGTTGTATCCTTCCACTGCATACAGGAGTGGGCTCTTTTTTATTTTGGTGTGAGAGTGCCTATGTTGCTTTAACTCTCTCCCCCTTTACCCCTTCTCTCCTGCTGTTCCACTTCCCTCAACCAAGTTCCTGATACTCCCCAACACGTCCCACTTCCCATCCCATTGCAACATTTTGTTTACTTTTTTTTTTAATTGTTCAATTTTCTTGAACCACCTTGCAGTTATAAATTACAGTCAAGCTTATTTTTTCATCCCACACTACTGCTCCTAGATAAAATAATTAAATAAATAAAACGAATTTCGTAGCACGCGCTGCATCGCATTTTGCATCGGGCGGCAAACTTAGGGGCTGCCCCGGGTGGTAGTAGGGCTAGCTACGCCGCTGCTTGAATGGTGTATATTCCTGGCCCTGAATTACAGATCTGGTGCACTGTACCTCTATGTGCCTCAGCGCACACTCAGCAAGTTGTGCCAGATTCAGATCTAGACACTGCACTGGTCTACTTTTCATTGCAGGCGGGAAACCTAATCCAACTTTCAAGGGGAGGCAAGAGTTACCCCACAGACAAGTGCAATAAGTGACTGCTCCTACCTGCTGGGGAAGGTCAGAGGGCCGCGAGGGCCCCCAGACTTCTGACCAAGGGGTCACATGGAAGGTGCAGTGACTGTATGGCACAGATGCTAAAGCATATTTGCATGGTGTCATACCCCCAAGTTGATGAGGGAATGCCCCTTAGTTATTGCGCCTGCGTGATCTGTATCACAGACAGGGCTGTACAAGCTTAAGTGGTTCCTTCTGTAATACTAAAGAGACCTGGCATGCCACCTGTATGCTAAGGATGCTTATGATTGAAACCTCTTTCAGATGCCTACTGTATGATGACAATGGGGGCGATTCACAGAGCTAACTTAAGACAAAATCCTAAACTTACTACTTTTGGTATTCACAGAAGGCATTTAGTAATAGTAAAGTTAGGATTTTAGACAGACTTAAGACAGACTTAAGACAGACTTAAGACAAACTTAAGACAAAATCCTAACTTAAGTCTGTCTTAAGTCTGTCTAAAGTTTGTATTAAGTCAAACTTAAGACAAAATCCTAACTTTACTATTACTAAATGCCTTCTGTGAATACCAAAAATAGTAAGTTTAGGATTTTGTCTTAAGTTAGTTCTGTGAATCGGGCCCATCATTGTAACAGCCTCATACATAGGATATAAGCTTTACTGTACGACCAGTTCAAATGTATTCTATGACCGGAGATTTTGCCAAAATGTAACATTTTTGCACCTTTTATCAATTACTCTTAGTGGGTCAGATTCACATAGGCTAAATGTTTGACTGAAACTGCGGGGCAGATTTACAACATTTTCATGCAACACAGCACAGGGAGATTAAGTGATTTGCCCAGAACCACAGGATGTTGAGATGACGTTGAGACTCAAAGCCGGCTCCCGAGTTCCAACGTCAGCAGCTCTGGCCATAGCGCCACATCCTCTCACAAATATTTATCCTTGATACGTTTCTCTGTGATAGGCACACCATTTTGGTACAATCCAAGGTTTACTGCATTTAGTAAATCTGGGATTGTATTCCATGGGTGGATGCACAGAAACACCAATTCTCCACCCATTGAAAACCTACCACAATGACATGTAACTCAATGCAGCACAAGACTGCTGTGTTGTATTACATTTCTTTACAAAGTCACGCAAGGTGGCACATATCGCCCCATTTGTGGCTTTCTATATCACATTTGATGACTTGCGCTGCCTTCCAATGACTTGCATCACGCAAAGATAAGACAAGTCTGTGTTCATTTACACTTCTCAGGTACTCACAAATGGATTCCTGGTTTTACTACTCTGGATTGCTACAAAACAATGGTGGTGAAACCCTATAGTAGTAAATCCCCGCAAGAGGTGGGAATTGGGTATTACAAGTTGTGGTTAATGGTTTAGGTTTGTGAGCACCCACAAACTTGTATGTTTGTGGGCATTCACAAACTGCAAGCCAGTTGTGGTATCTTGCCCAATGAGGCTGGCTGAAATCTGGTTGAGAGAACTGTGCTCCAGGTTCCAGACAATGACAGTTGGCCCAGGCTTTCCATGCAGCAAGAACTAATTTTAAGTACAGGAATAAACTCACCTTCAAATCACCGTTGGATGACGTGTCTTCTTCAAGAAAGGAACATTATACTGGTGATGACTGGGATTGAACTAGAGGAAAGAGGAAAGCCTGGAGCACTGTTGAAGTCCGTGGAATTAAGACTTCGGCAGACCAGAGAGCATCGATAACCGTTGTTGGTGAGCAGAGAGGTGTCGTCTTGGCATGTTCGCTCTGAAGGACTGTCAAGTGGAAAGAAGCTGCTGTAAGCTGCGGGGTCCGATATAAGCCTATGTCAAAGACTGAGTAAGTTTGCAAGGTTTGGGAAATTTAAGTAAAGCAGCTGCGCACGCGTGCATAACCTCGCGCCACAAGTTTCACACTGCAGACATTGCGCATGCTTGAGGGGCATTGGTAGCAGCATGACTTGCCGAATGGACAGCCAGTCATGACGAAACAAGGCGTTTCGGCCTTTAACGTCAGCCCGAATATTCTACGGAAGCCATCTTGAAGAAGTTTAATAATAATTTGAGCAAGGTGATTCGCACACCAGTGCGGATACCATCTACGTTGCGCTTACAAAGGCACAATGGCTCTAAAAAACGGCCCACATAGTGCATGGAGGCCATTTTGTAATGCTCATCTTATTCTATTACGATGATTCACACTCCTGTGCGGACACCAATTATACTTTGTCCTCAACAGAGAATGATAGTGCAACGGTGATTTACACACCGGCGAAGGTTAAATGTATAATATGGAAGCAATTCAATTGCGGTGATTCGCACATCTGTGCTGACACCTGTAAAAAAGATATATATATATATTTCCATTTTTTCCATTTTGGAACATGTATATTATATATACCGCAATCAGAATAGGATGACTGCCCATCTGTGGGCTCTATGTTATTCACATATATGGTGATGATTCTGTCTTAATAACTGCAGTCAACACTGTAAGATGGCCGCCCCTATTTTGTCTGTGGTATGAGTCCCTTTTCTTTGTTGTTGTCCCGAATGTGGGTTTGGCAAAATGATGTTTAAAAAACATGTCGACACTAAACGCAGTGTAACACACACTGACGAAGGCAGCACGCCGAAACACGTCTGTGTGTGCCTCTCCGCTGAATAAAATCTAGCGTGTTGGTAACATTTCGCCCTCCGAGTGCTGTTTTATCCTTTCTTTGGAGTTTTGGGAGGATTTGGAGCGTCATATGTGGCGGCGTCCACGAGCCGCCGACAGCACCCGTCACCGAGTGAGCGGCCGCTTTTCGTGGGAAAGGAGCGTTGTGAAAGTTGTAAGGCTGCGCACCGCCGTATCTGAAAATGGGAGACTGAAATTGACCGGAGTACGGAGTACGGAGGAACATACTAGGCGGACGCCGAGGGTTTCCCGAGGAAGACGTCTCCGGGTGAGAAAAACTTTTGAAATAACGTATCCCCATTCCTGTATGACAGAGAAATTCGGAATTTTTCAGTAAAACGACAGAAGGGCGGAAGTTAAACACGCTAACAATTGCGGAGGGGCCACATGAGTTGCATGAGTCCGCGATAGACACAGTAAGAGCTTAATATTGTGCAGGACAAGTGCTGATCAGACATGTTTTCGGATGCAGAACGGCAGGCGGCAGCCAAGGGCATGTTTAAGCGGCAAGAGAAAATGCCAACGACAACAACAATGCCGATAGCGGAAACGCCCAACAATCCACTTCTAATCACTCTGACTAAACTAGAGAGACTCCATGAAAGGGAGATCCGTAAATGGTGGGAGGCGACCAGCCTCACCAACTACATTGAGGAAGAGAGGGTACCACGAGGATTGAGGGTCCATACAGTGCCCTCATACGAAAACTCGGACCCACAGCTACTGGCAGATTGGTTTGAACAAACTGCACAATACTGCGAGGGGACATTAAAAATACTAATCAAGTATGCTTGGAGCGACAGAGAATGAGCATTGGCAGAGATCGCTTCAATTATTACCGAACTGGACAGCGAAACGGAACCTAGCCTGATAACTACAATTGGGCAGATGAAAGAACAAATGAAAGCCCGGCTAGTGAAATATGAAGCCAAAATCAGACTTCGCAAACAGGAGAAATATGAGAGGGACGCAAATGATTACCACACTGGACGCGTACTCACATATGCGAAGAAATTTGACGCTCCACGCAAAGCCCTGCAGAAAACTAGAAGTGACTGTGCTGGAGTAACGAATGCAACTGGGGAAGTGACATCTGAATCGGACATCACTGAGAATGAATCCGAGGAGAATCAATCAGACCCGGATGAACGAAGGGGCAACAAAGGATTGAATGGAATGGAGAGGAATAAAAGAACCCCTTTTCAAGAGGAATTCGAAGTGATAAAGAAATCCTGGCTCCGGGGAGAAAAGAACAAACCACCGGATACAGCCACCCCAGGAACAAGAAAAGAAGGAGAACAAGAAGGGCAGGTGGGGGCGGGAAGAGGCAGAGGCGGCACGGGGCCATCCCGCAGGTTGAAACGGAACCGTACCAACAAGAAATAATGCCACCTGCCAGCGATAACGCTAACACCCCCGATACCCCCAACATCAGAAAGGACCAAACCAATCTAACAGTGGTCAACTTAACATGCAGAGAGCTTACGACTGATGAAGAACAAGTCCTAAGCCTTGGACTAACATTTTGTCCTAACAACGAGTTGGAATACACCCAGACCAAAATAGACTTGTTCCGCTTCACACGTAAGCTAAAATTACATACATATTTTAAATCACGACCGCATCTACGAGATAAGGGGAATAAAGGCTCCAGGATCACTGCCACTGATGCTCTAAGCATCAGAGATATACATGCAATAGAGACACTGGATAACCTAGAATTAGAACAGACACAGGACCTTGCCCAATTGGATATGGCGCAAAGAGCCGAAATGCAAGGGATAGAACAAGAGAGGGACGCAAGTGGATTCAAGCCAGTCTCAATCTTTGTTCCTCAATCCCCTTGGGATGCAGTTGATGCATTCTCGGAAGCTATGAACAATGATCTATTAAAATATCGGAAAGCGGACCACCATGATATCACGGAACAACAAAAGTATGCACTGAAGACCCTAATGGCAGACACAAATATTATTGTGAAACCCTCAGATAAGGGCGGGAATGTGGTTTTAATGACACGGGACTATTATAAGCAGGAAGCTCTGAGGCAACTCTCAGATGAGAAGTTTTATAATAAATGTACCAATGAGACCTACCAACAAAGTATCCGAGACTACGATACATTGATCACAAAATGGTACGACCTCCAGATGCTCAATAAGGACGAACATTTGTTCTTACGATCCAACTGCCCCATGACTCCTACATTCTACCACCTCCCGAAACTACATAAGCATCGTGACTGCCCACCCGGTCGTCCAATTATTTCATCTATTGGGAGCCTAACAGAGAATATGTCTCGCTTTGTTGACAACACCTTGTTTCCTCTGGTAGCAACTATGGAATCCTATGTGCGAGACACAAAAGACTTCTTGATGAAGATACAGAACCTTGTGTGGGAACCAGGATACCTGTTGATGGTATTAGATATCACTAGTTTATATACTAGAATAGAACATCAACATGGACTGGAAGCTGGTAAACATGCACTGGGACAACGCCAGTTATGCTTTGCAAGACATAATATTATGATTCTTGAATTTGTATACTTTTGTTTAACCCACAATATTTTCCTATTCGAGGATCAACTGTATATTCAGAGGTCTGAGACGGCGATGGGCACCTGCTTTGCCCCCAGCTATGCGAACTTGTTCGTAGGCTGGTGGGAGGAGCAGGTGCCCAGGAACTGTGCAGTTGGAGGAAAAGAGGGTAAGGTCATATGCTGGCATCGTTATATCGATGACCTGTTCCTTGTATGGAGTGGCGATTGGATACAGCACACGAATATATTAATGTGCTAAACAGAAATAAGGTTAATCTCCATTTTTCGGGAACAGTGAGTCCGGTGGCAGCGGACTACCTGGACCTGAAGATATTTGTAGAAGAGGGACACCTGCACACACGCCTATTCAGAAAAGAAACTGCTGGCAATTCGACACTCTTTGCCAGCAGTAGCCACCCTCCCCAACTGATCAAAAGTATCCCCTATGGGGAACTACTTAGGCTTCGTAGAAACTGCTCTAGAGAGGCTGACTTCGAAGCGGCTGCTTCGGAGTGCGTATCCCGGTTTAAGATCAGGGGATACAGAGAAAAACTACTAAGTAACACCCTAAATAGAGTAAGGAAAATTGAAAGACATACCCTTTTGACTACTAATCCTGAACGGGGTCGACACAGAGGGGAAACGGGTAACAACACAGGAAAATTCAGAGTAATAACTCCCTATTCATCAGGGGCCGAAAATCTAAGAAAGATGCTAAAAAGGAATTGGCACATTCTCCTAACGGACAATGTGCTTAAAGAAGACCTACCGACCCATCCTCTCCTAACCTTCAGTAAAGCTAGATCAATAGGCGACATGCTAGTGACCAGCCACTTTGAGAAATTGCCTCAGAGAATTAACACCTTGAGGGACCAAAAAGGCTTTTACCCTTGCGGCCGCTGCAAAGCTTGCGCTGTTAGCAAACGGGTCCTTTCGTACATCATAGCTGATACAGGTAGAAAAATGAACATTAACAAATTCATCACCTGTAGCACGCAGTATGCCGTCTATTGTCTACAGTGCCCATGTGGCTTACGCTACATTGGGAGTACGATCAAGGAGCTCAAGCTAAGAATACTTAAGCACCTAAGAGCCATTGACAAAGTGGATCAGGCTTATCCTGTGGCTCGCCACTTTGCGGAGACCCACAAGCAGGACCGCAGTAAACTCCAATACTTCGGTCTGGACATTGTGCCTCCCAATATACGTGGTGGGGATCGTCTACGTAGGTTAAGGAGATTAGAATCTAGATACATCATAGATCTTTCAACGAAATTTCCGAAAGGTCTAAATAGTGGGGAGGAGATGGCCTTTCACTTGGGGAAATAAATTAACTCTAATCCCTAACAATAATAAGAAGATCCAATATGTCATATCAGTCTGATATAGCTGTGATAAGACCTATCTGATTGACACTGGATCTGCAATAAAGAGGCCTCACATTAGCATATGAGATAGTAACAGTCTGTCAGATGAAGAATAGTGCTATGTGTACATATATTGTTGAATTTTCAGTGAGAGATATGTTGTCCATGTTTTATTATATGATGACACCTTGAGATCAAAAATCTGTAACGGGATCAAATGAGATATAAAAAAGTCCCTTTACTAACAATGTGTCTTTGAAGATATGGCAATTCAAGTTAGGTAACCGTGATTTGTGTGTACCTATATCATCTGAAAGAAAGTCACTACAAATTGGAATTATCAAACCTCATTGGTATGAACTGAAATATGATGCATTATTTTTTAAGTGATTTGTTCAAGTGATTGTTGGATGACTACTTTTTTACAGAGATGAACCATTATATCTATAACTATAGATAATTTTTCCTGTATTTTGTCAAATTGTACTACCTGCCGCCACGCATACAGCATCCAGCCTTATGAACCCTCGAATTTTATTTATAAGTAACTTCTAATGGAATGTTATCGAACTTGAAGTCTTATAATTTGATGGACTGCATCGATTTATTTGATAAGGGACATTAGCCGATCCACGGCTTGATTATTTTTTCCATTTTGGAACATGTATATTATATATACCGCAATCAGAATAGGATGACTGCCCATCTGTGGGCTCTATGTTATTCACATATATGGTGATGATTCTGTCTTAATAACTGCAGTCAACACTGTAAGATGGCCGCCCCTGTTTTGTCTGTGGTATGAGTCCCTTTTCTTTGTTGTTGTCAAGAATGTGGGTTTGGCAAAATGATGTTTAAAAAACATGTCGACACTAAACGCAGTGTAACACACACTGACGAAGGCAGCACGCCGAAACGCGTCTGTGTGTGCCTCTCCGCTGAATAAAATCTAGCGTGTTGGTAACATTTCGCCCTCCGAGTGCTGTTTTATCCTTTCTTTGGAGTTTTGGGAGGATTTGGAGCGTCATATATATATATATATATATTTTTTTTTTGTACAAATGGAGCGGCACAAGAGAGAATTTTAGAAGCCTTTATTCAGCGCTGAATAAAGGCTTCTAAAAATCTCTCTTTGTGCCGCTCCATTTGTACAAAATAGTAATTGTTTGGGTCTGGATCCGACCCCTGAGCCGAGCACACACTGTGGAGCGCTCTCGCAGCCTGCTGGACCACTTTGTGACATTTATATATGTGAACAGTCAAATTTAAACAAAACGTATTTCATTTAATTCATACTCATGTGTCCCATATAATATATATGTGTTCAAGAACCTAAAATGTAGTTCGGGGTGCTTATAAACAATAAGCATTAAGTTAATTTCCTTGGCAAAATGAATGGTATTGTGGCACAGCCATCTTCTGTTCCCATTCCATGCGATCCAGTATTAGAATGGAAACAATGGAAAGATGGTTTTGAGTCTTATTTAGAAGCTAAAGGTGGGGATGTATATACTGATAAACACAAATTAGCAATTTTGAAACATTGGTTGGTGCTGAGGGAGACGTGTTTTAAGTCATTTACCTCCCAATGTTATGATTGCAGAGGATGACAATGAGAATTGTATTGATATATATAAAATTGCCATGTCACTGTTGGTTATTCTTTACATCAAGAAAGTTAATGAGGCGGTTGCCTGACACAAATGTTTAAGTAGAGGACAACTACCCAATGAATCAATTAATTCTTTTGTAAATGACCTAAGAATTTTAGCAACCAAATGTAAATATGATGACTTTCATGACCAAATGTTACGGGACCAAATATTCATAAAACTGGTGATGCAAAGTTACAAGAAAAAATGTAAGCTGTAGAAGATTTAACACTAGAAAAAGCTATAGATATGCCATAGATTTGAAGAGATGAAATTAGGTATGAAGCAATTAGCTGCAAAACTCACCACTGAGGTGCAGGTCGTAAAGAGAACTGAGGAAAATAAATCATCTAATGATAGTAGCAAAAACAGAAATGTTAGGTACACAAAATGTAGAAAAAAAAATATTATGTATATTTTCAATGTGTTTTACCTGGACATTAAGCAAATGATAGGTCGTGTCCAGCTGTAAGACAAATCTGCAGCTATTGCAAAAGTAAAGGGCGCTATCCTTGAATGTGTAGGAACAAGAACAAGTACAGAGATAGGTATAAGTTTGCCCAGGTTAAAGAATGCAATCAAGAATCTGATGACATACCTGAGGAATTTATTCTTAATATTCATGAGGTCTATGAAGCGAATCGTGTTGCCCCATTCTGTGTTATTAATATTGATGGCAAAAATGTCAGAGTTATGGCTGATTCGGGTGCTCGACACATGTTCATTGGTGATCAATGATTGAAACAATTCCCAGATGTACAATTAACACCATCTGATATTGGTTGTGGTGATAAACCCATTGAAGTGTTAGGGTAGTTTACTGCCAACATTAGTTTCAAAGGCTTGTCAATTGTAGCGAAAGTTTATGTTGCCAAGGAGGGGTCCTGTCTGTTGGGTTGGCCAAAACAAAGGGATTTGTAGAAAACACATAATCCCAATCATCCTGAACAGGTCCTAGGATATAGTGATCTTATATCACAGGCTACTGAAGATAAAACTGTAGACTAGGAACGTTTATTTCATAAATTGTTTTTCTCCAACTTGGGATTGTTAAAGAACTTTGTACATAAGATTATATTAAAAAGAGATGCTGTGCACAAAGTACACCAAGTTAGAAATATACCATTATCCATGAGAGAAGCTTTAAAAGAAGAACTGGAGAGATTATGCACTCAAGATATATTCAAAGAGATTGAGTCTTCAGAGTGGTTGTCACCTGTGTTAGTGAGACTTTGTGTCAACCTGAGAGACCTTAATGAATGTGTGTGGGTGGATCACCACCCTTTACCTGATATTGGTGAAATGTTTTCGGCATTGACAGGGGCTACTGTGTTTTCAACATTGCACCTATCCAATGCTCATCTCTAGATTGCTTTGCTTGAAGATAGCAAACCTTACAGGTCTTTTATTACTCCTAAAGGGGCATTTAGATACAAAAGTATGCCTTTGGACTGATTTCAGCCTCAACGGTATTTCAGAGAGCCATCCACAAATTATTCAAGGATGTAAAAAATGCTCTCTTCTTTCAAGATTACATTTAGTTTTTTTGGTAACTACAAGCAATATCATGTAGAAACTTTATATAAAGTTCTGAGAATATTACAAACCAGTGGTATGATTTTAACGAATCTATGACATAATATCGACTACAAAAATATCGAAATACAAAAATATCGCAACAAAAATATCGAGGACAATAATATCGGGATCCTATCTCTAAAAAGGTAAGTACAAAACATATCGAAAAAAATATATAGATGTCAGAAATATAGTTTTTTAGAAAATATCATTTTTTCAAATGTAAATAAAATGTAATATTAACAAAATAATACTTATAAATATAATAAACATAGTTAAAAATATATTATAATATTTAAAATTAATAAATGATGCAATAAAAACTAATAATAATAAAAATATAATACATAGTATATACTTAATTAATTTTAACTCTAAAATATTTATTTTAATAACTTATAAATAAATTTAAATATAATAAATTACAAATCAATTTATATACATAAATTAATAATATAAATAACAATTAATAATAATGTAAAACTAATTAAAAAAATTAAGTAAATTTTGGATAGCGTACGGGTAAAAATTACTATTCCCACTCCAAAGAGTGCAACAGTAGGGAAAGTGTTGGATAGCGTAAGGGTAAAAATTACTATTCCCACTCCAGACAGTGCAACAGTAGGGAAAGCGTTGGATAGCGTAGGGGTTAAAATTACTATTCCCACTCCAGTGAGTGCAACAGTAGGGAAAGTGTTGGATAGCGTAGGGGTAAAAATTACTATTCCCACTCCAGTGAGTGCAACAGTAGGGAAAGCGTTGGATAGCGTAGGGGTAAAAATTACTATTCCCACTCCAGTGAGTGCAACAGTAGGGAAAGTGTTGGATAGCGTAGGGGTAAAAATTACTATTCCAACTCCAGACAGTGCAACAGTAGGGAAAGCGTTGGATAGCGTAGGGGTAAAAATTACTATTCCCACTTCAGACAGTGCAACAGTAGGGAAAGCGTTGGATAGCGTAGGGGTTAAAATTACTATTCCCACTCCAGTGAGTGCAACAGTAGGGAAAGTGTTGGATAGCGTAGGGGTAAAAATTACTATTCCCACTCCGGTGAGTGCAACAGTAGGGGAAGCGTTGGATAGCGTAGGGGTAAAAATTACTATTCCCACTCCAGTGGGTGCAACAGTAGGGAAAAAGTTGGATAGCGTAGGGGTAAAAATAACATACTTATAAATAAATGTTTTATTTTAAATAATAAAAATATTAACTATTAAATAAATATAAACCATTTACAAATACCAATACATAATTATTAAAAACATGTGAACAAAATATATGTAATTTTTTTTTTTTTAAATAGCATTTCATAATATTTAATTAACAATTAATAATTAATTAACAATTAGATAATTAACCAAACAATTAATTAAAGAACATTATTACTTAATTACATTTAAATTACTTCCCACCCTATTCCCCTATAAACCCACAACCCGCTACAGAACATATTTATCAATTAATCAATTAATTAAAATTAATTACCAAATAATAAAAAATAATTACCAATTAATAAATATTAATGTATAATTCCTACTAATTAATAATTAATTTAACACAATTAAATTATTTCCCACCCTATTCCCCTATTAACCCACAACCCGCTACAGAACATATTTATCAATTAATCAATTAATTACAATTAATTGCCAATTAATTAAAAATAATTACCAATTAATAAATATTAATTTATAATTCCTACTAATTAATAATTAATTTAACATAATTAAATTACTTCCCACCCTATTCCCCTATAAACCCAAAACCCGCTACAGTACTAAAATACAAAATTTAATTAAATTACATAAAAATTAATTAAATACATAATAAATACATAATAATATACACAAAATAATTTAAAAATCGATATTAGTAACATCGAAATTATTAACTTGGATATTACTGACATCGATATTTAAAACTTCGATATTACTAATATCGATATTTAATTTGTCGATATTACTTACCTTCTATATTTTGTCCCATCGATATTTAAACTTCGATATAATTGTATATCGATATTTAAATATCGATATTTTGTCTGCATACCGATTTTAACTAATGAAAAATTTAAATTTTAAATCGAATCAGTGGACTATTTAGTCCATAACATTGACAAACATTGTGTTTCACCAAAGCATAACTTGGTCAAAGCAATAGAGGATACTCCGGGCCCTCAAAACTAAAAACAAATTAGGCCTTTTCTTGGGCTGACAGAATATTATGCCAAGTTCATTCCTTCTGTTGCAGATAAAATATACAAGATGAGGGGGTCTAATGAAAAAAATCTGCAATTTATTTGGAGTGAAAAATGTGCTTCTGAATTTGCCACTCCAAAGAAAGAAATTGGTACAGCTCTTGCATTAGCAACATTTGAAACTCGTTGCAACTCTGTTATAATTACAGATGCTAGCAATGTTGGCATTGGTGCTGATCTTTCTAATGCAAACTCAAGAGGGCAAGTCAGTCACGATTGCATTTGCCTCAAGACCACTGAGAGATGCTAAATTCAAGTATTCCACTTTAGAAAAAGAAACATTGGCTTGTTGGTGGGGAATTGAATATTTTTGAAAATATGAATATGGTACTCAGTTCAAGATAAGATCAGATCGTCGTTCATTGGTAGAATTATTTACCACTAAAGGTTGTGGAAAGGTGACCCCTAGAATAGCTAGATGCAATACAAACTACAGGAGTTCCATTTCAATTTTGAAGATACCACTGGTGCCAGAAATATTCTAGTGATTGTTTGTCCAGATTACCCATAAAAGAGGAGGAAAACATGAGTGTTGTTGATGATGGTCTGGAGAAAGTTGTATCCATTTGTCAAGTGTCTAATGCGTGTATCAAACCAGATCAATCGAATGTGTGTTGTCAGGATAGGGAAATCCAGGAGGTTATATAATATAATAATTCAAGCTGCCCGGAAAAGAAAAAAATTAACAAAGATTTATTGCCCTACTTTTACATTGCAAATGAGTTGGCTACGTTAAATGATTTTTAGTTTCGAGGTACCTAGTTGGTGGTGCCTCAGAGTTTAAGACAAGTGGTTTGGGATATGGCTCATGAGGATCATCCCAGAGTAGCATGAAAAGAAGAATTCATAGTGAGTTTTGGTGGCCAACCATTTATAGATGGATTGAAGCCAAAGTGAGATCATGCATTGAATGTGCAATCAGTGACAATTCACTGAAGGGAACCACTTATACAAAAGCTCCCATATCTAGACCTGAGAGAGTATGGGTAAGGGTTTCTCTAGACATTGCAGGACTCATGTGCTTATCAAATAATCAAGTTTTTGCAATAGTACTTATTGATCAGTTTTCTCAATGGCCAGAGGTTACGTTAGTACATCAGGTTGGCTCATATACTGGAATATAGTTTCTTAAGGAAGTATTTGAGAAAGAAGGATTTCCCAATTGTCGGGTCATGGACAATGGATTGCCTTTGAGGTCTGTAGAAATGAAAGAGTTCTTGGGTGAGCATGGCATCAGTCACATTCGCAAATCTGTTTACTATCAGCAAAGTGATGGAATAGTAGAAAGATGGAAAGAGTTACTACATGTAAAGGATGGATTAAAGTTAGCATTAGCCAATGGAAAAAATTGTCAGAAGCTTTTGAGGATTTGTTGTGGAGCTACACGGTCACACCAAGAGTATTGGGAGGTGTGTCTCCATTTGAAAAAATGAGAGCGAGAAAGACAGTCTGTAACTTAAACCAGATGCGGATGATGGAAATGAAAGATGAAGTAGATCAAGGTTCAGTGAAAGAGACTGTTCCTAGATAGATATCGGATGACAAGGTAGTATCCAAAGGTGGATGAGAGTTTCCATGATATATTCTGGCAGATTGAACCTAGCAAAATTTAGCGAGCAAAAAGGCACAGAAAAAGAGCCCACATTTGTGGAATTCGGTGTGTTAAAACCTGATACCACAGGTTATGATCCATTCTCCTTTTAAAAACTCAGAATAGGATGTATTTACTGTGTTTGGTAAACACCTTACCCTATTCCAACAAATTCGTAATGAGGACCTAAGTGATTAAAACAGACAACTTCAGACAATAGGAACCCCGTGAAGTTTCTTTAGCTGATTAAGGATATTGGACATCTGAGGAAGATATATTAGCAAAAAGGAAGAGGCGTTTTGAATTTGTTGTCCGCAATTGAGTTACTATACACAATGACCTCGATGTAGAGTGTTTCCATAGTCTAATCATGAGCCTACAGTCTTGTGGATAAGAAGGACCCTTTGCTCTTACGAAATTAAGGAAAGATTTTCTTTGGTATCCTCAAATACAAAAAACATGTGGAATAATTTTAGCCATCTGGTGTGGCACCAGAAAGATCACAGTCAAAGATGAAGACTGGGATATGTACAGCCTGAGTCAGAGTAGTACAAGGCCCTACATCAAACTCCACAAGTCAGATGACCATTCTGTGGGAGAACTGCCAATGATCATGCCTTTGGTTTTGTCTGAGTTGAGCTTCAGATTGATGTTGTCCATCTATTTATCCAC
Organism: Lissotriton helveticus; assembly: GCF_964261635.1. Taxonomy (NCBI): domain Eukaryota; kingdom Metazoa; phylum Chordata; class Amphibia; order Caudata; family Salamandridae; genus Lissotriton; species Lissotriton helveticus. Next base: position 1,165,825,483 of record NC_136071.1, read on the forward strand.
TGGTTGGGATTTTTGTGCAGAATAATTTGGGTGCCATCAGCACATGCCATGAAAGACAGCCCAAAATAAGATGCAAGCTTGGCAGAGGAGTAACAAAGACATAAAACAGGGTGTGGCTGACATAGCAACTCTGAAGATCTCCACATTAGAAAGGGTTGAAAAAAGAAGACACCAATATGCGGAGACTGTAACTGCTTGTGAAGAGTTCTCCACAAAGGAAGAAATCCATCTCAGTTCCTGGTCAAGGATACTGATCTCAAGCATCCTGATAAACAGATGTGCATGAGAGATGGTATTGAAGGACTAATGTCTCCCTGGCCTTAATAGATTGCAATAGATCCAGTACAGATATCAGGGCCAGCCCAGTGCCGTGGTGGCCTTTAGAAGCTAGCTTGTGAACAATCTGAAATATCACGTTCAATAGGACATTTTGAGATTTGCTAGTTAATCTGTCTTTCGTATACTTGGGTCATAAATGGAACGAAGAATAAGGGAAAGGGAAAAACGATGGATCTGAAAAATGCTCCTTTACTTGTAGGGTAACTAAAGCTTGATTCCAAGATGATGTAACACACACACATTATCAAAGGAAGAGTTTACAAGACCAGAGAGAGCAGGCACAAAGACATCTGCATCAAGAGGAAAAGTATTTGCCAAACAAGGGTTGGAAGGAGAGCCACACTTGACAAAGTTCATTAAGGTTTTGTTTCGGTGAACAGGTTTTGACAGACATGCTACACAAGGTGGAGGCGAACTTTGAGAGCCAGAGTGAGATGTCACCTGAGGGACAATGGGTAAAAGAAGCATTTTTGGTGTCAATTTTAGATAACAAAAAGGAGGCTGAAGTCTTGCAGAGATCTTGAAAAGGAGAAATAGACATGTTAGAAGACTGTGCTAATATTCTTAAATTAAAGTTTTCTGCAAAAGTCATGCAGGAGGAATATATATGTAGTGCGGGCCAGCTTGACTTATTTTTTATATTTTCTCATACCAACTAGGTAGATGCTTTTAGAGGATGCAGAGTAGATAGTCCACCAGGATTGTTTGAAGGCCTTACAAGCTTGTTTGGAAAGGGAGAAGACCTTCTTTATTCATGGGGATTTGGTCTGCTGCTTCAGAATCATTAGTTTGCCAGGTGTCATCAAAATCCAAGTATTCAGTTTAGAGGACGAAGATTCAGGGTCCCGGCCAAGCTTCGTGCCTTACAACGTAGGTGCAACAGAAAACTCTCATTTAACCTTCCTAAAATTCAGCTTGAATGGAGGGAGTACATGTAGAAATGTGTTGATCAGACCAACTTACAGGGATGTAGAAATGTTATTAGAAATCTATATTATGTGTTGATCAGACCAACTTACAGGGAAACAACTGCAGTATTTACTAGGATCAGAAGTAAACATAAGATCAATATAGTGCCCAGCCACATAAGCATGTACATCTAAGAGTTAGGAGAGACCAAAGGAAGTACATGCCTGTTGGGCATGGCACTTTCTGCAGGGTCATCCCCAAATGTTATGCCTTCACCCTGAACCCGTTTTGATTGGCTTTTAGGACTTTTCACACTTTACCACTGTTAACCAGTGATAACGTGGTTGTGCTCTCTCCTCTAAACATGGAGATAATGGCTTACTGGTAAGTACCTGGTAAAGTTGTACTACATGTACCGAGGGCCAGTAAATTAAATGCTGCTAGTGGGACAGCAGCATACATTGGCCCACCCACTTAAGTAGCGTTTAAACATGTCTTAGGCCAGTCACTGCAGCCAGTGTCTGCAATTTTAAACTGCCATTTCAACCTGGCAAATAAATACTTCAAAGCCGGCACCAGATATAAATATTGGACCCTCAGACCTAACTCTTCAGTACACCTCTGAACCTGTGAAAGACTCAGGAAGACTGCTGTGCTGCTCTGTAAGAAGGACTGTGTTAGACCTGGCACCTTGGTGTGACTCTCCCTTCCACTTTTTGCTGATGTGCCTCAGATGTTTTGCTGGTGTTAGCTGCTCAGGGCACTATGCCACTGCCAATCAGTGCCACAGTGCAAGTGCTCCCTATGAAAAATGTATACATGTAATTGACTTCCATGATTGGCTTATTTAGTTTACTGTCAGTCCCCAGTAACGTGCACCAGGAGTGCCAGGGCTTGTGAAATCAAATGCTGCTGGCGGGCTTGCAGCACTAGTTGTGCCACCCACAGAAGGGGCCTGGTAGAATGTGTCTACGGTCTGCCATTCCAGAACCTGCGTGCAGTCTGGTACTGTCATGATGACTGCGCAAGTACACCTACTTGCCAGTCCCTAAACCTTCCCTTAGCTTCATATTAGTCACCCCTATGGTAGGCCCAAGGGCAGGGTGCATTGTAAGCATAAGGTAGGACAAGCCCTGATGTGTGTGGCATGTTCTAATAGTGAATTACAGCCATTTTCGTTTTTCACTATTGCAAGGCTACCTGTTCTCATACGCCAGAATGGGCTGCTAGAATTATTACACCCTATCATCCCAGCAGGCTCAGGGAACATGGTAGAAAGTCAAATTTAGTATGCCTGAACTCAGAATAATAAAATACTTCTTTTAGCAAAGTTTATTTTAATATCCTGTGTTTGCAAATGCTACTTTTAGAAAGTTAGCATTTTCTTGCCTGACCATTTCAGCCCGCCTCTGCTAGGATGTGTATCTGCTGTCTGGTTTCTGTGTGTGACAGGGCTGGGGAATTCCAGGAGACAGTCTGGGCTGCCAGGTGGTGAATAGGGAGATTACACCAGGATGGGTGGGGGGAGTGCCCCTTGACTCTGAATAGGGCTGTGCTCTGCCACCACAATGCTGGCTCCACCTCCTGCGGAGAGTCTGATGTCTCTGCCCTGCACCCTGAAAGAAACAGCAAGAGTCTCCAAAACAAAGTGCTGTTGTGGATGTCAGCGATCTTGCGGTGGAGGAAGGGGGCGAGGGAGTCGCACAGGGCTTGCTCAACTGATCATCTCCCTGACTAAGGACCCCATCAGCGCCAAATCCAACCTCCACGAAGGAATGAAGGCCATCGCCGACTGGATGAAGATCAGCCGACTGAAGCTGAACACGGACAAGACGGAGGTCCTCAACCTCAGCTCCAACCCTTCAGCCTGGGACGACTCCTGGTGGCCTATGGCACTGGGAGCAGCCCTGACGCCCACCGACCACGCACGCAACCTGGGAGTCATGCTATTCTCAACACTCTCCATGACCAAGCAAGTCAACGCAGTCTCCTCCTCCTGCTTCAACACCCTCCGCATTCTCCGCAAGATCTACAGGTAGATCCTGACAGATACAAGAAGAACAGTCACACAGGCCCTTGTCAGTAGCAGACTCGATTTTGGAAACGCCCTCTATGCTGGAGCCCCGACCAAGCTCATCAAATGACTGCAACGCATTCAAAACGCCTCTGCACGCCTGATCCTCGACATACCACGGCTCAGCCACATCACCCCCCACCTGAGAAACCTGCACTGGCTCCCTGTCAACAAGAGGATTTCCTTCAAGGTCCTCATCCACGCACACAAGGCACTCCACTAGACCGGCCCAGTCTACCTCAACAGAAGACACTTCTTCTACATCTCCAACCGCCAGCTCCGTTCCGTCGACCTCGCCCTAACCATCCTCCCTTGCATCCGAAGATCAACCACCGACGGCAGATCGTTCTCCCACCTCGCCGCCAAGACCTGGAACACCCTCCCACTGAGCCTACGAAAGATCCAAGACCTGCTGACCTTCAGGAGGCTACTCAAGACCTGGCTGTTCGACCAGTAGCGCCCCCCCTTTTTTCTCCCAGCGCCTTGAGACCCTCAAGGGTAAGTAGTGTGCTCTACAAATTCTTGATTGATTGATTGATTGACAGGAAGCTCACTGACCACAGATAGGCTGCAAAGAAAGCAGACCTCTGTATCAGTACCAGAGTGTCCAAGAAGGTACATGGGAGTGACACCCAAGAAGAATGTTTGAGGTTCCCCCCAGCAGAATAAGGGGGAGGTTAAATGTGACACAGACAAGTCCCAGAGTAAGGTGGGGGAAATGATTCCCAAGTCCCTTCTGTGAAACAGGGAGGAGGTTCGGGTGGGTGGTGGCCGAGGGCACCCAGTTTCCAGACCTGGTGCTTTGATAGTTCTGAGTTATGACTCAAGTGGGGGGGACTTTGTCCAAAGAAACCATCCACTGGTGGGAACTCCACAGAGGTGGCCATTGTTGCCTTATGGATAAGTAGACCCCAGGGGCAGATCATACATCATGCCATGATCTCCGTTAGCTGTGAGATAGAGTGAGAGGGTGAGCTTGTGATCCCTGGTGGTGAGAGTCATCACATCCACCAGGTGAAAGTGAATGTGATCCTCTTCACTGCTGTGAGGGACACCAGAGCTGGCCAGACCATGATAGTGGAAAGGCTGGTTTTCCCAGAGAGGTACAATGGCCAGGTATGTAGGGTAGCTCAGGCTTTTTCCTCCCCATGGCCCTGTTATACTTGGAGTGGGGTCAGGAGGTGACCCAGGGGAGAGTGAGTCCGCAGATGCCCATAGACTGCATTCTGGGGAATGAGTTGCCCCTAGTTTCAGGAGAGCTGGGAAGGATGGCTGTCCAGGGGGACCTAATAGTTCAGTTTTCAAGGGGTACCTCTCGCAAGTTGAAGGTACGGGAACCCAGATGGAGGGGTAGAGTGAGGGAGGACTCACGACTGTCTCTGTTCAGCCTCAGGGTACTGACCTGGGCTGTATAGCTAGTCTGAGGATACCACCCCAGAACAGGTGGGTGGTAGAGAGGAAGTAGGGTGCTTAACATCGGGGGTTTGTGCCACACTCTGAGAAACCTCAGAGGTCAGAGAATCCTCTGGAGCTCACAGGGCGCTCCTTGTCAGCTCCATGGGTGGAAGAGAGGATCGCCCAATGTCAATGTGTGGAGCGTCCACCTGGCAGTGGATGGTTTAGGACCTGTCTCTTGATGCCTACAGCTGTCAGTGGCCTCTTTTGGTTTCTGACCTTATGGCAGAATTTCCCTTGGGTTGAGGACAGAAGTCTGATCCAGGGAGATAAATGGGCAACATCACTTTGTGGTACTGTCTGCCAACTGGGATGCATCTGTATTCAAATCAAGGTTAGGTGCTTCACAGATGGGGTCAATAAGTGAGGACAATGGTTCCCCATGGGTCAGTTCAGTGGCTCAGGAGAGTATAGACAGAGGGATCCAGCTGGGCCTACATCCGTTTTCTTTTGCCTGAGCAGTGAAGCGCATCAAGGAATTGAGTAGCCTACCCTGACGTTTGGTTAGAGAGGGTCGGGATGAACTTGGCCCATTCTTCAGGGTCAACCCCAAACATTTTGCCATCACCTACCTGTGTTCCAAACAAATTTTTGTTGGTTTTTAGGACTCTGACCACATTACCAGTGCTAACCGGTGCTACAGTGCTTCTTCCCGTTCCTCTAAAATCCGTGAAATTGGCTTTACCCAGTTGGTGAACTGACTTTTAGTGCTACTAGACCACCAATGACAATCGGCAATGCAAGATCTACACTTCACGCTACAGCATGAACAGTCCACCGTGAACGCCAACGCAAATCTCTGGCAACTACCATCCGTGATGACCGACCGGACCTTTGCACTACTGTTTGTCTGTGAGGCGCAGCCTGCTCTTCGTGCTACAGGGATGACCATCCACAATGCTCTCCATGCTCCTTGTGGCCTCCTCCACTGCGAACAGGACACTTCTTGTTAGACTTTAGAAGGTAACTCGTTCAACAGAATTAACCTGGTTGCTGTATCCAGCCTGCACTCCTACACAGTTGGCCTGAATGTGTAACTGTCACCTTATCTTGCAAGACCAGGTAACGGCAAATGGATTTTTTTGCTTTTAGGCACGGTACTAACATTAAATCTTTAAAATTGCATTTCTCAGGTTCTACTAATTTGTATTTATGGCGTTTTGGTCTCAAATAATTGATTAAAGTTTACTCTATTTTTCTACATTGGTGTGGGATTTTTCTTGTGTAGTGTATTCACTCTATTACTGTTTGAAATACACCATTAATACTTTGCACAGTGCCTCTAAGTTAGGCCTATTGTGCAAGGCTACTAGACGGCTAAACACAGGTTAATTTGGGATTTTCTTGTGTTTCACCCTGACAGAGATTGTGGTTGCTGCTTGAGTAGGATTTCATCCCCCTCAACCAGTGATCCAATTTCAAACAGTGCCTAATTTGGTACCCTTGAAGGAGTAAGGTTAATGTTATAGCCAGATAGGACTGGGATAGAAGGGGGCAATAAAATATCACATCTATGTAAGAAGATGAGGAGCAAGGGGTCAGTTTAAAGGCCAGAATTTCTGCCTATGAGAATGGCATGATCATGATGGTGGCAATGGCAGTAGAGTCAAAATGTGAAATCCGGTATGAGGCAAGTACTGCTATAGCAATCATTTGCAGTGGATACTATTTAAACCACATTTCTATAAAAATGAGTATATCAAGACTACGGTCAATGGTTAAATCAGCAATGTCACCCAGGAATGATTAAAAACAACACAATCATGCAACCTACTATTGTGTGTTACCATCTCTTATATGTGTTTCAACATCCTTGTGACTCCAATTCCCTCCCTGCTGGTTGCGACATCTCTCTGCCTCCCCTGGACCATTTGTTTGACTGTATATCGACCCTAAGCATATTGTGGTTCAAGAATATCAAAGTGCAATATATTGAAAGGTAAGTGCATCCACAGAAGTATAAATGTAATGCTCTTAACTCCACATCTATGTACCTTGAAGATATATATCACCGTGGTACAGCTACGTGGAGTTAGGTATAGACTTGCTATCCTGGCAATTCTTTTTCAATATTTTGTCCGGAATATTGTGTGCCATCAATATTGTGGTGTCGCCCATCAGGGTGCACACCTCTGTCCCTAAGTGTGACTTCTACACTGGATCCCTTTCTTCTTATGGACAAGATAGCCCAGCTTTCCATGGGCCACAGTGACAGCACAGCAGTGTAAGAAGACCGAGGGGCATATTTATGAAAATCCCCGTTTGCGATTCTCAAATAGCGATTTTTTGAGAAACGCTATTTGAGACTTGCAAGAAGGGATGTATCTAGAAAATCGCAATATTTTAGCGATTTCTTAGTCTTCCTTAATTGCGATTCGCAAATTGCGAAATCGCAATTAAGGAATACTTTCCCATTCATTTCTATGGGCCAGGAGGCCCATAGGAGTGAATGTGAAGTCATTCTCAATTTGCGATTCGCAATTTGAGAATCGCAAATTGAGAATAATTTCAAGGGTGATAGGGTGTCATAAGAACACCCTGATGCACCCCTGAAATAAACATGTGTGCGCATATGGCTAAATACATGCCCTAAAAGGATGTATGTGTGCCACATGGCACCTTTACAAATGCAAAAAAGTGCATTTGTGAAAGAAATCGCAAATTACCACCAACTTGAAGTTGGTGGTAATTTGCGATTTCTTAAGGAGAAATCGCACAACTTGGGTGCTTGATACATAGCATTTAAGGAATCCTCAAATGCTTACGCAAAATTAAGGAATCGCAAATTTTGCGATTCCTTAATTTTGTGATGGGAAAACAGTTCATACATTGGGTTTAGCGATTTTTCATTCGCAAACGCTGTATCTTTGCGCATCGCAGCGTTTGCAAATGAAAAATCGTTTGATAAATATGCCCCCCAGTGATTACAAAATGCATAAAGTAGGATTTGGGTCAGCCCTCCATCAACCATCCGCCTATTTAGATCATCCTCTTTCAGTCATTAGCTCGAGGTTCTATCAATCAAGCTTTAGATCAGACATTAGAGAATTTCTATCTCACTTTGGTGCTGGATATTTGGTGTGTCCTTCTCCATCCTGGACTGTTTGCATTTTGGTGCAGGAGGGACACTTTCTTTTTTTTTTTTTTGCTGAGTTTTATATAGCGCGAACTAGACCCGAACTGAATCAGGTATCAGAGCGCTTTACATAGCACCAGTTACGTTACATGAGGACACACTTTCATTTTAGGCACGGGGAGATTAAGTGATTTGCCCAGAATCACAGCAGGTTTTTGGCGTCCTTACCGAGACTCGAACCCAGATCCCCAGGTCCGAGGTCGAGCACCCTAGCCGTTAGGCCAACCCCTCTTTTACAACTAAAACTACTTTCACAATTCTTGTCGCATGTAATCCTTTATTTTACACATGCATTGTATATAGAGGGCAACCAATTTTCTTTTACTGTAGCAGCCTTTTTTTAATGCTTGTGTCATATCTCAAGGGCAGCCTGATCCTAACATGGCTTCCTAATTGTTTTTTTTTTTTTAAATCCCACTACCAACATTGCAACGCCACCAATATCACACCACCATCAATACCACCAACACCACCATACTGCAGTTGCCAAGAGCAGTAATAGTAGAACACACTACCAATACCACATCAAAAACTCCACCTATATCAATACCACCAAATTGTCCCTTTCAATACAACCACCAACTCCACCACCACCAATACCACCATCGCCAATACTGCCACTAATGGTGGCAGCACCAGAAAAGGCCACAATGATTGAATCACCAACACCAATATAACAACTGCCCGACACCTGTAGCGGCACCCCTCCTAATAACAATACAACAGTCACTACCACCTGTACCTCCACGAATTCTACCATAAATACAACAACCACCAAAAGCAATACCACCACTTACATCACCACAGATACCATTACCACCACCCCCAGTGCTACCAATATTAGCACCATCAGTGCCAGTTTCAAAAATACCACCATCACCAATGCCACACCACTAAGACATAGCCCATCACAACTACCAAGCACTGGCAAAGCCAATAGGACTTTTTTCAATATGGTATATCGTGGAAGCATCAGGGCCGGGAACCGAAACCGTCCCTCGCAAATTGCTCGTCCGGAACCCCTGCTGGTCAGGGGGGGTGCAGCCAAGCTGTTTGCTAGGACCGGCTTCGGACAATTTTGTTACAGGGGCCGTTATTGCCGGCCTGGGTAACAAAAGCGGCCCACAGAGGCCCAAAACCGGCCCTCACCCTGGCGCCCACCGGGGAAATGCCCGGTGCCCACTACAGCCAGTCCGGCCCTGGGAAGCATCTTTTCTGCATGCCTGTGTGTGCATTCATTGTCCCATTGCACTCAGATCTGTGAGCTCTGCCAATGCTTGTTAAAGTAAGTAGGAGCCCCGGCGTGACTTCCACCTCCTTTAAAGGCAGGCGCGGTGATAAATCGCCTGCCTCCCTTTAATCTCCGGGGCCGATAATAACACCGTTTTAGCGCGGATATGGGGATTAGAAAAGCAAACGGCATGAAATGAATGTGCAAAGCTCTCCGTGCCCGGGCGGCGTTTGAACACACTTCACCCGACATTTCCTTCCAAACTTAAATAACTTGCAGAAATTACGTGAGCGGTCATCACACCCCCCTGTCCTTCACTTCCAGACGTTTGAAAGGAAAATCCTTAATCCATCCGCTCTCGCCCGGGGCCGCGGGGTTACCATGGAAATAAGACAAACCTGCAATGCAAACCGGGACATGAGCTGTATTTATAGAGACGCCTCTCAAATAGACTCGGGCTGAACGTGAGCAGAGCAATCTGACCTTTGACCCTTTCGAGTTCTTGTGTTTATAGTTTTAAAGTGTGCTCGTGTCCTGGCGCAGAGACACGATTCACAAAGGGGGGCTTAAGAAGGAAGACGTTTGGGGGCATATTATCAAGCACGGCGTTAAAAATGATCGCCGGTTTAGCGGCAGGAAACTGCCGCTAAAGCGGCGATAATGGTCTTGATAATATGCCCTAGAGAATTCCAATAGAAGCCCATGTTCTGGTGTGAATCTGGGCTTCTATTGGAATTCCCCAGGGCAGATTGTCAAGCCTATTATCGCCGCTTTAGCTGCAGTTTTCTGCCGCTAGACCGGCGATAATTGTAATGCTGTGCTTGAAATATGCCTCTTTATTCTCTAGGGGTACTGCTTCATTAAGAGCACATTTCCCATGTATTAGCAAAGCGCTAAGAAGTCCTGAGGCAGTCATATATGTCCGCAACAGTCGCAGATTTCCATATGAGATCAAATGTATCATTTTTCATGCATTAAAAATGTAGCAATTTTAAATTTCCTCAAGCATAAACGAAGCACATTTAAACTTTTTTACTTTGTTTATCCATGAAGAAAGAACACCCTCCTATAATATCTACAGGGCTAGGATCGTCACTGCTTTTTACCCCTGAAAACATATTAACTCCTGTACGTGAAAGGAGTATATCAGAACCTGGTTCAGGGCAAAAGGTTGATGTATACAAACTTTCAATTGTGTGTGAGTTTAACACCTTTTACAGCTGTTCCCACCTTGGAACACCGACAAACCGCTCCGGGGTAAAGATTTATGCATATTTAAATTTATGCTATATATATATCATTTTGTGTAAGTAAATCCATGACAAGTACAACATTCCATCATTCCAGTTTCAGGTATTCAGTAACAAAAACATGCTCTCTGAAATGATTCCTCTCTGAAAGGATACTATTTGCTATCCCAAAGTGCAGCCTGGCACGCAAAAAGCTTTGAGCTGACGTTGTGAATCGGGCCCACAGATCTTAAGAGTAAACTACATACAATATGCTCACTGCAGACCACCACACTTTTAAAAAATCTTTTCAGAGCAAAATTTGAGTTTTCACAGAAAACATGCACTATCTCATGTATGTGCTAACTTTTAAAAACACAAAGGCCCCTGTCTTAGGTATAGTAGAAGTGAAGCAAATTTACAGGTAAAAAGGAAGAGCAACTGCTTACACTTTGGGGTCGATTCCGATCCAGTAAAAAGCGCTCCGAATTGCTGTTCGGAGCATTTTTCCTGTACGAATCGTACCCTGCAACTTCCCCCGTACAAACGACGAAGTACGATCCGTACCAGGAGCCGTACTCCATACGAATCGTACATGGACCGTACGAATGAAATCCCCGTACGACTTTCCCTCGGAACCCGCTGTACGCGACATCTGTACGGTTCGCGGCTGATTTTTCCGAACCGGTAAGTACGATTCGTGTTGGGTACGCACCGTACGACCCTTTTCCTACGGGAGCTAAAAACAGCCGTAAAAGCAGAGTTCGCCCCGAAACAGGTATGGAACGGCCCCCCCGGGTACGGCGCATACAAACAGGTCGCATGATCGCAGGGGTACGCGCCGTACCCCTGCGATCATGGGGGGTACGTGCCGTACACCCAGCGTACATGGGGTACGCACCGTACCCCATGTACGCTGGGTGTACGGTGCGTACCCCATGTACGCTGGGTGTACGGCACGTACCCCCCATGATCGCAGGGGTACGGCGCGTACCCCTGCGATCATGGGGTGTACGCGCCGTACGGTGTGTATGTGATTGTGCGCTTTTCCGTACGAATCGCCCTTACCTGACGTGGACCGTACGACTCGCGTCCTGGTACCCCAGTCGGGATCGTACTCGTCGGGTCGTACGGCGTCTGTATGAGTCGTACGGAAATGGCTCCGGATGCGAGTCGTACGGACGGTGATTTTACCAGATCGGAATCGGCCCTCATGTGTAGCGAACGGGTTGTCGGTCCTGAATATCAAGCAAGGAATATCATCTATATTATCACAGTACATAGAGGTGGAGTTAAGAATACTAAGGGCCCCATTAAAATGGCGGATGGGCTTCGTCCACCCGCCACCGTAACCGAAAACAGGACCGACCGCCAGAGGTGCGACGGTCCGGTGGGGCCAATTAGGATGCGACCCTGGCAGTTGCATTCCCGCATCTTTTACATTGCAGCGGGCGGTGCTGTAAGCAGCACCTGCCGCAATGTAAAATTTGCATGTTGTGCATTGGCATGCACATCGTAAAAGGCACCGCGCGGTGCCTGCCACCTTGTGCATGCCAATGTAGGGGGTACAATGGGTACCCCCAAAGTGCAGCCACCAACCCCCCCAATGCCAACATATTGACCTGCCAAAATTTCGTGGACGAAATATAGAATGCCAAAATATAGAACTCCTATCTACAAAAATATTGAATCCAAAATATCGTTGTAAACATTATAGTTTGTTAAAATGTCTTAAAAGTAATGTAAAATTAATAAAAATAATAAATATAATTAACTAAAACATACTTAAAAATACTTAAATACCCTTAAAATGAATAAATAATTAATGTAAGCTATGAAAACAGAAACATCAATTTTGATTTTTTAATACTTATATATATTAACTTAATATTAAGAAAAAAGATTCAATATTTTTAGCGTAGGATAGCGGGAGGGTAAAAATTACCATTCCCACTCCAGTGAGTGCAACAGTAGGGAAAGCGGAAGGGTAAAAATTAATATTCCTACTCTACAGAGTGCAACAGTAAGGAAAGCGTTGGATAGCGTAGGGGTAAAAATTACTATTCCCACTTCAGAGAGTGCAACAGTAAGGAAAGCTTTGGATAGTGGGAGGGTAAAAATGACCATTCCCACTCCAGTGAGTGCAACAGTAGGGAAAGCGTTGGATAGCGGGAGGGTAAAAATTACTATTCCCACTCCAGAGAGTGCAACAGTGAGGAAAGCGTTGGATAGCGTAGGGGTAAAAATTACTATTCTCACTCCAGAGAGTGCAACAGTAAGGAAAGCGTTAGATAGCGGGAGGGTAAAAATTACTATTCCCACTACAGTAAGTGCAACAGTAGGGAAAGCATTGGATAGCGTAGGGGTAAAAATTACTATTCCCACTCCAGAGAGTGCAACAGTAGGGAAAGCGTTGGATAGCGTAAGGGTAAAAATTACTATTCAACCTCCAGAGAGTGCAGCAGTAGGGAAAGCATTGGATAGCGGAGGGTAAAAATTACTATACACACTCCAGAGAGTGCAACAGTAGGGAAAGCATTGGATAGCGTAGGGGTAAAAATTACTATTCCCACTACAGTGAGTGCAACAGTAGGGATAACATTGGAGAGCGTAGGGGTAAAAATTACTATTCCCACTCCAGTGAGTACAACTGTAGAGAAAGCTTTGGATATCGTAGGGGTAAAAGTTACTATTCCCACTCCACTGAGTGCAACAGTAGGGAAAGTAATGATTTAATATTTAAATAAAAATTAATAAATTATCAAGACCAATACAAAAATTAATTAAAACTAATTACCAATTACAAAAGATTTAATAATGAATTAATTATATATGCCAATAAATATTATTTATATAAATGAATTACCTATTAATAATTAATTAACTCCTTCGATGCTCATGGCGAGCTCAGCTCTTTATGAGCCACGGTGCTCGTGTGCTCATGATCGTTAGAACGCTCGCATGCTGGGCTGATTCCCCTGCTGTGCAAGCGTTTTATGAAAACGAGTGTGGTCATGACAAGCTCAGCTCGTCATGAGCACACAAGCACTGTGCTGCATGACGAGCTGAGCTCGTCATGAGCACGGGGGCACTGTGCGCGCTCCCCTTCCCCCCAGCACAGTGGGGGAATGTGCCCAGCAGCGAAGGTGTTAACAAACACTTACTTTTCAGTACCAAAAATGTAACAATTAATACAAAAATTACCAACTAATAATTAACAATAAATTAATTATCAATACACTTTTTGTTAAATAATTACTTAATTACAATTAAATTACTTCCCACCCTATTCCCCTATAAACCCACAACCCGCTCTGAATAATAAATTAATAAAATTAACATAATTATCAATAAATCAATTAATACAAATTAATTACCAATTAATAAAAATGTATTGCCAATTAATAATTAATTAACAAGAAATTAATTATCAATACAAATACATTAAAATAAATATTTACTTAATTACAATTAAAATACTTCCCACCCTATTCCCCTATAAACCCACAACCCGCTACAGAACTAAAACGCAAAATTAAATTAAAAATAATTAATCATTCCTAAAAATTAATATTTAATTTACTATAATTAAATTACTTCTCACCATATTCCCCTATAAACCCCCAACCCGCTACAACCACTATATTATGTCCATTCAATATTATGTCCATTCTATATTTTGCCTTTGATATTCTGTCCATTCTATATTTTTTTCTCTATTTTTTGTTCTTGTTACCCCCATCCCTCCGCGGGCCTACAACGGGCCCCTATAGCCATTTACCATATGCCTTTCCATGGCGAAGTCTCCACCATAGAAAGGCATACGCACCGCAGGCATCATAATATGGATGGCGGTGCCTGCAAGGCACCGCCACTATACTGTGTGCCTTTTCCGCATGGCCGGCAATCTGACCAGCGGAAAAGCAGTGGGCGGTCTTTCCGTCTGCCGCTGTTCCATGGCCATTGTAATATGGCAGAGGGTAAATGGCGCGCGGGTAAGGCAAAGATGTCGGGTGGATCGCCACCGCCAGTCGGGCTGTGGTGATCCGCCCGACATCATAATGAGCCCCTTAGTGCCTTATTACGAGTTTGGCAGTCCTGTGGACCGGTGGCGGTCCGAGCGTGGAGAGCTCGGCAGTCTGCCCACCGTATTACGAGTTCGCCTTTGTGAAGACTGCAGTTGAACCACCGAGACCGCCAGGAGTCCGCCATCCAACGAGTTTGCAGTCATGGATAGGCACCCACCATAGGCCGGTACAAGGGAGTAGCTGTATGTGTTACATGTTGCCTTTTCCGCGATCTGACCACCGCGGTCCGACGCCTTCTTCAAGGTGGCGGAGGCACAGGATTTGGGGTGCATACTCACCCTTTTCTTGTTCTTCCAGGTGGATTCCAACATGAATCCCTTTCTTCAGGTCCCCCCTTCACAGCAGGATCTTCACCCGAGGAATGCGACCCTGTTTGTGACAATCTACAGGTGAGTACCTTTCGTACCATATACCCATGGCCAGGAATGCCCACATATGGGCTGTTCCCGGCAATGGGTAGATGATATTTTTCCACATGTATCCTGCATATGCAGTCGAAATGCACACACAGTCATCAATATATTTGGAAAAAGTTCTCACCACCGCCCCAAATCAAGTATTTGGACCACCAGAGTCTTGGGCTACTGGCACAGAGGTGGATGCGGCTCTCTGGCGTTGGACCACCAAACTTGTAATAAGGCCCTAAATCTATATTTCCCCATAGGCACTTATCTTTATTATTTTTGTCCTCAATATTTGGCAACGATATTAAGGTACAATGATTTTCCTTTCACAACATTCGAGGCTACAACCAACAGAAATATACCTGTTATGCTTTCACCAAATATGCCCTTTCACACACTGGACATCATTTAGAGAACTTTAAAGCTGTGTAACGTGCACAGTAAAACGGTTAACACACATTAAATATAAATGCTCAGCAATATGAATTTGCAGTACAGGAAAACTGTGGACATTTGCTCCCACAAAAGCCTGGTGTTAAACAATGCATCCACAAGCAGTCCCCAAATTAAAAGTACATTTGTGGTAGTACTACAAGTACCAGGTGCGGTAACAAAATCACTGATTCGATGTGTTACCACATATTAACCAAGAATGCATAAGGGGCATTGCATGACATAATGAGGATGAAGGTATCAAAGCAAAAGGGATATTCCTTACTCTGCTTCTTGCTCTACACTTCCATTAACATTTATCACAATGTAATCAAAGTCAGTCAGTGAACCCAGGACTGGTGACTCAGTGGTATAGCTGGTGCGATTTGAATTTGATCCCATGGTTGTTGGTTCATATCTCAGTGTATCCATTCAGCCTCTCATCCTTCAGAAGGCGATAAGATGAATGCCTTAATTAACCGTAAACAACCATTTGTGTCCAAACCAATATATTGAAGGGTGAATGTGCACTGAGGAAAAATGCCTGATATGTTATGATGAAATGTAATGAGACTTTATATTTCACAAAGAGA
The DNA here is from genome assembly GCF_964261635.1 of Lissotriton helveticus. NCBI lineage: Eukaryota > Metazoa > Chordata > Amphibia > Caudata > Salamandridae > Lissotriton > Lissotriton helveticus. Next base: position 1,165,841,373 of record NC_136071.1, read on the forward strand.
CATTATACAAGTTCAGCAATGTATTCATTGTATTTATAAGTCCCCAATCCCATTCTTCAAAAATTGGAACCATCACTACTCAAATTTATTATGGAGCTGCTAAATGCATCACCAAATGAAGCAATAGTATTAGCGGCATGGAAACGTGCCATGGTTCTCCCCCTTTTAAATAAAGCTAATGCTGATCTGTAGGAACCATGTAACTTCCTCCCACCTCATTACTTCCAGCTTTTTCTATAATTTTAGAAAAACATATTAACCAGCAATTGACGCAGTTTGTTGACTCCCAAAAAATCCTACATACATCACAATCTCGATTTAGAGCGGGCTTCTCCACAGAAACTACGCGCTTGGGAGTTACAGAAACCTTGCTCAGCAACTTGACATGGGGGAAACTACGGCACTCATATTGTTCGATTTGAGTGCTGCTTTCAACACTGTCACACTGTTGTAACTTGCCTCTTTGGTACCTCCCTCCTCTCCCTGTTTCCCCCCTCCCACTTCCCTCACTTGGTATCGCCCGTGCTGTCACTTGAAGGCAGTTATGGAATGTTGAGCTGTTACCATCCTGTCAAGCTGGGAGCACCATGTTGATTTGAACTATTAAATGGTTTTTGAACCCTACAACGTGTGAACCTCGTTACTACATTTTTGGCGACGACGGAAACAGAGCTGAGCCAGGGTCAGTGGGGTGCTCTCCCCTGGAATTATTTGTGCTTGGACAAGGAAAAGAAAAGATTTGTGGAAATACCTCGGGCGTTCTTGTGCTATTGTGATTGTGAAGAGGTGTAAGACCCGAGTTGATAAGCTTCGGGAGAGGCTGAAGTTCGTGAGGTAACCAGCTGAAGCTAATGAGGAGAGCTCGCCATCACCGCGTTTTGAAGTTGACAAGATGAGTCAAGGTGATTGATTTGAGAAGACGAGTTCTGATAAATGGCGGAAGTCCGTGGGAAAATGATATTGTGAGAGGAGCAATACCCAATTTTACGGTGAAAGTCCGCAAGGTGAGCAGTTTCAGTTTCAGCTTAAGGAGGAGAGCTGATCGGAGCATGGAGAGGATTAGGCATCGTTGACGCCGTGTTTTGAACTTTAAAAAATGAGCCTCGGTGAATGAGTTGAAATTTAAGCGAGGCAGGGGAACCGTGTGTTCTCTGTTCCCGTAAGAGATATTGAGGTGGATCAGCGCAATGTGCGTTTAAAATTTGACTCTTCCCAGTTTTCATGATTTCAACCATTGTTCAGTCACATTCTATAAATTTTCACCTCTAATCTGCAGTGCAAACCCGACACATATTTGGATGTTACACTGCCATCGTATGGCCGTTTTGAGCATGAGTGAGCGTGAAAATCTCCAACAAGAATTCTTTAGCGCATGACAGTTACCGTGGTATAGGAAAGTGAAGCACGGTTCAGTGGGGTTTCTTCGGTTGTGTAAAATGCCGCAAGGAAAGAAGTGTATCCCTCCTCAGTGTTGGGCGTAGGAATTGGATTACACCGTAGCATCATAGCAGCACTGGAGAGAAGAAGGGTGGTCATCGTGAAATTACTACAGCGGGGGCCGCTTTTTGCCCACTTTGTGGTACTCTGGGATTTCTTATCATCGCCCAGGAGGTCCGTCCACTGCCTTCAAGGGATTGTCAGAGGTGAGATGTGGTGTGCTGAGTTGTGTCTGAGATATCCTCAAACGAACCCCTATCAGCGAGTGTGGGTGGCGAAGCAGGCGGTAGTCAGCCAGCGCTTCTGTGGTGATCGGCGCTGAGCCGGGCATACTGTTTCGCTTTACGAACGATGAAGCGATCAGCAGGGAGAGATAGTGTCTACCGCTGTTCAGTGAAGTGTGTGATATCAGTGATAAAGGAAGTTCATGGCGGATGGGCCGACTTATTATTGAAAAAATGAGTCTTAACCGGGGGGTAGAAAGTCGTTGTTAGAAGCTGTATTCCTGTGCAGATCCGGTGAGGAGGTATTCTTGTTCGTGTGCCAGGCCGGGCATAGTGGATACTGCAAGACTGGTGAAGGAGCGAGTCAGTGAGGGGAGCAGCGTTCGAACTCTAGGAGTTATTGTGTGAGGAGGTTGGCTCGTGTGTCAGGTCGGGCACAGGAGGGGCATGCGGTGGTCTACTTAAAAGTGACGTCGAGGGAAAGCTGTAAGCGCACTGTTGTGGCGCATCTTGGAGAAATATAAGGGCGAGTAGAAGTAGAAAAAAAAAAAAAACTGACTCTGTGACGGAATTTACACCCGCTCTGCGCATCTGATACCTCACTAAGAACTCAGAATTTCACCGCGCTTGCTCGTAGAAGCGTCTCTGGGCAAATAGCGGGGACGCCGAGCAGCGCGAGTGAAATCAGGGCCTCACACTGAGAGTTCCCATTGTGTCTAAATGTACTTCCACTGTATTTAGCGACAACGCCTTCCCAGCTGAAATTAACTATTTATCAGAGAAAGCAGTAGGTATTTACCTTGGTGGCTCATCTTTTCTTTAAGCAGCCCCCTCCTGACAGGAACTTACTCAAGAAAATCTTCTCAACAGGAAGTTCCCGCCGCTCAGGGGAGGGGAACTGTACTACCATAGGTTGCTCCGTCTTCAGTCAGAGGAAAGAGAAAGGGGACTGACGAAAATATCTTGGTTATTGATGAATTCATATTTAAATGTAGGTTACTGTATTTTGAAGGATAAAGTGACATTTCCAGCTTACTTACAGTGGAAACCGTATCTTCATCGCACCTTTCAGTTTCTCTACTATACACCTTTATTTTGTCATTGAGAGGCTCATTAGGTACTGTAAAGCAATTTGGATCATCCCTTGGGCGCACAGCTTGCGCAACAAGTTTTCTGTTGGGTGTGCCAGAGAGTCCAACGTGTGCACTCGTAGTGCCATCTTTCTGGTGAGGTGGACATTGCATCTTCACGTTATATTCTTGAATACTATAGCACACTTCACATGGAGGGGGGCCGAATGTACAATTTTCCGCCACCGGTGCCGTTTATGGAGGAGGATAAAGTAAACATTGCTGAATGGAGAGAGTGGAAGGAGTATTTTGAGAACTATGTGTCAGTTATTGAGGAAGAGGAAGTACCTCTCCTGCCAGAGGAAAAGGCGGAAATTTTACTTCACAGTTTAGGAACCGGGGGACGAAAAATGTATCACAAAATGGAAAAAGGATTCATGAAAGGAACTGACAGAAATATCTATGAGAACATCTTGAATGTGTTGGATGAACACTATACACAAGCCTCGTTAGGAAAGGTACAAAGGGACGATGTTTTTAAAGAAAGAAGGGAGGGCAAACTGGAAGTCAATCCCAGCAAAAATAACCAGGAGTGTACAATCTTCATAGGCGGAGTAGAGACAGAAATCATACTAGACTCAGGATCACGGTATAGTGTGGTTAACAGAAGTGAATGGAGTAGAAAATTAGCTAAAAAATATGGAAATGAATTGAAAGAGGCCAACATATCCATAAAAACGTACGCAGGGGAGGACATCAACGTATTAGGTTACAAAGTTATGGATTTAATTTACAAGGGAAAAAGTACAAGGAGCACTATATATATAACGGAAAGTGGACCCACCATGCTAGGGTGGAAGGATCAAAAGAAATTGAACATATCACTAGGTGGTAAAAGAAAGGAACACATGAGTGAGCTGGCACAGATCCAAAGTATGCATGTCAGTAAATGTGAAACATTGAATGCTCTCACACCGCCATCAAAGGGTTTGGCAGTCTTTGAAGGAGCTGCAAGAAAGAAAGAACGAGGTAAAGAAGCAGTTAAGGACAAACTTAATAAAGAACAAGATACTTACCTAAGTCAGGTGGATGAAAGAGAAATACGTAAGAAAAACGATAGAAAAGACAGTGATGGATAAGATAGGAAAAAAAAAAAAAAACGAGTGAAGAAGTTAAGAAAATTGAAAATTAGTTTGTTGGTAAAGGAAATGTAAGGTATCTCCAACTAAAAGAGGATAGGAGGAAACGTGTAATACTTCGCCTATTAAGTCTTATTTTCCACGTTGGATTAAGGCCAGGACTTTAGGGTGGCCTCCTCAGAACTTATACTCTATTCAACAGCCTTACCTTCCGGGTAATTTGGAACTGAGGACTACCATTATTGTGACTCTGGGTGGGTCACCTCATAAATAATGATTTTTGTTGACAGCTATTCTACTTGTGAAACATTAGTTGAGTTTAACTAGAAGCCTGATGTGTTGGCCCCTTTGGGCCTTGTCTATAGGGTAGTGCTTTCTTGGCAGTGTCTACATTATTTCCTCAAGGACAGACCCTTGTAGTATTAGCAGCACTGGTCCTTAGTCTGGAGTCAGTATTAAGGGGTTTGGGGTGGATGGATTGTGGGGTGTTCTTCTCACGTTTGTTCCCACCAGACTTCAACGGGAGCTGTAGGGGATCGATAGCCACCCTTTGGTTGACAGGTTAAAGGGGGGGGGAATATTGGGTCGAGGCCCTTGTATACACCTCCTCGTCCCTGGCCTGCCTCACCCCGCCTTTACATAGTCTGTTTTCCGGTTTACATTGGATATTTGCCAAAGCTTTGCAGAGGCCATGGGTTCCTACTTCTATATTTCCAGGTTCTTACAGGGGCTGTGGTTTTCTTCACAGTACCCACTTTCATGTCTGTTGGTGTACCTTCAGTTTCCTTCTTCCCCCCCTATCCCTTCTGCCTTTCTACCTCTCTTCTTCCACCGCTCTCTCTCTCTCTCTTTTCTCCCCTCCTTCGTGTTCCCCACCCCGCTCCCCTTCTCTTCTGTCCCTCGCCCTTTCCCTTTGTTTCCCTAGGGAGGATGATGTGTTGTAACTTGCCTCTTTGGTACCTCCCTCCTCTCCCTGTTTCCCCCCTCCCACTTCCCTCACTTGGTATCGCCCGTGCTGTCACTTGAAGGCAGTTATGGAATGTTGAGCTGTTACCATCCTGTCAAGCTGGGAGCACCATGTTGATTTGAACTATTAAATGGTTTTTGAACCCTACAACGTGTGAACCTCGTTACTACACACACACTGCCCTTCTACAAGTTTTATATTCTCGGGGCATTGTCAGAGCAGCACTCAAGTGGCTGACGAGCTTTCTGTCTGACGGGACTTTCCAGGTTTTATCCCCGTCTGCAAGCTCTAAGACCCATGCCTCTCCTTATGGAGTGCCGCAGGGTTCCATCCTTAGCCCATTGCTTTTTAATATCTATGTTAGTCCCCTGGCCACAATGGCTGAAGGGGCTGGGTTATCCATATTCTCGTATGCTGATGACACTCAGCTAATCTTCTCTCTGTCCACCAAGGAGACATCTAATGTGTCCTCTCTCCAGGTTGGGCCTACAAAAGATAGCTCGTTGGATGCAGACCTACAAGTTAAAATTAAATGGGGGGAAGTTTTGATCCTCGAGAAAAACAAAGTTCTCTCGGGTCCCCCACATTGGCCACCTCAAATCGGGGATCTCCCACAACCGTCACATTCAGTCCGCAATCTAGGCATAATGATTGATGACCAACTATCTATGATCTCAAATGGAAAATGGGCAACCCAAACAACCCTTGAGGGTTTGGGCAAGATGAATGATAAGGTATAGCTGCCTAAATTTGTAAAGTATAAAAAAATCAGAATAGGAATTATCTTCCAAAATAAGGGTGTTCATTTATTTGACCCTAATAAGTTGAAACTCTCTAAGAAGAGATAACATGTTGTAAAATAAATCCCTTGAAGGCAGCTATACCTTATCAACTATCTATGAAGCAGCAAGCAGTCAAGGTCGCTGCAATCTGCTTCACCATCCTAAGATGGCTCAAAAAAAATACTGAGGAGGCTGCTTAGTCCCACACAAAGAACAGTGATCCAGGCTTTGATTACTTCCAGATTGGACTATGGCAACGTCCTGTATTTAGGAGCCAATAAGGAGGTGGTCCGAAAACTGCAGGTAGTCCAAAACTCTGCGGCCAGGCTGCTTTGCCAGTTACCTAGAAAGGCCTCCATCTCAGGTTCTCTCTGTGACCTCCACTGACTTAGGATGGAGAATCGCATTAAACTCAAGGCCCTATGCTGTATGCATAAGATCAAATCGGGTTAAGCACCACAGTATCTGAGTGCCTTGGTACACCCTTACCTCCCAACACGTCTTCTCTGATCCTCTGCTCAGGCAAAGTTTCAAGTCCTGAAGATCAAACGATTGCGTATGGGTGGCCGGTCTTTTTATTACTTGTCTCCTTCCCTATGGAATTCACTCCCCTTACAACTCTGGCCCAAAACTATTTACAACAAATTCTGCAAAGACCTAAAAACTCGGTTATTCAACCAATAGTGTCTCTCTTTCTTCCTGCGTGTGTCCGATTGCGCCGGGAAACCTCCAGGTAGCTGTGTGCCTTAGAAAATTAATAATAATAATAATAATAATAATAATAATGCAAAGGCAAAGTAAAGGGAACATCTATCCAAATATATGTGGTACTCCATGTCAAGTAAATGATCAATGCTATTTCCTGGTTTTAGCAAATCATAAGGCAGGGAGTGCCTGGGTTCTCATGTGTCACCTGACAGTCATTTCCATTTGGGTACCACTGGAGTCTGTTCTCTTAAATCTATCATTGAGTGTTTTTGTAAGGTAGCTCAGTGATTGTGCAAGAAATTGGACCATTTGTTGAAGGGGATGAGAACCCACTTCAAAGAATAGTTACAATCCTTGTCATGGTGAACTATATAAGTCAGTGAATAAAGCTGAGTTTAACCCTCTGATAGCTCGGCACAAAGGCAGTCCGGCTTACCAGGCTTAACTTCGACACAATGTGTAAAGTATTTACACAGTACTCAAAGAGTAATAAAGTGAACACACAACACAATAAAAATCTCAAACCAATTTAGAAAAATATAAAAAATGTTAATGCGTAAAATGTCACCAAATCTACAACAAGCATTGGCATATCCAATAGGTCTCGCCTTTGGGACGTTATAAGTGTTTCGACAGAGCTATTGGCTTTGTTAACATTTTTAATGTGTTGAAAATGTATAAGTTATAATAAATAAAGTATTATAACTATTTCTGTCACCTTATATCCAACCGAAAAAACATTATATACAACTGAAGTATTGTACTAAAAAACAAAATTAATACAAAAAATGTTTAAGAAATGCTGTCAATTTTTCTTTGCTTGTTGTAATGAATTTTTGTTATAGTTTTTATTGTTAGGTGCGGGATATAAACCTGTTGAAAGGTAGGGCCGAATTCGACCAAGAACCCTTCAGTATTTGCCCGGCGTTAGCCGCCTCTCATACCATTCGAGATTACCAAACAAAGAGGCAGGCGCTGGAGACAGAAGGCAGGAAACAGGAGTTTATTCCGACGGAGCAGAACACGTCAAATCAGACAACAGGGTATCTTCTCGAGGTGCTCTAAACGCATCCTTGAGGCCTGGCCTCTTATACACAGGTTTATTGCTTTATTACATGAAACACATTCTTGTCAATACTTGATGTACGGAAAGACATCCTCGGAATCCCCGCTTCACCCTCGTTCCCACACATATTTACAGTAGAGTTCCCACCTCGACCTCAGCATGTAGTGGTTGTCACGCAGCTGGACATTCTGCTGGGAACGGGAAAGGGGGCGATCGGTCAGATCTGGAGGTGTGAGGGTATTGATTAATCACCACTCCTTTGATGTGAGGCGGGGCCCTACTGTAGGGGGCAATAAACTGCATCTGCCGGGCTATGTGATGGCCTGGGATCGGGCTGGACAATCGGGCAGGGAGGAAGAGTGTCGTGCTAGAGGTGCGCTTATGGTCCAAGCAGGAGAAACCGGGGGCTGCCGGGGCGCGGGGGAATGCTTGCGAGGCTGGGGTGTGAGGGGGAGAGGCTCGCAGGCTATTGGCAGTGGGCAGAGAGGTCGTGACACAAGAATGGCTGCCACCTACTTTCGCGATGGGGCCTAAAAGGGACAAGATGGCGTGGCTACTGTTTTCATGATTGTTGCTCTACTTTCAACAGTGGCTGTGGTGAACATAAATGAACGCCGCTTATGTATACCGATTTTAGTCATTTTCCAAAGTCCCCAGTTTTTATCATGAGTAAGTTCATTTCTGTTCATGTCTGAGGTAAGGACGTACAAGCTGGCATTTTAGTTATACTAATAAGGGAGGTATGTGGCTGGGCTGTCTATCGAGGTCTTTGGTAGCCCATATGCATTACGGGCAGATGGAAATAATCCTACTATAAATGCTTGACAGAATCGTACATAACCACATATAGTCAATGCGATAGGCGAGGAGGCAGTGCATATAAAATTACATTAGCTGTGTCATACGTCAGACCTTGGAGACGGGGACATTATTTAGACGGTGCACAGACATAATATCGACTCCAAAATATCGTTTGGACAGAATATCGAGTTTTAAAGATCGTTTGGACAGAATATCGAGTTTTAAAGATCGTTTGGAGAAAATATCGACAGGACAGAATATCGACAGCCAAAATATCGTTTTTAAGGTAAGTGAAGTAATATCGACTGTAAATAATATAGAAAGTGAAAATATCCAAGTATATAATCTAGATAGTAAAAAATATCGTTTTTTAAATAATATGTAATTATTTATAGTGTTTTTATGTTATAATATGTGTGAAAAGTGTCATTTTATGTTATAATTATTTTTAATTAATGATTTTTTAAAAATTATTGTGTAATTTTATTCTGTAGCGGGTTGTGGGTTTATAGGGGAATAGGGTGGGAAGTAATTTAATTATAATTAATTAAATATGTAAATTTATTAATTGGCAGTAATAATTAATTAATTGGTAATTAAATAATGTATGTTAATTATTTAAAATTTAATTGGTAATTAATTTAATTTAATTTATTAATTGCTAATTATGTAAATTAAAATAATGTATTTCCTGTAGCGGGTTGTGGGTTTATAGGGGAATAGGGTGGGAAGTAATTTAATTATTATTTATTAAATATGTAAATGTATTAATTGGTAGTAATATTTAATTAATTGGTAATTAAATAATATTTGTTAATTAATTAAAATGTAATTGGTAATTAATTTAATTTAATTGATTAATTGCTAATTATGTTAATTTAAAGGGGTATTTTTAGGGTTCAGGGTCAGTTTTTAGTTTTTGGGTAAAGGGGTATTTTTAGGGTTCAGGGTCAGTTTTTAGTTTTTGGGTAAAGGGGTATTTTTAGGGTTCAGGGTCAGTTTTTAGTTTTTGGGTAAAGGGGTATTTTTAGGGTTCAGGTTCAGTTTTTAGTTTTTGGGTAAAGGGGTATTTTTAGGGTTCAGGGTCAGTTTTTAGTTTTTGGGTAAAGGGGTATTTTTAGGGTTCAGGTTCAGTTTTTAGTTTTTGGGTAAAGGGGTATTTTTTGGGTTCAGGGTCAGTTTTTAGTTTTTGGGTAAAGGGGTATTTTAAGGGTTCAGGGTCAGTTTTGGGTTTTTGGGTAAAGGGGTATTTTTAGGGTTCAGGGTCAGTTTTTAGTTTTTGGGTAAAGGGGAATTTTTAGGGTTCAGGGTCAGTTTTGGGTTTTTGGGTAAAGGGGTATTTTTAGGGTTCAGGGTCAGTTTTTAGTTTTTGGGTAAAGGGGTATTTTTAGGGTTCAGGGTCAGTTTTTAGTTTTTGGGTAAAGGGGTATTTTTAGGGTTCAGGGTCAGTTTTGGGTTTTTGGGTAAAGGGTTTTTTTAGGGTTCAGGGTCAGTTTTGGGTTTTTGGGGTACAGGGGTACAGTGTAAAAATAAAGTAAAATTAAATTTACATTAATTTAATTTAATGAAATTAAATTAAATTAAATTATATTTAAATAATTTTAAATAATTTAAATTAAAAAAATTATTATATACTTACCAATAGTTACGTTGTAATGGTAGTGCGTTGTAAAAGTTGCGTTGTAACGTCATATATCCATTGTTGCACTCTTTGCAGTGGGAATAGTAATTTTTACTCTTTTGTATTTGTACATTAATAATATTGGCTATTATTTAATTAAATTTTGTTACTATATATATATATATATGTTTTAAGAAATATGATTAAAAAAATATTATTTTTTTACTTTCATTAATTATTTAATTATTAAAAGTTATTTTAAGTATTGTTAATTATATTTTAGTAATTAATTTTTTATATTAATGTAATTAAACATTGTTTTTATTAAAGTCGATATTTTTTACAACTATATTTTTGTAAACGATATTTTGTACTCGATATTTTTGTACTTACCTGTTTGTACATACAAACTCGATATTTTGGTTGTAGATATTTTTTCCTCGATATTTTGGGTAGTCGATATTTTGGCAGTCGATATTATTTCAGTGATCCTATTTAGACGATGTAGGAAATTCGTTCGAATACAAGCATGATGTCATACAGAGAATGTTCTGGCAGAATAAGGGCTACTGTCACTTGCAATACTAAACAGCATGTTCATGTGCATAACTGGTGTTCTACAATCATCAAGGTATCTTAGTTATCCTTGTACAATTGAAAAGCGACCGATATAAGGTTATGAAAACTCAATTTGGGTGGTAATCGATATGAGGTGGTTGGGAGAGAAATTCAACTTGACAAGGGACAGTCAAGGGGTAGCAATGTTCAAAAAAAGGGTTCGTCTGTCCAGTGTCTTTTTACAGCGAGCCATCACTGGTAGGCTCTCGTCGTTCTTCCTCTCTCGTTGGCGCTGTTGAGCACCGGCGGTGGAGCTACGCGTCCGGCTCTACTTCAGATCTCGCGTTGCAGGGTGTGGCCATTCTTTGTTCTTGGACCACAGTCCTGTGTTTGTCCTCAGAGTCAAGTTAAAAAATTCCATACGAAAAGGGGGTTTATGGGGGCGTGCTTTGGGAGGCCGAGGGAAGAGAGGGTGGAGTGGGATCAGACCTGAAACGGACCAAGGAGGGCAGAAATTTCAAGCAAGCGGGCCAATAAATCGGGCACAATGGGCTGGGACTTTCGACACGGGCTCATCAACGTGCAGGGGCTTCTGGGTGGCCCTTCTTTCCTTCACTTTCCACGCTGAGAACGATGCCTTGTCCCGCAACTCTTGGCTCTTGCGGCTCCCCCTAGGTCGAGGTCATGGATTTTTCCCCGATCTGCAGCCAGGCTGTGCGTCACATCCGGCCTCTCTCCTCCCGACGACTGCACGTTATCCTTGAATGAGTATAAAAAAAACAATTTTTCAGAGAATTGGCAGGGGAAGATGTTTACACACTTTAATTTCTCTCCCAACCCCAAGTAGTTGGGGAAACGTTCATTGGTCACGATAGGGTGGATGCTTAGTAATCCTAACATCGGTGTATGTTGTAAACTCATGCATCACTGCTGTAGTGCAGGTTGGCAAGCATTTTTATTTTCAAACAACACGTCTGTCTGGTGTTTTACTCTTGTTATAGTTGTGAACGTGGCAAGAAGTCTGATGTCTAAAAATTACACAGTTTATCGGATTCAAACCGGCTCCTTCAGTAGAGACTCGCGTTTGTCTAAAACAAATCCTGTTGAGCTATATGTTTCTTCAAGGTCTGCTAATTTATAAAAATTGTGAAATGCTGTTATCATGGGACTATAGCTACAGTTTTTAAGATTTTCTGGGACGGCTGGTACAGAACTAGGACCATTCTGGAGGAACGGGGACGTATCGGACATTCTATTTTTGTACAATGGGCGGAGGTAATCCGAACGATGAGGGTGGTGTTACCAAAGTACTTAAGAAAAAGCCACTGACATATAGTTCCCTTTTTAAGGGTCAGATTAGGGGACATCAGTCGTCTCACCTGTCCTTTCTTTCTCGGCCAATTAAGTTTCATCATTTTACAGAAAGGAGAGGCAGTACTATGGCAAAAATACGATCGTTTTGTTTCTGTCAATTTGTTCAAAACACTGTCGTGTCTAAGAGCCAATTATTCCCGTACCGGCGAGGTACAGTGTCGTCATTTATTCAAAAGGGAGCGAGGGAGCCCTCAGAGGGAGAGAGCGTCGTGCGTACCAAATAGGCTATTAGTACACGTACAACATAAAAAGAGGGAGAGAGACGTGTACAATAATAGGCTATTCAGTGCACACACATATAGATCAGTACGGGTCAGTTTCACGTAAAAAAACACAAGCTGAGGGAAAACATAAATTCATAGTTTACGTAAACACAAATACCAGATAGGGTGCGACAGTACATACATCAAGTACGAAAACTTAAGATAAAACAGAGGGCTATTTTTGGCGAAAGAGCCTTCTCATGCGTGTTGCATATTTTCAGCACTCCATTTAATTCATTCGGGGGTCGAGCTCTTCGTTCTCCTTTCTTCCTAATAGCAGACAATTTCTGTTGGTAACCTCGCTTCAATAAATACTTACTCCTTTTAATTGGTCGGACACTGGTCCAGTCGTGCTTATACTCACGGTGGGGCCTTCCAACATCTAACAAATGTCGACCCGAGTTGAGGTAAAGGAGGGGTGTCTGTCGGATGTGCGATGGTGCAATTCTGACTTTTCTATGAGGATGGAAGAAGAGGGGGTGAATCTAAAACATGACAATATCCCTAATTTCTGGGCCGAGGGAGGATTTTAGATGAAGCCCAACCCGGGGTATCTTTAACTTTTCTCATCTAGTCTGCACATTAAGTTGACTCACTGGTGCGCGTCATTCAGGGCGTTCATTTGGGATATCGGTTGGGGTCCGAGGTACTACAATTACCCTTCAAGTTTCTGGCGTAGGCCACTCTCCCATTCACTAGCTCCAGAGAGGGAGAGAGAGTCGTTCCTAGGTAGGGTAAGTGCTATATTCTTTCTCGTCCTTCACATGCAGGTACCATGTTCGGGCTTGTTTTTCTTATTCCATTAACCGCTCGATCCATACCTCAGTCATACAAAAAAAAGCATTCGTCCGTCAACCCAGACGTGCGCCACACATGAGCATTCATACAACACAAATCGGGGCCCACGCGTGCATTCATACCAGACAATTCTTCTTCTTTCTACGTGTAACACGGTGCATTCCGGGTCTTCTCCATACTCCAGCTGAAATTCCGATATTAACCTGCAGAGGAAGAGAAAAGGGGGGGTGACAGCGTACAAAGCACATCAGCGCGCAAAAACACGAAAAGGTTTTTACCTACCACGTGCCTAACTTATCTTTTGTGGGAAGCAGTATCTTGCATCTCGGCATTGCAGCCCAGAGGAACTGGTCTATCGTCCTATTCATAGATATCTAAATATCCGAGTCTTTTACCTATTGCTTATGCTGCAGGAATGCAAAAATACGACCGATCTTGACTATTCTTTTCGCATTGTTCGTATGTACCATGCCTTTCTAATTTTTCATAACCAAAATTGCTTCATTTTATTTGTAAAAACTCAAACGAGACAAAGGGTTGCAGGATCAATGAAGGTTGATTTTATATTTGAAAGTGAAACAGGATCAGTTACAACAAAATCGTTTATACGCATACCATGGGCGAGCATCATGAGTAGCATTACTTTGAAAATATAATAATCAATAGTGAATAAGAACCAATATCAGCAGGGTTGTCCGCATGCCTAGTCAGTACCCTTCCCCGCCCGCCACGTGTTCAAGGACCGTATACATATCCCATAATATCAAGGCTATGCAGCTAAAACGTCATAAGGAGTTGCAAGTCTCGCCCATACTGGCGCCATTTTGGGGCGTGGCCGGGTGGGTCCAGAGTATAGTTCAAATGCCTCCGACAACTAGTGGCCGGACCAGAATCCCTTTCGGTAGTCCAAAAAGTTCGTTAGCGCCAACAGAAAGGACAAGCGGCGTGGACTGCGGCTTAAAGGCGAGGAAGGCAAAATCTTCCCTACCGGGTCCCGCTGAGGTCCCACCGGAGCTGATCGAGTTTGGCAGTACAAAGGCCGGTGTCAGCACGAGAGCACCACCATCTTGTGACAATGTTGTGGCCACTCCGGAGAGCGGGACAGCAGGTGTATCCCTCCGCCGACACGTTGAATCAGTTTTTCCTCCGATACCAGATGTGGACAAGGTGGCAGTCGCCCGGGGCAATAGCATATCCATGGGGGATAGTCGAGCAACAGTGGCGGTGGCCCCCACCGGAAGCCTGCGGGAGCCGAGGGCCAGTGACTTTCGAAGAATTTTTTAGAACTGAGAGGATGTCTTCAAGAGTGGGGCTCATGCCCGAGCAAGCAAGCATCCGAGTTCCAAGGCAGCCCAGCGCCACTCCAATGGACCAGGCCCAAATCCGGGGTGTCAGCCGCCATTTTGTGAGTTCCGTGGCAGCCGCCCGTCGCTGCACCGCGAGAGCGGGTGCAATTCAGTTGGATGGTGGATGAGACACTGTTCCGCCAGAGCGGGCGCAACTCAGCTGGCCGAGCGGGGCACTGTGCCGCAAGAGCGGGCGCAACTCAGTTGGCCGGGTGACGCGCTGGGGTGTAGCTGAGGCACCTCCACCTGGGGAGGTGGGGGAGGCTCGTTCGCGCCGCCTCTCCCTCCCGGCGCACCCCACGCCGTCCGGATGCCACCTCAGGGCGGACGGATGGGAAGGCCCGTACAACGACATTTGTGGCCGTGGTGCTTCCGGGCCAACCACCCGACGACCTCTTCGGCCGATGGCTGCCAGCAAAGTCTTGGCGCGTTGGGTAGCCTCCGGCCTATTCGCTCAACGGGCCGCTACCGACGCTACCTCGCCGGCTGATGGCTTTTGTAGACTTTTTATAGCCCAAAGCCTACTGAAAAGTAGCTCAAAGTAGCCCAACATTGAAGTCGGGACAGGAACAGCGTTAAGCAGACGGCGAATGCGTTGGGTTTGTTGTTGCAGCCGGCTGCCATGTAGATAGTTGTTTAATACAAAGTTTTAAATAGTTGTTTAATAAAAAGTTTTAAATAGTTGTTTAATAAAAAGTTTTAACATGTTACTTTGCTGGAGTGTTGTATATATTTATAATGCTTGAAACAGGGTTTGTCGTTATTTGGGCGGGGTGGGCGGTGGAGTCGAGCTGTCTTGCAGCCATCATGGCGTCGAGCTCGATTCTTCTCATTAGTTTCATATTTCTCATGAGGGGTTGTTCCTAATGTTTCTATTTTAGCGAGGTCAGAAAAGAGATCCCATCAGTGGCCTACTGATTTTACTCGATTCCTTTTGGTTTCCGTAACGATTTTTATGTTTTTGTTTGCTAGCACGATACAGCGGCTAACCCGCAATTTTTTATTTATATATTTATGTCCTTTTTATTAGGGGCGTTCTCCGGCGGAGCCGGATGATCTACCTCTAATAAACGGTCCGGGCTGAACCACCTACCAACAAACGGAGCAAAGATAGGCATGACGGGTTACAAAGGGGACAAAAGTCTGCACTACCTATCCTTCACTATCCGCAAAGACTAAACAGAGTATTGCGACCCTGTGCTTATTTGTGAATAGAGAATAACCCAAAGAGAACCAATTCCGAACGATCAATGTTCGGTCAAACAATCAATCAAATGAGGGATAAAAATAGGCACGACGGATTACAACGGGGGCAAAAGCCTGCGTTACCTATCCTTCACTATTCACAAGGACTAAACAGAGTATTGCGACTCGTTGCTTTTTTGTAAATAGAGAATGATCCAAAGAGAACCAATTCCAAAACAGTAAATGCTTGGATAACAATCAATCAAATGGAGAGGGAAGTAGGCACGACGGGTTACAACGGGGGCAAAGGCCTGCGTTACCTACCCTTCACTATCTGCAAAGACTAAACAGAGTATGGCGACTCCGTGCTTGTTTGCAAATAGGGAATCTCTCAGAAACAATCAAATAAGTAATACTAGTATTTTCAAACAATCAAACAATCAATTCGCAATTCGTCGTGTTTACACGACCTTACCCGGACCGCATGGACAGTTTCTCGTCTTCCGCTTCCAGCGCCTGATCGTCCTCTATTCTCTGTAATTGCTGTGGCACTCCTGATGGTTCCCAGTCAGGACCGTAGATCACTCGAGAGAGGTCTGCTCGGAACCGGTGAAGTTCGGATGATCGGCTGCCAGACGAGGGTCTATCGGGCAGGTGCACTACCCGATCGTTGCAGTCATTCACTCTGTTGTTGGTACCTCTCTCACTGGATCCACGCGTCGCTGATGGGCCCCACATTTGGGACGCCAATTGTTGAAAGGTAGGGCCGAATTCGACCAAGAACCCTTCAGTATTTGCCCGGCGTTAGCCGCCTCTCATACCATTCGAGATTACCAAACAAAGAGGCAGGCGCTGGAGACAGAAGGCAGGAAACAGGAGTTTATTCCGACGGAGCAGAACACGTCAAATCAGACAACAGGGTATCTTCTCGAGGTGCTCTAAACGCATCCTTGAGGCCTGGCCTCTTATACACAGGTTTATTGCTTTATTACATGAAACACATTCTTGTCAATACTTGATGTACGGAAAGACATCCTCGGAATCCCCGCTTCACCCTCGTTCCCACACATATTTACAGTAGAGTTCCCACCTCGACCTCAGCATGTGGTGGTTGTCGCGCAGCTGGACATTCTGCTGGGAACGGGAAAGGGGGCGATCGGTCGGATCTGGAGGTGTGAGGGTATTGATTAACCACCGCTCCTTTGATGTGAGGCGGGGCCCTACTGTAGGGGGCAATAAACTGCATCTGCCGGGCTAGGTGATGGCCTGGGATCGGGCTGGACAATCGGGCAGGGAGGAAGAGTTTATCAAAGAAGGGCCTGTTCTTTGAATGAGATGAAAGAGCGAGGGGGTTCAGCACGGGATGTGGCTTGGTGACAGGGTCGTGCTAGAGGTGCGCTTATGGTCCAAGCAGGAGAAACCGGGGGCTGCCGGGGTGCGGGGGAATGATTGCGAGGCTGGGGTGTGAGGGGGAGAGGCGCGCAGGCTATTGGCAGTGGGCAGAGAGGTTGTGACACAAGAATGGCTGCCACCTACTTTCGCGATGGGGCCTAAAAGGGACAAGATGGTGTGGCTACTGTTTTCATGATTGTCGCTCTACTTTCAACAGTGGCTGTGGTGAACATAAATGAACGCCGCTTATGTATACCGATTTTAGTCATTTTCCACAAACCAAGGGAGGGTGGATGTTGTGAAATAGTATTTGAATTAGATAGGAGAAGTGGAAAGTTATTAGTAGAGAATTAATAGATGTCAAATTTTTATGCCAAACTGAAGTGGTCTGGAGTGATGCTGAAGTGGTTGTAACTAGTGGCGGAGGTGATGCTCAGGTGATCCGGAATTATATTGAGATGATGCTGAAGTGGGGGTGCGTTGGTTCCGAGGTGATGCTTATGTGATGCTGAATGATACATAGGTGGTACTGAGTGATGCTGAGGTGGTGCTGAGTGATGTTGTGGTGATGAGTTATGCCGATGTTGTGTAGCTGAACTGGTGCTTATGTGGTACCAAGTGATGTTGTTTATGTTCTGTGTTGAGGTGTTGCTGTATTGATGCTGAAGTGGTGCTGCGTTGGTTCTGAATTGCTGCTGAGGTGGGGCTGTGCAGGTGCTGAGCTGGCATTGCACTGGTGGTGGTGCACTGATGTGGAGTTGGTGCGGTGCTAGTGCTGAGATGGTGTTGTGTTGATAATGAGGTTTTTTCTGTAGTGCATCTGGGGTAGTGTTGTGCTGATGGTGACTTGTTGCTGCACTGGTGGTGGTGGTGCACTGATGAGGAGGTGTTACTGTGTTGATGCTAAAATTGTTACGTGGTGATAAGATGCTTAGGTGGTGCTGTGCTGGTGCTTTGGTGGTGCTGTGTGATGCAGAGGTGCTGCTTTGTGATGCTGTTGTGGTGCTGAGTGATGCAGTGGTGGTACTGAGTGATACTTTGTTGGTGCTGTGTTTGTGTTTAAGTGGTGCCTAGTAATGTAATTCTGGTGCTGCGCTGATGCTGAGGTGATGCTGCACTGGTGTTGATGTGATGCTGTGTTAATGCTGAAATGGTGCTGCATTAGGGATTATTTGCTGCTGAGGTGGGGCTGCGCTGGTTCTGAGTTGGTGCTATGCTAATTCCATGGTAGGGTGAGTTGGTGCCTCATTGCTGCTTTGCTGATGCTGGGCTGGTGCTGAACTGAGGTGATGGTGTGCTTGTGGAAGGTGGAAGATGGTGCTTGTTGGTGCCAAGTGATACTGAGGTGGTGCCTAGTGATATTGAGGTGGGTTTGTGTGATGCTGAAGTGGTGCTGATTGATGGTAAGGTGGTGTTGAGTGATGCTGAGGTGGGGTTGAGTGATGCTGGGGTGGTGCTGACTGATGCTTGGTGATGCTGAGTGATGCTGAGGTGGTGCTGAGTAATGTTTTGGTGATATTTATGTGATGCTGTGCTGGTGATGCATTTGTGCTGAGTTGCGGCTGAGGTGGTGTTCTGTTGATGCTGTGGTGGGGCTATGCTGGTGCTGAGTTGGTGCTGAGTTGGTGCTGCATTGATGCAGTGGTAGTTCTGTTTTGAAGGGGTGGTGTAGATTGATGATTAGGTAACGCTGTACTGGTGGTTAGGTGGTGCTGAGTGATGCTGTGGTAGCACTGAGTGATGCTTTGCTGGTGCTGTTCCCATGCTAAGGTGGTGGTGCTGCACTGATGCTGAGGTAGTGTGGTGGTGCTGCAGTGGTGCAGAGGTAGTGTTGAGGTAGTGTTTTGGTGCTGAGGTAGTCTGCGCTGGTGCCATGGTCTGAGGTGGTGCTGCACTTAGACTGAGTGATGCTGAGGTTGGTGTTGTGGGAGTGCAGATGCGTGCAGTGGTTTTGTATAGATGACTGGCTTTAGGCAACTCTTCTTATAAAAAACTGTGCCTATGCAAAACGTGCTTTTCTTCTATGATATACTTTTATAAGCTTAACAGAAAAGTGAATTTAATAAAAAAAAGTCCTTCACATAATTGGAATGTACCAGGTAAAGTGTTTTGTTTTAAGTCTGAAATATTTTTTACTTTGGAGCACTCCCCACATACTTAAAAACGCATTTGCTCCCTTTTATTGTTATTTGGCATTACAGATACGCTGCTCTCTTATTTTGCACTATGAAAAGGGAAAGTGTGAAACCCAGCAAATGGCAGATACAGTCAATTGGTTGCGCAGAGGTGTGAAAGGAAGCACGCACCATAGAGCAGAAAATACATGAATGTTAAAAGGTAAATTTTCAAGCTGTGTACTGTGCAATGGGGGGAAAGGAAGCACGCACCACAGCTGTTCACTGTGCAGAGATGTGAAAGGTAGCACGCACCACAGCTGCGCCGAAGCATTATTTAGCAGCCGGTGCCAGCAAGCACCCACAAAAAGCAAGTGCTAATAATTAAGTACCAATGTGCGCACTGGCACACACCAGCTCAAATTACGCCCCCAGCAAGGACTTGCTTTACGCCCCATGGATCGAGCAAGTCAGAAATGCAATATGGGGAAAGGAAGCACGCACCACAGCTGTGCAGAGGTATACAAAGAAGCGCGCACCACGGTGCTGAAAAAACGTGTATGTTAAAAGGTGTAGTCAATCTATAAGCTGTGTACTGTGCAATGGGGGGAATGGACGCACGCACCACAGCTGTACACTATGCAGAGATGTGAAAGGAGACTCAGTCGTGTACGCATAGGCTATGCTGATACATCCCCACGTTTGGGCACTCCAAGTGAAACAAACAGTTTTCAAAAAGTTGTAGTTCCAACGAATTTATTCTTAGTTCAATAAAGTTTGTAATTCAAATAGGGTGTGATATTCCATTCATATCAAAACAGTCCTTAGATTTGTAGGTTTTAAATGAGGAACGAGCGAGTTAAATACTCCAATGCATTTCGGGCATAGCCCTTTTTCAAGGAGTTCTATAAAGAAGAAGAAATGAAGAGGGTGTGAGATGATGAAACGGAAAAAATGCAACGAAAAAACGGGTAGTGGTAAGTGGTTTACAGAGTCTAAGGGTGAGTGAACCGTGGGGTGTCAAGGGATGGCTAATAGTGGAGTTAACATGCCGGTCTCCATGTGAACCAGAACGAGGTGTGGTGAAATTATAAATGGTGCCTTCACCAAGAAATGCGTAAAACTTAACAAGTGCGTGAACCTTAAAAAATGCGTGAACCTTAAAAAAACATGGGCTTAACGCTTAAAGGTAATGCGAATTTACAGATCTGGTGTGAAAACTTACTTCAGAGTCCTCTGTAACGCGTCGCGTCACAGAACGAGTTCAATGGCATTCAGGAGAACGCTGCCGAGTGAGTGCCGGCGGTATGGTCTGTTAAGGACGGGGTAGTAAACATTAAAGAAGGATACGAAGGTGGTTGGACTACTGGGCGGTGAGCGCCATGTTGGAGTGGTGTATGTGACTACGTATTTCCTGAATGGGAACATGTATGAAAAGATGAAAAAAGGTGAATGGTAAAAAAGGTGACCCAGGGAGAACGTAAAGGGTGATGAGTGAAAAGGTAAAAAGAGCAAAACGTGTTAAAAGTAATAGGAACTGTGTGAAACACAATGATAATAATAATGATAATAAGCAACACTACTAATGATAATAAAACCAGTGCGCAAGTATGAGAACAATGTGGCATGAAATACAGTGCAATTACAAGTAACAGCTATATTCAAGACGGTCATTAAGGCCGAACGGTTTGTAGGTCTGCAGACGGTATATCCATTCCAATTCTCTTTTGAGGAGTTGTTTGTTGTTGTCAACTCCTTCTCTTTTGTTAACAGTCTCTAGGATGATGAACTGTAGCTGTGCGATGGAATGACGAGCTTCTGAAAAGTGTTGTGCAATGTTAGACTTCACATTAATGAGACGAATATTTGATTTGTGCTCATTCAGTCTAATTTTCATTTTTCTTTCGGTTTTACCCACATATAATTTACCACATGGGCATTTAAGGGCATAGATGAGGTTGTTCGAGTCACAAGTGGCATTCACGTGAAGTTTAATGTTATGGCCTTTCATTGGATGGCAGATGGAATTGCCCTTAATAACGGAGTTGCAATGGCTGCAATTGAAGCATGGTTGTGTTCCTTTATATCGCACGGTAGGACTGCTTGAGCTAGACAAAATTTCCTTAATGTTTTTGCATCTGGTGTGTGCAAACAAGGGTGGCAGTTGGAACATGTTCTCAAAATCTGGTTCGATTTGAAGAATCGGCCAGTGTTTCATGATTATTTTCTTGTAAATCTGACTTGCTGTGGAATATTTGGAGACCAGGACTATCCGTTGTTGTTCCTTGGGTGGTTTCTTCTTCAGTGAATCTTCTCTAGAGATAAGTGCCACACGTGTTTGTGCCTCAGTTAAAACGTTGGTGGGATACTTTCTATCGGAGAATCGTTGTTTCATCTCATCCATGCGTTGATTCATGGTGGTTTCATCTGAAACGATGCGTTTTACCCTTAGAAGTTGAGAAAAAGGCAAATGCTTCTTTAAGGATTCGTGATGATGGCTGTGATAGTGTAAAGAGTTGTTGCGATCTGTACGCTTTCTGTAAAGATCAGTCGTGAACCCGTTGGGTGTGATTTTAATGAGAACGTCCAGAAATGCAATTTCAGACTCGTTGATTTGCCATGTGAGCTGAATTCGATCATCCTTGGAATTGAGCTGTTGAAGAAATAGTTCCAATGATTCTTTGGTGTCAGACCAGATGAAAAACAGGTCGTCAATATACCTGACGTACATTTTTATCTTGGTGAGTTGATTGGGATCACTGTATATGTGTCTTCTTTCAAAGTTCTCCATGTATAGGTTAGCGTATGACGGGGCAGCGCAATTTCCCATCGCCATTCCTGAAAGCTGCAAAAACCACTCATCGTTGACCTGGAAGTAACTGTGATATAAAGTAAACCCCATTAGTTCCAGTAGTTAAATTTGCATGTTGGCATCAATGTCACTATTGAGTAAAGCGGCTTCAAAGGCTTCTATCCCACCCTCATGGGGGATGGATGTATATAGGGAAGCGACGTCGGCAGTACACAAAAGGTAAGAATGTTGATCCACTATTTGAATTGCAGCCAATTTGGTTAAGAATTCAGTGGTGTCCCTGATATAGCTGGGAGCTCTGGTAACAATAGGTTGCACGTATCGGTCAATAAATTTGCCTGTTGATTCGTGTATTGAGCCTTTCGTTGACACGATAGGCCGAAATGGAGGGTTGTTGAGGTCTTTGTGTATCTTAGGACACATGTGGATGCTAGGGCTCCTCGGATATTGAGGTAACAGGTAATTCTTAGTACGTTCTTGAATCACACCATCACGAAATGCTCTCATGACGATGTCTTGAAGTGTGTTATGAAATTCCCTGGTGGGATTCCCTTCTAATTGTAGGTACAAGCTAGTGTCGCGTATATGTTCTTCTAGCCGGTTGGTGTACATGGCAGTGTCTAAGATCACGAGGGCTCCTCCCTTGTCGGCTTTAATACACCTGATTGTATTATTGTTTGCCAATGATTTCAGGACATCACGATCTTTGGTGGTAAGGTTTTGACGTGAACTCTGTTTCTGGAAATTGATCTTTAGTAGGTCCTTGCGAACCAATGTTTCAAACAAATCAATGGATTTGTGACTCACTGGAGCCAAGAAGGTACTGGACGGTCTCAGACCTTTGAGTTCATCTGGCTTGTTGATGCTAGTAGGGGGTGAAATTTTATCGAAAAAATGACGTAACCTCAACTTTCTGGTGAACTTGAAGGTGCTCACTTCGAGTTCTAATAAATTAGTGTGAGCCGTGGGTGTGAACGATGTGCCCTTTTCTAGTACTCTCATTTGTTGTGGAGTGATCGTTGTGCCGGAAATGTTAATAACTAAATGTTCTTTTTTGGTTTGGGATCTTTGGTGATGGTTTTGCTCCGGGTGGTCGGAGCGGAAGGTTCTTTTTCTTTTGTACTGGCTCCTCCTGAGTCTTCGGCGTTGTCGGTGCCTTCCTCTAAAAAATGAACCGTAGAAGATGTAGATGTACTTGCGGTTTCATGAATGGATCTTGAGGATGCATTAGTGCGAGGTGGGCGAGTGGACGTATCACTACCAGAAGATGATGTATCGGTTTGTGTATTGGTTGGTCGGTTACGCCGACGCTGGGCATATATATCTGCCCATGAATAAACCTCGTCTAACTTGTAGTCAAGCGTATCCCTGCGGAATTTCCTGACTTTGCGTTCTGTGATTTCTTTCTGGTGTTTGTCTAAGGTGATTTTTAAGTCTTCCAACGTGGTAGTGAGTTCCTCGGGAGTGAGCATTTCTTTGAGGTCTTTATCAATTTCTTTTATTTCTGATTCCAATTCTTTGAGTATATCGGAGAGCTCTTCAACAATTAACAAAATGAGATCCAGGCTACATTTGTTCAGTATTCTTTCCCATTTTTCCTTAAAGGATTTGGAGTTCTTGCATAGAGAGGGTTTTAGAGCGATACGCAAACCGCGAGGGATTCTGAGTGCCCTGTGATATTTCAATAGAGTGCTCGCATGGAGCTTTTGGTTGATATGTCGCTTGGAGAGATATAAAAGTTGTCTGATACATTGTTCTCGGTTGCGGCTGGTGGAGGTAGGAGTGAGGTCTTCTTCAATTAGAGAATAGATGCGTTGACGTTCCTCTTCGTCATACGCTAGGGTTTGTGCTCGTGCTTCAGTGCTTCTGCTGATGTCTTCGAATTGCATAATGAGGCGTGCTGATCACTCGTGGCGGAAGGAATAGATAATCGATGTGGTGATGAGTGATGCACTGCAAGTGTATACGGGTAGAGAGTAGGCTTAACAGTTAGTGGGTGCGCCGGTGGGTAGTGTTTCCGTCAGAACACAAAGTAGAATGAGACTCAGTCGTGTACGCATAGGCTATGCTGATACATCCCCACGTTTGGGCACTCCAAGTGAAACAAACAGTTTTCAAAAAGTTGTAGTTCCAACGAATTTATTCTTAGTTCAATAAAGTTTGTAATTCAAATAGGGTGTGATATTCCATTCATATCAAAACAGTCCTTAGATTTGTAGGTTTTAAATGAGGAACGAGCGAGTTAAATACTCCAATGCATTTCGGGCATAGCCCTTTTTCAAGGAGTTCTATAAAGAAGAAGAAATGAAGAGGGTGTGAGATGATGAAACGGAAAAAATGCAACGAAAAAACGGGTAGTGGTAAGTGGTTTACAGAGTCTAAGGGTGAGTGAACCGTGGGGTGTCAAGGGATGGCTAATAGTGGAGTTAACATGCCGGTCTCCATGTGAACCAGAACGAGGTGTGGTGAAATTATAAATGGTGCCTTCACCAAGAAATGTGAAAGGAAGCACGCAGCACAGCTGTACACTGTTCAGAGATGTGAAAGGATGCACGCACCACAGCTGTACACTGTGCAGAGATGTGAAAAATAGCACGCACCACAGCTGTACACTGTGCAGAGATGTGAAAGATAGCAGGCACCACAGCTGTAGACTATGCAGAGATGTGAAAGGTAGTAGCACGCACCACAGCTGTACACTGTGCAGAGATGTGAAAGATAGCACGCACCACAGCTGTACACTGTGCAGAGATGTGAAACACAGCACGCACCACAGCTGTACACTGTGAGATGTGAAAGGTAGCACACACCACAGCTGTACACTCTGCAGGGATGTGAAAGATAGCACGCATCACAGCTGTACACTCTGCAGAGCTGTGAAAGATAGCATGCACCACAGCTGTACACTGTGAGATGTGAAAGGTAGCATGCACCACAGCTGTACGCTGTGCAGAGATGTGAAAGATAGCACGCGCCACAGCTGTACACTGTGCAGAGATGTGAAAGAAAGCACGCACCACAGCTGTACACTATGCAGAGATGTGAAAGGTAGCACGCACCACAGCTGTACACTGTGCAGAGATGTGAAAGATAGCACGCACCACAGCTGTACACTGTGCAGAGATGTGAAAGATAGCACGTACCACAGCTGTACACTATGCAGAGATGTGAAAGATAGCCCGCACCACAGCTGTACACTGTGCAGAGATGTGAAAGACAGCACGCACCACAGCTGTACACTGTGAGATGTGAAAGGTAGCACGCACCACAGCTGTACGCTGTACAGAGATGTGAAAGATAGCACGCACCACAGCTGTACACTGTGCAGAGATGTGAAAGATAGCACACATCACAGCTGTACACTGTGCAGAGATGTGAAAGATAGCACCCACCACAGCTGTACACTATGCAGAGATGTGAAAGGTAGCACGCACCACAGCTGTACACTGTGCAGAGATGTGAAAGATAGCACGCACCACAGCTGTACACTGTGCAGAGATGTGAAAGATAGCACGCACCACAGCTGTACACTATGAAGAGATGTGAAAGATAGCACGCACCACGGCTGTATACTGTGCAGAAATGTTCAAGTTCAAGCATTTATATAGCGCACTACTCACCCAGAGGGTCTCAAGGCGTTGGGGAGGGGGTTAATTATTTATCGAATAGCCATGTTTTAAGTTCTTTTCTGAAGGAGATGTGGTTCTGTGTAAGGCGGAGGTGAGTGGGGAGTGAGTTCCAGGTCTTGGCCGCCAAGTAGGAGAAGGATCTGCCTCCCATGGTGGATCTTTGGATACGCGGTACTGCGGCGAGGGCTTGATTGGCGGACCTTAGTTGGCGGGGGGGAGTGTAGAAGGACAGTCGGGTGTTGAGGCATTCGGGTCCTAGTTTGTAGAGGGCCTTGTGTGCGTGGGTGAGGAGACGGAACGTAATTCTCTTTTTGACGGGGAGCCAGTGGAGGTCTTTCAGGTAGCCGGTAAAGTGATCTTGTCGAGGGATGTCCAAAATGAGTCTCGCTGATGCGTTTTGGATGCGTTGGAGTTTTTTCTGTAATTTGGCTGTGATTCCAGCGTATAGGGAGTTTCCGTAGTCCAGTCGACTCGTGACCAGAGCGTGGGTGACAGTTTTTCTTGTCTCGGAGGGGATCCAACTGAAGATTTTTTTGAGCATACGAAGTATGTTGAAGCAGGAGGATGAGACGGCGTTGACTTGTCTGGTCATCGAGAGTGAGGAGTCGAGATGTGAAAGGTAGCCCGCACCACAGATAAACAAAGGCATTATTTAGCAGGGTGCCAGCAATTAATTAGGCTCTATACCTTTCATCATTGCTGTTGCATTCTATTGATTGGTCATGAATGCAAAGGTCACTAAAGCTAAACCTTAACGAATTTGTAAAACAGTAACTCAATTTTGACAGGAGCATTGTGGTTGTAATTATCAGCGAGTGGTTGCAATCATATGTTTGTGAACACTGCTTGAGTTACTGCTCCATAAAAATGGTTTTGTGTTCTTTGTTTCAGGACAAGACAAATAGTTGATACCATATAGTTATTTCATATAGTGTATAGGGTGCGTAGCTCATCTCTACACTATTTATTGTGCGTTGTACACAGTCTACCATTTGAGTTCCCATTTATACTGTAAGCATAATATTTTGTGTTTGAGTTATTTTTAAAGTTTTTGATACAACTTTAGCTGGACAATTACCTCTTTTTGCAAATGTAATAATTGTGTTGCCAATCAAACTTCAACGAAATGTATTGTTCTGCTTCTAAGCAATTACAATATAATTATAATGCAACACAGTAGTCAATCATTAAAATCAATCAATCAATCAAAAGTCTTTATTTCGGTTTTACAGTACCATAAAAGAAAGAAGCACATAGATCTTGCATGGCAATAATCAGAATAAATGGCACTGTAGATTAAAATACTTCCTATACAGGCTTTTGATAATTTAAAGGAAGATACAAATTAGGATAAAAAGCTTATCACAAAGATACAGTATGTACATAGTGCAAATATAAGCATATTTAAATATTTAAAAGATGCGTCCCCTCATCAAAATTAAAATAGCAGTGAGCAAATATTTGAAACATACAAAATGATGCTATTAAAAAAAAATGATTATGATTTCTCTCAACTCCTAAAATGGACATGTTTACCAGAGCTTGAATTGCTGAGCTCTTCCTTTAGACTTATAATAAATAATAGGTCATTTATATATTATAAATTTCAAGGCACGATGCAATTAGACCTTATTCTCCGTGCAGTCCAAAGACACTTGGCAGCTGCAAATGGGACTTTCTTTTTTCCATAGCGCGGTAAAACTAACGCTGCGTCAACCTTCCTGATGTCATATCTAATGAGTTCTGGTTTCAACCATTATCTTCTCAGAGCTGCTGACCAGGAGCAGCTCAGGAAACAAATGTGATATTATATCTCATGATGAGCTCTCACATTGACAGGCAGTTTCGGGTTAAGAATGTCAATCTTGGGTTTGCGCGCGGGGGGGTGCAGTTAAGTGATAATTGTGTTGTACTGTACTTAGACTCAGGTGTCACCACCTCCCTTGAGCTATGCAATGACTGCTTATGTGCTTCTACACAGAGGCAAGCGAGATTTATTGAGGACAATTTTATTTTGCGGACCAAGTACCTTGGGGAATATCAACAAGGGGCCGCGATACAATTATCGCCGCTTTAGCTTCAGTTTTTGGGCAAAAAGCGGCAATAATTGTATCGCACTATCAGCATGGACACGCTATCGCGTGTTTCCATGCCTCTGTGTGCCCTTTCTCTTAACACCCAGCTTTGCATCTCTAATGAGATGCAAAGTGGGCGTTCCTCATTAAATAGCGTCAGAAATGTCGCTAACAGACATTTCTCCTATCAGCTAACCTGCGTAGCGATAAGAAATGTAGCGCTAAAAGCGCTTGTCGCCCCTTTCCTTACGCCTGCTTTCTTTTTTTACTTCGCGATGATAGCCTATGTGAGGTGGATTGTGCGGATGAATCCACCCTGCCCTATCATCAACGGATCGCCTATCGATGTGCGATTATTGCTGGATTTCCAGCGATAGTTGCACTTTTTGCAACTATCGCTGGATTATATATCGCTTTGGAGATAAGTGTTGCTGATAGCACGCTATCTCTACAATATAATCCAGTGATAGACGGCGATAATTATCCTCGCACTAAGCACGCCTAGCGATTTTTATCGCCGGCTGTTGCTGATATGCCACGTAGTGTCCTGGGAAGGGTGCAACTTCTGAGTTTTGGAGTGCTTGGTGGTTCCTGTGGCTCCTGCTCTTGGGGTAAAAGCCTGCCAGAATTGTTGACCCGGGAGGACCTGAAAGACATTTAAACTGATAGTGTGAGAAAATCTTGAGTTTTTTATTTATTTTTTTCTGAGTTTTTTATAGCGCCAACTTGACCAGAAGGTATCGGTATCAGAGTTCCTTACACGAGCACCAGTTGCGTTACATGAGGACACATTCTTTTTTTTAGGCACGAAGAGATTAAGTGATTTGCCCAGAATCACAGGATGTTGTGCGGTCTTGCCGAGACTCGAACCTGGTTCCTCAGATTTGAGGTCGACCACCCTAGCCATTAGGCCATCTCCTCTCCCGAGTTAGTGAGCATGCAGAGTATACTAGAGAACTCTATAGAATTTACCATCAAAAATAATAATATTCACTTTCAGTGGCTGGTGTGTGCCTGGGTGTCATACTATCTAAACACTGACGTTTTAGATCATTGTTTTACTTGGCCCTTTTTGCAGAGTCATCCCCAGACTTTTTGCTTTCACTGTCCTGTTTTCTGAACCTCATTTTTGTTTGGTTTTAGGACTCTGCTCATTTTACTACTGCTGACCAGGGATAAAGTGCTTGTGCTATTTCCCTTAAACATGGTGAAATTGGCTTACCCCCACTTGGAACGTTTAATTTACTTGTAAGTCACCAGTAAAGCGGTACTACATAACCCTGAGCCTGTAAATTAAATGCAACTAGTGGGCCTGCACAACTGATTGTGTCACCCACTTAAGTAGCCTTTTAAACATGTCTCAGGCCTGCCATTGTAGCATGTTTGTGTGGTTTAAAACTGCCATTTTGACCTGCCAAAATAAACCTTTGCCTGGTCTAAACCTTTCTTTTTAATACACATACTTCACCCCTAGGTTAGACTAAACAGTCCCGTCAGCAGGGTGCCATGTATCTAGAAAGATGGACATGCACTTTCAAGTCTTACATGTCCTGGTAGCGAAAAAACTCTTAAACTCATTTTTCACTACTGCAAGGCCGACCTCTAATAACATAACACTGAGTTAACTTATTACATTCGATAAAGGATAACTTTCAATTGGGAGCAGGTGGGAATGTTGAACGTGGTGCCTAAAGAATTGAAATGTAATGGTAAAATTGGATTTTATGTCACAATTCTGAAAATGGCACTTTTAGAAAGTGAACCCAATAAGATGGATAGAGCACTGAAAGTTTTCAGACACTCACCCCCAATCACTATTAGATCTAGGTTGAATCCATCATTGTTCTTTTGCTCACTTCATCTACCCAGTTCAGACCCAGCCATAGGCAAATCAGTCTTGACCCTGTTCCTCATGGGAACATTCCAGCCGAGCTGACAAGCCAGGTCTTCCCTGGACCAGAAACAAGCATCCTGGGACCGGTTTCGGGGTAACACTAGTCATCAGCCAAGCTAGCTTGAATCCAGTGGTAAAGTGAACTAGGGGCCCACGTCTGGGCATACCCTACCAACTTCAGCCGAACAAAGCAAACACAATAAGATGATGGACAGAGCATCAAAACTTTGCAGACACTCAACCCCAGTCACTATTAGCTCTGGGTAGAATCCATCATCCTTCTTTTGCTCACTTCACCACCCCAGTTCCGACTCTGCCACATGCAAATCAGTCTTGACCCTGTTGTTCATGGGAACAGTCCAACCCGAACTGCCAAGCCAGGTCTTCCCTGGACCGGAATCAAGCATCCTGGTGCGGGTTTTGAGGTAACACACCTCATCAGCCAGGCTAGCTTGAATCCAGTGGCAAATTGGGCACGGGACCCACGTCTGGGCATAACCTGCTAACTTAGGGAAAACAGTGCAAACACAATAAGTTGATGGACAGGCCATTGAAACTTTTCAGACACTCACCCCCAATCACTATTAGATCTAGGTTAAATCCATCATCGTTCTTTTGCTCACTTCACCACCCCAGTTCAGACCCAGCCATATGCAAATCAGTCTTGGCCCTGTCCCTCATGGGAACAGTCCAGCCCGTACTGCCAAGCCAGGACTTCCCTGCACCAGGAACAAGCATCCTTGGGCTGGTTTTGGGATAAATCTCCTCATCAGCCAGGCTAGCTTGAATCCAGTGGAAAAGTGAGCAAGGGACCCAAGTCTGGGCATACCCCAAGAACGATAATGGATTTAACCCAGATCTAATAGTGACTGGGGGTGAGTGTCTGAAAAATGTCAGCACTCCATTCACCATCTCCTTATATTTGTTTGTTCGCCATAAGTTGGCATGATCTGTAGATTTTAACAAAAATATCGTTTTGTTTCCACCCCAAGGGGGCAAAAGTAACTTAAAAACATTGTGACACACGTTCACCTTTTTGCTATTTAATGCTGTATGTGAGTGTTAAACTAATACTCATAAGGCGAAATCTTTGCCCAGATAGTGTTACCATGTATAACAAGCATTGGCAAAGCTAGTCTGCCTCTCTTGTGGGGGAGCTATTGCCTTGGCTAATCGGATGGAGTTGGACAATGGGAAGGTGAGTGGTGAGGAATGGGATGGTAAAATAAAAGTGATGTGAAGCAGCCAGCGCTGGTCACATCATAGTAGTTTTTTGTCCTTATGGTAGTTGAGGGGAGGGAACTAAGCAGCAGCGACAACCAGGGGGCGGGAAGGGAACCAGCAACACAGCCAGGTGAGGGAGATGAGAAGGTAATAAGCAACACAGACAGGGTTGGGAAGGGAATAACCAACATGGGCAAGCACAGCAGTGGAAGGAAATAAAAAATAATACCTCAGTCACATCACCAGCAGCTGGAGGACCCCAAACCAGATGAAGCCGTATCACGCTTCTCAATTAAAAGGTAGCAATGAGAGTGACAGCGAAGCCTGCGAATGGTAAGCAATTGCAGACTCCATGCCTCTAACACTACATCTCTCACGAGGGAGAGCAGGCGAGACCTAAAATGCCAAAATAATACTGGCACAAAATGTGTCACAGTAGGCTGCATACTTTTCTCAGGGTCAAGTCGGATTTGCATATGGCTGGGTCCAAACTGGAATGGCACGGTGAGCAAAAAACGATGGATTTAGGATCAGATCTCTGTACTGGGGTGAATGTATGACATTGTTCTGCATTCTGTCAATCAATTGTTCTTTTTTGCATTTGTCACCCCAGGTGGGACGGGTATGCCCAGAAGTGGGTCCTGTGCTCTCCATGCCACTGGATTCAAGCTATCCTGACTGATGAGGGCTGAAAGCCCGAAACCGGTCCTAGGATGCTTGTTTCCAGTCCAGGGAGGACCTGGCCTGCCATTTCGGGCTGGACTGTTCCCATGGGGCACAGGGTCAAGACTGATTTGCATATGGCTGGGTCCAAACTGGAATGGCATGGTGAACAAAAAAACGATGGATTTAGGCCTAGATCTCTGTATTGGGGTGAATGTATGACATTGTTCTGCATTCTGTCCATCAATTATTCTTTTTACTTTTCCTAACGCATAATTTAGTCAACCCTGCTCCATAATTTGGTCCTTTCAATTCTGCATCATTCCTTTGACCGGCAGAAGCTCTGCCCTTCCTGCTGGGATATCCGGCTGAACGAAATCGCCTGGTCCGTGGCTAGAACCACACACCATATGGACTGGTCTCGGTCCATCTTATGTGTGGTTAAACTTGAACTCTGGCGACGTAGGGAAACTTCACCCGGACTTCGCGGAGGGCAGAGTCTCAGATCTTCACCCACGCCTCACACATGATGGGGCATTTAAGGATAACACTGCTCTCCTAAAGCCAGCTCTTGTTCGTGTCTGTTTCTAAGCTGTCCAGCTTGTAAATACTTTTTCTGCAGGGAAAAGTCTGAATCCATAATTCATTTGGCGCCTTAAAGAAGAAATAAACTTCAACCCTTTGATGGTGGCCTGGTAAACAGCATCGAGATTTGGATTCTGTGGGCACCGTAGAGGTCGGAGAGTCCTTCAGAAGCAAGCCAAAGTTATGATTTAAGGAGCTGGTAATGTGCGTCTGATTAAAATGAAATTATTGGGTTCCCAGGTGTGATGTATCACGCTGACATGTCCCATTACTCTCCCCCAAAGCCTTCCAGATGCAAGTGGGCAAGAGTGCGGTGTGATATTGTGGGATAACACGGCTGACACACAATTTAACATGAAGATAAACACATTGCCACAGGAAATGGCAAATAAAGAGCTATTGCTAAAGCCATAAAGATTTTTTATTTTAATATATTTGCGACGTTCGTGCACCTGTGTGCTCACAGCCGTGCACACACACACACTCACACAGCATAAAACACATCTACTTTGTGCCTGTAGCTCACAATTGGCAGCAAAAAGTTAAGGAAATGTGTGTTCCTAGGAAAGAGGAGGGGAGACCAATGGAAATGTAGTAAGCATTGGCAAAGATAGGCATGTTGACTGTTCACAATAATGGATGTTTCCATCCATTCTTTTGTCACACCTGAAGCTAGACCCAAAGGTTAGAAGAAGGGTGTAAATGGGAGGTGAACATTAAATTGCAAAAAACATCCTTCCCTTCCTCTGCACCCTGGAAATGTGGTATTATACCTGTAGACAAAACAAAAGGTACCTTTGCACATTATGAGTAGCTGTAAACAGGGCCCAGTGGCAGCTCCTCGAGGAATGCTGCGGGCGGGGGAGGGGCAGTGTGGGGGGTAGTAAACTCCAGCATACGGCTGAACTGAGTTAAGTAAATAAAGAAAGAAAGAAAACGAATTACATCGCGCGCTCTGCAACGCCAAATGACGCCACTGAAACAGGCAGACTGTCCACCAACATAAAATCGGCCAATTTATGATTAGATATGTGGATAGCTAGGGGAAACATTGTCAACAATGCGGTCACTACACCGCAATGTCGTTGTAACGACCGTGATGTAACCACGATATGCCATTACAACGCAAGTCGACTTGCGCTAGATGGCGTGCTAACATTACAAATAGTGTAGTTTACTATCCCAACACCTTCCCTACTGTTAAGCGGACTGGAGTTGGAATAGTAAATTACACTTTTCTAATGTTAGCACGCCATCTAGCTCAAGTCGATGTAAAGACTTGCATTGTAATGGCATAGCGTGGTAACATTGCAATCGTTGTAACGACCGCGATGTAACGGCACGCGTTGTAATAACTAGCGTTGTTCTGTCATAGATCCATAGCTAGGATAGGACTCCGCAGGGAATAGGGATCTTTTGGGACCTGGTGGCGCTCATGTAAACAAACCGATGTCAGGCGAAAGGGGAGGAGGAGAACCAATGAAGGACATTGGCAGTTAATGCTTTCGAAGACTCCTGGGTGTGTATGAGTGTGGGATGGTCGACTGCCTTGAAGGCAGCTGAGAGTACATCTTCACTTGTGATCCAAAGGGCCTTATCTGCCATGTGCAGGGCTACTGGAATTATGTGGCAGAAGAGGGCCAAATTATGTGGCAGGGTTGAGTAAAATATGCAGCAAGTAAAGGCAAACTATGTGGCATATTTTCTAACAGTATTACTTCTTAATTTCATCATTTTGAAACATGGTAACACTCTCTGGGGAATATATGACATTATAATGCATGCAATTACAACACATGCTTTTACAACGCAGTCTTTACATTGCAACTACCATTACATTGCATGATTTTACAACGCATGCCATTACAATGCATTTTTAAAAACTACCATTACAATGCATTCCATTACAACGCATACCATTACAATGTATACCATTACAACGTATACCATTTCAACGCATAATACTTTTAGGGCAACATTAGGGTAAGTGTTGGATAGATAGTGTAGGGGTAAAAAATTACTATTTCCACTCCAGTGAGTGCAACAGTAGGGAAAGTGCTGGATAGTGTAGGGGTAAAAATCACTATTCCCATGTACCCAAACCCATACCCACCCTAATACTAAAAAAATCTCCATTACTTACCTTATAATACGTTGTTATGGCGTGCGTTGTAATGGTATGCGCTGTAATGGCATGCATTGTAATGGCATGCGATGTAAAGGCAGTTGCCTTGTAACAGTTGCGTTGTAAATGTAGGTCGTTGTAATGGATGTTTTCCCTCTCTGGGCATTGGTTGCACCAAATTAGTACCAATTTAACATCCAAATGTAGCAATAAGCAACAGAAAGGTGTGCAGTCCATCTTTGCTAGGAGCCTTGCACCATGCGGCAACACGTTTTATTGCATTTCAAGTAACTTTTGAACCATTTAAGCTACAAAAAAAAAATTGGTGTTAAAATCTATAGATTATGCGGCAGATGATGGATTATGTGGCAAATGCAGCAAACCTATAACTATGCGTAAATTGTCACAGCTGCACAATCACATAATTTCAGTGACTCTGACCATGTGTCAGGTAGTGGTCTCCATCCTGCAGCTTGATTTGAAGCCAGACTAGTAGTTGTGGAGGAGATGGATAGCAATGCATCAATCTTGGAATTGAACGTAGACTACTGTTCCAATGATCTTGCTGGTGGATGGTAAGTGAGTAAAGTTCTGGCGATTGATGAGGTCATCAGGGTCTAGTATATGTATCTGAAGGAGGATCAGACCTGTCTTGAAAGCTTCTGGTAAGATGCCTTGAGTGAGGGAGGCATTTACAATGATGAGTCGGGGTGACCGCGCATTCCCAGAAAGAGCTTTGAAGAAGGGCGAGGGTAGGACAACGGCTTTATAGGCAGTGGCTTTGAGGGACCTGAGTATGTCGGCGAGATCCCCAAGAGATAAGACTTTGAAGGCTAGCCATTGCAGGTTTTTATGACAATGGGTGGTCATAAGAGATGAAGCTTCATGAAAAAGGCCACAACGTATTAATTGGAAATCATTTCGTAAATAGGCAATTTTTTATTATTTCTTTTGGTAATTGTATATTGTGAGGAATGGGAAAATGTGTTTTGGGGAACATACAAGAGATTTTATTGGGTGACAGGTAGTGCTAACCTTTATTTCCCAAATGAGGAAAAGCCCAGTTCAACAACTCACCTTAATTTTTTCCTGAAGTGGCTCAAGAGATGCCAAGAATATTTTGGAACAATCCACACCTCATTACAACAGTTCTTTCCTTTTTTACCTGCTCAAAAACTCAAAATGGACAAATGCATCTCTTATTCTGCATCTACATAACTAGTTTTGGTGTGTCAGTCTAATACCTGTGTCCTTTTCGTCAAGCGCTTAGAAAGAGGATGTTCCAGCAGCAAACCAGTCCCAAATTCTTTACAGACACCGCCGCGATCATCTGTAATCTTGGCAGTCTTAAGTGCAGAATCATGTCTACAGCTCAGCTTGGCCCATAGTGTGTCACACCTTTCTGGTTTTCCAATACACTG
Organism: Lissotriton helveticus; assembly: GCF_964261635.1. NCBI lineage: Eukaryota > Metazoa > Chordata > Amphibia > Caudata > Salamandridae > Lissotriton > Lissotriton helveticus. The sequence goes on from NC_136071.1 coordinate 1,165,876,646, forward strand.
TGAGGAGCATTCTTCACACTTTGGCGGTAGATAGTGTGGGTCAGATCACCAAACAGGTATGCAGGGGTGGCCCCTCCGTTGGAGCGAAGGTGCGTCAAACCTACTTATATTACCCACAAAGCCCCAGAGATGAAAAAAATGGTTATTCATTATCATTTTATTTTTCATTCCCAATCCCGAACAGAGGGTCATGATGGGGGCGGGGCCTCTGCTGAGTGGCAGCAGCGGGTAGAAGGGCGGGGCTGTCTTTTGCACTTGTCTTTTTGGCCAGTCATCTTCCGATGGCCATCCATATATGCGCACTTTAAACCTCTGAACCCAGCTATCTTGAGACAGCTGGAATGAGAGTAAGGGCAGGCCTCCATAGTACTTTGGAGCGGCAAGTGAAGCCCCTCCCTCCAATCAGGGCACTGTTCAGATGCTGCATGTGAGCAGTGCCAGGATTGGGCATGGAAAGTTTCTAGTGGCCATGCTACTGTGGACGGAAGAAGACGTCTGCACTGGAAGATGTCGTGTTCATCTCCAGGTAAGATTTTATTTATGTATCATTTTCACGCTGCCACTGCTTGTGTGCACAAGCGTTTTGAGATATTTTGTCATAGGGGTGATGTGGTCTGTTGTTGTTTATTCTGCTGTGTGGGATTTGCTGCCTTATTTCGATGTGATTTTGTTGTGTTGCACTGCAGTAGTTGTATTGAGTTCTGCTTTGACTGCTTTATTGTGGTGTGCCCTGATATGTTATGTTAAGTTCACTTGTAGCGCGCGATGCCGGAGAGGGTACAAGAGGAAATTAACAAGCAAAGAGGTGGGTCTTAAGTTTCTTTTTGAAGATGGCAGGATTCTGGATGGACCTTAAGGAAAGGGGAAGGGCGTTCCAGGCAACACTGGCCTTCACCATGAAGGAACTGCCGCCCATCCTCTGAAGCCTAAAGCGAGGCACCCGGGCAAGGCATTGGGTCGCAGAACGCAAGGCACGATCCGGGGCATAAGAAGAAAAACGCTTCTGAAGGTAGAGCGGACCAAGGCCATGGAGAGCACGGTGGGCCAACACTAAAGATTTAAACCTGACCCTGTCAGCCACAGGAAGCCAATGAAGAGATCGAAGAAGAGAAGACACGCTGTTCCATGCCGGTATACCCAAAAGCAATCTTGCAGCCGTATTCTGGATAACCTGAAGCTTTTTAAGCAGGTAGCCAGGGGAGCCAACAAAGAGAGCATTTGCGTAGTCCAGGCGGGAAAAGATAAGAGCTCATGTGACAGTTTCTCTAGCCGCTTGAGGGAGCAGCGGGAAAAAGGACCGCAAAGACTTGAGAAGACCGAAGCAACAGCCATCCAGTTTTTTAATATGGGCGGAGAAAGAAAGACTCTCATCGAACCATACTCCCAGGTTTTTTGCAGGCTGTCCCGACCCCTGGGGGAGCTGGGAGTCAGGGGGCCATAGCTGCTCACGGAAGTCAGTAGGGAACCTGCCAAACAGCAGGATTTCGGATTTTTGCTCGTTGCACTTCAACTGAGCATTGTTCAGCAATTTAAAAATGGCGGCCAGACACTTTTGAGCGGCTGCCACCGAGCTGGAGGTCTTATCCCAGGTAAACAGCAGCTGCGTGTCGTCGGCATAGGCCATCACCTTAGCCCCCAGCTCCTCAGCTAGATATAAAAGAGGTGTAACATAAATGTTAAAGAGGAGCGGGCTAAGGGAGGAACCCTGAGGGACTCCAGTGGTGACCGGCTGGGGAAAGGAGGAGAAAGGGGGGAGCCAGATCTGCTCAGCCCGTTCTTCCAAGAAGGATCTAAGCCAGCCCCACGCCACTCCTGAGACCCCAATCTCAGCCAATGTTTGTATGTTTTAAATATTTTTTCATGCTGCTTTGAGTATTATTTTCTTTTGTTCTGTTGTTTAGTTTAACTATGGCAACAGATGCTGCTACATTTCCAGCTAAAAGCAGCATGTTACTTCAACGTTCCCAGTCCAGGCAAGTCTTCACCACTGTCTCCGGTGCTAAAATGGCGCTGCTCCAGCTCTTCAACTACCTAAGATGGAATGTGTCCAAGCCAACAGTGCTCGCTTTATGCGATGCCGGCCATGCAGGTTTCCTCTGCCCCTGTCTGCTCTTACTCCCAATCAATCAATGTTGAAGAGGCTTTTATCTGAACCCTAAACTAGGAGTGTGAAAGGTTGCAAAGTTTTTTCTTTTTTTGCATCCTTTGGCCCTAAACATTTTAGGGAGACTTTGCCAATGACTATATCTTTGCCAATTCTAAGTTTTAAATTGTGACTTTTGTCACAATTTATGTTGCAAGTGAGCATACATTACAATACCTATTTTTTCTGAAGACGTACCTGGCAGAAATGAGACAGGTGCTAGTTCGGTGCTCCTTCAATTGGATAAGCCATGAGTGGAGTGGTAAGGGAATGTTTAATTGATGCAACATTCTGAGTTTCATACCTTAGAATGGGAATAACATGTGAAATATACGGTTTCCCTGGTTTTCCAAGTTTTCCAAGCCTAAAATGTACTCAATTTGCCTGCAGAATTTGCACTGGGTTTTAATAGGTGATCGTGCAGGAGAAAACTCTTAGGTTGCGCAATTTACAAAAAATCCGATCCAAATTTGGGGGCAAATCATAGGTTGCAGCTGACTTGCAACAGGGTTTTTCCTCTTCTTGTGAAGTAGACTATCATTATGCAAAGAAGAAGTCTGCATCTTTTCTCCAGTTTGGGTGGAATTGATTGCAAGCAGGGCCGGCTTTAGTGCTGTTGGCCCCCGTGTAACAATCATTTTTGGCGCCCCCACGTCCTATGACCGCCTCCTCGGATTCTTTCACTACCACCGGGCAAAAGTGCCCATCATCTCTACAATCATAAGTTATTGCTAAACACAGCGCCCCCTACACAGGTCAGCACCCCCTACATGGGGCAGCACCCGGTGCCGCCGCACCAGTTGCACTGCCCTAAAGATGGCCCTGATTGCAAGCATGTCATTTTGCATTGACAATGATCTTGCAATCTGGGGAAAACTGCACTCAAGGCGAAGTGGGGCCAGAATGGCGGCCCTCAGCTCTCCCTGCTCCAAACCCAACAGTAGCTATCAGTAGCCATCAGTTACAAAAGAATGAGGTTGTCAACACATTGCGCCCAATGAGGCCCTGCACTTTTACTGATGCTGTTACTATGGTGCATGGTCTGTCCTGGGGTGGGAACAGGACCAGGTGACAGTCCAGCACATGATCACCTGAGGAGCCCAGGATGTGTGCAACCTGCCAGAACAAGGTAAGTATTAAAACAGTGTCAAATGTTTCTGGGGTGTGTGTGTGTGGGGGTGAGTGCTAAAGGTGTTGTGCCCCCTTGCTTGAATGCTGACCCTCGTATAATGGCGATAATCCTTGGCATACGTTGTGTTTTTGCATGGCATACTTGTGTCCTCCCACAGGAAAATGATAGCCCTGGAATATTTCAGGCAATTCTTGTAATATAGTGGCCGCTCAAGGCATAATTGTGCCCACCAGTGGAAACGTTGCCAGCCGTCGCATAATGATGACAATTCTTGGCATATTGTGGGCATGTAAATGTACAGGAATTTATATAGCGCAAATCACCAAGCGGTTTCTAAGCGCTTGCTTAGGGAACCCGTCCTGGTATTCCCCTGTGAGATAACCCCGGCAGGGTATCCGCAAGGTGAAAGCCAGGCATCCCGCCGCGAGGGGCCGTTGTGGAGATTAAGCAAGCTATTGCCCAGAGTCGCAGAGTGTGAACCCGTGAATCGAGTAGGCACCGGAGCGAGAATTGTCGAGTCCATGGACATTTTAGAACTCAAGACCCCGCCAAGCCGGGAATTGAACCCTGGTCCCGGGCTGACCTCTGCTTCCAGGTCTGCCTCCTCTAACCAGTGAGCCACACTTCTATACTGCATCCACTTATCCATGGCATGCTGGGGTGCACCCATAGTAAACTGCTGGCAGACGCATAATAATAATCCACATATGTAAAGCGCACATCACCCGTAAGGGTCTCTAAGCGCTGGGGGCCTTCGGGAAGATTAAGCAAGCTATTGCCCAGAGTCACATGGTGCTGGGCTAATCTGCCACTGGTGCCACGGATCGAACCGTGATCCCCAGATTCCGGAGTCAGCCGCCCTAGCCGCAGCGCCACACCTCTTCCCCTTCCCATGCATCAAGGTGGTAATACTTGGCATACAGAGGGCATCCATGAAATGCTGGTGCACACTCCTGGTAAAATTTAGCCCCTGGCACAATGGTGGTAATCATTCCCATGTTGTATGCATCAGGGGTATGACGGTGCAACCCTTCTGTGTTCAGTCTGGTTTCTTGGTTCCCTGATCTCTCCTTGTGCTAGGCATTAGGCTGTAACAGACCAGGGCTCTGGTAGGTCGGAAGCTTCTTTGTATCAATCTTCAGAAGCCTTGATTATGCTTTCAGTGATGAACACCAGCCTCTTAAAGACTGATTTTATCCAATGGAAAAGCCAGTCGTAATGCTTTTGTCGCCGTTGCTGATTTCACCATCATGAGTCTTATCAGGGGCGGCTGATACGGGACAGTGGTAGTGGGGCGGGTGGGAGAGTGTTTAAAAAAGAAGAAAATTCCACTTACCTAGCTGCTGCCTCTCCTCCGTTCTTCTGTCGAAGACACAGTACCGGGAAGCACACAGGCTCCCAGACTCCCCCAGCCAATCACAACGCTGCTAATAGCAGCACCGTGATTGGTCTGAGCACCGTGGTTCGGTGCTCGGTGAGGGACTGAGAGCCTGTGCATGTTCTCCACTCAGGCTGTGCATTACAGCTAAGTGCGTATGACTGTTTGGCCGGCCAAACTGTCATGCGCACTTAAGTGCACATACCACTCATCCCCCTGCTGGCTGACGGCCTGGCCCGCCCGCTCCACACCTTTAACAAAACAAAACTGGGCCAGGACCGGAAAAATAAAATGATAACATGTTATTATCATTTTATTTTTCCTGTGGGGCGACGCTTCTCCGCCTTAGCGAAGGAGCCACCGCTGAATCTTCTGTCAATAATCTAGAGCGGTGGTGAGTTGGAATGGGAGGTATCGTACCCTTTCCTAAAAGAGGCTCCGATTCCTTTACAAGAAGAAGGCAAGCATATAGGGGGAGATTTACAAGGACTGGCGCATCCCTGCATATCAACGGGGATGCGGCAGTAAAGAAGCGACATGCAATTCTACCCTTTGGCCACCACGGATGTGCCGCATTTACAATGCGGCGCACCTGGGCTCAGGGATAGACAGATGCGTTTCGCATCTGATGGCGTAAGGGCAGCACATTGCTGAAGTCGTGTCGCAAGCGCGACGCAACTCCAGCAATGCTCAGGGGCGCCCTATGCCTAACATACTGCATCACTCCTTACGCCTGCTTCAAGCAGGCGCTGGGTTTTGATGCAGCATGGACGTAAAAGTGACTCATTGAAATCTTGTAGATTTCACTGCGTCACTTTTACTGGGCTTCTTTACGACGGAACGTCCTCCCTGCATACATTAAACCTGACGCAGGTTTAATGTGGCGCAGGGATTTACAACTTGATGCATCTCCCTAGATGCGTCACGTAGTTAATAGGTCACAACGTGGCGCATGGTGTACGCTGCAGCTGCGTCACAGAAGTGACACGCACCAGCGGTGTAAATGTGTCGCAAGGGGCTTGCAAATCTGCCCCATTGCGCTTAGTGCAAGATCCTAGCACGGACATCCTTCGAACGAATAACATTTGAATTTTGCTCTTACACATCAGCATACAATGGAGCATAAAACACTCAAACAACATTTGCAGCTGTTACACGTGCAATATTTCCATTTTTTTATTACAATTTATGATGGTAATTATCCCTAGTTAAAAGCGTATGTTAAATGAGAGCGGAAGCATCATTTGCACACAGCTTTATATTGGTTCTAGTGAAAAAGCTGATGTAAGTACTGATTGCACCCATTTTCGTACTATAGCCAAAGTCTAAATGACCCTGAAAGTGCGAAAGAAAATGGTGTACCTTGCATTGCTTTTGCAGTTATAACCTTTTTGCCTAATTATTGCTCCATCAAACTAAATATCTGACAATAAACGGCTTATTACCAAGGGTATACATGTGTACATTAGCTTGTGTCTATGTATTACTACACATGTGTATAAGGTGTAAGTTAGTCTACACACTTTAGCTATTCACCATTTCTGACTGTAGCTATACTCACAAGTGTAGAATTGCATGTATCCACGTGTCTCCACCCCCATGGAGCCTTCTACAATAGGATTTACTACTGAGGGGCCAATTCTGATCTGGGTCGGAGAGCTCTCCGACCGAGCCAGATCCGGAGTGTTTTCCGACCAGGCCGGAGTCCTACAGTTCGACCGAGTGGGTAGGATGTGGCCGCATGCTGCCGGACTCGGTTCGGTCGGACTCCCATTAAAGTCAATGGGAGGCGGTCGTACGACGCGTACATGGGCTCCCATTGACAGAATTGGTACGTCTCACACAAGGGCGCCCCCTACAGTGGGTACACGTCAGTGCCATCCATACCGTACATGCCTGTGTTGGGGAGACCCTTGGGTCTTCCCCTGTGTCCGAGTCGTAAGGCCGCGGGTGACAGGGGGTCCTCCAAAGACAACTTCTTGAACGTTTTGCGAGCCGGAAACTTCGGCTCGCACCGGCTGTCCGACGCTTGCATCGTACTTGCTCGGTCGTAAATCGCATCCATTGCACGGCACGTTTTACTTACAGACGAGACGTACAGAGTGGTACGGACCTGGAAACGACTCGGTCGGTGAATTTCACGTAGCTCGCATCGTACTTGCTCGCTCGTACAGCTGTACGAGTCGGGCGGAAACCACGCGTACGGCTCGTACTTTTTCTGGCCAGATCGCGTTCGGTGTCCTTCTGAGCGAGATCGGAATTGGCCCCTAATTGTTCACAGGTAGTTGGTGATTCCTGCCACCATGACGCGGAACTTCCTACAGGAAAGCTTAGGGAAAATATAACATTTTATAAATCTTTTAATAGCACATTACAATATTTTAAGACAAATACAACTGTAAAATAATTCAGATATATTTATTATTAATCTTGTACTAATGAAATTAAACCCAAAAACACTTTCTCATTAATTACATATAAAACAAATAATAGCTAATTGAAAATATTTTAATCTAATTTATAAATAATATTTCTTCAAAAAACAGTTTAAAAAATAATTGGCATCCACAGTAGCATTTTTACAATTTGTTTCACATTATGCATTGAATTCATTTGAAATATTTATATTTCTTATCAAATGTTCAAAAGTTTAATTCATTTTTTTATTATAAATTAAATGAATTGTTACATTTGGAAATAATGAAATCATTATGTAAGAATTATTTATATATTGTTTAACAATACACTATATATATAAAGCTATACATGCATATCAATATATACACACACATATGCACCTCTCTCTATATATATATATGGATTTATATTAAATGTCAAAAGAATTTTATTTATTCAATATTAGTTCCTATATTTTGTTATTTTATTGCTGGGCTGTACATTTGCAACTTTGCCACTGTTTTGACGCTACAGGTCTGCAGTAGTGTTAAAAGTGTAGTCTGTGAATACTAATGGGCTTACTACTTTGAGGGTGGGTTTTTGTAGTAGCCTCTCCCTCCCTAAACACCTTCTTTATCCCCTATAGTTTTGTAGTAAATAAATATTCACTATTTTCCAGCCATTTCCCCTTCCACATTTACTAATAAACGCCATGGGCCTCAAATGATGCAGCGCGGCACCGCAAGCCATTTTGCTGCGCCAAGCTGCGTCTTTTTAAAAGCACAAGGATGCATCATATATTCAACAATATGACACACCCCTGTGCTTTCATCCTGCACTGGTTCATAATTGGCTGCCATGCACCAACGCAGGCACCCTAGCACCATTGTGCAAGGGTGCCTGTGTTGCGGGGATGATTGCTGTTGTGCAGGAAGGGACACCTTCCAGCACAAAAATAATCATTGATGGTGTTTTTCTCTTACTATGCATGCTACAGAATGCGGCATGCATAGAAAGAGAGGAAACGAGGAGAAATAAAATAATTTCCCTTATTATGCCTCCCCTGGGATTGTACAATGTATATGGCCCAGTGCTGTGAATCACTAGGACTCCAGTACGCACTACACAATTTATAGTATTCCTTTATATCATTCTGTTTATTTCAACATGTCATAATACCACAAATTTATTGCATTTCCACAATATTCATCATCAATATCATTTGTAAATCAATGAAATGTTTATAACAATAGCGTAAAATAATGCCTAACGCAACAGTTTTCAAAACACAGGTGACACATTCCCAGGTTTACGAAACATTGTAAATCAGGGAATGTAGCAGAATCCATGGATGTTGCATGGGAACACCCACAGCGACCCCCATGGCACGCCCCTTTCATGCAAAGGGATCCTTGAAAAGGCACCGTATTTACAAGGCTATGAAAAAACATGCACGGTGTCTTTGTATGGCCTTGTAAATATGGGCCAGCACACTGCGCCGCTGGTGCCTCCAAAAAAAGCGATGCACCGGCAGCACAAGGGGATTGTAAATAAGCCCCAAGATATACAAGAGTGGAGATTTCTGATTTGAAAAGATTGCGGAGGTGGAGATCTCCCCCAGCAGGATAGTGAATAGCTTTGTAATACGTCAAACCTGTCAGTGAAGTACAGTTGAAACTCTAATAGGCCTATCAGGTTCTGGCTGTGGGCCTTACATGAAAATATAGAGCGTAACTCCTATCTGAATGGCTCCAGACCTTTGTGTGAAGACTCTGTCCTCCAACTACAACACTAAGGCTAAGTATGATATTCATCTACACCAGCACCTTCGAACACCCAAGGAGATCTTCAAAACAAAATCAGGGAAATCAAATGTCCCCATTAACTTGCACTACAATGTGGAGTTTATTATGTGGGAGAAGGTTGACATACAAAAAGGTAGGAAGAAATCTTCAAAAATCAGGAGTATTGGCATTTTTGATGACTTGTGTAAGAAAAAAATGGGCAAATCACAAGCATGCTTGCTAATGAAACACACACTGACAAAGTCAGTCGGTCTCATCTATGCAAGGGCTATTGGGTTTACCAATGTGTTTTAGCCATGTTATACACCAGCATGGCTGTTGTTTAGCATGGTTAAACGTTAGTGGCTTAGAGTGGCATGGAGCTTCTTAGAGTGGTATCGCAAAGAGTGGAGAAGAGTGTCATTGAGTGGAGTGGCATAGAGTGTCACGTATTGGAGTGGCATAGAGTGGAGTGCTGTAGAGGCGTATAGTGGAGTGGCGTAGAGTAGAGTAGACTGGTGTAGAGTGCATTGGCATAGAGTATTGCAGAGTATATGGGTATAGAGTGCAGTGGCATAGAGTGCAACATTAAAGATTACAACTACATACAATGCAGCGCTGTAGAATACAGTGGCTCAGATTAAAGTGTTGCAGAGTTGAATGGCATAGAGTAGAGTGACAGAGTAGAGTGGCATTGAGTAGAGTGGTGCAGAGTAGAATATAGTGCTGTAGATTGCAGTGGCACAGAGTGCAGTGCAGAGTGCAGTGTTGTGTAGAGGAGTGATGAAGAGTAGGGTGACGTAGAGTGCATTAGCATAGACAGCAGTAGCGCAGAGTAGAGTGGCGTAGGGTTGAGTGGTGTATAGTGGCATAGAGTGCAGTGGCATAGAGTAGTGGAGTTGGATAGAGGTTATTATCATAGAGATCAGTGGCATAGAGTAGGGTGGCGTAGAGGCAGTGGTGTTGAGTACAGTTCAACGCCGTCTCCTCCTCCTGCTTAAACACCCTCCACATGCTCTGCAGGATCTACAAGTGGATCCCCACTGAAACGAGAAGAACGGTCACCCAGGCCCTTGTCAGCAGCAGATTGGACTACGGAAACGCCCTCTACGTAGGAGCCTCGGCCAAACTCCTGAGACGTCTCCAACGCATCCAGAACGCCTCTGCACGCCTGATCCTCAACATCCCTCACTGCAGCCACATCACACCCCACCTGAGAGACCTGCACTGGCTCCCGGTCAACAAGAGGATAACCTTCAAGCTCCTCACCCACGCACACAAGGCACTCCACAACACCGGACCAGCGTACCTCAACAGACGACTCAGCTTCTACACCCCCACCCGCCAGCTCTGCTCTGCCGACCTCGCCCTCGCCACAGTCCCCCGCTTCGGAAGAGTGACCTCCGGGGGCAGATCGTTCTCCCACCTCGCCGCCAAGACCTGGAACACCCTCCCCATCCACCTACGGCAGACCCAAGACCTGCTGACCTTCAGAAAACTCCTCAAGACCTGGCTTTTCGAGCAGTAGCAGCATTCCCCACCCCAGCGCCTTGAGACCCTCACGGGTGAGTAGTGCGCTTTACAAATGATATGATTGATTGATTGATTGATTGGTGCTGAGTAGACTGCAGTGGCTTAGAGTGTAGTGGCGTAGAGTGCAGTGGCATAGAGTAGAGTGGTACAGAGTAGAGTAGAGTTCAGTGGTGTCCAGTAGAGTGGAGTAGCATTGAGTAGAGCTGATTGCTTTAGAGTGTTGCAGAGTATAGTGGCGAACAGAGCAGAGGTATGAAATTCAGTGGCATGCAATGCAGTGGTGTAGAATGCGTGGCATAGATTAGAGTGGTTCAAAGTAGAGTGGTGTAGCGTGCAGTGGTGTTGAATACAGTGAAGAAAGTGCAGTGTTGCAGAGAATAGTAGCTTAAAGTATAGTGGCTTAGAGTGCAGTGGCGTACAGTGGTGCAGAGTAGAGAGGCATTGGGTGCAGTGGAGTACAGTGGCTGCATACACATACAGTACAGTGGCAAAGAATAGCATAGTGAAGAGTGCATTAGTTCATAGTAGACTAGCATAGAGTGCACTGCTGCAGAGTAGAGTGTTGTAGAGTGCAGTGGTGTAGAGTGGCATAGAATAAATTGGAGTATAGAGGTGTGTAAAGCAGTGAGTAGGCTATAGTGATGCAGTGTAGAGTGGCGTGGCATAGAGTGGAGCAGCGTACAAAGGAGTAGAGTGGCGTAGAGTTCGTGGTTGTTGGACTTGGTCCTTATGGCAGGTTCACCCCTAGACCTTTTGCTTGTAATGGTGACCTGGTGATGGTGTTTTTTGGGTCTCTGCGCACTTTTCCCTGTGTCCCAGAGTAAAAGTGCGTGCGTGTAGTATGGCTGGCCTGCCCTCCCGTAGGAATGCATGGGGAATGTGTATGTCCATGTTAGTTCCTGATGTGTGGGGAGTGCAGGCTCGAGTTTGGTATGTGTGAACTCGTGAGAGTGAATGCTGCGCAATGGTGTATGCGGCATGTATGTGTCTAGTGGGGAAGTGCCATTCCTAGACATGGCTGTACGTGTGCTGTGAGGGTGCTGGCGTGTGATTGGCTGGAGCTGGCAGGCATGCCAGGCTCCAGGAAGTCTGGATGGGTCTGCCCGGTGGTGAGTGTGAGATTAGCATGCTGATGGCTGGGGAGGAGTGTACCTGTGTCCTGAATGAGGCTGGGTTTTCCCCTGACAATGCTGGCTCCGCCCCCCTGTGGTGCGTCTAACGACCCTAGCCCTGCCAGTGAATAGAGAGGGTGGTTGAGCCCATCAACAGTGCTCACAGACCAGCTGCGACTGGTTCTGCCCCCACCCTGCACCTACAGACAAAGGAATGTGGTGTATAAAAATGGGGCTGTGTCCCCACAGAAGTTGTTCTCTTCCAGGATCCTGCCTGAGGGGGCTGCTGCTGTTGCTGGGCCAGAGGACCGCCACTTGGACTGTCTCCCTGCCTGGAGACCCAGTGAGCTGGCTCTGGGCCCAGCCTTGCCCCCCCTACCTTGCTGAAGGACTCTGCCTGGACTTTGGAGGCCTGAACCTTCCCCTAGCGCTTGGGAGCGATTGATTTCGGCCCCCAGCGCTTAATAGCGCTTTATTTGCTACTTTTGCGCAGGAGGCGCTTTAAAAATTCATCTAGCGCTTGGGAGCGCTTTTTGGTCCTCAGCCGGTGCCCACCCGGCATTTGCGCCGTCCATTACCGATATTTTGAAGCCCCTTGGCATGTGCCCACCCTGCCAGGGACATTGCCTCCACAGCGAGTACCACCTCGCTTTATTTTAATTATCGGGAGCTCACCCCGTGTTGAAATCACCGCCGCAGCCCAGGAACCCTGCCGGGCCGCCGCGCTGCCTACGGCGACCCGGAAGTCCCGCCTCCACACCTCCAGGGCCGCGCTGCCATTGGCGGCCCCCGAGGTCTGACCCGGAAGTCAGGCAAGCTGTGGAGGGACAACGTGACGCGGACCAGGAGCCGCGGGAGTCTACTCCGCGCTCCTGCGTGTGGAGAAGAGGCTTCCTTTACTGCCTCCGCCCAGGGAGAGCCTCGTGGTGACCGGCCTGAAGGAGGGAGAGCCTGGAGTCTCCGCCGAGAGTGCCCAGCACGCCGCCAGCAGACGGAGCCGAGGAGGAGCCCCCGCCCCCCAGAGTCCCGGTGAGTGCTGCGCTGTGTCTCCGGTGCTGGGGGGGCCGTCCTCTTCATTTCGAGTCCCCCGGAGGGACTCCAATGTACTGGGGCATTTCTTCAGGGCCGCGAGAGGCTCTGGGTGGCATCATTTCCTTTCGAGTCCCCGGGAGGGGGACTCCAACGACGTACGAGCCCCAGAGGCTCAGGGGGCATTTTGTGTCTGTGGTAGAGTGGCCCAAGAAGGCCCCACCTTGTTGTGAGCCCTGAGAGAAGGCTTGTGGCGGCATTCGTTTGTTTAGAGCCCAGCGAGGCTCAAGGGGCACATCTTCAGTTAGGAGCCCAAGAGGCTCACAGCCCACATGGCGTTTCGAGCCTGAGAGGCTCGTGGGGGCATCAGTTGTTTTGAAGAGCCCAGAGAGGCTCTTGAGTCCCACATTGTTGTTTTAAGAGCCCAGAGAGGCTCAGGGGGACATTTAGTTTCTGCAGAGCCTGTGAGGCTCCCACATCGTGTTCGCCCCACCATTGTTCTTGAGCCTGCGAGGCACCCACGTTGGCCCAGCCTTGTCTCACACAGCTGCCCAGCACTTCGTGGGCAGCTGCCACGTTTAGGCGCCCCTGACATTTGGGACACAGGGCGTCCTAGCCCCAACAAGGCCAGTTGGCCTATGGACAGTCACAGGTGGTGACTTATGTGAGTTTGGCGCAATTGTTCTTTTGCTGCACCTCTGAATGTGTTTCAATGCGTCATGTGCCATGTTCTTACACCGCTGAATGTATTGTTGATGCATCATGTGTTCTTTGTTCCTTACACCCCTACAGGTATTGTGATACTTAGGTGGTTGTTTTTCTCCTAGTGCAGGTGGTGTTAGGGAGGTCCTGGTTACCAGTGATTACTGGTTGTGTGCTATTTTGTACTACAGTGATTTTACATTCTAAGTGCTATGTTCTAAAAGTGTTACTTCTAAAAGTGCTGATTCCTGACAGTGGTCCAGGAGGCCCTGTCTTGAACATTTCCCCTGTAAATTCTGCCCGTGCCTCTGGCACAGTGTAAAGTGTGTGTTTTTATCTAATGTGTTTTGGTGTAATACAAAGGCTATTTTCATAGAACCTTGTGTGGAGTTTCCTTTGTGGTGGGTCCTGGATGTTGTTGCTGGGGTACGTGCGCAAATACTTAACTCACATCGCCTCCAAGTTTAGCCTTGCTGCTTGCGCCACGTTACCTAGAGGGTGAGCAGGGGTTATCTTGGCGTGTAACTCTCTTGCCCTGACTTAGGAGTGGTAGTCTCTGACTGACTTTGGCGAAAGCCCTGGCCAGCCAGGGATCCCATTTCTAACATTGGTGACAGTGAAAGGATAAGGATTTGTGTTTGCGTTGTACCACAGTGGCAACTGGCCGCACTACAAAACTCTGCATTTTAGATGACCACATTTTGGGGATTATTGTTTTTTTTGAAGTTCATTATTTTCTTCTCCTGAAGGTATCATTGTGCAATTGTGTCCAGTATGTTCGTCCCCCGCCCTGCGCCCAGAGTCGGTACCTGTGTCACGTGAGGTCAGGTTGAGGAATCAGGGATGGTAGAAACTGCCTTACAAGTCCGAGGGGAGGGTTGTGTGTGGATGAATGGTGTGTGACACTAGACAAGTGATTGTGAGTTCTCTAGGGTAGAGAGCTTGCTGAATACTTTGTGAATTGTGCACTCCTGTTAAGCTCAGACCCCTAGGTTCCCTGTGTAATCTTTTCTCTAGAACGTCCGCCAGAATGGAGCCTGCTTTTGATTTCTGTGATCTGATTAGATACAGTATGGGAGAGTTGGTAAGGTTCTCTGAAGAGAGAGACATAGGGGTGGATGAGTCAGACACTCAGTCCGAACTTAGGAGTAGCCTGATCCTATGGCAAAAGGGTCAGTGGGATCTTGAGAGCAGTGAGGAAAGGACCCGGGCTTCACGCCAGGAGGGTGGTGGGTCTGTGGGGAGCCCTGAAGATTCAGAAGAGGAGGAAGAAGATGACAGCACCTGGACGCCAGTAGAGAGTAGAGACCCCATAGATAGGGAGTCCCTTGCTGGGTCCAGTATAGAAGGCAGCGCCTCATCCCTTTCCTTGTCCCCAGAGGATCTGGAAGATAGGAGGAGAGAAAGGGAACACCAGCTGGCTTTAGAAAAGCTCAAGTTAGAGCATGCCCAGGCTATGGCACAGCTGGGCGTTAGAAAGCAACAGCTAGAGACTCAGAGGGTCTTAGCGCAGGAAAGGATAGAGGTGGCTGAGAGGGCCTCCACCCGAGGCAAAGTAGCTCTGGAGGGTAGACTATCCCCTGCACACAGTTTTAATTTTCTGGGCTCCCCTGGGAGGGTTGAGTCCAGTGGTGGCAGCTATAGAAAGCCCAGTGCAGGAAGTCCCATTCCCAGTTCCCCCAGTCTGGTACCTGTTTCCCAAGAGGAGGAATTAAGGGTGAAGTTCAGGGACAGTAAGAAACTGTCTCAACAGTCTTGGGAGGAGTTTGAGGAGGAATGTTGTGGAGCACTGTGGGCTTGGGTGCAGGTTTGCACGGATGATGATTTTGAAGAATTGTTTGGAATGATTCTCAAAGAGCAGGTGCTCAGTTGTTGTTCACCAGGGTTGCGTCAACACCTGTTGGGGTGTGGATGGTCTGAAGCATGTGAGCTTGCAGAGGAGGCAGACCGCTGGGAAAGTGCCAAAGGTTTTTTAGAGTCATTAGCGAGTGAGTCCAACAGTAGTGGTACAGGTATCTTCCAGCCCAGCGTGGTGGAAGAGGCGCAGTGTAGCCCAGCTAGGTCCCAGTATAGTGAGAAGGGTGGAGAGGCTGACTACCTGGCTCAGTGGAGCAGGAGTCAGTGGGAGGCTGAGAGTCCCCAGATGCCCGAAGCCCTGTCTCAGAACCTGGGTGGTTTCTTGAGGGAACACCTGGTTGGGGACCTAGGCTGTCCTGGTAGTACACTTGAGGAGGATCTCCTAGTGTCTAGGGAACCTGGAGCATCTGTAAACAGAGCTCCTGTGGTTCCAGTGTCTGGCAGTGCTACTCCAGTTGGGAGGGCACAGGAGTCCGAAGCGAGGAGTGATTGGGGGAGTTCCCCAGTGGAAGGACCAGTGGGTCAGGGACTGCCCAGTTGGGCTAGGTTCCCGTGTAGTGACCATGGTGACACCACTTCTGTTCTGGGGGATCTTCGCACCCTGTCAGGTGGACAGGGGACGGGAGATCTGCGCCAGACAGACAGTCGTACGACACATGGGTCATGTGTCAGCCTCAGGGGGATGGCGTGTGAATCCCCAGAAGTCCTGGAGTGCCAGGCAATTATTCCACCAAAGGTTTTAGACCGGAGGTTGGGAGGCCAGGTTCAGGATCAGCCTGACCTGAAGGGTAGGACGACTGTAACCAGTGTCCTGACCGGTTCTTCTTCCAGAGGAACTTCTCCAGTTGGGAGAGGGCAGACCTCTGGAAGGGGGTGCAGAGGGTGGGAGAGCCCACCTCTGACCCCGGTGCAACCTGAGTGGATAAGCCCTGGGTTGGAATGGCGTTCTAGGTGTACCCCTCGCCGGAGGAGGAGGAACCCTAGGAGAAGAGGTAAGGGGAGGAGAGCCTTCCCCGAGACTCCTGGTCCGCCTGAGGTTGTAGGCCCTAGGCTGGAGAACCAGTGGCAGTCTAGTCCTGTCTTGCAGACAGGAAGAGTGGAGAATGGCTCCTATGTGCCAGGGGTTACTACCCCGCGCTCTGCGAATAGGCAAGGACCAGTGGCACCTGGGTGGCCCAGGGCCTGGTCCTGGCCGCGGTCAGCTTGGGAGTACCAGTGGGGTAGCCCAGTTGGTCCAGACAGTGGTTTTAGAAAGAATCCCATGGGATCACCGTGGCGTAGAACAGGAGGGTGTCCCTGCAGTTGCGGGCCCGCGTCCGTGTTCTATCGCCCCAAGCAGGGAAGTCCATCACGGTGGTGATTGGTCTCCCCTGCGTTTTGGCTGGAAGGGGGTTGTGTTGGACTTGGCCCTTATGGCAGGTTCACCCCTAGACTTTTTGCTTGTAATGGTGACCTGGTGATGGTGATTTTTGGGTCTCTGCGCACTTTTCCCTGTGTCCCAGAGTAAAAGTGCGTGCGTGTAGTATGGCTGGCCTGCCCTCCCATAGGAATGCATGGGGAATATGTATGTCCATGTTAGTTCCTGATGTGTGGGGAGTGCAGGCTCGAGTTTGGTATGTGTGAACTCATGAGAGTGAATGCTGCGCAATTTTGTATGCGGCATGTATGTGTCTAGTGGGGAAGTGCCATTCCTAGACATGGCTGTACGTGTGCTGTGAGGGTGCTGGCGTGTGATTGGCTGGAGCTGGCTGGCATGCCAGGCTCCAGGAAGTCTGGATGGGTCTGCCCGGTGGTGAGTGTGAGATTAGCATGCTGATGGCTGGGAAGGAGTGTACCTGTGTCCTGAATGAGGCTGGGTTTTCCCCTGACAATGCTGGCTCCGCCCCCCTGTGGTGCATCTAACGACCCTAGCCCTGCCAGTGAATAGAGAGGGTGGTTGAGCCCATCAACAGTGCTCACAGACCAGCTGCGACTGGTTCTGCCCCCACCCTGCACCTAAAGACAAAGGAATGTGGTGTATAAAAATGGGGCTGTGTCCCCACAGAAGTTGTTCTCTTCCAGGATCCTGCCTGAGGGGGCTGCTGCTGTTGCTGGGCCAGAGGACCGCCACTTGGACTGTCTCCCTGCCTGGAGACCCAGTGAGCTGGCTCTGTGCCCAGCCTTGCCCCCCCTACCTTGCTGAAGGACTCTGCCTGGACTTTGGGGGCCTGAACCTTCCCCTAGCGCTTGGGAGCGCTTGATTTCGGCCCCCAGCGTTTAATAGCGCTTTATTTGCTACTTTTGCGCAGGAGGCGCTTTAAAAATTCATCTAGCGCTTGGGAGCGCTTTTTGGTCCTCAGCCGCTGCCCACCCGGCATTTGCGCCGTCCATTGCCGATATTTTGAAGCCCCTTGGCAGGTGCCCACCCTGCCAGGGACATTGCCTCCACAGCGAGTGCCACCTCGCTTTTTTTTAATTATCGGGAGCTCACCCCATGTTGAAATCACCGCCGCAGCCCAGGAACCCTGCCGGGCCGCCGCGCTGCCTACGGCGACCCGGAAGTCCCGCCTCCACACCTCCAGGGCTGCGCTGCCATTGGCGGCCCCCGAGGTCTGACCCGGAAGTCAGGCAAGCTGTGGAGGGACAACGTGACGCAGACCAGGAAGCAGGAGCCGCGGGAGTCTACTCCGCGCTCCTGCGTGTGGAGAAGAGGCTTCCTTTACTGCCTCCGCCCAGGGAGAGCCCCGTGGTGACCAGCCTGAAGGAGGGAGAGCCCGGAGTCTCCGCCGAGAGTGCCCAGCACGCCGCCAGCAGACGGAGCCGAGGAGGAGCCCCCGCCCCCCAGAGTCCCGGTGAGTGCTGCGCTGTGTCTCCGGTGCTGGGGGGGCCGTCCTCTTCATTTCGAGTCCCCCCGGAGGGACTCCAACATGCTGGGGCATTTCTTCAGGGCCGCGAGAGGCTCTGGGTGGCATCATTTCCTTTCGAAGCCCCGGGAGGCGGACTGCAACGACGCCCGCATTTCTACGAGCCCCAGCGGCTCAGGGGGCAATTTGTGTCTGTGGTAGAGTGGCCCCAGAAGGCCCCACCTTGTTTTGAGCCCTGAGAGAAGGCTCGTGGCCGCATTCGTTTGTTTAGAGCCCAGCGAGGCTCAAGGGGCACATCTTCAGTTAAGAGCCCAAGAGGCTCACAGCCCACATGGCGTTTCGAGACTGAGAGGCTCGTGGGGGCATCAGTTGTTTTGAAGAGCCCAGAGAGGCTCTTGAGTCCCACATTGTTGTTTTAAGAGCCCAGAGAGGCTCAGGGGGACATTTTGTTTCTGCAGAGCCTGTGAGGCTCCCACATCGTGTTCGCCCCACCATTGTTCTTGAGCCTGCGAGGGTCCCACGTTGGCCCAGCCTTGTCTCACACAGCTGCCCAGCACTTCGTGGGCAGCTGCCACGTTTAGGCCCCCCTGACATTTGGGACACAGGGCGTCCTAGCCACAACAAGGCCAGTTGGCCTATGGACAGTCACAGGTGGTGACTTATGTGAGTTTGGCACAATTGTTCTTTTGCTGCACCTCTGAATGTGTTTTAATGCGTCATGTGCCATGTTCTTACACCGCTGAATGTATTGTTGATGCATCATGTGTTTTTGTTCCTTACACCCCTACAGGTATTGTGATACTTAGGTGGTTGTTTTTCTCCTAGTGCTGGTGGTGTTAGGGAGGTCCTGGTTACCAGTGATTACTGGTTGTGTGCTATTTTGTACTACAGTGATTTTACATTCTAAGTGCTATGTTCTAAAAGTGCTGATTCCTGACAGTGGTCCAGGTGGCCCTGTCTTGTACATATCCCCTGTAAATTCTGCCCGTGCCTCT
This sequence comes from Lissotriton helveticus, assembly GCF_964261635.1. Classification (NCBI taxonomy): domain Eukaryota; kingdom Metazoa; phylum Chordata; class Amphibia; order Caudata; family Salamandridae; genus Lissotriton; species Lissotriton helveticus. The sequence continues at coordinate 1,165,895,551 of NC_136071.1, forward strand.
GGCACAGTGTAAAGTGTGTGTTTTTATCTAATGTGTTTTGGTGTAATACAAAGGCTATTTTTATATAACCTTGTGTGGAGTTTCCTTTGTGGTGGGTCCTGGATGTTGTTGCTGGGGTACGTGCGCAAATACTTAACTCACATCGCCTCCAAGTTTAGCCTTGCTGCTCGCGCCACGTTACCTAGAGCGTGAGCAGGGGTTATCTTGGCGTGTAACTCCCTTGCCCTGACTTAGGAGTGGTGGTCTCTGACTGACTTTGGCGAAAGCCCTGGCCAGTCAGGGATCCCATTTCTAACAGTGGTGTAGGGTAGATTGTTTCAGAGTAGAGTGAAGTGGCATGGTATACTGCAGTCAAGTAAAGTGGCAAATAGTAATTATGTAAAATAGTTTAGAGTGCAGTGGCATAGAATGCAGTGGTGCAAAGTAAATTAGAATGGTCCATAGTGGATTGACATAGTGTGCAGGTGCGTAGAGTGGTATAAAGTACAGTGCATTGACTAGAGTGTGATTGGCATAGAGTGCAATGGTGTAGAGTACAGTGTTTCAGAGTGACGTAGAGTGGAGTGAAGTGGCAAAGGGTGCAGTGGTGTAGAGTGGCACAGAGTACATTGGCATAGAGTACAGTGGTGCAGAGTAGATTAGAGACACAATGAGTGCAGTGGCGCAGTGGCGCAAGGTTCAGTGGCCTGGTGTAAAGAGAAGTGGAGTAGAGTGCGGTGGTGAGGAGTGGTGCAGAGTGGAGTGGCATAGTGCAGAGTATTCATGGTGTGGTAGTGCACTGCCATTACAGACAAGACATTTTCAATTGTAATAACCATTACATTTGCACAGACAAACAGTTTTACTAGTAAAACTATGCAGCGCACACCCAAAAATGTGTGGACAAGGCATCAACTAATGTATTGATTTGTTTTAATCATGTTAAAGTGTTTGTTGTCAACGCACTTCAGAATTAACAAAAAATGTGCCTCATTTGCACATTGCTAATTCTGATATATTCTAAAATATTAGCACAATACATTTAAATGGGATGTATGACGTTACAACGCATACTTTTACAACGCCTACCTTTACAACGCAATTTTTACACCGCAACATCCACTACAACGCACACCATTACAACGCATGCCATTACAACGAATATTTTAAAACTACCTTTACAACGCATTCCATTACAACGCATACTACATTTACAACGCATACCATTACAACGCATTACATTACATTGCATGTAAGGTAAGTATTGGATAGTGTAGGGGTAAAAATTACTATTCTAACTCCAGGAGGTGCAACAGTAGGGTAGGTTTTGGATAGTGTAGGGGTAAAAATTACTATTCTAACTCCAGGGGGTGCAACAGTAGGGTAAGTGTTGGATGGTAATTTTATGCGTTGTAATGGTATGCGTTGTAATAACTGAGTTGTAATGACATGCGTTGTAGTGGTGTGCGATGTAGTGTCATGCGTTGTAATGACTGCGTTGTAAAAACATGCGTTGTAATGGATTTTACGTTGTAAAAGTTGCGTTGTAATGGTAGTGCGTTGTAAAAGTTGCGTTGTAAAGGTTGTTTCCCTTTAAATGTTGTTGCGTGCTTTGTTGTGTGCTATAAAAAACTCTTTCCTCTAATCCTCAGTGTCCAGCAAGGTTGTCTCATAAATCCTCTTACTTTGAAGTCGGAGAAAGAAAAGTAACAAATAAGGCCAGCAAATAGGAAGCCGGAAAGCGAGAGTTACAAACCACAAAGCCAATGGTAAGCAATGAGTAGAGTGCATACCCAGGGAAGCTTTCCTATTTTCCCTAAGATGTCTTTAGCAAACTCGATTTAAAAAGGTGGCTGTGGTATTCTATGCTGTGTCATATAGAATGGAATCTGTGAGTTCACTGCTGATGTCTGTAGAACGGCAGTAGAAGGTGTGCCCCTGTTGGAAGAAGATCGTTATTACTGCCCTCCTTGCTGTGGATGTTAAGTTGTTCTCTTTCTGAATAAATATACATCTTGGAACTACTTCTCTCGTGAACCTAATTACCACAGTGGCCACAGAACACTAAGTTATTTTTTTTACCAGGAAAGTAATCACTTAACTTTTTATCTTCGTCAGAAGCCTTACTTCTTCTGGTCTGTTCCCCTACCAAGTGACCCTAGGTCGTGTATGTGAGCAGAGATGTGCCTATGTGACAACAGTTTCAGGTATGCTTTGAGCCCCATCCCAATAATACACAATATTAAAGAGCTAGGTTAGCTCATACCCAAGATGGCCGCCATCCGGACCAGACCTCTCATGTGCAGTCTAGTGGTTGAGATGGCAATACATTAGCATTTGAGGCTCACCAACCTGTAGGACAATTAAGTGCATTTTCCTGCAAGACTTCATTTCATTGCTTGATATAGGACCCATTCATCCTGGGGCATGCTGTTAATTCGATTAGAGATGAAACCTTTAGTCCCGGGAACTGTTTAATCTATTTCAAGTACAGCCTTTATATCTGGTGACTGAGCCGTTTGCAGGCAAATCCTTTATTTCGTTTGACACTATTTATGGTCCATTTGGGAGATAAAACCTTCATTCCCTCTGACTGCAGTGAACCGTCTTTGAGATGTATTAATTTTCCTTTCTGCCGTGTCTATTTAATCTATTGGGAGATTAATGCTTCAGTCCTGGGGAGCTGCTTAATCTGCTAAACCTCCTGTTAGAAAAATAATTGAGCTCACCAAAAGGGTGCAGTAAAATTCTGCTCAGTGAATATGCAATCATGTTAACCCTGTAATCATCCATTGTGGGCTGTTCTTCCTCAGTTAAAAGAAAGTTTCAACCCTTGAGCCTTTTTTATGATCTGCTGACTTCCTTTCTTTGGAAGTTTTGCCTTTTTTGTGCTAGTTTACATTGTACTTAATTTTCAAATAGCGCTTGCTGCTGCAGTTTCCTATTATTTCTTAGCATTGTAAATAGCACTTGTCACTATTACCCAGTGTAATATAAATCACCGTTCCTACCCTAAAAAAAGATGGAGAAAGGAGTCAACCCTGCTAGGGTTAAAAATGTTGATCAGGAGGTGAGGAGTGAGGGATGTACGTCAGTACAACGCAATATTTTAGATCGCGGTACTTTACAACGCTGCCATTACAACGCAAGTCGTTACAGCGACTTGCGTTGGTTGCGCGGATTGAGGATTATTATAATTTTATATTCCAACACCAGCCCACGTAACAGTAGGGAAGGTGTTGGAATATAAAATTACAATATTCCTTATCCAACAGCGCCATCCAGCGCAAGTCGTAGTAACGACTTGCGTTGTAATGGCCTCGTTGTAAAGGTAGTGCGGTGTAAACACCGCGTTGTCAACGATATTTCCCGGAGTGAGTCCTTAACTAAGGCTCATGCCTTCCTGTAAGTAGAGTACGAAATGTAGGTTTATGGAGTATGAAAATTGAAAATACATATTTCTTTAAATCGGTTTGTGAAGGCACGCACGAGAGGCTAGTTAGTCAACAGGGTGGGTGAGATAAACAAACTTGTCTGACCCAAAATAAACCACTCCAAACTCGTAAATCCTAATTTTTCATGACACTGTAATTTATTTAAGTTAAAAATTATGCTATTTGAGGTTGCTTGTGCTACAAATGTGTAACTTATATGTGTGCTGCAGAATCCAGCACATATGGAAGTTGCAACTCGTCATTATTTAATGATTGTTTATGTGCAGGAAAAGACACCTTCCTGCACATGAACAATCACTAATGGCGATTTGCACATGCAGCACACATAGAAACAGCAAACATGAGAAAAATGTAATCATTTCGCCTCGTTGCGGAAGGTTAGGGCCAGGCTTTTCCTGGTCTTATTTTTGTCACTCCCCTATATTTACACCACAGGTGTAAATAGGGGACAGTGTAAAAAAGCAATGGGTGTTGGGGTGGAACACCAACTGCAACACCCATTGCCCTCCCCTTTCACTCTAAGTGCCACGTGAAAGGGACATTGTTTACAAGGCGGCATTGAGCCACATTAAGGGCTAGATGTAGGTAATTCTCATTTACCGACTCTAGAATACCGAATTTTACCGATTCTGTATTCTAGATTCGGTAAATGAGATGTAGTTAAAAATTCGGTATTTTTTACCGACTCTGTAGGATTTGGTAATTACCGAATCAGTATTTACCAATTCGGTAATTGTCATTGATTCCTCAATGTCAATTACCGAATCGGTAAATACCGATTCGGTAAAAATACCGAATTTGCAATGGGGACAGGGTGTCACTTTGACACCCTGTTGCACCCCTGATTCTGGCTTGTGTGCCATGTGCCTTGGGGCATGTATGTGTGCCACATGGCACAGGTGTACATGCACAGATGTGCATGTACACATGAATTCGTTATTTACCACCAAATAGCATTTGGTGGTAAATAACGAATCGGTAAGGGCCTGTGGCACTGATTACAGTGCCACCTACATGTAGATTTACCGATTCGGTAAACATACCGATTCGGTATTTTACAGAATCGGTAAATTTACAGAATCGGTAAATATACCAATTTGTCACATTTTCAGGCCCCTACATCTCCATCTGCAAATACTGGTCGGTAACGGCCGAAATCGGCAGTTACCGACCGGTATTTGCCTTCCTACATCTGGCCCCATGAGGCTTAACATCCCCTTGTAAATAGGACGTAGGTCTTATCACCATCAGAACGTCAATAAAAGTTATGTTCTGGTGATGATAATCCATTGCAAATATGTCCTTCAGGTGAAATTTGCTGTATAATGCTGCAGAGCGCTCTTTTCACTTTACAACCAATTCCCTTTGTCAAGTGGTGTGCTTTATTAGAACAGTTAATGGTCAAATGCAGCACTGCTGATTAAGGGAGTAGCTAGAAAGTAAAAAAAACTGTTAGACCTCTCATCCTTGGCATGGTTTCCCCTGACTTTTTGTCTTCAGACATCCTGTTTTAATGTGTTTTGCTGACATCGTTTCGCTGGCTATAGGAATCTGGGAACTTTGCCACTTCTAACCAGTGTTCAAGTGCATGTACTCTAAACTTGACAGCATGCTAATGCTTATCCACAATCGGCATATTTAACTTACTTATAAGTCCCTAGTAAAGTGCATTACATGTGCCAAGGCCTGTAAATTAAATGCTACCAAAGGGCTTGCAACACTGGTTGTGCCACCCACTTAAGTTGCCCTTTAAACATCTCTGGTCCACCTCTGCAGTTACTGTGAATTCAGTTTTAAACTGCCATGTCGACCTAGCAAGTTAACCCACTTGCCAGACCCAAATCTTGTTTTTTATTAGACATATGTCACCCCTAAGGTAGGTCCTGGACAGCCTATAGGCATGGTGCAGTGTATTTAAAAAGTAGTACAGTACTTTTAAGTCCTGGTCCCATACCCATAAATTAGTTTTTCACTACTGCAAGGCCTATGTCTACCATAGGATAACATTGGGATTGCCTTATTACATTCTATAAGTGTAATTTCCAATTGGTAATAGATGGGGCCCCCAAAGTTGGTATCTCTGAAATCACAATTTAAAAACACAACTTGCGTAAAAAGCAATTCTGAAAATGCCACTTTTAGAAAGTTGGTATTTTCTTACCATAACTATCTGGTGCCTTCTTCTTGTCTCTGAATACACGGCTGGGCTGGATAACAGCTGACTTTGTGCATTCACTCCAGACAGTGACACAAAAGGGAAGCTTAGGTGTGACTGGGCAGGATGGAAGGGCGGAGCTGACACTTACACCTGAATAGGGCTGTGCGCTGTCCCCAAACAAAGAGCTGCAACCCCCCCCCCCTGTAGTGATTCTGGAGCCAGGACAGGAAAGGCAGGAACTTGTTCACTTCAAAGGCATTTTTGTGAAGTCTTCCACACTACACAGACCCAACTGGGTATAGTTAGTGGACCTGCGGCACCACCAACTCAAAACACTTCTGGAACTGAGGACATTCAAAGAAAGACTGCGGTGCTGCTGCCTGCCCTCCTCTTGCCTGGGACTGAGTAGGACTGGACATGAATCTCTACATCCCGGAACCTAGGTATCTCCGAAGGCTTTTTGGCATGCCTCCTGTACTGAAGTCTCAGGGATATCAAAGACTTCTCTTCAACCTACAAACAGCTCCTGGACTTTGCTTGCTGCAAGTCTTGCTCTGCCAAGTGGTGCCAACCCAGTCCTGGGCTCTTGGGTGAGTAGAGAGTGCTGCAACTGCCAGAACCAATACATCGACAGCATTGCGCCGATTGGAACGCACACACCACTGCAGTTGCAGGAACCAGATTGATGCTTCACACTTTGAATCGCCTCCGGAACTTCACCTTCGGAACCGATGCTTCACCTCTACAGCATGGAGAAAGTTGGTGCATACCATTTGGAACTGGCACATCGCTCAAGGAACCGTTTCATCACTGCCATTGCGTAAAGTAATCCGGCACATTACATAAATTGCATGGGTCTCAACAATGCATTGCTCAGCTGCACACTGCATCTCGGTGTTTGCGACCAGGATCATAGTACTTATGATCAGCGAGTCCTGCGTGGGTCATGCATCTGGCCTCCATTCGATTGCGGTCAGCCTAAACTCTTGACTTTGTCTCCGTCCAGCACGGCCAATGAAAACATTTGCTGCTTCTAAGTACTATTTTTGTATTTAACATCTTCAAATTAAAAATCTCAACTTCTACTGATGAAATATTGGTTGTTATTTGTCTTGTTTAATTTATGAAAATATTTCCTATATTTCAAAAATAGAATGGAGGCTTTTCATGTGGTATTTTCACTGTGTTACTGTTTGATGTGTTGCTCAATTACTTTACACATTGCCTCCTGAGTTAAGCGTGACTGCTCCGTGCCAAGCTACCAGAGGGTGACACAGGATCATTTATAGTGTGTTTGTGACCTACCCTGACTAGGATTGTGATTTCTGCTTGGACAGGGTGTATATCTCTGCCGACCAGAAGCACAATCTCAAACAACTCTCCCCCACTTGCGCCATACCTCCACAAGGCAGCAAAACACACCAGATAATGGACGGAATGTTACACAATGGCAAAACATTCACCTCCAGTCACAGATCTGGGTTTAATCCATCGTTATTTTGCTCACCAAGCCACCCCAGTTCAGACATGGCCATATGCAAATCAGTCTTGACCCTGTGCCTCAGGGGAACAGTCCAGCCCGAACTGCCAAGCCATGTCTTCCCTGGACCGGAATCAAGCATCCTAGGACCGGTTTTGTGTGTTTTGCTATACCTCCACAAGGAGCACCAAAGTCAGCATACATAGGAGGGTTCAATTAACCATTTTGTCCTCCTTCCATCCACCTATTCATCAGTCCTTTCACCCTTCTATTTATTCACCCATTCATCCGTCAATCATTTCACCTTTCTATCTACCCAACCATCCATTCACCTGTTCATATATCCTTACACACTTACCATCAGTCCATTCATCCTTTTATCTCTCAATCCTTTCTCTTTCATCCGTCCATGTTCCAGAGCTCCTATCCATTGTTTCGCCTTTTCACTTCATCCATTCACTCCATTCTTTTACTCTTCCATCTATTCATTCTCCTGTGTATTCTAATTTTCACCTTTAATTTATTTCCTTTCACTGTTCTTCCTTTCACCGTACCCTTTTCCTACTGTTCATTCTTTACTTTCTATCTAAATTTTGTCTCATCCTTTTTTATTTCTGATGCACACTTTTTCTGCTGTTCCTTCTCTCTGTGTGGTCCCCTTTGTTGAACATTCTGTGACTTTCCATTCTCTTTATCCTTTGCCTACTGTCACACGCCTCTGTCATGGCATTCCCTATCTTTTATTTATTAACAATTTGTCTACAGATGGAAGAGACCACAAATGACAAATTAACATATTATTGAGACCAAGTTTGGCAGCCCATCAGCCCCCTGGACGCCCCTGCTTAGGCTGCCTCAGTAGGGTGTTCACTATGCCACTGCTGCTGATCATGGACCTGGCCAAAACACCCAGCAGAGCATAAAGAGAAATAAAAGAAACCCATGCAGCCTATGTTGGAAACATGCTAAAACAGTGGTTCTTAATCCGTGCTCCACCCTGGGGATCCGCAAGGCCTACTGAGGGTGTCCTTGACTGTATTACAAAAATAAATATTAAAATTAAAAAGTACATAGAAATAAAGAAGGAAAATTGGCAATATGTAAACTTATTCTATATTTGATTTTGAATAAACAAAATGTTTCAATATTTGAGCATTTGCTTGGTGTATACTTTTTATGTATTTTTTTCAAGTTAAAATCACAGAAATGACTTAGGATGGGGGTCCACTGCTTCTAATTTGACTTAGTGGGGTTCCAGATTGCACTATTGATTCAGTTCGGGTTCACAGGTTAAAGGCCACTGTGCTAACAAATAAACTGAGGTTTTAAAAGAGTTTTGACTTTCTCAGTCTCTAGGTCTATAAAAGATATGTAGATCTAACTACACTCTGTAGAAATCTATAGTTCCCGACATATACTTACCTTGACGATTTAGTGGTGGCCAATGATGTGGAACTCATATTGTTGCAGGTCAAATATTTTTACCTCAATATCTTGACATACTACCATTATGTTGAAGTGTATATCCAGAAGAATTAAAGGTGTGAACTACAGACTTACTACACTAATTCTCTGATGCTGAATCCTTTTTCTGGGTCTGTTGGGGCTGGTCTCATTCATATCCAGAATAATTAAATAGATTCCACAAATCACCCTGGGAAATTTGAGACCTGGTAGGGTTACTTAAATCTCTATCTGTGGTTCAGGTAACCAATCAGAAATCTTGCATCCCTTAGAGAGATGTGAGCAAGATGTTATGTTATGCTATGTTGTGCTATGTTGATTTTTGTAGTGCACTAATCACCAGAGAGGGTATCCGGGCGCTTGGGCAAGGCGTGTGGTCCCAAGGTGCTTATATGAATAGACAGGATTAAGTATTATATGGCGGCATCCAAGATGTTTCGTATGTCCCATGCACTTCTGTTTTCTTGTGGGATGTGCCAGGTTGTAGAAGAGCCAGGAAACTAAATATATATAGACAATTTAAACATGTTCTTATCACTGGTCTACAGACTGCATTTATCTATTGAAGATAAAGGGCGGGCACATATTCTATTGAGCAAACCTTCAGCTATGAAGAGTGTTTTTCATACAAAAAAGCTGAATGCTATCTCTTCTAGTATTGATATGTACCAGCTACTGTAGATACAAGCTACGCTTCTGGGTTGTTTGTAAGTATCCGTCCCCTCTTCCTTGCTGGGCTAATGTGTCTTGTGACCATCTTGGTGGTTTGAATCACAATTATGGCCCTCCATATGTTTCTATGTCACAGAAAGACACACATTACTCTAACAGCTCCCTTGGCATCTGATTTTCATTTGATATAGAAACTAAAAGAGGATTATAATGAAGGCAAGTGAGTTTTCATTATACACCTGCTTTTGTTTTTTTACATAGTCTGGCTTTAATGTGCTAGTAATGTGTTCTAAGCGTTCTCACATTACACACAGACCTTTTGACTTTACCAATGCTTGTTGCTTTAGAGGTTAGAGGCCATAGAAATAAATGGCAGCCGGCATGGTACACTCTTCCTATTAAACTCCTTAAAATATGAACATTTCACATTGCTGAACTAAACCACTAAACGCCAGTGACGTGGACTAAGCTGAATCACGCAATGTTGTGTGCATGTTTTTTGCCCCAAGGTTTACTATTTCATTGAATTTCACGGTGTCATTGTTCATCCATAGGTTCAATTACAGTACTTGCTTATAGGTCTTGCTTGAAAAAAATGAGAAATTTGAGACTACAGAGAGCACTTTCCAAGTAATGGATTATCATCACAATAATACCCCATCCAGCCTCCCACTATCTGCCCCAGGCATCCTTCGGTGTGTATGCCATCCACTGACCCTTCCTAGGGTTCTCTCTCAGAAGCTGGACCACTCAATGCTCCACTCCCTGCCACATATGCTGATCTATCTAGGAAGGCGATGACAGGTCAGCTGGAGTAGTACCCGTGTGGGATTCTGCTCCAGCCGGTAGCAACTAACCCGGTGTTACTGCAGCCCCAATAAAGGCGGTGAGAACACTGGGTCAGATTTTATCAGCCGGAAAAGGTGGCAAGTAAATTTACAAATGGTTCAGGCCTAGCCCCCGCCAGATCCCCTCCTGCAACGTGGGCGGAGCATGTAATGCTACCTTCACCCTGCCCTGACACCCTTGCTGCCCCTAACCACAACAGGGTTAATTGGAGCACAATTCCGACCCCAATCGAGGATAGCCATGCGATTTGGGCCTGGTAACTCCAGGTCTGCCTGGTTATTTCCCATTCCAGGGATAAAAACACATAATTTCACAGTTTAGGTTTGCATTTATGAGCTAAAATCAGCGATTGTGTATCCAATATTTACGACACCGCTGCATCATTCAGCTCAGGCGTAGGAGGGAAGCCTGCAAGGACACACCAAGTATCTCACCCGTTTATCTTCTCCAGAACCCTGGCCCGCCCCCTTTTTGTGCAATGGTGGACATCCTTTAAATTTTCGTCTTACACCCTCTTGCCAAATTCCCTATCCTGCAAAGTTAAATCCTGTAGCCATCCCCCTTTTTAGGTTTCGCCTGTCGAAAGCTGCGCACCGCGCAGCTTTTCGGCGCAGGCGAAATCTAATGAGAACAGTATGTGGCTTGGTCACCGTCTCTCTGTTTCATTGGCTAGCTCCATAAATGGAGGCTAGCCATTGGAACAGAGATCTGTCCGTCATAGCCGGAGCAGATTCGGGGGCGTTCCCGAGAATTTTAGGCTCTTGCCCACGTCATGCAGCTGTGGGCGGGGTTTTTTTTTTGTCGTCAAGGTTTGTTTTCGTCATTTCTCTGAAGATGGCGGCCGGGCAGTAGCTTGTTTGTACAGGTCAGGACATTATTATGTTCGTGCTGTTAACCCGCCCCCCTCCCGCTGTCCGTTTGCCCGTTGCCCTCCCCCCCTCCCGCTGTGCCCGTGCTTAATGCTTGTTTGTTGTACGTTTTTAGTAAAATAGCAAGTATTTTTACAAGCGTGACGTCGTTGTTCTGATGATGGGTCATGTCGGCGCTTCGGCCCTCAGACAGGGGGTTTCTCTCGGTTTAATTCACTCGAGGGACAGGGGCTGTGCGGGCAGCCCTCGCAGTCTGGATCTGACAACCCGCAATGCTGGGAGCGTAGGAGGGACCGTGAGACGGGACACATGATAGATTCATGTTACATACTCACTGAGAATGGCTCTGAAGTTAGGATTTATCGCCTTCTTTCGAGTTTGAAGGCTGCACATGTATGTCACATACGTGCGTTGTCGCCCATGACTCTTGTAATTGATTTCCGTAACATGTTGGTGGTTTACCGTCCTCCAACCTTTAAAGAAGAGTGACCCTAAATTGTGGCATATATGTCTGCATTTTGTGCTGGATTTCATAAACCCATGACCCTGTTAATGAATCTGCTCGGAGCGTTTGTTAAAGATAGGACACAAGGACCTCAGACTGCCTGAGGAAGGAGCTTTGCGGATTAAGAGAGGGGCTGACGCGGATAAAAGATGAATAGAAACTCACACCCATAACTGTGGATAGCCTGGGACACACGCATAGAGGTAGAGTCCCATAAATAAAGACAAATGCACAACTAAAAACAAAAAAAACCCACAGACAGACAGACCCACGGGTGGACGGACGGACAGTAAAACAAGTGAAACGTGCAAAGTATCCAAATCCTACCCGTTCCTAACTCTGATGCTTGAATACAAAGTGATATTTATGGTCGGGTGTGTGAAATGCCGACTGCAGGCTCCACATTGGCATTCTGAAGCTCCGCGGACCTCTGCACAACAAAAGAGCACATACAAACAGTGTCTCTTTGTGTCGTAATTGTGATGTAGAAAGCACACCAATTGTATAGATTGCATGCCCCTCCGAAGGATGAAAGTCTAAGTTGTTATAGGACCCGTGGGTTCCGTTCCACTTGAGCTCTGCCCAGGCCCGGACTGGCCGTTGTGGGCACCGGGCAATCCCCCGGTCGGCCGCAAGGGTGGGGGCCGGTTTTGTTGCAGAGCCGTTTTTGCAGCATAGCTGCAAAATCGGCCCTGTAACAAAATCGGCTGAAAAGCGGCCCTGGCAAAGCGCTCGCCCCCCTCCCGCCCGGGGGGCGGGGGGGGCGGCCGAGCACTTTGCCAGGGCCGGTTTTGGTTCCCAGTCCGGCCCTGGCTCTGCCGCAGGCGCACAACCCACCAGCTCATTCACCGTCGCTCTCTGTATATCTCCAGGTCGAAAGTTCATCTTTGGGTGAATACAGGGATAGTCTTGCCAAGAGCGCCAAGTAAAGAGGGCAGCGCCTCTGGGCGCCGGTGTGGGCTGAGGGTTCGATGGAAACTCAGGTGAGATGCATGGGAGTTTGGTGCTGGGTAGGTGAACCCTTGGCAGTGGGGCAAGTTGTCCCGCGCGGTACACCCTTACTATCGCACAGTATGACCGCCATGACACGGACTTACCCACCACAGCGCCGGTAAGTCAGAGGAAGAACAGGAAATATCACCGTACCACAGGGCTTTTTATTTTTTTAATTTTTTTTATTTAATGCGATTTTATATAGCGCAAACATTACCCGAAGGTGTCAGAACGCTTTACATATGAACCAGTTGCATCATTTTCATTTACATTCATTTAATCTAACAGCCCCCACCAGAGCCCTCAATGACTCACCCATCAAATGGCTTAATTTGAATGTTTCTAGGCTGTATCGGTCAGTTGCCTTATACATCAACGTGTCCGTATATGTTGAGGAAGGGCACAGCTATTTAATAGCCCCACCTGCACGGGTGAGTGAGTATGTGTAGAGAACAGCTATGGTAAGAGTCAAGATTTCTGCTCTGGATGACAGGGAAGGTGGCTGTCTGTCAGTGAGGTTCTGTCTGTGTGTGTGGGGTTCTGTCTTTGTGTATGGGGTTCTGTCTGTGTGTGTGGGGTTCTGTCTGTGTGTGTGGGGGTTCTGTCTGTGTGTGTGGGGTTCTGTGTGTGTGTGTGTGGCTCTGTGTGTGTGTGGGTGCATGTGGCTCTGTGTGTTCGCTGTGTGTGTGTGTGTGGGTGCAAATGCAATTGGTCTCGCATTTGTAAATGACAATGCCATTTATTTATTTATTTTCAAAACCAACACATAAATAAACATTTTGTCATTTACAATGCCAATAGCTCAAACTTTTCAAAAGGCAAAACCATTGCATTGTAAATGCTTGTTGAACTACAGGCATTCAGGTTCCCAGTTGCCTGTGAGTGTAGGCCTCTTCTCCACTGCCAACAGCCAAGACCCGCAGCAAGATGCTTTCCCGTTGCCACTCATCATGGCCGGGCGGTGAGCAGAGTTATGGTCCAACAGTGATCCTTCTTCAGGAGAAGATGAATGCCAACCATGGCTTTACTGTTCCAGTATCAGGAAGAAGGTCAGACTGAATTCGATGCAGCGATTTTCCCAACGCATCACCATCCTCCACCATCTTGTCAACACCCTGACAGGCCTCTGGTGAGTACCATGGTTCAGGCTTTGATGGAAAGGGTCAGGGAAGGCCATTCTTTATATGTTTGTAAATCATCAAAATTTGCAATTTGCATGAATGTAATTTGTCCTTTATAACATAATCACTGATATAACCTTTTATTTGCAGTTAATTGTTTTAATGTTAATAAATGAGAGGAATTTCATATCACTTGATCCAAAAACATGGCTACGATGCTCAAATCTTTAGCGGTCAGTATGTCATTTGTTTTTGATTCACCTTGTTCTTTCAATGCATTCTCAACAGCACTCTTGAATGCAAATATGATCACTCTCACAAAGTTTATATTGGTGCAGAGGATGCCACAGGACAGGAACAGACTAATTTGCATATAGCCAGGTTCTGAGCTGGGATGGTGCAATGAGCTAAAAAACGGTGATGGATTAAAACCATGATCTATTGACTTGGTAAGAGTATTCTGCATCATTCAGAAACTCTGTCCATCACCACCCCCCTTTTCCAAAATCGGTTTTATCCACACTATGTGTGGGAGGGTATACTCAGACGTGAGTCCCTTGCTCATTGCACCATCAGGATTCAAGCAAGCCGGGCCGAAGAAGGCTGTGATGCCAGAAACCGGTCCCCGGAAGCTTGTTTCCTTCCCAGTATAAGAATTGGCTTGGTAGTTTGGTTTGCCCTGTTCCCATCATGCACTGGGACAGGAACAGACTAATTTGCATATAGCCAGGTTCTGAGCTGGGATGGTGCAATGAGCTAAAAAACGGTGATGGATTAAAACCATGATCTATTGACTTGGTAAGAGTATTCTGCATCATTCAGAAACTCTGTCCATCACCACCCCCCTTTTCCAAAATCGGTTTTATCCACACAATGTGTGGGAGGGTATACTCAGACGTGAGTCCCTTGCTCATTGCACCATCAGGATTCAAGCAAGCCGGGCCGAAGAAGGCTGTGATGCCAGAAACCGGTCCCCGGAAGCTTGTTTCCTTCCCAGTATAAGAATTGGCTTGGTAGTTTGGTTTGCCCTGTTCCCATCATGCACTGGGACAGGAACAGACTAATTTGCATATAGCCAGGTTCTGAGCTGGGATGGTGCAATGAGCTAAAAAACGGTGATGGATTAAAACCATGATCTATTGACTTGCTAAGAGTATTCTGCATCATTCAGAAACTCTGTCCATCACCACCCCCCTTTTCCAAAAAAAGAGGATGCCACACCCACCATGTGCCGTATTACAGATGACTGGGCCAGTGCTAATTGTCGCTCTGCGCCCGAGTATGCACCCTACGGCATTACAGAGGATTGGTGTGTAATGCGCCTTGATGCTGGCGCAGACTTTGAACTCTGTGCTTATGTGCGCATATTGTATTAGTGCACAGACGCAAACGCACATCAACACAGACATACTTGGGTGCACAGCAACAATTAGTGCTGGCGCAGTCATCTGTAATATGGCCCCATATTGTCTTATATTCAACTTCATGACCTCTGAAAGGAGTACTGAAGAATCAGAAAAGTGGGCATCTGAAAGTAAATATTTTATTTCACCACCTGCAGGCCATAAACAACGCGCAATCCCTTGGCGTTGTGGGCATCTTGTGACCATCAGATTCTTCAACCCAACCACAGACTATCACAAGAACATGAAGGACTTTGCAACAACATCCAGACTCACCAGATGAAATCTGACTTGGCTGACATTGGGGAGAGCATGCATTTTATGAAACTTATAGTGGGTCAGACAGATCAGTGGACCAACAAACCTGGAACCTATGGTCGTGGAGCAGAGCCCCCACAATCAACAGGCAGTGCACTGTGAGACCCGGCAGATACAATCAGCCGTGATCCCAGAAGGGCAACAGAAGACACCATACAAAGAGTCTGTGGAGATCCAGAGCCCCACACTTCTCATCCTGGATCTGTGAATATATCCTTTATGATTCAGAAAGCCCATGAAATGCTATCAAATCCTACCAAAAAAGCGACAAAGAGATCTGGCCATTCATGCATTATCACATAGAAAGCAATTCTGTTTGTCAAATATAGCAGCAAGACATCAGGGTAAGGACAGACCCTGGGGTCAATAAACAGTCTTACTATAACACGCCCCTTTGCACTTATAAATAAATATATAGAAACTTAGGGGCATATTACCAACAACTAGCGATAATTATCGCTATGTTGGCTTAGCGGCAATAATTTTATCACCGTGTTGCAGCGATTTTTATCGCTTAGGAACCTTGCTATTATCAAGGTTTATCTCCTAAGCGATAAAAATCGGCCGAAATGCATGAATATCGCTGTAAAGTCAGCGATATTCATGCATTACCGAGCTAATGCTCTTAGCCATGTTATCCACCTCCCATTGGATAACATGGCTAAGAACTGCTCAGGGCAGGTGTTAGCTTTTGGAGATATTCGCACTTAGCGCGAATATCTCCAAAAGTTGGTAATAGGAGATAGCGATGTTAGCGACTGTTTCCAGTCGCTAACATCTTGGCACGCCCACTTTGCATGTCAGTGATAAATATCTCTGACTTGCAAAGCGGGGCCCAAGATGGTCGCTATCTACTACTAGCTGTCGCTAACTGGTGTTTGCGACAGCTAGGTAACAGGGAGATAATTTCATCTCCGCTTTCTTGGCTTTTAAAGCCAAAAAAGCGGAGATAAATCCCTTGATAATATGCCCCTTAGACTTTAGCCAGAAGTTGATATAGGAAATTAGATTTTAACCAGAAGTCTCACCACCAAAATCTTACAACATATATGATGCAAACACTTTGGAAATTCAACAGTCACCATTCCCCCAAAACATCACAAATAACTCCACAATACGCTGTGAATACCTTTGA
Organism: Lissotriton helveticus; assembly: GCF_964261635.1. NCBI lineage: Eukaryota > Metazoa > Chordata > Amphibia > Caudata > Salamandridae > Lissotriton > Lissotriton helveticus. Next base: position 1,165,911,952 of record NC_136071.1, read on the forward strand.
ACTATAACCCATAACAGCATACTTAGGGGAATACCCACCCTATATAAACCTCATAGATATCAGCTGTCGTATTACAGAAAGTGCCCAGGAGTGCAACAGGCATCTGCACGCGCTTGGGGTGCCCCCGGGGCACATCGGTATTACAGAAGGAACTGCAGACGCCTCTTAAGCCTGTCTTGTAATACAGATGGCGATGATGCGCATGAAGTGCCAGCGCCATCTCATGAGGATGTTCCCTCATTTGAGTGGGAGAAGCTGTCAGGAGGCGCACCAAAAGTGCACCATAAAAAGGTGGCGTGCCTTCAGTACGCACCCTTATAGCAGCCATCTTGAGGGGGGAAAGGATGACCTACAGAACCCCACAATCATCCCCTTGCCGGCAGGTGCAGTTACTCACTGCACCTGCCTGCAAAGGGATCTCTAATCCCTCTTGGAAGTGCAGGCAGGTGCCTCCTGCACAGTGCAACGCAGAGCGGTTTGAAGCAGCTGCTCTGTTTTTCACTTGAATGCACAGTCCTCAGGGCAGCACCAGTTTGCGGCTGCCCTGGGCGCATCACATTCACTATAATATGCATGCCACACCTATTTAAAAAAGCGCTGTGACACAAACAGGAAAAGTGCATCCTATATGTAATAGGGCCCCAGTCGTTTCCATGCATCCTTTCTAGCAGATGCCAAGCAAGAATCAATTAAATCCAATAAGGAACCTGTTTTAATACTTGGACTAAAAAGCCTCTGGCCATGAAGGTATTCTACCCCTCAGAAGAAAATCAGAAACAAATGATAGATCAGGGTCAACAGAAAAGCCAGGATAAAAGCAGATTAAACAGGGGAGAAGACGTGAAGCGATTGGATAAAAGAGGTCATAGCAGCAGACTTTAGAAAAATAAGACTTCTCAGAAGGATTAACCTCTTCCGTGCTCATGACGAGCTCAGCTTGTCATGAGGCACGGTGCTCCTGTGCTCATGACGAGCTGAGCTCATCATGAGCCGGGCAACGCTCGCACGCGGGGCTAATTCCCCCGCTGTGCTGAATGTTCCGAAAAACAGGCGCGGTCATGATGAGCTGAGCTCGTCATGAGCACAGAGCGACCGTGCTGCCGAGCACCGGGGCGCTGTGTGCGCCCCCAGCACAGCGGGGGAATTACCCCCGCTGCGAAGGGGTTAAGTAAAAGTTTTTGGGGAGAAGTGGTGAGAACAATTGCATGTTTATTATCTCCATAAGACGTTGGTGCTAGGAGCTAGGGTTTTGGTGTAGAGGAGTTAGTCGCGCTCTGCAAAGTTTACGGTGGTCAGTTGGACACAGTTCTATTCTTAATAGTGCTAACAGGAAAGGGGTGACCCTACTAATCCCTTACTTTGTGTTTGTAGATCAACCACATACAACAGTTGCAATAGTCCTGTGCACACATACAATCAATATTAAACAATATATGTTCGTTCGTGTTCAGCTGGCTGTTCTCTGTTCCAACACACATTAAAGGAACAAAGAAAACTACAGCAAATATTATGTTGATGTTTTTAACAAGAACATATGTTGTTTAATATTGATTGTATGTGTGCACAGGACTATTGCAATTATCTTCATAAAACGTGACCTATTGAATAAGATGGAAAGATGAGGGCAAAGAGGAGGGAATAAAGAGTTCACCAAACAGGATGGAACCAGGTCAATGGGGGAAGCTGTTAATTTGACTGGAACTGAAAAGGTTATGATCACAGCTTTTGAGATCAGAAAGAAGCAACCCAGTGGTGGAGGGGACAGAGGTAAAGAATCAGAAAAAGACGAACAGACATCTAGAATCGAGAGTTTGTGGGATCAAGTGAACGCGACGTGGAAACAGAAAAGGGCAGATGAAATGCTATTAATTTCAGGCCTAAGAAAAGATGCAACGTCATCAGAGGTAATGGAGGACGAAAGAGATAGACCAGGTGAGGAGAGAGAAAGACTATGGTGCAAAGAAGAGAACAAATGACGTGGATTTTCAGCGTGACAAGAAATATGAGTTTGAAAATAAAATAAATGAGACAATTTCATTTTCGAACCACAGTCACCATGATATAAGTGTTGTGTTTGCACTAAAGGCATTCTTAGTGGTCCAGAGAAGAGACTAGCTGAGATAGTTCAGTGGTGAGCACTGGGGCTGAGGAGGTCTGGCACAGGGGTTCGGAAAGGTGCAGATGTATGTTGTGTATTGTACAGTGTGGAAGTTTACACTCGGGATCTGGACAACATCCCACAGCCATCAGCACCACCTCAATCCTGCTCCAGTTCCGGAAAGAGGTGAAGATGTGCCTCTTTAGAGAACACCACCTCATAATGCAGCTACCTCAAATCACCTGTGGAGGGGATCCTCACCTTTGACCCGGAGATGACTCTGGCTAAGATCACGCTGTGCAAATACCGCATACAAAATAAATTATACACCTCTGCAATTGTAAATCCTGCATAATTATAAAGTATTGCACTATGTTCATAGTGCAATATGCTACCACAGTCCACTGTCAAAAGGTCCAGTGAGCATTTTCCAATATATAAATGCATTGTAAAATCATCTTTTTATGCTTGTTTTTTTAAATTTGAAATTGAGTTTTACACATACATACACCTGTTTGTGACTTTTTCTTCCTCTTCAGAGTTCGGAGATGGTATCATTGACCAGCATGGACAGTACCACGTGGTAGCATGAGGGTTGGCCTGTGTGGCCCATCTATGTGACATTTCACCTCACGGTCGGATGGACTACTAGAGTGTAACGTAACACATGCTACACAGTTGGCATCATCCAACCATGTCCTTCGTTTATGTACTACGGTTAGTAATCTACTACATCATCTGTAAAACCTCTTGAATGCACCGCAACCCATTTTTTATGTTTAGAAAGCTTTATTAAGTAGGATATACAAAGTAAAACATCATTACAAAAACAAATGGCAATGAAAAGAGATAGAAATATTAAAATGTAACAATATGTAATGCAATCCCCAAATGGGATATAAAAACTGTACCAAGGAACAAACAGGTAGATTCATCAAGCATTTTTGCGAGCGCAAACGGTGCGAATCGCAAAATTCGTCCTTTTGCGCCCGCAAAAATGGCATTTGAGATTCATCAATGGTTCATGAACTCGCAATTTGAAAATTCGCAAATAATTGCGATTTCTCAAATTGCGATCGCATTTAAGGAATCTCAAATTGAGATTCCTTAAATGCTATTCATGAACCTTTTAAAAACTGCGAATTCACAATTTCTGGCCGCTATTTACCGCGAAGTCTGACTTCGTGGTAAATAGCGAAAACGTAGAAAAATGCACTTTAGTGCATTTTTCGAAGTTGTATGTTACACACACACATGTCCTTTGGACATGTGTGTGCGCAACATCAGGCTACATTAACATTTCAGGGGTGCTACAGGGTGTCCTTTGGACACCCCTGGCACCCTTGAAATCGCATCCTTATTTGCGATTAGCAAATTGCTAATCTCAAATAAGGAAGTGGTAGAAATCGCAATAATTTTTGCGATTTCTACATGATTCCAGTTTTGCGAGTCATTAATAGCGATTCCTTAATAATCGCTATTAAGGACTCGCAAAACGGGACATTGATGAATCTGGCCGAAAGCTTTTTAAATACCGCAACCCATTTTGCCTACACTTTTTTGCTTACTGGGACACTCCTACACGTGGTTCACTCCCAAACTGTATTTTTTCCAATCAAAAATTCTTGCCTGCAGGGCCTCATTTAAAAAACAAATTTCACTGCAGCTTGATTTTCCTTCCTATACTAGGGAATGTTTGCTAATTGGTATAAACTGAGCACAAACTGTTAAACCTATGAAGTGAAATGAAATCTCATTTCAAAAAAGTGTCCTGAGGCTTCCTGAAATAGGTCTTGGCTGCTGTCCTATTTCACCCAAAGTCATTTTAATTAGCATAAAAGTTTGTCTGCTCTATCGTTTTACAGTTTTATCTGTAAAACAGGTCTCACTGGTGTCAGCCACATCAGTCTAGCAACTCCAGTCTGATACTCTAATCGACAGATTTTTGTTTCAATATTTTTATCCATGACCGGGATGTCAAAACTTGATTCACTACTCTGTTATGATTGCAACCAACCATAATTAGTATATCTGCCTTCATCTAGTTGTACAGGTATACTAAATATATCAAAAATGTATTCACCTACAGTTATGGTGAAATTGTTAATAGAATGTGTCAAATCCAACCAGCCATTTAACAGATTTGGTTTTCCTTCATTACAAGGATATTGAATTAACATTGCTGCAGTGAATTTTGCAAAGTGACAAACTTTGCAACTTTGTAAAGTTGCAAAGTTTGCCCACTTCGTACAGATATGCCTGTCAGCAAAATTTCCTCACAAAAACATTTTGTGGGAAATGTGTTCTACAAAACCATTTTTTCACTATATTGTCCAACAAAAGGAAGGTTTTGTTGCTTTATATCTGCAAACATTTTTTATGTTGGATTTTGCACCCAAATATTTGTTCGAAGTGGCCATTTTTGCAATCTGTTAATTCTTCTTTCTGACAAAGAATGACACTCCAATTATAACAAAACCAGGTAAATATGTAAGGTAGTTAGTGAGTAGGGTGGGGGAAAGGGGGCTAGTAAACAATGTAAATAAAATGGTTCACATAGCTAGGAGCCATGGTTGAACCCATTACTCTGGCAGATACTTGAATATAAAATTTCGCCATGAGTTTAAAATAGTTTTGACTGAGAAAGATTCACAATAGGGACATAAAGAACACACTGGTGTCGATTCCGATCCGGTAAAAAGCGCTCCGATTTGCAGTTCGGAGCATTTTTCCCCGTACGAATAGCACCCGTAGGCGTCCCCGTACGATTCAGCAAGTACGATCACAAATAAATGCGTGGCTCCGTACGACTCGTACAAAACACCGTACAAATCGAAAATCCTTACGATTTGCAGTCGGCTGACGCACCACGCAGCGTCCGTACGTAAATAGACCGCGCCTTCCGACCCAGGAAGTACGATCCGTGTCGAACACACTCCGTACGGCTCTTTTGCTACGAGAGCTCTAAACTACCGTAAACCCACACTCCGGCAAACCCGGCACCCGGTACATGACAAGCAAGACATGAACGCCATCGTCTGTGTCATCCCTATCCTGTACGCCCACCACCTCGTATATAGAAACCGACGACGGCGCAGAAGGTGAGTAGAACGAACTCCAACATACCTGTACGTGTTGCCATACGAGCACATCTCCATTGCACGACTGTCATGTCTGGGTACGTTGCACCACACACTCCCGCACAACACCAGTGTCATACGGAGACGTACCGCACCTACGTCATCGACTACGGGGTACGGTACGTCACCGCACCCCACCAGGGTTATACGTGCCGCATGTACGTCATCCAGCTCGGGGTACGGTACGTCACCGCACAACACCAGTGTCATACGGAGACGTACCGCACCTACGTCATCGACTTCGGGGTACGGTACGTCACCGCACCCCACCAGTGTTATACGTGCCGCATGTACGTCATCCAGCTCGGGGTACGGTACGTCACCGCACAACACCAGTGTCATACGGAGATGTACCGCACCTACGTCATCGACTTCGGGGTACGGTACGTCACCGCACCCCACCAGTGTTATACGTGCCGCATGTACGTCATCCAGCTCGGGGTACGGTACGTCACCGCACAACACCAGTGTCATACAGAGATGTACCGCACCTACGTCATCGACTTCGGGGTACGGTACGTCACCGCACCCCACCAGTGTTATACGTGCCGCATGTACGTCATCCAGCTCGGGGTACGGTACGTCACCGCACAACACCAGTGTCATACGGAGACGTACCGCACCTACGTCATCGACTTCGGGGTACGGTACGTCACCGCACCCCACCAGTGTTATACGGAGATGTACCGCACCTACGTCATCGACTTCGGGGTACGGTACGTCACCGCACCCCACCAGTGTTATACGTGCCGCATGTACGTCATCCAGCTCGGGGTACGGTACGTCACCGCACCCCACCAGTGTAATACGTGCCGCATGTACGTCATCCAGCTCGATGTACTCATCCAGCTCACCGCACAACACCAGTGCAATAGACGTGTGGGACATACGTCTGCCAAGTTATTGTATGTGTAAGTATGAGAGTGTGTGTCTGAGACGACCCCCCCCCCTGGCCACCTGTGCCCAGCATCAGAGTGCCCAGCATCAGAGTGCCCACCACTGCCCAGCATCAGAGTGCCCACCACTGCCCAGCATCAGAGTGCCCACCACTGCCCAGCATCAGAGTGCCCACCACTGCCCCGCATCAGAGTGCCCAGCATCAGTGTGCCCAGCATCAGAGTGCCCACCACTGCCCAGCATCAGAGTGCCCACCACTGCCCAGCATCAGAGTGCCCAGCATCAGAGTGCCCAGCATCAGAGTGCCCACCACTGCCCAGCATCAGAGTGCCCACCACTGCCCAGCATCAGAGTGCCCACCACTGCCCAGCATCAGAGTGCCCAGCATCAGAGTGCCCAGCATCAGAGTGCCCACCACTGCCCAGCATCAGAGTGCCCAGCATCAGAGTGCCCAGCATCAGAGTGCCCACCACTGCCCAGCATCAGAGTGCCCACCACTGCCCCGCATCAGAGTGCCCAGCATCAGTGTGCCCAGCATCAGAGTGCCCACCACTGCCCAGCATCAGAGTGCCCACCACTGCCCAGCATCAGAGTGCCCACCACTGCCCAGCATCAGAGTGCCCAGCATCAGTGTGCCCAGCATCAGAGTGCCCACCACTGCCCCGCATCAGAGTGCCCACCACTGCCCAGCATCAGAGTGCCCACCACTGCCCCGCATCAGAGTGCCCAGCATCAGTGTGCCCAGCATCAGAGTGCCCACCACTGCCCAGCATCAGAGTGCCCACCACTGCCCCGCATCAGAGTGCCCAGCATCAGAGTGCCCACCACTGCCCAGCATCAGAGTGCCCACCACTGCCCAGCATCAGAGTGCCCACCACTGCCCAGCATCAGAGTGCCCACCACTGCCCCGCATCAGAGTGCCCAGCATCAGAGTGCCCACCACTGCCCAGCTCGTACATCATAAACATACCATTGTCAACCTCATTACCCTCAGGAGATAGACACATTTTAGTAGACCTAAATGTGAACATCACACCAGCTCCCAGGCACCCAGCAGTCACAGACATCATCACACAAACTACAAATCTGAAAAGAAAAAATCAGCTTTATTCAGCGGAATCACAAAAGAAAAGCAAATGAGAGTCCTCGCTCATTAAAGGCCAATGGCCAGTCCAATAGAGTCTCAGCAATAGCTTGTGCCTCCATGGGTGTCATCTCACCCAAACATGCCTGCACATGGCGTTTAATCAGCTGTGCTGACTACGGGGGCACCATCTGTGGAATCCTCCGGCACCGCATGGACAGGAGAGGGAAGGACAGGTGGAGTGGGTGCAGGTGTAGTGGATTCATCCACACTGGTTGGGGCATCGCCGAAAGTAGATTCAAAAACCTGGCTGCACACCTCAGCCAGGGCGGAAAAACTACCACCTGAACCCGGGGACACATTGGGGGTGGAGGTACAGGGCTGTGAGTCAGTCCTACTGGGTGTGTGGATGTGTGTGTGAGGTGTCTCCCCTCTCCCTGTGGGTGTGCCTACTTGCCCTTGAGACTGTGTGCGTGGAGCTTTGAGCTTCTTATGCTGTGTGTGTGCGCTGGGTGTGTCTGACCTGTGGCGTGTGCGTGTATGCTGTGTAGGTATGTGAGAGGCAGAGGTGGATGGCTCGGAAGGATGGGGGGGGGGACAGATGCTGCTGGGTGTACATAGCTGCCGTCAGCGTTGATTCAATGGCAGCCACACTCCGACGCAGATCAGACATGGCTGATGACATGCCCTCCATGAACGACACCACCTGTGTAATCAGTTGTGTATGTCCATGGAGGACAGACAGCATGGATGTCTGACCTACTGCAATCTGCCGGAGTAGGTCCACAGTCTCAGCACTGAGGGCAGCAGGGGACACAGGGGCACGGGGCTGCGGTGCCGGGAACAAAGGAGACACGGGGGCTAGCACGGACCCTAGGCACACCAAGGAGTGGGAGGTTGGAGATGGGACTGGAGGAGGGGAGGGCAGCCAAAGATGTATGAGTGACCATTGCTGCATATTCCCCCCCCTCCTGAGAGTCTGTCTCGGATTCGTCGGCATGGTACGATGTGTCAGTCACATGTCGTGCGGCCTGTAGACTCTCCTCCCACTCTGTGCCACTGCCTCCCTCTGACACCTCCCAGCAGGTGGCACTGTCGGTGTGTCCCTCCGCCTGGTCCGCGCCTCTGTCTCCTCCAGATTCAGATGATGATGCTGTGAGCAAGGAGAAGAATTAAAACATATCAGTCACCTGTACACATCAGACATATCAGCTGCAAATCATATGGCCTCTTTCGTCAACATGGCATGCATCATGAGTCACATGACACATAACTCTTCATAATGACAATTCTACTTGTGGAGAAATGTCAGAGACACACAGCTCAATGTAAGGTAGGAGACAAGGTATAGGCAAGGAAAATACTTGTATGAGAGACACAATCATGATCCACTGCCTGACAACAGGATAGCTGATGATGCATAACAGTTCATTACCCAACCCTGCCACCCAAATCAAGACCTGGTCATGTTTGATTCGCTTTGACTCTGTGCCACATTAGAAAAGTCCTGGGCAAACTGCCATGTGATGCCATCCTGGGACCTGAAACAAGTCTTCCATCACCTCACACTGCCATCACCGCTTTGTACATCCAAAGTCACATTGTGTGGGAAACCATCAATACTATGTACAAAGAACATGCCACAGATGGAGAGAATATGCACACACGCACTGCCCAGTGTGAGTATGCAGAAGTCCAAAATATAGCACATGTACATTGTGCACCTGCAGCTAACACAAGATAATTAGAAAGTGTACCATGGACAAAGGCCACTGAGGCTGACTTGTGCACAAAACACTTGTTGAGACTCAAGAACAGTGCCACAATATGAAGAAGGGCAGACATAGTGCACATGTGGTGCTACATTTAAGGTACGAACAGGTGTCACATACCCCCCTACAACATGAAGATGTGCAAAGGAAGATGCAACTTGAGACACTGCACCATAGGAGTACATGTCAAAAACAAGCATTAGCCAAAGCAAACCTCTACTGTGGAGTAGGGCAAGGCATGTAAAGAAGCAGCTGCTGACAGAGGGACAATCGAATTCCAATGCATGAACTGCCTGTCTGACTACACCACTCAAACTATGGGAGTGTGACCATGCCGTAGAGCTCTTCAGGTACCATTTCTCACACACATGACTACAAACAGACATGTACCTACCCCCTTCGTGCTGCTGTCCCTCCTGCAACTGCCTATGGAGGTCTGGGAACACCACTTCCAGGACCCGGAGCATGTTGGGGGTGAGTTGCCGGCTGCCGCCATGCCGGCGTGGAGCTTCCAGCTTCAGCTGGACTCGGGCGATGCGGCGGCTCCAGCACCGGATGTCCTGCCACCTCTTCTTTATGTTTCGAAGCCTCCTGCGAGGCCCCCCCTCTCTCCGGACAGCCCTGGCGATGTCCACCCAGATTTCACCCTTCTCATAGGCAGATACCTGTCACAAATGTAAAGTTACAGAACATCAGTATACCTGGTGCATGTTCCCAAGACACCCATATGTCCACAAAATACATGATGACAATAGGGCAACGTATGGCACACACATTAGCATCATTGTCCAGGAGTATGTGGCCTGTGTGCTAACAAAACTGCTTAGCATGACATAGTAAATCTACAGATTACATGAGGGCTGTAAAACACTCTTTGAGCATGACACTCACTGAACAAGATATGCTATATCTGGGTGCAATGCAGCACGTGACATGCTGTCACACACCACACTACAACAAATAACTCTCTTCTAACAACACTGTGCACCCTGGCACTCACTCACAACAACATTGCATCTATCCAGTATTACTACACAGTGGCTATGATGTCACACACACAACAGGTGCACACTCCAAGGTATTGCACACATCACTCACCTGATCCTCTGGTCTCCCATACAGCTTGCTGAAGTTGGGCAGGAGGGCATCCAGAAGGGCCTTGTTCTCACCATCAGTGAATGCAGGTGCCCTCTCCATGTTCAGCTAATCAGGGCCAGAGGATTCAGAGACAGCAGCTGTGGTTAGCACACCAATGTTGTGCAGGCAAGTGCCCTCCCACAGCCACATGCTGCCTTATATCTGTGCTGCAGAGGGTCTGTGAGTCCAAGGAGTAGTGTGTGATAGGCCACCATAATTTGCATCCTATGTTCCATCCAATCACATCACACCTAAGCCCATGACACACATATGCATGGTTTGAAAATAGAGCCAGAGCTGAACAACAACTTTCGCAACATTGTATACTTTTTCCTAACTGAATCTTCCAGGACACCTGTAGGAGTGTAAAAAACTCCGTATCCATGACAACCTGGTTGCATTTGGAACAGTACACTGTTCCCCTAGTTGTTCCCTATGCATTTTTTAAAATCCACACACAAGTACGGTGACATTGCCATTGCTACACATTGAATGGTGTAACGATGCGTACACATGCCCGTACCATTGGGGTACGCTCAGCTCGCGTAGAGCCTAAAGGCGATAGGGAAACGATGCGTACACATGCCCGTACCATTGGGGTACGCTCAGCTCGCGTAGAGCCTAAAGGCGATAGGGAAACGATGCGTACACACGCCCGTACCATTGGGGTACGCTCAGCTCGCGTAGAGCCTAAAGGCGATAGGGAAACGATGCGTACACAGGCCCGTACCATTGGGGTACGCTGAGCTCGCGTAGAGCCTAAAGGCGATAGGGAAACGATGCGTACACAGGCCCGTACCATTGGGGTACGCTGAGCTCGCGTAGAGCCTAAAGGCGATAGGGAAACGATGCGTACACACGCCCGTACCATTGGGGTACGCTCAGCTCGCGTAGAGCCTAAAGGCGATAGGGAAACGATGCGTACACACGCCCGTACCATTGGGGTACGCTGAGCTCGCGTAGAGCCTAAAGGCGATAGGGAAACGATGCGTACACACGCCCGTACCATTGGGGTACGCTCAGCTCGCGTAGAGCCTAAAGGCGATAGGGAAACGATGCGTACACACGCCCGTACCATTGGGGTACGCTGAGCTCGCGTAGAGCCTAAAGGCGATAGGGAAACGATGCGTACACACGCCCGTACCATTGGGGTACGCTCAGCTCGCGTAGAGCCTAAAGGCGATAGGGAAACGATGCGTACACAGGCCCGTACCATTGGGGTACGCTCAGCTCGCGTAGAGCCTAAAGGCGATAGGGAAACGATGCGTACACACGCCCGTACCATTGGGGTACGCTCAGCTCGCGTAGAGCCTAAAGGCGATAGGGAAACGATGCGTACACAGGCCCGTACCATTGGGGTACGCTGAGCTCGCGTAGAGCCTAAAGGCGATAGGGAAACGATGCGTACACACGCCCGTACCATTGGGGTACGCTCAGCTCGCGTAGAGCCTAAAAGCGATAGGGAAACGATGCATACACAGGCACGTACCATTGGGGTACATTGAGTCAGACATGGTCAAGTGAACGATTGTGTAGGCTGCGTCCCTGTCCACCTTCATGTCACCATTGGCAGAGTCACACTAGGAAATCACACAGCAGGGATGTAGTCTACACTCATGTCAACCATGTGGATGCATACATCAGCATGGCACACATACATCAGTATGTGCCAGGTTTGGCAGACATTGAAGAAGCACAGGGATTGTGACCCTGTGCCTCAGTTGATGTGTAAATAGCTTGCACAACATGTCATCATTCATGATGCACATGTGCATCACATGCATTCAACAATTTCAACATGATTAACGTCTGCAACATGTAGCGTGGCACATGAACACTCGAATGGGCCACAATTCAGTACAGGGAACTGCCACATGATGACAGGAACATGCCCACTGTCACAGAGGTGTCATAGCCGCACAGCATGACCCTGTGTGACCACGTCATGTGTGTGCCTTGTGCTACATTGTGCATGCTGTTAGCATATGCCATGAAGAGGTCAGTAAAGTATTACTCACCTCAGAATATCCACACATGTCATCCTGGACATGGCAATTTCCGTAATACCGTACACTTGTGTGTTGGTGTGTAATTCCTCTGGCTCTGCAAGTATCCTTGGCGTTGTGTCTGCCCTGATGACGTTATCTGAGTAGTCATATGTCACCTCTGCGTCCACACGTCAGGTCCTCTGTTTGTTTCTCAACACCAACGCAGGTCCGGTCTAAGTTAAAGCTTACACATTTTGTACCCTAAATCATTGTACTAACACTTCAGAACATTTACCTTTTATTGTCATACTCAAGACCGTGCCAATAGGGATGTCACTTACAAAGCCTGTGAGGAATGAAAAGGCCTCATGTTGGTGAGTGACCCTCACCGTCTGTGTCTCCACGGTTTTCACGTCAGGCACAACAACAAGAGCTGCTCCAATTGCGGGGAGCTGACATATGAATTCAGGTGTGATATGTCCCACAAGCCACTTAGACTCCAGCAGTTGGCACAGCACCACAATAGCTCATGGTTGGGATGTAGGACCAGTGCATGTGTGTGGGTGTGGAGACATGTGAGCCCCTCATTAGTACATCATTCCCCAGGCGAAACTCGTCAGGTAAACAACAAAAGTCAGAGATGTGTAATTGCATTGACAAATAACCATGATGCAAGTGCAATGCTGCATGGGATTAGGGTGACGGCGACCACACGGCTCCATCAGAACAGCAGCCATCGTAGCCAGCACCACGACCTACGGTCCCAGCCCTGCATGTGACACAGGAGGAGTAAGTGCACTTCCTCATGTCCATGATGTCCCTCACCCCGGCCAGTGACTCTGCATCAGCTTCTGGCCCACCGTACCCGTCAGGGGGCAGTTGCGCCTCAGTTGATATGCCCCTGACGCCATCATTCGCTGAGTGACGGACGCAGGCGGTGCATACGTCCCAGAACCGCTGTGACAGACATGATCGGAATGTTCATCCAGGTCCCCGCTGGTGCAACTCACAACCTCACTGCCAGATCTCCCCCAGGTGTCAGCCGTGGCGCCATTCTGGGGTGGTGCTGGCCCCGATAACACACACTGTACGGCTCCGCCGTGGTAACTGTGTGGCAGAACACCGCTCTTAATGCTGCATGGGAATGTAAACATCAATGAGCTGGCCACACCTCATTACAATTGGCGCTAATGAGTATTGGGAGGGTCAAGAAGACCCACTGGCACGTGAGTGTCAGTCCCAACACCACAGGACAGGTGGACTGGGGGATGCGAGTGTTGTGGACACCTAGCCAGACACAGGTGATGTCTCAACTCAAAAGATGTATTTGGATGATTTGGCAACGTTCAGTGTAGTGTTTATGTGGGCGGTTGTAACCATGGCCCTTCATCTCCCTGTTGTTGCGGTGAGGACCAACTTGTCACTCAGGTCCTTCAACTACACTAACGCTACGCTGAGCCTCTGCAGGCCTATCTTGATGAGAGTACTGTATGTATTTTTGCAAGCATGTACAGCCACGCAGCATGTTTGTCTGTACATAGGCACGTTGTCAGACCCCCACTGCCCTACCCGGACTGACCATGTTCCCTGTCCTACCACCCCATCCCAGGAAGCATCTGCATGCAGCCCTCAAAACCACAGAACACATTCACGTTACCTACGCTGTAGAGGGTATCCAAGAGGTACAGGCACTACGCAAAGATGTCATCATCCTCCCTGACTCTGGGAGTGATGTTTAGCTACTTGACATGCATCTTTGCCTGCTACCCACACTCTCTGTGGGATATGTTTGTGTAACAGCTGCCAGTGTATGCGTTGTAGGTACAGCCAAAACGTGGCCACGCCCTTGTCGGATGCCAATCAACAACACTACTTTTGTTCCGGTGTGGCCTGGATAGCCACCACTCACTGGTCAGATCAATGACACCCAGGGAGGCTAATTAGTCCTAAGCTATGTATGTATAGAAATGTGACACTTTGCTACTGCCTACTGTTCCTTACAGATATTGGTTTACAAAAGGTAAGTAACTAGTCCTTGAAAGTACTGTGCATCTGCTGTAGGAGCATCTATGTTGTGTCCTTGCTGTGATGGCAGGGTGACTAATGTACACACACCATGCCACGTGTGTAAATGACCCGTTCACATGTGTGATGGCATTACAGACCGTCAGTGACAAATGTAATTATCATGCTGTATGATGATGGTCATGTAATTGTCACTGAAAGTACACACCGCGACATGACTAAGGCTGAACAGTGCAAATGATTGCACATGTGGTGTGTGTGTGTATTGCAGTCTGCCCTCTGGGTGTGCAGACAACCTCCTACTGACATTGACATGACGTGTCTCACTGACATGATACATTGTCATGGTCACTTAGACCTGTACATCTGAAGGCTTGTATGCATGTCACATCCATTCCACACACTACAGGTATTTACCTTCGCCACGGAGGAGTGTGTGGGAGCTGGCATCTGTGTGTATCCCACACCACACTCCAAATTGTCTACATCATTTGAAGAGGTGTTGCTTGTGCCATGTACATTGTTATAGTCTTAGTCAGACAGTTGTAGACATTTCCTTAAAATTGTGTCTTGCAGGGCACCCCCTCTGGAAAGGCCGTTGCCTGACTTGGAAGCCATGAGGGAGCGCAACTGCATCCGTCGATATCGCTTCGGCCGACAGTTGATCAAGGACCTGACGGGCAGGCTTGAGGCTCACCTACAACCACGCCACAGGTATCCAAGTGCACTGACACCCAAGGTGAAGGTGATGGCAGCCCTCCATTTCTTTGCCACAGGTACCTTCCAATTTACCATAGCTGATGTGGGAGGGATGTCTCAGACCATGTTTAGCCGGGTATTGAGTGATGTTTTGGGAGCAATGTTGCTCCACCTTGATGATTTCATTACATTCCCTACTCCAGAAGAGTTGACAGATGTCAAGGGGCAATTCTATGGCCTGGGCCGTATGCCACATGTAATTGGTGCAATTGATGGTACACATGTTACTCTTGTCCCACCACAGGCTCAGGAGCAAGCGTATCGCAACAGGAAACACTACCACTCGATAAATGCCCTGGTGGTGTGTCTTGCCAACATGATTATCTCACATGTTTGTGCACGTTATCCAGGATCGTGCCACGATGCTTTCATCATGAGGCGTAGCAGGGTACCACAGATGATGCTGCAGCTGCACAACCACCGGGCATGTCTAGTTTGTGAGTATACACTGTGAGCTCTGTATGTCAGTATGTCACAACTTCATGATCTGCATCATATGATTGACTCTTGTACATGTTGTCAAATTGCAGGAGACGCTGGATATCCAAACATGCCGTGGCTAATGACTCCGCTACGCAACCCCAGGACAGCTGCAGACCAGCGTTACAACAATGCACATGTGAAGACCAGGCAGGTGATCGAACGGACCTTTGGACTCCTGAAGAGCCGCTTCAGGTGCCTGGACAAGACAGGCGGAGCCCTCCAATACAGCCCACGCAAGGTGTGTGACATCTTCACCGTGTGCTGCATGCTACACAACATGGCAGTGGAGAAGGCTGTGCCACTCTACCTGGATCCTGATGAGCTGGAACATCCGCCCGTTGAGGATGAAGGCCTTGGCCAGGATGCCAGTGATGAGGAGGGTGAAGATGATATCCGCGGTCACCTCATCCGCAACTTCTTTTCATGATGGTGAGTCCTTTCATCTTTTCAGTAAAAGATGGACTATAGAGTAGCATGGGTAGCATGCTATGTATGCAACAGACTGTAAGCAAGATCAATTGGATGTGTGTTGTGCTGTGTCACATGTTCAGTTGGAATGCTACACACATACGTGCTATGAGTGCACTCGGAATGTACAGGTGTCATACTACATCTGGCTATTCAACAGACATTGTCAAAATGACATTATACCGACCGTGACCCCTTGTGTGCCACTCTCATCCACAGCTCGCCCTGCCTGTTGTCCGTTGGGGTACATCGTGGTCATCCTGCTACTGCTCATTATGATTGCAACGTCAGCCACATCAACGGAGCATGCTTGAACATGTGGAGGAGTCAATTTGGGTAAGGACTCATATGAGGCTGTTTAGCATTGGTATGTGTAGAAATGTGTGGTACATGTTCATGTGCATGTGGTGTCATCTTGCATACATGCTACTCCATTATGTACCTCATGACATGTATGGCCACTCCCATGACAGGATAGTCACCCCTTCTGTCATCTGTTGTACTTTGATACTCTGGTGAATGCATCAATGTGTGGAGACATTGCCACAGCAACATTGCACATACCATGGCATGACATTGTGTCAGAGGTCACAACCACGGACTCTGTGGGGGATTGCAGCCTCACTGTGTGCATTAGAATGTGACTGGATCCTCACCTCCAGCTTGTGGGCCAGTCCAGTGTGATTACCATGAAACCATGTGGTGTTGGTGTTGCCCAGTGTATGTTCCACATCTTAAGACAACTGTCCCGTGAATCAGTTAACATGGATGCATTGCCCCTTGCAGCAGTATATCATGTCACTGTCATGTCGTTACCTCAGTGCAGGTTGAGAATACTGCTACGCCAGCCTTCACAGTGAGTAGCCGTGATGTTTAGATGCACATGATGCCATGTATGTTTAGCATGACAAAGTAAAAAGTGTGAAAGATGCATATGTGAATTTCTGTGTAGCACCAGTGGAGTGCGGTCATTCACATGAATCTCTGGTCGCCGGCACCATGACTGTGCTATGGTAGGGTCTGATTATGTAGCTTGGATGGACATCACTTGCACTTAATATTTGTTGTACATGCATATCATGTTTAGCATTGTGATGCATACTTGCCACACCAAAAGACTGGCTACAGAGTGCCTTCATTGCATGTCGATCATTAACTTCCTCGTCATATGTGATACTAAGAGCTGGAGTGGATTTGCTCAAGTTAGCTTACAGGGCCCTTATGGCTAACCAATATCACATACAGACTTTAGAGTTAGCGGTAGTTTGATTTCCATATGTTTCCATTTGTTACTGAGGTCTACCTCATCTGTGCCTGGGAATGTGTTTATACTACATAGATCTTTTTGCATGGGTGCTCACTTGTGAGCGTTACACATGACTCTAATGGATGACAGACTGTCCCAGTTTTTATGTGTCTGTGTCACAGCATCGAATCTGATGGGATGGCATGATTAATCATCATTATTTGTCACCAGACAGTACACTTCACAGGTGTGACTGGTACAGTGTAGCTAATGAGGTTTTTGAAGTGTCTGTGACATGAGAATGTTGTCCTAATGCTTAATTGCCTCTGTTTCAGGTCTCCCTCCCAGCAGTTCCCATCCTCTCCTTCCCTCGCCTGATCACCCTTTTGTGTCTGTTGTTTGTACTCAGACCAATGGGCTATTTGGAGGTGGAACCCTTAGAGCATCACACCAGTCTGATGAAGAAAGGTACGGCCAGTCGTTGACAGCCTTGTAGGTATTCGTAAAGCGGCATTACAGGTGACATCATGATTAGTGTAAATTGGACTTATTGACAATGCACATGTATGATTGTGATAGCTCCATGGGCTCACAATGTAGATTATCATGTTGTGCATGACGTCTGACTCCTACAGAATCTAGTGCCTGCTTGTGGCTCTACACACATGTCCGTCTAATGTGCACATATACTATTTTCAACTTAGTTACCTCATGCTTGTTAGGTGTGTAACTGTGTATTGTCCACACGCATGGGGTGGGTGAAGGCTATAATACTATGTTGCATGTGAGGTAGATGTCTTTGTTGGTGCAGTTTGGATTTGAACACACTAGCTCTTGTATACACCTGCAGACTCTGTGTGTCTTGTGCCCCACTTGACCGTAAGGGCCCTGATCCACTGACTGTGATGTGTGGTGTTTACTGTGCCATTTAGTTGTCAGTGATCCTGAGTGAGGCAGACACTCCTGCCTTCACATCCACATGTCACTTTGTGCATTGCGGCTGCCCTTGTGTTATGTGTTTGTTTAGCAATTAGTCACACCCCTCCTGCCGTCATTTATTCACTCATTGCTGCAGCTGCATACACAGCCAACATGCAGCGCACACTATCCAGGAACACAGACACCTACAGGATGACCCTCCTTCCATCCATTAATAGAGCATGCTCCGGCCACCCTACACACAGACAACACCAGACATTCACCCTCGTGCTATGAAAATGCTGTGTACTCAGTCATAGCTGCTGCTATGCGTGTGTGTGCAACACATACTGGCACAACTATGCAGATTCACATGACATTGGGTCTACGTACCACCAGGTCATGTGGCGTGTCCAACACACACACACCTTACATAGGCACACTATTGTACAGTGTTAGCTTGTCAACACCACTAGATCCGAAAACTGTTAGCTTACAGTCACGTGCCAGAACACAACATGCTCACACCACTTCAACATTGCTGTCACAGTCAGTCAAGTTGGCACATGGGACACACACCATGACCCTGTCTCTTGGGTGTGGTGTGATTTGGCCGTTCCGGGGTTGGTATTTGTCTGGTGTGTGTTGTTTTTCTGTATGCGTTGCTCCCATTACAGTAGTATAGTACTTGTAGCTCCATAGGGGTAGGTCACCTAATCAGGTGTGCTTGTGTAGAGTGCTCCAGCCCATTGCCCACAGTCTGTCCTGCCACCGTCATCCTGTGCGGCATTAATCACATACACAGTAATGCATCATGCTGATGGTAGCTCACATACCTGAGTACACAGTTGTAGGTACTCCCTACATGGACTACTACTTTTGTGACACTGACATGTACTCCTCAAAGTGACTCTCCTGGGCCTGCCTGTGCTAGCTGTTTGGGATTCAATCCCCCCTCCAGCATTGACTGTCCCACACAGGTGTGTCTTACCATCCATGTATGTAGTTTGTGGAAATTTCTGACCAATGTGTGTCCTCACTCAGATTCTGATCCAAGTGTGTGGATGACTGCTGTTTGTTGTATACCTTGCATTTATGACATTTGCTGACACATATACATGTATGCTGTTTCAAAGATTACTCACCAAATGCGTATGATGTTTAAATTATTTATTGGGTGCTCTAGTGCATGAAACGTGAATAGGTGCTGTACAGAAAGGGGGGGAATCCAAAATTCACTGCTGGAGATGAGATGGCCTACTGTTTCAGTCAACAGAGTCCAGCCCACAGTGCCTGACATCATTGGGCAGACTGTGACCAGCAAGTCCTTGTGGGAGAGTCTCGTAGGGGATGCTGTTGCACCCAGGGGCTATATGCCAGGTCCAGTGTCCTGGGAGAAGTCCATGGGCCACAGGCCCTCAACGTCTTCGGCGTGGACGACCCGCCTTCCTTGGGGGACCCTCATGTGCAGGCATGGACGGTGCATGGGACGCTACGTCAGAGGGTTCAACCTCCTCCCTCTCCTCCCTCCCTGTGGCTGGTGTTGCACTTTGCCGTGATGTTGCTGGCCTTGTGACACAGGGAGGGGGCTGCATGTTGGCAGCCATCTGACGTAGCACATGGACAATGTCCCTATGCACCATCAAGAGCTGAGCCTGGTGTGCCTCCACCCGTCCATAATGCAGGTCTTGCCTGGCTATTTGCTCTGCCTGCTGTTCTTTGAGCTGGTTGAGGGTCTCCGCAAGCTGGTTTACCTCACTGGTGTCCCGCCGGTATGCCTCAAGGATGTTATCGAGTTCAGCCATACCGGTCCCTGCAGCTGACTGGCCAGATTCTCGCCTCCGCCTTGCGCCACTCCCACCACCCTGACCCACATGAGCACGGCCTGCGCTTGTGGGCACATCCGATCGACGGGCCCCCCGAGTGCTGGGAGGGTGGAGGTTGTCACCAACCTCAGGGGCGCCCGACAAAGGGTGTCCCTCATTTTCAGACTGGCTCGATTGTGAATCATGGGCAGGGCTCTGACCTGTCTGCTGGGATGTGGTGGGAATAGGTCCGGTGGTTGGCAGAGATGTAGCTGGTATAGTTGCTGCAGGGGTTTGGGATCCAGAGGAGCCAGGTTGGTTGGGGTCATCCACAGTGCGTTGAGGGACGGCGCTGGCGGTGGGGTCTGGGTCCTGCTGAGCCTGGGACTGGGATCCTTGGCCCCCCTGGCTGGGGGGGCGATCCGCACGTTGCCCTGTGTGTGGGAGAGAGAGAGACACTGTTAGGGCTATATCAAGTGACATGTGGTTTGGTTATCCATTATCAGCATCACTGTTCCACAAGCTATACATAGTTGACATTGTACAGTTGTGTATTTAGTGGTAGAAAAACACAATAGTACGATGGGGTATATACATTCTTCCAATCTCTTGACAATGACTGACACAGCCATTGCTGTGTCTTGTGTTGCCGGCACCACACGTGTAAAGAATTTGTAAGTTTCACGCAACATCCTGGATGTGGTGAAAAATCTTATGTGTGCGTCAAGCATGCACAGAGTTTAGATGCAGCATGTTGATGTAAGAGACAGAGCATCATTATTTAGCATGTCAGCTACTACTTTGGATGTCTTTTGCTGTTCCATACTGGCCAAACAATGCCAACACCGCTGGACCTGTACACCCACTTGGAGATCATGGCTTTAGAACTTGGCACTTCTCTGAGACGCATCACCTTGTCAATACCCATGTCCATGTTGGTGCTTATGTACATCCACAAAGGTAATGAGATGGGGCACTAGCTTTTTTAGAGGGCCACAATGGACTGGAGCTTCTGTTATGTGCATGTAAGAGTTGTATGCATATTCATATGAGTACGTGTTTTGTTGTGGTACATGGCAATTGGGACAGTGTTGCAATACAACGCCTGTCCCCCGGGGATGAGTTTCTGTAAGGGGTGTGTACAACAGGCCATGCTATTACTTTGTTTGCAAATTGCAAGCGTCCATTGTTCATGTTTTGGCTGTCCCCTCATGTGGCATGCTGCCATTATGTTGGATTTGTGTTTATGCACAGCATGTGTGACCTTGTCCTGATGTTTGTGTTGGCAATGAGCACAGGAGGGACTTGTGCTGCCTACACCTGTGCCCATTGTGTACTATAGAGCTTTCTGAGATGTGTGTCCTGACACAGTACAGTGTTGACAGCAAATGGTGGCTGTCTTACAGGCACATGGCAGATGCTTGCTGGTACTTGTGAGACATCCCTTAACATTCAGCTCTATGGAGTTTGTGAGGCCTGTGCAGTGCTTGTGTGCAACTGTGTGTGTGCCTCAGGGATGTGCGTTGAGGTGACCGAGGGACAAACACTGACTGATGGAGACAGAGGGAGAGGGCAACAGAGGGAGAGGGCCACAGAGGGAGAGGGCGACAGAGGGAGAGGGCGACAGAGGGAGACAGAGGGCGACAGAGGGAGAGGGAGGGAGAGGGCCACAGAGGGAGACAGAGGGAGAGGGCGACAGAGGGAGACAGAGGGAGACAGAGGGAGAGGGAGACAGAGGGAGAGGGCGACAGAGGGAGAGGGCGACAGAGGGAGAGGGCGACAGAGGGAGAGGGCGACAGAGGGAGACAGAGGGAGAGGGAGGGAGAGGGCCACAGAGGGAGACAGAGGGAGAGGGAGGGATAGGGCCACAGAGGGAGACAGAGGGAGAGGGCGACAGAGACAGAGGGCGAGACAGGGATGGAGACAGGTAGATTGTGCTTGCTCTCTTGCTACACTGCCTTACTTTGTCACAAAATGATGCATCTCTGAAAGGTGTGTCAGCAAAATGTTAATATTTTGCAGCTATCTTGTGTGATCTTTACCTATCCCTGTGCATTGGGCATTATGCTTGTGTGTGTCCCTGGGACATATGGCATGAGAGCAGCCTCTTACCCTACACATTGCACCCTATGTGCCTCCCCCTTGCAACTACCACCATTTGGTTGTGTACTGCTTGGAGTCATGGCCACCCACCCCATGCTGCTGGGCACTGTTGTTAGTCTACCCATGTAAGTTGTGTTTTTTGTACACTCACCAGACTCAATGGCTCCTTCTATTCCATGTACTCCCACCGCTGGCAGTAGGACCATGACCTTCTCCTCCCAGGGCTGGTATACAGGAGGTCTGCGGGGACCACCGCCTCCAGTGTGGTGTGCATTGGCGTAATCCTGTGCCATCTTCTTCTTCACCATCCTCCGCAGATCGTACCACCTGGCCTGGCATTCTTCCCTGGTGCGCCTGATGGGTGCAACAGCATTGACCCGGTCTACAATCCTCTCCCACAGGCGTGTTCTTTCTGGAATGCTGGTCTGTCTGACCAATGCGCCAAACAGCTGTGGGTCGACTCTGATGACTTCATCAGTAAGTATCTCCATCTCCGGGTTGGTGAATTTTGGATTCTTGGGTGTGCTCATGGTGTGAGGTGTATGTGATTGAGGGTGTGATGGTGTGTATGGATGAGGGTGTGTGTTTGTGATAGTGAAGGAGGTGGTGTTGGTGTAGATGTGATAGGGTGTATGTGTGAAGGTATGTGGCTGGAATTGTTGGTGTGCTCTCTGTTTCCTCGCAAGCATGGGTATGTTGCAAAGGATGATGGGTTGTATGTGTGGTCCCTTTTATTGGTCAAATCGTGGGTGTGGCTTAATTTGAATTTTTGGTGTGGGTGTTATATGGGGTGGGTGTTGGCTTTGTCCTCTGTTTGGCTGCTTGGCTGTGACCAGGACATTGATTGTCAAAGGTGTGTACACAGGAGACATGTTCAGTGTGGTAGTGCGACTTGTTAGCAAGGTCCTTGTGGTCGTTTTGGTGTTGGCGTTATGTGTGCTTGCAGTACTTGTGCGTGCGAGTGAGTAGTACGGGCCGTTGGCGGGTGGGGGTGTTCGCGTAGGCTTGGCCGAGGGGTGTGCGTGTCGTACTTGTGCGTGCGAGTGAGTAGTACGGGCCCTTGGCGGGTGGGGGTGTTCGCGTAGGCTTGTTGGGGGGGTGTGCGTGTCGTACTTGTGCGTGCGAGTGTGTAGTACGGGCCGTTGGCGGGTGGGGGTGTTCGCGTAGGCTTGGCCGAGGGGTGTGCGTGTCGTACTTGTGCGTGCGAGTGAGTAGTACGGGCCGTTGGCGGGTGGGGGTGTTCGCGTAGGCTTGGCCGAGGGGTGTGCGTGTCGTACTTGTGCGTGCCAGTGAGTAGTACGGGCCCTTGGCGGGTGGGGGTGTTCGCGTAGGCTTGTTGGGGGGGGGTGCGTGTCGTACTTGTGCGTGCGAGTGTGTAGTACGGGCCGTTGGCGGGTGGAGGTGTTCGCATAGGCTTGGCCGAGGGGTGTGCGTGTCGTACTTGTGCGTGCCAGTGAGTAGTACGGGCCCTTGGCGGGTGGGGGTGTTCGCGTAGGCTTGTTGGGGGGGTGTGCGTGTCGTACTTGTGCGTGCGAGTGTGTAGTACGGGCCGTTGGCGGGTGGGGGTGTTCGCGTAGGCTTGGCCGAGGGGTGTGCGTGTCGTACTTGTGCGTGCCAGTGAGTAGTACGGGCCCTTGGCGGGTGGGGGTGTTCGCGTAGGCTTGTTGGGGGGGTGTGCGTGTCGTACTTGTGCGTGCGAGTGTGTAGTACGGGCCGTTGGCGGGTGGGGGTGTTCGCGTAGGCTTGGCCGAGGGGTGTGCGTGTCGTACTTGTGCGTGCGAGTGAGTAGTACGGGCCGTTGGCGGGTGGGGGTGTTCGCGTAGGCTTGGCCGAGGGGTGTGCGTGTCGTACTTGTGCGTGCCAGTGAGTAGTACGGGCCCTTGGCGGGTGGGGGTGTTCGCGTAGGCTTGTTGGGGGGGGTGTGCGTGTCGTACTTGTGCGTGCGAGTGTGTAGTACGGGCCGTTGGCGGGTGGGGGTGTTCGCGTAGGCTTGGCCGAGGGGTGTGCGTGTCGTACTTGTGCGTGCGAGTGAGTAGTACGGGCCCTTGGCGGGTGGGGGTGTTCGCGTAGGCTTGGCCGAGGGGTGTGCGTGTCGTACTTGTGCGTGCCAGTGAGTCGTACGGGCCCTTGGCGGGTGGGGGTGTTCGCGTAGGCTTGTTGGGGGGGGGTGCGTGTCGTACTTGTGCGTGCGAGTGTGTAGTACGGGCCGTTGGCGGGTGGGGGTGTTCGCGTAGGCTTGGCCGAGGGGTGTGCGTGTCGTACTTGTGCGTGCCAGTGAGTAGTACGGGCCCTTGGCGGGTGGGGGTGTTCGCGTAGGCTTGTTGGGGGGGTGTGCGTGTCGTACTTGTGCGTGCGAGTGTGTAGTACGGGCCGTTGGCGGGTGGGGGTGTTCGCGTAGGCTTGGCCGAGGGGTGTGCGTGTCGTACTTGTGCGTGCCAGTGAGTAGTACGGGCCCTTGGCGGGTGGGGGTGTTCGCGTAGGCTTGTTGGGGGGATGTGCGTGTCGTACTTGTGCGTGCGAGTGTGTAGTACGGGCCGTTGGCGGGTGGGGGTGTTCGCGTAGGCTTGGCCGAGGGGTGTGCGTGTCGTACTTGTGCGTGCGAGTGAGTAGTACGGGCCATTGGCGGGTGGGGGTGTTCGCGTAGGCTTTGCCGAGGGGTGTGCGTGTCGTACTTGTGCGTGCCAGTGAGTAGTACGGGCCCTTGGCGGGTGGGGGTGTTCGCGTAGGCTTGTTGGGGGGGTGTGCGTGTCGTACTTGTGCGTGCGAGTGTGTAGTACGGGCCGTTGGCGGGTGGGGGTGTTCGCGTAGGCTTGGCCGAGGGGTGTGCGTGTAGTATGTATTGGTGGAGCTTGCAGTGAGGCGAATGTCCCATACGACTCAATGTTGAAGCGTGAATACTTAGGCCCGTACGTATCTCGCTCAGGCATGTCGTTCCGAATCGGAATAGTGAGTTTGTACGGACTGATTACGAATCGTACGGTGGTCTGCCCGAGGCTTATTCGTACGGGTATACGAATGTCAATCGTACGGATCTTAGCAAATCGTACGGAAATCAACGGTAACGGATCGGAATTCGCTGGTCGGACGGTAGTTTCCCAATCGTACGGAATCGGCTACGAATACGAATCGTAAGCCGGTTTTTTTTACCGGATCGGAATCGACCCCACTGTGTTCATCAACCACTTCTTTGTCTCCCAAATTATCCCTGATTACCTTCATGACGACAATGTGGGAATATTTGTTTACACCTTCTGCACACTTAGAGTTACTAACCTACACTATCCAGTATAACACGTAGTTTTTCCATTATTTTTGATTAAGAAAGAGGTGTCTCATAAAACATTGTAACAGTGTCTCACAATTGTCTGAAAACAGTAACTACTATATGTTGATATAATGTGCAAGGTTACACAAATACATCCCTTACCAGAGCAGGTATAACATTTGTATACTTTCATAATAACCGCGGCTCCTCACAGAGGGAGAGGGAGACAGAGGGAGAGGGCGACAGAGGGAGAGGGCGACAGAGGGAGAGGGCGACAGAGGGAGAGGGCGACAGAGGGAGACAGAGGGAGAGGGAGGGAGAGGGCCACAGAGGGAGACAGAGGGAGAGGGAGGGATAGGGCCACAGAGGGAGACAGAGGGAGAGGGCGACAGAGACAGAGGGCGAGACAGGGATGGAGACAGGTAGATTGTGCTTGCTCTCTTGCTACACTGCCTTACTTTGTCACAAAATGATGCATCTCTGAAAGGTGTGTCAGCAAAATGTTAATATTTTGCAGCTATCTTGTGTGATCTTTACCTATCCCTGTGCATTGGGCATTATGCTTGTGTGTGTCCCTGGGACATATGGCATGAGAGCAGCCTCTTACCCTACACATTGCACCCTATGTGCCTCCCCCTTGCAACTACCACCATTTGGTTGTGTACTGCTTGGAGTCATGGCCACCCACCCCATGCTGCTGGGCACTGTTGTTAGTCTACCCATGTAAGTTGTGTTTTTTGTACACTCACCAGACTCAATGGCTCCTTCTATTCCATGTACTCCCACCGCTGGCAGTAGGACCATGACCTTCTCCTCCCAGGGCTGGTATACAGGAGGTCTGCGGGGACCACCGCCTCCAGTGTGGTGTGCATTGGCGTAATCCTGTGCCATCTTCTTCTTCACCATCCTCCGCAGATCGTACCACCTGGCCTGGCATTCTTCCCTGGTGCGCCTGATGGGTGCAACAGCATTGACCCGGTCTACAATCCTCTCCCACAGGCGTGTTCTTTCTGGAATGCTGGTCTGTCTGACCAATGCGCCAAACAGCTGTGGGTCGACTCTGATGACTTCATCAGTAAGTATCTCCATCTCCGGGTTGGTGAATTTTGGATTCTTGGGTGTGCTCATGGTGTGAGGTGTATGTGATTGAGGGTGTGATGGTGTGTATGGATGAGGGTGTGTGTTTGTGATAGTGAAGGAGGTGGTGTTGGTGTAGATGTGATAGGGTGTATGTGTGAAGGTATGTGGCTGGAATTGTTGGTGTGCTCTCTGTTTCCTCGCAAGCATGGGTATGTTGCAAAGGATGATGGGTTGTATGTGTGGTCCCTTTTATTGGTCAAATCGTGGGTGTGGCTTAATTTGAATTTTTGGTGTGGGTGTTATATGGGGTGGGTGTTGGCTTTGTCCTCTGTTTGGCTGCTTGGCTGTGACCAGGACATTGATTGTCAAAGGTGTGTACACAGGAGACATGTTCAGTGTGGTAGTGCGACTTGTTAGCAAGGTCCTTGTGGTCGTTTTGGTGTTGGCGTTATGTGTGCTTGCAGTACTTGTGCGTGCGAGTGAGTAGTACGGGCCGTTGGCGGGTGGGGGTGTTCGCGTAGGCTTGGCCGAGGGGTGTGCGTGTCGTACTTGTGCGTGCGAGTGAGTAGTACGGGCCCTTGGCGGGTGGGGGTGTTCGCGTAGGCTTGTTGGGGGGGTGTGCGTGTCGTACTTGTGCGTGCGAGTGTGTAGTACGGGCCGTTGGCGGGTGGGGGTGTTCGCGTAGGCTTGGCCGAGGGGTGTGCGTGTCGTACTTGTGCGTGCGAGTGAGTAGTACGGGCCGTTGGCGGGTGGGGGTGTTCGCGTAGGCTTGGCCGAGGGGTGTGCGTGTCGTACTTGTGCGTGCCAGTGAGTAGTACGGGCCCTTGGCGGGTGGGGGTGTTCGCGTAGGCTTGTTGGGGGGGGGTGCGTGTCGTACTTGTGCGTGCGAGTGTGTAGTACGGGCCGTTGGCGGGTGGAGGTGTTCGCATAGGCTTGGCCGAGGGGTGTGCGTGTCGTACTTGTGCGTGCCAGTGAGTAGTACGGGCCCTTGGCGGGTGGGGGTGTTCGCGTAGGCTTGTTGGGGGGGTGTGCGTGTCGTACTTGTGCGTGCGAGTGTGTAGTACGGGCCGTTGGCGGGTGGGGGTGTTCGCGTAGGCTTGGCCGAGGGGTGTGCGTGTCGTACTTGTGCGTGCGAGTGAGTAGTACGGGCCCTTGGCGGGTGGGGGTGTTCGCGTAGGCTTGTTGGGGGGGTGTGCGTGTCGTACTTGTGCGTGCGAGTGTGTAGTACGGGCCGTTGGCGGGTGGGGGTGTTCGCGTAGGCTTGGCCGAGGGGTGTGCGTGTCGTACTTGTGCGTGCGAGTGAGTAGTACGGGCCGTTGGCGGGTGGGGGTGTTCGCGTAGGCTTGGCCGAGGGGTGTGCGTGTCGTACTTGTGCGTGCCAGTGAGTAGTACGGGCCCTTGGCGGGTGGGGGTGTTCGCGTAGGCTTGTTGGGGGGGGTGTGCGTGTCGTACTTGTGCGTGCGAGTGTGTAGTACGGGCCGTTGGCGGGTGGGGGTGTTCGCGTAGGCTTGGCCGAGGGGTGTGCGTGTCGTACTTGTGCGTGCGAGTGAGTAGTACGGGCCCTTGGCGGGTGGGGGTGTTCGCGTAGGCTTGGCCGAGGGGTGTGCGTGTCGTACTTGTGCGTGCCAGTGAGTCGTACGGGCCCTTGGCGGGTGGGGGTGTTCGCGTAGGCTTGTTGGGGGGGGGTGCGTGTCGTACTTGTGCGTGCGAGTGTGTAGTACGGGCCGTTGGCGGGTGGGGGTGTTCGCGTAGGCTTGGCCGAGGGGTGTGCGTGTCGTACTTGTGCGTGCCAGTGAGTAGTACGGGCCCTTGGCGGGTGGGGGTGTTCGCGTAGGCTTGTTGGGGGGGTGTGCGTGTCGTACTTGTGCGTGCGAGTGTGTAGTACGGGCCGTTGGCGGGTGGGGGTGTTCGCGTAGGCTTGGCCGAGGGGTGTGCGTGTCGTACTTGTGCGTGCCAGTGAGTAGTACGGGCCCTTGGCGGGTGGGGGTGTTCGCGTAGGCTTGTTGGGGGGATGTGCGTGTCGTACTTGTGCGTGCGAGTGTGTAGTACGGGCCGTTGGCGGGTGGGGGTGTTCGCGTAGGCTTGGCCGAGGGGTGTGCGTGTCGTACTTGTGCGTGCGAGTGAGTAGTACGGGCCATTGGCGGGTGGGGGTGTTCGCGTAGGCTTTGCCGAGGGGTGTGCGTGTCGTACTTGTGCGTGCCAGTGAGTAGTACGGGCCCTTGGCGGGTGGGGGTGTTCGCGTAGGCTTGTTGGGGGGGTGTGCGTGTCGTACTTGTGCGTGCGAGTGTGTAGTACGGGCCGTTGGCGGGTGGGGGTGTTCGCGTAGGCTTGGCCGAGGGGTGTGCGTGTAGTATGTATTGGTGGAGCTTGCAGTGAGGCGAATGTCCCATACGACTCAATGTTGAAGCGTGAATACTTAGGCCCGTACGTATCTCGCTCAGGCATGTCGTTCCGAATCGGAATAGTGAGTTTGTACGGACTGATTACGAATCGTACGGTGGTCTGCCCGAGGCTTATTCGTACGGGTATACGAATGTCAATCGTACGGATCTTAGCAAATCGTACGGAAATCAACGGTAACGGATCGGAATTCGCTGGTCGGACGGTAGTTTCCCAATCGTACGGAATCGGCTACGAATACGAATCGTAAGCCGTTTTTTTTTACCGGATCGGAATCGACCCCACTGTGTTCATCAACCACTTCTTTGTCTCCCAAATTATCCCTGATTACCTTCATGACGACAATGTGGGAATATTTGTTTACACCTTCTGCACACTTAGAGTTACTAACCTACACTATCCAGTATAACACGTAGTTTTTCCATTATTTTTGATTAAGAAAGAGGTGTCTCATAAAACATTGTAACAGTGTCTCACAATTGTCTGAAAACAGTAACTACTATATGTTGATATAATGTGCAAGGTTACACAAATACATCCCTTACCAGAGCAGGTATAACATTTGTATACTTTCATAATAACCGCGGCTCCTCACAGGTTTGTTGGTTTCCTTAATGGCAATGGAATTATTATTCTATAGACCCATTAAAATAACAAACTCACCCTTAGGCCATGAATATTCAGTATTTGTACTCTGGAGTAGCCAGGGCCAGCTAATCCTTGCTGCACATGCTAGATGCTAAAAATCAATTCTATTTTAGTGCTTAAATTGCCATATTTTACACTTTAGTGAACCAGCTGTATGTGGGAATCATCTGGGAAGCTGTAGAAATTTCAAATGTGACATACAAAATTGAAGGACATATTTTCACATTTGCATAGAAAAAATGATAACATAAAAAACATATAATTGATCAACATGTTGCAAAGCCCTGTGTTTAAAAGTAGGACAATTCTTTAAACTTCAAATGTGCAGTGTTTAGGTAAACCAGTATGACAAATCAAAGAAAACATTTGATTTTGACTATCTTCTCTCTTTGAATATGTTTTATAGTTACCCTAATACCTTAGTGACAGTGTTAGCAAAGAGCTGATCTAATCCTCTGAATGCCACTCCATTTGCTCACATTTAAATGTTCCACTTCATGCCAAGCATCCCAGGTAGCTGATGGGGCCAAGTGTCATGTCCCTCCAGTCTGCCCATGCAAGATTTTTCAATATCTGTGGGTTGAAGAGGATCCTCCAGAGTCAGGCAACTGAAACAGCTGTAGAAAAGATGAGGGCTCATTTGAAACTAGACATTTTCCTGAGATGGATTTGCAAACACTCAGTTTGGTCGCCAAGGCGCATTCCTTGAACTTTTTAACCATGAGAGAAGCTACAGAACCTTTCTAAATTTTTAGATATTATTCGTTGTGAAAGGTCTGGGCCTGGGGCCAAGACTAACCGACCGACTCTAGCGCTGGTGGCGCTCGGAGCCACAATCTTTTTTGGCGCCCCGTCCTCCAGATCTACTCCTCAGCTTCCCTCACTACTGCCCGGCAAAAGTGACCCTCATCTCTCCATAGCCCTTCTCTCATATACATTTCATTTGTTTTAAAGCATGGGTAAAGGTTGGCTTTACTAATCCACTCAGATATCCACATAAAATAAAGACCTGTTCCTTGCAACAGACATATTAACCTTCTGCGCTACTTTATGGCGAGTCAAAAGTACTACAAGACAATACTCCGATCTCTCTATCTAGCAGGAACTTTAATCACAAAAGTTATCTTGACATTGTTATTGCTGCCTGAAAGCTAGAGCACTAGGACCTCTGCAGCAGCTGCTTTTAAATCTTAGGTTATTGGTAAACCCCTTTCCCCCCCTGAGGTCCGTGCGACCCCTCCAGGTCAGCACCCAGTGCGACAGCACCGGTCGCACTGCCCTAAATTCGGCGCTGTCTGAAAAAGAGGTGAGTGCCAGGGCTACATTCTAGCAGTTGCTCCACTCTGAGCTTCTGACTGGGAAGTTCAAGGGTACTGCAGAGCAAAATGTATGCAGCCACTTGGAGCCCTGCCCGGCTTCAGCTCCCATCCTGGATACATGCCCCTATTGCCACAGGAACGTAATTTTTAAAAACGTTCTGTAGCGATACGGGCTTCGCCTTATTTACCAGGCAGTGTTAAACCACTTAACGTGGCTTAACGCTGCCTTGTAAATTAGGCACCCTTTCACGCTATACTTAGCGTGAAAGGGGTGGGCAATGGGTGTTGCGGTGGGGGTTCCACCTCAACACCTACTGATTCTGACGCTGCCCCTATTTACAAGGGTGGCGCAAATAGGAGGAAGCGCCAAAATTAAGACCCAAAATAAAAACTGGTCCAGCATGGCGAAACTATGAGAAATACTTTATTTCTCTTCATTTTTGCTGTTTCTATGTGTGCTGCATTGTGCAGCACACATGGAAAAAGCAAAACACCATGCATTATTGTTTATGTGCAGGAAGGTGTCCCTTCCTTTACATAGACAATCCTTTTAAAAATGACAAGTTACAACTTCTATGTGTGCTGCAGGAAGCAGCACACCTAGGAGTTGCAAATCGCCATTTAAGATTGTTTATGTGCAGGAAGGGCCACCTTCCTACACATAAACAATCATTCCCCTCAATGCAGACACCCTT
Organism: Lissotriton helveticus; assembly: GCF_964261635.1. Taxonomy (NCBI): domain Eukaryota; kingdom Metazoa; phylum Chordata; class Amphibia; order Caudata; family Salamandridae; genus Lissotriton; species Lissotriton helveticus. The sequence continues at coordinate 1,165,943,282 of NC_136071.1, forward strand.
GCACTATGGTGCAAGGGTGCCTGTGTTAGCTCTAGGCAGCTGAAAATAGCTCCTGCACAGGGGTGCACTGTTGTAAATATGGTGCAGCCCTGCGTTTCTAAAGTGACGTAGAGCAATGTTAAGCTAGGAAGGCTAACACCGCACTCAGTCACTTCTATGTAAATATGCTCCTGAGTCTCCAGAAATGTTCTGAGTGCCAAGATAAAGCTATTAGCAGAGACAAATCACCAACTCCTCCCTGACCGTGCAACAATGCCAACCAGCTGCAATGGATGCCCATGTCCAGGTCTTGTACAATTTAGAACCAGGGTGAATCGCTAACTTTTAGGTGACTGCTCCCTTTCACCAGACAATGGGCAGGGGGCTCAGCCTCTGGTGTGTAATGTCCCATGGACTAAAACGCTTCCTGGAGTACCCAATAGTACTTATGGAACACTTTTTCGCCTTAATACCTCTTTAAACCTGCATCTAATTTTCTTCACTGCCACATCATTAACCTAATTAATAACCCTTCTATTTAATAAAAAAGTCAGAATTTAAGTCACAAGGGGGCATATTACCAACAAACTGCGATAGTTATCGCTAAGTAGGCTTAGCGGCAATATTTTTATCGCCGCGCATCACCGTTATTTATTGCTGAGATAACTTTCTATTAGCAAGGTTTATCTCAAAAGCGATAAAAATCCAGGTGATAGCAGCGAAATGCGTGAATATTGCTGAGAATACAGCGATATTCACGCATTAGCGACGAAATGCTCTTCGCCATGTTATCCACCTCCCATTGGATAACATGGCTAAGAACTGGTCTGGGCAGGTGTTAGTTTTTGGAGCTATTCGCGCTTAGAGCGAATATTTCTATCGCTATGCCTGCCTTGCTAATAGGCGATAGCTTCATTATCGACTGCTTTCAGTCGCTAACGGTTTGGGTACGCCCACTTTGCATGTAATTAGCGGTAAATATCGCTGACATGCAAAGCGGGCCCCAAACCGTTCGATATCGCCTACAAGCTGTCGCTAACTGCTGTTAGTGACAGCTTGTGAATAGGGCGATATTATTATCGCTGCTTAGCGTCTGAAAACGTCCGCTAACGCGGCGATATTCACCTATCGCCCTCCTTGGTAATATGCCCCTTATTTCTTAACTGCAATGTTGTTCTGTGTTGTTGCAGAAGTACCGCATACATATTTCGCTTCGAATAGCCTTGTTGTGTGTGCCATGCTACCAAGGGTGAGCCACGGGACCACATGAAAAACGTATTTACCTACTATGAATTCGATTGTTTAGGAAGCTCAGCTACAGGGCACATTGAGATTGAGTTCGCTCTCGCTTTTTCTTTCTCTCTCTCTCTCTTTCTCTCTGTCTCGCTCTTTCTCTCTCTTTCTTTCTCTTTCTCCCTCTCTCTCTTCTTCATAGCTTAATTAATTACTTTTATAAAACTACCTTTTATTTTAGATTACTTGGTATTTGAGGTGAAACTCCCTCCTAAATTAAATGATTTGTTGTTTATTATATGAAAGCTGTTTACCATATAGATAAAGCGTCAGATAATTCTCTTTGGGTACAGCAGTGAGCATAAATATTTGTACTTTATTTTCAGCTGGGTTTATACACTAATGAAAATATTAGTGCATTTAAAGTTATCACCTGAAAAATATTATAGCCACAGTATTAAGCGAAAGGGCAGAAGCTGCTGTCTCCTTGCAGAAACCTGAGTGGGAAAGATGGAAACTTCTCCCCGTGGAAAATAAAAACAAGGGGAATCCTGGACTGTCATCAGTGCTTATTTGCATGAAGCATCCTTCTGCAATTCAGACCCTCCCTCACAATAATGCTTCATTTACCGGCACTGTGAGGGTATACACCACTCACATTTGGACTCATCTGAACGTGGCTGGTTCATGCTGAGGCCACTGACTCAGACGCCACTCAGGATAAGAACCTTTCACTTATTCTTATGGCCACTGTAGTTATGTGGCAGAGGACCAAACTGTGCAGCAGGTTGATTCAATTATGAGGCAAATTATGCAGCATAAAGTGCCACATTTTGTGATGGTAGTCCTTTACTATTTTTGTTTGCACTCATGTTAAGGACTGTATGGGCAAATGTTTCACCTCGTTAGTACCTGTTTAGCATCCAAACACATCAATAAGCAGCTGAAAAGTGACCAGTGAACCACAGGCCAGGCAACACATGTTGCTGTATTTTTGTTGTTGTTGTAACTTTTCATCTGTGTAAACTAGAAACTTTATTTTGTTTAAAATTGCAGATTATGCAGTCAGTTTTAGGAAACTGCTGCAAATCTATAATTATACAGAAAACGCCACAGCCGGTGTCCCTATCTACACACCTCACCCACAGACACATGTATGAGCGCAAAATTCACTAGTAAGACATTTCCTGGAAAAAGTACTTCTGAGAATGATCTAACATAATTCTGAAAATTATTTAAAATAATTTTTAAAATGTGACATGAAGTGACAAATCATCTCTGATAGACTGTAGATTGCCACAGAAAGAAGAGTGGTGGAGCTTCAAAGTATGGACAGATGACACTGGTTCGAATGAGCGACGGACGTAAAACTCCTTGACGCCTGCCTGTGATTCCATCCACCTCTGTCAACTTATACCAGCACAGGGGTGTCCACTCTCTCCTTACTATCGGTTCTGACCACCCTACTGACTCACCTTACAAACTCACCCTGCTTATCAAGAGAGCCATAAGAAGTAAAGAAACGTCCCTAGTCACCAGTTGTTACAGATGCAACGGTGTGTGCGCTCTATCAAGAATAGCTTTTAACCCCTTCCATGCTGATGAAGGCCCCCGTCCGTCATGCATCACGGTGGGCGTGTGCTGATGACGGCTGGGGACCGTCATGATCCCGCCCACTCTTTAAATCGGCCGCACAGCACGAAAATTCGAAAATTCTCCGCGCATGCAAGGGGTTAAAGATGTGATTGGGAGGGCCAACCTTATTCCGTTCTCTCTCCTACAAACTTCCTTTGATAAACCCAACAAGGAACTTTACAACTTCCTCAAACTCAAAGTTGTGATCAATCGAAAACTGTGTAAAATGGGCCTATCAAACTCAAACAAATGCTGGAACTGCTCATCCCAGGTTGGTGTCATCAAACACATGATATATTTTATTTCCCATTCTCCGCACTTCAGGTGACCCTGGGCCCAGTCATAATCTGCTTCACCCCTGGATTCTTTCCAATCCTCCATCTCTCAACAAAACAGAACTCCTGCTATTCGACTTACTCCTTACACAAGGAGTCAAAATTATCCTTTTCGACTGGAAAGACTTCAAATCCATTTCTTACCACACTTGATGGGCCTGGGTATGCTTCCTCAGAATCACAGACAACACTATCCTCAATCCAAACTTCCACCACAATAAACTAGATTGCTTTGGCTACCCCTATATATTTGCATACAGACCACCGCTCCCTCCAAAAAGCCACTAAATCCCGGCTAACTACCCTCTTCCCTCAACCAAATACTTTGGATATGCTACTATCTCTCTCTCTCTCTCTTATCTTTTTTTCAACTTCCACTCCTCTTTCCATGAGAAGTAGACCCCCATCTGACCATGATAGCTACTGTGGTAGTCGTAGCAACCACTGTATTTCGAACCTGATCTCATCTAATGAATTATACTGTCCACAATTACAGTGCCTGCACACAATTCTGTATGAAGTTTGCACATTTCTTTTATTAGACTTTAAGGTACTATACGAAAATCAATGTACTGCCTTTACTTCTCATCTATACTATTTTGGATTTCAGACTTTTTGTTATTGTATTTCTGTAATATGAAAATGTATAGTTAAATGTTAAAATAAATAATGCCTTTTGTACCAGAAGAGATGCCTTCGACTACAAAAACTATGCTTCAATACTTTTCCCATGTTGTACGTGTGCCACACAAAGCAGCCCACTGTTACGACACAAAACCTGAGGACAACAAGTACCTTAAGGAACGCTGCCACCTAGGTAAGTTTGTGGTAACTCAGGAAGGAGCTCAGGAAGTAAATGTGTAGGTGTATTCTCAGCTCTAGTGGGTGGCGGTTAGCACGAGAAGAGAGCTGATTGGTAAACTCCTGTCTGATTTGAACTACACTTCCCAAGAGGCTTAGCGGTTCTCTAGGTGGCATGTTGAGGAAATGCGCCCATGTTTCCTGTGCACCGAAAGGATTAAAACGGATTGAAAAGGAGAGACTGATGCAGATTATTCTCCGAATACTTGTTCTTCAGAGAAACCCTAAAGGATATATTCACAAGTACGTGTGCTAAACATCAGTAAAAAAAGCTAACACACCTTTACACCGCATCCGATCGCGGGAGAATAACCTTGTGTTAACGTGGAATTCACAACAAGGCGGTAGCATGAAATAGTCTGCCGAAACCGCTGCCAATGTCTGCGATACAACCACCTCGACGGCGATAAAAACACAAACCTCAACGCGAAAAAAAATGCGATGGACCAAAGCTCGATGAGGAAATCAGCGATAAGCAGCGCCAGGCCTGCATTACACACATGCCAGGTGGGAAAAATCACTATAAAAGTAGGAAAAACACCCAAACGCAAACTAACCAACACCCAAACACCATGGAGGCAGCCAGAACAGGCACAGAAGACGAGTGCAACCCAACAAGCACCCCGGACGACCAGCCTGGGACCTCGGGGACAGGGAAGGGCAAGGACAAGAAGACGAGGAAGACAAAGTTCAGTCCACAGGAAAACAGGATCCTGATTACGGAGGTGATGGAACACCATCAACAACTGTTTGTCACCTCCAACGTGTCATTGGAAACCAAAAATGGGATATGGCGGAACATCGTGGACAAGGTGAATGCCGTCGGAGAGCACAGGAGGTCAGTGGAAGAGGCCAAGAGGCGATGGATTGAGATCAACCGAAAGACCAAGGAGAAACTCGCATCCAACCAGAAGGCAGCAATGCAGACTGGAGGTGGTAGCCCCACGCCACAGCGTGTGCTGGATGACATGTAGGAGCTGATGTCGACAGTCATCAGTGTGGAGATTGTGGCCGGAGTCGGGGGACCAGGCACTGACCACCAGGTACTGGGGGGATGGGTGGAGAGGGACACAATGGCACACAAGCACAATCAAGCAGAGCATAGTGCACACCCACAATGACTCTGGGTCATGGCCCTGATCTACACACTGTCACAATGTACAATGGCGTTCTGTCTGAATGTCAACGTGCACCATGCGGCTACATACATGTGGACACATTATAATAAGCCATCTCCCCTTCACATTGCAGGAGCACCGTCAGCACCCCCTGCAGAGCAGTCCCAGCTACTCTTCACTGATGACTAGGAGACAACGCCGGCATCTACACCCAAACCCTCCAAAACATCATGGACATGATCCGCAGCTCACCTCCAGGATCAGGGCAGCCTAGCTATATCGAGGAGACCCCACCCACTACCCAAAGCACTCAGCAGGAGGCACCCACAGCCCGGCACTCTCCTAAGTCTCCCAGGAACAAACCGTGGCCTTCCAGCGCCGTGTGCTGGAGGGCCAGAGGGAGACGGCTGAGCAGGTGCGGTGATGTTCGGCCTCATGGCTACCAAAATGGACGCCATCCATGGGTGTCTAGGTCCCATCACGGACCAGCTCTAGTCCCTAACGGACACCCACAGCCCGTTTCATGGTCTCCAAGCAACCCTGACTGACATTGCAGCACTCGAAGGAGTGACCGTCCTGCACTCGCCAGAAGCGGTCGCTCCTAACGCTGCTCCCTGCCCTGACCCAGAAGCTGGTATCGTAGCGATATTTTGCCAGACTGCTACTTGCTGGAACTAATTAATAACGCTCTGCTCGCATTACAGCTGCTTTCATCTGTTCCCGCTCTGCTCACATTACAGTTGCTTTCATTTGTACCTGACTGATTGTATAAGATAGCGCTCGGCTCGCATTACTGTTGCTTTCTTTCGTGCATGACTGATTGAATGAAATAGCGCTCTGCTCGCATTACTGCCGCTTTTCACATGTGCCAGATTGTTGTTTAATTTCCGTAGCGCTACATAGCTGATCGGATTCATTCAGAGCGCTATACTCCCACAGTGCGCAGTAATCACCAATCAATAGCGCTTTGCTGCCTTTAGTCTATGCAATCGATTTCTGGCTGATTGTGCTGGCGCCATTGCCCATTCCCTAGCCAAAATTCAGGTCGTGCCCTAATATCTTCGTGTTAGGATTTTGGCTCGCAGCCATTTTGTTGTTTGTTGTTGGACCCCCAGCCCAGTTCCCCACCACGCTCCCGCCTCCCAGCTGCCCTGCCCTCCCACTGAAAGTCAGGCTCTATGTTGTACATAGCTTTTCCCTATCTGTCCTCTTAGCCATTCAGTAGATCACAGTCGCAACCTAGTAACAAGTTTGTGTCTAAAATGTGCTCTAGATGTGGGAGTTATTCTCATTCTTCTGATGCAAAATTTTGTTTCGCTAATAACAAAGAATGTTTAAAATGTGGTAAAATAGGCCACTTTGCAAAAGTGTGTAAGAATAGAGCCAATCAGAGGGTTACTGTGGTGTGTGATTACAATGAACTGAAGCGTGATGTCAACAAAATACTGATTTTGTATGATTCAGTGTGCGCGTGTGATGAGAAGAGGGAGCGTATTATTAAAGCAAAGGTCTTAGTTGATGGAAAAAACGTTGACTTGATGGTTGACACTGGGTCCAAGTGGACTATCATTCCCTCGTCTATGTTGTATGAGGTTTGGGGTAACAAACATTTGGAGGTCTGTGACATCTTTCCATCCGGTTACCAAGGGGAAAAAATTAACCTCCTTGGTTACTTCAATGCAATGATTGTTTTCAAGAACAGGTCAACCCAGGGCAAGATTTATGTGTCTGTGGATGGTCCCGCAATACTGGGTCGTTCTCACCAGTACGATCTACACATTATTGTCAATCCCAGAGCTGATGATCCCGTTCTTGTTGTGGATGATTGTTACGTGGATGACATACTTGCCAGTCACAGTCAGGTTTTTCGTGAGGAACTGGGTGAGCTACAGGGGTACACACACAGGATACTGTTAAAAGAGGGCAGTATTCCCGTACAGCACAAAGCGCGGTGTGTTCCTTTTGCCTTGCGGGCTGAGGTCAAGGCTGTTTTAGATGAGATGTTACAGGGGGGTATTATCGAACCGATTGAAGCCTCCCCATGGGTTTCTCCTGTTGTCATCTCGCTCAAACCTGACAACAAGATTCGTTTCTGTGTGGATCTACGCTCCTTGAACAGATGTGTGGTGGCCGATATATTCCCTTTACCTAATATAGGCGAATTAGTTTCCACCCTTAAGGGAGCTAGGTTTTTCAGCAAGCTAGACCTCAAGCATGCCTATCACCAGATTCGTCTGGATGATGCCTCAAAGCATCTTACAGCTTTTATCACGGGTGAGGGAACTTTCCAGTTTACTCGCTTACCGTTTGGTCTAATCTCTGCTGCCAGTGTTTTCCAGCGCATGGTTTCTGAAGTGTTCAAGGGGCTAGATAAAATTATCTTCTTCCAAGATGACATCCTCATCTTTGGCAATACCTTGGAGGAGCACAATGATGTTTTACGCAATGCCTTAGGTAGAATTGTGGATGCGGGTCTCACGTTGCGCCGAGAGAAGTGTGCGTTCTTGGTTGAAGAGGTTGAATATCTGGGTTTCTGTCTCTCTGCTGAGGGTGTAAGGCCTAAGAAAAATCTCTTAGAAGCGATAGAGCTGGCTCCTCCTCCTGTAGATAAAGAACAACTCAGGTCCTTCATGGGGCTAATTGAGTTTTATTCTAAGTTTATCAAAGATTTTTCCTCAAAGACTGCTCCCTTAAGAGTTTTACTAAAGAAAGGGGTCAAGTTCTCTTGGACGAGTGAGCAAGAGTTTTGCTTTAACTGTATCAAAACTGAACTTAAGTCTTCAGGTGTTCTCACACCCTTTGACATTAGACGTCCTTCTATTTTGATGGTTGATGCCAGTGGTGTTGGTCTCGGAGCCGTTCTCCTCCAGAAACATAAGTGTGGTGAGAAAACTGTCGCTTTTGCCTCGAGGCCTCTGTCGACCTCTGAGGTCAACTATTCTGTTATTGAGCGAGAGGCTCTTGCGGCTGCATGGGGCGTTAACTACTTTAGAACATATCTATGGGGTTCTCGGTTTGTTCTTCGCACGGATCACAAACCCCTAGTAAATGTTTTGGCACCTGGTGGTACAGGCAAGGGCTCCCCTAGGCTGGCCAGGTTAGCTTCTCGCCTTCAGGATTACCAGTTTGAAGTTGAATTTGTTCACGGCTGGAGGAATGTACAAGCCGACTGTTTATCGCGTCTCCCGGTTTCTTTTCCCAACCCCGGGGATTCCTTGTGTGAACAGGGCGATGACAAGGCTGTTGCCTCCTTACATGATGTCGTGTCTTTGTGTGAGAGTTCCTTTTCAGCTGAGGAGTGGTCCAAAGGCATGGATGATGATCATGTTTTGAAAGCTGTAGTTGATCTTGTTCTCAAGGGGGCGAGAAGAGAAAGTGCCGTGGAACCAGCTGTCAGACCCTTTCTTAAGGTTGTCAATGAGTTGTCTGTGTGTGGGAAAAATGTTCTCATGAGGGGCGATCGTTATGTTCCTCCAAGCTCTTTGAGGGGCAGGATTCTTGGTTTAGCTCATGAGGGCCATTTGGGTCAAACTTTTACTCAGCGGCGTGTAAAAGAAAATTTCTGGTGGCCCTCAATCAACAGTGATGCTGTGGAGTGTGTTGTCAAATGCTCCTTGTGCATGGAAGGAGAGAAGCGTCTCAAGGTCATTGGTTCTCAATCTGTTGGCAGCATTTCCTTTAAAAGCTTGCCTTGGCACACAATATGTTTAGATTTCATTGGCCCTATGTGCGAATTGCCCGTAAATCAACGTTTTGCGGTGGTTGTTGTTGACTGTTTCTCTAAGTGGTTGACTGTACGTTTCATGAAGGAGATTACAACTGACTCCACCATTCTTTTCCTCAAGTCTGTTTTTGTGAATGAGGGTTATCCTTCAGTTCTCATTACAGATAACGGCACCCAGCTCACCTCTACCAAAATGGCTTGTTTCTTGCGTGAATGTGGTATATCTCATCACCGCACCTGTCTTTATAATCCCGAAAGCAATGGTCTGTGTGAAAGGGTCAACCGACTAGTCAAGGGTGTTATACAGATGTCAGTTGCTAGTGGGTGTTTTTCTGATGAGCGTGTACAAGAGCTGGTTTGGGCTTACCGCTCAACACCCCATGGGCAGGCTGGAAGTGCAGCGCCGAACATTTTTACTGGTCAAAGTTCATAAGAATGATACGATATTTATTAACATTTGGTGATTACTCCTAACGCTAGGAAGTGCAGCGCTGAATCTTTTACTAGTCAAAGTCCAAAAGAATTGTACTTTCGTTGCGACACTGAACTCCCTGTGCTTGGTATTCATATTGTTTTGGCTGCTAGTCTGTAATGGCGCAATCTATAAACATCGCTCTTCCTCCTCAGTTTCTAACTGAACCTGGCAATCCTTCCACTCCTTGGGAAGACTGGGTCATTATGTTTAATGACTACATTGAAGCCTTGGATGGTGAGGGCTTCTCTGCCAAACGTAAGAAGGCCATCCTGATGACCACATTAGGCAAGGAAGGGCAAAGACTTTTTAAATATTTACCTCAAGTTCTTTCCGCCACGTCACAACCTTTGGATGAATTTGAAGAGGCCATTGCCAGACTGGAGAACAGATTTGGAAGGGAAGAAAACCTAATTCTTCAACGTTATAGGTTTTACAAAAATAAACAACTTGAGGGCGAAAGTATTGATGACTTTGTTGCTCGCCTTCGTGAGTTGTCAGTCAAATGCAACTTCGGTCAAATGGCTGACGAGCATATTAGGGATCAGTTGGTGGTACAGGTCAACAATAGAAAAATTCAGGAGCGCTTGTGGGCCGCTAAGAACCCTACTCTGAAGGTAGCAATCGATCTTGCTAAGGTGGTCGAGGAGAGCGAAAAATGTATTAAAGAGTTATCAAAATCTAGTTCGGATACCAAGGTTGCGGAAGTATCTTATAAATTAACTAATAGCGATATCAGTGATGATGAAACTGCTGCTGTTGCGATTGTCAGAAAGAAAGGTTATGTATTACAAAAGAAAAATATGTCTCAACAGCCATTCAGTAGATCACAGTCGCAACCTAGTAACAAGTTTGTGTCTAAAATGTGCTCTAGATGTGGGAGTTATTCTCATTCTTCTGATGCAAAATTTTGTTTCGCTAATAACAAAGAATGTTTAAAATGTGGTAAAATAGGCCACTTTGCAAAAGTGTGTAAGAATAGAGCCAATCAGAGGGTTACTGTGGTGTGTGATTACAATGAACTGAAGCGTGATGTCAACAAAATACTGATTTTGTATGATTCAGTGTGCGCGTGTGATGAGAAGAGGGAGCGTATTATTAAAGCAAAAGTCTTAGTTGATGGAAAAAACGTTGACTTGATGGTTGACACTGGGTCCAAGTGGACTATCATTCCCTCGTCTATGTTGTATGAGGTTTGGGGTAACAAACATTTGGAGGTCTGTGACATCTTTCCATCCGGTTACCAAGGGGAAAAAATTAACCTCCTTGGTTACTTCAATGCAATGATTGTTTTCAAGAACAGGTCAACCCAGGGCAAGATTTATGTGTCTGTGGATGGTCCCGCAATACTGGGTCGTTCTCACCAGTACGATCTACACATTATTGTCAATCCCAGAGCTGATGATCCCGTTCTTGTTGTGGATGATTGTTACGTGGATGACATACTTGCCAGTCACTGTCAGGTTTTTCGTGAGGAACTGGGTGAGCTACAGGGGTACACACACAGGATACTGTTAAAAGAGGGCAGTATTCCCGTACAGCACAAAGCGCGGCGTGTTCCTTTTGCCTTGCGGGCTGAGGTCAAGGCTGTTTTAGATGAGATGTTACAGGGGGGTATTATCGAACCGATTGAAGCCTCCCCATGGGTTTCTCCTGTCGTCATCTCGCTCAAACCTGACAACAAGATTCGTTTCTGTGTGGATCTACGCTCCTTGAACAGATGTGTGGTGGCCGATATATTCCCTTTACCTAATATAGGCGAATTAGTTTCCACCCTTAAGGGAGCTAGGTTTTTCAGCAAGCTAGACCTCAAGCATGCCTATCACCAGATTCGTCTGGATGATGCCTCAAAGCATCTTACAGCTTTTATCACGGGTGAGGGAACTTTCCAGTTTACTCGCTTACCGTTTGGTCTAATCTCTGCTGCCAGTGTTTTCCAGCGCATGGTTTCTGAAGTGTTCAAGGGGCTAGATAAAATTATCTTCTTCCAAGATGACATCCTCATCTTTGGCAATACCTTGGAGGAGCACAATGATGTTTTACGCAATGCCTTAGGTAGAATTGTGGATGCGGGTCTCACGTTGCGCCGAGAGAAGTGTGCGTTCCTGGTTGAAGAGGTTGAATATCTGGGTTTCTGTCTCTCTGCTGAGGGTGTAAGGCCTAAGAAAAATCTCTTAGAAGCGATAGAGCTGGCTCCTCCTCCTGTAGATAAAGAACAACTCAGGTCCTTCATGGGGCTAATTGAGTTTTATTCTAAGTTTATCAAAGATTTTTCCTCAAAGACTGCTCCCTTAAGAGTTTTACTAAAGAAAGGGGTCAAGTTCTCTTGGACGAGTGAGCAAGAGTTTTGCTTTAACTGTATCAAAACTGAACTTAAGTCTTCAGGTGTTCTCACACCCTTTGACATTAGACGTCCTTCTATTTTGATGGTTGATGCCAGTGGTGTTGGTCTCGGAGCTGTTCTCCTCCAGAAACATAAGTGTGGTGAGAAAACTGTCGCTTTTGCCTCGAGGCCTCTGTCGACCTCTGAGGTCAACTATTCTGTTATTGAGCGAGAGGCTCTTGCGGCTGCATGGGGCGTTAACTACTTTAGAACATATCTATGGGGTTCTCGGTTTGTTCTTCGCACGGATCACAAACCCCTAGTAAATGTTTTGGCACCTGGTGGTACAGGCAAGGGCTCCCCTAGGCTGGCCAGGTTAGCTTCTCGCCTTCAGGATTACCAGTTTGAAGTTGAATTTGTTCACGGCTGGAGGAATGTACAAGCCGACTGTTTATCGCGTCTCCCGGTTTCTTTTCCCAACCCCGGGGATTCCTTGTGTGAACAGGGCGATGACAAGGCTGTTGCCTCCTTACATGATGTCGTGTCTTTGTGTGAGAGTTCCTTTTCAGCTGAGGAGTGGTCCAAAGGCATGGATGATGATCATGTTTTGAAAGCTGTAGTTGATCTTGTTCTCAAGGGGGCGAGAAGAGAAAGTGCCGTGGAACCAGCTGTCAGACCCTTTCTTAAGGTTGTCAATGAGTTGTCTGTGTGTGGGAAAAATGTTCTCATGAGGGGCGATCGTTATGTTCCTCCAAGCTCTTTGAGGGGCAGGATTCTTGGTTTAGCTCATGAGGGCCATTTGGGTCAAACTTTTACTCAGCGGCGTGTAAAAGAAAATTTCTGGTGGCCCTCAATCAACAGTGATGCTGTGGAGTGTGTTGTCAAATGCTCCTTGTGCATGGAAGGAGAGAAGCGTCTCAAGGTCATTGGTTCTCAATCTGTTGGCAGCATTTCCTTTAAAAGCTTGCCTTGGCACACAATATGTTTAGATTTCATTGGCCCTATGTGCGAATTGCCCGTAAATCAACGTTTTGCGGTGGTTGTTGTTGACTGTTTCTCTAAGTGGTTGACTGTACGTTTCATGAAGGAGATTACAACTGACTCCACCATTCTTTTCCTCAAGTCTGTTTTTGTGAATGAGGGTTATCCTTCAGTTCTCATTACAGATAACGGCACCCAGCTCACCTCTACCAAAATGGCTTGTTTCTTGCGTGAATGTGGTATATCTCATCACCGCACCTGTCTTTATAATCCCGAAAGCAATGGTCTGTGTGAAAGGGTCAACCGACTAGTCAAGGGTGTTATACAGATGTCAGTTGCTAGTGGGTGTTTTTCTGATGAGCGTGTACAAGAGCTGGTTTGGGCTTACCGCTCAACACCCCATGGGCAGGCTGGAAAATCCCCTTTTGAACTGATGCGAGGGCGTTCCCCTGTGTCCAAGCTAACTCCTTCCTGGTTGAGGGATGATAACAAGCTTTCTTCCCCTTCAAATATTTCCCCTCTTCCCATCTCCACTGGCGATTTGGTCAAGGTTAAGCCGGGTCGCTGCTCCAAGGGCCTTTCTAAGTTCACTGGTCCCTTCCGGGTTAAGAAAGCTTTTCCCCATTTTGTTCTTCTTGAGAATGGTGCTAAGTGGAACTACAGAAGGGTTGCCTTATATCAGAAGGAGGTCTCCAATACCCATGATTCCGATCTTATTCCTTCTGAGACAGGCTGCAGTGGCTATATGTTGTCTGCTCGACAAGACTCCGAGTCGCGTGACTCACCTGCTGTACGGGGGGAGGTGGGTGGTGGCGATGCTCCTTCGTCTGCGTGTGATGATATGCATGAGTGTTCTGATACTACCTCTGGTGTTTCTTCTTCCAATGTCTCCTCAAGGTGTCCACGTTCCCGTCATCCTCCAGCTTACTTGAGTGACTATGTTCATTAACAGCTGTTATTGTTATTTTGCTCTTTCTTTCCCTTGTTTTCATTTTGTTCCCAAAGGAGGGAGATGTGTTGTACATAGCTTTTCCCTATCTGTCCTCTCCCTGCATGCTCTGGCTCCAACCTTCTAGACTGCTTGCATAGTTCTCTCTGTGTCACTGTCTGCCATTCCATTCTGTGGCAGTTACTACCTGGCCAGATGAGGTTACGGTCCTGTTACTTTTCTGTCTGCTGTATTAAACTGCTTACCTGCAACCTTACCGGATTTGGAGTCTTCTTTCGTTATACAACACTCTACTGTCCTGCCCAAACGCTGTGACCGTCCTGCACTCGCCAGAAGCGGTCGCTCCTAACGCTGCTCCCTGCCCTGACCCAGAAGCTCGTATCGTAGCGATATTTTGCCAGACTGCTACTTGCTGGAACTAATTAATAACGCTCTGCTCGCATTACAGCTGCTTTCATCTGTGCCCGGTCTGCTCACATTACAGTTGCTTTCATTTGTACCTGACTGATTGTATAAGATAGCGCTCGGCTCGCATTACTGTTGCTTTCTTTTGTGCATGACTGATTGAATGAAATAGCGCTCTGCTCGCATTACTGCCGCTTTTCACATGTGCCAGATTGTTGTTTAATTTCCGTAGCGCTACATAGCTGATCCGATTCATTCAGAGCGCTATACTCCCACAGTGCGCAGTAATCACCAATCAATAGCGCTTTGCTGCCTTTAGTCTATGCAATCGATTTCTGGCTGATTGTGCTGGCGCCATTGCCCATTCCCTAGCCAAAATTCAGGTCGTGCCCTAATATCTTCGTGTTAGGATTTTGGCTCGCAGCCATTTTGTTGTTTGTTGTTGGACCCCCAGCCCAGTTCCCCACCACGCTCCCGCCTCCCAGCTGCCCCGCCCTCCCACTGAAAGTCAGGCTCTACTGTCCTGCCCAAACGCTGTGACCGTCCTGCACTCGCCAGAAGCGGTCGCTCCTAACGCTGCTCCCTGCCCTGACCCAGAAGCTCGTATCGTAGCGATATTTTGCCAGACTGCTACTTGCTGGAACTAATTAATAACGCTCTGCTCGCATTACAGCTGCTTTCATCTGTGCCCGCTCTGCTCACATTACAGTTGCTTTCATTTGTACCTGACTGATTGTATAAGATAGCGCTCGGCTCGCATTACTGTTGCTTTCTTTTGTGCATGACTGATTGAATGAAATAGCGCTCTGCTCGCATTACTGCCGCTTTGCACATGTGCCAGATTGTTGTTTAATTTCCGTAGCGCTACATAGCTGATCGGATTCATTCAGAGCGCTATACTCCCACAGTGCGCAGTAATCACCAATCAATAGCGCTTTGCTGCCTTTAGTCTATGCAATCGATTTCTGGCTGATTGTGCTGGCGCCATTGCCCATTCCCTAGCCAAAATTCAGGTCGTGCCCTAATATCTTCGTGTTAGGATTTTGGCTCGCAGCCATTTTGTTGTTTGTTGTTGGACCCCCAGCCCAGTTCCCCACCACGCTCCCGCCTCCAAGCTGCCCCGCAATCGCCACTCCCCACTCCACTATCCACATATGACAGATGCTTTTGCGCGCAGCGGTCGCGCCCCATGCGCGCTGAAGGCGCGCCAAAGGTAAGCCCGTCTACGCCCGTCCGCGCCTGGAAGGCGCCCAGCGCTAGACCCCCTGGTCCCCGCAAGCCGCATTCCTCCCGCATTACGTTCGACGCCACCACCCTCCTAGCCCTCAACCCCGGACGAAAACGGCAATGCTATGAAGCTGCCCACGGTCCCTTCACCTGCCAATCCTGCAAGTTTGCCTGCATCAAAACCCACACCAAATCCACGACCTCCATACACAGCTCCGACTCTAACCACCTGAAATGCATCCTGCTAAACACCCGCTCGATCCACAAACACGCCACTGAACTCTGGGACCTACTCGACAGTGCCTCACCGGACATCGCCTTTCTCACAGAAACCTGGATGAACGCATCATCAACACCCGACATCGCCATAGCCATCCCGGACGCTTACAAGATCATCCGAACCACCCAAACAGGAGGCGGCATCGCCATTGTCCATAAGAACACCATCAGAATCACGACGACCACCCTGCAACCGCCGAACACCTTCACTTCCAAATCCACACAGACCCCAGGTCCACTCTTAGAGGCACCCTCATCTACAGACCACCAGGAACCCGTAAACAATTCAGCGAAGACATCATCGACTTCATCAGCCCACATGCCCTCCCCTCCGAGAACTACATTCTACTGGGAGACCTCAACTTCCATCTAGAAAAGAAAAACGACTGCAACACCACCACCCTTCTGGACAACCTGGCCAATCTCGGACTCAAACAACTTGTTGACACCCCCACCCACTTAGCCGGACACACACTCGACCCTATCTTCACCTCCAGCAAACACATCTCCTTCAATCACACCACAGCTCTCCATTGGACGGACCACAGCTGTGTTCACTTCAGCTACAAAACTACCACGACTCACAACCCCCCACAACCTGTTCCTCGAAGAAACTGGAACAAAATCACCACCGACCAACTCCTCACATTGCTCAACCAAAACCCTCCAACCCTCACATCAGACCCAAAACGAAGCTGCCACCAAACTCAAACAATGGATCACTCACAGCGCTGACAAACTAGCACCCCTAAAAAAACACCAGATCAAACAAGGTAGCAAAAAGGCCCCCTGGTTCAACGATGACCTCAAGAACTCCAAGAAACTATGCCGTACTCTCGAAAAAACATGGAGAAAAAACCCAACCACTGACAACCTGACCACCTTCAAGGCAGCCACCCGCTAACACCACCAATTGATCCGATCCACCAAGAAATCAGCATTCAAGGATCGACTCGACAACAACGCCCACAACAGCAAGGAACTATTCAACATCGTCAAAGAATTTACCAACCCCAACGACATTACTCCCTCCCAAGACCTCTGCGACTCGCTATCCTCCTTCTTCTACAACAAAATCGCCGACATACATAACAGCTTTAAGAACATCTTGAAAGAACAGCCCACCCCACCCATTTCCAATCCCGAACCGCTCTCTAACAACCTCAGCGCCTGGAACCCAATCACCACTGAAGACACCATCCGCCTAATGAACTCCATCCATTCAGGTTCACCAACCGACTCCTGTCCCCACCACATCTTCAACAAAGCAGACTCCATCATCGCACCCCATCTCCGCGATGTCATCAACTGCTCCTTCAACTCCGCTACCTTCCCTGACAGCTGGAAACACGCCGAACTCAGTGCACTCCTGAAGAAACCCACAGCAGACCCCTCTGAACTTAAGAACTACCGCCCCATTTCCCTCCTCCCTTTCCCGGCCAAAGTCATTGAGAAAGCCGTTAATAGCCAGCTCGCGGCCTTCATTGAATCCAACAACCTCCGCGACCCCTCACAATCCGGCTTTCGAGCCAAACACAGCACCGAAACCGCCCTCATCGCAGCGACAGATGACATCCGAACGCTCCTAGACAACGGAGAAACAGTTGCCCTCATCCTACTCGACCCCTCCGCCGCCTTCGACATAGTCTGCCATAGCACCCTCATACAATGCCTCAGCAACGTTGGAATACAAGGAAAAGCCTTGGACTGGATCATCTCCTTCCTCGCCGGAAGAACCCAGAGAGTCCGACTCCCCCCATTCAAATCTGAGGCCACCGAAGTCATCTGCGGAGTCCCACAAGGATCATCACTCAGTCCCACCCTCTTCAACGTTTACATGAGTCCCCTCGCATCCATCGTGCGACAACACAACCTCAACATCATCTCCTACGCAGACGACACCCAGCTGATCCTTTCCCTCACCAAAGACCCTAACACCGCCAAAACCAATCTTCATGAAGGCATGAAAGAAGTAGCCGAATGGGTGAAAAACAGCCGTCTAAAACTTAACTCAGACAAAACGGAAGTTCTCATCCTAGGATCTTCACCCTCTGCCTGGGACGACTTTTGGTGGCCATCGGCCCTGGGTACAGTGGAGAAGTGTGGCTCACTGGTTAGAGGAGGCAGACCTGGAAGCAGAGGTCAGCCCGGGACCAGGGTTCAATTCCCGGCTCGGCGGGGTCTTGAGTCCTAAAATGTCCATGGACTCGACAATTCTCGCTCCGGTGCCTACTCGATTCACGGGTTCACACTCTGCGACTCTGGGCAATAGCTTGCTTAATCTCCACAACGGCCCCTCGCGGCGGGATGCCTGGCTTTCACCTTGCGGATACCCTGCCGGGGTTATCTCACAGGGGAATACCAGGACGGGTTCCCTAAGCAAGCGCTTAGAAACCGCTTGGTGATTTGCGCTATATAAATTCCTGTACATTTACATTTACATTTACAGCACCCATACCCACAGACCACGCACGCAACCTGGGCTTCATCCTTGACTCCTCCCTCTCTATGACCAGACAAGTCAACGCCGTCTCATCCTCTTGCTTCAACGTACTCCGTATGCTCAAAAAAATCTTCCGCTGGATCCCCACCGAAACAAGAAAGACGGTCACCCACGCACTGGTCACTAGCCGACTGGACTATGGAAACACCCTCTACGCCGGAACCACAGTCAAACTACAAAAAAAACTCCAACGCATCCAAAACGCATCTGCCAGACTCATTTTGGACATCCCCCGCCAAGCTCACATTACCGGCCACCTGAAAGACCTCCACTGGCTTCCCGTCAACAAGAGAATAACGTTCCGTCTCCTCACCCACGCTCACAAGGCCCTCTGCAAACTAGGTCCCGAATGCCTCAACACACGACTGTCCTTCTACACACCCACCCGCCAACTAAGATCCTCCAACCAAGCGCTTGCCGCAGTTCCGGGCATCCACAGATCCACCATGGGAGGAAGATCTTTCTCCTACCTGGCGACCAAGACCTGGAACTCTCTCCCCACTCACCTCCGCCTCAAACAGAACCACATGTCCTTCAGAAAGGAACTTAAAACCTGGCTATTCGATAAATAATTCACCCCCTCCCACAAGCGCCTTGAGACCCTATGGGTGAGTAGTGCGCTATACAAATTTCTGAACTTGAACTTGAACTATTGCTGGAATCATGACGTGGATAGAAAAACACATGTCCACTCAAACTGGCACCAGCGATTCCAGCTGTGAGCTGGCACACATACAGAGGCTGATGGAGGACATGGTGGGGATGGAGGTGGAAAGGATAGCAGCCACCGCTGCTCATCAGCGAAATGTAGCTGGGATCCACCATGCCCTACAGATCCTCATCATGGCATTGCTGCCACAAGGCATGGCGCTCATGATTGCTGCTGCCCCCACACCGTCCACATCTCGTCCCCCTGGTGTGTCAGTGCCTCACAGTGCGGCAGGCGTATCCAATCCGGCACCTGATGTGCCACTGCCACACAGTGCGACCGACAATCCACCTCTGGGCCCTGATGTGTCAGTGGCACACAGTGCTGCAGCCGGTACTGAAACACACACAGTGGGGCATAGCACACATACGGGGACGAGGACGTGGATGGGATTGTTGTCAGAAGGAGTCAGTAGCATTCATCTACGCCACCTGTCCTGTTTCTGCATTGGGGTTGCACATGGCCTTATGACCCCCTCCTGACCCCCGATACACTCCGCTGTACTCACCTCGTGACATGGGCTGCCATATCCTGTTTGATGACCAATGACACGGCGACCAGAATGCAGACTGTTCCCTTCCTCTTCCGCAGTACCTGTCATCCCCGGATGGACTCTGGCTGGCCCTCCACGGTCCCACATTGTGTGGTGTGCTTGGCATGGCCCTGTACTGCTCCAGATGCAACACTCCACTGGATGTGCAATAAACATCCAGTAACACACTGCTGTGTCATGTCTTTCATCATTTCTGCATGAAAGTGTGGATGGAAGTGGGGACAGTGATTTGCCTTACGTAAATGATGCTCATCTAGTGGGATGCCTGTCACCATGTGCTACATTGCCTCTTGTGTCCCGGGTGCCGTGGACACTACAACAGGGACACATGCATTAGGCAGTTCCTTGTCTGGACATGGACTGAACCACGCCCAGAGGTCCGAGTCATTGTTGCAAGCCCTGCGCTGGTCCGGCGTATGCCAGGCCAGACCACTCCACTGATGCTCCGAGGGGGTGCTCACATTGCTACCTGACGCAGGCATACTCGCTGGTGGTGTGCAGGTCACTGGTCTAGTTGTCAGCATGTCACAGCCACTCCCTGAGGGCAGGTCTGCACACACACCACACCCATCCGGCACAGGCTTCACAGGCCTTGTGATCCCTTAAATATAAGGGGCCGACAATGTTGCATTCCCCTCTGCTGGTGGTGACTGGATGATGGTCGCTCCACGGTGCTCAATCATAAAGGGCTGATGATTTGCTGCGCACAGGGTTGGTGGCACCCGAGGCCTTGCGGCCAACACGGGCCTACCACCACATGGCGCTGAATGGCGTAGCACAGGGTTAGTGGCACCCGAGGCTTTGCGGCCGACATGGGCCTACTACCACGTGGCGCTTACTGGCGTAGCACAGGGTTAGTGGCACCTGAGGCCATGCGGCCAACACAGGCCTACCACCACATGGCGCTGACTGGCATTGCACAGGGTTGGTGGCACACGTAATTGCTGAGCGGGTGTGTAGCCTGCAATGATGATGTGTGCACTGATGTGGTTTCCGCCATTGATGACTCAGGACTCAGCGTCATGTGTGGGACATGCTGGGCCATGGGGCGATCCGCATGATGTGAACCATGCCATGGTGGCTTGACCGGGGCCTGGAGCTTGCAAGGGCACGCGGTATGCCTACTGATGGACACATAGGTGGCAGCAGGTGAGCAGTGGGGCCTGTGTGGCAGGGGCGGCGGTGTCTCTATCTCTCCCTTCCCTCTCTCTCTCTCTCTCTCTCTCACTCTCTCTCCTTTCCCTCTCTCTTTCCCTTCCCCCTCTCTCTCTCTCTCTCTCTCTCTCTCTATCTCTCTCTCTCTCTCTCCCTTCCCTCTCTCTCTCACTCTCTCACCCTTCCCTCTCTCTTTCTCTCTTCCTTTCCTTCCCTCTCTTTCTCTCTCTGGCTCATTTTCCTTCTCTGTTTCTCGCTCCTTTGATGTGCGCATGACACACATCCTGATTTTCTGCTTTCTCTTCCAGGCTGTGTCGTGAAGATTGTCCCTGGCGGACTCGACAGGAGTCTTCCGCATTGCTGTTTTGTGTTGTGTTTCAATCAAATTTTTGGATGTTACTTCACTGCTGTGTGACTGTTTCTTGTTCTTCTGGCCACACATGTGTGTATTTATTTTGACACTGTGTGCCATTGTGTGTTTGTTGTGGCTCTTGTGTCATGCACGGTCTTTGTATGTCCCGGGGCAGGGGGGTGTGAGGCCTGGAGTGGTTGCGGGGGGGGGGTTGTGGCCCTCCTGGGTATCCATGTTGCATGATCATTGTCTCCATGGCATCTGTGGGTCTTCAGGTGTTGCTCTTGGCTGGGCTCCCTTTCATGCTGTGGGTAGTCGTCCTGCTTAACACCAGCAGAAGGCAGGTGTTGATTCCCTGCTGCTACCACGGCTTATCGCCTGTTTTTGTTTTGCTTCGCAGATCTGGCAGTTCGTTGTGAATGTGGTGTTGTGGTTTGTTTGTGTGTTTTTGCACAGGAACGCCCACTCTGCATCTCGTTAGGGTTAGTTGGTGGTGTCCACTGTGGAGAAAATTTTTGGGGCAGTAATCGCGGGGATACTGGTGATGTCTGCAGTTTGCACCAGCTTGTGAATGGGGTGTTAAATCTATATCTGCATTTGTTGCGTTATGGTGGGGATAATTTGGAGTTGTGTCCTTGTGAATATCTCCCTAAGTACGTTGAGGATCGGTGCAGTAAGGGTGTAGTTGATATCACATAGCATTTTTCTAAACTTTGGTTTGTTCTAGAAGCATCTTACTTGCGCCAAATTACGGATGAAGAGAACGTAGTAGTACACGTTGTGTTGTGGATACAAAATATGCTTTTGCTTCTCCATGGAGATTGGATAATAAAAGTGTTTCATCTGTGTTTGAGGGTCTTTAAATATTGTGGTTATTTTGAGTCTTGTGCCTCTCCACGGAAAATAACACAAAACTGCCAGTTGTTTCTTTCAGTTACATGTTATTGGAATTTCACAGCCACTGAGGCCAGAAATAAATCTTGATCTGGACAAAATTTATAAGAGACTATACATGGAAAATTGAAAATTGCGCTATGTGTGATTTACGTTATGACATTAATATGTGGGTGAATTATTTGAAATTTTCAACTGAGAATGTTTTCTTTGGCCATTTCTAACAGGGGTGTCTAGAGATTACGGAGGTTGGGTTCTGCCCCCTGCGATGCTAGGCTTGCAGACGTATAAAGGCAGGTAGTTATTACACCTATTAAGCTAGCCTACATGAGTGATTGTGAGAGAGCACAAGTTTGAAAAAATGTATAAGTACGCCATATTTACAAGCACGTAGTTAGTTTAAACATGTTTTGCACACGAGTGTTTTATATCCAGGAGTGAAATATACAGAGTGGTTTATAATCAGTAGTGAAATGTATAGAATGTTAAGTAGAGTAACTATAATTATAACGGTGTGAGATTAATGTAGAAATGTTGGAATATATGTGAAAACCTCATGTTCTCATGTTAAAAGAATCATGTCCGAATTAAATGTAACTTTGAAAATCCAGTATTATGTGTAGGCCTTAGGGCAATTCACAGCAAACCTGAACGTGCTGCTAAATTAATGTGAGATAAGGTTGACATGGTTCTTCCAAATGTACTATTGAACTTAGGGTTAAAAGTATATGCTTTATAGATGTGTTATTTTAGAAACGTATGCTAGTTAAGAATGTTTGCTGTTTAAATCAAGTTAACGTTTTAAGAGTGCAGGGACCTGCTGCATGTAAATCAAGTAGGCCAGAGGAGATAATGTCATGTCGTGTAAATCGTCATGTGCTCGTTAGAGAAGAGGTCGCGAGGTGTCCAGCACAGAGCTTTGAGAGTGTTTTATGACTAAAGATATGGTGGAGTCTGGAATTTGAGGCCCACTGCAGGACGAGCTGTATGCAGGTGCGAGGGTCCTAATCAGCTCGAATGAAAGGGACTTTGTTCAGTGGCGCCTTGCGCAGGCCTGTAGGAGTTTCCAGGAATTTCTGGGGGTATCAGCGCACTGAAGAAGAAGCCTGGGAACCAAGGTCAACTATAACGAGGGTCTTCAAGAGTACCATCATGGAGTTTGCCGCGCAAAGATGTACCACGTGAGGGGCGTCCCAAGGGGCGTTTCTATTGAAAATGTGATTTGGTATTAGGGAAAGAGACCCGGGAGGAGAGCAGAGCAGATGATTTTGGGAGCCTAAGGAAGCGGATGGGTAGGCAGATAGGCTGATCAGGAGAGACCCATTACCAGAGAAGAGACAAAGAGAAGTGCGTGATCTTCTTAGGAAGTCACCACGGCTGACACCTAGAGGGTAAAGATCTTGTTAAGCAGGGATGTCATTTAGTGTAGTGTAGGGACAGACTAACCTTAATTTTCTTTTCTGTAATGACTTTGAGGTTGCAACTTGTATCCATTTTGGCAACCCTGATGGTTTTCGAGCTTGTACTTATTATTCTGTTTTTCAGACTTAGATTATTCAAGAAGTTCATGTTTATAGTGATACCAATTTACCTGTTGAATCTCATTTTGAGAAGTTTGTATCTTCAGTTATCTTTGACTTTATATTAAATCTTTAAAACTTAATTTTGGTCAGTGGTCATTTAGAGTGGTGTAAGTTCTTAAATTGATTGACTTATTGCGAGATTACCTTTACTCAATGACAGGTACCAACGATTCAGTCGACATAGTATGGGATTTGGTAAGATAATTAGTAACCAGTAATCCCGCGTTAGCAGTTGGTAGCAGAGTGAGGATGGTTATCTTCTTGAGGAAGGTAATCTAGAGAGGTTAGTTTACCCCAAGGCCCGAGACGCCGAGAGACGAGCAGCGGAAGAATCGTGTGCCGAAAGGTGCAGACGGTGCGAGAAAAGCAGCAGTATCGGAGAGTGAGTATAAAAAGGGTCATGCGTGAACAGATTGCGGTGTTTTGTGTTGTATTTGTATTGTAATGTCTTGCGGAGTTGAATGCCTGTAGTGTGAATGAGAGAAGGTTGTGAGCGCGCGCAACCTGGTAAGCTGGTAACCTGGTAAACGGGTGAACTGGTGAAATCTTAAGTTCAGGCCAGAGCTTAAGTGGTTTTGGGTGTATCGAACATCCAGGGTAAGTTGTCGACCATAGTACGGAGGTCACGAGGTACCATTGACCGCCGTGGATCCAAGATAGGGGGAGTGTAAGAGTGAGTGTATGAGTAACGGACGCTGGTCGAAAGTTACTGCGTGTGAGTAACCTATCGGAGAAGGCGATTGTCTGGAAGTAAACGGAAAGACATTTTGCCAAGTTAAGGTGACAACTACAGAAAGACTGTGGGCGTACAGTCAAGAAAGGTGATCGCTTGGACGGAAGTAATCATTTTTCAGAGTATGAATGGGATGCGTGCATGACCGAGGAGACGAGCTGAGAAAGGAGGGGAACTGCTGCGAAGGGGGACGGGTGACGTCGGCTAGAGCCGCGCTCTGATTGAGCGGTTGGTGTGACGTTAGCTAGAGCCGCGCTCTGGTTGGGCGGCTAGAGTGACGTCGGAGGAAAGTCGCGTACGGATAGGCCAGTTAGTGTGAACGGGGCTGAGATTGGTGGAATATCATCAGGAAGTAAACAAACGCGGAGAAAAGAGAAATCATGAAGTGTTTTAAGTGTTTGAAAGGGATTTTTAAACGTAAACGAAGTGAACATTATTATGGGGAAGAGGCTCCGCCAGAGGGTACGCCAGCTCATTATATGGCAACGAATGTTGGGCTGCATACGATATTGTGGATTGGGGCTTGGAATAAGCTTACGGAAGGGAATGAGGAAATGCAGTTCCCGAGGTACGGGACGTTTAAATTAGAGGTGTTACATCGGCTAAAAGCAACCATGTCCTCATTGAAACCCTCGCCCAGACCAACACAGTTTGAGGCTCTTAATGCATGGATTAAGGCTGCACACGACCGAAATTTGAACAGGCGTCAACAAAGACTGACGCGATCGGTAAGGGCAGTGCGAGATTCCAAATGGGATGAGGAGGAAAAGCGTTGGAGGGTACAGACTATTGAGGTGGAGAAAATGTATCCGATGAGGGAGGTGTCAGGAGGAGGAAACCTCATGGAAGAAGACGAGGAAAGCGAGTCGGAGGACAATCTGATAAACAGATTGTTAATGGATAGACCACCTCCGAGAGTGGAGTTGATAGAAGATAGAGGGCTCGCAAGGGAAGATGGGAATGACATAGAGGGATATACACCACTCCCTATATCGGAATGGACACCTATCAAAAGTGGAGAAACACCTCCAAACAACACTGTACAGAGTGTAGTGGGAAGGTTTGTGGTGCAGAAAACGCCAACCACAGAAAGGGTTGAGTCTGTGGGATTGCCAGACGCTCTTCAAGTGCCTGTTACCATAGGACCCATAGTTTCGATCTATAATTCTGAGAGAGATAGAGGGGAACAACAAAGGCAATTGGATAGGGAAAGGATTGAGATGGAAAGGAGGAATAATGTGACAAATGCATGGAAACAATTGCCAGGTTCGGTAACATGGAACACCCCATTAGACACAACTGTCGGTCCCAATTCAGAACAGGGAGGTCCGAGAGGACCAATGGATCTAAGGGGACCACGGCCAAGATCTTTTTCAGAGTTAAGAGCTGATTTGAGGGAATGGGACGGGTCCGTAGTAGCTCCAAGTAACAGGACAAGAACAGAACCAGAGTGGGAAAGCAGGGGTAACGGGACTGTATCTCATTGTGGGGCCAGCGAAAGCAGTCAGGGCCGGGAAGGCCAAAGTCAAGAGAATAGAGGGGATGCATGTCCTACAAATCAGAGAGAAGAGCCGGAACAAAATACTAGGATTGTAGAATGTGAGGAAATGTCCCGTCTCTGGGGGAACGGAGGAGATGAGGCGGTACGGGCTTTTCAGAATAGGTTTAGGTGCCTTCATCATACACTTGGGGAAGACGTTCAACATTGGAGAAAGGAGAACAGCGATAGGTCCCGCCACGCCTCGAATAATCAGGAATCACAGGGAAGTAGGGAAGAAAGAGGGAGTAATGGAACATCTTACCCTGCATCCCGTGAAACTAGCCAGGATGGGGAGAGAGAGGCTAGGAGGCATGAAGGAGTGTTTCACCACCCACCCCGAGAAGATGGAAAGGCATGGGACTTAGAGAGATGGGAACAGGGGAGGACTCCCTATAATTCACCAATACCTAAACGTAGATCTCGGAGCTGGGATGGGAGAGATGCGGATGGAGGAGCTAAATTGAGTGTCTTGAAAGCTGAAATTAAGGCAAAAAGGCTTGATGTTACTAGTTTAAAATCAGATGTTGATGAGATAATAGATGGAACATTGCCTTTGGAAAGGATAGAATTGTATGAACAGGATGAGTTATTGTTCATGGCAAAGGATATTACTAGGAAAGCTAGAGCGTTTCATGAGAAATTGACTGATTTGGCAGACAGGTATGCCGTGGATTTGTCTAGGACAAGGGCATTACAGAGTAACCACAGATTACAGTACGCAGACCAAGATCTAGATGAGAAGAGAACTACTGGATTAAAAACACACATAAGAGAGCTGGTAACAGGGATAAGAGTGTGGAGGGAACTGGATAAATGGGAAGAAAGGTGGTCGAAAAAGGGCACGGTTAGACGAAGTACAAATGTGATGACCCCAGAGGGAAGGGTAATGCAGATGGAGGCATTCCCTTTGCGAGAAATATCAAATGGAAATTATGTACATGTGCCCTGGAGTAGAGGAGATTTAGCTGCATTTACCAACTCATTTCCGAAGTTGCGGGACAATCCAGTCGAATGGTATAAACAGGTAGAGAGGTTTGTCAAAATCTCGAAAGTACTGTGGATAGATTTGAACACGTTGTTTGACATCGTGGTCCCATCTGATTTGTGGACCCCTTGTAAGACTAGTGTCGAATGGCCAAATGCTGAACCATTGAGGGATGCTCGAACAAATGGACCATCTGAGATTGTCATGCGAAAGTATGAAAGGGTAATAGCTTGGTTGAAAGATAAGGTCCCACCACAGGACATAGATTGGGTAAAAATAGACCGAACAAGGCAGGAACCCAAGGAGACAGTTCACGAGTTTTATGAAAGATTATTGAAAACATTCAAGCAATACAGTGGACTAGATGTAATGGATCCCAAAGATATAGGGCAGTTTGTGTCAAAGTTTGTCTTGGGGTTTAGACCTGATATTTGTTTGATGATACAGCAACATTTAATCTGTTGGCAGAACAAACCACTAGATGAGATTTTACGTTATGCGAGGTACTGCAGTGACGAGATAGATTCTAAAGCCAAGAATCTAAAGGAGAAATTGATGGTGGTGCAAATGCAGTCCGCTGGGAAGGGTGGCCAGCAGAAACAGGGGATGGGACGAAAACCAAACGGTCAGAATAAGGACAATGAGGAAGGGCAGAGACCTAGGATAGACTTTGCCACTTTAAAGAAAACGACAAAGTGTCATCAGTGTCACCAGGTGGGGCATTGGCGACGCGAGTGTCCCTTTAACCCTGAAAATGGAGAGCTAGAAGTAGAAGAACAGGTCCAAGAAGACCCAGTGCAAAAGGTGACAGTCTCAAGCAGTAAGGTGGCCAAAGGGGGGACTTCGGCTCCACGGGCCCAATTCCCACAGCCACCGAAGATAGCAGCTGGGGGAAAGGTCTTTAAACAAATGCCTCTGTTTATCGAGGAAGAAAAGTGTTATTACATTGACCCATTGACAGGACAACGGGTGAGCAGTGAAGAGGATTGTACCCTCGGGGCAGTCCTAGAAGTGGATCAAAGAGGGCCATTTGTTGAGGCAGAAGTGGCAGGGTGTCCCACTACGTTCTTAGTGGACACTGGGGCTACTCGTTCGACTCTGAGATCAGCGGTGGTTCCAGACTTGCCGATGTCAGGGGAAACAATTCAGGTGGTAGGAGTCGCAAATAAAAGAATGACTAGTCCGTTGACAGAACCAGTATCTGTGAAAATAGGAAATCATATGAACGAACATCAGTTTGTGGTTTGTGACTCGAGTCCGGTATGTCTGTTAGGAAGGGATTTGTTATGCAAATTGAATTGCACCATATACTGCACCCCACAAGGAGTGGAGGTACAGACTACCGACGATGATGCTACCTTTAAGGTGGCCAATTCAAAATTCTGTGTAGAACTATATCCTACTCTGACTGTAGAAGATCTTCCCCAAGATTTAAGAGATGTAGTACCGTCAGAGGTGTGGGATTTCACAGGAGAAGATATAGGATTGATTAAAGGGGTAGAACCGGTAAAAATATTGGTAAAACCAAATGTTGAGTTTCCAAGAACGCCTCAATACAAATTGTCACAGGAAACGATTGCAGGAATAAAGCCTGTGATCGAGTCAATGATACAGCAGGGAATACTGAAAGAAATCGTGGGTAGTCCTTGTAACTCCCCGATTATGGGTTTGCAGAAACCTAGTGGGAAATTCAGGATAGTACAGGATTTACGAAAAATTAACAACATAGTCGTTTCATGTTGTCCCGTGGTACCGAATCCATCAGTGATATTGTTTCAAATACCATGTCAAGCAGAATAGTTCACAGTGATAGATCTTTGTCAGGCTTTCTTTTCAATCCCATTGGATGAAGAGAGCAGGTATCTTTTTGCTTTTAAAATGGAAGATCGCGTTTTAACATGGTGTCGAATCCCACAAGGATTCACAGATAGCCCATCCATCTTTAATCAGTTGCTGAAGAAGAATCTTGAGAATCTAGTACTGCCACAGAATTCGGTTCTGGTACAGTACATAGATGACCTACTTGTTGCGTCAGAAACAGAGGAAGCTTGTAAAGCAGATTCAATTGCCTTACTGAATCATTTAGCTCAAAATGGACATAAGGTATCTCCGAGCAAGTTGCAGTATTGTCTGACAGAAGTACAGTATCTAGGGCACAGGTTAGAAAAAGGGAAACGTAAGGTGTCCCCGGAGAGGATTGAGGCGATAATGAAAATGAATGCGCCTACAACACAGAGAGAAGTTAGAATGTTCCTAGGAATGGTGGGTTACTGCCGACAGTGGATAGTTAACTTCTCACTGAAAGCAAAGCCCTTACAGAAACTGACGCACAAGGAGGTGAGTGATCCGGTACCATGGGATGAAGAATGTCTGGTGGCGTTTTTACAGCTGAGAGACGATTTATGTCGTGCTCCGGCTCTGGGAATGCCAGATTACGAAAAGTCATTTTCACTCTATTGCTGTGAGAGAGAGGGATGTGCTTTGTCAGTCTTGGCACAGACCCACGGAAATGCCCGTAGACCAGTTGCATATTTTTCGGCTACATTAGATCCAGTAGCCGCAGCGTTGCCCGGATGTCTCAAATCCGTTGCTGCAACGGGTGTCAGCATTGAAAGGAGCGAGAGTATTGTGATGGGACATCCAGTAGTGGTATACGTACCACATTCAGTTGAATTGTTAATGACCAGGACGAAGACGCAGCATCTGACCAATAGTAGGCTCACGCGCTACGAGCAAGTTATACTTGCCGCAGAAAACGTGACTCTCAGGAGATGCTCTGTCTTGAATCCTGCTACTTTGATGCCTTTACCTACTGTAATAGAAGGCGAAGGATGTGAAGACCACGATTGCCTTGATGTGACTGAACTATGCACGAAACCCAGACCAGATATTGTGGATGAGCCATTGTCAGACCCCGATGAAATTTACTTTGTTGATGGCTCATGTTTAAGAGACGATACTGGTCGGTTGAGAGCAGCTTATGCTGTTTGTACTATTACTGGAGTTGTGGAAGCCGCTTGCCTGGAAGGAGTACGTTCCGCACAGGTAGCAGAAATTATTGCCCTAACTCGTGCCTGCATAGCAGGAAACGGAAAGAGAGTCACCATATACACTGACAGCCAATATGGTTTCGGTGTGGTTCATGATTTCGGGCAGTTGTGGTCTCAGAGGGGTTACATGACCTCCTCTGGTTCGCCCATTCGAAATGGAGAATTTGTGCGATTGCTGATAGAAGCATTACAAGGTCCTGTTGACATCGCAGTAGTGAAGTGTGTAGCTCATACTAAGAATACAGATTTTGTGTCACAAGGTAATAGATATGCTGATGAAGTCGCACGCTATTGTGCGGAACAAAGTTATTCTTTCTCAAAGGTGGAAATAGAAGGTGCAGAAGAAAAGACTGAATTAAGTATGATGTTAGAAACTGTAGACACTTGGGAGGATTTAAGAATAATGCAGGAGAACGCACCTGAAACAGAGAAAAAGGCATGGGAAATAGCAGGTTGTGTGCGAAGTGAAATGGATTTTTGGGTTTCAGCAGATGGGAGAGCTGTGTTACCTGAAGAATTAGCTAATCCCATGGCGAGAGAAATACATGGTCCAGTACATCTAGGAAGGGATGCTATGATGAGAGTTTTTAGGCAGACTTGTTATTGCCCGAAATTCAGAATAGCAGCAGAATCAGTATGTAAGCGATGTGTTACTTGCCAACAGCTGAACGTAGGCAAACGAACACCAGTCACACTGAGTCACATTGGGAGGTCGGGGGGGCCTTTCAATAGAATGCAACTAGATTTCATCGAAATGCCAAGAGTCAATCGCCTTCGGTATGTGTTGGTGATTGTATGCGTATTTTCCAGATGGGTTGAAGCGTACCCTACACGTAGGTGCGATACACTCACAGTGGCTAAATTGTTGCTCAGGGAGTTGATACCGCGCTTCGGGGTTCCTGCCTCTTTGGAATCTGACAGAGGAAAACATTTTAACAGCGAAATAGTGAAGATGTTGTGCTCCACACTGAATATCGATCAAAAGCTGCATTGTAGTTATCGACCAGAAGCTTCAGGAATTGTGGAACAAGTGAACGGCACGTTGAAGAATAGATTGGCTAAAGTAGTGGCATCCACATCTTTGAGTTGGCCAGATGCTCTTCCTCTAGTGCTCATGAGCATGCGCAGCACACCTGATAGGAGGACAGGTCTTTCTCCCCACGAGATCCTGATGGGGAGGGCCATGAGACTTCCTACAGTTCCAACTACTGCTCTATTGAATATTACAGATGATCTGATCTTGGATTATTGTAAAGGACTGTCTGACGCCATCCATTCTGTGTCCCTTCAGGTGCATGCGGCTGAAGTTCCAGCATCGAGGAACCTGTGTCATGACCTGAACCCAGGGGACTGGGTCTTAGTTAAAAAACACGTCCGGAAGAACTGCCTAGATGTTCGCTGGCGTGGGCCCTTTCAGGTAATTCTGATAACGAACACCGCGGTGAAGTGCGGGGGGCTGCCAAATTGGATCCATGCATCCCATACTCGAAGAGTTCCAGCACCTCTAGAAGGAACAGCTCCCATCCCAGACGAAAGCCCGGAAGTGGAAGAAGAGTCGCAAGAAGGGATTGAAGCAGCTGAGGAGGTGTCGGAAGAAGTTGGGAACGCATCGGATTCAGAAGAAGAGCGAAGGCAGGACGGCAGTGAGACAGAAGACGCAACTGAAGGAGAGAGCAGAAGTGAATACGACTCAGACTCAGATCCGTATCGGAGCGACCAAGAACCAAGTGGGAGGACAAGGAATAGGAGAATAAGGCTTGGAGCTGCCACTTGGCCAACTAGGAGAAGAAGGCTAAGTTTGAGGTCGGCTCAGGAAGAAACGCTTACTCCTATATCCGAAGACTCAGATCCAGAAGAAGATATCCAGGATCAAGCCGAGGAGGGTCTTAGAAGATCAAGGAGGGTGCGAGTGCCTAGTAGAAGATACTCTACTCCCGACTGGACCTACCTCGTTGCAGATGTCTGGGAGACACAGAACAGGGAGGATCAGGGAAGTGGAACTGATCAGAACTGACCCGATCATCACGGTGCAAATAAGGTTTCTACTGCCAGGAGCGGAGACCGAAAGGTTGCTGACACTCAACATCGTTCATCCTGCTCTCCTGAGTGGAATAAGAAAATTGATTTTAGAGACAGTTGAGTTTCCAGTTTGCTGTTCACGATATCCAATATTGGAGGGAACTCTTCTTCGTTTGGAAATGCTTGAGCGAGTAGTAGAAATGCTAGGAGCGCTTATTGTTGTGGATTAATACCATATTGTGAATGTCTTCAAAGGGGCGCAGAACTGGAAAGGTGAAGAAAGTGATCTTGATTAGAACGGACCCCTTTGTAATTGTGGATGTAGAACTGATAGTACCAGGAGTGGAAATTGAAAAAACGCTAACTCTCAATTTCGTCCGTCCACTTGTCTTGAGCGAAATAAGGAGAATAATCCTAGAAAAAGTTGACTTTCCATGTTGTGGTACGAACTGCCCAGAACCTGAGGGAATGATACTTCGGATGGACATTTATGAAGACGTAGTATCACTCCTTGAGTCATACATAACTTCAGACGAAAATAACACCTATGGCTAGTAACATGTAAAGTTAAGAATGTTGTTTATATGCTATTGTAAAGCGCTCTGATACCCTGTGCAGGGTCATGTTCGCGCTATAAAAAAACACTAAAAATAAATAAATAAATAAACCTAGCGCCGAGTGGAAGAAGAAAAATGATAGGAGTTTCATTTTAGTGGATGGAGAAGGGCTAGGGTTGTCTATTTTCTACTGGACTTTGAACTGTTTTGCGGAAACAAATTGTCAAGCTTCCAAGTGTTCAAAGAAAGACATTGCAAGAGAGAAAGACTTTGTTTGAAAAGAAGAGGAAGTGAATGCTGGAAGAAAGTCAAAAACTACACTGTTTGAGAACATGGAGGCTGGCAACCCGAACCGCAGGGCAAAATGTATAGCTGTTACACTTTTAGGAGTAGTGGTTTCTCTTATAATTTTAGTGGTAACTGTTTCATTCCTAGCGGGACACGGAGGGGATGAAGCCGCAGTTAAGGAGGATAAGGGAGTATCAACACCGAAAACTACCATTATTAAAGAGAAGGGAAACATCAATGAGAAAGACAAAGCATTGTTAGATGCAGAAATAAAAAGGCTTCACACCGACGAGTCACAGGGAAATTACAAGTCAAATGCTTATGCTAAATTGCTTTATGAATATGTTGATGCCATGGAAGTGAAGGATTGTTACGTTTGTATGCAATTACCAGCTTCAGTGGAGGAGGGTATCAGATACCATCATCTTCCGTTGACATATGGAATAACGTGCAGTTTACTGTTGAGCATGTTTTATGGACGAGAAGGATTCGAGTATTATTTCTCGAATTTCGACTCGACATTGCCAGAGGTTCCGAATTTCAAGCATTTGAACAAATGGGACTACTACAAAAGCGAAGACAGATTACACAAATGGTTTATTCCATGGAAAACGTTAGATACTTCACATGCTCGAAGAAACAATCTGACTTGTCAAATATCAGAGGTTGAGAAAAAGTTTATAGCACAGGTAGATACTAGATACAGGAGACAGAAGATTTTGAAAGCATCAGGACAATGGGAAACAGATTGGACCAAGGAGGAAAGGGCACATCAAAGAAAAGGTAGTATTGGTCCAATTGCTTTGGATAAGGATAAACGGGGAAAACTGTGCATTCACAGGAGTTACTCATATTATGAAAACTTTTATGTAGGTCAAGTCCATTGTGAACATGCCTTTCAATTGGAGTATTACTCTAAGAACTTTATGAAAGGGATGCAAGCAATACCAAATGTATATTTTGTATGTGGAAGATATGCCTATGTGAAGTTACCAGATAATTGGTACGGATCATGCTATCTGGCTGTTGTCTTCCCTAAAATATATTATGTGGAGAATTTAGACACGCCTAAGAAAGAAATATCGACTAGATGGAAGCGAGGGCTGGGTGCAGCAGAAGTAGTTGGAGATGTACTAGGTGCTGCATTCCCTTTATTAGGATTGATAATGAATGACATCAAAATTAGGAGGTTAGCTACAGTCGTAGATAGGCTATCTGCTAGTACTGCAAGATCATTGATGCTGATAGAAGGTGAGATGCAATCGATTAGGGCAATGGTTCTTCAGAACCGACTTGCTTTAGATGTTCTGTTAGCAAAAGAGGGAGGAGTCTGTAAGGCCTTGAAGGTCCAGGAATGCTGTACTTACATTCCAGACAATTCAAAGCCTCTAGAGAAGTATATACAAAACATCACTGCCATACACTACGAAATTGAGGACCTGGCAAAGGTAAATGTATGGGAAAAAGTAGGTCATGGAATGGGTAAAGTTGGAAGTTGGTTTGCCAACTTAGGAAAGGGTATCGTTTGGTACATATTGAAACCCATCATCATAATTGTGATTTGTGTAATCACTTTGTGGGGATTGGTGCGTTTGTATCAATGTTATAGAGCAAATAGGCTACAGAGAGCTATGAAGAAACAGGAAGAAGAGTTGACAGCGATGCAGGACACTCAATATAAGAGTCTGAAAGCATTAGAAAGTATGAAAAGAGGTGGAACTGCCCTGTCTTCACTTTAAAAGGTTCTACATTTTTAGTGTCATGGTGATGATGACCCCTGAAGGTCATCAAAGGGGGGACTGAGAGAGCACAAGTTTGAAAAAATGTATAAGTACGCCATATTTACAAGCACGTAGTTAGTTTAAACATGTTTTGCACACGAGTGTTTTATATCCAGGAGTGAAATATACAGAGTGGTTTATAATCAGTAGTGAAATGTATAGAATGTTAAGTAGAGTAACTATAATTATAACGGTGTGAGATTAATGTAGAAATGTTGGAATATATGTGAAAACCTCATGTTCTCATGTTAAAAGAATCATGTCCGAATTAAATGTAACTTTGAAAATCCAGTATTATGTGTAGGCCTTAGGGCAATTCACAGCAAACCTGAACGTGCTGCTAAATTAATGTGAGATAAGGTTGACATGGTTCTTCCAAATGTACTATTGAACTTAGGGTTAAAAGTATATGCTTTATAGATGTGTTATTTTAGAAACGTATGCTAGTTAAGAATGTTTGCTGTTTAAATCAAGTTAACGTTTTAAGAGTGCAGGGACCTGCTGCATGTAAATCAAGTAGGCCAGAGGAGATAATGTCATGTCGTGTAAATCGTCATGTGCTCGTTAGAGAAGAGGTCGCGAGGTGTCCAGCACAGAGCTTTGAGAGTGTTTTATGACTAAAGATATGGTGGAGTCTGGAATTTGAGGCCCACTGCAGGACGAGCTGTATGCAGGTGCGAGGGTCCTAATCAGCTCGAATGAAAGGGACTTTGTTCAGTGGCGCCTTGCGCAGGCCTGTAGGAGTTTCCAGGAATTTCTGGGGGTATCAGCGCACTGAAGAAGAAGCCTGGGAACCAAGGTCAACTATAACGAGGGTCTTCAAGAGTACCATCATGGAGTTTGCCGCGCAAAGATGTACCACGTGAGGGGCGTCCCAAGGGGCGTTTCTATTGAAAATGTGATTTGGTATTAGGGAAAGAGACCCGGGAGGAGAGCAGAGCAGATGATTTTGGGAGCCTAAGGAAGCGGATGGGTAGGCAGATAGGCTGATCAGGAGAGACCCATTACCAGAGAAGAGACAAAGAGAAGTGCGTGATCTTCTTAGGAAGTCACCACGGCTGACACCTAGAGGGTAAAGATCTTGTTAAGCAGGGATGTCATTTAGTGTAGTGTAGGGACAGACTAACCTTAATTTTCTTTTCTGTAATGACTTTGAGGTTGCAACTTGTATCCATTTTGGCAACCCTGATGGTTTTCGAGCTTGTACTTATTATTCTGTTTTTCAGACTTAGATTATTCAAGAAGTTCATGTTTATAGTGATACCAATTTACCTGTTGAATCTCATTTTGAGAAGTTTGTATCTTCAGTTATCTTTGACTTTATATTAAATCTTTAAAACTTAATTTTGGTCAGTGGTCATTTAGAGTGGTGTAAGTTCTTAAATTGATTGACTTATTGCGAGATTACCTTTACTCAATGACAGGTACCAACGATTCAGTCGACATAGTATGGGATTTGGTAAGATAATTAGTAACCAGTAATCCCGCGTTAGCAATTGCATTTATATGTTTCTGGGTGGTAAAATTCTTTGTTTTATTTCCAGCGCCTATATTTTTAAACTTTCATAATAGATCAAGGAATATAGAAAGAGGAAGACATGATGAATTATAATTTATCCTTTCCTATCAACTTCAAGTTTCTTTATCTTTTTGTTACTGCTACCAGTGATTAGATCATACTAAAATGTATAGAGAGTTTAGAGATATACATAAATGGGATAGATTTATGTATGTTTTGTCCCTCTATTCAGATCCCCTTTCCCGCTGTTCCCTTCCTTCCCTTCCCTCACTTGATCACCTCAATCTTCAGTGCTATAGCATTCGGAGTTGAGGGAGTCGAGAGGTGGAGCCACTCTGAGCAACGAAGAGGTTATCCATCATCGCTTGACACCCACATGCAAAGTTTGAAAACTATTGATAAATTAAAACAGCTCTTCTCCGTTTTGGAGCAAATCCTGAGGATTAGATGGGGATAAGCATCAAAACTCATGAGTACTTGCTAGGGAAAGCCGTTGTACCACCCATCAAGTGCCCACTTAATGCTAAGTAGAGGAAACTATCACATTCCACAACTTTGCATTACTTTGGCCAACTTTCCAAAGCAAATCCTGATTTACATTGGAAAGTAAATACCACCACAACACTTTGCACTGGGTATGTGTAACAAAAGTAACACAAACGTGGCACTAAGTGTTAGTAAATCTGGGCCTAAATGCTTTCTACATTATTGTACTATACACATATGCTCTGCTAGTGATACGTATCAAGCTCGGGATTTGCTGCCCCACCAGTGACATTAAGCACTATACAAATGTTACAGCCACAGCTTAATTTGAGCCGGTGGTTTCCGGTGTTCGTCATCGGTACTTAATTGTCAACACTGGCGCTTATGACAGATTGCCACATGGTGGCGTTCGTTATCTTATTTCGAGATGAGCACAAAAACAGTTGTTGATGAATTCAGTATGCAATGAAAATGACTAATACCGGCCGACCAAGCCATTCTTATAGCTTTGGGGGCCTGGGATGGTCTCAAAAAGTCACACTTGTAGGAGTGCGATGCTTTGTAGTTGTGCACTTCAATTGGCAGTACTAGCAGGGACAATGGGTGGTGCAAGGTGCAGTGGGCTCCTGACGTGGACCTGCCACCTTTTTTTTTTTTTACAAATTAAGCACAAAAAAGCAGTCATAAGTACTACTTTGTCTATTTAAGAATGGTTGCACCCATCTCTGATTTAGTGTAATGATGCGCTGTGTAGGTTTGCAAATTGCTGTGGGCACAGTATGGTGATTTTTCATTAAAGCATTCCCATTTGTGCGGATTCATCTGGGCCTAAATGTATTTTTTTCAAGAGTTTAAGACAGTAATATGGTCCAGCTGTAGGGAAAGATGCTTGTAAGAAAACCATTCAGAGACTAATGGAAAAATGGAGCTGGCAGGCAGTCTGCTAGAAAAGATATCCTACTTTAGCCCTCCACTTATAACATCAATTTATTAGGTTCTTGTACCCAGGGAATGTTGTAGCGAAATTGTATTTGAAAGAATTTAATTAGTAGTAACAAAAAAAAAGCTCTATTATAAGGCTCTAATTAGGACGGGATGCATGCATTAAATTCCATCTTGTTTTTAATTGGAATTGCAAACATTTGTCACCTTTTGTGAGCACTTTGCATCCCCCGAGTTCATTGGTTGTCTGGGGGGAGGGGGCTATATATGCCTACATTATTATGTATTATTTGCTACAGCACATGTTCCATACAATGCTAGAACAATCATTTTTGGCCCCTAAAGCAAATCAATAGTTTGCATCCACTCAGCTGTGGCCATGGTGCAATCTTCTAGCGGGCAGCTATGGATTCACCGCATAAAACCTCCTGATGTGACTCTGACCAGACATCCTTCTGGCCCAGCAACAGCGGATGTATGACGTTACAATGCATACTTTTACAACGCATACCTTTACAACACATTTTTTACAATGCAACATCCATTACAACGCATTCCATTACAACACATGCCATTACAACGAATTTTTTAAAACTACCTTAACAACGCATTCCACTACAACGCATACTACCTTTACAACTCATACCATTACAACGCATAACATTACATTGCATGTATGGTAAGTATTGGATAGTGTAGGGGTAAAAATTACTATTCTAACTCCAGGGGGGTGCAACAGTAGGGTAAGTGCTGGATAGTATAGGGGTAAAAATTACTATTCTAACTCCAGGGGGTGCAACAGTAGGGTAAGTGTTGGATAGTGTAAGGGTACTATGCGTTGTGATGTTATGCGTTGTAATGGTATGCGTTGTAATGACATGCGTTGTAGTGGTATGCGTTGTAGTGTCATGCGTTGTAATGGTTGCGGTGTAATGGCATGCGATGTAATGGGTGTTGCGTTGTAAAAGTTTCGTTGTAATGGTA
This sequence comes from Lissotriton helveticus, assembly GCF_964261635.1. Lineage (NCBI taxonomy): Eukaryota > Metazoa > Chordata > Amphibia > Caudata > Salamandridae > Lissotriton > Lissotriton helveticus. Next base: position 1,165,981,436 of record NC_136071.1, read on the forward strand.
GTGCGTTGTTATGGATAGCGCCACATTTGCACTTTTACTGCAGAAAATGCAGGCATTATTGCCACTTGAGACCCTGTTATTGAGGTTCAATGGACCTTAATCCAGCAAGTGTGTACTTTGGGCCTATCAATCATTGCTAGCATGGATTAGGAAACTATGGCATTGGTTCCAAAGTTCTGGCAGTGATTCTAAAATGGCCGCTTAAAGAGCCATCATGAGCGGCTTCCATGTGCTTAGTGTGGCTTTTAGTAAGGTGCACGTGGGTTGTGGTGTGTGATTTTTGATTGATTTTTCATGGAGATTGCTGACTTGTAACCTTGCAGACAAGGTCATTTGAGGAGATATTGGGAAAAAGGGGTATGAGCTCTTCAGACATGAAGGAAAGCTCCAAGAAGACCCTGCCATTTTTTTTTTTTTAGTTATATTTTAGCGTGAACTAGACCCGAAGGTATCAGAGCGCTTTGCATGAGCACCAGTTGAGTTCAGGTGGACACATTCCGTTTTTGTTAGGCACGGGGAGGTTAAGTGATTTGCCCAGAATCACAGGATGTTGAGCGTCCCTGCCAAGACTCAAACCCGGATCCCCAGTCTCGAGGTCGATCGCGCTAGCATTTTGGCCACATCCTCTGCTTTCATCTCATGTCAAGAGTAAAGCCAAGAGCAGTGCGAGACAGGAGACAGAGAAAGAAAAGATGTGGGTCAGTTGAGCATACTCAAGAAGAGGATCAGGAGGAAGCAAAAGGAATATTTGAAGCAGAGGAACTGAGATGGGTGGGCCTGTGTGACAAGAGATGGTGAGAAGCATCTACACCAACCATGGGATGTTCCGGATTGAATGATGAACGGTAGGTAGCACATGGCCAAAGCACTGGTAGAGATACTGTTGAGAGTACAAGACTGTACAAAAAGGGGTGGTGATGGACGGAGCATCTGAATCAATCAAACACTTACACCCAGTCAAAAGATCTGGGTTTAATCCATCACCGTTCTTTAGCCCACTCTGCCACCCCAGTTCAGACATGGCTATATACAAATCAGTCTGACCCTGTGCCTCATGGGAACAGTCCAGCCCGAACTGCCAAGCCATGCCTTCCCTGGACCGGAAACAAGCTTCCGAGGACTGGTTTCTGGCATTCCAGGCGTCTTCAGCCAGCCTTGCTTAAATCCAGTGCCAAAGTGAGCAAGGGACTCACGTCTGAGCATACCCTGTCACACTTATGGCGGCCAAAAGCGGTACAAAAGGGGGTGGTGATGGACGGAGCATCTGAATCAATCAAACACTCACACCCAGTCAAAAGATCTGGGTTTAATCCATTACCGTTCTTTAGCCCACTCTGCCACCCCAGTTCAGACATGGCTATATGCAAATCAGTCTGACCCTGTGCCTCATGGGAACAGTCCAGCCCGAACTGCCAAGCCATGCCTTCCCTGGACCGGAGACAAGCTTCCGAGGACCGGTTTCTGGCATTCCAGCCGTCTTCAGCCCGGCTTGCTTGAATCCAGTGGCAAAGTGAGCAAGGGACTCACGTCTGAGCATACCCTGCCACACTTATGGCGGCCAAAAGCGGTACAAAAGGGGGTGGTGATGGACGGAGCATCTGAATCAATCAAACACTCACACCCAGTCGAAAGATCTGGGTTTAATCCATCACCGTTCTTTAGCCCACTCTGCCACCCCAGTTCAGACATGGCTATATGCAAATCAGTCTGACCCTGTGCCTAATGGGAACAGTCCAGCCCGAACTGCCAAGCCATGCCTTCCCTGGACCGGAGACAAGCTTCCGAGGACCGGTTTCCGGCATTCCAGCCGTCTTCAGCCCGGCTTGCTTGAATCCAGTGGCAAAGTGAGCAAGGGACTCACGTCTGAGCATACCCTGCCACACTCATGGCGGCCAAAAGCGGTACAAAAGTGGGTGGTGATGGACGGAGCATCTGAATCAATCAAACACTCACACCCAGTCAAAAGATCTTGGTTTAATCCATCACCGTTCTTTAGCCCACTCTGCCACCCAGTTCAGACATGGCTATATGCAAATCAGTCTGACCCTGTGCCTCATGGGAACAGTCCAGCCCGAACTGCCAAGCCATGCCTTCCCTGGACCGGAGACAAGCTTCCGAGGACCGGTTTCTGGCATTTCAGCCGTCTTCAGCCCGGCTTGCTTGAATCCAGTGGCAAAGTGAGCAAGGGACTCACGTCTGAGCATACCCTGCCACACTTATGGCGGCCAAAAGCGGTACAAAAGGGGGTGGTGATGGACGGAGCATCTGAATCAATCAAACACTCACACCCAGTCAAAAGATCTGGGTTTAATCCATCACCGTTCTTTAGCCCACTCTGCCACCCCAGTTCAGACATGGCTATATGCAAATCAGTCTGACCCTGTACCTCATGGGAACAGTCCAGCCCAAACTGCCAAGCCATGCCTTCCCTGGACCGGAGACAAGCTTCCGAGGACCGGTTTATGGCATTCCAGCCGTCTTCAGCCCGGCATGCTTGAATCCAGTGGCAAAGTGAGCAAGGGCTCACGTCTGAGCATACCCTGCCACACTTATGGCGGCCAAAGGCGGTACAAAAGGGGGTGGTGATGGACGGAGCATCTGAATCAATCAAACACTCACACCCAGTCAAAAGATCTCGGTTTAATCCATCACCGTTCTTTAGCCCACTCTGCCACCCCAGTTCAGACATGGATATATGCAAATCAGTCTGACCCTGTGCCTCATGGGAACAGTCCAGCCCGAACTGCCAAGCCATGCCTTCCCTGGACCGGAGACAAGCTTCCGAGGACCGGTTTCTGGCATTCCAGCCGTCTTCAGCCCGGCTTGCTTGAATCCAGTGGCAAAGTGAGCAAGGGACTCACGTCTGAGCATACCCTGCCACACTTATGGCGGTCAAAAGCGGAAAAAAAGGGGGTGGTGATGGACGGAGCATCTGAATCCATCAAACACTCACACCCAGTCAAAAGAACTGGGTTTAATCCATCACCGTTCTTTAGCCCACTCTGCCACCCCAGTTCAGACATGGCTATATGCAAATCAGTCTGACCCTGTGCCTCATGGGAACAGTCCAGCCCGAACTGCCAAGCCATGCCTTCCCTGGACCGGAGACAAGCTTCCGAGGACCGGTTTCTGGCATTCCAGCCGTCTTCAGCCCGGCTTGCTTGAATCCAGTGGCAAAGTGAGCAAGGGACTCAGGTCTGAGCATACCCTGCCACACTTATGGCGGCCAAAAGCGTTACAAAAGGGGGTGGTGATGGACGGAGCATCTGAATCAATCAAACACTCACACCCAGTCAAAAGATTTGGGTTTAATCCATCACCGTTCTTTAGCCCACTCTGCTACCCCAGTTCAGACATGGCTATATGCAAATCAGTCTGACCCTGTGCCTCATGGTAACAGTCCAGCCCGAACTGCCAAGCCATGCCTTCCCTGGACCGGAGACAAGCTTCCGAGGACCGGTTTCTGGCATTCCAGCCATCTTCAGCCTGGCTTGCTTGAATCCAGTGGCAAAGTGAGCAAGGGACTCACGTCTGAGCATACCCTGCCACACTTATGGCGGCCAAAAGCGGTACAAAAGGGGGTGGTGATGGACGGAGCATCTGAATCAATCAAACACTCACACCCAGTCAAAAGATCTGGGTTTAATCCATCACCGTTCTTTAGCCCACTCTGCCACCCCAGTTCAGACATGGCTATATGCAAATCAGTCTGACCCTGTGCCTCATGTGAACAGTCCAGCCCGAACTGCCAAGCCATGCCTTCCCTGGACCGGAGACAAGCTTCCGAGGACCGGTTTCTGGCATTCCAGCCGTCTGCAGCCCGGCTTGCTTGAATCCAGTGGCAAAGTGAGCAAGGGACTCACGTCTGAGCATACCCTGCCACACTTATGGCGGCCAAAAGCGGTACAAAAGGGGGTGGTGATGGACGGAGCATCTGAATCAATCAAACACTCACACCCAGTCAAAAGATCTGGGTTTAATCCAACACCGTTCTTTAGCCCACTCTGCCATCCCAGTTCAGACATGGCTATATGCAAATCAGTCTGACCCTGTGCCTCATGGGAACAGTCCAGCCCGAACTGCCAAGCCATGCCTTCCCTGGACCGGAGACAAGCTTCCGAGGACCGGTTTCTGGCATTCCAGCCGTCTTCAGCCCGGCTTGCTTGAATCCAGTGGCAAAGTGAGCAAGGGACTCACGTCTGAGCATACCCTGCCACACTTATGGCGGCCAAAAGTGGTACAAAAGGGGGTGGTGATGGACGGAGCATCTGAATCAATCAAACACTCACACCCAGTCAAAAGATCTGGGTTTAATCCATCACCGTTCTTTAGCCCACTCTGCCACCCCAGTTCAGACATGGCTATATGCAAATCAGTCTGACCCTGTGCCTCATGGGAACAGTCCAGCCCGAACTGCCAAGCCATGCCTTCCCTGGACTGGAGACAAGCTTCCGAGGACCGGTTTCTGGCATTCCAGCCGTCTTCAGCCCGGCTTGCTTGAATCCAGTGGCAAAGTTTGCAATGGACTCACGTCTGAGCATACCCTGCCACACTTATGGCGGCCAAAAGCAGTACAAAACGGGTGGTGATGGACGGAGCATCGTAATCACAAGTACAAGACTGTGACTTATGGCTCAGACCATCCACTGAGTCTGGAGTAATGTCTTTCTTTCTGGTAGTCACAGTGGTGAGAGTAGCGAGTATGTCCTGCAGGCAATGCGAGGAAATGTTAATGGAGCAATGGCAGTGGTACACACAAGGAAGCGAAATCAGCCATGGCACACTGGTTGGCCGGCTCCCTGGAGGTGGGGAGGGGGGTTGTGGCTGAGCTCTTTGGTAGGACCGGTTTTGGCCGATTTTGTTACAGTGGGCCGATATTGCTGGCTCCCGAAAGCAAAAACGCCCCCTAAGGGCACAAAACCGTCACCACCCTGGTGGCCCATCGGGGAAAAGGTCGGTGCCTGCTACGGGCAGTCCGGCCCTGGGTACAAGTGTGGAGAGCCTGTCCTCTTGAACCTGCCACAGAGGCTCGACTTGGATCAGCCACTCCAGACTGCAGCGATAACAACAGTACGTCAGAATATCGTAGTCAGAAATATCGTCCGACATAAATATTCTGTCCTAAATATATTTTATAAGAATACCATACCTTTGGGTGTAGATATTCTTTTATTAACTCCAGTGGGAGGATATTTTTGAAGGTGATATTTAGGACACAATATTTATGTTGGACGATATTCTTACTACAGTACTCTTCTACCATGCCGGTGATAACAGCAGGGCCGCTGTTAAAGACGAATGTCCTAAATCTAGAGATCCCGATAGGTGAGTGAAGGTATGTTTATTATGGACTCACTTATGCAGCCAGAAGCCAGTGAGTTCAACCATCAATTCCTCCAGGAAGGACCACTTCAACCCATGTTCCACACATTGGGACATCCAAACTTTCTACACACAAAGGTCATGAGACCGAGACACAAAACGATGCCAACACCGGCCCCATATGAAAGAAAAGTATCCTTCCTCAATCAATCAGGGGTTTATATAGCACACTACTCACCCGTGAGGCTCCCAATGTCCTAGTGTCACTGAGTCTTTCCCAATATACCTAGTGATAACTGTTCATTGGCCATTCCTCAACTCCGGCCTGAGGGGTGAGAGTGCTTTACAGGGTGTAAAGGTGCCAGGGGCCGCTTCATGCACCTCTTCGCATCTTCTCTGGATTTGCTTCGCTCATTCATAGTGTGTAGGGATAGTTGGTTAGCAGTTTTAACAATTTTTATCTAGAACTAATTTCTTACCACCAAAGCATAACTTATTGATACCTACAAAGTTAAGGGACTACCTTTTTTGTGGGATCCCTTGACACGAGTTCTCAGAAACTGGGTTATTAAATTGGGATGTGGGAGATGAAACAGTTTAGTGAGAAACTTATGTTTTGCTCCAGGTAGAAATGGTACAAGCTACAGTTTTCCCCCCCAGAGAAATGTGTGATAGGTTCAAGAGGTACTAAACAACATCATAAAAATCTTAAAATAGGACAAAAAAAATCCCAAACCTTTAGAATAATCTAGAAATGGAATGGAAGGATCTCTTTGAGGCCAGTGTCTGCTCTTATCATGAGTAGTGGCACATTTGGGTGTCTGCAACTGTCTGTAACTTTAATGATCTGTTAGTGAAGCACTGTACAGAAAGCATCTTTCAAAGGCTTTTGATGTCAGCAGAGTTAGCGGAGTTTTCCGAACTCCGCGCTCCGCTGGGAGCACGGAGTTCGGGAAAAAACTCAGATTCCGCTGCATGGCGGAGTTTGCCCGCACCGCCAACTCCTAAAAGCAATCTTATGCACTGCAATTCAAACTATTAGTAGCAATCTTTACAGCCTCTGCTCTCTTGAGCTAGGAGAATTTACTCACAGTCCCCTGTGACAGGGCACACTGTATGGCTGGAGTCTGGAAGCTACTGACGGCCAATTACTACCTAACTCATCACCTCCCCTAATGGGCCAAAAGTAAACTGCACATAAATGCAGCGTTCATACCACACCTCTCACCTCTGGCCCTGCCCACTCTTCATCTCACATTCTTTTCTCCATTTCAGAAGAAGATGGAAGGGGAGGAAAGAAGGCAGTGGGAACAGGGATGAGCGGCTCCGATGTGAAAATGGCGGTGCTGCTCCGTCCTAGGATGAACAAGCGAAGCGAGGTGAGTGGAGCTCCTTCGGGGAGGTGCGGGGGCAGGCAGCATTGTGCACCCCTTGTTTAAAATTCCCATTGGAGGAAACATATTCTATTTGTTCTGAAAAGCGTAATGACCGTGGAATTGTTGGATGAATGCATGTAATAGGATTGGCCACGAAGTACTCTCCATTTATTGGCTGTAAGAGCTCTCAGACGCATGTATTGTGGTTTGTGATGGGATGATGAAATGTATGCCAGCTGCTCATTGGTTACCAGTAAAGCCAGGAATGTTCACCTCTAGTGCCCGCCTCTCTGCCAACTGAAAGTTGGCATGTTCCTTGGAGGCCTTGCTACTTTAGTACAAGTATGGGCCAACAGTAGAAATTGAAAGATCTCGGTAACGGGGTCTGTGAAGTGAGGAAATCTCTAGACCACATCGGTCTTAGAGCTTTCAAAATGCATTTTTTTATCTTCCGTGACACAGTTCGGTCTGAATGCCTCAGGGCCCGCGTCTTGTCCAGCACCCCACACACTTCCTCCTTTAGAATTCTGAAATGGAACTAGAATGCTAACATTACTTATGTAATATGTGAGTCCTGAGCACCATGTTGCACGTTAGTAATCTATCACCTCTTGTGACTAGGGCACAGTGGAATTTCACAGAATTCCACAGAGTTTTGATGCAACTACGCTGAATTCTGTGTAGTGCAACTCCACGAACTCCGCCCAACCTTAGTGCAGATCCTACAGCCTCACCTTTACCTGGTGCTTAATTTGAGTCCCAGTGGGGGCCTCACCGGAGTGTCAATTTTTATGATGCTCCGGCGGCGCAGGCCTCTAAATCATATCTATAAGGTGACACAAACCCACCCTGAATGGCTTTGCATGGCCTCATAGATATGGAGTAAGACAAAGAGCTACGTTGCCTTACTCTTCGTCAAGGAGGCACTCCATGGGCTTTTGGGTTGGGTTTTCACGTGCAACACCCATGGGTTTTGACACATTTCCAGATTTACAAGCATCTGAACACCTAGGAATGGTGCGCCTCCCCAGGGGAAATGCAACAAGGAGCAATAATTATTTTGCCTGATTTGTTCCTCTTTCTATGTGTGCTACATTGTGCAGCACACATAGAAAGAGGATTACACCTCCATTGATTATTTTTTTGCAGGAAGGTGCGTATGGCACTGGGCACCAATTTGTGCACCGGCAGAAAGGACAGGAATGCACCATATTTCATTAATACGGCTCATTCCTGCCCTTTCCTTTTACGAAGGGCAGTGCAGGAAACAGACTTGAAGCACTGTCCTAAGCCAAAATGTAGTAAATGAATTCCTTAGTGTTGTGGACCAGCAGTTATTTCCGGCATCAGATATTTACAGAGTGCAAGAAAGGGAAAAACACACAGGGACTCATTTACAAACCCCTGTGCATCACCGGAATGTCACTTTTATTGATGTTCCGGAAGCACATAGTGTAGTGCCATATCTACAATACCACGTAAAGCCAACCTACGTGGCCTTTCATAGCCTTGCAGATATGGTGCGAGGCAACACAGCGCAAGTCGCTGCGTTACCTCACACTGCGATGAGATGGTTTGCCATAGGTGTTACGACATAACACCAATGGCATTTGACACATTTCCAGATTTACAACATCTGGTAAACCTGGGATGTGTCAAGAGCCTACACCGCCCCAGGGGAGGCGCAACGATTAGAAATAACTTTGTTTCTTCCGTTTTTTTCCTCTTTCTATGTGTGCTGCATTCAGCCCATCAGCCCCATTAATGGTTTTTGTGCAGGAAGATGTCACTTCCAGCACCAAAACAATCATTCACACAACACGGACACCCTTGCACCATGGTGCAAGGGTGCCTGCGGTGGCGCATGGCAGCCAATTGTGCACCAGCACTGTGGAACAGGACAGGAATGCGCCACATGTCATAGATATAGCGCTAACTGCCCTTTTCTTTTCACGTAGGGCATCGCAGGAAGAAGGTTTGGGGTGCTGCCCTGTGCAAAAAGTTTGTAAATGAGGCCCAAGTTGGGAAAGAAGCAGGAAGAAACAGACAGCAAAACTGTCAGAAAGGGAGAAAGAAGGAACCTGCAAGAAAGAGAAAAAGGGACGGGGAGTGTTTTGGAGGGGATTAAAGACCAGCAGCCTTGGTATTCAGCACACTGACATTTAATTGCACCACCCCCAGATTCTGAGCAGAGCCTTTATGCACCGGCACTCTTTCACAACTCAAGCACTGCCTTTTCCTGACTCAAGAGCGGGCGTTACTCTTGTCGCCCTTATTCCCCAAGGACTGCACATAGATGCAGGTAGGTGTATTAGCTTTTATTTGCTTCTCTTAGTTCTCTCAGTGCATGCAGGCTCCTCTTTCTCCGATCCACAATACTCTCACACTGCCCCGTCCCCCTTCCCTGACCGGAAGTGGTATCCAGTGGCTACTCCTCCCTTCTTCTTGTGCAGGGTCCTCGTGCCCCTCTGCACATCACTCCGACACTTGTCATGAGCTGAAAGCAGGGATAGACTGTGGAGGTGCTAGCAGTCCAGACTAGAACCATAGGTAGCCTTACTTTAGAACTCATATGGGGTAGAACTCTGAGGTCCTCAACGCAGCAGCAGGCGATCATCCCCAAGCTTTCCCGCACCCGCATGGGTGGTCGCTCCTTCCCGTCTGTTGAACTGCCTGCCATTGCCACTCAGACAGGTGCAGGATCTACTCACCTTCAGGAAGAGGCTGAAAACCTGGCTATTTCAGCTAGAGCCAATAGCCCCTCTCTCTTTCAGTTATAGTGCCAATTTTCTGTCTTGTGGTCTTGCAGCGCCGGGACACGCTGTTGAGTAGCTGTACGCTTTATAAGTACCAATTTACATTACATTACATTACATACTCTCCCTGAATGTCACCGATATAGTGTAAAAAACAAAAGTTTTTAGCCCCCGTCTATGCCACTTGAAATTAAATGAAAAGTGGTATTTATAAAGTGCGCAGCTACTCCAACAGAGTGTCCGGTTTATGTGTTGTCCCCTATACCTCAGAATACCCTAGCCCACTATGCTGCCCTGCTGCATAATACAGCTTAGTAACACTCTGAGCATAGCGCGTGTGGTGCTCTGTGCACAAGCGGCAATAAATAAATTAAAGTAATCTTTCTTGTGCATAAGGGCTTGGCGGAAGCCAACATTTATTCAAATAGCTGGTAGTAAACCAAGATACGGCATAAAGGAAAACACAATCCACTCTATCCCTCAGACTTAACAATAGTTGTGTCTTTACTCATGACAATAAAGCATTTGTGTATTTTTCTTAGATTATGGAGCCAGAGTGAATTACCCCTCCGTCACCAAGAGACCTGCAGTGAAAGATTTGATATAAATCGAACATTTTGGTTTAGAGTCTGGAGATTTCTGACAAGCCAGAAAATCCCAAACAACAAAGAACATGGCCGCCATGTTTTCATGCTCAAACCAATCCCCATGTCCCGCTGCGGCCTCCATTCAAGAGTCAGGCACCCTCCCCATACATCACTTTAATGCTGTCATGCCAGCGCCTTCATAAGCGGCGCCAGGCAGTTTACGGCGGTAGAATAAAGTGGCATCATAAAAAGCCAGATTGGTATATGAAGCCCTGGCAGCTGGTGACTGGGAAATCAAAGCAATATCCCCATTTATTGACAATAAAATAAAATACTGTAAGAACGGCAGCCTGCAGCGAGACGACGGGGAGAGCAGCTCTGCCCTGTGTAGAGTGCTGTCTGCAGGAAGCAGGAAGGGCTTCAGAGAAGCATCACTGTTGATGGATTTGTGCATTCAAGTGCTGCTATTGATCGGCCATTCTTCTGATAATGCTCGGTGTAAATCACAGGCAAGGTTATTTACAGCGCTATTGATTTGGTGAGTTCTTGGTAAATATTTCCTTGTTGGGAAAATGCTTTGCATTCAGTTAGAATTGGGTTTGAGAGAGAAGTGAGTGTGAACCGGATGCTTGCAAATTGCATCCAGTGTTTGAGGCTTTCAGGAAGCACACATCTTCTGTCGGCCAACTAACAATCGGCCAGATTCATCAATGTAAAATCGGCTCGCAAAGGGCCAGATTCTGAGAATCCGGCCCTTCGCGAGCGCTAGTTTTGCATTTGGGATTCATCATCCCAAATGCAAAAATCGCAATTACAGAAATCGCTTAATTGCGAAGAATCGCATTTAAGGAATCTCAATTAGAGATTCCTTAAATGCTATTCATGAACCTTTTTAAAATTGCGAATTGGCAATACGGGGCCGCTATTTACCGCGAAGTGTAACTTTGTGGTAAATAGCGAAAACTTAGAAAAATGCACTTTAGTGCATTTTTCTAAGTTGTATATTACACACACACACATGTCCTTTGGACATGTGTAGGCGCAACACCTGTGTACATTTGCATTTCAGGGGTGCTACAGGGTGTCCTTTGGACACCCTGGCACCCTTGAAATCGCTTCCTTATTTGCGAGTCGCTAATTGCTAATCACAAATAAGGAATGACTCCCCATTCATTCCTATGGGCCATTCCTTATTTGCGATTATCAATTAGCGAATCGCAAATAAGGAAGCAGTAGAAATCGCATTTAATTGTGCGATTTCTACATGAATCCCGTTTTGCGAGTCTTTAATAGCGATTCCTTAATAATCACTATTAAGGACTCGCAAATCTGGACATTGATGAATGTGGGGGTAGGTCCCTGTCTTGGACTAATCTGTAGGAATTCCTGCTAATCAGGAATAGATAGGGTTTGCGGTGAAAACACAGGGGCTTATTTATGAGAGAACTGCGTCACTTTGGCACAATGTAAAGTGGTACGTGCAGAACGCAGAGCTCATAAAGGTTTATGAAGCCATGCAAAGCCACCCTGCGTGGCTTTGAGTGGCCTCAAATATCATAAATAAGGTAACACAACGCAAATCGCTGCAACGCCTTACTCTGCACCCGGGAGTCGTTCCATGGGCATTGCAGTGGGTTTTCCTAAGCAGCACCCATGGAATTTGCAGCTGCCCCAGGTTTACAATGTGAAGTAAACCTGGGGAAGCGTAATATCCATACGCCTCTAGAGGTGAGGTGTAATGAGAAGAAATATGTTCATTTTTCCTCATTTTTTCCTCTTTCCATGTGTGCTGCAGAAAGACGAAAGTGCATCTCATAGGTTTGTTTTTGTGCAGGAAGGTGCCCCCTCCTGCACAAAAGCAATCCTGCATGCAATGGAGGCACCCTTGCACCACAGTGCAACGGTGCCGACGTTAGCACAACGCTGCCAAAACGGAACCAGCGCAGGCAGAAAGGGCAAAAATGCACAGTATTGCTTAAATACAGTGCATTTCTACCCTTTCACTTTGGCATAGGGCAGCACACCAAGGTGCCTTGCTGCGCTGCCTTATGCCAACATGCCATAAATGAAATTGTAAAACATAAATGTGAAATTCCAAAATCTTGAATTATAAAATGTAGACTGGAAAACATTGACTGTCAAAATATCGTCCATACAAAGGCAGTGCTCTGTAAAAATGTTGACCTGTTCAGTCATTTTTCGGCGCTGCCCTACACCAGTTCAAAAGGATACATATGCACCATATTTACAAGATGTGGTTCATTCCTTTCCTTTCAGCCGGTGCAAAAATTGAGGCCATGCGCCAAAGCAGGTACCCTTGCACCATGGTGTCTGTGTTGTTGGCATGATTGTTTTTAAGCAGCATGGGACGCCTTCCAGCACAAAAACAATCCAGAGAGGCGCTTTCCTTGTTCTATTTGTGCTGCAGAATGCAGCACATGTGCAAAGAGGAAATAATGAGGAGAAATGTAAACATTTATCCTCGTTATGCCAGCTCTGGGTAGGCACAAGAGTTTGTCGCTACCCCAGATTTAAGCTATGTTGTAAATCCGGGAGAGTGTCAAAATCCATGGGTGTTGTGTGGGAACACCCACAGCAACACCTGGCCTTACACCTTATCCACAAGGCCATAAAAATTCACACAGAGTGGCTTTGCGTGGTCTTGTAGATATGGGCCTGCACTCTGTGCCACCAGAGCATCAAAAAAAGTGACGCTTTGGTGGCGTAAGGGGCTGGCAGATATGCCCTATTGAGTTAATTCACTATTTTAACTTCAGTTCTCTCATATTTAGGACAAAGTGCTTCATAGGAGATTTAAGTGTGCATCACAAATTTTTTAGGGGAAATATTTTGCATTGTAAATGTGTTTCACTTTACATTTTTACAGTTTGTAGCCTACATTTAAGGATTAGTGACCCACCCTATTTAGACTTCCCCACCAGGCCGGCAGGACATACTTGTCGCATATGCTTTTCTCGGCACAGCGGGCACTTTTTGCAACAAAAAAGCTAAATTTTTACCACCATGCAAATGTGCATGGAATACTGCCTACATTTTTTTTCTGTTATACATAGAAACCTCTTCACTGCGGTGAGATACCTTATATATTCCAAAATCAAAATTATCTGTTGTGGCAAGTTTACCAGTAGCATCCTTCTTTCAATCAAGTGCTAACTTTAGGGTTATGAAATAATGCACTCATTTCTGCATGATGAATTTACCTCAGCGTGGGAAATTTACCACTGGCGTAATTACTTCACCATACTTATAACAAAAGGGGTGAGAGAGAAGATGTGGATTCGTTCTCCCTAGCCAGATTATCAAAAACAAAGTGGAATCACTAATGGGTTTGAAGTGTGATAGGTGATGATTAAAAAATACCTGGCTCATGGGTTAGCTCAAAAAAGTTTTAATGGGCCCCCGAGCTGGTATTGCTAAAAAGGTGTGCAGTGAGGTTTTTAATGTATTGTGATGTACATTAACCTCCTGTGTGCGTCAACATGTTTCGGAGTCAAAAATTTCTTCAGGACGGGGTTGCACAAAATCCCCATCTTAATCATGTATGCTATAAAAACTGTATACTACAGAACAGTGAATAAAAGGCTATATTTGTACCTAATTCACGTATTTAAGGAGGTCTTTCGCCAATAGAGAAACTGCAAGAGAAGATTTATTCTCAATGCATGTTGTGCCTCATGAGCCTTATTCCGTACTGGGGACCAATCGAGCCAATATGCAACGATTACGGAGATCAGGAACTGTCTTGTTATCCCCGACGCGGCTCCGCTGGAACCATTAAAACTTTTTTGAGCTACCCCATGAGCCAGGTATTTTTTAATCATCACCTATCACACTTCAAACCCCACTACTCACTGATCACCACCACCCTACACACACCACAAATAGTCTGTGTATAAGTGCTCCCGCGTAGTCGTAGGTAGCAGCACGCCGCATCCCGTAGAGGGGTGCGAAGACCCCTAGGATGAAGCATGACACCAAGGGTCCTTTTGGTGTGTGAGGGGTATTTTAAAAACACCTAGTGTTCCCCACCATTGTAGGGACCACAGTCACCCATTAGTGGATTCCACTTTGTTTTTGGTAATTACTTCTCCTCCAGAAATATCCCCCTTACAAATTTTGGTAAACCTGCCGGTATGTATCAAGTTAAATGCCTGAAAAAGATGTCAAAATATGCTGACAGAATTTAGGGCAGGATTTATGAAGCATTTTTGAGGTAGCAAAATGGCCCAATGCGCTAAATCTGGCTATTTACAACTTCAGAAATGCATTTTGGTACGTACAAACACCAAACTACTGACACCAGTAGGTGCCGTCCCTGTGATGTCTATTATTTTTACTTGGTCGCTAACAGTGACCTACCTCATTATTATTCATGAGATAGGCTGATTTGCGACCCACCAAGAATCGCTATTTTAATATTTAAAGTTCAGTACATTAGGCTAGCGATTTTCAGATAGCGAATTAGTAAAAATCGCTATTTGGCATTCACAATTCTCAATATTGGTACATCTGGCACTTGCAGCTGTAAATACTGCATTTGCATATGAATCCTTGTTCATGGGTCATCATAACTCAGAATCTGAGGTATCTATCAACCACACCTGGTAAATCGCTTGCCTCCTTCTGCCGACTCATAGTCAGGACCTGAGCCTGTCCGTACCTTGCAGAAGCTGATCTCTGTCCTTAGCAGTGGTGCTATTAGGCCACGTGAGCTCCTCTGCAGCTCGTGGATCACCACTAGGGGTGGGCGGAATGTGTCATTCTGTCCCACGGATTTTGGTGACTCAGTGTTACCCTTGTGATTCAGAGTTTTGGCAAAAATTCCGCCAATCGCCGCATGGCGGAATTTATTCCCCACCAGGCTCCAGAAATGCGAGATTTGCCATCCCCTATATTTTAATGCGTTCAGTCACGAGCGGTCACAGTCAGACGGCTGCGTCTTGAGTAGATTTGCTGCCTCTCGAGTAAAATTTCTACTCGATCGGCAGCATAATAAACTGGAATGGCCGCTTGCTCTTGCACATCGCGTGGTGCTGCTCACGCAGATTTTTAGTGCAGCTTATGTTACAGGCGCCAAATTGCAGCACGAGCAGTTCTACATGCATATTTTCCGCCCTCTGACGGAACTCCGCGGAATCTCGCAGAGTTTGTATGTAACTCCGTAGAGGGAAAATCCGCAAGTTCCCCCCACCCCTAATCACCACAGCTCAGGAAGCCCCTGCCTGCCCTAGATTTTACAGTGGACTCCTATCAACTCTTCGGTGGCCGGTGGGGCATGCAAGGTCTGGTCCTTTCCTATAAGGACACCGCCAAAGGCACTTACCCCTGTGGTTCACTCGCTGGGGCTGCATGCACGGTGCGCCCGCTTCGCGTCACTTCTGGCGTGAGGGGAGCAGGACCAAGATACTTATCCCTGCCTCTGTGCAGGGACTTCCCCTCCTTGATCACCGCTATCAGGTTGTGTCGCATCGCAAATGGGGTGCCGGACAGATGGGTCGTGTTACCTCATGGGTGCTAGAGGCAGCGTGGGGTTCAGGTAAGTTCTTGGGTCCAGTGGGTCCTGTCCAGAATGAGTCATTCTTTCCTTACCTCCTACAGTTTGGGTGCCTTGGTCCTGCATTGTTTGCCTCCAATCGCCACTAGTTCAGAGATGGCCTATTTATTCGGATGTATGACATAACAACGCATACTTTTACAACGCATGCTTTTACAACGCAAGTATTACAACACAAACCTTTACAACGCATAGCGTTTAGGGGTGCTGGATAGTGAATAGTTTAATTTACTATTCCAACTCCAGTCCCCGTGGACACTAGGTAAGGTGTTGGATAGTAAATTAAATCTATTCCCTATCCTAGAGCGCCCCCCAGCGCAATGCGTTGTAATGGTTTTCGTTGTAAAACCTGCGTTGTAATAGCACTGCGTGGTAAAAGTTGCGTTGTAAAGGATGTTTCCCATTTATTCTGCCAAGACCAGGCCAGGTGCCTGGAGCATTCCATGAGTGTGTCCCAAAGCGGTGAGAGTGGAGCAAGGGTCCTTCCTCGAGTCCCTATAAATACTCCGTATATCTGACGTTTTCAAGCTCTGTGTTATTATGGCGACAGGCTCAGCCTACACTAGAGTAATCCATTGGATATTTCTTCCAAGCCATATATTTCAGAGTACCACCCTCATATATGTCAAATTGGCATCATCAAAAGCCTTTTCTAAATCAGTGGTTTTCATAACACATAAATCTCCATTTCCAATGCCAATAGCTTAAACTCTCACAAATTCTAGACCTATTGCATTGCAAATGCTTGTTGGTATATGAGCTACTTGTCATAGGACTGGTGTCCTGAGATTTTAGGTGCATTGTCAATACCATCTTATCAGGTTCATAAACTGGGAGTCATGATGGATTCAGACTTTTCTTTTAGGGAACATATTAAGATCACTTGTTCTACATATTTTTGTCTATTGAGTACAGTTGGAAAATACTTTCTTTTATACCTTCCTCTTCAAGAAAATACCGAATACAGGCTGTTATCTTGTTCAGAATTAAGTAACGTCGATCTTTGCATGTGGAACTACCCAAATGCATGTAAACAGAAAGGGCCATATGTATCAAAGCACAATGGGTTTGCAAACGCCAAAATTCGCAGAATTCCGGCGTTTGCGTACCCATTTTCGCTAAATGGTATGTATGATACATTTTTGGTGCAAAATAAGGAATCGCTAAATTTGCCATTCCTTATTTTGCGATTGCATTTAAGGAATTGCAAATTTTGTGATTCCTTAAATGCAATGTATCAATGAAAAGAAAACACCAAAATGCCATTAATTAATCGCAAATTACCACCAACTTCTAGTTGGTGATAAGTTGTGAATTCTTTTCAAAAATAATTTTTTTAAACATCAAAAGGTGCCATGTGACGCTCATACATGCCCTTAGAGCATGTATGTGTGCCATATGCGCACACATGTCATTTTCAGGGGTGCAGCAGGGTGTTCTTGAGACACCCCTGCACCCTTGAAAATATTCACAATTTGCGATTAGCAAATTGCTAATCGCAAATTTCCCCTTCATTCCTACGGGCCTCCTGGCCCATAGAAATGAATGGGAAATTTGCGATTAGCAATTTGATAATCTCAATTTAGGAATGTTAAGGAATCACTAAAAAGATGCGATTTCCTACATACATGCCATTTTGCGATTTCTAAATAGCGATTTCTTAAAAATCGCTATTTAGGAATCGCAAAACGGAATGTTGATACATATGGCCCTAAAGCTGCTAAGAAAATCTGCAGCAAGGCTGATCCAAGAGTTATAGAAATTGGCGCTCATCTTCAGGAGCTCTCCAAATTGCATTGGCTCCCAGTCATCAAAAGCACTGCACTTGTAAACACTGTGCCATAAAACACTCTACAACCAGGGTCAGAAAACCTACATGGCCTCGTTGCTCTCTTGGCGTCAGCCCCCATGTGCTCTTGGCATCATTTTACACATGCTCCTGTTGTCAGCCCACACATGCTTTTGGCTTCAGCCCACACTGCTCAGTGTCAGCCCAGTCATGATCTTGGCGTCAGCCCACGCGTGCTCTTGGCATCAGCCCACACGTGCTCTTAGATCCCAGCTAGCTCGCTTGGTAAAAGTTCCCAAGTTAAAGAAAATAAGAATATATGGTTGCTCCTTGGCTGTGGTGACTGCCAAAGCCTGGAACTCATTACCACCTTCCCTGCTTCCTCAACCGAAGTTGAGTACATTGGAAGCAACTTAAAACCTTCTTGTGCAATACCATTCAGTGCTCAGAACGAGGGACTAGATTGGAGCTCTCTGCTATGCTTCCTTTATATTAGTGTCAGGACACATCATTGTTATGTTCTGAACGAGTCACTGTCTCAGGTCCTTGTTCCCGAAACCTTCAAGGAGGCACTTGCCATCCCCCTCCTCAAGAAACTAGGTTCTGACACTCACACCCCAACAAATTACCACCCAATCTCTCTCCTCCCATACCTGGCAATGGTCTTGGAAGCTTACGCGACCAGATGCTCTCCGTATTCTTGGAACAGTCTGAATATCTCGACCCCCATCAAGCAGGGTTCCGCCCAGCACAATCCACAGAGGCTGTTATACTGATGGCATTGGACACTCCCCGGAAGGAGGCCGACATGAGCTCCCCACAGGCCCTGGTGCTGCTTGATCTCTCTGCGGTTTTGACACGGGTGACCATGGTATATTGGTTGATCGTGTCAGAGACGCAGGGAGCAGCCCTTGGCTGTATCAGTTCCTTCCTGGAAAATCACTCCCAGTCGGTTCGCATTGCTCAATTTACAGCTCCTAAGATAAGGACTACATGTGGAGTCCAGCAGGGTTCCTCACTATCACCCCTTCTGTTTAACCTCTATCTCCTCCCACTGATTCGAGCCTTGAAAGAGCGGAAAGTCTGCACATTTAACTACACTGATGACTTCCAACTAATATTCTCCATCAGTAACTTCCCCGATTTGGTCCGTGATTTTCAGACCTCCATGCTATTCATTAGCGGGTGGATGAACAGCAATCATTTGAAACTCAATCTGGACAAGACTGAACTAGTCTTAACAGGGGGTACCCATAAACCTTGGAGTCCTATTTGGCCAATGGAACTGGGCCAATCCCCGACCCCATTCGCCTCAGCTAAAAGTCTTGGGGTAACAATAAACTGCGATCTTACCATGAAGTCCCAAATTGGGTCAGTGATATCAACTTGCTTCCACCAGTTGGGGAAAATTAGAAAGATCAGAAGATTTCTCTCCCAGGAAGCCCTGATCCAGGTGGTTCTTGCCATGGTCATGTCCCATATTGATTACGCTAATTTCCTATACTTTGGCATTTCACTATGCTTAACAAACGTTTTCAACTGGTACAGAACCAGGCAACAAGACTGATTTTTCAGCACCCTAGGCAACAACATGTCACCGCCCTCATGAGGAAGCTGCACTGGCTCCCTATCACACAGTGATGCGGCTTCAAGGTATGTTGCCTCATCTTCAAATCCCTGAATGGAAGGAGCCCCAAATTTGTGGACAGTCTTATTCAAAGGCATTTACCCACATGCAACCTGCACTCGGCCCACAAGCACCTTCCCTTCTGTCAACTCCCTCCTTCATACTGAAGCGTCTGGGCAGCGCCAGGTTTGCCGTTCCAACTCGAAGATATTGGAATTCCCTCCCCTTTCAAATCCGATCCTGTTCAGACCTCTTGAGCTTCAGGAAGGTCCTCATGACCTGGTTATTTAGACAAGCCTACCAGTAAGCCCCCAGGGCTCCGGTACCTCTTAGAGTAGCGCCATGAAACCAGTCTGGTGTACGTGCGCTTTATACATTATGCTATGTTAACAGACTTTTAGACCGCAAACTATCACTCCGAGGAGCATCATGGCGCTAAGCTCATTGCTAGGTGAAACTGGGTACCCGATGGTGAAAGGAATTCATTAAATAAGTGCTCTGCATAGTGTGTCAGAGGCTGTGAAGATCCAATATTCTCATGAATATTAATGAGGCAGGAGATATTTTGCAACCCCCTAGGAAGGGTTGTGAATTCAGAGATGGAGGACTGCGGCAGACAGCGGGCCTCCGTTCCTGCATTCACGTTTGCCGGATGTCTGCCTTTTGTGTTTTCAAATGCAGTAACCTGCGGCGGCCATCTTTGTTACATCATTCACCAGGAGCTCGAGCTCTGGCATTGCTGCTGTGCAATGTTTGCATATTGGTACCAGTGGTGGGGCTTTTGAACATGTCTTGAAGAAGCCTCATGTCTGTCTAGATACATCTGAAGGCCATTTGCTGCTGACATCATACTTGCATCTGCCCAGCCGCGGGGCGGTAGGGGAGTACCTGCCGGGGCGGTGACGTGGGGAGGGGGAGGGGCAGGGTGGGGATAAGTAATGTATGGATAAGGGAGGTTTGCAGGTAAGTAAACATTTAAATAAATCAAACGGATTTCGTTGTGCGCACTGCATTGCATTTGGGGATGGAGTGCGTGCAACGAAATTTGTTTGGTTTATTTAAATGTTTACTTACTTGCAAACCTCCATTATCCATACATTACTAACCCCCACCCTGCCCCTCCCCCTCCCCACGTCACCGCCACGGCAGGTACTCCCCTACCGACCGCGGCTGCATCTGCCTGCTCTACAGCCAAATGTACAGCCATGTGATCCTACTCGAGAAGGTTCTGAGGCTGGGTACAAATATCCGTGAGTAGTGACAATCCCCCCCACCACCCCCGGTATACTCTTCTCTTTGGCCAATGCCAAGGAAATTTCTGCATGATTTTTCTGGGCCCTCTGCTTTTTTTAGTGAATGCATTTTCCAACTCATCCCAAAAGCAGAGTCCTCAAGTTTTGTTGTCCAATCTTGGTGCCATGATGTCGGCTTCACAATGATTTGACTGCAGGGAAGGTTTTGATTGGAGCACACCCCCACTCTAAAGACCAAAGTCACACCAAAGGGGAACTCTAAAAGCCAGTCTGTGTAAGTATCTATTGGTATGAAAATAAGTCAGTGTGGTTCTGCGACTTCAAAGTGATGAACTAAAAAAGGAACTGGTGGGTTAGGGGGGAGTCTAGGTCATGCAACCTGAGAAAAAAGAATGTAGTCCTTGGGTCTACTGCAAGTGTCTATGTAGCCAGCATAGATCTCATACGACGAATACTGTCCGCTTCTGGAAACTGCTTCAGACACGGCAGGAGCCCCGCAATCTGCACCGGATTGTGACCACAGACTTCTCAAATGGAGGGCAGTTGAGCATATACAGAGGAAGGAATGTTAAACTTATCACTCCCAGGGTAGGAAAACTCATTTACAAATTGGGTAGGCATTCTACACTCCGTTATATAAACTTACATTTTTTTTAATTGAGTGACTAATTCACACTAATGTAAAATTTGCAGTACCTTAGCCAATGCACAATCATGACTTTCAGTAATAACATAATAAAGGTCATTTGAAGTGCCTGATGATTGGCTGCGAAATATTGTTTAAAGATATTAGAGTGGTCCAAATTTAGTCAGTGACAAAGTATGGTGGAACAGAATATCGAGGATAAGCATATCATGTTTTATAAAATAGACAGGGGGTAGTAGTGGCACAGACAGTCGCACATCAGAAGAACAAAGAAGTGTAAAGATGGGCAGTGTGTTGGCAAATTCCAAGTATGAAAAATAAGTAGCTTAGGTGCGAATCAGGGTAACAGAAGCAGCCCACTACCTTGGGTGTTGATTCAAGGTTCTCCAAAAAGATTGCCATGCTAAACTTTATACAGACAAATGTACCCCGGCACTCAACAATATTACTATAACATTGATTTTTTAAACTTGAAACACAAGATCCATGTATTCTGCTGATCGCTCAAATCACAGGATATAACAATATTTGGATTTGTACTGGGGATCTCTAAAATTTTATAATCAGTGTGACAATTAGTCAATACATACTGTACATATATTCATACAAGAAAAAGATTTTTTCAAAAGCATTTCATGTTTATACAGTTATTTTTTCAAGGTCCAGTTCTTGATGCTGTAAGAACAGAATAGCACGGTGAAATAGAGACATGACAGTCGACACATGTTTTGTTACATTCGTAATTTCTTCAAGGCTTAGCTACATAAGGGGGGCGATCCTCAAATGTTCATAGAGAATCCACCAATGTCGTGTGGGCTTTATAATGAAAAAGAGAGTAGCCAAGAAATATTTCCTTATATGTGCTGCTTGAAATCTGTTGATGTCTTTCAAACGTCGTGGAAGAGCCACAGGAAAAAACTATTTCAGCAGTTCATGTGGTCTAGACTTATCAAGCATTAAAGTGCTAGTCAGAGGGAGCGGAGGATATGGGCATGAACTCATTACAATTCATGAGTCGATTCTCCAAATAGGTAGTCCTCCATTCCTAATCTGTGCAAGGTTGTCGTCAAAATATATTGTATGCCTATAAGTTGCGTGATTAAAAAAGTAGAGGTACAAGCAATGTGCAACTTAAGGGCAGTGATACGTCCTTTTATGAGTCTATTTTTTGTCAAGTCTAGGCTGAAGTATGACCCCGTAACTATTTAGATGAGTCCGCTGTCTCATGGCACACTGGTCCAAGTAAAGTTATCTTCGGGAATACTATCCATGATTAAAATGTCATTAACGAAAATATTGTGGTTTTTAATGTTTTTTGTTTTTCAAAACGTGTTTAAGTTATATACGTTTTTATTTTTTAAGTATTGGTTAAATTTTTATTTTACATTTTAAATTGATTAAAATTTAACTTTTTTCATGTTTTAGGGTTTAAAGAGGGATTGGGTGAGTAATAATGGTTAATTATTTTGTTAATTATTTTATACATTTTTTATTTCAATATATTTCCGATTTTAATTGTTACTAATGTATTTATTTCTTATTTTATTGGTAAATATACTTTTAATAATATTTTTGGGGCTGTGCAGTTTATTGTGGGCTATGGTAGGTAGTTCTTTATTTCTATTATATGTTATTCAGCTCATTTTTACAGATAGTTTGTTTAAATTAAATAATTATTTTATTAATTAATCAAAATATTTTAAAAACTAAGGGGTCTATTACGATGGCGGGCGGACACCGCAACGGCTAAAGGGACCGCCCGTCATAGGTGCGGCAAGCCCGCCATTCTAATTAGGATGCCCCCGCCACACTGGCGGGTGCATCCCGCATTTCTTACATTGCAGCGCGTGGTGCTGTCAGCAGCACCCGCCGCAATGTAACAAATGCATGTCGTGCATTTGCATGCACAATGTGACAGACACCGTGTGGTGCCTGCCACCTTGTGCATGCAAATGCAGGGTGGTGCCATAGGTACCCCCAATGTGCACCCCCACCCCTCCAACACCCTGGCGGCCCACAACAGGCCCCCAAATGCAGAAACCGCATGCCTTTCCATGGCAGCAACGCCGCCATGGAAGGGCTGCTCTCCTCAATCATCATAATATGGATGGCGGTATCTTGCAGACACTCCACCATATTATACATGTTTTCCGCCTGGTCGACGAGCCGACTGGCGGAAAAGCAGAGGACGGCCTTTCTGTCTGCCTCGGACAGGTTTTTTTTAGGTATGGATGCCGGGCAGATCGCCCCCGTCGAGCGAGCGGTGGCTACCACCGGCCCAGCAGGAGCGATCTGTACGACATCCTAATGGGGCCCTAATATTGAATATGTGGTTCAATTACTAAAAGAAATATTTTGAAAAAATTGTGCTTTTTATGTTTTTTACAGGGTCTGTTGTGTATTGTTTTTCAATTAAACACATTTACATTATAGTGATATTCATTGTTTTGGTTTTAAGTTTTTACATTTTGACCATTTTAATTATAGTGAAATATAGGTGTGCAGTATTTAAATAAATATTTTATACTGAAACAAAAATATATCATTTATTACAAAATACATTGATGGTTAATTTTCCCCCTTATTACTATATTAATTTTTATGTAATATCTCTAAATTACATTATTAAATATTTTTGATGTCCTACTCGTTGATATATACATAAGTGTAAAACTCAGCAATGAAAACAAAATCACTAATTTAAATGTACTAAAAGTATTAAAATGTAAAAATGTTATTATGTTACATTACATTGTATCATATATAAACATATATATATATATATATATATATATATATATATATATATATACATATATATATATATATATATATATACATACATATGTGTATATATATATATATATAAATATGACATATATATGTGTGTATATATATATAGAAAAATATTATTTGAAAATATTATATTTAAATATATTAATAACATATATTTTCGATACTATGCTAAACCGAAACTCTGGTCCTCCACTGACCCACCACTACCCCTTAGCACTCCTCCATGCTCACAATTCCGGTGGCCTCTTGCAACGGTGCTGCCACACCGCAACTTACAACGTGGAAGGAGTCTTCCCCAGGTACCTCCTGCTGTTCTACCTGCACCACCACACCCACTAACCCAACACCCAAAGACGCACACTGACAGCAGCCAACACCCACACCCCACTCCTTGATATCATTCATGCTCCTCTACATCCTCTCACTCAACAAACACGCTACAGAGATTTCAGACCTACTGGATGGTCCCTACCTGGCCCTCCTTTTCCTCATTGTAACATGGCTGGCCAGAGCATCAACACCTGACATCACCACAGCAATCTCCGGAGACTACAATATTGTCAGGCAGGGCCGCCAAAGCGCACCCAGCGAAGACACTATCAGCTCTAGCACAAACTCATAAACCTGAATCAACTACATGGACCACCTCAAATTTAAACCTCAAGTCACAGCCAAACTCAATTTAAGCAGAACTCTAGTCTACCTACCCTCAGGACCATGAGCCAACTTCACCAGCAACATCTCAGACTTCGTCATGCCAACAGCCATTGACTCCAGCATCTACATCCTTCTAGGAAATCTCAAATTTCACCTAGAAGAAATGACCAACCCCAACTCAGATGCACTCCTTGGAAGCCTTGGAAACCTCCGACTCACCCAATACAGAAATACTACCACCAGCAAATCCAGCTAAACAAAAGGAAGGTTCTCGTTGAGCATATCGACAACAGCTCTAACAACAGAAAATAAATCTTTGCTCTTATCAAGGACTTCACCACATCAGCAGCAAGCACCAGCAACATTATCCCAAACCAGGAACTGTGCAACAACATCTCAGACTTGTTCTGCAACAGAATCACAGCCATTTTCACAAATTTCAACCTAGTACTAGACGCCATCTACTTTTCAATAAGCCTTTTGGCATCAGACAAAAGAGATACCCTTACAACATGAAGTCCTATCACCACAGAGGTAAACACAGCAATCATGAAGACCTTCCTCTTTGGGCCCTGTCTGACCCTTGCACCCACCACACCTTGAACAAAGGTCAAACTCCCATTATCAGAGCTCTCGTTCCTGTTCCTAACATCTCCATTGACACAGCCACATTTCTGGAAGCATGGAAGCATTCACTCACCAATGGGCTCCTGAAGAAGCCCTCAGCAGACCCATCCAAACTTGTGAACTACCAACCATTCTCTTTCCTCTCATACGCGGCCAAGGTCCTAGAGAAAGACACCAACAGACACCTTGCCGACTACCTCACCAACCACCAGTTCCTCAATGCCACACGATCAGGCTTCAGACCTAACCACCTCATAACAGCCCTCATAGCATCAACAGTTGACATCCAAATGATCCTCAACAGAAGAAAGACTGCAGCACTCATCCTACTTGACCTCTCTGCAGCCTCCAACACAGTCCATCACATCATGATCCGATGACTCTGCGAGGCTGGCATTGAAGGGTCCACCCTCTTAAGGATATGCACTTTTTTTTACTGGAAGTACACAAACTGTCAACACCCCACCCTACTCCTCAGAAGCCCATAAGCTTATTTGCAGAGTTCTGCAAGGTTTCTTCTTCAGCCCAACCCTTTTCAACATCTACAAGATTCCACTGGCAATAGCATGTACAAAATCAACATGCCCACCTATGCTGACAACACACAACTGATTCGGTCCCTCTCTGACAAATCACCGAACTCCAGAAACAACTTCAAAGTGTGCATGACCTAAGTAGCCATCTGAATAAAGCCCAACTGCCTCCAACTCAACTCAGAAGATCGAAGTAGTAATTATCAGAAAGGATACCTTGCCTGGAACTCTGTCTGTTGTCCTACAGCCTTAAGACCCACCCCCCAGCACACAACCAATAAACCTCAGGATCATCATAAACAGCAAGCTGGACATGTCCACCGTAATCAACTCAGTCACCTCAGCTACCTGCAACATGAGAAAAACTGTCACTCAGCCCACAGCACCAGCAAACTAGACTACAGGAACACCCTCTATGCAGGAATCGCGAACTAACTCACAAAAACACTTGAGACCGTCCAAACTGAAGCAGCCAGACTGGTCCTCAACCTTCTACAATGGTCTCATCTAATCGCAAATTACGACCAACTTCAAGTTGGTGGTAATTTGAAAATCCTTAGAAAAATGCGCAAAAGTGAATTTTTTTAAGTGCCATGTGGCGCATACACATGCCCTTACGGGATGTGTGTGCGCCACATGTGCACACTTACCTTTTTTGGGGGTGCATCAGGAGGGCCTTATGGCTCCCTGGCACACTTGCAATTGCATTCGCACTTTGCGATTACCTATTTGGTAATCGCAAATTACGAATGTCTTCCCTTTCATTCCTATGGGCTTATAAGCCCATAGGAATGGATGGGAATGCATTCCTTAATAGCGAATCGCAGTTGGCGATTCGCTATTAAGGAATATGTGGGAATCGCTATTTTTTTGCTAAACCTACATACATTGCATTTTGCGATTTTAAAATAGCGAATCGGTACAATTCGCTATTTTAGAATCGCAAAATGCAATTTTGATACATCTGACCCTGAAGACCCTGCTTTAAATTGTTAATTGTGGCCTGGCAGCTCTTACTTATTTCATACTTTTTCCACCTTCCACATGCTTATAGAGTTCTGTTGTTTTATCAATAGTGCTAAGAAGCTACAGCGAATGTTGCACTCTACAGAAAATAAATCATATAATAAGATAACAGAGGATTGATAAAGTTGCTGATCAATAGCCATTGGTGGCGAGCTAGAATATCGCTACAAGCCGCTCATTAATAGTATCTACATTTTACCTTCAGTGGCTTTATTCCATTGTTTTAACTTTTTATTTCTCTTCTTGTCTCACTCATTGCTCCACATTTGTGAATCAATCAATCAATCAATCAAAGACATTTATAGAGCGCACTACTCACCCGTAGGGTCTCAAGGCGCTGGGGGGGGGGGGGGGGGGGGGGTGCCGTTACTGCTCGAACAGCCAGGTCTTGAGCTTCTTCCTGAAGGAGAGGTGGTCTTGGGTCAGGCGCAGGTCGGGAGGGAG
This sequence comes from Lissotriton helveticus, assembly GCF_964261635.1. Classification (NCBI taxonomy): domain Eukaryota; kingdom Metazoa; phylum Chordata; class Amphibia; order Caudata; family Salamandridae; genus Lissotriton; species Lissotriton helveticus. Next base: position 1,166,008,450 of record NC_136071.1, read on the forward strand.
GGAGTTCCAGGTCTTGGCGGCCAGGTAGGAGAAGGACCTTCCTCCTGTTGTCGCTCTTCGGATGCGGGGGACGGCGGCGAGGGCGTGGCTGGTTGATCGGAGGTGGCGCTTGGGAGCGTAGAAGTTGATTCGGTTGTTGAGGTAGCTCGGGCCTTGATCGTGTAGAGCTTTGTGTGCGTGGGTGAGGAGACGGAAGGTGATTCTTTTGTTGACGGGGAGCCAGTGCAGGTCTCTCAGGTGTCCGGAGATGTGGCTGTTTCGTGGGATGTCGAGGATGAGTCTGGCTGAGGCGTTCTGGATCCGCTGGAGTCTCTTCCGGAGCTTGGCGGTGGTTCCGGCGTAGAGGGTGTTGCCGTAGTCCAGTCGGCTGGTGACGAGGGCCTGGGTGACAGTCTTCCTGGTCTCGGTGGGGATCCACCAGAAGATCTTCCGTAGCATGCGCAGGATGTTGAAGCATGACGAGGAGACGGCGTTGACTTGTCTGGTCATGGAGAGGGAGGAGTCCAGGATGAAGCCCAGGTTGCGTGCGTGGTCCGTCGGTTTGGGTGCGGTGCCCAGGGCGGGGGGCCACCAGGAGTCATCCCAGGCGGAGGGCGAGGAGCCCAGGATGAGGACCTCCGTCTTGTCTGAGTTCAGTTTCAGGCGGCTGGTCGTCATCCACTCGGCTACATCTTTCATCCCTTCGTGCAGGTTGGCTCTGGCGGCGGCGGGGTCGTTGGTCAGGGAGAGGATCAGCTGGGTGTCGTCGGCGTAGGAGATTATGTTGAGGTTGTGTTGGCGTGCGATGGCCGCGAGGGGGCTCATGTAGACGTTGAAGAGGGTGGGACTCAGCGAGGATCCTTGAGGGACGCCGCAGATGACTTTGGTGGCCTCTGACTTGTACGGTGGTAGGCCGACTCTCTGTGTTCTTCCGTCGAGGAAGGAGGTGATCCATTCCAGTGCCTTCTCCTTGATTCCGACGTTGCCGAGGCGCTGCACTAGGGTGCGGTGGCAGACAGTGTCGAATGCCGCGGAGAGGTCCAGGAGGATGAGGGCCGCTGTTTCTCCATTGTCCATCAGGGCTCGGATGTCATCGGTGGCAGCGATGAGGGCGGTCTCGGTGCTGTGGTTGGCTCGGAAGCCAGACTGTGAGGGGTCGAGGGATCCATTCGTCTCGAGGAAGGCGGCCAGCTGTTTGTTGACGGTCTTCTCGATGACTTTGGCCGGGAACGGGAGGAGCGAGATGGGACGGTAATTCTTGAGCTCGGTGGGGTCCGCTGTAGGTTTCTTGAGTAGAGCGCTGAGTTCGGCGTGCTTCCAGCTCTCAGGGAAGGTGGCGGTGTCGAAGGAGGTGTTGATAATGTCCCGCAGGTGGGGTGCGATGACAGCGTCGGCCTTGTTGAAGACGTGGTGAGGGCAGGGGTCGGTCGGAGATCCGGAGTGGACGGAGTTCATTGTGCGGACGGTATCTTCGATGCTGATCGGAGTCCAGGCGCGGAGGGTGGTGGTGGGTGGTGTTGCTGCGGTCGTGGCGTGCGTTGGTTGGATGCTGAAGCTGTTGTGTATGTCCGCGATCTTGTTGTGGAAGTAGGAGGTGAACACCTTCTGCTAGTACAAGTTGTGTCTCCTTCAGTCACCTTACTTTTGATCTGCTCATGTAGCTGTCTGCGTGGGACATTTGCACCCTACACATCCTCAGTAACATATCAGGATCTACCACAATCTAAGTGGAGTCCACCGTATGCCCTAAAGTGCCGGATCAATGTTGGATTTCCAGAATTGCAATGTAAGAACAATTTAAAGAAACAATATATATAGTGAAGGGACAATAGTCCTCTCGTGGCTGTGGAATCCGTGCCATCTGGCCCCTATTTGCCTTGTTCTGTTCCTCCTTGTGTACAAGTGGACACCTCTTGGGTCACTTGAGACACAAGATGTAGTGACCCATGCTCTACTGTCTGCTGACCAGCAGCTGAAAGTAAAGTTGATGGTGGCTGTGTGCAAATATTATGGTTATCAAATTATGAATTAAACATGTGTTTTGTTTTATACAAAATTATTACAGCCCTGAAGAAGTTCCAAACATGCAGAAGGAAACGTGTTGTCTAGGTTACATTGTAATTGGTTGAAAGTGTGGCCTGTGAGGGGAATCAAATAAAAGCACTTCATTCTATACTCCAGTGAAATCCATGGTTATTTTGAAAACTTAAATAATTATTTCATTTGAGAGCATTAATGATGCATTGTATTTAGTTTGAAATTCGATTACATGATGATTAGTACTTTCTATAGCTTGTTCACTTTTGATAACGGCCAATAGCAGGTTCTTGTGCAGCTAAGTTCTGATGGGCATGTACCCAACCGTGATAATAATACTAGGGGAACCGACTTGTGTGTGCCCCTTTGCCAACCTTCTTTAGGTTGGCCTGTGATCTTCATGCTTGCTCTTATTTTTACTCCACAAAATAACTTCAACAAAATCACTGATCCATCTCTTTATAGCAACTGTAATTTTACGAGCTATGAAAGCAAGCGATGGCCTTGGTTCCAATCCAGAATACGAGCTTCCAATTGTGAAAGATAAGGCAGGTAAGACGCCCAAGGTCTTCAACACTCTGGACTGGTAACTGGGATTTATGGGAAGATCCCAACCACACTACCATAACTGGGGAAACTAGAAGATAAAGTCATACTGAGGTAAAGGGATATGCCCAAGACCACACAATTTGTGGAAGAGCAGGAGCTTAAAGGTTCATTATGATGGCGGGCGGACATCAGTCCGCCCTCCATCATAACGGTGATAGGACCACCCAGACTGCGGCGGTCTCACCAGAGCAATCAGGCTGCGCCCACCATCCTGGCCTTTTACCATTGCGGACGGTGCTGCTGGCTGCAGCACCGTCCGCAATGGTAAAAGAGGGTGCAGAGCATTTCCCTGCACCCCGTGGTAGGCACCACTCGGTGGCTGCCACTAGGTGCAGGGAACTGCAGGGGGGTACCATGGGTACCCCGCCAGTGCACCCCCTCCCGCAAGAGGGGGCCTGCAATGGGCCCTCAAAGCCAATCCCCACCAGCCTTTCAATGGCCTCTTTGACGCAATGGAAAGGCCCCTCAAACACCCACATCCTAATATGTCTGGCGGTGCCTGATAGGCATAGCCACCATATTAGTGGTCCAGCTCTGCCCGGCAGGCAATCGTGACGATTGCCACCGGTGGAAAAGCGTCGAATGGACTTTGCGTCTGCCGCGATACCCACCGCCATCCTAATATGGCGAAGATTAAATCTCATTACAATGGCGGAACGATCGCCACCACCGCCCCCGGCGGTGTCGATCGTTCCGCCATCGTAATGAGCCCCTAAGTTAGAACTCTGGTCACCGGCTACAATGTAACTATCAGACAACCACATCTCTTCCAATTGATGGGTCCAACTGGTTCCAAATCCTAAGGGTTGCGAACGAGCACATAGTGCCTAAGTTAAAGTAGGGTGATAACGGAAAATCTGCTAATTTGTGCATGTTTCCTATCTGGTGGAGAATACACCAATTGAATCTTCTATACCATCGTATTCCTGTGGTGGAGGTAATTCTGTCAGCGGATTCTCCACCAGAAGGGAAACCTAAAGCAGAGGCTTTAGCACCTCGTCCACAAGGCTGTGGATTTTCCACTTCCACCCTTTTCTCCATCAGGCTCTTTGCTTTGTTGGGTCAAGCCCTTGGACAAGGTCCCATTCCAGCCTGGAACTGCAACGGAGACGCTGTAGCGCCCAGTGCTGGCTTCATGGCTCACAGCGTCAGAAATCAGCCTCCAGCTGTCCTGCCATCCCTGTCCGCCTTCATTGTACTCCTGGCTCACAGCCTGCTCCGAAAACAGACCAGGACATGATGAGGCTGCATTTTTATAATTAGAGTTGGATAAATATGCCTTCCGATGACATTTCTTGGTCAATCTGCTGAAAATGCATTTGTTTGCAAAATGTTAACAGCCATGAACAGCCCGGCAAAGTTGTCTAATTTCAAGATAATGACGCGGTCTGGCGGGCCCCTAATAAAACTCGCAGATAGGGTCCTTTCTGTAATTGGAAATGCCTCCCACAATGAACTTATGAAGGGTCCTTGCTGAGTTTTGGGAAATCTGCTGATGTGTTTTCAGCTAAGTCCAGAGATGGTTTCTTCCTCAGAAGTTAAAACATCGAACAATAGGAAAACATTCAGAGAAAACTCAAGGACCGACTCATAAGGCCGTTTGCGCCCTTCATTTTGACGTAAGTGCGCAAATGTCAGTACTGACCAGTGTAAGAGCACACCTGGGACTCACAAAATGTGAATTTACACCCGTAAATTGATGACTCCAGTAGAGTGCAATTTTGCGTGGGTGTAAATTTACTCCCACTGCTGGGGAGGGAATGGTCTAGGATGAAGTGTCATAACAAGTTGGTAACCATCCATCAACTTGAAGGAACACCCGACATTGGTAAAAGTGTGTGAAAAGTCATTGGTCCACAGAGAAAAAAATCCTCAGGAGAATAGAAAAAGTTAGCCACAGCAAATGGCTTTATTCTTAGCGTGTATGCATATGTAAATGAATGACCAGCCTTTAACCTGATAGACATTGATATTTGGTTACACAAAAAAAGGAGCGAGAGGAACCTCTCCTTTTCCAGCCTTCCTTTTGAATAACCAAAACGCTCACACAACAAAGAAACAAGCATTTACAATGCAACGGTCTCGTCTTTGCAAAAGTTAGAGCTATTGGCATTGTAAATGACAAATTTGTCATTTATGTGTTGGTTTTGAAAACAGATAAATAAATGGCATTGTCACACACAAACACAAAGACCCACACCCACACACACACACAGAGACCCTCACACACACAGAGCCCCCCACACACACAGAGCCCCCCACACACACAGAGCCTCCCACACACACAGAGCCTCCCACACACACAGAGCCACACTCACACAGAGCCACACACACACACAGAGCCACACACACAGAGCCACACACACACAGAGAGCCACACACACACAAAGCCCCCCACACACACAGAGCCCCCTACAAACACAGAGCCACACACACACACAGTCACACACACACACAGAGCCACACACAGACAGAGCCACACACACACAGAACCACACACACATACCTAGCCACACACACCCAGAGACACACACCCAGAGACACACACACACAAAGACACACACACAGAGCCACACACACACACAGCCCCCCACACACAGAGCCCCCCGCACACACAGAGCCATACTCACACAGAGCCACACACACACAGAGCCACACACACAGAGCCACACACACACACATATAGCCACACACACACAGACACAAACACAGAGCCACACACACAGAGCCACACACACACACAGAGCAACACACACAGAGCCCCCCACACACACAGAGCCCCCCACATACACAGAACTCCCCCCATACACACAGAGCAACACACACACACATAGAGTCACACACACACAGAGCCACACACACACAGCCACACACACACAGAGCCACACATACACAGAGACACACACACAGAGCCACACACACACAGAGCCACACACACAGAGCCACACACACAGAGCCACACACACACAGAGCCACACGCACACAGCCACACACACACAGAGCCACGCACACACACAGAGACACACACACAGAGACAAACACACACAGAGCCACACTCACACACAGAGCCATACACACACACAGAGACACACACACAGAGCCACACACACACAGAGCCACACACACACACAGAGCCACACACACACAGACACACACACTGAGAAACACACACAGAGACACACACACACAGAGCCACATACACACAAAGAGCCACACACACACACAGACACACACACAGAGCCACACACACACAGAGCCACACACACACACACACACACAGAGCCCCCCCACACACACAGAGGCCCCCACACTCATAGAGCCACACACACAGAGAGCCACACACACACACACAGCCACACACAGAGCCACACACACACAGAGCCACACACACACAGAGACACACACACAGAGACACACACATACAGAGCCACACACACACACACACAGAGCCCCCCACACACACAGAGACGTTGCATTGAAAATGCTTGTTGTTAAAATAATTGGTTTGAGCCAGTCCTTCCATCTGTAGAGCGGGGCAGGTGCATGTTAAGTGGGTAAACTGCTTTATTCTGACACGTTCTGCTGGTGGAGATCTTTAAGGCAACCATATGCTATTCTGTGCATGCATTGGCCTTAAGAAAGCACTAATGACCCAACGATGGCTGTTTACAAACACAAACGTAAGCATACAGATTCCTACTCAAAGACTTACACACTTAACCACGGGCAAACACAGGCATAGACACGTACGCAGGCACAAATACACACAGACTCACAGGCACACAGACACACAGATCCAGACACACCATCCAACACGCTGATCCACACGGCACGCACATACAATCACACACGCACATACACATAGACTCACAGATCCAGACACACTCACAGATCCAGACACTCCATCAAACAAGCACACATAGACCCACAGATGTGCACACACCAATACAGATCCAGACACACAATCAGACAGGCCCGCGCACACACATGTGCATACACGAACACGAGCACACATGTAATCACGCACACACTAAGAATCAGAGAAGAGAGCCAGGATGAAGTGTGCAGATTGGAGGGGGATAGGCACAACCCATTCCCACCCTCACCCACTCCCTATAAATCATTCAAAAAAGGACCGACTCTCAGGGCTGAGACCCCGAGTGATCCCATAAAAGGAGCAGCAGGAGCATAGACGTGTACACTGGCACAAATACACACAGACTCATAGATCCAGACACACCATCCAACACACTGATCCACACGGCACGCACATACAATCACACACGCACATACTCAGAGATCCCAACACACAGATGCAGACACACTCACAGATCCAGACACACACCACCAAACAAACACACATAGACCCACACATGCGTACACACAAATACAGATCCAGACACACAATCAGACATGCCCACGGAAGCACGCACACACGTGCATACACGAACGCGCGCACACATGTAATCACACACACACTAAGATGCAGAGAAGAGAGCCAGGATGAAGTGTGCAGATTGGAGGGGGATAGGCACAACCCCTTACCACTCTCAAACAGTCCCTATCAGCCGACGCTGAGACTCGAAGCTGGTTCCCCGGCTCCAAAGTGGGCAGGTCTGACCGTCACTCCACATAAAGTTGAAGCATAGGTTCAAGAGGGGTAAGTTGGCGGGTACCCCCTCCCTCCGTAATGGCAGCCGCAGAGCCCGGCTGCAGTGCGACTCCCCGCTGCCTTGATAAGAGGTGAACGCCTGTGTGTTTTGTTTCCCTTGAGAATGGAAAATGTAAGGGGGAATAACACTGCCAACAAACACAGAAGGCGTGCCACCAAATAGCGTTAATGGCTTTGGGAGAGGGGGTTGCACTTTTAGCAAAACTGCACGGATTCTTCCAGTCTTCAGCCCCTTGCAAGGACTCCCCGTTCCTGGAGACAGCCCTCCATTATGTGAAAAAAGAGAGCATTTACTCATCACATTTAGGGTAAGAAACTATGAGCAGGTTGTCTGCCCTGAGCTGGAAAGCGCCTAGTGCCTGGAAGGTATCCGGGCTGCACAGCATACTGGGGTACAGCATTCCCTGGTAGGGGAACAGCAGCTCTTCTGAGGCCTTCTCCTTCACTGCAGCAGCGAGTTTTTCATTCATTTCCACCAATCTCTTCAAGTTTGACATCTCGGTGCAGACTGTGCGAGGCGCTATCTGTAGGAGGGGAGGGCGGTGAGGCACTGTGTGGAGGAGGTGAGGGCTGCGAGGTGCTGTGCCAAGGAGGGCTTCGAGGCACTGTGCCAAGTAGGGCTGCGATGCGCTATGCCAAGAAGGGCTGTTAGGCGCTGTGCCAAGGAGGGCTTTGAGGCGCTGTGCTGAGGAGGGCTTTGATGCGCTGTGCTGAGGAGGGCTTAGATATGAAACACAACAAGGGCACCCAAACGAGTCAGCAAAGGACCTCGGGGAACATATGAGTGAAAACAACAGTGGTCCTATGCAAGGAATGAGTTTACACAAAGGATAAATATAGACACAATGGATACTATATTCTCAGTTGACTTGCCCAGTCGGGCAGAGGTCTAATATTTAATTTTCAACACGGTTTTTTGAGAGATACCTTCAACAATTTTTTGGAGGAGGGCACAAGCCTGTACCCAAACGTTTACAAATTGTCATGGTTAGCAGAGTGGATAGAGAGTAGAAAAGATTTTTAGGCAAAAAAGCTATTATGTTTCTGTGCATATAGCGATAACAGAATTTGCATTCACACCATTACTTGAATTATAGCGATTAATACACAAGACAGTATATGGTGTAGTAAATGTCGACGGCGTTTCGATCCCATTACACAATTACAGGGATCATCATCAGGACTGAATAATGCCTAATTATTCCTAGCCATGATAGCCTAGAGGAGAAGGGGAAAAAATGAAAAGAGTTGTCCAAGAGAGGACGCATTTTAATGATCACTTAAACGTTTTACATTAGTCAATGATCTCAGTATATGGCATGTGTGACATTCAGTGCTGCCTTAAGGGCCTATGTCCTATGTTTGTGCAATTTAAGGTGAAGTAAAAAGGAGCAGTTTACAGGGAGTATAAAAGAATTTTACTCTTTTTTTAAAAAAGTAACAGAAACAAACCAATATTCATGCAAGAACCGTTTGTCAAGACAATGCCACTGTCCCTGGTATGCACAGAGAAGAGTTTGTAAATGCCATAGACTCAGCGAGCATGTCAGCATGCGAAGATTACTAGAGTGTTACGGCGGAAGTGAATAGCTCCAGTGGACGTGCCACAATGGTGGTGACTGGTCGTTGGGGGCGACGGTAGTGGTTAAAAAGTGATCAGTGATGAATAATAAAAGCGGCGAGGGTTTATAAAGTGCCTAGGAAGCATGCTGCGCAATTTTCAACATACCGCGGTGTGCGAGAGCCACGTAGTGGTTGCCGGCCGGTATTTGATGAGGGCTGCAGTAGTGACCTGTAAGAGACCAGTAGGTCTAAGAACAGTCCAGAACAACGGAGAGTGGGAGAATGAATCACGCTGAGTGCGACTACTTACCCGGGAAGGAAAAGTGGCTTCCCGACCACTAGGGCAATATCAGAGTAACTGCAATGAGCGGGCGGATTTAATTAACGGGAACAATCTCCTAAAGGGAAGCCGGGAGAGACAGCTAATGAGTCTCGCAAAATTACCGGGCAGTCGTGTAAATTAAATAAAACATGCACGCAAGTAGCTTACCCCGTTAAACGAATGACGCGCCAACAATGGGTTTGGTCGTCAGAGGAGGGCTTAGAAGCGCTGTGTGAAGTAGGGCTGCGATGCGCTATGACAAGAAGGGCTGTGAGGAGCTGTGCCAAGGAGGGCTTTAAGGAGTTGTGCCGAGGAGGGCTGCGATGCGCTGTCCCAAGGAGGGCTGCGAGGCGCTGTGCCAAGGAGTGCTACGAGGTGGGGAGGAGGGGAGGCCAGTGAGGCGCTGTGCGAAGGAGGGGAGGGCGGCGAGCCGCTGGGTGGGAGAAATAAGCAGAGACGGCTACTTGTGCGGACTCCCCACCAGGGCTGCATGGGGGTGGGGAGGCGGCCCAATAGAGGTCTTAGCAGGCACTTGCCAACAGCTGCAGCCTTTATCCGCAGGCTCCTCAAATAAACACAGCTTTCACATCAGCCAGTCTGTCACATGACCCGCAGAGCCACTTCAGAAGGATGGGGAGGGTGGGGAGGCACGGGAGCTGCAGGGGCGGGAACTCATAACGTTTAACGTTTTTCGTCTCGGCTCATATTCATAGCACACAGCAAGATTAGTCCTTTGAGGTCAGACATTTTACAATGCGAAATAAAAGACTGGAAGGCCGAGCATTTGAAGAGGACGATATATTTCATAACCCCCAGGTACAGTCTGCATTAAATCTCTCCTGATATGCTGCTCTGGAAACCTGAAGCATCACCTTTCCTACAAGCAGTACAGAAAACAAGCATGTGCCACGACGCCAAGACATTCTCTTTTAGCCCTGTCCTTTTCAGAAGGGCTCAGCATGACTTCCTGCTGACTTGAAAGGTTCCTTATCTTATTTATAGGGCCATCTGGACCCATAAAGAAGATAAGAAACCTTTTACTTCAGCAGAAAGTCAAGGAACCCAATCTGAAAAGGACGGGGCTTAAAGAGAAAGAAGAACATCACTAGGACCACTTCTCCAATGGCTGGCCACCGTTTAGTAGGCCAGCCAATGGAGAAGAGGGGCGGGGCTTAACCTCATTAGTGATATTCTCTCTATCTCATGAAATCTCGCCAGCGAGACTGCGCAAACGCAGACATCGCAGGCTGAGACCTAAAAAGGAGGTAGTTAAAAGGGTTGTATGATGATACAACGCATGCCTGAACAACGAATGCCTGTACCACGCAGTCTCTACCACAACCCAGTCTTTACCACGCATACCTATACGATGCAATTTCGTAGTAAAGACTTAATGGTTAAAGGGACATGCGTGCTAAAGATCATACCCCTGCCCTTACCCTGTAGACTATCCCTTTTTCCCCGTGCCATGAGCCTGAAAAATTAACCACACTCCCCAAAAACTGGGATAACTCACGAGTGTCTCTATATAGAAGTGACATGTAAGGTCACCTCATATAAAAATATACTTAGACGCTGCGTTGGGCAGGTTTAAGTGTAGGACCTTAGTACTCAGGAAGGCACTTTATAAAAACCTTGCATTTTTCCTTTGAGGTGGTGGTTATCTATTTTTACTACATCCTTTTCCCCTTGTGGTGTGAGACCTTGATATTTGCCAGAGTTGTATCCTTTCATCCAAATAAACCATTTCACCCCATCTTGATTGATTTAATGCCAGGAGGTCTCTATCTCTAAGAACAAGTGAATGTGCAATGTCAATGTTAGAAATGGAGGTTGACAGAGTATAAACCCTGTACAAGCAGGAGCCACAATCCTTGTCAGGGTAAGTCGGTTACAACATCTAAACTAGCCTGTGCTCACCCTCTGGTAGCTTGGCACAGAGCAGTCAGGCTTAACTTAAGAGTCAATGTGTAAAGTATTTGTGCAACACTTTAATTAAAGTGAAAGCATCACAAGAGACTTCACAGCAGTTTAATAAATTATTTATCTGAGTAAAGCAAGACCAAAACAACGAAAATCCAAACAGTAGAAGTTGCAATATGAATTTGTAATGATTAAATCCAAAATCAACCCTTAAAAGTCAATAGCACTAAAAGGTTACTTGAGGTCACGCGATACAGCGGAAAATCCAAAGTTTCGGCCGACTGTGATAGAGGGCAGGCAAGCTACAGGATCCACACAGGGCCTGCTAAAAAGTGCCTTGTACGGAGGAAGCGTCGCCATCGAGGACTCCCTGTATCTGTTCCGATTCATTGAGTAGGGTCAATACCTCGGAGTCGAGTCTCGTCTCACAATAGCTGTCAACGGATCAGCGCTGCGCTGTCGTCAAGCCTTGCAGTCGAAACCTGTGTTGCCGTTGGATAGGCACTGCATCAGTGCGGGGCGGCACTGCGTTGGTTCCGATCAGCGCAAAGAGGTCACTGCATTGATTTTCACCAAAAACAGATGCAGGAACCCACGTTTGAGGTCTAGTACTGAAGGGTACACCTCAGGCAAGGGTAGGACTCACAGACATCATAGTCCAACAGCACCGCAGAGTTGCAAGAAGTCTTTTGTGACCCTGAGATTTCAGAAGAGAAGCCAAAAAGTCCTTGGAGAAACTTGGGTTTAATTATGTAGAGATCGGGTCAGTCCCTCTCACTCCCAGGCAAGACACAGCTGGCAGCAGGCCAACACAACAATGCAGTTAGCAAGTGGCAGTACCTCTTACAGCACAGCAGCTCTTCTTCAGCCAGAATGTCCTTAGTTCCAGGAATGTTCTGAGTACATGGTGTCAGAGGTCGAGTATTATACCCAAGTGTGCCTTTGAAGTGCGGGAGGCATCATAGAGGCCTTCGAAGATATCAAGGTCCCTGCCTTTCCTGCCCTGGCTCCAGACTCACTACAGGGGTGTGCAGCTCTTTTTGTGGGGACAGGCACAGCCCTATTCAGGTGTAAGTGTTAGCTCCTCCCCCAATCTACTTCAGGAAGGCCCATCAGCCTGGTGGTGGGTCATCAGGTAGCAAACGTCACACTTCAGCTCCCTTTGTGTGTGACTGTCTAGAGGGAATGCACAATGTCCAGCTGTCACCCAACCCAGATGTATATTCAGAGACAGACAGAGGCATAGAGGGGTTAATGTAAGAAAATTCCAACTTTCTAAAAGTAGCAATTTCAGAGATGGAAGCTTGCAATGCAAATACTTGTCCTATTGGCAACCACTGGCATCCAATCTGTTGGCATGAGAGAAGCTTGCAACTGTATCTTCTCTTTGTATTAGGGAAGCTTGCACGATTAGTGTCTGTAATATACCTGTGTTGTGTACTGGGGTAACCTGCACTACAAGTGCTTGTATTGTATCTGGTGTGTGTGAATGTGTTAGGGAAGTTGGCATGGAGAGTGTCTGTACTATCCCTGTGCTGTGTACAAGGGAAGCCTGCACTACAATGCCTTCATTGTATCTGCTGTGTGTTAGAGAAGCTTGCATGGTGAATGTCTACAATATATCTGTGTTGTGTACTGGGAAAGCCTGCAATACAAGTGCCTGCATTTCATCAGCTGTGTGTGTTAGGGAAGCTTGGACTGTGGGCGTCTGTAATATTTCTGTGCTGTGTACGACGACAGCCTGCACTATAAGTGCCTGCATTGTATCTGCTGTGTGTGTTATGGAAGCTTGCACTGTGAGACGGTACTATACCGGTGCTGTGTATAAGGAAGGCCTGCACTACAAGTGCCTACATTGTATCTGCTGTGTGTGTTAGGGAGGCTTGTACTGTGAGAGTTTGTACTATACCTTTGCTGTGTATGAGAGAAGTCTACACGTCAAGTGCCTGCACTGTATCTGCTGTGTGTGTTGGGGAATATTGCACTCCCACTGATTTTCCTGAGAAGCGTCACTGTACAATGTACTGCACCTGTTCTGTGTGAGTGAAGCCGCACTGTGAATGCTTGAACTACATTTGTAGTGTGTGAGAAGCTTGCTACTGTGCCTGCTCCATGTTAGCGAACCATGCACCGCTTGTGCCTGTACTGCAACTGCTCTGTATGTGAGGGAGGCTTACACTACAGAAGCCTGTATTGGACCCCCCCCCCTGTGAGTGACGTTTGCTTTTTTATTGTCAGTGCTGGATCTACGTTTGTGTAAAGAAACCTTGCATGCTGCCATTGCAGTGCACATCTAACCTTGCACTGCTGCCACTGCAGTGCACATCTAACCTTGCACTGCTGCCATTGTACTGCACATCTAACCTTGCACTGCTGCCATTGCAGTGCACATCTAACCTTGCACTGCTGTCATTGTACTGCACATCTAACCTTGCACTGCTGCCATTGTACTGCACATCTAACCTTGCACTGCTGCCATTGTACTGCACATCTAACCTTGCACTGCTGCCAGTGTACTCCACATCTAACCTTGCACTGCTGCCATTGCAGTGCACATCTAACCTTGCACTGCTGCCATTGTACTGCACATCTAACCTTGCACTGCTGCCATTGTACTGCACATCTAACCTTGCACTGCTGCCATTGTACTGCACATCTAACCTTGCACTGCTGCCATTGCAGTGCACATCTAACCTTGCACTGCTGCCATTGTACTGCACATCTAACCTTGCACTGCTGCCAGTGTACTCCACATCTAACCTTGCACTGCTGCCATTGTACTGCACATCTAACCTTGCACTGCTGCCATTGCAGTACACATCTAACCTTGCACTGCTGGCATTGTACTGCACATCTAACCTTGCACTGCTGGCATTGTACTGCACATCTAACTTTGCACTGCTGCCATTGTACTGCACATCTATCCTTGAACTGCTGCCATTGCAGTGCACATCTAACCTTGCACTGCTGGCATTGTACTGCACATCTAACCTTGCACTGCTGCCATTGTACTGCACATCTAACCTTGCACTGCTGGCATTGTACTGCACATCTAACCTTGCACTGCTGGCATTGTACTGCACATCTAACCTTGCACTGCTGCCATTGCAGTGCACATCTAACCTTGCACTGCTGCCATTGCAGTGCACATCTAACCTTGCACTGCTGCCATTGTACTGCACATCTAACCTTGCACTGCTTCCATTGTACTGTACATCTAACCTTGCACTGCTGCCATTGCAGTGCACATCTAACCTTGCACTGCTGCTATTGCAGTGCACATCTAACCTTGCACTGCTGCCATTGCAGTGCACATCTAACCTTGCACTGCTTCCATTGTACTGTACATCTAACCTTGCACTGCTGCCATTGCAGTGCACATCTAACCTTGCACTGCTGCCAGTGTACTCCACATCTAACCTTGCACTGCTGCCATTGTACTGCACATCTAACCTTGCACTGCTGCTATTGCAGTGCACATCTAACCTTGCACTGCTGCCATTGCAGTGCACATCTAACCTTGCACTGCTGCTATTGCAGTGCACATCTAACCTTGCACTGCTGCCATTGCAGTGCACATCTAACCTTGCACTGCTGCCATTGTACTGCACATTTAACCTTGCACTGCTGCCATTGCAGTGCACATCTAACCTTGCACTGCTGTCATTGTACTGCACATCTAACCTTGCACTGCTGCCATTGTACTGCACATCTAACCTTGCACTGCTGCCATTGTACTGCACATCTAACCTTGCACTGCTGCCAGTGTACTCCACATCTAACCTTGCACTGCTGCCATTGCAGTGCACATCTAACCTTGCACTTCTGCTATTGCAGTGCACATCTAACCTTGCACTGCTGCCATTGCAGTGCACATCTAACCTTGCACTGCTGCCATTGTACTGCACATTTAACCTTGCACTGCTGCCATTGCAGTGCACATCTAACCTTGCACTGCTGCCATTGCAGTGCACATCTAACCTTGCACTGCTGCCATTGAACTGCACATCTAACCTTGCACTGCTGCCATTGTATTGCACATCTAACCTTGCACTGCTACCATTGCAGTGCACATCTAACCTTGCACTGCTGCCATTGCGACACACTATGTCCAACAGGTATGCCCGGATCTGGGTCTTGTGTTCACTGAGTCATTGACCTCAAGCCAACAGTCATGGATGAGGCCCATGTAGGCCGAGGTCAGGGTGGGATTGCTTTTGTGCCCATCTGTAGTGGATCAGGTCTGACAGTTAGTCAAGTTAGGGGAACATCCATCACAACGCGGTCAAAACACCGCGCTGCCATTACCACGCGTCTTTTACAAAGCAAGTCGTTAGCACGACTTGCGCTGGAGGGTACTCTAGACTAAGGAATAGTAGATTTACTATTCCAACACCTTCCCTACTGTATGTAGGCTGGAGTTGGAATAGTAAATCTTACTATTCCTAAGTCCAGCACCCTACAGCGCAAGTCGTGGTAACGACTTGCGTTGTAAAAGATGCGTTGTGATGTACCGCGATCTAAAAGATCACGTTGTAACATCATACAACCGTAAAGTTACAATTATGTGGAGTTACATATTAATAATACATGCTTCATTACATTTACTCACAATCACAATATTGTTGTAGTTTGTATTCTGAGTACAATGTAATCTCAGAATGATATTTTGTCGCTCAGTATTGAGACATTAATCCCTTAAAATTGGTTTCATGCGTGTAACACCCATTTATAGAATTTATGAGATGTCCATACTTCACTGCAAGGACTGATAAAATACTACTCCTCTCCTCTCTCCTTTAAATCTATTTAATGTAACTCACCCACAGGACTGTGATGCTCTTGCAAGAGTCCCAAATGTGGTGGATATCTTTAGAATATAACACTTTTTCAAAATGGCCGCCACATTCAGTACCAGTCCCCCGCCTCTGTCAGCCCGCTCCCCTGCAGTACTAGACAAGGAGACTGCAGGACCTCAGATCTGGTTGGAGTCCTGTCTCTGCAGATGGCTAGCCTGCAATGATGTGATTTTTCTTGTGCTCTCCAACCTGCCTGTATGCAGTAATTACAAATATGTTCTGTGTTCCATGAAGCATTACTTGTGGTGTCTCTTTGTCTTGTAGAGAACGACTACCACCTGGAGCCTTCCTTTATTCCAGAAGTGACGAGGCAGAGTGTGGAGTCCTGTGTCTCTGTTTTCTCTCTTATCCTATTGCCCTGTCCCAATGTCTACCACTGGTGTTCATGTACTAGTTCATATGGTCACTGATGGGAACACAAGCTTAGTGCAAAAATCTGACACAATCCTGCAGATGGACTCCTTGTATTGTCAATTTTTACTGGAAAGCAACAAATGAAAAATGATGTGTCATGACTGAAAGTCCATACTGCTACCGGTGTTGTGTTTGCTGATCCAAATTGTGAATGACATTTCTAATAAACATTGACTAAAGTGGGCTGGATTAAAGCATAAAACACCTTTGAAAAAAAGGGTGGCCAAAAGCCCTTACGTTATGTTATGTGTATGTTTATAGCAGCATCGCATCCGTGAGGCACTTTACAGGTCTGTGGGACTTGCCCTAAGGACTTATGTGAGAAGCAAAGTCTTTTTAATCTTGCAGAATTCAGGAAGTGATAAGGAAGCTCTGATGTGGAGTGGTAGGTTGTTCCGTGCTTTGGGGGCGATGTGTGAGAAGCCTAAATCCCCTGAGTGTGCATGGTATGTGAGCCAATGAGAGTCCAGTTGAGAGCAGGTGCCTGGAAGGTTGGTGGAACTGCATGTAGCTGTTTAGGTACACTGGGCCTGTGTTGTGGAGTGCCTTGTATGTGTGGGTGAGGAGCTTGAATTGTGCACGCTGCTATATAGGAACCCAGTGTAGTTGTGATGTGTAGGTGTGATGTGAGACCATCGTGGGAGCTTGAGGGCAAGACTGGCTGCTTCGTTTTGGATGGTCTGTTTGTGATATGGTTGGTGACTCCTAAGTAGAGGGTGTTTCCGTAGTGTAGTTTGCTGGTGATGAAGGTCTGGGTGGTGGTATTCTTGGTGTTGTCCGGTACCAACTTGAATATCTTTTTCAGCAACCTCAGGGTGTGAAAGAAAGCAGAGGTGACAGTGTTAACCTGGGTGGACATAAGTTTGCTGTCAATGATGATGCTGCGGTTTCTTGCATGTGTGTTGTGGTGGGTGCAAGGTCCATAGCCCCACGGCAAGGTGTTCTTTTAGAAAATTATCATTTTAGTCTTGTCCGAGTTGAGTTTGAGGCAGTTGGACTTCATTCATGTGGCCACTTTGGTCATACATAAGTTGAAGTTTTTCCTGGTGTTGGATGTTTTGTCCGAGAGAGACAAAATCAGCTGTGTGTCACTGGCATAAGTGAGTATGTAGATTTTGTGTGTGTGGTGAATAATGTCTGTAACTGGCTTTATGTTGATGCTGAAAGGTGTTGGGCAAATAAGCTTCTAGGCTTCAGAGGAGGACGGTAGCAAGTTGACTGTGTGTTCTTCCGGTAAGAAAAGCACATAGCCATATGATGGTGGGTCCTTGGATGCCCCCTTGTGAAGTCCTCTGATCATTATGACATGGGAGTCTGTATTGAAGACTGCAGAGAGGTCGGATAGGTTGAGAGCTGCAGTCTCTCCTCTGGTCTGTTGCTGCTACTGGGGCCGTCTCTGTGCTCTCGTTAGGTCTGAAGCCTGATTGTGTGGTGTTGAGGAGCTGGTGGTTGGTGAGGTGGTCAGAAAGCTGTCTGTTGATGGCTTTCTCTTGGATCTTGGCAGTACAAGGAAGTAGCAAGATCGTACCCAAGTTTGGATGGATTTGGCGAGTGCATCTGGAAATGTGGCTGTGTCAATTGAGTTGTTGAGAATGGGAGTGAGAGCTTTGCTGATGGAGGTTGCACCTTTATCGAAGACTGTGTGGGGGCAAGGGTCTCCAATAGGGCCCAGGGTTGGATAGACGACATGATTGCTGTGGTTTCGTCTGT
The DNA here is from genome assembly GCF_964261635.1 of Lissotriton helveticus. Taxonomy (NCBI): domain Eukaryota; kingdom Metazoa; phylum Chordata; class Amphibia; order Caudata; family Salamandridae; genus Lissotriton; species Lissotriton helveticus. Next base: position 1,166,026,538 of record NC_136071.1, read on the forward strand.
GTTGATAGGGCTTCATGTTGTCAGGGTGTTGCTTTTGTCTGATGCCCAAAGGCTTGTTGCAAGGTTGATGAGGTCCAGTTGTGGGTTGAAGCTGGTATGGATAGCAATGATTTTGATGCAGAAGTCTGTAATGTCGTTGCACGATCTGGGACATGGTCAAAGCTGACTCTAGCTACAAGCCCTAAACCATAACTCCAGCTGCGAAACATCCTTTACCACGCAACCATTACAACGCATAATGGTTACATCGTGGTTTTAGCAAAGCAAGTCATTACGTCGACTTGCACTGGAGGGCGCTCTAGACTAAGGAATAGTGTGAATTACTATCCCAACACCTTCCCTACTGTAGGTGGACTGGAGTTGGAATAGTAATTCACACTATTCCTAAGTCCAGCGCCCTCCAACGCAAGTCGATGTAACGACTTGCGTTGTCAAAACCACGATGTAAAATACCGCGTTGTGATGGTATGCGTGGTATCATTATACATCCCTCCAGCTAGACCTATACATAATTTCATGAAAATACTATACATGTATGGATGTTAACTTACCAAAACGCCAGGGGTTGCAGAAGTGACACACAACAATTTGGCAATTACCTCACAGTTGACCTCCTAAACTACCCTTAGACACTCATATTGTCCTATTTACTGCTGCAGAGTTAGAAGGAGGTAAAGGATTGAAAAGTGCCCAAAGTAAATTTGAGTAGCCAAAGCAGTGCCAGGTGCAGCAAAGGGCAAGAGAAGGTTAGCAGCTGCTTTTAATCGAATTACATGCAAAGGTAAACCTGCAGGACTAATCGTGTTGTGCAGAAAAGGGCACAAGTTCACCTTTCTATTCACAGTCAAGACAAAAAGATGTCAGCATGTTGTTTATAAAGCAAGACAAAAATAACACTTTTCTGTACTTTCACTGGGCAAACAATCAATATTGTACCTTTCAGCTTTAGAAATGCTTTGAAAAGCCCAGCATCCAATTTTAGTTTAGAATACAGACGCACTGCAAAAATTAAAGGCAGAGACAAGACAGACACGGGTACAGAACTGACATGGCTGCACAATTGCTACTTTTCTAACTCAAGTTCCCAAACAATGAAAACTGAAGCAAGACCTACGGGGCTATTCACAATGTTAACTAACATGAAACAGGGAGTACATGAAACAGCGAGCAGTAGCGGACCCCTTCCCCCAAGCGCCTTGAGACCCTTCCGGGTGAATAGTGCGCTATACAAGTGTTATGATTGATTGATTGATTGAGATAAAATGAAGAGTGTAAGTTACTAGTGCCATAAAGGAGCATTACTAAGTCTAGCACCACACATGGTCAATCACTGATACTGCAACCCCCTCCTATAGAAAATAATTGAGTCAGGGACTGGAAGTTGAACACCAGAGAAAATAACTTGACATTAAATTAATTTATTTTGACTTTTTAAATATTTGTATAAAACTCTTTTAATATAAAAAATGTAAACCTAATTAAAATATAAGTAATGTTACGTTAAAATATAACATGTCTAATTTAAAAATAAATGTGACTTCAATTAAAGCATAATTCAATTCAATTAAATTAATTCTATACTTAACTTTTTGTAGTTTGTAATACATAATAAATAAAGGTAAACGTTTTACTTTAGATGGGATTGTTTTACTAAATCTGAAAAAAATCATCCATTTAGAATAATGAGATATATAACTCAAAATTCAGTTAACAGCATTGTAGCATTTTTTTTATTTTGTCCTACATTTAAAATAAATATATAACATTATTAATTGACATTACTTTTTAGCGTAAAACATTTTTTAGCAATGTGTTTCAAGTTTAATGAGCTTTTTTCTCTATACTTTACCATGGGAAGATCTCTGCCCCAATGGCAGAGAATTCTCTATCATAAAGAATAGGGACTGTTAAAAAATAAAAGCTTTCTGGAGTTTAAATTCAAAACAAAAAATGTAAATGTTAAAAAAAAATTGTGATGTATGGAATCAATTAAAAGTCAATTAATTATACTTAATAAAAAAAAATGTTACATTAAACAAAATATATTTTAGTTACTTTTTTAAAATTATGTTAAATTCATTTATATTTTTGAATAGCTAAAATCATTAATTAATTTTAATTTAAATTTATGTCATAAGGGATTTTATTTTAAGTCCCTACTTCCATTATTTACTATGGAGGGTGTTGCACCCATCAAATGTATTGCAGCACTGCTGAGAAGTGCTGGTACTCTCCAATTAATAGTATTGTAGCAGTGCTGAAAAGTGCCAGTACTCTCCCATTAAATGTATTGTAGCAGTGCTGAGAAGTGCTGGTACTCTCCCATTAAATGTATTGTAGCAGTGCTGAGAAGTGTAGGGACTCTCCGATTAAATGTATTGCAGCAGTGCTGAGAATTACCAATAAACTCCCATTAAATGTATTGCAGCCTTGCTGAGAAGTGCAAATGCTCTTCTATTACAAGTATTGCAGAAGTGCTGAGAAGTGCTGGTGCTCTCCCATTAAGGGCCTCTTTAAGATGTTGATCAGATCGCAACCAACATGCTGTCAGTTGCAATCCAACCGACACCTACTGCTGCAGTCCGACCGCTGCATTTCGATGAACGGTGGTCAAAGGCAGGGCGGAGGGACCAACCGACAGTTCCAACGGACTCAAGGAGCCCATCTACCATTTGTCAGAATGTAGTTCCCTACAGTAATGATGGTGCCTGAACAGGCTGAGAGATGTACTGCAGCAGTGCAGAGAAGTGGAGGTACTCTCCTATTAAATATATTGCAGCAGTGCCGAGAAGTTCGGTATTCTCCCATTAAATGTATTGGAGCAGTGCTGAAAAACGCAGCTACTCTCTCCCATCAAATGTACTGCAGCAGTGCTGATAAGTGCAGCTACTCTTCCATTAAATGTACTGCAGCAGTGCTATGAAGTGCAGCTACTCTCCCAATAAATGTACTACAGCCGTGCTGAGAAGTGCAGTGCAAGCAGCTACTCTCCCATTAAATGTACTGCAGCAGTGCTGAGAAGTGCAGATACCCTTCCATTAAATGTACTACAGCAGTGCTGAGAAGTGCAGATATCCTTCCATTAAATGTACTGCATCAGTGCTGAGAAGTGCAGATACCCTTCCATTAAATGTAATGCATCAGTGCTGAGAAGTGCAGATATCCTTCCATTAAATGTACTGCATCAGTGCTGAGAAGTGCAGATACCCTTCCATTAAATGTACTGCAGCAATGCTGAGAAGTGCAGATACCCTTCCATTAAATATATTGCCGTAGTTCAGAGAAGGGCAAATACCCTTCCATTAAATGTATTGCAGCAGTGCCGAGCAGTGCCAGGACTCTCCCATTAAATGCATTGTGTCGGTGCGCAGAAGTGCAGGTACTCTCCTTTTCAAAGTAAAGAAGTGCAGGTACCATACTGCCCATTTTAAGCAATTATGTCAGCTCTGGACAAAACAAAATCCTGAAATGTCCACTCACTTGCTGCTTGAAAACTCCCCACGAGTAGGATGGTAGTCATGTCACTTTCAAAGGCAGAACCCCGGCATTACATGGCCAGCCTAATGTCACAATAGTTTCCTCCAACCTGGCTGCGTGGTAGAACAAAAATATTGGCTAGCTGGATTGGCAACCTTAAATTTACGGGCCTAAAACAATCCGAGACTCTTGATCACTTCAAACCCCCTCGCCGTACCCTCACCCCCACCAACCATGGGCTTGAGCCCGACCTTGTTTAACATCTATGTGTCTCCCTTGGCCAATCTGTTGAGGAAGAGTGGGTTCATCCCTGTTTCTTACGCGGACGATACCCAACTGCTATTTCCATTTGCAAAGTTTACTCCATCAGTGCAGGCCACCTTTTCCCTGGGAATGAGAAATATTTCTCAGTGGATGAGGAGTAACCTTCTTCAGTGCAATGTGGGGAAGACGGAAATAATGCTTTTTGGGGAAGCTCAATTACTGTGGACCCCCGACTGGTGGCTCTCAGATCTAGGTACTCCCCCTGCCCCAAAAACCGGTGTGAAAAACCTAGGTGTCCTCCTTGAACAGACCCTCACTATGAAAGAGCATGCTGCTCAGACAGCCGGCTCATCTTTCCATGTGTTGGGTCTGCTGCGTCGTATCCTTCCTCTGCTTCCTGATTCATCTAGGAAGACACTAACCCAGGCGCTTATATTAAGCCACCTGGATTATTGCAATAGCCTTCTGTTGTCTGCCAATGAGGCCGCCCTTGACAGACTACAGGTTGTCCAGAACATGGCGGCACGTCTGATTCTGAATGCACCACCAAGGACGGCCTCTTGGCCTTTGCTTTGCCAGCTCCAGTGGCTCCCGATACGGAAGCGTGTACCGTTCAAGGTTTACTGTACCATTCACAAGGCCTTGTCCAACTCCGGCCCTAGTTATCTGGCAGACAAATGTATCCTCTACATTCCTCGGCGGTATAGAGTCAAAATATCGAGTTTTTAATATCGACCAGACATAATATCGAGTAAAAAATATAGAATGGACATAATATCGACTAGACATAATATAGACTACCAAAATATTGACTAGAACATTTTAATATCGAATAGAATGGACATAATATCGAATCAAAAATATAGAATGGACATAATATCGACTAGACATAATATAGACAACAAAAATATCGAATTTAAGGTAAGTTAATATTAATTTTTATTTTTTGTGTAATATAATTCTGTAGCGGGTTGTGGGTTTATAGGAGAATAGGGTGGGAAGTAATTTAATTATAATTAATTAAATATGTTATTTTATTTATTATTTATTTAGAATTACTTGTTAATTAATTATTAATTGGTAATTAGTTAAAATATAATTGGTAATTAATTTTAAATGATTTATTGATAAATATGTTCATTTTAGTAATTTATTTTCTGTAGCGGGTTGTGGGTTTATAGGGGAATAGGGTGGGAAGTAATTTAATTATAATTAATTAAATTTGTTATTTTATTTATTGGTATTTATTTAGAATTAATTGTTAATTAATTATTAATTGGTAATTAATTAAAATATAATTGGTAATTCATTTTAATTGATTAATTGATAAATATGTTAATTGTAGTAATTTATTTTCTGTAGCGGGTTGTGGGTTTATAGGGGAATAGGGTGGGAAGTAATTTAATTATAATTAATTAAATATGTTATTTTATTTATTGTTATTTATTTAGAATTAATTGTTAAATAAATATTAATTGGTAAGTAATTAAAATATAATTGGTAAATAATTTTAATTGATTAATTGATAAATATGTTACTTTTATTACATTATTTTATGTAGTGGGTTGTGTGTTTATAGGGGAATAGCTTGGGAAGTAATTTAATTGTAAGTAATTATATTTTTTAAATATTCTTTTTTGTCTAATTTTCATTTATTTTTATATTGTAAATTAATTTATTGGTAATTGGTAAATAATTAGTATTAGTAGGTAATTTTCATTATTAGTTAATTTTTATTTGTAATTTTAATTGATTAATTAATATATTTTATAAAATTTTAAAATATTTTAAATATTTTGTAATTGGTATTAATATTTATGTTATTTATATTTATATATGAAGTATTTACTTTCCCTACTATTGCACTCACTGGAGTGGGAATAGTAATTTTTACCCCTACGCTATCCAACGCTTTCCCTACTGTTGCACTCACTGGAGTGGGAATAGTAATTTTTACTCCTACGCTATCCAACACTTTCCCTACTGTTGCGCTCACGGGAGTGGGAATAGTAATTTTTACCCCTACGCTATCCAATGCTTTCCCTACTGATGCACTCTCTGGAGTTGGAATAGTAATTTTTACCCCTACGCTATCCAACGCTTTCCCTACTGTTGCACTCACTGGAGTGGGAATAGTAATTTTTACCCCTACGCTATCCAACGCTTTCCCTACTGTTGCACTCACTGGAGTGGGAATAGTAATTTTTATCTCTACGCTATCTAACGCTTTCCCTACTGTTGCACTCTTTGGAGTAGGAATAGTAATTTTTATCCCTACGCAATCCAACGCTTTCCCTACTGTTGCACTCACTGGAGTGGGAATAGTAATTTTTACTCCTACGCTATCCAACACTTTCCCTACTGTTGCGCTCACTCGAGTGGGAATAGTAATTTTTACCCTCACACTATCCAACGCTTTCCCTACTGATGCACTCTCTGAAGTTGGAAAAGTAATTTTTACCCCTACGCTATCCAACGCTTTCCCTACTGTTGGACTCACTGGAGAGGGAATAGTAATTTTTATCCTTACGCTATCCAACACTTTCCCTACTGTTGCACTCTCTGGAGTAGGAATAGTAATTTTTATCCCTACTCTATCCAACGCTTTATCTACTGTTGCACTCACTGGAGTGGGAATAGTAATTTTTACTCCTACGCTATCCAACACTTTCCCTACTGTTGCACTCTCTGGAGTGGGAATAGTTATTTTTACCCCTACACTATCCAATGATTTCCCTACTGTTGCACTCTCTGGAGTGGGAATAGAATTTTTACCCCTACGCTATCCAATGCTTTCCCTACTGTTGCTCTCTCTGGAGTGGTAATAGTAATTTTCACCCTCTCACTATCCAACGCTTGCCCTACTGTTGCACTCTCTGGAGTTGGAATAGTAATTTTTACCCCTACGCTATCCAACGCTTTCCCTACTGTTGCACTCACTGGAGTGGGAATAGTAATTTTTACCCCTACGCTATCCAGCGCTTTCCCTACTGTTGCGCTCACTGGAGTGGGAATAGTAATTTTTAACCTTACGCTATCCAACGCTTTCCCTACTGTCGCGCTCTCTGGAGTGGGAATAGTAATTTGTATCCCTATGCTATCCAACGCTTTCCCTACTGTTGCACTCTCTGGAGTGTGAATAGTAAATTTAACCCTCTCGCTATCCTACGGAAACAATATTGTATATGTTTTGTTAATAATATGTATATATATATTTTTTTTTTTTAATTTATTTTTTATTTTTTAAAGTTACATTAATTATTTATTAATTTTAAGTTTATTTAAGTATTTTAAGTATGTTTAAATTAATTATATTTATTATTATAATACTTTAAAATTACTTTTAAGATATTTAAAAAACTCGATATTTTGACTGTCTGTATTTTTTCCTATCGATATTTTGGAGTCGATATTGTTGTACTTACCTGTTTGTAGATAGGAAGTCGATATTCTGGCTTTCTATATTTTTACCTCGATATTTTTGGAAGTCGATATTTTGACTGTCGATATTCTGTCAGTGATCCTTCTTCGGCGGTCTCTCCGCTCACAATCCAAATACCTGCTCACAGTGCCTAGAATCAAACGAGCCAGATAAGGTGGAAAGACCTTATCTTATCTGGGCCCCCTGTACTGGAACAAGCTCCCCGTGCATTTTCTGTTTACCTCCAATCCCTAGCTGTTAGGCTTTCCCTTGTGCGGCCCATCTAGAGTGCAGAGATACCCCTTCGGTGGTCTATTCTGGCGCTTTATAAATAAATAAATAAAATAAATATAGGTTACAATTTACAGCACATCTGTAATAAGGGATACGTTGTCTCAGTAAATTCAAACACAATGCGCTTAGGGCCAGTGTAAACCTAAGCTGCTCCGTGCGTGACGTGTAAGCCTTCAGAGTCCCGGGGCGAGTGATTTAGGTGCTAATAAGCAGAATAATCTTCTTAAACAAAGAACAGAATCAATAAGGGCCTTTGAGTACAGCCGCGGAGAAACCAGGGCTGAATTTAAACTAACAGGATGTGACGTGCCTCAGACTTCATCTCTTCTCTCTAATAGAATGCTTGCCCCAGGGGCGGATGGAACGTCTCCTGGATCAAGAAGAGGCTTGTCCTGTCAGACCGGATGTCAATGTGGCCTAACCGCATCACCACACAGGGCGGAGGAAAAACTTTGTACAAGCCCCGGGAGTTGTGATGTGTGCCCCTGGGTACCGAGGGGCAGATTTACAATAACTGGCGCATCCCTGCATATCAGCAGGGATGCGCCCGTTATTGTGCGTCACTGCTCCGCCACCATGGATGCGCCACATTTACAATGCGGCGCACCATGGGGCAAAAACGGACAGATGCGTGACGCATCTGCTGCCGTAAAGGCGGCACATTGCTGGAGTTGCGTCGCAAGCGCAGCGCAGCTCCAGCGAGGCTCGGGGTGCCCATCCTTACAATGCTGCGTCAATCCTTACGCCTGCTTCAAGCAGGCGCAGGGTTTTGGCGCAGCATGACCTTAAAAGTAGTTGAGTGAAATCTTGTAGATTTCACTCAGCCACTTTTAGGAGGCGTTCCTGCGCCGGAACGCCCCCCCACCCCCGCGCAGGAACGCCAACTTGTGGCACAGGGCTTTACAACGTGACGCATCTCCCAGATGCGTCACGTTGTAAGAACCCTGCACAATGGCGCTGGATCTGTGCCGCAGCTGCATCACAAAAGTGACGCAACGGCGGCGTAAAAGAGGCGCAAGGAGCTTGTAAATCTGCCCCCAAGTGTTCAATGACCTTCTGAGGGCTTTGACCCGGAGGAGACTCCTGGAAGTCGACCAGACTACCAGTGTCCTATAGGAGAGGCCTCCTGACCCACAGGCGCCCAAATCACGTGCCAGGAAAGAAATGGGTTTACGCCATTGATCCACAGTCACCCCTGGCAACGACTGGGCAGTGACGAACCCCCGAACCACCCCCCTGCTGTGATGTGTGTAAACAGCTACTTTCCAGCAAAGGCTTTGAGCTGGACATCAGAAGGGAAGATGGATTGAGCACCAGTGTGTCACGTCAATACGGTTTTATTTACTCAGGAAGTCAGGCTCCAGGCGACATTTTTATAAGACGTTTCTTTATTATTTGCAAACATTGCCTCTGTTGTCAATTTCCAGAGGTGGGCAACCATGGTCGCCTTCAGAGGTGACGAGAATTGAGGGTTCCTACTTCTCAGAATCATCAGTTATGAGAAACTTGTAGAAGATATTGTGACAGAGATATACCAATATATAAGGACAAGTTAAACAATATATTTGAATTGCATTGCATTCAAGGCTCTTGTGACAAACATGCTCTAAAGCCGATGTCACACAAAGTATCATGTCAGTGGTAATTAAATTGAAGATGGCACTTGTCCTACGGTGGGATTTAAATCTGCTGATTGTATTGGCTGTATTGCATAAACGGTTTTGTGTCAGCGCTATTAAAACTTATGGGTAATATTGCCCATATCACATAAACAATTTTGTTTTTTTGAGCATTTGAATGTATTGGTGGTACTGACCACATCACATTAACAATTGTGTTTTGGTGGTAATTGAATCTCAAGATTGTATTGACTGTATCATAAACAGTTTTGCATCTGCAGTATTTGAACTTGTGAGTAACATTGGAAATATCACATAAGTGTAAGGAGTATTTGAATGAGTTGCTGGTACTGACCCAATCACATAAAGAATTATGTTTTGGTGGTATTTAAATGTATTGATTGTTTTAGCTGTATCACGTAAACAGTTTTAAGTCTGCAGTATTTGAACTTGTGGTTAATATCGGAAATATCACGTAACCAGGTTTGTGTAAGGAGTATTTGAAAGTGTTACACATAAACAGTTGTGTGTTGGTGGTGTTTAAATCTGTAGGTGGCATTGACTGTATCAAGTAAATAGTTTTGCACCAGTGTTACTTGAATTTTAACTTGAAATTGGGTGTTACATAAACAGTTTTGTGTACGCCGTATTGGAATTATCTGCTGTACTAAGAGTGTCACATAAACACATTTATGTCGGCTGTATTTGAATTTGTTGGTGGTGTGGGTCGTATCTCACCAACAATTTTGTGTGGCGGTATTTGAACTTGTTAGTTATATTTGTTTCATTAGATAAGCAGATTGTGTGTCAGAGGCAGTTGTGTTTATCTGTGGTATTCGTTGAATCATATCAACAGATCTGTGCTGGTGATAGCTGAATTTGTCCTAGTATTAGTTGTTTCACATAACCAGATTTATTCAGCGGTAACTTTGTTTGTCAGTAGTATCGTTCGTATTACATGAATATCATTGTACCAGTGAGATCTGGATTTATTATTGGTAGCCGCCATATCTCTTAAATAGATTTATATCTGCCTGGAGTATTGGCTAAAATAACATATTTTGTTAGTAGTATTACAATTTCCAAGGCTGTGTTAGTCATATCACATAAACATTTTTGAATCAGTGGCAATTACATTTGTCAATGGGATTGGCCTTGAAACTTCAACAGATTTCTGTTGGTAATGTTTGACAGCAATAACACTTGTCACTATATTTTAATTTTAGGGTGCGAAAAATTGTTTATTGAAATAATATCGCCTGCAATGCAGAAAGCATTATTTGGTACAGTATGCTGCTAAGAGCAGGCCCAGCATACTTTACTGATGACAAATTCAGGGACTGCCACAACACAACTATTATAGTGACACAGTAAATAGAACAATGGCATGAGGGGATACATGATAAATGAAACACAACCTTGATATTTCAACACAAAACATGCAAGCATGCATTATGTGCAGCAAAAATACATACACACACATGCCCCTACACACACACATACATATATTTACACTACATGAAGGGGCTAACAAAAATGAGGGCCAGAGGTAACAAAATGGTACCACAGAAATAGTGACCAGTGCAAACCTGCTCTACAATTTCCCAAGACACTGTAAAGGCAAAGGTGATACCAAAGGTTCTGGCCATGGGTACGATACAGGCCTGCGGTATTGCTCACCCGCCTGCTTGGTACTTCTTTTCTCAATCTACATTTTTGACAGTCAGTGCCTTCATGTTTTGGGTTGTGTTGACGTTTATTGCAAGATTTGATCACACCAGCATCAAGCTATTGAGGTGAGGTTCTTTGGCTGGTAGATACTTTCACCAGCACCGCCTGAGGTTTGGGGGCTTAGCATGCGCGCAGTCCTCGCCGCCATTTGGAGCAGATCCTGGCTCTGCCTCTGAGTTGTGTGATCCTGGGCAGCATCCATGTCTCCATGTGCCCTCGGTTGTAATCAGTTAAAATACAGAGGACACATCCGTGGCATGAGGAGGTGAATGATAATTTCAAGCTCCTTCCATTTTCACTCCTGAAGACCCTTGACAAACCTGCGGTGCAACACACCTTGACCAGATGTTGGCAGACAGTTCTCCGGGGTCAACAGATGTGTAAGCCAATGCTACAGACCTTGATATTGTGGCATACAGCCCTACACTTGGCTCATGACGTCCTCTGAGCTTGCTTCATGTATCCTAATCAGCTATTTCTATGCCTTCCTGGTAGATCCCATCTCTGTCAATTTCAAGGCATCGACTCCCAGATGTCTTCCGGCTGCTCTTGTGAATCTCACATCTACAGTCTAGCAATCTGAGGCATACCAGAGGTATCCAATTTTTAGGGGCTTTCTGTTGGAACTGCAAGTCATCACGGTCCCTGATAATAAGGGCATTAACGTATTCACCAAAAATGTATTACGCGTCAAAGACACCCGTATTTTGTGATTTGCATTCTGTAATTACCTGAAGAAGGACGTTTGTAGCAGCTCACAACTGAGGAGGCAAATCAGCCGTTAAGTGCTGCTCTCGCAGTGCATCAACATTTACTAAGAAAATTGGATCGGGGCAATTGAAGCATCAATATATCAGACCCTATCCACATAAGCCCTCCAAATACTCAAGTGATTGGTCATGGCCAACCACTGTTCTATGTAAAATGTACATTCCAATAGTCAAGTCCCAGAATGTAATTGAAATCAATACATAATCGATGGCACTACTGCCTTAGACACCTCTAAATGTCCCCTAAACATCTGCTCTGTTGCTATAGTTGATTTTGTTAAGCATTAAAAATATATATTCCTCTCTTCAAGCCTATATTTCCAAATACTGTACAAGCATCAAGAGCCCTGATCCATGTCACTTCAATCTTGGTGGTTTGCACAGCATATGTGTGGTGTTCCATCCAGTGGAGGACATTTATGGCCTTTCATTTCACCCAGCATCCTCCTATTGCAGTCAATTACTGCTTAGCTAAGTTATTAACCGAGGCAGCGGCAATATCAATAGTAATCATACTCATCTATTACTACAGTTGATCAATAGTAGGAACAGCAGAATATCATGTTATATCATATGTACTGAGACTTCCATTAGGCTGAGTAAGAGCAATATGTGTTATTAAAGAAAAACTGCAAAAGCATATGCTATATTAAATCAGGTTGTTATTATTGTCGCTATAATTATTATAGTAGTTGTTTTTGTTGACCACAATAAATATCAATATATGCATTACAGACTATGTAACCTCAACCAATCGTAAATGCAAATTATTGCAGGGATCCTCGACACGTCTGTCTGGTGGAAATTCTTAGTTTCGTCATTAGCCATGTATACAGAGGCCTGCTTCAGGGCGATACTTGGATCCTCAAATGTCTTGGCAACAACTCCATGCATATAAATGGGCTTATATTGCCATGTGGGGGAATATCGTTCAGAGCAAATATGTAGATGGAATACAATTGGAGGCGCTTAGTGCGGCTAGAGTTCCCAGGAACAATGTCCTGTATTTTGTTATTCACTGCTCCTGAAATATTGGTGTTTCCTCTCAAAGAAATAGGACAGTATTAGCACACCACACGCATTAACTGCTTTGTAACCTCAACCTAGTGGTAGGTAACAACTGAACTGTTGTAAGTAGATTAGGTAGGCAGCAGGACACGTCTTCAGGTTATTAAGACAGTAAACCTCACAGCTGACCAGAACATCAACTGCCAAGGCTGGAACCTTCACATACCAGATAGAACACTCTGAGGTAGTATGGGAGGTTGGGAAGGTAAGAACACAAAGAAAGGGCTACTGACACCAAGTAGCCATATTGAAGGAAGTACAAATATACAACATGAACCCAATCATGAAAGTTAGAAACAAGTGCAGATGAGTTAGAATATACATATTGATCCAAGTTGTTTGGAGACACCTACGTTTCTATATTATCTCTCCATAGTAACCCCTCCTGAAGTCAAGACTTGGGGGCTGATTACGATGTCGGAAAACTTACTGGTCTGGAACCCCCCGACTATAGGTCGTTGGTTGCGACATCCCAATTTGGATGCGACCATAGGGCGGTCAGAAACATCCATTTCATTATGCCAGCTTGTGCGGCGGGCGAGAAAGGCCCTCAAATAGCTGATATATAGTTAATAAATGGATTTGTTTTGTCTGAAACATCAGCTTACCAGAGTCAGAAAATACAGATATTCACCACGAAATGCAAACGTTTCTTTCTGAATAAATGGACTGAACTGTGACAAACATGCCAGGTCACTTTTAGGATCAGCACCATTATGCCAGGGGCATTGTAATGACATGGATAGTCAAAATAATGTCAAGAACAGACACAATTTGACAAGAATAGACACCAGTATGCAAATGATAAGTCGAATGTTAGCAATAATGCCCTAAATTTACCAAGTATGGTACACCTTGAAGCCAGATATTGGCAAAATATGTCAAGAATGCCCTCAATATATCAGGGAGATTGAGAGAGACAGAGAGAGAGAGAGAGAGAGACATAGAGAAAGAGAGGCAGAGACATGGAGGAAGGGAGAGAGAAAGACTTTTCTCTTGCAACCTTGTCGCGTTCCGTCCAACCTGAACATATACTTGCAAAGAGGATAGTACCCCCACGCTTCCTCTCTCGATGGAGTGACAACTTCGAACATTGTGGGAGAACTTTCAAAAATGAAGCCTCAGCATAAAACCTCAGTCCAAGTGTAGGAAACCATCCTTTCTAAAAAAAGAGAAATTATATAGCCGCAAAGTGTATTTTTGCCCCTTCAAAATTTTTAAAAAGAAAGTGGGAGACCATTGTGTCTGATTCAGAAGAAAATCCCACATTATGCTTACTCCTTATGCAGGAGGATGGGGTGGGTGAAAATAGTGGAATACTAGCAGTTCACAAATACTCGTCATTTTCTAAACAGAATCTACATGGCGAGAGGAGGTGTGGATGTTTTATCAACCTCGGTAGGATGATATCCTGATTGAGCCCTCACTGTTTTTCACCTTGTGACTTGTAGGTGGCACACAGATCTCTGCCGGAGACAAATTACCTTCAAATGTCGAACAATCAGTTCCCACTACCTGGGGTAACTGGGGGCCATATTATCAAGAAAGGGCGATACATTATCGCCGCTTTTATAGGCAGGAAACTGCCGCTAAAGCGGCGATAATGGGCTTGATAATATGCCCTTGTGAATTCCATAGAAGCCCAGGTTCTGGTGTTAACCTGGGCTTCTATGGGAATTCACAAGGCCATATTATCAAGCCCATTATCGCCGCTTTAGCTGCAGTTTCCTGCCGATAAATACGGCCTTAATGTATCGCCCTTTCTTGACAATATGGCCCTGGGGGCATATTATTAACAACTAGCCATATTTATCGCTAAATGAGCTTAGCGATATTTTTTTCATCGCCGCGCATCGCCGGATTTTATCGCAGAGATAACGTGCTATTAGCAGCGTTTATCTCCAAAGCGATAAAATATCCGGCGATATCGGCGAAATGCGTGAATATCGCTGGGAATTTAGCGATATTCAGGCATTAACGCCAATAGGGTCTTAACCTGAATATCCAACTCCCATTGGATATACAGGTTAAGAAGTGGTCAGAGCAGGCGTTAGGTTTTGGCGATAGCACAACATTTTTTATCACCTCACCTGCGTTGATAATAGGCGATAGCGATGTTAGCGACTGCTTTCAGTCGCTAACTGGTTGGGTACGCCCACTTTGCATGTCATTAGCGATAAATATCGCTGACATGCAAAGCGGATCCCAAACCGGTCACTATCGCCTACAAGCTGTCGCTAACTGCTGTTAGCGGCAGCTTGCTAATAGATAAAATTATCGCCGCTTTTCGGCCAAAAGCGGCGATAATCTCATATCGCCCGCCTTGCTAATATGCCCCTGGGTTTGTTAAAAAACGAGAATCGCTGCCGCCAACAACGGGGTCTAACTTTAAAATAGTTGATTGTGAGATAGAGTGCCGGAATTCTAGGCTGAATTGACAAACTCGAGCAGAATGTGTGATCCTGGCAAGTCACTAACTTCCAGTGTCGCCAAAATGTAATGGAGAGCAAAATAAATTGCTGGAGGATAGTCTTGTTGAAGAACTTGGCATCATATCTATATTCAGGAAAGATGTTAAACTCCAACATTGCTTTGTGTGCTGTGCACGCTGAACAGATTGTATGATACAGCTTGGCGACGAGTCAGCGATTCTCGGGAAGTATTATTAAATTGACTTGGAGACTGTTATCCTCCTTGGGAGAAGTGTTGGTCACACAGTCGAGAAGTGATGGAGTAAGTTAATTAAACACCTCAATGGCACGACTTTTGTCACTGTATTACATTCGTGCTTTAATGGGGAGCAAGGAATCTGAGAGACACCCTGTAATAAGAGGCTAAATGGAAGCACTCTCTAAAGAAAATCATGAGAATCTTGTTTGTCAGGGATGGTTTGAGGGCAATACAGCTTCCAAGGGTACTACAGCAGTGGCAGTGTTTCATGTGGAAAAACATAAGTACCAGTGGCCAGGATACTTCTCCAAAGGCCACTATAGCTTGCACCAACAACTATCCCTGACAGCGCTGAGAAGTGCCAGCACAGACGCTACATGTGATAACGTGGACTCTTACACTTCATCCTCAGCTGTAACAATAGCCTGCTTGCACTGGTATTAGAACATCGGAATGTTGGGAGCTCCATTGAAGACAATGGAGTGCTCCGGGCTTCTAATGTCTAGTGGAAGCCCAGAGCAGCAACATTCCAAAGTTTATTCACAGCTGCTGCTGTAAACAAAGGCCTCACAGACCTCGGGGGGGGGGGGGGGGGGGGGGGGTCTGTGAGGTGGGGTCTGCACCACTCCAGCACACTGACTTCAGTTCCTTCTTTTCCACACCATCAGTGCGGATGTGGTTCAGGTTTCCCTTACCCATTTTTTGACTGACTTCTTACGACTTTTTGTCAAAGTCTAGTGTGCCTTCTTTTTTCCTACTTTTTCAGATATGTCTCTGAAGAAACCCACCAGGCTCAAACCTTGTTGCTCTTGTCATCGACAGATGCTGATGATGAACCCCCACTTGGTATGTCTGTGGTGACTAGAGATGGACAATGACTCCACGTCATGTGCAGAGTGCAAGACCAGGAACCACAAGGTCATCTGTGAGTGGGCCATGACCTCTTTGCCGCTCCTCATGCGACTCCATGCCGCTCCAGTTCCCATTCATGTGGAAGGTATTAGGACCACTCGGAGAGTAACTCGCTTCAGTCCTCGACCTACTCCAGGACTTCTTCTGTTAAGTCCCAAAAGAAGACGTTCAGGAATTTAAAGTATTCTTCGTCTTCTCTACATCGCTCCTATTCTTCTGACAATGCCAGGGAATGACAGCACAAGTCCCAACCTTGCGCTGGTCCCTGTGCAGTTGGCATCGAAAATTGGGTCTGCCCAGCACTTCCCCAAATTCCTTAGAGCTGAAGTGACCCCTGTCCTGCTCCAAAAGTTGTATGAAGCCATGAGACTCATTAGGAACAGCTGTGGGTCTCAAGGGTTCAGGACGGTCTTTGACTAGAGATCCACATGTGGGTTCACCCTCGGCACCAGATGGCCGTATAGGATCCATTGGGGATCCGGATCAGTCCTGTCGGTGACAACCTCAATTCCTCCAGGGATCATTCCAGTAGTGCCGTACCTGGTCCCGCTGATGCCCATCTGTGGCGCTGAAGCTAGAATGATTACCAGGTCACTGCACTTGCTTGGGTTCACTACCAACGTGCCAAATCCACATCTGACTCTCTCTCAGATGCTCCCTTTCATTGGAACTATTCTGGACACATTGACGTTTTTGGCTTATCCTCTGGAACAGCGAGTCATGGACATTCAGGCTATGATATTGATGTTTCAGCCTCTATTCTGCATTTCAGTGAGGCTGAATCTGGGGCTGCTGCATTTCATCGCCACCTGCATCCTGTTGGTAAAACATGTCCTTTGACATATGCTGTCTCTGCAATGGGACTTGACGACCCAGTGGATACGGCATCAGGGAAATCTCTCTGACCTGGTTCAGATATTGGGGTGAACTACAATAGACGTGCAGTAGAGACTCATGTGCCGCAAGTGAGTCAATGGCAGATCTCTCTCTCTTCCCTACGCATAGCTCACAGTTGTGACATATGTGTCAGTCCTGGGCTGGGGTGGCCATCTAGAAGAGGTGGAGATCAGAGAACTCTGGTCTGTGGAGGAGTCCGAGTTTCAAATCAGCCTGCTGGAGCTCCAGGGAATCCAGTTGGCATTGAAAGCCTTTCTTCCTTCGATCAAGGGAAGGCTAGTGCAAGTGTTCATGGACAACAGCACCACCTTGTGGTATTGTAACAAACAAGGTGGGATGGGGCTTTTGGACCCTTTGTAAGGAGGCCCTGTGCCTCTGGAAATGGCTGGAACATCAGAGCATTTCCTTGGTGGTTCAACACCTGGCAGGACCCCTGAACGCCAGAGCAGACAAACTCAGCTGTTGATCCCTAGCGGTTCATGAATGAGGTCTTCATCCAGAGGTGGTGCAAGGTCTCTTCCAAGGTTGGGGAGAGCCTTAGTTATATCTATTCGCCACCATCGAGAATGAGCATTCTCAGCACTTTTCCAAGCTATCTGTTGATGCTTTGAGTATACACTAGTGGATGTAGATTGGAGGTCTCGGGCCCACCGATGATTGTGTTCCCGGGTTTCTAGAGGTGTACGTTAGGCATGCTGTTTCAGTCCTTACTGTCAGGGAGAGTGTAGTGCAGTCTAGGGGTAGCAATCTGTTGTCATTTGAAATGTGGGGAAATACCAGATGCTTCAGGTGATTGTATAAGTAAACACTTGGATAAAAAATTTAAGTTTTCTGAAAAAGGGCTCTTTATTGGAAGGAAATAAAGCTCTACTTTTCTACCAATCCTTCGCAATAATCATCTGCAAATCTAGGGGTATATGTGACATTTACAAACCAAGCAATCTTCAGCCACGTTGTTCATGATTTCACAAGAAGCCCCAATGACAATATTGGACCACAGTACACAGTTGCCCATCACTCACATAAATGCCCCTCCCCTGTCAACTTCCAACACAGCCTCCCAGACATCATCCACCTACGCCCCTTGTTGCCCCCTCCTGAAGACCCCGTGCCAAGAAGGTGTTTCCCAAAAAATCACCCATCCTGAACCTCATTCTTTATGCCCCTTGATGACTCTTTTACCACCTCCCCCCTTTATCATTCTCCACCTGAACATGTGTTATTTGAGCACTACTATACACTACTCTTTGTTGTTGAATCTCCACCACTTTCATTTCCTGCCTGCTCGCAATAGGCTCAAGCTGCCTTTTGCCCCATCTTCAATCACACATTTCCAAATATCCCTCTTCTCCCGACCTTCCCATCTTTCCCCCTTCCTCATCCTGAGCTCTCTTCCCGCCACTTGAAACACCCCCCCAGTGTTGTTCTTTTTTTACTCTCTTCTGCACCCCCTTCTTTCCCCCACTATTTTCTTAGCACTTCCAACAACTTCATTATATACATTCTGTCTGTTCCTCAGCAGAGACAGGTGCCCCCTATCTGGCCCAAGCATCATGCCATTGGTATCCAATGCCCACATGGGTCACCACCCCAGTGGCCTGCACCCTGCTGAGCCCTGAAGCATCCCTATTAACTCCTTGCATATCTGTTTAATGGCAGCCATTTTCTTAGCAAATCCTCCATATCGTTGGAGTTGCAGCTGTGTCCTCATGATGTTTGTCCTATTCCACCTCTCTCGTACCACTTTCAGTTCTTCTACTTCATCACTTTTAATAACTCCAAGTCTGTTAGTTGTACAAAGTCATTCTCCCCTAAATGTTTCTATTTTGTTGTATAATTTGTATAATTTCCATCACTGATTGTAAAGCGCTCTGATATCCGCAAGGGTCTTGTTCGCGCTCTATAAAACTTTCAAAATAAATTAATGTATCAAGATAACTTCAGGCCACGGCCCTCTTCTACCCAGTCACCATAACCTAGGCAGATTTTGGCTCAATCTCATCCCCCAGGCTGTGACATCACACTGCCACCTTGCTGTCTTCCAATCCCAGATGCTGGTCACAAGATTGCCTCTTAGCATGGCCCTCCCCAAACATAACAATAGAGTGACCACATAAGCACACTTCTTTCTTCCTTTTCAGTGCTTGCACACTTCCAGGGGTGATACACAATCCAATAAAGACCTCTGTATGCCCACTGCCCCCTGTGTCTAAAGAAGTACCTTCATAGTTTCCCAGATCTCCTCTTGCCCACCTCCAGCCTAAACTGTGCCTTTCTGTTACTGCCTCAGTTCTAAATAAATTCGTACCAGAACTAGGCATGGGTACAAATTTAAATGACACTGGCATCATTTGCATAATTTCAGGAATTTAACGATCTGCTTGTTACATGAAATTCCTGAAATTACACCCCATCTGGTGATTACGCTGGTGTTTGTTGCAAAATTATAGTGCAGGAGTGCAGGAATAGTGTGAACAACCAGGATAGGAGCAGCTGTTGAATGCAACAATTGTGTTTCCCGCACTAAAATATAGCTCCAAATGGCAGATTTGCGTTTCCTGTAATTATGTGTAATTTAGTGCAATTTTCCTAAAATTTCACGTAATTATGCAAATGAAAATGACACACATTTTACATACTTGCACTTGTAGCACAGTTCTGGCCAACCTCCCAATTAGAAGCATTTCTGATGCACCCCTGAGCCAGTCTGTCCATCACTTTTCTACCATCTTCATTGATAAACTCCCTGACGTCTCACCCCTTATTTTCAGGTAGCCTCTATGCCCTCACTAGACAATGCTCTTCCTTGCCCGTCCTATCTCACCCTCCCATACCCCTATCTGTCTACTCCACAGCATCACCACCCGCATGTCTGCCTCCAACCACAAGTTCTCAAATGCCAGGCCCTCATAGCTATTTATCGTCACAACCTCTAGCACTCTAAAGGGCATATTTATCAAATGATCGTGCAGCTTAGTTCTGCACGTCACCTTGCTGCGCTGTGTGATAGGGAAAGGGAAGAATGCACTGTATTTAACAATATATAGCACATTCCTATCATTTCCCAGCGCAGGCGCACAATGTGGCTCAATGGTTAGAGCGGCAGACCCTGATGCAGAGGTCTAGCTTGGGACCAGGGTTCAATTCCCGCCTCGGTGGCTCTTGAACTCAATCTCCCCGGACCTGATAATTCTCGCCTCGGTGCCTATTCCAATCATGGGTCCCACTCTGAAACTCTGGGCAATAGCTTGCTTAATCCCCACAACAGCCCCCACAACGCTAAGGATGCCTGGCCTCACCTTGGGGGTGCCCAGGAGTGGACACCTCACAGGGAAAGCCAGGACGGGTTCCACAGCGGTATTCGTACAAGCGCCTTGAGACCCTTGCGGGTGAGTAGTGCGCTATACAAGTATCAAATTACAATTTACATTTAATGTGCTGCCTAGGGCCAAAGCAGGCACTCTTACACCATGGCGCAAGGGTGCCTGCGTCGTAAGCAGGATTGATTTTGTGCAGGAGGGGACACCTTCCCTGGGAGGCATTTTCCTCGTTCAATGTGTGCTGCCAGATGCAGCACAAATAGAAAGATGAAGTAACAAGAAGAAATAAAGATATTTCTCCTTGTTACTCCTCACCTGGAGAGGGGAAGCCTTTTGAGGCATTCCCTGGTCAACCACTAATGGTAAATCGGAGAATGAGCCAAAATCCACGGGTGGATGCGTGGGAACGCCCTCGCTCCACCTATGGAACGCCTCCCTGGTGCAGGGTAACCTATGGAAATATATCTCCCTAAAAGAACCTAAAAAAAATATAGCTCGAAACATGCAAGCCTCTCAGGTGCTCACGCAAGTTTCAACTGGTCCATTATCCCTTCCAGAATGACCACTGTAATTGCCTGACGGCTATCACAGACTCTCCTACCCACTCTTACCCACCCATGCAACACTCTTTTCACAAACTCACCACACTTGGTTCATTTATCCAAAATCACTTTCCATAAAATGCTACCCCAGCCAGCATCCCTGCATTTGAAATCGACGACAGACATCAAAAAGTTTTTTTTATTTCATATCTCTTGCTTTTCGGTCCCACTACATTCCTCCTTCTTCTTTTCTCTCCATTCCCCACAATCTAATTTGAACCTTGCCCATGTGATGTCTCCATTTAAACATCACGCGAGATCTGAGCTAAATTCAGGATTCTCACCTGCATAGCTCCCACAGCCCTTGCTGGTCCGGTGAACAACCTTTACAACGAAACTATTACAACGCACTACCATTACAACGCGGTCATTACAACGCAAACCATTACAACGCATTGCGCTGGGGGTCGCTCTAGGATAGGGAATAAGTTTAATTTTCTATCCAACACCTTCCCTAGTGTCCACGGGGACTGGAGTTGGAATAGAAAATTATACTTACCACTATCCAGCACCTCTAAGCGCTATGCGTTGTAAAGATTTGCGATGTAAAAACCGCGTTGTAAAGGCAGGCGTTGTAATAGCCTGCGTTGTAACGTCATACATCCTGCTGGTCCACCTCCATTGCCAATCAACGGCACTTCGACCACTGAATACAAAATCCTGGGTCTGACCCAGGAGAGCACCTCAGAATAAACTCCCTCAGCAAACACAACACCTACCTGCCACTTGCAGACAACGTTTTTATCACTCTCACAACACCTTCCTGTTGTTCAACTGGCTACCCCACAGCTCCTCTGCCAGCATCAATGGAAAACATTCTGTGATTGCATCAATCTTCTGGCCACCTTTTAATGTTCAATTGTCCCTTCCAGTAAAAGCCAAAGCTTCCCATTCCTGATGTATCAGAAAAATGTCCACAGCCCAAGTGCATCCAGGCACAGTGTCACTCAACCACATTTGTCAAGGAACTTGAACCATTTTTAATATATCGTGTCTGATATTCTTAGTAATCCTGGCCCTTGTTTTGAGGCATTACCACCTCTCTTTTGGTCAGTATCATGTGTCTACACAATGCTCTTCCCTGTGCCACAACCTTGCAAACAAAGGGGGATATTTACAATGAAATGGTGCTGCATTGAGCTGCAAGCAATTTAGCTGCACGAGCTGCGTCATTTCAAAAAACGCAGGGATGCGTCATATTAACATGAATATGGCGCAGCCCTGTGCTCTCCCCTGCGCCGGTGCTAAAAAAGCTGCATAGCGACCGCACAGGCACTGTTGCACCATGGTGCAAGGGTGCCGGCGATGCAGGGATGATTGTGTTTGTGTAGGAAGGCATACCTTCCTGCACAAAAACAATAACTAATGGCATTTTGCTCCTTCTATGTGCTGCAGTGCAGACACATAGAAAGAGCAAAAAACGTGGAGAAATAAAAGTATTTCTCTTTGTTGCGCCACATCAACGCCTCCTTTTGAAAGGTGTTTATTATTGGCGCTACCTCGGATTTACAGATCTTTGTAATTCTGGGGCAGTGATAAAAAGCCATGGGTGTTGCAGTGGAACGCCCACAGCAACATCCATTGTACGCTCCTTTGCCGCAGAGGACTGTTGAGCATATTGTGCTAAAAGAGGATCTCGTGAAAGTAGCCCACCCTGCGCATGCATAATGTACCAGTTGAGGGTCTTGTGAAAGTCCCTCATTCTGCTCATGCATAGTGTGCTGGTTGTGAGTCTCATGAAACTCCCCCACCCTGCACATGCATAGTGTGCCAGTTGAGGGTCTCGTGAAAGTCCAACACCATGTGCATGCACAGTGTGCCTGGTGAGGGTCTTGTGAAAGTCCCCCACCCTGCGCATGCACAGTGTGCCAGATGTGGGTCTTGTGAAAGTACGGGGACTGGAGTTGGAATAGAAAATTATACTTACCACTATCCAGCACCTCTAAGCGCTATGCGTTGTAAAGATTTGCGATGTAAAAACCGCGTTGTAAAGGCAGGCGTTGTAATAGCCTGCGTTGTAACGTCATACATCCTGCTGGTCCACCTCCATTGCCAATCAACGGCACTTCGACCACTGAATACAAAATCCTGGGTCTGACCCAGGAGAGCACCTCAGAATAAACTCCCTCAGCAAACACAACACCTACCTGCCACTTGCAGACAACGTTTTTATCACTCTCACAACACCTTCCTGTTGTTCAACTGGCTACCCCACAGCTCCTCTGCCAGCATCAATGGAAAACATTCTGTGATTGCATCAATCTTCTGGCCACCTTTTAATGTTCAATTGTCCCTTCCAGTAAAAGCCAAAGCTTCCCATTCCTGATGTATCAGAAAAATGTCCACAGCCCAAGTGCATCCAGGCACAGTGTCACTCAACCACATTTGTCAAGGAACTTGAACCATTTTTAATATATCGTGTCTGATATTCTTAGTAATCCTGGCCCTTGTTTTGAGGCATTACCACCTCTCTTTTGGTCAGTATCATGTGTCTACACAATGCTCTTCCCTGTGCCACAACCTTGCAAACAAAGGGGGATATTTACAATGAAATGGTGCTGCATTGAGCTGCAAGCAATTTAGCTGCACGAGCTGCGTCATTTCAAAAAACGCAGGGATGCGTAATATTAACATGAATATGGCGCAGCCCTGTGCTCTCCCCTGCGCCGGTGCTAAAAAAGCTGCATAGCGACCGCACAGGCACTGTTGCACCATGGTGCAAGGGTGCCGGCGATGCAGGGATGATTGTGTTTGTGTAGGAAGGCATACCTTCCTGCACAAAAACAATAACTAATGGCATTTTGCTCCTTCTATGTGCTGCAGTGCAGACACATAGAAAGAGCAAAAAACGTGGAGAAATAAAAGTATTTCTCTTTGTTGCGCCACATCAACGCCTCCTTTTGAAAGGTGTTTATTATTGGCGCTACCTCGGATTTACAGATCTTTGTAATTCTGGGGCAGTGATAAAAAAGCCATGGGTGTTGCAGTGGAACGCCCACAGCAACATCCATTGTACGCTCCTTTGCCGCAGAGGACTGTTGAGGAGGGCACTATTTACAAGGTGGCGGTAAGCCACATAAAGTGGCGTAAAGCCACATTAAGTTATTGTGTTTTTATCCAGGAGCCTAAATCGATATTACTATTTTATGCCCTTGTTCGGTTATAATCAATAATATCCCTATAACGGCATAGTAATCATATCCATATTCAGTCGTAGCACATGCTGTCGCATTAAGCAAGGCTACTTCCCCAGACTCCTAGAAATCACAACGAGTTCTCTAAACAAACCAAACCTCCAGCAACCTGGGAAATCCCCCGTGCTTTTGTTTTGATTTAGTCCTAGAACTCCTGTAAAGCACTGTAAGAACGGCCAGTTCTTAGTGACATCTTTATTGACGTCTTATGTCCAACCTTACGTCAAACCCGGCACCTTTCAGGTATAAATATACCAACGTTGCCTTAAGCAAATACACGGTGGTGGTTTTGGAGCAGAGCAGCTATCTACTTGCCCGAGAGCCCAGCTGATGCGAGAGCCCATGGACGCTGCCCCTCCCTTTTGATACACTGAGAGAGACGCTGTCTTTTCTCCTGCCGAGAAATCCAGCTCCGGTGTTTCCAGATACCTTCGCGGGTTACTGGGATATCGAGTCCTGAGAGAGAGATACAAGACCTCCTGCTTTCTAATACCCAGGTACGGAACTGACTAAAACCGTAGAGAGAATTCTTGAGTCATATTCTTGGCAAAACCAACTTAACTTAAACTGCTACTTACTTACTCCTTCCCACGTATTAGGTTTAGGTCAGGTACACCGGGGTAGGCATATTTAGAAGCACCAGTTGAGTACGTTAGTCAATGTATATAAGTATGTATATATTTTATCTATTTTAAAGAAACATATGGCTAAGAAACCATATCAATGCTTTTACGGTATTATTTCTTAGTCCTCCTTTTACTGTACGCACTTTACTTTACTATGAGTATTGCAATTGTGGCAATTCATTTCTCTTGTATGAGAAAGAAGACTGCTCAATAAATAACAACCTTTTATTGAAAACGCCCGTCTTTCTTTTCTCTGCACTCTGGTGAAACTAAGTATGCACACTTGACTGAGTGAAATAGCTGTCTATTGTTTTCACACGACTCTAGAGATACACTCTTATTCTGAGAGAGCAAAGTTGTCATGTTATATGGTTGTCAGAAGCTAATCCCTTCTTGTCTATGCAGGGAAGTTTCTAGTGACCTCTGAGCTAGCTGGCAAAACTTAAGTCTAATATAGTCAGTAGAGACCTAGTCGACTTCAGTCCTACGTCTACACTGCTGAATATATTATTCCAATGCGCAGAGCCTATTGGGACTATAGGAACTACACTACAAAGTGGCTTAGCACCGCCTTGTAAATATTGAGCATTGTATTGCGCCATAGGAGCGTCAGAAAACGTGGCTCCGGTAGTGCAATGCCCTTGTAAATATTCCCCAAAGTTTCTGCAGTTTCTTCAATTCACATTCAGTCCTACTCTCTCCTCCTGTATCGGGGGTTTCAGCATGGCTAGCTTCTCTGCAGGCATCTTTGACACTGTGCCCCAGAAGCTTGCTGTCCCCTCTGCTTTATCCAGTGTAAATGGACCCCCATCTCATGGGTCGCTTTCTTCATTGTTCTCATCAGGTGAGCTTATTCCCTCTGGCTCTCTCCTTCCTACAGAAAGGAGTTTATTGAGGTTGTGCAGTCCTTGCTCGGACCTTGACATCATTCTCCCCACCCATTCCAGCAAGGAGCTGAAGGTTTTATGCACCGCACAACTCAAGAATCCCACAATAGGGGAAAATTAATCGTCTGGGTCCACAACCAGGAGACGAAAGGCCAACTGTTTGCCTGATTTCCCTAACCCCGCACCACGGTTCCTAATCGGGCCAATTGCTTCATCAATACCCATGGAACAACAACGGAACATTGTTCTTCTACAATCTAGTCATCATTGACCAATTTCCCCTCCGGCCAAGACTGGCAGTGAATCGGTCTGTATTCCCATCGCAGCTTCTTGGACTTGATCCCCAAAGGGGAAACCATCAGGGTTGGAATGAGGAGTTCCTCAAAGGGGCCCCCAACCTACCTGCTCACACCTATCTGTCACGCACCGTGTCCTGTAATTCTCCATTGGGCTTCAACTTGCCAGTCCATCGTTTTCACTGGGACCCTGTGTATGGCATCCTAACACCCACTGAAAGCGGTTCTGCAACCACCCTGCTTGTGTGTCGGCTCAACAGGTTCAAGGTCGTCACCCTAACTAGAGTACCAGCCTTTTCCCCTCTTCACTGTCCCACCTCTGCTACCCCTGGAGCAGTTGGTCCCACCCTGTCCTGCAGAGCACTGCCCACTGGCTGTTTATCTCCATACTTTGGGCATGCCTGCCTGAACTTGAATGAGGATCTGAATAAAGATTCCTTGTTCAAACTCCCATTTGCCAACCAGGCCTGCTCTCATCCTGAGACGCCACCCTTCAAAATTAGGAGAAGCTTTTAACTTTGGAGAGGTCAGATTTACTGTTCACACTTCAATCTGAGCACATTTACAATTCCCACTCCTTAATTAATTAACTAAAACATTTGAATGTAGGCCAAAACATATTAAAACATATTTCAAAGACTGAATGTATTCAATAAATAAAAAAACAAATACAATTAAATAAAAACAACTATAAATAAAAAAGTAAAATAAAAAAAATCTAATTATTTTAAATTAAGATACTTCCCTCCCTAATACTCATAAATACTAACACCAACAAAAAATACAAATATTACAAAAAAACTATTATTATTAGTAACATTCATTATAAAAGCAATTAAAATCAAAACAGTTAATAAGTGAAAATGCAATTAACAAAATGTAATAATAAAATAAACTGACCAACCAACAGTTAATTATAATTAGGGTTCCCAGTTTTCAGTTGAACTGATTTTTACAGATAACTACAGAGAGAAAACTATCTATTTTCCCATCTGTATTTATTTTAAAATACAGAAAAATATGAAAAATAGGCCTTCTTTTGATGTTTTTTCCAATGTCAATCATGAGTGGTGATAGAGTTATCTGAAAATACTTGCTTTGTACAATAGCATACATAACTGTAGATCTGCACGTAATTAAGCTTAATTGTCTTTTCTAATCTCCCTTAACTCTCAGTCTGTATGCCTACTTACCTGCCACTCATGTATAGACTGTATTAAATCTAAAATGGGTTGTTGATTTGTTTTTATAAAAATGTTGTGGGAGACATCAATTATTTTCCTGAAGAAAGTGGTTGGATCATTTAAACCCACCGAAACGTGTCGACGTGTAAAACATCTATACACTAAATCGACTCAACAAGAGATTTTCTTTCATAGTGGTGCTTTGACCAAAACTTTCTTGTTCGATTAGTGGGTCTTAATGACAAAAATGAATGTGTACGGTATTCTCCCCTTGTAGAAACATTAATTTTATTGTTGGTTCTAGGATCACTTATTTTTGATTTTAGGACAATGTTTGTGTGGATTTTAATTTGCATATAGAACATTCAATTGTATGGATAAATATGTTTTGCACATATTTAATGCGAAATTTATTGTGTTTTAATGAGACTTCCAACTTTAAAAAAAATAAAACTGTACATTTGGGTATGAATTCTTGCTGATATTGTTTAAATTTTGGATGAATGTTTGTGTGAGTTGAAATCAGGTCTTTATTTAAACACATCCAAAGGGAAACCGTTTACTTTTGACTGGCTGTCAATTTGGCGCCCTGTCCCTTTGGTTAAGGGGGCCCCTCTCCTGTTGTTTTGAAAGCAGGTCAGTGCACCAAGGCTCTTGAAACCAACACCACTGAAAGAAGGCCTTGCCCCACGCCAGGCATAACTGCCCATGACTTTGCCTCAAGGGCAAGAAAGTCGCTCATCCTGCACATGCATAGTGTGCCAGGCAAGGGTCTTGTGAAAGTCCCTCACACTGCACATGCATAGTGTGCTGGGTAAGGGTCTCGTGAAAGTCCCTCACCCTGCGCATGCATAGTGTGCCGGGTGTGAGTCTTGTGAAAGTCCCCCACCCTGTGCATACATAGTGTGCCGGTGTGGGTCTCGTGAAAGTCAATCAAAAAGAGGACTAGCCTATTTGTGAGTAATACAGGACTCAGGACTGTATGAGGAAGGGGGAACCTAGTTGGTGGCATGCTTCATCATCGCCCACCCAGTGACACCGAATGTGTCCCGGTTGTGCTTCTACGCCTGGATTACAGCGGAGCTGGTGTATTGCTGAGTGTGCCGTGTGAGTGACGTGAAAGTGAAATTTTAAAAACAGTACAGTGGTCCCAGTTCCCGAGGGGATCATTTTAATATTTGGGCTTCTGTTAGCGTTAAAAACAAGGCAAGTGGATGCTGGTGGAGTGAGTATTAGGAACTCCTACATCCAAAGTGCGGTCTACATGTTTCAGCAAGGCCTTTTCTGAAAAACTGGCTTTCCTCAGGACCGTTAGATAAGTGAAAGTGCGATCTATACTTTAAGTGAGTGTGATCAAAAAATGTGGAGCACGCGCTAAGGTGCTATTCATAAAAGAGGGGGATTCCCTCTCCAAGCATTAGCTAGCGTTTTGCTGCAAATGCCCCTATCGAGAAGTTCGGCAGAGGTGTTGACCGACGCTGTTGGCCAAGACCTGCTGGAAACCTGTTGTTCCGTCACAGACCTCCAAAGGAAAATCACCCACACTGCACATGCATATTGTGCTAAAAGAGGATCTCGTGAAAGTAGCCCACCCTGCGCATGCATAATGTACCAGTTGAGGGTCTTGTGAAAGTCCCTCATTCTGCTCATGCATAGTGTGCTGGTTGTGAGTCTCATGAAACTCCCCCACCCTGCACATGCATAGTGTGCCAGTTGAGGGTCTCGTGAAAGTCCAACACCATGTGCATGCACAGTGTGCCTGGTGAGGGTCTTGTGAAAGTCCCCCACCCTGCGCATGCACAGTGTGCCAGATGTGGGTCTTGTGAAAGTACCCCACCCTGCACATGCATAGTGTGCCAGTTGAGGGTCTCGTGAAAGTCCAACACCATGTGCATGCACAGTGTGCCTGGTGAGGGTCTTGTGAAAGTCCCCCACCCTGAGCATGCATAGTGTGCCAGGTGAGGGTCTCATGAAACTCCCCCACCCTGCACATGCATAGTGTGCCAGTTGAGGGTCTCGTGAAAGTCCAACACCATGTGCATGCACAGTGTGCCTGGTGAGGGTCTTGTGAAAGTCCCCCACCCTGCGCATGCATTGTGTGCCAGGTGTGGGTCTCGTGAAAGTCCCCCACCCTGCACATGCATAGTGTGCCAGTTGAGGGTCTCGTGAAAGTCCAACACCATGTGCATGCACAGTGTGCCTGGTGAGGGTCTTGTGAAAGTCCCCCACCCTGCGCATGCATAGTGTGCCAGATGTGGGTCTCGTGAAAGTCCCTCGCCCTGTACATGCATAGTGTCCCAGATGTGGGTCTCGTGAAAGTCCCTCACCCTGTACATGCATAGTGTGCCAGATGTGGGTCTCGTGAAAGTCCCTCACCCTGTACATGCATAGTTTGCCAGATGTGGGTCTCGTGAAAGTCCCTCACCCTGCACATGCATAGTGTGCCAGTTGAGGGTCTCGTGAAAGTCCAACACCATGTGCATGCACAGTGTGCCTGGTGAGGGTCTTGTGAAAGTCCCCCACCCTGCGCATGCATAGTGTGCCAGATGTGGGTCTCGTGAAAGTCCCTCACCCTGTACATGCATAGTTTGCCAGGTGTGGGTCTCGTGAAAGTCCCCCACCCTGCACATGCATAGTGTGCCAGTTGAGGGTCTCGTGAAAGTCCAACACCATGTGCATGCACAGTGTGCCTGGTGAGGGTCTTGTGAAAGTCCCCCACCCTGCGCATGCATAGTGTGCCAGATGTGGGTCTCGTGAAAGTCCCTCGCCCTGTACATGCATAGTGTCCCAGATGTGGGTCTCGTGAAAGTCCCTCACCCTGTACATGCATAGTGTGCCAGATGTGGGTCTCGTGAAAGTCCCTCACCCTGTACATGCATAGTTTGCCAGATGTGGGTCTCGTGAAAGTCCCTCACCCTGCGCATGCATAGTGTGACAGGTGAGGGTCTTGTGACTGAAAGGCTAATTTAATACAGATAGTCTAGTGTTTGGGCTCATGAGCTACTCATGTGTTCCCACCCCCCTCTAACTCCTCTTCTTCAATGAATGGTAACACATCTCTTCTCTGATTGACACTTTGGAAACAATTCACTGAGCTATTTGCCTGTGTAAGATAAACCTTGACAGACAAGCAGTGTATGTATGAATGCAAACCTAGATTTTGAATTCACAGTGCTTGATTTGCACTTGCAAATGATTTACTCACACAAAGATTTTTAGGAACAAATCTACTCACTGGGGTGGAAAGTTTGCATGGTGGGGGTGTTGCAGGTCTGAAATGCCCTGTGAGTTTATTACCCCCACACATACACGCCTGCAGTTACTCACAACCCCTCTCTGATCCCTTCCCACTATGGACAAAGTATGCAATTGACTTTTGATATGGGAAGAAGTGAATATCTGTTGAGGTAGGAAAGGGGGTAGGGACACCACCAAAATTAGTGGGAATTGAAGAGCTGGGCTTTCTTAACAGAAGAACTTTTTTCCTTGTGAAAAAAAAGTTAAAAATGCATTTGGTATATATGTATAGCTTTGCTTACATGATCCTGGAATTTATAAAAGATCCCTGTGGATGTGTTTTGAAATCTGCCTCTGTAGTATGCTTCCAGGTGCACGTCTGGACACTTGTGATTTCCTGAACGATGTAATTCAGCATCCATGTGAGTTCGGAAAACTGTGAGTGCAACGGTATCCTTCCCCAAGCAAACCCCCAGCCTGGGACAGAGATTTAGAGCCTCATTTACAAGGCCATAGTGCGTTCATATTTACAAGACCACGTAAAGTTTGACTTTCTATGGCCTTGTAAATATGGGCCCCTTTCAAGCATTACTCTGCGTGAAAGGGGCGTTCCGTGGGTGTTGCTGTGGGTGTTTCCACGCAACATCTATGAAACCTGACACATTCCCAGTTTCACAAACTTTTTTGAAGCTGGGAATGCGTCAGAATCCTATGCCGCCCTCCGGGAGGCGTAGGAGTGGCGCAACAAGGAGAAATACTTTTATGTTTGCTCATTTTTTGCTTTTTCTATACGTGCTGCATTCTACAGCATGTATAGAAAGAGGACAATGCGATCAATGATTGTTTCTGCGCAGGAAGGTGTCCCTTCCTGCACAAAAACAATCATCCCTGCAATGCAGACACCCTTGCAATGGTGACGCAAGAGTGTCAGCGTTGGTGCACAGCTGTGGTTTTTGCGCCAGCACAGGGAAGGACAGGAATACGCCATATCTTGTAGATACAGCGCATTCTTGCACTTTTATTTTGATGCACAGCAGCACAGCAGAAAGGCTTGCTGTGCTGCAATGTGGCAAAATATAGTAAATCAGGCCCTTAGATTTTGTGAGTGTGGGATCCCTTGAGATGCGTTTCAGAAAGGCTCTGTGCTGTCCAGCTCATGTTTTCACATTGGAAAGAAGGGATGATAAATTGCGTCATATCATTTTCACTTTCTCATGTTGACATTCTGTAACGCGGTTTGAGGTATCCATGGTTTAGGGTGTGGTTCACGGTCGTACTGGCCTATAGAGCCGTCAGGCAGTGCCCCATGGGCTGGGTTGGTTTTTACACTTGATTTCCTTGATATTAAAACAAACATTGCCTGCAGCAAGCTTCAATCCATGCAGACATCCACACCTTGCAAAACACTTTGGGGCAGATTTACAAGAAACTGACACATCTCTGCATTGTAGCAGAGATGCGTCAATTTGCTTACGAAACGCAAAAAAAACCTTGTACCACCATGGATGTGTTGCATTTATAATGCGGCGCACCGCGGTGCAAGGATTGACAGATGCGTCACGCATCTGTTGGCGTAAAGGTAATGCATTGCTGGAGTCGTGTCACAAGCACTACGCAACTCCAGCAATGCTCAGGAATGCCTAGTCCTATTGTGCTGCGTTACTCCTTACTCCTGTTTCAAGCAGGTGTAAGGTTTTGACGCAGCGTCGTAGATTTCACTGCGTCACTTTTACAAGTCTTTCTTGCATCAGAATGCCCACCCTGCATACATTATACCTGATGCAGGTATAACGTAGCGCCGGGATTTACAAGGAGACGCATCGGCCTAGATGCATCATGTTGTAAATGTGTCGCAACGTGGCTCATTGTTTATGCTGCTGCTGTGTCACAAAAGTGACGCAATGTGGCGTAAAAGTGTTGCAAGGGGCTTGTAAATCTCCCACCGTGTGTCTTTGCAAGAACAAAACTACCCGAATTTGCCCTCATTGGCATCTTCTTAGCTGGCTGATTCACAGATGGGGGCCACTTTTATTTTGCCACCAGGGCCTATTTTCTGTCCCAGTCCAACCCTGATGTGGCTTAGCTTGAGAGGGAATGGGCAGGGTGTGTCCTGCTTCTGAGGGATGGCTGGGAGGGGGGTTATCCTGCAGGAGGAGGGTCATTGATGGGGCTTTGATCACAAGGGCTATGACTTGGACCAGAGCTGCCTCTCCCTTTATCCATGGAGACATATGATAAAGTCTTCCCCTACACACCACTATGAATTCCAGAGCCCTCCATAGCAGGTTCTCCTACCACAAGTAGGTGCAAATTTAGATGATGTCGCATTTATTCCTCAATTATGTTGTTAGCATTTATATTGTGTATTTTGGCATCACATATCTCACGGCGGTCTCATGAGATCCACTCGATTCTGGAAAACGCCATTGACTTGAACCATAGTACAAAGTAAGAGAAAATCAAAAAACTTCATTTTTGCATAGGTCGAAAAATAAGGGGGCATATTAGCAACAAATAGCGATATTTATCGCTAAATGTGCTTAGCGAATGTTTTTTTATCGCTGCCTATCGCGGGATAATTTAGCGGAGAAAACATGCTATTAGCAACGTTTTTCTCCATAGTGCTAAAATATCCAGCGATAGCGGCGAAATGCGAGAATATCACTGGAAATCCAGCGATAATCTCGCATTAACGCCAATAGGGGCTTAATCTGATAATCTACCCCCCATTGACTATACGGGTAAGTCAACTTTTTAGCAGGCGTTAGATTCTAGCGATAATCGCGCTTAGGGCGATTTTTTTGATCGCTTCGCCTGCCTTGCTAATAGGCGATAGCTGTGTTAGCGACTGTTTTCAGTCGCTAACAGTTTGGGTACGCCCATTTTGCATGTCTTTAGCGATAAATATCGCTGACATGCAAAGCGGGCCCCAAACATGTAGCTATCGCCTAAAAGCTGTCGCTAACTGCTGTTAGCTGCAGCTTGCTAATAGGGCGATAAAATGATCGCTGCTTTAGCGGGAAAAAGTCCCGCTAAAGCGGCGATATTGCCCTTTGCTAATATGCCCCATGGTTCCTTGTGACAGTGCATTGCCTATCCTGTCCTCTACCAAAGTTATCACTTAAAACCAAGGTGCAAATAATAGCTGTGCATATCACTTTTCTATTGGCAAACAGTAAAGAAGTGGGCATCTCCCCGTGAGTGTGCATACACACCTCCTGCTTCTTTTACTGCTGGACAAACGTCCTTGCCAGAAGGGGCATTTGTTGGGAGGAGGGAGGGGGCTAAAGGATCATTCAGGATATTTTCACACAATGGCGCTGAAGAGCCGAGGGGCATATTATCAAGCAGGGCGATAGGCAATTATCGCCGCTTTAGCGGCCGTTTTCGGCCGCTAAGCGTCGATAATTCTATCGCCCTATTAGCAAGCTGTCGCTAACTGATGTTAGCGTCAGCTTTTAGGCGATAGCGAGCGGTTTGGGGCCCACTTTGCATGTCAGCGATGTTTATCGCTAATGACATGCAAAATGGGCGTACCCAGCCAGTTAGCGACTGAAAGCAGTCGCTAACATTGCTATCGCCTATTAGCAAGGCAGGCGTAGCGATGGAAATATTCGCACTAAGCACGAATATCTCCAAATACTAACACCTGCCCAGACCAGTTCTTAGCCATGTTATCCAATGGGAGGTGGATAACATGGCTAAGAGCATTTCGTCGCTAATGCGTGAATATCGCTGTATTCTCCGCGATATTCACACATTTCACCGCTATCGCTGGATATTTTAGCACAATGGAGAAAAACGTTGCTAATAGCATGTTTTCTCCGCTAACATATCCATCGAAAGGCAGCGATAAAAAAATCGTCACTAAGCCTATTTAGCGATAATTATCGCTACTTGTTGGTAATATGCCCCCAAATCCCTGGTTGACCTATCTGAATTCTTTAGCTGTAAACAAGAGTTTGCACATCCCTGGCGCGCTCTGCATCAGACGCACGAGCCATCAGCCATCTCTCATTCATGCTTCATAATTAGGATTAGCTCAATCTGAGCTTTCAGGCGCCTGAGCCCTCATCTATTGCTGTAATAAGGGATATTATAATAACTTATTGACCCGGGCGCAGTCAATGGTTCATCCATTATTTGGCCTTGAAAGTACTCCAAGTCCCTGAAACAATGCATTTCATTATCCCAAAAAGTCAATAGGAGCACAAAAGCACTGGAGTGCGGCTCATTTGAAGTCTATGGGGTAATCAATAGGGACATTAGGGCTTCTGTTATCAGGCAGAGGACGCTGTGCACTTCCTGAAGGATGCAGAGATAACAGCTCCCCCTTCACTGGTGATGTGATGCTCCAGAGGGTTGCTCTCATTGGAGATGGAGGGTGAAGAGGCAGCTTCATCTCTTTCACAGGCAGTGAAATCTTGGACCATGGCGGCCATCTTTGAAAGCAGCCGGGTGGGAGGATGGGGAGCGAAGGGCAGGCGAGGAGCGCAGGAGTAGGGCGCAAACTGCAGGGACAGGTTGTGAAGGTAGGTCCGTGCCCTCCATCTTGGTGGAAGGACTCAGGACTATCTGCTAGATGCATCAACGTTCGATTTTGTGAGTCCTTAATTGCGAAGTTTAAGGATTCGCATTTAGGGACTCGCAAAATCAGATGCACGTAGGATTTGCTAAAATATTAGCAAATGCTAAATATTCCTTATCTGCGACTCGTAGAGTGCGATTCGCAAATAAGGAATGACATCTCATTGATTCCTATGGGCCAAGAGGCCCATAGGAATGAATGGGGAGGAATTCTCAATTTGAGAATGCAATCTCAAGGGTGACGGGTGTCCAAAGGACTCCTTAAATTGACCTGGACACTGGTATTGCACACACACATGTCCCAAGGACATGTGTGTGTGTAACATACAACTCTGAAAGATGCACTTTAGTGCATTTTTCACAGTTTTCGCTATTTACCATGAAGTTTGATTTCACGGTAAATAGCGACCCCTATCAGCGAAATCGCTAGCTATTTTACATTCATGCATTGCATTTAAGGAATCTCAATTTGAGATTCCTTAAATGCAATCGCAAATAGCGATTTATGCATTTGTGGTGATGCATCCCAAATGCATAAATACCGGTCGCAGAGGGGCAGATTCTGAGAATCTGCCCCTTTGCGAACGGTATTTCGCTTGATGCATCCAGCTGTAAGTAGAGAACTGATATATGGAGAGGCGGTGGAGGACAGAGGGAACGAAGGTCCCCGTTGCATTGGTTAGTGTCACCCGCTATTCAGCGCGAGCAGGAGCTTCCAGGCCCTGACCATCCTCTGCTATTCAAGAGGTGCAACTTGGCACCCAGTGGACATATTCATTTAACCAAAAGCCCCCAGTGCGATCCGGCACTCACTCATATCGATATCAGAAATTAAACTTTTCGAGGAAGGCCGACGGCCTAATAATGATCTAATGACTGCCGCCGCTATTTATGGATCACCACTGGTGCCTCCCACAGCCCATAGCGGAAGGCCAGGGGGCAAGGGGGCCCTGCTAGGGGTCCCCAAAGTCACTTTGGCAGACCACCATTAAAGGGCAGGCAGAAGGCATAATTCTGACGGCAGAGCCGAGCCTGGCTCTGCCGTCATTATGGGATTACCATTGCGCCTGCCACCCCAACAGACTCTGTGAGCCCATCGGAAGAGGAGCGGAATCCACCAGCGGGTTTCCCTCCAACCACATATATGGTAATACGGCTGTCAGGCAGAAACCATTGATGTAGCCGGGCGGAAAGCATCCGACTAGTTGTCTGATGGCTTTCCTCCCGACTTCGTAATTGGGCCCTTAGTTAGGTGTGGTCTTGGGTCTTTAGAGCTTGTAGCTTAAACCTTGCACAATCTATAAATCCATGTATAAGTTAGTAGAACGACCTTAACATTCCTAACCCGCCTCACACCTCAGTTGAGTAAAGAGAGTAGATGCCCCTGAAAAAATTGGACATGTGTCCCCCAGTCATCATTTGTACAATTTACTCTGCGGAACTTTGGGCAAAGCGTAATTTGAAACAAAATGAAATCATGGATCCATGTTGCTCTGTGCCACAAGGAGTATGACAAGACAAACTCGTCACGGGTATTATGACGTGGGCACCTTTAGCCTCTGGTTATCATTCTGGCAGATGGATTTGATTACATTTGATCAAATCTGGTAGAAGTCAAATTTGACTCAAAATGAAATACTAATCCTTCAAATATAAACCATAACGCCTTGCTGTTTAAAATGATTACTTTCCGGCTATGAACTCTGCACATTGCATGTCATATGTGCTTCACGTTTGATATTTCTTGCTACGTTTCAACCCCTCATCCTTGACATTTATTGTGTTGCACACATAAAACTGCCTTTTTTGTTTAAGGTGGTGGAGTGGGACGTGCATGTATGTATGTTTATCTATTGAATTGTGTCTCTGTGCATGTGAACGTATATGTGTGCATTTATGTATGTGTTGTGTATGTGTCAGGCGTTGTGTCCCTGCTTGAAAGACATTGGGCCAGATGTAGGTCGCCCAATACTGGTCGGTAACGGCCGAAATTACCGAATTTCGGCCGTTACTGACCGGTATTTGGCGTTTGGAATGTAGGTGGCATGATTGTAGGATTCGTTACCGAATCGGTAACTTAAGGAATCGGTAAATTACCGAATTCTTAACATACCGATTTGGTAAATTACCGAATCGGTAATGTAGAGAGCACTCAAGTGAGTGCATTCCTCAGTTAAGGATTCGTTATTTACCACCAACTACAAGTTGTTGGTAAATAACGAAAACCTTTGAAAAAGCAATGTTTTGCTTTTCCAACAGTGCGATGTGGCAGACATACATGCCCTTAGGGCATGTATGTGTGCCACATGTGCACCCATGCACTATTCAGGGGTGCAACAGGATGTCATCCTGCCACCCTTGAATGTGTTCCCCATTTTACCGAATCGATATTTACCGATTCGGTAATTCCCATTCATTCCTATGGGCCTGGAGGGAATTACCGAAACGGTAAATACCGATTCTTAATTACCGAATCCTACCGATTCGGTAAAATTTACCGAATAATTAGCTACATCCCATTTACCGATTCTTAAATACCGAATCAGTAAAATTCGGTATTTAGGAATCGGTAAATGGGAATTACCTACATCTGGTGGGCAGATGTGGGCAGGTGGGGCAGAATCTATCTGTCTATGTGATGCATTTCTAATAGAGAAATAACAAGCTGACATTTAGAGACCATGCATGAAATCTCATTCTTTCTTCAAAAATAGGTTTGTTTCCAGAAACAATATAGGAGCTTATTTGAGTGTGTTATCCCACAATGGAAAGTTTGTATTTGATTGAAAGCAGTGTATTTTGGGAAACTGATTTACTGATGTTTGAAAACAATATGATTGTAATTTCTAAACATATTCAAGCTGCTTTGAATGATAGTTCATGCCAAGTTGTAGAGGTTTATAGCTTTTGGTTTTCCTAAATGCCAGTGCGCAATTGCTGCAATGGCTGTTATTCCATTGGTCATGTGGAAGTATTTTATTATGCTAAAACGTTTTCTGACATTACTGTTAGTAACCTTGTCTTATGCATTGTTGTGACTGGTGTTCTACTACAATATCAAATTTTAAATATCGTTCAGCCAAATATTGTATCCAGAATAGAGACTACAACATTATTCTGAATGTGAGTATATATTGGTGAGTATAGTTGTATTTATATTCCTTACGTCATATGTATGTAGCATAAAGATATACATAAACATATATTCAAG
The DNA here is from genome assembly GCF_964261635.1 of Lissotriton helveticus. Classification (NCBI taxonomy): domain Eukaryota; kingdom Metazoa; phylum Chordata; class Amphibia; order Caudata; family Salamandridae; genus Lissotriton; species Lissotriton helveticus. Next base: position 1,166,064,805 of record NC_136071.1, read on the forward strand.
CCAGATAGATATTGAGTGTGGAATAGTAAATCTATACATATATATGTACCTTAGTGATACAAAATTGGTCAATATTCTGGATATGGTATTTTGACATCACTCACTGTTGTGGCATGCAGCTGGGTGGTCACCACTAGTAACCCTGTAAGGTGGGGTCCCCTCTGATGTGGTTACTACTGCAACAATTGGCAAAGTCATAGGAATCTTGGGGCTATTTTCATTGACCAGAAGTAACTCTTGTTATTGAAAATGTTTGCAATCCCTGTTCTAGTTGTAGGAAAAATAATCACCGCTGTTGAGCAGCAATGGACACACTGCACACCCAGCAACGTACCGCGGGCAATAAAACAAGCTCCAGGTAACGGACCCCTGGCTGAGAGGATTTAGCACTAAGACTCAACTCAACACTTTATTGATCAAGGCCAACACAATGCATTCAAGACACAGCAGGTCAGATTCAATCAATATTCAAGAGGTGCGTTTGAAGAAAGCCCACATCATCGATTGGATCAATAATCCTATCACTAAAGCAATGGATTCCAGAAATCAGTACACGAATGCATATGTTTTGGATTGTCATATTTAATAACAAATCTGTAGTAATAACCTGAGAAAATACAAGTGAAAGAAAAACAAAATTTTCTAACGTAACAGCGTGGCCATTTAAATCTAGGATAGACCGCTGCTTTTCATCTGTGATTGCAAAACAAACTTGAAGGGGGGCTGAAACCATTGCAAGAAGGTCACGCCCTTGAAAGCCTTGTGCTCCTCCAGAACCATTTTCAATCGTAGCATTTGATATCATTTCAGGATGCCCAAGTCACTCAAGCTCAAAAGAGAGCATCATACACAATGGAAATGATACATTTCGTGATGTTTAATAAAATTACCAACTTTTAACTTAACTTAGGACTTTCGATGAGCGAATGACATTCAGCCACATATGTGTAGTGGTGCAAGCCCAGCGTGACTTAAGCCAAGATGGCTGCCCCCTTGACGGGTAAAATGTTTTGTAGAAAATGATGAGGTGCTTGCCTTGATCCTGCTTCACTCTGTGGGAGTTTCCCCTTCTCTCAGGTTGGTCAAAAATCTCAGGGTCTTCTTTGAGTCAGAGGTATCATTCACCGCCCAAATTAAATAGGCCACTAATCTTAAATCCCAGGACCGGATCACCCGCATCCATGCAGTGGCCTTTGATGCACTCACTATTGAGATAATCTATCCAGTGACCCTAATAAAACTCTCAGGTAACTTCAAAGAGTGCACATTGTTGCCAGCTTGAAAAGATCTGATCATGTTTCTTCAGCACGGAAATCATTCCACCTGCTGTCAATCAAACAAAGGATTGAATTTAAAACACTTTGTCTCGCCCATCAGGCCATGCAACATCCACAAAAGACATTTAGAAATTATCCTTACATTAGCACCATTGCAGACTCCTAAAATATTTACAATAAGCGGCAAACTACTTGGGGCAGGACACTTGAATGCCTTCTTCAATGTCTGTCATTTTTCTCCTCCCATGTGGCCTCCTTACCCAACCGACATGACCCTGAGGGGTTTTGGCAACCTAATAACATGTGCCATGAAATAAATAAATGCATAGCTTATGATTGATATTAGTATTGCAAATGTTAATGGTATCATTGCAATACCATAATTTCAAATGGCCTTAGTAGGTGTCTACTAGTACGGCTATCACAATTCAAGGCTTTTGCAGTATGTTACTCCTTACAAACAGTCAAAAATAAACAATCATTAATGCTGTTAATAATACAATATTTCCTATTGTTTGGATTGCAACTGATAATATAAAGACAAGTGTGCCCCAGCCAACGCCCCGTGATACGACTCACCCTTGGATCTGAAGGCCTCAGGTGTCCGCACCGCTCCCTTTTATTAAGGGATTTAAGATGTTTGACGAGCCTCAACTTCTTGAACTTCTTGTTCACTAGAACATTGGACCATCTGACAGTGCTGAATAGGGGTCAGAATAATGCTCCATTCTTTTCCAACTTCAGACCTCTTGGTCAACCAGGACATTGTTTTGTGAAGAGAATCAGTGGCAGGTGATCTGTGGGGCTGACTGGAGAACCTACAACCTCTAGATGATATTTGCCTACTATTCAAAGTACAAAGTGGTCGGAAGTTATATATCCTCTTCTTAACCCGTTCCCTGCTTCTGTCGGCCAACAGCCGTCGCAAGCACTACCTGGCTAGTGCTGCGCACGTCTGTTGGCTGACGTGACCCCGCCCACTCTTTAAAACCGCCGCACTGCGGCGAAATTTCCGCCGCAGTAAAGGGATTAAAACACCACAATGCCAACCCAACTGCAGCTGGAGGTACAGACGAAGATGGAGTGGGTGGGTAGAGGCCTCACCAAAGTAATGTCTGGCACTTAAAGGCATAAGCATATTTAGAATCCTCCTTAACTATTGGAACCCTCAAACATTGCATTCATTTATTTTTTGTTTGTTTACTTTATTTAATTTTTTTTGTGTATGTATTTATTTTGATAGTGATTTTCATGAATATGAAGATGAGGATTTATGTTTTTTTAATTCCCTTTCATCGCATCTCCTGTCATTGGAATATCTTGACTTTGCATTTATTTGCTTTGATCCTGTATTCACCCTCTAGGCTCCTATCAGGGGTGTCATGATCTTCTCTCAGTATACTCTAATCCTTTATGTATGAAAAGAGAAAGACTCTTGATGAAGTGATTTCAACAATAAGGCGATTTTGTTGATGTATTTGGTACTTAATTATGTTTTAGAGACTATTTTGTCTCAATAAATGTATATTTCTTTTCTTTTTCTTTTTGATGTATGCTTTCTAGCTTACTAGTACTCTGTCAATGCATAACACATTTGCATTGGTTTGTCTAAAGTGGGCAACAGTGGCCAGGCACTGATCGGTGCCACCTGCAATTTTCATATTGAAATCCTGTAGGATCGCTTGCACATTACAGGTGTTGTCTTTTCAACCTATAGCGGCACCTACAAATATTGCATCAATAGTGTCTCCAAGCCTCCGGGGATTGCCTATACATTGCCCTCTCCTTTACTTCAAAGCATGTTGAGAATCATTGATATGACTAATACTCTGTGAAATCATTGATGTTGTTTTTAACAGAATTTGAAAAAAGTCCATAACCGAACCTCCAGATCTTATATTCCTCAGCACTGCACCGGTGTAGAATAACAGCGGAAAGCCTGTAACTTGTGCACATGGTCCAAGTCAAGTGAGCTAACCTGGCTGTTCCTCCAAATAAAATAAAAACAGGAAAGTGTGAACATGTTTTAAGAGGTTGACCTCAGCATGGCTTCCGGCCCAAGTAAAGAAAGCTCTGAGAAGCGTGAACGTGTTCTGCACCATTGACCCTGGCGTGGTTGATGGCCAAGTAAGGAACAGTCCAGGGAAGTGTGAACTTTCTCTGAGATCTCAAACTCAGTGTGGCTCTCAAACCAAGCAAAGAACTCTTTGGAAAGTATAAACATGTTCTGATCTGTTGACCTTGGCATGGCTCTTTACTGAGAATGATAGACCCAGGAAAGTTTGAATGTGCTCTGAGATGTTGGCCTCAACACGGCTCTTGGCGGGTGCAAAGAACACGCTGAAAAGCTGCTCATGTTCTCAGATTGGGACTTCAGCGTGGCGCTGGCCTGGATCAAGAACATCCCACCAGGGGATATAAGGTGTTTGCCAGTTTGTGCACAAAGCCTCAACTTGGCCTTACCAAGTCAGCTCAACAGATGAATGGTGGTGCTCTGCAGAGGGAATGTACTAACCACACCAAGGCCTGCTTCTCGTTGTTCAGGAAAATGCAAGAGAGTTTGCAGCAGGAAATCATTCAGAAGTTGGCAAACCAAGGATTTCCGCTGACATTTATTAAGGAAATACTGATGCTTTACCCACTGTGGGTGAATTAGTTTGATGAATGTGGAATTTTGTTATTCATTTTGGATTTTATTGCTCTCTTTGGCCTTAAGGGAAGAAGACGAGAAAGGGAGGAGGAAAGCTAGGAAAGGCTCCCCATTCAAGCTGGGAATGCCTCTAAAAAGTTTAAATTTCTCACAAAAAGGGAATAAGCAAGAGATAAGGGAAGGCAAGGAGAATGAGAAGATGATGATGACGATGGATGGGTATTATGATTCGGAGGTGTGGAGATAGTGAGGTTTATGTAGCCAGTTATAGGGCAAGTTTGTCATAGAAGAGACAGAGACCCCTCCCCTGTATTATTTATTTTTTTATTTTTATTTATTTATGTGTTTTATATAGCACGAACTTGACCCGTTAGGGTATCAGAGTGCTTTACAGGAGAGCAAAGCAATATACAGAAGACTTTAAAGATACATAAGGGAAAGAAGAGCACGTATTTACAGTTTACATAATCAGTTACCCAAGCCGAGATACAATATTTACAGATTACGTTTACAATTATTCAAGCCAGGCTCCAAGGTTCTGAAGGGATGACAAGGTAGTCCGAAGGGGGGTAGTGGATGGCCATAGGTCGGGCCACAGCGGTGATTAACGCAATAAATGGCTAAGAAATTTGCCCATAAGGAAGGTTTCGGCATCCTTTTTGAAACGAGACAGAGAGGTGATTCTTCTGATGTCGGGTGGGAGAGAGTTCCATATTCTTGGAGCGGCCCCTGAGGAGGCCCGATTGTACGTTTTTTTGTTTTTGAAAGCGTGCAGGTTGGAGCAAGAGGTCTCTAGAAGATTGGGAATTTCTGATTCCTCCTTAGATTACAAGTTTCTGAGTCAGATAAGCAGGGGAGTTAGAGTATAACGCTTTGTGCGTGATGCATGCTAGTTTGATTTGTATTCTTGCCTCAGAAATCCATACCCTTTACTTTTACTGTGGCCATTCACATTTTCTCTCCCCCATAGATAAACAAAGTTTTCTCTTCCTGCTTCTATGATCATCTGAGGCTACTTTATAAAAAGACTCCCTTTTCGTCCTCTCTGTCAGACAAACAGCAGTGCAGGCCGCTGTACTCCTGGCCTGGAAAACCTGCACTTCGCTCCACCTGGGCCTCCCTCCCTCCCTCCTAGCAGGCCCTTCTCTACAGACTTCAGACCAGAGCAGCAGCTGCTATTTTCCAACTCCCTGCTACACTCACATTTGTCCTCACCTTGGCCCAGCACGGGCTCCCAATTCCCAGTCGCACTGAATTTAAATCCCTTTGCTCAGGCGTCCTGGTCTTCATCTTTATGGTCCATTGTATGTGGGACAGAAATGTGTTTATTTTGTTCTCATCCATTCCTCATCCCTTTACTTACCTAATGCTGTAGATGTGAGGGAACCTCACCAAAGTCACCCCCACCAAGGACCTCCTAACACAAATAACTCCCTCTTAAAGGGAGACAAACGTCCCACTCGTCCTGTTGTTTTGGGCACTCTTTGGAGTTACACATTGCGATGTCTTAGGCTATCTGTTTTTGCATAGTCGGTGCTTAGGTCCGCTATTTCTTTTTTGTTTTGTTGTAGTTTTATATAGGTCGAACTCGACCCTGCATGGGCCCAGGATCACAGCATGTTGAGCCGACGCAAAGACTCAAGCCTGTTTCCCCGCGTCCAATGTCGGCAGCTCTGGCCATTTGTAGCCACTAAGAGGCATATTATCAAGAAACGGCGTTAAAATTATCGCTGCTTAAGCGGCGGTAAACTGCCGCTAAAGCGGCGATATTGCGCTTGATAATATGCCCTTGAGAATTCTAATAGAAGCCCATGTTCTGGTGTCACGGCGATAATTTTAACGCCGTGATTGATAATATGCCCCTAAGTTCCACTTTCATTTTATTTGTGCGGGTTTTGGACTGCCTCTCCGTTTAATTCTATTTCATTTGAATGCGCTGAATCGCAGCGCGTTTCCCTTTCAGCTCCTGCTCGGCCTTGCCGTGATCTCGGCCCGCGGTTATTGACAGCGGCGGGAGATAAACAAGCTTGTGTAATTAAATGTCCCCTAAGCCTGAGAGGTTTTCAGAGACACTTGTCTTATTTTGGCTGCAATGCAAGTGCCTGCGTTGTGTTTTAGATTTCCGATGCAGCAGTGTGCAGGGCCAGCCTTGGGCAAGGACATCTACCAATGCTTGTTACAGTGCAAGGCCCCTTTTCTCCGTGCTGACAGGAGACTTTTAGAGTTTTCCTTGAGCACATGGGGGCATATTATCAAGGGGGTTTATCTCCGCTTTTTTGGCTTTAAAAGCCAAGAAAGCGGAGATAAAATGATCTCCCTATTACCTAGCTGTCGCTAACACCAGTTAGCGACAGCTAGTAGGAGATAGCGACCATCTTGGGCCCCGCTTTGCATGTCAGTGATATTTATCACTAATGACATGCAAAGTGGACGTGCCAAGATGTTAGCGACTGGAAACAGTCGCTAACATCGCTATCTCCAAAAGCTAACACCTGTCCCTGAGCAGTTCTTAGCCATGTTATCCAATGGTAGGTGGATAACATGGCTAAGAGCATTAGCTCGGTAATGCATGAACATCGCTGACTTTTCTGCGATATTCATGCATTTCGGCCGATTTTTATCGCTTAGGAGATATACCGTGATAATAGCAAGGTTCCTAAGCGATAAAAATCGCCGCAGCTCGGCGATAAAAATATCGCCACTAAACCAACAAAGCGATAATTATCGCTAGTTGTTGGTAATATGCCCATGATTTTATGTCCAGTCTGGGTAAGTTTTGTTTAAAGCATTTTTCTTAAAAGTGAAACATGCTAATAATTCTGCCTACCTTTCATGAATGGTTGAATGATGTTTCTAGGTTCAAACCAATCAAGGTGGTCACTTCTTTATTTTAATGTCAGAAGGGGGGCATGACTCATATAAAAAAAATTATAAAAAGAGGATGTTTTGTTTGGGGCTGCCCTCTTTATGCCTGTAAATTTTCCCAGTTTTCTTGTGCTACCGAAAGATTCTCCTAACAGAATAATAATGTATTATTTACTTGGAATATGTTCTTCTCATATGTAGGTAGTAAATACTTTATCTTTGAATTATATTGAATTCATTGTGTTAAGCCAACCATTAGGTTCTTCTGGAGGTAGATATTGTACTGTTTCTTTCTTCTGAGGGTTTATTGGTGCTCACAATGGGGAAGCAAAGTGAAAAGCAGAGACACCCTTCTCCATGTCCTGCTGAGGGCCCTGTTAAGAAGTGTCCCTCTGGTAGTGTACCTAATGTTTCTCAGCAACAGCTCCAGATTATGATAAAGTCCATCACAGAGGCTTTTGAACAGGAAACAGGAGGACCAGGGAGGCTGCCAGCCTCTTTTCAGAAGTGAGTCATCCGTGGTTTCTGGTTCATCTTAGTCTTCAGTCTCCTCCTCTTCGTCATCTCCCAGCATCCACAGGGAAGATTTAGGGGCTTATTATCAACGGCCAGCGATAATTATCGCTGGCCGTGCTTAGCGATAAATTCCTTATCGCAGGCTATCTCTGGAATTTATCGCTCTGGTAGAGCGTTATTAACAATGCTTTTCTCCAGGGCGATAAAAATTCCAGAGATAGCGAGGTTATCGCCGTTTTGCAGGGAACAACGCTGGTTTTCCAGCAATGTTCTCTGCAAAACATCGATACCCTTGCTGATACGACCCACAGCATAATCCACCCTAATGTTAGGGATAGGTAAGTCTGCATTTTAGCAGACGTTAGTTTTTCGAGAAAACAGGTTTTCTCCAAAAACTAACGTCTGCTAAAATGCTGGAGCAGCCTTGTAAATATCACGATGTGCACATCAGCGATATTTGCAAGGTTGTACTGCCCAGTGACGCCCACTTTGCATCTCATTAGAGGATACAAAGCGATGCGTCGGTAACAAGGCTGCTAACATGCGCTAATGCATGTTAGCACTGCCTTGTTAATAGGGCGAACACATTATCTCCGCTTTTTTGGGTTTTAAAGCCAAAAAAGCAGAGATAAGGGCCTTTGATAATATGCCCCTTAGAAACTGGACCTCCAGGAGGAAACCATATTTCGAAGGATGCAGGAACTGATCTCATATATATCCTCTCACTTGCAAGTACCCTCAGATGAAGACCAGCCTTGTTCCAGTGGTGATGGTTTCAGACACTTCATCAAGCCGCTCTTTCCAAGGTTCCCATTGAATTCAGCTGTTCAGTGGCCTTTTTGGGTTTGAATCTGGGAATAAAGGCAGATGTGGATTTGGACAACACTTCCCAGTCTTTAGTTAAACATTGTCACGCCTTATCCTCCCACCCACTGGCAGCCATGGAATCTCAAGCAAAGTTTCTACCTAACATTCAACAATTTAAAGGCATCACATTTGGCAGCTAGTAGAATGGTAGCGGCAAGGAGACAGCTGTATTTTAGGGGTAGGAAAACTGACCTGTCACAGAAAATGTGTCTACTAAAGATGCCTTTTCAGGTGATAAACCTTTTGGAGAAGCGCTGGAAAGTGTAAAACTAGGAAGCCTAAACACCCCCTACAAAACTGAATCAAAGACTCTTACAAGAAATAAAAAGCCTTATGAAGACTCCAGAGGGAAGAAATTGGATCCTTCCTCTAACATTAGTCGTTTTCAGCCCAAGGCATTGGGTGGTAATTCCAAGAATCCAAAATAACAATCAGCACTCCTGGCTATGCCGAGACTGGTTCGCTTTCTCAGCATTTGGCAGAATCGGATTAAGGACAATTGGGTTATTCAAGTTCTCTCCCTAGTTTATGCCTTAAAGTTTCAACCTCTCCCTCCAAAGGATCGCTTAATGTTGACTTCTCTAACCAGAAACTCACAAAAAGACAGAGATTGCAAAAGACATACTCATCCTTGACCAGAAGAAACCTGTGATTCCCATTCCGGCTTCCGACAAGGGTCTGGGTTGGTATTCTCCTGTGATCCTAGTGAAGAAGTCATCAGGAGATTGGAGTTTGACCTAAAGGGTCTAAATACTTTCCTAAGGATAATTCATTTAAAAATGAATTCTGTGCAACAGGTGATCCAGATGATTCAACAGGGCGATTTTCTGACGTCACTGGGCCTTCAAGATGCCTATGTACATATTCCTATTTTCAATCAGTATTAATGGTTTGTCAGGTTTCTAGTGGGTGACACACACTGGCAATTCCAAGTCCAGCCTTTTGGGCGGAAGGCATCTCCTAGAGTATTCCCCACAGTTTTAGCCCCAGTGATTGCCATACTGCACGAGAGAAAAAGACAGGTTCGTCCTTGTCTGGACGATCTTCTTATGGTCTCTGATTCTCCTCAGATGTTGCTCATGAACATTACTCAGGTGGTGGAAACCTTGATGGCCTTTGGGTTTCTACTCAACCTCAAGTCATCAGACCCGGAACCCTCTTAGAGCCTGGTTTACATAGGAGCCTGGTCTCAGACACTGGTGGGTCTCATGTGTCTTCCCATTGATAGAAGGATCAAGTTGGTCCAGAGACTGTCTACTCACCTATGATTGGATGAGGCATCAGCAATGGGCCTTTTTCGAGTACAGAGAGACATGATAGGTGTCCCTTCAACTAGTTCCAACAAGGGAATTTGTGTGTATTTATTCCACTGTCAAAAGAATTAAATTTGTCTTGTTTGGTATTGTTTTCTTACAAGCATCCTGCTGCTTGTGGTCACTTAGGCTCGTCAACATTTGGGACATCGGGTGTTCCATATTCTTCAACAATGGCTTCCGTCCTCGAAACATTTAGATCTGCTTATATGTCACACACCCTGAGAGAACAGCTTCTTTGGTGGCTGGAACCATGCAACCTAGAGAGAGGGATCTCTCCTCCTCCTCCTTCTCCTCCTCTTCTTCCTCTTCCTCTTCCTCCTCCTCTTCCTCTTCCTCTTCCTCCTCCTCTTCCTCTTCCTCTTCCGCTTCCTCCTCCTCCTCCCCGGCTCCAGCATCAGAGGGTGGGGGCAGCTCTGGAGTGCAATCCTGCCCAATGCCTTTGGGAGGCTCAGAAAATAATGTATTATTTGACTCCTCCTCTCCTCTCCATCCTCTTAGTTCTCTTGTTTCTTTTGCTCCCTAGAATTCAGTGCTGCAGCAGTGGTGACTGCTCTTTTTCTTACACAGCCGCCAACCCTCTCCTTTCTTAAAACAGACTTATCATTAATCATCGGGCTTTCTGCAAGGCTTTAACAACCTATTGTTTCTCTTGGGTATTTTAATATCACTTGGTACCGCTTTTGTGGTCTTTACCCGCGCCAGGATAAGGCTATGAGTGACTGCGTGTCCACAAATTCAATAGTATAACATAATATAGGGGAGGGGATGAAGGAATATTTTGTGTGAGGTGAGTATGAAGGACATTAAGACATTGGAATCTTGAAGGCTCCATTGAAGACAATTGAGTGCTCCGGGCTTCTAATGGCTGGTAGATGCCCAGACATTCAACATTCGAATGTTGTTCACAACTGTGGCCTCTAATGGCCGATTTAGCCATAGTAGAACAATGGAATGTTTGAGAGCTTCATTTTACACAATGGAGTAGCTCAGGCTTATAATGGCTGGTATAAGCCTAGAGCTCCAACATACCAATTTTTGTCTTCATATTTCTCCTTTTTTTTATTTGAACATTCTACCCTTAGTCTATGGAATGCTCCAATAGCCTTATTGCCCTTCTGCCTCTGGCTAGACTTGTTATTAAAGGCACTCTCCCTTGTTAAAGCCCCTCGTCTGCATCTCGGGCCTATAGCTTGGGTTCAGGACCTTTAACAACTAGTATAGCCCTCAGATACAGGCTATAAGGTAATAATAAAGCATTTTCTAAAACCATAGTTTCATCTGCTTCTTGTGGTAATGGTTCTACACAGATAATGGTGTGGACAAGAAATTCTGTTGTGTCCCACAGAGATCATGTGAAGGTCCTATTTGGGTGAGGTAGTGGCCGAGGGCAGTTTAATGTTTCTATTGGTATTGTTTGTACTGATATCTACCTAAGAAAACTAATAAACATATTATTGGAAAAAAACATTCTACACAGTTTGATATGATATTAAACTATAAATTCAAGAGTTTTCAGGGTAAGATACACATTGAAATAATGTGCTATCTCTATGCAAACTCATGTTTACAGTGATGGAGCGAGATGGAGAAACAAAATTTGGTACACCCCTCGTAAAGTCATTTCCTCATAACTGTAACCTTTATTAATTGTGTGGTTTGAAAAATTAATCAACATAGTATAAAATGCACACACAAATGCACGTGGGAATATTAATCTGCTTGCATGGAGAACTATAAGTAACTAATTCAGTAATGTCGTCATGTTGTTTATTAATGCAAAGCTTTAAATTAATCAAAAGCGGCATAAATGTGCTTTCTGTTTATGTATTTTGTGGCAATGTTATGGAGTTAGGTGAGTATATCACGCATATGTGTTGCTTATTTGCTAGGTAACTACTAACAGGGAAACCCTTAGTATGGGGGGAGGTAAACAGAAGGGTTATATTTCAATAATTAACATTTATTTGTGTTTGTTTCTATGATAGTTCCCATTCTGGCTCGTGAGGCCTACCTAAAAATGGAGGCTCTCGATTACTGTGACAGTGAGAGATAATGCGCATGCGAGGCTGGAACTGAGAATGAATGTGAGCTGCCTGTGCCTGAATGAATTATTTACAACAAGGGGTGGTGATGGACAGAGTCTCTGAATTAAGCAGAGTACTCTCACCCAGTCAAGAGATCAGGGCTAGATCCAACACCGTTTTTTAGCTCATTGCACCATCCCAGTTTCAGAACCTGGCTGTATGCAAATTAGTCTGTCCCTGGCCCAGTGCATCATGGGAACAGGGCAGACCAGACTACAAAAGCCAATTCTTACACTGGGAAGGAAACAAGCTTCCGGGGACCGGTTTCTGCCATTTCAGGCGTCTTCGGCCCGGCTTGCTTGAATCCTGATGGTGCAATGAGCAAGGGACTCACATCTGAGTATACCCTTCCACGCTTAGGGTGGACAAAATTATTTACAACAAGGGGTGGTGATGGACAGAGTCTCTGAATTAAGCAGAGTACTCTCACCCAGTCAAGAGATCAGGGCTAGATCCAACACCGTTTTTTAGCTCATTGCACCATCCCAGTTTCAGAACCTGGCTGTATGCAAATTAGTCTGTCCCTGGCCCAGTGCATCATGGGAACAGGGCAGACCAGACTACAAAAGCCAATTCTTACACTGGGAAGGAAACAAGCTTCCGGGGACCGGTTTCTGCCATTTCAGGCGTCTTCGGCCCGGCTTGCTTGAATCCTGATGGTGCAATGAGCAAGGGACTCACATCTGAGTATACCCTTCCACGCTTAGGGTGGACAAAATTATTTACAACAAGGGGTGGTGATGGACAGAGTTAAATAACGGTGATGGATCAAGCCCTGATCTTTGGACTGGGTAAGAGTGGTCTGCTTAATTCAGACACTCTGTTCATCACCACCCCCTTTTCTGTATCGTTTTTGGCCACTATAGGTGTGGCAGGGTATACTCAGACATGAGTCCCTTTCTCACTGCTCCATCAGGATTCAAGCAAGCCGGGCCGAAGAGGCTGAAATGCCAGAAACCGGTCCCCGGTAGCTTGTCTCCTTTCTGGTGAAGAATTGGCTTGGTAGTTTGGTCTGCCCTGTTCCCATGATGCACTGGGCCAGGGACAGACTAATTTGCATATAGCCAGGTTCTGAGCTGGGATGGGGCAGTGAGATAAATAACGGTGATGGATCAAGCCCTGATCTTTGGACTGGGTAAGAGTGGTCTGCTTAATTCAGACACTCTGTTCATCACCACCCCCTTTTCTGTATCGTGTGCCTGAATGAAAGCAGCTCAAGTACGACTTGCCCTGGAAGTCCTGATGTCTGCCAAAATAATGAACATTTGAGCTACTTTTCGTGGGAAAGGAACCTGTAGTAACTAGTTGAGGATGTGACTAGGACAAAGACTTTCTCAAACAAAGTACTCTTTAAAATTCAGCTGATGCCATGGAAATTGAATATTAGAATGATGAGGTGATGCTCATCCACCCTCAATTTGTCCAATCAATTCAATTCAATTCAATTCAATAATAACTTTATTCGGTAGTTTTACAAAAACACCATAAAAGTTCAAAATAAGCAGTTTACAAATTTTCAAAGAGATTAAAAACCGTTAAGTATGCATTTGTTAAAAGAAAACATGTTAAAAATAGCAAGTACCTCTCAGTTCAATTGTGTAAGTTTTTCAGCATTTATAGTAACATACACTTTTCCTGTTATCTTAGTTTCTTTCATTTGTGCAAATTTGCAATGTTATTCGTGCTCATAAATTCATGCGGTGGCGTATACAAAATTTAAGATAAAGTACAATCGCTTTAGCATAGTTTTCATTTTCAAGATACTGAAGTGCCAGATACGCTGGGCGACATTGTCGAAGACCCCAGAGTTTCAGTATGGGCAGTATCCAGCGTTTACGAGGTTCAGTAAAGAATTTACAGAATAGCACTGTGTGTATAGTTGATTGAGGGGACACTAGATCGCAAGGGCACATAGATAGTGTGGATATCCAGACATTTTGCTTTGGAAATGCAACCAATAAATGGAACAGGTCAAATCTAAAACGAGTGAGCAACATTTTTTCAAACTGTGTTAATTTAAAATTCAAATAGGGTTCAACGGTGAACACAGTCTGGGCAAGTAAAGAGTGTTGAACAAATGGTTTATGGACCTCGGATAGTAAGCGTAGCTGGCGCAGATGGACAAGGCACTCCCTTTTTAAGTTCTTTTTTGGGATTTCTTTTATCAGCAACGGATGGTCAAAGTACTTCCTATATCCTAGATCTGTTAATAGTGCTTTGACATAGGACAACCATTTAATCTTCTTTGAATGATCTAATGTTAAGATGTCTTGAATGATCGCCCTAGTCAAATGACATTGCTCAGTGACCCATATTCTACGCCACAACATTATCGGCTGCAGTTTTATAATGTCTGTGATATAGTCAATGCCCAACTCAGTATGGCAGGCATAGGTGGAACAAGTTTTTGGTGCCGCCAACAGATATCTCAGGAAGGAGTTCTCTATTCTTTGTATTGAGTCCACTTTTGTATAGCCCCAAATCCCCGCCCCATATGTTGCTGTACTTACACATTTTGAATTATATATTTGCAATAATTCTTTAATAGGTCGCTGCCCCAATCTTTGTGAAAAGGTTTTTAGCGAAGATGTCTCTCGAAGAAATGACAGTTTCCTTGCATTGATAGCTGGGCTCCATTTAAATTTTTCGTCAATGACAATCCCTAAATAGGGATAGGTAGTAGTCCTATCCAGATGTTCACCCTGTACCATTAGTTTCCTGAGTTTTACGTTTCGTTTCTCCGCTGCATGCATTGTAAAAGTTTTTTTTGCATTTAATTTCAGGTTCAGACTTGCCATAAAGGTACAATATCTGTTCAAGGCCAACTGTAGTTCATTTGGTGTTCTGGCTAAAATAACAGCGTCGTCGGCTAATAGGAGCGCTGGTATCTGCCGACGAGCTATTAGGGAAAGGTCCTTGCTGCCTTGTAACATAGCGGCCTCCAGGCCGTTCGTATAGAGGGTGAATAGAAAGGGGGCCAGGACGCACCCCTGCCTGACCCCCTTTTCCACCCTGAAGGTGTCCGTGAGTTCACCCCTCACCCCGAATCTTACCCTGCCTGTAGTGCCTGTGTACATTTCTCGAAGGAAGTCCACGATTGGGGTAGGAACTCCCATTTTCAAGATAGTTCTCCACAACGTTGAATGTGCCACGCAATCAAACGCTGCGGAGAGATCGACATATGCCATATGGAAAGGAGACCCTTTAGCTTCCAGATATTTGCCCGCCAATAGGGACAGGTTTAGGGCCTGGTCAACTGTTCCTAGCCCCTCCCGGAAACCATATTGTAGGTCTGAGATTATCTTATGGTCGGTAGCCCACTCCTGGAGACGCTCGAGGAGTATTCATCCTGCCATCTTACCTAACGAGTCCAGGAGGGAGATCGGCCTATAGCATGATGGACTGTTTCGATCTCCTTTTTTAAAAATAGGTACCAACGTTGATGTTTTCCAAGAGTCCAAGAGGCCCACTTCAATGGTAGCATTCAGGACGTTAGTCAATAGGGGGGTCCAAAGATCCAGGAGATATTTGAAAATGTCAACGGGGACACCGTCCGGGCCTGGGGCTTTAGCTGTTTTTGAGAATTTTAAGGCTTTTTGAACCTCTTCATGGGTAAGATAAAGGTTTAGTGGATAGGAAATGTGTGGCAGAAAATCAGGTTGATCTATATCTTCTGTCGAATCTTTCGCAAAGACTTTTGTAAAATGGCTCACCCATTCATGTTCACTTATAGCAACATCAATTGAGGGAGAATTGTCATTATCTGTTAAGAATGGGGAACGAACTACCTGCCAAAACAAAGCACTATTTTTTAATTCCGAGCTTTGGATCAGAGTTGTCCATAGTTCAGCTTTCACTTCTTTTTTCCTGTTATTTAGGGCAGCCGTGTACTCCTTTCTGAGTCTAGTAATTTCAGCTCTATCCCTGTGATCACTGTTTAGAGCTTCTTTTAAACGTGTGGATGCTTTTGTGCATGCTGGATTGAACCAACCTTTCTTTAACTGGGGCCTTTGTTTGTGCGTCCTAGTTAGTTCTTTTTGTATACTTGTTGTAATTACCAGGAAGCTCTTTATAGTTTCGCATGATTGTGTAGTAGAGTCCAAGCACTTTATAATATCAATTTGATTATTTTTGACTATTTTTTTGGTTGTTGCTTCCTTGTCAATACTGCCCCACTTCAGTGTGAAGCCATTCGATGAGCCTAGTTCTAAATCGCATTGATTTAGGGCAGTCATGATGTCATGTGGTTTATTCGTTGTTGTTTCAGCGAGAACAATGATGATTGGAAAATGGTCACTTAAAGGATTTTTAAGGACCTTAAAATCTTCTATGCTAAATCCTGTAAGTGGTGAAATCAGTATAAAATCAATTAGGCTTATTAAACCTCTTCCATTAAATGTGGGCTGGAAAGGAACAGATGGGATCTTTGTTTCATTAGCGAAGCTTAACTCTAGTTCAGCCATAATTTCGGTCATTGTTTCCCCCACATTAGAATGTGTAAAGTGCGTAAGGTTTGTGTCAACCTCATCGCTAATACCGCACTTATTATTATCGCTGTTACTGCATAAGTGAAGGTTAAAATCTCCACCCCAGATTATTGTACATGACTTTTTGATGTATTTAGTTCGTTGCTCTTGTAATGTTGCAGAGATCTCTGGGAGCAGAGTAATCATGTCAGCGTGAGAGAGGTTGTTATAAAAGTTTATAATTAGGTAGATTCTTTGTTTGGTGACCTTTAGCACTATAATCTGGAAGTTTGTATCTAGTCTTAGGGGGAGTACCTCATCCACAGGAAGAGTATTTGTAATGTAAGTGGCTAAACCTCCGCTATTTCTACCAGAGGTTGATTTCTTCGCAGGTGACCAGAAAGTTTTAAAGCCCACGATATGTATTGGCCTTATGGCCCAAGTCTCCTGAAGGCAGATACAACCGCTCAAATTGATCTGTCTCAGGAAATCGGGGTCTGTCTTCTTTGCAGAAAGACCTGCGATATTCCAAAAAGTGAAATGAATCTGCAAAGTATTTGAAATGAGATCAACGGGATTACCTGTATCAGCTAACAATTGAGCGGCTTCCAAATTATTTGGAGCCGATGTTACGGTCGCCGTAGCATCTGTATTATAGTGACTTGTTGTTGAGCAGTTAAGTTCGCCGGGGATTGAGGACAGCTGTGTTGACATTTTTTCAGAGGCGGTGCATGAATTAGATGGTAAAATTATCTCTGTTTTAGATGGTTGTGGGAATTCCCTGGTAGAATAGGTATTGGGCAGTCAGTCGTTAAAGTCTAAATCGGAAAGAGCATTAAATCTATTGTAAGTTGGAATATTATAAGAAGTAGCCAATGGAAGGGCCGCTTGTCTCCAGCGATTATCTCCATTCTCTTGATGAGGGATTTCAAAGAGATAAGGATGGGTAGCTGGCGGTATGGGCGTTTGGCTCTGATGCCACTGTACCGAACCTATTGGATAGAGGAACTTAGAATTCTGGAAAGAAGTGGAAGGGTAGGAAGTGGAGGGGAAAGATCTTTCTGAAAACGGATTCATAGAGGTAGGCGGGATATTGTTGTTTGTGTTTAGTAGATGCCTATAGAAATAGCCCAATGGGAGAAGGGTTGTATTGAATTCCCATGTGGAAGGTGGAGGTGCCTTAGCTAGTGTCTTTTCGGCCCACTGGGGATTTCTAAAGGTAATCGCTACACAGTCCCCCTCAAATTTTTTGCGTAGGGGGCCTATCCAGCCTACTCTTTGAGTGTGGGAAATTTCCCCGGCACATTCTATTGGAAAGTTACAGTTCAAGCTTAACCAGTGAAGTATCTTGTTTTTCAGGGATGATGTTGTTTCACTCTGTTCTTGTTTGAGTGTTGGTACGTTTACCAGTACAAGGACATAGGCTCCACATTCAGGGGGAAGGGTGATACGTGTTGGAATCTGTCTTGACCTATATGGTTGTTCATACGGTATCTTTGGCTGCTGAGCCTTTGCAGTCAAGTGATTAGATTGGGTGGATTTCTGCGGTCCTTGTTGGGATGGTACATGAGAGTTCCCTGACTGAATAGTGGCTGGTTGGATGTTCATATTAGGAATAAGGGATGAACTGTTAGATGTTGGGGGTTTATTTACGACAGTTGTACTGTTACTGTGGGGATTCTGTTTCGGGAGAGTTATTGGGGTAGGGGTAGATTTCTGCGCTGTGACTGCCTTAGCATAGTTAGCAGTCGTAGGAGCTAAAGAAGGTAAGGTGGTAGTGGGTGGTTTAAGATAGCTAGTATGGTTAATTAATCTAGCAATCTGCTTTTCGATGTTGTTTAATGTTCGCTCTATTGGTAATAGTTGGGTTTTTATGAGATCCTTAATTATGTCTAGTGCTTGTGAGTTAAGCTCAAGATAGTTTAAATTGGCAGCATCATGACCCCTGTAAGCGTCGTCCGACGATGGAGCTGAAACAAAGGGGGCATCCACATTAATCGGCAATGGATGGCTTGCATTATTTCGAAGGTTGGTACGAAGCGTTTTTTCGGACCTGGTGCACTTTGGTAGATAGTGTTGCTTAGACTTTACTACTGGTCCTGTGCTGTCTTGATTAGAAAAGGCACCCTCCCTTGGCTCCTTATCAATTTTTGGGGGGGAAGGTGCTACTGAAAATGGCGACTCAATTAAGGGTTGCGACTCAGTCAGAGTTGTCAGGGCAGTTTGGGTGGGGCTAATCACCAGAGTAGGTGTTTTCTCCAGGTCTTCCAGAGTACCTTCCCCAAGTGATAAGTGTGTGACAGATAAGTCGACGCTCGTTGGAATGGTGTGAAGTTCAGCGCGGATTTCCTGCAATAATGGGACATTAGTTCCCTGTTGATTAGGTGTTTTGGCTAAAGCCAGAAGGCCCAATGAGGATCTTCGTGCTGCTGCAAGATCCTGGGAGACCCGTCTTTCTAGGAGTACGATCCCCTGATTGATCGCGTCATTGGCTTTAGTAATAAATTGGTCGATTGGGCCAGTCACCGAACCCAGTCCTTGTGCCGTCTTGTTCCTCATTGCCCTAGTAGTCATGATGGCGCTGTAACACACGTGGATTGTTGAGTGTTAAGAACAATAGCAAAGGGCGACCAAGATGCGGTGTGGATAACAATGGGCAAATGAAGAGAAAAATGGGTTGGCCCAGACCAGACTTGCCCAGGCTTGAACGGGCTTAAACGGGCCCGCCCTTTGCCCGGGCTTCGCCCCGGGCTATGACCCGCGCGCGTCCCGCGATGCGCGTCTATGCTCTTGCCTTAATACTCTGTCAGGTGAGAGGGGGGCGTGCACTGGGAGGGGGCGCGGCTCGCACGGGAAGAGGCAACAGCTGATGGAGTTTAAGGCTGAGCCTCGCAGTCCCGGAGCCGCGCCTCGCACCTCCGCTGCGGCCACGCAGACGATGATACTTCCCTCCTCACAAAGGGGCTGGAGCAATGTTAGTGCAAGGAGCTACTCCTGTAGTGGCAGGAAACGTATGGCAGAAGAAACCTCAAAGCGAGCGGCTCCCGCGGAGCGGGGGCCGCGAGAGGTTATGAAGCTTGGTGGGCGGGCACTGGGAGGGGGCGCGGCTCGCACGGGAAGAGGCAACAGCTGATGGAGTTTAAGGCTGAGCCTCGCAGTCCCGGAGCCGCGCCTCGCACCTCCGCTGCGGCCACGCAGACGATGATACTTCCCTCCTCACAAAGGGGCTGGAGCAATGTTAGTGCAAGGAGCTACTCCTGTAGCGGCAGGAAACGTATGGCAGAAGAAACCTCAAAGCGAGCGGCACCCGCGGAGCGGGGGCCGCGAGAGGTTATGAAGCTTGGTGGGCGGGCACTGGGAGGGGGTGCGGCTCGCACGGGAAGAGGCAACAGCTGATGGAGTTTAAGGCTGAGCCTCGCAGTCCCGGAGCCGCGCCTCGCACCTCCGCTGCGGCCACGCAGACGATGATACTTCCCTCCTCACAAAGGGGCTGGAGCAATGTTAGTGCAAGGAGCTACTCCTGTAGCGGCAGGAAACGTATGGCAGAAGAAACCTCAAAGCGAGCGGCACCCGCGGAGCGCGGGCCGCGAGAGGTTATGAAGCTTGGTGGGCGGGCACTGGGAGGGGGCGCGGCTCGCACGGGAAGAGGCAACAGCTGATGGAGTTTAAGGCTGAGCCTCGCAGTCCCGGAGCCGCGCCTCGCACCTCCGCTGCGGCCACGCAGACGATGATACTTCCCTCCTCACAAAGGGGCTGGAGCAATGTTAGTGCAAGGAGCTACTCCTGTAGCGGCAGGAAACGTATGGCAGAAGAAACCTCAAAGCGAGCAATCAGAACTTGAGTTTGTGCTGACAGTTACTTTTGTAGATAGATAAAGTTAGTGAAATAGGGTATAAAAAGTCGTGATTTTCCTTAAGAAAAAACTCTCTTTCGATTTCCTCCTGAGATGCTGTCGGTATGCTGATTTTCCTGAGATGTAAGATTCTTGAATAAATGTTTTATTTCTTTGAGTGAGAACTGAGGAGCTTTAGTTGAGGTTATTAGTTAGAGAAGTTAGGAGAAAATGAATTTTGGGAACTATCTGTCTTTTGCTAATACTTGTATTCTGAAATGTAAATAATGTCTATTTCTGAATTTCTGAAAATAAAACAATTATAACTGTCTGTGATAAAACTTTTCCTTTATTAAGATTAATTTAAATAAAGAAATAAATAAAGTGAATAACATGCTTGACATGCTAAACTTTGCTTTGAATAAAAAGTAGATTAATGGAGAATTAAGCTTATCGTGTATTTTCCTAAACCTAATTTTTACTAGCAGATTCATCGACTATAATAGTGGTGTGTCTGAATAAAATGTCTTGCTAATAAAAAACCATGGTTAATCTCATTTAAACTGCAGGTGTATATAGTATAAATATTTAATTTTGACTCCGCTATGATCCAGCAGCTCTCCTTTCAATCACACCGATCCATGAAGTAGGATGAAAGTGTTTGTTAGTAACTCGCAGTGTCATGGGCCCCGCTGATGAGTAATGTATGATTTTATACTTCAGGGAAGGGTGATATGGTTTTAGAAAATATTTCCGGAGTAGCACTGCATCAACAGCAATTACAGGATTTAAACCCTTAGCAGTCAGCATGACTGCCAGTGCCCTTAACTATAGGCCACATGTGACTTTCTCACCCAAGGATAAATACACTGGAGGTGGAATTAAAGTTAGAAGTTGCAGAAAACTTGTATGTTTAGTTAACTTCCTTAGTCTTATTTCTCTTACTCTGTGAACCCAGTCTCTACTCTACTTGTATTTCTGGCAGTCTCTTCTGTCTCTTGTGTTTCTCCAGTGATGGAATTCCCTTTGGGGTTACTGTTGCGCTTAATACTCTATACGCAACTACACACAAATATAGAGTAATGACAAGTACAAGCTGTGGTAAATGCCCCTCACCCCCCATATTAACCCAACTTGTAATAAGGGCCCTTGAGATAAATCAGCTGCATCAGATAACCCCATATACAGCTCTGGTTGTGCCAGCAATGGCTAATACTTCAATAGTTGTGAGTAAGCTAAAATGACTGACAGGCAAAGTAAACAACGACACACAGTTCAGTGCTTGTGAACACACTAAAGTGACTAGTATCATGCGCTGCATTCTCCATAAAGTATCTGGGAGAACATCTTTGCTGGTATGTCCGACAGTGTACCCCGCTCCCCCCTTTAATCGGCTCCTTTTGGAGGTACGGGCTGATGAGTGCCTCTGAAAGCACCTGTGCTTTAGGAGTGGTACTTAGCCCGAAAGTCATTGAGTAGCATTTCCAAGCACCCCCACACCGACGTGTTACTCTCTGGTGATGAAGCAGAGTGGTCCAGAAAGTCATGTTTGCAGATATACATCACATTTGCTACACCAACATATTGCAAACAATTGTGAGGTAACTGAAGCGACTTTAACTATGTACTACATCTTCCATAACGCATCTGAGAGAAAACTGCACTAGTATGCCATGCAGTCTGCTCCCCTGGTCCCTAAATAGGATTCTCTGGACCATTAGTGATGGTGAGTTAGAGACAAGAAGAAGATCCCCAGGGTCCAAACGCCTCATCACCCCACAGAGCTGTCTCTCCAGGTAGAGCCAGTGACAGGTTGGAGACAAATCCTGTGGTCCACGTGGTGATAACAGATTCCAAAGGTAGGTTGTCTTATACTTAAACACCTGTTGGAATATAAATTGGCTTCCTATATCCAGGATCCTAATATGTGAAAGAAGAAAACCAGGGATTTGTTTATTTAGTTTCAAGGTTCAAGCAGCACAGAATGGGGACATGGTTAATAAATCTATGGTGATGCTGATCTACAGAGGATGCTATAGGTTGCAGTCCTACGGGATGTAGAGCTGTCTCCCTGGGCACTAGTTAATTGCTGCGTCGAACCAGCTCAATTGTAATCAAAAAAAATTTCTTCACTTATGTTTCTCAAATTCAATTATGTCTTTATTTACTTACTAGCAGCCCGCCCCAGCACTGCCCGGGGCAGAAGGGGACTGGGGGCAGCATTTCAGGCTTTTGTGCACTCCCGCCCCGGCCCCCGCCCACCACGACATTGTCCGTGTCCCGGAGCGTTGAACCTCCTGCCCCCCTCCCCCTCCCGCCCCGGCCCCGGCCCCCTCCCACCCGTGTCCCGGAGAGCCTGAGCCTTACCTCAGCCGCCGGTCCCGCTCCAGGCGCCGTTTGCTACCTCCCGCTCCCCGCGCATGAAGCAGCACCAGTCACTCCAGGTCTCACCCCTGTCCGCGTTCTAAGGGATTGTCCGGTCCCGCTCCAGGCGCCCCGCCCGCACAGGCCGCCACTTCGCCCAGCAGCAAGCAGGGCAGCGGCAGTCCTCCCAGTAGGTCGCGATCTTCCGTCAATGGGCACGATCCACAGAGCTGCACAGCCTCGGACACCCCGGGCAGCACGATTCGCCGCCATTTCAGGAAGTGTTGCCAGGGAGCGCAAATGATGTCATCACACATACGTCGCGGACGGCGCTACTTGCAAGGGACTACTTTATTTTTATTTCTAAATTTTTTAAACAACGTATATTTTGTATTTTTAATAGCCTATGTCCTTCTGCTTGCCCTGAGGTTTTCAAAGATGTCTTGGGTGTTTGGATTGGTGGTGTACTTTTCGAGTTTACCTGGGTCAAAGGACACAGTTCTCTCTTTATAATAGTAGTATAGATTTCATCCTTGATGTTGTAATCACATCTGATTTTGTTCAATCATTCAAATTTCTTGTAGATTTAATCATCAATATCCATGTTGTACATCACAATTGTACCCAATGCATTTTGGTGTAAAACGCCTTCATCAGGGGGTTATCTAAAAAACAAACAAAGTGTACATGCATATTGTTTACTTCATGGAGTGATCCATGTTTGCCTACCTATACCAATGCTGTTGTTTTTCACAATACACTTGGAGTGCCTATCTTTGTATATACATCTATATTATGTGTTGTGTATCTCTAACCTTTGATGTGGTGTTAATCCTCATTTCAAATTGCCTCCTTTAATAGCCGACTTACTGGACATCTCCCTTAGTAGTCCATATCATTAAACGACATCGTTGGCCCATGATGTAAACATAGCTTATGGTTAATGAAACAAGTGGTTCTGTTGGGTACGAAGCAAGAGTAATTCAAACAATACTATTATTGTGGTTGAGGAACAATAATTCAAGCAATACTATTATTGTGGTTGAGGAACCCCCTCCATTGACAACAATACAAAACCTCCCAACTAATGACTCGAGGTCTTATTTATTACTTTAAAGTCTTCTACTTGACTTTTTATTCAATACAAAAGAAATTTTTAAGAAAAGACTGTCCAGATAGAATTTTGTGCAAAATAGTGACAATAGTGAATAGTGATCAAATAGTGACAAATATATACAGGTGAAATCTATACAATCAATATATACATATATACACAGTTGTTTTTCTGTAGGCCGTGATAATTGGATGTCTAGAGATTCTAGATATTTCTTTCAGTTTTGGAATCCTAGAGATCAACGGCCAATTACAGGATGTCGACGTTTCGACCCTTCTGCGCCTAGGTGTAAGGTTGTGGCGGGTCTTTCTCAAGACAAGGTGTACTGCACAACAGTCCACAGGTCGTATTGAATCGCCTGTAGAGGTGTTGGCGCAAGGCCAAGAGATCCGCTTCTCGGTCCTAAACGTGAGGAATTCGCTGGCTCAATGGTCCACCGATCCGCTGTCATTCGTCAGCTTCTACATAAACATAGCTTATGGCACAATCCCATTCCTTTCGACTAGGTTATATGTGCGGTCTACTTCTGATTCAGTAATTAACTCCAGACCTATATGCAGTGGGCCTTATTTATGAAGCCCTTGCGCCGCCGGTGCGTCACTTTTTCCCAGTTTAAAAGTGGCGCACCGGCGGCGCAAGGCCTTCATAAATAAGGCCCAGTGTTTTTACCGTTCGCGCTGTGAACGCTGTTGTATAAAAAAGCTTGTCACTTTTACAATCTCTCGTGTCTTTAAATTCACAACATTAGTAAACCGCCCTCGTAAATAAATGCTATTCTTCAAGTTCCCAACATCAAGGATGAAATAAGTAAATAAAGACATAATTGAATTCAAGAAACATAAGTGAAGAAACTTTTTTTGATTAAAATTGAGCTGGTTCGACGCAGCAATTAACTAGTGCCCAGGGAGACAGCTCTACATCCCGCAGGACTGCAACCTATAGCATCCGTATCGACACTCCTGGTGGGGAGTGATTCCCAGGAGCACAGCTGAAAACCTTTATTAACCGTAAGGGAGTTACGCAGTGCACGACTCACACTGAAAGTCTAGATCTACAGAGGATGTCACACCCATACACAAGACGCCATGGGAGTTAGTCATGAATCTCAAGGAACCAGCCTCTTGTACCATGAATGACCAAGTGAGTGGGTGAGCTGGCCTCACCAAAGTTGGCAGGAGAGCTCAGTAAGTTAAATGCTTGTTGCTGAGATATGCAATAATGTGCAAGTCACAAGTATGAATCCCTGCATGGTAGACTTAGCATGTCATCCTTCTGACATTAATAAACCGGTCAGCACCTATTATTTGTAACACTTCGAAACTGTAGCAGTGTATGATGAAGCTCTACATATGTAAAAACACGTTGTTATAATTTATTAAGCGGACGCTGCAGACGAAACCATCTTTTATGCTACAGGCTCAGTAACATGAACGGCCCTTGTATTTAGTTCAGAAGTTCAGATGTGAAATGAGACAACTGCATTGACTAGCATCTAACAAAACACATGAGAAAAACTGCATGCGGATGTAACACAGGTAGCACAGACGTGCCATGTATGCAGTAATCGTCCTGCTTTCAAAAGCACCATTAATTAAATGTCCCACAAATAAATGCAGCAGATCACTTCAGAGTGAATATTTTATGTACATTCACTTTAAGCGCGTCACTCCCAATGTCATCACCTATTACGGTGTGGCACTCAGAACATATCACAGGTAGCGATACCCTGCAGAGACTAATGCTGGGCAGCTGGATCCCATCGACTAAAGAGGCTTCTGGGAAAAACTCCGGCCACACCTCTCCCACAGTAAAATCATACACTCCTTGGTCAAGGAAGTTAGACATGGTCACCAACCATCTAACATGAACATCTGGGCACCCATCCAATTGAAGCCAATTCACAAGAATTATTACACTCTACGGATGCAACCGGCCTTGGGAATGGACCCGCTGGGATTATCCCAAACATATCATCGCGTGGAATCATACACTCAGCTCTGTGCGGAGCCTGGTGGAGGCTCCCTTCCTAAGTAGCCAATAGCACTACGAAGCCATGGGAATGCCTGTTGTGTGCTAGATAATGTAGATGACACATCAAAGCATTACTACCGTTGAACCTTCAGACCGTTTCCATGTTTGTGGGACTGTGAGGATGCTGTACTTGTTCCCATTGGCTGGAGCTAGCTCTAGCCGCCAGGGCGTCAGCAAACCCGCCGTCGACTCTGGTGTTAATGGATCTGATGCAACTTTGTATCTGTTTGTCCCCAGGCCTGTCTGCGTCCATTGCAAAGCCTGTGTAAAAATGAGCGCGCGGCCTGCGGATGTTTTTTTTTCGGTTTTATCAGGTGTCATGAGCACCTGCTTCTACGTTTGAAAAAAGTAGTTCATGGAAAGCTAAAAGATCTCATCTGGCATGGAGAAATGGTTTGGCCAAGTAAGGGGCCTCATTATCAATGAAGACGGCAGGCTTGCTTGCAATTAAAAATCTATCAATAAATGTTGATGAAGGAGAGCGGGCCCAGGAAAGCGCAGTTCTGCTTTGTGGTGGGCTTGTTTGTCCCAGATGGGGAGTCCCTGCTCAGAAGTTGGCTTGAGGTTACTATGACGTCAGAGACAGCAGGAAGGTGATGACACAAGAAAGAGCTATGGGCTCCTTGAATGTTGCCTTGCCTGAGAGTCGATGGTGTGACACATCCCCCACAAACAGGACTGTGATCTTTGTTCCCTGTTGGTGGGACTGTGAAGCCCCCTCCGCATGTACATTGTACCCTTTGTAATTTATGGAAACAGCTGCATGGGACTTCCCAAGAATTTCTCAGTACACCAGAACTTCTGCAACTGTCTCAGGTTCCATGCTTGCCCTTGACAACTGTTGTCCATTCTAAAAATACAGAACTCTCCTCCCCTGCAAACCCGCGAAACAGCAAGGGCAGATTTCCTACTATTTATTCAATTTAAAAAAAACTTTTTTATAGCACAAACTCGACACGAAGATATCAGAGCGCATTACATGAGCACCAGTTGCTTTACAGATGGACACATTCATTTTGGTTGGCACGGGAGATTTAGCAATTTGCCCAGAATCACAGAATGTTGAGGCAACACCTATGGGGCCCATTAGGATGGCAATCCACCCGCCATCCTGGCGGGGGGGACCGAGGTGGACAGAAAGACTGTCTGCCGCTTTTCCGCCCCGGTCGCCTTGCGGCCGGGGCAGAAGAGGAATAATATGGTGGCGGTGTCTATTAGACACCGCCAGCCATATTACGATGGGCCTGGGCAGGTGCCTTTCCGTGGCAGCGATGCCGCCACGAAAAGGCATGCGGTCTTCACTTTGGGGGCCGCCTGCGGGCCACCAAAGTGAAGGAGGGGTGGGGGGTGCACACGGGGGTACCTGTAGTACCCCCCTGCATTTGCATATACAATGCGGTAGGCACCGCGCGGTGCCTGCCGCATTGTGTATGCAAATGCATACATGCATTTATGGCATTGTGGCGGGCGGTGCAGAGAGGACCACCCACCACAATGTTATAAATGCAGGATGCGGCCGCCACTGTGGTGGCCGCATCCTAATACCACCCACGGGGCCCCCGCCCTTATGGCGGCGGTCCCTAGTGGTGGTCCCTAGGATGGCGGGCGGACTAAGTCCGCCCGTCATCCTAATGACCCCCCCTAGGCTCAAACTCGGTTTCCCCGCTTTGAGAACGACTGCTCTAGCCATTAGACCAATCCATTCCATGCAGATACCCAGAATCTGCCATGTTTCTGCTGTCCATCAGTCAGACGTCCGTGTTACTTGCATATTAAATGCAACTAGTGGTCTGAGGGGGGACTCGTCCAACACCATCAGATTCCTAGGTCCACCCCCTTCCAGTTGTGGCCTGTCTTCTGGACCAGAGCATCCTGCAGCCCATGATTCCGAGCGCCTAATACCTCCAATATGTTCATGTCTGGAGACCAAGGATGTGTCTTGATGGATGAATGTGCTATTGAATTCCGATACTCTCATAACGCAACTGCTGGCTTGCTCCTTAAGGGCAAGTGACGCATCGCTGCGTGAAAGCAGCGATGCATCACTTTTCACTGCGCCCTCCTTGCGACACCAATGATGCGTCATACTTACAGTATGATGCACATGGCGCAAGGAGTTACAGATACGTCAGTATTTCTGATGTATCTGTAAGCGCAAAAGTGACGCATTGCTGGAGTGTGTCACAAAAGTGACGCAACTCCAGCAATGTGTCCTTTCACATGGGGAAAGCCTCATGTGAAAGGGCCTGCGTCAGTCTTACGCCTGCTGTGAGGCAGGTGTAAGAAATTGACGCATTTTTGTCCTAGAAGTGGCGCAGTGAAATCTTATAGATTTCACTGCGTCACTTCTACGACCCTTTCTTGCGTCAATACGCCCCCCTTGCATACATTATATCTGGCGTAGGTATAATGTGGCGCAGGGGTTTGATGCGTCAATTTGAAATATGGCGCAACAAGGCGCATTTTTTACGTCACTGGTGCGTCAAAAAAAGTGGCGCACCGGCGGCGTAAAAGTGACACACAGCCTCATAAATGAGGCCCGAAATATTTGTGTTTAATTATTCAATAATGTACGTTAATATGATCTTGAGCACGTTTATATGTTCTTTTAAACAAAGGGAAAAGGAAATAAACTAAAACAGGCCTGATCTCTGTTAATATTTATACATTCCTGTCTGTGTTAAAAAGAGAAGCTTATACTCTATGCAGTGAAATTACACAGCTCTAAAAATACTTCTTTTTAGAAGGGTAACACGAGAACAAACTCAGCAACAGGGAGTTTCACAATTTCTGTCTTCGGTAATGTGGTGATTCCGAATATTTATGTAAGTTTGAAGATATGTTCTTAGGAGCTGAGAACATGTCCGCGCTCGCGGTGTTTCCGAATCCATTAGCCTCGTCCAGAGCTGGCCACTGGCCCCGCAGCCAGATGGCGCGTGCGGTTCTTGGCAGCCCCGAGGCTCAGCAACCTGCCGAGCGCAGCATTTCCGGCACAGACCCTGCCCTCGGGGTCTCCAAAGACCCGGCCCCGGCGACCTTTGTTCTCATAATGAATCTATTCTGGTGCGCAAAATGGATTTTCCCTTTAGGAGGAACAGAAAATGTTTCAATTATGAGCGTCCTGTGGCGTTCTCTGAAATGGGTTAGAAAATGTACCTGCGAGGCTTTCACTTATAATGTAGCTGTGTCGCTGCCAGCTCTCGGCGGTGGATTAAAGAGTCACATGGAGGTGCACAGCACTGTCTAAAACAGCTCAAGTCTGAGGGGACCATTTCCAGGGGCCCTGTTCATGACGACGGTGCTTCATTTGCTTGATGCGTAACAAAGAATGAAGGATTATATTACTTGCATTTTTTTGAAGAATTATGTTATATCGTTTCAAAGAGATCTGGGATAAATGAAAACATATATTTTGGAACATGAAATGGCGGCACGCGGTGGGGGCAGATAAGCGTGCCTGAAACAAACATTTGGGGCCTAGATTGACTGGGATTTCTCGCAACGACGTTCAGCATCACAGTTTGCTGCACAGCTGCGCAGAGTTGCATGGCGCTGTATACAAGATGGACGTGCTATTGGTGGATGTACGACATTACAACGCATGCTTTTACCACGCATGCCTTTACAACACGGTTTTTACGATGCAAACCTTTACAACGCATAGCGCTTTGGGGTGCTCGATAGTGAATAGTTTAATTTACTATTCCAACTCCAGTCCCCATGGACACATGGGAAGGTGTTGGATAGTAAATTAAACTTATTCCCTATCCTAGAGCGCCCCCCAGCGCAATGCGTTGTAATGGTTTGCGTTGTAAAAGTTGCGTCGTAAAGGCACTGCGTGGTAAAAGTTGCGTTGTAAAGGATGTTTCCCGCTGTGGGTATCATCCCACGCCTTGCACGCGCACAGCTTCACACCATGGTGCAGAGGTGAATGTACACTGCATAGCACGGGGTTTGTACCGGACGCATACCCTTCCAGTACAAGGGTTCTGACGCATGCCCGGTTACTCACCGGTAATATTCATTACTCCGAGTCCTGGTCTTCCTGTCCCATTCCTTACAAGTGAGCAGCTAGTCTGCTCCACAGAAACCTATTACCTAGCCAAGCTTTTCACACCTCTCCCAATATGGCACCACCATCAGGTGACCATAAAGGCGGAAATGCTTCATAGTAACATCCTGAGAATACCAAAGAAAACCCAGAAAGAAATGAAAAAATCACCCCAAAAAAACAACAAAGGGAGGGAGGGCAGGCATCAGGAATGGAACGGGAAGACCAGGGCTCGGAATAATGAATATTACCGGTGAGTAACCGGTCATTACCTCCTCGTCCTGTCTTCCCGTCCCATTCCTTGCAAGTGAGCCCATACCCAAGCACACGGCGATTGTAAGAAAACAGACCCAAATAGTGTGATGAACAGGTCCATTTAAATGAACAGAAAGCAGTACAAAGTACAAACCATGTACAGCAGACAACACATGTGAGTCAAAGACATCCAAGGCCACCATCCCCAAATGCAGACGATAACGGGAAACAAACGTATGGGAATAAGCCCAGAGGGCAGCATCACAAACGTCCCTCAAAGAGGCCCCTTCGAACACGGCCCAGGAGGAGGAGATGCCCCTGGTCGACCTACCCTGAACAGAAGAGGGGAGAGGAGAAACGGCAGAACCGCAAGCCGAAACCACAGCACCCCGACCCAACAAGTCAAGGTGGACAAGGAAGGACGAAGACCCTGCCCAGAGATGCCGCAGCCGACAAACAAGGAATCAACTGTACGGATACCAGAGGTCCGATCCAAGTATATGCGAAGAGCCCACAGCACAACCAAAGAATGGAGGACCAACACCTCCGGGGAGGCAGGATCCGGAAAGAAAACCTAGAGAACAACACTCTCCCGACAGTGTAAAGAGGACAACAGCTGGGCAGAAAAACTGACTGGAACAGAGAATGACACTGTCAGCGCAAAAACGCAAAAAAGGGGAGAAGCCACCAAGGCACCAATCTCACCATACCTCTGCCCAGAAGCAATGGCCACCAGGAAAGAACCTCAGCAGAAAGGAACATAAGGTCCACCGAGACCAAAGGTCCTAAGGGGGGACCCGTCAAGGTCAGGAGAACAAGGGGAAGATCCCAGGCAGGCACAGGAGAGTGAGACACAGGACGATCTAGTATGGAACTTGTATCTAGAAACACATTTAAAAAGGTGGGTCTGGAACACTTAGAGAATAAAAGGTGGCTTGTTGAAAAGACAAAACGTACAGTGATGGAAAACCACCTGATGACCAGGAGAAGTGTGGCTCAATGGTTAGAGTGGCAGACCCTGATGCAGAGGTCTGGCCCGGGACCAGGGTTCGATTCCCGCCGAGGCGGGTTTTGGGCTCAATTTCCCCGGACCTGATAATTCTCGCCTCGGTGCCTAGTCTAATCATGGGTCCCACTCTGTGACTCTGGGCAATAGCTTGCTTAATCTCCACAACGGCCCCAGCAGCGCTGTGGATGCCTGGCTTCACCTTGGGGGTGCCCAGGAGTGGACATTTCACAGGAAAGCCAGGATGGGTTCCGCAGCGGTATGAATACAGCGCTACGAGGCCTCCGGGTAGAAGTGCGCTATATAAAATACAAACATTTACATTTACATCTGCGAGGGGTTCAACCGTACTTGCTATATGAACCAAGTTGTTACACTCGGATGTTATTGACACGGTTTCGTACTGATACGTTTTACAGATTATTAACTTTCCCAGAATGTAATGACTGGTCAAAGGAACTGTCAAATTGCCCATGTGACAATGTTTCTCATCAATCCAATGTCCACTGCATCCTGTTCTGTACATTTTATACAGTTCCTAGAAAAAGATTTTTGACCTCAAAATTTAAGACCTGGGGGTTAAATAGATGTAGAGTGGCATTTTTAAAGCTTCAACAACTAGAGACTGACTTTGTAACCAAGGCAGTATCTTGTTTTCTAAAGTCAGCTATCAGATTTCGAAATACTATGTAAAGAGCACTTATTAGTTAAAATACATCAGTCGCTGTCTCTTACTGTTTGAATATGTTGTTTTTCTATCATGGAACAGATTTTGTAAAGTGTATATTTATTATCCCGTATATGACCTGAACAAGTTAATCCATATATAACCTTTCCCCATTCGTATAGCACTTTTGACCTAAGGAATTTTATACTTTTTATCATTTAATGAACTTATAATCAGTATTTATTTGTCATTTTAACCTTGTATTGATAGATCTTACATTTTAAATTTGTGCTTTTATGAATTTGCACTAAAAATCGAATAAAGCTTTATTGATTGATTGATTGATTGACTGACGAGACCACTCTGGCACAACCAGAAGAACCTCCTCCCTATCCAACCGAAGCTCCCGGAGGACCCGCAGAAACAGAGCACACGGAGGGAAGGCAAACAGGAGCCACAGTGACCAAGGGACAGAGAAAGCGTCGACCGCCCAGGCCAACCAGGAGGGAACGAGGCTGCAAAACCGATGAAGAAGGGCAGAAGCCACCGAAGCAAACAGCACCAGCCATTGTCAGTGGAACTGGAGGATAAGCAGATCGAACAGATCCGGGGAGAGACACATAGCCACCGAGGAAGGGAACACGTTGCTCACCGAAGAGCCAACCAAACCGCCCTCAACTCCATCCAGTTCGAGGACCGGAGAGACTTGAAACAGAAATACCGACCTGAGCCCTGAAGGCACCCATCACAGCCCCCCAACCCACAGCACAGGCATCTGTGGACAACACAAGTAACTGCAGAGGAGGTTGGAGATCGAACCATTGGGAAAGAGACAGAGGGGACAACCACCACTGGAGATCCAACCGAATCCTAGGAGAGACGGGAACCAAAGCCCCGTAGTCCAGGGAGGCAGGATCCTAGTGCGACAGGACATGATGCAAGAGGGGACACAAAAACAGCCGGCCCAAGGGAGGAATTGCAAAGTGGATGCCACCTCTCCCTGGCACCTCAACCAGAGACAGGCGGAAACCAGGAACTGGGACAGAACCCAAGAAATGTCAATGAACCAAAGTCAACTGGCACTCCCGGGAAAAGAACACTATCCCGAGAGCCATGCCAAAGAGAGTCACCAGGAACTTCAGGGACTGGGAAGGCACCAGGGAGGACATCCGGTGAATGGTGAGGAACCCAAAGGACCCCATCAGACGACACACTTGGTCCAAATCTGACAGAGCCTGAGAAAAAGAAGGCAAAACAACCATTGCATTTGTCACCCCGAGTGGGATGGGTATGATCAGACGTGAGTCCCATGCTCTCCACACCACTGGAGTCAAGCTATCCTGGCTGAAGACGGCTGATAGCCAGAAACCGGTACTAGGATGCTTGATTCTGGTCCAGGAAAGACGTGGTTTGGCAGTTCTGGCTGGACTGTTCCCATGAGGCACAGGGTCCAGGCTGATTTGCATATGGCCATGTCTGAAATGGGGTGGTGTGGAGTGAAAAAAAACGATGGATTTAGGACCAGATCTCTGTACTGGGGTGAATGTATGACATTGTTCTGCATTCTGTCCATCAATTGTTGTTTTTGCATTTGTCACCCCGAGTGGGATGGGTATGCTCAGACGTGAGTCCCATACTCCACACCGCTGGAGTCAAGCTATCCTGGCTGAAGACGGCTGTTAGCCAGAAACCGGTCCTAGAATGCTTGATTCCGGTCCAGGAAAGACATGGCTTGGCAGTTCGGGCTGGACTGTTCCCATGAGGCACAGGGTCAAGGCAGATTTGCATATGGCCATGTCTGAACTGGGGTGGTGTGGAGTGCAAAAAACGATGGATTTAGGCCCAGATCTCTGTACTGGGGTGAATGTATAACATTGTTCTGCATTTTTTCCATCAATTGTTTTTGCATTTGTCACCCCTAGTAGGATGGGTATGCTCAGACGTGAGTCCCATGCTCTCCACACCACTGGAGTCAAGCTATCCTGGCTGAAGACGGCTGATAGCCAGAAACCGGTCCTAGGATGCTTGATTCCATCCAGGCAAGACATGGCTTGGCAGTTTGGGCTGGACTGTTCCCACGAGGCACAGGGTCAAGGCTGATTTGCATATGGCCATATCTGAACTGGGGTGGTGTGGAGTGCAAAAAAACGATGGATTTAGGCCCAGATCTCTGTACTGGGGTGAATGTATGACATTGTTCTGCATTCTGTCCATCAATTGTTGTTTTTGCAAAACAACCAACCAGCCATCGAGATAGGGAAAAACTGGCAGACCACAGGAATGAAGAACACCCACCAGAGTGGCCAAGAGCTCCGTGAAAACTCCAGGCACCGATGAAAGGCCGAAGGGAAGCACCCGGAATCGGAAGTGCCGGGAACCCACAGCAAATCGGAGAAACAGCTGACCAGCCGGATGGATCAGGACATGTAGAGAAGCATCCAGCAGACCCAGAGACACCAGGAAGCTCCCAGGAAGCACAAGATGCAGGACGGACAACAGAGTCACCATCTTGAATGGACGACGGGAGGTGAAGCGATGGACCCACTCCAGATCCAAGACACGTTGCAGATCCGAAGTATCTCTTTAGGAGATTAGAAAGAGGATCGAATAACAACCCTGGCCCCTTTCCAGAGGAGGAAACACCACGATAGCCGCCTTCTCCAACAGAAGGCGCACACGGTCCAGCAGGGCCGCACAACGCAGAGGAAGACGGGGCAGGGGAGACACAAGGAAGACTGGAGGGGGAGGAGAGGAGAAGCCGACCCGACAACCCTTCGATACGGGCTGAACCGCCCAGGCATCCGGAACCGACAATCGTCGGTGCAGAAAAGATGGAAGGCGAACCCCAACTGGCAAATACAGACAGTCATTACGAAGAGGAAGAAGCGGCAGCAGCAACACCGGCAGGGGCCCGGGGTTGGCATCCCCAGGGGCCCCCCGGCCACGACTCCTGCCACGAAAGGGCCGCAACGTACCCAGAGCATAAGGCCCAAAGGCATGCCGGCAGCCAAAACCACTCCCCCGAGAAGGAGGGCGGAGCGGAGCCACCAGCTTGCGGTTCCTCGCCGACTGTTACACCATCTCCTCCAGCAGAGGACCGAACACCTTGGAACCCAAAAAAGGGCAGCTGCAGCAGGACCGACCACCTAGAACGCTTCCAGAATAGGACGCCTCGCCGTAATCGAAGCACCAGAAGCAGCCTCAGCGGCGCTTCACTTGCCAAAGAAATATCCGTGCAACCCCATGAGGGCCAAAAAAGAGGAAGCATCCTCCCCATCCTGCAGAAGAAGAGACAGGGACAGAAACCCTGAGGAGGGACCGCAGCATGTAAACAGAACAGGCCATCACCCTGACAGAAAAATTGGAAGCAGCAGAGGAACGCTTCTCCGCCCCTTCAACAGGCTTATCCACAGCGTCCGAAGGGAGGGCGTCATCCGACAGGATCAGTCCTGGACCATTAAATAGTCAACTATGACAGCCTGAGGAAAGTCCACAGCAAAAACCACCAAATGATATTGCCTTGTCAAAAAGGGCAGGAAGGCAGATTCATCCACCTCATACCACGCATGATCCAGCACCTTGCACACCGCACCATGCAACGGGTAGGATTCAGGGGCGGCTGGTGATATAGTGTAAAGAAGCCAACCCCCATGACATCCGACATCCGACACAGGACGAGTGAACCCCAAGGTAACACGGACATGGGTGAACAAGACAGAGAGCTCTGCACCCTGAACAAAGCGCCCCCGGACACATTCCTCCTCATCAAGCCCCAAACCCATCCAAGAGCATTATGTCGATCAACAGACCCAAGAGGCACCTTGGCAGGAGGGCCTGCAGCCTCCCAAGCCCGGAAGGCAGCAGCCACCGCCTCATCGATGAGAATGTGCAAGGCACCAGAGGAGGAGCCGAGGAAGAGGCACCTGAATCCATAACAGACCCAGAAAAATACAGGCAAGAGCTATAAAAACTCCCAAAACGCCAGCTACTACAGTCCAGTGCAACAGGCACACACATAGGACAGCTGACAGCCAAAAAGGACCCTCCAGAAATACACACGAAGTCCAGAGGGCCCGAGCACAGAAAAAGAGAGCGGGTCATAAAAAGCAGCCGTCTGCTCCAATGTCGCCCCAGGCACACCAAAAAGGAGGACCGCAAACCCAACCTGCTAAAGCAAGGTGCCATGGGAAATGAAAGCCACAGGAATGGCTGCTAGAGCAAGCCGAGAACAGACCCCACATTAGGTGAGCCACAGAACCAAAACGGCCACTAGAGCGAACCATTAAAATAAAGAAAAGGAAAAACGTACCCAACCGCTCAGCTGGGCAATAAGGAAACTACTCGCAGAAACAAAAGAACAGGATCTTACTATGATGCACTTCCCCCTTTATGGTCACCTTATGGTGGCGCCATATTGGGGGAAGTGTGAAAAGCTTGGCTAGGTGATAGGTTTCTGTGGAGCAGACTAGATGCTCACTTGTAAGGAATGGGACGGGAAGACAGGACGAGGAGGTAATGAATGTGTGCTGTGGGCTGCGACATGCACGTGAAGCACGGTCTTCTGGGAGAGATCAACACATTGCTTGTTTTGGCCTCTTTTCTGCAGTTTTTGATGGAAATCCCAGTCTGGAGACTTCAGTAGATCGGGCTTTGCATAGAAACCTATGGGTGTTTGCGCTGCTCCCCCATCAGTGACGCCTCACACAGGTTCGCAGCAGATGCTTTACGTGTTGCAGGAGCCAGAAGAAGGTCTGAGCAAACCTGGCCCCTGTAGTGTCGGCCAATGTTGGGTCCGACCATCCACAGGGGTCCCTACAGTACCCCAGCTCCACCCCTCCCCAGAGCGTGGGCTTTAATGGTATAGCCCGCCGTGAGCGCGGAGCGCACGCACAGGAGATAATAAAGGAGCCCAGGGCACTGGGCGTGGCAGGCAATTTAGCTGACCACTAGTCACTACAGCACGTGTGGCCTGAGTCATTCCTAGGCCCTAACCACGATACGACAGCCCCTCTCTGGCACCAAAAGGGTTCCCCTTTTGTTCTCGTTGAAGTTGGATTTCTGGGGAAGAGCTTTCCAGCAGCCCAGGGTAGTTGTTTTTCAGAGTGACGTCTTCAGAGTGAAAACGAAAGTCAAAGGATTCATTTAGCTCATTTTAATTTCCCTTCCATCAGTGACCCGGGGTGTATCGCCCTTGGGATGCTCGTGCCGGGATACACCCACTGGACATCAGGGAGCCCCCCATCCCCCAGGCATGGGTAAGTGACCTTCCAACAAGAAGGGACCTTCAGCCTTTCTGCCTTCCTGAGCAGAAAGCACACTAAACACAAGGATTTATTAAAAGAAAATGGTGGGGTGGGGCAGCCCAGTCAGGAATTGGGTATTACCCTACCACGAAGGATGCCTGCAAGCTTCCTGCTCTGTCGGACCTCCGGAGGACGAATTTGGCATTTACACCCAACCTGCTCCCCTGGTGGGAAAAAAGTTCACTACACAAAATCGATTATTAAAAAAGAAAAGAATGAGAAGGGGGCAGAGCGGGGCTGGGTGACCCGCTAAGGCACTGGGCCTTACCCCCATCCCTAAAAGGCCCAACATTAGCTTTACCTGTAGTACCGCATCCCATTAATCTACTCACTCAAGTACGGGCTAATAACTGCTCAATGTTTAAATCTGTGCGTCCCATATAGCATTTTAACCAACTGAAGTATGCTTCTTCCTACTGAAACGTGAGCATACCTGTGGGGTCATTTAGACCCTGGCAAGCTGCCATCCAGCTCACCAGGCCACTAGAGTTCCTGGGCTCCGTTTCAATGGTGGTGATCCACCCTCGCTATTTTGAGATCGCCACCTGCCTGGCATGCATCACTAATCCTTTATTTATTTATTTATTTATTTATTTATTTAAAGAGTTTTGTATAGCGCGAACAAGACCCTTGGGTATCAGAGCGCTTTACATTGCAAACAATTGTTTTTTCAAGAATAAACCCTAAATGTGGGAGTTAGTGCTTGAAAAACTAAGAAAAATCAATAATCCCGAATCTCAGGGAGATTTCTCCCTGCGTGTATGGCCATGTAAGGATTTCCTGGTTTGGAACCACTGTGTTATGCTTTGCATGTCGGTCCAGGCAGGGGAATCAAGGGACTGTCACTGACCTGGCGGCCCTCTGGCGGTCGCCCGGTCTTGTCATAGGTTTCCAACAGAGGAGCCCGCCAAGGCGGTACCATCACAAACGGTGCGCATTACCCACCTCTGATTTAGGCGGGTGTACCATGAGTTTGATGCATTGGAGCCCTGCTGATTTATGGTAGAGGTCCCACTTTCCCAAACTCTAAATGATGCCCTAGCTGTTCTGCTCAAAAGTTGCTAACACTATCACCATCTACTCCCCCCTTGTAATACTCAGACCAATTCACAAAGAAACAAGAAATTTGCTCCCAATAAGTTACCCACCAGGTCGGCGATAAAAAGGTTCTTCCAGAAGCAGGTTCAACAAAATAGTGGAATTCCAGCTGCTTGCCCTGCCATGGAAACATGATGGTAAACTCACAAAAAGAGAGAAAGACTAATAAAAACAGGGCCAGGGATGTTAACCAAATTTGAATGAAAAAGTTCCTGCCCTGCCTTGTGAGTTTAAGATATTGGAAGGGGGGTCATAGAGGGCTCATTTCCTAGTCTCTTTTTTATGATTTTGGATGGAAACATGATGGACTGGACTAGTTTTAACCGCTTCGCCGAGGGGGACATTCCGCCGGGGTGCGGCCAAATCCGACGCGTGCGCAGATCGGACGGCCCTTGGCCGTCTGATGCACACGCCCACTGTGATGTCGGACAGCCGGGGGGCGCCCGACGCAGCGGAAAGGTACATTTTTCAAAGAGATCCCCAAAACTGTGTTTGTTTTGGAAAAATATTTTTTTAAATGGTCCAAATGAGCTGGAGATCTTCTCACGGCACTTGTTGGGCATGAATCCTTATTTATGTCTGGGACAGCCATGCTGTCCTCCTGGGAAGAATAAAGTATAGGGTACATGGTGTTGAAAGTCCAGCCCTGAGGAGGAGGGACCTTCCTCTGCCGCTGACTGCCTCTGGCTGACCGACAGGGGGGGGGCGGGGGGGGGGGGTCTCTGCCTCTGGAGACACTAGGGGCTTCATCAATGGAAACCCATTCAAAAGAGACAAAGAGGAGGGCTCCTGGACCATCGGAGGATTTTATTAGGGTGTCTCATTAATGCCAAAATCTATATTTATGGGTTGACGTTATTCGGAATGAAAACACATTACAATCAGGACCGATAGAAATGTGTAATTTCGCTGCATCAGCATTTTCTGCATAATTTTAGAATTGCTTCACCGACCACATGATTCCACATCTGCTTCAAAATTTGCAGATGTTCACAACTTTTCTTCATCAAATGAATGGAAAGCGGAAAATAAACAAGCCACTTTGCAAAAGTCAGGCAGTATTCTTTCAGCTCAGGCAATTTTCAAAAGTAACAGACTGGAGGTTGGCTTTAATTTATGAATGCAATTTAATCAGGGTAGAATTAATGACATATTTTTTCACTGTTTATGCAGATTTGTGTTAAATTCGAACACTGCCGAAAACAGCAAGTATTTCTACAAGGCGCTCAGACTGAAGAGAAATCACAATGTTTTAGATTTTCTCTGTAAACTCGAATATTTTGAACCTTGCAGTGCCTCACACTGAAGCGCTTACATAATCTATATGTTTAGCACAATACAGCCTATGGGGTCTGTTTCTTAATGTAAAGAGATGAGAACTCGGACACAAAATAAACCAAAATCTGGAGTATAGATTTGAAACATATTCGAGCTCTGCAGAATGAAAGAACAGCTTTTATTAAATAAAGTTTTGAAAAGTTAGACTTGTTTTCTACATTGTGGGGCATATTATCAAGGGGGTTTATCTCCGCTTTTTTGGCTTTAAAAGCCAAGAAAGCAGAGATAAAATTATCTCCCTATTACCTAGCTGTCGCTAACACCAGTTAGCGACAGCTAGTAGGAGATAGCGACCATCTTGGGCCCCACTTTGCATGTCAGTGATATTTATCACTAATGACATGCAAAGTGGGCGTGCCAAGATGTTAGCGACTGGAAACAGTCGCTAACATCGCTATCTCCTATTACCAACTTTTGTAGATATTCGCGCTAAGCGCGAATATCTCCAAAAGCTAACACCTGCCCCAGAGCAGTTCTTAGCCATGTTATCCAATGGGAGGTGGATAACATGGCTAAGAGCATTAGCTCGTAAATGCATGAATATCGCTGACTTTTAGGTGATATTCATGCATTGCGGCCGTTTTTTATCGCATTTGCGATAAACCTTGGTAATACCAAGGTTTATCTGCGATAAAAATCGCCGCAGCTCAGCGGTAAATTTTTGTCTCTAACCAAGCAATAGCGATAATTATCGCTATTGCTTGGTAATATGCCCCTGTGTTTTTTATACAATCTGTTTTACTATTGGAGGAAATAGAACAATTTAAATAAAAACGTTATTGTGGGACGTTGAAGGTGGAGGTGAAATTGGGTCATCATAGTTATATTCAGAACAGCAAGGAACGCCTTTAACTTCAAGTTTTGGTGATAGGTCAAAGATTGTAGAAAGAAGAATTTCCCGAAGACAAAGTTCCATTCAGGTCACCTTTGTGATTTTTCTTTGACATATTGTCAGGTGCCACCTTTGTGATTTTTCTTTGACATATTGTCTGGTGTTACCTTTGTGATTTTTCTTTGACATATTGTCTGGTGTTACCTTTGTGATTTTTCTTTGACATATTGTCTGGTGCCACCTTTGTGATTTTTCTTTGACATATTGTCTGGTGTTACCTTTGTGATTTTTTTTACATTTTGTCTGGTGTTACCTTTGTGTTTTTTCTTTGACATATTGTCTGGTGTTACCTTTGTGATTTTTCTTTGACATATTGTCTGGTGTTACCTTTGTGATTTTTCTTTGACATATTGTCTGGTGTTACCTTTGTGATTTTTTTTACATTTTGTCTGGTGTTACCTTTGTGATTTTTGTTTGACATATTGTCTGGTGTCACCTTTGTGATTTTTTTTACATTTTGTCTGGTGCCACCTTTGTGATTTTTCTTTGACATATTGTCTGGTGTTACCTTTGTGATTTTTATTACATTTTGTCTGGTGTTACCTTTGTGATTTTTCTTTGACATATTGTCTGGTGTTACCTTTGTGATTTTTCTTTGTCATATTGTCTGGTGCCACTGCACCGAAGCTCCTGGGCCCCGCTGGTACTTATAACTCCAATTGGTACCATCCAATTGTCAACGATGGTGTTGGGTTTGACGCTAACTGCAGGAGTATCAATGCCTCATGCATTAAACTTTGAAAAATGTGGAGGGGGACTGTAATTCCAAGCTGATATCCTGATTATGGAGCCCAGCAAGGAAGTGCATGTTCACAGGGTATTGCAAATTTTGAATTGGAAAGGAATTTTGATGAAGAACTCGTGCATTTTTGTGGTTTCAAGTGTGATCTGGGAGATATTGGGTTTTTGGTTGAGGGGGTAAACCCCCTCCTCAAGCAACAACCACAATACCTGTTGGGATGAACCATGAAAGTCACTAAATTAACCAGAGCTTGACACTGGCTCGGCACAAAAGCAGCCAGGATTAACTTAGAGGCAATGTGAAAAATATTTATACAGCACACAAGCAGTAATAAAGTGAAAACAAAACACAAGAAAAAACCAAGACCAATTTATAAAATAAAGTCTAATGTCATACATTTTTGACACCAAATTGACAAGATCCCCATCAGCAGAATCGATGATATGCAATTTCAAATATTTAGGTAAGTATAGCGCCTAAAAGCACAAAGCACTACTCACAGTTATCTGGTCATGCTAGACCGGGGTCAAGTTACAAGTTCAGGCCGACCTGCGTTGGAGCACGCACCAAATACAGGTACCCGGTTAATACAGCTGAAAAAGCGACCTTCCCAAATTCTGGCATGAGTAGTTTAGTTCGTGGTGAAGGAGGCCACGAGAAGGAGGGAAAACATCACGGATAGTCGTCACTGTAGTGCGAAGAGCAGGCCGGGGGTGGCAGATGGTGCTCAATGTAGCACAAAGATCCTGCGTCATGGACGGTCGCTGCTGGAGGTTCGTGTTGGCAGCCACCGAATGGTGTCAATGTTTTAGCGCAATGGGCAGATCTAGCATTTTATAACTTGGTGTTGGACTTTTATTGTGTTTTGTTTTCACTTTATTACTGTTTGTGTGCTCCATGAATACCTCACACATTGCCTCTAAGTTAAGCCTGACTCCTTTTGTGCCAAGCTACCAGAGGGTTAAGCACATGCTAATTGAGTAAATTGTGTTGTTCACCTTTGAAGGGATTGCGGTTGTTGCTTGAGAAGGCTATTCACTCCCGTCAACCAAGAACCCAATTTTAGATAGATAGATAGATAGTAAGACAGACAGACAGACAGACATCAATCAATCAATCAATCAAGACATTTATAGAGCGCACTACTCACCCGTAGGGTCTCAAGGCGCTAGGAGGGGGGGGGGGGTGCCGTTACTGCTCGAACAGCCAGGTCTTGAGCTTCTTCCTGAAGGCGAGGTGGTCTTGGGTCATGCGCAGGTCGGTCGGGAGGGAGTTCCAGGTCTTGGCGGCCAGGTAGGAGAAGGACCTTCCTCCTGTTGTCGCTCTTCGGATGCGAGGGACGGCGGCGAGGGCGTGGCTGGTTGATCTGAGGTGGCGTTTGGGAGCGTAGAAGTTGATTCGGTTGTTGAGGTAGCTCGGGCCTTGGTCGTGTAGGGCTTTGTGTGCGTGGGTGAGGAGACGGAAGGTGATCCTTTTGTTGACGGGGAGCCAGTGCAGGTCTCTCAGATGTCCAGAGATGTGGCTGTTTCGTGGGATGTCGAGGATGAGTCTGGCTGAGGCGTTCTGGATCCGCTGGAGTCTCTTCTGGAGCTTGGCGGTTGTTCCGGCGTAGAGGGCGTTGCCGTAGTCCAGTCGGCTGGTGACGAGGGCCTGGGTGACCGTCTTCCTGGTCTCAGTGGGGATCCACCAGAAGATCTTCCGTAGCATGCGCAGGATGTTGAAGCATGACGAGGAGACGGCGTTGACTTGTCTGGTCATGGAGAGGGAGGAGTCCAGGATGAAGCCCAGGTTGCGTGCATGGTCCGTCGGTTTGGGTGCGGTGCCTAGGGCGGGGGGCCACCAGGAGTCGTCCCAGGCGGAGGGCGAGGAGCCCAGGATGAGGACCTCCGTCTTGTCTGAGTTCAGTTTCAGGCGGCTGGTCGTCATCCACTCGGCTACATCTCTCATCCCTTCGTGCAGGTTGGCTCTGGCGGCGGCGGCGTCGTTGGTCAGGGAGAGGATCAGCTGGGTGTCGTCGGCGTAGGAGATTATGTTGAGGTTGTGTTGGCGTGCGATGGCTGCGAGGGGGCTCATGTAGACGTTGAAGAGGGTGGGACTCAACGAGGATCCTTGAGGGACACCGCAGATGACTTCGGTGGCCTCTGACTTGTACGGTGGTAGGCGGACTCTCTGTGTTCTTCCGTCGAGGAAGGAGGTGATCCATTCCAGTGCCTTCTCCTGGATTCCGATGTTGCTGAGGCGCTGCACTAGGGTGCGGTGGCAGACAGTGTCGAATGTCGCGGAGAGGTCCAGGAGGATGAGGGCCGCTGTTTCTCCGTTGTCCATCAGGGTTCGGATATCATCGGTGGCGGCGATGAGGGCGGTCTCGGTGCTGTGGTTGGCTCGGAAGCCAGACTGTGAGGGGTC
Organism: Lissotriton helveticus; assembly: GCF_964261635.1. Lineage (NCBI taxonomy): Eukaryota > Metazoa > Chordata > Amphibia > Caudata > Salamandridae > Lissotriton > Lissotriton helveticus. The sequence continues at coordinate 1,166,107,945 of NC_136071.1, forward strand.
GAGGGATCCATTCGTCTCGAGGAAGGCGGCCAGCTGTTTGTTGACGGTCTTTTCAATGACTTTGGCCGGGAACGGGAGGAGCGAGATAGGACGGTAATTCTTGAGCTCGGTGGGGTCCGCTGTAGGTTTCTTGAGTAGAGCGCTGAGTTCAGCGTGCTTCCAGCTCTCAGGGAAGGTGGCGGTGTCGAAGGAGGTGTTGATAATGTCCCGCAGGTGGGGTGCGATGACTACGTCGGCCTTGTTGAAGACGTGGTGAGGGCAGGGGTCGGTCGGAGATCCGGAGTGGACGGAGTTCATTGTGCGGACGGTGTCTTCGGTGCTGATCGGAGTCCAGGCGCGGAGGGTGGTGGTGGGTGGCGTTGTTGCGGTTGTGGCGTGCGTCGGTTGGGAGCTGAAGCTGTTGTGTAGGTCCGCGATCTTGTTGTGGAAGTAGGAGGTGAGGGAGTTGCAGAGGTCTTGCGATGGGGTGATGTTGTTGTTTCCGGCGTTGGGGTTGGAGAGCTTTTTCACGATGTTGAAGAGTTCCTTGCAATTGTGTGCGTTGTTGTCCAGCCGGTCCTTGTATGCATTTTTCTTGGTGGCGCGGATCAGTTGGTCGTGTTTCCGGGTGTCGAGCTTGAGGGTGGTCATGTTGTCCATTGTTGGTTCCCTTCTCCATACTTTCTCGAGGGCTCGGCAGTTCTTCTTGGAGCTCTTGAGTTCGTCGGTGAACCATGGGGCTTTTCTGCTGCCGGGTCTGCTGGGCGGGGTCCTCAGAGGGGCGAGTTCGTCCGCGCAGTTGCTGATCCACTTCGTGAGGTTGTCGGCGGCCTGGCTGGGGTTCGCTGAGCCGGCCGGAGGGTGCTGGCTCAGGGAGGCGGTGAGCTGGTCGGCTGTGAACTTGTTCCAGCTTCTTCGGGCAACCTGTTGCTGGTGGTGGTGGATCGGCGTTCTTTTGAAGGTGAAGTGGACGCAGCTGTGGTCCGTCCAGTGGAGTCCTGTCGCGTGGCTGAAGGTGATGTCTTTGCTGGATGAGAAGACGGCGTCGAGTGTGTGTCCGGCGAGGTGGGTGGGGGTGGACACCAGTTGCTTGAGTCCGAGGTTGGCGAGGTTGTCGAGCAGGGTGATGGTGTTACGGTCGTTGTTGTTCTCCAGGTGGAAGTTGAGGTCCCCCAGGAGGATGTAGTCGGCGGAGGGGAGGGCATGCGGGCTGATGAAGTCGGCGATGTCCTCGCTGAATCGTGTGCGTGGTCCCGGGGGTCGGTAGATCAGGGTGCCTCTGAGGGTGGTCTTCGGGTCGGTGTGGATCTGGAAGTGCAGGTGTTAGGCGGTGGTTAGGGTGTCGTCGGTGTTGGTCGTGATGCGGATGGTGTCCCTGTGGATGATGGCGATGCCTCCTCCCATCTGGTTGGCGGGGCGGTCCCTCCGGGAGATCTTGTAGCCCTCTGGGATGGCAATGGCGATGTCGGGCGCTGAGGAGGCGTTCATCCAGGTTTCCGTGAGGAAGGCGACGTCTGGTGAAGTTGTGTCGAGGAGGTTCCAGAGTTCGACGGCGTGTCTGTGGATGGAGCGGGTGTTGAGCAGGATGCACTTGAGGTGGTTGCTGCTGGTGTTCGGCTTGGCGGGTGCAGGGTAGGTCCGGATGCAGGTGAACTTGCAGGCGTGGCAGCTGAAGGGTCCGTGGGTGTGCCTCGGGGTGGCTCGGTGCCATCCCGGGGTGCCGCCGGTGTTGAGTGCGATGAGATCGGCGGCGTTGTAGGTTCGTCGGGTCGTCTTCCATCGGTGGGGGCCAGGGGTCCAGGCCCTGGGCGCGGTCCAGGCGCGGACGGGCGCAGACGGGCTTACCTTTGGCGCGCCTTCGGAGCACAATCGGCGCGCCCGCTGCGCGTGACCGCTGCGCGTTCGCACGGTCGCCATATATGGCGAAGTGCGAGGGGGGGGCGGAGCAGCTGGGAGGCGGGAGCGGGGAGGGTACAGAAGGAAAAAAGGGGCAGGGTCAGCGTTGGAGGCGGGAAGCGGGGAGGGAGAGACGAAGGGGATTACAGTCAGGAAAACAGGAAAACAGACACAGATGTACAAGCCTATTAAAAACAAATACTACAATGCACAAGCCAGGGGCACAGGGCAAAAGCAGCGCCCAGGAGCCTGCAGGACAGGCGAGCACGGACCACGCTGCTCACAGGCAGGGGGCGTGGTCCGCGGCGGCAACCGGGCAGCGAGGCAGTCAGGCGGGGGTGGCACACGCAGCAGCTGGTGGCCGTGCGGCGCGGGGGTGTCCTAGACTAGGACACACTCACCTGCGTCGCACGGTCGCCATATATGGCCAAGTGCGAGGGGGGGGCGGAGCAGCTGGGAGGCGGGAGCGGGGAGGGTACAGAAGGAAAAAAGGGGCGGGGTCAGCATTGGAGGCGGGAAGCGGGGAGGGAGAGACGAAGGGGATTACAGTCAGGAAAACAGGAAAACAGACACAGATGTACAAGCCTATTAAAAACAAATACTACAATGCACAAGCCAGGGGCACAGGGCAAAAGCGGCGCCCAGGAGCCTGCAGGACAGGCGAGCACGGACCACGCTGCTCACAGGCAGGGGGCGTGGTCCGCGGCGGCAACCGGGCAGCGAGGCAGCGAGGCAGTCAGGCACACGCAGCAGCTGGTGGCCGTGCGGCGCGGGGGTGTCCTAGACTAGACAGACAGACAGACAGACAGACAGACAGACAGACAGACAGACAGACAGACAGATAGATAGATAGATAGATAGGTAGATAGATAGATACATAGATAGACACATTGAACAATTTTTAATGGATGGATGGGTGAATGGATGGATGACCACCATATCCCCATTCTTTAATTGATGTAAACTTAGGCCATGATTTACTAAGATTTTTCATCTGTGTTGTATCACTTTGGCATAGCCCAACAAAAAAGCCTTTTAGATATTTACTAAGCCACATAAAGTCGATTTGCAGGGTTTAGGTAATACAAAGTTGCGTTACTTTGTGCCGGGTAGGTGTTACAAGGGTGGAGCAGGAGAGTTCCTTTGTATCCACCAATATATTTTGACTTGTAAATCCTGGGTTTGCGTCAAAATGGTGCTACTACGCAACGGACGCATAATGAGGAGTAATATCTTTCTTTCTCCTTGTTACTTCCTCTTTCTACGCATGATGAATTGTGCATCGCGCATAGAAAGGGGGCTTGCATCTTAGAATTGTTGGTATCCCTTCCTGCACAATAACAATCCTGCCGGTAATGCAGTCACCCTTGCAGCATGGTGCAAGGGACCCTTGTTGGCGCTAGACAGCACACGATGCTCCAGAGCTAGGAAAGAGAAGAGCGCTGTATCTTTGTAAATATGGAGCATTTCTGCTCTCTCCGTTTCACACAATACAGCAAGTTCCCTTGCTTCGTTGTGTGAATTATTCGTAAATCTTTCCCTCAAAGTCTGTACACAGGCTGCTCACCCAACCAGATCAGAGGCTGGGTCTGCGCCGAGGCCTGGCCCATGGTTTTCAGACTTTGATTTGCAGTTCTCTCCTTACATGCCCTCTGTTTAAATCCTGCATTATGGACTGTTAACGGCCCCAGTCCTTTGCAGAATGCGCTGCTCGACAGCTCCGTACACGAGTTCCCGCTGCAGGAACGAGGTCGGGTCGGCCTAACATTCGCCTCCTCCCCCCTTTCGTTCATTCTCCCTCAACTCTGCACAGGGATAAACAGATCATAAAGAACATAACCAGCCAAATCACTCTTAAGCAAGGGGAAGGGGCCTTATCAATAAATGATACTGTTTCTTTGGAGAGCATGTCGAGCTAATGCCTCTCCGCCAGCCATACATCCACTTCTCACAAGGGCAGGGGAAATTGAATCTGTCTTTGGAATGGCTCATAAATCTTGGGAATGATTTGAATTCATGGATTAAGTGTCACTTCTGAGAGCCTGCCTTGATTTATTCCAGATCTTAAAAGAAAGAACATTTCCACTGTAAATCCCATTACAGCGGTTTCCATATTCTGCATGGCTAGTACTCCCCGCCCCCTTGACGCGCACTGAGGGAGAGACCATTGAGGAGAGAGGGGTGTTTATGGCAACTATGGAGCCTTGAGGGAACAGAGAGAGAGAGTGCATTTTTCTAAGTTTTCGCTATTTACCAGGTAGTTAGACTTCGTGGTAAAAAGCGGCCCCAGATTGCGAATTCGCAATTTCATTTTAAAATGTTTCATGAATTGCATTTAAGGAATCTCAAATTGAGATTCCTTTAATGCAATTATTCGCAATTTAGCGATTTCTAGTATTGCGATTTTTGCATTTGGCATGATGAATCCCAAATGCAAAAATAGCGCTCGCAAAGGGCCCGATTCTCACAATCTGGCCCTTTGCGAGACAATTTTGGCTTGATGAATCTGGCTGTCAGTCTTGAAACTGTCTTGGGGCCTGAGAAAGTGACATTACACCCCCCACACTCCCTTGACATCACAACGTTGACCTCTACCCCCCTGCCACACACACTTAGGCCCTTAAGGTTACTATTTCCTGCTAAGGAGCTAGAGAAAACTACAGAAAGGAAACAGGGCCACCATTTCAGAGCCATGTTGTTAGCAGGTCCAGTTTGGGATACTGGTACCTGGGATCCTGCAGGACTTGAGTCCAGGTTGCATGGAACAGAGGGCTTGTTTTTGACCTGGTGGCATCCATGTGTCATAAATGGAAGCTGCCATGTAAGGCCCAGGGGTCATATGTGACAACCGGCATAGACTCTGGCTCTTGAGCGCCACCCATAGTCTACGGTAGGGGTAGAGTTGAAGGAAGGTAGAGCTTCAGTGGGTGCACAACACTGCATGGGGGAAAGGTTCTGCACCATGTCACCTCGCTGCCATATAAAGCCTGGACCACCAGGCTAGTGGCTGAAGCCACCCTGTGCATCAGTGGAAATCTCTGGAGCTCAAAACCCGCGGCACGAATGTGCACACCTCGCCCGACAAGGCGGCTTTGCTGGAACGGTGGCTAGGACTGAGGAACACGCAGAGTAGCAGGAAGGAGTAAAGAATAGGAGATCTGCTGGCAAAATAAGCTATGCTTGCTTTCAGGCTTGATTTGCTGTGGTCAATTTCTGTCCCTCTTGCCCGACATGCGGTGGCCATTTTAATCCAGCATTCGCTGGGCCAGGGTTGAGTGTTGAGTTGGAGAGCCTGCAGGGGTGACAGAGCAGGGCAAGCTGGGTACAAAAAGGCACAAGTGGGCTTTACCCCATTAGCTTCCTGCGATATTAAAGAGCACCCTCAGTAGAAGCATTGAAATGCAATGATGTAGCATACAAGATTTCTGTTCACTAACTGTTGGTGTGATGGGGGACAAAGGGGACACAGAGGATTGTAAACAGAGGTGGAAAGAGACAGAAACCAGGAAGTCAGGTTTAGTGGGAAAGGAAAGCTAAACTTTAGAGGGAAAGGGTTAGGGGCCAAACAAAATCAAATTGTTGGCATTGTTGGTTGATGGACTTACCTTCATGATGAGGTGAAGTAGGGCAGACAACTGTGGATTTGGTCAAGAGGGGTAGCTGTTTTTCAGAAAGGCATTGTTAATAAACTGAGAAAAATATTTGTGAATGTTGACAGGTCTCATTTTTTTACCACAGGCACATGGTATGTTATTGTAGAAAGTGATTGGTGCTCTCTGGGAATTTGTGTTGAGACCAGGCGTGTTGCACTTGCATCCCTCATTGAGGGGCGATACGCTCAATGTGGGATTGGAAACCCTAGGAAGGCTTGGGACAGAAGGAATGCTTCAATTTAAGAAACTAGAGAGGGGTCAGACTGATTTGCATATGGCCATGTCTGAACTGGGGTGGCAGAGTGGGCTAAAGAACGGTGATGGATTAAACCCAGGTCTTTTGACTGGGTGTGAGTGTTTGATTTGTTCAGATGCTCCGTCCATCACCACCCCCTTTAGTACCGCTTTGTTCGCCATAAGTTGGCAGGGTATGCTCAGACGCGAGTCCCTTGCTCACTTTGCCACTGGATTCAAGCAAGCCTGGCTGAAGATGGCTGAAATGCCAGAAACCGGTCCTAGGAAGCTCGTTTCCGGTCCAGGGAGGACATGGCTTGGCAGTTCGGGCTGGACTGTTCCCATGAGGCACAGGGTCAGACTGATTTGCATATGGCCATGTTTGAACTGGGGTGGCAGAGTGGGCTAAAGAACGGTGACGGATTAAACCCAGATCTGTTCACTGGGTGTGAGTGTTTGATTGGTTCAGATGCTCCGTCCATCACCACCCCCTTTTGCACCGTATCACTAATGTACAAACATATTATTTAGCCCATTCCTTAAATAGCAATTCATAGTGGATTGCAAATAGATTTACCTCATGAATTTTAATGAGGTAGGTCACATTTTGTGACCCACTATGATTCGCTGCCATCTCATGGATGGTGGCCTGGTGAGGTCAGTATACCACCATGTCTGTGATTGGTGTTAAATAAAGCAATTGTTTAATTAAACACAGGCCATTTCACTTAAAGAAAACGGGATGCATTTAAAAAGAAAAAAATGAAGCGTAAAATTTGTTTCCAACCATTCCTGGGGGACCCTTCCCATTTCCCAATGGGTTACCATCAACTTTGAGTTGGCAGTAAAGTGCGAATGTTTTGCTAACAAAACATTTGCACATACCAATGCAAATCAGTATTTGGAAGGGATACCTAAACACACCCCTTCCAAATACCGACTCCAAGAACACCATCCGCATCACGACCGACGCCGACGACACCTTCACTGACGCCGAACACCTCCACTTCCAGATCCACACCAACCCAAAGACGACCCTCAGAGGCACCCTCATCTACAGACCCCCGGGACCACGCACACAATTCAGCGAAGACATCACAGACTTCATCAGCCCACACGCCCTCCCCTCCGCCGACTACATCCTCCTAGGGGACCTCAACGTCCACCTGGAGAACAACTAGGACCGCAACACCATCACCCTGCTGGACAACCTTGCCAACCTCGGACTCAAGCAACTGGTCAACAGCCCCACCCACTACGCCAGCCACACGCTTGACCCCGTCTTCTCAGCCAGCAAGCACATCGCCTTCAGCCACTCCACCAGACTTCACTGGACCGACCACAGCTGCGTCCACTTCAGCTTCAGAAAAACCACTACCCACCACTACCCGCAACAGGTTCCTCACAGAAGCTGGAGCAAGAATACCACCGACCAGCTCGCCACCTCCCTCAGCCAGAGCCCACCTGCCAGCACAACGGACCCCAACGAAGCAGCCCGCTACTTCACGCAATGGCTGACCGCCTGCGCCGACGACCTCGCACCACTGAAGGACCCCCCCAGCAAACCCAGAAACAAGAAGGCACCCTGGTTCACCGACGAACTCAAGGACTCCAAGAAGACCTGCCGCACCCTCGAGAAAGCCTGGCTCCTCGACCGGACCACTGACAACATGACCGCCCTCAAACACGCGACCCGCAAGCACCACCAGCTCATCCGCACCACCAAGAAGAAATCACTGAAGGATCGACTGGACAACAACGCCCACGACAGCAAGGAACTCTTCAGTATCGTCAAGGAGTTCTCCAACCCCAACACCGGCAACACCAACATCACCCCGTCACAAGACCTTTGCGACTCCCTCGCCTCATTCTTCCACCGCAAGATTGCCGACATCCACAACAGCTTCGGCGCACCTTCCTCGCACCCAACCGCCGAACCAACGCACCCCACCGCCACCCTCCGCACCTGGACCGCGGTGACCACCGAAGACACAGCCCGCACGATGAACACCATCCACTCCGGATCTCCGACTGACCCCTGCCCCCACAACGTCTTCAACAAGGCCGACTCCACCATCGCACCCCAACTCCGAGACATCATCAACACCTCCTTCGACACCGCCACCTTCCCGGAGAGCTGGAAGCATGCCGAGATCAGTGCCCTACTGAAGAAACCAACAGCGGACCCCACCGACCTCAAAAACTTCCGCCCCATCTCGCTCCTCCCTTTTCCTGCCAAAGTCATCGAAAAGATCGCCAACAAACAGCTCGCCGCCTTCCTCGAGACGAATGGATCCCTCGACCCCTCGCAGTCCGGCTTCAGAGCCAACCACAGCACCGAGACCGCCCTCATCGCAGCCACCGACGACATCCGAGCCCTTCTCGACAACGGGGAAACAGCGGCACTCATCCTCCTGGACCTCTCCGCCGCGTTCGACACTGTCTGCTACCACACCCTAGTCCAACGCCTCGGCAACACCGGCATCCAAGAGAAGGCATTGAAGTGGATCATCTCGTTCCTCGCTGGAAGAACACAGAGAGTCCGCCTCCCCCCGTTTCACTCCAAGGCCACCGAAGTCATCTGCGGCGTCCCGCAAGGATCATCACTAAGCGCCACCCTCTTCAACGTCTACATGAGACCTCTCGCAGCCATCGCACGCCAACACAACCTCAACATCATCTCCTATGCCGATGACACCCAGCTGATCCTCTCCCTCACCAGAGACCCCGACACCGCCAGAACCAGCCTGCACGAAGGGATGAAAGACGTCGCCGAGTGGATGAAGAACAGCCGCTTGAAACTGAACTCAGACAAGACGGAAGTCCTCATCCTTGGACCATCACCCCCTGCCTGGGACGACTCCTGGTGGCCCCCTGCCTAGGCACCGCCCCCAAGCCAACAGACCACGCACGCAACCTGGGCTTCATCCTGGACTCCTCCCTCTCGATGACCAGACAAGTCAACGCCGTCTCCTCTTCATGCTTTCACACCCTCCGCATGCTCCAAGATCTTTCGATGGATCCCGACCGAAACCAGAAAGACGGTCACCCAGGCCCTCGTCACCAGCTGGTTGGACTACGGAAACACCCTCTACGCCGGAACCACAGCCAAGCTACATAAAAGACTACAACGCATCCAGAACGCCTCCGCCCGACTCATCCTGGACATCCCTCGATGCAGCCACTTATCCGGCCACCTGAGGAACCTGCACTGGCTCCCTATCAACAAGAGGATAACGTTCAGGCTCCTCACCCACGCACACAAATCTCTCCACAACCTAGGCCCCAAGTACCTCAACGACCGCCTGACCTTCCACACCCCCACCCGCCAGCTACGGTCCGCTAGCCTCCCCCTCACCGCCGTACCACGCATCCGAAGAGCCACCGCCGGAGGCAGATCCTTCTCCTACCTGGCGGCCAAGACCTGGAACTCCCTCCCCATCCACCTTCGGCTGACCCAGGACCACCTCGCCTTCAGGAGACAACTCAAGACATGGCTGTTCGAGCAGTAGCGGCCCCCTTCCCCCAAGCGCCTTGAGACCCTTCCGGGTGAGTAGCGCGCTATACAAATGTCAGGATTGATTGATTGATTGATTGAGTCATGTGAACAGTCCAGCCCGAACTGCCAAGCCATGCCTTCCCTGGACCGGAAACAAGCTTCCTAGGACCGGTTTCTGGCATTTCAGCTGTCTTCAGCCAGGCTTGCTTGAATCCAGTGGCATACCCTGCCAACTTATGGCGAACAAAGCGGTACAAAAGGGGGTGGTGATGGACGGACCATCTGAACCAATCAAACACTCACACCCAGTCAACAGATCTGTGATCTGTGATTAGTGATAGCCATTACCAAATAGCAATTCACAAATAATCGGTATTTGGTAAACGCTGTTAGTATTAGTTGTATGACTAGCCCTTACTTCCTGCCAGCGACACCCTGGTGTGTTCAGTAGCCAGCAGCTATCCATAACCTGGAGGGCCTGCCCTGCCTTCTCCAAAGAGACTCTGTCTCTCGTGGGCAGCAGATTTGCTTCAACCAAAGACTCTAAAACAGACTCCAGATCCAGCCGAATCCATGGTTCTGCACCACTCTGCACCTGATGACGAAGGCCCAAGTTCAAGTGGCCCAATATCCTGAGGAGGTCTCCCCAGGGATCCTGACCTGGGAACTGGTGATCCTTGACCTTCTACCCGACGCCTTTAGCCTCAACCTGAGGGCCCCCCCCCGACTGCCACCAAAGCTAATAAGGAAACTTGGCCTCCAAAGACATCCCTGCACCCGATACCCCACGGTCTTGGGTGGCCCAATCGACAGTGTCAAGGCATTCCACAACAAATCAACTTACCTCTCTTGCCAGTGATCACCCTCAGGAAACCTCCTTGACTAAGCCTGCAACACTTCTTTCTCCATATCTCCATTGCAAAGAACAGGGCCCCCAATGACTTCTTGGCTCCCTGTATCCAGCTGCCTCCATGCCACTGGTGGTACAGCTCCTGTGCTGATTCTCATCCCATGCAATGCTGATCCTAACCCCAGAAGCTTTGCTCCCACAACCGAATGGCCTATTCGTAAGCAGCCTCAAACCAACTGCCCCATATCTCCATTGGCTCACATTGGGCCCCTGCACTCTGCACAAGGTTGCCCTAGTGCAAATTTATGGAAGTCAAAAATCTCAAGCGGGATCAGGCTGCATGTTGCAGCCATTGAAGGGTCCCCGAGGCCGAATGCCCCTTCTGCAAGGATCCTCTGAACGGGATTTGAAGCTGCTGAGAAGGACTTACCTACCACTGAGACCGGCGATGCACCTTGGGCGGATCAGCGAGTAAGTAGGTTTCAGTCTCCTCTCGGTTCTCAGTTCACTTTTCGACTGAAATTTTGGGATTTTTGCTGTTTGTACACCTTTAGCACCACTTTCAAGGGTCCAAGCTTGGTGGGCAGCACTTCAGGCAGGGTGCAGGTGCAGGTTTTAACATTTTGGAGCTACTTGTGTCCTGTAGCTCAGAACAAGAGGTTAGTCAACTAGCTCTTGGAGTCACTCTAGTTGTCGTGGGTTAGACACCAAACATGATATTTGAACCTGTTCCCAAACAAAGGTAACAACCTATTAAATGTAATCAGGTAACCTAATGTTATCCTATAGGAGAGGTAGGCCTCACAGTAGTGCAAAGATAATTTAGGAGTTTTTCCCTACTAGGACATGAAAAACGTAAAAGTACATGCCCAACCTTTAAAATACAATGCACCCTGCCCTAGGGGCTGTCTAGGGTCCACCTTAGGGGTGACATATCTATTGAAAAGTGAGTTTTAGGCAAAGGGTTTATTTTGCCAGGTCGACATGTCAGATGGAAACTACACACAGGCTGCAATGGCAGGCATAAGACTTGTTTTACAAGGCTACTTATGTGGGTGGCACAATCAGCGCTGCAGGCCAACTGGTAGCGTTTAATTTATAGGCCCTGGGTACATGTTGTACCACTCTACTATGGGCCTATAAGTAAATTTAATCTGAAAATTAGGTGTAGGCTAATTTTTCTATGTTTTAAGGAGAGCGCACAAGCACTCTAGCATATGTAAATGTAAATGCATTTGAGCTTGTAAAGCGCACTGCTACCCGTCCATAGGTCTCCTGGCGCTGTATAACTCTGGGGAACCCGTCCTGGCTTTCCCTGTGGGATGGTCCCTGCTCGGAGTCCCCAAGGTGGAGCCAGGCATCCCCGGAATTGATGGGGCCGCTGTGGAGATTAGGCAAGCTAATGCCCAGAGTTGCCGAGCGGAACCCCTGATTAGAGTAAGCACCGAAGCGAGAATTATCGAGTCCGCTGACCCAGGTTCATGACCCTGCCGCGTCGGGAATTGAACCCTGGTCCCGGGCCGACTTCTGCTCTCGGGTCTGCCGCCTCTAACCAGTGAGCCACACTACTCCACGTGGGTGGAGTATGGTTATCAGTGGTACAGTGCAGAGAGTCCTAAAACCCAACAAAAATTAGGTTCAGAAAACTGGATGGGTGAAAGCAAAACATGTGGGGAGGGGGGTCATGCGGCAGGAATATAGCATGTTACAACGCATTACAATGACCCCGTTGTTAGTACGCAATGCTCTTACATCGCAAGTCATTACAACAAATTGCACTAGGGTGCGCGCTGGATTTAGGAATAGTATTAATTGCTATTCCTACTCCAGTTTGCGCAACAGTAGGGAAGGTGTTGGAATTTATTTCCAATACCTGAGCGCCCCCTAGTGCAAGTCGTTGTAATGACTTGCTATGTAATTGCATTGTGCAATAACAACACGGTCGTTGTAACGACTGCGTTGTAATGGTAGCGCGATGCAAGGACAGCATTGTAAACGCTGTTTCCCCGCTGCAGAGAGGGCCAAGTCGAACATTTTGAATGTGTCATTGTTCTGTAAGGTAGCATAACGCGGCATTACTCACTCATAGTAAAGCAAAGGTTATGTTCATGTGATCTGTTTTTTGTTTTAATATTGGATAGCCCAATGTTTCTTTTGCATCATGCCATAAAAACTGTATAATTTCTCTGACTCACAAATGTATCTAAACTCTCCATTTAGTGCTCAGATTATCTTCTTAGAAGAGGTTCCTTCCTCTAAGAGAGCAGATTCTATGTTCGTCTGTTTCTCAAACTATATTGAGAATATTTTTCATGTTTTTGCTCCTGTCTTTCATTGAGCAGTGCTTATGACAAATGCTCTCTGACTCATTATTTGCTTTAAGCTGAAGCGTATTCGGTACTGGCTAATTGCTAGATTAGTGCTCAGCTTCTACTGCCAATGATATTTCACATATCTTTGTATTTTGAATATTTTGAAATGTGATTAACTAATCATATACTTTTTTGTCCTTTGTATATAGTTCCAACAATTTAAATAAACCTGCATGGCTTATTCTTTAAACTGTGTTCCGTGTGGATTTTCCTGTGAGATAGTTCTTGGTTTATATGAAATGTTGTACTTGTGCTTAGGGCTCTCGTCTTTAAAGACTCACACATAGCCCGATCCATTGGACCATTTATTGGAAAAAAGTGCAGACAGAGATACTCCTTGGTGTGCTAAGTTGGGGAAGAGTTGTATCTTGTCGTGAGAGTTTACATCAGGAAGAAACCTGTGGAGTAAAAATATGGCAAAGTTAGTACCTTATCATAAGAAGCCAGCGGCCAGGCGGCAGCAGTGCAAGGTAGCTGAAAGAGCTTGGCGGGTAAAATATGATGCGGAGGCTAAGCTGACTTATAAGAGCGCCGTTAAGGAGTATCACCGGGACATCCGCCTGGGTAAGAAAGCCTACCTGGCAGGGAGGATAGAAGCTGCCTCCAACTCCTGCAAGGAGATTTTCTCTATAGTTAGGGAATTTACATCTCCACGGATTAACATCTCTGAGGAGAGGCACGCTGACTCTTGGGCCGCTGATCTTGCTGTTTTTTTTACTAGCAAGATCCAACTTATACAGGATTCTTTTCCGTCGGCTATACCCGCGGAGCGGACTGATTCTGAGGCCAATCGATCGCCCCCGGCTTCGCCAGGCCCGACGCTGGGCGCATTTCCACCTATATCTGCGCCTGCCTCTTTAGCACTGATGGGCAACTTGAAATCGGGTTCGCCCTTGGACCCATGCCCGGCTAAAATTCTGGCGAAATTGGCTGAGGTGATTAATCCATTGGCTAACCCGCTATTGAATCTCTCGCTGAGCCAGGGAGTGGTTCCGCAGGCTTGGAAGCAGGCAATGGTCATCCCGCTGCTCAAGAAGCCTGGTCTGGACCCTAAGGCCCCTGTTAACTACCGGCCTATCTCTCTGCTGCCGGCTCTTACGAAAATTGTTGAAAAGCACGTGCAGACGGTGCTTTCCAATTTTCTAGAGTCGAATGAGATTCTGCACGCCACCCAGTCGGGCTTCCGTCCCAATCTCAGCACGGAGACTGCGCTCCTCGAGGTCTCCGAAACTATCAAGGGGATTTTGGATACCGGGGGCAAAGCCATGCTGGTGATGCTGGATTTGTCGGCGGCTTTCGACACCGTCCCCCATGACGGTCTTCTCACAAGACTCTATGAGATAGGACTACGGGGGACGGTGTTCAGCTGGTTTTCCTCCTTTCTAGCTGGCCGCCGGCAAACGGTCTGGGCCTCGCCAGATTCCGCCGTGATGCCACCTCTGGGAGTCGGGGTCCCTCAGGGCTCTACCTTGAGCCCGACCCTCTTTAATATCTTCATGACCCCTTTGGCGGCGTTGGCGGAGTCGTTTGGGGCCCGGATCGTATCCTACGCAGATGACACCCAGCTCCTCTTCTCGTGTAAGAGAGGAGGAGACTTTGAGGGGGAGAGTATCCGGGATTGCCTTGGGGCTGTGTTTCAATGGTTCCAACTGAACAGCCTCAAGTGCAATTCCGATAAGTCCGAGGTACTCTTCTTTGGGTGTGACACGGAGCCAGACTGGCAGGCTTGGTGGCCTACCAACATGTTCCCCCCCAACGTGTTCATCCCAAATGGCTAAGAACTTGGGTGTTAAGATGGACAAGGGGTTGACCATGAAGTCCCAGATCCTGGGGGTGTCAGGCATGTGCTTCGGCCTCCTCCGGATGCTTCGGAGGTTCCTTCCCCTATTATCGGAGGAGCACAGGAAGCTGACTGTGCAGGCCCTGATAGGCTCTAGGTTGGATTATTCCAACGTTCTATACCTGGGCCTGCCAGGGTACCTGTTACAGCGGCTCCAAGTTGTGCAGAATGCTGCGGCGAGAGCGATCTATGGATTGAACAGACGCGCCAGTGCTGCGGGCTTGCTCCAGACCTTGCACTGGCTCCCAATCCGCAAGCAGATCGCCTTTAAGGCTTTGACCCTGACATACAAGGCCCTCCACGCGACGGGAGCAAAGTACCTCCAAAGGACACTTGCCTTCTACCGACCGGCTCGTTCTCTGAGGTCAGAATCTTTATTTTTGGCGACTGTTCCGCGAGTGAAGAGAGCGCGCTTGGGAGGTCGCTCCTTTGGACTACTGGCGCCACAATTGTGGAACTCTCTGCCTCTTAGTCTTCGGGGAGCCACTAGCCTACTAGCTTTTAGAAAGGACCTCAAAACCTGGTTGTTTACCCAGTAGGTCTTTTTTAGTTTGTTGTTTTCTTTTTGTCTATGACACTTTTTCTCTTAATGTGTTATGTTAGTTTACTGCAGCCTACCTCAAATAAAAGCGCCGGGACACTCTTTTTGAGTAGCCGTGCGCTCTATAAAAACCATTTTAACATAACATAACATAACATAACATAACATAAGAAGTTGCATGGGGAGTACATCCTGTTGGACTGAGTTGTGATGTGGTAGAAGAGAAGTACCATGTTGAGAGATGTTGCAAAGGGAGTACCCCATGGAGTCAAAAGTGTAGAACCCAGTGGTGCTGTGGGTGATTGCCACACATTTTGTCTGAGTGTGATCTGGGACGTTTTGTACAAATGGGAAGATTTGACAGGTGTGTGGTACAGAAGGTAGAGTACGATTGTGATTGTTTAATGGTGCATTTTATTCAGTTTGGAGATAATGGACTCTGTCAGTGTTTTCTTGAATGGTAATGTTTAATGTAGCTCTAGTGTGTTGTATAGGAGTACCTGCTAGCACGGTCTGGTGTCAATGGTATTGCTGGACTGCTCTAATGTTTAATTGTTGTGTTGTGTCAATAATCTTTCAGTATATGCCCACAAGAAGATGTGATCATTGTGTTTGGAAGATTTACCAACTTTTTCTGGTGCATTTTTCAAAGGGTGTGGCACTGAGTGCAGATTAAGTACTTAGGGCCCTATTACGATGGCGGGCAGACAAAGTCCGCCCGCCACCGTAACGGTGAACGGGACCGTCCACCAGAGGTGCGGCGGTCCCGCTGTGGCCATTAGGATGCCACCGCGGCGGTGGCATCCCCCATTCAGAACATTGTGGCGGGCGGTGCACACAGCACCGCCTGCCACAATGCTGTGAATGCACATTTTGCATTGGCATGGACAAGGTGCCTGCCACCTTGTCCATGCCAATGCGAGTGCACTCCCCACCCCCAACACCCTGGGGGCCTGCAACAGGCCCCCTAAAGCAGAAACTGCATGACTTTGTTGCCGCCATGGAAAGGCACATCTCTGCAATCATCATAATATGGATGGCGGTGTCTTGCAGACAGTCTTTGTAACCATTAGTGACACATGAATTTACAGTTTTTGACCAAATTTATAAATTGGGGAAAAAAAGGATTATAAGATAAGAACAATGTGCATGCCCAAGAACTGAAAATTGAAATGTATTTACTGTCTAAACAAGAGAATAAATGTGTTTTTTTTTAAATTATGAAATGTGTACAAATTGTGTACTGTTTTTGAACTAATCTATATTTTTCTGTTTAAAAAAAATTAAATGAATATCAAAGCAAAAAAAGAAAAAGTAATAAATCAGATGCATAAATAATGTTTGTGCCGTAGATATTTATATCATGAGTATTTGCAAATTCTGTTAGTCTAGAATGAACATGTTGCCCTAAGATAAAACACACTGTGCCCGGTGTCTCTACATTTTCCTAGTAGACACTGCCACCATATCATGCCCCTTTTCCGTCCGGTCGACGAGTCGACCGGCAGAAAAGCAGCGAACGGTCTTTCCGACCGCCGCGGGGGCCCCAGCTATTCTAATATGGCGGGGGTAATTCATGCATGGATGGTGGGTGGATTGCCCCTGCCAGGCCAGCGGTGGCTACGGCTGGCCCGGCGGGTGTGATCCGTCCGCCATCCTAATGGGCCCCTTTGCTTGGCCTGACCCTTGGTCATGTTGGTTTGGAAAGCGATTGTGACTGAGAGTGGGAGTGTTGAAGTGCTGGGCTGTAGTTTTGTGTCTACGTGCATGGTGCAGTGTGTTGTCCAAGCGGGGATATGTGTGTTGCTTGTGAAAGATTGTGAGAGTGCGCTGCGCTGTGTAGTTTAATAAACTGAGGTGGGTTTCTGGGGACATTGTATATAAGTGTAATTGTGATGACAGGTTTTTGTGTTGGGGTCTGGTCAAGGGAATTTTGAATTGAGGTGATGTTTGGTCAAACTATCCATTTTTGTTTTGTATTGTGCCTTGAATTTATGGTTTAGGGATGATGGAGAATCCCTTTGTCGAAGGATGCCAGTGGGCTCAGTGCCCTGGCTATCGTGTGACTGGGAGTCCATGACTACATGTCCTACTGTATGTTGCATGGTGTCATTATGAGCATGAAACACGTGGTGGTAGGACTGCATGTTCTAAGAGGCTGCACTTTTTGCATGTCTCAGACCCTGGTGAAGTGGTAGTCACACCCTCTGGACAAATGTAACTCTTTTCTTTATTCCCTTGGTATAACATAATACCAAGAGCTGGAAATGGCGGCCGCGCGTTTTCTTTTCCTGCTCCCGTATCATGGAACAAAATGCCCTTTCATCTTCGTATTATCCCTGAACACAGCTGTTTTAGTAAGAAGCTGAAGACTTGGGGCCTCATTTATGAAAAGTGACGCATCGCTGCGTGAAAACAGTGATGCGTCACTTTTCACTGCGCTCTCCTTGCAACACAAATGATGCGTCATATTTACAGTATGACATATCATGGCGCAAGGAGTTACAGATACGTCAGTATTTCTGACGTATCTGTAGGCGCAAAAGTGATGCATTGCTGGAGTGTGTCACAAAAGGGACGCAACTCCAGCAATGTGTCCTTTCACATGGGGCAAGCCCCATGTGAAAGGGCTTGCGTCAGTCTTACGCCTGCTGTGAGGCAGGCGTAAGAAATTGACGCATTTCTGTCCTAGAAGTGGCGCAGTGAAATCTTATAGATTTCACTGCGTCACTTCTATGACCCTTTCTTGCGTCAGAACGCCCCCCCTGCATACATTATACCTGGCATAGGTATAATGTAGCGCAGGGGTTTACAAAGTGACGCATCTACCTAGATGCGTCACTTTGTAAATATGGTGCAACAAGGTACATTTTTTACGCTGCTGGTGCGTCACAAAAAGTGACGCACCGGCGGCGTAAAAGTGACGCAAGGCCTCATAAATGAGGCCCTTGGCTTTTTGCAAACTAACCATTCTGCCCCTCCTGTCAGAGCCGTCTGCAAGCGCCATGAGACTCTCCGGATGTGATGTGTGCGCGATACAAATGTCCCTGACTTGACTTGACTTGAAGAGCTCTCCTTTAGAGGCTGATCCCTCTCTGGATGGATATTTGCAGAGTGAGATAAGACTCATTGATGAAGCATGCCACTAATGAAAGGGATTCCTTCATGCCACTCTTTGAGACCCATTACTTGGGCCCCATTGTGGTATTCTACACGGCGATTTGGGGAGCCTCTACCAAGAAACTTTGCTCACAAGCATTGGGAATAGTGCATTTTAAAGGTTATTGTTATCAGTAGGAGTGGCGAATGGTGTGATACATCACTGTACTTGTTTCACTGTATGGCCCAAAACCCAAACTCCTGAATAAACAAAGCCGAAAATGGCCCTGCTCTCCCAGAGCAGACCAAAGCTGCAGTCACCAATAGACTCAATCAATACACTCTGCTGGCTGGAGCCAGCATTCAGAGGGGTTAACTTAGGAGCTTTTCTGCACAACAAATTACACCCATTGGCTATTATTAATTTAGTTCAAAGGCCTCTGGGTAGAAGTGAGAGCTGAGTTAGTGGGTGATGGAGGGGTAGAGTGGGACTAGATTAGACAAAGGAGCAAGGAAGGAAAGTTAATCTTTGGAAGAATAGATAAAGAGTGCCCCCATGACTGGGCTGATTAGTCTGTATTATAAATATAATTAGCTCATCTATCTCTCACATACTGTCACCCTTTAAAGGCGCTGAGTGCCATAACACGATAACCACACCTCAGTGGTCATCACACACAACATGACAATACTTCCCATTTAGGCTCAAACCAAAAACAACACCCTCCCAGCCACACACCGTACATGGTGTAGCTTACTTTCAATTCAGGTAAGCGCTTTAGTGCCCCACATAGGTATGGTAAGCGCTATACAAATACTTCATTCCAAAGAAACTGTCTGTTTGTGTTTTTAGGATGATCTGTTTCAGATACTGTTTCTACTACTCACATTAAAGTGCCAATTTGTGTCATACCATTCATTGTACATGCCCCTCACATTCAAAGTCAGTGGAGTGGACGTACATATGTGTGTCATTGGTGAGGCGTGCAGAGCTGCCTGCCTTCCCTCATTCCCGGTTACCCTGTGTTCTACCATTTCCACAAAAGACCAGAGATTGTTCAGATGTTATAGTAGATCGACTATTGCCTCCCATATCCTCCTGTAAAGTGCGACTTACCTAGCATTACTCTAATGCTATGGCTACCATCCGTGAAGCAGAACTGTGGTTCTCTGCCCAATGAAACGGTTTTCGTGAATAACTAAAACCTTTGTGCTTCACTTTGATAACCGTCGGTGGTGGCCTGACACCGACAGCCCTTCGGTCTGACCGCCAGATTACAATTCCAATGGCCAGATCCACAGCGATCAGGGGGAAGGCCGCCGACTCTTCCATGATCAGTGATCCAGACGGGCGGTTGTTGGAATCGTACTCCTAAATATTGGTGGTGCTGATGCAGTCAACGCTGACAGGATCAGCGGATATATACATACAGGGGGGCACAACACATGCCCCCGGCATGCACCCCCAGGCCCAGAGGCAACAGAGTGCCCTGTAGGTCCCGCTTAGTTTCCTCACCACCACTCTTTTCATGGCGGGCTCACTTCTATGAAAAGGAGGGTGGTGAGGAAACTCATAATAAGCTTGACAGTGCTGCAGCGGCACTACAAGAATATTGCAGACTCGGATTGCTGGAACACCACTGCAGGATCACAGATCTTCGGCGGTTGCAGTGGTCCATTGGCGGTCCGACTGCCAAACTTGGAATACTGCGGACGGACCGCCACAGCTCCACAGTCCTTGAAATGAGGCCCATAGTTACTAGCAAGGACGTTGTAGCGATGTGTGTCTTAATGTTTTAGAATCTTTCATCTGTGCATTCTTTTAGAGTTGTGTAGTGCATGTGTGTGAAGTGAAGGATCTCCTTTAGTCCGTTGATGTGTGGCTGGCAAGAAGGGGATCACGCTTCTCCAGACTGTTGAAATAAATACTTAAAACCTTTATTGGACTAATTGGCTTTCTTCACCACAGATATCTAGAGTTATGGTAAGACGACCCAATGATCAAGTCTGGAGTCACCTTTAACGATGTCTAGAGAGATTGTGAGAAGATCTCATCAGCAGGACTCGTGGTCACTAACAGAGATGCCTAGAAATAAGCTAAACCCAGTCTGCAGGACCAGGACTCACCTTCAGGGGAATGTCTGACAAATATTGTGCTGCACAAATATTGAGTCCAAAAGATTGATGTCAAAAATATTGTCTACCTATACGTATAAACGGTAAGTACAAAAATATCAGAACAAAAATAGCATTCACACTAATATCGTTAAATAAAATATTAAAACACAAGTACAAAACATGAAACTAAATTACTAAATTAATTAAACATAAAAAACTATAAATTTAAACAAAATGTATTAACCATCTTACAAAAATAAAAACAAATATCTATATATAAAAAAAGATATAAAATTAAACAAACAAAGAATACTAATATATATTTTAACAATTTTAAAAGTAATTATTTAAATGCAAAAATAAAAAAATACACTATTCCCACTCCAGTCTGTGCAACAGTAGCGAAAGCGTTGGAGTTCAAAGGGGTAAAATGTACCTTTTCTCTACCAGTCTGTGAAACAGTAGGGAAAGCATTGGACTTCGAAGGGGTTACGTTTACTATTCCCTCTCCAGTCTGTGCAACAGTAGAGAAAGTGTTGGACTTCAAACCGGATAAATTTACTATTCCAACTCCAGTTCGCGCAACAATAGGGATAGCGTTGGACTTCAGAGAGGTTACATTTATTATTCCCACTCCAGTCTGTGCAACAGTGGGGAAAGTGCTGGACTTGGGAGGGGTTAAATTTACTATACCCACTTCACTCGGTGCAACAGTAGGGAAAGCGTTGGACTTCAGAGACGTAAAATTTACTATTCCAACTCCACTCTGACAATGTAAGGAAAGCGTTGGACTTCAGAAGCGTTCACTTTACTATTCACACTCCAGTCTGTGCAACAGTAGAGAAAGTACTTCACTGCAAACACCTTGCATATTTTATAGCCCTATTAGTTGACCAGAAATATACAACTCTTAATTAGGGCTCCCGGTTTTATGGTATTTATATTTTTGTCATTTCCAACTGTATTTATCCATATGTATTTTTTTGCTAATTTTACCTGTATTTAGCCACATTTATTTTAGGTTTTGTCAAAAAATCAAGCTGAAATGTGTATATTTCAGCATTTATTTAAACAGTTAATGCACACTCGTTTCTGAACACCTGACAGGTTTCAATAATACATAATAGTAAAACACACACTTATAAGTTGTTGAAATCTACTGCTGTTTAAGGCTCTTTACTAAAATCCCTACATTTTTTTAATCCCCTTGCCTGTCAATCTACACAGTTAATGGCCTGGAAGTCATGATTGACAGCATTTAGAATCACTCAAAAACAACCCAATTTCCGTATTTATCCATATATAAAAATAAATACACCTGGAAAATACATGGTTTTCTGTCTGTATTTATCTGTAAAAATCATTAAAAACGGAAAACATGGAGCCTTACTCTTAACATAAAAAATTATATATATAAAATTAACAACACAATTAAACAATGTACATGATTATTTAAAAAAACTATAATTAATATTTAATTATAAAAAACGTTATTAATTTATTATTCAATTACGTTTCCACACTATGCTCCCACAAACCTGGCAGCACACACTTAAAATATAACTAAAATCAAGAAGTATAACATAAGTAGCGTATTGAATGAACAATATTTATTAAAAATGAATAATTAATTGTAAGGGTGTGCACTAAACTCCTCACGCAGGTGGAGTTCACAGAGTTTTGCTACTCCACGGTCCAAGCCTGAAGTGCGAAGTTTGGCAAACACACCGCCTCTGCCGCATAGCAGAGTTTACTGGAGCTAGTCAGGGTTTTAAGTGGGCCAGGTCTCACCGGGGCTGAGCACCGGCAGGTTTTTAAAGGGGGCCTCGAAACGGGTCTCTATCGGGCTCTCTATGTGTCCTGGCACAGGCGTTCATTTTTTTCCAGACTACAGTGACGCAGGCACGTCAATGTGTGCGTGCACACACTGCTCACTCTCACTCCTGGAAAAGGTCTGCATTACGTCATACCAGGTAAGCATTGGAGGGGAAGGGAAATCCTTTAAAGAGAGTCATTTTCTCTCTGGATTTCCCTTACCTTTTTTAAACTTAGGAGCAGTAACCTTGTTGTGGTGTCACCAGGGCTTTAAGTGGAAGCTTTTTCAAAATTATATACAAGCCATAGTTGCTGCCTATTTATCTTATGCAACTAACAACCATTGACAAAGCCAATAGTCCTGACTTGTTGTAGGTATGATGTTACTTGTTGTATCATATATCTGGATGCAATAACAGAAACAGCAAAATACAGGTCGGGCGTAAAACTATGCTAAGCACAGATTTTTAGCTTGCATGTTTTTAATCCACGCCCTTAATTACGTTGGCCACGCCCCTTTGAGAGACCCCCAAGTTTTTTTATCCCACTTAAAGCCCTGGAGCTAGTAACTCAATTCGATTGAGTTGGAACTGTTGTGATGACATACAGAATGGCCTAGAACCAGAAAGCAAAAGGGCATGTGACTAGTTCAACGTGGCTGCAAGATCGGTCTCACTCGGGTGACGCTGACACAGACAATACGCTTCTCGGAGCCAGCACCAGAAAACAAAAGGATGCGTGACAGCGCTCCAGCTTTTTTTATGCATCCAAGTTTGTGCTGCTGTGGCTGGTGCAAAATTAAAATATATATCTCCACAGAGACCAGTGCAGCTGCCCTCCTTGCGCCTGTTCTGCGTCACCTGCTCTCACAAAGGCACAGCGAGAGAATGGGCATATGCGCTGCTTGCTGCCCAGGCCATTCTCCCGGATGACACGCCCATAATACACTGCAGAACACCCCATGGTGCCAGGAGAGGGGTCGAGCTGGCTGGCAGTGGGACTGGAAGACGGCTATCGGAGTGGACTGCCAGCACCGGACTGGCCGTGGCAGGCACCGGGCAATCTCCCAATGTGCCGCACGGGTGGTGGCCGGTTTTGGGTCCCTGGAGGCCATTTTTGTTACAGGGCCGTTTTTGCAGCATAAATCGTCCCTGTAACAAAATCGGCAGAAAACCGGCCCTGGCAAAGAGTGCGGCGTCACCCCAACGCCCCAAAACTTGCTTATTTGACTGGCCACTTTATTGATGGCAAGGAGAAAGCATGGAGGCATGGTGCTAGCCAAAGTGGTGGGGAGCAGAAGCTGTGGGCTGGCTCCCGGCTGAAGAAGCCCATCGAGGTAAGAGAGACCCAAAAATGTTCAAAGTATTTTTTTTTCTCTGTCATGTTGTTTTCAGAGGTTATGGTGTACTGTTGTTGGTATGTGATTGTCCCTTTTCTAGCACGTGAGTCACCTTCTCATGGTTTACATTTGTCAATATATTTGTAAGTGTTTGGTTTTCACTGTCTTTGTGCTGTGCAGTGAGTTCTCATCATCATGAATCGTGATGACAGTAATTGCCTGTTGCCGCTTAGAAATGGCTGATTGCACAACACAATTTATGCATCTGCACTCCACATTTATTGAAATGTCTTTAATGGTTGTGAACCGCTTCTCCGCTGGAAGGTGGTAGCTTGAGAGATGCTAGCGCACGGCCAATCCACATTGTGGGCGGTACGAGCTGGTAACTCCACCCGCTTAGTGTACTCTGCGGAATTTATCGGAGTTTTTCTGTTACTCCATTGAATTCTGCAGAGTATAACCCTCCGAGAGCCGCCCAGGTTGAATTAATTGTTAATTAGTTATAGCTTAAATAACTTCCCAACTTATGCACCTACAAACACAACAGCCTGAACCTAATATATAACATTAAAAATATGAATTATTACTCAACTTCCCACCCATAAAACCTACAAACCCAACAACCTGCACCTAAAAGAAAATGTGAAAATTATTTATACAATTTACATAACAATTAAATGATTATTAATATTTAATTACTAACCAATAATTGCTTATTTAACTTCCCACCCTAAACCCCTGCAAAACCAAAAGCCTGCACCTAAAATATGACCTAAAAATAATAATTCCAAAATTTACATAATTATCAATTAAATAATTCATGCTAAATTAAAAATGTATTATTAATTTGTTATACTGAATTAACTCCCCTCCCTTTACCCCTACAAACCTCATAAACAGGTTACAACACTACAAATTACTATTAACAACAACAATTAAAATGATAAATAACTGAAAGTTGCAAACTATATTAAAAAATAGTGTCAACAATCATACAAACAATATTTAACATTTAAAAATTAATATATGAAATAAAACACAAAAAATATAATTAATAAATGATATTTTGAATAACTATATTATTGAAAGCAATATTAAAAACACAGATATTCCTAAAGATTAGGGGCCAGATGTAGGAGCCTAAATACCGGTTGGTAACGGCCGATTTCGGCCGTTACCGACCGGTATTTAAGAATTGGCATGTAGGGGCCCTCATTTTACAGAATCGGTAAATTTACCGATTCGGTAAATTTACCGATTCTGTAAAATACCGAATCGATATTTTTACCGATTCGGTAAATCCAAATGTAGGTGGGACCCTTCTGAGTCCCAAAGGCCTTTCAGATTCGGTATTTTATCACCCAATTCAATTGGGTGGTAAAATACCGCATCCAGGTGTGCATGCACATGTGTACATGCACACCTATGCCATATGACAGACAGACATGCCCTTAGGGCCACATGGCACACATGCCTGTATTTGGGGTGCAAGAGGGTGTCAAAGTGACACCCCCTGCACCCTTGCAGAATTCGGTATTTACCGATTCGGTAATTACCGAATCGGTATTTCGCATTGATTCCTCGGGCTTCACAGCCCATAGGAATCAATAGGAAATACCGATTCGGTATTTACCGAATCGGTAAATACCGAATATTAACGATTCGGTATTTCAACATCTGGAAATACCTACATCTCCCCCTTCATATTTACCGATTCATAAATACCGAATCGGTAAAATTCGGTATTTACCTACATCTAGCCCAATATTACTTACCTAAAAAATCGATATTCTTGTCAACGATATTTCTGCATCACAATATTTATATGATATTAAAAACTCAATATTTGTGTATCTCACTATTTATAATTAGATATTTTGTCTAAATACCCCTGCGGGGATCTCTGGAACGGCACCCACTGCCTGACTCAGTGGCACCAACAAAGATGCCTCTAAGGCAGTGTTTCCCAAACCGTGGATTGCGACCTGAGCCGATTTTTGTGGGTCGTGAAAATCCAAGCAACAAATAAAGATGGGATGTGGTTTTAAAATGTTTGGGAAGCACTGTTCCAAGGACATTCATAGGTATGTCTACAGAAAACGGGGCATCTACATCATGGGGACGCAACTTTGCGACCATCTTGGAAGCATGAAAAATAATGTTCGGCCATCTTGTAGTGTTAAAAAGCCATCACTTTGAGTCTGGAAGCAGCGTAGCAGCCCTCTTGGAAATATAAAAACTATATTCAGTTACAGGAGCGTAACAAGGGCCCCAGCAGCCCCCACAGTGCAGGGGGCCCCCAGGCTTACCCATACTGGAGGGGGCCCCCTCAGCCCCTATAGATGTGAGTGTGAGGGGCCCTTTCGGCTCATCTTGTAAATGTAAATGTAAATGTAGTATACTTGTAAAGCGCACAGCTGCCCCAGCAACGGGGCGTCCCGGCGCTGTATAACTCTGGGGAACCCGTCCTGGCTTTCCCTGTGGGATGGTCCCTGCTGGGAGTCCCCAAGGTGGAGCCAGGCATCCCTGGAATTGGTGGGGCCGTTGTGGAGATTAGGCAAGCTAATGCCCAGAGTTGCCGAGCGTGATCCCTGATTAGAGTAAGCACCGAAGCGAGAATTATCGAGTCCGCTGACCAAGGTCCATGACCCTGCCGCGTCGGGAATCGAACCCTGGTCCCGGGCCGACTTCTGCTCTCGGGTCTGCCGCCTCGGGTCTGCCGCCTCTAACCAGTGAGCCACACTACTCCAGTGGGCCCCAGGGGGGGCCCACTCATGTTTTGTTAGGCTACTGGCAGCGGCTGGGTCCTGAGTATTTTAAAGTCGTCCTACCACAACACTCGACAGCCCTCAAGAGGCTTGGTTTAAACATTACCTCTGCACGCCCACCTCATCACTTAGATAAGGAATTCAATTTCAGTGGCAGAACATGGAGCCTCCAATAAGGTAGACTCCCTCATTACGTCAGAGCAATGTAAATGCAAGCCAAGCTGTGACCAATTAAACTGGGTCAGTTTGGTTCATTTGCATGACTAGCACTTGGGTTTTTTCTACTTTCCCTGCACAAGTGCCAATTTCCTCCAGTGTATCTTAGACATTGTAATGTCACTCTCCAAGGAAACAGTTCACCCTCTTTGCAGACGTGCCCTTTGTTTCGTATGTGCCGAATGTGCAGCGAGTGATAGAGAATGAACGTGCCAGTCCCAAGAATGCTTTCAACTGAGCAGTTATCGGGGCAGCAGCTGTCTCAAAGGCGGCGCTGTCTGAAGAAATCCCAGGCTATGAATCCTGTTAGAGGATACTTCCCTTCCACCAAACCCAGCTGCCTCGAGCCTCGGCTCCGCGTGGAAAGTCAAACCTCCGCCAACGATCCAAACACTTTCT
Organism: Lissotriton helveticus; assembly: GCF_964261635.1. NCBI lineage: Eukaryota > Metazoa > Chordata > Amphibia > Caudata > Salamandridae > Lissotriton > Lissotriton helveticus. Next base: position 1,166,134,563 of record NC_136071.1, read on the forward strand.
TCCACCTGGCAGAAAAGTGGGGGAACATCCTTTACCATGCAACTTTTACAACGCAGTACCTTTACCACGCAGGTATTACAATGCAAGTCGTTACAACGACTTGCGCTGGGGGGCGCTGTAGGATAGGGAATAGTTTAATTTATTATCCAAAACCTTCCCTACTATCCACGGGGACTGGAGTTGGAATAGTAAATTAAACTATTCCACTATCCAGCTCCCCCCCCAACGCAAGTCGTTGTAACGACTTGCGTTGTAAAACCTGCGTGGTAAAGGCATGCGTTGTAAAAGCATGCGTTATAAGGACATACATCCAAAGAGTGTCTGTGGAGGCATGTGTGGGCACGTGAGCACTCGGAGAGATGTGACTGCGAGTGCAGGGTGAGAGGTGTGACTGTGAGTGCAGGGTGAGAGGTGTGACTGTGAGTGCAGATTGAGATATGTGGCGCTGTGAGTGTACGGTGAGAGCTGCAGTTGTGACTCCAGCGTGAGAGGTGAACCCGCCTGAGCGGAGGGTGAATGATGTACCTGTCCGAGCGCCGAGTGAAGTTTGATCCCATGTGAGTGCAGAGTGACAGCTGAGCTGTGTGAAAGGGGGGCCTCTGTGAATGCACTTCAGACCCTGTGAATGCAGGGTGTGCCTCTGTGAGTGAGTGCAAGGTTGGGACGTGAGATGATGTTCATGCAGGGTGATTGGTATGCATATGTGAGAGAGGAGTCTGTGTGGATGAAGGGTGAGCGGCGTACCTATGTTAGTACATGGTGTAAGGAGAGTGTGGCAGTGCGTGGTGAGAGGTGAGCCTAGGTGAATGCATGGTGAGATCTGAGCTCTTGTTAATGCACGGGCCCCAAGGAGAATGCAGGGGGATATTTGAGCCCTTGTAAATGCATGATGAGAGATAAACCTTGGTGGGTGCACGGGGAGGATGTGCCCATGTGAGTGCGCAAGGAGGGCTGTGCCTCTTTGAGTGAGTAGCGGTCTACCCATGAGAGTGCAGGGTGAGAGGGGTGCCTATGTGAGTAGAGAGTGAGTGATATCAGTGTGTGTGTGCAGGGTGAGTGGTGTGCATGTGTGAGTACTGGGTGAGTGGTGTTCCCACGTGAGTGCAAAGTGGGAGGTGTGCTTGATTAAATAGAGGGTGAGTCATGTGAGTTCAGGGTGAGTGTGTGACTGTGTGAATGCAGGGTGAGATGCATAGCTGTCTGAATGCATGGGAAGAGGAGGGGCTGGGTGAATGCAGAGTGAGAGACATGCCTGTGTGTAACGAAGTAGCAAGGACATTAGAATAGCCTACCACTTCGAACCAAAGCTCTGATGGCACCAAGCAAGCGCAGCAAGTGAGTCCAAAACCCCCTCTAGACATGCTCCTCTGTCTCTTCCATCCAAGCATCTATTCATTCATCCTTTCACTCTCCCATCCACCTTCGGCTATCAATCATTTCACCTTTACATTCTGTTCATCCATTCATTATTTCATCCATTCCACCCATTGGCCATTTTTTCCATCCATCCATCCTCTAAGATTTTCAATTACTCTACCATCTTTTCACCCTTCCTCAGATTTTCATTTACTCTGCCATCCATCCATCCTCTTAAATTTTCCTTTACTCTGTCATCCTTTCATCCACCCGTGTATCTAATCTCTCACTTACTTATCCTGTCACATAAGATATGCATTTGCAAAGCACATGTATCGTGGCGTTGAATAACAGATTATAATGTTACCCAAATTAATGGTTTTCATTTTATCAACCCCAGAAGGATGAAGGGCTGAGTGGACCTGCAGGGATTTGAATCGGTGACTATGAAGTCAAACACAAGCCCACAAGCCCCTACAGTTGAATCATTAGTCCACTGAGCCACCAGACCCACTCATTCACCTGTCCTCTCACCAGTGACATAACAATAGCTCCTGGGCACCCATCAGTGCAGGTAGGCCCAAGCTCCAGAGGGACACTCCAGCACTGTGCATGAGTGGCTGGCCCCTGGCCTGGGAGCTCCTGAATGGGCCCAGAGGGTGGGGGGCCTCCATGTACTTTGCAAGGGGGACTCCTCAAGTTTCGTTATGCCACTGTTCAGCTACCTAGAATGTAAAGAAAATTGTGTTAAAAAATGACTGCCTATTTTAGATCAAGAATTGGGTTTGCAATGCCACCAAATTCTACACGCATTGGCAAAGCCAACTTTGTCTGCGATTGCCAGTGGGTGAAGGTCAAGCAGAGACGGGGAAGGGAGCAAGAGTGAGAGATACACCGAGACGGATGTATGATAGTACAACACGATCATTTTGATCGCGGTACTTTACATCGCGGATTTTACAACGCAAGTCGTTACAAAGACTTGCGTTGGAGGGCGCGGATTGAAGATTATTATAATTTTCTATTCCAACTCCAGCCCACGTAACAGTAGGGAAGGTGCTGGAATAGAAAATCACAATATTCCTTAGTCTAGAGCGCCCTCCAGTGCAAGTCGTAGGAATGACTTGCGTTGTAATGGCAGCGTGGTAAAGGTCGTGCGGTGTAAACACCGCGTTGTAAACGACGTTCACCCACCGAGATGTTCTCTGTCTCATCAGTGGAGGCAGGGGAGAAAGAGAGAGCAATCTAGGAGCGGGGGTAATCAAAGGTGAGAGGGAGGGGAAAGGATGAGAGAAAGAGAGAGGTCGGACCAGACATGCACTCCCATTGAATGCTAAAACTTAAATTGCACAGATAAAAGCAAATAGAAAAATAGATCACTCATGTCAAAAGTGGAAAGATGAACACAAGAATAGGGAGTAAAGTCATTGAATTAGAAGCAGAGAATTGAAAAAGAGGAGAAAACTACCCAGTCATGAGCAGGAGCTGGCCCACAGCCCACTCTAAGTAAGTATATGTGTATGGATTGGCTACTGTCAGCAACAGCATCCAGTGCTCTGAAGTTTGGGTGTGTATCCATTAGGGTCTTCCATCCTGTGTGGATGCATTAAGTTTACGTTGTACCTTATTTGCATTTTTTCCATGTTCCAAGTAATCTATAGTCATTTTAACAGAATCACCAATCCTATTATGATGCCCATCAGCTCAGAGCAGGTGGTAAATACACCTGTCCTAAGGAGAGGGATGTCTTCAAACACAAGGGGGCTTATTTACAAGCCCCTTGCGCCACTTTTGCGTAATTTTTAACATGGGAAGCAAGGGGCTTGTACATAAGCCCCAAGCATTTTAGGTTTCATTTCATGTGAGTCTTTTCTTCTGCGGCCTTGAAGTTAAGCAGATCTCTTTTGTGTTTACATTTTCGATGTGCATGTCTCAGCCACTTACAATCAATGCCACAGCTGTGGAGAGCAGACTTGCTATTTCCCAGGTACAGAGGCCATGAAGAGCATAATGTATTCTTTTGCAGCCTAACGCACCATAACATTTTATACCATTAGTGTTTTGAAGACTGCTTGAGTGGAAAGGAAAACCAAGCACTTAGGTCGGGCCTGCATTTTGACTGATGAATATTTGGAAAGACGCTTGCAGTAAAAAAAAGTAAAAAAGCTTTTTTTTATGTATGCAATGCATCTAAGAGATAAAGAATAGCATGAGTGATCAAACTTGTTTTTGAAAAGTGACATAATCTCTTGTATTTTTCAAAACATTTTTATTTTAAAGGTTTTGTATAGTGCGAACTAGACCATTGCGAGTATCAGAGCGCTTTACAGGCAGATGTGATTAATAGAAACCTGAATAGCAAACAATATGGTTTAAACTAATACAGTAATAATAGCTACTATAAATTGGCACATATGTATAAAGAAACACAAATGGATCAGGTGAATTTGGCCAAGAGAATAGATTTCACTTATTTTTTTTAAAATGCAGTGGAAGGGTTCTGTCTCGTTTCTGGGGGCAAGGCATTCCAAATCCTGGGAGCCATTCCTGAGAAGGTCCGGTTGTATGTTTTATTCTTGGCAAATTGTTGTGGTTTCACTAGCAGGTTATTTGAGCTCCTTGTGGAACAATTTGTCAGATAACTAGGGGGTCATTAGGGTGGTGGGCGGACTTTGTGCCCGCCATCCTTTCATATAATGGGACCGCCCGCCATTGGTGCGGGGGTCCCGTTGGTGACATTAGGATGCGCCCGCCACACTGGCCGGCACATCCTGCATTCCTGACATTGCGGCGGGCGGTGCTCTCAGTGCCGCCCACTGCAATGCCAAGAAGGCATGTTGTGCAGTTCCATGCACAACGTGGCAGGAACCACGTGGTGCCTGCCACGTTGTGCATGTAACTGAATGGCGGTACCATAGGTACCCCCCACGTGCACCCCCACCCCCTAGAATCCCTGGCACTGCTACCATGTTAGCAGCTTTTCCGCCCGGTCGACTCTTCGACCGGGCAGAAAACCGGCAGACAGTCTTTCCGTCCGCCCGGGATCCCCCCCGCCATGGTAATGTGGCGGGAGAAATTCAGAGCGGGCGGAGATTTTTAGCGGGCGGACCACCACCGCCATACGGGCAGTGGTGATCCGCCCGCAATCCTAATGACCGCCTAGGTGTTTTGTGATGAAGTGCCTTGTGTGTCATACAAGTGATTTTCAAATAGATTCTAGCCTTGAAAGGTAGCCAGTTGAGGGCACAAAGGTCAGGGGAGATGTGACAATTTCTTTTGGAGCCCGTGATGAGTCTAGCAGCTGCGTTGTTTGAGGCTCTTAGAGGGGCCGTCGTCGATCTGGGAAGGCCGCAGAGAGCGACACTCCCATAATCAACTCTATGGATTACTAGCACTTGAACTGTCTGTTTGAAGTCATCTGTGGGCAGGAAGGGTTTGAGTTTTCACAAGATGTCCATCTGAAAATGTGCTCCTTTTGTGGAGGCGCTGATGTGTTTTTGCATATTTAGCTTACTGTCTAGAGTTACTCCCAGTGATTTCGCTGAGTCGATGATGAGAAGTCGACCATTGAGTGCTGTTAGGTCTTTCATCCACTCGAGGATGATGGGCGATTGGCTAGGGGGGGCGAATACAGGAATTCGGTTTTGGAAAGCAAGCACCCAATACTTAGGAGGAGGTGGACTGTCATTACTACTAGTACTATTATTAATATTATTATTATTATTAGTAGTAGTAGTAGTATCTCTCACTGAGACCTACTCGCACTGTGAATCTGCTTATTCACTGCTATGTCTGGCAACAGTCAGAAACAGATGTTGTTACTGGTGCTGCTAAAGGAATACCAGGCTGCTTCGGCAGGCCTCTCTGTGAGTGAGTACGTGCACGCTGGCTCACTGCTCCGTTGAGGAGCAAAGCCCGGCTTCAAGAGGGGCCAGAAGGTACCAACGGTGATAAAGCGGGAGGATGCAGGCCAGCTATGTTTTTTTAATTTGGGACAGGACGGAAGGCCATGTTCATGTAAGCATGGCTTTCCCTTTACTCTTCTGCCCCTTGTAGTAGTCATAAATAAGGGCAGTTGATTTGGGGGGGCATCCATAATATAACATTATAAATGGGTAAAAAAGGAATTACAGGGATCTTTTTCAACTGAGTGTTCTGCAAGACATCATAAACAATGCAAGCTTCTGGCTGATATCACTCAAACAATTTGGGGAAAATGGTCTCTGTTCTCATTTTTCCCTATCTAAAACTCTATATATTTTATTATCATAATACGTGGGAGTCTCCAATCCTTGTATAAAAGCCTGTCTAATTTTCTGCTAGTTTTTCAGCCTCTTCTCAGCGCACTCCTGCTCTCTATTCGGCCTCTTTCTGCTCATTCTGCTGGTTATTTTGCTAGTTTCTGACCTTTATTTTTCCTCTTTCTGCTCATTTCTTACATCTATTCTGCTTCTTTCTACTAGTTTCTTACATCAATTTTGCCTTTATGCTAGTTTCTGACCTTTATTTTGCCTCTTTCTGCTAGTTTATGACCTTTATTCGGCCCTTTCCTACTCGTTTCTGACCTTTATTCTACCCCTTTCTGCTTGTTTCTGATCTTTATTCTGCCTCTTCCTGCTCATTTCTGACCTTTATTCTACCTCTTTCTCTGAATTTCGGACCTTTAATTTGCCTCTTTTTGACCTTTATGTGGCCTCTTTCTTCTCATTCTACTGGTTATTTTGCTAGTTTCTGACCTTTATTTTGCCTCTTTCTGCTTGTTTCTTACATTTATTCTGCCTCTTTCTACTAGTTTCTTACCTTTATTTTGCCTTTCTGCTAGTTTCTGACCTTTATTTTGCCTCTTTCAGCTAGTTTATGACCTTTATTTTGCCTCTTTCTGCTCGTTTCAGAATTTTATTTAGCTTTTTCCTGCTCATTTCTGACCTTTATTCTGCCTTTTCCTGCTCGTTTCTGGCCTTTATTCTACCTCTTTCTGCTCATTTCTGACCTTTATTTTGCCTCTTCCTGCTAATTTCTCACCTTTATTCTACCTCTTTCTGTTCGTTTCTAACCGTTATTCTACCTCTTTCTGTTCATTTCTAACCGTTATTCTGCCTCTTTTTCACCTTTATTTTGCCTCTTTCTGCTCATTCCTGACCTTTATTCTGCCTCTTTCTTTGTGTTCCTGACCTTTTTTCTGCCCCTTTCTGCTTGTTTCGGACCTTCATTTTGACTCTTTCTGCTCGTTTTCCCCTCTTCCAGCTGTCTCCATTCTGCTGCCATTTCCCTACTGCTGCCACCCAGCACCCCTACCCCCCAGGTCCTACTTAATGGATCCCGCAGTGCAACCCTATTGAGCAGATCCCTGGTCCAGCTCCCACTACGACGGTCCTCCTGTCCAGCTTGCTGGCAGTCAGCTACCCCCTACTTCCTTCGGTTTTGTTCCTCTTCTGCTAATTTTCTCCTCATTTCTCTGCCTCTTCTCTGCTCGCTCCTGCCCTCTATTTTGCCTCTTGCTGTTCATTTTGCGTGCTATTTTGCCTCTTTCTGCAAATTTCTGACCTTTATTTTGTCTCTATTTGCTTGTTTCTGACCTTTATTTTGCCTCTTTTTGCTTGTTTCTGACCTTTATTTTGCCTCTTTTTGCTTGTTTCAGACCTTTATTCTAATGACGCATCCACAGAGCCCAGATACCCCTTAGGGTGACAGCTGCTGCGCTATGCAAATGCTGATTGATTGATTTATTGATCAATAACAGTCCCCATCCTTCAGCTTTGTTTCTTTATATGCAAAAAAACCAAGAGCAGTGTATGGTGGGGCTCAGTTATCACTAATATCAGCTATTCATGATGAAGAAGTTAATTATCATTGGAAACATGATTTAATCACGCATAATGTGTAAATTAATGAAGTATGATGACAATGCAAGCCAATCAATACATCTACAGTTCATCATAATACCTGCATACACATGACAATTGGAACAAATGCCCACAAAAATACAAAAACAGCAAACTATTTACAATGTTAAAATTCTTTCTTGTCCCCCAGAGGTATTCAACTTAATGGGTGCCTATGTAATAATTCTATTCCATAGTCCACCTTAGAGGTAGTCACCTAAGCAAGGAAAGCTACTTATTTCATTACTCATCAGTCATGTCCACCTATTAAAGCATCTAGGGTAAGAGATTTTGGGCAGGTTACACATGAACACATGACCAGACGTGTGTGCATGTGTGCGGGCTGCATGTGTGAGACTACTGCAGTCCCAGCCCGGTATCTGTGCACAGGTAGCCTGTTGCAAAATGAGCCCTTACCGGATTGATGCCTACCTTGGGCAAGCCTCATAATATGAGATGACATTTATCGCATGGGTCTGTAGTGCTTACTGAAAACCTGTGGTGCTTAACTGAATTACCCATTGCACATTAAAGGCACCAAAGTACAGATTTGCCTCACTTAGGCCTACATGGTCTAATGAGGTATCAACCTTATGGTAAACATGTATACTAAGTGAAGGTTCACAGCCCCTTTTGTTGTTATGGCACTTTAAAAATTGGTATATTTCCCTGACTCTGCCATATTTAGATTCTACATCTTTGTACTCCCCACAAAATACAGCCACTAACACAGCTTGGCCAAGTTCCTGGGAAAGAAAGGGATGGGGAGGAAATTTGCATGTACTAATTAACTGTGCACACTGCAGCCGGCCTGGACAAGACCAAGCCCACAGAAAAAATAGAACAAGGCCAAACCTATGGAGCCAAACACATTAGGGATTCTCCGTTGATGTTTTGGTGGGTACCGATCAGGCAGCTGTGCCAGTAGGGGTGGTGCTGAGGCTCATAGGGAAGGTCTCTCCACAGACCAATTTAAGTCACAATGTTTATATATCCTAGAATGCTGTACAGCACACTTAGGCAGGGGTTGGTTGATGATGTGGCACCATAGGTGTGGCCAGAGCTGCCTGGCTTATAGCAGTTTCCACCTCTCTTAAAAATGCCTGCAAGAGGGTGAGACACTTGACGGGACACTCGACCTGGGAACTGCGATGGCAAACTAATGCCCAACTGGAAAGAGAAGCCACCTGACCCCACTGAGAAGATTGACTGAAGGACTTTTTACACCAGCTGGCACTCACGACTAGTATGTGTCTCTCCAGGACCAGTGGATCTGGCTTCCTTATGCCCCCTGAGGAACAGTTGGGAGAATGGCACTTCTGGGGAACACTGGATGGTTTCCCTGGGACTTCTGTGGACTGGTCCTTGACTCTGCAGACTCATAGGTGCCCTTCAATATCCTGGAGTCTGTGAGATAAGGGAGTGCAGCAGGGATGATGTTGGCTGCCGAAGATGCATATTGAGCAAAGGCAAAGGACGGGTCTGGCAAGAGAGCAGCAAACATTAGCCGCTGATGAAAATCAAATTTTGAAGCCAGGAGGCCTGAAGTAAATACTCCTGGTGGCCAAGTCTCGCCACCAGGTGCAGAACAAGCCACAAATGATAGAAATCAGCCTTACAGGCTGGAGAAAATCCAGAAAACCTTGAAACAAGCCTAGTCCCAGAGAGGATCGGGTAGAGAGAGTGTGTAGCACTCCATCTACGAATTTTCTTAAACTCCCCTGGGGAGGGACAAGTCTACACCTCCTCTTTTGATTAATTACCTATGGGGAGGTGACATGCATTGCCCCTCCGAGATCCACCATATCCCCGGGGATCCCTTCTCCCAGAGTTCGATGCAATACCCCACTGTCCTAGGAGAAACCCACTTTCCTGGAGGAACCCATCACCACAGGACCCATAAATAAAAGAATCTAAGTGCCACCATACTTTTAAGCATAAGACCTTCTGGGGAGAAGCAAATCCCTGGTAGCATTTCTGGCTGCCAATCCCTGTCCATATTTGTATGTAGGTTATGTGTAGCACCCTGCCAACATACATACATAATACACTGTATACCCGCACACACCGCGTACCCTTACCTTCGAGTCAGTCAAAATGGGGTGCCAGTCTGTCACAGTCAAGGGGATCTGGACGAAGGTGAATAGGAGAAAACCCCTTTTCATCCCTTACTGCCGACTCAAAGTATGAGTGATTCCCATCGGGATTCGTTTCTAAACAAGCAGAACCAAAAACCAACGGGTGAATCCTAGCTGCAGTCCACCTCGCCAAAGGAGCGGGGAGAGGAGTGCTGGTGGAATCGGCGAGACCGCAGTGATCTTCTCGCCCATTGCACTCCAGCATCTAAATCGGGCGGGTGGACCTCCTGGTAGTCAGGAAGACTGCCAAAAAGGCCCACTCCGTTACAGTCCCACCAAGATCTTAATCAGGCCCATAGTGTTTAGGCATATGTGTAGGGGTACCTTGATTAATGGTTATGTATTGCTGGGGTGTCAACTGTTCTGTGGGTGTCACCAAAGGTATTTCCAGGTACCTGATTATACGCATTTCAATGCGTAGTATTTAGTATGGGCGTTCGTAATAAAGTAGTTTTCCTTTTTATAAGAAACAGCACTGACTGGGCACTGATTTATTGAGTGTTGTCGTTGTATACCAGTGAGCTGGGGTACTATACCACAGTACCCCCTTGTTAGACTTGGGCCTTAGGGCAGGTTCACCCCTAATCTTTTTGCCTTTATTTGTGACCCTGTGTAGTGATTTTTGGGTCTTGGCGCACTTTTTCCCTGTGTCCCAGAGTGAAAGTGCGTGCGTGTAGTATGGCTGGCCTGCCCTCCCATAGGAATGCATGGGGAATGTGTGTGCCCTGGTAGTTCCTGATGTGTGGGGAGTGCAGGCTCGAGTTTAGTATGTATGAACTCGTGAGAATGAATGCTGCGCAATGGTATGTGCGGCTTGTATGTGTCTAGAAGGGAAGTGCTACTTCTGGACATTGATGTATGTGTGCAGTGAGGATAGTGGAGCGTGATTGGCTGGAGCTGGCTGGCATGACAGGCTCCAGGAAGTCTGGATGGGTCTGCCCGGTGATGAGTGTGAGATCAGCATGAGTGATGGGTGGGAGGAGTAGATCTGTGTCCTGGATGGGCTGGGTTTTTCCCCACACAATGCTGGCTCCACCCCCCTGTGGTTTGTCTAATGACCCTAGCCTCCCCAGTGAATGAAAGGGGTGGTTGGGCCATCAAGGGTACTCCCAAGCCAGCTGCAACTGGTTTCCCCCCACCCTGCACCTCCTAACAAAGGAATTCTCTGTATAAATATGGGGTTGTGTCCCCACAGAAAGTGTTCTACTTTTGGATCTTTGCCAGAGGGGGCTGCTGCTGCTGCTGGGGCCAAGAGGACCCCCACTTGGCTTGTCTCCCTGCCTGGAGACCCAGTGTGCTGGCTCTGGCCCTGCCCTGCCCCTCTGCCTGCCTCCAGTCCCTGCTGGAGCTTTTGCTTTTGCTTAGAGTGCCTGGAGGCGCTCTTATTTGATTTATAGCGCTTTCCTGGTACCCCAGCGCTCAATAGCGCTTTGCTGATATTTCTAGCGCTAGGAGCGCTTTTCTTTAGCCCCAAAGCGCTGGGTGCGCTTTATTTCTATTATAGCGCTGTGGAGCGCTTTTGCCGCTTTTTGGCATTAGCGAGTGCCACCTCGCTTTACTTTTGATTTTGAGCGCCGGTGCCCACCCGGCATTGCCCCGTTGTGGGATTTTGTAAATACCTCGAGGGAGCCCACTCCTCGGGTACTGGGAGCCCGCCTGCCTACCTAGTACGGGCCGCCGCGCTGCCCGCGACGACCCGGAAGTGCTGGAACCGTCAGCCAATCGCTGCGCGGCCCGGGAGAGGCGATCCGGGAGTCCCGCCCCGGAGCCGAGCAGCGAGGAAGGAAGCAGCCGGCTCTGTCCTCGAGGCTCCCAGAGTGAAAGGGAGCCCCGCGCTGACCAGTAGAGGAGACGCATCCGGCCCCAGAGACCCGGTGAGTGCGGGGGCGTTTACCTTTGTGTCCCGAGCGGCCCCAGTTGGCAGAGGGCCGCTCCCACGACGCCCGCATTTTTGTTGTGAGGAGCCCCGAGGCTCCTGGGGGTCATTAGTATATGTCGAGCCCCGAGAGGCTCAGCGCCCATATTGTTCTTGAGCCCTGAGAGGCTCTTGCAGCCACAGTGAATTTACAAGCCTGCAAGGCTTGAGGGGGCATTGCTTTGTTTGTTGAGCCTGAGAGGAAGGCTCCCAGCGCCCACCTTTGTTTTAGAGCCCCCGAGAGGCTCTGGCGCGCTGTTCATTGTCTACAGAGCCTGAGAAGGCTCACAACGCCCACATTTGGTTTTAGAGCCCCAGAGAAGGCTCTTGGGCGCCATTCCTTGTTCTTGAGCCCACGAGGCTCCAACGTTGCCTACCTGCTATTTACAACTGTCCAGCACTTAGTGGACAGTTGCTACGTTTAGGCTTTGTGTTCTGTGCTGCCTGCGCAGCCTTCCCTGACATTGAGACTCAGGGCATTCCAGCCCTTTCGAGGCCAGTTGGCCTGAGGGACATTGCTAGTATTGTGCTACGTGCACCCTGCGCAATTTATGATTTACTGCTATGTGATTTCTGCGCAAATGTTCTACCTGCACCTCTGAATGTGTTTTAATGTTTCATGTGCAATTGTTTGTTATTACCTTTGCTAAAAGTGACCTGCTTAGGTAATGCCTTGTACTTTTATTCCCCTTTGCTAAAAGTGACCTGCTTAGAGGAATGTTGATGTGTTATTGCCTTTGCTAAATGTTACTTGCCTAGGTGATTATTTTAGGTTTCCTTCCCTTTGCTAAATGTGACTTGCTTAGGTGATAGGTTTTCCTTCCATAGGTCCTGATGATAAGGTCCTAGTTCCCTGCGTGATTTCCCTACAGTGTTTAGGGTGGCGTAGGAGGTATTTTCCCTTTACCAGTAGTTACTGGTTGTATGCTATATTCACTATTTCTGTGTTACAGTCATTGTATGTTGATGTGCTAAAGTGTTATACCTACAAGTATTATTTCTAACAAGTGCATACCCCTGACAGTGGTCCAGGTGGCCCTGTCCTGTACATAATCCCTTGTAAATCTTGCCCGTGCCTGTTGGCACATTGTAAAGTGTGTGTGTTATCTAATGTGTTTTTACTATAATACAAAGGCTATTTTTATATAACCTTGTGTGGAGTTTCCTTTGTGGTGGGCCTTTGGTTGTTGTCGCTGGGGTGCGCGCGCAAACGCTTTACACATCGCCTCTGAGATTAGCCTTGCTGCTCGCGCCACGTTACCTAGAGGGTGAGCGGGGGTTATCTTGGTGTGTGACCCCCTTGCCCTGACCTTAGAAATGGTGATCCCTGACTGACCTTGGCGCAAGCCTTGGCCGGCCAGAGGTCCCGTTTCTAACATTGGTGGCTAGCGGTGGGATTGGACTTGCGTTTGCGTTGTACCACAGTGGCGACAGGCCACACTTCAAAGCTCTGCAATTTTAGATAACCACATTTTGGGGATTATTGTTTTTTAGGAAAGTTCAGTTTTGCTTCTCCTGAAAGGTGTCATTTTGTATTTTGTCCAGTACCTTGTTCCCCGCCCTGCTCCCAGAGTTTGGTACCTGTGTCGCTAGTGGTCAGGTTGAGATAATCAGGGGTGGTAGAAACTGCCTTACCAGTCCGAGGGGAGGGTTGTGTGTGAATGAGTGTTGTGTTACACTGGACAGTGGAGTGCAAGTTCCCTGAGATAGGAATCTTGCTGAATTTTGTTGATTGTATACTCCTGTTTAGCTCAGACCCCCAGGTTCCCTGTGTGATCTCATCTCTAGAACGTCTGCCAAAATGGAGCCTGTTTTTGATCTCAGTGATCTAGTTTGGTACAGTATGCAGGAGTTGGAAAGGTTCTGTAGAGAGAGAGACATAGGGGTGGATGAGTCAGATACTGAGAACCAACTTAGGAACCACCTGGTCCAATGGTATAAGGATCAAAGGGATCTTGAGCGCAGCGAGGAAAGGGCCCAGGCCACATGCCATGAGGGTGGTGAGTCTGTGGGGAGCCCTGAAGATTCTGATGAAGAATGTGAGTTGGATGATGACAGTGGTTGGGCCCCAGCAGATAGTGAGGACCCCATAGATAGGGAGTCCCTTGCTAGGCCCAGTGTCAGTACCAGCGCCCCATCCCTTTCCCTGTCCCCAGAGGATTGGTTAGATAGGAAGGAAGAGAGGGAGCATCAGTTAGCAATGGAACAGCTCATGTTAGAGCATGCCCAGGCTATGGCGCAGCTAGAGATCGAAAGACTCTTAGCGCAGGAGAGGATAGAGGTGGAGAGAAGGGCCATCATCCGTGAGAGCGCAGCCCTAGAGAATAGACTCTCCCCTACCCACAGTTGTAATTGTCTGGATTCCCCAGAGAGGGTGGAGTCCAGTGGTGGCAGCTTTTTAAATGTCAGTGTAGACAGTCCCGCTCCCAGTTCCCCGAGTATGGTTCCTGTTTCCCCAGAGGAGGAGAATAGGTTGAGGTTTAGGAACCTTAAGAAACCATCTCACCAGAAGTGGGGGTATTTTGTGGATGACTGTTCGGATGCAATGTGGGGTTGGCTGACGGCTAACTCGGACAATGAGGTGGACGGTGTGGTGAATATGTTCCTCAAAGAGCAGTTGCTCAGTGTTGTTTGTCCAGAGTTGCGCCAGCACCTGCTGAAGTTGAAGTGTTTTTGTCCTTGGGACCTCGCAGAGGAAGCAGAACGCTGGGACAGTGCGAGAGGTTCTTTTGAGTCACTAGTGAGTGATTCCAACAATAGTGGGTCAGGTGTCTTCCAGCCCAGTGTGGTGGAGGAGGGTGAGAGTAGCCCAGCTAGGTCCTTGGTTAGTGAGAAGAGTGTAGGGGCTGACTGCCTGTCTCAGTGGAGCGGGAGTGAGTGTGTGACCGAGAGTCCCCAGACGCCCGAAGCCTTGTCACAGAGCCTGGATGGTTCCTTTAGGGAACACCAGGAAGGGAACCTAGACTTGCCTGTTAGTTCACTTGAGGGAGATCTCCTAGTGGGTAGAGAACCTGGAGCATCTGTAAGCGGAGCTTCCATGGTTATAGAGTCTGGCAGTACTGCTCCAGTAGGGAGAGTACCGGAGTCCAGCGTGAGGAGTGATTGGGGGAGTTCCCCAGTGGAAGAACCAGTGGGTCAGGGACTACCCAGTGGGGCTAGGATCCCGTGTAGTGACCATGGTGACACCACTTCTGTGCTGGGGGACCTTTGCGCACTGTCAGGTGGACAGGAGGCGGGAGATCTGCGCCAGGCAGACAGTCACACAACATATGTGTCATTTGCTAGCCTCAGGGGGATGGTGTGTGAATCCCCAGAAGTCCTGGAGTGCCAGGCAGTGATTCCACCAAAGGTTCTAGACCGGAGGTTGGAGGTCCAGGTTCAGGATTCGCCTGACCTGAAGGGTGGGACTACTGTAATCAGTGTCCTGACCAGTTTTTTTTCCAGATGTACCGCCCCGGTTGGGAGGGAGCAGGACTCTGGAAGGGGATGCAGAGGGTGGGAAAGCCCACCTCTGACCCCGGTACCACCTGAGGGGTTAAACCCTAGGTTGGGAGAGTGGTGTTTAGAGGGTACCCCTCGCAGGAGGAGGAGGAACCCTAGGAGAAGAGGTAAGGGGAGGAGAGCCTTCCCTGAGACTCCTGGTCCACCTAAGGTTGTAGACCCTAGGCTGGAGAACCAGTGGCAGTCTAGCCCTGTCTTGCAGACAGGAAGGGTGGAGAATGGCTATTATGTGCCAGGGGTTACTACCCCCCACTTTGTGAGTAGGCAGGATCCAGTGGTACCTGGGTGGCCTAGGGCCTGGTCCTGGTCGAGGGCAGCTGGAGAGTATCAGTGGGGTACCCCAGTTAGTCCCTACAGTAGTTTTAGAAGGAACCCTAGGGGTTCACCATGGCGTAAAACAGGAGGGTGTCCCTGCAGTTGTGGGCCCGCGTCCTTGTTTTATCGCCCCAAGCAGGGAAGCCCATCACGGTGGTGATCGGTCTACCCTGCGTTTTGGCTGGAAGGGGGTCGTGTTAGACTTGGGCCTTAGGGCAGGTTCACCCCTAATCTTTTTGCCTTTATTTGTGACCCTGTGTAGTGATTTTTGGGTCTTGGCGCACTTTTTCCCTGTGTCCCAGAGTGAAAGTGCGTGCGTGTAGTATGGCTGGCCTGCCCTCCCATAGGAATGCATGGGGAATGTGTGTGCCCTGGTAGTTCCTGATGTGTGGGGAGTGCAGGCTCGAGTTTAGTATGTATGAACTCGTGAGAATGAATGCTGCGCAATGGTATGTGCGGCTTGTATGTGTCTAGAAGGGAAGTGCTACTTCTGGACATTGATGTATGTGTGCAGTGAGGATAGTGGAGCGTGATTGGCTGGAGCTGGCTGGCATGACAGGCTCCAGGAAGTCTGGATGGGTCTGCCCGGTGATGAGTGTGAGATCAGCATGAGTGATGGGTGGGAGGAGTAGATCTGTGTCCTGGATGGGCTGGGTTTTTCCCCACACAATGCTGGCTCCACCCCCCTGTGGTTTGTCTAATGACCCTAGCCTCCCCAGTGAATGAAAGGGGTGGTTGGGCCATCAAGGGTACTCCCAAGCCAGCTGCAACTGGTTTCCCCCCACCCTGCACCTCCTAACAAAGGAATTCTCTGTATAAATATGGGGTTGTGTCCCCACAGAAAGTGTTCTACTTTTGGATCTTTGCCAGAGGGGGCTGCTGCTGCTGCTGGGGCCAAGAGGACCGCCACTTGGCTTGTCTCCCTGCCTGGAGACCCAGTGTGCTGGCTCTGGCCCTGCCCTGCCCCTCTGCCTGCCTCCAGTCCCTGCTGGAGCTTTTGCTTTTGCTTAGAGTGCCTGGAGGCGCTCTTATTTGATTTATAGCGCTTTCCTGGTACCCCAGCGCTCAATAGCGCTTTGCTGATATTTCTAGCGCTAGGAGCGCTTTTCTTTAGCCCCAAAGCGCTGGGTGCGCTTTATTTCTATTATAGCGCTGTGGAGCGCTTTTGCCGCTTTTTGGCATTAGCGAGTGCCACCTCGCTTTACTTTTGATTTTGAGCGCCGGTGCCCACCCGGCATTGCCCCGTTGTGGGATTTTGTAAATACCTCGAGGGAGCCCACTCCTCGGGTACTGGGAGCCCGCCTGCCTACCTAGTACGGGCCGCCGCGCTGCCCGCGACGACCCGGAAGTGCTGGAACCATCAGCCAATCGCTGCGCGGCCCGGGAGAGGCGATCCGGGAGTCCCGCCCCGGAGCCGAGCAGCGAGGAAGGAAGCAGCCGGCTCTGTCCTCGAGGCTCCCAGAGTGAAAGGGAGCCCCGCGCTGACCAGTAGAGGAGACGCATCCGGCCCCAGAGACCCGGTGAGTGCGGGGGCGTTTACCTTTGTGTCCCGAGCGGCCCCAGTTGGCAGAGGGCCGCTCCCACGACGCCCGCATTTTTGTTGTGAGGAGCCCCGAGGCTCCTGGGGGCCATTAGTATATGTCGAGCCCCGAGAGGCTCAGCGCCCATATTGTTCTTGAGCCCTGAGAGGCTCTTGCAGCCACAGTGAATTTACAAGCCTGCAAGGCTTGAGGGGGCATTGCTTTGTTCGTTGAGCCTGAGAGGAAGGCTCCCAGCGCCCACCTTTGTTTTAGAGCCCCCGAGAGGCTCTGGCGCGCTGTTCATTGTCTACAGAGCCTGAGAAGGCTCACAACGCCCACATTTGGTTTTAGAGCCCCAGAGAAGGCTCTTGGGCGCCATTCCTTGTTCTTGAGCCCACGAGGCTCCAACGTTGCCTACCTGCTATTTACAACTGTCCAGCACTTAGTGGACAGTTGCTACGTTTAGGCTTTGTGTTCTGTGCTGCCTGCGCAGCCTTCCCTGACATTGAGACTCAGGGCATTCCAGCCCTTTCGAGGCCAGTTGGCCTGAGGGACATTGCTAGTATTGTGCTACGTGCACCCTGCGCAATTTATGATTTACTGCTATGTGATTTCTGCGCAAATGTTCTACCTGCACCTCTGAATGTGTTTTAATGTTTCATGTGCAATTGTTTGTTATTACCTTTGCTAAAAGTGACCTGCTTAGGTAATGCCTTGTACTTTTATTCCCCTTTGCTAAAAGTGACCTGCTTAGAGGAATGTTGATGTGTTATTGCCTTTGCTAAATGTTACTTGCCTAGGTGATTATTTTAGGTTTCCTTCCCTTTGCTAAATGTGACTTGCTTAGGTGATAGGTTTTCCTTCCATAGGTCCTGATGATAAGGTCCTAGTTCCCTGCGTGATTTCCCTACAGTGTTTAGGGTGGCGTAGGAGGTATTTTCCCTTTACCAGTAGTTACTGGTTGTATGCTATATTCACTATTTCTGTGTTACAGTCATTGTATGTTGATGTGCTAAAGTGTTATACCTACAAGTATTATTTCTAACAAGTGCATACCCCTGACAGTGGTCCAGGTGGCCCTGTCCTGTACATAATCCCTTGTAAATCTTGCCCGTGCCTGTTGGCACATTGTAAAGTGTGTGTGTTATCTAATGTGTTTTTACTATAATACAAAGGCTATTTTTATATAACCTTGTGTGGAGTTTCCTTTGTGGTGGGCCTTTGGTTGTTGTCGCTGGGGTGCGCGCGCAAACGCTTTACACATCGCCTCTGAGATTAGCCTTGCTGCTCGCGCCACGTTACCTAGAGGGTGAGCGGGGGTTATCTTGGTGTGTGACCCCCTTGCCCTGACCTTAGAAATGGTGATCCCTGACTGACCTTGGCGCAAGCCTTGGCCGGCCAGAGGTCCCGTTTCTAACATTGGTGGCTAGCGGTGGGATTGGACTTGCGTTTGCGTTGTACCACAGTGGCGACAGGCCACACTTCAAAGCTCTGCAATTTTAGATAACCACATTTTGGGGATTATTGTTTTTTAGGAAAGTTCAGTTTTGCTTCTCCTGAAAGGTGTCATTTTGTATTTTGTCCAGTACCTTGTTCCCCGCCCTGCTCCCAGAGTTTGGTACCTGTGTCGCTAGTGGTCAGGTTGAGATAATCAGGGGTGGTAGAAACTGCCTTACCAGTCCGAGGGGAGGGTTGTGTGTGAATGAGTGTTGTGTTACACTGGACAGTGGAGTGCAAGTTCCCTGAGATAGGAATCTTGCTGAATTTTGTTGATTGTATACTCCTGTTTAGCTCAGACCCCCAGGTTCCCTGTGTGATCTCATCTCTAGAACGTCTGCCAAAATGGAGCCTGTTTTTGATCTCAGTGATCTAGTTTGGTACAGTATGCAGGAGTTGGAAAGGTTCTGTAGAGAGAGAGACATAGGGGTGGATGAGTCAGATACTGAGAACCAACTTAGGAACCACCTGGTCCAATGGTATAAGGATCAAAGGGATCTTGAGCGCAGCGAGGAAAGGGCCCAGGCCACATGCCATGAGGGTGGTGAGTCTGTGGGGAGCCCTGAAGATTCTGATGAAGAATGTGAGTTGGATGATGACAGTGGTTGGGCCCCAGCAGATAGTGAGGACCCCATAGATAGGGAGTCCCTTGCTAGGCCCAGTGTCAGTACCAGCGCCCCATCCCTTTCCCTGTCCCCAGAGGATTGGTTAGATAGGAAGGAAGAGAGGGAGCATCAGTTAGCAATGGAACAGCTCATGTTAGAGCATGCCCAGGCTATGGCGCAGCTAGAGATCGAAAGACTCTTAGCGCAGGAGAGGATAGAGGTGGAGAGAAGGGCCATCATCCGTGAGAGCGCAGCCCTAGAGAATAGACTCTCCCCTACCCACAGTTGTAATTGTCTGGATTCCCCAGAGAGGGTGGAGTCCAGTGGTGGCAGCTTTTTAAATGTCAGTGTAGACAGTCCCGCTCCCAGTTCCCCGAGTATGGTTCCTGTTTCCCCAGAGGAGGAGAATAGGTTGAGGTTTAGGAACCTTAAGAAACCATCTCACCAGAAGTGGGGGTATTTTGTGGATGACTGTTCGGATGCAATGTGGGGTTGGCTGACGGCTAACTCGGACAATGAGGTGGACGGTGTGGTGAATATGTTCCTCAAAGAGCAGTTGCTCAGTGTTGTTTGTCCAGAGTTGCGCCAGCACCTGCTGAAGTTGAAGTGTTTTTGTCCTTGGGACCTCGCAGAGGAAGCAGAACGCTGGGACAGTGCGAGAGGTTCTTTTGAGTCACTAGTGAGTGATTCCAACAATAGTGGGTCAGGTGTCTTCCAGCCCAGTGTGGTGGAGGAGGGTGAGAGTAGCCCAGCTAGGTCCTTGGTTAGTGAGAAGAGTGTAGGGGCTGACTGCCTGTCTCAGTGGAGCGGGAGTGAGTGTGTGACCGAGAGTCCCCAGACGCCCGAAGCCTTGTCACAGAGCCTGGATGGTTCCTTTAGGGAACACCAGGAAGGGAACCTAGACTTGCCTGTTAGTTCACTTGAGGGAGATCTCCTAGTGGGTAGAGAACCTGGAGCATCTGTAAGCGGAGCTTCCATGGTTATAGAGTCTGGCAGTACTGCTCCAGTAGGGAGAGTACCGGAGTCCAGCGTGAGGAGTGATTGGGGGAGTTCCCCAGTGGAAGAACCAGTGGGTCAGGGACTACCCAGTGGGGCTAGGATCCCGTGTAGTGACCATGGTGACACCACTTCTGTGCTGGGGGACCTTTGCGCACTGTCAGGTGGACAGGAGGCGGGAGATCTGCGCCAGGCAGACAGTCACACAACATATGTGTCATTTGCTAGCCTCAGGGGGATGGTGTGTGAATCCCCAGAAGTCCTGGAGTGCCAGGCAGTGATTCCACCAAAGGTTCTAGACCGGAGGTTGGAGGTCCAGGTTCAGGATTCGCCTGACCTGAAGGGTGGGACTACTGTAATCAGTGTCCTGACCAGTTTTTTTTCCAGATGTACCGCCCCGGTTGGGAGGGAGCAGGACTCTGGAAGGGGATGCAGAGGGTGGGAAAGCCCACCTCTGACCCCGGTACCACCTGAGGGGTTAAACCCTAGGTTGGGAGAGTGGTGTTTAGAGGGTACCCCTCGCAGGAGGAGGAGGAACCCTAGGAGAAGAGGTAAGGGGAGGAGAGCCTTCCCTGAGACTCCTGGTCCACCTAAGGTTGTAGACCCTAGGCTGGAGAACCAGTGGCAGTCTAGCCCTGTCTTGCAGACAGGAAGGGTGGAGAATGGCTATTATGTGCCAGGGGTTACTACCCCCCACTTTGTGAGTAGGCAGGATCCAGTGGTACCTGGGTGGCCTAGGGCCTGGTCCTGGTCGAGGGCAGCTGGAGAGTATCAGTGGGGTACCCCAGTTAGTCCCTACAGTAGTTTTAGAAGGAACCCTAGGGGTTCACCATGGCGTAAAACAGGAGGGTGTCCCTGCAGTTGTGGGCCCGCGTCCTTGTTTTATCGCCCCAAGCAGGGAAGCCCATCACGGTGGTGATCGGTCTACCCTGCGTTTTGGCTGGAAGGGGGTCGTGTTAGACTTGGGCCTTAGGGCAGGTTCACCCCTAATCTTTTTGCCTTTATTTGTGACCCTGTGTAGTGATTTTTGGGTCTTGGCGCACTTTTTCCCTGTGTCCCAGAGTGAAAGTGCGTGCGTGTAGTATGGCTGGCCTGCCCTCCCATAGGAATGCATGGGGAATGTGTGTGCCCTGGTAGTTCCTGATGTGTGGGGAGTGCAGGCTCGAGTTTAGTATGTATGAACTCGTGAGAATGAATGCTGCGCAATGGTATGTGCGGCTTGTATGTGTCTAGAAGGGAAGTGCTACTTCTGGACATTGATGTATGTGTGCAGTGAGGATAGTGGAGCGTGATTGGCTGGAGCTGGCTGGCATGACAGGCTCCAGGAAGTCTGGATGGGTCTGCCCGGTGATGAGTGTGAGATCAGCATGAGTGATGGGTGGGAGGAGTAGATCTGTGTCCTGGATGGGCTGGGTTTTTCCCCACACAATGCTGGCTCCACCCCCCTGTGGTTTGTCTAATGACCCTAGCCTCCCCAGTGAATGAAAGGGGTGGTTGGGCCATCAAGGGTACTCCCAAGCCAGCTGCAACTGGTTTCCCCCCACCCTGCACCTCCTAACAAAGGAATTCTCTGTATAAATATGGGGTTGTGTCCCCACAGAAAGTGTTCTACTTTTGGATCTTTGCCAGAGGGGGCTGCTGCTGCTGCTGGGGCCAAGAGGACCGCCACTTGGCTTGTCTCCCTGCCTGGAGACCCAGTGTGCTGGCTCTGGCCCTGCCCTGCCCCTCTGCCTGCCTCCAGTCCCTGCTGGAGCTTTTGCTTTTGCTTAGAGTGCCTGGAGGCGCTCTTATTTGATTTATAGCGCTTTCCTGGTACCCCAGCGCTCAATAGCGCTTTGCTGATATTTCTAGCGCTAGGAGCGCTTTTCTTTAGCCCCAAAGCGCTGGGTGCGCTTTATTTCTATTATAGCGCTGTGGAGCGCTTTTGCCGCTTTTTGGCATTAGCGAGTGCCACCTCGCTTTACTTTTGATTTTGAGCGCCGGTGCCCACCCGGCATTGCCCCGTTGTGGGATTTTGTAAATACCTCGAGGGAGCCCACTCCTCGGGTACTGGGAGCCCGCCTGCCTACCTAGTACGGGCCGCCGCGCTGCCCGCGACGACCCGGAAGTGCTGGAACCATCAGCCAATCGCTGCGCGGCCCGGGAGAGGCGATCCGGGAGTCCCGCCCCGGAGCCGAGCAGCGAGGAAGGAAGCAGCCGGCTCTGTCCTCGAGGCTCCCAGAGTGAAAGGGAGCCCCGCGCTGACCAGTAGAGGAGACGCATCCGGCCCCAGAGACCCGGTGAGTGCGGGGGCGTTTACCTTTGTGTCCCGAGCGGCCCCAGTTGGCAGAGGGCCGCTCCCACGACGCCCGCATTTTTGTTGTGAGGAGCCCCGAGGCTCCTGGGGGCCATTAGTATATGTCGAGCCCCGAGAGGCTCAGCGCCCATATTGTTCTTGAGCCCTGAGAGGCTCTTGCAGCCACAGTGAATTTACAAGCCTGCAAGGCTTGAGGGGGCATTGCTTTGTTCGTTGAGCCTGAGAGGAAGGCTCCCAGCGCCCACCTTTGTTTTAGAGCCCCCGAGAGGCTCTGGCGCGCTGTTCATTGTCTACAGAGCCTGAGAAGGCTCACAACGCCCACATTTGGTTTTAGAGCCCCAGAGAAGGCTCTTGGGCGCCATTCCTTGTTCTTGAGCCCACGAGGCTCCAACGTTGCCTACCTGCTATTTACAACTGTCCAGCACTTAGTGGACAGTTGCTACGTTTAGGCTTTGTGTTCTGTGCTGCCTGCGCAGCCTTCCCTGACATTGAGACTCAGGGCATTCCAGCCCTTTCGAGGCCAGTTGGCCTGAGGGACATTGCTAGTATTGTGCTACGTGCACCCTGCGCAATTTATGATTTACTGCTATGTGATTTCTGCGCAAATGTTCTACCTGCACCTCTGAATGTGTTTTAATGTTTCATGTGCAATTGTTTGTTATTACCTTTGCTAAAAGTGACCTGCTTAGGTAATGCCTTGTACTTTTATTCCCCTTTGCTAAAAGTGACCTGCTTAGAGGAATGTTGATGTGTTATTGCCTTTGCTAAATGTTACTTGCCTAGGTGATTATTTTAGGTTTCCTTCCCTTTGCTAAATGTGACTTGCTTAGGTGATAGGTTTTCCTTCCATAGGTCCTGATGATAAGGTCCTAGTTCCCTGCGTGATTTCCCTACAGTGTTTAGGGTGGCGTAGGAGGTATTTTCCCTTTACCAGTAGTTACTGGTTGTATGCTATATTCACTATTTCTGTGTTACAGTCATTGTATGTTGATGTGCTAAAGTGTTATACCTACAAGTATTATTTCTAACAAGTGCATACCCCTGACAGTGGTCCAGGTGGCCCTGTCCTGTACATAATCCCTTGTAAATCTTGCCCGTGCCTGTTGGCACATTGTAAAGTGTGTGTGTTATCTAATGTGTTTTTACTATAATACAAAGGCTATTTTTATATAACCTTGTGTGGAGTTTCCTTTGTGGTGGGCCTTTGGTTGTTGTCGCTGGGGTGCGCGCGCAAACGCTTTACACATCGCCTCTGAGATTAGCCTTGCTGCTCGCGCCACGTTACCTAGAGGGTGAGCGGGGGTTATCTTGGTGTGTGACCCCCTTGCCCTGACCTTAGAAATGGTGATCCCTGACTGACCTTGGCGCAAGCCTTGGCCGGCCAGAGGTCCCGTTTCTAACACCCCTGGAAAGCCTTGTACTGTTCTGCTTCACAACCCATGGGTCACCAATAAGCAATGAGGCTGCCGCCCGTGAAACAGTAGAAATCACTCTGTGTGTGCTTCGCTGCATCACCGATAACCCCGCCAAGACGACAGGAATCGAACCCTCCCCTGCAGAAGACGTACCGTGCGGGAGGCGAATCGGAGATATTGAAATCGCTGCTGGAGCCAGCCACATAGGCTCAGAAAAGAGACACATGCAGCGGACTCACTGCATATGACCAGAGCAGTGTGAGTGCCCACGGTCAGGGCACTTGTTGGCCCATTCAAGCCTCCTTGCTGCCGGAGCGGGTAAGGCTGGTTATGGGCCTATTGGGCCCAGGGGGAACTCAATGCTAAGAGTGCTGCCACATCAAGACACTATTAACTATTTTACAAAGAGTCGGAGCAGACTCTTGAGTTGAGGCCCACTAGTGAACATTACCTGGATGTGGGCACCATTGAATGTGAAATAACCTCTGTCATATTAGGAAGAGCGGGTGGGAGAGGTATTTGATAGTGAAACACGAGACTCATGACCTCAAGGGGAAATGTGTTTTTGTTTCTATATGTCATAATATTACTTTAAATGCATAGAGGTAGAAATAAAATATGTATTTTTACTATAAAAATAAGTATTTGACTGGACATTAATATATTGACATTGCTGTTCGAGTTATGAGTCGTGTTCACTGACCTGTATTCATGACCAAGCGAGCCTTGGACTTCTTGAGCATAGCTACCACTGAGAGTCAATTGCAGAAGGGGTAGTTGGACCAGTTGCTCAGGATCCATAGTAGGTCAGCCCCGGAGACCTCATACCTACACAGCTGCACAAGTGCATAGATGCACTCTCGGGTGATTAGTGTTCTATACAAATCGATATAACATAACAAAACATCAGGAATAAAAGGCCTCAACCCCACTCTTGGGCCCAGGAACGCCTGCTTGTGACGTGGCCCTCAAATGGATTCTGACAGCTACATTTGACATAATCCATCATATGCTACACAATCTACAGATTTTTATGAAAAAAATAGTTTGTAGCTCAAACGGATCAAATGTTACTAAAAATTAGGGGTGGGCAGAATTTGCGTAATCGCATTACGCAAATCTCCACGAAACAGTAAAAAATCTCCACGAACACGCAGAAATTCCGCGAAAACACGGAATTGCTTGTTCGTGATGCTTTTTTCCTGTTTGCAATCGCAGTTTGCGTGCTCGGGGGGAAATATCTCACGAACACACATTTTGAGAACGCGAACAAGCAAAGAAATTTTGCGAAGTCGCAGAACGCAGAATTTTAGGCAATTTCGCGTTCTCCGTGGAACGCGAAATTACCCAAATTCAGCAAATTCCACGAGTGGAACGGAATTTACCACCCAGGCTTACTAAAAATATGGCAACATATTTTGCCACACAGTGGCAGGGATTTCGTAAAGTTTGACTGGCCACCATTCTGTGGCTGTATTTGCCCTGATGGTCCTAATTTGTGAAAAAATAACAAAATTATAATGTAATATCACAAAATGTGCAGAAATGCACTGCATAATTTACCTTTTATTGCCGCATAATGTAGTCAATCCGGCTGTATTATTTGACCCTCCCCTGGCTCATAACTGCATTGGCCCAGACTATAGGCATTGATTTTTTCATATAGATTCAGAGGTTCTCCCGTTAAAGGTCTAACACTAAATTAATCCTTTTTTTTTCCCTTCCGTAATTTCTTTCAGATCTGCTGACGCAGCAAAAATGACTTGCCCATAGGTGACGCCTTAAAAGCAAATAAATCTAATTAATTGAAAGCAGCTCAGATGATTGCACATTTATTCATTTGGTCTTTTGAAAATCGCATCAGCTCACGAGTTTTCACTCCAGAATGTAAAGATGAATCGATTAAAAAATCGCGTCCAGGAAGGGATGAATAAATTCCACGCTGCCATACAGCTCAAATATTTTCAATGTAGGAGTTTTTCAATGTCTGGAGCAAATAAAAATCCTTGATCTTTGTGTCCTTCCTAGTTAATATCACCTTTACATATTTTTTGTTTTGTTTTCGGAAAGAGGGGTAAAAAATTTAACCTTTTCAAAAGCTCTCAGCTTGAGAGAACAAGCATTTGCAATGCCAATAAATATGCCTTTAAAGTACCGCACCCTGCCCTGACAAACACACACCAATCACCCTGCATTTAATCGGACATACTACTCACAGACAAGCAAACCACATGGTCACACCACTCTGTATGCATTCACACACCATTCTCACACTGCTCTGCATGCATTCACACACCATTCTCACACCGCTCTGCATGCATTCACACACCATTCTCACAACGCTCTGCATGCAATCACACACCATTCTCACCCCACTCATCATGCATTCACACACCATTCTCACACCGCTCTGCATGCATTCACACACCATTCTCACACCGCTCTGCATGCATTCACACACCATTCTCACAACGCTCTGCATGCAATCACACACCATTCTCACCCCACTCATCATGCATTCACACAGCATTCTCTCACCGCTCTGCATGCATTCACACACCATTCTCACACCGCTCTGCATGCATTCACACAGAATTCTCACCCTGCTCTGCATGCATTCACACAGCATTCTCTCACCGCTCTGCATGCATTCACACACCATTCTCACACCGCTCTGCATGCATTCACACAGCATTCTCTCACCGCTCTGCATGCATTCACACACCATTCTCACACCGCTCTGCATGCATTCACACAGCATTCTCTCACCGCTCTGCATGCATTCACACACCATTCTCACACCGCTCTGCATGCATTCACACAGAATTCTCACCCTGCTCTGCATGCATTCACACGCCATTCTCACACCACTCTGCATGAATTCACAAACCATTCTCACACCGCTCTGCATGCATTCACACAGATTTCTCACTCCGCTCTGCATGCATTCACACACCATTCTCACACCACTCTGCATGCATTCACACACCATTCTCACACGGCTGTGCATGCATTCACACACCATTCTCACACCGCTGTGCATGCATTCACACACCATTCTCACACCACTCTGCATGCATTCACACACCATTCTCACACCGCTCTGCATGCATTCACACCATTCTCACACCGCTCTGCATGCATTCACACACCATTCTCACACCATTCTGCATGCATTCACACACTATTCTCACACCGCTCTGCATGCAATCACACACCATTCTCACACCGCTCTGCATGCATTCACACCATTCTCACACCGCTCTGCATGCATTCACACACCATTCTCACACCACTCTGCATGCATTCACACACCATTCTCACACCGCTCTGCATGCATTCACACACCATTCTCACACCGCTCTGCGTGCATTCACACAACATTCTCACACCGCTCTGCGTGCATTCACACAACATTCTCCCACCGCTCTGCATACATTCACACACCATTCTCACACCCCTGTGCATGCATTCACACACCATTCTCACACCACTCGGCATGCATTCACACACCATTCTCACACCGCTCTGCAGGCATTCACACACCATTCTCACACCGCTGTGCATGCATTCACACACCATTCTCACACCGCTCTGCATGCAATCACACACCATTCTCACACCACTCTGCATGCATTCACACACCATTCTCACACCGCTCTGCAGGCATTCACACACCATTCTCACACCGCTGTGCATGCATTCACACACCATTCTCACACCACTCTGCATGCATTCACACACCATTCTCACACCGCTCTGCATGCATTCACACACCATTCCCACACCACTCTGTATGCATTCACACACCATTCCCACACCACTCTGTATGCATTCACACACCATTCCCACACCACTCTGCATGCATTCACACACCATTCTCACACCACTCTGCATGCATTCACATATCATTCTCACACCGCTGTGCATGCATTCACACACCATTCTCACACCGCTCTGCAGGCATTCACACACCATTCTCACACCGCTGTGCATGCATTCACACACCATTCTCACACCACTCTGCATGCATTCACACACCATTCTCACACCACTCTGTATGCATTCACACACCATCACACCGCTGTGCATGCATTCACACACCATTCTCACACCACTCTGCATGCATTCACACACCATTCTCACCCCGCTCTGCATGCATTCAAACACCATTCTCACACCATTCTGCATGCATTCACACACTATTCTCACACCGCTCTGCATGCAATCACACACCATTCTCACACCGCTCTGCATGCATTCACACCATTCTCACACCGCTCTGCATGCATTCACACACCATTCTCACACCACTCTGCATGCATTCACACACCATTCTCACACCGCTCTGCATGCATTCACACACCATTCTCACACCGCTCTGCGTGCATTCACACAACATTCTCACACCGCTCTGCGTGCATTCACACAACATTCTCCCACCGCTCTGCATACATTCACACACCATTCTCACACCCCTGTGCATGCATTCACACACCATTCTCACACCACTCGGCATGCATTCACACACCATTCTCACACCGCTCTGCATGCATTCACACAACATTCTCCCACCGCTCTGCATACATTCACACACCATTCTCATACCCCTCTGCATGCATTCACACACCATTCTTACACGGCTCTGCATGCATTCACACACCATTCTCACACCGCTCTGCATGCATGCACACAGCATCCTCACACCGCCCACCTTGGGTTCACAGGCACACATTTCACTGTGCACTCACGCAGGCACACTGCTCACTCTGAACTCCCATGATCATATGTCTCACCATGTAGTTACACAGGCCCGCCGGTACTTACACGGTCAGAACAGACACCTAGGACTCATATGAGGGCACCAAAGATGAAGAGTGGGTGGGGTCCAGAGGATACATAAGACGGGGAGCAGGTGAGTGCAAGAGAAGTGTAGGTGGGTGCCAGGGAAAGGGTCGGTTTGTGCCATAGATGACAGGGCAATGAGTGCAACCGAAGGCTGCAGAAACCCAGGACTGGGATGGAAGCAAAAAGGTGTCTATAAAAAAGATCAGATTGATCCCACTGTGGGATCAGAGGCTAGAATTTTAGGGAGATACAGTATCAACAAGCATTGGCAAAGCCTACCGGTCTTGCCAATGTGAGCGCTATTGAGTTTGTCAATGTTTTGTTTAGCCATGTTGTACAGCAGTGCTGCTGGAATGCCGAAAGGCCGAAAATAAAGAAACGAATCCGCTGTTACCCGACCAACGATGACCGCATCATAGTGTTTATTTCTTTAAGGTACTAAAGCTCTGGGAAATGGAAGAGTCCAGAGCACGGTTGGTGGGGAGTGTAGGGGATGCAATGATTAAAATAATGAACAAGTGCTGGTGAGACGGAGAAGGAGGTGTAGTATCCTCTGTGTCCCCCAATAAGATGCTGCAGCCTCAGTGCCTGTTGAACTATTTATTAAGTAGTTACACTCCCTAAAGAGTGCCGAGCCTGTCCTGCTCGTACCAGCTCTTCGCGCCAATGACACGCGATGCGCGCGCAGCCTAACATGGCCGCCGGCACGTCACGTAGCGCACGTGACGTGCATACACTAGACCGCGCTACTACATATCTCCCTTTTTTCCCAACACAGGCATAAACATAACTATAGTCCACTGCTCATCTCATAGTCTCTGAACCTGGCTGGCTTGACCACCACTCTACCCCTGCGGGTCAGTCTTACCGGGGTGTTGGGGTCCTCTCCATCGCTTCTACCTCTACTCACTGCACTGGTGCGGCCGCACCTCCATCTCATTCATTCATACCTTCTCCGGCCCTCTGCTCTCGGTCACTCGTTTCAGTCCCTTTGTCGGTCTTCTCCGTTCCCATCAATTACTGTCTCTGGATGTTCCTGCTTTATTGTTTCCTGGTCTTCCTCATCTAAGTCTGTTACACCTTGGTCCCAACTCAAAATCTTGTTGCACCTCGCCATGTTGTCGTAGTGTTTGGTATAAACTGCTTGGGCCTTCTCCAGATTGGCTTGCACTACTGCTGGGGACCACTCACTCATCACCGTTTTTTCTTTCCACACTCTGTTGTCTTGGGTGAATGGCTCCCGTCCCCTCAGTATCTGGAATGGACTGTATCCTGCGCTTGTAGGGGTAATCCTGTATGCCCACACCATGTGCCATATTTCTACTTCCCAGTCCTTGTTGTCAGATATGGCCGCTTGGATCGACCCCATCACTACTCTATTGAAACGCTCTACTAGACCATTCCCAGCAGGGTGGTAAATAGAGGTGTGTCTGGATAGGATGCCGTTCCGATGCATGAAGTTGTTCCATTTCTCCGATCTGAATTGGGGCCCATTATCACTGAGGATCGCTTTCGGAATTCCTTCCCTCACAAACGTATCAGCCAGGAAATTTATGATCGTTTCTGTGTCCATGATTTCTTCTATCTTGAGTTCTGGCCACTTCGAGTACCTGTCCACCATGACGCAGAGGTACTTTTGTTTTCCCCGTGTGTCTAGGATCGGACCCAGGATGTCCACGGACAACTCCTCC
Organism: Lissotriton helveticus; assembly: GCF_964261635.1. Lineage (NCBI taxonomy): Eukaryota > Metazoa > Chordata > Amphibia > Caudata > Salamandridae > Lissotriton > Lissotriton helveticus. The sequence continues at coordinate 1,166,164,538 of NC_136071.1, forward strand.
CATGGGTTTTTTGGGTGGTCGAATTGTCCCAGTGCTGGTCGCAGGGGCTTGAGTGCTTTGTCTGCTCCCTGGCATCTGGTGCAGTTTCTAACGTGTCTTTCAGCTCTTATGTCCATTCCTGGCCACCAGTAATCCTGTTTGGTCCTCAATCTCAGTTTGCATATTCCGAGGTGCCCTTCATGGAGCATGTCCAACAACTTGTTGATGAGGTTAGTCGGAGGAATCACTTTCTCCCCCCTGTGCACAAATATTCCCCGGTCATCCATCGATAGCTCTTCCCTTACTTCAAAGTATGATTTCAGTTCTCCACTGATCAATCTCTTTTCCGGCCATCCTTGGGTAATATGTGTTTTCACTGCCATTAGGATCTGGTCCTCCTCATACGCCTGTCTCCACTCCTGGAGGCTGATGGTGGTCTCTAGGTCTTCTGTAAGCGCCACCCATTCTTCTGTTCCTGCATTGTCGTCTTCACTCTGTTCCATGGCTGCCGCCCTGCTCAGATAGTCTGCCACTCTGTTCCTGCTGCCTGGGATGTGCTCAACGTCATATCTGAACTCTGGTAGCTTCAACGACATCTTGGAGATCCGAGGCGTTGCTTCGGCATGCCCACTCGACGTCAGTACTTTCAGCAAGGGCTTGTGATCCGTTCTTAATTGGAACCGTGTGCCCCACAGGAACTGCCTGAATCTGCTTGTGGCCCATACCACCGCCAACATCTCCTTTTCAATCACGCTGTACTTCTTTTCCGTGTCGCTCAGCGTGCGAGGGGCGAAGCTTATCGTATCCATCTGTCCATGTCCCCGGTCCTGCATGAGGACGGCGCCTAGCCCTTTATCGCTAGCATCCGTGGTCAGCACTGTCCTCCCTTGGGGGTCGTAACCTTGGAGCGGGATGGCTTCCGCTATTTCTTTCTTGACTACCTCAAATTCTCCTGTGCCTCGTCTGACCATTTGAACTCTGTGTTTTCTCGTGTCAGTTGCCTCATATAGTGTGTCTTAGAGGCGAAGTGCTGCATAAATTTGCTGTAGTATTCTGCCATGCCGATAAACGATCTGACTTCATCCTTGTTGGCTGGTGGGGGTGCCTCACATATTGCTTTCACGTTCTCTGCTTTTGGGGTCACTCCTCCTACTCCTATCTCATGCCCCAGGTACGTCACCGACTCCATTCCTATTCGGCATTTGGACCACTCAGCTGTGAGGCCTTTCTTTTCCAGAATCCTTAACACCTCACCTAGTTTCACGTCGTGGTCTGGTTTATCTTGGCCCATCACTAGGATGTCATCCTGGAAGTACTGCACTCCGGTGGTATTCTGGAAGAGTTGGTGCATCAACTTCTGAAAGACCGCTGCCGCCGAGGCCAGCCCGAACGGCAAGCGGCGGAACTGATAGCATCCAAATGGGGTGATAAACGATGTGAGGTGGCGGCTTTCCGGGTGTAGGGCAATTTGGTGGTAGGCTGAGGTCAAATCGATGGTGGAGTACCATTTAATCCCCCTGGTGTTGGCCAGCATCTCCTCTATTCTGGGTAGGGGAAATCTTTCCACCACAATGTTCTTGTTCAGTTTGCGTAAGTCGACACACAGCCTGACCTTGCCGCTGGGTTTCTTGACGACTACCAAGGGCGCCAGCCACTCGGCGCACGTGATAGGCTCGATGATCCCTTTTCTCTCCAGGTCTTGGAGTTCTTCCCGGACTGCTTCGCGTACCGCCAAGGGAATGTTCCTGGCCTTGTGGGCTACTGGCACCGCATTTTCTTTTAGAATTATCTTGTGTGAAAATTTTTCTAACTTCCCCACCGTACCTCCGAAGACCTTGGGGAATTCGCTTTTCCACCTTTCCAGGTTTGGCCAGCTACCTTGTTCTGTCAGTAGTATCTGCTCTTTACCTCCCGGGTCTAGCTTGATACCTAGGTCGCCCTGGTCCAGCCATCCTAGGACCGAGGGGCCTTTCTCCGACACGTAGAGTTTGCAGTTGGCCGATCGGCCGCGGAACTCAATGTTTAGCGGTCTGAACCCCGCCATTGGTATTCGGTCCCCATTGTATGTGACTGGCCGGATGTCTAGCTTTTCCAGTTCCGGACCTAAATGCGGTGCAAATTTCTCCTCCCATACTGCTCTCTGGACAATGGTGTATGGTGAGCCAGTGTCCTCAACCACACTGATCGTGATGCCGCCTATCGTCATTTCCAGGATGGGTTTCATTGTTCTTTTGCCCTCGATGCTGAGAACATGTCCCTCGACGCCCTGTGCCTGGTCGTATATACACAGAACTGTGACCACGTCCTGCTCTGTCTCTTCTTGGTCGTCATCGTCTTGGCCTACGTATCTCACGGTGCCCTTGGAGGCCTTCTTCCTGCACACCTTCTCGTAATGTCCTGTTATTCCACAGTACAGACATTTGGCGCGCGAAACGCTGGGCATTTTCTGTCGTGGGCCTCGTGCGACCAGCTTCCGCACCTGTAACATGGCTTCCTGTTATTTCCCGCCTGTTTCCCCAGAGGACCCCCGTAGCTTTGCCATTTGGAATGTCCTTTATCTGCTGTCTTCTTGTTCTGGTGATCCTTACGGGGCTCTTCGTCGTCCACTCTGTTAACCATGGTGCTGGACGCTGTTTCTCTTTTCGTCGCATCTGCGCACCTCTTTGCCAACTCTGCCCTTTTGACGATGACTAACACCTCTTTCAGGGTGGTGTCTCCGCTGGCCATAGTTTGTCTTGTACTGACGTGCACGTGGTGTGCATTACCACCTGGTCCTTGATGAATTCTTCCTCCCAGTTGTCGTATTTGCAGGTGGCCGCAAGTCGTTTCAGTGCTGCCACGTACTCTTCTACCGTCTCTCCCGGGCGCTGTTTTCTTTGTTGGAAGTTGAATCTATCCACTGACACGCACACCGCCGGCCTGAAACGTTCGTTGAGGTCATCAATGGCGTGTGCGTATACGTCGTCGTCCGTGCTTGTTCTCTGCTTAGGTACTAAGCTCTTGTACACTCTCAGCCCTTCGGGGCCTAGGTTTAGTAACAGGATGCGTTTCTTCCTCTGGGGTTTGAACACCTCCTCATTTTCGTCTTCTAACACTCCTATGAAATTGTCTATGTACTCTCTCCAGTCCTCCCAATTCATCAGCGGCTCACCGGGCCTGGGCAGGAACTGTACCGGCGCCATCGCATACCCAGCCTGTGTACTCATCTTCTCACTCTTGACCTTGGGTTGTGCGCTTGCTGGGCCCCTGGGGCTCCCCGGCGTGCTGTCTAGTTCTTCCTCGCTTGCGTTGTTCTGGGGACTACCTGCGTCAGCCCCCTCGCTCTTTTGTGAGATATCCAGCTCTGTTCCCTTCGTTTGTGGTTGGTGGCTAGCTCTGGCGCGCTTCTAGTGCCTTCCCGGGGTCTGTCCCCTCCTGTGGTTGTTGCCCTATGCTTGTTGTTGCTCTTGGGCTCTGCCGCGCTCCTTAGGGTACCTATGTGGTTGCCGTTGGTCTTCTTTGCTCTCTGGTGCACTGTGGTGTTGATTAGCATAGACTCTTCTATCCACCGGTATATTGCTGTGTTCCTCGGTGTTCTTTTCTCTCTGTGGGGGTTGGAGGATTGGTCATCTCACCCTCGTCGCCACTGTAGTATCCTCTGTGTCCCCCAATAAGACGCTGCAGCCTCAGTGCCTGTTGAACTATTTATTAAGTAGTTACACTCCCTAAAGAACGCCGAGCCTGTCCTGCTCGTACCAGCTCTTCGCGCCTATGACACGCGATGCGTGCGCAGCCTAACATGGCCGCCGGCACGTCACGTAGCTCACGTGACGTGCATACACTAGACCGCGCTACTACAGGAGGGCATGTGAGGATGCGAGTGTGGTGACACAAGACTTGGCAGGTTTCGGGGATAGGGCCGGACTCCTGCTGAATTTTTGGCATTTCCTGATCCATATCATTCTGTTTCACCACAGCACCTCCCCCACCCCCGGGCGAGACACGTGGAGGTAAGAAGTCTAAATCTGGCTTGGACATTACCCCACCATAGCAAGTTAAAAAGACGGGGGTAAGATTTGCTAACCTTTCATGCAAAGCAGCAGGGCAACATGCTGAGCTGCGATGCTTGAAAGGGAGAGAGCGGAAATGTGCCATATGTAGTAAGATATGTCACACTTCTGCTCGCTCATAGTGCTGGTGCACTTCAAGCAGACTAGCGCCAACGCAGGCACGCTTGAATGAGGGTACAAAGGCGCTTGAGTTACAGGCAGGATTGTTTCTGTGCTTGAAAGAATTCTTTCCCCACAAAAACAATCCTTAGAGGCGTTTTCCTCTTTGTATGTGCGCTGCACACAAGGAAAAAAGAAAGTAACAAGGAGAAATGCTAATATTTCTTCTCATTAAGCCAGGGCCAGGTAGGCACAACTTTGGGGTAAACCAAAGGTTTACAGACTTCAGTAATTCTGGGTCTGTGTCAAAATCCATGGGTGGATGTACTGAAGCGCCCATGCTCCACCCATGGGTGGATGCACTGAAATGCCCATGCTGCACCCATGGAACCATGGGTGGATGCACTGAAACGCCCACGTTCCACCCGCGGGACCAATGGTGGATGCACTGAAACGCCCACTGCCTGGCAAGATGGCCGCACTCCAGTGCAGCTCTGCCTGGCTGATCTCCAATCTGTCCAGAATCTTCTGCATACTGGTGCATCCAAGCATCTAAACTGCCACCCTGCATGGAGTGTCACCCCTGCTACATTTAGTGGCTATTGGTGCGACTGGAGAGGCTCTGCATTGGTACAATTCAGCTAGAGCTATTCTGACTGCCCCGAGGCCAATGATGGCGGCCGAGGATGCAGCTAGTGTGAGCTGAGCTCCGATGGGGCTCTGAGGTGACTAGAGTGTCCTGCAGCTCTGAGACGTCGACCCTGGTGGGATCGTTTGAAGCATCCCACGTCCTCCGGCGACGTGCGACCTCCCCCCTGAGAAATTGATAAAGAGAACTGCGGCCTGTTGTCCGCATCGGCATCGGGATCTAGAGTAAACCTGTTCCCCGAGTGGTGACGGGGGTGACGGCATCTGTCGAGTGGACGCACCAGCGGCGGCCGCTACGGCGACTAGGAGACCTCGACACCCTGATCCCTCAAGTGGCACGGGGACCTCGATCCGAACAACGGCGGAGGAAGTGAGCTGTGCGGAGTTGCTTTGGTGGGGGCCCACCGGGAGACATAACTGCGCCGACGGACCAGCGAGAAGAGCTGTACGGGACACTCCGGACCCGCCTTGAATTCCAGTGACACCGGGACCCACGCGCTCTTGTGCAGCCGCATTGATCACCCCCTGCCGCATAACACTGCCCACGAGTGACTCCCGACAGCACCAGAAAGACCAATCTATTGGGCGCTGGTAACTGTCTTAGTGGTGAGTGGCTGGGGCCAGACTTTAAAACACCGGGTCAGGGTTTTAGCCACCTATACAGCCCAGGACACAGCGGATGCTGCGAGGCAGACTCCCCTGATCAACACAGGCACAAACGGCAGGAGCATGATCACTATAATTAAGATGCCTGCTGCAGCATGTGCACAGGTAAAGGAAAACCCCTCGCTGCCCAATCGATCATAGCCAGTTACATGGCAAATTCACTACCCCTTAAATATTGAAAACAGACCTTCTCATCCATTTTGAGCTCACAGATATATTTTACTGACAGTCCCTGCAAAATGGCAGCTATCAGCTCTCCATACTAAGAAGCTGGCAATGGAAAGAGGACTGCATACGGGAGACAAACAAAGGACTACAGCTACTAGCTGAGCCACTCTCGTCCAATTGGCGGCCATCTTGGAATGGCTCTGTACATCTATAGTTCTCAATGACCGTCCTGATGGGTTTAGATTAATGTAGGGAATTTAATTATTTTCTTACGCCCTATACAATTTTTTAACTACTTTCCCCCTTAATGGGCATAGACATGCAGGAATTCGAGGATAGTAAAAGACGCCAACAAGGACCACAGCAAGGCATGTAGATGTGCTGAATAAGCAATAGACTTAAGGATACAGCTAAGTGAGTGTCACTACTGCAGGACCACCCTGTAGTGTTGTATATCTATCTTCAGCATCCAAGCACTTCTGACCCGATAGTGCAGAAGCCTGCTAAACACCTCCCAATCGCATGGATGGTTCGCTCTGGACTACAGTTACCACAGACAGAGGCATGGAACGCGATGCTGCACGGTACCCCTATTGCCGAGATGACCTACCACTTAATCTTGACACTGGACTTAACGACTCTGTGACCCCGTCTGAGCTATGGGCCCATTTACTCTAACTTCCTGGGCCCCCACAATGTATTGCTCTACCAATACCGATCTGCCAGAACTGTACTGCTTCTCAGCTCCCCCACATTCCCTCTATTCCTCTATTGGGGTCTTTTTTCTTCTGTGTTTGACTATGCAACTGTAACTATAGTAACCTTGTGTTTCCCTGACCGCCGAGAACTGAGCAACATGTCTGATGCCCGGTGGAGCTGCTAGACACCTATAGAGGAGATCCGCCCTGGCTCACCACCTCAGCTGTCACCTACCCAGCCGGACATTGGACACTGTTCTCCCCGTCTCGTCGAGGCAACCGTAACTAATGTAACCTTGTTTTTTCCCTGACCGCAGAGACCTGAACAACATGGCTGATGCCGGGTGGAGCTGCTAGACAGCTATAGAGGAGATCTGCCCTGGCTCACCACCTCGGCGGTCACCTACCCAGCCGGACATTGGGCTCTGTTCGCCCCGTCTCCCCGCCACGTCTCCTTCCTCCCCCTCCCTTCGACGAATTACTGTAACATTGTTGTTTTGCCTATGTTTTACTATGCTCTGGTAACGGATGTAATTTGTAACTTTTAATGCTATGATTCCTCATGTAAAGTGCTCTGATACCTTCGGGTCTAGCCAGTGCTATATAAAACTCTTCAAATAAATACAAATAAATAAAATAACCATGGGTGGATATACTGAAACGCCTAAGCTCCACCTGTTGTGTTTCTATCTAGGACCCTAATTCAATATTCCCGATTTATGCCCTTATATAGCTATAATAAATAATACCCTTATAGAGGCATAAGAATCATATCCATATTTAGTAATAGCCCATGCAGTCCAAATACGGCAAGGCTACTCCCCTAGACTCCTAGAAAGTACAACGTGTTCTTTAAACAAACCAAGCCTCCAGCAGCCCGGGAATTCCCCCTGCTTTTGTTTTGATTTGCACAAGAACTCCTGGAGTCCAGAAAGAACTGTTAGTTCTTAGTGACGTCTTATGTCCAACCTTACGTCAAACCCGGCACCTTTCAGGTATAAATATACCAACGTTGCCTTAAGCAAACACACGGTGGTTTGGAGCAGAGGGGCCATCTACTTGCCCGGAAGTCCATGATGCGAGAGGCGAAGAAAGCCGCCCCTCCCTTTGGACGCACTGAGAGAAAAGCAGTCTTTTTCTCCAGCCGAGAAAATTCAGCTCCGGTGTTTCCAGTCACCCTTGCGGGTTGCTAGGATATCGAGTCCTGAGAGAGAGATACAAGACCTCCTTCTTTCTAAGAACCAAGGTACGGAGCTGACTAAGCCCTTAAGAGAATTCTTGATTCAAATCCTTGGCAAAAAACAACTTAACTTAAACTGCAACTTACTTACTCCTTCCCACGTATTAGGCTTAGGTCAGGTACACCGGGGTAGGCGTATCTTAGAAGCACCAGTTGAGTACGTTAGTCAATGTTTTTATGTATGTATATATTTTATCCATTTTAACCCCTTCCATGCTTATGACAGAACGGTTCCGTCATGAGCGACGGTTGAGCTGTGCTCATGACAGAACCGTTCCGTCATCGTTCCATTGGCTCAATGGAACGTTCAGCACAGCGCAGGAATCTGCGCCGCGCTGAAGCGGTTAAAGTATCATATGGCTAAGAAACCATATCAATGCTTTTACAGTATTATTTCATAATACTCCTTTTACTGTACGCACTTTACTTCACGATAAGTATTGCAATTGTGGCAATTCATTTCTCTTGCATGAGAAAGAAGACTGCTCAATAAATAACACCTTTTATTGAAAACGCCCGTCTCTCTATTTCTCTGCACTCTGGTGAAACTAAGTATGCACGATTGACTGAGTGAAATAGTTGTCTATTGTTTTCACACGACTCTAGATATACACTCTTTATTCTGAGGGAGCAAAGTTGTCATGTTTATGCGGTTATCAGAAGCTAATCCCTTCTTGTCTAAATCAGGAGAGTTAACTCTTTCCTGAACATTCGAGAAAGTTTCTAGTGACCTCTGAGCTAGCTGGCAAAACTAATTAAGTCTAATTTAGTCAGTAGAGACCTAGTTGACCTCAGTCCTACGTCTACACTGCTGTTTATATTATTCCAATGCGCAGAGCCTATTGGGAATATAGGAACTACACTACATGGCGCCCAACGTTTGGTAAGGCGATAATCTAACGCAAGACATTAGAGTAACTCAGTCGTGCTTTTTCACACTGACCCCTTTTTCCCGTAAATACTCCAAAAGACGTCTGGAGTGGGTAAAAGGTTAATATCCGCCGGAACTTAGTAGGAAGAGATTCCTATGTATTAGTTTTTGGTTTAGTCAACGTTGAAGGATACAGAAATGAAATGAAATGAAATGAAATGAAATGAAAAAAAGAACTTAATTAAGCGCACTGCGGCCAAGCGGCTTCCTGGCGCTGAGGGTTAGACCAGACTCACAGAGGGGACTCGGGAGAACTAACAGGGGAAGGCCTGGGAGAACAGAAAAGTTTTAAGGGCTTTGCGGAAGTGAGTGTAAATAGGGATGGAGCGGATGGACAAAGGAAGGCTGTTCCAGAACCTGGGGGCCAGAACCGAAAATCGGGTCCCTCCTGTTCTGGATTTGCGAAAACGGGAACATGGAGGAGAGAAAGAGAGGAAGAACGGAGAGTGCGACTGGGGGCGTGAGAGGAAATGAGAGATCCAATAAAGAGGGGAGCTGAGTGGGTGTGAGCGCGGAAGGCCACACAAGCCAATTTAAAGAAAGATCTAAAGTGGACAGAAAGCCAATGGAGGGACTTGAGTGAGGGAGTGATGTGGGAGAATTTGGGAAGGCGAAGAATGAGACGGGCAGCCTGATTTTGAATGGCCTGAAGACGACGGGTTTCGTAGGCCGGTATGCCCACGTACAAGCCATTTCCATAATCAAGGCGTGAGGTGATGAGGGCCATGACTATGGTTTTGAGGGAATCCGTGGAAAAATAGCGAGAGATTTTCGATACCACTGAGCTGACTTGGGCATGCATAGTAAGGTCATGACTGACCTTGATGCCCAAGGTCCGACCAGAAGAGACCGGTGAGGGAGGGGAGCCAAAAGAAGGAGGCCAGTGCGCCGGGGACCAGGGGTTAGAGGGGCCACCCGTGAGGAAAAGCTCCGTCTTGTCCGGATTCAGCTTCAAGTGATTGAAGCTCATCCATTCAGATATAAAGACTAAGGTGGAGCAAAACTTAGGGAGAGAGGCAGAAGGGGAAGAAAGATCAAAGACGAGCTGGAGGTCATCCGCGTAGTTATACACGGAGACCCCCAGCTCGAGAAGAGAAGCAATGAGAGGGTGGATATAAAGGTTGAAGAGCAGAGGGGAAAGGGAGGAACCCTGGGGGACCCCACAAGTGACCGGGCGGGGAGGAGCGGAGAAACCCGAGAGGTGGACCGCTTGGAACCTGCCCTGGAGAAAGGACGCAAGCCAAGAGAAGGCAGCGCCCCGGATGCCCGCTGCGCTGACACGGTCGAGAAGAATGGAATGATCGACGGTGTCAAACGCAGCGGACAAGTCGAGGAGGACCAGGGCCTGAGGGAGATTGATGTCAGCTTTCCCTTTGAGTTCGTCCAGGACCGCAATGACCACTGACTCCGTGGAATGGCCTGGGCGAAAGCCCGCCTGATGGGAGGCCAAACGGTGGTGCTCCTCAATGTAGTTGGACAGGCAAGATGTAACGTGGCTTTCAAGGATCTTGCCCAAGTACGGGAGAAGAGAGATGGGCCTAAAATTAGAAGGAAGGGAGGGATCCAGGCCAGGTTTTTTAAGAATGGGGAGAACGATAGCAGATTTGAAAGAAGAAGGAACAGAGCCTAGAGTTAAGGAGGCGTTAAGAAGGGCAAGAGGAGGGGCAGGACAACTAGTGAAAAGACTTTCGAGGATCCGTGCTGGAGCACAGTCCGCCGGGGATCCGGACTTGACTTTAATGAGTAGGTCAAGGAACCGGTCTGTGGAGATGGGGGGAAACTGGTCCAAAGAGGAGGGAGGGAGGGGGAAGGAGCATGCAAGGCCAGGTTGGAGTACCGTAGGGATGTTGGCCTTGATGTGAGTGATTTTATCGATGAAGTAGTCATTGAGTGAAGAACAGAGGGACTGAGATGGAACAGTGCTGGTATTCGTGCGGTCGGAGGTAGCTAGGTTACGAACCAGGGAGAATATTTCTCGGGATTTGTTTGCAGAAATGGCAACTCTCTCGGTAAAGTATTTGGTTTTGGCCGCAAGGATCGCTCTTTTATATTCGTTCAGGAGAAGTTTGTATCTAGAGCGAAGATTGGGGCAGTAGTTCCATCTCCAGTGACGCTCCGACCTCCTAAGCTCAAGTTTGAGATCTTTGAGCTCGTTGGTGAACCATTTATGCGCATCATAGGGGCGGACAGACTTGACCTTCTTAAACGGGGCGACCAGATCGCAAGAAGAGGAGAGCCAGATGCTAATGGCATCTGTCTGCGAATCCAGAGAAAGGTCAGTAAGATCTGGGGCTGAAGAAGCCAAGGAAAGCGAGAGAGAGTTAAGGTCAGTTTTATTCCAACTACGAGCCAGGATATTTTTGGGTGGGGGTTGCTTATCGGCGGAAGCCGAATGAATACGAAATGAAATCATGGCATGGTCGGACCAGATGCAAGGGAGTATAGAGGGAGGTGTGACGTCGCAACGTAGTGACCAGAGTTGGTCCAGGATATGGCCCTGGGCATGAGTGCGAGCCAAAATGTGGGACGTAAGGTTCAGACTCTGGAGGGTAGCAGAAAAGTCTTTGGAAGCCAAGTCTTCCCTGGGGTCACCTGGCCAGAAATTAAAATCGCCAAGCAGGATAACCGAAGAGTTATTGACCACCAGAGTGGCCAAAAGATCCTGTAAAGCCGCAACAAATAAAGGCATGGCTTGGTGTGGACGGTACATGAGAACGACGGTAAGGGGAGCAGAGAGATTGAGCGTACGGCCACCAGGTAGTCCACGTTAGGTATAGGGGGGTGGGCGAGAAGTTGGAATTTCAAAGTAGAGCAGATAATCATTGCAACGCTAACCCCCCGCTTTGCCGACTGGGCGGTCTGCTCGGAGGGCATAGTAGGTGTCGGGGAGAATGGCCAAGAGATCCGGGAGGGAATCAGTGGAAAACCACGTTTCAGTGAGGAATAAATAGTCTGGGGAGTCGGTGTTCAAAAGATTAAAGAGTTCCGTATGATGCTTGACAGAGGACCGGGTATTGAGCAGGGAAGCAGAGGCTGCCAAAGGAACAGATGAAACGCGAGTAGGGAGAGGAGGATCAAACGAGGAAATGATAGAGCGACAGGTAGAAGAGAGTGGACAGAAAGGACGAGGGGCAAGAATGCCAAGCGAGTCAAGACGATGCAGTACAGAAGGGGGGGGAGAAAAGGCGGTAGAATGCGCGAGGAGTTGGGCTGGGGAGTACACCAGGGGATGGGCAGGGTCTATGGCCCCAGGTCCCGGCCCGTCGAGGACGGGCGCAGACGGGCTTGCCTTAGGCGCGCCCGCTGCGCTCGTCCGCTGCACGTCCTGAAGTTGCACATTGAAATAAGAATCTGTAGGGGCGGGAGGGGGCGTGGCCTAAAAGTGGGCGTGGCCAGCGCGGCGGCGATAGGAGCCGATTCAAAGGAGGGTCACGTGACAGCGCTAGCTCCGCTGCACAGCGCCCAATGTGCAAATGTACAAGATGGAGGGATTAAAAGCAAGTTTCAGGACACAAATAAAATACAATAAGGTGCTTCTCCCGGCTTATCGCCTCAGGAGATAAGGTCCAAGCAGAGCGCTCGCAGTCAGCGCTTAAGAAAGCAGAAAGGGCGGGAGGGGGCGTGGCCTAAAAGTGGGCGTGGCCAGCGCGACGGCGATAGGAGCCGATTCAAAGGAGGGTCACGTGACAGCGCTAGCTCCGCTGCACGGCGCCCAATGTGCAAATGTACAAGATGGAGGGATTAAAAGCAAGTTTCAGAACACAAACAAAATACAATGAGGTGCTTCTCCCGGCTTTCCGCCTCAGGAGATAAGGTCCAAGCAGAGCGCTCGCAGTCAGCGCTTAAGAAAGCAGAAAGGGCGGGAGGGGGGCGTGGCCTAAAAGTGGCGTGGCCAGCGGCCAGCGCGACGGCGATAGGAGCCGATTCAAAGGAGGGTCACGTGACAGCGCTAGCTCCGCTGCACGGCGCCCAATGTGCAAATGTACAAGATGGAGGGATTAAAAGCAAGTTTCAGAACACAAATAAAATACAATAAGGTGCTTCTCCCGGCTTTCCGCCTCAGGAGATAAGGTCCAAGCAGAGCGCTCGCAGTCAGCGCTTAAGAAAGCAGAAAGGGCGGGAGGGGGGTGTGGCCTAAAAGTGGGCGTGGCCAGCGGCCAGCGCGACGGCGATAGGAGCCGATTCAAAGGAGGGTCACGTGACAGCGCTAGCTCCGCTGCACAGCGCCCAATGTGCAAATGTAAAAGATGGAGGGATTAAAAGCAAGTTTCAGAACACAAATAAAATACAATAAGGTGCTTCTCCCGGCTTTCCGCCTAGTGAGATAAGGTCCAAGCAGAGCGCTCGCAGTCAGCGCTTAAGAAAGCAGAAAGGGCGGGAGGTGGGCGTGGCCTAAAAATGGGCGTGGCCAGCGCGACGGCGATAGGAGCCGATTCAAAGGAGGGTCACGTGACAGCGCTAGCTCCGCTGCACGGCGCCCAATGTGCAAATGTACAAGATGGAGGGATTAAAAGCAAGTTTCAGAACACAAATAAAATACAATAAGGTGCTTCTCCTGGCTTTCCGCCTCAGGAGATAAGGTCCAAGCAGAGCGCTCGCAGTCAGCGCTTAAGAAAGCAGAAAGGGTGGGAGGGGGCGTGGCCTAAAAGTGGGCGTGGCCAGCGGCCAGCGTGACGGCGATAGGAGCCGATTCAAAGGAGGGTCACGTGACAGCGCTAGCTCCGCTGCACGGCGCCCAATGTGCAAATGTACAAGATGGAGGGATTAAAAGCAAGTTTCAGAACACAAATAAAATACAATAAGGTGCTTCTCCCGGCTTTCCGCCTCAGGAGATAAGGTCCAAGCAGAGCGCTCGCAGTCAGCGCTTAAGAAAGCAGAAAGGGCGGGAGGGGGCGTGGCCTAAAAGTGGGCGTGGCCAGCGGCCAGCGCGACGGCGATAGGAGCCGATTCAAAGGAGGGTCACGTGACAGCGCTAGCTCCGCTGCACGGCGCCCAATGTGCAAATGTACAAGATGGATTGATTAAAAGCAAGTTTCAGAACACAAATAAAATACAATAAGGTGCTTCTCCAGGCTTTCCGCCTCAGGAGATTAGGTCCAAGCAGAGCGCTCACAGTCAGCGCATAAGAAAGCAGAAAGGGCGGGAGGGGGCGTGGCCTAAAATGGGCGTGGCCAGCGCAACGGCGATAGGAGCCGATTCAAAGGAGGGTCACGTGACAGCGCTAGCTCCGCTGCACGGCGCCCAATGTGCAAATGTACAAGATGGAGGGATTAAAAGCAAGTTTCAGAACACAAATAAAATACAATAAGGTGCTTCTCCCGGCTTTCCGCCTCAGGAGATAAGGTCCAAGTATTCCAAGTATTCCAAAATATTGTGCACCTAATCTTTGTTTCCTTGAAACTTGATCTGCAACAAAACTTTCCTTCAGTAAAATGGTGGAAAGTGAAGACGAAAGGGAGAGAGCTAGAATAGCAGCTTAACTCCTAGCGGATGACACAAGTCTCCAAGATGAAGACCCGAATGCTATAATCATTCCGGTAAATGTAAGAAGTACTATAACTAAAAAACGTATAGAAAATGGAGTATCATCGAGAGGTGATACAGTCATATTCGTGGTAGAGGCCCATGAATATCGGCAGACAGAAGTATTCTATTCATGGATACATTTTCCAGCAGCACACGCTGTGACACACGAATTCCACTATTACAAAATAGGGGAACCTCCGGATGAATACGCTCCTTTCGAGGACGTTCAAATCCCACTAACTTACCAAGAGCACCTGCTCTGGTTTAATGGTGCCCTAAAACATCAAAATCACATCACCAGGCTCGGTCCACTAGGTAGTCCAGGAGCCACGTGGCCGGTTCTAGCCAGCTACACACCACATCCCGACATTGAGGAAATGTCAAGTGAAGAACTCTTAGTTAAACTAAAAGAATTAACAAAGGCATATAGAGAATTAGTTCAATTGGCTATGGACGCTATGACTGTTGCTGCTGTGTTGCTGGTCTTCGCAGGAGCAGGCTGCCACTTGTCTTTCGCTACTACCAACCCTTCTGGACATCCAACTGCTCGCCGGACTCGCTCCGCGGATCCCGCTTTGCAGTTAAGGTGGGAGCTGTCTATCATCTGGGCTAGAGTGTAAGGGGCATAGAAGTTCATCGGCAGGGCTGCGAGCAGAGCAGGAGGGACTCCGTTTCCCAGGAGCCCCTGCTCAGACCATTGCCCACACCTGGTCCACTCTCCCTGCTGGCCACGCCCCCCGCCCCTGTGTGGTGAAAACCTCAGTTTTTCCAGAACTTTGTGGGATCTTTTGTGACTGTTGCTGCTGTGTTGCTGGTCTGCGCAGGAGCAGGCTGCCACTTGTCTTTCGCTACTACCAACCCTTCTGGACATCCAACTGCTCGCCGGACCCGCTCCGCGGCTCCCGCTTCGCAGTTAAGGTGGGAGCTGTCTATCATCTGGGCTAGAGCGTAAGGGGCATAGAAGTTCATCGGCAGGGCTGCGAGCAGAGCAGGAGGGACTCCGTTTCCCAGGAGCCCCTGCTCAGACCATTGCCCACACCTGGTCTGCTCTCCCTGCTGACCACGCCCCCCGCCCCTGTGTGGTGAAAACCTCAGTTTTTCCTGAACTTTGTGGGATCTTTTGTGACTGTTGCTGCTGTGTTGCTGGTCTGCGCAGGAGCAGGCTGCCACTTGTCTTTCGCTACTACCAACCCTTCTGGACATCCAACTGCTCGCCGGACCCGCTCCGCGGGTCCCGTTTCGCAGTTAAGGTGGGAGCTGTCTATCATCTGGGCTAGAGCGTAAGGGGCATAGAAGTTCATCGGCAGGGCTGCGAGCAAAACAGGAGGGACTCCGTTTCCCAGGAGCCCCTGCTCAGACCATTGCCCACACCTGGTCCGCTCTCCCTGCTGGCCACGCCCCCCGCCCCTGTGTGGTGAAAACCTCAGTTTTTCCAGAACTTTATGGGATCTTTTGTGACTGTTGCTGCTGTGTTGCTGGTCTGCGCAGGAGCAGGCTGCCAATTGTCTTTCGCTACTACCAACCCTTCTGGACATCCAACTGCTCGCCGGACCTGCTCCGCGGGTCCCGCTTCGCAGTTAAGGTGGGAGCTGTCTATCATCTGGGCTAGAGCATAAGGGGCATAGAAGTTCATCGGCAGGGCTGCGAGCAGAGCAGGAGGGACTCCGTTTCCCAGGAGCCCCTGCTCAGACCATTGCCCACACCTGGTCCGCTCTCCCTGCTGGACACGCCCCCGCCCCTTTATAGCTTCATTAGGAATCCGCTACGCGGGAGCGCGCGGGAGCGTCCCGGGAGAAGCCCGGGACAAGGGCGGGACCGTCTGCGGCCGTCAGAGGCCGAGGGAGGCTGGGCTGGGCCCACCCTCTGATATTGTGCTTCTGACGGCCGGACAGAGTTTGTCTCTTGTTGTTTGAAAGCCCATTTACTTCTGTTTATTGGCTGCTGGTTACAAAGTATGTCTTCTCCTTTAAATACCATCGCCCAGATCCCTATTCAGCCAGAAGTTGGCTTAGCTATTTCGGGCCCCCTAGACAAATACTTTAGTCGGGTATCCCAAGATATTGATAAAGAAATCGCCTTGGCGGAGAGGCGTGCCGAGCGCAGGTTATCTATTGAACTTTTAAAAATTCCCTTGGAGAAACGGCCACCCCAGGTTTCCCGGCACTAGCATTGGTTCTTCCCCTGTCATCTCTAACCCTGCCAGTCGTACTGGAAACACCTTATGCTTTTCACCCCTCATCAGAGCTGTTGACTGGTTCATCTGTGGATCTTAATGTGCCCATCTTGTCTTGCACCTCGCCCTTATTACCAAATAGCTTATCTACTGGACTGGTGACCACTGTCGAACCAAGTATGACAACTTACGCAGATAAAATAAAACCAAGTACTAAAAGGAAAAGAAGTGTTGCCACGAAGAGGTGCAACCTTCCCAAACATCCGATAAAAATAAGGAAGGTTGGAGTATCTTTGCGCCCTTCTTCCAAGCCCACTGGGGCTGCCTTTGGTGGGGTCGGGACTAATAAGGAGGGAGATGTCCTGGCTAGTCCTGTATCTAATCCTGACAACCATCTAGCGATGGGACTAGCTGAGACATTATCTTCTGTTCCAGCCCTGCTTTCCAAGTTGGAGAAGCTGATGAGGTCTCTCTTGATTCCTATTGAGGAGCGAGTTAAAAAATTAGCTGATCGGTTAGATCATTTTGAGCAGGCTACTTTTGATAACTTTTTTTCCACCAAAGCCCTGATCAAGTCCCACCCTAGGATGGGGGACAGTACTAAAACTCCAAAACCAAATGGCCAGGCACATGGCGTGTCTATTATCGTGCCCCCTCCCCCCATAGTTAGCTCCTCAAATAAACCGCAGCCGAAAGGCCAAATCTCCAAGACCAACTTAGATTTGTCAGACCGCCCTGGTATTAGTGCCCCCAAACAACCTAAGCGGCCTGATACTGTGAAGAAGGGTAATAAAGAGAGTTCCAAAAGTGGCAATCCTATACCCAATGGCTCCCAGCCGTCAACAAGTAGTTCAAAGCCCTCTCCTGGCATCTCTGCCAAGGGTAACAAAGATTCTTCCAAAAGTAACAACACGACATCGAATAGTTCCCAACCACCACCCAGAAATCCAACATCTTGTCCTGCTGCTTCTGCCATTGGCCTGCCCAACATCCTTCCAATGAAGGTATCACGCAGGATACCTCCAATGGATCTTACCCCGGATTCCTATCCTTTCGTGGTTGTCCTCACCAATGTACCTCCTTTGTTGGCCGGCCAAAGAGAATCTTTCCAGATGTTAAAAAACAAGGTAATGCACTGGTTGAAGGCAAATAGACCACTTCCCGGGGAAGTAGATGGGTTGATTATTGGAGTGAGAAGGACAGACTGGATAGGTTGTACCCCGAAGAGCTTGGGGGGGGGGGAGTGTATAGTTGTTAACTTCCAAGATCCTAGGGTGGCGCGTATAATTACGAAACAAAATTGGGGCACAAGCAGTGGCGGGATCGGTGTGGTTGATCTCACATTTTTTTACCCAAGACCAACAGGTGTTCAAGTTGGTAGGATCAATGAATGGGGTTACCGCAATAATTTCCCTTCCCTTGGGTTTGATGCTCTCCCTGTACTATCACAACGGAACAATTTCTACAATGGTCCAATGTATAATCACCCCAATGTAATGCAAGATCTAGGATGGGTCCATTGACAAAATTTTGATTATTGCCTGAATAATAGGGAAGGTATGACCCGCGGGGATACATGTGAGAAGCTTGTGCCAACTGTTTTGTCTAAAAATATGGAAACTAACGAATTAAGAACTGGTTTGGGGACTGTGATTATGGAGGATACTTGTGGGGAGTGTATCCCAACTTCTGGGGTCCCCGAAAATGAGGAACTAACCAAATCAAGTACTAATGGTATTCAGGATGTTGACCATGATATAGAGGATACTACCCGAGCGAGGGAGGGGCATGATGGATTTTCAGTAAGCAACTGTGGGGTACCCTGTCCAGGAGTAGTACCCAAGGACGGCCCCAGTTTGGGGAAGTTTCTTTCATGGAACATCGCAGGGCTGAGTAGCAAGCTGACTTCCCTCACTGGATAGATTTTATTAACGAATTTGAAGTCTGTTTATTCCAGGAGACATGGGCTTGCGACCCTATATTTCTTCCTGGATACCTAAATGTTTCTATTCCGGCCAGTAGAGGCTCTAGGGGACGACCGATGGGAGGCCTAACTATTTGGGTAAGACAAAGTCTTCAGATAAAAATTAAAGCGGTGGATTTGAGCTGCAAAGACATCCAAATGTTAAGAATAACCTCCGAAAATGGGGGAGGGATAGATATATACAATATCTATGCTAGGGGAATCACCACTGGGAGTTCACCCATCCTTGAGGCCCTGGCCACATTTTTGGAGTCACAGTCCCTGGGTAATAAAATTGTACTAGCTGGTGATTTAAATAGGACTTTCGAACCATTGGATAGTTCGGAGGATCCCTTAGGACAAGAAGAGGATACTCAATGGGGTGTACCGACTCTACATCTGGCTCCTGTCAAGCGGTGGACGAAAGATATATTACAACTGAACGCCATCTGCTTGGAACATGGGTTGAGAGCCCTAAACGGGAGGACGAAGGGCGATATTGAAGGTGCATGTACATTCGACAATGGTTACAACCAAAGTCGGATAGACTACGTTCTATGCAGCCTCAATTTGTGGCAGTCGGTATGCGACATGAAAATTGAGGTTAGACTGGAAAGTGACCATAATCCCCTCTGCGTGACTCATGACTGGTGGATGGTCATACCAGGGAATCCCCAATCAAGTGATGGTCCATTGCCCATAATGGCTAATGACATGCGCAGACTTAATTGGCCTAGTGTACTGGCAAGTGCAGAGTCCATGGTTTTTATAAGTACAGAGGTGGACACTGCAATTGCCGCTATGGAGGCTGCAAATTCCCTAATCCCAGGCTCAAGAGAAATTACGGATATACATAATAAACTCTTCTCTCTCTTAAAACCGCATTTTTTGAGGCCCAATAACACAAACAGGAAAAAACCACCTAACCCAGACAGGTGGTTTAATCGCCAGTGCAGGGCAGCCAGGGTAAGCTTTGGAAGAGCAATAAGGAACAGGGATAAAGCAGCGATCGGCGAGGCTAGGAAGCACTACAAGGCTAGTGTATTACTAGCTAAAAAAACATGGGATGAAAAGTATTGGACAGACCTAAAGGAGGCCTCGGGTGCTAAGGATTCCAGGTTATTCTGGAATATTGTGAAGTGGGGTAGAGGTGGATCCCCAAATAAACCCGACAACAATGTCGCAGAGGGTGCCTGGGTGGAGTACATCAAACCCCAATATGCAGAGAATACTGAGTTTAATGATGTGGAGGTAATTTCTGCTGTATTCCCCACTGGAAATTTATTCTCCCCTAAAGAAACTGAAGCTGCAATATGCGCTGCTAAAGGGGGAAGGGCTCCGGGTTTAGACGGGATACCCTCTGATGTTTTTATAAACGATAAGGCGAGGTGGGTTAGGTATGTTTTCCTTTTAGGAAACGCAATTGCAAAGGGAACAGCAGTCCCAGAATTATGGAAGGGAGCAACTATTATACCCATATATAAAAAAGGGGATCGGTCCCTTCCGGCCAACTATAGGCCGATAAGTTTGATTGCCACCATTCAAAAAGTGGTGGGGAGGATGGTGGTCAACAAGCTAATGGATTGGGTAGACGAGTATAACGCCCTGTCCCCATATCAGGCTGGATTCCGGCGGGCTACTAGCACAATTGATCAGGTGTTTCGTTTTGCTCTGCTGCAGTGGGGGATGGTGGTGCTAGGCGAAGGCAGCCTGTATGTTGCCTTTGTCGACTTGCGGGCTGCCTTCGACTTGGTCCCAAGGAGAAAGCACTGGGCAGTTTTGAGCGAAATAGGCCTTCCGGCAGAGTTACTCACTCTGATAATGAGGTTGCACGAGTGTAGCTAAAGTCCAGTGGGGTACAAATGGTGAATCCTCTGCCGACTTCCCAATTGGTCGTGGAGTACGACAGGGGTGTGCTATGGCCCCCCTGCTTTTTTCCCTATTTATTAACGGAATCGTGGCTCGGATGCTGGATGCCAGTGTCGATGCACCTTCGTTGGCGGGCCTCAGGGTCCCGATCCTGATGTTCGCCGACGATACTTTGATTTTATCTAAAACACCGGCCGGCTTACAGCGAGCTTTAAACATCTTTGATCTCTTCTGTGGGGAACATGGCTTGGAAGTAAACGTAGGTAAGACCAAGTTAATGGCCTTCTCACCGAAACGTAGACCCCGGCCTAAAATACTCCTGAACAATTATGTGTTAGAGGTTGTAACTGTATTTACCTACCTGGGTGTACAGATAGAAAACAATCTAAAATGGTCTCAACACATAGAAAAGGCGGTTTTGAGGCACCAGCAGATTTCGGGGGCTCTCCGGGTGGAACATAAAAAATCAAAATCAAAGCCTATAAAACCAGTCCTGGCAGTATATGATGCTAAGGCTATTGGGTCGGCCCTACACGGGGCAGAGCTGTGGGGCTTTGACAGGCTTCTAACTTTGCAAATCTCGGAGAATAGGTTCCTTAGGGGAATCACGGGTCTCCCCCAGAGTACACCACTAATCCCGCTTGGTCTTGATCTAGGGAGAAGACCAGTTCGTGACCGAGCGGGATTGCGCCCGATTCTCTACTGGAGACGTCTCTGGACTACTCCAGAGATACGGCACTATGCTGAGGGGTTCCTTGCCATAATTAAAACCGACACCTTCCATAAAATTGTATGGCTAAAAAATCTCAGGAATGCTTTAGGTGACCTCGGCCTTTCCCATTTATGGGATAATCCATCTGGGGAATCCTTTCCAAGTAAAAATATAATCAAAGGTTTATACTGGGATTGGATAGATAGCAGACTTTGGAATATAACGAGACCAGACACAATGGCGGGGCGCTTTCTAGAAATCAAATTGTGTCCTACATTGGAACAATACTGGGATAGTATTACCAACCCAGGGGACAGGAAGCTTTTCTTCCAGTTAAGATCAGGTGCCCTTCCCTTGAGATCTCTGACGGGTAGGTGGAGGAGTACAACCACCTCGTGCTTCCCGGTTTGTGGTGCAACTAAGGAAAGTATAGGTCATTTTTTATTCCTGTGCAAAGCGTATGCCACCCCGAGAAGAGTTTGGTTAGCTCCCATTTGTAGAAACCTAGGGACATCTAGGGGTGTTGAGGCGCTACGAATTATTTGCACAACCACTGATATGCCTATTGTTTTAGGAACAGCCAAGTACTTGGGGTGGGCATGGTCCATTAGGCGGAGGGCAATCTCTATTACTGTAATTTAGCTAGGGTCCAGGTGAACGCTGTCTAATGTATATGAAAGATTTCTTTTATTCTCATTTTTTATGTATGTATAAATGTTTTAAAAGCATGTATAATCGAGGAAAATTGTTTTTAATGGGATATATTGTTTAAAATGTATGTTTGTGCTTTTATGAGTTTATTCCTCGAATAAAGCTTTGAATACACCTCCAGAAATTGAAAGAAACAGATATAGCAGAACAACCATTTGAACTTGCCAGAATAATAGAAAAATCCTATGAAGAACTAGGTAGAGATAGTTTGGGTGGGAAACCAGTAAAACCCCAACTAACTGAAAATCCTGAAAAAACATTTATTAAAAATAATCTAAACACTCCAAAAAAGAGTTGGGATGGAAATAAACAATCCACTCCCAGAGAAAAACGATTCCAATCCAGAGGAAGGTCTCCTCAACGGAGAGAAAGATCTCCGGACCGAGGACACAAGTCTCCCCAGAGGGAGCCCTCTGAGAAAAGATACAACCTTAGAGATAGGGATAAATTGAGAAAACCTGACAGATATCAAGATATTGATACACGTCCCTCTCGATCTTTTCAGACTTCCTCACAGAAATCGGAAAGAAGAGGACGGTCAGAGCACAAAGAAGAGCATGTCAAGTCCAAAGACAAGGAACCTGCTCATCAAAGTAAAAAATTACAATTTCCAAGAAAGAAGGTAGCTAGTATTAAAATAATAAAACATGCCGAGGATACTGAGGACACAACTGAAAAACGGAGAGTGGGCCCAGACAATGCTAGACAGCGCAGCAGAAGTGACCATAGCTCGCAAGATCTTGATGAATCTTCTGGAGACAGCGGACACGATGAATACATTCAAGTGGAAACTGCAGACACCAGAGTTAGCAAACCCCATACGTTATACGAAATAACATTATGTAGAGAGAGGGACAAGACTAGGAAAGTAAGGGGTCTCTTTTGGGACAACCTTTCGAAAGGCTATGACATCCTGTTAGCTGAGAAAGACTGGCCACCAGAGTTTGTCAGGGAGTGCCCTCATGGCAAAGAAATGATTATGCCAGCCTTCTCAAATCACATTCCAATTCATAAAAAATACACATTAGCAAGAAAATGGGCAGTAGCCCAAGCTCCTGCATTATATAAAAATCATCTAGGATGGGATGAGGATTCTCCTCTTCACAAAATCCAGTTGAAAAATCAACCCACTGCACAGAGGCAGTACCCAGTTAAACAAGAAGCTAAAAAGCAAGTCAGGGAGATCTTAGATCAACTTGAATATCAGGGGGTGATTGAAACACGCACCTCACAAATGAACAAACCTTTGTTTCCTGTCTCCAAGCCAGACGATTCATATCGTCTAGTTTTGGACTACAGACACCTAAGTTCCTGCTGCAAAACATTTGCAGTACAAAACTCACACAGTGCAGCACTAATGAATAACATTGTGCGCAAAAAATATAAAACGACATTAGATATCTCTAATGGATTTTTTTGTGGAAACATTGCACCTGAAAGCAGGTATTTGACCGCTTTCTCAATAATGGAGTCGCAAAAACACTTCTGTCGACTCCCACAGGGATTCAAGAATAGCCCAGGATTATTCTCAGCAAGGGTAACAGAGTTACTACAAATATATGATGATGAGGCATTATCTTATGTCGATGACATCTATCTCACAGATGATGACCTGGAGACACACTTGAAAAGAGTGAACACCATAATACTTGGGTTCGCATCTGAGGGTTACAAATTCAACTTTAAAAAGTCACGAATTGCTCATCTAACTGTCCTGTTTTTAGGATATGAATTATCAAGTGAAGGCAAAAGCCTAGCAGACAACTTCTTAGAGAAGTGTGCTGTACTCCAAGCACCTAAAATGCTGAAGAACTTACAATCAATACTAGGTTTCCTGAATTTCGGAAGAACATACATTCTAAATTATGCAGAGAGGGTTAACCTCTCTATGAATTAATAAAACCTGATTTCAAACCAATCAGTTGGACTCAGAAACACACAGAAATTTTAAGATCATTACAAGCAGACATGTTAACTAAAACAAAATTGCAAACACGCGAAACCATACGCAACCTTGTAATCCAAGTCATCCCAGGAAGATGCAGATTCACGTACCTAACTTCTAATGAGGGAGCAACGGTACCAATAGCTTACAAATCACATTTGTACACACAAGCTGAAATGAAATTCAGTTCTACTGAAAAAATTCTAACTGCGGTTCAAACTGCTGTAGCAAAAGAAAGAGCCCTAGCACAAGGTAAACGAATAATAATCGTTACACCAGTACCTGCCCTAGAAGCAGTAACAAAAGCAAGCATTCCAAATGCTAAAGCACTACATACGGGATGGATACAATGGGTTAATTCTCTTGCTGCAACAGACGTAATATACGAATTTGATCCTAATTTAAAAACACAAGAATTTCTCCAATATGAATATGAATGTCCTCTGCCGACCGAAATCCTGCCTCTAGAACACTACGGCTGTATAATATATACAGACGGATCGGCACAACCCGCAGTTGGGAGTAAACAAGCTTACAGTGATGCGTGCGTGATTGTTAAAGGTCGTTGGCACGAAGGAAAATTTAGACCACTGGTCACTAAAACCCAATCTCTAGGAGATTGTACAGCTCAACGAGCTGAACTACTAGCATTTAAGATGGCGCTTGAAAATACCGATTGCGAATTCCCCACACTAATAGTGTGCGATTCATATTACTGCGTTCAGTGTTATAATGAATACTTGCAGAACTGGGCTCAAAACGGCTTCAAAGATGCGAAAGGTGGCACAATCAAGCATAAAACTCTTTGGGAACAAGTAGTTCTTTTACAGAAAGAACTACAAAAGACTCACGTGATACATACACTGAGTCATCAACGTGATGGCGTTCACGTTGCGGGGAACTAATTGGCTGATGAGGCCGCTAAGGCAGCTGTGCAAACGGCTTCCGTAGCTGCTATCACCCGGTCAAAAACAAAAATAGGCAGCGATATAATGCAAGCTGTCAGTGCTTCAGTAAAAGATGATAGAAAAACACTCCCGAAAGGCTTTCCAGTAAAGTACTCATACATAACTGATGCGAATAATGTTCCTTTTACTCGAATCCCTGGAGTGGGGGATAGGGCAATTCCAAACATGGAACACAGGTTAGGACTAATTTTAGTGGCACACGAAGGGCTCGCTTCTGCACATGCTGGTGTTTCCGCCACAATATCATTATTAAAACAGAGATATTGGTGGCCACGCATGAGAAAGCAAACTAGGAACTATGTTCTAGGATGTGAAATATGCCAGAGAATGAAAGTATCAACAGTGAAACGACCAGCACAGACGCCCCTTCTAATCTCGAATAAACCATTAGCATGTGTTTACCTGGACCACTGTGGTCCCTTACAAAGGGACGGCAACTATAAATATATCATGGTCGCAGTGGATTCCTACACAAGATTCATTTGGATGTGGCCCCAGCGCTCGGCTGACGCCAGAACTGTTATAAAAAATGTGCGAGTCTTTATCGGCACATACGCAATTGGCATGCTACATTCTGACCAGGGTCCTGCGTTTAGCTCTCCAGCTTACAAAGAGGCCATGGCCAGCATGGGCATTGCATTGCGGTACTCTTCTCCATTCCATCCCGAGGGAAATGCGGTAGTGGAAAGAAAAAACCGGGACATAAAGCAATCTATAACGGCGAGAGTATTAGGTTCGGTGATGGGTGGGTCAAACATTTAACAAGTGTCCAACGTAGTCTTAACAATCAGCCAAAAAATTCTCTAAAAGGTCTTACTCCCTACGAACTATTGTTCGGTACTAGAATGCATATCCAGGACTTAGATAGTCACACTTCAGTGGTTGAAGAAAAAGCCTTTGATATCAAAGACCGTTTGGCTGTTTTACAGGACTTAAATGAAACAAGAAGAAGTCTGAGTAATATAAAGTTAAAGCCAACAGCCGCTGAAGAAAAACCACCTGTCCCAGCAAGACCTGTCTGGATTCCAAAGATTGGGGATCTGGTCAGAGAAAAGATCGCGGTGAAGAAGGAATTTGGGCCTTCTTACAGAAAAGCAGTACCTGTCTTAGCTGTCAGCGGAACACAATTTCGATGACTTTTCTGATGATCCAAGTGAACATGAAGAAACGCCAGCAACAATAACTTTCAAAGACAAAGTAACTGAACTCTTTCATCAACTCAAAGAAACCTATCTGATTTCTCCATGGATTGAATTTTGGATTGTGCTAGGTGTACTTTTCCTCCTGCTTTGGCTCATCATGGTTCTTTGTTTGGGAAAATTAATTGAAGGAAAATACAGTACAATGGACACAGCAAGTCAGAACATCAACATGGTCCTAAAGCCTCACAAGTCATCTCACATCGAGAAAAGAGAACTGTCATCAGTGAACATCACAGCCAATCCAATACCCGGTGGGGAAGCATGGGACAAAACGGATTATGAAATTTATGGCCACAGGGGTTCAAACAGAACAGGCCAGACCCAAGCTATTCCCAGAGATAACATCCAGGGATAGTTACAACATACAGTGTAGGGAAACTATGCCTTGAGTGGCTACAAAAATCCACACTGACTGAAATGAAGCAACACTTGACTTTACTTAAAGACGGCGCTGACTTGCGTGATTTCATACTGGGACCACGCAAACAGCGTCAAAAACGTTTCATATACAGCAGTATATACGCTGCTTACAACGAGGCTTGAAAAGTGACACAAATTGAAACAGCTGAAAAAATACGAGAAATTGACCGTATTCATTTGGAAAAATCAATTTTTGTAGTGGACAATGGGTTAACGACTCTGTCCTCCAGAATATATTCACTGGACAGCATTGTATCATCTGCTATTGATATAATAGAGCAGGACTTACTAATGTTACAACATGGTCAGTCCCAATTACGTTCTATTGTACAGCTTGGCTGGACGTTGCAAAATCTGCGTTCAGGCTACGTGCCATGGCGTTTAATCAACACAACGTCATTATTTTCTATCTTTAACCTTACTGATAAACAAATCAGTTTGGCACAAAAAGGAGCAGACTATACGATTCTGAGCATTGAAAAACTTGAGAGATTTCCAAAGGTATGACCACTGATGCTGAATATTCTAGGGTCACCAGGCAAATGTGGTCGCAGTCAATGAATCTCCAAAGCAGAGGCTCCAACTACCTGCTCATTATCACTTGTGGAGGCTCCAGGGTTGCAGTGCCACTCATAACTTGAAGCTGGTGGCCACTGCCCTGGACAGCCCAAGCACCACGCTTGAATAATCACTAGGTGGCAGGCTGTTCTACTTTAAACGGGTTTGGGTAGTGTACCCTGTTGCCCGCAGTGAGCTGGTGAGGGACGCCAAACGTCTTGCAGCAGATCACAGTGCCCGTCCCACATACCTGACAACTTGAACAAAAATTATCAGTCTGAGGAGGGGGCGAGGACTTGAAGGGGCAGTGCCTCATGCCAAGAAGTGCCTACGAGCAGTTGCGGCCGGTGCAGGTGAGCATGGTGAGGTGGTGGGGCCTTGGCGAGTCTGGAGTCGACAGACGACGATGTGGGAAAATAAAAAGAAAGAAGAAAACCACTTACCTTGTGCTCGCCGCGTCGCCAGTCGGCGATGCGGCTGAGCGCAAGATAAGTGTTTATCTTTTTTTCCCCTCGTCGTTGTTGGTCAACAGGGCCGGGCACTGGGTAATCCCCCGCACGGGTGGGGTGTCGGTTTGGGGCCCCTGGGGCTGTTTTTTTGCAGGGCCGTTTTAGCTGCAAAATCGGCCCTGTAACAAAATCGGCCGAAAACCGGCCCTGGCAAAGAGCTCAGCGGCTCCCACAACCCCCCGGAGGGGAGCAGGAGGGGGGGGTTGGCGGAGCACTTTGCAGGGTCGGTTTTGGTTCCCAGTCCGGCCCTGTTGGTCACCCCCCCACCACCCACCCTGCTCTACTTACCTGCACCGGCAGCAACTGCGTACAAGGAACTTTTGAACTCTACCCTGCCCCCAAGCCCGCTCCTCCACCCCAAAAAAAAGCCTGCTGAGGCTAGTGCCGATGTTCTGGGGTGTTTTTACACCCCTTAATGGACGTCGGCCGTTCAAAGCCTTGGAAAATGAGGTGGAAAACCACTATAGTTTTCAGGTCGTTTTCCCTGCCACCTGTGATATCAGCTCCTTACCGGTGGAACGTGCGATGGGAGTCGATATCGTGTGTCACACAGCAGCACAGTGTGATATGGCAGGTATGTTACCACCAAACACCCGAGGAAGTGTACGGCTCACTCCATGTACTCACTGAATTAAACGACTGCCTCGGATTAATAGTGTGGCCACAGAATGCCTCCTCATGAATGGTAAGAGAAAATCAGTTTCTTACTAACAGCAGGAAAATAACGTGAATCCGACTTTGGAAAGAGTATGTTCTACAAGTGAAACATTGGTCTGAAACTAGGAAATTGTTATACTTCTGCAGAATCTAAAACCGAATATGAAAATGTGTGAATCAGAGTGTTGAGCGCCTAAAGAAATTAAAACGCCATAAACGCAGGGCACTTAGGCCGCAAAGTGCTATAATAACAAAACAAAATGTGATTAAAATCGTAGGTTAAAACATGAACAAGCAGCTAAGGGTGATTAAACACATTATCCAGCATTTCATGTTTCTGTGCGAATTCCAGGCCTATGAATATTCAAAACCACACAAGTAACATGAAGGGTTCACTGTGAAAGTGAGATCAGGCCCGGACTGGCTACTGGGCGTTTTGGGATGCTGCCGAACTGGGGGCTGATGTCACTGCGGTGGGGGCTAATTTCGTTGATGGAGACCTGCGTGTGCTTCGAAATAAACAAAGCAAAACGAATTTCGTTCAGCACACGCAGGTCCCCATCAACAAAATCAGCCCCCAGCTCGACAGCATGCCAAAACGCCCGGTAGCCAGTCCGGCCCTGAGTGAGATTGAAAGCTTCTCCTGAGCCATGATAGCAGAAACACACCAGTAGAACAGTTGCAACCTGCAGGGTAGATGTGCTTAGCACTTACAAATCTGAGGCTTGACAGCACAGGAAGCCAACCACACGAGCAGTCAAACTGATATGCTCAATGCCAAACGTTATGTCAATACTTTCATCTAATAATGCAATGTAATCTTGTCAATGTGTTAAAAAAAAAGGCCTACTGCAAATTACAAAACTACCATGAATGACGGAAAGTTGGTGATTAATCTTAGGGGCAACCAGTAATTTTTTTGGTCAAGCCTAGCAGCAGCGCGTATGCTATATTCGAGTATGCACTTGAAGCCCCACCCACTCTCCGCCCATATTTGTAATTGGCTTGTGTCATTGTCCTTCGTAAATGCTGGGTTCTGATTCGCAAATAGGCTTGTTAGTCCCTCCTTGGTACCGCCTTGTCTGCATTTGTTATTTCCCATAACGACTGAACCTTTTACTTGGCTTGTTACACGGTCTGCATTATAAGTCAGTGAGAATTATTTTGTTTATTGAAACTGATGGGGACAATGGCAGCAGCTATTTGTATTTGCAGTGCGCCCACACAGGACAATGGCAGCAGCTTTTTGTATTTGCAGCGCGCCCACCCAGGACAATGGCGGCTGCTTTTCTTAAAGACCGCTATGCCGGTCTAACTTGCATGCTGACCGCGGCGCCTGCTTTCGGAACACATCGCTTTTTTTTCTTAAACTTTATTACTGAGCGCGGTGCCCGCTTCAGGGACACCACACTCTGCAATACAATATGTATCGCTTTTGCAAAAGCTTGAACTATTGGTATTGTAAATGACAATGCCTTTTAATATAAAAGGCATTGCTATTTACAATGCCAATAGCTCAAAAACTTGCAATTGCGAGACCTATTGCATTGTAAAAGCTTGTTTGCTTTTGCCTACAGTGCGCATGCTCTCTCAGAGAAAGCTATTGTTAAAAAAAAAAGCTTAAAAACGACCATTACTTACCGATATTTACCATTGGTTGGCTTTCATGTCAATCTCTGTTTCCTTGTTTTCTTCCGGTCATGCCACCTGCTTCAAGCCACCAGCTTGCCTTCTACTGTATTCTACCCAGGTCTGCTGTCCCTGGTGTGGAGCATGGACCTATCAAAACGATCTTTTTGCATCCAGTGTCCTTCAACTGACAGAGCACGTCTCCAGCTACCTTTTTGCCATACACTCTATAGGAGTGCATGGCACTGTACGGGCTCCCCACCCCACACTTTTCCCGCTGTCCGTTGTTGCTTCTCTATCCCACCAACCGAGGACCAGTTTTGCCCTAGTTAGGGATCTTCAGCCTGTTATAGTTAAGTTCCAGTGGTGCAGTGAGCCTGTGATCCATTTCTGGGTATACTTGGCAACCTTATGGCAGCAAATGCAAAAACAAGGTGATGGATGAAACGCTTGAATTAATCTCAGCCACTGGCAAATGCTCGGGCCACAACCCAGTCCATTGTTTTTTTCCCACTCACCATGCCACCTCAGTTTGGACCCAGCTATAAGCAAGTCAGTCTTGACCCTGCTCCTCATGGGAACAGTCCAGCCAGAACTGCCAGGCTAGGTACTCCCTGAACTGGAGCAAAAGCAACCTGGGAACTGTTTAGCTATTGTTAAGGTTCTTCAGCCAGGTATAGCTTGGTTCCAATGGGACAGTGAGCCCGGGACCCACGTCTGGGCATACAGGGTGCACTTAGGGCAGCACATGCAAGACCAATAAGGTGATGGACGGAATGTTGAATTATTCTGAGCCACTGGCAATCACTCGAGCTGTATTCCACTCCATCATTTTATGCCCACGTGTCACTTCAGTTTGGACCCAGCCGTATGGAAATCAGTCTTGACCCTGCTCCTCACGAGAACAGTACAGTACAGCCTGACCAGCCAGGCCAGGTCCTCCCTGAACCAGAACACATGCAACTTAGGGCCAGTTTCGCCCTAGTTAGGGGTCTTTAGCCAAGAATAGCTTGGTTCCAAGGGTACAGTGAGCTCGGACCCACGTCTGGTCATTTCTCCTGCTTTCTAAGGAAGAGTGCAGCAGACTGAACTGAGGTCAGAAAAACACAATGTCAGTAAAATAGAGCACACTGCCTCTCAAACTAATAAAGGAGATGCCACAGATGTATTTGGAGAAAGAGTAAAGGGGACAGGATTTCAAGGAAGAGTGCAGCAGACGGAACTAAGGGTAGAAGAAACACAATGCCTCTGTTGTTCCTTCTCGAACAGTGCTGTAACCAAGAAATGTGACAAAGAAGAAGGATTAATCACAATTCTCCATTCTCCCTGAGAGCGAACATTAAATAATAGATTTAGGGCTAGATGTAGGTAATTGTAAATTACCGATTCAAAAATACAGAATTTCACCGATTCGGTATTTTCGAATCGGTAATTGCTATGTAGATAAAAAAATCGGTAAAAATGACCGAATCGTTAAGATTCGGTAATTACTGAATCGGTATTTACCGATTCGGTAATTACCATTCATTCCTATGGGCCTGGAGGCCCCTAGGAATGAATGTCAATTACCGAATCTGTAAATACCTATTCGGTAAAGTAGGGAAAGAGTCAAGGGTGGCAGGGTGTCACTTTGACACCCTGATGCACCCCTGATTAGTGCTTGTGTGCACATGTGGCAGACATACATGCCCTAAGGGCATGTATGTCTGCCACATGGCACAGTTGAAAATGCATTGATTTGCATTTTCTAAAGTATTCCTTATTTACCACCAAATAATAGTTGGTGGTAAATAACGAATCCTAAAAGCACATGAGCACTGTTTAAAGTGCTTCCTACATGTCATTTACCGATTCGGTAAATACCGAATCTGTAAATACCGATTCGGTATTTACCTGATCTGTAAATTGACACCCTACATAACGCCTATTACCCGTCGTAACGGCCGAAATTCGTTAATTTCGGCCGTTAACGACCGGTAATAGCCGTCCTACATCTGGCCCTAAGACATCTTACATCTGCCTTAGGTTGCTATATAAAACTTTTAAATTTAAATCAGTGGTTCTTGTATTTAAAAGAACTGCCAGTTTTAAAAGATGTGATCTGAGACGCAAGGAATAAGAATGCTTGGCCCAAGACCACATAGGTGCGATAATAGGGAAGCCAGGGTAAGAACCATGTGTCCTGATTCCACAGCAAACAATTTACAATTTTAAATGTTCTTGGCAATGCGGAGCTCTTTATGAACTGGAATGTATTGTACAGAATGGCAGGCACTGAATTGACCAACAATGACAGGTGCTCAAAAGCTAACCCCAGGGTAAACGTGGACGAACAACTGATTAGTGCGAGTTAAAATCAGTGTAATACGTGTCCCAGTATCTGTAGAGGAAAAGAACACACCACACATATAGCAATTATCAATGTACAAGCATTTTCAATAGCCATCTTGTCACTTTGGTGTTTAGACAAGGTTTTCCTCCAGTTCTGGTCTTGGGGATCCGTTAGACGGAGACCAGGGTGAGTTGGGCGGAGTGGAGTTGTCTGGCAGGTGTGTGGCAGGCGAGGCAGTGGTTTAGATATTCTGGTCCTGCGTCGTGAAGAGCTTTGTAGGCAAGAGTGAGGAGCTTGATGGTGATTCTCTTGTTGATAGGGAGCCAGTGGAGTTGTCGGACATGTTGTGTCATGTGGTTGCAGCTGGTGATGTCGAGGACCAGTCTGGCTGTGGCGTTTTGGCATTTTCTATAGTTCTCTGAGCAGTTTCTGGGTGACGCCGGCGTAGAGTGCATTGACGTAGTCCAGTCTACTGGTGATAAGTGCGTGGGTGACTGTCTCTCTGGATCCTGTGGGAGCCATCTGATAGTCTTTCGAAGTAGGTGGAGCGTGTGGAAACAGGATGAGGATTTGGTGGTTCATTGAGAGTGAGGAGTCCAGTATGATGCCAAGGATGTGTTCGTGGTACGTGGGGTGGGAGGGGTTACTAGTGCAGCGTGCCACCAGGAGTTTTCCCAGGCTGAGGGAGTGAGCCCCAGGATGAGTACTTCAGTTTTGTCCGAGTTGAGCTTGAGGCAGCTGCCTTGCATCCAGGTAGTGACTGCCTTCATTCCGTTGTGAAAGTTGGTTCTGGCGGTTATGGGTTTGTTGGTGAGGGAAATGATCAGGGTTTGATTTTATGTAGCTTGTAATTTTTTTGATTATTGTGGTTGGTATAATAATTTATTACAGTTTGAAAATTGTGAAATTTTTATTTTCAGTTTTATTAATGTGAAAATTAATGCACATGATATTGTTTTTTAGTAGCTGAATGTTGGGTTTTCATGGGCTAAGGGTGGGGATGTTTTTAACATTTGATTCTTTTATTTTTACTATAATATTAACTTTTTGATTCGCAAATTAATATGACCATTTTGGAAATGATTTTTCACATTCTTACATTTTCTCAAACATATTTAGTTATTAATTTGGATGTATTCATAAAATCAAATAATTACTTAAAATGTTGGTATTTTAGGGTGAACATTAAATTATATATTTTATCCAAAAAAAATTGAAAAACATATTCACATTTAAATTGTATATTGTAGATATTTATGTAACTTTACTTTAATTATATATTTTTAATTTATTACACTTGCTGAAATTTGTGCAATTGCCAGTGGATGAGGATAATTCACGCATTCCATCCATCAGTTTGTTGTTTTTGCATTTGACGTGCCACTGGAACCAAGCTATACCTGGCTGAATAACAAGGACAAAATCATTCTTAGATTGCTTGTATTCCGGTTGAGGGAGGACATGGCTTGGCAGTTCGGGCTGGACTGTAACCATGAGGAGCAGGGTCAAGACTGATTTGCATATGGCAGGGTCCAAACTGAGGTCGCATGGTGGGCGAAAAAAGATGGATTGGGATGCAGCCAGAGTGATTGGCAGTGGCTGAGATAAATTCAAACACTCTGTCCATCACCTTGTTGTTTTTGCATTTGATGCATTAAGTGCGGCGGGTATATCCTTTTGTGGGTCCTGGGCTCACTGTGACACTGGAACCAAGCCATTACTGACTGTAGAGCCCACGACAATGAGAGAGCACGCAGTTAAGCTGCAGTCATTCTTGAGGATGGTGGGGGAGAGAGAAATGGAAGAGCACGCAGTTAAGTGACAGACATTGTTGAGGATGTTGGGGAGGGATGAGAGAGTATGCAGTTAAGTGACAGACATTGTTGAGGATGCTGGTGGAAAGGGAAGAGAGAGCACGTAGATAAGTGACAGACATTGTTGAGAATATTGGGGGAGGGTTGAGAGACCATGCAGTTAATTGACAGACATTGTTGAGGATGATGTGGGAGGGATGAGAGAGCATGCAGTTAAGTGACAGACATTGTTGAGGATGTTGGAGGAGGGATGAGAGAGCACCCAGTTAAGTGACAGGCATTGTTGAGGATGTTGGGGGAGGGATGAGAGAGCACGCAGTTAAGTGACAGACATTGTTGAGGATGCTGGTGGAAAGGGAAGAGAGAGCACGTAGATAAGTAACAGACATTGTTGAGAATATTGGGGGAGGGTTGAGAGAGCATGCAGTTAATTGACAGACATTGTTGAGGATGTTGTGGGAGGAATGAGAGAGCATGCAGTTAAGTGACAGACATTGTTGAGGATGTTGGAGGAGGGATGAGAGAGCACGCAGTTAAGTGACAGGCATTGTTGAGGATGTTGGGGGAGGGATGAGAGAGCACACAGTTAAGTGACAGACATTGTTGAGAATATTGGGGGAGGGTTGAGAGAGCATGCAGTTAATTGACAGACATTGTTGAGGATGTTGTGGGAGGGATGAGAGAGCATGCAGTTAAGTGACAGACATTGTTGAGGATGTTGGAGGAGGGATGAGAGAGCACGCAGTTAAGTGACAGGCATTGTTGAGGATGTTGGGGGAGGGATGAGAGAGCACACAGTTAAGTGACAGACATTGTTGAGGATGCTGGTGGAAAGGGAAGAGAGAGCACGTAGATAAGTGACAGACATTGTTGAGAATATTGGGGGAGGGTTGAGAGAGCATGCAGTTAATTGACAGACATTGTTGAGAATATTGGGGGAGGGTTGAGAGAGCATGCAGTTAAGTGACAGACATTGTTGAGGATGTTGGGGGAGGGATGAGAGAGCACACAGTTAAGTGACAGACATTGTTGAGGATGCTGGTGGAAAGGGAAGAGAGAGCACGTAGATAAGTGACAGACATTGCTGAGAATATTGGGGGAGGGTTGAGAGAGCATGCAGTTAATGGACAGGCATTGTTGAGGATGTTGGGGGAGGGATGAGAGAGCACACAGTTAAGTGACAGACATTGTTGAGGATGTTGGGAGGGATGAGAGAGCACACAGTTAAGTGACAGACATTGTTGAGGATGTTGGGGGAGGGATGAGAGAGCACACAGTTAAGTGACAGACATTGTTGAGAATATTAGGGGTGGGTTGAGAGAGCATGCAGTTAATTGACAGACATTGTTGAGGATGTTGTGTGAGGGATGAGAGAGCACGCAGTTAAGTGACAGACATTGTTGAGGATGCTGGTGGAAAGGGAAGATAGAGCACGTAGATAAGTGACAGACATTGTTGAGAATATTGGGGGAGGGTTGAGAGAGCATGCAGTTAATTGACAGGCATTGTTGAGGATGTTGGGGGAGGGATGAGAGAGCACGCAGTTAAGTGACAGACATTGTTGAGGATGCTGGTGGAAAGGGAAGAGAGAGCAAGTAGATAAGTGAAAGACATTGTTGAGAATATTGGGGGAGGGTTGAGAGAGCATGCAGTTAATTGACAGGCATTGTTGAGGATGTTGGGGGAGGGATGAGAGAGCACACAGTTAAGTGACAGACATTGTTGAGGATGTTGGGAGGGATGAGAGAGCACACAGTTAAGTGACAGACATTGTTGAGGATGTTGGAAGTGGGATGAGAGAGCACGCAGTTAAGTGATAGGCATTGTTGAGGATGTTGGGGGAGGGATGAGAGAGCACGCAGTTAAGTGACAGACATTGTTGAGGATGCTGGTGGAAAGGGAAGAGAGAGCACGTAGATAAGTGACAGACATTGTTGAGAATATTGGGGGAGGGTTGAGAGAGCATGCAGTTAATTGACAGACATTGTTGAGGATGTTGTGGGAGGGATGACAGAGCATGCAGTTAAGTGACAGACATTGTTGAGGATGTTGGAGGAGGGATGAGAGAGCCCGCAGTTAAGTGACAGGCATTGTTGAGGATGTTGGGGGAGGGATGAGAGAGCACACAGTTAAGTGACAGACATTGTTGAGGATGTTGGGAGTGGGATGAGAGAGCACACAGTTAAGTGACAGACATTGTTGAGGATGTTGGGAGGGATGAGAGAGCACACAGTTAAGTGACAGACATTGTTGAGGATGTTGGAAGTGGGATGAGAGAGCACGCAGTTAAGTGACAGGCATTGTTAAGGATGTTGGAAGTGGGATGAGGGAGCACGCAGTTAAGTGACAGGCATTGTTGAGGATGTTGGGGGAGGGATGAAAGAGCACACAGTTAAGTGACAGACATTGTTGAGGATGTTGGGAGTGGGATGAGAGAGCACACAGTTAAGTGACAGACATTGTTGAGTATGTTGGGAGGGATGAGAGAGCACACAGTTAAGTGACAGACATTGTTGAGGATGTTGGAAGTGGGATGAGAGAGCACGCAGTTAAGTGACAGGCATTGTTGAGGATGTTGGAAGTGGGATGAGGGAGCACGCAGTTAAGTGACAGGCATTGTTGAGGATGTTGGGGGAGGGATGAAAGAGCACACAGTTAAGTGACAGACACTGTTGAGGATGTTGGGAGTGGGATGAGATAGCACACAGTTAAGTGACAGACACGGTTGAGGATGTTGGGAGTGGGATGAGAGAGCACGCAGTTAAGTGACAGACATTGTTGAGGATGTAGTGGGAGGGATGAGAGGGGATGCAGGTAAGCGACAGACATTGTTGAGGACTAACTTTACTACTCCTGAACTCAGAAAAATCCTAACTTTAAGACTTTGGGTATTCACAGAAGGCATTTAGGACTCCTAACTTCTATGAATACCGAAATGAGTAAGTGCCTTCTGTGAATACCGAAATGAGTAAGTGCCTTCTGTGAATATCAAAATGAGTAAGTGCCTTCTGTGAATACCAAAACCATAGTAAGTTTGGGATTTTGTCTTGTTAGTTCTGTGAATCAGGCCCAAAGGGTGTGTAATCTTGATTTCACATCATGAGTCTTTCTTACAACAACATACTCTGCCTGTCTTTTTTGCCCTCTGGCAGATTCTTTTGCATCCCTTATTCATCCCCTTCTCACTATTTTTCTTCGTCCTTCTTTCCTTTTTTGGTTCCATTCCTTTCTCTCTTGTTCAGGGTCAAAGTCTGATTATTAAAAAAGCAAGTACTAGTCCACACAAAATACTGAGGTGACCTGCAACTAAATTAAGCACTGCATACAGGGAGATGTAATTTTTGTAGCATCAGGTTATTTTGAAAAAGAAATCCGGAGAAACTAAAGGGCATATTATCAAGGGGGTTTATCTCCGCTTTTTTGGCTTTAAAAGCCAAGAAAGCGGAGATAAAATTATCTCCCTATTACCTAGCTGTCGCTAACACCAGTTAGCGACCGCTAGTAGGAGATAGCGACCATCTTGGGCCCCGCTTTGCAACATCGCTATCTCCTATTACCAACTTTTGGAGATATTCGCGCTAAGCGCGAATATCTCCAAAAGCTAACACCTGCCCCTGAGCAGTTCTTAGCCATGTTATCCAATGGGAGGTGGATAACATGGCTAAGAGCATTAGCTCGGTAATGCATGAATATCGCAGACTTTTCAGTGATATTCATGCAATGCGGCCGTTTTTTATCGCATTTGCGATAAACCTTGGTATACCAAGGTTTATTTGCGATAAAAATCGCCGCAGCTCAGCGGTAAATTTTTGTCTCTAACCAAGCAATAGCGATAATTATCGCTATTGCTTGGTAATATGCCCCTAATTTCCCTGAACTTCCATCGGAGTGGAGTCAATCTCCA
Organism: Lissotriton helveticus; assembly: GCF_964261635.1. NCBI lineage: Eukaryota > Metazoa > Chordata > Amphibia > Caudata > Salamandridae > Lissotriton > Lissotriton helveticus. Next base: position 1,166,201,908 of record NC_136071.1, read on the forward strand.
GAGGGCGAAGGTTACATGAGGTTATCTTTGCTGAAGTAGTCTTGCAGCCATGGAAAAGCTCAGTTTCTCGGCTCCACAGAAAATGAGCAAGGAGCTGCTGTGAAGGTCAAACACAGAAAGGCCTCAGCAGAGCCACAAACCCGCGCGCCGGCGCCTCTCCGAGCCTGCTATGATCCTGCCGCTTGTAGGGCAACACGTCCCCCGCTGGCTGCTCGACTCTCCGCTCCTCTGCCCCCCTTAAAATGAACACAGAGCCTCGTCGCTCTGCGAAGGTCAACCCTTCAGTCCCAGCGCCGGGCGAACACGCATCCTGTGGCGAGCGCCGAGAGACCCGCCGCGCCGCGGCCCCGAGGCGCTACACAGCATCGTAATGGACTCCAGCGCAGCGCGCCACGAAATAATGAGGCCAACCTTTCACCGCGGGCCCCGGGGCTCTCCCGCGCGAGGCCTCCCGAAGCACCGGCGGTGAGAGCCGCCTCGCTCCCAAGCAATATTAATAACAATATCAAACACGCGTTTTGCGGTTATCACAAAAAAGAACACACAGATAGAAACCCCTGTTTGTAAATGTTGACCTTTAGGGAATGAAGCGGAAATGTATTTTGAGATGAATAGCTTCTATTGAGAAACAAAAGAATATGGAAACGAGGAATGGACCTGGGGGTGTCAACATGTATTAGTTATTTGTTCTTGTTCTTGATATGGCGCGCCAAGTCCCTGGGCGCAGCATGGCATAGCGCTTTACAGCGCTGCAGCGCTTAATTCCAGCCGCTGGTTGCAAATGAGGTTCACAAGCGCTCATTTTTGGGGAATGGCACGTATTTTTCCTCATCCCACTTTGACTTCAAGCAAGCAAGAGGAAAACACGCAAGGGGGATAGAAAAAGCAACTGAAAGATGAAAAACAGCAAGAAAGAAAGAAGCAAGGCTGTGAAATAAATCTGTAGGTAGAAATAAATAGGCAAAGAGTGTGTGGGTGTGGATTAAAGAGGCTTGAGGGCAGGGCTCGAGTCAGGGTACCATGCGGGTGCACGCGTCCCCCCACTTATTTTACCGGGGGGACACCATCCCCCCTGCCAAACAGCTGGACTTCACTCTTTGGCCTCTCTGGGACGAGAAGCTCGGCACCTTTCGTGGCGTCACTTCCTGTTGTGACGTCACTTCCAGTGACAGCGTCCCCCCACTTCTCTTTTTTACGACTTGTGTCCTGCTTGAGGGGGATTCCAAACTATGCAGCCTTGGTATTGGGCACACCTGGCATTTGATATCACAAGCCGCTGTCTTCTGGACAACATTTTGGGCACCAATACTTAGGGCCGGATTCAGATATTGGTGGACACGTTACCTCGTCACAACATTGAGTACGACAGTTTAAAGGATTTTCTTAAGTGAAGCTTAAGAAGGGCTTGGCTTTTTAATGTTCTGTTTATGTTAGACAGCATACATGGGCTTTTGTGATGTCAGCATCAGATTGCTTGTGTCCACCATGTCACATCATTGAGGGTCATATGTATCAACATACCCTTTTGCGATTTCTTAATAGCGATTTTTAAGGAATCGCTATTTAGAAATCGCAAAATGGTATGTATGTAGAAAATCGCTTTTTTTTTGCGATTTCTTAAAATTCCTTGATTGCGATTAGCAAATTGCTAATCGCAATTAAGGAATAATTTCCCATTCATTTCTATTGGCCAGGAGGCACATTGGAATGAATGTGAAATTATTCTCAATTTGCGATTCGCAATTTGCTAATCGCAAATTGAGAATAATTTCAAGGGTGCAGGGGTGTCTCAAGAACACCCTGCTGCACCCCTGAAAATGGTGGTCGTTTGGAAGGATGCACAGCTGGTATGTACACCAGTGAGTCACAAGACCATCGACATATTTGAACAAATGGTTAAACAGGATCTCAATAAAATCAAATGTCAACAACATTGTAGAAAGAACATAACACAAAAAGATCGGGACACCCTAAGGCAATTGGCTCTAAACCAGGATATTCTCTGTACCAAAGCTGACAAAGGAGGGGCTATAGTTGTAATGGACAGAAGCATATACGAACAAAAAGTAGAGGCACATGTCTTGGATGAGAATATATATATGAAACTAGAGCGAAATCCCACGACTGATTTCTTGCAAACGTTGAAAGTCATCATCGACAAGGCATACGACATGGGGATCATTAACGACAAAACAAGGAAATTCCTTACCAAAGACAATCCCAGAAGCCCAACTCTACACATGGTTCCAAAAATCCATAAGAACCTATTGGACCCACCACTCCGGCCGATAGTTTCCACAAGAGGTAGCCTACATGAGCCCATCGGGCAATTACTTGACAAATACTTACAGCCTTCAGTCAAACAGATGAAAACCTACATAAAGGATACCACAGATTTCATACTCAAACTACAAATGATCAACATTGACCGCGAAGAGAAATTGATATTGTGTACCGCGGATGTACGCTCCTTATATACTGCAATACCACACGTCCTAGGCATAGAGGCAATAGAGGCAGCTCTAATGGACACTGATCTAGACGTCACCTTTCAAACATTTCTAATGGAGCTGATGATTTTCTCCTTGTATCAGAGTTACTTTAAGTACAATGAAACTTGGTACCAGCAGCTCGTGGGTACGGCCATGGGAAATTCAGCTGCCCCGGTATACGCTAATCTTTTCATGAAATCTTATGAAGAAACGCACATACTTTCTCAAACCAAATGGCAAGACAACCTAAAGCTATTTATCCGTTATATTGATGACATCTTCATTATCTGGAAGAGTTCAAAGACAGATTTAGAAACAGCGCTCACCGAATGTAACAATATTGATGAAAGAATCCAGTTAACATGGGAAATGTCAGAAACAACAATTACATTTTTAGACGTCAGAGTGAATCGCACTACCACAGGACTTGAAACTGAGCTCTACACCAAAAGCACAGACAGAAATAATATGCTATACTACTCCAGCTTTCATGAACACAGCCTGATAAAACATCTACCATTTTCCCAAATGGCTAGAATAAAAAGGATCACATCTACCCCAACGAAAATGGAACAAAAAACTTTGGAAATGGGCACTAAATTCAAACAAAGAGGGTATCCTCTGCAAATTATAGAAGAAGCAAAATGGAAAGTCAATCAGATAAGTAGAGACAAACTGTTACAACCAAGCACCAAAAAGGAACAAACTAGGATAGTAGCAGTATCAAAATACTCAACATCAAGTGATAAATTCAAAAAAACCATACGAAAACATTGGAGAATGTTAACGTTGGAGCCAGACTTCAACAATTGCTTTAAAGACCCTCCGTTATTTGCCTACACCAGAGCGAGAAATGTGGGAGAAATGATTAAACCTCAGGCTACAATCACTGAAACATACAGAGGTACAAAGCCATGTCTGAACTGTGGACATTGTAATAATGTACAGAAAGGAAACAAAATAAACCATCCAATGAGAGGCAATAGTATCAAACTTAAGGTGAATGGGACATGCGACACTCCCAATGTAATATATGCTTTGAAATGCCCTTGCGGGAAGATATACATCGGCAAGACAGAACGTCGGATAAAAGTGAGAATCACAGAACATAAGTCCAACATCCGATTGAACAATGCCAAATCATCGGTTGCAACACACTTCAAAGAAGCAAAACATAATATTTCCCAACTCAGATTTTTAATTTTGGAAATCATAAAGAAAACTGAAGGCAGAGACAATTCTAAATATCTCTTACAAAGAGAAAACTTTTGGATATACAGACTCCGAACACAGAAGCCGAACGGATTAAATGATCGCATTGAATTTGCATGCTATCTATAAAGTGCCCTGTACGTGCCACATGGCACAACTGTGTCAGTTCACAAATAATAATGTCATAAGTATGGTCATTGATACCTTTGTGTTAACCAAATGCTCGCAATAGCTCAGAGGTTAGATGCATAGACTCCCAACACATCAATTCAAGGGTTCGAACCTACCCTCCACCTTTTCATAGTCAACATGCGCCCATATCTTGCATTTTTATTATTCTTTATCATTTTCACTTCTGCATTCACAACATTACCCATTTTCTAGCTGACAACGGTTTCGCATACTCGCTCTAGCACATTAATCACCATTCCCTGGCAGAACACGAGAGGATTAGACCCCTGCAACACACACCATGACGGCGTTAGTCTGTCTTCAGCCACCATTGATCACATGACCGTAGCCCGATCATAAACATTGCACTCCAATGGCGCGCGCACAGCCGAGTGGCGTTTTTCGAGAAACGAACCCTTTGGAAGCGAAGTAAGACCATCCAGCATGGTAACCAGGTCAGTTAAGCTAGAGTCACTTGTTGACGAAATCCCACATGGCCGATATCAGCACCAAGTTACATTTTTGTTCTTTTTCTTGTTTTTACCCCAGCGGTTAAACCTCGCAAGAAACAAATCAGGCATGTAAGTGACCAACCTCTTACTTTTTCATAAAAACAATTGAGGCATCATGTAACTAGGTACTTTTAACAACAGTGTAGCAGGGTAGGACATCTATACAACGTTTGTTCTAACATCAGAGCACCTTTTGGTTATAACAAGAGATTGAGATAGAATGATTGAAGGTATTTTTTAGATCATGTATATAAACCAGCTGCATTATTATTTTTTACAGCTATGTTATTCCCTGATGAAGGGCTATCCTAAAGCCCGAAATGCATTGGATATATTAACCAGACATTGATGCCATATTGATTCATGAATGAAATGAGTTAAAAATGAAAATCGAATTAGAATTGAATTTAATTTGAAGAATTACTACAAATAAACTTGCTATTGAACATTTATGAACTTTGTTGGAAATCCTTCTCACGAGGAGACAGGCGAGTTCTCTTAGGGATGGTCCCAGTAGCCCACTGGTACCACGTTTTTGAATTGCACCCCTGAAAATGACATGTGTGCGCATATGGCACACATACATGCCCTAAGGGCATGTATGAGCGTCACATGGCATCTTTGGATTAAAAAAAAAATGCTTTTTTAAGAGAATTCGCAACTTACCACCAACTAGAAGTTGGTGGTAATTTGCGATTCCTTAAGGGCATTTTGGAATTATTTTTTCCTTGATACATTGCTTTTAAGGAATCGCAAAATTTGCGATTCCTTAAATGCAATCGCAAAAAAGGGAATGGCAAATTTTGCGATTCCTTATTTTGCACCCAAATTGTTTCATACATACCATTTTGCGAAAATGGGTTCTCAAACGCTGAAATTCTGCGAATTTCGGTGTTTGCGAACCCATTTGGCCTTGATACATATGGCCCTAACTCTTTAAAATATCAACCAAGAGAGGTCGGGTAGTTCCAGGAATTTCAATATTATATCAAGCGCACTCACCCAGGAGACATTGTAAGCTTCATGACTTAAGGACTGAAACCTACTCCAGTGTTGTTCCTCTCATCATTATTGTTTAAACAAATAGAATGTTGTGCTTAGTTTTTAGAATGTTATATAGTGCAGGCCCACAATGTAGAGTTATCTCAGGAGTAGCATCTACCTGTTTGTGGAATAAACTTTCATCTGGATTTGCATGTTGTAAGAAATTGAGTTTTTGACTCGGGGGGTCGAAAACCCTTCTCAAGTAACAACCACAATCCTTGACAGGGTGAACCACAAAAGTCACTAAATGAACCTCTGCGTAACCCTCTCGTAGCTTGGAACAGTAGCAGTTATGCTTAACCTAAAGTCACTGTGTGGAGTATTTATGCAGCACCCAAACAGTTATAAAGTGAAAACACACCACGAGAGTTATCCTACACCAATGTAGAAAATGAGAGTAAAATTGAATAAACAGAATGAGACCAAAATGGCTTAAATCCATTCAGGAGAACTGGAGTTATGCAATTTAAAATGCTTTAGTAAAAATAGAGCCAAGAAACAAAAAGCGCAAACTTTGGGTATCTGGTCGCACTAGACCGGAACAAAGTCACAAGTTCAGGCTGGAGATGAGGAACTTACAGGGTTCAGGCAGGTCCATTTTCAGGTCCAGGCAAGCCTAGTTGCAGCAGGCCAGGTAAGCAGTTGCAGGGAAGACTCTTGAGCTTGTTGTGTCCCTTTTGTTCAGACCAGGAGGTCAGCCAACTTCCTTTCTTCTCCTATCCAGGCTCCAAGAGGTCTAGGGTGACAAAAGGCTGACGTCAATTTCATTTGTGAGTGTGCTGGAGGCAGCCCCTTGAAATGCAAGTGGGGCAGGAAACAGCCCTGCCCATCCATCCTGGCCAAAAGGCCCTCTCCCAGCTACACCCAGGTCCTCTTGTTTTATTTTGAGAGTTTTATATAGCGCGAACAAGATCTTTGCAGATAACAGAGCGCTTTACAAAGGCAGGTGGAGGGCAGGGGAACAAGGGGGCATAGTGGGGAGGTAGCTCAACATGATCATGTACATAGCACCAATACAGTATATAACATAGTACCAATATAACGTATAGTACAGGTATGAGGTAGCAGGCATAGTTGGAGCGTAAGTCATCACCAGGTTCATGTACATAGCACCAGTATAGTATATAACATAGTACCCATATAACGTATAGTACAGGTATGAGGTAGCGGGCATAGTTGGAGCGTAAGTCATCAACAGGTTCATGTACATAGCACCAATATAGTATATAACATAGTACTCATATAACGTATAGCACCAATATAGTATATAACATAGTACTCATGTAACGTATAGTACAGGTACGAGGTAGCAGGCAAAATTGGAGCGTCGGCCATCCACTCGCTGTAAATAAACACGTGCATAGGAATATATAGGCAGTATCATAGCGCCAGACTGGTAATACTGTTCTTAATGTAAAACACGCGAAATTGTTCAAGTGTATTTAGCCATAAGGATACTTTTAACTTCTTTCTTAAAAAGAAGGGAGGAAGAGATGAGTCTTGTTTCAGGAGGAAGTGCGTTCCAGATCCTGGGCGCCATACCAGAGAAGGAGCGTTTGTAGGTTTTTTCCTTCCGGAATCTTCGCGGTTTCAGCAGAAGATTGTTCGTGCTCCTGGTGGTTCTGGACCCACCTGAGATTGTCAACTTATGAGTGAGGTAGCTGGGTGATTTCAAGTGTATAGCCTTGTGCGTCATGCAGGCAATTTTCAGCTGAATTCTGGCTTCCAGAGGCAGCCAGTTCAAGGCTTTGAAGTCAGGAGAGATATGCGAATGCTTTTTTGATCCAGTGATGAGTCTTGCTGCCGCATTTAGTGACGCTCTTAGGGGTGCAGTTGTCGTTAGGGGGAGGCCGCAGAGGGCCACGCTGCCATAGTCTATGCGAGGGATGACTAGAGCTTGTACTGCTGTTTGGAAGTCTTTTGCTGGGAGGAAGGGTTTCAGTTTTCTCAAGGTGTTTATTTGGAAGTTCGCCCCCTTAGTAGCCTTGCTGATATGCTGCTGCATGCTGAGGTTTGTGTCTAGTGTTATGCCTAGGGATTTAGCTGAGTCCACGATGGTCGGTTGGACATTGAGTGCTGTTAGGTGCTTAAGCCATGTTTGAGCGGAAGATATTTTCGTGGGAGGTGAGATTAGGAGGAACTCCGTCTTCATAGCATTGAGTTTGAGGTGGTTGTCAGCCAACCAAGATTGGGTGCTTCTGATCGTTGAATTCAGACTCAGGATGTCTTTGGGGGATTGTAACTTGAGATATATTTGAGTGTCATCGGCGTACATGTGAAAGTGTACATTGGATGCTTGTAACAGAGTGGTGAGAGGTTCCATAACTAGGTTGAACAAAGTAGGGGATAAGCATGATCCTTGAGGGACGCCTAACGATACCGGTACTGGGGAAGACATTAGGTTTTTGCTCTTGAATTTTTGAGACCTGTTGTGAAGAAAGGAAGTGAACCAGCGAAGCACAGTCCCAGATAGGCCCATTCTTGATTTTAGGAGTTCGAGTAAGCTCTCATGTTTCACTGTGTCGAATGCCGAGGAGAGATCAAGAAGGATGAGGAGGCAGGTATTGTTTTGATCTAACATTTGGATGGCGTCGTCGATAATGTGAGTCATAGCGGTTTCAGTACTGTGCCCTGCTCTGAAGCCTGATTGGTGTGGGTTGAGGAGATCAAACTGTTCTATGTGTTTTGTCATTTGCAGTTGGACGCATTTTTCTAGCAGCTTGGCGAGAGTGGGAATGTTGGTAATCGGACGGTAGTTGTTTAGATCGGTGGGGTCGGCTGTTGGTTTCTTCAGTAAAGGTGTAACTTGACCAACTTTGAGGGAGTCCGGGATGGTTCCTTGTTGTAGCGAACTATTGATAATTTTAGTCCAGAGTGGGAGTAGCAGAGGGATGAAGTCTTTTACGGCGTTAGCAGGAAGAGGGTCACTGAGGTGATTGGATGGTTTTAGAGTGCTGAGTATTCTGCCAATTTCTCCTTCAGAGTAGGTGTCAAAGGATGACCATGTCGCATTGTTTTTTAGTTCAATGGGTGTTATGCAGTTGGGTATTGAGTACAGGCTTGCGTCATTGCGGAGGTCTCTCTTTATATTGTCAGTTTTATTGTTGAAGAAAGCTGCGAAATCTTCACAAGAAGGGGTAGTGCTGATAATGTCGACAGCTGGGGGTTGTTCCTTAGATTGAGATCGAATTAGTTCGAACAATTTACTTGGACGGTTTTTAGCTTGGTCTAGCTGGATTCTGAAGAACTCTGACTTTGAGCGTTTTATTTTCCTGAAGTATGCATTTCTCTTTTTCCTAAGAGTTTTGAGATGCAATGTCGAGGGAATTGATCTCCAGGTACGCTCTGCTGATCGCATAGCCCGTCTCTCTTCATTGAGACTCCCGTTGTACCAGGGGTTGGATTTCTTCGTGGAAACTCTTTTCAATTGCATTGGAGCGACCTCATTGATTATTGTGGCCATGGAGTTGAGATAGTGGTCAGTTAGGACCAGCACATCAGAGGTGTCGGTAGGGGGGAGTAGGAGATTGCAGCTGTTGGGGGGTAGAGAGTTTGGATTGAGTTTCCTCATGTCTCTTTTCCAGACTTTGGGCATGGCGTATTGCACCGGGATGAGTTTTACCTTTTCCTTGATGATGAATGTTATAATATGGTGGTCTGACCAGTCACAAGGTTGTATTGAGTCGAGTTGAGTGGTGCCTTCTTTGGAAATGACCAGGTCGAGGGTCGAGCCTTTGTCGTGTGTCGGAGTGTTGCAAATTTGAGTGAGGTCAGATGCGGTAAGGAAACTTTTGAGGCTGTTAACTACTGCATCACTGCCATCATTCCAATGGAGATTGTAGTCACCAAGGTAAATTTGTGTGTGTAGCCGTCCTGCGTTGATTAATATTGTGTCCATGAGTTGTTGGGAGAAGACGAGGTTGTCCCCCGGGGGGTGGTACATGATGTGTAACGAGCATACAGGTTTATTCTCACTGGTGACATCAAGGCAGAAGTATTCACAGGAGGTAAGAGAAGGGGCGGTGACTTTATTAATAGAGAGGTTGCTCTTGTAAATGCAGGCGATTCCGCCACCTGTCTTGTTGGGCCTGTCAAGTCTAGTGATGTAGTAGTTGGGGGGGACTAGGATGTCCATGATAGGACTGGAGGATTCAGTTAACCATGTTTCGGTTAGTATGGCCAGGTCAAGGTTCCTAGACCGGATGAGGTCAGCGACCTCCATCGAGTGTTTTTGGGCCGACCTACAGTTTACTGGTTGGCCTAACATGCATTCCTGAGGGGAGAAATTAACAAGCCCAGGCAGCTGGAAACTACTAGAAGGCCCCAGAAAGTTTAGGGCAGAAAAATCCTTACATTCTAGAAGTGTCATTTGTAAAATTGTAATCTAAAATCCAACTTTACCAGGAAAGAGGATTTTAAATTAGAAATCATTTGAGCCCAACTACCTGCTCCCAATCAAAGGTTAGCCCTTATTAAGAACATCTGAAGTATGACGTGTTCTGCGTGGAGACATGGCCAAAGCCAGTGGTGAGCTGCAAGTAGCTTCTCCAGCTGCCAGAGTTTTTCTGGAGTTTTTCCTTTGGTTCCTGACATCATACCGGCCTTGCTCCCGGCTTTTCCCTCAGCCATGGCTTTGACCAAATGGTGTATTTGCGGAAACGCGCCAGTGAAGAACAGGGGCAGACAGTGGAAATCTGTTGGGGCTGTCTGTGCGAGCCCCAATTCCCCATCTGGTTTCCTCACATCGCCAGCGTACCAGGGCTTTCCGGCCCCAGGACTCCCCTCAAAGTATATGCTCTGCTTTCGGGTAGCCAACAGCACTCTTTCCATCCCTGTGGCCGCCCCATAACGCAGTGCCATACTGGTTGGCTGCCGTAGGAGAGCTAGGTGCCCTGGCCAAGGAATAAGGAGCAGAAGGGAGTGGCGCTCCCATACTCTTGGCATTCAGCCACTGCTTTTTGGCACTCCTGGAGCAAGGGGCTTGTTCGTCCGAAAGCTGGTGCACTATTTTAATTTGCAGGACTTGGGCAAACCAGCGACCTATGGTAGATAGAGGACTGTGCAGCCAAAGTAGGTAATAGAAGTGAGAGTTGTTTGGACAAGCACTCTTGTTGTGTGCCGCACTGTGTGGCTTCAGTGAGGTATGATGATTCGGCACAGGCTGGTGGAAGAAGCTGCAGGATTAGGGTCATTGAAAGATGACTTCCAACATGTGCGGAAGCGACCCAGCCAGGACTGGCTGCAGCTTGCGGAGCTGTAGTACTAGCACAACCGGCTCTTGCTGCAGACTTATTCACCAGCGGTGGACACAGTGACTGTGACGTCCTCTCGGGTCAATGTATATTTGAATTTAATTTAATCTTCATCCTTCGATTGTGACCTCGCTCTTGCCCGTCCATTAACTCTTTCCACCCCAGTAATTTTCCAATTAGACTCTAGGGGGGTCATTAGGATGATGGGCGGACTTTGCCTGCCCGCCATCCTCAAGGGGATTGGGACCACCCGCCATAAGGGCGGGGGTCCCGTGGGGGGTATTAGGATGTGCCCACCACAGTGGCGGGCACATCCTGCATTTTTAGCATTGTGGCGGGCGGTGCTCTCAGCACCGCCCGCCTCAATGCTAAAAATGCATTAATGCATTTGCATAGACAAAGCGGCAGGCACCGCGTGGTGCCTGACGCTTTGTCTATGCAAATGCAGGGGGGTACCCAGGTACCCCCCCCGTGTGCACCCCCCCAGAGTGAAGACCGCATGCCTTTCCGCGGCGGCATCCACAGCAGCCCATTATAATATGGCTGGCGGTGTCTATTAGACACCGCCACCATATTAAACCTTTTCCGCCCCGGCGGACGGTCTTTCTGTCCACCACGGTCCCCTCCGCCATCCTAATATGGCGGGGGGGAATATAGGTGCGGATGGCGGGCGGATTGCCCCCGCCAGGCTGGCGGTGGCTACCGCCAGCCTGGCAGGGGCAATCCGCCGGCCATCCTAATGGGCCCCTAGGTCTTGAAAGTCTGTGTGAATCAACCTCAGAGTCCTCAAACTCTTGCTGTTGTGGGTGAAGGCGGCAATCACTTTCATCTTGAGGAGGAAAAGTCATCTTTCCAACATGACAATTAAAAAACTCAGAAACTGCAAAGTTGTAATGAAGTAGAAAGAGTAAAGAGAGGAAAGAAAAAGTCTGCACACACCGGCACTTCAGAAGGCTTAACACCGATACCTGAATTCTTTCCAGCAATACCTAGAAATAGAAAAACTTCAAAAGGAGGCAACGCAATGACAGTCACAGATCTAAATGACATCACAACAATCTGCATAACAGATCCAGTGCCAAAAGTTTCTCTTGATGCAGAAACAAACACCACCTCCCTCTCTACTGAATTAATCAAGCAGCAGATATCTCCAGAAGTCATTTCTATTCATGCCCCGCCAATGGATTATACACTACAAGACATAGATCTAAGCCAGCTCTCATGTACCACTTGGAGCAAGCGTTTGAAAGAGACACTAGAACTATTCAAACAATATTACATCCAGCAATGTAACAGAGATTGAAGCAAATCTATCTCAATCTCCAGACTTTCCTCTTTTAACATAATTTCATTCAGCAATCCAACACACAATCATCTCCGAGTCCCTACAGACACTACAGGGGATACTCAAATCTATGTTACTGCTGCTTAAAAGGAACAACAAATTCTGATCTCACATTAGACATTAAAACTGCAAAACCAAAAGATCCCTAAGTAATCAAAACGAGAGGTCAATTGCCGGAAGGGCAAATATTGGAATTGGAGATCAAACAAGTGAGGATGCCATTGGTTAAAAAGTACCATCTGTATGGAACTTCCATAAAAAATCTTGTGCAACCAAAGCAAGCAAGATAATTCCAACAGGGAGGAAAGACAATAGGGAATGGACAGTGTACTCCCTAAACAGACTATTTGCAGAATTATCGCTGGATTAGAAGCCATGTACCGTCTTACTCGGCCCTCCCTGCTACCCAATCTTGAAATGCTCTAATGGTGTAGGTACCTCAACACATCTCCCCCTGACTACTCCCAAAACACAAGAAGTAGAACCAAAGAAGGCTGTTAGTAACAAGGCACAGGAGAAGAAGAATGTGAGGAAAAAGAAGAAGATACATCTCAGAATTACCAAGAGGAAGTTCCAAGGAATGCATTTTGTATAGATAGACAAGCACTCTACTACTGGGGTTAATGGAACATGTAGCAGAACAACCAAAAAGACAATGTCTCAGGATGTGCAAGCATCCAATATGTCCCCCCCATCTCCGGAAAAGAAATACAAGCACAATTCAACCGTAGACCACTGAATTTGCAAGTCCTATGCTTCTTTCGGAAAGCAGGTTTCCCTCTCATGCTGTTTCGGCAGTAAGCTCTAACTGCGGCTTAACTAAGGGAGAGCCAATCACTGCCAAGTTCTTGAGATATCGGACCTCTTTGCAAAGAGAAATGATCCTCTTCATAGACAAAAAATCCTAAGGCTGCCGCATAACTTCCCGCAACTCCATTCCCTCTCTTCCTCAGAAATTAAGTTGGTCTCTTTTCCTAACAATCAAGATCTTTCAATAGCAAATGTAGAATTTTGGTCAAACGTGATCCCCTCAATAGTGCTACAGGATATCTAAAGACTCCATATAAATGGTTTCGATGTTGTGGGAATGCATTATACGTCTCCTGCCTCGCTGTACCTATGGCAGGCTTCGGATAGGGGACTTATTCTCTTGGTCATTCCTTCAAACTTAAATGGCCATGAGCATGCGATTGGTTCTGCGGACACTCTCACAGCACATATTGATCAAGGAGGTCGACAGATATGGAACCAAAACCTGACCAAAGTGGATAATTCAAAACCTGATGTCTCTTAGTCTTGGCTTTCGAGGAATCTAAAGAAAAATAAATTGAACAGTAATTCCAAACTTCCTATTTAGCATTAACTCAGAGATTATCTCCTGTAATTTGGCCGGTCTGGAAATATATAAGCAGAATAGATTGATACGATTCTACCCAGCAATCATTTGTGTCAAAGAGACTTGGGTTGTAGCTAAATTTGACTGTGACAATTACTACATTATTGATGTTCCAGCTAAGAGGGTTTGGAAAGCTCCTGCCCAAGGTGGCCTCTCTACCCTCATTACACTTGAAATACAGGTGGACTTTGAAATAATACATCTTCCCTGCAACAATTTCCTCTAAATCTTCTATGCATACTCAGTCTAGTTTCTCTCAGCGCTGGGAAGCCCTTGAGCAGCTATGCGCTCTATGAATCCATAAATATAAACATAAACAATTTGCAATGCATCAGAATTAAACTCCAAAAATTGAGCGCCTATTCTGGAGATCATTTATTTTTCTTCAAGATCTATATTCCGCCCGACGTGATTTTCAACTCTTTGCTGAATGAGATATTTGAATTAATAGAGTCCATTCTCAATCTCAAACGCCTCTATAAAAGCCCACAAAAACAAGAACTTGGAAGAAGCCTGGTCCTTTCCTGACCTGGTCTTTCCACCTAAGACAAGGGCAGAATAATATTGAAATCACTGCAAGGAATAAATGGAGCGATTCTAAATGGAATGATTGATGGGGACGTCCCAACTGCTCAAACCAGAAAGGGGGTTACTGGCTCCTCCATTGGTCTATTTCAGAAAGCTTCTCTCTTCAAATCTGAGTTTGCTCAATGCAACGACCACGCAATATTATACTCAAAACTCGAATTGCAAGTGCACCAAAAAGCGTCTTGGTCCTTAACAGAAGGAAATGGGGAAGCGTCTATAGTCTGTAATCAAGGTCGAATTATTTGGAATTCAAACAACATAACTAAGATGAATGCAGTAGTCATGTCACCACGACCTCAACATTCACTAGAAGAAAGAAGTCCCATTTAGACATTCAAATAGATAATTTGAGATGCCGTCTATGAGATCCAGAGGAGGTGTGTACCTCGAATAGAAAAGGCTCTTCCCATTAAAGACTCAAAGAAAGTCAAACTTTCTGAAAAGTTAAACAAGCTCATTCGTCACCAGTCCAATGTTTTCTCAGTCACAAAGGGCAGAAAAATTCAAGCTTTGCAAAGGAAAAGGAGGAAAATCCGTTTTGCAAACAGTAAAAATATACTGGATGAGAACTGGGTAGACTTGACGCAAATATCCCTCCAAAGGATTGAAAAATCTTTTGGCTTGGCAGCCTATATCTGAATTTACGGGCAGTAGGAAACCACAATACCCATCTCTCAAATGGAATGGATTAACTACTTTCTGAACTGTATGTGACTAACTCTGCCTCGATAAATGTGAGGTGCTCCTAAAGTCATCTCTTGAGCTTGATTGGCAAATAATACCTCCAAAGGAAAAACAGATTGAGATGTATATAAGGAAAGCAAGATCCTCCACAGCAGTGGGTCCCGATAAGATTCTCATAAGAGTATTACTTCTCACCCCCTTTTTTTTCATGGACAGGAAGTGTAGTAGTGCCCTTACACAAAAAAGGCTCTTTCCTTTTTCCCTGTAATCTTGGCCTCTTCCCTACCGACAGCTCCAAACCTCCCCCCAAAGAAGAAGAGGCAATCCATACCCCAGAACAGGGGCCTCATTTATGAGGCCGTGCGTCACTTTTACGCCGCCGTTGCGTCACTTTTTGTGACGCACCAGCAGCGTAAAAGTGTGCCTAGTTGCACCATATTTGCAAAGTGACGCGTCCTGGTAGATTCGTCACTTTGTAGTCCCCTACGCTACATTATACCTGTGCCAGGTATAATGTATGCATGGGGGGTGTATTGACGCAAGAAAGTGTCGTAGAAGTGACGCAGTGAAATCTATAAGATTTCACTGCGCCACTTCTAGGAAGCAAATGCGTCAATATCTTACGCCTGCCTCACAGCAGGCGTAAAACTGACTCAGGCCCTTTCACATGGGGCTTGCCCCATGTGAAAGGACGCATTGCTGAAGTTGCGTCACTTTTGTGACACACTCCAGCAATGCGTCACTTTTGTGCCATACAGATACGTCAGAAATACTGACGTATCTGTAACTCCTTACGCCATGATGCATCATACTGTAAATATGACGCATCATTGGTGTTGCAAGGAGGGCGCAGTGAAAAGTGACGCATCGCTGTTTTCATGCAGCGATGCATCACTTTTCGTAAATGAGGCCCCAGGCATCTAAACCTGCTGCCCACACCCTCCCCGCTGAGAAAAAAAAGCCCAAAACAACCCACACAGCCCCAAATCGTCAAATTGCACTTCTTGATGCAGCAGAAAAGATCTTTGCTTCAAGTGATGTGGATCACCTCAATGACTGGGCATGCTCGAAGGGACGAAGGGTGTGATACCGCTGGTCCACGCAGGTTTTAGAACCAAGCACTCTGTGACTGAGAATATCTTAATACTGCAACTTGTTACGTACAAGTATGTGGTGCCTAAGTCGCAAGTTGTATACACAGTGTTTGTCGACTTGTCTACTGCTTTTCATAGGGTCGACAGACCTACCCTCTGGAGGAAACGAGTGAGATTGGAAATCCCTAGAGAATTATTTTGATTTATTATTGCACTTCATTGATCCACTTGGTGTAGAGTTTTAATGGTGGGGAACAAGGGACTGACTCAAAATGGCTTGAAGCGAGGGTATATGTTAGCCCCACTTTTGTTCTCATTATTTCTTAGTGATTTACCTGTCTGTTTTAATAAGATCAACAATTTTCCTCCACAAATTGCACTCCAAAATGTGCAAGATTTAATGTAATCTGACGATGTGGTCATTTTCAACCTCACACCTATTGGTCCTCAGTGGAATCCTGATGTCCTTTTCGAGTACAAAGAGGATAATTTCTTGAAAATAAATGTTTCCAAAACTAAGGTGATACCTTTTAGAGGAAAAAGACGGTATCGCCCTTTTAGTTGGGGGTTGGATGGAAGGCCCATGGAGGTAGTAGCAGCATACATATACTTTGGAAGGATCTTCTCCCAAACCTTAGAAAGTACCTTTCACTTTTCCCACATAGGCATTAAGACAACAGCTCACATAGGCTCCTTAAAAGTTTTTTACTGCACTTTGGGCAGGTGGCATTTTAAAATTATCTTAGACATCTATCGGGCAAAGATACCCCTTATTCTATTTTAGGCCCTCAAATATATAGTCCCGTAAGCAAATGGTCTGTTTTAAATTTAGTCAAAGGGAGGCCTCTAGGGAAGAGAGTATCCCTGAGTCAAGCAATTCCTGTTCACGCATTAAGCTTAGAGCTTTTCCGCCTTGGTGCCTACTTCAGATCCTTGGCAAATGTGATTAGATGGGCCTGTAACTTACTCCACACTTCAGAAGGCACATTAAGAGACCCCCTAAGGAAGAAAACCTTTAAGGAAAAAGTAGGAATTTATACTTATATTAATAATCTCGAGATAACACTAGCAAAATTACAATTTTCTTTCTCCCATTTGCAGTTATGGACACCAACCCAAATAAAGAAATTCTGAAGACTACGATGGCCAGACTACGTTACACATGGGATATTACACTCTGCTCTCAGTTAGAAACTTACAAACTCTATTCTAATAGCCTATCCTTCAAGCCAAATCAAGAATTTCCGAAGTTTACATTGGAACACAGTATTAGGTGGTTTTTAATCATGTTAAGATTGGGCATTTTACCTTTAAATAATTTTAAAAAGCATTGGTTTGACAAAGGAGATATGACTGGAACATGTGAACCCTGCAAGGGTGGGATTCAAGATATTAAGCACGTTCTGGTTGTCTGTCCCTGTAAGACAGTGACGGAACCTAGGAATCGTTTTCTAAAACCTTTGTGTTTCAAATATAATGTATTTAAAGTCAATGTTCTGATTGCCTCAGCGAAGACACCTCCTGAAGAATTTGTGTGCCACAATCTGTGCATGTTTTTAAATCATTTCGACCTATTTATTACCAGTATGCTTTATTGAGACTGACACGTTTTACTTGTTCTTTAATCAATTATTTATAATTGTACATCTTGTTGATCTCTGATGAGATCTATATCAATACAATTTGAAATCTGAATTTTAAATGTAAGAATGTAATCCAATGTTATCCTATGGGAGAGGACGTTCTTACAGTAGTGAAAAACAAATGTAGGAGTTGTTATCAACCAGGACATACATGTCCTACGTTTTTAAATAAAATGCACCCTGCATGGTGGGATCTTTAGGGCCTACTTTAGGGGTGGCTTATATGTATTAAAAAGAAACAGGTTTAGGCCCGGCAAAAGATTTATTTTGCCAGGTCAAATTGCAGTTTAAACTGCACTACATGGTGGAGTGGCAGGCACGAGGCATTTTTATAAAGCTACTTTAGTGGGTGACACTGTTATAAGTTAGTCCTCAGGATCGGTTTGTTGTTTGGTAAGCCCACCTCTAAATCGAGCCAATGCCTGAATAGCCGTAATGGCACAGAGCGTTGACTGGATTAAGTGAGGGGATAAATAGAAAAGATCGGGAAGGAAAGGAAGGGGACAGCAGGGAGGGAGATCTGAAAGACACAAACAGAACATACGCATAAGAATAGTTTCTATGCTTTAAACATCACAATGCTCCAGAAAATACTATAAAGGGCTATACCTGTAAAAGAAGAATAAAGCCTTGTAGATGTGTAGTGGCAACGTAGGGGTTGATACGGTGTAACTAAAGTAATGTACAAAATACAAGAACACATGTGATATACTTGGGAAAGAAGATCCAGCGTTCATATACAAAACCAACTATACATGACATATGAACATACTATTGACTCCACTAAACCTCACAGGGGAAGAGTGTAGCCCACACCTCCAGAACCCCTGTTAATAGAAGAGTCAAATACACAGTTAACACCTGAATCAAAGTTAAGCAAATAGCCTTTCCACACAGTGTATATGCCACACACAAAGCTCCACTGGAACTCCTGAAGTTCACAACACCAACTAATACTTCTTAGCTGGGTCTAAGGTTTCATCCAATGCACAACAAAGAAACCAGTACAGCAATAGATGCTATCCAATGTCTGATAGCACCTAAAAGAACCACCACCGTTGGCCGAAAATGCCAACCGAGACACATCCAAAGAACACCCAAAATAATAGTTCTGGTAACACGATAACTCCGTATCGCCAAATCCCCAAAGCAAACAGGAACCAAAAAGGCAGCAAACAATGTTCTGCTGCGAAGCACTGTGGTGCAAGCACCCTTACCGCACCAGGACCAAGGAAATTCGAATCAGAACTGCATCAGGACAGGAATACCCGACACCGATCCCCGGCTGCCAGTCTCTTTAAAGAAGTTCCTCGCAAGAATGCAGCGGAGGATCTCGGGAACTGTAGTTTTATCCCGGAGCAT
This sequence comes from Lissotriton helveticus, assembly GCF_964261635.1. Lineage (NCBI taxonomy): Eukaryota > Metazoa > Chordata > Amphibia > Caudata > Salamandridae > Lissotriton > Lissotriton helveticus. The sequence continues at coordinate 1,166,220,703 of NC_136071.1, forward strand.
GCCGGGAAATGTAGTTCGCGAACCCCACGATCGTGACAGACACAATGAGTAGCTGCTTCTCACTAGTAGCAATTTCTTTAAAGGTCCTGGGTACCCATGGTACAATATATAAGGGATTTACATGTAAATTAAATGTGCCAATCAGATGGCGTAACCCAATTATACCATGTTTTAGGGGGGAGAGCACAAGCACTTTAGCCCTGATTAGCAGAGGTAAAGTGACCAGAGTCCTAAACGCCAAAAAAATGGGTTCAGAAAATAGGAAAGATTGAAGACAAAAAGTTTTGGGGGGGTGACCCTGCAGAGGGGGCTAAATCCAACACATATGTATTGTGACTTCATAACTTTAGAGTTTAGTTCAGCCACCCTTGGCGAATCAAGCCCTCAACTCAACGTGCAAGATTTGCAACATATTTAAGGATAAATAAAATTCAACAGCAATTACCATCACTATGTATGCACAAAAAATGGCATTGCAGAATCCAGATATGGTTCTTTCCTTTCAGGTGAACTCATAATGTATTGGATTATGTGGAAGGAATACTTTATAAAATACAATGAGCCACTTGAGGAGGAATAAATAAAAGCAGAGAGGAAATTCACATTCTACTGCATTCTCTAGGTACAGAGGTATTAAGTATTTATAAACTTATTCCCAAGCGTGAAAGAGGAGAAAGAAATATGGATTTAAAGCCTTACAATACTTAGAATAAAGTATGAGTTGCTGTCAATAGATTCAAATTCATTCAAAGGAAGCAAACAAAGGTGAATCAATAGATGATTATGTCGCATGGTCAAGACAACTTTCATTATCTTGTACATTCATAACACTGTACGATGAATTCATATGTGATTAGATAGTTATGCATTCCAGCAATACTGGGATGCAAGAAAAGTTGTGTATTTAAAGTGTGGATCCACTACCTAAAGGTATGGCATTGGTAAACGGGGCATAGTTATCTGGAAGGTGCACGAAGGCTGTAAAATCAAACAACTTCTGAAAAGGTAGACCCATACTGAAGTCAACTGCGGGAAGAACAAAGCTAGAGGTGTGGTAGTAATTTTCTTTTGCATAACAGTAAAAATGTCCATGCGGTTAAACCAAAATGCCTAGAACGTGGAATCACAGGTCCCTTTGCTTAAGAAAAAAAAGAAGAAATAATCTAGTGTAACGTGTGTTGAGATCAGAAATGAAACAAGCACCACTAGTGATAGTGAAAGTGAAGACTCATTATTGAATGTAAAGAAATGTGTTATATTAAATATGAAGGGTAAACAAGATTACAACTCTACATAACATTGTACCCGACTCTGGATTACCCTATACTACCTTTGATCAGGGTTTATGGAAGAACTAGTTTGCAGCTAAAATTGGAAACATGGTGAAGCCCACTGACATAACCTTGAAGAAAAAAATTGCCATGTTATGACTTTGCATCATTGTCTAAAGATTTAACAATCGGAAAATCTCAGTAAATTTTATGTAGTGAATTGAGGGCCACTGTATTAGGTTTGAGGGACCATAAAGACATAAATATAGTACCTGATCCATCCTACTAGTAGAAAGGAAAAGATGTTAATAGTGAGTACAAGAGAGAAAAGACCCTAAAATGACCTGAAATGTTTCAAAATCACTTACATGAATTCCCTATATGCCGTCGCACTCCAATCTGCGAAAGTGCGACGGGATATAGGGTCTTTTAACACGATACACTTGAGCACATTTCACGTTTCAACACCTTTTTTTCATTTGTGTGCTGCACAGAGTAACACCACTTTGATACGTTTTGGCATATATGTTACATTGAAGTTGATTTCATGTTTTTTGAATTTATAGTGCTACTCCCTGAGGAAGGGCTTCCTAAATGCCCGAAATGCATAGGAGTGATCATAGCAATGATGCCACAATTAATGTTGATACATATGTGAAACAAGAAAAGCAATGAAAATAAAAATTCATGAATATAATGAATAAAAGAAATTGATGAACTGATTTAAACAGAGTGGAATCCTCTTTTTACGTTTAGAGGAGATAACAGCATGCCCCTGGGGATGCAACCAATGAATCATTAGAAGCACGGTTGTGGTTATTACAAGAGAAGTCACAGGTCGGAGGACGTCACCCAAGGAGCACCTAAAAATATTTTTATCATTTAAACAAACACAAACATTTTCCAATAAACCAGGCTGTGCACCTGGAGTGAAATCATTCAACCAAAAACTCACCATAAAGCTGTAGAACATTCAGAACTTGGTGGCCAGAAACACTCTCAACCTCCCACGTCGCAGTCACATCACACCACACTTGAGCGAGCTCCTCTGGCACCCGATACACAAACAAGCACAATTCATACTCCTCACCTACACTTTCAAGTCACTACATAATACTGGCCCAGCATACCTGAACAATTGCATTTACTTTTATAAACCTTCCAGACACCTCTGCTTGTCTGGACTTCTAATTGCACACATCTCACGCGTATGGAAAACCAGATTCAGCGGTCAAGCCTTCTCCTACATCGCTCCTAAAGCATAGAATGCACCCGCGTAGCTAGGGGGGGGCGAGGGGGGCGGACCGCCCCAGGCGGCACTGTTTTGGAGGCGGCAAGCTTGCACTTGTGGCCCGTTGAGGAGGCATTATGATTTACTTGGGGACACTCACTGTCTGACACTTTGTCAGTTAGTGTCCCCAGCCCCCAAATAAATTATTAAGGCCGCCGCAACGGGCCACCAGTGCCGCGCCCTCGCCGTGGCACAGTTTGATGAAGTGCAAGCAAACTCACCTGCTTGAAAATGCTGCCTGCAGCGCACGCACGCTGCAGGCACGTTGCACGCAGGGCCGGTCCTAGCATTTGCGTGGCCCTGGGCTAAAAGGCAACATGCGAGGCCCCCTCTAATTTAGATAAGTGGCCCCCTGCAAGGACACCATTCAGAGACACTGTGGGGGGCCCATTGTCCAGCATTTTGGCGCCCCCACAGTTTTAGCTTTTACTCCACAAGCATTTCTCACACCTTCAGCCCGATAGGTGTGAGAATTGATTGTGGTCTAAAAGTTAAAACTGTGGGGGCGCCAAAATGCTGGGCAATGGGCCCCCCACAGTGTCTGTGAATGGGTCTCCTTTCAATTGAAGGAGCGTCTCCCTCCCCTATGCCTCCAGACAGACACCATCCCTGAGAGGCCCAGCGAGGGGGCCCCCTCCAATGGACCTTAATTGCAAGGCGACACCTTTTTTTGAAATAGATCGCCAGGGAAACAACAGCACACATCAGTAGTGCGTGGCCCCATGCTGGTGAGCTGAGTGCGAGGCCCTGGGCAGCCGCCCACGCTGCCCATGCCTAGCGCCGGCCCTGGTTGCACGCATAGGGGTGTGGTCGCGACCGAGTCCGAAGTCAGGCTGTCTCTCTACAGCATGTAGGGCTGGCCCTTGCAAAATAACATTAAAATATAAATAAACCCTCCGATGCATTACCTAACCAAGAAATAGAGACGACGCTGATGCACAGCCTCCCCCCGGGGCTCATGGCAAACTCTGAACGCCCCCCATGACAGCAGAACTCACTACAGCGTTTTAACCCCTGGTGTCCCAGATCAGTATGGCAAGATTGCAGACTTCCTACTGCTGTGGCTGGCTGTTGCACGCTTCAGTTCGTGATAACAAAGTTTCAGGCTGCATAATCATGGCCGAGTCGACTCTTGCCACTGGAGCAGTTCCACACTGAGGCTGCAAAACCGTAAGTTACTGATTCAATTACATTTACCTAAAATAGCCCTATAGCGCGCAGCTACCATAACACCAGTAGCTCACTCACCGCATGTCCCGTTACGGAGACACTAAGAGCCCGATGTTCAGATTGGATTGGAATGACCCTGTAACCTGCAGCCTGCCAGCACGACCCGTCACCGCGGGGCAGGGCAGCAGACAGTGATGCACTCCCCATCTATGATCTAGGTCCACATATCCTGTTACTAGAAATAAAAGAGATTGAGGGAGTCAGGTTTTCTGTCTTCTTCCTTCACTCGGACCACTTTCCCCCTTGACTGAAATAAAATCTTCTCTGAATAATAGAGATTTAGAATAAAAACGCAGAAAACTTGGCTGGTCAGACGAGCTTATGTGTAAATAACTAGGACAACAGTAGTGGCCCCCTCTACCCCAGCACAGAGACCCTTTTGGTGGCAAGTGATGTTTAACATAACAGGTTCACTAAATGGATGTGCAATAAAAAAAAAAACTAAAAACACGTAATGATTCAAAACCATGAATCACTCGAAACACTACAGCAGGTCTGAGAACTCCTGGTATGAAACGGGGGTTATTAACAAGGCTGCCAGGCAACAACACCTCTTGGCACAATCTCCCGAGCCACTGTGGGCAGCACATAGATTCCTAAAGAATTGGCCCGAGATATCTCCTCCGAGGATCAAGATAGCACCGGAGGCCCAGGCAGCCCTAATCAGTGCAGAGACAGAGCCAGCGTGCAATGACCACACTGGTGCCTGTCAACTTTCAGCACCGCCGGCATCACTTGAGTTTCTCGTTGCTCAAACGGGTGTCTTTTCTGATATTTAGGTTTCCCTTATCACGTGATTTTGCTCGTGACAAAGTGTCACTCACAGACATTGAAATGTCACTCATAATTACAGTAAAATTATGAAAATCTAAAACATAGCAATCTGAAACCTTGGCAGCTATGTGCATTGGCAATGGCAGTGTGTGCTGCTCCTGCGTGTGTCACGGTAAAGTGAATGCCGATCCAGCTAGCAGACCCGACGATCCACCGTCAGCTGAGTGAACCACACTGACCCTGCTGGTCGACGCTGGAGTGGTTTGTCAGCAGCCCAGACAACACACCACCACTATGAGCTGCACAAAGCCCCAGAAGCATGCCAAACTGCTGTGTTTTCCGTGGGAGTCATTGTGACCTTGAGGTGGCCCGTTACTGAATAGTGAGTTCCTAATGATATCTCTCTGCCCATACTGTAGGGTGTCGGACAACCCACTGTTCCATAAAGTATAGAACCCTGCGAATGCTCGTAATTTCTACGTTTTTATTTCTTTATTTGAAATTTTATACCACACGCAGACAACATTAAAGTACTCTACAGTTATTTTTTTACAAAAAAATTTGAGAAATGCATCCAAGTCATACAATCCATGTTAGCAAAGATGTGTTGTCTTATAGTGAACGTTAAGTCGTCAGTTTGTTCTTCACGCTACAATATTTGATTTAAGAATTGAACTGCATATGTGGCGGTGCTGGTGCTGAAGAGAGCTGCAATTAAATGTCTCAAACGTAAGTGTTAGTGTGGTGGCAGTCTGTGTGTTCTCCTTTGTACTGCCGGTCACCAGTGTATTTAACTGTGTAGCCTTGGACCGTGTCATGTATGTGCATGTAACTTGAATGATCGAGGTAACTATTAGCGGCAATACTACGTGTCTCTCAGCCCTTTTTCCCCAGCCCTCTCCCCCCCTCCCCAGGGGCGGCAATCTGAGGGATAGCCCCGGGCGCCACAAGCTCTAGCTACGCCTCTGATAGAATGACCTCTCGTTATACATAAGAGCCTCCTCCTTCCACAAACCCTGTCTTTTCGAGTAGTCCTGCTAGGCTCTAGTTTTAGCCAGACTCACACCTGCTCAGCAACTGGATACCCTCCCAAGTGATGGTGTGCTCTACAAATCTGCATAACATGGATGGAGATGTGAGATGTGAGATGCAATTATGACAAGACTTCTGAAAGGAAATGCAATATTGTTACAGATGTTGGCACTAGTAACACTGGAGATGCAACTAGCAAAATATGAGTGTAGTTCTAGGAAAATGTGAACACATGGGGAATGAGGGTATTTATGAAACCTGCAGAAGAGTTGAATGACAGAAGAGCACAGGAGTGCTGTTTAATATCAATTTGTAATAGTCATTGAACAATTTTCCATAATTTTCCATAAGTTTTATGGTGCAGAGTAGAAATGTATTGCCAATGGAAGGGGATGGAAGGCACGTGAAATGTGAGTTGTTTACTTTTCTGTGTAATTGGGGTCTAAGTGTATCATTATAGGAACTAAAGTTATTTTTATACATTATATGCAAACTCAGCAAACCAGGATCTTTGAAGACATCATGGGACAAGTCTTTAATGTTTCTGTAATGTTAGATATACATTCTCTCTTGTATTGCTGGGTGGTAGGAATTTTGTGGATTCTCGGAGATTTGTATCGGGAGAGTGAGGAAAAGCTAGGTAGCATATCCTCACAATTCCAAGATCATTCCCAACAGGTATACGAGGAAACCCCATTTTTGCAAAGGTTTGAGGTTTGCAGGGTATACTGGGTAGGAAAACATAGTGGGGGGATCCATACAAGTAACACCACCCAGTTCTTCCCTCGGAGTCAAGGTTTCGGAAATGTCTAAGTTAGTAGGTTTCTATGGGTGGCAGCCGAGTTGAGGCCCAAATCCCGCTGCTACCCACATCATCAAAATGGGTTGATACTGATGGTGAAAATTTGATATCCCCAAATTGAGTTTTTAGGTGCTAGACCCAGCCACACAAGTGGGGTACCATCTTTATTGGGGTAAGAGCTGGAACACCGAGTGATGGGAATTTTGAGAATGCTTGCAGATTCTGGAAATGTCACTCACAGAAATGTAAAGAAAAGATGTGATTTTTGCCAAGGTTTGAGGTACGCAGGGCATTCAGGGTTAGAAAATGTAGTGAGGTCCATAGAAGTGGCACCGCCCTGGACTCCCCTTAGTGTCAAGTTTCCAAAAATGCCTGGGTTTAGTAGATTTCCCCGGATGACCACCAAACCTGGGCCCAAATACGACTGCTGCCCACATCACCAAAATGGTTCCATTCTGATGGCATGCAATGAATGTCTCCATATTGGGTTTTGGGGCCTTTCCTTTTGCCAGTGCTAGACCTACCCACACATGTAGGGTATCATTTTTACCGAGATAAGTGTCTGAATCCTTAGTGGTTAGAATTCTGTGGATCCCTGCAGATTCTGGAAGTTTTCTCACAGAAATGTGATGAAAATGTGTGATTTTAACCAATTTTTGAGGTTTGCAAGGCTTTCTCGGGAAGAAAACGTATTTGGATTCACACAAGTCATGCTACCCTGGATTCTCACTGATGTCACATTTTCAGAAATGCCTTTATTTATTAAGGTTCCCTGGGTGGCGGGAGACCCCTTGCCCAAATAGTGAATTTGGGCAAGGGGCAAATGGTGACCGCTCAGCCCTCCACAGGGCTTGGTCGCCCCACTCACTGCTGCCGCTCCTGCCTGCCTTTGCCGCCTCCTGCCTGCAGATTCCTTCGCTCGCTGCCCGCTGCTCCTGGGAATTTCCCGCCGCTGCCTCCCTGTGGCCCCGCCCCCCTGTGATTCCATTCGCCGCCCCGCTCCCGCCACCCAGCTGCTCCTCCCTCCCGGCTCCTTACTTATGACGCCCCCAGAGCGACCGCACAGCGGACGCGCGCAGCGGGAGCGCCGAAGGTGCGCAAACGGTAAGCCCGTCTGCGCCCGTCTGCGCCTGGCCCGCGCCCAGCGCCAGGACCCCTGGCCCTCCCCGCCGAGGCAAGACGACCCGACTGACCTACGATGCCGCCACTCTCAACGCACTCAATGCCGGCCGGACCCACGCCTGCTGCCGAGCCACCCCGAGACGCACCCACGGACCCTTCACCTGCTGCACCTGCAAGTTCACCTGCCTCCGAACCTGCCCCACACCTGCCAAGACAAACACCAGCAGCAACCACCTCAAGTGCATCCTGATCAACACCCGCTCCGTCCACAGACACGCCGTGGAACTCTGGAACCTCCTCGACGCTACATCACCGGACGTCGCCTTCCTCACGGAAACCTGAATGAACGCGTCCTCTGCACCCGACATCGCCATCGCCATCCCGGACGGGTACAAGATCATCAGGAGGGACCGCATCAACCAGACGGGATGTGGCATCGCCATCGTCCACAGGAACACCATCCGCATCACGACCGACGCCAACGACTCCTTCGCCGCAGCCGAACATCTCCACTTCCAGATTCACACCGACCCTAAGACGACCCTCAGAGGCACCCTCGTCTACAGACCCCCGGGCCCACGCACACAATTCTGCGAAGACATCACAGACTTCATCAGCCCGCACGCCCTCCCCTCCACTGACTACATCCTCCTCGGGGACCTCAACTTCCACCTGGAGAACAACAAGGACCGCAACACCACCGCCCTGCTGGAAAACCTCACCAACCTCGGACTCAAGCAACTGGTCAACACCCCCACCTACTACGCCGGCCACACGCTTGATCCCGTCTTCTCTTCCAGCAAGTACATCACCTTCAGCCACGCCACCGGACTCCACTGGACCGACCACAGCTGCGTCCACTTCAGCTTCAAAAGATCCACGACCCACCACCACCCGCAACAGGTACCTCACAGGAATTGGAGCAAGATCTCCGCAGACCAGCTCACCACCTCCCTCAGCCAGAGCCCACCCGCCAACACAACGGACCCCAACGAAGCAGACCACAACTTCACACAGTGGCTGACCGCCTGCGCCGATGACCTCGCGCCACTAAAGAACCCTCCCAGCAGACCCAGAAGCAAGAAGGCATCCTGGTTCACCGACGACCTCAAGGACTCCAAGAAGACCTGCCGCACCCTCGAGAAAGCCTGGCTCCTCGACCGGACCACCGACAACATGACCGCCCTCAAACACGCTACCCGCAAGCACCACCAGCTCATCCGCACCACCAAGAAGAAATCCCTGAAGGAACGACTGGACAACAACGCCCACGACAGCAAAGAGCTCTTCACTATCGTCAAGGAATTCTCCAACCCCAGCACCGGCACCAACGACATCACTCCGTCACAAGACCTCTGCGACTCCCTCGCCTCGTTCTTCCACTGCAAGATCGCCGACATCCACAACAGCTTCGGCGCCCCACCCACGCACCCAACCGTCGAACCAACGCCCCCCCACCGCCACCCTTCGCACCTGGACCACGGTGACCACCGAAGACACAGCCCGCACGATGAACACCATCCACTCCGGATCACCGACCGACCCCTGCCCACACCACGTCTTCAACAAGGCCGACTCCACCATTGCACCCCAACTCCGGAACATCATCAACGCCTCCTTCAACACCGCCACCTTCCCGGAGAGCTGGAAGCACGCCGAGATCAGCGCCCTCCTGAAGAAACCTACAGCGGACCCCACCGATCTCAAAAACTTCCGCCCCATCTCGCTCCTCCCTTTTCCTGCTAAAGTCATCGAGAAGATCGTCAACAGACAGCTGACCGCCTTCCTCCAGACGAACGGATCCCTCGACCCCTCGCAGTCCGGCTTCAGAGCCAACCACAGCACTGAGACCGCCCTCATCGCAGCCACCGACGGCATCCGGACCCTGCTCGACAAGGGGGAAACAGTGGCCCTCATCCTCCTGGACCTCTCCGCTGCGTTCGACACGGTCTGCCACCGCACCCTAGTCCAGCGCCTCAGCAACATCGGTATCCAAGAGAAGGCACTGGAGTGGATCACCTCGTTCCTCGCCGGAAGAACACAAAGAGTCCGCCTCCCCCCGTTTCGCTCCGAGGCCACCGAAGTCATCTGCGGCGTCCCGCAAGGATCTTCACTCAGCCCCACCCTCTTCAACATCTACATGAAACCTCTCGCAGCCATCGCACGCCAGCACAACCTCAACATCATCTCCTACGCCGACGACACCCAGCTGATCCTCTCCCTCACCAGAGACCCCGACACCGCCAGAACCTGCCTACACGAAGGGATGAAAGATGTCGCCGAGTGGATGAAGGACAGCCGCCTGAAACTGAACTCGGACAAGACGGAAGTCCTCATCCTGGGATCTTCACCCTCCGCCTGGGACGACTCCTGGTGGCCCCCAGCCCTGGGCACCGCACACAAGCCAACCGACCACACACGCAACCTGGGCTTCATCCTGGACCCCTCCCTCTCGAAGACCAGACAAGTCAACGCCGTCTCCTCACCGTGCTTCAACACCCTGCGTATGCTTCGCAAGATCTTCGGCTGGATCCCGACCGAGACCAGGAAGACTGTCACCCAGGCACTCGTCACCAGCCGACTGGACTACGGAAACGCCCTCTACGCCGGAACCACAGCCAATCTACAGAAAAGACTCCAGCGCATCCAGAACGCCTCCGCCCGACTCATCCTGGATGTCCCCCGACGCAGCCACATCTCCAGCCACCTGAGGAACCTGCACTGGCTCCCCGTCGACAAGAGGATCACGTTCCGGCTCCTCACCCACGCACACAAGTCTCTCCACGACCTGGGCCCCAAGTACCTCAACGACCGCCTGACCTTCTACACGCCCACCCGCCAGCTACGGTCCACCAGCCTCGCCCTCGCAGCCGTACCACGCATCCGAAGAGGCACCGCCGGAGGAAGATCCTTCTCTTACCTGGCTGCCAAGACTTGGAACTCTCTCCCCATCCACCTTCGGCTGACCCAGGACCATCTCGCCTTCAGGAAACAACTCAAGACCTGGCTGTTCGAGCAGTAGCATACCCCTCCCCCCAAGCGCCTTGAGACCCTCCCGGGTGAGTAGTGCGCTATACAAATGGCATGATTGATTGATTAATAGAGCTGCTACCCACATAGCATAACTGAGTCTATTTTGATGTCAAAAATCAGGTGTTTCCTCGTTGCATTTGGGCTTACCTAAACTCTCATGTGATGCAGAGGCCATTTTCCTAAATGTGTTCTTTCTTGCCCAATGGCCTACATTTGGAAGCTAAAAATGAAGAGAAATTCAATGAATACATCTGCTACTCACATCACCAAAATGGGTCCTTTTTGATGAAAATGATGTCTCTGCTTTGTATTTTTGGGCCATTTCTATCGTGGGTGCTAAGACCAGCAACACAAGTGCTGGAAGATAGGAATTAAGTGGATCCTTGCAGATTGCGGAAGTTTCCCTCACAGAAATATGAATAAAATGCATAATTTTAGCCAAAGTTTCAGGTTTGCAGGGCACAATGGGAAGCAAAATGTAGGGGGATCCTCACAGATCACACTATTCTGGACTACCCTTGTTTTCAAGTTTTCAGGAATACCTGTATTTAAAAGGTCCCTTGATGGCGGCCAAGCATGGGCAGAAATACCACTCCTGTCCACATTGCCAAACTGGGTCTATTTTGATTTCCAAAATTCATTGGCTCCACCTCGCATTTTGGGGCCTTTCCTGTCACAGGCGCTATGTCCAGCAATACAAGGGGAGTACCGTTCTTATCGGTAGAAGCTTGGGAATGCTGGGTGATTGAAATTTTGTGGATCCTTGAATAAACAGGAACATTTCATCACAGGAATATGAGGACAATGCTTTTTTTAGTGAAAGTTTGCAGGGTCTACTGGCTGAGAACACATAGTGGGATTTATGCAAGTCACGCCATCGTGGACATCCATTCATGTCTAGTTTTCAGAAACATCTGGGTTTAGTAGGTTTCACTGGTTGGTGGCAGAGTCCGGGCCCAGATATGGACGCTACTTACATTGCCAAAGAAGGTCAATTTTATTAGTGACTATTTGATTAATTCACCTTGTGTTTCAGGACTTTTCCTGTCACAGGCTCTAGGCCCACCCACACAAGTGGGATATCTTGTTCATCAGGAGAAGTGTGTGAATACATTACTCCTAAACTCGGTACATTGGGCACATTTAAAAAAAAATGTATTAGTTTCCTTCACATTCATTTTTCATTCATTAGATGTTACCACAATGAATTGATGCATAGTCGGTACACAATGAAAAATCATTATAAGCTGCAGCTCAGTTGTTGGCTCTGGATAGTGTGTGTTTTTGGGCTACCAATAACTGCTATATAACGGTCAGGTCCCCTGCCTCTTTGATGGCAGTCCACCGCACCCACGATCATGCCATCACAAACAGACATAGGGTATGTGGTCATGCACACTTCCTCACGGCTAGCAATCCATGTCATCGATCCCACTGCTGTCCACGTTTGCAAACCCATCAGTAAACAAAACTCTGCCTACCAGAGGATACTCTACGGCCCATCCACATGTTTGTGTTTAGTCTTTGGGTCCTGGGATATTATAGACCCGTCCACATCGTTATAGGTCCACTTTAATTAAAAATCATACATCCTTGATTATTACAGAACCTGGGCATCACCGGCTTGGGGGTCTTCCAGCCACAGTTTTGCCTTTTCTAAACAAAGTCTATTTTCTTTTATTTTAAGATGGTCAAGGTTCGCAAACTATACCGAGATCGCAACTGAATGCATAAGTCTTGTCTGCCATCTTGTTTTCTGAAAGCAGACCTCTATAAAAGGTGGACTCACCCGCTCCTCGCCGTTTGGTATTGAAGCAGTTGACCAGAGCGGTCGCGAGTCGGCAGGCTGTTGACTCCGCATTTGCGATCCCCAAAAAGGTCGGATTAATCATTTGTGCCTGTTTATTCCTGTGAATCTCCTGTATCATGGTAAGGAGATACCATTTTCTAACTAACAATTCTATGTTATGTAGAAATGATGAGTCATGATTGTTGAGACACTGATCCTATGAAGGAGTTGACACTAGAGTTTAGACCGTACTTCGGATTGCATTTGCGCTTGGATAAGCCGCATTGTGTCATAAATTGGAAGAGTCAGCCCAATGGAACACTTGATATTAAAGGTTTTGGATGACAGTGCAAGCAGTTATCATGCATCATCCTTTGATAGGAAACAACAGTGAGCCTACGCTGATTAAATCTGGCGCGTTACAGATCCCCATGAGCCTTGTGACAATTGAACAAGGCTTCTGAAGGATTGTTGCAGGAAGTCTTCCCAAATTATTATTTCAGGTTATTATTGACTCCAGATTGTGAATAATTCAATGTTGAATTGTAAATGTATATATTGTCAAGCTAATTCTAAGGAGCCCCATCAGGGGCTTGACGCACAATGCCCTCTCGTTCCAGATCTACCTACACACCGTACTCTCCACAAAATCCCTCCCCTCATTTGGCCACTCTGAAACCCTGGTAAGAAACTGCAGTCAGTGCTGCCAGAATGTTATGTTAATTTTATGTTAATTTTATTTTTATAGCGCGCTCATGCCCCAGCAAAGGGGCGTCCAGGCGCTCAGACAGGTACTATAACATAACACGCAGAGAATAAAAGGAAGCGGCTACTCGGAAACAGGAAACAGAAACGTTTTGATAGTACGCCTGAAGATGGACAGGTCATTCAGAGCTCGGATGTGCACTGGGAGCGAATTCCATAGCCCCGCGGCAAGCACCCGATAAGAGCGGCCACCCATTCTACTGAGTTTAAAACGGGGGCAGACCGCCAAATGCAGAGCCTCTGATCTTAGGGATCTCGGAGGAATATAAGGAGTAAGCAGGTTAACAAGAGCCGGCGGTGAGGAAAGTTTCATGATTTTGAAAGCCAGACAGAGCGCTTTAAACTTAATCCTCTGTCTGACCGGTAACCAATGAAGAGCAGAGATAGTACCGGAGACAGAGCAATGTCTGGGAAGACCAACAATGGCCCGCGCCACGGCGTTTTGTACCCTCTGAAGCCTAGATGCCTCAGCCTGGTTAACCCCTAACATCAGCGCACTTCCATAGTCCAGCCGAGATAAAACCGAGGCTTGGACTACGAGCTGCCGAGTGGGAGGGTCAAAGTATTTAAGAACCGGCCTTATGCCTCGCAAAATGCCATAACATGTGGCTGCAACCTTCTTCGTATGCCCTGTGAAGGTGAGCGCAGGATCCAGCCAAATCCCTAGGTTTTTCACTTCTGTTGCTGGAATAGGAGTGACGCCCAGTTCTGGAGGCCACCACTGGTCTCCCCATAGCTCAGCATGTTTCCCTAAAACCATCACTTCAGTTTTAGTGGCATTCAATTGTAAGCAATTGGTACGTAGCCAATTGGCTACTGCCACAAGTCCAGCTCGGAATCTGGGAGCCTCCACTTCCGGGTCTTTTGAAGGTGGGCATTTTGAGGGTACTGCTCCTGAGGAACTTGGGACCCTGTCAATCACCCTGTGACTAGAAGTGTCTGATGGAATAAAAGGTGTGTTACTATTGTAAATTTACCATCAGAGGAAGAAATTACAGATAAAAACCTTTGTCAGCTATTTCTATTGTTTATTATTTTTTTTAACATTTTTTTTCAATTCAATGATTACTTTATTTAGTTAAATCATGTTCCATCTACATAAATGATCCCTTGCTGAATTTGAAGTGTTGGTAGTTTGGATTGAAATGGATTGATTTCTTGGCACACCTGTTTCTATCACAAACTTAAAATAGGTTGAATATTCAAAATAGGAAAAATAGACTATCACTTAGAGAAAAGCAAACCGTGTGGTAAACATTGTTTTTTCTTTTTACAACTGTGGGTGTTCCTGAAAGTTGGGAAGACAGCAATCTTAGCTCAGCAGACATTTTGTGGATACCATTTATACAAAAAAATCCAGGGCCTCATTTATGAGAAATGACGCATCGCTGCGTGAAAGCAGCGATGCGTCACTTCTCAGTGCGCACTCCTTGCGACATTCCTGATGCGTCATATTTAATGTTGGATGCATCATGTCGCAAGGGGTTACAGATACGTCAGTATTTCTGACATATCTGTAGGCCCAAAAGTGACGCATTGCTGGGGTGTGTCACAAAAGTGACGCAACTCCAGCAATGCATCCTTTCACATGGGGCAAGCCCCATGTGAAAGGGCCTGCGTCAGTCTTACGCCTGCTGTGAGGCATGCGCAAGATTTTGACGCAACGGCGTCCTAAAAGTGACGCAGTGAAATCTCATAGATTTCACTGCGTCACTTCTACAACCCTTCCTTGCGTCAATACGCCCCCCCTTGCATACATTGGGCCTCATTTATGAGAAATGACGCATCGCTACGTGAAAGCAGCGATGCGTCACTTCTCAGTGCGCACTCCTTGCGACATTCCTGATGCGTCCTATTTAATGTATGACGCATCATGTCGCAAGGGGTTACAGATACGTCAGTATTTCGGACATATCTGTAAGCGCAAAAGTGAAGCATTGCTGGGGTGTGTCACAAAAGTGACGCAACTCCAGCAATGCATCATTTCACATGGGGCAAGCCCCATGTGAAAGGGCCTGCGTCAGTCTTACGCCTGCTGTGAGGCATGCGCAAGATTTTGACGCAACGGCGTCCTAAAAGTGACGCAGTGAAATCTCATAGATTTCACTGCGTCACTTCTACGACCCTTCCTTGCGTCAATACGCCCCCCCTTGCATACATTATACCTGGCGCAGGTATAATGTTGCGCAGGGGTTTACAAAGTGACGCATCTACATAGATGCGTCACTTTGTAAATATGGCGCAACAAGGTGCATTTTTTACGCCACTGGTGCGTCCAAAAAGTGACGCACCGGTGGCGTAAAAGTGATGCACAGCCTCATAAATGAGGCCCATTATACCTGGCGCAGGTATAATGTTGCGCAGGGGTTTACAAAGTGACTCATCTACCTAGATGCGTCACTTTGTAAATATGGCGCAACAAGGTGTCGCACCGGCGGCGTAAAAGTGACGCACAGCCTCATAAATGAGGCCCAAAGTTTCTTGCACACCCCTTTTGTCCCATTTTGCAAAAACAACAAATGCTATATTTTGGCTATTTTCTCTGTTCCTGGGATTCCAAAGTGCCTGCAAAAATCCCCAACATGTGGAAAAAGACTGGCCTTAGTACCTTATGTGGGAAAAAGGTTTCGAAGGCTAAAGAGCAAAGTGCCCCAAACATCAAAAAGGACTTGGCCCTTGGGGTAGAATTGCCTCAGCAGCTAAAAGGTTAATGGAATAGTTGCAGGCATGGGTCAAATACACATTGGGCTCAATCAACATATAAACATGTTTGAAATTGAATAAATAAGTAAAATAATGTGTGTGAAATAATTAAGCCCAGGGACACAATTAAATATCTTAAAAATTACATAGGTAGTCAACATGAATGTCTTCAGTGTTCTCACTGAATGCCAAATATATTGTTTAATAGAACTATTGTGCTGTGGTTCATCTCAATAGAACAGCTCTCTGGGAAAGAAGGATAGATTGCAGAAGCCCTCTGCTCCCACTTCAATCCCATTCTCTTGCTGTTACTGCACTCTCATGTGTCAGAGCTAACTGCTGTCAGGTTTGTAAAACAGGTTTCTGCAAAGCAAGTGGTGAGAGGCAACTAGATGGATATTGGTTTTCACAGCTGGCAGAAAGGAAATTGTCCAGCTCCAACAGCAAAATGAATCTGTTCAAATTGTCCCCGCTGAGAAGGGATGGTAGGAGCGGAGAAAGGTCAGAAGGGAAGAACAAAGAGGGAAGGGTAAACAGAAAGGAGGAAAAAACAAGGGGATAGAAGATGAAAAAATATGGAATAAAAGAAAAGGGAGAGCCGGAAAGAGTGAAGAATGGATATATGTTAAATAATAGTATACAGATGAGAAAAAGGAAAGAATGAGAAAAGTGTTCACAATATAAATATATAAACAAATCAAGTGTACTAGTATGCACGTGTAAATACTTTGGGCAAGGGCACTTGCTTTTTCATACTACTTTCTTCTTTTTCTCTCCACATAGAAAATATTTTACCTACGGAGAATACCTTTCTTCTATAGCAACACAAAAATTAGCTGCCTTCCTCTTCCAACAGTAAGCATCGAGTGTGAGAGCCTGCCTTGCAAAGATTTGTGAAAACTTTTCATGGTATCCTAACAGCGGAACACTCAACTTAATCCAGGCGTAGATTTTCTCAAAAGTACATTTACTCCATTCCTGTATAATTAAAAAATGAGAAATAGGACACAAGGGGGCAGGGTAGGAATACCCTGAGCCCCTAGGCTTTGTGGTGGGGTCCGAGAGGATCCCCGCTTGGAGATCCCCGATAAAATTTTTAAAAGTGTGGTCTCCTGTGCTTGTTCTTTTATAGCCCCCCAGGTGGGCAAGATCACGGGGTATCAATTGTTTATATTTTGGGGGAGGGGCCTGCATGAAGCCCCCCTCCCCAGGCCGATATCAGCCCTGGGGACAACATCCCCTTGGGTCCAGCACAATTTTATGGGAGAGGGGTGCATACATCCCCCTTACTAGAGCTGCTTTCAGCCACGGGGAGCCCATGCCCCGGGGCCCTGCCTGCATTTGGAAAGGGAGAGTGTGCACGCAGCACCCTCCTCAGGCTGATTTTGGACCCAAGGACCCCCTCCACTGGGGCCCAGCAACATGTGGAAAGGAGGAATGTGGCCCCCCTCCCTGGGCTGAGCTCAGCCCGAGGACCCCATCCCTTGGGGCCCAGCCACATGTTTTAAGGAGAGGTGGCTCGTTCTCCCTGAGCTGTTAATGGCCCTGGGGACCCCGTCCCATGGGGCCGGCTCACATACTATGTTCCAGGGAGCCGACCCAACCCAGGGACATAATAGGTTCCACGCCCACATTCCCACGGTCAGGAACACCTGTGTTTTCTCTCGCTTGGCAGGAGCATTTTTAAATGTTCCGCCTAGCAGGAGCACACACCAGGTCGGCTCTCAGCAGGTGGGAGCCTCAGAAATTCTCCTGCCTGTTGGGGGCAGACATGAGATCTGTTTCCTTGCCCGCAGTGATGCAGACAGGGAAACAGATCTAAATATTGCTCCCAACCACAGGCAGCAGCGTTAGCTGCTCTCTGCGGGTGGTAGCAATGGTGGCTCCTGGATGGAGGGAGCCGGCAGAGGCTGGGGGGTCCTTGGAGCTCCCCTGCAGCACACTATGGCGGGTGCCCTGGGTGGGCACCACTGAACCCACCTTTTACTGTGCCAGGCTCTGAGGATAATGTCCCCTGGGTCCAAAATCAGCCAGGAGAGTGGGGTTGCATGCTCCCTCCCCCTAATTTCAGTGCTAGGCCATCACCAGGATCACCAGGGCCAAAATCAGGCAGAGGACGGGAGCGGTTTGCCCCTCCCCGAAATATTAATATTGGTCCCAGGGGGATGGGGTCCAGGGGGCTAAAATCGGCCTGAGTAGGGGGGCCTCATGCTCCCTTCCCCTAATTTCAACACTGTGCCCCAGGGGATGGGATTCATAGGGCTGAAATCACCCCTCCCCCAAATATTAATATAAAGCCCTTGTGGATGGAGTCCACAGTGGATGAAATCACCCAGGGAGAGAGGCAGTGAACTCTTCTCCCCCTAAAAATAATGCTGTTCCCCGGAGGATGAAGTTCCCAGGGCCTATAATGCCCCGGGGACGGGGAGTCACGGGCCCCTCTCCCCCAACAATAACATGGGATCCCTGGGGATTGACACATTTTAAAAAATCGCAACTAAACTTTAGAATTCGGATGAACGCTTGCAAAAAGAGTCGAATCAAATAAATATGAAGTATGGCGTCATCGCTTTCAATAGGACCTCCAGAAGAAAGTTAAAGGACATATAGAGGTCTCTCTGAGCCCACTCCTCAGCCCCATCCTCTTCTGCTCTCAGCTCTGTTAAACAGGTTTCAGGGAATCTGATGGAGAAAAAGCTAGTAGATGAACATTGCTCTCACAGTTGGCGGAAAGGAAATTGTACAGCTATAGAAACAGATGTTATCTGCCACAATTCTCACCAATACGATTGTCAGTTGAAGAAAGTGAAGGACTGGGAAGGAAGAGGAGGAAGAAAGGAAGACAGGAAGGAAGAAAGAACGAGTGGCAAAGAAGGAAGGCTTGTAGTAGAAGGGGAAGGAGAGAGGGGTGGCAGGAGAGGAGGGAAGAGGAGTGGAGAGGGGAGGGGGGAGGAAGGGGAGAGGGGAGGAGAAGATAAAATGGACAAGCAAAAGCATTACAAAGAAAGAATGGAGGAGAAATAGTAATACAAAGTGGAAGAACTATTGAGATAACTAAAGAGAGAAACAAATAGAACAATAACAACATAAAAGTATGTAGTAAAAGTAAGAAAGAAGAAAGAAAGAAGGAGGGAAAAAAGAAAGAAGGAAGGGAAAAAGAAAGAAAGAAGGAAGGATGGAAGGAGAGAAAGAATGAAAGAAAGAAATAAAGAAGAAAGAAAGAAAGAAAGAAAGAAAGAAAGAAAGAAAGAAAGATAGAAAGAAAGAAAGAAGGAAAAAAGAAAGGAAGAATGAAAGAAAAAAGAAATAAACCACAGGGAAAACAATTTAATGGGGTGAGGCATGCATGACACTAATACCAATAACATGCTATGTATGTATATGTGTGGAAAAGAAATTAAATACCTCAGGGTCTAGAAATAGGCAAGTTCTTCATTTACAAAGAGACAGGGAGCTTAATCAGACTAATAAAGAGCAACCACACTCTAACAATGAATACATAATTACATTCAAACATATTGTGCGGCAAATAAAAAGAGGTTAGTTGAGAATAATTTTTTAGTAGACATCAAAGATTACAACGCCTCATTTAAGAAGTGCTGGTATTATGTGCAGCAGAGAGTGGGGTAGAGTCACCTCATAATGCATGAAGAAGTTGGTCAGGAGTGCACCTGGAAACATGAGACAGTCACAAGGCATCTATGCAGACATGCCTTTGTGAATGCCTAAAACTGCATCTGCAGCGATGCGGTGGTGTAACCCAGAGCACAGTGGACAGGAAGCCCCTGTTAGAGATGTTTATGGGTTGTGATCCCTCCCCTACACATAACTCTCACAAAGCTGTAAACACATGCAGGGCCCTCCTCTCATGAAAGGACCAGTCCATGGTCATCCCCTGGTTGTTGTCGCCTGTGAGATAATCTCTGCTCTCTCAGCAGGTTCTAGTCCTCTGCCTGATGCAGCCATGTGAGATAATCAATCTCTATATAATAAGGAATTTATGTAGGAAAATGGCCCATAGACGTCGATTCACTAAAATGCCCGAGGTAACGGAAGTGACATCACACATACTTTAACCTCAGTGACATCACAGCAGTTTATCATGACCTTAGGCCTATAATTAATGCACAAATAATATAACAGCCGTTACTAACACAAAAAATGTGAATTTTAGATGTCTCTTGTATTTTAATAGGAATGGGGCCATGATATGCAAAGAAATCATTATAGTTCCCCTAGGGTAAACCAAAAACCTAAAATCTATTGAAACATGACAGGAAAACGCTTTAGAAAAGATAAAGTTATTTTTTAATTCCACCTCAAAAATGGGTCATACATTGAATATGAACTATGCAACAGTCTTAGAGTGTTCCTTACCATTGCTAAAACGTTTTAGTTTACAAGCACTTGAAAGACACTGAAATTGTTGCTAAGCACACACGTGAAGGTTTCGTTCAAACTGATCACTTTTTATGTATTTACAATAATGAAAACCTATACATTCTTTAACAATGTTTATTTTTATTGAACGTTTGTCTTTATTCAGAACTGTGTGCATTATTCTGCTACCTTTAGTTCATAGAACTTAACCCCAATTTGGGGGGAAGCAAGATGGCGGACTGAAAACGCCATAGAGAGGACGCTCTAATGAGGACTCCCTGAACTCTGCAATATAGAACATATATGGCGATTTAAAACAGAGTTCTAGTGATATAGGTATAGAAAATCACTTTTGAATGTGTTTCGTAAAAGCACGGAGCGGAGCGGTGACTTACCGAAGGCTGTGACAGAGACTCCGGAGCCTATGAGGCGGCGGGCGGCTGCTCGGCTGATTGATGCCTTGGTTTGCTTTGGTTTGCCGGATCGGATCGGAGCTCCGTGGCAGTTCTGAGGCGGCTCCGAGGACCCGAGGTCGGGGGGTTTGAAAGGAGCGGAGCGGAGCAGAGCGGTGCACTGGTCAAGCGGCTTCGTTTCACAGAGGCTTAGAGACTGAGACACCGGAGTTTTTGCGAGCGGCTCCTCAGCTGGACGATTCCTTGATTGTTTCTGTGGGGAACGGAGCAAGGCGGTGCACTTTTCTGGTGGTTTTGATTAGCGGAGGCTCTGGGGCCTGAGGCTTTGGAGGCTTTGGAGCGAGGGTACAGATACCGGCGAGTGCCAAAAAGAATAAAAAGATTAAGAAGCCGAAGGACAAAGTTATACATACAGCGGTGGCTCTGTGGTGGCTCTTAGGTCCCGAGGCTGGGGATTGAAAACCTGTCGCTACGAGGTGCTTGTATATTCTGAGTTTGATTTACTGGTCTGACTGGTGGGGGACCTGAGGCTAGTTGGAACTGGCTGGAGCTGTCAACATCTGCAGGAATCGCGGTGGTGAGGACTATGAGCAGTAAGAAACAGAAAAACATTGAGCAGATGGCGCCCAAAAATCCTCCTTAAAATGTGCCACGCTTGAACAGAACAGCGAAAGATATCCCCCCGGATGATGAAGTGGAGGATGGGGCTGCGGCGGTGGCCCCTCTTAAACCAACTGCGGCGTCGGCAGTGATTAAGACTACACCCGCAGTGGTTAACTCTCCCAGCAAGAAGGACAGACAAGGTGGTAAGCAACAGGTTATAAAACACTCTAGCAAAATCTAATAATGATATGCCTGATAAAAAAGGATCCGTTAACATGATAGTTCAGGGGGACAGTAACAATGAGGCAGAGGCAGAGGCAGACACAGCTAGAGAAGAGGGGGTGATTGAAATCTGCTGCACAGAATCAGGCATAATACAGAGCTCACCTCAGAGCTCACCTCAAAGACAAGACGGGAATGATACTGAAAGTAATGAAGAGGACTTGACTGTTCTAGCTGCTGATTTTGGAGTGGATAAAACCTCTACAGTTGACATTTCGAAGCCTACTGTTACTACCTTGGCTGGGGCGGGTGTTATTGGGGCTTCCCCACCAATCCCACAAGATTTAGAAACTTATAAATTAGTAATCTCAGATCTTGGAACCTCAACAGTTGGAGGCGATGATTTGGACAATGCAGATGTATCAGTAGAGGAGTCTAATGATGAATATGAGGAGTTGGTGGAATTGGAGAAGGGAGGAGAAGAAACAGAGCACAACTCTACTTTATCGGATGTAAGTAAACTCTCTGGCCTCAAAAAATGGAAGGGAAAAGCTAAGAACAAAGCTAAGAAAGGAAGAAATATGAATCTTACGACCTTATCGGCTACATTAGCCTCTACAAGTGCTCGAGAGAAGTTTATTAAAGATCAGAGACCCCTTCGTAAATGGATTCAAGCAAAAGGCGATGTGAAGAGTATGGCCATGCGGTTATGTGGTACCAGTCCCACAGAGGGAGACAGTTTGAAGAACTCTAAAAACACTTCTCTTAGCAAAACTGCCTCCCCAGAACCTTTGGAGGTATCTTTAATAGGTGCTCGCCCTGATAATTTGCCATCTACTAGTCCTAGTGCTGTGTATGAGAGTATTGATCCCCTACCTCCATCCACTACTAGAGGAGAAGATATATCCATCACACCTCATTACTGTTCTCCGGCTCCTCAGGCAATATCCTTTCTGGATTTAATTTTGAAAACATTAATGGAACATCGACAGGAGGCCCAACAGCACTTTCTTCAGTTAAGGGAAGACAACAGCAAAACGCAGAATTGCTTGCTAGAGGTTACAAGTAAATTGAATAGTGTTACCAAAGAGATTGAAGTACTGCAGCAAAGGGTGGTCGAGGCTGAGGAATCCTTAACTATTACAGTGACCACAACTAACCAATATGACAAAGACATCGCGGCTTTACAGAGTAAAGTTGAAGACCTAGAAAATAGACAAAGGCGTCAGAACTTAAGACTTTTCGGAGTACCCGAGGTATCGGAGGGCTCGGACGTCCGAGCTTATATGGTCAAGTTTTTCCAAAGGGCATTTCCAGACCTTTCGGATTGGGATTGGGACTCGCAGCTCCAACGACCCCACAGACTACATATGTTTATTCAAAACAAGGAGAGTAAATTTCCACGACCTATTCTAATTTACTTTGGCAATTTTCATTTAAGACAAGCGGTTTCCATCAAAGCTAGGCCAAATATTCCTGTGACTGTGGATAATGTAACTTTTTTTGCGTAGTCTGACCTTAGCAAAGTTACTATGGACAAACGTTGGGGGCTGCGTACATTGATTAACCCTTTTAAATCTCGGGGGGCGGTGATGTATCTTCAGGAGCCTGCTCGCCTCAAAGTTATGAAATCTGGCCATACTTATCTATTCAACGATGTCAAAGAAGCTGAGCAATTTCTTTCTAAGATGGGGCCAGACATTTAAATGTTTAATGCTTACTTTTTTTTGCTTATTTTGTTCACTTTGCTGATCACTAGGGCACTTTCTTTTGAATAATGGGCTTATGAGTTTAACATGAAGGGACGGGGTTCTTGTGGAGACCTCTCTGGTTGGCTGCCCTTACAACGGCAGCAGTTGATAGAGGACGGTACTCATGGGGGGGGCTTAGGGGTTGAAGGGTAGGGTCAAGGGAAGAGGTATGGGGGATTAAAGGGGAAAATTGATGACACAAGCATGGAAGATTTAAAGTACAGAATGAGCAAAATTATTTTTTGTCAGATTAAGTTAGGAAATCAGAACATATTTGAAGTAAGATATGTTACAAATTAATTGTTTATCCTGGAATGTTTCGGGTCTTAATAACAAAAGCAAAAGGCAACTCGTGTTCGAAGAGCTTAAGATGTATAACCCTCATTTCGCACTTCTAAACTAAACCCATATTCGCTTCCAAGATAGGAAGATGATGGAACAAGGAGGGTATGAACTGATAACATGTACACCCTTAAACGCCTCAATACGGGGAGTGGCTATACTTAAGAAAAAACTATTTAATGTAGAAGTTCTTAGAGTAGCTTCGGATAAAGCTGGTCGCTGGGCAATTGCACAAGTTATTTTGTCTAACTGCAAATATGTTTTATGTGCAGTGTATGGATCAAACCATGATGAAGCGGCAGTTTTTGACCGACTTACTATAGAATTATTAGATTGGGAGGGGGAGCTAATATTAATGGGCAACTTCAATTGTGTTATTAATTATTTAAAAGACACTACTAAGCGTAGTCCTTCACAACGCATGCGTAAAACAAGAGCGGCTATCCTAGAACTTGCACGTATACATAATTTAAAAGATGTATGGAGGAATCTTCACCCCACACTGGCAGGATACACATATTATTCAACACCACATAAAATGTGCTTGCGCATTGATATGGCTTGGGCCTCTGATAATATACTTAAAGGCTGCAAAATGGAGATCTGCCCAAGAGTAACTTCGGACCATAATCCCATTCTTTTACGGTTTAATATTATGTCCAAAAAACAGAAAGCTAGGTTATTTTCTTTTCCCAGATAGTTATCGGATCTAATATTTATTAATTAGTTGAAAGAGCATATTTAAGACTTTCTTGAGTTTAACATTGATTCCGCCCAACTTATTTATGTGTGGGATGCTTGTAAAACGAGCATTAGAGGGTTTGCCCAGCAATTCATTATTAGGCAGAATGCAAAACGGGAAAATGAGATCAGGGAAATTACAACAAATCTCCAGTCTCTAGAAGAATATTTGGCAGAAATTATTGGGCTAGAGAGTACAGGGGTAACAATTACACCAAAAAAATCTCAATTAGAACTTAAACTAATCACTTTACGCTCCAAGACTAAAAAATTCCTTAGAGACAGAATCAGCTCCAAACTTCACAAATATAGGTTATCACAATATGAGAGCGTTGATAGAATTGGTAAGATCCTTGCCTACAAGGTTGCGGAGAACAGAGCTAGCTCTCTAATTAAAAGCATAAGAGGGGCTGATGGAGTTAACTACACTCAACCAGAACAGATTTTGCAACAGTTTGTTATGTATTATAGCAAACTTTATACTCTGGAACATTCCCCGGCGATAGAAACTTTGCAGAGTTATATTAGAAAGAATTGGGTATTAGAAAAAGATACAGAAGCAATGGAAGAATTGGAAAAAGATTTTAATCTCACTGAATTAAAATTAGCAATTTTTTCTCTTCCTTCTGGGAAAGCAGCTGGAGATGATACACTTCCCATTGAAATATATAAAAGCTGCAGCGAGGAACTGCTTCTCCTTCTTTGCTCAGTCATTAATCAGATAGGTGAAACCGGTAGGGTTCCTACTTCTTGGAAAACTGCAAAGATAATTTTTTTCTTAAAAAAGAACAAAACACCGGTGGAGTGTGGGTCCTACTGGCCCATTTCTCTGATTAATGCAGATGCTAAAGCATACGCCAAATTAATAGCTATGAGACTGTCTCCTCTTATGCCCAATCTAGTTAGTCAACACCAACATGGCTTTGTGGTAGGCAGAGATACAACCTTACATGTCAACATGGCCATTACTGCTTTTGATGTTGCAGCTACAATTTCCTCCCCACTCGGTATGGTATTACTCGACGCTGAAAAAGAATTTGACCGAGTGGGGTGGGATTATCTTTGGGCTACTCTTAAAGAAATTGGTTTTAAATCACAATTTCTAACTAGAATACAAGCTCTTTACGACTGTCCAAACGCAAAAATAGGATATCTTAATTTGTTATCCCCTAACTTTCCTATTTTAAGAGGCACTCGTCAAGGGTGTCCTCTATCGCCGCTCTTATTTGCTCTGGCTATGGAGCCATTTATTAACGCTATACAGTCCCAAGAACATATTAAACCATTTGTGCATGGCAGTAATTCACTTAAAATTACAGCCTACGCTGATGACCTGGCAATATATACAACTGACGTGACAGAAGCCATGGCTGGAATTATCAAAGAAGCAGATGATTTCGGGGCTATTTTGGGATATAAATTAAACCTGAACAAAACACAAATTATAGTGAATCACAAACCAAGGGTTCCAGTTATGGGTATCTGCCACACAGCTACCTATCTTGGCATTAAAATCACATCTAATATCAGGGACATAAAGGCACTTAATTATGATATCCTATTAAAAGACACTGCCTTTCTTCTTAAAAAATGGCATAAGGTCCCCCTAAATCTCTTTGGACGAATAAATCTTATTACAATGAACATTTTGCACACATTTTTGTACTTATTTAGGTGTATTCCTTTGATTATCAATAATTTATTTTTTAGAAAGCTAGATGGTATTTTAGGAAGCTTCATATGGGCTTCGAAAAAAAACGTAGATCACTCTCTTTTTTGAAGTTACCATTTATCAAAGGTGGTCTTAATTTTCCAGATTTCCAAATTTATTTTTATGCTTCCATCTTGGGGCGATTACACAGTCTTTTCAACTCCAGTAATCCGTATTACTTTCACCAATTCATGTTGGGCTCTAATGCTACACAATTCATTGCAAGAACTAACGACCCGAACTACTTTAAGAGAGTTAGGTTCAAGACCGCTAAAGACACGATTCGTATATGGAATATAATATTGGCTATTAAAAAGACTTCGATTTTTCACCCTAAGCTAACACTTTGGAATAATCCGGGACTACCGGGCATTTTTAGCAAGCCGGGGTGGAGAATGTGGGCCAATCTAGGCATAACTATGCAGGGAGATTTTTATGGTTCTTCTGGGTTTCTAGAGTTTGAAACCCTTAGGCTACTTCACAAATTATCCAAACATATGCAATTCAAATACATACAGATTCGTGATTTTTTTATCGGCAAATTGAAGCTTAAAGTTATTTCAGATTTAGATTTTTGGGTATGCATGTATGGGGGTGAGAAAAACAAAGCTATAATTAGCCTAGGCTATAAATGTCTTAGCCAATTCAAAACAGATGATTGTCCTAAACTGGCTCAGAAATGGGTCTCCAAATTGGGGACTGGTATATCATCGAACACCATTTCTACATTCTTAAATAATATTGATACTCTTGTTCATTCATCCAGCTTAAAACTTCAAGCTTACAAGACTGTTTGCCAGGTATATTATACTCCGCTACAAATTTCTAAGTGGTCTGCTAATAACGCTTTTAATCATCGTACAAAATGCCCGAAATGCGACCTGCAGGCTGCCGACCTAGAGCATATGATCGTCTCATGTCCAAAATTACGTGTATTTTGGGACAATTTAGAAAATATTTTGAAACAGAAACAGTTAATTTATACTCCATTATCAGCTGAGACGATACTTCTAGGGGTGCAACCAACTATTACTCCATATGGGGATCTTGGTTTTATTTTGTTATCATGTGCTAGATTGATCATTGCAAGGGCATGGATATCGGATCAACCACCTCATGTAAACGAATGGTGGTTCTTGGTGAACGAAATAGATGATATGGAACTTTCTTTAGAACAAGAGGGGATCGATCACTAAAGAAAATAGATAAGATCTGGGGATTTCTCTTTCCAGGCCTGATCTGATGTGATGTGATTTACCTGTTATTCGTCACTTGAGTTGTCTTATATAATTGTGTTTTTTTTCTGCTTGTATGTCTCTTTTCCTTTTTGCTTTTGTTTTTTGGTTTTAATTGCTCTTGGTACTTGTCAAATCAGATGTTTCTGTTTTTTGATTTATTACGAACGGATCAAATGATCTTTTTTTGTGAAGTTTTTCTTGCTGCTTGTGTTATCAATAAAAAAAATGGTTAGAATTAAAAAAAAGAACTTAACCCCAATTTGAGCAGCAAAAACTAAGCAGCGCTTACTAGAAGACTGCTTATCTTCTGCTCCTAGGGCTGGATGCTTTTGCCACCTCTGAGGCCAGGAGTCACAAAGTCAGTGCCCGTGTTTGCTAAGGGCAAGACAAGGGTTGCAGCTGCAACCCCTAGCAACTTCTAAACGGTGTCCATGTAATAGCTCCTTCATATCTGTGTATAGAGGGGAGTCTGTGTGTGCCTCAGCAGTCATTATTGGCACTGCTATCAGCAGCAGTGTAGTTGTGTGTCAGGGGCTGGGCTGGACAGAAGTTCCTTTCTTTGACTTTGCTGAGGCCTCATGTTAAAGCAATTGTGCAGCCTATGTAGGCAATAACGCGCGGTAAACACGCACCCTCAAGAAAGGTCGCAAGTAAAAAAAAGTCCTTAGAGAAAAAACTCTAGATGCAGATGACTAGCTAAATGGAGAACAGGACCAGGAGAGGCGAGGAAATAATCAGGACTCCAAACTTCTCACCACTGAATAGAGAAGGAACCGGAATCATGAATAATTGACAAAGATTATTGACTATAAAACAAACAATCCTAAGAAAAAAGAAAAGAATCATTGGGAAAAAAATCAAGTGGCGAGGAATGCAAAGAAAAATATAATCAGTTGCAGTGCTCCTCCTTGAACTTAGCAGCCTTATATACTAGAGAAACAGGAAAGGGCATAGGAGGACGTACAGGAGCAACCTTAGACTGGTATGTCATCATTGTAGTGCAAGAACGCACGTGGGCCACACCCGGGTGAAACCCGGACCAACGGTGGGCCTGTCCCGTGTTCGTCAGAGCCCGGAGGAGGCTGGGCTTGGCCACCCCATTATATTTACTCCTTGGTTCTTTGCTGATTTGTGGTGAGTGGCTTGCATGATAGCTTTTTGTTTTATTTGTTTTTGTTTTTCACTTCTGTCATTTGTTTGCACCAGGCAAGGACATTTCAACCCCCTTTCTGGTGGCATTTCTAATATGGGGAAGAGGAAAGGAGAATCAATGAATGTGTTGGATAAGAGACCCTGAGCTCAGAACACAATACTGACTTTCCTTAACAACGCTGGGGGTTATGGGAAGAAATTAGGCTTATGTAAGATAAACTGGCCATCAATCACTCAGAGGCTAATTTTATAGCTGCTCAAACTGTGCTAGATGAGTCCTTGTCATCAGCCACTTCATCCAATACTGCTGATCCTTTGGAGAGGAGGGGTGCGTTGGGGCCACCCAAGGAAGCAGGCGATGCTCACAGCACTTGTCAGGATAGACCTTCGAGAGCTAAGGGTCAATCAAGAAGCAAGACTCTCGTGCCACTCAGTCGGCCTACATTAAAAGCAAACCGGACATATGTATAATGGTCAACATGTTTCGCGCTGAATGTGGACTCAGAAGGAGATCCAAAGCCCTTCTTCAAGACCAAAGGAAGTTCAATTTTATTATCAGTGGTGGCCTGAACTAATCAGTGCCGTCGAATTTGTAGAATTTGTAGAAGGGATTAGCATTTTCCTTAATATTAGTCAGGACCTCATGAGATCAGTGAGGGCATTCGGGAAAGTTCTCCCCTAGTAGCAGGCCGATCCACTTGCATGTCTCTCTCTGTCTCCGGCGGCCCTTGTATTTTATGTAAATAGTTCCTCGGTTACTACTTTTGACACAGAGATCCTTGTGTTTTTTCAGTTCATAAGTTGCAGTCCATCTTACTTCACACATTGGGGTATTAGCCACCATCAAGGAGCTGCCTGCAAGCTGCAAGTCATAGGCTTACTTTCGATCCTTATTGTTTCTTCTTCTCAATCTGCATTATTTTAAATTTGCAAAAATGGTAACCTTGAGTAGCAGTAAAGTCTTGTTAGTAGAGACAATCCCAATTACCTTTTACAATTCCAACTTTGTGTTTCTCACGACCAGTCCCTAAACATATAATGTCTACAAGTACAGACAATATGTGACTCCTACGCCTTGTAACCCCTGTAGTCTTATGTAACATTTCCTGCACATTGATATACACACTTGTATGATTGATTGCCTCTCTATGTATGATTTAGAGAAATGGTTCTTCACCTTTTGACTTATGTGTACCCCCACTGAGTCACTACTGGAAGCCGGGGACCCCCCTAATTCACTACTGAACATTTTCGATCATTTGAACTGCAAAACAATACACAAAATGTATACAAACGCAAGCATTCATCAAACAAATAAATGAATGATGAAATGTTATTTAATTCGCAAAACAAATATTTAAAAATAGCTCCATTTTAAAGGAAATGTTGAAGCCTTTCTAAATTCAATTGAAGCTACTCGTCATCCATTCTACATCTTGTTTGATACACTCGTCTGCTCGCACAATCAATCTTGGGCAACTAACTTAATTTTTAGCCTCCAATTTTACATTTTGCTTCTTTATTTAAATACAATTTCCTAATCTGTTACTATCATTTAATTTTCTAAGCAGTTGCGAACCCCCTGAGAAAACTTTGCGGAACCTCAGAGGTCCCCTGACCACAGGTCTAGAACACCCTAAACTGAGATGAGTAGTGCTATAAAAGAATGAAAAATAAATTACTAGTGCCATTTAATTCATTTATGTAATCACTACAACACACAGATACATTTGGCATTCTTACTATGCAAGCACATCGCTTACCTAGGGGAGTTGAACAAAATTAAAACCCTGCCTCCAAATCGTAAGTCCTCTTAAGTACTTGTGAAGGGATAACAAGCTGTGTCCCTCTGTTTCCACCAATACATTGGCATCTACTTGTTAGGCTCCAGATGGCACCCACCCAGGATGATACTCGAACAAAGGAGGGCTGATGACACTTTAAATCAGGCCTTTGCTTTGGGTCCAGCTGGGAAAAAAGATAGGAAAGCACTTACACTGCCTACAGGTTGCTGCTCCAAAAAGACAGCAAACAACCTGAGGCCGTTGCTGGTATGCTGACCCAGCCGACCCACTGAAATACACTGAATTTGTCCCAGAGACGGAAAATGGCACCAGGACAAATTCAACATATTTCACTGGGTTGGCTGGATCCAGGATCAGGCTCAGAAATAGCTGCCGGAACCAGGGGCCTGATTCACAGAATGAACTTAAGACTAAATCCTAAACTTACTACTGTTTGGTATTCACAGAATGCACTTACTACTTTCGGGATTCACAGAGTAAACTTACTACTTTCGGGATTCACAGAATGAACTTACTACTTTCGGTATTCACAGAATGAACTTACTACTTTCGGTATTCACAGAATAGATTTAAGACTACTAACTTTACGTCCGCACTCGGGCCGGAAATTCCGGCCCGGAGGCGGAGTTTATGGCCCAGAGGCGGAGCTTCCGGCTTGGGGGCAGAGCTTCCGGCTCAGAGGTGGGGATTTAGCCATGGCTGAAATCTCCACCTCTGGGCTGCAAGCTCCGCCTCTGGGCCGGAAGCTCCGCCTCGGAGGCGCAATCTCCGCCCCCAAGCCGGAAACTCCGCCTCCGGGCCGGAAACTCCGCCTCCGTGCGGACGTAAAGTTAGTAGTCTTAAATCTATTCTGTGAATACCGAAAGTAGTCAGTTCATTCTGTGAATCCCGAAAGTAGTAAGTTCACTCTGTGAATCCCGCAAGTAATAAGTGCATTCTGTGAATACCAAATAGTAGTAAGTTTAGGATTTAGTCTTAAGTTCATTTTGTGAATCGGGCCCCAGGATCCTGCAGGTGGCCCCCATTGTCTCCACTAAGTAGACATTTTAGATCCTTCCTGTTTGCAGTGCAGTTATTTTTATTCATGAAAAGTGAACACTATTTTATTACAAAAAAATCTGTGTTCGTGATGTATAGAACAATCACATTTGAAAATATGGTATTTACTATATGCTATCACACTTAGTAAAAAAAAAAATGCAGCATACTAAAGGTCACCCATATTTGGGGATTCATTTACAATATTTTGATGCAAGGCAGTACAGCAAGCCCTCCTGCTGTGCTGCCTTGCATTAAAATAAAAGGGCGGAAATGCGCCGTATCTACAAGATACGGCACATTTCTGTCCTTCTCTCCTGCGCTGCCGCACAAACAGCCGCCATACGCCAATGTAGGCACCCTTGCACCATGGTGCAAGGGTGGCTGTGTTGCAGGGATGATTGCACTGATGATTTTTGATGGCATTCTCCTCTTTCTCTACTTGCTGCAGAATGCAGCACACGTAGAAAGAGCAAAAACAAGGAGAAATAACGTTATTTCTCCTTGTTGTGCCACTCCTACGCCTCTCCTGGGGAGGCGTATGTTGCTGGTGCATTCCCAGTTTTACAAAACTTTGTTAATCTGGGAATGTGTAAGGTTCCATGGATGTTGCATGGGAACACCCCCAGCAACACCTGTGGATTGAGAAACAGCTTTTACAACACTGTCATTACATCGCGCTACTATTACAACGCGGTTGTTACAAAGACTGCGTTGTTAGTACGCGATGCATTTACATCGCTATTGCACTAGGAGGCGCAGAGGTATTGGAAATGAATTTCAACACCTTCCCTCCTGTTGCCCAAACTGGAGTAGGTATAGTAACTGATACTATCCCTAAGTCCAGCGCTCCCCCTAGTGCAAGTCATTGTAATGACTTGCGATGTAAATGCATCACGTACTAACAACACGGCCGTTGTAACGACCGTATTGCAATAGCACGCGATGTAACACGTTGCAATGTAATGAGACATATTCCCATTGAACTCCCCTATCACACAGAATAATGTGTGAAAAGGGCCCATATTTATAAGGCTGTGAAAAGGCAAGGTGACTTTACGTGGCCTTGTAAACATCAGCAAGCCCATTGTGCTGCCGGTGCGTCAAATAAAGGGACGCCCCAGCCACGCAATGGGCTTGTAAATGAGGCCTTAGTGTTTAAGGTTAGTTAATATGTTTAGATGAATTGCTGTTATGCACCTGCAGATCTTACAAGCCAATTGCCTTCTAGAAGTACAAGTGCAACGCTAGACTTTGTCTCATGCAGCTGCCTATCTGGTGCCAGAGGAAGATCTGTGCGTAGGAAATGGAAACTACTATTAACAAAGTGACGCATCTAAGCAGATGCGTCACTTTGTAAACTCCTGGGGCCTCATTTATGAGGCAGTGTGTCACTTTTACGCCGCCGGTGCGTCACTTTTTGTGACTCACCAGCAGCGTAAAAAATGGGGCTTGCCCCATGTGAAAGGACGCATTGCTGGAGTTGCGTCAGTTTTGTGACACACTCCAGCACTGCGTCACTTTTGCGCCATACAGATACGTCAGAAATACTGACGTATCTGTAACTCCTTGCGACATGATGCGTCATACATTAAATATGACGCATCAGGTATGTCGCAAGGAGTGCGCACTGAGAAGTGACGCATCGCTGCTTTCACGCAGCGATGCGTCATATCCCATAAATGAGGCCCATAGAGACAGTAAATGTATCCACCCAAATCCAATTTCTAGAGCACGGTGTTCCAGTTGATGCAACATTGTTCAATGCGCAGGCGGCAACAATGTTATCTCTATGCGCTATAGTTTTCTTCTGAACATTGAGGGATGAATTTCATTATTATTTCAAAGCAGCATTTCAGAGGAACAGAAATGGCAACTCAACCAAAAACACTTGGGACCTCATTTATGAAAAGTGACGCATCGCTGCGTGAAAACAGTGATGCAACACTTTTCACTGCGCCCTCCTTGCTACAACAATGATGCGTCATATTTACAGTATGATGCATCATTGCGCAAGGAGTTACAGATACGTCAGTATTTCTGACGTATCTGTATGGCGCAAAAGTGACGCATTGCTGGAGAGTGCCACAAAAGTGACGCAACTCCAGTAATGTATCCTTTCACATGGGGCAAGCCCCATGTGAAAGGGCCAGGGTCAGTCTTACGCCTGCTGTGTGGCAGGCGTAAGAAATTGACGCATTTGTGTCCTAGAAGTGGCGCAGTGAAATCTGATAGATTTCACTGCGTCACTTCTACGACCCTTTCTTGAGTCAAAACGCCCCCCCTTGCATACATTATACCTGGCGAAGGTATAATGTGGTGCAGGGGGTTACAAAGTAACGCATCTACCTAGATGCGTTACTTTGTAAATATGACGCAACAAGGCACATTTCTTACGCCACTGATGCGTCACAAAAAGTGACGCACCGGCGGTGTAAAAGTGACGCATGGCCTCATAAATGAGGCCCATGGACGTTTGATTTGAAGAGCAAGCTCTCGATGTGAAGCTCGTGAGTGGATTTCGAGGGGGCCATTGAACCACGGCGGTGTGTTGTGATGTGTAACCAGGGGGATCTGTCCACGTTCCAGTCAGAGCCTTTGATGCTCGAGTGGAAAGCGAAGCTTAATTTCTGAAACTAATATCGTGAGAACACGGATACTTATCTGGCTCTCGTGACATTTCAACACCACGGAATCCGGTGTGAACCGATGCCCCCTCCAAGACAAACAGACACAGGGGGTCGTCGGTGAGGTAGTCTGCATATCTTGTGTCATTTCGGATTTACAGGCTTCAGAACCTACAGCAAGCCCCAAGGACTACACATCCCTGTCAGAAGAGTGGAATGCGCTGCCTTCCATGTGAAACATGACCATGGGATGCTGCTTGGAAAGATTCCTTGGAACACATTCAGCAGTGTGACACTTCCAGAGGTCTGTGCATTTATATTTTTGTGCATCCTTAGCAACATGCAGAATGTCTTTTCACACTTATATGCACTGATATAGCACTGTTGCTTTCGAAAAGAATTCTCTATGACGTGCAAAAAATGTGTTTCTCTGATATTTGTTAATTAGGCCTCAGTTTAGACAAAAACTTCATCTTTTCAAAGATGGAAGTTGTCCCTGTCACTTATGTGTCTGCCCTCCTCCCCTCCCCCACCCTACCCACTTCACTCCTTGCAGTCTCTACAGCAACCAGTCAAGTTGAAATGTGCTGCTTTATTTCTGCCGTTATTAAGCTCCTAATGACCTTTCAGTCACAAACTGATACATCACCACGGTCCTTCCACTGGTTCACTGTGACCACTCATTCATAAAACGTTATTGTTCATGTACCTAGTTTTGTTCTAGATTCTTCTGACAACATTAGCATAGAGGGAGCCGAATATGTATTCCTGCTAGATGTGTGGGTGAGCTAAAGATGAAAGTGCATGATCATCAAGCAGCTGTGCTTGGGTAGGGGGGTGGGGAGGCACACAGCGCCCCGGTGCTCATGACGAGCTGAGCTCGTCACGGCCACACCCGTTTATGTGAAACGTTCAGCACAGCGGGGGAATTAGCCCCGTGTGCGAGCGTTGCAGCCGTTATGACGAGCTGAGCTCGTCATGAGCACACGAGTTTAAGGAACTGCACAGCGCCCACTATGGTGCACTCAGAGCAAATCAATTGAGCTTCTCGAAATAAAACAGCAAGGGATACCAGATTGTTCATTTATTCAATGAATACTCATTTATTCACATGGTGTTTGAGTGTTAAGGCAATATTCAGGGGCGGCCTTAGGCATGTGCAAGTTGTGCACCTGCACAGGGCCACCAAACGCCAGGGGCCACCACGCCAATATATAGCCATAATATAATAATCCTTTGAGGAAGGATACATATTTGTGTGGCGGCCCCTGGCTGGGATTTGGCGGCCTCCGGCTCTGTTCCACTCCCAAACATCCTGAACCCCCCTCTTCACTGACCTCTGCGCTCCGCCCCGCCCATACCCCCTCTTCCGGGGCCCCCTACCTACGCTCCCTGCCTAGGGCCGCCATGAGCCTAGAGCCGCCCCTGCAATATTACTTTTATTTTTCATGTGCTCTGTTTTCCTGATAACCTGCTACACTTGCTCACACCACAATCTGCAGATTGTGTCATTTCATATACAAAAATAATTTATAAAAACCCTTGATTTGGGGGGTATCAAGATTTTCCTGTTCTCCTACAGTAGGGGCGGGTGGTGGGAGTGCTGCGGGGCGGTGGGGCGGGGGTGGAGCAGGGTGGGGGGTAGTAAACTAAGAAATACGGCCCAACGGATGTAAGTAAACAAATAAATAAATAAAACGAATTTCGTTGTGCACGCTGCATCGCATTTGGCAATGCAGCGTGCGCAATGAAATTCGTTTTATTTATTTATTTGTTTACTTACCTCTGTTCGGCCGTATGCCATAGTTTACTACCCCCCACTCTGCTCCTCCTCTGCCCCGCCTCACCGCCCCGCAGCACTCCCACCACCGGCCGCTACGGTTCTCCTGGTGTTATTGTCTGTTACTCCCCTGATTTTGCTGCCCTCTTTGGTCTTAGAATAATTTCAGATTTTTGCAATCTCTATACACCAAACATTTTAGACACCCCAAAACTTTACCTCAATTAGAAGACATAGATTATTCACAATACTTTCCAATGAGTGAGCGATCTGGGTTCGGGGTGAGCTATTTTCAACTCCCTAGGTGGCAGTGGCAGTCAAAACTTTGCATGATGATTTAGCAGAATGATTTAGGGCCTGCCCTCAGTGAAATGAATTCGTACTTGTATAGCACACTTATACACTGAGGCGTTCGGCCCTGTACGCATACCACGGTGGAACCCTTCCTGGCTTTTCCCTGTGAAATGCCCACTCCTGGGCACCCCCAAGGTGAAGCCAGGCATCCTAGCGTTGTTGGTGCCATTGTGGAGATTAAGTAAGCTATTGCCCAGAGTTGCAGAGTGGGACCCATGATTGGAATAGGCACCGAGGCGAGAATTATCAGGTCCAAGGAAATTGAGCCCAAGACCCGCCAAGGCGGGAATTGAACCCTGGTCCCGGGCCAGGCCTCTGCATTAGGGTCTGCCGCTCTAACCATTGAGCCATACTTCTCAACTTCTAGAAGTGCCCCAATCCCCAGTATCCCAGACCACCACATTTAAAGGGTGTACCTACTGTTGACAACAAAGGAATTCTCTTTAACCAGGCCTTCATCTCTAACAATCACCAACAATAGGCATCCCAGAATGCCTTGTGTTTGATAATGTCTCCTTGGGTTTTGAGACTTAGTGTGACATCATTCACCTTTTTAGAGTCCGCTATCGCCACAAGGATGTGTAGTGAGGTTGCCTCAGAAAGCCTCAAGCTGCCTTGATCCTCACCCTGTCTGCTTCCACTGCTTTTCCTCTTCCTCTCTCTCTTTCACATTAAAATCTTTCATTGAATGTTAAAACCATCAATAAAACAGTACATCTTCACAAATTCAGTATTCAGTATCACTGTCTCATTATATCTAGAAATCTTTGTAATATTCCATTGTAAAGTTTGCCCAGAGTTTTTTTTTTAAAGTGTCACTCTGCTACTATCAGATACATCATTGCGTTAAAGTGGAGATCATGCTCCTGATATGTATTTCTTGTCAATAAGCCCGGGAGGGGTTTCTGGCAAACATCCTGGAGCGGATCACTTCCAGGCGGTGCGATATTTCGTAGATACGATGTAAAAGCCGATTCAGGTTCTCCTTGGTCGCCGTGTTCCAAGTGTAGTGTACACGTGGAACACTTTGACGCAATGATGTATCTGATAGTAGCAGAGTGACACTGTACCCTGAATACATACGCAGGAGCACTTCTTCTGTTTCGTAACGCTTATTAAGAAATTGCTCCCACTTGGTCACGGGCCCCGCCGGGTCGGAAGTATCACCGGTGGAGCGACCTTTTTCCCTTACGTACTATAGCGCAGCCCTGAGGAGTCGCGAACACACTGTTCCTACGCGACGAAACACGTGTCAGCTGGTTGTGGAACCATTAAACCGTTGAAACCACAGCGATACTGTGCCAATATTTTGCTTGTTTTATGTTGACTTTGGCTTTTTTTTTTTATTGTGTGCTAAACATTTACATGACTGCGAAATATTTTGATTATGTGTGCATAAGGCAATTCTGTAGTTTAGATGCAGAGTAGGTGTTCCCGTGCAAAAAGCCGCAACAACACCACCCAGCCACATTCACAGCGGCCAGACAGATTGGCGATAAGTACACAAAACACGCAATAAGGCACGTTAGCAGCAGGAAATTTACACCTGCTCTGATCTGGTTTAACCCATTCGTTGCTGCCATCGGCCAACGACCGTCGCGAGCACTACCTCGGTAGTGCTGCGCACGGCCGTTGGCCAACGCGGCCCTACCCGCGCAATAGAACGCCCGCAGCGGGGCAGATTTTGCGCCGTGCTAAATGGGTTAAAGTCAGACGGCAGCCTGCATCACAAAAGGGAGCCCAGCCCAGGGCATCATTGGCAGGGCAACAGATGCCATGGAGCAACTGATTATGCAGGCCGGACACCCAAGAGGGCCACAACACCCACAGCCACCACCCCCAGCACCCACCCCAGGCAAAGACATGACACATTAGCTACACCTAAACATGTACGAAAAAATCTGTCTGATGTTGGACAATCACAACTGGTTACATGCATGTGTCGTCACAGAAATGAGCATCACACATTCACTTTCGAAGCAAACAATGAAACTTTATTGAAACAACACAGAAATTAAATGAAGACATATAGTGGCTCCCCTCAACACAATCCGTAGGTCACAGCCCGCAAGACAAAAAACATATTGAGAAGGAGTGTCCTGCGCACATCGAAGGACAGAGGGAGAGCAAAGGAGAGAGAGAGAAGAAGAGTGGGGGAGAGAGAGAGAGAGAGAGAGAGAGAGAGAGAGAGAGAGAAGAAGAGAGGGGGAGGGAAGAAGAGAGGGGAAGAGAGAGTAAAGAAGAACGGGGAGAGAGAGATAGAAGAAGAGTGGGGAGAGAGAGAGAAGAAGAGCGGGTGAGAAGAAGAGCGGCGGAGCGACAGAGAGAGAGAAGAAGAGAGGGGAAGAGAGAGAGAGAGAAGAAGAAGTAAGGGGGAGAGAGAGAGAGAGAGAGTGCCGGCCCTGCGCATCCAGCCCACACTGCTCACGTGCTGCCACCGGTGTGTCTCCAACCACTTGCCGGTACGTATAGCAGCACACCAGGTCACACATCTGAGTCAGAGCCGTCATCTGAAATAGAGTCCAGAGACATGACTGGCACAATACACACACTTGCACAAGACAACATCGCCTGCGCGCCCATGTACACCCAGCCAGAGGCATCCCAGCCCCTCCCGCCGCCCATCGGAGAATGCCTGCCTTATGCACACCCGGGCCTCACTTCTCACCTTCCGCCACTGGTGTGTAAACTGCAGGTCCCACCACGTGCCGCTGCAAGCCACAAGCCCGGGGCCCGCAGACATGGCACCCTCCACACCATGCATCCACTCTGCGCAGGCCACCAGGTCACACGTATGGTGCGAGGTGTTGATCACACAATGGCATAGGACATACCAGGGCACCCGGCAACATCGCAGTCTGCACAGCCACTCAGCCCAATGGGTGCCACTAACTCTGCGACCCCAGAAGCAGGGCCACGTGGCGGTAGGCCCTCGCAGGCTGCTGGCACGGCCTACACTGCAGTCCAGCAAGGCACCTTAATCCTGAGCAGTCCGGACCGCAAGGACGGGCCATCATCGCATGCCGCACACCCGCTCAGCAGCTCAAGGTGCCAATGACTCAGTGCACACTATGTCAGCATCATGTGGCGGGGTGTCTGTGCCGGCCGCAATGCAGCATCTGCCACAAACCCTTTCCAACCCCACTCAGCGTCCCATGGCGGGGTGCCTGTGCCGGCCGCAATGCAGCGTCTGCCACAAACCCTATCCAACCCCAGTTGGCACCAAATGGTGGTAGGTCCGTGTCGGCCTCAAGACCTCGGGTCCGTCATCCAGTCACCACCGGCAGAGGGTTATGTGACACCGTTGGGCACTTCTATTTGCGGGGTCACATGAATTGTGACGCCTGTACTGGGTGGGTGTGGTGTGTGTGCAAACCTGCCCTCAGGGAGTGGCTGTGACATGCTGACAACTAGACCAGTGATCTGTACACCACCAGCCAGTACGCCAGCGATGGGTAGCAATTAGGCCCTCCCCTGGGAGCGTGAGCGGAGTGGTCTGGCCTGCCGTACGCCAGAACAGCGCATGGTTTGCAAAAATGACTTGTGGGCATTGGGCGTGGTTCAGTCCATGTCCGGGCAAGAAAGTGGCTGGTGCGTGTGTCCCTGTTGTGGTGTCCACGGAACTCGCGACACAATTTGCTATGTAGTACCCTCTGATTGGCATCCCATAGGATGAGCATCATTGACGCAAGGGAAATCACTGTCCCTACATTCCACCACACATACTTACATGAATGATGAAAGACATGACACAGCAGTGTGTCACTGGATGTTTATTGCACATCCAGTGCTTTTCCGCAGCTGGAGCGGTACAGGGCATTGCCGAATACACCACAATATATGGGCCCGTGGAGGGCCAGCCAGAGTCCATCTGTGGGAGAAAAGTACTGCAGAAGAGGAGGGGTGCAGTCTGCAGTCTGGTCACTGTGTCATTGGATGATGTGGCGGTATATGTCGCTGTCCAAGGTGAGTGCATCTGAGTGAATCGGGGGTCAGTGGAAGGTAATGAGGTCATGTGCAGGACCAACCAGGAACAGGCCAGGTGGCGGACATGAATGCTACTGAGCCCTTCTGAACACAGGCCCATCCACGTCCTCGTTCCCAGATATGTGCTCTGCCCCACCTGTGGGTGTTGCT
This sequence comes from Lissotriton helveticus, assembly GCF_964261635.1. Lineage (NCBI taxonomy): Eukaryota > Metazoa > Chordata > Amphibia > Caudata > Salamandridae > Lissotriton > Lissotriton helveticus. The sequence continues at coordinate 1,166,260,809 of NC_136071.1, forward strand.
GTACTGGCTGCGGCACTGTGTGTCAATGAAACCTCAGATGCCAGAGGTGTTTTGTCGGCTGCACTGTGTGGCACTGACACCACAGGTGCCGGAGGTGGTTTGTCGGCCGCACTGTGTGGCACTGACACCTCAGGTGCCGGAGGTGGTTTGTCGGCCGCACTGTGTGGCACTGACACCTCAGTTGCCGTAGTGGTTTTGCCTGCCGTACAAGGAGGCATAGCCACACCAGGGGGTGGAGATGTGGATGGTGTGGAGGCAGCAGCATTCAACATTGCTCATTGCCACGCCTTGTGGCAGCAATGCCATGATGAGGATCTGCAGGGCATGGTAAATCCCAGCTACATTCCGCTGATGTTCAGCGGTGGCTGCCATCCTTTCCTCCTCCATCCGCACCATGTCCTCCATGAGCCTCCGCATCTGTGGCAGCTCACGGCTGGTATCGCTGGAGCCACTCTGAGCGGACAGGTGTTCTCTCTGCGACATGGCTCCACTGATGTCAGTCAGGGCTCGTTGGAGACCATGTAGCGGGGCTACACACCCAAGGATGGTGTCTAGTTTGGTTGCCATGTTGCCGAAGCCCAACCACACCTGCTCTGTGATTTCCCTCCGGCACTCCAGCACACGGATTTGGAAGGCCATGTGTTGTTGCTGGAGGTCTTGGGGGCTGCTGGGGCTGTGGGTGCCTCCTGCTGGGTGCTTTGGGTAGTGAATGGGGTCTCCTCGAAGCGGCTGGCATGCCCTGATCCTGGAGGTGATTTACGGATGAGGTCAATGATGTCTTGGATGGCTTGGGTGTCGATGCTGGTGTTGTCCTCCTCGTCATCAGTGAAGAGTGGCTGTGACTGCTCTGCAGGAGGTGTAGACGGTGCCCCTGCGATGTGAAGGGGAGATGGTGTATTACGATGTGTCCACATGTATGTAGCCGCATGGTACATGTTGACATTCAGACAGCATGGCATTGTTCATTGTAACAGTCTGTACTTCTGGGCGAGGACCCAGAGTCATTGTGGGTGTGCACTGTGCTCTGCTTGATTGTGCATGTGTGCCACTGTGCCCATCTCCACCCGTTCCCCCAGTATCTGGTGGTCACTCACCCTGTTGCGGTTGTTGTTGTCCTGTTGAGCAGTGTCCGATCCCCCGACTCCGGCCACAGTCTCCACACTGATGACTGTCGACACCAGCTCCTCCATGTCATCCAGCTCGAGCTGTGGCGCTGGGCCCCCACCTCCAGTCTGTGTTGCTGCCTTCCGGTTGGCGGAGAGTTTCTCCTTGGTCCGCCACTTGATGTCATTCCATTGCCTCTTGACCTCATCTATTGTCCTCTTGTTCTCCCCGAAGGCATTCACCTTGTCCACGATATTCCATTTTTGGTGCCCAATGACACGTTGGAGGTGACAAACAGTTGTTAATGGTGTTCCATCACCTCCGTGACTATGATCCTGATCCAGTTCGCCAGCGGACTGAACTTCGTCTTCCTCTTCGTCTTGTCCTTGCCCTTCCCTGTCCCGAAGGTCCCGGTCTCGTCGGGTGTTTTTTCTACTTTCATTGTGATTTTTCCCGCCTGCCAGGTGTGTGTTGCAGCCCTGGCGTTGCTTAACGCTGGTTTCCTCATCGCGCTTGGGCCCATCGCAGGTTTTTTGGTGTTTTGGTTTGTGTTTTTGTCGCCAGCGAGGTGGTTGTATCGCGGACTTTGGCCGCGGTTTAGCAGACTATCGCATGCTACCACTGTGTTGTGAATTCCACATTGACACAGGGTTATTTTTTCACGATGGGCTGCAATGTTGAAAGTTGCGTTACGCTACTCTTGTGGTAGTTATCACACGTTCTTGTGAATATACCCCTCAGTCTGGCATCCCTTGCTGTTTTATTTCGAGAAGCTCAATTGATTTGCTCTGAGTGCACCATAGTGGGCGCTGTGCAGCTCCTAAACTCCAAATGTCCTTCAAACGTTGATTGATGATCATGCACTTTCATCTTTAGCTCACCCACTCATCTAGCAAGGTCAGAATTCTACCTCTCAATTCGGTCTAAAAACCCTCTAATCTCTGCAGAGGAACTTTATATGGAGGACACCTTCCAATATATACCATGTGTTGATCCAACGGGCATTCAGATGTTCCAGTGGTGGACTTCTTTACATTAGATTAGCCAAGCGGGGGTCCTCAATTTCATGAGGTTAATCACTTTGCCACTTGTGTGGTGTCAGACCTCATGTAATGAAGTCCCGCCAAGTCTTCACTCGCCAAGAAGTTCTACGGAGCATCCACCCAGCGTCAGCAAATTGGCGGGAATCAGGTGTAATCTCAATCATCAAACAGGGCTGAGGTCACCTACCTGCATGCAAATATTCATATCTATCTGATGGATTTTGGATTGTCTCTCTCTTCCTCCATAGACTGGTTCACTAACGGGGACACAGTATCAGATTTGAGAAGATCTCCACACCTTACTATTGTGTTAAATAGTGTCCCTTCGGCATTTTCCTGGAGCAGTGTTTTGTCCGGCCACTGCCATGCCCAAGCCATCATGGATTTCTTCAGCTGCATTGTAGTTTCTCAAGTCCAGCAAAGGAGAGGTACCACCTGATTTCTAGGTGTAGCATGTCACTTCCTAAGCAGTCGCAGGTAGCAGCTTAGCGCAGGCTATCCCTGCCAGGCGGCCCACCCTTTCTCTCCTTGCTCTATCCATTTACTGGACCGGGGAGGGGGATCATACCTGGGGAGGAGGGAAGCGCCCTTGTGTTGAGTCACTAATGTGGAAGGGCATGGGCCGTTTAAATACATCACAACACCCTGGGTCCTCCGCTTTGGGCGACCTAAACCCACCCTACCACTTACCTCTATGGTCATGTTTGTGAATATGAATGTAACACAAATGTTGTGATGATTTACGTTCCATTGTTTTGCGTTGTAGGTGGTGTTATACAAGAAGGAGCCAAAGAATGGTTTATGTCAATACCCCCGGAGTCCTTCCGGTAAACCCTCAGGGTGGAAACGACAGTGCCCCATTATTTCCATCGGTATTTGTAAGCCTGAGCAAAGCGGGACTTGTCAGTAATGCTCTACCTTTGCACTCAAGTTCATAATTCTGGACTGTAGGATCCAGAAGTGGGTAAACCACAAAGATCCTACACCAGATGTTCTTATTCCTGGTGCATGCTGGCTAATCAGGTGGGCAGTCAGTTTAAGTCCTATTGTTGCTGCCTGCCCTTGGACCGCCCATAAGTTAACCCATGACCTTACCAAATAAACCTACAACATCATTTTCTCCAAATAAACTGGTGTGTGCTCAGTCATTTGCTCGTGATTATTTCTTTGCAAGCATTGAACCACTGTATTAGGTAGAGGTGTACCTGGCTATGGGAGCTAAGTTGTTGCATAATGTGCTCACTTGCACATGGGATATGGGCACTAGCTGTCTTGCGGCCATAATTTATTACAAATGTTTGCACTTTGAAGTTGCCATAGTTAAGTAGCTGATCAGTGGTTTACTCTATATTTGGTACAGTGATTGTAGATTTTTCAAATATCTATCAATCTACCTATCTATCTATCTATCTATCTATCTATCTATCTATCTATCTATCTATCTATCTATCTATCTATCTGTCTGTCTGTCTGTCTGTCTGTCTGTCTGTCTGTCTGTCTGTCGGTCTGTCTGTATATATATATATATATATATAAATATATATATATATATATATATATATACTAGCAGCCCGTCCCGACGTTGTCCGGGTATGAATTGCAGGAGGCCAGTAGTATATTGTTTTGTAGGATTTCGTTTTGATAGCATTTCTTATCTGTGACAGGCCTGTGAAACGCTCTGATTCACAGTGCACTGCTAATGCACTTAAGAGTGCGCGTTCAGTAGTGTGTGAACTCGAGTTTCCCTACTTTATTTTTCCTTGCAATATTATATAGCGCGAACTCGACAACATGGCATGAGCACAATTTACATTACAGAAGAACACATTCATTTGTGGTAGGCACGGGGAGACAAAGCGATTTGCCTGGAATCACAGGAAGTTGAGCTGATGCCGAGATTCGAACGTAGCTCCCCAGTTCTAAAGTTCGCAATTCTAAAACTTGTGGCGGGAGGTGTGTCTAAAAGTGTATGTCGGTGCTGGCCATCAATGAGAGAGACCTGTGCATTTTTCAAATCGGTGGTGAAAAAATATGAGTATGTTGCTGGAGATGTGGGCCGCCGTGCCACCAATGTACTTACCGGGGAGGGTAAACACCCATTATTCCGCAACTTTCTTTCCGCATACCATCACTCCGCATACTTTCATTACGAAAGTACCATGACTCCGCAATGCCATTATAACGCATGGCATTACATTTTATATGCTTTTACCACACATACATTTACAACGAAATTCGTTGTAAATGCATGAATGGTAAAAGCATGTTGTTTTTTTAATGTTTGGATAAGGTAAGTATGGGTATAGGGGTATATGTTTTGGGGTACTGAGGTATATGTTCTGGGGTGTTTGGGTATTTTAAGGGTTTATTTTATTTATTTATTTTGAAAGTTTTATATAGCGCGGACAAGATCTTTGCAGATATCAGAGCGCTTTACACAGAAGGGGTACATGAGGGAACATAGTCAAACAAGTAAGTCAGAGGAGCATACAGTACAAATAAGTAAGGGCAAAGCCAATCATGTAAATCAGTAAATCAATAATACAAGTAATGCAAATATGCAGCGGGGTCAAACAAGTAATACAGATCGGTGCATATTCTTAAGGAGACCGAATTAATAGTTCAGGTGTATTTTGTCATGAGGATAGCTTTCACTTCTTTCTTAAAGAGTGTAGTGGAAGAGATGAGCCTAGTTTCGGGGGGGGAGTGAGTTCCAGATTCTGGGTGCCATTCCTGAGAAGGAGCATTTATATGTTTTTTCCTCCCGGAATCTATGGGGTTTCAGCAGAAGATTGTTTGTGCCTCTAGTGTTTCTAGCACCGCCAGAGATTGTCAACTTCTGAGTGAGGTAGCTGGGAGAGTTCAGGTGTACCGCCTTGTGAGTCATGCAGGCAATTTTCAGATGTATTCTGGATTCAAAAGGCAGCCAGTTCAGGGATTTCAAGTCAGGGGAAATATGAGAGTGCTTTTTTGAACCAGTGATGAGCCTCGCTGCAGCGTTTAGAGAAGCTCTTAGGGGTGCGGTAGTAGTTAGAGGGAGTCCGCAGAGGGCGACGCTGCCATATTCTATTCGAGGGATGACTAGTGCTTGTACTGCAGTTTGGAAGTCATTGGCTGGGAGGAAAGGTTTAAGTTTCCTCAGGGTATTGATTTGGAAATTCGCTCCCTTAGTTGCCTTGCTGATGTGTTGCTGCATGTTGAGATTGGTGTCGAAGGTTATGCCTAGAGATTTTGCTGAATCCACGATGGTGGGTTGGACATTGAGTGCCGTTAGGTGTTTGAGCCAACTTTGAGTGGTGGATATCTTCGCTGGAGGTGAGATCAAAAGGAACTCTGTTTTCAGAGCATTGAGTTTAAGATGATTATCGGCCAGCCAGGATTGGGTGCTTCTGATCGTTGAGTGTCATCGGCGTACATGTGAAAGTGTAAATTGGATGCTTGTAGCAAGGTGGTGAGAGGTTCCATCACTAGGTTGAACAGAGTTGGGGATAGGGAGGATCCTTGGGGGACGCGCAGCGTTACAGGTACTGGCGAGGACATCAGGTTGTTGCTCTTGAATTTCTGCGACCTGTTGTGGAGAAAGGAAGTGAACCACTTGAGAACAGTTCCTGGTAAACCCATTCTTGTGCTTAGTAGTTCGAGTAAGTTCTCATGTTTAACGGTGTCGAATGCTGAAGAGAGATCAAGAAGGATGAGGAGGCAGGTGTCGTTTTGGTCTAGCATTTGAAGTGCGTCGTCAATTATGTGAGTCATAGCAGTTTCTGTACTGTGTCCTGCTCGGAAGCCTGATTGATGAGCATTGAGGAGATCAAATTGTTCAATGTGTTTAGTCAATTGTAGTTGTACGCATTTTTCCAGCAGTTTGGCGGGAGTGGGGATATTAGTGATGGGACGGTAATTTTTCAGATCAGAGGGGTCGGCTGTAGGTTTCTTTAGTAAAGGTGTGACTTGTCCAACTTTGAGGGAGTCAGGTATGGTTCCTTGTTGAAGTGAGCCGTTGATAATTCTAGTCCAGAGTGGGAGAAGCAAAGGGGCAAAGTCTTTTACAGCGTTAGCAGGAAGGGGGTCTGTGAGGTGATTGGATGGTTTCAAGGTGCTGAGCAGTTTGCCAATTTCCTCTTCAGAGTATGTGCCAAAGGATGACCATGTAGCATTGTTTTTTGGTTCAATGGGTGCTATGCAGTGGGGTTTGGAGTAGAGGCTTGCGTCAGTGAGGAGATCGCTCTTTATGTTGTCAGTTTTTTGGATAAAGAAAGCGGAGAAGTCTTCACAGGAGGGAGCTTCGCGCACAGTGCTGAGTGGTTGGGGTTGTTCCTTGGATTGTGTTTTGATTAGCTCAAACAGTTTTCTCGGACGGTTTTTTGCTTGGTCGAGCTGGAGGCTGAGAAGTCTAGTTTTGAGCGTTTTATTTTCCTGAAATAGGCGTTTCTCTTTTTCTTCAGAGTTTTTAGGTGCAGTGCAGAGGGAGCTGATCTCCAGGTGCGTTCTGCCATTCGCATGTCTCGTCTATCCTCATTGAGACTTCCGTCATACCATGGGTTGGAGATTTTAGTGGAGACTCTTTTTAACTGCATAGGTGCAGCCTCATTTATTATTGAGGTCATAGCGTTGAGGTAGTGGTCAGTCAGTGATTGAACGTCCTTAGCGCCGGGCGGTGGTAGTAGGAGATTGCATCTGTTAGGAGGCAGAGAGCTTGGGTTGAGTTTTTTCAGGTCTCTTTTCCAGACTTTGGGCTTGGAGGATTGAGCCGGGTTAGATTTAACTTTTACATTGATGAAGAATGTGACAATATGATGATCTGACCAGTCACAGGGTTGGATAGACTCGAGTTGGATAGAGTCCTCTTTGGAGATGATAAGGTCGAGGATAGAGCCTTTCTCGTGGGTGGGGCTGTTGCATATTTGGGTGAGGTCAAGGGCATTGAGGAAACTTTTAAGACTATTTACCACCGCGTCATTCCGATCGTTCCAGTGGAGGTTGAAGTCGCCAAGGTATATTTGGGTGAGCTGCCGTCCGGAGTTGGTTGAGATCATATCCATGATTTGTTGGGAAAAGGTGAGGTTGTCTCTGGGTGGGTGGTAAATGCTGTGTAGAGAGCATATCGGTTTGCCCCCACTGATAATGTCGAGGCAGATGTATTCACAGGATGTTGGGGATGATATGGAGGTGGATTTGCCTTTCAGAACGGAGAGGTTGTTCCTGTAGACGCATGCGATTCCACCACCTATTTTGCCTGGCCTGTCAAGTCTAATTATGTGGTAATTAGGTGGAACCAGAATGTCCATTATAGGTGACGAGGCTTCAGTTAGCCATGTTTCAGTCAGAATGATTAGGTCGAGGTCCAGCGATAAGAGGAGATCAGCGATGGCGGCGGAATGTTTCGAGGCCGATCTGCAGTTGAGGAGAGTGCATTTGATACGGGGTGTGTTGAGGGCGGTAGAGGGTTCTAGAGAGAGAGGGACTTTTCTAAGGTTATTGGGGTTGGAGAATCTGCTGTTTAGTGTGGGGGGTCTAAGGGAATTTGAGTGTATCGTGGGAATGGTGAGGTGTGTGGTGGATGTGTGATTTTGGGGGGATGGGTCATACGCACGGAGGAGAGTGAGTATGTCGAGGTCCGAAAGAGGGTTGCAGGGGCGACGAGGGTGGTTGTTGCGATTGCTAGCAGGGATTGAAGTCCAGTGTGGGGAGTGTTGAGTTAGAGAGTCAACCGAAGAGGTGGGGGACATGTTGGGAGGTGGAGGTGGGTGAGGGGTTGCAGGGGCGACGGGGGCAGTTGTTGTGATTACGAACAGGGATTGAAGTCCGGTGTGTGGAGTGCTGAGTGTGAGGGTCAACCGGTAGAGTAGGGGACATGTTTGGGGTGGAGGTGGGTGAGGGGTGTATGGGGTGTGTGGAGAGTAGTTCTTTGATGCTGTGCATGGCTCCTTTGATCTGGATGAGGGTGGCCATAATCAGATATAGTTTTGGGTTATGGGGTTCAGGGGTAGTTTTAGGGTTTAGGGATAGGTATGGGTTTTGGGGTACAAGGGTATTTTTAGGGTTCAGGGCTAGGTTTGGGTTTTGGGGTATAGGGGTATTTTTAGGGTTCAGGGGTAGGTTTGGGTTTTGGGGTACAGGGGTATTTTAAGGGTTCAGGGCTAGGTTTGGGGTTTGGGGTACAGGGGTGTTTTTAGGGTTCAGGGCTAGGTTTGGGTTTTGGGGTACAGGGGTATTTTAGGGTTCAAGGGTAGGTTTGGGTTTTGGGGTACAGGGTTATTTTTATGGTTCAGGGCTAGGTTTGGGTTTTGGGGTACAGGGGTATTTTTAGGGTTCAGGGGTAGGTTTGGGTTTTGGGGTACAGGGGTATTTTAAGGGTTGAGGGCTAGGTTTGGGTTTTGGGGTACAGGGGTATTTTAGGGTTCAGGGGTAGGTTTGGGTTTTGGGGTACAGGGGTATTTTTAGGGTTCAGGGTTAGGTTTGGGGGTACAGGGGTATTTTTAGGGTTCAGGGATAGGTTTGGGTTTTGAGGTACAGGGGTATTTATAGGGTTCAGGGCTAGGGTTTGGTTTTGGGGTACAGGGTATATTTATAGGGTTAAGATGGGTTAGTGTTTAAGGGTGTTGGTGTATTTTAAGGAGTAAGGGTGGGTTATGATTATGGGGTGGAGGGGTATTTAAAGGGAGCAGGGTGGACACCCGGAGCTGGAATGTACAGAACCTGGGAAGAAAAAACAATGAAATATTGGGATCAACGCTCGCTTTTTTTTCCGTAATCCGCTCCCCACACACGCCCACACCCCCAGCACACGCCCACAGCACACGATATGAGACATGGCATGAAGGGCGGAACGTACCACACGCCCCCAGCGTTTGTCACGACCCCAGCACACGCCCACAGCACAACGCAGACACGCCCACAAGGGACTACTTTGCTGGCACGGTTATTTTACCTTTTAACCACTTCGACGCTAATGACAAAGCCAGCTCGTCATGGGCGTTACCTGCCCTGCGCTCATGACGAGCTGGCTTTGTCACAAACAAGCCATTTACATCTTTCTCAGCGCAGGGCAGGTAAACGCGGTAGCGCTGAAGGTGTTAAATGTATATGGTGGGCGTCTGCATAGCCTATGTCCTTCTGCTGCAACTGCCCTTTCCAACGCTGTATTGGGTGTTGTGATTGGTGCTGTGGTTCCTGAGATTACCCGCCTCAAAGGTTTGGGCTCTCTCTTTATTATATTAGTATGGATATTTATATATATATATATATATATATATATATATATATGTATATATATATATATATATATATATATATATTTACATTTATATATATAAATTTATAGAGCGCACTATCAACTGGGAGGGTATTCTGGCACTGGGCAGATGTGAGTCTCATCAAACCTAGGGTCTAGTGGGACAACTCGAATAGCCAGAAGCCAGGTATTTAGCTTCCTGCGGAACTCAAGAAATGCGAAAGAGGCTCTTAGTGTAGTGGCAGGTCGTTTCCACACATCACGAGCGATGAAGGAGAAGTCTCAACCTCCGGGTTTGGTTTTCCATATCTGTAAAATGAGTGCAAGCATAGGTTCAGAAGAATGGCATTGTCTGGAAGGTTTGTGAAAGCAGATGCAATTGTTGTGATATTATGGGCCAATCAATCAATCAGTAGATTTATAGAGCGCTTCTTGTCACCCAATAGGGTATCTAGGATGCTGGCAGGGTCCAGTTGATGAACCAAATAGTCAGGTCTTCAGGATCTTTGGAACACAGAAAGATATGGGGAGGTCTGTAGATGAAAGGGTAGCTAGTCCATCTCTTTGCTGCTAGGTAGGAGAAGAAGCAACTCCACATCTGCAATGTCAAATGCGGGGGTGAGGGTTAGTTAGAAAGAGGGACGCGGAGTAGAGATGTCTGGTGGGCGGATGGAAGTTAAGGTGGTGATTCAAACTAGGTGGGTCCGCAGTTGTGTAGGTTCATGTATGCATGGGTAATGAGCTTGAACTGGCATCTTTACTCTACAGGGAGCCAGTGAAGTTCCCTGAGGTCGAGGGTGATGCTGGTTCATCCAGAGAGATCCAGGATAAGTCTGGCTGCAGTGTTCTGTATGGTCTGTAGTTGTTAGAGAAGGTGAGCTGCTATTCCTGCGTAGAGAGAATTGCCGTACTCCAGTCGGCTGAAGATGAGTGCCTGGGTGATGATGTGTCTTGATCTTTGGGGTAGATATTTGAATATTTTACGAAGCATGCAGAGGATGAAGAAGCAGGAGGAGGAGACAGAGTTGACCTGTATCGTCATGGTTAGCTTGTTGTACAGAATGATGTATAGGATCATAGCATGGTCAATGAGGGTTGGAGTAGGTTAGAATTCTGAGGGCCACCCAGAGGCATCGCTTGGTGAGCTTTTGTTTCTGAAAATCAGTACCTCTGTCTTGTCTAAGTTAAGCTTCAGGCGGTTGTCCTTCATCCAGCTGATGACGTCTGTTGTGCAGTTCTGGAAGTCGTTGCTCGTATTGGTGGTGTCTTTGGAGAGGGTGAGATGTATATTGTCAGTGCAAAATATGATGTTGAGTCCGTGGGTTTAGGCGAGGTTGGCCAGAGGTGTCATAGAAGTGTTGAAGAGGGTGGGACTGAGGCGAGGATCCCTGGGGTACTCCACAGATGATTTCCTAGGGTCCGAATGTGAAGGATGAAGGCAGACTTTTTGCGTTCTACTGTTGAGGAAAGAGGCGAGCCACCTGAGAGAGGTTCCTTGTTGTGCAGCCTTGTGATGAGTGTGTGGTGGAAGACCATATCGAAGGCTGCCGCGAGCTCTAGGAGGATCAGAGCCGCAGTCTCTCATCGGTTGAGTGGAGCTTGGATGTCTTCAAAAGCCGCAATGAGGGCTGTCTTGGTGCTGTGGTTGCTGCAGAATCCGGATTGGGAGGAGGAGACGAGTAGGAAGTGCTGATCCGGATGTGAGGTAGGTTGTTGGTTGATGGCTTTTGGATGTATGACGTTACAACGCATACTTTTACAACGCCTACCTTTACATCGCAAGTTTTACAATGCATACCATTACAACACATAGTGCTTTTAGGCACTGGATAGTGAATAGTTTAATTTACTATTCCAACTCCAGGCCCTGGGGGATTGGCTCCCTGTGGCCTTTAGAGGCTAAGGAAGGAGATCCCTGGTGACCCCCTCTCTTTATTTAGTGATTACACCCCGGGGCTTCAGATGGCTCAGGGAGGAGGGCCATGCATCCCTCCTCCAAATATACAATGTTTTCGGCCGCAGGGGTTGGCTCCCTGGGGCCTCTGATGGGTGGGGAGGGGGGCTGCACAGCCACCCTCTCCATTTATATATTAACCCCGGGGTGGGCTTCTTGGGCCTGTAAAGGCTAGGGGAGGGGGCCTGTGTGCTCTCCTCCCACTAATAATACAAAGCTGCTTACCTTTTTTTGCTGATTCTTTTTTCTTTCCTTTTTTGACGGTCCCTCTAGGTGTTCTCCCATGGTGCCTAGGGGGTCAGGGTAACAACAATCTTGCTGTGTGGCACTTACTGGAGGTAACAGGAGGGGTAGTTGAACCCCAAGGCAAATTCTCTTCTGGCTCCACTGATCGTAACCCCTGTGCCAGCGGTCCGTTCATACCAGGAGTACTGGGTGTTAGTGGCGGTTGCCTTGCCCTATTGAGGGCGGAGTGATCTTCACTGATTTTCCTGCCCATGTCCATCACATACAGCATGGCGGATATGGGCATGGAAAATGTAGAATGTCCTCCATGTTCATGGAGAAAACTGCCTGCACATCAGAGCTCTTCAGCCTTTTTTTTGTGAAAATAGACTTTCACTTTAGAAGTTGACTGAGTGATCACCACAGCTCCCTTCACAGCACAGAGATCCCCGCCGGACACGTGGGGATCAATAAATAGAGTGGTTGGTCCTCCACCAGGATGTAGACCTCAAGCCAGGGTCTAAGTGGCCCTCTTAGATTGGAGAAGTGTGAATTTGGTAAATATGAGGTCCTATATTTCAGCTGAGCGGATCAAACCCAGATCTGGATTACTTTTGATGATGGAAGAATCTCCTCCGCCGACAAACAGGAAACAGATGTCGCCATTTGATAGAGCTCTCACTTTTATGTGAAATCTGCAATGAATTTAATGAGAATGAGTTTCTGAATGCTCCCATTTTGCATCTTATGTGCCCTTTTTATGCCTGTTTGGGTGACAGTGGATGCAAGTGAGCAATAATTGAAAATAATATTGCATGTGCATCTCATACATTGAGAGAACAGGAAAAGACTTATTATGTTTCACTAAAAGTAATGCTTGCCTGCACCTGAGCTGTACAAAAGTTCAAATCATATATATGGTGTACCAAGTTTACATTAAATACTGACCATAAACCATTTTTTTATGTTCTACGGGGAATCAATGTGCACTGTAGCAAGTCAAAAGCAAAGCTGGAGAGATTGGATACAAAGCTTGTGGAGTATTATTTCTGGACTAAGCATACCTGTCAGACTTTGATAGACTGGAGTGGAAAATCCTCAGGAGGGATCAGTGCTTAGTTTGAACTGGTGGTTTCTGATGCTCGGCAGTGGAACTTCATCATCAACACCAGCACGTATGCCAGTCAGCCACAAGGTGGTGATGTTTGTCTAATTTAGAAATGAGCATAATAATTCAACATACTTTATCAATGACTAGTGTCTGCCATCCAAGCTTTTCTCAGGACTTTGGAATAGTCTGAACTGTCTCACTTTTAGTAGTGTGATGGTTTGTAGTTGTGTTGGTACTGGCATGGGCAGCGCTGGCAGGAGCAATGCATGGTGCAAGCTGCAGTGGCATCCTTACGAGGGCCATGTCATTTATTTTTGCAGAAATTAAGCACTGGGAAGGATATGAAGATGGGACTTCCCACCCTGGAGCGTAACCATAGCTAAGGCTGTCTCAAGGCCAAAAGCAACAGCCTCACTGTTGGTCAGAGAGAAGCAACATGAGGGGAGCTGGAAAGAGAAAAAGGAAACCTGAGTAACTGTGCTATTACAGGGCCGGTAACTCCATTTCCAAATTAAGGAACCCCAGTGTTATGTGCCCCAATGTCTCCCAATCTAGGCCTAGGTAGCTACATGACCTTTTTCATACAGTTGTCTTCATAACGGTTCTAACACTGACCTTTTCCCCAGTTATGTACTAAATAAATGCTGATCAGTTTCTTGGAAACTGATCAGCATTCATTTATTATGCATGAGGATTCTTAGAAAAGTCCCTGCACATGAGGTACATAATAGCATGAACATACTCTGTGTAAATGTCATGGTTATCTACATCCTAGGGCGAAAGCACCACTTTGCATTATTACAGGTATTGTTCTAGACTCATTTGCATAATCGGACTCACAACATATCAATTGTGTAAGGAACCCCAAGGCTATCTTTATGGTATCAAAGAGTCATACCAACACTATATAGGCAGAGGAGAAGCTTCAACACTGACGCTAGATGCTCCAGCACACAGTGGTCTGACATCCCCTGTGGGGTGTCCAACTCGTGACCAAGATGGGGTCCTTCATTCTCTCTGATCAGGTAATGGGGTTGCCTATTTCTTAGGGGGATTCTTGGCTTCACACCTACATACTTGCTAGGTACACTTAGGTAGGGTTTGCATCATAGGAGTATGCTTGATTACCATCATGTATCTATATGCCTGTTTATATTCCCTGATTTAGCACCATTATAGAATTCTAACTTGTATTTACTTTGTTGGTGCTTGTAATCTCTTATATCAGTTTCTGTCTAATGGTTGTCGCAGCACGCATGTTTTATACCAGAATGACGCTGGTTCAATAAATGCTTATTGAAAACGTCACCATTATTTATTCTGTGTATCTCCCTGAGACTAAGTGAACACGATTGACTGATGCGAAAGTCCGGTACTGTACTGTTTCCACGATCCCTGAAGGATCAAGGGTTGTTATGTTCGATATTTGCCAGACACTATTCGTTACTTGGTAAGTTTAGGGAGCTTATGCTGGCACTGTGAGCTAGTTGGTCTAAAGGCTAACATATCCTTCTGGGGTGTCTGGAATCAGTCTGGACATCAATCCCTTAGTTTATGTTGTCTAAAGGCGCAGATCCTATATATTTTTAGGAACTACACAATACCAAAATTCTAATCAATACTTGGAATGGGGTTACTGCCACTGGACTTATTTTCCCCAAAAGCAACCTTCCCAAAAATAGTTGTGATCCACAGAATCAGGCCTCCACCACTTTTCAATCAGCAGAAGGAGGTTCTACAACAGATAGGGAACTGGGAGATGATAAAGTCAGTCAAGCAGTCAGGGATTCACATGCCAGAAAAATAACAAGAACAGAAGTGCTCGAAGGGAGGAAGTATATCGCCAAGGCTTGAAAGTGCAAGCAACCAGCCAGGGTCCAGAAAAGGCAAGTATGTGAAAGCCACAGGCACATCAGGCTACACCCCTCTAGTGCATCAGAGAAAATACTCTGCAAAGCCCACATGGAGGCAATGATAATGCTCAAAGAGGTTTTGTCGGAAGATGTTTTATGGGCTTCTTGTTCTGAGGCAGGTGCATCATTATGCTTTTGTTCTGAATATAGATCAAAGTGGATTGACTGTATAAGGACACTGCTTACTGCCTCTGTCTTTGAGGTTTAAATAGATGTGATTTTCCAGAGAGGCACCCAGCCACAGCCCATGCAGGTAAGAATAGAGGGTCCGGGTGGAGGATTTCGACAGATGACGAGGAGGGAAAATTAAATAAATAAATAATTTTCCATTGTCGTCAGTCGCAATGCCCTCAAGCTGGCCCCACCGCTCTTACCTGCATGGGCCGTGGCTGGAGGCAATCCTCGAGATTTTAGTCTTGCACAATTGAATCCAGTTTCAAACTAAGGATATGCAAGAATACCTGACAAGGACAGGTATTAAACAAAAGAGGGGCAGTCTCTATCATCCTACAAAGTAATGATCAGAGTGTGCCGGCCAACAGAATGGTAGGTGAATGTGTGAGTTCATCAGTGGCCAACAATTTGATAGCCTTACGGTGTCCTCTCCCCAAACCTTTTGCCTTGTCCTCTCCTGTTTTGCTAAAATGTGTTTTTGTTGTCTTTAGGATTCTGTGCGCTTTATCACTGTCAACCAGTGCTAAAGTTGCTTGTGCTCACTTCTTTAAACGTGGTAAAACTATTTTACACCTACTTAACTTATAATACCCTAGTGTATGGTACTGCCTGTACCCAGGACCTGTACATTAATTGCTGATGGTGGATTTCAACCTGGCAAAATAAACCGTTTGACAGACCTAAACCTCCCTTTTAATACATATAAATCACGCATAGGGTAGGCATTTTATTTAAAAAGTTGGACATATACATATAATTTTAAATAAATGTCCTGGTATTGAACAATTCTTACATCATCATTTTACTAGTGCATGACCTACCTCTCCCACAGGATAACATCAGGTTACCTTAGTGATAATAACTTGTGATTGGGGACAGGTAGAAATGTCACGTTTGGTCTTTAAGGAACTATAATTTAAAACCCTCTTTAATGTCGGATTTAAAGTCACAAACCTGATAATGCTACTTTTGGAATGTTGGCAATTTCTTTGTCTTAATCATTTGATGCCTGCAGCCTGTATTCTGGGTCACATGACTAGTTGATAGTTGGCCTTTGCGTATTCCTTCCCGACAGTATCACAATGGGGGAGTAGGTTTTGGCAGGATGGGCCATCCTGGTAGGATGGGAGGGGAAGAGCTATGCACATCCCCATTTACATTTTACAGGAGCTGCCTCAGCGCACACACAAAGAACTATACACTACCCTTTTGTGAGCCCAGACCCTGTGGAGCGTGGCTAGGGAAACAGGACAACTGTAGGAGGGAAAACTCCAGAAATTTCTCCCACCTAAAAGCTGTCACCAGGCACAAATATTAGACTTAAAAACCCACTCTTTCGATTACTTCTGGACCTGTGGAAGACTCAGAATAATGACTGCTCTGCTGCCCTGCAGCTAAAAGTACTGGCCTGATGCCCTTCTGCAAGAAGGCATGTTCTGCTGTCTGAGGCAAGAAGACTGGATCTGATCCTTGACCCCAGTACCACCAGAGTAACTTCAAGAGCTAGCAGACTGGCCTCCTGTTCTGAGCTACAAGAACAGAATAATCTCCTTAGACCAGTCCTGCACCGCCCAGGTGCCCAGACTCAACCGGACCAGCCTGTGCCCTGCTGCTGGCCTCCGCCGTAGTGAGTTCTGATCCCCAAGAGGTGATCCCCAGGTCCTGGTCTCGGACCCTTGGCTGGAATCCTAGTGTACACCTCCAGGCCCAACTGTCGGTTCCCTCAGAACCGAAGCAGCATGATGCAACGCAACGCAGCGTGATACAGGACATCGTATTACAGCAACACTTCGCAGTTCCTGATCAGTGCCCTCGTCATAACCGATGTAGCACGATGGATCTAGGTGCGGGACCTCACATCGCAACATCTCACTGTTATCTCACATATGTAAACCCCGTATCCACTTTCCTTGTTTGATATGGTTTGTGTCCCTCAGGACACTGTTGACGTGCCATTGTTGGCATTCATGATAACTGCAATCACAGCACCAAGTCCAGTGGAGCTCTGTTTTAGACATCCCATTGATGCCAGAGGTCTGAGGAAGGCAAGGGGGACGTATGCTACCTGCTAGCTTTTATATTTGAAATTTCTGTTTACATGGACAGTTTCGGGTGCTGTCGCAGTGTCAGATTCGCCAAAAGCCGGTAGTGCCATCTGCTAGTTTGGGTGAATGCAGAAGCTCCAGACTCTTCAGGCTCCTTTTCAAGTTCTTGCTTCATCAGAGGTGGATGTCCAGCGGGGAGCTACCTGCATGCTCTGCTGTGCCTTTGGTATCAGTATAATGTCTCTGGATCTGCATCCCTCTCTCTCTCGCTCTCTCTCTCTCCCTCTCCCTTTTACCTTGTGGTACCTAATATTCTTGAAAATATTAACCCGTTCCATGCTCGTGACGGAACCGCTCCGTCACGAGCCTCGGTTGGGCTGTGCTGGTGACGGAGCGGTTCTGTCATGGCTCGCTCACCGCGCCTGCGCGGTGCGTTCTATTGAGCGGGCGGGGCCGTGATGGAACCGCTCCGTCACAAGCACAGCCCACCCGAGGCTCGTGACGGAGCGGTTCCATCACGAGTACGGGAGTGCCACGCGCCCCCCCCCCCCCAGCACTGCGACGGAATAGCCGCCGCAGCTAAGGGGTTAAAAGGACAACAAAAGAATGTAAGGTGGATTCTAGGAATTCATGTTTTAGATGGAATGAAATGTCTAGTGGTCAATTCATAATGGATCCCCATTCCAATCCCTGCTGCCCTCTTCCCATTATGTAGTCTCCCATGACCTGCTACCGTGTCCCATGTCTAGTGTTATGAGTCACTCATTCTGACCTCATTGTTTTCTTTGCAGTTCTGCAAATAGTATAGACAAAATACAGCTGGGGTGCCAAAATGAAAAGGGGAAACTAGGACTGGTTAAGATGCTCACTCTCCCTCGTTCTCCAGAAAATTATTACTTGCAGGACTACTCCTTCTCCCAAGAGGATTGTCAAGGGATAGGGTTGGTGTGGCTTGGCATCCATCCATCATCGAAGCCTTTCACTTGACCCTCACAATCACCTGCCCCTTTGCATTTCCCATCATGTATGTATGTATGTAAATGTAAATGTATAGGCATTTATATAGCGCACTACTTACCCGTAGGGTCCCAAGGCGCTTCGACCGCTGCGAAACCCTTCCTGGCTTCCCTGAGAGATGGTCCCTTAATGGGTATCTCCAGGGTGAGACCAGGCATCCCCGGCGGTCTGGTGGGGCCGTTAGTGAAGATGAGGCAAGCTAATGCCCAGAGTTGCCGAGTGTGAACGCTGATCAGAGTGGGCACCGAGGCGAGAGAATTATCGAGTCCGCTGACCCTGGTCCAGAAACCTGCCGCGCCGGGAATCGAACCCTGGTCACGGGCCGTCCTCTGCTCTCGGGTCTGCCGCCTCTAACCAGTGAGCCACACTACTTCCCTGTGAGGGAGCCCACATCTGTTGTGCACTGCCTCTGAGCTCCAGGCCTCCCCACTAAAGTTCCAGTCGCCGCCCCAGCCACATTCGCTGCCCTGCCCCCACCATACCTTATTGTCTCATGATTATTTTACAGCTACAGAGGGTTCCACCCTTAATCCTGAGTTCTGGGAGAGCATGGCAGAGACCTGGGGGCCTATATTCGAAAATGTCATGCGGTGCAGAACAGCAAGTCACATTGCTGCACTGTGTGACAGGAAAAGGGTAGCAATGTGCCGTATTTAAGGCAATATGAGACATTCCTGCCTTTTCCCCTGCGCTGCCGCAGATTGTATTGGTTCAGGGAGGGACACCTTGCTACACAAAAACCATCCTGAGAGGCATATTCCGCTATGTGTGCTGAATTCTGCAGCACACATTGAAAGAGGAAGTAACGAGCAGAAATATATAAATTTCTCATTGTTATGCTTCACCTGAGAAGGCGAATCTTTTGGGCATATTCCCAGGTCTACCAGTTCTGGTAAACATGGGAATGCATAAAAAATCATAGGAGTTGCGTGGGAACACCCACGCAGTTCCCATGGAATGTTCTCCCAGGGCAGAGTAAAGAAACAACAGACTAGTTGCCGTGGAATTTAGCAGAGATGATTCAAGGCAAGGAACTGGATCCACTGACTCGCAGAGGCAGTGTGAAGAAGAATGACAAAGAGTAACAAAGGGAGCACTGAGAGAAATAAAGACAGAGTCTCCGCACAGATTTAGTCTGACTGGTTCCATAAGTAGTTGAAGAGCTCTAGTGGGATGTATGACGTTACAACGCATACTTTTACTCCGCAGACCATTACAACGCGACTTTTACTCCGCATACCGTTACAACGCATAGCGCCTTGGGGCGCTGGATAGTGGTAAGTATAATTTACTATTCTAACTCCAGTCCCCGTGGACCCTAGGGAAGGTGTTGGATAGTAAATTATACTTATTACCTATCCTAGAGCGCCCCCCAGCGCAATGCGTTGTAATGGTATGCGGAGTAATGGTCGCGTTGTAATGGTAGTGCGGAGTAAAAAATGCGTTGTAACAGGTGTATACCGCTCTAGTGATGCCCTTTGTCTGTCTCAGTGGTAAATGGTTGCTTGTCACTAGAACTTTAAAGGCATGCTGTTTTTTTTTAAGTTCAGAATAATGGTATTGAATTTTCAAAAAGTGACATAAATAGACAATACAAAAATACATGAAATAGCAATAAAATCCAATCCATTGAGTAAGACAAACTATGAACAAGTTATAATAGATCAATAAATTGCAATAAAAGAATAATCCATCAAAGAGAAAATAAAATCATGGTAAGGAGGAGGGAAAGGGGGGAGGAGGAGAGGGGGACATATTATATCATATTATATGAAACATAGAGTTACTATGAACATAGCAATATTGGTCATATACAAATTATGAAGAAAAAACAAAATAACAATGAAAAAAGATGATCATAACAGCAAATATGAATCTATAGGCGACCAAAAGGATTGATAAGAAAGCGGATTATGATTAACTCCTTGTAGTGATAATTGAGCACCTCTTCTTGTAAAGATGATCCATGACCACCAAGCATGAACAGAGAGAGAAGTAGCGTCCTTCCAACAAAAAGTGATTGATTTTAAAGCAGCTGAAATCAAGAAATTAAACATCTTTGCCTCAGAGTCATTAAGAGGATGTGTAAGTACAACTGATTTACAAATTAACAATTTATAAGAAAGAACATCATAAATAGGTAATATTTTCAATATCACGTCCCAAACTTCAAACAAATGCCAAAAATGTCAACATTATAGGGCAATCAAATAACATGTGACGCAATGACCCAAGACGTAAATTACAGTGCCAACAAATATCTGATGGGAGTAATTTAGCACGATACAGACGTAATGGTGTCCATAAGGAATTAAACAAAATATATGCATTTGTTTGATAAAGAGACACCGGTAACCAACCACAAATGCTATTGATCCTGATAATGTTCCAAGAGTCATCAGATATCGAAAGGCATGCTGTTTTTGACTGGAAATATAACAGCATTTGTTGACATATCTAAAATAAACAACAGAACATAACACAATAACGGATTGGTGTCACTACATCGCGGTTTTTTACAACGCATTCCGTTACATCGGAATTTTTACAACGCAGGATCCATTACATCGGATGCCATTACAACGCATGGCATTACATAGCAGATGCTATTACAACGCATGGCATTACATCGTAAGTATAGGTAAGTATAAAAAATGTAATTAAGTTAATTTAATTAATTTAATTTAATTAATTGAATTAAAATACATTTTAAAATAGTAATTAATTTTATTTAATAAATTTAAATCTATTTAAATTAATTTTAATAAAAATTGTAATTAATTTTATTTAATTAATATAATGAAATTAATTTAATTTAAATATTGTTTTAATTGTAATTAAATTAAATTAATTAAAATAATTTATTTAATTTAATTATTTTAATTAAGAAATGTAATTAATATAATATAATTAATTTAATATAACCTAAAAACACCCCTGTACCCCAAAACCCAAACCCTACCCTGAAACCTAAAAACACCCCTGTACCCCAAAACCCAAACCCTACCCTGAAACCTAAAAACACCCCTGTACCCCAAAACCCAAACCCTGCCCTGAAACCTAAAAACACCCCTGTACCCCAAAACCCAAACCCTGCCCTGAAACCTAAAAACACCCATGTACCCCAAAACCCAAACCCTACCCTGAAACCTAAAAACACCCCTGTACCCCAAAACCCAAACCCTTCCCTGAAACCTAAAAACACCCCTGTACCCCAAAACCCAAACCCTGCCCTGAAACCTAAAAACACCCCTGTACCCCAAAACCCAAACCCTGCCCTGAAACCTAAAAACACCCCTGTACCCCATAACCCAAACCCTGCCCTGAAACCTAAAAACACCCCTGTACCCCAAAACCCAAACCCTACCCTGAAACCTAAAAACACCCCTGTACCCCAAAACCCAAACCCTACCCTGAAACCTAAAAACACCCCTGTACACCTGTACTTATTTTAAAAATTACTTTAATTAATATAATAAATAATAAATTAATAATATTAAAAAACATAAATAAATATATTTAATTATAATTAATATTAATAAAATTAAAAAAAATTAAATACTTACCTATACTTACGATGTAATGCCATGCGTTGTAATAGCATCTGCTATGTAATGCCATGCGTTGTAATGGCATCCGATGTAATGGATCCTGCGTTGTAAAAGTTCCGTTGTAAAAGACTCCCGTTGTAAAAGTTGCGATGTAACGGTGCATCACCCACAATAACATGCGCGAAGTATCAAAACAACACAATTAACATGTTTACAGCGGCGGCAATTCCGCCGCGGTGCGGGCGTTCCATTGCACGGGCAGGGAGCATCGGCCAACGGACGTGCGCAGCACTACGGAGGTAGTGCTCACGATGGCCATTGGCCGACGAACGCACGCAAGGGGTTAAAACATAATGGAACGTCACAATAAAACAGTCAAAACAGAACACAACTGCAATACAACACAAGAAAATCACATTGCAATAATGCAGCACAAAAATACAGCAGTTCATCGAAAGAACAACAGAACACATTACCACCACAAAAAATATAGTACAACAAATGTACACAAATGTTCCTGTCACAAATTACCTCCTCCAGAATCATGTCTTCATAATTTGTTGTAAAAAAGTCTTTGGACCGAGCACTGACTGGTCACATAAAATAGCATCGCTCAAAATGTGTTGTGATCCGGCCCAGGAAGTGTAGTGTGGTGGAAGAAAGCGGTATGAGGCGGAATGAATACTAGGCAGCTTTGGTGTTCAGCAAACTGGCATTCTATGGCATTAGTTCCAAGCTTCTAACTAAAATTGCAATAATTGATCAGTCCTTTTAAAGCACTGATTAAATCAGTCCACCATACAAATAATTAAAGAGGATTAGTTACTTCTTAAAAGCTTATCACAACTATGCAAATGCTAATTTTCTCTTGCCCACAAACTACTTTCTGCATGCTACACTGACAGTCTACAGTGAAGTACCACTTTGTTGTCGAACGCTTACTCAAAATACTGGCAAATTGCATGCACTTCAGCCTTGAAAAAGTCCCTATGACGAAACACGTTTTGGTTGCTTGTCTGTATTGGATATTACGTTTGATGCAACACATATGAACAACTGTGGAATTAATATATTATGACGAACACAACTTCAATCTCGCAATACTTTTGTAATGACAACATTTTAAAAAAAATTGGACTTTTTTGTATGCTTCAGTATCTCTATGATTATTTATCTGCCGAACTGGGAGTTCCTCCGGTTCTGGCTACTGCACCCTGGGTGGCAGGGTGTCCTTACCAGGAGATCACCAACCCTAACTCTGTGTTATTATTATGTACATTGATTTCCCTAAATTTGTATGTGGCCTATGATGCGCCAACATTGTGGCTTGGCCATCATAAATCAGTCCACAATACAGAGTGAGCTTCGTCTAAAAGGACCTTCCACCGTAAAAAAAAAGAAGAGTTCCTTCTGCAAGTCCTGCATCTCTAACAATCACCAACAATAGGCATTCCAGAATGTTCAGAATGTGAATGTTTTGCCTTTGTCCAACATTCCGTCCATCACCTTGTGTGTTTTGCAGTTCACCCTATGTGGGAAGGGTATGCCCAGACATGGGTCCCTTGCTCACTACGCCACTGGAGTCAAGCTATCGTGGCTGAAGACGGCTGATAGCCAGAAACCGGTCCTAGGTCGCTTGATTCAGGTCCAGGGAAGACATGGCTTGGCTATTCGGTCTGGACTGTTCCCAGGAGGCACAGGGTCAAGACTGATTTGCATATGGCCATGTCTGAACTGGGGTGGCTTGGTGAGCAAAATTACGATGGATTAAACCTAGATCTGTGACTGGGGGTGAATGTTTTGCCATTGGGCAACATTCCGTCCATCATCTTGTGTGTTTCATTGTTTGATGACGTCTGGTTGGGTTCTGAGACCTATTGTGACATCACTTACTGGATGACCACATTAAGGGAGTGACGCACTACAGCTTTCCAACAAGCAGACACCGACAAAAGCTTAAAATGATGCAACCAAAGATAGATCAGGCCGTTATTCATACATGTCTTCGATAATTTTCTTTTGTTCGCTGAAAAGTCTGTAATTAAAGTAGTGTTACCTTATATCAGGCCAGTTTTCTGAGGTTTGTCTGGAAAGGATTAATGCAAGAAAGTGGAAAAATTGGATATCTGAGCTTTCTGCTGGTGCCTGACTCTGGGTTCCATGCGGAGTCAACGATCGTGGGGAATATTTGTTCTCCACTGCAGAGCCACATGACGTCAACATTCCGCCAACTGCAAAACCACAGAGAGTGATTCACCAATCCTGCTGCCAGATGGTAGCACATTGTGCACAGATGTCTCCCCATGTCTGTCATCAATCACTGGAGTTTTATATTACATGGCTGGAGTTGCCTATTGTCCAGCATAACTCATGCCATAGAACTGACATGAAGTGACCCCAGGGGACCTGGCAGCCCAGTCCAGAAACATTCACTTTCATAAGCACATAGCTTTTAGAGTTCATTTCTTGACAACAGTAAACTTGCAACCTACCAGACCCTTCATTGGTCTTTTCAAATTGTAGTGTCACGGGTGTCGCTCCATACCCATACCTCACTCTGCAGCAACTCTGCGTGCCCAGAGTCATAAAACCAACAAAAACAGTTCAGACAAAATACAGAAGGAAGGCAAAAAGTTCAGGGATGACCCTGCAAAAAGGGCCAAGTCCAACAGTTTTTAGGGTGAATAGATACCCTTATGGGAGCTCAGACTAGCCAACTTTAACGAGAGTGGGTGGGTCTGGAGTAGGAGTGGGCTTAAACCAATCACCACCTTGCCAACCATGAAGGAGCAGGGTTTAGAGCCTGGCACTGCCCAAGCTGACCTGTCAAATCTCCCGCAAATACAAATAGCGAAGGTTTCTGAGGTGGTTGGTGATATCCTGGGAAAGGTGTAAAACCCTAAGGATCATCTGCTGCCCAGAGCTTCCAAATACTAGCTGGAAATCTGTTCTTTCTGGCCAGTTTCCAGCTCCCTGTGCCACCGTGTGACATCAGCTCCCCACATCTGTGTGTTTGATTGTTTCCAGATGGAGGATGAATGCTGCCACAGAGGTCAACTCTGTGGTCTGCTTCTTCCTCTCCTGTTCTGTGTTTTCCTTGGCAATCTGCAGGGTATAGATAGGATGCCTGACAAAAGTAGCCACACTGGGATATGTACCTCATTGTCTGCACATAACACGAGAGTACATCTTGTGCTCACACTTTGTGTTCAGCTGGATTTAGTACTGTATTTTATCGAAAAATGCATCGTCCTCTCGATTTTGGATGCGGGGTGCATTTTGCACTAAGAAAATAGCTCTAAAAATCAGTAGTCAGCTGGGGAAAAGTCCTACACCAGAGCACATTAAGCATTTCGTGCTATTTCTTGCATTCATTTTAGACTTGAGGGGCATCTTTTCATCAAGAAATAGCGATAAAAGCACAATTACTCTTCCCATGTAATTTAGGCGTAATCTTGTAGAATTTTTAGGTAATTTTGCATGATTATGCTACACTGAATTCCGCAAGTCACAACCACCCCTAACAGCAATGCCTCTAGGGTCCCTATGTAGCGACTGCCGCCCCAATACTAAAACCAAGATGTAATGTACCTTCTTAGCAACATAAAATTCAGTTTCTGAACTCCATGACACTGTCTCCTTCTTCTGCAAGTTCCCAGGTGCACTGTCTACTGTTTGGCATTGCTTTTGCTTTGTTTTGTGTCGTTTTAGGTGGACACAACCATTAAGGTCATGGCCAGTAAACGATACTGAATTGTTACAAAGTAACTTAATTTTGGATTGCAAAGCCTCCCCTCTGCAAATTACTGAGCAAGTTTAGCCATTAGTCATTGTCATTGTTTGTAAATGTTACTTAACCGTAGAAATGTTCTGTAACTGCATCTTTGTTGCTTTGTTGCTGCATCACTGCAGCACTGTTGTTCCTTTTATTTGTGCAGAGCTTTGCAATCGTATATTGATCACGAACAGTATTTTCTGTACATAGAGGCCGATTATGAAGGCGGACGGACCTGAGTCCGTCCGCCACCATAGAGTAGGAGGGACCGTCCGCAGGGGCAGCGGCGGTCCCTCTGTGCAAATTAGGATGTGACCGCCACCCTGTCGGTCACATTCTGTATTTTTATCATTGCGGCGGGTGCTGCTTGAAGCAGCACCCGCCGCAATGATAAAAATGTAAGTTGTGCATTTGCATGCACAAAGCGGCAGGCACCTCGCGGTGCCTGCCGCATTGTGCAGGCAAATGCCCATGTGCACCCCCACCCCCCCCCTTCACCCCTGGGGGCCCGCAACGGGCCCCCAAACAAAAATCCGTATGCCTTTACACGGCGGAAATGCCGCCGTGTAAAGGCATCTTTCTACAGACATCCTAATATGGCTGGCGGTGTCTGATAGACACCGCCAGCCATGTTAAAGCTTTTCCGCCGCGGTCGGAAGGCGACCGCGGCGGAAAAGCTGCGGACTGAAAAACGATCCCCCAGCCATCCTAATCTGGCGGGGGGTCTTTTTCAGTCCGCAGCGGTTTTCCCGCATCCTCCGGGCCGGCGGTGGCTTCCGCCGGCCCGGAGGATGCGGGAAAACCACCATCGTAATCAGGCCCTTAGTTAGGAACCTCATATTATTAATTTTTTGATACAGTCTTGTTCTTTTCATTACTGGAAAACCAGTTGTCCTCTAAATATATTTACATTTTTGTGTATTATTATCAAAATGTTCAGTATTCAAAAGATTAGCATCTATATGGCATTTTTGGAAACTGTGCGTGAACCAGGACTGGCCCTACACCACCACCCTTATTTATTTATTTATTGTTAAACCTCACTTCACATTGTGGACCACAGTTACAAAGGCCACTAATCACTCATTTTGAAGTATTTGATGGCTCCTGTAACTGCAGGCGTTGGAGACACATACACACACTGTCTCAGGCATGTACACTGTATTGGACAAACTGGGACATGCATGCAGAGTTCCAGGCCTGGAGAGAGCCTGAAAGGCTAGTAAACCTCGACAAAGCAGAGCATCTCAGACAGAGTACCCCACATGCAAGGCCTCATACGAGGCTGAATTGCATATGTGCAAGTGGATAGACCCAAGCCATGAGCATCCCACAGATAGAGAGCCCCACACGGATACACAGAGGCTAACACAGTGTTAATATAACACCACTGAATTCCGCAGGGTAAAAATCCGCAAGTTCTGCCCACTCTTGGTGTCAAGTAGCCAGTTTCTCCTGCAGCTACAGAGTCTCACACATTGTTGGGTAGTGTATGTCCTCACAAGCAGTGAGGTTCCGTGGTTTTCGGGACTGGACTCCATTTTGTTTGCATTGTTCGTGACGCCATTTTGTGTTGCCCTCACGTAGGCCATAGAGGTAAACGAATGAACAAAGTTGCATGGGCTTCGTTGTTCATGTATACATTAACTAGGCCTTTTCGACTTGCGAGTGAACTGCAAGATGCTGACCCCGTCACCTGAAACTGACCCTTTCACGAAGCCAATTTCTCTAGCTGATCGTTGTCTGAAATTTCCAATCAATGTTCAGGATATCGTTAACTTTTAGTTTCTTGCACATATCTTATCCTACTTAACATCTGAATTGTTTCTTTCTTTACGACTTTCGTTACATGGGTAGTGCTTTCAATTATGGGTTTGTCCGGCTTCTGGTAATCGAATTTGGGACAGTCCTAATAATTAACTTGTGGGTTAGTACAATGTAAAGTGACCTTTCTGGAATGTAATAATGTGTGTGAAAATGTATTTCATTGGTCAGAATTTGCCGCAGTGGGTGTGCATTCGTAATTAACTAAAAACAGCATTAAAAGTGATGTCTTGCTCTACGAGAGTTGAGCAGTCTCCTGAGTTGTACACTGTGTTGTATTGCTTGGTTTACTGTTACTAGCTGCAGCTAATAAATTTGATCTCTGACGCCACCTAGAAGTATTCCGTGTCTCTGTATAACAGGATAGGGGAACTCGAAGACTTTGGCCGTTTCCCTGGCGCTGCTGGGTTCTGAAAACCCGGTTCTTCAGTTGGGCCCAACGTGGGGCGACTTCAGCGGTACCGGTCCAAGCCCGAGGATCGTGAGGAGCCACGTGAGGAAATTCTGGAGGAAGGCCGCCACTTCATCGACCCCCTGCATGTCGACGTGGACCGAAGGTGTTTTCCGCGAGGCTTCCCGCTTTCAGACGGCTACGATGGATTGCTGCCCTGACTGACGCCCTGTCTTGGACCCTCGATTGATTCTTTGTAGAGCGAGACGATAGATGGTCTTCTGGTGGCGTGACAGATATTTTGGTTAAGTATAAGTGGGTCGCTCCCACGACTTTGTTTTGGTTCTTGGTTATTGATTTGGTTCTTGCAAAAATCGAAACCGAGGGGCTTGTATATTTACGAGTGTATCGATAGTTGATAACCCCTTGAAGTTTGAAGCTAGATTAGTGAGCAATAAGATGCCTGGTCTTAGCAAAATTAGGAAATGGTTTAGTTGTGGTTGCAACAGGGATTCCCATTGGAGGATTCGTGTCCGATACCTCCGGTTGGAACTCCGACTTATGAGCTCTATTCAAAACACGGAGTGGGTCCTATTACTTATAACGAAGTGTGGGTCCGCTATACGAAGAAAGATGGTGTTTTACGATGGCCCCAATATGATAGTTTCAAATTAAATATTTTAGATAATCTGGAAGTTGCGGTATTTAAGAAGAAAGCCCGGCCGGCAATGTTTGACTCTTTCCGCCTTTGGCGAAAGGAAGCCAAACAGCGAGAAATTAAGCAAGCAAAGAGAGATAGGAAAGATAAGAATATGTCAGTACTACAAGCTGCTAGGCAGTTTAGGGAAGATGGAGAAGAGCGTGCGAGTGAAGTTTCAGATAGACAGCGTTGCATGGCCATAGATAAATGTTATCCGGCCTTGCCGTCTTCTCCTCTGAAAGTGATTGAAGCCCCTGAAAAAGATCCTTTGATGTCTCATTTACTGAGATTACCACCCCCTTATGCTCAAGGTGCTACTGCGCCTCCATTACCCTCGGTTGTTCCACCCTTTGTTGTTCAACCTCCTGCTGTTGTTCAGCCACCGGTGCTCCACAGATGGTTCTGCCTTCTACTGCGCAACCCCCTCTAGGGTCGCAAGCTTTGCTACCAGCTTTGCCTCAAACTCCTTTGCCTTCTACTTCTGCATCTTCAACTCCTACAGTTCTTGTCCCTACACCTCTTTTGCCTCAGAATACTTATTCTCCTGTTCTTATGTCTGCTTCTTCTCCTTCTGCTCGAAAACGACTGACTGAGACTGTTACTAATCTGTTGTCTCCATTGTTTGGGTCACTGAATATGACCCCTGTTTCAGAACGTAAGCAGAGTCGTAGTCAGCTTCCTGGTCCCGAGGAACGGGCAGTGTTGGATTTGTTGGCTCGTTGATGGATTTTGAATGCTTTTAGGTATAATTTGCAAGCGGTTATGGATGTTTTCTTTCAGTGGGATCCGCCTAAGCAGAGGTATGTTTTTGATGTAATGTGTACTTTTCTGCGTGAGGAATGGGAAAATAATGAGTTGGGTCCAATTCCGCAGGATGTGCTCGATGCTCAGTCAGAATTTGCTAAAGGGACGATAGTGGAATCTGATGTTATAGATGCCGTAGAGACAATACTTGCTTTCAGATCTAGGCTTCCGCCTCAGACATTGCACGAACCTGATTCCTCTGTTAGGAGGAAAGTGAAGCAGTATCCTATGAGAGAGGCTCCCCCTGTATGGAGAGATGAAGTTGTTGCTAATGCTAATCAGGGTATTCAGGGTGTACCGGCTCATTTTCAGCGAGTATGGGTGCATGTTCCTTGGAAGAGAGCTGAGGTCTTGGCTCTTAAGCAGACCTTACCTGACCCCCGTAAGAATCTTGCTGGTTATTATATGGAGTTGTCCCAGACAGTTGATGCGTTTATTATGAATTTAGCTGACGTCGATATGTTGATGGGTAATGTAGTTCCGCAACCTCTGTGGGCGAAGATCCGTCATGAGGATCATGCGGCAGAGTTAGGAGATTCGTGGGCGAATATTACTGCTGCGGATGGTCGACAGGTAGGAGGTGCTAAACCTGAACCTTTAGTTGCAGATTTACCTGGTAGGATTATTAATTTGATGAAAACTATGATGCCTCCTTTACGAGTGAATTGGGATAGGTTAGCAGCATGCAAACAAAAGAAAGACAAGAGTGTGTCTGATTTCTTCACTAGGATTGAAGAGACGTTCATCGATCATAGTGGTCAGGATATTAGTACGGAAGGTGGTCAAAGGTTGTTTGTGGACAAATTTGTCTTTAATTTGCTTCCCGAACTTTCTAATAAGTTAAAGGACTCTGAGAGTTCATGGGCTGTTTCTTCGTCGGCCCAGATATTGGCTACTGCACAATATTACGAGAATAGGGATAAAGATGAGAAGGATAAAGCGGAGAAGAAAACTAAAGACCTAAAGACGAAAGTTCTTTTGCAGCAAGCTTATCCGCCTCGTCAGAATCAGCCTCAGTTTCAGCAACCTCCACAGCTTCAGAGATTGCTACAGAAGCCTGAGCCTTACGCTCAGCGATTCTTTCCTGACCGGTGACCGTCCCGAGATCCTCGAAGGAGGTCGCTCCCCTTGCTGCTGCGAATCCCACCCTGGTATCGTAGCGCTGCTCACACCGCCTGTGCCTGTGCCTTAATTACTGAACAGCAATCACTTATTTATGTAATTAGCGCTGCTCGCGCTGCTTGTGCCTGTGATTTCTTTTTAAAAATACTTTGATTAGCTAGCGCTGCTCACGCTGCTTGTGCCTGTGATTTCAGAACCTTGATTAGCTAGCGCTGCTCACGCTGCTTGTGCCTGTGATTTCAGAACCTTGATTAGCTAGCGCTGCTCACGCTGCTTGTGCCTGTGATTTCAGAACCTTGATTAGCTAGCGCTGCTCACGCTGCTTGTGCCTGTGATTTCTGGACTTCATTTAGATAGCGCTGCTCGCGCTGCTTGTGCCTCAGCCCCGTTTGGAATTACTGAATTGTATTCAAATATTCATTCTGCTGCCTGTGCCTGCAGTGTCTTATAGTGCCGACCCCACTGGCGTTTGACGACCGCCATTACCTGACCTGTGCCCTAACTCGTCGCGCTCGCATTTTGGCTTGCAGCCATCTTGTTGTTGTAGTGACGACCCCCAGCCCGGCTCTCCACCCCGCCCCCCGCCTCCAAGATCATCCTCCCTCGCCCCTCGCCCCTCCCACTATCCACATATGACAGATGCATTTACGCACAGCGTTCACGCGCAGCGGTCGCGCCGAAGGTGCGCCAAAGGTAAGCCCGTCTACGCCCGTCCGTGCCTGAACCGCGCCCAGCGCCAGACCCCCTGGCCCCCGCCGTACCCAGTCCACCACAATCACATATGATGTCGCGTCCCTCCTCGCCCTCAACACCGGTCGCACACCACAATGCTGCGTAGCCACCCCTGGACGTACCCATGGTCCATTCACCTGCCTCTCCTGCAAGTTCAATTGCTCCAGGACCATCACCAAACCCCCCTACGTCACACGCCGCCCCGACGCTAACCACCTGAAGTGCATCCTGATCAACACCCGCTCGGTCCACAGACACGCTACGGAACTCTGGGACCTACTCGACACTGCTTCACCTGACATCGCCTTCCTTACAGAAACATGGATGAACACATCATCAGCACCCGACATCGCCATAGCCATACCGGACGGCTACAAGATTACCCGTAAAGATCGTACCAACCAAACAGGAGGAGGCATCGCCATCGTACATAAGAACACCATCAAAGTCACTACCAGCACCGATGATAATCTTACATCCGCAGAACATCTCCACTTTCAAATCCACACAGACCCTAGGACCACACTCAGAGGCACCCTCATCTACAGACCCCCAGGCACCCGCACCCAATTCAACGATGACATCACGGACTTCGTCAGCCCACATGCCCTCGCCTCCGATAACTACATTCTTTTAGGCGACTTCAACTACCACCTTGAAAACAAACACGACAGCAATACCACCTCCCTTCTGGACAACTTGGCCAATCTCGGACTCAAACAACTCGTTGACGCCCCCACCCACGCAGCCGGACACACGCTCGACCCTATCTTCACCTCTAGCAAGCACATCTCCTTCAATCACACCACAGCCCTCCACTGGACTGACCACAGCTGTGTCAACTTCAGCTACAAATCCACCCTAAACAACAACCGCCCACAACCCATTCCTCGTAGAAACTGGAATAAAATCACCTCCGACCAACTCCTCACATCACTCAATCAAAACCCTCCCACCCTCTCATTGGACCCAAACCAAGCAGCCACCAATCTCAAGCATTGGATCACCCACAGTGCTGACGAATTAGCACCCCTGAAAAAACACCAGATCAAATCAACCAACAAAAAGGCTCCCTGGTTCAACGATGACCTTAAAAAATCCAAGAAGCTATGCCGCACCCTGGAGAAAACATGGAGAAAAATCCCGACCATAGACAACATGGCCACACTTAAGGCAGCCACCCGAATACACCACCAACTGATTCGATCCGCCAAGAAATCAGCATTCAAGGATCGCCTCGACAACAACTCCCACAACAGCAAGGAACTCTTCAACATCGTCAAAGAATTCACCAACCCCTCCGCAGCATCCAACGACATTACTCCTTCCCAAGACCTCTGCAACGCGCTATCCTCCTTCTTCTACAACAAAATTGCCGACATCCACAACAGCTTTAAGAACACTCACAGCGCTTATCCCTCCCCACCCCCCTCAGATCCAACCCCACCAACCAACACCCTCAGCGCCTGGAACCCAATCACAACTGAAGAAACGATCCGCCTAATGAACTCAATCCACTCTGGCTCGCCAACTGACCCCTGCCCCTACCACATCTTCAACAAAGCAGACTCCATCATCGCACCCCATCTCAGTGATGTCATCAACTGCTCATTCAACTCTGCCACCTTTCCAGAAAGCTGGAAACACGCCAAACTCAGCGCCCTCCTGAAGAAACCCACAGCAGACCCCTCTGAACTTAAAAATTACCGGCCCATCTCCCTCCTCCCATTCCCGGCCAAAGTCATCGAGAAAGCCGTCAACAGCCAGCTCGCCGCCTTCCTGGAATCCAACAACTCCCTAGACCCATCCCAATCCGGATTTCGAGCCAAACACAGCACCGAAACTGCCCTAATTGCAGCTACTGACGACATCCGAACTCTACTGGACAACGTTGAAACAGTGGCCCTCATTCTACTCGACCTCTCCGCCGCTTTCGACACAGTCTGCCACAGTACCCTTATACAACGCCTCAGCAACATTGGAATACAAGGAAAAGCCTTGAACTGGATCACCTCATTCCTCGCTGGGAGAACCCAAAGAGTCCGACTTCCCCCTTTCAACTCTGAAGCCACCGAAGTCATCTGTGGTGTACCACAAGGATCTTCACTCAGTCCCACCCTCTTCAACGTTTACATGAGTCCACTCGCTTCCATCGCGCGTCAACACAACCTTAACATCATCTCCTACGCCGATGACACACAGCTTATCCTCTCCCTCACCAAAGACTCCAACAACGCCAAAACCAATCTTCACGAAGGCATGAAAGATGTAGCCGAATGGATGAATCATAGCCGCCTAAAGCTCAACTCAGACAAAACGGAGGTGCTCATCCTAGGATCTTCCCCCACTGCCTGGGACGACTCTTGGTGGCCCTCCGCTCTGGGCACAGCACCCACACCCACAGACCATGCACGTAACCTCGGCTTCATCCTAGACTCCTCTCTCTCGATGTCCAGACAAGTCAACGCAGTCTCATCCTCCTGCTTCAACGTACTTCGCACTCTCAAAAAGATCTTCGGCTGGATCCCCCTCGAGACAAGAAAGACTGTCACCCACGCACTGGTCACGAGTCGACTGGATTATGGAAACACCCTCTACGCCGGAATCACAGCAAAATTACAGAAAAAACTCCAACGCATCCAAAACGCATCAGCGAGACTCATATTAGACGTCCCTCGCCAAGATCACATCTCCGGACACTTAAAAGATCTTCACTGGCTTCCCGTCAACAAAAGAATTACTTTCCGCCTTCTCGCCCACGCACACAAAGCCCTCTACAATCTAGGACCCGAATGCCTCAACACTCGACTGTCATTCTACAAACCCACCCGACAACTAAGATCGTCCAATCAAGCCCACGCCGCTGTCCCGCGCATCCGAAGATCCACCATCTTAGTGGAGAAGTGTGGCTCAAT
This sequence comes from Lissotriton helveticus, assembly GCF_964261635.1. Lineage (NCBI taxonomy): Eukaryota > Metazoa > Chordata > Amphibia > Caudata > Salamandridae > Lissotriton > Lissotriton helveticus. Next base: position 1,166,294,440 of record NC_136071.1, read on the forward strand.
GGTTAGAGCGGCAGACCCTGATGCAGAGGTCTAGCCCGGGACCAGGGTTCAATTCCCCGCCTCGGGGGGTCTAGGGCTCGAAAATTCCACAGACCTGATGATTCTCACCTCGGTGCCTATTCCAATCATGGAGTCCCACTCTGCAACTCTGGGCAATAGCTTGCTTAATCTCCACAACGGCCCCCGCAACGCTAAGGATGCCTGGCCTCCACCTTGGGGGTGCCCAGGAGTGGACACCTCACAGGGAAAGCCAGGATGGGTTCCACAGCGGTATTCGTCCAAGCGCCTTGAGACCCTTGCGGGTGAGTAGTGCGCTATACAAGTATCAATTTACATTTACATTACATTTACATTTACCATGGGTGGCAGATCTTTCTCATTCCTTGCTGCCAAGACCTGGAACTCACTCCCCACTCACCTCCGCCTTACTCAAAACCACATCGCCTTCAGAAAAGAACTTAAAACATGGCTATTCGACAAATAACGTCCCCCTCCCCAAGCGCCTTGAGACCCTCTGGGTGAGTAGTGCGCTATACAAATTCTTGAACTTCAACTTGAACTTTCCTGGACCTAATCAGTGTGCTTATTGCCGAGGTGAAGGTAATTTCAAGAATAGTTGTCCGGCTTTGTAACAGCGTGCGAACAGTGTATCCAGTCAAAGAGGTCGTGGTGGTTTCCAGCAAGCTCCTAGGGGTAGGGGACGTGGTGTGATTCCCCAGAATGAGCGTTCCTCTTCCCTTCAGAATTCTGCTAATTATTTCGACAGACAGTATGTTCCGAGTGCTCAGTCTGTCCAGTATTATGTTGAGGACTACTGTGTTGAAGGTGAGAGTTCTGGTTATAATGATAACTAGGACAGCCAAGGACAAAGTGAGGGAGTAGTGTCAGTTCCAGTAGACCAGAGTGGACCTTATGTTGAAGTGATTACATCAGGTGTTGTAGAACCTTTTCTTTTGGATACTGGTGCGACGAAGAGTTCTATTATGCACTCTAAATTCCTGGTGCACCTTTGTCTGGCTTGACCAATGTTTCAGTAGGATTTTCAGGCGCCCCAGTTCGTAATCCGGTTTCTAGTCCTTTGTCCCTTTCTATTGGTCCTTGTGAATTGGAAGCTCCACTTATTCTAATGACTGGTTGTGGTGAGAATCTGTTGGGTTTGGACTTGCTGAAAAGATTGTATGCGACATTACATTGTTCTCCTTCGGGAGTACATCTTACCTTGGGTAAGAAAGTGATTTCTCCGATGTATTTGTCTAAAGATTGCCTTCCACTGGAATTGCTTTCGCTTCCTGATACGCTTTGGGCTACAGGTCCAAATGATGTTGGTCTTTTGCAGATTCCACCGTATGTTGTTGCTCTCAAATCGAATGCTAGGCTACCACGTATTCCGCAATTTAAGATATCGAGCGATAGTGAGAGAGCTCTTTTAGCGATTGTCTATGATCTGGTTGAGAAGGGTGTAGTTGAAGAAACGAGAGGTAATGTGTGTAACAGTCCTGTTTTGCCTGTCCTTAAGCGTACTGATGCTTCTCAGTCATCTGTATATCGGTTTGTGATCGATCTTCGAGAGGTCAACAAAATTGTTGTGCCACAGTTTCCTGTTGACCCTGATATCCCTGCTTTGTTGACTCTGATTCCTGCTTCGGCTGCTTGGTTTTCTGCAATCGACTTGAAGAATGCTTTGTTCAGTATTCCGATCGCTGAGGAGAGTACAGATATTTTTGGCTTCTCTTTAGGAGGCCGAAGCTTCTGGTTTAAGAGCGCACCTCAAGGTTATTGTGAAAGTCCCTCCATCTATAGTCAGGCGTTGAAAACTCAGCTTGATGGTTTTGTGTTGCCTACTGGTGCTACTCTTATTCAGTATGTTGATGATCTACTGATTGCTGCTGATGACGAAAAGATTTGTACAGAGGCTACTCTTTCTTTGTTGCGATATTTGTCTGACCTCCATCATAAAGTGTCACCCTCAAAGTTACAATATTGCCTCCAAGAAGTAACCTACTTAGGTCATCTCTTGTCGAAGGAGGGAAGGCGATTGACCCCAGAACGAATTCAAGCGATTGCGCAAATGAGTGTGCCATCCCCACAGAGAGAAGTGCGTGCCTTTTTAGGTATCACATCATATTGTAGACAGTGGATTCCGAACTTTTCCTTGTTAGCGAAACCTCTGTTAGCCCTGACTCTTAAAGATACTCCGCATCCTCTCCCTTGGTCTGACGAATATCAGAAAAGTTTTTCTGAATTATGTGATGCATTGTGTTCGGCTCCGGTGTTGGGTACTCCAGACTACAGTAAGCCTTTCATGTTGTATGTTCACGAGAGAGAAGGTTGTGCATTGTTAGTGTTGACGTAACAATTTGGAGACAAGCAGCGTCCATGTGCGTATTTTTCAGCGACGTTAGATCCGGTAGCTAAAGCGTTGCCGAGTTGTTTGAGAGCTACAGCGGCAGCGGCTGTTTCTATCCGACAGTCTGCTGGTTTGGTATTGGATAATACGTTGATTGTGATGGTCCCACATGCAGTGGATACCTTATTGAACAGGACCAAGACACAGCACCTTACTAGTGCATGTTTGTCAAGTTATGAGTTGACACTTTTGGCTAGCCATGTGCACATCAAGAGATGTAATGTGTTGAATCCAGCTACGTTATTGCCGATTTCTGTAGAGACAGATGCTCAAGAACAGCATGATTGCTTTCTTCGGACAGAGGAGGAAACGAAGGCTAGAGTTGATTTGAAAGATACTCCTCTTACGAATGTTGATGGTACCTTATGGGTAGATGGTTCGTGTTTCAAGCTTCCGAATGGTGAGACGACTGTGGCATATGCTGTCACAACTTTACATACAGTTGTTGAAACAGCACGCATAGCACAGAATTCTGCGCAAGCAGCAGAATTGATTGCATTGACTAGAGCGTGTGTATTGTCAGAGGGAAAACGAGTGAATGTTTACACTGATAGCCAGTATGCGTTTGGTGTTGCCCATAGTTTCGGACGTTTGTGGAGAGAGAGAGGATTTCTTACTTCATGGTACGAAAATTCAGCATGGGCAGTTGGTGAATGAACTTCTGGAATCACTTACTCTCCCAAAGCAGATTGCAATTGTGAAGTGTAGTGCGCATAAGAAAGTTGTGGATGATGTAGGTCGAGGGAATGCGTTTGCGGATGAAGTTGCGAAGGAAACGGCGAAAGACATGATGAGCCGTATGTTGCAGGCCCTGCTAATTGGGTTATGGCTGGTGGAATGTGTGAAGACACAATAGAAAGTGTGAAGATGATTCAGGCTGAAGCTACGGAAAAAGAAGTGAGTGTGTGGAGAGAAACTACAGGTATGCTGGATCCGACAGGTTGTTGGGTTGAGTTGTCAGAACATCAGCGATGGTTGTTGCCTGATGCGTATGTGCTCCCAGTGGTTACTATGGCTCATGGAATGGCTCACATCAGTTCGAAGGGAATATGCAAGTTGTTGGGTCCAGTTTGGCAGAATGCTGGAATTCCGAAATGTGCTGAGAATGTGGTGATGTAAACATACAATTTGACCCCCACACCTATGGTTTAAGCTTGTTATTAGAACAACAATAATCAGGACTGTTTCTGATTATGTGGGCTTACTTATTTTGGCCCTTTACTTTATTATTCATTCAGATCGAGAAATTTGTTATGTTTGAGAAACACACGAAACAGATGATAATTAATCAAAATATAAAAATTCACAAATGACAATACATTATTTTCAAATACATTGAGTCATACAATACAAACATGAAGGAAAACTTTAAAGCAGAAATTTTTGCACATTATTTACAGTGATAATATGTATCGAATAGTGAAAAAAGGGATTATTTACAATGATAGCATGTATCGAATAGTGAAAAAAGGTGATGATTCTTTTGAAAGAATCTACATGAAGGCTAGTGGATACAAATAAATCAATATTATATCACAATGATTGCTTTATGTTTTTTTATTTTTTTTAATGTTTTTTTGTAGCCTTCTTGCTGCCGACACGTTTCGACCTGTTAAATCAATCAACGAGGTCTCATCAGGGCCTTTTCACTTTGTTCTTTACTCTTTAGCGCGAGTATAGCCGGATCCGGAGGGTTCAACAGCTTCCTTTTCTTTTTTATGTTGCTGAGAACTCTGATAGAGCGGTAATTGCAAACACAACAGTGATGGACAGAATGTGGATCAATGTCACACATTCACCCCAGTCAAAAGATCTGGGCCCAAATCCATCGTTTTTCCACTCCACACCACCTTGGGTTAGACAATGGCGATATACAAATCAGCGCTGACCCTGTGCCCCATGGGAACAGTCCAGTCCGAACTACAAAAGCCATGTCCTTCCCAGAACGGAAACAAGCATCCGAGGACCGGCCCGGTTTCGAGGTAACACCTCTCATCAGCCCGGCTAGCTTGACTCCAGTGGTGTGGAGTGCCTGGGACTCACGTCTGAGCATCCCCAGTACACTTAGAGCGGTAATTGCAAACACAACAGTGATGGACAGAATGTGGATCAATGTCACACATTCACCCCAGTCAAAAGATCTGGGCCCAAATCCATCGTTTTTCCACTCCACACCACCCTGGGTTAGACAATGGCGATATACAAATCAGCGCTGACCCTGTGCCCCATGGGAACAGTCCAGTCCGAACTACAAAAGCCATGTCCTTCCCAGAACGGAAGCAAGCATCCGAGGACCAGCCCGGTTTCGAGGTAACACCTCTCATCAGCCCGGCTAGCTTGACTCCAGTGGTGTGGAGTGCCTGGGACTCACGTCTGAGCATCCCCAGTACACTTAGAGCGGTAATTGCAAACACAACAGTGATCGACAGAATGTGGATCAATGTCACACATTCACCCCAGTCAAAAGATCTGGGCCCAAATCCATCGTTTTTCCACTCCACACCACCCTGGGTTAGACAATGGCGATATACAAATCAGCGCTGACCCTGTGCCCCATGGGAACAGTCCAGTCCGAACTACAAAAGCCATGTCCTTCCCAGAACGGAAACAAGCATCCGAGGACCGGCCCGGTTTCGAGGTAACACCTCTCATCAGCCCGGCTAGCTTGACTCCAGTGGTGTGGAGTGCCTGGGACTCACGTCTGAGCATCCCCAGTACACTTAGAGCGGTAATTGCAAACCCAACAGTGATGGACAGAATGTGGATCAATGTCACACATTCACCCCAGTCAAAAGATCTGGGCCCAAATCCATCGTTTTTCCACTCCACACCACCCTGGGTTAGACAATGGCGATATACAAATCAGCGCTGACCCTGTGCCCCATGGGAACAGTCCAGTCCGAACTACAAAAGCCATGTCCTTCCCAGAACGGAAACAAGCATCCGAGGACCGGCCCGGTTTCGAGGTAACACCTCTCATCAGCCCGGCTAGCTTGACTCCAGTGGTGTGGAGTGCCTGGGACTCACGTCTGAGCATCCCCAGTACACTTAGAGCGGTAATTGCAAACACAACAGTGATGGACAGAATGTGGATCAATGTCACACATTCACCCCAGTCAAAAGATCTGGGCCCAAATCCATCGTTTTTCCACTCCACACCACCCTGGGTTAGACAATGGCGATATACAAATCAGCGCTGACCCTGTGCCCCATGGGAACAGTCCAGTCCGAACTACAAAAGCCATGTCCTTCCCAGAACGGAAACAAACATCCGAGGACCGGCCCGGTTTCGAGGTAACACCTCTCATCAGCCCGGCTAGCTTGACTCCAGTGGTGTGGAGTGCCTGGGACTCACGTCTGAGCATCCCCAGTACACTTAGAGCGGTAATTGCAAACACAACAGTGATGGACAGAATGTGGATCAATGTCACACATTCACCCCAGTCAAAAGATCTGGGCCCAAATCCATCGTTTTTCCACTCCACACCACCCTGGGTTAGACAATGGCGATATACAAATCAGCGCTGAACCTGTGCCCCATGGGAACAGTCCAGTCCGAACTACAAAAGCCATGTCCTTCCCAGAACGGAAACAAGCATCCGAGGACCGGCCCGGTTTCGAGGTAACACCTCTCATCAGCCCGGCTAGCTTGACTCCAGTGGTGTGGAGTGCCTGGGACTCACGTCTGAGCATCCCCAGTACACTGAGAACTCTGATAACAGCGCCGTGGATCTTGGCGTCAGTTTCTGATTAATCTTTTCTTTTCTTTGGAATCTTTCGGTCTGTGGCTTACGGGATTATTGATTTTGGTGCCTGGGTGTCCCTTATGGGGGGAGCAGCCCTCAGTCAACGGGTGTCTTGTCGCTTCAGGAAACTGCACAGTTCAACTTCGTTCTTTAGAAAAACGCGGGTTGATTCGAATTCAGAAGTCCTCAGTGCGCTATGTCATGCTCGTTGCATCTGGCGTTTTTTGCAAGAATGTGGTGAAGCATTGTATGATTTGTCTGAAGTATAATCCTGGAAAGGGAACTCCAACTCCAGCTGGTCATTTTGCTCCTCCGACGTATCCATTTGAGGTGATTCAGCTAGATTACAATCACATGGAGAGATGAGTAATCTGAAGTATGTCCTTGTGGTTGTTTGCGCCTTTTCCCGATGGATAGAGGCTTACCCCCTAAAGGATAATACTGCCTTGTCTACAGCCAAGATTTTGCTTAAAGAGTACTTCACTAGGTATGGTTTGCCGAGAATTATATGGAGCGACAATGGGAGTGAATTTGTGGGTCAAATCATGAAGAATGTGTGTGCTGGTTTGGGTATCAATCAGAAATGCCATGCTGCAAATCACCCCCAATCTGCTGGACTTGTCGAGTGCTATAATGGCACCTTGAAGTTGAAACTAGCTAAGATACAAGCGAGCACTGGTCTTACATGGCCAGATGCCTTGCCGTTGCTCTTTTGTCAACAAGGACGACAGTGCATTCTCGTGTGGGACTTAGCCCATACGAAATTGTTTTTGGTCGTCCGGCGAATGTTTGGGGTGTGCCTCGTCCTAAGAAATACAGCGGCATTGAGTACCCTATCTTGGTGGATTACTTACATGACTTGACTGCTAAATTACGTGTTCCCCACCAACAGGTCTATGACAGTTTGCCGACAGCTACTGCAGATCCAGGCCATACGATTCAACCTGGTGACTTTATATTGACGAAGATTTTTCAACCAACTAAGAACTTGGAGCCGAGATAGACTGGACCACATTTGGTCCTTTTGGCCACTAGAACTGCGGTTAGAGTAGCTGTTAAAAAAAACTGGGTACATGCTACCCATTGTAAAAAGGTTACTTTGCCCCTACCGTATGATAAGTGGGTGAGTGATGGAATAGCTGACTCTGAATGTGAAAGAGTTCCTAGATGCGTACCTTTTAGCGATGCACATTTGACATGGACTCAGTCAGAACGCGAGGATGATGAAATTCTGCAAGCTGCTGTGCCTTTGCCTTTGAGACTCGACACGACGAATCCAGAAATCCTTTTTCAAGAGCAAACTGTGCCTGGTAAAGAGCGCTACAATCTAAGACCAAGAAAGACTGAACCTATGGACAAATAAAATCTGAATTTTTTTATGTAGTGAATTACACCTTGTAAGATCAAGAGACTTTTTTTACTTTTTTTCTTTTTCGAGTCACCATCCGGACTCAGCTGCAGGGTCGCGGTACAGCCTTAAGGGGTGAGCCGCGTATTGACATAAGGTCTGTGGTTCATGGTCGTTAGTACGATCTTGATGCACACTTAAGTGAAGAAGGTAATAGCCGTGAGCAGCACTTTAGAGGATGGAGTTTTTTGAGTCTGATAAGGGTGTTAAGAGAGTTGATCCTAAAGTGAGAATATGTATATTGATTCGTAGCGAATGTTTTTTAATACTGTGTTTTCTAATGCTTTTGAATATTACGTTAGCTTGTGTGGGTTGGATTGTCTATGTCGCACAACAGACGCTTGCATCTACATCCTAACCTACTCTTTCTTTTTCTACTGTTTCCCCACATGAGTTTCATACGTTGCCTGAACATGAACAGACACAAAGATTAGAATTAGTGAACAATTCATTTATACAGATGTTGCATCAGCATCAACTAGTCTTAAATACCACAAATTGTTGGGTTTGTGGTCTTATGCCGCATACAACAGAAAAGGGAATGCCATATTTGGTTTTGCCTTTTTCGCCTAATGGGTCAGTTTGGGCACTCCAAGCAATTTTTATCTATGCGAATGAAGCATCTCCTGTACGTTCCGTCAAAGACAATGCGAGTAATAATGCCTTGATACGGGGAATAGTAGATATGATTAGAGATATTGATGCGTATAATGCTATCCCTAAAGATGAGGTACGAGCATATGTTGGTTGGAATAAGACGAGATATAGTATTAGCCTGACAGAAAAGGAGAGACAGAAAAGGTCTCCTCCTATTTGGATTGTACCCCACCGAGGTCATTTTTGTCTGCAAGGTAATGGTCAGAATCCGAGAGCTCAGCTTGGTAAGAGTGTGTGTGTTCACACCTATGTCTATACGTCCCAGAAATCTCCACTGTTCGTGCCAGCTAAAGGCACGTATTTTGTTTGTTACGACAGAGCATATACATGGTTGCCTTCTGATTTTTCAGGCACATGTTATGTGGGATTTTTGCTTCCCCCTATGTACACAGCTGCTTTCAATTACCATAAGACAAGATATGGTAGAGGTGTTATCGATGCGAAAGACACTGTCGCACAAGAAGTTGGAGACTTCTTTAAGGGTTTCCTGCCCTTTTGGGGTCCAATGGCTAATAGTAGGAATATTCGTCAGCTTACGAGAGTGGTGGAGGCCACTATAAATGAGACTGCAGGTGCCCTTAGCAATATTACAGCTGAGCTTCAAGCGAATCGCCTTATGACATTTTTTTTTTATTTTTTTTTACAAAGAGTCATTGCAAAGATTTTTATTAATCATGAAATAAATAAATAAAATAAAAATAAAAATATTGACCATGAACTAGAATGAGATAGGGTTGAATGCTCAAGGCTGTTGTTATCGACTGTTGATGCATCTCTGTAGGCTTTACTATTTCAACTGTTAAACGACAGGATTCAAGTAATGTTATGACATTACAGAACCGCTTTGTTTTAGATATTATACTTGCAGATAGAGGTGGAGTATGTAAATTGATCGGGTCTAGTTGCTGCGTTTTCATACCAGATAATGCCCCGACAGTGTACCAAGCCATTTTGAAGTTGCATAAGTCTGCTGAGTCTATACATGTAGATGAAGGTAACTGGTCATTGATAGGATGGTTTTGGGAACTGCTGTCCAAATGGGGATGGAAGATTCTGATGTTTTTTGGTATGGCTTTAGCGATCCTTTTCTCGTGTTGCTTATGCATGCAGTGTGGTCCCGCCATATGTGGCCTTTGTGCTACAATCTGTGTGAGAAGACCTGTCCCGAGAGAAGTGAAGGATAATAAGATGATGTTACAGCAACAGCTTGATGACCTGATGAGAATAGATATAGACCTGGATTCAGATTGACGTGAGTTTAGGTCATTGCCTATGTAATGGCAAAAGGAGAGGCTGAGGTTCCGTGGTTTTCGGGACCGGACTCCATTTTGTTTGCGTTGTTCGTGACGCCATTTTGTGTTGCCCTCACATAGGCCGTAGAGGTAAACGAACGAACAAAGTTGCATGGGCTTCGTTGTTCATGTATACATTAACTAGGCCTTTTCGACTTGCAAGTGAACTGCAAGATGCTGACCCCGTCACCTGAAACTGACCCTTTCACGAAGCCAATTTCTCTAGCCGATCGTTGTCTAAAATTGCCAATCAATGTTCAGGATATCGTTAACTTTTAGTTTCTTGCACATATCTTATCCTACTTAACATCTGAATTGTTTCTTTCTTTACGACTTTTCGTTACATGGGTAGTGCTTTCAATTATGGGTTTGTCCGGTTTGTGGTAATCAAATTTGGGACAGTCCTAATAATTAACTTGTGGGTTGGTACAATGTAAAGTGAGCTTTTTGAAATGTAATAATGTGTGTGAAAATGTATTTCATTGGTCAGAATTTGCCGCAGTGGGTGTGCATTCGTAATTAACTAAAAACAGCATAAAAAGTGATGTCTTGCCCTACGAGAGTTGAGCAGTCTGCTGAGTTGTACACCGTGTTGTATTGCTTGGTTTACTGTTACTAGCTGCAGCTAATAAATTTGATCTCTGACGCCACCTAGAAGTATTCCGTGACTCTGTATACCAGGACAGGGGAACTCGAAGACTTTGGGCGTGCCCCTGGCGCAGCTGGGTTCTGAAAACCCGGTTCTTCAGCGGGTTCTCATGCAGAATGGCAGAGAATATCACACACTGAACTGTCAAAACAGACATGTTCTTGTACATAGTCTAACACGAGCAGAGCATATTAAACAAAGAATCTTATGCAGGAAGAGAATCACCAATATGGAGAAAGTATCACACAACCAGTCTTTTGCACTCAGAACCAGCAACGAACAACTATTCTCATTGAACGAAACCAAACTCTTGACTTTGTCAATGCCTGTTTATCTCAATATCCGCTGCTTTGATGGATCTCATATTTGTGTTATTCTACTGTTGTGGCCCTTTGTTAGCTTGGATTGTCCAACACTTAAAAATAGATACATGTTGGGAGAAGTCCCAGATCTAAAGTGGGACATTTCTTGTTATCCAGGCTCCATTTCATCAGGCTGATGATTTGTTTTTGAAACAATAACAAGGAAAACCAAAACGGATCTTTTTAAAATAAAATCATGGGTGGTTCAGTCAATCAATCACTCAAAATAAGCTTTATTCGAATTCACACATGAATCATAAAAGCTACATTATTACATCCATAAAATCGGGATGTATGACGTTACAACGCATACTTTTACATCGCATGCCTTTACAACGCGATATTTACAACGAATACCTTTACAACGCATAGTGCTTTGGGGCGCTGGATAGTGAATAGTTTAATTAACTATTCCAACTCCAGTCCCAGTGGACACTAGGGAAGGTGTTGGACAGTAAATTAAACTTATTCCCTATCCTAGAGCGCCCCCAGCGCAATGCGTTGTAATGGTTTGCGTTGTAAAAGTAGCTTCGTAAAGGCACTGCGTGGTAAAAGTTGCGTTGTAAAGGATGTTTCCCATAAAAATGGGTTAAGAACCAGTATAAAATTTTAAAAAGATTTAAAAACCTTAAAAAAAGATACAGTGCATAGATACAGTCAAAACAAGGAACCCTAATATTGGAATCTTTAATATTTTGTCTTATTCAGAGCAGAATGTGCTGCAATACACTCCAGCCACTTATGGCACAGGCATCTCATGCCAAGGTCGAGGCCTGATGAATGGTTATTGGTTATAAAGTCTTGGTCAGGGGTGCTGCAGTTTTGCCCTTTTAACCCTCACCCTTTGGGTCCAATAGAGCCACAATTGAGGGGCTCCAGTAAGTGTCACCCCCAGTACATGGTAGCCATGATTAGCTAGTATAGATCTTGAGAGCACTATCTCCGCCACCCCACTGTATGTCACCCCACTGCTCCGTCTTACCCTCTTCCTGCTCACACCGTTGTAGTAGCCAGGTTGTTCTGACAACACAGAATGGAACGACTCATTTCTGCTTTACTCATTGGGCCAAACCATTTGGAACAAGTCAGATTATCCCATGGACTGGCACATCACCTGCACAAAGGGTGAAGTTAAGGCTAAGGCTTTGGCAACCGCTGAACAACGTTGTGCTGAATGGTGGTCAGCTCTGGAAGAAGAGCACTGAGGCACAGGATCTGATTGGCTGTGGTGCTGTCTGATTTGAATCCACTGAACACAGTGACAATTGTAGGATGTCTGTGATCCTCCTAGAACATGGTGTGAATCTGGGAAAATGTTGATACGTTTGTTTCTTGGAAAGCAAACTCAAGTTTAAGCAAGAGGCACCCAACCAGATTAGAGCCTCAAACAAGGCTAGTGCAGCACCCAAACTGAGTGGACGTTCTTCAAATGGTGGCAAACTGAACCTATGAGCCAGGCAATGTGTTCCCCTTCACTTCAAGTAGAGCACTGGTCCCAACCAGAGAAGGGTCTCAGCGGTGCAAATACATTGCGATGCCATTACTACGCAAGTCATTACGCACCAGGACGGAAGGTGTTGGAATAGTAAATTATACTATTCCTTATGTTAGAGCGCCATCTGCTGCAAGTCGATGTAATGACATGCGTAGTAATGGCATTGCGTTGTAACAACGCAGTCGTTGTAACAACTGCATTGTAAAGGCATCGCGGTCTAATGACCGCGATGTCAACGTTGTTTCCCTTCTCCCATCACAAGCTAGAACCAGGCTCAAAGGATTGCGAAAATGTCTTCATTACTGGAACAAAAGGCTTTGCTGTCTGCATGCCTGCCATGAGGATTCCAGATTGACCCACGTGTAGCCGATCACCCGTGCCCCTGCCAAGCTCAACCCAGGATGACATTAAACTCAGATCATGCTCTCATCAATAACCACCACCACACGTTAAAGCCAAGAACACTAGATGCCATCAGGGTGAACAGCATTGCAGCAGGGTTACCCAAGCATTGGCTCCTCTCCTTCTGAGATCGAGGTACTGCAATGCTTACCTATCATAATGTTGTATTTTGCTGCTGCTTCTACGTAGTGATTCGAAAGCCCCTTGACATCAATGCATTGAAAGCCCTTGATTACCATGAAGGCCATGTCACTCCATCGAAGCTTGCACACCATCTTCGTGGTTCAATCAAGCTGTACAAAAGTAAACCATAATCTGCCCTGTCAGTAAGGGCCATTGCAACTCGAGTTCTGGATAGCCAAGCTGGCCACAGTGCCTTCCTGCAATAGACCACATGCATTCGAAGCACAGACATACACAAAGAGAATGTGACTACCAGCATTTGAGGCACAATATCTTATGCCCGCCTACAGAAGTTGACTTGATGCATGATCAGCTCATGAAAGATCTAGCTGCACCAAACACAAAAGTACGCTGATTGCCCCGTAAAACTGCCTTCCTTTAAACCCCATCGCAGATACTGCACTCATGCAAACAGGATACAGGAGGGTAAAAACAATTTTCTTATAAAACACCAAGAACCACATTACATGTGGCCTTTTAATTCCAATGTAGTGTATAATGGAGTTACTGCCCCACCGGAATTATGAAAACTGTAGAAATATCACAGGTCAGGCCCAAATTAAGAATTTAATAGGGAATCTAAACTGGAATTACCAATTTCCCTGGAAATTCCTCATTTTTGGGTGGAAGACGGGCATATCTGCTTGTATATTGATCCTGGTAGGACATCTCCAAAGGCTTTAAAACTTCCCAGACTCCCGATTTCCATGGTAATTACTAGTTTCTTAGTAGACCCTCAGGATCCAACCCCTCTGGGCTAGATTTCCTCCCCCACCCTGGAGTTACAGGTACCCTGTAATGGTAACGCCAATAATGGGGAAAATCCGACCCATATACCGGGTCACTCATACTGTGCTTAAGCACAAAAAAGAGCAGCTTCCAAGTAAGAGACAAGATTTTGCTATGGTCTCACTGCAACCTTTCATAGAGCACTGGCAATGCCAATAGGTCTAGCCTTCTAAGTTTGGGCACAGAGCTTGGCAGACGCCAGGGCCGGACTGGGAACCAAAACCGGCCCTGGCAAAATGCTCGGCCAGCCCCCAAGGGGGTTTGGGGGTGAGACCGAGCTCTTTGCCAGGGCCGGTTTTCGGCCGATTTTGTTACAGGGACGATTTTGCAGCAAAAACGGCCCTGTAACAAAACCGGCCCTCACACTTGCGGCCCACCGGGGGATTGCCCCTCTGTGAGCAGTTTGAAAAGGAAAAATAAAATGATGATAATGCAGTTATTATCACTTTATTTTTCTGTCCTGGCTCAGCTGGGGCAGGGCTAGGCTGTCACAGGAGGAGTGGTGGGCACTCTCCTAAGTGCGCATGACTGTTTGGCCGGCCAACTAGGGCTGGCCAAACAGTCATGAGACCTTTGAATGTTCTCCACCGGCTATATTGTACAGCCTGGGTGGAGAACTAGCAGAGGCTCTCAGTCCTTGTCTGAGTGCCAAACCAGGGCGCTCAGACCAATCACAATGCTTCTGTCATGGTGATTCAGTATTGTGATTGGTTAGGGGTTCCTGGGAGCTTCCTGCCTTCTGCTTCCTGCTTCGAAGACCGAGAGGCGGCAACCGGCCTGAAGGTAAGTCGATAAAAAAAAATTAGCCTCCGCTGTCAAAAGCTTGTTTGATTTGGCGTATTTTAAGGCCAAAAAAATAGTTAAACATGGCCACCTCTCCATTCTAATCCTTGTGTACCCATGGGTGACCATCTTGAATGTCTTTTTTTTTTTTTTTGTATCCTCATATTCGCCCTTGGTGACCATATAGTAACGAACAATTAGAGGAGATGACTGGGACAGTGACCCAGATTAACTGGGGGGGATTTAAATGGTGCCTACCGGAGTATCCCACAGTGCCAAGCATCCACAACTTAATCATCATCAGATGGTACCAACAGGGCTAGCATACTGCTATATACAACCCATTTCGTAACCCAAATCGCACGTGTAGGGTATGTATAGCAAAAAGGGATCAGGAGAGACGACCCTTCAAAGCAGCACAATCATAGGACATGGGGAAAAAAAAAAAAAAAAAAACATGATGTTCTGGCCTATGATTACCAATTCAAAAGTATCCAAAATCTCCTCCTATGTTGGTTACCCACTCTAGCCATGTCCAATTTGGACATCTGTAACATAGCTGCACGCCAATCGGTAAAAAGAGGAGGTGTCTTGTCTTTCCACCGTCTACAAATTTCTCTTCTAGCCAACAAACAGCTGTAAAAGACCAGCTTTTTACTTATGCCATCAAGCTCTGGTATAATACCAAAGAAGACTAACATGGGGCTAGGGCTGACTTGCGAACCTTTTGCTGATGAGAGGGAAGCGCAGATTTCATTCCAAAATGATGTAATAAATGAACACTCAAAAAACATATGTACATCTGATGCTGCTACCAGACCACATCTAGGGCAGGCCACCTGAGCATTATTGGGGAACTTTGATAAACGCAGTGGAGGGTAGTACACTCTATGGAGTGTAAACAAGTGGTTACGACGGAGCCAGGAAGGTTTTACAATCTCCCCCAGAATCTTAAATGATTTTAGCCACAGACCCTCCACATCGGTGTTGGTGATATATGTTTCCCAGAGCCAGTGGGGGAGCAGGAATTCGCCATCAGTCTCGTCTAGTATAAGGTTGTACCAAAATGTAATCTCTTTTTTAAAAGGAGGTTTGTCAATCAGATGTGTAACTAGATTGCTGTCAGCGCCTATTTTAAACCTACCCCTACCTTGACTATAAGCCTGGGACCAACTCTGGATTTGAAGGTATTTAAAGCGTGAGAAACGAATTCCTATTATTGAACTCAAGGTCTCCCATGAGAGTAAAACTCCTTCAGCAAACAAGTCCCCCCAAGATGAAAGCCCGGCCTTCTGCTTCCTGCTTCGAAGACCGAGAGGCGGCAACCGGCCTGAAGGTAAGTCGATAAAAAAAAATTAGCCTCCGCTGTCAAAATCTTGTTTGATTTGGCGTATTTTAAGGCCAAAACAAATAGTTAAACATGGCCACCTCTCCATTCTAATCCTTGTGTACCCATGGGTGACCATCTTAAATGTCTTTGTTCATGAACTATAAGAAACCGTTTCTTGATGGCTGTCGATGCAACTGCACGAATGCACCTGCAGGTGTGACCATCATGGGATACACTTTTATATTTTAAAACCATTACAAGATGTCCTACAACGCATCTGCAGAAATGTGCATGTATAGTTGGCCATCTTTGAGTTTTTTCCAAAGTACAGTAAAAATTGTTCCAATAGGCAATTGGTGTGTGTTCATAAATGCTCACACATGATGGCCATCTTGTAAAGATTGCTTTGTTCAATTTTATTAATAATACACAGTTCCAAGATGGTAAACAGCCATTTTAAAATCTTGAGCAGAAAAGCAATCTAAAACAAAAATAAAAATAGAGTGTGGTGGGGTATGAGTAGCATTGCATAACCATAATACGGGAAGTAGGAAGACAGGACAGAGGCTCAGAGGCCCAGCGCGAACATGCTGGCAGAAAAGAAAAAGGCATTATTTGCAAAGTCCTGCCTCACCTGAGAAAAATACAGTATTATTGGCTTAGGTGGAATTGGGCCAAGCTTTAGGGAGGGCTTGGGGTGTGACTCCCCCACTCCTCTACAAATAAATGCATTCTTGGCTTGGCAGTTGGGTCTTGCGCCCGGAGTCAGGTCTGCTATTTCTATGTTGATTTTTACCATTGTTCCGGTTTCCACTAACAGCTTTTAACTTGTGCATTTTTTGGATCGGGGACATAAATATATTGAACTACCGGTTTACCAAAAAATAGTACATTTGCCCCCATATAACTATTCCTTGAGTGAATGCAAATGTACTACTTTTTGGACTTCACAAACATTGGCAGTAGTAGACTTGGAAAACTGTACCAGTCTCTAGCTTTCAGACATAATATGGGCAATCAAACACCCAAAAGGTGATGGGATGAATTATTGCAAATACTCTAACCAGTGGCAATCAATAGGGGTAGCATTTAAGTAAGAAACAATATTGACCCTCAAAGTATGGGAGTTATCTCATGTTGTGGGGGTCATTTTTCATTTTTTTTAATTCCCTTCACCACAAGGATATTCCTGATGGTAATGGACTGTTACAAAAATTCATCCAACCGTCCACTCTAAATAGGGTGGACTGTCAAATGGCTTACGTTCAATGCCCCTACTACCTCAGGCTGTCGGAGGAAGTAGAGTAGATTTTACACCATATCGGATGCCTGGGATATCTTGTTTCTTACTGAGTCATGGATTAGGGACTCCTCTAACCCCGACATCCATCTGGCTACTTCACCGGGTTACCTATTGAAGGGCATTAATCCTGAAGGGGGTAAAATAGGAGGGGGCCTTGCCATTATCCTAAAATCCCACCTGCATCTGACCATTAGTAAACTTATGAATACGGGGATGATTGAAGCTATGTATTTTACTATTGCTGATGCTGCGGCGGTAATCCTCGCGGGTATTTTAGTTTACAACCCGCCTACTGCTTCGACCCTCTCTTTAACTACTCTAATTCACCTCACGGCTGATCTTTCCCTTAAGCATCCACACTTCATAGTGCTCGGAGATTTTAATCTTCATGTGGACAACTCACTCTGCACGCAGGCCAACCACTTGCTAGAAACTATGCAGAGTTTGAATCTGCTGCAACTAGTTAAGGTGTAGTGTAGTTCCTATTTTCCCAATAGGCTCTGCGCATTGGAATAGTACCTACAGCAGTAAAGGCCTAGGCCAGACGTTAACTAGGTCTACTACTGTCGATACTAGACTTAATTTTTGGGTTTGCCAGCTAAGCTCAGAGTTCGCTAGAAACTTTCTCGAATGTTCAAGGAAGGATTAACTCCCCTGATTAGACAAGAAGGGATTTAGTTTCTGACAACCATAGAACATGACAACTTTGCTCTCCCCTAATCAAGAGTCAATCTCAAGAGTCGTGTGAGCACAAGGCAATTATTTTACTCAGTCAGTACGTGCATTCTTAGTCTCATCAGAATGTAGAGAAAAGGAAGAGACGGGCGTGTTCAATAAAAAGATGTTATTTATTGATCAGTCTCTTTTCTCGTACAAGAGAAATGGATCGATATTATTGCGATACTTATAGTTAAGTAAAGTGCATACATTAGAAGCAATAGTATAAAATAATACTGTAAAAACATTGATATGGTTTCTGAGCCATATGATGTTTAAAATGATTAAAATATATTTACATACACATATACATTTGACTAAACGTGCTCAACTGGTGTTTCTAAATACGCCTACCCCGTGTACCTGACCTAAGTCTAATGCGTGGGCGGGAATAGAAAGTTACAGTTTAAGTTAAGTTTGTTTTTGCCAAGTGAATAACTAAAGAATTCTCTGTGAGGGGTTATTCAGTTCTGTACCTGGAAGTTAGGATGGATGAGGAATAGTATCTCTTTCTCTGCTCTCGATATTCCAGGCTGCCTGCGAGGGCTACCCGGAAGCGCCGGTGCTGGGTCTCTCGGCTTGAGATAGCAGCGCGTCTCTCAGCGCGTCAGGAAGGCGGGGCTGCTGCCTGCGGGGTCTGCTTCTGCTCTCGGCTTCGGCAAGTATGGCTGCTCCGTCTTGTCACCACGCGTGTGTTTTGCATAGGGCAAGATCGGCAATATTTATACCTTAAAGGTGCCGGGATTGACGTAAGGATGGACATAGGTACGTCAATAAAGATGTCATACGACTTGCTCGTTAGCACATTCTTTACTAAAGTTCTCTGTGAAATCAAAACAATGGCCGCACGGATTATCCAGGTTGTCATAGGTTTGATTTGTTATGAGAACGTCGTATGCCTTATCAGGGGCTGGAGGAATATCGCTTGTCTAATTAGATCTCAAGCGTTATGACCTAATCAGATAACACGTTCCTGTGCCGTAGTGTGACTGCGTCAGATAACGGTATCTGCATCATGGGGAATTTCTTGCCTCATGGGCTGACTGTTAGTTAACTAGCTAGGTAGTTTAACCAGAATAGGGTCAGGAATAGGGGGATCGATTCAGAACCTATAGAAATACACGACACCCACTCCACGCTAACTATGGTCATATCTACTAATCTATGCATAGTATAACATAGTACAACATACTATAGAGTATAGTGTATACCTTACCACCCCAAAATACATAAATGCATTTTGAAATTTTCAAATATACTGAAAAATTGCAGTCATATATATCGTATGCACTTAAGCTATGAATCAAATGCAAAAGTAAACACGCATTGTTATGCATTATTGTTTGTTGGTATATGAGAAATACACATGAAATGGCTCTTAATATGGCTATACAGAAAAAAAGTCGAAACCATTTCATCACATAAAATATATCGTGAACATACCAGTGGGCAGCCAAAGTCTATATAAAGTCTATAAAGAATCTAAAAAAATAGAAATCTTAGTTCTCTAGGAATAGTTTCTTACTTTAAGCAGAAGATCAGTGTCCCGGGAAAAAATATATAGAAGAATATTTTAGGGGCTTGCTGAAAAAAGTTGCTGTCCGTGAACTGGATTGTAATTGTTCATGTGACTTTATTATTAAAGTTGAAGGCCGAATTCAGGGAACGCCGCGTGCGAGTTTACTCAAAAGTCTCTATTTCTGTTCCGGAGAGAACATCATATCATTCAGGCTTTCGAAAAAACTGTCAACAGCTTCATGGGAAAGTTCCACTAAGTCGGAAATAGGGGTAACCATGCATTCGTGCGCATGATTGTCTCCATTGACATTCTGATTTGCATTGCTGACAGAAGGTCGTACCTGTTCGATGCTGCTTTCATCTTGAACTTCACTACTCTTCAATCGCAGTGGTGAAGATTCCAGGAATGCCGTCATCAGAATTGGCAGCCTTTGAGGGCAGCACAGTGCGTGAACCTTGGTAGGAACCAACAGTGTATCTGCATCCACTGGCGCATCCGATTGTAGCGTCAGACAGGTGTCTAACACGCATTCTTCTCCGCATAGCAGACACCTTAGTACAGGTAAAACACACCTTTGCCACATTGGTCGAAATGATAGAAACCAAGTCATGTTTAGGTCTCTAAGCCGGGAGAGTCCCAGGATTTTTGATATCCGGTCCCGGTATCCAATGGCTAGGATCGTATCTTCCATTGTCGCGAGAGTTTGATCTGTGACATGGGTTGCCATAACGAAAAATAAGGACTAGGAATAGGATTCCTGCAATTAGTCCCAGGATCAGGGGAAGTCCGCCAAAAATCGAATGGACGAAATCTGGAAAAATACCCAGTATGGCTTTGAATGGTGTTAATGCCATCGAAAATACTGTCTTAAATACCTTTGAGACCCCAGTGGTATCAGAAATATTTAAGATTTCGCTCAGGATTTCCGCGAAATGTACGGGGGAATTAGTTGATAATAATGTATGTATCTCTGCAGTCGTCCTTGCGACTTGTAGATCATACGTTTCTTTAGATGACGTGAGCCTTGTAGGCGTCTGAAGAAGCACTGTTTTCATTCTGCTTAAAGTGTCTATTCGAATAGAAGTAATTTTCAAACTGGGCCATGCCCTTGCCTCCCTGTCTGGAAAGGAGCTGGGGAACAAAGAACGTCCACAGCACTTGACCTTCGCCGTCGTAGTGACGAGATAAGGAGTCCCGGGCATAAGACTACAGCATCTGCGGTCTACAATAAGAATGTAACTCCCATTATAGAGTCTTTGAAAGAATGGTTCTATTTCAGTTGCAGGTGCGCCTTGCTGGTGACATGAAAGGTTGTATGAATTCCCTTCACAGGCTCCGTGCAAACTAATACCGTTACACAGAAGCGTGCCGCTTAGTGACATCGCACAATTGTTGCCACTAAGAAACACTTTCTGTCCTTTGTTACTGACACATGCATGTGAATAAGGCAGGTTCCAAGTTGTTTTAAGGTACCCTTTTCCCAATTTCTCGTACATGCCAGCCTGTATATATTTTTGGCAGTATTGAAACCTGAAGGTTGAGATTGGAATATTTATGATTCCGTGGATTATCCATTCACTGACAGGTCGTTCTGACATTGTCAACGGTAATCTTTCTAGTTTTTCAATGCTCAAGATTGTATAATCAGCACCCTTCTGCGCCATACCGATTTGTCTATCAGTAAGGTTAAAGATTTGGAATAGTGACGTTGTGTTGATTAAACGCCAAGGCACATAGCCTGAACGCAGATTTTGTAACGTCCAACCAAGCTGTACAATAGAACGCAATTGTGACTGACCATGTTGTAATATTAGTAAGTCTTGTGATAATATATCGATTGCTGAAGACACAATGCTGTCCAATGAAAAAATTCTGGAGGACAGAGTCATTAACCCATTGTCCACTACAGAAAGTGATTTTTCCAAATTAATACGGTCAATTTCCCGTATTCTTTCTGCTGTCTCAATTTGAGTAACCTTCCAGGCCTCATTGTATGCTGCATATACAGAGGCTGCTATGAAACGCTTATGACGCTGTTTGCGTGGTCCCAGTATGAAATCACGCAAGTCAGCACCATCAGTAAGTAAAGTTAGGTGTTGCTTAATTTCAGGCAGTGTGGAATACTGTAGCCATTGGAGGCATAATTTGCCCACACTGTAGGTTGTTATTATCCCTGGGTGATGTCTTTGAGGATATCTAGGGTCTGGCCTGGTCATTTTGAAACCCTGTGTTTTATTCAGGAATCTATCTTGACAGTTATTTGTATCTGTGGGCCAGATCAACCATTGTTTCCAATCAGGATGTGTTCTGTTTTGGTTAAGTATATGGTTTATGTCTATTTCTTCATCTGTATCAGAGTTATTGCTAAACATTGTTGGCTTTGGAATAGACGGGTTATTTAAATCTTTGATTTTGGCTAAGCCAAGACAGGTGGTTTGTTGAACAGTGTCATTTAAAAATATCATTTGTTCTGGGATCATGCAGGCTCTAAACAAAGCTTCTAAACCCTGTACTTGCCATTCTTTTGTGCCCCAAACACTTTTCAAATCAACATTTTTGTCCCAATAATCGAATCCAAAAGTATTCATTTTTTCAAAGAAAGAATCTGAATATATCAATTTTGTGTTGGTTATCATGGTTTTCATCCCTGTCTTGTTTGACAATTTGTAATAAAATGTTTCAGCATTAGTTATGTTAAAACCTGAAAAATATGAATATTTGTCATATACGGTTCTAGAGCTCCCTTTTGGAGGTGTAGCACAATGTTCCCATTGATTAAAATTTAAAACATTTCTAGGTTGTGCAGATTTATGCAAGAAATGGTTACCATAGTGGTTATAGCAATACATACTGTCATAATTTGTAGAACCCTGCAAATAATCATGTTTTGTAAATTTAGCAGACATTACTAAGTCAGACATCATATTGTTAATACTTTCAAAGTCCCAATCATCAGCAAATGAGTTTGTTTTTGCAAAGTCACTCAAGGAGATCTTGATTTGGTGTGGATATTTCAGGATCTCGACCGGACCATAAATTTCATAGTCAGTGTTGTCCCAGGCTACCCCACCAGGTATTGGAATTGCTGTGAAGTTGGCTGAAGAAAGTTCTGAAGAAAGTTCTCGTTTCTCGACGTGTGAAGATGTGTGTGGTTTGAGGACCAAGTTGATGTTCTGACTTGCTGTGTCCATTTTAGCATATTTTCCCTCAATGAAGCGTCCCAAGGTAAATACCATGATGAGCCAAAGTATGAGGATAAATGCACCAAAACCCACCCAAAATTCAATCCATGGAGAAATCAGATATGTTTCTTTTAGTTGTTTCAAAAGCTCCTTTGCTTTGTCTTTAAAGGATTTTGATGATGGCTGTGTCTTTTGTTCGCTGAAGCCTTCAGAGGAATCATCGAAGTTGATGAAGTAACCGGATGCAGTTCTGTCAATTGTTCCAATTGGTTCAGGATTTTTGTTTCTTGCATTTTCACTTGGTACTTCTGTATAGATTGGTGTGTCTCTACTAAATGTCTTTATTTGGGTTTTCAGAGGTCTAAGTTCTATTGCATTGTTGCATAGTCCTTGTTGTTCTTCTGTAGGCGTTTCGAATGTGATGAGCCTCTTTGTTAGGACCTCTGTACTGGTAGCAAACCTTGGTGTTCTGCTACTTATTGGGAGTCCACTTTGCCTACTGTTTGTTATCGGCCACATGTTGTGGTTTTACCAGGTCGATGGATACAACTCGGTTCTCCTTTTTTCCAGCAAGTGGCGGTAGTACAACTGATCTTGTCCCGTTGACAGACAAGACAGGAACTGCTTTTCTGTAAGAAGGCCCAAATTCCTTATTTACCGCGATCTTTTCCCTGACTAGATCCCCGACTTTTGGAATCCAGACAGGTCTTGCTGGGACAGGTGGTGAATCTTCAGTGGTTGTTGGCTGTTGTTTCAACTGTATGTTGCTCAGGTCTTTTCTTGTTTTGTTTAAGTCCTGCAAAATAGCCAAACGGTCTTTGACATCAAAGCTTTTTTCTGTTACCACTGAAGTCTGACTATCAAGGTCAGAGATCAACATCCTAGTTCCGAATAATAATTCGTACGGACTGAATCCCTTCAGAGAATTTCTTGGCAAGTTATTTAGACTACGTTGGACACTTATTAGATGTTTGACCCACCCAGCTCCCGAACCTAATATCCTTTCTATTATAGATTGCTTTCTGTCTTGGTTTTTTCTTTACACCATCCCATACCCTCAGGAAGGAAGTGAGAAGATTCCCGCTGGGCTGTGCTCATTTGGCCATTCCTTCCCCCCCCAGGCTGGATTGCCTGAGAAAAAGAAAAATTGGTCGAACGTAGCATGCTCTTAGCGTATATGCCATTTAGACTCGCAAATCTTGTATAACAGTCCGGACGTCAGCCGAGTGCTGTGGATCTACATTATAAGTGGAACTAGCCTGTGTATGTTAATCGCAAGCCATTCTTTTTGCTGGTAATATTATCTGCCTTGATACGACGAGGTATTAAACTGCTTCTCTCCCCACTGCGATCTCTGTTACAGTTCGGGCAGTTTTTTACAAACATGGTGTAGTGCAGGCTCATGCCTGGCCACCAGTACCGTGATTGTAATTCTTCCAGAGAATCTTTTAATTTAAGGTGTCTGTGACCCTCGCCCATGTGTGCGTCTGCGATTAACAAGTTTCTCCTGTCCATGTTTGGAATCACTCTATCCCCCACTCCAGGGATTCGAGCAAAAGGGACGGAGTTTGCATCGATTATGTATGTATAATTGAGTGGATAGTTGATCGGTAACGCTGAGCAGTCGCCTTTTGATGACGTTTTCACCGCCAGCAATGTTTCACCGTCAATGTATTTTAATGTACGCTTTTTCCGATCTACGGGAGCCGATTTAGTGGCTGCCGCTGCGGCTGTCTCAGCCAATGAATTCCCCACAACGTGAACGCCATCACGTTGATGACTCAGTGAGTGAGTCACGTGAGTCTTTGGTAGTTCTTTCTTCAAAAGAGCTACTTGTTCCCAGAGAAATCTCTGCTTTATTGGTGCACCTGTGTCATCTTTGTAACCGTTCTGAATCCATGTCTGCAAATCCTTGTTATATGCTTTGACGCAGAAATATGAATCTGACACTATAAGTGTCGGGAATTCGCGATCCGCATTATCTAGCGCCATTTTCAAAGCTAATATTTCAGTTTGTAGTTCTGAATTAGTTTCTACTGAGTGTGATTTTGTTAATAGAGGTCTTAGTTTACCTCCGTGCCACACTTCTTTTGTAATCTCACATGTGGGATTGTATGCATGTTCTCCCCAAACGGAGGGTTGAGCATGTCCGTCTGTATATATTACACAGGCGTAATGTCTTAGAGGCAGAATGTCGATTGGCAGAGGATACGTTTTTTCATATTTTAGATTTTTTAATTCTTCTAGTTCTGGATCAAAGAAGTAGTATACTTTGTCCGTTGTGATTGAATTTACCCATTGCAACCAATCTGGATCCAATGTTGTTGTTGGTAAATTACACGGTGTTGTTAATGCCTCGAAGGCTGATTCAGCTGTTCTGACTATGATATGTCTACCATCAGCTATGTCTTTCTCTCTAGCTATTGCCGTTTGAACTGCTTGAACCATTTTTCCTTTGTTGCTGAATCTCTGTTCAGCTTTTGTGTACAAATGTGATTTGAATGCAATTGGTACCTTTTCTCCCTCATTAGAGGTCAGGTATGTGTATCCGCATTTCCCTGGGATGACTCGGATCACAAGGTTGCGTGTATTATCACGTGTTTCTAATTTTGTTTTAATTAGCATGTCTGTTTGTAAGGATCTCAAAATTTCTGTGTGTGTTTGAGTCCAACTGGATCTTTTAAAGTCTGGTTTAATTAGATCGTAAAGGGGCTTGACCCTTTCTGCGTAATTAGCAATGTAAGTTCTTCCGAAATTTAGGAAGCCTAGAATTGACTGTAGGTTTTTTAGTGTTTTAGGAGCTTGGATTACGGCACATTTCTCTAGGAAATTGTCTGCCAGGCTTTTGCCTTCACTTGATAACTCATATCCTAAGAATAGGACCGTCAGATGGGCAATTCTGGACTTTTTGAAGTTAAATTTGTAACCCTCTGCAGCGAAACCAAGTATTATGGTGTTCACTCTTTTCAAGTGAGTTTCCAAGTCATCATCTGTTAAGTAAATGTCATCGACATAAGATAATGCTTCATCATCATATAGTTGTAGTAATTCTGTTACTCTCGCTGAGAATACCCCCGGGCTGTTCTTGTACCCCTGGGCTAACCGACAGAATTGTTTTTGAGTGCCATTTACTGAGAATGCAGTTAAATATCTGCTCTCTGGTGCTATGTTTTGACAAAAGAATCCGTTGGAGATGTCCAAGGTTGTTTTGTATTTTTTGCGCACTATGTTATTCATTAGTGCAGCACTGTGTGAGTTTTGCACTGCAAAAGTTTTGCAACATGTGTTAAGGTGTCGGTAATCCAAAACTAGACGGTACGAATTGTCTGGTTTGGAGACCGGAAACAAAGGATTGTTCATTTGTGAGGTGCAAGTTTCAATCACCCCCTGGTATTCTAGCTGATCTAGTATTTCATTTACTTGTTTTTTAGCTTCTTGCTTAATTGGGTACTGCCTTTGTGCAGTTGGTTGTGATTTTAACTGGACTTTGTGAGGAGGAGAATCCTCATCCCATCCTACATGATTTTTATATAAAGCAGGTGCTAAGGCCACTGCCCACTTTCTAGCAAGTGTGTATTTTTTATGAATCGGTATTTGATTCGAGAAGGCAGGCATAATTACTTCTTCGCCATGAGGGCACTCCCTGACAAACTCCGGTGGCCAGTCTTTTTCAGCTAGAAGGATGTCATAGCCTTTGGATAGGTTATCCCAAAATAGTCCCCTTATTTTCCTAGTCTTATCTCCCTCTATACGTAATGTTATCTCGTATATTTTGTGGGGCTTGCTAACTCTGGTATCTGCAGTTTCCACTTGAAGGTATTCATTCGTGTCCACTGTCTCCAGATGATTCATAAGGACTTTGCGAGCTATGCTCACCTCTGCTGTGCTGTCTAGCATTGTCTGAGCCCACTCTCCGTTTTTCAATTGTGTCCTCAGTATTCTCGGCATTGTTAACTACCTTGATACTGGCTACCTTCTTTTTTGGAAATTGTGATTTCTTTTTCAGTTGAGCAGGTTCCTTGTCTTTGGACTTGGCGTGCTCTTCTGATCGTCCTCTTCTTTCCGATTTCTGCGAGGAATTCTGAAAAGATTGAGAGGGACGTGTATCAATGTCTTGATATCTATCAGGTTTTTTAATATTATCCCTATTTCTAAGGTTATATCTATTCCCAGAGGGTTCACTCTGAGGTGACCTTTGTCTCGGGTTTGGAGATTTCTCTCTTCGCCTAGGAGACCTTCCTCTGGACTGGAATTTCTTTTCTTTTGGATTGGATTGTTTGTTTCCATCCCAGTTCTTTTTTGGTGAATTATTATTATTAAAAAATATTTTTTCTGGACTTGTAGTCAGTTGCGGTTTTACTGGTATTCCACCTAGACTATCTCTGCCTAGTTCTTCATAGGATTTTTCTATGATTCTGGCAATTTCAGCTGGTTGGTCTGCTATATCTGTCTCTTTTAACCTCTGGCGGATCGCCACGTTTGCTGCTTCACCTTTTATGTTGGCTAGTAATATAGCCGAGACCTGCTTGAAGTCTTTCAGTAATTTCATACCAAGAGTTAAAGCAGGTTCTGGACCGTATTCATCTTGAATTTGTTTTAGCACATCTGGTATCACCGAAATGGATGGGACACCGTGCGTTTTTGTGTAGATGGAAGCAAAGACTGTACCCCAAGTGTCACAGTCCTCAATGTGTGGTGCGATTCCCATTGGGAGACATATAGTCAGAATCCTGTGTTTTTCTAGCGGGGTGGTGTCAGGAAACACCGCCTCTATTTGGGTGATTTTCTGTGCCAACCAGAATGGTATCTGTTCCCGTTTAGCTGGAACCTTACCTAGGCAGGATTGGATGTTCTGTGGTGTAATTTTATTTGTGTTCCCCTGGTGAGAGGTCAGCTGTGGTAGTTTAATCGCTGGCTGAATTGTAGAAGTCCGCATTACATACTGAACTAATTGTCTGTGAATTTTTAGTAGTTGTTTTAGCTGTATTAATAGCTCTGGTGCAGGCATCTCGTCGATGTCTGGATGTGGTGTGTATCCGGCTAAGACCGGCCACGTTGCTCCTGGTCTTCCTAAAGGACCGAGCCTTGTAATGTGATTGTTATGTTTTAGGGCGCCATCAAATAAGAGCAAATGCTCTTGGAATTTGAGTGGTACTTCCACCTCCTCGAAAGGAGTGTACGTTTCTGGAGGAACCTCTATTTTGTAATTGTGGAAGTACTTTGTTACAGCATTTGCTGCTGGAAAATGTATCCATGTATAGTATACCTCTGTCTGCCGATATTCGTGTGCCTCGATTACGAATATGACTGTGCCACCTCTAGGTGTCAGTCCATTTTCTATAAGTTTTAAGGTTATAGATCTCCTTTTGGCGACCGGAATGAGTATTATATCCGCGTCCGCATCTAGTGCAGCATTATCAGCTGCTGCTATTTCAGCCGCTAATCTAACTGCTTCTCTTTCTCCATCACTGTCTCCCATTTTACAGACAGGATGGTATTATGTTTGTTTGCAGATCAGGTTTCTTTATGGAAACAGAGATTAGGTGCACAATATTTTGGAACTGTTTTATCCTTCAACGTTGACTATACCAAGAACCATACACAGGAGTTCCCTCCTGCGAGGTTTTGGAGGATTTTATAACCTTTCACCCACTCCAGACGTCTTTGGAGTATTTGGGAAAAGGGGTCTGAGTGAGAAAGCACGACTGAGTTACTCTAAATGTCTTACGTTAGTTTTATCGCCCTTTCCAAACGCGTTGGGCGCCATGTAGTGTAGTTCCTATTTTCCCAATAGGCTCTGCGCATTGGAATAGTACCTACAGCAGTAAAGGCCTAGGCCAGACGTTAACTAGGTCTACTACTGTCGATACTAGACTTAATTTTTGGGTTTGCCAGCTAAGCTCAGAGTTCGCTAGAAACTTTCTCGAATGTTCAAGGAAGGATTAACTCCCCTGATTAGACAAGAAGGGATTTAGTTTCTGACAACCATAGAACATGACAACTTTGCTCTCCCCTAATCAAGAGTCAATCTCAAGAGTCGTGTGAGCACAAGGCAATTATTTTACTCAGTCAGTACGTGCATTCTTAGTCTCATCAGAATGTAGAGAAAAGGAAGAGACGGGCGTGTTCAATAAAAAGATGTTATTTATTGATCAGTCTCTTTTCTCGTACAAGAGAAATGGATCGATATTATTGCGATACTTATAGTTAAGTAAAGTGCATACATTAGAAGCAATAGTATAAAATAATACTGTAAAAACATTGATATGGTTTCTGAGCCATATGATGTTTAAAATGATTAAAATATATTTACATACACATATACATTTGACTAAACGTGCTCAACTGGTGTTTCTAAATACGCCTACCCCGTGTACCTGACCTAAGTCTAATGCGTGGGCGGGAATAGAAAGTTACAGTTTAAGTTAAGTTTGTTTTTGCCAAGTGAATAACTAAAGAATTCTCTGTGAGGGGTTATTCAGTTCTGTACCTGGAAGTTAGGATGGATGAGGAATAGTATCTCTTTCTCTGCTCTCGATATTCCAGGCTGCCTGCGAGGGCTACCCGGAAGCGCCGGTGCTGGGTCTCTCGGCTTGAGATAGCAGCGCGTCTCTCAGCGCGTCAGGAAGGCGGGGCTGCTGCCTGCGGGGTCTGCTTCTGCTCTCGGCTTCGGCAAGTATGGCTGCTCCGTCTTGTCACCACGCGTGTGTTTTGCATAGGGCAAGATCGGCAATATTTATACCTTAAAGGTGCCGGGATTGACGTAAGGATGGACATAGGTACGTCAATAAAGATGTCATACGACTTGCTCGTTAGCACATTCTTTACTAAAGTTCTCTGTGAAATCAAAACAATGGCCGCACGGATTATCCAGGTTGTCATAGGTTTGATTTGTTATGAGAACGTCGTATGCCTTATCAGGGGCTGGAGGAATATCGCTTGTCTAATTAGATCTCAAGCGTTATGACCTAATCAGATAACACGTTCCTGTGCCGTAGTGTGACTGCGTCAGATAACGGTATCTGCATCATGGGGAATTTCTTGCCTCATGGGCTGACTGTTAGTTAACTAGCTAGGTAGTTTAACCAGAATAGGGTCAGGAATAGGGGGATCGATTCAGAACCTATAGAAATACACGACAAAGGGTCCAACACATATAGCTGGGCACACATTGGACCTAATTTTTTCTAACTTTGCGAATATTAAGGTTCACCCTCCTCTCCCTCTCACCTGGTCAGATCACCACCTTGTCCCTTTTGATTTTGAGTTAACTTCTGGACCTAGACTTACTGTCCTTGGTAAAGAGGTGGGAAGAAAGTGGCATAAAATTACCTGCACGACTTTAGACCCCTTATTCAGCTACCAGCCGGACCCTTCATCTAGTAATATTGATGAAAATGTGTCCAAACTGAACTCCGCGCTGCTCCTTGCCATTGATTCCATCTCCCCTCTTCAACCAATTACTTCCGCTAGAACCCGACCCACTGCCCCATGGTTCTCTCCGGCCCTCCGTGAGGAAAAAAGCCGCTGCAAAATATTAGAACGTAAGTGGCGACAGAGCTATGACCCTGAGTCTAAGATGATTTACCAGACCGCTTAAAAAAAGTTCCTTAAACTAAAGAGAGTTACTATGAGAGAATTTTTCTCTCTACAAATTACCAAGGCTAAGAATTCTTCAAAAACCCTCTTTAGCATTGTTAAGGATTTTGCCAACCCTCCCGCCAGGGCCTCTCAGAACCCTGCTAGCCAGGCACTCTGCAATGGACTGTCTGATTACTTTCTAGAGAAAATTGATAAAATCAGAACCTCGTTTCCTACTGAGGAGATCTCCCCGGCTCCCCTGATCAGAGTCCCGGAAACTGCATCTCTGCGGTCTTTTAATGAGCTCACTTTTGAGACCGCATTAAGGCTGCTCACCCAGTGCAAATCTGGCTCCCCTTCTGACCCCATCCCCGCCAAGGTTATGGGTGACTTGGCCCCTTTATTGGCGAGACCTTTTCTTTCTATCTGCAATGCCTCCCTTTACCATCGCAAATTTCTGACTGCTTGGAAGGAGGCTTTGCTGGTCCCTATTTTGAAAAAGCCAGACGCTGATCCTGCTAAATTTAGTAATTATCGCCCCATTTCCCTCCTCCCCAAACCCGCAAAAATCTTGGAAAAGACCGTGCAGCTACAACTGACAGAATACCTAGAAAACAATCTTTTACTGCACGATTCCCAATCCGGATTCCGAGCCGGTTTTAGTACCGAGACTGCTATCTTAGAGGTTTCCGAGACGATCCGGGAGTGTGTGGATAGGGGCGAGGAGGCCATGTTCGTCCTCCTCGACCTATCCGCCGCTTTTGACACGGTTTCACATAAGATTCTTGTACACCGCCTGAGGCAGGCTGGAATTGGTGGCACTGCACTGTCCTGGATTGAGTCATTCCTTATGGGTAGATCTCAGAAGGTGGTTCTTAGGCCTTTCAGATCAGAGGGTAAACCCCTTCTTTGTGGTGTTCCACAGGGCTCTGCCTTGAGCCCTCTGTTTTTTAATGTCTATCTTGCGCCTCTGGCTAGAGTGGTGGAGTCTTGCGGGGTCAGAGTGATCTCATACGCTGATGATACTCAGCTGGTATTCTCTTTCAGAGATTACTCTGACTCCGCCTTTGCCAACTTCCGCCAATGTCTGGATAATATATGTGCCTGGATGACTACCAACCACCTTAGGCTCAACACCGATAAGACAGAGGTCTTATTTGTTAACCAGAAAATTCTGTTGTCCCCTAGCCTGTGGTGGCCCACAGTGCTCAACCCCCCGCCTACTCCTGTTCAATCAGCACGTAACCTTGGCTTTCAGTTTGATGACTCCCTTTCCTGTAAAGCACAAATTAACAAGGTCACCTCAGCCTGCTTTGCGAAACTTCGCATGATCAAAAAGATCTTCCCGTATCTCCCCTCAGACGCCCGTAGAACCATCACCCAGGCCCTCATCACTTCTCACCTGGATTACGCCAACAGCTTGTACGCCGGTGCCCCTCAATATCTGATTGAACGTCTTCAGATTGTGCAAAATGCGGTGGCAAGACTGATTGGCAACATCCCCTATCGACAGTCGGTTGTTTCCTATTGCAGAAAACTACACTGGCTTCCTATTGCAAGCCGCATTCAATTCAAGATCCTCACCCTCGCCTTTCGTGCTATTAACGGTCTTGGACCAGGTTACCTGAAAAAGCGAGTGGTAATATCTCAATCAGTCAGATCGCTGAGATCTAACAGTTTACGTCTTCTAATTGTACCACATTTCCGACGATCCAGAATGGGTGGCAGAGGGTTTGGCGTAATGACTGCCAAACTCTGGAACTGCCTCCCACTTGACCTCAGGTTCTGTCCGTCTGAATCCCTCTTTCGCAGTAAACTAAAGACGTGGCTGTTCTCCAGGTCATGTACTTAGTCCTGAGCTTGTCTTGAGCCTTTTTCTGTACTCCTGAGCATCTGTCTTAGCGCCGGGACACCCCTTCTAGGGTAGCCGTGCGCTGTATAAGCTACTTAAATAAATAAATAAAATAAAATATTTGTAAAACCTCCAGTCTGCCCGACTCAAACCTGGGCAGGTGGACCGTGAATCTGGTGGACAGGGAACTCTTTTGAGTACTATGGCTGCCGAACTGTACATCAGCCCAGAGGCCCATCTAATGCAAATCAGTACTGACCCTACTCCTCATGGGAACAGTCCATCCCGAACCTTGCCCATATCACCCGTTTACTCTGCGGCCCACTGTGCTTTGTAGTTGGGAAATTTGAGATTCACACCCCCTGAATCTCACTGACTAAGCTACACCCCTGGGCATAAAACTAAAATATGATGAAGTGGTTAAAAGCGTGAAAAGGACAAGCAAAAACATTAAATATTAAATGAATGTGATGAAAAGGGGTATCACTGTAGAACTATATGGAACAAATAGTGTAATTGGGACAACTAAGGGCTAATGAACAAAGTCTGGATGCATTCCACAAGAAAAGACACCCAGCCAGTGGTAGGCCCTCAGAGAGCAGCATGCAAAATAGAGGTATTAGAGATCAAAGGATTGACAGTGTTGAGTGATCCCACAATTATAAGGAAATATATGTCCATGCTGTCAGCTAAGCTCCGAAGGTCATCCAAAATAGCGACCAATACTGATCGTGTTCTTTGTCACTAAAGTCGAGGCAATTTGAGATATTTGGTGAGTTAGTAACCACCCTCCTAACTTAGCAGCAGGACACTGCAAGATCCTGGATTATTACCTGAGGGGAAACCAACGCTTGTTAGATAAGTTCTTTCCAATGTTGAATCCTGGATTTACTCCGGGTAGCCATAACGCAAAGCAGCAGCCTGTTCCTCATAGAATGCAAGTAAGTGTTTAGGCAGCACTAAAACATTATTATGGTCAAGAAAACAAACCAGTAAAAAGAAGGAAAATGCCATGAGTAAAGCAATAACAAAATGACAAAATTAGATATGAGGACCAGAAGAGATTAATTTTGAAGAAAATGTTGAATAAACACCCATTGGAACAATAGTGGTTTACAAGTCAGTGTTGGTCTGTGTGCATTACCAAAATAATCTACCGGAGGAAACTCTAGCATAAAAAACAAACAAAAAACTGTTACCAGCAAACTACACTGCCTCACTTAGTCCATAAGTGCAGGAATAGGGTCACTTTTCTTAAATAAAAAAAAGGCTTGTACGTTGCAAAGCTTCCAAATATCTTATGTTCCAGGTCACCATTAAAATTCACATATTGGAATGGACAAATTCCTGGATACTAGGACACAGAAAGTAGTGAAAGGCTGTAAAAAAGCACTAACCTTGTATTAGAGATCCAGATCCAACAGGAGCAATGCAGCCTTCCACTCCCTCACCGCACCCACCACAAACTGCATGCAATAAGAATATGATGGCCAGTAGTAGAAATGGGGACAAGGGAATGGTAAACAGAGGCATTGGACACCACCACTCTCACAGAGTGGTCACACTGCTGGGCTCTGACACCTACACGTCGAAGGGGATAGGGGAAGGCAAGATCAGATCTCTTAATAATCTGTCGATAAGGTGCTGCATCTAGTGAAAAGGATATACCTTAAAAGTATCTGATGTGGAGCTGAAACTCCAGCAACCGAAGTAGAACAAGAAGTACTGCATATAAACGTTGACCCACCCTTCTTCTCTTTTGACTAGGAAACTGCCTTATGTCTTGGCAGTGAAAACAAAAGTGACCCAGTGACACATCATTTAGAGCAACGGTACTAATTCAGATACATACATTTATTACTACTGTGCAAAGGACAAATTCACGTTTATTACAGCAGTAGAGAAAAATTGACATGAGAAATACAATTTTTATTGCATCACGAATTGCATACATTATTTAGGAATGTGTATTTACCATTCTGTAAAAATGTCACCCCTTCCATCCTGGTTTAAATTTTTTTTGCTAAAACAGCTACAAATGAACAATTATCACATAAACCATATATGCAGATGTGCAGGATATAATGAGTTACTTTTCAAAATTGTTTAGTTCGAAGAGGTTCATTATGATTCAATCGAGGCTTCACCTCATGAGTCATGACCCCTCCCCACACTTAACTATGGGAATCAATAGCATAGTACACTCTGTGCATCTGTACATATTAAGTCACCCACGTTTGATGGGAGTTACTCTCTTTTTACTGGTATTCACCCACCTAACAACAAAATGCCTCCATAGAATGTAATAGAGTTTGCCCCATTTTTAACCGTGAGACCCCTCCTAAAAAGCGTTTGTACTTTATTAATCTTTACACGATCACCCTCTGAAAGACTTCATATGACCCACAATTTCAAGTCACACGTTTGACAGGTCGGCATTTGTTAGGATACCTTCAGACACCGCTCTGTAGTTTGGGAAATGCACTACAACATTTCAGAAGTTGAGTACAATGGCATACAACATTTGAGCCCGGCTTATGTGGGCACTCAGGGCCCTAAAACATCTGCACTAAAAAAGCCCAAACATTTGGTGGATCAAGGACTGTGTTAATCTCTAGGTCTATAAGGCAATGTGTCCCTAGAGATAAGTTTCAAATTAGCATTTCAAAATACAGTCAAAAAGAAGTGACAGACTCATAAAGGGAGTTTGAGATTAGAATTCAGAGAATCAATGAAGATTTATTACAAAAATTCAAAAGAATGATATAGGAAATAGCAAATTCAAATGCAAAATGGATATGTAGAAATCATTACCCATGATCGCTATCAAATTCAGAAGAAGATAATAATTGGTAAGAATTAAAAAAAAAAGCTAAGTCCCAAATGCACCAAAGAGTTCTGGTTCACCCACAAATGCAAAGATTTATAGACAGTTTTCTTGCATAGAAATTACAAAGAACTGCAAAGTCAGCACAGTATTACTCCATCAAATCAAATTTTCACAATTTTAAATGTTGTGTATCACCTCAAGACTAACACTTTTCTTATAAAACACTAAGGAACACATTACATATAGCCTTTTAATTCCGATGGGGCGGGTAAGGGAGTTACTGCCCCATTTGAATTATGAGATCCACAAGAACACTGCGGAAACACCACAGGTCCGGCCCAAAATAAGGATTTATGTGGGAATCTAACCTGGAATTACCAATTTCCCTGATAATTCCTCATTTCTTGGTGGATCCTCGAAGACTTCAAGCTGTTGAAAGACGTATACTCAGATGTCCAAAACTTGAAAGATGGATTGGCATATCTACTTCTATGTTGATTCTGGTAGGACATCTTCAAGGGCCTTAAAACTTCCCAAACTCCTGATTCCCTGGTAATTCCTCATTTCTTAGTAGACCCTCAGGGTCCAACCTTTACTGGGCTAGGTTTCCTCCCCCACTCCTGGAGTCCCCGGTACCTGGAGTTACCGGTACCCCCTGTAACTGTAAATACAATGGTCGGGAAAATTCGGCACATATACCGGGTCACTCAAACTCTGCTTAAAGACAAAAAAGAGTGGCTTACAAATAAGAGACAAGAGATTGCTATGGTCTCACTGCAACCTTCATCAACCATTCGTCTAGCCTTCTTAATATGGACACAGAGCTCTGCAAATGTTTGTTAGATTTGGCATATTTTAAGGCCAAAACAATTAAAAACAGTTAAACATGGCTGCCCCTGCATTCTCATG
This sequence comes from Lissotriton helveticus, assembly GCF_964261635.1. Lineage (NCBI taxonomy): Eukaryota > Metazoa > Chordata > Amphibia > Caudata > Salamandridae > Lissotriton > Lissotriton helveticus. Next base: position 1,166,329,836 of record NC_136071.1, read on the forward strand.
CTTGTCTACCCAAGGGTGACCATTTTGATTGGTTTTGCTCATGAAATATAACAAACCATTTCTAGATGGCTGCCCATGCAACTGCACAGATGCACATACAGCTGTTGACATCATGGAATCCATTTTATATATTTTTTTAATTACAAAATGTCCTCCAGCACTTCTGCAAACATGTGCATGTACAGTTGGCTATCTCTGAGTTTTTTCAAAGTGTTATAAAAAATATTTCAATAGACAGTTAGGGCCCTATTAGGGTGATGGGCGGACTTTGTCCGCCCGCCATCCTGACGTGGAAAGGGACCACCCGCCATAAGGGCGGGGGTCCCGTGGGGGAAATTAGGATGCGCCCGCATCCTGTATTTTTACCAATGCGGCGGGCGGTGCATGTTGTGCATTTCAATGCACAACGTGACAGGCACCGCGCGGTGCCTGCCATGATGTACTTTGAAAACCCCCCATGTGCACCCCCCTCCCCCCCTAGAGTCCCTGGGGGCCCGCAATGGGCCCCCGCAGGGAGTCTACGCATGCCTTTCCGTGGCGGTATTGCCGCCACGGAAAGGCATTCAGGAATGCCCATTTTAATATGTCTGGCGGTGTCTGATAGACACCGCCACCATATACAACCCATTTCCGCCCCGGTCGCAAGGCGACCGGGGCGGAAAAGCGGAGGGCGGTCTTTCCGTCCGCTGAAGACTCCCCAGCCATCTTAATATGGCGGGGGGTCTTTGCAGCAAGGATGGCGGAGGATCGCCTCCACCAGGCCGGCGGTGGCTACCGCCAGCCTGGCGGGGGTGATCCGCCCACCATCCTAGTAGGCCCCCAAGTGTGTGTTCATATATGCTGACGCATGATGGCTATCTTGTATATATTGCTTGTACATCAAAACCAGTAAGAAACGGTAGAAGGCAAAAGTATCACCAAAGAGTTCTGGCTCACTTACAAATACAAACGTTTATATACAGTTTTATTGCATAGAACTTACTAAGAACTGCAAAGGCAGCATGGTATGATAATTGCTCCAACAAATCAAACTTTCACAATTTTAAATGTCGCATGGCCCTATTACATCTGCGCTAATCCACTACATGAATTGATTTGCCCCTTATGAACTAATTTCAATGTTTTTTAAGTTTTTAAACATTAGTCAGTATCTCATTTGAAAATCTAACTATAACGTCACTTTAACCCTTGTTTTTATAGTGAATTTCAGGGTTGCGCTTTACGTAAAATAAGATCTTAGTAGTATACATAACTATATTGCCACATTAACCTTTTTTTTTAGTGAATTTCTGTGGTTCTTTAAAAATCATATTCAAAGTTGACCATATGACTAAACTGTCAGGCAACCTATGCCCAACCCCCCATGCTACGCACAGCTGTACGGGAGTTTAGCTGCAGAACTTGTTTTGTTTGAAGAGTTTTATATAGCACGAACTTGACCTGAATCGGGTATCAGAGAGCTTTACATAGCACCAGTTGCATTACATGAGGGCACATTCATTTTTGTTAGGCACGGGGTGATTAAGTGATTTGACCAGAATCACAGGATGTTCGGCGTCATTTCCAGTTCCCCAGATTCGAGGTCGACTGCCCTAGCCATTAGGCCACTTCCTCTCACCTTGGAGACTTGACCTGTAGCAAAGCCCTGTTGACAACACCCATGTGTCACCCAACACTCCTGCTGCACTTGGCCTTTTAGCAGTGCACAGTATTCGTTTTTCCCAGTGCCCAACCTGCTCCAGGCAGACAAACCCCCAGACAGAGCCTACAGCCTGCACAATTGCCATTGGCCACAGGCTCTTCTCTATGACCAGACCCTTCTCTTATTTTTGTTTATACTGTTTTGGCACTGGTTCTGCTGTACCTCACTGGAGTCTTCTCTGGTTACAGGTGTACCGTGTGCTGGGACTGTGATTACGAGGTTGGCCAAATAGTTGGCCAAATAGTCTGGAACTACGTCCCAAAGGCACCCATCCCGCATTGGCTTGCCATCCTCCACGGCACATGGCAACTCCCAAAAGTGGCCAGCCCCCCGCTGTGCACAGCCTTCAGTCACACCACATCCTGTACAGTGGCATTTGGCCACACCGTCTGGTCCTCTCTTTCTTTATTATTTTTTATTTTTTGATACTGCACTACCAGCCCTGCTATCATGGTGTGTGTGGTTTTCTGGGTACCATGGTACTAGTTGCTGGAACCGCAGCACCCACAACCTGAAATAATTGTTTTTTAAATTGACTTGGGGGGTACCCTTTTGCCACTCTGCCCTTTGATTTGATTCTTTCTTTCGGGACTCAGGGACTGGGTCCTCAAGTCCTGTAATGGCTGCCACAACACATTTTTACCTTGTGGCCAGCCATTAAAGATCTGCCCATGCACTTTGAATGGGCCAAGCAGAGTTTACCTGAACACCAGTATATCTTATCACTAGTGTTAAGCTCTCCATTACCAACCCAAGCACCTTTTTAAGCACTTAGGGGCATATTAACACCAGAACCTGGGCTGCTATGGGAGTTCACAAGGACATATTATCAAGCCCATTATCACCGCTTTAGCGACAGGTTCCTGTCGATAAAGCGGCCATACTTATATAGCCTGTTCTTAATAATATGCCCCTTATTTCTCAAAAATGGGTGAACAAGTTTAAGACAGAAAACAAAAAGCACGCTTTCTGAGTAAAATTCTAACTTTTTGTTAAATTTGATGTAATTCAGAGCTTATTTCTGTATCAGAAAAAAAGATTTCCGATGGAAAGCAAATGGAAAATCGCATTTTTAGGAACCCCTCCATTTTCTTGGCCTACTCTTGACGAATAAGTGCAAAACTTTCTATGAAGGACTCATGGTGAATTAACTTTTTTATTTTTAAGTTTCATGCAGATTAACCAAGTAGCGCCAAAGTTATTAAACAAACAATCAATTCTTTGCCTGTTGAAACACTGATTTAACTATAACTACACAATGGAGACTACCACCATGTAATATATAGGTATGAGATCTCGCTGGTCTGCTGGTTCTTTTGTAAAGTTTCCTTTCTTGTCCTTTATAATCTTCAGTCAGAGTTCTAACACCGGTTCCAGGGCCTACTGATCTCTGGTCTGCTGTTTTTTTCAAAGATGTTCTTGCCCTTTATATCCCTGGGCCACAAGAGACCTGCTGGACGGACGCATAGGAAGCACTTTCAAAGTCTGGGGATAAATGAAAGCAGGCCAGACCTCAGTCCTCTCCACAGGCAGCTACAGACAGTCCCTGCTCTGTCAACCTTGCCACTTGCTAGCTTTGCACTTTATCCAAATTTAAATAAAATAATAATGGAAATTGGAATGTGCTCAAAATGGTTTGTGTGAGTAAATGTCAGACTTTCTGCATTTTGCTTCCCAACGTTTTGGCCAATAATTATATCATGGTTTTTGTCTCCAGCCCCCATTTTCTTGTGTCTTGCATTGTCCTCCAATACATGGTAAATATGGTAAAAGTAGCTTGACCCACAAAGTTTCATAGGCGCAGAAAATTGGGTCAGGTGGTGTCTCAGCACCCCCAAAATAAGCATGCTAGAGTTCAGAAGATGAATGAGCAATAAAGATGCCTTTAAATGTTGTCTTGTCATAGAGGTCAAATGTCAGGCTCTGTATTCTGACAAATTGCTGCTTATATTTTTTAATGTGGAAACTGGAGTTTACTTTTCTTTCTCTGACTGCAAAGTGAGGGGATTTTGTAATGTGAACTATGGGACAAACTTGCTGAATGTAAAGGGAAAGGTGGCAGGAGGTTATCTTTTTCTAACACAGCAAAACTTAAACTGTACAAACATTTCACAATATGTCAGCATTTAGGAAAGCACACATTAAGCACTTTCTTTTGTATTCTGAAGTGTGATGGAACCAAGTTTTTAAGTAGAATCGAACCAATTTAAGACTCTTTACGGGGTGATGCGCAAATGATAACTATTCACTGAAACGCAATTTTAACACTTTGGACCTGATTCACAAAGGTCAACGTACACTTTGCATAAGTTTACACTTTAAATAAAATTCACAAACTATGTCTGCAGCTTTGGGACTCTGCATATCATATCTTTTTGCTTACATGTGCGGAGACTCCACAATTGGGACAGAGACCTCCACACATAAAAACATAATCATAAAACTCTGTATGTAGTTTGTAAGTTCCACCTTAAGTGTACACATACACAAAGTGTAAGTTTGCCTTTGTGAATCAGGCCCAGTCATTTGTGAGCTATATAGTCTCATCATTAAAACTTCATATATGTGAAAATATAAATCCAAAATCTCCTATTAATGACGGTGTGCTTCCACTACAGGCTTTAGTAATATATGTGTCACAGAGTGCTCCAAAACAAACCACTAGATACTATCCACAGCCTTGCTAAATTTCATGTCCCATTTGTGACACTTTGTGCAATGCTTGGATTTTTCACAATCCCTGCGGCTTCAGTGATGTAACATTGATGGCCCATCCCCACTCTGAAAATGGTTCCAGCACCACTGTATATCATCCTCAACACCATCAGGCAAACAACAGTCGGCTGGCTTTGACTGTCACGGATAGGCTTATGTTGATGGCCATCTCCACACCTACCCACCAACCCACCTCCTGGGCCTGCAGTACTGAGATACACTGTTTTCTACTCCAAGTAGAGGGCATCCTCATAATGCACTGCTATATTTCTTCAGCACCTTTATTGCTTTAATCATGATGTTTACCAGGAAATGTTTCTAAATAAAGTGGTGTAATCCTTCCCTATACTTTCTAGACAAACTCATGAACATAACCAACAGCATGTTGTTTTGTGATGTGGTATCTTGGGTTGGGTTTTGTCTTGTGATGCCATGTTGAGTGTTAGTGGATTGCGTTATGCTTGTTTCTTCTTTATCATGTCGTTGTTATGTTGTGTTATGGTTTTTTATGATGAGGTCTGATGTTCAGTCCTTGTATTACCATTTTTGCATGTTTTTGATGTTGTCAAATGGGTGCCTCTTTTGTTATATGTTTTAATATTTTGATTGGTTCTTATAAGGTATGTTTTGTTATTATGTTGATATTTCTTAATGTGGTGTTATATTGTGTTATATTTTGATGGTGATGTGTTATGCGATGTTATAGCAGATCTCTTATGGAATAGTATAATATTTTATACGCTGCCTATATGCCAGCTTGTGGACATGGAACAATGGTTGATGCAACATACCAAGACACTGCAGGACTGTGTACCACCATTTGCAGTATTCATATGATATTAGCTATCTGTCCTCTTTACAAACTGAAATCAGTTGAGGGTATGCCATAGATCGCTGATCCGTCCCTTGTGCACTAGGTGATAAATAGGGTCACTGTAGATTTTGAAGAACAACAAAATGTAAATTCTCAAATCCACATTCTACTTCCATTCCAGCAATAGAAGGAACAGTAGAGCGCTCAAGGTCCCGCTACGTAAGGAGAAGTAATGGCATAAGTAGGGAAGTCCATCTTTTAGACATATTACCTCAATTTTTGCTGTGGACATCTGGCTTTTTGACCTCTTCACTGGATATTGCCATCTAAACCTCCATCAGTCGCGTGTGCTCGGTTAAATGGACAAACGCTTTATTTAAAATTGCCATAATGGTCTGTAGCATCCACTGGTAAATAAAGTTGAGTAAACACGATGAAATGATCAGGTTCATTCAGTCCAACCCCGGCCAGGTATCATTCCAAATCGGTGTCCCAGCGGATAATGCCATACATTCTAAATACTACTGCTTACGTCCAATTCTAGAGTATAGAATAAAAGGAGAGAAGGGTTCTATAATTAACCCCATTACTTACAGAACAAGAAAACTACTGCAATACTACACAATTCCCCTATAAATAAAAAAAAAACTAAAAAATATAAAACTAATCACAATCAAACATTTCCAAATTATTCGTTTTTTTTACAATTCTTCAGTTTGAAGTTTTTATCACTTTAGTTTCTTACATATTCATATCTAGTATATTGGTACTAGCCATAGGTTGTACCAATATACTACCATGGTTAAGACAATAATCCAGGGATAAAACCGGAACATCCAACCACCAAATATTTCTAGCTTTAACCACACACTCTTCTTCACTTCCATTTACATTTCTGACTGGGGCTAGGCGACTGAAATGCCATACTTTACCATTGCGCAATAAAGCTGTATTGTTCATCAACTTAACAACTTTAATTGTCTACTAAATCTGCTGTCACCTTTTGCAATCTTTTTTGCACTCTTCACACATATCCATTGCCCCTCACAAACATTTGCTTGTTTGTGTCCTGTTTGTGATCATAATAAAATGTGTTTTTCTTTGGGATTCTACAACGCATCTTTTCACTTCTTCAATGTCACATTTCTCATCATCCAACCAGGATTCACTTTGGAACGAGGTAGTCTACCTCTCATTAATGAAAATGGGCTTTTGCCATAAGTGCCATGAATCCTACTCCTGTAAGCCCAAACCATTGCCCTTATTTCATCGTCCCATGATATGCCACCTCTATTAGCAAGTTGCAAAACACCTTCAATACTACGGTTCCCACTAGGATGATATAAAGCGGTGAACCGTCGTTGAATCCCAGATGCCATAAGGTAATTCTTCATTTCAGATGATTTAAATTGCACCCTATTGTCCGAAAGGATGATAACTAGAAATCCCTCCATTAAAATATTTCATCCAAAAACAAAATTATTGTCCTTGTGTTGATAACTTTGACAATACTGACCTCCTACCATCTTGAAAAAGTATCCACTAGAACTAAAATATATTGCCAAGTGATGGGTCCCATGATATCCAATGCATTTACTTCCCAAAGTAGTTTTTGATAACCCAAAGCGCCTAATGTTGAGTTAAAGGTTTTAAGAGCTTTATCAGACATTTCACACTTGATGCACAGTCTGACAAATCTTCGAATGTCCATGTCAACCTTGGGCCACCAATATAACTACTTGAGCCTGTGTTCAGTGCGTGTGATGCCTGAATGACCTTCATAACACAAATTAATCATCTTTTCTCATGAATTCTTAGGAGAAATCACCTTGTCACCATGTAAAACGAACAATTCACACACACTTACTTCATTACGAACTTCCCAAAAACATCCGTATTCATCCCTCAACAATTTCTTTTCCATGCCAATCCATAAATTCACAATACATTATTTCACTTGAAGTAGAACTTCATCAGTACTTTCAGCTTAGACCAATTCTTCCGTGCTAAAACTGACTTGGGATCCAATCAGTGACACATTTGCAACAAAGAATTTGTTCCAAGGACTATTGTCTACTTCTGTCAAGGGTAAAGACATTCTACAGAGAAAATCAGCAGTAAATGTTTTTGCTCCAGGAACATACTGAATGTCATACATAAAATCTTGTAGCCTCATGAAAAGTCTTGCAATCCTTGCCATAGCATAAATCAAACCCTCTGTAGTTAAAAGTCTGGTAAGTGATTTGTGATCACAATAGCATGTAAATTTCCTGCCCCACAAGAACTTTCTTAAATGTTCTAGCGCCCACACACATTCCAGAGTTTCTCAATTGATTAGTATCTTTTCTCAGTAAGAATGAGCAAACGAGATGCAAAAGCAATCACAACTTCTTTATTGTTATCATACAGTTGTGTGAGAACCCAGCCTAATCCTTTACTGCTAGCATCAGTGGTAACAATGGGACCAGCTTGAGGATCAAAGCCTTGCAAATTTGGTGCTCTGCCAATAGCGTTCTTAATATCCTCAAAAGATTGCTGAAAGGATTACTTCAAACAAATCGTACTTTGTTCTTAAGTAGAGATCTCATAGCATAGGAACGTCTCAACAAATTTTGCATAAAACTCCACTATACCTAAAAAGGATCTAAGATCATCCTTAGGTTTAGGCACAGGCGCATCAATGATAGCTTTTACAAAACTGGGTTCAGGTCTAATACCAGAAGCACTGATCTCATGACCTAAATAGGTAACTTTCCTTTCTGCGAATTTACATTTTGCTATTTCTGCCATAACAACTTTACTTTGCAAGATGAGCATTACTTCTGTCAGACGTTTATCATGGATTTTTTTGTTGGGAGCCAAAATCAATGTCATCTTGAAAAAAAAATGCCAACATGCATATCACAAAATAATTCCAACATCAATCTTTGAAAAACTGCTGCCGCAGATGCTAAACCAAAAGGCATGCAGCAAAACTGGAAGCAACCAAATGGGGTGCAAAAATCTGTAAATTCCCTGATAGAAGGATGCAGAGACATATGGTGACATGCAGAAGAAAAGTCAATAGTAGAAAATCATTATGCACATTTAGTTAAGGAGAGCATTTCGTTATTCTTGAGTAAGGGAAACTGGACCATTATGATATTGTTGTTTAAATACCTCAAGTCATTGCAAAGCCTAATTTTGCCATTGGCTTGCCTTGTGACCACTACAAGTGAGACCCATTCTGAAGCTTCAATAGCTTTGATAATATATGCTTCCTGCAATTTGTTAAGCTCTTTCTTGACCTCATCCCTAACAATCAAAGGAACATGACGTACTTTGTGGATCTTGGGGACAGCATTAGGTTTCACACAAATCTTGTGTGTGACACCTTCTAGTTTCTCAATTTCCCCACTGCAAACACTGGGGAAATCTTTCAAAAACTCATGTTTTAGTTTCTTCTGCATCACATGTAACTAACACTTGCTCTGGACTATTTGGGTCCAGGACAATGTTCAATGCACGTTACCATCCTAAGACGGACGTACCATCCGCTGCCACATACAACTTACATAAAGCCCTCTTGCCTTTAAAGTAAAGAAATGAGTATTCTATATCCTAACATATTGTTCCTTACCCCAGTAAAACTCTCTGGATTGACATCGGTAAGTTCTAAATAAGGGCCTATTATACTAACAAACTTTTCTTCCAAAATGGAGCAATCAACAATAGTGAATGGAGAGCCGGAGTCTGCTGCTGCTTGTAATGGAATACCCCCAAAATAAACCATTCATAAAGGTTTGTTGAAATTATCTCACTTAAAATCAACACTACACTCTTTTTGTTATCAGCAAAAATGGTGCAAGAGATTTCAGGAGAATCATCAGAATCATTTCCTGATAAGTCTGAATCACTTTCTGTAAGACACACCATTAGATTTTTCTTTGTGCCTTTCTTCCTACACACCCTTGCAAAATGTCCTACAATTCCACATTCCAAGCACTTAGATGATTTAGCAAAGCACCTGTTAAACCTGGCAGTATGTGAGATATTACCACAACTGAAAGACACAAAACCAGAATTATTCCCCGGAATGTTCCCATCTTTGTTAGAATTAGTTTTTGGGGAACTTTATGATTTTTAGATGTATTTGATTTTTCTCTTTCTCCATCACAAGTTTTGTTGACTGAAGTATAGTCAGTTGAGGGAGCCACAGCTTTGGTGCATCTCTCAGAAAGTTCTGCCTTCTTGACTAAAGTTATAATGTCTTTGAGGCTTGTTTCACCTTCTATCCACAGCCGAGCCTGAATGCGCTTGTTTTTTGTGCACATAACAATCTAATCTCTGACCAATTCATCAAGTAGAGATCCAAATCTGCATTTAATGCAAAATTCTTAAGAGCAGAAACATAGTCTTCGATTGACTCATTAGCATCTTGCTTATGTTTGTAAAACGCACACCGGGCAACAGCAATGCAAGTTTCAGGTGAGTAGGGAGTGTTGCGATCAGAAATTTAACTTTTAAAAACATCAAAATTATCTCCTCTTTCTTGGTTATGCATTTGAGTGTATACTCTATGGCCTTCAGTGCCTAAACAATGTAATAATGTATATTTTATTCTGTCTGGTGACATAATGACATTTTCTTTCCATTCTTTCCATATGACAGTAGGTTCACCTGGTTTGGTGAGGAACACTTTAGGAGTGTTCAAATTTATGCTCACGTTTATTGCACCCATAGAACTAGTAGTGCCTGATGTTTTCCTTGCAGATTTGCCCTCCATTTAGTATGAGGAAAAAATGAAGAAACGAAGACATACAATAAAGGAATAAATATAGAAGAAGAAAAGAAGGAAAAAAAAACACCTCCTAAGATCTTACTGTTTGTTCAAAATATATGGAAAGCAGCAGAATGTCATTAATGTGTGCTTCGTGTATGGTTTATGAATGATTTGAATATGCAAGAGAAACGAGTGAGTGTTTAATTTCTGATCCAAAATGGCCACACGTAGCATCAGACAACGTGACCTTTGCTAGTATGTGAGGCTACAATACGTGTGCAGCACACGCAGAACAGAACATGAGCAAAGATACCTCCAGAGTTCTCGAAGAAGGACGGTTCTCTAGCTCGGCCCAGGAAAGATGGCTCAAGGAGCAACAGTTATTTCAACTTGAAGGTGAACAAAAGCAGAACTGCAAAATCCGCTGGGCTGTCAATTCAATTCAATAAGCTTTATTCGATTATAATAAAACAACCATAAAAGCACATATAAAACAGTGATTAAAAAGCCTATATATTTCATTTGACTAAAGGTAATCAATCATGACTATAAGATCAATTTAAAACAGCATACTTTTCCTAACATCAATTGATCGCAAAATATAAGTTGCGGTGAAAAAACAGATATCTGGCTCTCGCAATGTAAACAACAGACTCATAGCAGCATTCGTAGTTAAAGTGCAGTATTTTTTAAACAAGGGTTTAAGGAAGGCAATACGGAGGTGCAAATACAAGTCACATATTAGGAGAAAGTGCAAGGTGCTCTGTTTAGTAAATCCATCGCATGGGCAGGGGGAGACAGGGTACTTTTTTACACAGGGAAATGCAACCAGATGATGGACAATGCCTAAAATCATTCTAGTGAGAACAAATCGGTGTGATGTTCTAGTTACCAGGCCTAAATATTGTTGGAATCCCTCAGTTTCCAGATATGAGTAGTAGAACTTACTAGTTGTTGAATGCCCATTAATTTTTTGGCGTTCAGAGTTTTTCTTACTCAAAAATGTTTTATTCATTTCTGGTTTCGTAATATCAGTTGCTCCATTGGGGTTTTCCACAATGTTTATATTAAATAGATATTTAAATGTTGTTACTATATATTTAAGCCAAGGGATCTTTAAACAGTTATCTAGTTGAAGGCAATCATTAATAATACTTCTATTAAACATAGTTTCTTCCTTCAACCATATAGATCTCCATACAAGCAGTGGTCTCAACCCGATTAAATCCGTCAAATAGTTGAGCTTCACTATGAATTAAATCAGAGGAAGCAGACGAGGGTAGACAGAGTAACTTTTTAAGGAACCTGTTTTCCTCTATTTGTAAATCTTCATGGTGGTAATGGCCCCATACCCCCGCACTGTAAAGTGCTATTGAGGTACATCTAGATTGGTAAATGTGCAACATATTGCGAATTCGGCGGTCCTCTATCTTAACAGCAAACTTGAGGACCCCGTATGCACTTTTAGCCAATTTGGACCTAACATTCATCACTTCCTGTGACCATATTCCGTTACCAGTAAAAATTATCCCTAGGTAACAGAACTTATCAACTGTTAAAACATTTTGTCGATCTACAAAAAAAGATTTCGTTCTCCCAGTGCTCGAGCCACAAATCATGGTGTACGTTTTGGTTTTATTAATCAGCAACTTTCTACCCTTAATTAAATCGGTAAACTTATCTATTAGCCTCTGTAGGCCCATAGGTGTCCTTGATAAAAGTACTGCGTCATCTGCATAAAGCAGAACCGGCACATCTTGACCCTCCACCTGGGGCGCATCCGTCTTTACAGTTTTAAGTGCTGAGTCTACTTCATTTATAAAGAGGGTAAAAAGAAGTGGGGCAAGGACTCAGCCTTGCCGGATGACTAATTTAACCTCAAATTTAGGGTTACATTCTCCCCTTTGGCCATACCGCACAGATGTTGATAATTTTTCATAGAGCCTTGCCAGAAAGAATATGATAGACTCCGGAGCACCAAGACCCAATAAAATCGGCCATAACAAAGCATGGTCCACTAAATCAAATGCACTGCTCAGGTCAGCGAAGCAACGAAAAAGGGACCCTTGCTTTGCACGGGTATATTTACCAATTATTAGATTCAAGTTAATGCATTGTTCCAGGGTTCCCTGTCCTTTCCTGAATCCATATTGTGACTGCGTTAAGATCCCGTTTCCCTCGACCCATTCCTCTAACCTAACAAGTAGGACCCTGCTCATAATTTTAATTGACGTGTCTAAAAGAGAGATGGGTCGGTAGTTTTTAGCTTCAAATCTATTCCCTTTCTTAAATATAGGGATTATGATGGATTCACCCCATGTTGGAGGTGCTCCTTCCATTACGGCAGCATTGAAACTTCTGTTTAATATGGGGCCCCAGAGTACTGGTGTGGCTTTGTACACATCTACTGGTACACCATCCGGGCTGGGTGCTTTCCCTCCTTTGCTACTGTTGATTCCTTGCTCTACCACTGCTAGCGTGATATTAGGAGGTAGAATTGGCCAGATGTCTGTATCCCTAGATTCTGCTCTAACTACACCTCCTGGATTAAAAATGCTTGTAAAATGTGCAACCCATGCTGGGCTGTCAATACAAGGCTTTGGGGAAGGAGGACAAAAATCAACTCTTTCGACATCGCCTTTCCAGACTGACACTTTACAAATAAAGTTCACAAACTTCTGAGGTAGTCAATCCTTGTGAAGCAAACAGGAAAGTGAACGAACTGGCCACACGGGGTTCTAAGGGGTTGTAAATAACCATCAATCATCGCCAAAATGATGTAGCATCCACTGGTAAATAACATTTTGTGCACACAATTAAATTATCAGGTTAATTTAGTCCAACCTCTGCCAGGCATCTTTCCAAGTCTGCTTCCCAGCAGATAATGCCATACATTCTAAATCCTACTGCATACATACAATTCCAGAGTATAGAACAGAAGGAGAGAAGGGTTCTGTAATTAACCCCATACTTATAGAACAAGAAAACTACTTCAATACTACATCTGGTACGGGTCCCCACAGAGCTTCAAAGAGTGCAGATAGGAGGGGCTGCAAAGAAGGAAAGATTTTCTCCACCTACACCAAACCATATAATTTAGTTCAGTGTATATGGCTCTCAGTTATTCCATGTCAGCTATTTTGTTATAGGGATTAATTTTGAAAGCTGAGCTATATTTGTCTAAGGTAAGATGGAGTACATTCAAAGAGGCATATACATTTTTGGCTTGGATTAGACCTCATTCATGCCCTTAGGTGTCTCTGCCTTTAGGACTTCTTCCTAAATGGACTGACTACACAATAGCCAGCAGAGGGAAGGGTTAATCCCTAAGGGTGGATAAGAGAGATACCTGTGTTAGAAAAGAACTATGTAGAAAATCACTACTGCATCGGTTGTCCTTTACTTTCAGCATTGGTGCACCGCCGACAAAGGCTCTTCTTCTCCCCCTGCCGGTCCCAACTTCCTTTGGGGTGTTGAGGAGTTGCGATGACCCATCATTCTCGTCACCAATGTATGATGGAATCTGACTCCTCACATGGTTAAACTGGGTTTGAGTCTGTAAGAACAATGCCTTAGCCACTATTAAACACTGGTCTGCCAGCTCTCAGAACATCCCCATTCCACTATCTCACGTTTAACCCCTTTGGTGCTGATGATGGCTCCCGGCCGTCATGAGTTACGGTGGGCGTGTGCTGATGACGGCCGGGAGCCATCAAGGCCATGCCCGCGATCGGAATGTCCAGCAGCGGCGCGGAATTCTGGCTGCAGCCAAGGTGTTAAGGTATCCTCGGATACACACACTTTGTAGCACATGTACCCCATGCAGGGCTAGCTTTAGTGCTGGTGGTGCCCAGTGCAACAGTGTTTTTTAGTACTCTCTCCAAGGGCTAATGGGACCATGGCAGTTAAACCCACGTTGCCCATTATATCTCCATCCTGTGGCTCAAGAACAGAGGAGGGTTTTGCCTACCAGCAAGCATTTCAGTGAAACAGTTGGAATTTTACGTCTCCTCTTTGTCCCTGTCAAACCTCCCTCCTGTGGCTTCACAGTGTAGAGGGTGCCTTCTTGGAGGAACTTTAGTGAGCAGTTGGAACTGGTCTTTTATTTCTAGCCTTGAAGGTTTAGCAAGTCTGCTGCAACTGGGAAAATGGAATGAGTCCAATAAGTCAGTTCCGTACACTGGAGGACATTTTCAACATAGTGGTGCAGTGAAAACATGTATATAAATATGTGACCTCCACAAATATCGCTATGTCGCCACTACGACTGATAGTAGGAATGTACTACCAATAGTACTCTACTGTTTATTTTAGCAAGCAATAGTATTGAGGTAGATGGCCTTAATTCTAGATGTATTGCTGGAATATTTTTCAGGACTCTTATGGCCTGGACCTATTTGCTGAGAGGGGGAATGTATCCTGCCGCGTGCCACATGTATTGCCTTGCCACCAGGAGGAGACAGCGTTTATTCCCTTTGCTGCCAGATGAAGGTATGGTCTTTTTATAGTGGTCATCTAGGATTGTTAGGAGCTACACCTGGCATCCCCTTTGCAACTCCTGACTCTAGATTGCAGGGGCAGCTCCCCACCCCTTACGCTCCCCTAAAACCCCAGCAGCAAACAAGATGTAGCTGAGAGGATTGGACTGTATGTGGCCTAACAGCTAGAGCAGTCGACCTCGGATTTGGCATACCGGGTTTGAGTGTCAGCAGGGATTCTCAACATCCTGAGTTTCTGGGCAAATTTCTTAATCTCAACTCACAAAGGAGCCCACGGGTCCAAATTGTGTGAAAATATTCTAATGTGATACACAAAACCAGAGAAGAAACCAACTGGACAGGGGAAGGTATCCCTTTTAAGGACAACTCCCCTCATAGGTGTCATGCTTCGTCATAGGGGTGCCTTCTCGCGTTAGGAACCTACCCCCAGATGCATCAAGCCCTGATTCTGCGAATTATAATTTGCGAAAAATACCCAATCGCAAATTAGAATTCGCAGAATGAGATACATCAATAAAAGTGTACCAAAAATGCGATTCGCAGTCGGCCGCAATCGCCGATTGCGAATTCCGCTAAATCCTACAAAAATCGCAGAATCGCCTGTTTCCCATGTTGAAATTGCGATTTCGCAATTACTGAAATCGCAAATTGCGATCTCGCTAACTGCGAAATCGCAAAAACGGGAAGTCGCATTTCGAGCACAATGATGACATCACAACCAAGAGTAGGCAGTTCCCTCACTCATTCTGATCACAGAGCTTGAGGGTGGAAAAAGCACAGCACAGAGCTCCATCAGACACACCCTGCAGCCCCACAACAGGACACACACCCAAAACCAGAATGTCCCAGGAAGCAGCAGGAAGCAGTGCACCTGGCAGAAAAAGAAAAATTAAATTCTCAGAACAGGAGCTGGAGTTCCTCATCGAGGGTGTAAGCAGGGACCATGATAGGCTTTTTGGGAAGGAATCCCGGAAGGTGCCTGAAGCAGACAAGACGGTACAAAAGGGGGTGGTGATGGACGGAGCATCTGAACCAATCAAACACTCACACCCAGTCAAAAGATCTGGGTTTAATCCATCACCGTTCTTTAGCCCACTCTGCCACCCCAGTTCAGACATGGCTTTATGCAAATCAGTCTGACCCTGTGCCTCATGGGAACAGTCCAGCCCGAACTGCCAAGCCATGCCTTCCCTGGACCGGAAACAAGCTTCCAAGGACCGGTTTCTGACATTACAGCCGTCTTCAGCCAGGCTTACTTGAATCCAGTGGCAAAGTGAGCAAGGGACTCACGTCTGAGCATACCCTGCCACACTTATGGCAGACAAGAGGCACATTTGGCAGCACATCAGGGCTAAGGTAAACTCTGTAGGAGTGACCCAGCGCTCTATAGATGAGCTAAAGAAGAGGTGGTACGGCCTCAGAGGCCGTGCCAAAGAGCGCATTGCAGAGAGGCTGGGGGAGCAACATGCCACGGGAGGAGGAGACCCCACAGTTGCGTCCAACACATCACTTGAAGACCTGGTGGAGGACACCATCAACCCTGCAGTCTGCGTGGGGTCACCCAGCTGGACACCTTCAGACCCACCCAACAATCTCAAGGTAAGAGCCATGCAACTACGACCCCATCCCCTAACAATGCCCATGCCCCCAGAGCTAGCCATTTGATCACCCCAGTAATGCAGGCCATGCACATCAGAAACGCCATATTGCAGTGTGGGACCTGTAGTGTGATAATAGTTCCCTGATAGCCACACACAGCCAGACCTGTCAAGTGAAACATGTCCCTAAAGCCAGTCAGGGCCGTTGCAACATCCCAGGTGCAAGATTCATATCATTAATCATGCACCCTTTTACATCACAGGTGCTGCCGAACCACAGAGCACAGACAGCGAGGCACTCCAAATTGCGGAGAACACAGAGGACACCGAGGGAGAGAGCCATCCTGCCCCACGACCTGGACCTTCACATACACCTGCACCAGTACCACCACCTCCCCATGCGAACTGGGCCACCGCTGCAGCCACAGGAGGAGAGAAACCACCCCATGCATCACACATGGCAGTGGAACAGGCCACACCACCACCCAGGAGGCAGACACGGCGCACAGCCACTGTGCGGTCACAGTCAAGTGGCCGGATGAGGCAGCAGCGCAACGTGGCAACACGGGCTGACTGGGGTCAACATGATCAAGATCATGGGTTTGGCATCGAACGCTGGATGCTAGCTGTCCACCAAAAGCAGGCACGGCACATGGCAGCCATGCAGCTGCAGCTTTACAAGACAGCGCAACGTGAGCCAGCTCACAGAAAGCGTGCAGGTGTTAACGGCTGCAGCGAGGGAGAACAGACAAATCATAGTGTGACAGCAGGACATCAGCCGCCGCTGCCACCGCCAGCTGCTGTCCTGGCTATCGGCATACACCAGGTCAAACCACCTGATCGGGAATGCTACCTCCCAACTGTCACGCCGGTCCCTGGCAATGCAATGCCAGATGGTGCAATGCTGCCAGATGTTACTAGGGCGTTGGAACAGGTCACAACCGCTGTCCAAAAGCAGCAGGTGTGTGGCCATGCCCATGCAAGGGGGGGGGGGAGGTGATGATGCCAGTGAGGGCACATCCAGTCTGAGCAGCCTGTCCCTGCCGGTGGTACAAGAACGACGCCGCAATACCAGGCCCAGTGCAGCATCACGGCCCAATACTGGCGAGGTGGATGTGGAGAGGCGACAGGGCGCGTCCGGCCGGAGGCGCTAGTGATTGACTGACTATTAGCAGCAGTGCCATGCTGAAGTACCAAGCAGGTTGGCTTCCCAATCATGGGTCTGTATGACGTAATACAGTTTTCATGTTTTGTGAACACAAAAAGTAAATGAAAGATCTTGTTTACATAATAATAAGAACTTATTTCAAACGCAAATCCTACTCATGTCAATATTTCATTTGGCATTCATGAGTGCAGTATTGTGTGAGGGGTATGGGAGCACTAAAAATAATTCAGTGTGATGTTGTTGCGGCGCCTGTGTCCTTCAGCAGGATTCTCCCCGCGTGCATGTAGCACATGTGCAGGTGGGCGGTTGTCCCCCTCCGACTCACTGCCAGAGATCTCCACATGTATCCCCTGCTTGATAGCAGGGGATACCTGCAATCATTGGAAGCAATATTGTGGAGTATAGCACACACGGCCACGATGCAGCAGCAGACCTCAGGCTGGTATTTGAGGGCCCCACCAGTCTTATGTAGGATGCGGAATCGGCTCTTTAACATCCCAAATGTCCGTTCAATGACATTCCTGGTGCGAATGTGCGCAGCATTGTAACGCTGTTCCTGTGGTGAGGCAGGTATGGGGTGAGGAGGTACTCACGGAGGCCATAGGCACTGTCACCTGAAGGTAAGGAGCAGAGGGTCAGTGCCAGTCATGCGCAGCTACATGGGCTTGACGTACTGTATGTGGGCATGTGTACTTACCTAGGAGGTGTCCTTCGCCAAAGTCACCCCTGGCCAAGCGGGTGTGCATGCCGCTGTGCCTGAATATGAAAGAATCATGCGTGCTCCCCGGGTATTGGGCCACTATGTCGGTGATGATTGTCTTTGCATTGCAGACCATCTGAATGTTGAGTGAGTGGTAGGACTTACGGTTACGGTACATGTATTCTGTCTCAGCGGGTGGGCAGATGCGGATGTGGGTACAGTCGATGCATCCAAATACATGGGGGAATTGCGCAATGTTGTAGAATTATGTTTGATTTAAGTTCTGTTGGGTGGTTGGGAAGGTTATGTAATGGTGTATCCGGGTCAGCATGGCGTCCAGAAAACTCTGTAGGCAGCGGGACTGTGTGCTCTGGGAGATCTCCCCTGCAACTGCAACTATCCCCCGGAAGCTTCCGGAGGCCAGGAGGTGCAAGCAGCACAGGACCTGGACATGGGTGGGCACGGTATTGGTCCTCCATGTTGGGTGCTGCATCAGGGGGTCAAGGTCTCGGATGAGCTTGGTTATCATTGCCCCATTCAGCCTGTATTTTGAGTAGATCTCTTCTTCAGTCTGGCCCAGGAGTGTGATCCGCAGCCGGAAGATGCGCTCCTGGATCCTGCATCGGTTCCGGGCTGCAGCTTGGAGCCTTCACCACCTTACCACGATGTAGAGTCCTGGCATTGTGAATGTCCTCACGCTCCTTCTGTGTCTCCTTAAGTGTGTTTGTTTTGCCCCGCACCTGTATCTCGTTAGGATTTTTTTTTTTATTGAACTTTATGGTTAACACCTGGTTTGAGTTCTCCTTAAATAGCGCCTCGCTAACAGCGATTTTTTTTCCCGCAAATTGCGATTATTGATGAATTTGCTTTGCGAATATTTTGCGGGTTCGCAAATGATTTCGCAGAATCAGTGGAACATCGCTATTACAGAATCGCAAAGGGGGTTCCACGTTGATTCTGCGAATTTAATTGCGAACTCGCAAAATATTTTTTGCGAATTCGCAATTTGGTTGTTTTTTCTATCATGAATTGCGGGAACAGAAATTGCGATCGCAATAGCTGTTTCGCTACTATTGCGATCGCAATTTTGGTTGATGAATCTATGCCTATGTCCTAACGCGGGCTACAACTCCTTCTCTATGAGGGAGGAGCTCAGGGATGTTTTTCAACTTGAGCACATGGGTTGTACTAAGAACCCTATGTGAGCTTGGTGTGTGAATGAGTGTAAAGTACAGTGCTAACGTGAGTGTGGAATAAAACTGCTTACAGAGCTAGGCAGCAAATAGCAAAGCGAAAGGCGCAACCGCTGGGTTGCATTCGGAATGCTGCTAAGTGCAGTGGCGCCTAGCGAACAAGTAGCGGGGGCTCAGCGATGCTTGAACAAGCAAAGCCTTACCTATATTCAGGCGCAGGGATGCCAGGGCGTCCATCCAATCGGAAGGCAGGAAGCCGAGGAACGGGAGCGTGCCGTATATGACGCCGCTCCAGGTCACGTGTGAACAAAGAGGAGCATGGGAAGTGTAGTCCATGTGGGACTATACTCCGCTGTATCACATTAGAATATTTTCACACAATTTGGACCCAAGGGCTCTTTTGTAAGTTGATTTTTGGAGTGGGGAGCGCGCCCACATTGGTCCTTAAACCTCCTCTTGGCCCTTTTATTGTGTGTTGCAAATCACTTAATCTCCCCGTGCCTAACAAAATGAATGTGTCAATCTGTAATGCAACTGGTGCTCATGGAAAGCGCTCTGATACCTTCATGTCGACTTCATACTTATAAAATTTCCAAAAAAACTGTACTCCTTGCTCCTTCCTTACTTTTTCAGCAGCTTCCCATCTGCTGCTGAGGGGCCAGAAATGGGACAGTGTGTGAGACTTCTTCTGGCCCAATACTAGGACACAGCAGAGGAAGGGCAGTGAAAGGCAGTGATAGGGCCCTTACTTCATGTGAAGATCCAATAAACTATCCACGTAAAATACTGTTCTGTGATCTCATGGTATACGTAGGTTGCAGCAGACATATTAACCCTCTGAGCTTCTTTATAATGAGTCAAAACTGTGGGAACTCAGCGGAACTCCCATGCAATCAGGAAACATGGGAGGTGGAAGGAATGTTGGGGCTCAGGTGCAACACTGGTCTATGCCTCAACTTGCACTACCAGCACCCCCTCACGAGCCATCCTTTTCAGATTCCTGCGTGCAAGTGAGAAACCCCAAGGCAGAAAAAAGCTAAGCAAGTTGGCTTGCAATTGGTGGTCGTGAAACCCATGTAGCATGCTTGCATATTAAGTTCACAGTTTATATCAAGAAGATTGGACACAGAGAATGTTGTTGAACTTGGAATAAAAGAAAAAAATTATAATAAACAGAGACTTGTATTCTCATATGTGCCTTTACTTCATACGTTTGTTGCTCAGGTTCTCAACTGTTAATCTGCATTATATGTGGATCTTGGTCTTCATTTTACAACGTAGGGTAGTCGTTGTATGTTAACCTTTGAGCACTTACGTCTTTGTGATTGTGAATTGCAGATATCTTTACACTTTCCTGCGCATGGTTTCCCCTACTGCCCTATCTTGTGAAATTTAGCAAGCTTGAACAGTTCCCTCATACCGGGGCTAGGGAGCTCTTAGGCACACTTGTCTTCACTAGCTATGTCTATGTGCTGCTATGCTTGTTTATATGTGGATTCACAAGATATCTGAGGCTTTCCCTGAACATTTGATGGCAATGGCCCGAAGTGTGGGATGATGATGATGTGATGGCTGCACTGGACAGCTGAGGTTTTACCTAGACTTTTGATGGCTATTCCTGGAGGTGTGAGCCGATGATGGTTCTACCTGAGCATGTGATGGCTGCACTGGACAGCTGAGGCTTTACCTGGACGTTTGATGGCTATCCCTGGACGTGTGAGCTGATGATGGTTCTACCTGAGCATGTGATGGCTGCACTGGACAGCTGAGGCTTTACCTGGACGTTTGATGGCTATCCCTGGACGTGTGAGCTGATGATGGTTCTACCTAGACATGTGATGGCTGCACTGGGCAGGTGAGGCTTACCTGGATGTTTGATGGCTATCCCTGGACGTGTGAGCTGATGATGGTTCTACTTGGCCATGTGATGGCTGCACTGGGCAGGTGAGGCTTACCTGGACGTTTGATGGCTATCCCTGGACGTGTGAGCTGATGATGGTTCTACCTAGACATGTGATGGCTGCACTGGGCAGGTGAGGCTTTACCTGGACGTTTGATGGCTATCCCTGGACGTGTGAGCTGATGATGGTTCTACCTAGACATGTGATGGCTGCACTGGGCAGGTGAGGCTTACCTGGATGTTTGATGGCTATCCCTGGACGTGTGAGCTGATGATGGTTCTACCTGGCCAGGTGATGGCTGCACTGGGCAGGTGAGGCTTACCTAGACGTTTGAAGGCTATCCCTGGACGTGTGAGCTGATGATGGTTCTACCTGGCCATGTGATGGCTGCACTGGACAGCTGAGGCTTTACCTTTACATTTGATGGCTATGGCCGGAGGTGTGAACTGATGATGGTTCTACCTGGGCATGTGATGGCTGCACTGGGCAGGTGAGGCTTACCTGGATGTTTGATGGCTATCCCTGGACGTGTGAGCTGATGATGGTTCTACCTAGACATGTGATGGCTGCACTGGACAGCTGAGGCTTTACCTGGACGTTTGATGGCTATCCCTGGACGTGTGAGCTGATGATGGTTCTACCTAGACATGTGATGGCTGCACTGGGCAGGTGAGGCTTACCTGGACGTTTGATGGCTATTCCTGGACGTGTGAGCTGATGATGGTTCTACCTAGACATGTGATGGCTGCACTGGGCAGGTGAGGCTTACCTGGACGTTTGATGGCTATCCCTGGACGTGTGAGCTGATGATGGTTCTAACTGGCCATGTGATGGCTGCACTGGGCAGGTGAGGCTTACCTGGACGTTTGATGGCTATCCCTGGACGTGTGAGCTGATGATGGTTCTACCTGGCCATGTGATGTCTGCACTGGGCAGGTGAGGCTTACCTGGACGTTTGATGGCTATCCCTGGACGTGTGAGCTGATGATGGTTCTACCTAGACATGTGATGGCTGCACTGGGCAGGTGAGGCTTACCTGGACGTTTGATGGCTATCCCTGGACGTGTGAGCTGATGATGGTTCTACCTGGACATGTGATGGCTGCACTGGACAGCTGAGGCTTTACCTGGACATTTGATGGCTATCCCTGGATGTGTGAGCTGATGATGGTTCTACCTGGCCAGGTGATGGCTGCACTGGGCAGGTGAGGCTTACCTGGACGTTTGAGGGCTATCCCTGGACGTGTGAGCTGATGATGGTTCTACCTGGCCAGGTGATGGCTGCACTGGGCAGGTGAGGCTTACCTAGACGTTTGAAGGCTATCCCTGGACGTGTGAGCTGATGATGGTTCTACCTGGCCATGTGATGGCTGCACTGGACAGCTGAGGCTTTACCTTTACATTTGATGGCTATGGCCGGAGGTGTGAACTGATGATGGTTCTACCTGGGCATGTGATGGCTGCACTGGGCAGGTGAGGCTTACCTGGATGTTTCATGGCTATCCCTGGACGTGTGAGCTGATGATGGTTCTACCTGGCATGTGATGGTTGTGCCTTTAGCCTATCATTGCTATGATCTTAACATAAAATGGCTGCACTCTTTAAATATGATGGACGCACTTTAGTCCTTCTGTGCTTGGTAACTAGAATATGTTTTCCATGTTGTAGGAACTTTTTGGGGTACTTTATCTATCTTTTACTATTTTTAAATTTCTATTGGTTTCTTTCAGTGATGCCTCTTCCGAAGAATTGCGGCCTCGTGTACTAAAAATACATTCTGTAAAACTGGTTGCAATTTGCACCCTTGAAAACCCATTCAATTTGGGGAATGGGTTACCACCTTCTTTGTGTTGTGGTAAAATATTAATGTTTGGCGACCAGATTTTAGTAGCAAAACATTAACGCATACCTTAAGGAATCAGTATTTGGAAGGGACACCCTAACATAATGTATTGTTAATGATTTGGAATCATTAAACGGGCTTAGGTAAATCGTTAAATGGGTTAAGTTACAGTACATTTAAAAACTGTTTTAGCAGTTGCAAACCACCAGATTTAGAGAAACTGAGGAGTTGTTAGTAACAACAGGGCTCGAGTCGGGGTAGCACGCGGGTGGACGGAGTCCCCCCACTTATTTTACCGAGAGCTGGACAACTGGAGCAAATGGAGCCGCACATTCACTCTTTGGCATCTCTGGGGCGAGATCGGAGCCCATTTAGAACGCTGCTCACGCGCTGGCTTCTCTGATGCAATCGCTCTAAGGGGTGAGCGAGGGGAGGCAATGATCCTGATGGTGCAAGCCACCTTTCGTGATGTCACTTTCTGTCGTGACGTCAGCATCCCCCCCACTTCTTTTTTTAGGACTTGTGCCCTGGTTGTTACAGTTAAAATACTTTGTGCATGAGTTTCGTAATAATGATCAGACCCACATCATTTCCTGTGATGTCATCCCGGTGAAAGGTTGTATTCTGTCTCTTCTTGTAATGGGAATAAAGGGTGCTGAATTTGACTTTTGATGCGTCTAACACTTTGGTGAGCAGACGACACCAAACCTGGTCAGAGATAAAGAACCTTGGTGGTGTTTGACACCCTCCGAAGTACCAGCATTGAACAGAGGAACCGAGATGTGATGTGTGACTGACTCTACCCCAGCCCGATCCACCTTTTAGAGGTATGGAACTAGCCGTAGGGTGACCTGGCGTCCCCGTTTTGCCAGGACCGTCCCTGTTTTTAACCAGCTGTCCCAGCAAATTTCAAGAAATGTAGCTCATGTCCCGGTGTTTGGAGAGGGTTGACTTAAAACGGTGGGAGGTGTTTTTTATGTTTTACAAAGCGGGGATAGGTAGCAGTTGTTTCAAGAAAGCAATTTAGTTAACAGGCCTGCTACTGGGTTTAAAAACTACATTTTATGTATGTTCTTACTGCCTGTTCTGTAATTCTCTTCTGAGGAGGCTATCATCGCTTGAAGTAAAATGGTAGTCCTTCTTCCATTTTTATGAAATGTCCCTGTTTTTGGCTTTAACCTTTTCAGCGCGACCGCGTTTCCCCCTCCGGTGCTGGGCCGTAATAGAAACGGGCGTGGTCATGACGGAACGGTTCCGTCATGAGCACAGCTCAACCGTAGCTCATGACGGAACCGTTCCGTCATGAGCATGGAAGGGGTTAAAATTCTGGTCACCCTCGAACTAGGTTGACAACGCTCAGGCTTAGGTGAGGTGCAGCTGAGGCTAGGGAAGCCGAAAGAGAGCGCGCCACGAAATGAAACATGTTATAGGTTCCATTAAAAATAATTCAGATTGGATGTAAAACACTGGGTGATCATAACAGCCCCTGGTAACAGAATAATTTTTTAGTATTTTCCAGAACAGCGTCGTGTTCTTCTTCCGACCTGGAACAGCCTGACAGTGATCCGAAAGGAGGCTCACACATTTTCAAATTATCTCTGCGTTTCTTTCCAGTGTCGATAAAACCTGAATCAGGCCTGAGTGTTGTCAGGAAGGCCTCTGGGTGCGTCCAGAGAGCGCGCGACAGAAGACGCAATAAAACATGGCCGCCCATGCGCAGCGTCCTTTCAGGCCACGTGGATTTACGGCTTTGAGGTGTTGTGCGTCGGAGGAGAGTTGGGAACAGCACGAACTCCTGTTTGCAGAATAATATGCACCCTTGATGCGTGTTATTTGACAACAGAAGCTGAGCTGTCTCTTGCAGCTCATTGTAGTTGTATGCACCAATGAAAGGCCCTCTCCACACTCACACACATTGGCAGCCAGCTAGAAACCCAAAGGGACTTTTTTCCTCCAGATTTAGGAATGTGCAGCTGGTTTCTTCCAGGCCTGGCTGTAGGATTCCAGATTTGAGACACCCACGAAGGATGGATCATGTTGAGTCATGGTGGAGCAGACAGGAAGCAAAGAAGGTCTGCAGCAGACAAGCTGCATCTAGCCAATTTTGAGAAGCTAAACCTATGTTCTCTCTGTAGTGTTGTCTCTAAATGCTACCACTTACCTTTGCAGAGAGGCTGTCAAGCCTCAACGTTTTTGTCATAGTCAACAGAGGGTTGCTGAGCAAAAATCTTTGCCGTTGGCTAAACCCTCCGTCCAGTGAGAAGCAGAACGGGACACAGAGCAGGGGCCGGACACAAGCCCGCTTGTCATGGCCATGCTGTGTAACCTCTAGGCCATGGGTACTCACAAACCTTCTCTCGGGGGCCAAATTTACAGTGTGGTTTGTGGCTGAGGCTGAAGCGGTGGGGGCTGGGTCAGTGGGGGAGGGGGCCGGGGCTAGAGCAATAAAAAAACCGATGACCATGAGGTTAAACACAGGCCCTTGCAGCGGACGCATTCGTCCACTGAGCCCCCAGGCCCGGCAAACACACATCTCTCTCTCTCTCTCTCTCCCTCTCTCTCCCTCTGTCTCCCTCCTTCTCACTCTCTCTCTCTGTTTGTCTCCCTCTCTCTCTCTCTCCCTCCCTCTCTGTCTCTCCCTACCTCTCTCTCCCTCTGTCTCCCTCCCTCTGTCTGTCTCTGTCTGTATCCCTGTCTGTCTCCCCCTCTATCTCCCTCCCTCTGTTTCCCTCCCTTTGTCTTCCTCTCTCTCCCTCTCTCTGTGTCCCTCTCTCTGTCTTCCTCTCTCTCTGTCTCCCTCCCTCTGTCTCCTTCCCTCCTTCTCCCTCCCTCTCCCTCCGTCTCCCTCTCCGTCTCCCTCTTCGTCTCCCTCTCCATCTCTCTGCCTCTCTGTCTCTCTGTCTCTGTCCGTCCCTGTCTGTCCCTGTGTCTGTCTGTCCCTGTCTCCCTCTCCGTCTCTCTGTCTCTGCCTCTATCTGTCTGCCCCTGTCCCTGTCTCTGCCTCTATCTGCCTCTGCCTCTATCTGCCTCTGCCTCTATCTCTGTCTCTGCCTCTATCTGTCCCTGTCTCTGTCTCTATCTCTGCCTCTATCTGCCTCTGCCTCTATCTCTGTCTCTGTCTCTCTTTCTGTCTCTTTCGCTGTCTGTCTCTGTCTGTCTCTGCCTCTATCTGTCTCTGCCTCTATCTGTCTCTGCCTCTATCTGCCTCTATCTGGCTCTGTCTCTCTCTCTGTCTCTTTCGCTGTCTGTCTCTGTCTGTCTCTGCCTCTATATGTCTCTGCCTCTATCTGCCTCTATCTATCTCTGCCTCTATCTGGCTCTGTCTCTCTCTCTGTCTCTTTCGCTGTCTGTCTCTGTCTGTCTCTGCCTCTATCTGTCTCTGCCTCTATCTGGCTCTGCCTTTGTCAGTCTGTCCCTGTCTCTGCCTCTATCTACCTCTATCTATCTCTGCCTCTATCTGGCTCTGGCTCTATCTGTCAGTCTGTCCCTGTCTCTGTCTGTTTCTGTCTATCTCTGTCTCTATCTCTATCTGTCTCTGTCTTGCCTTTAAATACCTTTTCAACAAATGGTGCTCTTTCATGCAAAGTATATAAGTGTTCCTTCAAGCTCCAAAACACATATGGGCTGATGGGCAATATCCTGCATAGAGGTCACTTCAACAGAAGCACAAATAGAGCTCTTAAGTTGCATATATTATTCTATCAACAACTATGCTCTCAATTGTGCTCTGAATTGCTGTTCTCTGTCACCCTCTGTCACCTCACTCTGCGTGTGTGTCAGCCCGGCTGAGACAGCTTCCGGGGAACACACACAGCCGCACTCAAGTACTTCACAGGTCTTTAAAAGACCATTCAGTTGCTAATGAGGCTTTGTTGTATTTCACCTCTACATAGCACCCCTGCATCTCCAGTCAGTCAGAGTGGAGATGCAGGGGCACTAAGAAGAGGTGAAATACAACAAAGCCTCATTAACAAGTGAATGGTCATTAAAAGAATTGCCCGGCCCCCATAGAGCAGAGTCTGCGCTGCTGCAACCGGCGGTGTTTGACACTCTTAAAAAACAAAACACAGGTACGATCTCTGCAAGGTCCTTGGGCCGCCAAGGAAGGCTTGCCGGGCCGCTGGCGGCCCGCGGGCCGTACTCTGAGTACCCGTGCTCTAGGCACTACTTCATCCAGAGATTACCACTGGCAGGAGTACTTTCACTACAGTACGCGTATTAAGTACCTACAGAGTGAACAATGGTAGTGGAGAGATGTGGTAGAGAGTTGCCCGTAACTGGTGAAAATCAGTTTTGTTTAAATGTATTTCAAACCCCATACTTCACAGGAGTTATGCCATAACAATGATGTATTTATTTCTTTGTTTGAAGAAGATTACATTATCCGACTAAGTTATGGATGTCAGCCAATGGGCAGGCTGGAAAGTGGAGTAATTTACTATATACAGCAGCCGAGTTAAGTTACAGTCAACAAAGAAAGGGGAACCCACCGTTTCAAGGGGGCAAAATATCAGCATTTTTTTTTAACATGAACTAACCCTCGTTGCTTGTAAAAATTATTTTCTCACAGTCCTCCATTCACGCAACACCAAACTGTACCTGAATCTCTTTGAAAATTATCATCTTTATAGAAACAACCTTCGCATAAGCACGTTTTATTTGTTTAACAAGATTATCAAAAAGGACGTGTTTAAAATTTGCAGTGCTCTTTCATAATTATTATTATTTTAGAAATCCATTCATCCCTCCCAACCATTATATATTGCACATACAATAACGAATAACAAAATACATTTTTATTCGATACCACCAAAGGGGAGAGAGCCCTATTTTTCAGTCCAACCCCTGCTTGAAAAACACAGTGAGCCCAGTTTACAATGGTGACGTTAGGCAGACATAGCGTTCCAGCCCTGAATTACCATAAATTCCAAATTGTCTTATTCACAGAAATTACGTGTAAACATGATATGCATGGAGAATTTTACCCGCCCACCTCTATTTGCATATGCAAATCAGGGTGATAGAGGCACATGTTTCAGTTTTGAATATAATGATAGCTATGGTAAGGGTGCACAGGTAAATTCTGAAAACACTGCTATATCTAGACAGCATAATGAGGATACTGTGCAGTCTTACTCTGTGCAGGAAGGGGCACAATGCAACCTAGCTTGGAGCAAAACAAGTGTTGGCTGAGTGGATTAAGACACATAAGACATATTATGGGATGGAATCAAACGTGTTGGCTACAACCAGTAGCTTTAAAAGCCAAATAACAAATAGATTAAAATCTTTTTAAAACCAGAAACAACACAATTGTATGGTAATTGGTAAACAGCGAGTAGTTTTGGGAATATTCCCGTATTCAGATACATTTGCATGACTGTGAGTGTTGGGGCTCTGCCCTCCTTGTTTCTGACCTTGTGACACAAAGCAGCCTGTGGCAGTGAATCAGTCTGATGGTTGGCACAGGCACAGAGAGGCGTCAGCATCAGACAGATATTTAAATTTGGTGACATCCCAGGCCAGACCTCAGCACAGAAATGCCCCTACCATCCCGTTAGCATCATCTGTAAAATAAACCCCAACCGTTAACAGTTACAGAGGCAAGGGGGCTCTGTATAGGCTTCTTCTTTTTGATATTTGATATTTATTAAAATTTGTATAGCGCGACTATCGCTCCGGAAGGAGCATCTTGGCGCTGAAACTGGGCAGAAAAAAGCTAATAATTCATGCCGTAAGAATACTATTCTAGTCTATGAGCAATGTTCCCTCTAATTATTTTCCTCTGTGTGCGGCAGAGTAAGGTCTCTGTGCGATGCAGCCACGGCTATGTGCACCAAGAACCTGACCGCGCGTGTAGACCAGGGCTTTGAGTGGGATGAAAATACTCGCGGCTGTTACTTTTATGGCCGTGCGGCCAATGCTTGTTTTGCCTTGTGACTTATAATACTTTGACCAGAGCACCCTCGGTGGCACTAATGGACACGAATAGATAGTTTAGAAGTTATTGTGCAATATCTGTAGCCAAACACTTTGTTTCTGATATAATTTACTGCACTAACTGTGCCGCATAATATATTTATTTTTAGATGGTAAGAACAGATCGCCTTAGAGGATATGTAAATTCGATACAATTCTATTTTAGCATATAGTGCTACAGATTTGCCCCAATCTTACTTCATCCCAGTCCAAAGAGACCACCCACATGACCCAAGCCCTGCCTACCTCTCAACACAACAGGTCCAGTCATAATAGTGTGCTCGGGCTCTGCCCGGTTTCACCTTTTTACAAACAGAATAGTGCGGATGCTAACTAACGGGAGGAGCGAAAATGGGAGACTCGCCGACTCTCTGCTCGTCCTGATAGTGCCCGTACTCGGGGGCTTCCTTGTCTTCCAGTTTGTAGTCAGAGAATTTGGAGTAAAACTGCACCCCGTTTTCCTTGGCCAAGTGTTAGTTTCTCAAGTCCTGTATGATGTCCATAATGAGGTTGAGGACGGCGCTGTCTCAGAGCTCGACCAGCTCGGTTCTCTCTTTGCAGCCTCCGGCAATCAGCATGCAGAGCAGCAGTGCCAGCTGCAAGGGGCTCCTCGGCTGGGTCATGGCGGTCAGGCAAATGGGGACAGCCTCCGACAGCTCCGGCTCCCGCTGCGAGACGCAAACACATGTTCACGGGAGGAAAACTGCAAGACCCTCGTCAAATAATATGCAAACATCACCCACGCACTTTCCCTGCACTTCTCATGTATGAAGAATGTCTGTACGCACATAGAATTCAGCTTAGGGAAGCCTGCCTGCTGTGCTGGATGCACTCTGCAGGCCAGACAGGCTCTGCTTAAATATTGTTCAAAACACATTTACTGATCATTTGAACATTTCCCTTTTCGTCGATACATTCTTCCATTGACTATGTTTGTATACAAACCCCGTCCCATCCGCCCATCCATCCCCTAGCAATCCATCCATCCAACCCACAGTGTCACTCATCTAGCATCCAAGTAAAATAAATCCACCCATCCATTCATTCACCCATCCACATAAACTTACATCCACCGTATCTACACACTCAAAACCATCCAGCTACCCCTTAAGCTCATCCATCCTTACATACAGCTCATTCACCCACTCAAACCCAGCCAGCTCCCAAACCCATAACCCGTCCATTCAAGCGTCCATCCATCAGCACATCTCGAATTTAAATCTGTCTGTCTGTCTGTCTGTCCGTCCGTCTAGCTGCAGAGAGAAAGCAGTCAAATATGTGTGTTCAGACCATCCACGTCTGCCAATGTGGATACCTTCTGTATATTTTCTCTATCCTTCCCTCCCCTTTGTCTTTTTGGCAGCATGTCTATCTTTTTAACTAGGTTATCATTCAACCTGTACATAAACTATACACAAGCTGTATGCATTTATATTTTTCTTTCAACTTTTTCTGTATTTGCCTATGTATGTTTTTTTATCTCTGTCTATCCAGTTACCTTTGTGTACAACAGTTTGTAAGTCAGTACATCGTTAAGTGTGTTGTCTATATTTGTCTTCCGGGCTTTTGTCCCTGCTGGCTTCTCTGTGCCTGTGTATTAATGCTATGTGTCCGCCCCTTTCTCTCTCATTTTCTGTTTCTGCCTGCTTGCATCGTGGCCGCCTGTCTCCTAGGAATGTCTGTCCAATCTACCTTCGTACTTACTACTTAGGGCACTTTCCGCTGCTCTGATTGTCTGTGTGTATGTCCGTCTGATCAGGGGTCTGCCTGCCTAGCCAAATAGTGTAAAAGTGATTGTTGCATGCGTGCCACTACCACAAACAGTTTCAAGTATTCCAAATACTGGAGCAGGAACCTGCACATAGTCTTATAAGTAAGCAGAAGTGTGACATCAAATAGATAGCACCCCACCCCCTTGCCCCCTCCGATGATTTACCTGCTTTTGACAAGACCTCCAGGTGTGCCTTCCTTTCCTAAATTTGATGCCTCTTCCGTGAAAGATGAAGCACCAGAGGAGACAGCAGCCCTTCCTTTTATCATAAAAGTTTGCAGATAGTGCTTTGAAGGGAACTATAGAAGTGCAGGGACTTACTATTAGAGTACCTGCTTGCTACTGAGGGGGGCCAGTACTCCCCAATTAAATGTATTGCAGCACTTCTGAAAAGTGCCGGTATTCAAATTAAAAAAGCGCAGGTACTTGGCACCGGACAGTACTGCCCATTTAAAGCACTGGTTAGGACTCCAAGAGCAAGCCAAACATGCTCAGTTTGCCAATGCTTATTTCATGGACAGTCACAACTTGGGGCAAAATATTTCCATTTTATTTGATCCGGCCTGATATGCTACTTTACTTCACCGTATCCAGATTAATGTCACTTGTTTATACACAATATCTGCGTGTTTTCTTTCCCTAAAAGTGTCTCTGCAACTTTATTCTGAAAGTGGACAAACGGGATGGCATGCAGGCTGCGTGTGTGCGAGTCACAAGAACAGCTTCACTCTGTTTTTTTATCTGCGTGCCTAGATCTGGAAAGATTTGTTTGTCAATTGAGCAGGCTACACCATCACCGCTCCCGGCTGCCTTTTATATAGCATAGGCTCAATCTGATATTATCGACATCCAAGTGGGTGGAAAACAATAAAAAAAAAAGTCGACTTGGCAACCTTTGACGAGCGTGTGCTGCTGAAGCGCTCCACGCAGTTGTGGTACCAGGAGGGCTCAGGCACTTATTACACTTTGTAGACGACGAAGCCGCAGACGTCCCAAGTGGGCAACCCCGGGAGTTCAACCAGCGACGTGTTAGGAGTCACCCGAGTCCCCCAGCGCCCTTCCCGGCCATCGTGAAAATATTCCTGTTAATTGCAGCGCATGACAGGCGCTGTGATTAACAGGAATCCTTTCACGATGGCCCACAATCAGCACCCAGTCGCGCTGTATTTAGAAAAGAAATTAAGCAAGTCTGAAAGTTCGACATGTGCTTTACACATCATGCTTTCAGACTTGCTTTAATTCTTTTCTAAATACAGCGCCGCTGGGTGCTGATTGTGGGCCATCGTGAAAATATTCCTGTTAATTGCAGCGCATGACGGGCGCTGTGATTAACAGGAATACTTTCCCAAAGGACTCAGACAACCAGGAAAATTGCAGTTTTTCGCCGCTCGCATTTTAAAAGCGGGTGGCGGCGGCGAGAACGTGTGCGCGCTTAACAATGTACCATGCGCGCTCGGGCCCTTAAAGCTGCGCGCGAGCGCACCCGCGCACGTTAGAGGGAACACTGTCTATGAGTCTTATATAGCGCATAGCTACCCGAAGGCCTCCCAGTGCTAGAACAGTCATCATGTTAAGTAATTTGTAATTTGTAATTTGTAACTGGGTTTTGTATCGCGCCAACTCACCGACAGGTCTCAAAGCGCTACTAACCAAGTGCAGCAACAAGAAACAGGATGAGTATATGAGAGAGTCTGAGGTATGTAGCCGACCACTAGGAAGTAAATGCGTCTTTGAAGAGTAGAGTCTTCAAGGACTTCCTGAAGTGGAGAAGGTTTGACTCTCTGCGAAGCGCCTCCGGTAGCTTATTCCAGATAATCGGAGCCTGAACTGAGAAGGATCTACCTCCTTTAGTTGCCAGCTTAAAGCGTGGGCAGGATAGCAAAAAGGAGCCGGATGATCGCAGGGCGCGCTTAAGTTCGTATATTTCAAGCCTTTCTTTTATATAGGCTGGCGCCTGTCCGTGGATTGCTTTGTGGCAGATACACATACTCTTAAATTCGACTCTTTGTACTATAGGCAGCCAATGTAGCCTATAGAGCAAGGGGGAGGCATGAGTCCGCCTTGGCACTCCAAATATCAGGCGCGCTGCGTCATTCAGAATAACCTGAAGACGGTTGGATAGGTTTTTTGGGAGGCCAAGGTATAACGCATTGCCGTAGTCGATTCTAGACACTATTGTGGCTGAGACAATGGTTCGAAGCATATTCCTTGAGAGTATGGGGACGAGCTTACGCAGTTGCCTGATTAGGTTGGTACAGGAACCAACTACAGCGGACACTTGGTTAGCCATCGAGAGTTCTTGGTCAATTTTCATGCCGAGGCTCTTAACGCTAGGGCACGGTTTAGGAGTGGGTCCAAGTTCTTGTGGCCAGAACAAATCATTCCAGGGGGAGGTCAAGGTTGAAACTACGAGAACCTCCGTTTTATCTGGGTTGATTTTCAATAAATTGGACGACATCCAGTTTACTGTAAAACGTAATATGTCTTGGGCCATGGACTGAGCCGATGATGTGTTGTCGATACTCAGCAGCAGCTGAGTATCATCGGCATAATTAAAAACTTTACAGTTCATGTTTGCCAGGGACTCTATCAATGGCTGTAAGTAAAGATTAAATAGGAGTGGAGAGAGCCCAGAGCCCTGCGGGACTCCACAGGCTAAGGCACCCGCTTCGGAGACCTGATCTGCTACCTGGATTCTCTGCGTCCTCCCAGATAAGAAGGCTGTTAACCATTAAGTTGCTCTCAGACAGGACCAGTT
The DNA here is from genome assembly GCF_964261635.1 of Lissotriton helveticus. Lineage (NCBI taxonomy): Eukaryota > Metazoa > Chordata > Amphibia > Caudata > Salamandridae > Lissotriton > Lissotriton helveticus. The sequence goes on from NC_136071.1 coordinate 1,166,363,238, forward strand.
ACTATAAAGCCACGTTTTCAGGACCTTAAGAATGAGAGCTCATTGGTAAGCAAACGTAATTCCAGGGGAAGAGTGTTCCAAAGTTTGGGGGCCAGATGAGAAAATGAACGGTCACCGGAACTAGATCTGCTAAATTTGAGGACCTGCAATAAGTGTCAAGAGGAAGATCTCGGAGACCTTCCAGTGATGTAGGGAGTCGCAAGCGGTCTTAATGTTATGTTATGTTAGAATATATTTGTAGAGCGCCAATCACAAAAGGTCTCTAAGCGGGACCTTTCTTGCACAGTGACCTGTGCAGGATACAAAGGGTCTTAAACTGGACCCTCTGCTCGACTGCAAGACAGTAGAGGTTCTTTAGGGCCCTGTTTGCAGATTGGTGTCTAGAGACATTTATAAGAGCCGGGGTATTCTGCATGGTCTGCAACCTCTTTATCACATAGTGAGGTAAGACAAGGTAAAGAGCGTTGCCATGGTTGAGGCAGGATATGATAAGAGCCTGGACAATTACTCTTCTGGCTAAGAAGGAAAGAAGTTTTAACACCTTTCTAAGCAGTATCGGAACACCAAAGCAAGTGGCGGCAAGTTTTTTTGCTTGGTGCACCATAGTGAGACTAGAGTTTAGCCGCGTGCCAAGGCTCTATATCACCCCTTTAGGACTGGAGAGTCTCGACAGACAGTCTGGCACAGGGAATGCAGAATTTTTGTTTATTGTCCAGTGTGTTGACCTCAGCCTTGGCTTCGTTTAGCTTCAGTTTGCAGTTAGCCATCCATCTGGCCGCCTCCTGAATACAAGGGCCTAGTCTGAGGTGACTAGAGCTGGGGTCGAGGGAAATTGTAATCCTCAGCCGAGTGTCATCGGCATAGGAGTCAATGATAACCCAAAAGAATGGACCATCCCAGCTAGGGGAAACAAATCAAAATTAAAAAGAGAGGGGCTAGGGGGAAGACCCTTATGGCATCCCAATGCACAGGGGGAGACTATGAGAGTACCAGGAGTGATTGAGCACCTAGACGGGTCTGTCCCTCAAGAAAGAAGCGAGCCAATATAGGGTGGCATGGCCGAAGGCACCCACTTTAGACATCCTAAGGGTAAGAGCAGTATGATTAACCAAGTCGAAGGCCACACTCTGACCTAGAAGGATGATGGCTGCCGAACCTCCTTTATCCAACAAAGATCTAAGTTCCTCGACCACACCCAGAAAAGCTGTTTCTGTGCTATGCTGCGTTCTGAACCCTATTTGTGTGGGGTGAAGAATGTTGTTGGACACAAGGAAGGTGGAAAGATGTTTATAAGTATGCTTCTCCAGGAGCTTTGAAAGACCTGGTAACAAAGAAATAGGCCTGTAGTTGCACAGAGAGAATCTAACCCCGCGTTTTTTTAGAAGGGGCTTAACCACCGCTTGATTCCATTGCGAGGGAACCTGCCCATTGGTCAGAGAGAGAGATGCAGTAGATCCACAAGGGTAGGAGCAATACTGTCAAACTCTTGACGCAGGATATGAAGGGGAGCAGGGTCCAGGGGTGAGCCAGATTTTACTGGATTTAGAAGATCTGAGAGCAGGGAAAGCCGAGCGCATTCCTTTAGACTGCACTGAGGGAAGTCCTCTTCCCGAAGGCTCCTCAATACTTGGACCATCGGGAAAGGAAGAGTAGATGTCTGAAATCTCCTTATGAAAGAAGAGAGCCAGACTGTTACTATGCTCAGCTGATGCGTACAAGACAGGACTGGAAGATTTAGGTTCTGTGATATCCTTAAGAATCTGAAACATCTCTTTAAGAGAATTGGCAGATTGCTAATTTTTTGTAGAAAAGTATGCAGATTGAGCAGCTTTTATTTATGCATGATATCCTCTAATTGCTCTCTTATTATTTGCTTTACTAACCTCGTCATATGATTTTCTCCAACATCTTTCTAGATGATTGCAGTCCTAAAACAAGCAACTTGGTATTAAATCAGGGGGATTTTTTTTCACATTGGGAGGTCCTATGCCACCAAGCAGGTAGGACTGAGTCTAAAGAATTGGTAATACATTCATTAAAACTAAACGTAGAAGAGGTGATACTTTCCGTATCGGTCTCATGGTCTGCAAGGCCATGGATCTTCAAGAATGATGGGTTGCTAGAAAAAGAAGAGAAGGATGTAAGATTGAAAGAAAGGAAAGGTGCAATTAAAGAAAGGTGAAACAAAGATAGGAAGGATGGATTTATGAGACAATGTATGGTTGAGTAGATGGATGAGTGTGTGAATGATGACCAGATGATGGGGATGGATGCCTAAAAGGATGGCCAAGCGAAGGGAAATCTAATCTGACTGTGTGTGTGTGTGGATGAATGGATGGATGGATGGACTGATGGATGGATAGATGGATTGATGGATGATGGATAGATTGTTTCACTGATGCATGGGTAACTCAAAGTAGGATGTGGGAGAGCTGTTTATCTTTCTGCATAAATGGAGCTTACACTGACCTAGTTGGTGTTTACACTGTCCTCCATCTTGCACTGACGTCAGAGTATCTCACATGGTAACTATTGCTGTCCTTCTTATTCTAAACAAGATATTTATTGTAAGATTCACAATAATAAACAGAGAGTGTTCCCAGGGACTTTTTCTCACTGCACCTAACTGAGGACATTTTAACTGTCCTAAGCTGTTGTTATAGAATATATCAATTTACCTGCTCAAATAAACTATGAGAATGTCTGCAAACTTCATGCACTACTACCATGAGAGAAACTTTGAATGTATTCTATAGTAAAATGGTTCCTTTTACCTGTTCCCTACTGGTGTATATCTGAGATTCTTGAACCCATATAATAACAGTAGCGGCCCGTGGAGGGAGTTCCGTGGGGCGGTGAGGTGGGGCGGGGGTAGTAAACACCGGAATTTGGATGAACGGAGATAAGTAAACAACTAAATATATAAAACAAATTTCATTGCGCGCGCTACATCGCATTTTGTGATGCAGCACGCGCCACGAAATTCGTTTTATGTATTTACCTGTTTACTTACCTCCATTCATCCATATTCCGGTGTTTACTACCCCCCACTCTGCCCCTCCCCTGCCCCGCCTCACTGCCCCACGGAACTCCCTCCACGGGCCGCTACTGTATACTAATATATGAATATGTCTTTATCTAAATTCCTATAAAAGGACATGCACATTTCTATATGGAGGAGACCCCTTTTCCCTACCTCTAGAAGTTGAATCTAAGCTGGATTTTGCTTAGACCTGCACTAAGTTATCGTAATTATGATGTGTATATTTTTCTTCAGAATTTACGTATGGTATTCTATGCAAACTGCTTATTAATTCTTTACATGAAGCCTTGAAACGACAACCCTTGTATGTCATTCTTACAAGAATGTTCATCCTCTGGTATTGAGCCTCACTAGTAAACAGAAGTGATGGTTCCAATCGGGGAGCCCCAAAGGCCATATCGGGACTGCACCACTGCCAGTCGTTAGTGCGACATATGAGTTGGATTTGAGAATATGTTTATGCATCGACGGATGGATGAATGAATGGATGGATGACCAAAGGATGGAATGGTGAAAGATAGAATAATGAATGAATTCAAAAACACAAAGATATCATAAAGTACACTCTATAAAGGATGAATTTAAAATAACTGCAAGCACTTGAAGTGAAAGAAAATGAGAGTGCCCACACCCCAAACTCATACCAAACTTTCAAAGCCAGCCATTCATATATGTTCAGGCACAATGATGCACACTCATACACTAAAATTCCTAGGATCCACAAAGAATCAAGGCCCAGATTCGGTATTCTAGATTCGGTAAATCAGATGTAGGTAAAAATTCAGTAATTTTTACCGAATCTGTATGATTCGGTAATTACCGAATTGGTATTTACTGATTAGTGTTGAAATCCCATAGGCCCATAGGAATCAATGTCAATTACCGAATCGGTAAATACCGATTCGGTAAAATTACCTATTTTGCAAGGGTGACAGGGTGTCACTTTGACACCCTGTTGCACCCCTGATTTTGGCTTGTGTGCCATGTGACACACATACATGCCCTCAGGGCATGTATGTGTGCCACATGGCACAGGTGTACATGCACAGATGTGCATGTACACAGGTATTCGTTATTTACCATGCAATAAAATTACATGGTAAATAACGAATCGGTAATGGCCTGTGGCACTGTTTTCAGTGCCACCTACATCTGGATTTACCGATTCGGTATATTTACCGATTCGGTATTTTACAGAATCGGTAAATTTACCGAATCGGTATAGTTACAGATTCTGTATATTCGACGGCCCCTACATCTCCATTTGCAAATACCGGTCGATAATGGCCGAAATCGGCCGTTACCGACCGGTATTTGCCGACCTACATCTGGCCCCTAATCCTCAAAATATACAATTATGCTGAAAGGACTAGCCACATTTCATTGGTGTGAACTATCCCAACACTAGTTGGCGGTAGAGGTTCATTAATGTGTCCGTTATTTTTTTTCGACCGTCTGTGTGTGTGTGTGTCTGTGTGTGTGTATCAGACAGACTGTACAAGGTAGCAGGCACCTCCGCCATGGATAAATGTCTGAAGAGAAAAGAGAGTGCATCAAACACCTTTATCACCCAATCTTTAGTGCAGACCACCACCACCACGAAATTCTATCATGGTGATTTTCAACACTCATTCCTGAGTGACCTACACTCCACAGCACATTGCTCCATGATCTTACACACAGGATGATATTCTTCACAATTGTTACAGGGCATGAGGAAGGGAAGAACAAATCAGCAAAAATAGTGAAGATGGAGGTGGGATGTTGGACATCGCAATATAATTCACAACCTTAGCTGGTGGAAAGAAAAGTGCACATCAAGCAATGAGGCAAATTCCTGTTTACACCATCTTTGCCAAAACCACTGGCAACTAAGGCAGTCTGGCTAGTCTCAAATTGGTTTTGGGGAAGCTGCTGTTATGAGTTGCCAAGCAACAGGGCAGATTACCTGTCACATACTCACCTGGGGTGGTCTAGCTGCAACACACTCACCTGGGGCGGCCCAGCTACAACCCACTCATCTGGGGCAGCCTAGCTAAAGCCCAGTGATCTGGGGTGGTCTCGCTACAACCCAATCACCTGGAGTGATCCAGTTACACCTCACTCACCTTGAGCGGCCCATCTGCAACCCACTCATCTGAGGCGGCCCAGCTGCAACCCACTCAACATACACCGAGGGCCTCATTTATGAGCCCTTACGTCACTTTTGCGCCGCCGGTGCATCAATTTTTGTGACGCACCAGCAGCGTAAAACATGCGCCATGTTGCGTCATATTTACAAAGTGACGCATCTAGGTAGATGCGTCACTTTGTAAACCCCTGCGCCACATTATACCTGCGCCAGGTATAATGTATGCAGGGTGGGCGTTCTGACGCAAGAAACGGTCATAGAAGTGACGCAGTGAAATCTATGAGATTTCACTGCGCCACTTCTAGGACGCAAATGCGTCAATATCTTATGCCTGCATCACAGCAGGCGTAAGACTGATGCAGGCACATTTGAAATGGGACTTGCCCATTTGAAATGACCCATTGCTGGAGTTGCGTCACTTTTGTATCACACTCCAGGAATGTGTCACTTTTTTGAACCTACAGATACGTCAGAAATGCTGACGTATCTGTAACTCCTTGCGACATGATGCGTCATACTGTAAACATGACGCATCCAGCAAGTCACAAGGAGGGCACATTTAAAAGTGAAGCTTCGCTGTTTTCACGCAACGATGCGTCACGTTTCATGAATGATGCCCAGAGTTTCCCACCTGTAAAGTGTTAGCGTGGACATTGAGTTAGCACTTTAAGTGAATACTGTCCCGGCTGATTTGTCTTTCAATGATAACACTGCATGCCCAAAGGCATGTTTTTTCATCTTCAAAGGTAAACTCCAAAAATGGGGGTTTGTCCTTGAAATCCAAAATTCACGGTAACTGATTGGACAGTTATAGTTTTCTCTCACCAGGACTTCCATGTAGTGCACATAATAAAAGCACAGTGGACAAGTTGCTGGCCGACTCACCTGAAGTACAGAAGGCTGACTGACACCATGTCGGCTGATCAAGGCCGATCCCCATCAGGCTGTTTTCAAACACGGAGCTGGGGAGACCCACCATAACGCAGTTACCTATCTCGAAGTGAAGCAGGGGAAACGTATGTTTGATGCACAGGGAACCCACAAATTGTTGGTAGATGGCCTGTTTATGCCCAACTTCATATAATACAGTTGGGGGCATATGTATGAACAAGCCCATTTGCGATTCCTTAATAGCGATTTTTAGCGAATTGCTATTAAGGAATTGCAAAATGCTGTGTATGTAGAAATCGCAATAATAATTGTGATTCCTTAATATTCTTTAATTGTGAATCGCAAATCACGATTCGCAATTAAGGAATACCTTCCCATTCATTCCTATGGGCTAGGAGGCCCATAGGAATAAATGGGAAGAAATTCTCAATTTGCGATTCGCAATTAGAGAATCGCAAATTGAGAATGCAATTTCAAGGGTGCCAGGGTGTTAAAAGGACACCCTGTTGCACCACTGAAATATGTATGTGTACACATGTGGCACACATACATGCCATGAGGGCATGTATGTGCGCCACGTGGCACTTTGAAAAATGCAAAAAAGTGAATTTTTCAAAGAAATCGCGAATTACCACCAACTTGAAGTTGGTGGTAATTTGCGATTTCTTAAGGCCAAATTGCACTTTTTCTGCACTTCATACAATGCATTTAAGGAATCGCAATTTGCGATTCCTCAAATGCAATTGCAAAATAGAGAATCGCAAATTTTGCAATTCACTAATTTGCTATTCCCTTTTGGGATGCTACATCCTAAAAGGCCTTTTCCCGTTCGCAAACGGCCGATTCTGAGAATCGCGAACGGGAAAAGGGCTTGATACATATGCCCCTAAGTCTTTCTTAAAACAAGCCTTAGATTTTAGAATTTTTTAGAATTCACAAATCAGGTTTTCAAGTCTATATTTGCATCCAGCGACTTTGCTCTTGCATTTGAAAAATAAGTAAATAAAAATCCATGAAAAAGTAAAGATCAAATACAAAAAGAGAAATCTGTCCCCAGGTGAAATTAAAGATGCACCAATAAAGAAAGAAGAGAGTGGGAGGACAAGAGGGCAAAACCCAAAATGTGGAACCATCTTTAGTTTGCCATGTGAGTGACAGTCAGGCCCTGAAAGTATTGGGGCCTCACGGCTTTCATCTGTATTCTACCTTGTTGTTCCAGTGAATGAGGAAAGACCTACCTGGAGCTTTGCTGGGTCATCGTGTGTTTACTTCAGCAAATCTTGTTTACCTTCCTTCACTTATAGAGATATTTCTCTACTGAAGAAAAGTGCCCCTATCTTGGAGACTTTAACATACGAGTTGGCCATTGGCAATGATGCTATGTCATACATTTCCTTTACCCTGCCCTTAGAATTCTTCCCAGCCCCCTGTGATGACTTATGGCAACAACAAAAAAACTCAGTGGAACTCCACCCCAGCCCCACAATTTCTTTTTTTTTAAACGGTTAAAAAAAAAAACTTCAATATTGGAGACTTGTTATTTTGCAATTTTTTTGGTTTAAGCCAATCCAGAATTGTGGATCATCACCTGTCAGGACATATATATTTACTTTGTAAAACTCAGAATTGTTGCTAGCTATTTTCGAGAATAGCTATCTGCCCAACTTAGCCATCGAAGCTTTTGAGCATTTTGAGGCCTGCTCTTATACATGTCAAAAACATTTTTTGGGGGGGGGGGGGGCTGGAGAGTAAGTTAAATACTACATCCAATAATTTTGCACTTATTTGTATTCAGGGTTCCCATCTTTGATTCTGTAACTGGAAGTATATAGCCTTTGAGTTATAAACAATAGTCTAATATTTGTTTTTCTTTTGACAGGGTGGTTTAGGCCCTTAGTGTTTAGAGATAGCAATTGTAGATTCTGTTAATATGTTTACATTTTTGGGGGTGTGGATAGTTCTGTTAAGTATTAGTCAATATTGTATCAAATGTTATGTATGACTGCATTATAGCTTCTGGCCATCTTTCTTTCGTCATGTGTTTTGGGCTTGCATTCTCTGAGAGATCCCCTGTTGTATTTTGTGTATTGTCCCCCAATTTACAAATGTAAAATATGGTCAGAGAAGTAGGGTATCTAGTAGACAAGTAGACAAAGGTTGAATAAAAAGAATAGGGAGAAAGTAGGAAGGCAAAAAAAGGTACAAGAAACGTATCCAAAACCCACACATCTGTAAATTACTCAAGGTTGGGTGGAGCCCATGCTGCATCAAAACCCTACGCCTGCTTGAAGCAGGCGTAAGGATTGACGCAGCATTGTACAGATAGGGCACCCCGGAGCCTTGCTGGAGCTGCGTCGACGCTGCATAGGAGTCCTAACTTTACTACTCCTAAACGGAGGAAAATCCTAACTTTAAGACTTTTGGTATTCACTGAAGGCATTTAGGAGTGCTAAATTTAGGAGTCCTAACTTTACTACTCCTAAACAGAGGAAAATCCTAACTTTAAGACTTTCGGTATTCACAGAAGGCATTTAGGAGTCCTAAAGTCAGGACTCCTAACTTCTGTGAATTCTGAAATGAGTTAGGGCCAGATGTAGGAGCCAAAATACCGGTCGGTAACAGCCGAATTCGGCCGTTACCGACCGGTATTTGGGTTTTCAGATGTAGGGGCATATATTTTACAGAATCGGTAAATTTACAGATTCGGTAAATTTACCGATTCTGTAAAATACCGAATCGGTATTTTTACCGATTCGATATATCCAAATGTAGGTGGCACTCCTGAGAGTGCCACAGGCCTTACAGATTCGGTATTTTACCACCCAATCCAATTGGGTGGTAAAATACCGAATCCAGGTGTGCATGCACATGTGTGCATGCACACCTAGCCATGTGACAGACAGACATGCCCTTAGGGCATGTCTGTGTGCCACATGGCTCACATGCCCGTCTTTGGGGTGCTAGAGGGTGTCAAAGTGACACCCCCTGCACCCTTGCTAAAATCGGTATTTACCGATTCTGTAATTACAGAATCGGTATTTCCCATTGATTCCTATTTGCTTCAAAGCCCATAGGAATCAATGGGAAATACCGAATCTGTAATTACAGAATCGGTAAATACCGAATCTTAACGATTCGGTATTTACGGAATCTGTAATACCTACATCTCCCCCCTTCATATTTACCAACTCTTAAATACCGAATCGGTAAAATTCGGTATTTAAGAGTCGGTAAATATGAATTACCTACATCTGGCCCTAAGTGCCTTCCGTGAATACCAAAATGAGTAAGTGCCTTCTGTGCATACCAAAATGGTAGTAAGTTTAGAATTTTGTCTTAAGTTAGTTCTGTGAATCGGGCCCCTCGTACTCTTTCAAGAGTTGAAAACGTGATTAAAGCCGGCAGAATACACAGTGCCCCAGGTCCAAACGGCATTCCACAGGCAATATATAAATGGGATCCAAAATATTGGGCTAACCCGATAATGGCATTTTTAAAGAAGTGGAAAACATAGGCAAAGTCCCAGATAATTGGAGGGGATCAATAATAAACCCAATTTTTAAGAGGGGTGATAGAACAAAGCCAGCAAATCTATCGACTAATAGCTCTTATTGATTCAGAAGCAAAATATTACGCATCAGTAATATTGGAAGATTTTATTTGAATGGTCAAATTCCAAGAATTTGATTCCACTCCAACAAACAGGATTTCAGAAAGGGTATGTTACCTCAATTAACATGACAACTCTTGCAATCAATAATTGCTGAAAAAAGTAAACGTCTAAAGTAAAATTACAACTCTGCTTTATCGATCTGAAAGCAGCATTCGATCGGGTGGACCGACCCCTCCTATGGGCAAAACTAAGACAATGGTGGATTCAAGATAAATATCCAGAATATCAAGGAAAATACCAACTGCAGAGAGCCATAAGCAAGGGTGTGTGTTAGCATCACATCTGTTTAAACTCTTTACTGATGATTTATCTATCCACCTGAACCAAGTAAACTCGCACGCTCCAAGACTAGGCCCATTAATGATATCCCATCTGTCATACACCGATGATATTGTGCTACTGTGTCACACAGAAGTGGGACTACAAAGATTAATTGAAGAAACTGCGGCATATACAAAACGTAACAAATTGGAAATTAATATTGCAAAGATTAAAATCATGTCTTTAGGAAACAATCCCAATGCCTCACTAAAAATCAAGCTGGGTAATGCAACCATAGAAGAAGTCAGCACTTCCACATACCTGGGCTTCAATTTTGATAAAAAATTTAATTTTCAGATACACCAGCAGTATGTGGTTAGAAAAAATAATACTCTAATTCACATATTTTGTGCACGTGTAAAAAACACTTGACAGTCCTTCCCTTCAACCAGTGCCTGCTGTTATTAAAGCAAAACAGCTTCCAACGCTAATGTACGCAAGTATGGTGATGCATGGTAAAGATTCTAAAATGCTGGATAGATTACAAATTAAAGCATACAAATGGTTTTTTGGTCTTCCTTGTAACGCTTCTCCTGCTCAAATCCGTTTGGAATTTGGATTGACTCAGCAAAGTATAGCAAGAAGATACCATTTCATAAAATACGAAATAATCAGTCCAGCCCTTTAATAAGTGCTTTATGGCAATCTCTGATAAACGATGAGAACTCATGCTACAACAAATATTTGCTATCATCATTACAAATAACTAATACGGGTGATTTATGGGACCTAAATCTGATGCATTTCATGCAATGAATAAAGCAGTAAAAATTAATTCACTAGTCAAAGATAAAAATATATTCTCGTGGTGATCCCATGCCTGGATGACAATTCAAACATATGTCACATTGCAACCTGCAGCATAATTATATCTAATCTATCTGGTGCATCTCAAGAAAAAATTATTGGCTATACGCTTTCGAGAACTGCCATCCTTAGCAGATAAACCGCCCTGGAGATACAAAGGCCCAAAAATGTGCAGATTATGGGGTGCCCGTAAAGAGGATTTCTTGCATTTGGTCTGCATATGTCCCATACTAAATAATGTACGCTTTATACTCCTAAAGTGCCTATTTAACGAGAGGGGGATTCATAGATGCAGAACAGCTATCATGAGAAGCCTTGACTCCACAGACCCCCAGCTAAATTGCAAACTTTTTATGTTTTTACAATCACATGATAAAGCAATCAAACAGAATTCCAAGGAGTTACATCAGTATAAGGAACCTGGCCTAGACTGTGAGCAAAAGACATTAATATGACATCAGCACAAGTATGGGACTCGGACACTCGGATCCGCTGATACTCTTATAAGTAAAACTAGTACTTAATTTTATACCGATGCACATGCCACTTTACAATAATCGAGCAGATTATGGATGGTTAAGAATCGAAGGAAATGTTACAACAATGTGCTGCAAAGAAGAACAATATATTATCCTGCATTCTTGCAATATCAACTTGTGCATTTTAGAAAACTGATCATTTTAAAAAGATTTGAATTTTAAACATGTTTTATTAATCTATATTAATCATAAAAAATGTGCTGTGATCATTTACAAAAGCAATGTACCTTAAAGCAAACACATTTATTTTGTATTAATTGTAAAATATTCTGATGGTTTCTAATAACTTATAACAATAAACAAATAAATAGGATTGCAAAATGGGTTTGCAAATCGCTATTAGGAAGGGAGTGTTTAGGGCGTCCCTTCCTAATCACGAATCGCATCGATATGTAGGAATGTGTTGTGACCAAAATGCGGTCGTAAAACAATTGCATCTTACCACCGACATTAAGTAGGTGGTAACCCATTTGCAAATGGGGAGAGGTCCCCAAGGGACCCTTTCCCCTTTGTGAATGTTTGTTTCAGCGTTTTTTGAGAGCAGGAAGTGGTCCCACGGATCACTGTCTACTCTTAAAAATGAATGAAAACTTTTCATTTTGATTTTTGTAAAGCGTCTTGTTTTCCTTTAGGGAAAATTGTCTGCTTTACAAAAAAAGATTGCTTTATTTAAAAGCAATCACAGACATGGTGGTCTGCTGACCTCAGCAGGCCACCATCCCTGTGATTTTTGCGATTCCTTTGGGGGTCGCAAATTGTGATTTACCTCATTAATATTAATGAGGCACAGCGATTGGCGGACCCCTAAGAATTGCTAGCTGAAACTCTTTGAGTTTCATACATTGTAAATTGTGATTACATAATTGCAATTCTCAGGAATTCGCAATTAGGTATTCGCACTTCACAATTTAGATGCATGTACCCCAATATTTCTGTCAAACAATATTTTTGCAAATTGTATTCAGACATACAGCCTCACGTGAACTGGTTTTGGCATGCAGAGTGGCTCACATTTCGAGCTTACAATGCAGAGAGTTTTAAAGAAATGTTTAAAACTGTCATTTTGCTGAGCTGTCAAATAGCAATTCTCCAAATGTGGTGCTCTGTGAAGACATTTCCCTTGATATCTCTCGCCCCTTATTCTGGTTTCCTGCTTCAACACCTCGGTGCCTGTAAGTGTGCCAGCTGGAACATCACTTTTAAAGTGAGTTAAAGTAAATATGAGGACAGGTGGTATTTGGGACAGAATGACTCATTGGGTGCCTAGCGTGTGCCTTTGTCTATATTATTGTGCATGAGGAGAGACTGATGGCAGGGAAACGTTCTAAATATTTTAATAGTTTTCTAAACTTTACAAAGATATGTAAGCCATTTAAAAGTCAAGTAAAACAGTCACCCACAAGAAGAGTTTAAATAAAAAATATACTTGTGGAACCTATTGTGCATGTCAAAGCCCTCTTGCCAACACTTTAAGTTGGATTTTACAGCACACTGTGGTGTTGCTTCGCACTTTACTGTGGAGTTCAGAATGCATTTATAGCTGCTTAGATGATGTATGTGTCTTCTTGGCTGTTACCTACAAAGGATGCCTCTAGCTGTTATCCCTTTTATCAATGGCTGTTTGCTGGTTTTCTGTCTGCCTACATACCACGGCCAAAGTTGTAAAAGTACCTAGAAGGCAGCCAGGGGTGTAGGTCCTTATGGCCAGGTGCATTTAGTATGAGAAACTCCTTGCAAGGGCTTTGGCCCAGATGCATCAAGCAAAAAAACGTTCGCAAAGGGTTTGCGGCCGGTATTTTTGCATTTGGGATGCATCATCCCAAATGCAAAAATCGCAAAATTAGAATTCGCTAAATTGTGATTATTTGCATTTAAGGAATCTCAAATTGAGATTCCTTAAATGCAATGCATTAAAGTTTAAAAAATAGCAATTTCTCTAATAGGGCACGCAAATTACCATGAAGTACAACTTCATGGTAATTTGCAAAAACTTTGAAAAATGCACTAAAGTGCATTTTTCAAAGTTTCATGTTGCGCACACACATGCCCTAAGAGCATGTGTGTGTGCAACATATGTGCACAGATCAATTTCAGGGGTGCAACAGGGTGTCATTTGGACAACCCTGCACCCTTGAAATCGCAATCTTAATTTGTGAATCGCTATTTCCCATTCATTCCCATTCATTCCTATGGGCCTCTAGGCCCAAAGGAATGAATGGGGAGTTATTCCTTAATTGCGGCTCGCAATTTGCGACTCGCAATTAAGGAATTTTAAGAAATCGCTATTTTTTTAGCAATTTTTGATGCATTGCATTTTGCGATTCCTTATTTGCGATTCCTTATTTTTCGCAAATAAGGAATCGCAAAATGTATGCTTGATGCATCTGGGGGTTTGTGAATTGCAACAAAGTACAACTTGGTGGGTGTGCTGCAAAATTTGCAGACACCGCCATATTGCCTCCAACTTTTCCTCCCATATCTCACACAGGCAGGCAGGTCAGCTGCAACACGGGCAGTTCTGCATGAGTGGGTGTAATAAAGTTTAGAGTTTCTGGCTTTATGACCCACTATTTCTGTTTTAGAAATGGAAATGCCCATTTCTACGAGTGTAGGAGATACATGTGTGCTTAAACACCCTTGTGTATAAGGTCCAGTGGGTTTCTAAGGTCCTCCTTATCAATGTTATGAAGCACTTGCAGGTAAAATATGAGGCACCGACTGCTTTGCACCAAGTTGTACATTTTTCCTTAACTATCGCAAGGACACAGAGGGAAGCTCCGCGAAGAGCACAGAACACGGCAGCAACTAAAAGCACGAGAGGTGAGGGCCTCAGTTAAGAAATGGGAAAACTATCTCTATAGGTCAGCTACATCCTGGCACTTTGTAGCCCCCGATGACTGACCTATTATATTGCTGGAAAGTTGTTCAGAGAATGTTCAAAACGGGACATGACCGGGCCTGGCGTTTGACCCAATGACATGAAAGGGCGTCACACTTGCTTTGTATCTGCAGTTTGCTTTACTATGAAACTCATACAATCATTGCAGATAATTTTAACACAAATCTTGTTTTTTTCAGGGTGTTCACCCAGGAATCCATGCTGTCAGGGGGCAGCGATGTGTAGGGCAGCAGTTAGTTACAGCGTTTGGCTACAGTAGTTACAAAATACGAGTTCAGCCAGCAGGTTCAATTCATACCATGTCAGGTCTCTGTGTGTTTGCAATACACATTATCACTGTAACTAGAAAACGAGTGCAAAGGGGCAATCACAGAAACATTCAGATGCCACCTTCCAGGATGAAATGGAGGTAAACTGGAGGTCAGGTAAAGAGGAAACACACTCAGGAAAGGCCTGTTGGAATTATCTACTCGAGAATAAGATTCAAATTTTTAAAAAAAACTTCGTTTGATCTCTGCGGATCATAAAAGTATACCATAAAAAAGACAATAACAAACACACAATACAAGTAAAATATGTCACCGTAATTAAACAATCTCAATCTGTCTACAATCTTAATGTTATTAATTAATCAAAGTGCGTTAATTATTTGTGCAAGAGGGCAATTATTCCACATAGTAGCAACATATACAATTGCATTATTGGCTATAAAAACAAACCATGAATATTCCTTAAAACAGAAAGACCAAATTGCATATGTTGCAACTTCTTTTTAAAAGGAATTTAAAATGAGAATTAGATGCTGCCAAACTTTTTATTAGTTTAGCCAGCACCTGAGTCATCCCTGTGCTCAAGGAGGAAGGCAGCTCAACCCCATCCTTCAGTGGGGATCTGCCCTGTTAGAAAACATTGTCACCTTATCAATCAGGGGTGGTAGAACCTATAAATTGAAATGGGGAACGTCCTTTACAACGGAACTTTTACAACGAAGTACCGTTACGACGCAGGTTTAACAACGAAAGTCATTACAACGACTTTCGCTGGAGGGCGCTCTAGGATAGGTAATAGTTTAATTTACTATCCAACACCTTCCCTACTATCCACGGGGACTGGAGTTGGAATAGTAAATTAAATTATTCACTATCCAGCACCTCCCAACGCAAGTCGTTGTAACGACTTGCGTTGTAAAA
Organism: Lissotriton helveticus; assembly: GCF_964261635.1. NCBI lineage: Eukaryota > Metazoa > Chordata > Amphibia > Caudata > Salamandridae > Lissotriton > Lissotriton helveticus. The sequence goes on from NC_136071.1 coordinate 1,166,378,732, forward strand.
CCTGCGTCGTAACGGTACGCGTTGTAAAAGCACGCGTTGTACCGTCATGCATCCAATTGAAACAGCCACACAGGCACTTAAATCCCAGGTAACCTCATGGCCCCCAACACCTTTCACCTCACACTGCATATAGTGTCCCTTTAAATAAGGCGCCTCTACATTTTTGCGCTAACACTCCTAGGATGAGTCTCTAAGCCAGAACACTGAGAACCATGCCCAAATTCTGATTCCTCTCAGCCAACATTTGCGGAAAAAACAATTTCCACCTCATTTGGTGGCAACAAACTCCATAAAGGACCCTGTGCTGCACTTACATAGGCGCACGGACACTTTCATCTTTCATCTTAAAAAAGTGAAATTCAAGCGTTCCCTGATATGTCACACTCAAATATTTCAGTAAACTAAATTATAACGAGGTATGTTCATGTTGTTTCATTAAAGACGAAGGCTCCATTGGGCATATCATCAACAAAATTAGCTAAGTATTGCAAATTGCGCTTAGCACGTTTTTTCATCACCGTCTATCGCTGGGTTTTCTCACCCCGTTAGCGGCGTATCATCAACGCGTTGCGCAGAGGTGATTTGAAATCCAGCGATAGAGGCATAAGGCAGCGATAGCAGGATGAATCCTGCGATGATTTTCGGCGATAATGGAAAATCTCGCTAATACACAAGTGTGGACTTAAACTTAGAATCCACCTCCCATTGCAAGGATGGTTTAGTCAAGTTTTGATCAAGCGTACAATACCTGCGATATTCGCGGTTAGCTCTACTTTATTTATCGCTGGTGCTGCATTGTAAATAGTGCCAAGTTGTGCTTGCGTTGTTTTTCAGGCAGTCATTGTAAGGAACGCCCACTTTGCATGTCATTAGCGATAATTATCACTGACATGCAAAGCGTTAAAAAAGCGCCTGCTATCGCAAGTAAACTAGCGCTACATCATTTTAGGGCGGCCTTGCTAATAGTGCGATAATTAAATCGCCGCTTTTCGGCCGAAAAGTGCAGATAAAGTGGCGAAAAGTCACTGTGGCGATATGCCCCCCTGTTTTTGATTTGATGTATTGGAGCAGTCACAGAGCTGAACAATAGTCACAAGATCAGATAGACTTTAAAAGTCCTTTTTAAAAAAAGGGCAGTAAACCTTATCCTAAACATCAATAAGAAAAATGTTAACATGCTATCCCTGAAAGACTTACTTTGTTTATTCGTTATGTGTAGTAGATTTACATTTTGGGTAATCAGTAATTGTTGTTCCTTGTTTTCTCATGAAAACCCAGGGCCCAACTACGTTTGGGGAAGACCTCCTAGCTCCTATATTAATTATCAAAGGAAGCTTTTACCCACGTCGTCAGGTGACCCATCACTCCTGCCGGCCCAAGTGCTGACATCAGGCAGGCCTCAAATAGCATTTACACCCCAAGTGGAATGAGTTTAGTCCTCAACCTACAGGAGAACTATAGAACATATTACCAACAAGTAGCGATATTTATCGCTAAATATGCTTAGCGACGATTTTTTTATCGCTGAGCGTCGCTGGAATTTATCGCTGAGATAACGTGCTATTAGCAACGTTTATCTCCAAAGCGATATATTTTCCGGCGGTAGCGGCAAAATGCGTGAATATTGCTGAGAATACAGCGATATTCACGCATTAGCGACGAAATGCTCTTAGCCATGTTATCCACCTCCCATTGGATAACATGGCTAAGAACTGGTCTGGGCAGGTTATAGTATTTAGAGATATTTGCGCTTAGCGCAAATAGTTCCATCGCTACGTCTGCCTTGCTAATAGGCGATAGCGATGTTAGCGACGGCTTTCAGTCGCTAACAGGTTGGGTACGCCCACTTTGCATGTCATTAGCGATAAATATCGCTAACATGCAAAGCGGGCCCCAAACCGCTCGCTATCACCTAAAAGCTGTCGCTAACTGCTGTTAGCGACAGTTTGCTAATAGGGCGATAAGATTATCGCCGCTTAGCGGCCAAAAACGGCCGCTAAAGCGGTGAAAATTCCCTATCTCCAACCTTGATAATGTGCCCCCATAGGAATAACTGCAGACATTAGGACATTGAAGCAGGACTTCAATGTCTAATTTATAAAAACTGACTGCTTTGCCCATGCTACTGAAAGATGAGGGTCCTAATGTGGATAATATTCAGCAGTTAAGGAGAGGAAAACAATTAACTGCGGCTCTCCACCCCCATTCCCAACCTGTAAACCATTAATATATTCAAACACAGTATTAATTTGTTTAAGATATTTCCCAATGAGAAAGCCAAGATTGTATTTGTTAACTAAAATTTCAGTGGAGAGACCTTAGGCTGAGCCTCACCAATTCTTCTGAAAGATAGTCTATTACAAAATATCATGAAAAGCTTCTGGTCAAACATTAGACCAGTGTCAGGGAACTCAAGCTGTGGTTGCATGTGTGGCCAATTTAAGGATATTGTAAGTGGAGGTGCCTTGGTCAAAAAAAGCTTGATGAACAGTGGCCTGAAATGGATCAAGTGAGGAATTGAAGAATAACGTGCATATGCTTTTACATAATGCTAAAATATTAGAAATGATTAAATTGGCATTTTAGATGTGTCTAAGAGTTTCTGAATGCGTATGGCACCAGACAAGGGCAGCATTTTTGGCGGTGCAAGGGCAGAATAGTCAACTTTGTGTAAAAACAATGATCTGCGTGCACCAGTGTAAAACAAGATAAAAGAGGGAACATAAGCAGCCCTCTGACTACAGAGAAAAGGACAGAATTAATATAGATTGAAATAAATTATTTGTTTTTGGACACTGCAGTGGGGACATATCAATGAAAAAGGCTAGACTGCAGTCGGGACGTGAACGACCGGTCATTGACCAAAATGTGAAGACGTCAACTGATGTGCACACGAGAAAGACACTGTTTGCTGTGACAGATGTTTAAGCTTTCCAAATGAATTCTATTGACACGGGGCACATAGTACAGTTTGCAGGATTCATCTGTGGATCTCTACCCCAGATATTACCCCTGCACTCTCTTCCTGGCCAGCCCAATAGTTAAATGCATGAAAACAGAGTACACTCAATTACTCAATTGTGTTGTCTTTTTCCCCAATAGTCAGTGGACTGATTGCCATTCAGTTCATGTTCACCTTCTAGTTTAATAAACATTAATGCATATTTAGTATAAAATCCTTAACTACCTCCCACATGCACATGTTTACACATAACTCAGTGCATTCTATGTGTTTGTGTATGTTTCTTCAGGAGTGTGCATAGGATATTCAAATGACACGTGGCCTCAAATAACTTCGGGGCATATCATCAAGGAGGTGCCATAAAATTATGGCCGCTTTTTGCATCCGTTTTTGGCCGATAAGCGGCGATAATTTTATCGCTTTATCAGCAACGTCACGCTATTGCGTGAATCATTGCCTTAACGCCCTTTCCCTTAACGCCCAGCTTTGCATCACTAATGAGATGCAAAGTGGGCGTTTCTTCCCAAAAGAACGTAAGAAATGTTGCTAACCAACATTTCTCCTATTATCTAGCCTCACACTAACCTGCAATGGGATAAGAAAAGTAGCGCTAACTGCGGTTACCACTACTTTCCTTACGCCTGCTTTTCATCTGACTTTGCCAGGATATCCAATGGAAGGTGGATATCATGGCTAAGTCTGCCCTGCCCTATCAACAAGCTATCACCAAATGTTGTGCGATTATTGCTGGATTTCCAGCGATAAGCGCACATTTGGCAGCTTGCGCCTAGAATTGTATCACTGTTGAGATAAGCGTTGCTGATAGCACGCTATCTCAGCGATAAAATTCAGTGTTAGCCGGCGATAATTATCCTCGCGCTAGGTGCGCTGAGCGATAATTATTGCTGGCCCTTGCTGATATGCCCCTTCATCTTTAATATCCGAGGGTAAAGGTTTAACACGAGTGTCTAGAAGTTAGAACCAGTACCGCGTGAACCAGAGCTCAGCGATACAGATGAAGCCATTTGTCGCCATGCCCTTTTTCTATTCTTGCTCCCCTGAGACTGTACTTCTTGAGGTCAGCCAGCTACCCCCAGTCTGCAGAGAGTACTAGGATCAATAGAGCAAGCTGGTTATCATCAATGATACATCCTTTCTGAAAGCCCTTTTGGGATAGAAGTACCAACTCCATGCTATGAGCCTGGGTTTGCTTAGCATTTGTCCCCGGGAGCTGTTCATCCCTTGGCAGTCCTCTGGATGGAACTCACCCACAGAGTAACGCCTTCCTGCATGCGCCCTCAACATGGACCACTGCCAAAGCGGTGCCTAAGTTGCAGGTTCTGCTCTAGAGAGAAGGGTAAGACAAAAGGTACATATTTTAATCTGAAACTGTACAAAGGTGTGGAAGAAAATGAACAGTTCCAGGAAGATCTACAAATGGAGTTCAAAAGCGTCCAACATTCAGGTGAAACACTCCACCCGGATACACTGAAAAAGGCTTGAGCTGGTGCAGTAACAACTCACTTGGCTGAGTAAGATCCAGGACTACATCTACTAAAGAAGTATTGGCTATAGTGATACTATGAAGTAGGAAAGTAGAGCCCTGTGATTTACCAGTCAGAGACAAGTCTTTCAAGGTGCTACATCCCTAAGAGTAGATAAAAAGAAACTCTGAGGCCCAATCACTCCCTGCAGGGTCTGTGTGGCTGTCTGGGCCACCTCAGAAGGCTGCATGTACCAGGCCTGTTCTTTGAAGGGGAAATCAGGACAGTTCTAGCTAGGAAGTATCCACAGTTTGTATCACACTTCTGTAGGTCTTATGGGTGGCACAAATGGTTGCTTGATCTCTCATTGCTTTTAAAACCATTATACATCAGCTCCTACTCGATTGTCTAGCTACATATTCCATCAGAGGCAACATACTAAGGTGGGCAAAACCATATCTTGCTTACAGAATGCAGACTACACCACCCAGAGCCTACTCTTTCTGACCTTTTTCATTTCTACCTTCATCCTTTGTCTCACTCATTACAATCCTACCATCGTGTGTATTTTATCTATGCTGATGATCCCCAGGCCCTCCATGTTCAAGGAACGCATCTGGGGTTGATCCACCCACCAGGTTGCCTTCCTGCTCCATTACAGTGAGTCCAAAATGGATGTGCTGTAATTTTGTGAAGCCCCATCAATCCAAGACTGAGATTATGCTCATTCTGAATTGTCTCAGCAGCTGGGACACCAATCTTTGACCCACTGTTCCTGGTACCTCTCCCATTCATTTTCCTCAGATCAGTAATCTGGGAATGATTACTGAGTGTGGAGGCATCATGCAACTACTAAAGTTTGCTTTCATCAGCTCAGAGTATGTGTAGAGTCTTTCCTTTGCTGACCTTTCCTCAAAGGATGAAAGCTTCCATATCCGGGTCTATTTAAGAGGCATATTGCAAAGCTGCAGCATATTCACAATTCTCCAGAAAGGGCTCTCTGCCCAATCTGGACATGTCAACAGGTTTCTAAAGTGCTTCTCAAACTGCCTTGTCTGACAGTGAAGAAACACAAACATTTGAAAACAGTTTGTTTAATGCATCAGGTTTTCTGTACAAACAAAACTCTCTCTTTCAGATGACTTGTCAAATGTGTTCCTACTGGAACTTTGAGATTAGTGGAACAATTTTGATTTAATATTCCCAAATTATTTTTTGTAGAAATGGAGCGGCAAATATTTTTAACTGCAAGACACTCAGAAATCGGCTTAACATGTCTTTGCATATCATGAGGAATCATGCCCTCTGGAATTTTGGAAACTACTGTCGTTTTTTTTTACATCATATGAATTTCTGTCACTTTTTTAGGATCTCTCCTTTTTTTCTATAGAACCCCTAAGAGACCTATTCCAGGGTGTATGATGAACTACATAAAATCTCCAAATAACATAATATAACATTACATAACAAAACATAACATGGTCCCTTGGCCTGGCTGCAGATACAGGATATGGCTTTGCCCCCAATGGCTTCAGAAACCTCTCACCCAAAGGAGAGGGGGCGAAAAATATAAATCATGACCTGAATTGTCTAGATTGCCTTCCTTCTTCAGGGAGTGTCCCGACATAATAAATGTTCAATAATGAGAATATGTGCTGGGGTAAACAGGATTCCTCTGGTTTGCACTTAAATAGGGACATATGCACATCAGAAGCCTAGTGGCTGAGATGCTTCCACCACAACTAGTGCAACTAAATACTAAGGGGCAGATTTACAAGAAAATGACACATCTGTAGAGATGCGTCACTTACCATGTGCCAACCTGAGAAATCCTTGCACCACCATGGATGTGCCATATTTATAATATGGCGCAACATGGGGCAAGGATTGACAGATGCGTCAGAAATTCTGACGCATTTGATAGGCAAAAGTCACGCATTGCTGGAGTTGTGTCGCAAGTACGACGCAACTCCAGCAACGCATGATGAGGCCTATCCTCATTGTGCTGTGTCACTCCTTATGCCTGCTCCAAGCAGGCGTAGGGCTTTGACGCAGTGGCGTCCTAGCAGTAGCGCTGTGAGATCTTGTAGATTTCACTGTGTCACTTCTAAAAGGCTTTTTTCCCTGGGAACGCCCCCCCCCCTGCATACATTATACCTGACGCATGTATAATGTGGCGTAGGGCTTTACAACGTGACGCATCTCTCAGGATACGTCACGCTGTAAATGGGCGGAATTTTTACACCGCTGCTGCGTCAGAAAAAGTGACGCAACGGCGGTGCAAACATTTCCGCCCCTAAATCTGGCTTCCTCACTCAACTGAAATAAAGGAAATCTGGGAAAATCACTTAATCTCCCAGTGCCTAAAACTGTAAAGACGTGACATGTAATTGCAATTGTAGACTTGGGAACTGTAGTCTAATTGTGAAATGTAATTATGTAAATTCCCACTTCATCGTATTCATCGTTGTATTCCTTGGTGTACAGCGCTCCCTTAATTCCTGGTTAGATGTATGCTAAATAAATAGAGATACATACATTAAATAATAGGGTAAATGAACAGGTGCTAGGACAGTGGGACATTCAATCCCCTTCCATAATTACAAAGTATCTCTCTTTCTGCTCACACATCAATGAGTGTACATGGAGTACACATTATTATTTGCCCATTACTACAAAGGTCCTCGGTGTGGCTTTCTGAACAACTCAGTGGGCAACATAACTTCTTTATCCTGTTAGGAGTCCGTTCTTCTCTCTTCAGCAGCCTGCTTATAACTTTGCACTCTACAACTGCACACACGCTATTCAGCAGCTAGAGTCTGAGGCCTCAATATGATGTCTCTAGGGAATTAAAACAAACCAAACTAGGTAGGGGAGGGCCTGAGGGGAGAAGTGTTTAAAGACTTATTGGTACCTTGTCCCCCAACTAAGCAATAAACAACAAGAGAGGTACCAGGAGTCTGTACACGGGAGCCTAAATAGTACTCACTCTGTAAGACAAAACCAACAGGTTAATGTACAAGTCATCAACGATTGACAAGTAATAACAGGAGAGGAGAGAGGAACCAAGAAGGAAAGGAGAGCCCCAGAGGTACTGGAGAAAATCCCCATCAGCCCGCTCAGTAGCGGAATATCGTCATCTGGGTAGAATGGTTGACAAAAGTAATGTCCAGAGTGCCCTTCCTTAGGAACCACCCAAGGCTAGCATAGCTTGGACTATTACGTTGACCCTCAACCAACACAGATGCAGACTGAAAAGGGTTAAATTGCAGTGCTCATAAAGATGTGAGAAAAGGAAAAGAAACAAAATTCATAATCCAAGTGTTGTAAAAATACCTACATTGATGTCATAAAAAATTTTTTTGTCATACATTTTTTTTTTAATGTCATAAATTTTTTTTTTAATGTCATAAAAATTTTTTTATTGGGTCTGACCATCAAGGTGGTATGGTTAAAAGCAGAGTGAACCAAATAGCATGCAAGGAATTGCTATTTATCATAAATCTTATATGGTCGACATGTTTCAGCCTTCACAGGCTTTCTTCAGGACCTATGATGTACTACTGCAATAAAGAATTGTGAAGAAACTTACTGGGTGAAAAAAAAAATCTCAATAAGTGGTTCAGTACTCCAAAAGTAAGGAGTCAAAAGTCTTCTCCCAAATTTAAGGGTCTCTAGGGAATTCCCTTAAACAAAGCTACGGGCCAGAACTGCACGATTTTAGGCAGGGAGGAAGAGGGGGTGATCCGTACCTATCTGGGGGCTCATCTGCCTCGTATTTTCCACCGCTGCAAAAAATATTTTTTAAGTTCATTTATAAAATAAGGCTGCACTGATTTCTTGTCTTTTAATGTTTTAAATGATGGTGATTAAATGTGTTGTTCTTAATAACATTTTTTAGTATTGTGTCCCCTTCGCTCAGTCACCGCCACTTACTTGCACCATAAAAATACGATCTTTGCACTTCTCCCTACGCTGCTAGAGCGGGAGCCCCCTGCACTTTTGCATTGCTGGTTGTCATCTTGGGGGAGGACGGGACACTTGACGGGCGCCATTTTGGTGAGCGCTCTAGTGGCCAGGTCCTCAGCCCAGAGCTACTTAAGGCGGGAAATGCAAGCGCGCCGCGCCGCGCCGCGCCGCGCCTGCGCGCAGCGCGCGTGCCGGTGGTGCACCGGAGGCTCGCCAGAGGTAAGCCCGTCTGCGCCCGTCCGCGTCCCGGAGGGGCTCAGGGCCAGCCACGCTACGCGTCAACCCTCAGGGGCAGGGATACTGACATATTCAAGGGACGATCTCCTGGAATTAGGTAAGAGGGGAGGTCTGCTTAGTGCCTCGCGGCCCACTCCCCTGCATAACAGGAAAATTGAACTGACATGTGGGCTACTAAATACACGCTCGCTCATAAGACATCACATGGAAGTAGCTTCCCTGATTGAAGATCTGCGGTTGGATGCCCTGTTCCTAACCGAAACCTGGATCAGCGCTGATACCGGGGTAGAATTAGGGTTCGCCAGCCCTTCGGGATATAATATCCTGCATACCCCAAGAGGGAAGGGCAGAGGCGGGGGGGGTCGGCGTAATTTTCAAGGAGGAACTGAACTGCTCCGCCTTGCAGGTTGAGGATGTTGCGGGGATTGAAACCATGGGTCTCACGATACAGGGACAGGGAGGAAACTTGTTAACAGGCTTAGTCTGCCGCAGACCGCCAGGAAGTGTCACATCCTATAAGGCTTTCCTGGATGTAGTGGTGAGCCTTGCATTAACTCATTCCAGAATGGTGATCTTGGGAGACTTCAATCTGTGGGATAATGGCTCGCTGGGACACCATCTGAGAGACCTGAAAGATACCTGCAGCAATTTGAACTTGGTACAATTGGTAAATTCCACGACCCACCAGGGTGGTCATATCCTCAACCTCCTCTTTGCCAACCCTCTAGATATTGACGTACTTGATATTACACCGCAAAGCTGGATGGACCACTACCTAATCCGGTTTAAAATTAAGTTAGGAGGGATATCGGTGCTCCACCAGACACTTAGCGGCATTTCGAACAGGTAGGGAGTGCGCAAAGCTTGGCAGAATAGATGCCCACCTGTCCCCTCCCAGGGCTGACATGTTCGATACTCAGGACACGGTAGAGGGGAACTACAAAGCCAACCACAAATTTGTTACAGGAGCTCTCGACAGGCTGATCCTAATTAAAAGAATAAAAAGTAGGAAGAAACCATCCACCCCATGGTACACGGACGAGCTGAGACGGGTATGTAAAAAGGCAGAAAGGAAGTGGCGTACGAAGTATCTAGAGGGGGACAAACAAGAACTAAAACTGGTATAGGGTAAATTTAAGAAGCTGATCCTGGAGTGTAAAGCAGATTTCTACGCCAACTTCATCCTACAAGCCCCCAACAGCACGAAAGCGTTGTTTAAAATAGTCAGGGAGCTTTCCGCCCCAGCCTGTCTTGGCAACAAGATAATAGCGTCACAGGATCTGTGCAACAAAATAGCTTGTCACTTTACAGAAAAAGTGGCAAAGATTGTTGACAGATTGCAAGGCCACGAGCTTAGTGACCACGACCTCTCACCACTAAATGCGGAAGGGAATCCATACCAGCCAGCTACCCTGGAAAGATTCCCAGACCTTAAGGATTGCATTTTTAACAATCTGTTACATAGTGTCTCCTCGGGTTCACCGGAAGACCCCTTGCCGGTAAAAATCTGGAAGACATATGGCCTTCCAACCCTTCTCTGGCTGCAATGCATCTGCAACCAGTCCCTCGAGGAGGGATTGGTCCCAGATGGCTGGAAGCAGGCGGTGGTAACACCCTTGTTAAAAAAAACTCCTTGGACCCCGCCAAAGCGGAAAGCTTCAGACCCATCTCCCTGCTGCCCTTCCCGATCAAGATCCTGGAGCGGGCAGTGGGTGGGTCACTATCCAGCTTCCTGGAGGAAAACCTGTTGTTGGAGATCACTTTGGATTCTGCCCAGCACACGGGAAGGAGTCCGCACTGACTCTGATGCTGGACAAACTGAGAATGCGGGCAGACAACGGGAATTTCACGGTGCTGGTGCTTCTCGATATGTCGGCCGCATTCGACACGGTAAACCACACTATCCTGCTAGGAAGACTGGAGAGAATGGAGGTGCGGGGATGCGCACTGCAGTGGCTACGGTCCTATCTTACAGGGCGACAGCAGGTGGTTACACTGGCACCCTTTTCCGCCCTCAAGACGCCAGTAGTTCACGGGGTCCCACAGGGGTCAGCTATTAGCCCCATCCTGTTTAACGTATATCTGCAGCCTCTCCTCCCCCTCATTAAATCATTTGGGGTAGAGGTGGTTAATTATGCAGACGATACACAGCTGGCCTTCTCCCTGGAGGGGAAAAATGCAGTCTCGATGGACACATTCCAAGAATGCATGCGACATACAGCCAGCTGGCTCCGGAAGAACTCACTGCACGGGGATAAAACAGAGGTGCTGTACTGCGCTCCAGCAGGGCTAATGAAGCACCTACCGAGGGAGTTCAGGCTTACTCCGGAGGAGGAGTCAGTGCCCCCGTCTGACACATTAAGAAATCTAGGGGTTCTGCTCGACAGCAACCTACAATATGGAGTCACAGGCCAACAAGACAGCCGGCCTGTGCTTCGTCTGTTACGGATGCTGCGTCGACTTCTCCCGATCCTTCCAGATGACAAGCGCTCACTGGTGGTGATAAGCATTGTGCTGAGCAGGCTGGACTATTGTAATTACCTGTATTTGGGGGCTCCCCAGTTTGTTATTGACGGGCTGCAGAGAGTACAGTCGGCTGCGGCCAAACTGGCCCTAAAGAGGAATCGTAGTGCCTCATCAGCCCAGGCCTTACGGGACCTGCATTGGCTGCCGGTCAAAGAGAGGGTACTGTTTAAATCTCTGTGCCTGGTATTCAAAGCGATACACGACTTAGGCCCAGTCCCATTGCAGGGCTGCTTCCCTGGTACCGGCCACAGAGATAGCTCCGCTCGGCGGGAGCTGGCCTGCTGGAAGTCCCAAGATTTAAGAGGTCCAGGCAGGGGGGCAGGGCCTTCCGGGTGGTTGCGGCGCGCCTCTGGAATGAACTTCCGTTGAGTATCAGACGGAGTGAGTCCCTCATGAACTTCAGAGGTAGGCTGAAAACTTGGCTCTTTCCGACCTGCTAGTGTATCTCTGTGCTCACCTCCTTTTCATCTGAGGTTGATGGTTTAAATCAAAAAGCGCCAGGATACCCGTAGGGTGACAGCATGCGCTATACAAAAACCACATACAATACAATACAATACAAACATAAATACATTTGTGTTATGGATTTCTCTCAGCACCTCTCCCCTTGTTGATGTCCTACTTTGCCCTGTGATTGCCTTGACATGTTCATGCCTGTGCCTGTGTTTGGGAGGGTGGGTAAGAGACTGAAGGGTGAGATTATCATGGTACTTATTATTCAACTACATATGGGGTTTAAAGATTAAAAAGAACCAAGACCCTGCATTCGTGACTCAGTGTTTTAAAGCCACATGGCATTTATATGAAAATTCAGGAACTTCTTTTTGCCTTTGTGATTTCCTATATGGGTTAAACAATGTAGGATGAGTTTCTCACTTTGAACACCAGACCAAAGATAATGATCACATCATTAAAGATATAATTTGTGACATAAACATCTGAGAAAATATCATCATTGTTTTCCTCTTATTATAAATGTGGGATCCAGTAATTGAGACCTTACTGAGGCCCTGAAGAAGGCCTTGGGAAGCAGTCACTCTCAGCTGAAACATCTCAACAATGTACTTTATGGGAGTAACTAGGAAGTCTCATTGTAAGAGACTTTATTATTAAACCAGAAAGGAGAAAACTCACCAGACTGACGTGAGTGGCAAATACGCTGTCCCAAGCCAAATAATGTGGCCCTTATTAGTCAACAAAGACGGCATGGTTCCAGCTCTCACTTCTAAAATATGTCAAACCATTCCTTCCAGAAAGTGACTTCAGAACTGTTGTTTGAGACCTAAAACTCTTGCCTCTGGATGGTGATAGTGCCCCATGGCCCCTCCAAGTGCCACACAGGCACCCCTTAGTGCCATCCTCTATGCCACTGCACGTCTCATAGTGCCTGAATAAATATGATCACATCACCCTATTCTGATGGAACTCCATTGGCTCCTCTTGCTGGCCTGCATCCTCTTCAAAACCAGAATATCCAATAATAAATCACAATTTACAGTGAGGTGCAAAAGTGTCCGTACTTGGTGCGCAAAACAATGACACACTCAGGTGATAGAGAAACAGTTATCTAACACAAAGTTTGCTCAATAGATGAACCAGAGAACAAGCTTCGATACAAATTTAATTGGTTTTCCCTAATTAGTCGACAGTGTTTCGACCCCTATTGAAGACTGGATCATCATCAGGACTCCTAATATAATGAGCCCTAGAAGCAGCTATATGTACTTGAGGAGGGGGAAAGACAGGAAGGGTAACATAGAAAAAAGAAAACATAAATGAAAAATACATATACAGGCACGTTATATACAGTCAACCATCATAATATACAAACACTTACTTGAAAGCATGTAACAAAATGAGCATATAAAGCAAGGAGATGCAAAAAAACGTTTTGTGGGAGATCTATGAAGATAAAAAGTGCATGGAGGCACACAGTCATGGTGGTCTGTCTCTCAAGAGGAGAAACCAATATCATGTAAAAGAGGCGTCTCAGCCATTACACCACAGTCAAGTGATTAAATAGCGGTGGCCATGATAAATAGTAGACAAAGAAAGAGGACTACACTCTGATACCATGGACCCAGAGCAGCGGACATTTTAGAGTTACAGAGGCAAAGTTGGGAAAGCAAAGTTTAGGCAGTAATTGTGGTTCATTATCGGAACCTGGCAAAATCAAACAAATGGGGTCTAAAAACATTGAAAGATGAGACTTATCCAACCGTGATTTAATAGCTACTCCATTAATGGTGTAGAGTCAGTAAAGGGGGAGAAGACACAACTGCATGATAATGAGTAAACAAAGAAAGAGAACTGCGCTCTGATACCATGAACCCAGAGCGGGGGCCATCTTAGAGATAGAAAGATAAGGTTAGAAAATCAGAATTGAGGCAGTAATTGTGGTTCAATGGAGAAACCAGGGAAAATTGAAGAAAGGGGTACTTAAAAACATGGAAGATGAAATTAAACCAAATGGTATTTCATAGAGACTCCATTTTTGGTGAAGAGTCAGTAAAAGGGGATCAGACACAAGAGCAAAGAAAGTAATAAAGAGCATAAAACAAAAAAGAGGAAGTTAATAAAAAAAGTGATGTCATATTCATGTGGTTTGAATGATTGAATTAAAAATGACATCAAGAAAATGTAAAGTCTTTCTGTGGCACATATTGAATGTATAGTCTAATTTCAAATAAAGGGAGCAGGTACAATCTTGGCGTAGCAGAAGTTAGAGTAGTGTAACGCTGTCCACCATCCTACAGTCCAGCTGTTCAGTCAAAGTATCCATTTCAGTTGTTTGTTGTTCAGAATTTGATTGAGGTTGAGTCGTCTGGGGGGGTTGAGAGGACAGAGATCCCCCGCTAACGTAGGTCATGTTCAGTGTAGTGCACTGCTGGGAAGTGCTCAACAAAAGAATCAGAAAGGGCATTGGATTGAAGTCTACTGTGATGTTGACAGATTCTAATCTTAATTTTGTGTGTCGTCTGGACAAAGTATGGCACACACAAATTTGTTGGTATTGCAGTTCGAAAAATTCTTCGAATCACCTTACGAGAACTCCATACTCTCAATGGTAAGGGGGAAGACACTACTCTGAATGCATTTATAGTGTCACAACAGTGGAGGGAGTCCCCAAAGGCCAGCGATGGTATGGAAGGGTATCATTCTTTGGTAATGCAGCCCAGATCACATGGTCCCTCAAGTTTTTACCTTTTTTAAAAGAAACCATTGGTGTCTCCAATGCAAGGTCCCACGCTATTAGGACATGCCGGTGCCTGCTGATACTTCTCACAATAATAATAGATACTCAAAAAAAATCTTTTCACGCATTCTCTTCGCTTTTTTTAGGTTTGGGTGTCAGTAGAGACTCTTTCTGGCAGCACCAGGTTCTTTTAAGGGATCGTCTGATCAGTTGAGTGAGGTAACCCCAATTCAGTAGTTTATCGCCTATTCAGTAGTTTATGTGCTAAATGTTTTAGCACCCTTAAAGAAATGTTTTTTTTTACTTTCACAATTGCACCGTATCCTTAAAAAATGGAAGTAGGGTAAAGAGTATTTTAAGGATCTTGGGCGATGACTAGAATATTCCAGTAAAGTGTTTCTCTCTATGGCTTACGAAAGAGGGTGGTCTAAAGTTTTCAATCTTTAACCTGCCAGGTCTAGAAAAGTCTATTCCCTGTCACTATGTTGTGTAGTGTATCTGAGACGGTGTGAATTTTAATTGGGCCAATGATGGAAGTCTTGTAACAGTGTGTTGGATGCCTGCGAGATCATGAAAATACCATGTGTGCACCATTTCCACAGTAGAATGTGGTCACGGAAGGGATTAGATTGGGCCAAAATAATTTGAGATTCAAGGTCATCCATAAACAGGATCGCAAAATTTGGGGCAAAGACAGCCCCATTGAAGTACCATTTATCTGTAGGACCCACTCATTTAAAACATCCCAAAATTCTTAGTGAGGGCTAATTTAAATAATGAAATGATGAATGCAGTAGGAACTTGATATGGTCTGAACTTTGTTTACAGATGGGGACATTTGTGTATACTGACTCTATGCCTAAAGTCACCAATAGCAAGATGGTTATATAAAAAACCTGATCCTCAACAAAGTTAATAAAGTCCATGCTATCCCTCAAGTAACTGTTGTGAGGGCAGCAAAACCGTTAATAAAAAAATCTACGAACTGACCAGCTGCTTCTAATAAAGACCCACAAGCCACAACCAGACACAATTAGTGTACCGGGGCAGGGTGTCTATTCTTATGAATTTTAGGCAAATTATATAGCACCAGATCATGTGGATATTTGTTGTTATGAAAGAGGAATTTATTTTGGCTCACAAAACCGGATTCCTTCCCTTCAAGGGTGATTCATAGGATTTTCTCCTGGATCTCCTTGGCGGGGACCTTCGAGAGTTTCCTATAGTGTTTGGTATCGGCTAGTTGCCGGCAGGTCTCTGAAGGATAGCTGGTTCTATCTTGAACTACGATTCCGCCCCGTCTGTCTGCAGGTTTAATGGCAATTTTGGAATCCGTTTTCTCAGTACTCGGGCCATCCTTTCCTGGAGTATAAAGTTGTAAAATGTAAAAACATTCTATAGGTTAGCAATGTCCTTAAGAACCAACTTTTCAAAGGTGAGAGTTTTCCCTGGAATGGTATTAGAGGGAGGTGAGAATGTAAAAGTCCGTTGGCATCCGTTTTTGAATTTGTAGGATGGTCATTAACCCCTTGTGTGCTGCGGACGGTCCCCGGCAGTCATGTGTTATGGTGGGCGTGTCCTAACGACGGCCGGGGCCCATCCGAACCCCGCCAACTATTTATTTCGCCCACACAGCAGGAAAATTCGGCCAGCGCGCAAGGGGTTAAAAATGGCCGCTCCTGGATCTTTTGCAAGAATCTTAGTAATTCAGTTTGAAGATCCCAAAAATTGGGCGGTTCTGTAGGCACAAATGACAATCCTTTACTTAGAAGGGACACTCTGTGGATGACATATTATGTGGGGATACATTGAAGATTGGTATGGTTTGTGGATATGTAGGCTTTTGTCGTCTACAAGCCTCTCGGGGTTTTAGAATGGAATGAGATCCATTGTCTGCGTTGCTGGGTGGTCCCCACTGGTAGAACATGTGTCTGGTCTGATGTTCCCCCGGTGTGTTGTAGACCTGTCTCTGTCCTCTCCCTCTTCCTCGGTCTTCAAAACCAGCGGCATCATTTACAAGGCATCACAACCAGCACCCCTGCTTATCTCGCAGAAAATCTCACCATCTCCAGTGGTTCTCAGCACACCCACAGCCAGGACACCATCACACTGCAAAGTAAAAAGTGGCATAAAGAAATAAAACAAGGCAGAAGACCTTTTCTTTCTATGCATCCAGCATCTGGAACAATAACCCTGTATCCCTCAGGGTCGTGCCAAAGATGCTCCAATATTGATGACTCACCTCTTTAAAACAACACTTCATCACAATGCATTAACCATCCTCAACCCAGCTCAATCTCCTCTTCCTCACTGACTTTATGCTTGTCTTTGACCATGTACAGCACTGAACTGCCTTTTGGCTTGGTTTGCTATAGAATTACCTCACACATGCCTACGTATATATTATTTGGCACCAGAGAGCTTCTGGCTTAAGGTGGAAATTCCAGTATTTTCCATAAAAGGTCATACCACTCAGAGGCTGGTACACCTGGGATACAGATACCTGTGAGAGGCATACAGGTGTTTCCCAGACCTGCTGGATTTTCTAAAGCCAGACCATTCCAACCCACAATAGCATTTTATTTTATTTTGATAAACGCCTGTCCCAAAGTGTGCCAAGCCCAGTGAATCTTCCATTCCGCAAACTCCCATAAAGTCTCATGTTTACAGAGTCTTTTTTTACTAGAGAAATTTCTCATGTTTTAGTCCTCCAAGGAGACACGCTTTCATTCCTTGTTTACAGGCCTATGTGTGTGAGCCAGATTGAAGGCAAAGTCAAAACATCTGTATAAAATGAATCCCAGGAAGGTCACGTCATAGAGTGCGCTCTAAAGGACATATGCTCCGTCTGCAGCGTGGCCTATCTACATTAGGAGCTTGCGGTTGTAATGATCTTTCACAGATAACATTGCTAGGCCAAATTTCACAATAGAGAAGATAGGAGAAGCTCTGCTGCCACTTACGGGCTGCTAAAGGAATTGCATATATTTTGCCTTTGATAATCCGAATCCAAGGTTTTGGAGAACATTGGCCCACATGCATCAAGCATTTTTGGAGTCGCAAACGGTGCGATTCCTTAAAATCGGCCGTTTGCGATTCCAAAAGTGCTGTTTGGGATGCATCATGTTATTTTAGAAGTCGCTACTTTTTAACGATTTCTAAAATTGCGATAGCATATAAGAAATCGCAATTGTGCGATTTCTTAAATGCTATGCATCATTTCAGAAAAATGTGCGATTTTTAAAATTGGAAGTGCAAATTACCACGAAGTTCAACCTCGTGGTAATTTGTGAAATTGTTTAAAAATGTACAAAACTGTTAAGTTACAGACACACATGTCCTTAGGACATGTGTGTATGTAACTTATACTGAAAAGTACATTTCATGGGTGCAGGGGGGGGTCATTTGGACCCCCCTCTCCACCCTTGAAATGCATTGATGAATTGCTATTTCACATTGTGAATTCGCAATTCCCATTCATTCCTATGGGCATTTTGGCCCATAGGAATGAATAGGAATTGTAAATTCGCAATTGAAAAATTGCATTTTTTATGCAATTCGGTAAAAATAGCGATTTTTACCGAATTGCAAAAAAAAAGCTAAAATAATCATGCATAGGCTTTTGCGATTTCTAAATTGCGAATCGTTATTTTTTGCAATTTAGAACTCGCAAAAGCCGATATTGATGCATGTGGGCCAGAGAAACGACATTATACTGGCAGATGCATCAACGTAGGCTTTTGCGATTCCTAAATAGCAATTTTTAAGGAATCGCTATTTAGGAATAGCAAAAGCCTATGTAGGAATAGCTATAAAAATAACGATTCCTAAACATTCCTTAATTGCTACTCGCAAATTGCTAGTCGCAATTAAGGAATGCTGTCCCATTCATTCCTATGGGCCTACAGGCCCATAGGAATGAATTGGAGATTGCATGAGCAATTTGCAAGTACCAGTAGGTACTCGCAAATTGCTCATGCAATTTCAAGGGTGCAAGGGTGTCAAAATGACACCGTGTTGCACCCCTGAAATTGATCTCTGCACATATGTTGCACACACACATGCCCTTGCGCGCAACATGAAACTTTGAAAAATGCACAAAAGTGCAGTTTTCAAAGTTTTTGCAAATTACCATGAAGTTCAACTTTAAGGTAATTTGCTACTCCTATTAGCGAAATCGCTAATTTTTTAACTTTCATGCATTGAATTTAAGGAATCTCACTTTGGGATTCCTTAAATGCAATCGCTATTTAAGGAATCGCAATTTGGAGATTCCCTAAATTGCGATTTTTGCATTTTGGATGATGCATCCCAAATGCAAAAATACCAGTGGCAAAGGGGCGGATTCTGAGAATCTGCCCGTTTGTGACCGGTTTTTGGTGTGATGCATGGGGCCCATAGTCTATTATTATTAAAGCATGTTTACATAATGTTCCATTGCACGCCTCTGTGTTTCCAATAAGTGCAGTGAATATCAGCATGTACTGTTACCCTATTTACTAGTAATACTTTACTCTACCTCAGAATAATGTTCCTACTGGGCTAGAATTACCTATCCTCAAATCACCACTGAATTCGGTGGCGAGTGTTGAGCTCACTGAGCCATCTTGGCAATTAGGCAACTAAGAGCCAGATGTACGACACGCCAATTAGAGGGTCGCAAATTGCGTCGCATTTGCGACTTACTAATTGGAATGCACAACAGTGTCTCAGACACTATTTGCCATTCCTAATGGGGTCGGAAATTGCATGCCTCATTAATATTAAGGAGGCAGGTGCAATTTGCGACCCCTTTAGGAATGGCTAGCATTCACAGGGATGGTGGCCTGCTGGGGTCAGCAGACCACCATCTCTGTGCCTGATTTTTAAAAAAGCATTTTTTTTTTTTTTAAATGCAGGACGTTTTCCTTAAAGGAAAGCGAGATGCATTTAAAAAAGAAAAATGAAACTTTTCATTTAAATTTTCTAAGGGCAGGCAGTGGTCTCTGGGACAACCGCCTGTTCTTAAAAACTATTTTCCCACATACTCACAAAGGAGAAGGGGTCCCCTAGGGCCCCTTTCCCTTTGCGAGTGGTTTACCACCTACTTGAAGTAGGTGGTAAACTGCGAGTGTTTTGCGGCATCAGTACATAGCATGTTGCCTCGCTATTAGGAAGGGATGCCCCATCACTTGTTCCTGCTAAAACCATCTTTAAAAGAAGACGCCAGGCAAGTTGACCTCAATGCCCAGCATCCATTACTTCAGGAAGTGACTTCAGGGCAGTTCCCTGCATCCATTGTTACAGGAAGTGACTCCACAGCATTCTCAAGCACATATCTCTACAGGAAATGGCTCTACTGGTATCTCGACTGAAACTTCTTTCTCCTACTCTAAGCCAGTCACTTGCTCAAGGCGTCCACTGCCCGGGCATTACCAGTTAAGTACAAACACTGAAAAGGGTGTTAGATCCAGGAAGAGCCATTGGTCGAAACCCCTGTTCTGTGACAATCTCAGATAGCATCTACATGATTCAATCTCATTGTATGCCTGCCTGCTCACCTATTACTACTCATCTCTGCAATCACACCCAGACCACACAAACATTCACACTGCATCCTCACAACACACAGACCCAACCTCATACACATCCCACTAACCACCACCCACCCTCAGGCTACAGAACACACACTCCAGTTCAAGCTCATAAATGCACACTTAGCAGACTTCCATGCTACAGACATCACAGACCTTATTACTTATCACAAACTTGATGCACTCACTGTCATCCGATGGCCACCTGCACATCATTGCTTATCCTGGACATTCCTGTTCACATGGGTTACAACATCCACCATGCATACCGTACACATGAGAAGAGAGGAGACATTGCCATCATCCATACATCCTCCAGCTACTGCACTCGAGGCAAGCCAGCAATACTCCACTCTATGCAACTCCTCACAGGCCATTTCACACTCTCTGTAACTCAGTCTGCAACCTTAGTTCTGCCTCATCTGCAGACCTCCTGGACAGAAGAAAACCTTCATAGGCAAATTATTTGAACTTCTCACCATCTCATTCATCCTTCATGCTCACACCACCCTCCTCAGTGGCTTCCTCCTCCCTCCTTCAGATCCTTAATTTTTTATAATTTGTTTTATTGTTTTCATTTTCATTATTGCACTACAACAATCCATCAGCCATCTCTACTACAATTATAGACAACCACTGGCTTATGTTTAACAGGTTTCTCTGTGATCATTATCCATCGTCAATTATCATTATATAATAGGCACAACGTCAAAAAATTGATTCCACCGAAGTCCTCAAATTCTACTATTTATCTCTGGACAGCCTTGAATTTTATATGCTTTCTCCTGCTGTAGAACCATAGTCCACCCCTCTTATCCACTTAATAGCTTTCAAAGATGTCTCCATCACCAACCTAAAGCTCAAAGTTCTCTCTCACCTTGCCATCTCCACATTTGATGTCAACACTCTTCCAAACAACTTTAAAGTATTCTTGGAAACCGTAACTCATGGGATCACTTATGCTTGAGATAAAACATGCAAGTGCAAGCCGAAGTCTTCGGCACACTAGTACTTCAAAAATCTGGCCAACAACAGATGCTCAATCCAGAGAAAACGAAAGAGAAGCAGAACTGATGACTTCATGTAACTGAAACCCTCCAGGAAACATGCAGAACCTCACATCATCCAAAGAAAGCCCAGTGCTGTACCAGCACCACCAGTGAAGCTGCCAACAGAAACAGAAGACTCCTCAAGACAATTAATCACTGCCTGACCTTTCTATCCCACACATCACAGGCAAGTGCACTACCATCAATCTCTCCTTCAGTTAAGAAATACAGAGGATTTGACAGCACATCAACAAGACCAAGCCTACTTCTCCTCTGACATGCGCCCCTCCGTGCTGCTACTGGGGTTGCCCAGAAACACCACCAATATATTTGCCCACCAGGGTTACTTCCCTTATTGGGAGATCAGACGGGTGTGCCCAACCCCCATAGTTTGGAGGAGAACAGCAAATTCTTGGTTCTGGGCAAGTTAGTCAGTGGAGTGAGGTTTTGGAGGAGGAAAACCACTCCGACGGGATTGTATCAATCTTGCCAGAGCGGTGGCCTTTTCGGGAGCTGTTGCTATAATATCCACATCCAAATGCTGACGCGTTGCCTGTTATTCTTAGGTATTTTGGAAGCAGAATTTTATCTCGTCCAACATTGTGGTAGGTTGCTTTGGCAGTGTATGGGTGGATCAGCAGATCCAGAACTTCCTCATGGTCAAATTTATCCTGAAGACCTGAAAAGGAAGGAAGGAAGGAAGGAAGGAAGGAAGGAAGGAAGGAAGGAAGGAAGGAAGGAAGAAAGAAAGAAAGAAAGAAAGAAAGAAAGAAAGAAAGAAAGAAAGAAAGAAAGAAAGAAAGAAAGAAAGAAAGAAATTTTGATAGAACACTAACCATAGCAGCTTTATTCTATGACTAGCAGCCCGTCCCGACGTTGTCTGAGTATGAATTGCTGCCGGCCAGTAGTATATTGTTTTATAGGATTTCGTTTTGATAGCATTTCTTATCTGTGACAGGCCTGTGAAACACTCCGATTCACAGTGCACTGCTGATGCACTTAAGAGTGCGCGTTCAGTAGTGTGTGAACTCGAGTTTCCCTACTTTATTTTTCCTTGCAATATTATATAGCGCGAACTCGACAACATGGCATGAGCACAATTTACATTAAAGAAGAACACATTCATTTGTGGTAGGCACGGGGAGACAAAGCGATTTGCCTGGAATCACAGGATGTTGAGCTGATGCCGAAATTCGAACGTAGCTCCCGAGCTCTAAAGTTCGCAATTCTAGAACTTGTGGTGGGAGGTGTGTCTAAAAGTGTATGTCGGTGCTGGCCATCAATGAGAGAGACCTGTGCATTTTTCAAATGGGTGGTGAAAAAATATGAGTATGTTGCTGGAGATGTGGGCCGCCGTGCCACCAATGTACTTACCGGGGGAGGGTAAAAACCCATTATTCCGCAATACCATTATAATGCATGGCATTACATTTTATATGCTTTTACCACGCATACATTTACAACGAAATTCGTTGTAAATGCATGAATGGTAAAAGCATGTTTTTTAAAAATGTTTGGATAAGGTAAGTATGGGTATAGGGGTATATGTTTTGGGGTACTGAGGTATATGTGTTGGGGTGTTTGGGTATTTTAAGGGTTCAGATATAGTTTTGGGTTATGGGGTACAGGGGTAGTTTTAGGGTTTAGAGATAGGTTTTGGGGTACAGGGGTATTTTTAGGGTTCAGGGCTAGGTTTGGGTTTTAGGGTATAGGGGTATTTTTAGGGTTCAGGGCTAGGTTTGGGTTTTGGGGTACAGGGGTATTTTAAGGGTTCAGGGCTAGGTTTGGGTTTTGGGGTGCAGGGGTATTTTTAGGGTTCAGTGCTAGGTTTGGGTTTTGGGGTACAGGGGTATTTTAGGGTTCAGGGGTAGGTTTGGGTTTTGGAGTGCAGGGGTATTTTTAGGGTTCAGGGCTAGGTTTGGGTTTGGGGTACAGGGGTATTTTTAGGGTTCAGGGGTAGGTTTGGGTTTTGGGGTACAGGGGTATTTTAAGGGTTCAGGGCTAGGATTGGGTTTTGGGGTACAGGGGTATTTTTGGGTTCAGGGGTAGGTTTGGGTTTTGGGGTATAGTAGTATTTTTAGGGTTCAGGGCTAGGTTTGGGTTTTGGGGTACAGGGGTATTTTTAGGGTGCAGGGCTAGGTTTGGGTTTTGAGGTACAGGGGTATTTATAGGGTTCAGGGCTAGGTTTGGGTTTTGGGGTACAGGGGTATTTTTAGGGTTTAGGGATAGGTTTGGGTTTGGGGGTACAGAGTATATTTATAGGGTTAAGATGGGTTAGTGTTTAAGGGTGTTGGGGTATTTTAAGGAGTAAGGGTGGGTATGATTATGGGGTGCAGGGGTATTTAAAGGGAGCAGGGTGGGATTGGCACACGATATGAGACATGGCATGAAGGGCGGAACGTACCACACGCCCCCCAGCGTTTGTCACGCCCCCCAGCACACGCCCACAGCACAACGCAGACACGCCCACAAGGGACTACTTTGCTGGCCCAGTTCTTTTACCTTTTAAATGTATATGGTGGGCATCTGCATAGCCTATGTCCTTTGATTGCCGGCTTACTAAAATTTAAGAAGCCAACCAGTGTTTTTTGTTGGCTTCTTAAATTTTAGTAAGCCAGCAATCAAAGGACATAGAGGTCGTGCGATCGGAGGATTGACTATTTGGGTGCGTCAGTTTGAGGGTGTCATTGTGGAGGAAGTCTCGATTGATAGCCCTGATATTTTAGTAGTTAGCGTAAAATCTACTAAAGGCCTTAACTTTCTCTTAATTAACACCTACGTTAGGGGCATCCAGGGTGGAAGGGTTTCTCCTACCCTTCGTCTTCTTGATGATTTTCTGTCTGGTGTAGGGGCAGAGGGGCCTAGGGTTGTGATGGGGGATTTTAATTCCTGCTTCGAACTCCTGAGTGCAGATGAAGCCTCACTTACTGAGGCTGACGATATGATATGGGGGATTCCTCAGCTTGAGCTATTGCCGATTGGCAAATGGACACAAGCTACTACGTTCAAAAAAGGGTTGTGTCTGGACCAGGGCTTGCGTGCATTAAATGGTAGAATGCAATCAGATAGGACGGGCAGACACACCTTTAATAACGGCAGACACAGTAGTCGCATTGACTATATTTTAGTAGATGTTACGCTGTGGGCTGCAGTTAAGGATATGGAGGTGATGCCTCGCCCGGAAAGTGATCATGACCCGTTGGTTGTGGAATTTAGGGATCAGAGCTTTAATGGGTCAAAAAGTCCTATTATAAATGCTGTTCAGGATGAAGTCATACTTGGCAATGACTTGAGAAGGGTACGCTGGCCACAAATTTCTGTTAATGATGAGGCTCGTAAAGTGATTAGAACTCTGGTAGCTAATTCTCTGGAGGAAATCCTTAAATGCGAGTCACAGGTTGTTATCAATGTTTCTATTTCGAACATTCACACCAGCTTATTTGTGGAACTAAAAAAGCTGTTTGTGAAGTCAATTTCTAAACAAGGTAGGAGGGGGAAACTGAAAACAAAAACATGGTTTAATGAGGAGTGTCGCCAGACCCACGTTGACTTGTTTACAGCAATTAAGCAAAAAACCCTAGTCTAATTAGGTCCTGTAGAAAGGCATATAAAGATGCCAAATTTAAAGCCAAGAAAAATTGGGACGAGGAACGGTGGCTATCATTATCTGAAGCTTGTGGCTCGCGGGACATGCGACAGTTTTGGCATCTATTGAAATGGGGTTTATCCCAGGAAAACCGTCCTAGCCCCGCTTCAGTAGGCCAACATCAATGGGTATGTTACTTTGAGGAACAATTTAGGAATCATAGTACTGCCCTGGTAGATATTCCATGCCCCTTCATGGCTGCTCCTCTTACGTTCACGAGCAGTGAGGTCAAACTTGTCTTGCAATCTATACCTAGGGGTAAGGCCCCTGGCCCGGATTGTATACCAGCCGATATATTTCAGAATGACCAGGATCTTTGGGTCCCTTATATTGTCCAACTGGCAAATGCCCTAGCCTCTGGTGCTAAGGTCCCTGAGTCCTGGTATGGGGCAGAAATCCTGCCAATCTACAAAAAAGGCGATCGTCGATTCCTTCCAACTATCGGCCGATCAGCCTTATAGATGCGGTCCAAAAAATCATAGCCCGCCTTGTACTTGGCAGGATTCAGGACTGGATCTCTGAATACAATATTCTTACTCCACTCCAGGCAGGGTTTCAAGCCCACGTGAGTACCCTAGATCAGGTCCTACGGTTCATCCTTCTTTATTGGAAGACTGTTATCCTAGGTAAAGGCATACTTTACGCAGCCTTTGTGGACTTAAGGTCTGCTTTTGATCTTGTCCCAAGGGCAAGGTTGTGGAACTGTCTAGCAAAGCTGGGTATGCCAGTCCCCCTTGTTCACCTTTTGATGAATTTACATGCTTATAGTTATGCTCAAGTACGCTGGGGTAAACCAGGGGAGGAACGGATAAATTCCCAGTTCTGAAAGGTGTAAGGCAAGGGTGTGTTTTAGCCCCTACCTTTTTTTCATTATATATCAATGGGGTTATAAATTATTTTATTAATTATCCCACTGATGCCCCGTCCCTGGTTGGTATGAAAATCCCTCTGCTCATGTTTGCTGACGATACCCTTCTAATCTCTAAGACCAGACAGGGTCTCCAACTGGCCCTGTCAAGATTTGAATTGTTTTGCAGCGAGCATGAGCTAGAGGTGAACGTGTCAAAAACAAAATGTATGATACTTAGAGGTCATACTCCTATTTCAGCTAGGGTCACCATGGGGGGCACACCACTTGAACAGACTAAACATTTTACCTACCTTGGAGTTACGCTAAGTGAGACCCTTAGTTGGTCTCAACAGGTTGATATACTGGCATTAAAACACGCACAGATAGGTGGTGCCCTGATCAAAGAACATAAAATTTCCTTCACCCGGCCCATGTCCCCTCTTATGAAGATATATGGAGCGAAAGTATTACCATCTGTCCTGTATGGGGCAGAACTCTGGGGTTATAGCAACCTTGACCCTTTAAAAGTTGCACAAAATAAATTCCTCAGGGTGGCCTCTGGCCTCCCACAGTCTACACCGCGGATCCCACTTCTGTATGATCTTGGGTGCCAGCCTGTGGAGGACATAGCCAGATTGCGTCCATTAGCACTCTGGCGCCGTCTTTGGACAACACCCGAACTTCATCTCTATGCGCAGGCTTGCATTGAGGTTAGAGAGCTTACAGGTGCACATAATTTGGGCTGGTTCAAGGACTTAAGAATTACGCTTGGTGCCCTGGGGCTTGAAGAACTATTTTTTTTTTAAGTAATTTTTATTGTAGTCACACATAGCTCCAACCATAGCTCATACATGTACCATATTAATCAAGGCACTGTTGTATATCATTTCGTTTCCCCCCATACACAGCCTGCGTGCCCACATCCCGGAGGCCGGGCGGCAACAAACTCGCAGTCCCCTCATGTTTGACGCCAATGGTGCAGGAATAACGTTCCGCATTAGTGTGTGCATGACTACTTTTGTTCCTCTCCTAACTGGTCTATATAGCCCTTCCCGTGAACCCCCCCTAACTAGTGGAACTCCCTCTCCTTCCCCCCCCCCACCATCTGCTCAAGGGTCTCTGAGGGTGTCCATATATGGCCGCCTAAGGCATGACCTCTGGTCTTCATCAACTAATGGTCCTATTCTCTTTCAGCTAGTTTATCGTGCCATCCCTGCTAGCGCCGAGGGTCTCCTCATCCTCCTCCACCCCGCTATCCCTGAGGGCCTGTACTAGAACCTCCCAGGCTGTCGCCGCTTCCAGCGCCTTTGGGTTAGGAGTCCTGCGCGCCATCTGATACCTGTGCGTGCTATCGCAGGCCGCCCATTTCAAGAATTCGTTGAGCCACCTTCTGTGAGTTGGGCCTGCTCTTGCCTTCCATTGCCTGGTTATCTCTCGTTTGGCCACTATCAATCCCATATCAATGAATTTGCTCGAGAGTTTGTTTTTGGGGGTATGAGGGAACCAATGCAGTACACACGCTGCCGGGTCGAAGTCGATGGACCTGTCCGTCACCTCATTCAGGGTCTCTCCTATAGCCTGCCAATAGTCCCGAAGGGCCGGGCAGGCCCACAGCATATGCACTAGTGCTGCTCCCTCCTCCATACAACGAGGGCACGCCGCCTCCATCGCTCCAAAATACCTCCTGATCCTTCCAGGGGTCATATATGCCCTATGTATGACGCACACAATTCAGCGAGGACATCGCCGACTTCGTCAGCCCGCATGCCCTCCCCTCCGCTGACTACATCCTCCTGGGGGACCTCAACTTCCACCTGGAGAACAACAACGACCGCAACACCACCACCCTGCTCGACAACCTCGCCAACCTGGGACTCAAGCAACTGGTGAGCACCCCCACCCACCTCGCCGGACACACACTCGACGCCGTCTTCTCATCCAGCAAAGACATCGCCTTCAGCCACGCCACAGAACTCCACTGGACGGACCACAGCTGCGTCCACTTCACCTTCGATAGAACGACGATCCACCACCACCAGCAACAGGTTGCTCGAAGGAACTGGAACAAGATCACGGCCGACCAGCTCGCCGCCTCCCTGAGCCAGCACCCTCCTGCCAGCTCAGTGAACCCCAGCCAGGCCGCCGACAACCTCGCGAAGTGGATCAGCAACTGCGCGGACGAACTCGCCCCTCTGAGGACCCCGCCCAGCAGACCCGGCAGCAAGAAAGCCCCATGGTTCACCGACGAACTCAAGAGCTCCAAGAAGAACTGCCGAGCCCTCGAGAAAGCCTGGAGAAAAGTACCTACACCGGACAACATGACCACCCTCAAGCTCGCCACCCGGAAGCACCACCAACTGATCCGCACCGCCAAGAAAACTGCATTCAAGGACCGGCTGGACAACAACGCACACAACTGCAAGGAACTCTTCAACATCGTGAAGGAGCTCTCCAACCCCAACGCAGGAAGCAACGACATCACCCCTTCGCAAGACCTCTGCAACTCCCTCGCCTCCTACTTCCACAACAAGATCGCGGACATACACAACAGCTTCAACATTCAACCGACGCACGCCACGACCACAGCAACGCCGCCCACCACCACCCTCCGCGCCTGGACTCCGGTCAACACCGAAGACACCGTCCGCATGATGAACTCCGTCCACTCCGGATCTCCGACCGACCCCTGCCCTCACCACGTCTTCAACAAGGCCGACGCTGTCATCGCACCCCACCTACGGGACATTATCAACACCTCCTTCGACACCGCCACCTTCCCTGAGAGCTGGAAGCACGCCGAACTCAGCGCTCTACTCAAGAAACCCACAGCGGACCCCACCGAACTCAAGAATTACCGCCCCATCTCGCTCCTCCCGTTTCCTGCCAAAGTCATCGAGAAGACCGTCAACAAACAGCTGGCCGCCTTCCTCGAGACGAATGGTTCCCTCGACCCCTCACAGTCTGGTTTCCGAGCCAACCACAGCACCGAGACCGCCCTCATCGCCGCCACCGACGACATCCGAACCCTGATGGACAACGGAGATACAGCGGCCCTCATCCTCCTAGACCTCTCCGCGGCATTCGACACTGTCTGCCACCGCACCCTAGTGCAGCGCCTCAGCAACGTCGGAATCCAGGAGAAGGCACTGGAATGGATCATCTCCTTCCTCGACGGAAGAACA
This sequence comes from Lissotriton helveticus, assembly GCF_964261635.1. Classification (NCBI taxonomy): domain Eukaryota; kingdom Metazoa; phylum Chordata; class Amphibia; order Caudata; family Salamandridae; genus Lissotriton; species Lissotriton helveticus. The sequence continues at coordinate 1,166,407,406 of NC_136071.1, forward strand.
CAGAGAGTCCGCCTACCACCGTTCAAGTCAGAGGCCACCGAAGTCATCTGCGGCGTCCCTCAAGGATCCTCGCTGAGCCCCACCCTCTTCAACGTCTACATGAGCCCCCTCGCGGCCATCGCACACCAACACAACCTCAACATAATCTCCTACGCCGACGACACCCAGCTGATCCTCTCCCTGACCAACGACCCCGCCGCCGCCAGAGCTAATCTGCACGAAGGGATGAAGGATGTAGCCGAGTGGATGACAACCAGCCGCCTGAAACTGAACTCAGACAAGACGGAGGTCCTCATCCTGGGCTCCTCGCCCTCCGCCTGGGACGACTCCTGGTGGCCCCCCGCCCTGGGCACCGCACCCAAACCAACGGACCACGCACGGAACCTGGGTTTCATCCTGGACTCCTCCCTCTCCATGACCAGGCAAGTCAACGCTGTCTCCTCGTCATGCTTCAACATCCTTCGCATGCTACGGAAGATCTTCTGGTGGATCCCCACCGAAACCAGGAAAACCGTCACCCAGGCCCTCGTCACCAGCCGACTGGACTACGGCAACGCTCTCTACGCCGGCACCACCGCCAAGCTCCAGAAGAGACTCCAGCGGATCCAGAACGCCTCAGCCAGACTCATCCTCGACATCCCACGAACCAGCCACATCTCCGGACATCTGAGAGACCTGCACTGGCTCCCCGTCAACAAAAGAATCACCTTCCGTCTCCTCACCCACGCACACAAAGCCCTACACGATCAAGGCCCGAGCTACCTCAACAACCGAATCAACTTCTACGCTCCCAAACGCCACCTCCGATCAGCCAACCACGCCCTCGCCTCCGTCCCCCGCACCTGCGCCTGACCCAAGACCACCTCTCCTTCAGGAAGAAGCTCAAGACCTGGCTGTTCGAGCACCCCCCCCCCCCCCCCAAGCGCCTTGAGACCCTACGGGTAAGTAGTGCGCTCTATAAATGTCTTTGATTGATTGATTGATTATGTAGTATATAGTAGTGGATAATCTGGAATCTCGCGTTTCTCGTGCTATTGCGGGCTCGGCGCACTAGCTGCGCCCAAGTTGTGTCAGGGATGTCTCTGCCCAAGTGTGGAAAATGACTAAAATCGGTATACATAAGCGGGGTTCATTTATGTTCACCATAGCCACTGTTGAGCGTAAAGTGAGAATCATGAAACATTGGCCACACCATCTTGTCCCCTTTAGGCCCCATCGCGAAAGTAGGTGGCAGCCATTTTTGTGTCACGACCCCTCTGCCCACTACCAATAGCCTGCGCGCCTCACCCCCTCACACCCCAGCCTCGCAAGCATTCCCCCGCGCCCCGACAGCCCCCGGTTTCTCCTGCTTGGACCATAAGCGCACCTCTAGCGCGACCCTGTCTCCGAGCCACATCCCATGCTGAACCCCCTCGCTCTCTCATCTCATTCAAAGAACAGGCCCCTTTTTGATAACCTCTTCCTCCCTGCCCGATTGTCCAGCCCGATCCCAGGCCATCACCTAGCCCGACAGATGCAGTTTATTGCCCCCTACAGTAGGACCTCGCCTCACATCAAAGGAGCGGTGGTTAATCAATACCCTCACGCCTCCAGATCCGACCGATCGCTCACTTTCCCGTTCCCAGCAGAATGTCCAGCTGCGCGACAACCACCACATGCTGAGGTTGGGGTGGGAACTCTACTGTAAATATGTGTGGGAACGGGGGTGAAGCGGGGATTCCGAGGATGTCTTTCCGTACATCAAAGTATTGACAAGAATGTGTTTCATGTAATAAAGCAATAAACCTGTGTATAAGAGGCCAGGCCTCAAGGATGCGTTTAGAGCACCTCGAGAAGATACCCTGTTGTCTGATTTGACGTGTTCTGCTCCGTCGGAATAAACTCCTGTTTCCTGCCTTCTGTCTCCAGCGCCTGCCTCTTTGTTTGGTAATCTCGAATGGTATGAGAGGCGGCTAACGTCGGCCAAATACTGAAGGGTTCTTGGTCGAATTCGGCCCTACCTTTCGACAATTGGCGTCCCAAACGTGGGGCCCATCAGCGACGCGTGGATCCAGTGAGAGAGGTCCCAACGACAGAGTGAATGATTGCAACAATAGGGAAGTGCACCTGCCCGATAGACCCTCGTCTGGCAGCCGATCATCCGAACTTCACCGGTTCCGAGCAGACCTCTCTCGAGTGATCTACGGTCCTGACTGGGAACCATCAGGAGTGCCACAGCAATTACAGAGAATAGAGGACGATCAGGCGCTGGAAGCGGAAGACGAGAAACTGTCCATGCGATCCGGGTAAGGTCGTGTAAACACGACGAATTGCGAATTGATTGTTTGATTGTTTGAAAATACTAGTATTACTCATTTGATTGTTTCTGAGAGATTCTCTATTTGCAAACAAGCACGGAGTCGCCATACTCTGTTTAGTCTTTGCAGATAGTGAAGGGTAGGTAACGCAGGCCTTTGCCCCCGTTGTAACCCGTCGTGCCTACTTCCCTCTCCATTTGATTGATTGTTATCCAAGCATTTACTGTTTTGGAATTGGTTCTCTTTGGATCATTCTCTATTTACAAAAAAGCACAGAGTCGCAATACTCTGTTTAGTCCTTGTGAATAGTGAAGGATAGGTAACGCAGGCTTTTGCCCCCGTTGTAATCCGTCGTGCCTATTTTTATCCCTCATTTGATTGATTGTTTGACCGAACATTGATCGTTCGGAATTGGTTCTCTTTGGGTTATTCTCTATTCACAAATAAGCACAGGGTTGCAATACTCTGTTTAGTCTTTGCGGATAGTGAAGGATAGGTAGTGCAGACTTTTGTCCCCTTTGTAACCCGTCATGCCTATCTTTGCCCCGTTTGTTGGTAGTTGGTTCAGCCCAGACCGTTTATTAGAGGCAGATCATCCGGCTCCACCGGAAGACGCCCCTAATAAAAAGGACATAAATATATATAAGAAAAATTGCGGGTTAGCCGCTGTATCGTGCTAGCAAACAAAAACATAAAAATCGTTAGGAAAAACAAAAGGAATCGAGTAAAATCAGTAGGCCACTGATGGGATCTCTTTTCTGACCTCGCTAAAATAGAAACATTAGGAACAACCCCTCATGAGAAATATGAAACTAGTGAGAAGAATCGAGCTCGACGCCATGATGGCTGCAAGACAGCTCGGCTCCACCGCCCACCCCGCCCAAATAACGACAAACCCTATGCAAATATTATAAATATATACAACACTCCAGCAAAGTAACATGTTAAAACTTTTTATTAAACAACTATTTAAAACTTTTTATTAAACAACTATTTACATGGCAGCCGGCTGCAACAACAAACCCAACGCATTCGCCGTCTGTTCCTGTCCCGCCTTCAATGTTGGGCTACTTTGAGCTACTTTTTAGTAGGCTTTGGGCTATAAAAAGTCTACAAAAGCCATCAGCCAGCGAGGTAGCTTCGGTAGCGGCCCGTTGAGCGAATAGGCCGGAGGCTACCCAACGCGCCAAGGCCTTGCTGGCAGCCATCGGCCGAAGAGGTCGTCGGGTGGATGGCCGGGAAGCACCACGGCCACAATGTCGTTGTACTGGCCTTCCCATTCGTCCGCCCTGAGGTGGCATCCGGACGGCGTGGGGTGCACTGGGAGGGAGAGGCGGCGCGAACGAGCCTCCCCCACCTCCCGAGGTGGAGGTGCCTCAGCTGCACCCCAGCACTTCACTCGGCCAGCTGAGTTGCGTCCGCTCTTGCGGCACAGTGCCCCGCTTGGCCAGCTGAGATGCGCCCGCTCTTGCGGAACAGTGCCTCACTCGGCCAGCTGAGTCTCACCCGCTCTTGCGGCACAGCGTCTCATCCACCATCCGGCTGAATTGCACCCGCTCTTGCGGTACAGCGACCGGCGGCTGCCACGGAACTCTCAAAATGGCGGCCGACACCCCGGATTTGGGCCTGGTCCATTGGAGTGGCTCTGGGCTGCCTTGGAACTCGGATACTTGCCTGCTCGGGCATGAGCCCCACTCTTGAAGACGTCCTCTCAGTTTTAAAAATTCTACGAAAGTCACTGGCCCTCGACTCCCGCAGGCTTCCGGTGGGGGCCACCGCCACTGTTGCTTGACTATCTCCCATGGATATGCCACTGCCTCGGGCGACCGCCGCCTTATCCACATCTGGTATCGAAGGAAAGACTGATTCAACGTATCTGTGGAGGGATACACCTGCTGTCCCGCTCTCCGGAGTGGCCACAACGTTGTCACAAGATGGTGGTGCTCTCATGCTGACACCGGCCTTTGTCCGAATTACTAAGAGACACTGTAGACTGCCAACTCGATCAGCTCCGGTGGGACCTCAGCGTGACCCGGTAGGAAAGATTTTGCCTTCCTCGCCTTTAAGCCGCAGTCCACGCCGCTTGTCCTCTCTGTTGGCGCTAACGAACTTTTTGAACTACCGAAAGGGATTCTGGTCCGGCCGCTAGTTGTCGGAGGCATTTGGACTATACTCTGGACCCACCCGGCCACGCCCCAAAATGGCGCCAGTATAGGCGAGACTTGCAACTCCCCATGACGTTTTAGTTACATAGCCTTGATATTATGGGATATGTATACGGTCCCTGAGCACGTGGCGGGCGGGGAAGGGTACTGACTGGGCATGCGGACAACCCTACTGATATTGGTTCTTATTCGCTATTGATTATTGTATTTTCGAAGTAATGCTGCTCATGATGCTCGCCCATGGTATGCGTATAAACGATTTTATTGTAACTGATCTTTTTTTACTTTCAATTATAAAATCAACCTTCATTGATCCTGCAACCATTTGTCTCGTTTACGTTTTTCCAATTGCAATGGCTCGCTCATTACGTACTCCTATACTACAAGTGTAATCTCTACTTACCTCATACATTTCCATTCTGCCCCGTGGCCGGCCTGTATGGTTGGAGGCCCGTATTTTTATGCTGACATCTTTTTCAATCAAGGTTTTAAAAGAAAAAAAAAAATATGTAGAACTAGCCTCATCTCAGTCACTTAGATTGGTAGGTTCTCGGATAAAGGCTACTATTTTCAAAATAAATAAAGGACAAGTAAAATGAAGCAATTTTGGTTATGAAAAATTAGAAAGGCATGGTACATACGAACAATGCGAAAAAAAAATAGTCGAGATCTGTCGTATTTTTGCATTCCTGCAGCATAAGCAATAGGTAAAAGATTCGGATATTTAGATACATCTAAGAATAGGACAATAGACCAGTTCCTCTGGGCTGCAATGCCGAGATGCAAGGTACTGCTTCCCAAAGAAGATAAGTTAGGCACGTGGTAGGTAAAACATTTTCGTGTTTTTGCGCGCTGATGTGCTTTGTACGCTGTCACCCCCCCCCCCCCCCTTCTCTTTCTCTGCAGGTTAATATCGGAATTTCAGCTGGAGTATGGAGAAGACCCAGAATGCACCGTGTTACACGCAGAAAGAAGAAGAATTGTATGGTATGAATACGTGCGTGGGCCCCGATTTGTGTTGTATGAATGCTCATGTGTGGCGCACGTCTGGGTTGACGGACAAATGTTTTTTTGGTATGACTGAGGTATGGATCGAGCGGTTAATAGAATAAGAAAAACAAGCCCGAACATGATACCTGCACGTGAAGGACGAAAAAGAATATAGCACTTACCCTACCTAGGAACGACTCTCTCCCTCTCTGGAGCTAGTGAATGGGAGAGTGGCCTACGCCAGAAACTTGAAGGGTTATTGTAGTACCTCGGACCCCAACCGATATCCCAAATGAACGCCCTAAATGACGCGCACCAGTGAGTCAACTTAATGAGCAGACTAGATGAGAAAAGTTAAGGATACCCCGGGTTGGGGTTCATCCAAAATCCCCCCTCAGCCCAGAAATTAGGGATATTGTCATGTTTTAGATTCACCCCCTCTTCTTCCATCCTCATAGAAAAGTCAGAATTACACCATCGCACATCCGACAGACACCCCTCCTTTACCTCAACTTGGAGCGTCATTTGTTAGATGTTGGAAGATCCCACCGTGAGTATAAGCACGCCCGGACCAGTGTCCGACCAATTAAAAGGAGTAAGTATTTATTGAAGCGAGGTTACCAACAGAAATTGTCTGCTATTAGGAAGGAAGGAGAACGAAGAGCTCGACCCCCAAATGAATTCAATGGAGTACTGAAAATATGCAACACGCATGAAAAGGCTCTTTCGCCAAAAATAGCCCTCTGTTTTATCTTAAGTTTTCGTACTTGATGTATGTACTGTCGCACCCTATCTGGTATTTGTGTATACGTAAACTATGAATTTATGTTTTCCCTCAGCTTTTTGTTTTTTTACGTGAAACTTACCCGTACTGATCTATATGTGTGTGCACTGAATAGCCTATTATTGTACACGTCTCTCTCTCTCTCTCTCTCTCCCTCTTTTATGTTGTACGTGTACTAATAGCCTATTTGGTACGCACGACGCTCTCTCCCTTTGAGGGCTCCCTCGCTCCCTTTTGAATAAATGACGACACTGTACCTCGCCGGTATGGGAATAATTGGCTTTTAGACACGACAGTGTTTGAACAAATTGACAGAAACAAAACGATCGAATTTTGCCATATTACTGCCTCTCCTTTCTGTAAAATGATGAAACTTAATTGGCTGAGAAAGAAAGGACAGGTGAGACGGCTGATGTCCCCTAATCTGACCCTTAAAAAGGGAACTATATGTCAGTGGCTTTTGTCTTAAGTACTTTGGTAACACCACCCTCATCGTTCGGATTACCACCGCCCATTGTATAAAAAATAGAATGTCCAATGCGTCCCCGTTCCTCCAGAATGGTCCTAGTTCTGTACCAGCCGTCCCAGAAAATCTTAAAGAATGTAGCTATAGTCCCATGATAACAGCATTTCACATTCTTTATAAATTAACAGACCTTGAAGAAACATATAGCTCAACAGGATTTGTTTTAGACAAACGCGAGTCTCTACTGAAGGAGCCGGTTTGAATTCGATAAACTATGTAATTTTAGATATCAGACTTCTTGCCACGTTCGCAAATATAATAATTGTTTGAAAATGCCTGCAAACCTACACCACTGCAATGATTTATGACCGATAAACGTTTCCCCAACTACTTGGGGTTGGGAGAGAAATTAAAGTGTGTAAACGTCTTCTCCTGCCAATTCTCTAAAAATTGTTTTTATACTCATTTAAGGATAACGTGCAGTCATCGGAGGAGAGGGGCCGGATGTGACGCACAGCCTGGCTGCAGATCGGGGAATATCTATGACCTCGACCAAGGTGGAGCCACAGAGCAAAGAGTTGCGGGACAAGGCACCGTTCTCAGCGTGGAAAGTGAAGGAAAGAAGGGCCGCCCAGAAGCCCCTGCACGTTGATGAGCTCGTGCCGAAAGTCCCAGCCCATTGTGCCCAATTGATTGGCCCGCTTGCTTGAAATTTCTGCCCTCCTTGGTCCGTTTCAGATCTGATCCCACTCCACCCTCTCTTCCCTCGGCCTCCCAAAGCACGCCCCCATAAACCCCCCCTTTTCATATGGAATTTTTGAACTTGACTCTGAGGACAAACACAGGACTGTGGTCCAAGAGCAAAGAATGGCCACACCCTGCAACGCGAGATCTGAAGTAGAGCCGGACGCGTAGCTCCACCGCCGGTGCTCAACAGCGCCAACGAAAGAGGAAGAACGATGAGAGCCTACCAGTGATGGCACGCTGTAAAAAAGACACTGGACAGACGAACCCTTTTTGAACATTGCCACCCCTTGACTGTCCCTTGTCAGGTTGAATTTCTCTCCCAACCGCTTCGTATTGATTACCACCCAATTGAGTTTTCATAACCTTACATCGGTCACTTTTCAATTGTACAAGGATAACTAAGAAGGCGTTAACTCTATACCTTGATGATTGTAGAACACCAGTTATGCACATGAACATGCTGTTTAGTTTTGATCCCCATGGAGTCCAGACCTCAAGTGATAATAGCCCTTATTCTGCCAGAACATTTTCTGTATGACATCATGCTTGTATTCGAACGAATTTCCTACATCGTCTAAATAATGTCCCCGTCTCCAAGGTCTAACGTATGACACAGCTAATGTAACTTTATATGCACTGCCTCCTCGCCTATCGCATTGACTACATGTGGTTATGTACGATTCTGTCTGCATTTATAGTAGGATTATTTCCATCTGCCCGTAATGCATACGGGCCACCAAGGACCTCAATAGACAGCCCAGCCACATACCTCCCTTATTAGTATAACTAAAATGTCAGCTTGTACGTCCTTACCTCAGACATGAACAGAAATGAACTAACTCATGATAAAAACTGGGGACTGTGGAAAATGACTAAAATCGGTATACATAAGCGGCGTTCATTTATGTTCACCATAGCCACTGTTGAGCGTAAAGTGAGAATCATGAAACATTGGCCACACCATCTTGTCCCCTTTAGGCCCCATCGCGAAAGTAGGTGGCAGCCATTTTTGTGTCACAACCCCTCTGCCCACTACCAATAGCCTGCGCGCCTCACCCCCTCACACCCCAGCCTCGCAAGCATTCCCCCGCGCCCCGACAGCCCCCGGTTTCTCCTGCTTGGACCATAAGCGCACCTCTAGCGCGACCCTGTCTCCGAGCCACATTCCGTGCTGAACCCCCTCGCTCTCTCATCTCATTCAAAGAACAGGCCCCTTTTTGATAACCTCTTCCTCCCTGCCTGATTGTCCAGCCCGATCCCAGGCCATCACCTAGCCCGACAGATGCAGTTTATTGCCCCCTACAGTAGGACCTCGCCTCACATCAAAGGAGCGGTGGTTAATCAATACCCTCACGCCTCCAGATCCGACCGATCGCTCACTTTCCCGTTCCCAGCAGAATGTCCAGCTGCGCGACAACCACCACATGCTGAGGTTGGGGTGGGAACTCTACTGTAAATATTTGTGGGAACGGGGGTGAAGTGGGGATTCCGAGGATGTCTTTCCGTACATCAAAGTATTGACAAGAATGTGTTTCATGTAATAAAGCAATAAACCTGTGTATAAGAGGCCAGGCCTCAAGGATGCGTTTAGAGCACCTCGAGAAGATACCCTGTTGTCTGATTTGACGTGTTCTGCTCCGTCGGAATAAACTCCTGTTTCCTGCCTTCTGTCTCCAGCGCCTGCCTCTTTGTTTGGTAATCTCGAATGGTATGAGAGGCGGCTAACGCCGGGCAAATACTGAAGGGTTCTTGGTCAAATTCGGCCCTACCTTTCGACACAAGTCAGCTTCCCACTTAGCCTTTAGCGTTGCGAGGGGTGGTAAATTTTCGCGCACCATCCTATTATACAGGCAAGCCACCGCCTTGACCGTACCCGCTGCCATCATAGTGTATTGACAAGACGCAGACGTCTCAGGCTCCACCAGCCCCGTACCCCAATGCGCCTGAATTGCTCTACTCACAGCCGCGTGAAGGAGATATCCCCCTCTTGCGAGGTCGAAGCGTTCCTGAAGTTCCCGGAATGGGAGGAGCGCCTCGTTTTTGTACAAATCCCCTACGACCTGTATGCCCGCCTCCTCCCAGTGTTGTAGTCGCGACCAATCGCCTCCATGCGGCAATGCCGTCAGCATGCCCAGCGGTATCTCGGGGGCGTATGGGCGGCGCGTTCCCGCCCGCCTCTGCGCACGATTCCAACACTGTCGGAACGTGCGTTGTTCCAGGGTCAGGTCTCGAACATCGAGTCGCTGCTGCAGGGTGATGTAGGCCAAGACGTGTCGCGGCGTGCCCCTCAACCTGCCATCCTCCGGGCCACTATATACTCGCGCCACCTCCTGCGTGAAGATCTGCAGTTGGGCAGCGAGATAATAGAGCTCGTAATCCGGCACCGCAAGCCCCCCCTCGTCCTTCGGGCGGGTGAGCGTTGCCAACGCCACCCTGCATCTCCCAGCGCCCCACAGGAACGCAGTTATCTGGGACCTGAGCTGCCGGAAAAAGGAACTATGGATCCAGATCGGGAGTGTGCGGAAGTAGTACAATAATCGCGGGAGGGCGACCATCTTCAACAAGGATATCCGGCCCGCCACGGAGAGCGGCAGTGTGGCCCAAAACGTCATGCATCCTCTCAGCCCCCGCACGCAGCGCCCCACATTTCCCTCGAATAGATCCGCCGCCGTATGATAAATGTGAACCCCGAGGTATTTGAGGCAAGTCGATTCCCAAGATAGCGTTGGCCGGTGGTCAGGCCGAACGGTGCCCCCCCCGCATCGGGAACAGGCTCGTCTTGGTCCAATTGACCCTCAGCCCCGAGAGTCCACCAAACCGCTCCAGCATTGCCTCCGCGCCCTCCAGCTCCGCTACCTCGTTTTCCATAAACAATAGCAAGTCGTCGGCGTACAGTGAGATGAACTGCTGCCCATCTCTGGCTCGCACTCCGGCAAAATACCGTCCCGCCCGGGCCTCAGCCGCTAATGGCTCAATCGCCAGCGCAAACAAAAGTGGGGATAGGGAGCATCCCTGTCGGGTACCTCTCTCCACCGGATATTGGTGGGACACCATAGTTCCGACTCTCACTCTTGCTACTGCCGCCGCATAAAGAACCCGCGTCCACTGAATATAGCCCTCGCCTAACCCGAAGCGTTCCGTGACCGTGTACAGATAGTCCCATTCCAAACTATCGAACGCTTTTTCTATGTCAACTGAGAGGACCAATGGGGCCCTGCCAACCTCCCGCGAGTCATCCATAAGGCGAATGAGTCGCCTAATATTAAGCGTTGTATTCCGGGCAGGGATGAAACCGTTCTGGTCTTCGTGTATCAGGCCAGTCATAAGCGGTAATAGTCTCGCCGCTAGAATGGAGCTCAAGATTTTATAGTCGGCGGTCAGCATGGAGAGCGGCCTGTAAGACGCGGGGCTGCTGCTCTCCCTACCCGATTTCAGGAGCGGCACCACTACCGCCTCTCGCATTGATTGAGACAGGCAGCCCGCCTCCCTGGCCTCCTTGTAAACTATCTGGAGACGCGGCGCTAAGATGTCCAAATACTTGCTGTAAAATTCAATGGGCAAGCCGTCTATCCCTGGCGACCTATTGCGAGCCATTTGCTTTACAGCTCTCCTAATTTCACCCAAGTCAATATTCTTCCCCAGCTCCTTCGCCTGCTCCTCCTCCAGCCGCGGTAGGGTTAGGCCATCCAAAAAGGCCACGGCCGCTCCCTCCCGGTTGCCTGGGGTACTTTTGTACAGGCCCTCATAATACTTTTGGAAGCTATCCACTATAGCCGATTGGGTGTAGTGTACCTGGCCCTCCTCATCCCGCATATGCAGAATGGGGGAGCAACGTTTCGTGGGGTTCGCAAGCCATGCCAAAAGGGTGCCTGTCTTGTCCCCCTCTACGTGGGAACGCAGCATGTATGTTCTATAATCAAAAGCGCGAAGCCTCTCCACCTCAGCCGCCACCGCCTCTCTAGCCGAGCCGACTGCCTCCTGAAGATCAGGGCGGCCAGGCCGCTTCTTTTCTGCATCCCTCAATGCAGCGTCCGCCTTGCTCAGGTCCTCCAGCAACACCCTCCTCGTGCCCACGTACTGTGTTATGAACTGGCCCCTCATCACCACCTTAAAGGCATCCCATTCCGTCGCCCTAGAGGCCGTTGTCCCCTCGTTGTCAGCGAAGTACTGAGTCATACCCTCCTCCAGGGCCGCACCAAATGGCGGGTCCTCCAGAGTTTCCGGCCTAAGTTTCTAGGTCGGAACCCGGGGCGTTTCGTTCACCCAGGCTAAGTGAGTCAGTAGTGGGTTGTGGTCCGAGATCGTTCTCGATAAATACTCCGACCAGGTTACGGCCGGCAATACACTCTGTGAGCACAGCACCGCGTCCAGACGGACGTGGAGGTCATGCAGCCCGGAGAAGAACGAATAGTCGCGGTCAGTTGGGTGTTGTGCCCTCCACGCATCTGTCAACCCCCAACTCTCCTGCCATTCCCGCCTACCCCTAGTCAGTCGGTGCACAGGGGAGTCCCTCAATGGCGGGTGTGATCTATCCAGGGCAATGTCCGCTATGGAGTTAAAATCCCCCCCCAGTAGGATCGGGCCCGCCAGGTAATGTGCCAGTGTCCCCGATAGTCCCGCTAGGAAAGCCAATTGTTCCACGTTCGGGGCATAAACACTACACAGGACAACGTCTCTGCCCCTCAGCTTACCCTCCACTACCAGGTACCTCCCCTCCTGGTCTATCAGCTGTCGTGTTAGTTGGAAAGGTGTGCCTGCTCTAATCCAAATCAAGACGCCCCTAGCATATGCTGAGTAACAAGTATAGAATAGCTGCCCCCTCCACCTCCTCTGCAGCGCCGCTCCCTCCTGCTTCGTGAGGTGTGTTTCCTGTAGGAGCGCAATATGCACCCCCCTCCGCAATAAATAAGCATGCACTTTATGTCTGCGCTGCATCGTGTGTAACCCCCGCACGTTCCAAGAGATGTATTTCAACAAGTTCACATTAGCCATTGTCCCTCAGATCAGTGCGGTGCCTCCCCTCCATTGTCAGTCCCTCGCAGATGGCGGTCCCTCCCCCCAACAAACCATGAACTCTCAACCGTCCAGCCCCCAGCAGTTCCGGGGTCAGCGGTGTCAAAAAATACAAACAGTCCCCAACAGTACAACCCCCCCCCCCAGAACAGGCCCTAATACCAAGATATCAGTTCCCATCCAAACTCCCATACCTGCCCAGCCCAGGTTGCTACTACACGGCCGTAACCGTGGGTGCCTTAAGGGCCTATGGAACGCAGCCTTGTCCAGAAGGGAGCCACGCGGCCCATCCCCGCGCCCCTCCCCTAATCCCCCATGATAGAATCCAGCTGTGAGCCCAGTGCCCAGCCCCGGTTCCTCATACCTGCCAGATTGTGGACTCCAAGCAGTTGCTCCTCCCTACACCCCTCACCCGCAGTGTGCAAGTCAAACATTAAGGATCTCCTCCGACATCTGCGGCGTCACCAGCGGGCCCCCGGCTTGAAGGACCCCAGACAGGTCCGGTTCCGAACCCGAGGCCGAAGCATGCGTTTCCGTGTCCGTGCCCTGTCTGGAGTGGGAGTCCCCAGCCCTCGCCAACTTTTCCACTTCATGTAGCGCGGCCTTCCGTTCAGCTTCGGTTTGAGTGGCCGTTGGTTTGCGCGTCCCATGCCACCGTTTTCGCAGTCTCTTCGACTTCCGCAGGCCCGCTGGCGATCGCTCTCGTTCCTTCTCCCTTTCCTCCCGGGCCTTGGCGCCGTCTGTTCCTGCCTTATATGTTTCCCACCAGTCCCAGGCGTCCGCTGCCGCACTGAATAAAAGCGTTTTTCCATCCACCACTATCCGGAGCCGAGCCGGAAACAGCAAGGAGTACGATATGCTCTCGGTGCGCAATTCCTTTTTAATCGTTAAGAAGGAGGCCCGCTGTCTTTGCGTTTCAAAGGTAAAGTCAGGAAACAGCATGACCTTGCTGTTCGCAGTTTGAAATGGGCCAGCGTCTCGGGCTCTTTGCAGTAGTAGATCCCTTTCCTTATAATGCAGCAACTTGGCTATGATCGGTCTAGGTGGCAGCCCTGGTTTAGGCGGTCCGGATGGGACTCTATGTGCTCGCTCCAAAGTGAAGAAGGGCGACAGACCCTCTGGCGCTACCACAGTTCTGAGCCACTGATCAAGAAAGGCCAACATGTCCATCCCTTCCTCTTTCTCCGGCATACCTACTATCCGAACGTTGCTGCGTCGACTTCTGTTTTCCGCATCCTCAGCTCGCCTTTCTAGAACAGGGCGTTCGTCAGTTTGCTCTCCAAGGCTTTCTGAGCGGGAGCCAGGTCCTTCAGGGTGACCTCAGCGTCCTTAACCCTGTCCTTCAGCTTGTCGTGGTCCGCCCGGAGGAGGCCCAGCCCCGACGCCACCTGCGCAATGTCATTGTGCAACGTGTCTCGTGTGGCCGTTATGGCCTCCAGGATGCGATCCTGCAGCCGCTGCAGCTCCGTGGGTTCAACGGGGTCACCCTCCGCTGCATCCGGGGCCGTCACCCCCTCCGTTTTGCCTCTCGGTTTCCCCATGTTGCTCAGTGTCTCACCTCAGGCGCCTGTTCAGTGTACGGCCTCCGCCGTCCCGCGGGCCCCCTAGCGGACGGTGTGGTCCTGCCGTGTGGCCGCCGCGGTTTCAGCCGCGGTCTCTGCTGCTCACTCCCGGGGAAGCGGGGGGTCCCACCTGTCCCTTCCGTCTCCAAGCTCCGACGATTGATCTTCGCACGCCACTCCCCACAGGCCGCCCAGCGGGTGCAATCCGGTCTCAGTCCACTGTCCGAACTCGGGCTCCCCCCTCAGCTCGCAAGCGGGCCAATGCCTCCTCCCACGGCGTCTCCTGGCTGCAGCCCCCGGCCTCCAGATAGGCTGCCGCCCCTACCGGCATTTCAGTTGTGTTGTAATTCCTCGCTGTTTCCCTCTAACACAGTCGCCACTTCTGTATGTGTCCCTTTGATGCAATGTGCAAGCAACCTCACTGACAGCTAAATCAGATAATTAGTTATTTGTCACAGGGCATGTCATGACTAAGTGCTGGAGAGCTGTACTTTGCGGGATTCAGATATTTGGACAACAAATAATGAGTTGTATAATAATCCTCTTCAGGCCTGGCACCGAGAAAGTAAATAGCAATAGTCAATATTTCTATTTCAGCCCCCGTCTGCTCCTTTCCGCCGCAGGCCCACTGTCCGGCCCCCTCTCTCATCAACTCCCCTGCGGGGGGGGGGGGCCCAGGGCAGGCTTCGGTTCCCGGGTCCCGGTCACGCCGGCCCGCTCCCTTCCTCACCAGCAGTATCGGGCGCTCTCGGGCGGTTCCCCTTCCGCGGCGCAGCCGCCAGCGTCACCCTGCCGTCCGGCTCCACCGTCCCCAGCAGCAGCGGCCGCGGGACCCGTCAGTCTCCTCGCTCCCGGGGGGGCACCGCTTGGCAAACACTTCTGCCGGCGGCAGCATCCAACCACAGAGTCGCGCTCCGGTGGACGGCCAGGTCAGCCTCGGTTCGATCGGCCTCACCTCGCGGCCGCCATGTTGGATTCCTCCTCGCTCCGGCCCCGGCCGCTCCGGTCCTCAGCGGCTGCACTCGGTCAGGCAGCACCACCGGCGGCTCCACGCGTGCTCCGCGATCCCCCGTGTTTGGACTCCTCGTCTCCGGGGCTTGCCTGGGCTCCTCACTCGATCGATCAGGATAAACGTGGGGAAGGGTCACGGAGCTCTGGGCTCACGCCGCCATCACCCTCGCCGTCCAAGCCACGCCCCCCCTGGGGCTTGAAGAACTATGGTTAAACCCCGCTACTGCAACCTTCTCCTCCAAGAAAGATTTGAAAACTCAATATTGGGATTGGGTTATACAAAAACGACATTCGGGGCTGTCTGCTAGCAATCTTACTGGCTCTTTTATTGTCATAAAGGATGTCCCTTGCCTCGAAAAATATTGGGATGTCATAACCAAGCCTTTGGACCGCAAATTATTCCATCAATTTAGATGCGGTTCTTTGCCCTTAAAGGAGTTTACCAAATCGTGGGGTTTGGGTGGGTTAGGATATTGCCCCAGGTGTCCAGGTCAGGTTGAAAGTATAAATCACTTTCTTTTTGTCTGCCCATTGTACGTTGCCCCGAGATCCAAGTGGCTAAGTCCTGTATGTAGGACTCTGGGCACGCGCTCTGCTGAACACGCTAGTAGGATATTAAGGACAGATCTGTCGCCCGTGATAGTTACTGGTATAGCTAAATATTTAGGCTGGGCCTGGATACTAAGAACAAGGTTCATTAATTCGATCTAGATTTCCCATCCTAAATGCTAAGACACATAGCTTATGTGTTACTGTCTAAACAATTTTCTGAGTATATGCTATTATGGTTACTCACTATGGACTGAAACTTTTAATATTTTTCCAATGAAGTCTTGCATAATTGATTTATACGTTCTTTGACTGTTTAATAATGTTTTATCTTTTTAAAGGGAATTTATGTATTATGTATTATGTTGTTGTATACTTGTATGCCGTCTTTTATGATGTATAATCGAATAAAGACTTCTTGAATTGGCATAGCCTATGTCCTTCTGCTGCAACTGCCCTTTCCAACGCTGTATTGGGTGTTGTGATTGGTGCTGTGGTTCCTGAGATTACCCGCCTCAAAGGTTTGGGCTCTCTCTTTATTATATTAGTATAGATAACATGCTGAAGCGCTAGAACTTACTGTTGCCGAATCCCATTTGCATGCGGCTCAGCCCTCAACAAGAATAAAGAAACCTGTAAAGCTAGAAAAAGATTGCTTAAAGTTGAGATATAGAACCCAGAATTTGGAACTCTGAAATCAGAACTCTGTGAACATTCAATAAAGTTTGGTTTATCTGGGGAGGTTCCCTGAGGAACTAGAAAGTTGGTTAACTTGAACTAATACATTGACTAATGATATGTTTGAATGTGAAAGGAAAACATTCATGATGTTGCACATCAAGCTTGATTAAGCCATTGCTAACCCTCTCTGAATTTCAACGTATGTATGAGCATCATTCGCGAATTAAGATACTATACACCCGCAGGGTGTCTAGATTTGTTAATCTAAATAAAAGCACATTTTCCCTAAGGAGGTGCTAAGAGTAGCACAACTCAACAGAATATTTGTGATGTTTTCACTAGGAGGGAAAGAGGGAAAGGTAATGCTTGAGGGGGAGGGATTGCCGGGTTGACCAAGATGGCGAAAACTCTTTAATGAGCACCTGAGCCCAACCTCGCCATCCTTGCACCTCCTGCTGCTAGCTCCACCTACCTCTGTGTCGATCGATGACACTGCAGTCCCCACGTCCCAGGGACCCCTGGGCCGGGGCCTGAACCTACCGATGCCCAGTATGGAGGAGATCACTCCACTCATCGACCAGCTGAAGAATGCATCCAAGATTTTTTCCCCTGTGTGTGTTTCTTTTATTTGGGAGCCTTGACGCCTGGTTGTGGGGGCCCTTGGCTGCGCCCTGTAATCTAGGCATCCTCTACAGAACCATCCAAGGCAGTTAGAGAGACAGTTCCGTATCAGTCCTGTCTCTCTGTCCATCGTCTTGAATTCCGATATTTGGGATCTACACCGCTTTAGAGCCAGAGCTGACCATGAGTTTCAGTTTTACTCCTCTGCTCACCAGGGCCAGCCAGAATGTAAACAAATGGGCAGGCGTTCTGGGTCAAGCAGCCTTATTCCAAACAATGGTTTTACCCAGGCTTCTCTATGTCCTTCAAATCTTTCCCTCCTTATACCAAACGCTTGGTTTAAAGAGTTCCTAGTGAAGATTTGGGCTTTCCTTTTGAAGAACAAGATCACCAAGATAGCCTTCTTCCAATGCATGCAATCCACCTATGAGGGTAGCATGAGAATTGTGGACACCTGCCTTTATTACTGGTCCTCTCAAATCCAAATGATTAATGACTGGCTGTTCGGGGGACATGATGAACCTGCATTTCATCTGGAAGTGTCCTTGATCAGTTAGCAATGTATTGAGGCCTTAACGTATGGAGATCCCCTCCAGCATCACTCCCTGCAATCACGCAGATGCCCCTCCTGTGATGGTGGCTGGCCTCTGAGGGATCCAGCGGGACCAGAAGCCCATGGGGGACCTCCATTGGCTCAGGATTGAAAACCGGATCAAGTTTAAAGCTCTGAGCTGCATGTTCAGAATTAAGCACGGCACGGCTCCCCTGTATGTACAAATTTAGCTCACCCCTATCTGCCTTCACGCACCCTCCGATCTACTACCCAGGCTAAATTTCAGGTGCCTAGGATTAGACTATCCCATATGGGTGGCCGTTCCTTCTCCTATTTGGGCCCTGTACTGTGGAATGCTCTTCCTCTGTCTCTCCGCACCCAGGCTAACTTTATACTTTTCCGTAAGTCACTTAAAACTTGGCTTTTTAATCAGTAAGTCCTATTCCCTTATCTTCTGCTGTTTCTGACGGGCGCCGGGAAACCCTTTTGGGTAGCTGTTGCGCCTAAATTTAAATTTAAATAACATAACATAACATGCAGGAGATCCACCTGTGGCAGGGCTGGTGGCTTCACAGATTAAGTAATTTCAGGAGATTCAAGTGGAATTCAAACTCCACAAGACCCAATTCTTTAAATACCTACAGTTTCACCACGCTTTGACGGTCCACCAATCAGCCTTGGTCAAGCTGCCAACGTACAGCCGGCTGGAGTCTAGTGTTACCGTGGGTTCCCTGGGCCGAGGCACCATATCGACCCTCTAGAGATCCTCTTGGTAGGTCTCTTTTAAGATACTGACAGGAGAGATGCTAGGAAGACCCTGAGGCAACTGGTCCATGCCTCCCTCCTGTGCCTCATACTACTGAAATATTTGGATATGTCCTATCTCACTCCACGGGCCTGTGGAGAATGGGTGCATTTCCCACACCTGGCTGTCCCAGAAGATTGTGATTGATTTTGTATGGTCTGGGAGTGACCCAACAAAGGGCGTTACTGATCCAAGATTTACTCCACTCGCTCCAGAATACTGAAAAAGCTTATTGACTGCTCTCCCCCCGTATTGCTCTACTAGGTATTTTGGAGTATATGGGTGACTTTAGAAGGGCGTGCACCATGGTAGGCATCGGTACCACTAGAGGCAAGTGTGACATCACCCAACAATGGAAATCTGCCCAGCCTCTACCTTTAGCGGAATGGAGGGTGGTAATGGATTGGTGTACTAAATTAGAGGAATTGATCTGTGACGCATGGGGCTCCCCGCATAAACATGGAAAGATCTGGGGGAAGTGGCGGCCTGGCCATAATATACTTAACTATTGATGTGCCATGATTTCTCTCAATGTGATTGTATCATGTGCTTTGTTTGTTTGTCTATTTTGTTTTGTTCTCTACAATACAATCAATAAAATGTGGTTATCCAATAAAAGATAAGGTCAGAACAGTTGCAAAGGTGCACCTCTAAACACAACAAAAAACAGACACACAACAAATTATCAGGTCCGTGTCCATAGCATTTTTCTTCCAGTATCTTCTTTTATTCAAATTGTGTTAAAAACCATTCGTGATTGAAAAGAACAGCCGACGCGTTTTATCCAGACAGATGGACTTCTTCAGGGCATTCAAACAAGGAAGGGCACTACTAGGCAGTATTTTCATCTGAGTGTCCATGGTAGGTAAAACTTCAAGCAGGATGGCAAAATTTGTTTCACCAGGAATTCTTTTAACAGCGATATGTACTTCTCTCAAGTGTAAAGGAAGTCAACGGTATAATGACCAGCATAAGGTGATCCAACAGTCTCATCGAGATAAGGTGGACTGGAAGTATAGGGGACAATCACCGGCTCCGACCTTAATAGGGTTGAGAACCGACCTGGCAAAGCCTCCTGCAAAGTAATGACCTTATATGAATTCCTGGTGAAACAAATGTTGCCATGTGTCTGTTTTTGTTGTGTTTAGTGGTGCACCTTTGCAACTGTTCTGAAATTGTTCAAATTCTGTATTGGATTGCACCGTGGAAGTGGGTGCATTAACAGTGTGCACACACATCTGTTGGGTGATTTCCACTATATGTATATTAATTAGGGATAGCGGGTCAGGTGCTGGTCTGTTGCAGGGTCCACTGTCAACATCTGTTTCACAATAAAAGATAAGGCTTGAGAGGTTCATGAGCTAGAATGTAAACCAGTGTAAGGAAAGAAAGGTTTCAAACTCCAGTTTGCATTCACAACAGGAAAACTCAGCACAAACAACAAGGCTATAGTGACTGACAGGTGTGACTGGGATAAGCAGGACTGCTGACACATTCTGGACATCTCAACTGAAGCTGACTTCTTTCTCATCTCTTCCCATTCCCCTTTCCCCTGCGCAGCGGATCTTATCATCAAGCTACCTTTGGTTGCTGGTGTGGTCGCAGCCAAGCTGTGGAGTTGGGAGCTATCTTTGGTGTTGCCTCGGTATCACAGGATCATGCATAACCAAGGTAAGTGCGTGTGCCTGCCCCAGACAGCTGTATCAAACAGTCAAACAGAGGTCATTCTTTAAACCTGTCTCTCACTGACATCCTCAGCTCCCAGAGATAACTCCTATGAAGATGTTGTCTTTCCCTTCTCCTTCCTCAAAGACCTCTCTCTCTCTCTCATCATCAACATCAATCTTACTCGAAGCATCACCAATGTGCACCGGGGGGCTCTCCTCCCTTCTCCTTCAATGTATGTTTGACCACCACAGCCTTCCGGAACGTCAGCAACCCACATCTCCTACCTTGGGGTTGCAGTACCCACCTCCCAGGCCTCTCCACTTCCTGTGTTTTGAAAGTAAAACCCACAGGCCTCCACATTATGTACCATACACAGGCACATACCTGCATCCTAGCACACACATGCAAGTATTACATGCTGCCGAGGTACACACATTCCATGCAGGCCAGTAGGTCCCAATCCAGTGGCAAAGCTAAAAAGGCCTGTCACACTAATGATTACAACTGATCATAAAACAGGCATGTTGCTGCTACTCCAGGTAAGGGCAGAATACAATAGAAAAATATTTATAGAGCACATAGCTACCCTAAGGCATTCCAGTGCTAATAGTGGCTGCAGACAGACGAAGACAGATTAATGGGCAGGGATTTGGAAGAGCCATGTCTTGAGAAGTTTCCAGAAGGCCAGAAAGTTGGACTCAAGATGAATGTGAGGGAGAAGGGCAGTAGCCGTCAACCATTCTGGGGGTAGTGCTTGGTGCACCCCTCCCGGTCTAACCATGAGACAGGACTAGGTCAGGACGCACACACAGGGTCAAGGTTCACCCATACCCAAAAATCAGTACCATGAATCCAGATATCTGTGCAACGGGGGCTCTCAAAGAAGGGGTGTACCTCAGTCACCAAGCCAGTGTCTTAAATCCCAATAAGTCCCAAGATTGGTCTACAAGACAAGCAGAAGATTCTCATCATCCTGGTGACACCGGAAGGACTGACCCTTCCATAAAAGACTCAGCCACTGCCTTTTGAGATACACCCTGCAGCAATTTTACAATTCACCTATAAACGACTCCACGTTTGCTATGGAGCAACACAAAAAGATGTGGCCTCCATGCAGATTATGGTGGGATCCCTCCAATTCCCCTATCTCACAGATGTATTAGTCTTCAGGCTGAATGGGGAAGGGTGCCTCAAGATTTGGTCCCCCTGCACTGTAGGGGCCTGCTTAGGCCTCCTCATCGTCTCTTGTTGAGGTTTTGTTTCTTTGACCCTACAATGAACAGATAAGTGAAGATGATACTGAGGCGGTCCTTCGCGTCCCACCTGAGGAGGGGTCTGCGATGCTTGGCCGCGTGCCAGTGGTGGCGGTCACATCATTGCTGGGTGGATCCACTGGAGGTGAATACACTTCCTGACTCAGTCACTTTGAAGCTCTCAATGGCAGAGGGCGAAGCTCTGTCAGGTGTCTGGTGGCGGCATTGATGGGATGGCCTTGGCGCACCACCGCATGTGTCGCTGCGCTTTTTATCTTGTGACCTTCGCGAGCTGCTCGGCTCTGAAACCTCAGGGAGAGCAGATTGGAGAGATAAAGTTTGGTCGCTCAATTAACAATCAGCGCTCAGTAACCACTTCTATGTCCCTTAAATAATGCACACAGAAAGCCAGATAACCGCGCACCTGTCAATCACACACCCTTAATCACATTGCTGGTTTCCTTGTCAATACTGTAATTTACAAGTCTACATTTCCACTTAATGCTGGAGTTTGCATTTTTCTAAAGGCTATTTTGAAATTCCTTCAGTAGAGTCCTTACTCGGTAGTAGTGTAGTCTCCTCTACCAGGGCCAGCTTGAGGGCTGTGCGACCGGTGCAGTTTCACCTAGCACTGACATGGGGGTGGGGGCGCTTTTCAATAATAACTTATGGTTTGAAAGCACATCCTGCAGAAATGCTTGTGTCCAGCAGTTTTCAGGCAACAACAAAAATGTCAAGATCACTCTCGTGATTAATGTGCCTCCTGGAGAGAGATCAGAGTTTTGTTTAGTGGCAGTTTTGACACATCGAACTGTAGAACAGAGGGTTAATGTACCTGCTGCAAAGAAGGTGTACATACAGATCATAGAACTCAGTGTGAGAGAACTATGGGCCGAATTCACAGAACTAACTTAAGACAAAATCCTAAACTTACTACTTTTGGTATTCACAGAAGTTAGGAGTGTGTCTTTAAGTTTGTCTTAAGACAGACTTAAGTTAGGATTTTGTCCTAAGTCTGTCTTAAGTCTGTTTTAAGACAAACTTAAGACAAAATCCTAACTTCTGTGAATACCAAAAGTAGTAAGTTTAGGATTTTGTCTTAAGTTAGTTCTGTGAATCGGGCCCTTTATAGCCCGAAAAATAAATGAAATGCATGTCAGAGAGGATGATATGAAGGGATGAGAGGGTGGTAGTAAGGGAATCAGTAGAGCAGGAAGTCCTTGGGAATGCCAAAAAAGACTGCTGCACCAGGCACCAACAGCCCTAAAGCCGGCCCTGTCCTCTACTATGATTTATTATTATAAAGGCCACATATTTCTATCATTCTGAGTGCCCTACTACTGGCAAAAATGAATGGGACAGAAGATGTGGAGTCATACTGTAGTGGTATAGCACAACCTTAGAGCCGCCGACAAGGTCCATGAGGCAGCCGCGGCGGAAGTAGGGGTGCGGCAGCTGCTGCAGCACTACCCAGGTGAATCGCAGATACCTTGGTGGGAGAACGGGGAATAACAAACCGTTTATTGTGTCTTTTTCTTTCTGGAAGTGGTATACTTTTAAAGGGAGAGAAAGGCTGGATTTAATTAAACCAACCTGCAACGATTTGCAAACAATCAATGGTCGAAGTGGGCGGGATCTGGGGGGCACGATGTGCCCCTACTTTTTTATTTAAGAAAAAGAGTTCCCCTACTTTTCGTGAAACGACAACTGTCCCGAAGAAGTGTAAGGCAGGGAGTCTCCTGTGTTGTGAAACCAAGAAAGGGACAGGCAGCTAAACAAGCCTTCTTGCCAGGGTGCTGTGCTGTCTGAAAGAAATGTAAATTTGCCCAACTAGTTAATCTATAAATGTAAAGGGACTTTGGAAGCCAGTATTGGTTTTAATTGATTGAATCACTTGAAGCTTCCTGGTGACACAAATGAATTATTTTTAGTGGTATTGCAAGGAGGGAGTTACCTGCTAGGCCCTGACGTTTGTGCTTTTAAAGGGCAGTTATAAAAACAAAATGCACTACGTAGACTCTGGGTATTACTAAAATCTTTATTTTGGAATCACTTTTTTATCTTAAAATTCTTTGCGCATTTTTGTAGCAGCCTATCTTATACTGCGTGTAATGTAATTAAGTTTAAAATATATGCCTTACATATTCACAGTGCTTTCTGTCAAAGACTCGGACGTCGTAGCACTAAACATGCACAAATCACTATTCTCCACTGCACCAAATAGGATTAATTTCTGTGGCTTTCTGGTGACAGTCACTGACCTCTGCAGTGCATTAACTAACAGACGTTTCACAATGTACAGTAGTGCATTTCCCACTGACTAACTTAGGTTGCATTTTATTTTCATTTAATCTGTGCCTTATTTTATTTGTAGTTAGTTACCTGAAGTTGAAAGACTGAATAAAGTTACAGAATATTTTGGGATTTTTAGCCACACCTTTGACCCCACCCCTACACTCACTCACTCCGCCCCCTCTGCGCACATCATCACAGTACCCCGATTTATTGAATGCCCTTCGATCACTGCAAACAACTAATGTTAAATTATGTCGCTGTTTTGTTTTAATTTACGACAAATCCAAAAATCAAGATATTTTTGTAATTCTATATTACATTATGTGATGGTTTAAAAACCCAGGCCCAGAATTACCAAGGACTTGCATTGGTCTTGTGTGACGCAAGTCATCGCAAGGCAACGCAGATCCTTAACTGTGATTTACAAAGCCATGCAAGGGCCTATTTGTGTGGCTTTGTAATAAAATGTAACACGATGCCGCAGCGTGCGCTACGTTACATTACATTTCCTTGTTGTAGGCGTTCCATGGGTGGAGCCTGAGCGTTGCCATGCATCCACCATGGACTTTGACCCAACCCCAAATTTACTAAGATCAGTAAACCTGGGATTGAGCCAAAATGCTGTCCATCCTTGACTCAGGTGTAATGAGGAGAAATATAATTATTTCTCCTCGTTACTTCCTCTTTCTATGCATGCTGCATTCCTCAGCACGCACAGAAACAGAAAAATGCCTCTAAGGATTCTTTTTGTCTAGGAAGGTATCCTTTCCTGCACACAAGCAATCCTGCCTCTAAACGCAGGCACACTTGCAGCACGGTGCAAGGGTGCCTGCATTGTCGCTAGGCAGCAGACACAGCTCCAGCGCTATGAGGCAGCAAAAATGTGCCATATGTTGGTAAATATGATGCATTTCAGGAGTCTTCCTTTTATGAATCTCAGCACAGCAGGTTGCCTTGGTTAAACTGAGGTGGCATGGTGAGCAAAAGAACGATGGATTTAACCGAGATGTCTTGAATGGGGGTGAATGTATGATTTATTCAGCATTCCGTCCATCATTTGTTTGCGCAGCACTTTTCACCCTAAGTGGGCAGGGTATGCCCAGACATGGGTCCCTTGCTCACTGTGTCACTGGAATCAAGCTAGCCTGGCTGATGACGGCTGATAGCCAGAAACCGGTCCCAGGACGCTTGTATATGGTCCAGGGAGGACCTGGTCTGGATGTTCGGTCTGGACTGTTCCCATGAGGCACAGGGTCAAGACTGATTCTAAACTGGGGTGGCATGGTGAGCAAAATAATGATGGATTTAACCCAGATCTCTTGACTGGGTGTGAATGTATGATTTATTCAGCATTCTGTCCACTATTTGTTTGCGTATCACAGCCTTGGGGCACTGCACTAAATCTGGGTCCCAACATTTAATAATGCCCCTCAAGAAGAAGGTGAAATGAGGAGGCTGTTTCAAAGCACCACCAATGCCACAGAGGTGAAAAACATTTACTACGTACCTTTCCACCGTAAGGAACTATTTAAAATATATTACAGCTCACAGAAGGACCAAAGAGACAGTGCCACTCAAAGCTCGAGTGACACTGGGCTGAATTTAGAATTCGACAGACAGGTTACTCCATCACAAACGTGACATATATCCCATCCGCTGTATTATAAGTGCCAATGGATAGAGTGCCCTTGTAACGTGTGTGACGGAGTGACCCGTCGGCCAAGCTCTAAATCAGGCCCAAGGTCTAAGCAATCAAAAACAACCTGAGACACAATAAATAAAGGCTCACACTACAGTCATTTATTATTCCTCTTTTGTAAATTACTCCTGTTTGAGATGCAACTGATGCAACAGCAGATCGACAATGCAACGCTTTATTTGACATCACTGGCATTACCGGTATACATTGTGCATTATTGGCTACAACGGCACACCATCGTTACAAAACAATGAGAAGAAAAAAACATTTTAGCGTAAAAAGAATTTAGGGAGTAGCAATTTGTCCAGATTTGTAGAAATTCTATTTGTGAAGGTATGCAACCTTTACAATGCAACTTTTACCACACAGTGCTGTTACAACGCATGTATTACAACGAAAACCATTACAACGCATTACACTGGGGGGCGCTCTAGGATAAGGAATAGTTTTAATTTACTATCCAACACCTTCCCTACTATACACGGGGACTGGAGCTGGAATAGTAAATTAAACTATTCACTATCCAGCACCCCCAAGTGTAATGCGTTGTAAAGGTTTGCGTTGTAATACTTGCGGTGTAACAGCATGCGTGGTAAAAGCATGCGTTGTAACGTCATACATCCTTTGTGAAGACAGTGAGACTCTATCGCACAATCACAGGTGGAGGAGCATCATTTTGATCCCACTTCAAGATTACGTAGGAGTGCATTTTAGCTATGAAAAGTCAGCACTCAAATATATTTTGTGTGATTAACGTTGCTAATAGAGAGGTGGAGTGCGGCATTTATAAAGTGCTTCACGTGTAACAGATGCAAGTTATAAATGTGTGCCTAAATAATGACCAACGGAGAGATTTATTGTGCTGATTAATAGAGATTATAGTGGAATTTATATATATATATATATGAGATGATTTATCATAAAAACGAATGAAATTAAATGTGCAAACTAATGTTTACAAGATTTAGATACAACATGATATTATGTTCACTTGAAAGTAGTTTATTAATAATTCTAATTTGATTTTGCATTGCTCATGTATTAAGAGATTTTATTATGATGCCTTTACATTTGTGCACATAACTGTAACATAGTGCACTTGCTAAAGTTAACTATTCATTTTGAAGCCCGATGTGTATTTTAGTTACTTTCATGTGTAATTTCATTTTAGCCTACCATTATATTTCAGTGAAAGCTCACATTGCAGCCTCACGTTCCATTTCTGTTTAACCTCCAATGTGGAATGTTTGTTGTATTTTGTTTCTACTGCAGGTGTGGACAAAGCCTTATTAGTTAGAAAAGGGGGTTTGGGTTTGGTTAAATTCTGCAGCACACATAGAAAGAGGAAAAGCCTCTTGTGATTATTTTTGTACAGAAAGGTTTCCCTTCCTGTACAAAAATAATCATCCCGCAACGCAAGCACCCCTGCACCATTTTGCAAAGCTGCCTGCGTTGGCGCAGGCAGCCCATTGTGCGCTGGCGCAGGGGAAAAGGAATGCACCGTATCTTATAGATACGGCGCATTCCTGCCCTTTTCTTTTGCCGAAGGGAAGCGCAACAGGAAGGCCTGCGGCGCTTCCCTACAGCAAAACCTCATAAATGAGGCCCTAAGTATTTTAAGCAGCCTTGAGTTGTTAGACAGAATTGTCTCTGCATGGCAAGTTCTATTTAACATAGAAGACCGAATAAAGATATTGATGATTGAACATAGAAGACTGAGTGCACCAAGTAATAACATATGTACATATGCTTGTCTTGCTTCAGAAGAGGGGCTATCTATACAGTTTTCACCACAGTATGAAGGCAGGAGGTAGTGTGTTCTTTAGCAACTTCAGACTTTGGTTATTTTAAGTGAATAGTCGCTCTGTAGGCAAGTTTTGCATAGAGTGTGCACTGCTCTTAGTAGACACTTTTCATTCCTCTGTTGTGTATTTATCATGAGAGTTTCTCTGTCTGCAAATAGTGTGGTACAGAGTAAACTCTCTCCATATAGAGTAAGCAGTGTTAACAGTACCCACTTTTCTACTTATATCCACTTCATTTCTCAGTGTAGGTTCAGTGACTTTCAGAGGTTTGATACAGGTAAATAGCATCCGTATTAGGGCATTAGGTATGTAACACGGCTTCAGTATCGGGACGAACATGTTTTTCCCTCAACCTTTGTATACAGACTGAACACAGTGTGCAGGATAGGTTACCCTTTCATCTGTGGGTCATAGTCAACATGAACTCAACGCCCCGTGACGTTTATCATATAGGGTCAATGTTGCGCATAACACAAGCTTGCTTGGCCTATGGGGGCAATATGATTGATAGCAGTAATACTGCTTCATATTATTCTGAGGTGTTTTGCACATAATATCATAGCTCTGACGCCATACTCGTTTAGAGAGCAATGTGTACTAAAGAAGTTTGGATAATGTCAATAATGATCTTATTTGAGATGTCATCAGTGATGTCATAAAGGATGTCATAGAACATGTTATGAGAGCTGTAATATGTGTGGTTCCCCCAGGCCCCTAGCCTTTTTTTTTTTAAAGGAGAGGGAGACCTAGTGGCCCCCCTCCAGAGCCTTATGATGCCTAGGGGACCACATTCCAAGGGCTGAGGAGTCTGTGTAGCCCTGTCCTTAAGCCTTTAAAAGGTTTCAGGACCCCATTAACCAAGGTCAAAGTTTGTTTAGGGGAGGGGTGCTGTGATACCACTCTACCCCATTCTTTTTAGGCCCTGGGACCCCCCTTTTCCAGGGCCCTTTTTTATATTAAATGGGAGGGGCCGCTTGCCAACCCAGCCTTATTAAGCCCCAGGAACCCCATTCCCTAGGGATATTTTGTTTGAACTAAATGGGAGGGGACCATGTGGGACCCCCTCCCCGGGCTTTGTAAGGCCCAGGGGACCCCACACCCCAGGGTTGCTAATTAAAATTAAGGGGAGGAGGGCGCTTACCCAGGGACACCATTTTCTGAGCCCAGAACATTTTTTAGGGGGAGCGGTTCACATGATCCCCCTTCCCAGGCTGATTTTGGCCCCGGGCACCCCATCCCCTAGGGACTTGGAACATATTTGAGGGGCAGGGGGCACACTGCCCCCCTCTCAGAGCCTTATTAGGTGCTGGGGACCCCTTTCCTCAGGGTTATTTTGTTTTAACGAAAAGGGAGGAGACCACGTGGCCCCATTCCCATGCTCCAGGCTCGCTAATTAAAATTAAGGGGAATGAACACCATTCCCTCGGGCTCAGAACATTTTTAGGGGAAGGGGTTCACATGGCTCCACTCTCCAGGCTGCATTAGCCCTGGGGATCCCATCCCCTGGTGCCCTGCAACATGTTTGAGCGGGAGGGGTCACAGGGCCCACCTCCCATGGCTGGTTTCAGCACTGGAGATCCTGGGACCCAGCATCATATTCACAGGGGAGGAGCAGGTGTCCCCTTCCCCCAGGCTGAATCCGGCCACGGGGATCCCATCCCCAGGGCCCAACCAACAAAGGGTGGGTGCCCCGGGTGCCCACCCAGGGAACCCACCACACTATAGTTGGAGCCGCAGGGGGAGCCCTAAGGGTCCTGCAGCCCCAGTTGCCTCCCGCATCCAACAGGAACCGGCATTGCTCCCGCCTGCAGGGAGCAACTACAAATGCTGCTACCTGAGGGCAGGATCAATCTTTTCATCTGTTTCCATGCAGTAGTAAAGCGGGCAGGGAAACAGATGAAAAGTCCGCTCTCAGCAGGCTGGAGCATTTTTCAAACTCCTGCCCGCTGGGAACAAACTTGGTGTTTGCTCTCACTTGGTGGGAAATGTGTAATTGCCCCAGCCAAGCGAGGGCAAACACAGGTTTCATTGCTAGCACCAGTGCGAGCAGGGAAGCCATTATGTCTTGGTGGGTGGCAAGCACAACAAGATGATGGACGGAGTGCTAATACTTTTCAATCACTCTCCGCCAGTCAAGAGATCTGGGTTGAATCCATCTTTTTTCGCGCAGCATTCCACCACAGATGGGACCCAGTCCTATGCAAATCAGTCTTGACCCTGTCCTCATGGGAACAGCCCAGCCCGAACTGCCAGGCCAGGTCCTCCCTGGACCGTAAGCAAGAATCCTAGGACCGGTTTTGGGATACCACTTCATATTAGCCAGACTAGCTTAAATCCTGTGATACATCGAGCAAGGGAATCACGTATGGGCATAACCTTGGCCACTTAGGGTGAACATAGTAAACACAACTAGTTGATGGATGGAGTGCTGAAACTTTTCAACCACTCACCCCCAGTCAAGAGATCTGGGTTGAAGCCATCGTTCGTTTGCTCACCATGCCACCACTGTTTGGACCCAGCCATATGCAAATCAGTCTTGACCTGCTCCTCGTGGGAATAATCCAGCCCGAACTGCAAGGCCAGGTACTCCCTGGAGTGGAAACAGGCATCCTGGGACCAGTTTTGAGGTATCATCAGCCAGGCTAGCTTGAATCTCGTGGCAGAGCGAGCAAGCGACCCATGTCACACAAGGAACCTAATAGCAGTCTTTTTTCACCCTAGACATCTTAGAGTTATGATAGGGGAAGGGAAGAACTTTTCAGAACCAGATGTGGGGGTAGGTCAGGGTGTTCCCTCCACACCCAAAATGTGGCACTGGGATGGACTCTTAGAACACCTCTTCAGTACACTCCTAGACCTGTGAAAACATCAGAAGGACTGCGCTGCGACTAGAGGACTGCCTTGTCACCAGCGAATTGCCCTGCTGCTCTATGGGCACTGCCCTGCTGCTTGAAGGAAAACTGGACAATCTCCTTGATCCCCTTGACCACTAGATGTGACCCCAAAGGTTTGTTGGCTGGCCTCTTGTGTGAGTTACAGGGACATAACAAGCTCCTGAGGCCATGCTGCTGACCTCTGATGGATTAAGTCCTAACCCCCAAGAGGTGCACCTCAGGTCCTGGAATCTTGGTAGTGGAGTTGGTGGTTGGACTCCAAAAACATGGCACTAAGAATTATTTTCACCAAATAAGGGCCCTAAGAACACACAGAATACTGGGACCTACCTGCCAGCCGATCCACCCAAGGTGCATCGGAGGTCAAACCAACTTTGCGGTTACTCCCTTTAGGTTCTTTTCTGCAGCAGCAAGTCCTCCTAAGCAAGAGGTCTCGGCGAAGGTATCTGGCCTCATTGAGCTCTCATTGGCTACAGCCTGCAGCTTTATCCCGCTGGAGATTTTCAACTTCCAAAATGTTGTCTGAGTCAGAAAGTAAAAATGTTCACCATGGCCTTGTCCAGTGGCTCCCCACCAACAGTGCCCCTTCCTTGGACACTGCCTGCTGCTTTTCCCCACTGAATTCTACCTTCTCAGGCAATTTTCTCCAAAAAGTCTTCTAAGTCGGAAGGTATGCCAAGAACGGAGTCAATCCACCCTTTATAGCCATCCTGCACTCCATTCCCATTAGCTTTAACTTTTGACTTTGACCCACTATTGTGACCGGATAACCACTGCTGGGGCTTTGATACTTAAGCAATATTTTACCCTAAAACCTTTAAAATTTCAGAACTCCGATTCCACTGATTGCATTTAATTTGTTTTTTTGTATTGTTATTTTTTTCATTAAACTGGTTTGGGATTTTTCTTATGTTGTGTTTTCACTTTATTACTGCTTGTGGCTGTATAAATACTTTACACATTGCCTCTAAATGAAGCCTGCCTGCATTTGTGTCCAGCTACTGGAGGATTAAGCACAGGTTAATTTAGGAACTTTTGTGGTTCACTTTGACAAGGTTTGTGGTTGGTGCCTGAGTGGGACTTCCACCGCCCTCAACCAAGGACCCAACTTCTTTTTAACAATCTGAAAAAGTGTCAGTACACTAAATGGGGCGGAAACAGGCCACTGAGTACGCTGCAAGTGGTGTACACTTTTGTCTATAAAAGTAAATAGTGGTGGAAAACCCGGGACGTTACAGTGGTTGCTGAGCTGGGGAGAGGTATCTACCGCAGCACAGAGCTAGGTTGTTGAGACAATACGAATCGCATTAAATAGTTCTTTGACCTACCTTCCTTCCAAGAGTGATGTTACATTACTTGGTACCCTCGCTTCCCAAAACAAACGGCACAGCCAGTTTGAGACGACATTATAAGCACTTTTGACCACCCCATAGCACTAAGAATTTATTTGACATTGTGCGATACATTCAATTCATGTTTTTCATTGTAAACAGTACCTCAAAGGTTTTTTGCTACGATATTTTCGAGATACTTTATTACCTGGACTCTGTTTCTGAAGATACTCCCTGATATTGACACTCTACATGTCAGCACTTTAATTAGGATATAAGCTTTAGAACATTTGTTTAACCAGTATTGAATTTCTACCTGCTGTAGAAAGAATGTATTTGATTCGAAAACATTGTTTTTCTATCCATTTCCTGTGACGTCATTCGATATTTTATAACCAAGTCAAAGGTCACACAATATCACTTCCAATGACGTTACCAGGTCAAATCCTGTGCGAAGTCACTTCCTGTGACGACACCACCGGCAAAGTCTAGGAGAGGATCAAAGCGGCATATTACCAAGCCCCAGCGATAATTATCGCTAAGCGCACTTAGCGCTAGGATAATTATCGCTTGGTAGCGTGGATTTTTATCACTGAGATAGCGTGCTATCAGCAACGCTTATCTCAGAAGTGATAAAAATCCTTGCGCTAACTGCCAAATGAGAGATTATCGCTGGAAAACCAACGATAATCTCTCGAAGTTTGGCGTTAGCTTGATGATAGGGGCTCACAAACTTAGCCATGATATCCACCTTCCATAGGATATCATGGCTAAGTCAGGAAAATACCAGGTGTAAAAAAAGAAGCGCTAACCTCGGTTAGCGCTGCTTTTTTAATCACTGACATGGTTAGCGACATCCTTGATAATAGGAGAAATGTCGCTTAACAACATTTCTCCCATTATTTTTCTCTGGAACGCCCCCTTTGCATCTCATTAGAGATGCCAGGGGACGCGTAGAGAAAAAGGGTGTTAATATGCGAATTTGCGTGTTAGCAGCCTGTTACTGATAGGGAGATAATTGTATCTCCGCTTTCTTGGCTTTTAAAGCCAAAAAAGCGGAGATAGATCCCTTGATAATATGCCCCAAAGTTCACTTGATGTTAATTGCAGCGATGTTACATGGTCAATCTGTGAAGTAACTTCCTGTAATGTCGGTGGTGGGGTGATAGGGTATTTGATGCTACTTCTGCTACCCTTATACTTTGGTAAATCAACATCTCTGCTGCTTTTGTTGATAATGTTCTTCGGGAAAGACATGGATTGAAATCTCCAAAATGGAAACATGGCTCTTAATAGGCTGGTTTACTTTGTTTTCCTGCTGTTGTCTTCATACCTGCTGCAACCAGTAGTTAGTTTAGTTTTAAATCATTTTTATGAGTTTCTTTAAAAAAAGACCTCGGTGCAATAGTGACAAGTATATAGTACAGATTAAAAATAACGTGCACTACAATAGTATTCAATAAATAAATGTAAAAAGGAGATGTACACGGATACTTATGATGAATGGATTACATTGTAGATCCTAAAAAGAGAAATATACAGATAATTATAATTTATAGGTGAAAAGTGATAATCAATATATCTCATATGACAAGCATCGACAAACATTCAAGCATATTTCAACTACTGTAAATTTCATACATATCTGAGGTCCACTAAAACTACATCAGCAAGTGCAGCACTAGGGGTACCAGAGGTCAGCCAGGAGTACCAGCTTCTACCTCTGGCTACACTGAAATGACATCAAAGTGGGGAAGGATGTGTTGGTCCCTTGGCGCACTTGTCAATTTCTAAGCAATAGACATCTTAACGCACAAGGAAAATTAATTTCC
The DNA here is from genome assembly GCF_964261635.1 of Lissotriton helveticus. Lineage (NCBI taxonomy): Eukaryota > Metazoa > Chordata > Amphibia > Caudata > Salamandridae > Lissotriton > Lissotriton helveticus. The sequence continues at coordinate 1,166,440,427 of NC_136071.1, forward strand.
AGTTTGTGCTTAACCTGGAATACCAAATATGCATCTTTCATGAAATCCTGAAGTTAGCAGCCAACAAGACTTGAGGAGCTCATTTGTGATTCATGAATAGAAACACATTATACAATCTTATTCATAAAAGGACCTTTAATTGAGAGATTTATGGAAAGGAGAAAGTGATAAAATATCTCAAGGTTAACCTTTGCATAAAGAATTATGTGTTACAGGGGGAGGTGATATTTCTGCTCCTCTTTATACGTGCTATTTATTTAACCCTTCATTCGCTGTATTATTCACTATAAAAATATCAGGTATCCCCTTCTTTGCTTAATGTAGTAGTGTAACCTTCCAGTGAGGAAGAGAGTGCTTTCAGACCCCATGAAATAGGACACCCCCTTGTAATGAGGACCATTGGCATGGATCACCTTAGCCAGGGGATGCACCAGCCTCCTGCAGATGAATGGCTGTGTCTTCTATTTGATGTCCTCTGAATGAGACGGGTGTGGGTGAGACGGATGTGGGTGAGACGGGTGTGGGTGAGAGGGGTGTGGGTGAGACGGTTGTGGGTGAGACTGATGTGGGTGAGACGGATGTGGGTGAGATGGGTGTGGGTGAGACGGTTGTGGGTGAGACGGTTGTGGGTGAGACGGGTGTGGGTGAGACGGGTGTGGGTGAGACGGTTGTGGGTGAGACGGTTGTGGGTGAGACGGGTGTGGGTGAGCCGGATGTGGGTGAGACAGGTGTGGGTGAGATGGGTGTGGTTGACAAGGATGAAAGCACACGTGTTCTCCGAGTGTTGTCCTTGTACACTGAGTAGTCATAGTGGTTGTGTACACTTAATGATGTCCTACAATACTTCAAAACAAGCATGGCTATGTCCTGAATTTGAATTTATTAAGCACTCTGTTTTGTTACCCAGAAGGGCATCCTGGCGCTAGGATGCTAATTAAGTGGCATCATGAAAGGTTATGGTTGGAGTGTAATTAACCATTCTTTAGGGGGAAAGTTGATAGGATGGAGTAAACCTGAGGGCAAAAGGAAGAAAGGGGCATATTAGCAAGAACCTCGATAAAATATCGCCGCTTTAGCGGCAGGAAACTGCCGCTAAAACGGTGATAATCGGCTTGCTAATATGTCCTGCACATCTAACCTGGGCTTCTATTGGAATTCTATAACGCATATTAGCAAGCCCATTATCGACGTTTTAGCGGCAGTTTTCTGCCGCTAAAACACCGATAATTTTAATGAGGTTCTTGCTAATATGCCCCAAAGTTCTATTGTTTTGTTGCCAGATGAAAAAGTAAGTGACCCCCAAGGCTTGCAGAAGAGACGTGAGGCACGAGTAAAAAAAATAGCAAATGGAGGAGACGCAGTTGATGATAGGGCTGATTTCCTGTAAATATTATTTTTATAGATAAGTTATAGTAACTTGAAGAGTGCTTGTTTTCTGACTGGCAACCAATGAAGAGAGGAAAGTTGGGATGCAGCTGAATAGAATCTTGGAATGTTTAGAAGAAGGCATATTCCAACATTCTGTGCCACCTGAAGCCAATGGAAGAGATCGAGAGGAAACCCAAGGTGGAGAGAATTGGCGTCATCAAACCTAGATGTCATGAGTCACTGAGCAACTGTTGTTGGAGTGGAGAGTGAAAGAACGGGGCGATTTTTCTCCACATTTTCAGGAATCTAAAACAGGCAACTCCCAGACCTGATGTACCCAATCAGCAAAGGTGAGGCGGTCACCCAATACTACTCAGATGTGTTTTTTCTGCGGGGACAGGGATAGGTGCAGCCCCAAGTTCAATTAGCCACCAAGGAGGAGATCCCATTAGCACTGGTTCACTGAATAGTACATCCCCCACTATTTTTTTTTTCAGAGTTTTATATAGTGCGAACTAGACCCGAATCGGGTATCAGAGCACTTTACATAGCACCAGTTACCTTACATGAGAACATACATTCATTTTTGTTAGGCACGGGGAGATTACGTGATTTGCCCAGAATCACAGGATGTTCATCGTCATTACCAAGACTTGAACCCAGTTTTCCAGATTCGAGGTTGACCGCCCTAGCCGTTAGGCCAACTCCTCTCCTCAGAGCTTTGTGTTAGTTTAGCCTTAAACTGTTTTGGTTTATTGATTCTGCAACCGATGTCATCCATGCATGAACCTGCCCAGGTGAAGGAAGGTTCTTTGGGGACAGACACAAAGATTTGGGTATCATCCGCATATGGCATGATTTGGAAACCAAAGGATGGAAATACAGCTGCAAAGGAAGTGACATAAGTGTTCAACAGGGTGGAATTAAGAGGAGAAGGAAGTGACATAAGTGTTGAACAGGGTGGGACTAAGAGAGGATCCTTGGGGTACATACCAAAAGGAGTTGGGAGAAGTGTATAGGTGAAAAGTGGGCAAAAAACAGACTGTGTTTGATTGGTTAGAAATTACTGAAACCAAGTGATGGTTTTTCCCAGAACTCCAAAATTGTGAAGTCTAGATATAAGAAACGTGAGTGGTAAATTGTGTCAAATGTGGCTGATAGATCCAAGAGGGCTACTGATTTTTCTGTAGTCTAGGATACTCTATATTGTTTTCTGAGACTGAGACAGAGACAGCCATGCCAATTTTCACGCATCATGGGTTAGGCTAACACGTTTGTGTTAAGTCTCTGCATCACTGCACAGGGCAGAGATTGTCACCCATCCGTCACGAGCCTTTGTGTTATCTCTGGCAGCTCATTATTTTCACTCTGCACTAGCTAGCAAGTGCTAAAGTTATAGCAGTGGTAGGCAGCATTGAATCCACTGTGATTGGCGAAGTGCTCCTCCTCATTGGATGGTGCTGTTCTTGCCTGAGAGGTTGTGCTGGCTCCTATTGGCTAAATTACTACATCTCCCGTGGAGTGCTGGTCAGATGTGTATGACCCCCAGGGGCGTGTTGCATACAGGTCTGGTGCCTCGTAGTCCGCAGCACTCAAGTCACGGACTATTGCATGTGGGCTCAGTGGAGGAGTGACACATCCAATGCCCAGCAGCAGCTCCCCCACTATGACGGAGGAGCGTCGCCCCACTGCTTTGATAACTTTTTAATTTTTACCATTTTATGTTTGCTCTGCGGGTGGACGGTGGGTGGGGCGAGTTGTGCCTGCTATGCTCTCCGAGAAGGGCAGGGGAGGAGAGGTGTGCCCACTCCTGAGTTCGCAAAGACTGTTTGGTCAAACCAATCTTGCGCAGTTTGCCCTTCTGCATGCAGGCTGAGAACATAACCACCCGCAAGCCCCTGGCTGAGCGCCGTGTTATGGTGCTCCAGACCAATTGCAACGCTGCATGACAGTATTGTGATTGACTTAGGGGAGGGAGCCTGGCTGCCTGCTTCCTGTTCCTGTCAGAGGCAGGAGCCGGGAAGACGCAGGACCCGGCCTCAAAGTAAGTTTACATTTGTTTTTTAAATAATAACACCCCCTGCGTGACCTCCCCCGTGACCCCCCTTTCCCACGCAACCCCTCGCCCCCTCCCCCCCACCCGCCAGCCATGCCGGCCGCTACTGCCACTGCCGCCATTCTGAACTAATCAGTCATCTCCTGAAAGTAGTTTTTAATTAAGTAATGAGCTGTCTCCCTTTCTTGTGCCATCTTTCATGCGCGGCGCCACTGTTCTCGTCTCGTAGGGTTGTGCCTGGCGCCATGAGGGCAATCAGCTTTTATGGCATCAGCTGCAGTTTCATCAGTTCACACTGTGGGGAGTTCTTCACTCGTTAGTATACCTCAGGGCCGGTCTGGGGAGCCAGAAGCAGCCCTGGTAAAAATGCTGAAACTAGCCTCGCTTTGTCTTCTTGCGTTATCTCTCTCTTTCCATCTCTCAATTTGCTCTCTCTCCGTCTCTCTCTTCTCCCTCTGATAACTTTCTCTCTACCTTACCCCTATCTCTCTTTATCTCTCTCTCGAAGCCTCCCCATGCATTCTGCAATGAACCTCCTGGGGACTGGGCCGAGCGGCAGAGGCACTAGGATGAGCCCTGGGCTTCCAAACCCCTGCCTCAAAGGGCTCCAGCCCACCGGGAAATGCCCGGGGGGAACACACGGCCTGTCCGGTCCTGGTGCACATATACACTGGTAATTATTTTTGTACCTTCAAAGACAGAGTGTCAGATTCACTAATATTTGGTGCAACGAAATGCACCGCAGCAAGACAACTTGATGTACTGCGCTGCGTCAAACGGAGAGGGCAGGAATGCATCAAGTCTACTAAGAAACTCTGGGGCATATTACCAAGGGTGGCGATAGGCACTTTTCGCTGGTTTAGCGTCCGTTTTCGGCCGGTAATCGGTGAAAATTCTATCGCCCTATTATCAAGCTGTCGCTAACAGCAGTTAGCGACAGCTTGAAGGCGATAGCGAGCGGTTTGCGGCCCGCTTTGCATGTCAGCGATATTTATCGCTAATGACATGCAAAGTGGGCGTACCTAACCCGTTAGCGACTGAAAGCAGTCGATAATGTCGCTATCGCCTATTCACAAGGCTGGCGTAGCGATGGAAATATTCCCGCTATCGCCAAAAACTAACGCCTGCTCTGACAAGTTCTTAGCCATATTATCCAATGGGAGGTGGATAACATGGCTAAGAGCATTTCGTCGCTAATGCGAGAATATCGCTATATTCTCAGCGATATTCTCGCATTACGCCGCTATCGCTGGATATTTTAGCACTATGGAGAAAAACATTGCTAATAGCATGTTTTCTCCGCTAAAATATCCAGCGATAGGCAGCGATAAAAAAAAAGTCACTAAGCGCATTTAGCGATAAATATCGCTAGTTGTTGGTAATATGCCCCTCTCTCTCTGTTCTGGCGCACCTGTGGCTGCAAAGCGCCAACACCATGGTGTCAGGGTGTCTGCCAGCCGCGGTCGGCAGTAGGAGTTCCTGCAGGGCGGTGACGTGGGGATGGGGAGGGGCAGGGTGGGGGGTAGTAATGTATGGATTACAGAGTTTAACAGATAAGTAAACATATAAATAAATAAAACTAATTTCGTTGCGCGCACTGCATCGCATTTGGTGATGCAGTGCACACAACAAAATTCGTTTTATTTATTTATGTGTTTACTTATCTGTTAAACTCCGTAATCCATACATTACTACCCCCCACCCTGCCCCTCCCCCTCCCCACGTCACTCACCGCCCTGCAGGAACTCCTACTGCCGACGCGGCTGGTTTCTGCGTTACAGCCAGGAATGTTTTTTGTGCAGGAAGGGGCACCTTCCTGCAAAAAGAATCCTCTGACCCTTTCTTCTCTTTCTACATGTGGTGCAGAATGCAGCGCATGTAAAAAGAGGAAAAATTAAGACAAATGAACATATTTCTCCTTGTTACGGCTCCCCTGGGATAGCGTAATATTGACTTAGTAAATCTGGGAATGCCCCAAAAACCATGAAGGGCACAACCACGCTCCACCCGTTGAATGCGTCACTTTGTAAACTCCTGCGCCACATTCTACCTCCGCCAGGTGTAATGTAAGCAGGGGGGCGTTCCGACGCAATAAAGGGTCGTAGTAGTGATGCAGTGAAATCACAGCAGGCGTAAGACTGACGCAGGCCCTTTCACATGGGGTTTGCCTCATGTGAAAGGACACATTGCTGGAGTTACGTCACTTTTGTAACACACTGCAGCAATGCGTCACTTTTGCGTCATACATATACGTCAGAAAAACTGACGTATCTGTAACTCCTTGCAACATGATGCGTCATATTTGCAGTATGACGCATCATGTTGCAAGGAGTTACAGATACGTCCGTTTTTCTGACGTATCTGTCATGTTGCATGGAGGGCGCACTGAGAAGTGACGCATCGCTGTGTGAAAAATGAGGCCTAATATTTTTAGCTGCCCGGAGGTTAGAAAGGCAAAATGACCCGTGCGTCTAACACATCAGTAATTTCAGAATTTCTTCCTGCTTTCTCCTTCGTTCCCTCCCTTTCTCTCATTTTCAATCCATCTGACTCTCTTTTTCACTCATTTTCGTTCTCTTTGTCTGTCATGTTCACCCTTTTTGTCTCCATCTCTCTTTCTCATTTGCTGCCTCTTTCTTGCTTCCTCCTTCTCCGTCTCTCTAGCCTTCTGTCCCTTCTCTGCCTCACGTGCTGGGAACAGCAGCTTGTATTCTGCGGACAGTCCTGGGGACAGCTGCTTGTGTTCTGGGGACAGTCCTGGGGACAGCAGCTTGTGTTCTGGGGACACCAGTTTGTGTTCTGGGGACAGTCCTGGGGACAGCAGCTTGTGTTCTGGGGACAGCAGCTTGTGTTCTGGGGACAGTCCTGGGGACAGCAGCTTGTGTTCTGGGGACAGCAGCTTGTGTTCTGGGGACAGTCCTGGGGACAGCAGCTTGTGTTCTGGGGACAGCAGCTTGTGTTCTGGGGACAGTCCTGGGGACAGCAGCTTGTGTACTGGGGACAGTCCTGGGGACAGCTGCTTGTATTCTGGGGACAGCAGCTTGTATTCTGGGGACAGCTGCTTGTGTTCTGGCAACAGTCCTAGGGACAGCAGCTCGTGTTCTGGGGACAGTCCTGGAGACAGCAGCTTGTATTCTAGGGGACAGCAGCTTGTGTTCTGGGGACAGCAGCTGTATTCTGGGGACTATTCAGTGGACAGCAGCTTGTGTTCTGGGGACAGCAGCTTGTGTTCTGGGACAGTCCTGGGGATAGCGGCTTGTATTATGTGCTCTGTCCTGGGGACAGCAGCTTGAGTTCTGGGGACTGTTCTGTGGACAGCAGCTTGTGTTCTGGGGACAACAGCTTGTGTTCTTGGGACAGTCCTGGGGACAGCAGCATGTGTTCTGGGGACAATCCTGGGGACAGCAGCTTGTATTCTGGGGACAGTCCTGGGGACAGCTGCTTGTGTTCTGGGGACAGTCCTGGGGACAGTAGCTTGTATTCTGGGGTCAGTCCTGGGGACAGCTGCTTGTGTTCTGGGGACAGCAGCTTGTGTTCTGAGGACAGCAGCATGTGTTCTGGGGATAGTCCTGGGGACAGCAGCTTGTGTTCTGGGGACAGCAGCTTGTGTTCTGGGGACAGTCCTGGGGACAGCAGCTTGTGTTCAGGGGACAGCAGCATGTGTTCTGGGGACAGTCCTGGGGACAGCAGTCTGTGTTCTGGGGACAGTCCTGGGGACAGCAGCTTGTGTTCTGGGGGCAGTCCTGGGGACAGCTGCTTGTGTTCTGGGTAGTTCTGGGGTCGCAGCTTGTGTTCTTGGGACAGTCCTGGGGACAGCAGCTTGTGTTCTTGGGACTGTTCTGGGGACACTAGCTTGTGTTATGGGGACTGTTCTGGGGACAGCAGGTTGTTTTCTGGGGACAGCAACTTGTGTTCTGGGGACAACAGCTTGTGTTCTGGGGGCAGCAGCTTGGATTCTGGGGACAGTCCTGGGGACAGTTGCCTGTGTTCTGGGAACAGTCCTGGGACAGCAGCTTGTGTTCTGGATACAGTCCTGGGTACAGCTGCTTGTGTTCTGAGGACAGTCCTGGGGACAGCAGCTTGTGTTCCGGGGACAGTCCTGGGGACAGCAGCTTGAGTTCTGGGGACAGCAGCTTGTGTTCTGGGGACAGTCCTGTGGACAGCAGCTTGTATTCTGGGGTCAGTCCTGGGGACAGCTGCTTGTGTTCTGGGGACAGCAGCTTGTGTTCTGAGGACAGCAGCTTGTGTTCTGAGGACAGCAGCATGTGTTCTGGGGATAGTCCTGGCACAGCAGCTTGTGTTCTGGGGACAGCAGCTTGTGTTCTGGGGACAATCCTGGGGACAGCAACTTGTGTTCTGGGGACAGCAGCTTGTGTTCTGGGGCAGCAGCTTGGATTCTGGGGACAGTCCTGGGGACAGCTGCCTGTGTTCTGGGGACAGTCCTGGGACAGCAGCTTGTGTTCTGGGGACAGTCCTGGGTACAGCTGCTTGTGTTCTGAGGACAGTCCTGGGGACATCAGCTTGTGTTCCGGGGACAGTCCTGGGGTCGCAGCTTGTGTTCTTGGGACAGTCCTGGGGACAGCAGCTTGTGTTCTTGGGACTGTTCTGGGGACACTAGCTTGTGTTCTGGGGACTGTTCTGGGGACAGCAGGTTGTTTTCTGGGGACAGCAACTTGTGTTCTGGGGACAGCAGCTTGTGTTCTGGGGGCAGCAGCTTGGATTCTGGGGACAGTCCTGGGGACAGTTGCCTGTGTTCTGGGGACAGTCCTGGGACAGCAGCTTGTGTTCTGGGGACAGTCCTGGGTACAGCTGCTTGTGTTCTGAAGACAGTCCTGGGGACAGCAGCTTGTGTTCCGGGGACAGTCCTGGGGACAGCAGCTTGAGTTCTGGGGACAGCAGCTTGTGTTCTGGGGACAGTCCTGTGGACAGCAGCTTGTATTCTGGGGTCAGTCCTGGGGACAGCTGCTTGTGTTCTGGGGACAGCAGCTTGTGTTCTGAGGACAGCAGCATGTGTTCTGGGGATAGTCCTGGGGACAGCAGCTTGTGTTCTGGGGACAGCAGCTTGTGTTCTGGGGACAATCCTGGGGACAGCAGCTTGTGTTCAGGGGACAGCAGCTTGTGTTCTGGGGACAGTCCTGGGGACAGCAGCTTGTGTTCTGGGGGCAGTCCTGGGGACAGCTGCTTGTGTTCTGGGGTAGTTCTGGGGACGACAGCTTGTGTTCTTGGGACAGTCCTGGGGACAGCAGCTTGTGTTCTTGGGACTGTTCTGGGGACATCAGCTTGTGTTCTGGGGACTATTCTGGGGACAGCAGCTTGTTTTCTGGGGACAGCAACTTGTGTTCTGGGGACAGCAGCTTGTGTTCTGGGGCAGCAGCTTGGATTCTGGGGACAGTCCTGGGGACAGCTGCCTGTGTTCTGGGGACAGTCCTGGGACAGCAGCTTGTGTTCTGGGGACAGTCCTGGGTACAGCTGCTTGTGTTCTGAGGACAGTCCTGGGGACATCAGCTTGTGTTCCGGGGACAGTCCTGGGGACGGCAGCTTGTGTTCTGGGAACAGCAGCTTGTGTTCTGGGGACAGTCCTGTGGACAGCAGCTTGTGTTCTGGGGACAGTCCTGGGGACAGCAGCTTGTGTTCTGGGGACAGCAGCTTGTGTTCTGGGGACAGCAGCTTCTGTTCTGGGGACAGTCCTCTGGACAGCAGCTTGTGTTCCGGGGACAGTCCTGGGGACAGCAGCTTGTGTTCTGGGGACAGCAGCTTGTGTTCTGGGGACAGTCCTGTGGACAGCAGCTTGTGTTCTGGGGACAGTCCTGGGGACAGCAGCTTGCGTTCTGGGGACAGCAGCTTGTGTTCTGGGGACAGCAGCTTCTGTTCTGGGGACAGTCCTCTGGACAGCAGCTTGTGTTCTGGGGACAGCAGCTTCTGTTCTGGGGACAGTCCTCTGGACAGCAGCTTGTTTTCTGGGTACAGTCCTGGGAACAGCAGCTTGTGTTCTGGGGACAGCAGCTTGTGTTCTCGGAACAGCAGCTTGTATTCTGGGACCGTCCTGGGGACAGCTGCTTGTGTTCTGGGGACAGTCCTGGGGACAACAGCTTGTGTTCTGGGGACAGTCCTGGGGACAGCAGCTTGTATTCTGGGGACAGCAGCTTCTATTCTGGGGACAGCTGCTTGTGTTCTGGGGACAGTCCTGGGGACAGCTGTTTCTTTTTCTGGGGACAGTCCTGTGGACAGCAGCTTGTGTTCTGGAGACAGCTGCTTGAGTTCTGGGGACAGTCCTGGGGTCAGCAGCTTGTGCTCTGGGGACAGCAGCTTGTGTTCTGGGGACTGTTCTGGGGACAGCAGCTTGTGTTCTGGGGACAGCATCTTGTGTTCTGGGGACAGTCCTGGGGACAGTAGCTTGTGTTCATCCACCCAAAAAGCCCAAATGACGTTGGACTTTCACAGCTGTCACATTGCCCTGTGCTCTTTGTGTCAAATCGTCCAGGCTTTTTAGCCATTTTCGATAGCTGGGATTAGAGAGAGCATGCATGTCAGTGTTGAAGTGAAAACCCAATTATCCATAATACACATACCGTTAGCTTAACATCCATTACCCTCTGTCACACATGAACTGAGGCCACGTGCAGCTATGAACTTCATAAAACTCTCTCACTGCACGGATTAGGGATTCTTATAACTAAGACAAATTAACGATTTTATGGACTCGAGAAATATATACTAAAGCAAAGTAGTAAAGTGTTTCAAAGTGTACGCTCAAATTGATCCTTAACTAATGTGCATGTTAATAAAACGTCTCCTAAATAATGTACTTATTTTCATTGCAACTAGTACATGTTGATTTCAGGGACTGTTTTTTTATTTGCAAAAACGAGCCATTGTAAGCTAATTTCTAATATTTCAATTTCTTATTGACTGATAAACACCAATGCTTGTTTCTTGCATATATTAATGTGATGCAAGTATAAGTGTACCCTCGGAAAGAGGTGATCTCTATGGTAAATATGGAACTGACTCTCACCTGTCTCTGTACCCTCACTGAGCCAAAGATACAGCATTGTCCCACCAGGGGGAGCTACTGAGCCAGGCCGCCTGAAGCGTCCCGTCTGGACGGACCAGCTGAATGAGTATGTTTATTTTGGACACGTTGCGACAGTCAATCACAGTTTCTCCCAACCCAAAGCATCCATCTGTGCTGGACCGTGTACAATTATCAAAAACTGCACAACTGAGGAGGTCACGCATGCCACAGGTCCACTTGGCAATAAAGAAGTTCATATCATAATGTCTATGGTGCCTGAAACTATATCTGTGTTGTCTCTGATGCTTGCCATGGCTTAAGTCAGATGCTTTTATATAGCGCACAATTCACAAGAAGGTCTCAGGGCGCTTTGCAGTGAAAAACAGCAACCTTGACGAAGCTTTGGACTGAGGTAGCATTGGCTATTTGGGGAAGAGCCAGGGGCCATATGTATCAAGCAAATTAGCATTCGCAAAGGCCGAAATTCGCAGAATTTCTGCCTTTGCGAATGCTAATTTGCTAAATGGTATGTATGAAACATTTTCGCAGCAAAATAAGGAATCGCAAAATTTGCCATTCCTTATTTTGCGATTGCACTTAAGGAATCGCAAATTTTGCGATTCCTTAAATGCAATGTATCAAAGAAATATTACTGCAAAAATGCCCATAAGGATTCGCAAATTACCACCAACTTCTAGTTGGTGGTAAGTTGCGAAATATTTAAAAAGAACAATTTATTTAAAATCCAAAGGTGGCATAGGACGCTCATGTATGCCCTTAGGGCATGTATGTGCGCCATATGCCCACACATTTAATTTTCAGGGGTGCAGCAGGGTGTTGTGTGACACCCCTGCACCCTTGAAAATATTCGCAATTTGCGATTAGCAAATTGCTAATCGCAAATATCCCCTTCATTCCTATGGGCCTCCTGGCCGATAGAAATGAATGGGAAAATTGCGATTAGCAATTTGCTAATCGCAATTTAGGAATGTGAAGGAATCGCTAAAAAGAAGCGATTTCCTACATACATACCGTTTTGCGATTTCTAAATAGCGATTCCTTAAAATTCGCTATTTAGAAATCGCAAATGGTGAAGATGATACATATGGCCCCAGGTTTTTAGGTTTTTCCGAAACACCAGGTGGTTAGAAATAGACAGAAGATGGGGGGGGGGGAGTTTATTCCAGAGTAGAGGAGCTACATAGGAAAAAGATCGACATCCGTTTCGCGATGTCCCTGCTATGTGCTCTCCAACTAGATTAAGATATTATTTGCTTCTCTAGGTACCTTTCATAATAAGTGAACCCCTCAATCTCATCTGTACTCCTACAGTCAGAAGGCAGAAGTTGGGCCCTTGCCCATGGGACACGGGCTCGTCCATCATTATTTAAGCACATGACTGACTGCCTAGACTACTACTACTCTGGGCAAAAAGTTCAAATTTCTCCTGCTCTGAGCTTTCCCACAAAAAGTTAACGGTTTAACCGAGACCTTGCTCAGTGGCTATCCGATGATGAGAAGCCCTCCCTGGCCGCAGCTTGCTGCCTTGCACCGCTGAGGTTTTGTTGACTTTCATTCCAGAGACATAGGGGCCCATTATGATATCAGGCGGGTCGCACCGGCTGCCCAGCGGGGACGATCCACCCGCCAAATGTCCCTAGTTCAACCCCCGCCATATTAGTAGGACACCACGGCGAACGTAAAGACCGATGCCGCTTTCCCGCAGGTCGGATTGCCAGCCGGGCGGAAAAGGGATTCCATATTAGGAGGCATGCCTTTCCATGGTGGAGAATCCGCCATGTAAAGGCATTTTTGGAAATCACCGTGGCGGTCCATTGTGGCCCCCGGGGGGGGTTGGCTGCACTGGGGGGTCCCATGGCATCTTTGCCAACCACAAGGTGGCTGGCACCACGCTGTGCCTGTCATGTTATGCATGGCAATGCATTACATGAGCTTTAACATTGCAGCGTGTGCTGCTTACAGCACCGCCTGCCGCAATGCTAAAGTCAAGAATGCACCCGCCAGTGTGGCGGTGCATCCTAATTTGCCTAGCGGGACCGCAACAACTTTGGCGGTTGGGCCCGTGCTCTGTTGCGGTGGCAGGCAGACAAAGTCATTGTGATAGGCCCCTAAGTTCGAAGGTAAAAACTTTCACTGGGACAAATCTAGTCCCTGTATCTGATCCGCGCTCTGATATGCAGTCGACCTAAAACGATACCTTTGTCCTTGTCAAGCACAAACAATGACAGCAGTTGGCCCTTAATGCTTTTTGTTTCTATTTTGAACCTAAAACTTTTAAAAAATCGTAACTCCTGCTCTACTTATTGGATTTCTGTCATTCTGGTGTCATTGTATTTATTACCCTGGTTATCTAAATTAGTTTGGGATTTTTCCTGTCTTGTTTTCCCTTTATTACTGTTTGAGTGGTGACGGAACCTGGAGAGGCGCCGCCCCGCGCTGAAAAACTCCTGCAATCTGGAGGGAAGGTGAGCTACCGTGGTAACGAGGGAGAGAATGTTTGCAGGCTCACTGGGCGTGGGACGGAGGAAGCAGGACACCCAAGCCCAGACATCCAGCCTCGCCCCCCACCGGTGACCCCGAGCCATGCAGCAGCCACCCCATCCCCGCTAGCCCACCAATCTGTTGGAAGAATTTTTCATAGAGGTCCCAAAAGCCGGAACTAGAAGAGGACAACTCTAACCAGGAGTATGGTGTGAAGGAGTGGATCGAGGCCTAGTGGCTACCCCCGGAGGACGCTAGTAGCCCACCACAACTCAGGAGGGTTGCGGCGTAGCGGACTCTGGGCCAGTATCACCCCATGGAAGTTCCCTAGAAAGAAAAGCAAGAAAGAGAAGAAGTAGCCACCAAGAGTGAAGGGGGAGAAGCTGTGCCTGCGAGAACTGTACCACTGGGGGGAACTGCAGTCCCCAACTACCTCCACGGCACAAGCGCATAAGAGAGCCATGCTGACCCGCGGCTGTCGTAGCTGGAGAGAGTGAATGGGGAGAAGCTGTGCCTGTTTGAAGACTGCACTGCTGGGGGAACTGCAATCCCCAACAACCTCCAGGCCACTAGCGCATAAGAGCGCAACGCCGACACGCGTTGCGAAGCCCAGGCCAAGGGCGGGCTCATCCATGCTTGTCGGACCCCGGAGGAGGCTGGACTGGGCCCCCCCACGCCTTGATCATCACAGAAGGTAAATTTAAGACCATAATGAGGAAAAAGAAGACACAATTGCCAGGTTCTGATGGGGTAACTATCTCAACACTAGATTCATTCCTTGTTAAGGCTACAAGCGTAATTACAACAGAGATCGCCCTTACAGAAAGGAGGCTGTCATTATGAGGATGTGGAAATGGTACAAACACGAGCATCAGAATAAACCGCAATCTGTTGTCCCTAGGGATCCTTCCCCCGATTTACCAGCACCCCCTCTGGATATATGTGCCACCCTAGTAACCTCTCCTAAGGAGCCCCCAGGAAAAAGGACGAGAGGTGGGCCTAAAGAGTCACAACCCCCCAAAACGAAAAACAATAATCCGGTCCCCCTCTGCTAATCAAAAACAAATGCAGGCGCCTACCGTTGCCAATTTAGATATTTTATATGATAAGTTGAACCTTCTTCTTCAACCCATATTTACTCGTCTTGGAAATATCGAGCGACAAGTACAAGAATTGTTCAGTAAAGGAGGCCAAGACCATCAATATGGGAACAATGTGATATTACTTGACCAAGTTAATAACTCAGATCCCCATAAAAATATACAAGATCAAAGTGGGGGTCCTGGTGTCAAGGGAAGGGATGGATATAACACGCTAGCTGATAACCACTGCACACACAGACAAATTATGGCCACTAAACCCCCTGTGAAAGTATCAATGAAGGGAGCATGTGCTCAGCGCCCTCCTGTACCCCAGACTTAGGGCCTAAGCTCAAAGAAGGTTTATGTGGGTGTTGGAAATGGCCCTTCTTGCAGGGTCATCCCTAAACTTTTTGCCTGCCTCTTGTATTTTTTCTGACCTGTTGTTGTTGGTTTTATGACTCTGGGCACTTTACCACTGCTGACCAGTGCTAAAGTGCATATGCTCTCCCTGTGTAACTATGACTGTGAATTGGTATATCCTGATTGGCTTATTTGGTTTACCTGTTAGTCCCTAGTAGTGTGGCCTGTGTGTGCCCAGGGCTGGTAACCCAAATGCTGCTGGTGAGCCTGCAGCGCTGGTTTGCGCCACCCACAGAAGCAGCTTGTACATGGTACCTCAGACATGCCACTGCAGTGTCTGTGTGCAGTCTAGAACTGCCACCTTGGCGGTGAAGTGCCCACACTTCCCAGCCCCTGAAACCTTCCCTTGGCATCATATCAGTCATCCCTATGGCAGGGTGCATTGTGTAGTGTATGTAAGTTAGGATATGGCTTGATATGTGTAGCATGTCCTGGTAGTGAATTACACTCCATTTTGTTTTTCACTGCTGCAAGGCTACCTGTTCGCCATAGGCTGGAATGGGCAGTCTGACTATTACATCTTATAGTCCTAACTGACTCAGGGAACATGGTAGAAATTCGAGTTTAGTATACCTGAACTCAGAATAATAAAATACATCTTTAAGCAAAGTTGGTTTTAATATTCTGTGTTTGAAAATACCACTTTTAGAAAGTAGGTATTTTCTTGCCTAAGCCTTCCAGTGTGCTCTGCTGTTATGTGTATTGACTGTCTGGGTTTAGAGGGGCAAGGCAGGCTGAGTCAGACCTGGGTTGAATAGAGAGATCTGCATTGAGTACTGGGGAGGGGTAGCTCCTTGAGCAGAATAGGGCTGTGCCTGGCAAGGTGAATGCTGGCTCCACCTCCTGCTGTGTGCCTGATGGCAGACCCCCTCTTTCTGAAAGGAAGGATGCAACCTGGTAAACAAATTGCTCCAGGCCTGCGCAGAACTGGTTCTGGCTGGGTTCAGTGACTAGAGACTTTTTAGAAGAAAGACTTTTGGGGTATAAATATCTGTGCCCAAACCCCTGATTTTGGTATTGCTCCTGGATGTCAAGAAAAACCTCAGTCCGTTTCACTGAAGGACTCTGCAGGAGAGGACTGTCCTTGTGCTTGTGTGCTGTTTCCTGGATTGGCCTGCAGTAGTTTCCCCTGGACTTGGAAGAAGAGGGAAAAGAACTTTTGAGAGGACTTTTATTTTGCTACAGCAATCACCCAAGGGCTAGAAGAGAGCCAGCCTCCTGCTGGAGTCCTAGGCACATCTGACTCCCCCAACAGCCTCCTGATTCCTCCCTGCGAGGATTTCTATCCGAAGGTGAGGCCCCTGTGAGTTTCAGGACCTCTAGTTCTACTCCAGAGAAGAGAGTGCTGAAATCGTCGCTAACGCCTGTTTGCGAACCGCCGCAGCTGAAGAATGTCAGAAAAATCACTGCGCTGCTGCCACCGAGTGCTCGCAAACCAAGAATCATCGCATCGCACGCTTGCGGGCCCCAAAGTGCTCGCTACTCCCAAAGATCATCGCATGTTTGCGGGCGCCGAGTGCTCGCTAACCCCGGATCATCGCATCGAGATCATCGCATCGCAGTGCGGGCGCCCTGCATCCGCCATTTTTCCTCGCATCACGCCCGGATTGTCGGGGCAGCATTTTCTTTCATTGCAACAGGATCACACACGTAACAGGCTCAGCGCATCATCCCTCCTTGCGGCAAGGATTCAACGCATCGCTGGCCTAGCGTGAAGAAGTTTGTTGCTTTGTCCCGCACGCATCCGCAGACCGGCGCATCATCCTCCGTTGCGGCAAGGATTCAATGCATCGCCGGCCTCGCATGAGGAAAATCATCGCTACAGCTCGTTTTCCACATTTTGTTGGTTTTGCTACGAAATCCAGGTACTTTGTAAGTAAAAGGGTCGCAGAGACCAATGCCTTGAAATGAACTCCTATTTACACACTCTGAACTATTTTTACAGCATTTCAAGAATAATCCTACTTTACAGTATTGTGGCTTTTTAACGTTATTGGTCTTGTGTTAAGTCTATATATAAATATACTTCGTTTTTATAACTACTTGTATGGTGTCCCTTTGTAGTGTTCGTCACTGTGTTACTGTGTATGATCATAAATGCTTTACACACTGCCTCTGAGATAAGCGTAACTGCTTGTGCTACATTACCACAGGGTTGAGCAGGGGTTTTCAAAGGGTGTAGATCCCTTACTCTGACTTAGGAAGAAGGGTCCCTACTTGGACAGTGGCCAGCCATTGCCAACTAGAGACCCCCATTTCTAACATTGGTGGTCAGCAGTGAGGATCTGGACTTGCATTTGTGATCGCATACAGTAATTATAGTGTACACTACTAGTGAGCACAGACCATAACGCAACCACATACATTTTTGAGGTTTTTGATTCTATTTTTTATTGGTATCGCTAGTTATTGCTACAATGGGTCTTGCTGAAATGAGACCTACCTTTTACATAGATGACCTGTTGACCTACAGTCTAGAAGAGCTAAGGGGGCTCTGTGAGGAGAGAGGTTTAGCTGTGAGTGGGCAGGAGACTCAGCTATCCTTGCAGACATCCCTGAGGCTTTGGCAACAAGACAGATGGCGATTCTTGGAGTCCCAGTACACCTACCAAGAGGGTAGTTGGTCTGAGGGTGGCTCTGGAGAGTTCAAAGAGGAGGAAGAAAGTGTTATGGAATATCTCATAGGTAGGGAGTCCCTTGCGGAGTCTAGTGCCTATGGCAGTGACCGATTCCCTTCATGGTCCCAGAGGAGTTGGTGGACAGGTGGGAGGGTCCCATAGGTAGGGAATCCCTTGCTGGTGGAGAAGTTAGGGTCTGACTTCATGCCAGGTGAGCGTTGTCAGGGAAGGGAAATCCTTTCAAGAGTCCTTTTCTTTCTGGATTTCCCTTCTCTTTCTGAAATGCAAGAGCAGCAACATTGTGGTAGGGTCCCCAGGCCTTTAATTGGAAGCTTTTTCAATATTATATGTAACAAGCTATAGTTGCAGCTTATTTATCTTATGCAACTAATAACCATTGACAAAGACAATAGTCCTTACTTGTTGTAGGTATGATGTTACTTGTTGTCTCACATATCTGGATGCAATGACAGAAACAGCAAAATACAAGTCCGGCGGCACACTGTGCTAAACACAGATTTTGAACGTAGGTGTTTTAAAGCCACGGTCCTAATTACATTGGCCACGCCCCTTTGAGAGACCCCCAGTTTTTTCATCCCACTTAAAGCCCTGGATCCACAGCTTCGAGGTAGACCACTCCTCAAAGTGTTGCCTCCTCTGAGGCCAGGGGTCGCTAATGAAATGCCAGGAATATCAGGGAGCTAGAGGTCACATCTGCGACCCCTGACTACCTCCAAATGATGTACATGCTCTCTGATCCAGAGGAATACAGAGAAATGCTCTATTAGGAATTATTTTAAGTCCCAAATGAGCATCCAAATCAGAAAAGGCTTGGACGGTATCCCTAGCGCACAGGGGGGTGTTCTGGCTCAACCTCCAGGTCAAAGGGTTCATTTAGACAATTCTTGCATAGAAAGTTAAAGAAACTGCAAAATCATCATGGTGTGAGCCAATGTAGCTATTCTTTAGCAAATCAGAACACGACTGAAGTACACATCAGTACATTAACACACAAGCACCATCCCAAGTCTCCATTTGATCATTCACCTGGAAATGTTCTAATAAATATGAAACATTTAACAATGAGACTATCAATGGATGAACAGATTAGGAAAATCACAGGGGAAGGGTCTTGAGAAATGTTACACGTCCTGGGGACCAGGAAATGTTAATTGAAAACAATATCATCATAATAGTGTAAATAAACCCTTATACATTGGCTTGACTGTGCTTTGTTAAAACTCTGAGGATAAGATGCTGCAGTGGGGAGGGAACAGGAGTGGGTGACAGAGACAGCATCCATCTTGTCGAGTCCGTGTTTCACATAAAAATGTGGCATAACTAAAACACATGAATGAATTGATTTCTACACATAAACAGCAAAGATATCTATTCAGTATATATATGCAAATTAATGACTAACAAAACCATTAGTAAATAGAAAACCCCTAACACAATCTTATACAATTTTGGGATTCTAGTACTTTTAGTCCATGGTGAATCTAAACACCACACAACTGCACGCATCTGCATGAGAAGACACAAACAGTAGAGGTAAAGCGGCTGTAAGCTGGCGCGCGTGGCTGATGTGCCCGCAAGCAGAAGCAGGCTCCAGCCTCGCCATCCATCGCATGCGCGAGGGGGAGGCTGGTACCCATGAGTCAGCAGCTGAGAATGCTGCCTGGATGCAGGGCAGGCGCTGGTCCTGCTGAGTCAGCAGCAGGGGGCGCTGGCTGGATGCCGAGGGCCACGTGCTGGGCTCCTCGCGGAAGCAGCTGTGCTAACCTTAACCCGGTGGACTGCGTAATTACAACAGATTCCAACTGAATTAGCAGAGCAGTGTCAACGAAAATATCAAACCCAGCTGCCGGCGCTGCCTGTGCGCCATCTGCAAAGCAGGATGTGCTGGCAGGGTCTCAGAACAGAACCCTGTGCGGTGCTGCCTTGAACACGAAAGCAGCTCAGTCGGTTGAGCGCAATCTGCAGCTACGCTCGTCGAATACGGAAATACCAATTCATTTTGGTAGGACAGGCATGGCCTTTCATCCTTCTATGGTGAGAGTAGGAAAACAACAGCAAGTGACCAGGGGCATATGTATGAAAATCCCCGTTTGCGATTCTCAAATAGCGATTTTTTGAGAATCGCTATTTGAGAATTGCAAAAAGGGATGTATGTAAAGAATCGAAATTTTTTAGCGATTTCTTAGTTTTCCTTAATTGCGATGAGCAAATTGCGAAATCGCAATTAAGGAATACTTTCCCATTCATTTCTATGGGCCAGAACGCCCATAGGAATGATTGTGAATACATTCCCAATTTGCAATTCTCAATTTGAGAATCGCAAATTGAGAATAATTTCAAGGGTGCAAGGGTGTCATAAGGACACCCTGATATGCACCCCTGGAACTAACATGTGTGTGCATATGGCGCACATACATGCCCTCAGGGCATGTATGTGCCCCATATGGCACCTTCACAAATGCCAAAAAGTGCTTTTGTGAAAGAAATCGCAAATTACCACCAACATGAAGTTGGTGGTAATTTGCGATTGCTTAAGGTGAAATCGAAAAACTTGAGTGCTTCTTGCATAGCATATAAGGAAACGCATTTTGCGATTCCTTAAATGCTTACGCAAAGTTAAGGAATCGCATATTTTGCGATTCCTTAATTTTGCGATGCGATTTTCCACATACATCCCATTTTCCGAATTTTTAGTCGCAAACGCTGCTTTTTTGCGATTCGCAGTGTTTGCGACAAAAAATTCCGTTGATACATAGGCCCCCTTGTATCTAGAGAACCCGCTATTAGCTTGTAAATGTAACTGCGCATGAATGCCACTGCCATATATGGGAAGTGTGCTAACAGCCATGTATTATTTACACTCTTCTTCTGGACACGTGCTGGTATATGCGGTAAAGCATGTAGTACAAGTGCCACCACCGTGCTCGTTTTACCGTATGTTTTGCCAGAAATATCAGCGGTGCTGAAATGGTGATCTGCACTGGCATCTAAAGCCTACAATGGCCCTGGCTGTGCTCTCTGGAGATCTGAGCCGGTAATGCCATCCCTGCATCCCTTTCTACATTATTGGTAATTTATTATGGAGGCAGGGAAACGACTGCAAGACCACTGTCGCCACCGGTGAATCCGCAACCTTTCTCTGGCAGGAAAAGAGAGGCCAGAGCAGTGCCTAATTTGTCAAAAACTTAAGTGCCGGGCATCAGGAGTCCACTTCTACCTGCACCTTCAATTGCCGCTGTCAGCACTGCCAATGACAGTTTCAACACAAGTACTAACCCGCACACTCCTAAAAGCATGACAATTCTGACTATTCCAGACCCCCAAAGCTATAAGAATGGCTTTAGCAGCCGGTATTAGTCCGTTGTTTAATGTATATTGAATTAACAAACAATTGTTGTGTTTGGCTCTTAGTTAGACAAACAGCGTCGCCATGTGGCAGTTGTCATAAATGTCGGTGTTTACAATTAAGTGGCAGTGCCGAGCACCAGAAACCGCCGGCCCAAATTAAGCACTGGCTACTTGCAGGTCCTGTTCTATCTCCAGATCTGCAGCAACTGGTCCTTGCAGCTCCTGTTCTTCTGTCCTGAGCTGCAGATACTCTCCTGTGCAGCTCATATTCTCTCACCTGAGCTGTGGCTACTGCTCCTTGCAGCTCCTGTTTTCTCTCCAGAACTGCAGCTATTCTCCTGTACAGCTCATATTCTCTCACCTGAGCTGTGGCTATTGCTCCTTGCAGCTTCTGTTCTTCTGTCCAGAGCTGCAGCTACTGCTACTTGCAGCTCCTGGACTTTCTCTAGAGCTGCGGCTAATTCTCTTTGCAGCTCTTGTTCTCTCTCTAGAACTGCGGCTACCGCTCCTTGCAGCTCCTGTTCTTCTGCCCAGGGCTGCAGCTACTGCTCCTTGCAGCTCCTGTTCTTCTGCCCAGGGCTGCAGCTACTGCTCCTTGCAGCTCCTGTTCTCTATCTCGAGCTGTAGATTCTCCTTTTCCTAGCTCATGTTCTCTCTACCACCACTCTGCAGCTTCTACTCTTTTTATGAAGCAGAAGTTACTCTTATTTCCAGCTCCTATTCTGTCTCCAGAGCTGAATCTGCTCCTCCCTGGAGTCCCTGATCTCTCTACAGTCCTGGAACTACTCCTCTTTGAAGCTAGCTCTTATTCGCCCCCCCCGAGCTGCTCATACTCCTTTCTGCATCTCGTATCCTCTACTTGGAGTTGCAGCATCTCCTTTTTGATGCTCCCATTCTCCCTCTCGAGTTGCCCCATTTTCTCTTTCTTGCTCATAGTTTCTCCCCAGAGCTGCGGTTACTGCTCTTTGTAGCTCATTTTCTACCCAAGCTACTTCTTTCTGAAGCCTTGGGACAGAACTGCTGCAACTCTCTTTTTGATTCTCCTATTCTCTCTAGAGTTGCAGCCTCTCTTTTTTGCTGCTGCTGCTCTCAATGCACAAAAGCTGCGACCACTCCTCTTTGCAGCTCCTTTTCTGTCTCCAGAGATTTGGCTACTCCACTTTACAGAGTCTGTTCTCTCCAGAGCCGCAGATTCCCCTCTTCAAAGCCTCAATTCTCTCTATGACTACACCTCGTTGTAACTTCTTCTCTCTACAACTCCTCCTCATTGTAACTCATTTTCTGTATGACTAGTCCTCGTTGTAGTTCCTTCTCTCTAGAGAACTACTCCTCTCTGCCGTTTCTATTCTCGAAACAGAGATGCGGGTACTTATGTTTTCAGCTCTCTTCAGAGGAGCAACTTTTGCTATCTACAGCTCCTGTTTTCTCTGCAGAGCAGCCACTACTCCTCCCTGCAGCTCTTGGTCTTTCTACAGAGCTGCAGCTACTTCTCCCTGCAGCTCTTGGACTTTCTACAGATCTGCAGCTACTTCTCCCTGCAGCTCTTGGACTTTCTACAGATCTGCAGCTACTTCTCCCTGCAGCTCCTGGACTTTCTATAGAGCTGTGGCTACTTCACTTTGAAGATTCTATTCCTCCTCCAGGGACGCAGCTGCTCCTGTTTGCAGTGCCCGTCCTCTCTCCAGAGCCACAGCTTCTCCTCTTTGAAGTTCTAACTCTCTCTCCAACTACTCCTCTTTTCCACTCCTCTTCCCTCTAGAGAGCTGCACCTGCTCCACTGTGCAGCTTCTCTTTCCTCTACAGAGATTCAGCAACTTCTCTTGACAGTTCCCGTTTTCTCAACAGAGCAGCACCACCTCCTCCCTGCAGCTCTTGGTCTTTCTACAGTCAGTCAGTCAGTCAGAATATCTTTATTCGACTTTTTCCAAGTCATACAAAGAAACAAACACAATAAAAACATCACATAAAATACATATTCCTAAAATGTCTTAAAAGCAGCAGTCATGCTGCACATTTAGAAAAGCTATATACATAATTAAAAATAGATTTACATTTCATATCGAAAGGAACATTGTAAGACCATTCGTTTTAAGGCGAAATTTGGCCGGCAGCTTTCGCCCTTGCAGCGGCCACCAAAAAGTTAGCAGTGCAGAAGGTAATGCGAGGGTTTGACAGAAGTTGTAGAAAGAGCAACGCCGGGCGCACCTGTGTGAAGCCGGCTTCTTTCAAAATTGGCAGCAAATATTTTTTCCTCTGCTCATGGTACAAACTGCAAAACATGACGAAATGCATTGTATCCTGCACGGAGAAATGGTCGCAGCTACAAGGAGGGGCTAAGTCTGGTTTCTGCCAGCTCTTAAAAGAACCTAAACAAAGATGTAACAGGTTAAACCTAAACTTAGTTAATAAAAACCTGTGGTAAGGGAAAGTGACGAAGCTAAGGTAAGGTGCAAGCGAGGATGCGCTAACCAGAAGGCTATGTGCCCTTACTGCTGGTTTCAGCAATTCGTGTGCCTCGCGGCGCACTTCCTTCCTTTCCCTAAATGACTTTTTTATATAGTCTATGTCCTGGACCCTAATTTTCTCTTGGGATGAAAAAAGTTCAGGACGACCCAATTCTGTAAATGATTTGGCTAAATACGCCAGCCATGGGATGCTGCTGTATTTGTCAAGCGCTAGGACGTCATGTAGAATTTTATGGTTTAAAGGAAGGTCTTCATTCAACCACGTTTTCAACCACAGGGTCAGGGGGGCTAGGCTCAATGTATCTGACAGATAGGGTAATCCCACCTCTTTGTGAATAGAATAAGTTGGGGTTGACTGCGGTACTGAGAGCAGGGATCTAATAAATCTATTTTCTGCTCTCTGAATAGGGTCAAGATTTACATACCCCCACAAAGGGGACCCATATAGTGCAATAGCCACAGGCTTACTCTTATAGATTTTTAAAAGAGCTTCCATGGGCCTGGCTCCTAGCTTGCCAGCGAAACCCAAGAGCGCTGAGGAAGATCTAATTACAGCCAGCCTCTTTGCTCTTATCTGTGGGCCCAACGATCCTTTCTGGTCGAACAATACGCCCAAATAGGGGAATGTGGTTACCTTAGAGACGGGAACCCCTCTGCAAAAGAATGTTTTGTGTCTTTTTTTAGTGCACTCACGCCCCATTACCATCGTGTGTGACTTAGAGACGTTAACCTTGAGGTCCAAATTATCCATATAAGAACCAAAGGCGTCCAGAAGGAGCTGAAGGCCAACGCCAGTTCGAGCAATCAACACGGCGTCGTCCGCATACAGGAGTGCCGGAATTTGGGCACCTCCTGCACGCGGAACGTCCGCTTCCTGGCTCCGCAGATGTTCCCCCAGGCCATTAATGTAGATGGTAAAGAGCAAGGGGGCTAAGATACAGCCTTGCCGTACCCCCTTTAGAGATTTAAACAATGGGGTACATCTGCCATGATTTGACATTCTAACAGCTGCAAAAAGCTCCTGGTGCAAAGTGGCCATGAACACGACCAAGGCTTCATCGATACCCATCTCCAACAAGATCAACCATAGTTTTGTCCTATTGACCAGGTCGAAGGCCGAGGAGAGGTCCATGAAAGCAAGAAACACGGAACCCTCCTTAGCCACAGTGTATTTAGAGATAAGTAAGTGCAGATTGATACATTGTTCAATGGTTCCTTTTCTCTCTCTAAAGCCATATTGTAATTCGGACAGCCCACCACAGCCCTCAACATTCTCCCTCAGTCTGGATAAAAGTACTCTGCCCAAGATTTTTATGGTTGAGTCCAAAAGGGATATGGGCCTGTAACACGCGGGATATCCCGCTGGCCTTTGTTTTTGAAAATAGGGACAATGGTAGATATGGCCCACGAGGCAGGAGCTTGATTACCACTGACTGCGTTGAACACATTTGACATGACCTCCGCCCACAGGTTTGGTGAGTACATAAAAAAGTCAGCGGGGACTCCGTCAGGGCCAGGTGCCTTATGTTTTGTGGTTGCCAAAAGAGCTTTTTTCACTTCTTCGGGATTAAAGATGATAGGATGTACCACCACGATGGGCAGTGGGGCCTCTTTATTTCCTTCTTCTACGCCCCCATAGACGTTTTTAAAGTGAGACAGCCATTTTTCATCGGTAATCACGCAGTCCATGGGTGCATTTTTGTCTTCAGAGAAAAGGGGCTGTTTAATGATCTCCCAAAATCTCCTACTGTCCTTCAACACTGCCGCTGAAAGGAGATTATCCCAAGCCTCGCGTTTGATGGTATCCTTACGATTCTTTATGGCTACCTTGTAATTTTTTCTTAATCTAGAAATATCATCTTTAACCCTGGGAACATTTTTAGAGCTACCAGCAGTTCTCTATGGGCATTCGAACATGCGGAGTCAAACCAACGCTTATTTCCTGGGGTTCCCTTTATAGGTTTGGCTAGAAGATCCTTTGACACCTGGTCACATATTGCCTCGTATGCTACTACTATTTTTTTCCCTTGAGCGCCAGGTTTTTTACAGAACTCTACCTTGTCTTTAATTTTTGGAAAGTTTATTGCATAGAAGTTTTCCGGGATCACTTTGGCCCATTTCACTCGTCTATCATTATCAGTGGTCCTCAGGGGTTGTACAGGTTTTGCTGTAATTGGGGGTACCCCCATCTGAGCTCCCCAGGCCACTTCGAGTAATACGGGGTTGTGGTCGCTATGATGTGTTAAAACTGTGCGATAATCCGTGGTCCGGCTTAAGATGCCTTGTGAGACAAAGATGTAATCTATCACTGTTCCATGTTGGGTACCAGAAAAGGTTGGCATTCTCAGGCCCCAGTCAGGTTCGTACAGATCATAATTAGCGAGTAGTTCTTCAAGCTCCTGCCCCTCTACGGAATGTTCAAAGTGAGGTCCCTGTAAGGCCGCATCGTCATCCTCATTAACGCTACTTCCGTTACATGCTAGGTTACATAAATGAATATTAAAATCGCCTAATAAAATAAACTCAAAAGCAAACTGGATATTCTGAGATACTGAATTTAAAATACTATCTAGGTTAGCAATATTGCGACCTCTATAATCGCTATTCCCAGAGTTATAAAAATTGACATATAGGGTCCTGCTGATATTATTGATCACCCTTTCGACCATTAAGATATTATCAGAGTCGGTGCTGATCTGCCTATAGCTACCTTTTAGGTCTAAGGAGAACAAGATAACCAAGCCGCCTTTAGCTTTACCCGCTCTGCTGGAAACTGCAGGTTTGGTGAAACTGGTAAACCCATCCCACCAAAGATTGGCGGATGTGTCCCAAGTTTCCTGCAGGGCAATGATGTGATGGTTTGAGATAAAACTCAACCAGGCGTTACCCTGACGTTTTGCATTTAAACCTGCTACGTTCCAGCTTATGATCTTGCAGGAGTCAGTGGGTAACCTAGGTTCTTTTACCCCCTCCAAATCCCCTTCTACTATACGTTGCGTTAATGATCCCTCATTGAGTTCCCCCTGAGGGAGGCTCTGTATATTCTCACTGATTGGGGTCGGCACGGCGCAAACCTCCATCCGATATAAGATCGGGGGCTGGTCGGAATTTGACGGCTCTTGGGACCCCGATGCTTCCTTGTGACTAGGTTTGCTGGGGTATTCGACAATGTTATGTCGACCACTTTTTAATAATGGCATATTCAGTGCCTCACTTTCTAGATCGACTCCTACATTAAGTCAATCACAGGTATTTAGGTCGGATAGAGGGCCATACCTATTTCCCGTACCAAATCCCCACCCAAAGGGGGTAGCTACCTGGCCCTGACCAAAAGCTGGTGTGTTCCACATAGGTTGTGGTGTATTTGGACGTGTCCGAAACTGGTCATTTCTCATCTGATGTATAAACCTATTGCCCCGTCCATGATGATCGTAACCCGAGAGGCCAGTGCCCCAACCATTTATACTAGGCTCGTGTAGCATGGCAGGCCTGATGTATAGCTCATTCGAGTAGTTAGATCTACCTGTATCTGGGTTAGTTGTGGGCTGGAAATGGTCGTTAGAATAACGAGGTCTGGTGTCCCCTCCCCAGCTAATGATGTTAGTAGATATCTTATAGCTGGGGATATTGTGGATGGTAGCAGACTGAGATTTGCTATAGAAAAATTTAAGGGTGAGGGGGATTATGGAACCACTGCGGCGTTGGGGTGGGAAGATATTGGTCAGAATGTCTGGGAGGACCTCCGCGTTGGAGAAATTTAAGATTACACAATCCCCCTTAAACTTTTTTGGGTTGCTCCCAATCCAAGATACCCTCCTGGTCATAATGTTATCCCCTGCCAGTTTATAAAACCCTTGATGTGCCATGTGCATGTTGTTAGTGAGCCAATGTAGCGCTTTGTCTTTCAGACCCTGATTGGACTCTATTTTGTCTTGTGATAGAACAGGGACGTTTGCCAGTACGAGTACTACTGGTGAAGCTTCCAAGATGAATTGGGCTGAGACATCCTCTGGTTGCAGATCCGCTTTAGCAGCAGTTGTGCTGATGGGGAGATCTACAGCTTCTGCTTCCTGTCTAAGTACAGGTAATGATGGAGATGATGGCAACGGCTCTTGTAAGATGGGCTGTGGATTGCTTTCAGTTGGGGTAACCACCACATCCGTAGCCGCCATGTTTGTAACGAGAGAGGATAGATTCTCCACCTCTTCAGCCAACTTGCTGTGTACGCCTCCCAACTTTTTAACCTCAGATGTTAGTTTGTCCAGTTTCCCGATCAGGGGCTTGATTATAGTCCCGATTTTAATGTCTATCATGTCTTGAATCCTATTAAATAGGTCATCATCAACAATGCGTCTAGACTCTGCATCAATGTCGAGCTCGACATTTTTCCCTTCACGTCGTGGGGGAGGGGTGGCGGGCTTTTTCCTACCTTGTTGTTTCCCCCCCCCGCTTTGCTGGATATTTTCTACAGGCTCTGACCGCCCGTGTTGCGGGCTGCAGGGGTGATAATACTTCATCCGCTGTGGCTGCCTGGTGATTTGAATCAGCAACAATATTATCTGATAGATCTATTGGATCTATTAGTGGGTCAGAGTCATCAACCTCGTTGCCATTAGCTTGAGGAATAGGGTCTGCTAGATTTGTAGGGGAATTTTCGGGCAGTATATCCGGTGTCGCTGTGCTTAGAACGCTTGTGGAAGGGCTTTCTGGGGGCAAAATAGGCGACTGGCTCAAACCTAGGGATTGCCTTCTCTCAGTGTTGATCTTGCTGACCACTTGTACCAAATATGATTCTAGGGTGTTAAGTGGCTCAGTGGGGGCAGGTACCAGTTTCTTCCCCATATTTGCTGCAGTCTATTGAAGGCTGTCTAGGGCTGAGCGGACTTGCAGGATTTAGCTCAGATGAATTCAGATAATAATAGCGGAACAATGGGGTATGGCAATCAATCAGCGGCAACAATTTGACAAACTAATCTCATCAGCGCGATATTATATGCTGGAATGTCAATCTGGAAACAGTACCATATCGATGCCAAACGGTAGATGACAGGGGGGTGGCCTAGCCTGGCCTTTTCTTGCCTCTGAGGGCCACAGAGGGCCCGCCCTTTGCCCGGGCTTAGCCCCGGGCGTCCCGCGAAGCGGAGGGCTCGCTTCCTTTGAAGCCCCTCCTGTCGCGTGTGCCTCGTCGGGGAACGCGCCGCCGTGAAGGCTCCCGGGAACTGAAGTCCCGGAGCGGCGGCGCGACTGGCGGCGGTGATGTGCTGTCGGCGCTTATCCAGAGGTAATCTCCTGGCCCCAATATCCTCTTGTGTCTCGATCCTTTTTGGCACTGACTGCTGGGCTCAGAGTGCTCCGCTGAACAGGACCCCCCGCTCCGCCGAGGGCTCGCTTCCTTTGAAGCCCCTCCTGTCGCGTGTGATGCGTCAGGGAACGCGCCACCGCGAAGGCTCCCGGGAATTGAAGTCCCGGAGCGGCGGCGCGACTGGCGGCGGTGATGTGCTGTCGGCGCTTATCCAGAGGTAATCTCCTGGCCCCAATATCCTCTTGTGTCTCGATCCTTTTTGGCACTGACGGCTGGGCTCAGAGTGCTCCGCTGAACAGGACCCCCCGCTCCGCCGAGGGCTCGCTTCCTTTGAAGCCCCTCCTGTCGCGTGTGACGCGTCAGGGAACGCGCCGCCGCGAAGGCTCCCGGGAACTGAAGTCCCGGAGCGGCGGCGCGACTGGCGGCGGTGATGTGCTGTCGGCGCTTATCCAGAGGTAATCTCCTGGCCCCAATATCCTCTTGTGTCTCGATCCTTTTTGGCACTGACTGCTGGGCTCAGAGTGCTCCGCTGAACAGGACCCCCCGCTCCGCCGAGGGCTCGCTTCCTTTGAAGCCCCTCCTGTCGCGTGTGATGCGTCAGGGAACGCGCCGCCGCGAAGGCTCCCGGGAACTGAAGTCCCGGAGCGGCGGCGCGACTGGCGGCGGTGATGTGCTGTCGGCGCTTATCCAGAGGTAATCTCCTGGCCCCAATATCCTCTTGTGTCTCGATCCTTTTTGGCACTGACTGCTGGGCTCAGAGTGCTCCGCTGAACAGGACCCCCCGCTCCGCCGAGGGCTCGCTTCCTTTGAAGCCCCTCCTGTCGCGTGTGACGCGTCAGGGAACGCGCCGCCGCGAAGGCTCCCGGGAACTGAAGTCCCGGAGCGGCGGCGCGACTGGCGGCGGTGATGTGCTGTCGGCGCTTATCCAGAGGTAATCTGCTGGCCCCAATATCCTCTTGTGTCTCGATCCTTTTTGGCACTGACTGCTGGGCTCAGAGTGCTCCGCTGAACAGGACCCCCCGCTCCGCCGAGGGCTCACTTCCTTTGAAGCCCCTCCTGTCGCGTGTGACGCGTCAGGGAACGCGCCGCCGCGACGGCTCCCGGGAACTGAAGTCCCGGAGCGGCGGCGCGACTGGCGGCGGTGATGTGCTGTCGGCGCTTATCCAGAGGTAATCTCCTGGCCCCAATATCCTCTTGTGTCTCGATCCTTTTTGGCACTGACTGCTGGGCTCAGAGTGCTCCGCTGAACAGGACCCCCCGCTCCGCCGAGGGCTCGCTTCCTTTGAAGCCCCTCCTGTCGCGTGTGACGCGTCAGGGAACGCGCCACCGCGAAGGCTCCCGGGAACTGAAGACCCGGAGCGGCGGCGCGACTGGTGGCGGTGATGTGCTGTCGGCGCTTATCCAGAGGTAATCTCCTGGCCCCAATATCCTCTTGTGTCTCGATCCTTTTTGGCACTGACTGCTGGGCTCAGAGTGCTGCGCTGAACAGGACCCCCCGCTCCGCCGAGGGCTCGCTTCCTTTGAAGCCCCTCCTGTCGCGTGTGACGCGTCAGGGAACGTGCCGCCGCGAAGGCTCCCGGGAACTGAAGTCCCAGAGCGGCGGCGCGACTGGCGGCGGTGATGTGCTGTCGGCGCTTATCCAGAGGTAATCTCCTGGCCCCAATATCCTCTTGTGTCTCGATCCTTTTTGGCACTGACTGCTGGGCTCAGAGTGCTCCGCTGAACAGGACCCCCAGGATTTTAACAGGAATTGCTTGTCTATTTAAAGAGCACGTCCACCACTTTGGTTTCAGTTTTCCAGAAAAATGCAAATGTAAACCATCAGTCTGCCGGCTGGCTGGGACTCGAACCGCAGGTCCTCCTTTCTACAGAGCTGCAGCTACTTCTCTTTGAAAGTTCTAATCCTTCAACAGGGATGCGGCTACTCTCTTTCCAGCTTCAATCCCTTCTCCAGGGATGCGGCTACTCTCTTTCCAGCTGCAATCCCTTCTCCAGGGATGCGGCTACTCTCTTTCCAGCTGCAATCCCTTCTCCAGGGATGCGGCTACTCTCTTTCCAGCTTCAATCCCTTCTCCAGGGATGCGGCTACTCTCTTTCCAGCTGCAATCCCTTCTCCATGGATGCGGCTACTCTCTTTCCAACTTCAATCCCTTCTCCAGGGATGCGGCTACTCTCTTTCCAGCTTCAATCCCTTCTCCAGGGATGCGGCTACTCTCTTTCCAGCTTCAATCCCTTCTCCAGGGGTGCGGCTACTCTCTTTCCAGCTTCAATCCCTTCTCCAGGGATGCGGCTACTCTCTTTCCAGCTTCAATCCCTTCTCCAGGGATGCGGCTACTCTCTTTCCAGCTTCAATTCCTTCTCCAGGGATGCGGCTACTCTCTTTCCAGCTTCAATCCCTTCTCCAGGGATGAGGCTACTCTCTTTCCAGCTGCAATCCCTTCTCCAGGGATGTGGCTACTCTCTTTACAGCTTCAATCCCTTCTCCAGGGATGCGGCTACTCTCTTTCCAGCTTCAATCCCTTCTCCAGGGATATGGCTACTCTCTTTCCAGCTTCAATCCCTTCTCCAGGGGTGTAACTACTCTCTTTCCAGCTTCAATTCCTTCTCCAAGGATGCGGCTACTCTCTTTCCAGCTTCAATTCCTTCTCCAGGGATGCGGCTACTCTCTGTCCAGCTTCAATTCCTTCTCCAGGGATGTGGCTACTCTCTTTCCAGCTTCAATCCCTTCTCCAGGGATGCGGCTACTCTCTTTCCAGCTTCAATTCCTTCTCCAAGGGTGCAGCTACTCTCTTTCCAGCTTCAATCCCTTCTCCAGGGATGCGGCTACTCTCTTTCCAGCTTCAATCCCTTCTCAAGGGATGTGGCTACTCTCTTTCCAGCTTCGATCCCTTCTCCAGGGATATGGCTACTCTCTTTCCAGCTTCAATCCCTTCTCCAGGGGTGTAACTACTCTCTTTCCAGCTTCAATTCTTTCTCCAACGATGCGGCTACTCTCTTTCCAGCTTCAATTCCTTCTCCAGGGATGCGGCTACTCTCTTTCCAGCTTCAATTCCTGCTCCAGGGATGTGGCTACTCTCTTTCCAGCTTCAATCCCTTCTCCAGGGATGCGGCTACTCTCTTTCCAGCTTCAATTCCTTCTCCAGGGGTGCAGCTACTCTCTTTCCAGCTTCAATCCCTTCTCCAGGGATGCAGCTACTCTCTTTCCAGCTTCAATTCCTTCTCCAGGGGTGCAGCTACTAACTTTCCAGCTTCAATCCCTTCTCCAGTGGTGCAGCTACTCTCTTTCCAGCTTCAATCCCTTCTTCAGGGGTGCAGCTACTAACTTTCCAGCTTCAATCCCTTCTCTAGGGGAGCAGCTACTCTCTTTCCAGCTTCAATCCATTCTCCAGGGGTGCGGCTACTCTCTTTCCAGCTTCAATCCCTTTTCCAGGGGTGCAGCTACTCTCTTTACAGTTCTTCTCTCTCCGGAGATGCAGCTACAGCACTTTGAAACTCTGATTCTTTCTCCAGAGCTGCAGCTACTGCTTGTGCCGGGCATGTTCTTTCTCTCTCTCTCGCTCTCTCTCTCTTTCTTAGAGAGAGAGATGGAACTACACATCACAGTTCCTAGTCTCTCCCAGGGCTGCAGCTTCTCCTCTCTGAGCTGATACTGTTTCCAGCTACTCCCCTTTCAAGCTCCTGTTCTATCTACAAAGCTGCAGCTACTCTTTATTTGATCCCCTATTGTCTCTTTACAGCTGCAACATCTCCTGCTTGCACCGTCTGTTCCCCCATTCAGAACTGCTGCGTCTTCCATCTACTCTTCCATGAAGTGTCTCTACTCTCTGTGGGGCTGCAGCTCTTCCTTAACGCAGCTGCTCTTCTCTCTCCAGACTTAACTTATCCTCTTTCCAGCATCTATTCTCCATTGAGAGCTGCAGCTTCCTCACTTTGCACTTTTTATTTTCTCTCCACATACTCTTCTTTCCAGCTCCTATTGTAAGTCAGTAAGGGGCATATTTACAAGGGCTTTATCTCCGCTTTTAAAAAGCGGAGATAAAACTATCGCTCTATTTACAAGAGGGTGCTAACATGCATAATCGCATGTTAGCACCCTTTTTCCTGACGCCTCCCTTTGCATCTCTAATGATATGCAAAGTGAGCGTCACTGGGCGTACCCCGGATGGACAACCTTGCAAATATCGCTGATGTTCACATCGCGATAATTACAAGGCTGCCCCAGCATTTTGGTACACGTTAGTTTTCGGAGAAAACAGCTCTTTTCTCCAAAAACTAACGTCTGCTAAAATGCAGCCTTACCTATCCCCAATATTGGGGTGCATTATGCTGATACGGCCCTGTGGGTCGTATCAGCAAGGTTATCGCCGTTTTGCAGGGAACATCGCTGGAAAACCAGGGATGTTCCCTGCAAAACGGCGATAACCTCGCTATCTCTGGAACAAATTCCAGAGATAGCCTGCGATAATAAAATTATCGCTAAGCACGGCCAGCAAAAATTATCGCTGCCCGTTGATAATATGCCCCTAATTCTCTCTCCAACTACTCCTCTTCACAACTCTTCTTCCCTCTAGAGAGCTGCGCCACCGTACAGATTCTCTTTCCTCTACAGAGATTCAGCAACTTCTCTTGACAGCTCCTGTTTTCTCTACAGAGCAGCACCTCCTCCTCTCTGCAGCTTTAAGGGACATTTTATCAAGAAAAGGAATTAAGATTATCACCGCTTTAGCAGCAGGAAACTGCAGCTAAAGAGGCAATAAAGGGATTGATAATATGTGTTGGACTTGGCCCTTCTGGCAGGTTCACCCCTAAACTTTTTGCTTTTATTGGTGACCTGGGAATGGTGATTTTTGGTTTCTGCGCACTTTCACTGTGTCCCAGTGGAAAGTGTGTGCGCACTCTGAGTGCATGTGGCGAGATAGTCCTGCCCTCCCATAGGAATGCATGGGGAATGTATGTGTCCCTGGTAGTTCCTAATGCGTGGGGTGTGCAGGCTCGAGTCTGGTATGTGCGGACTCGTGTGATTGAATGCTGCGCAATGATGCATGCAGCGTGTTTGTGTCCAATATGGAAGTGCCACTTCTGGAAGTGTGCCTGTCTGGGCAGTGAGTGTGCTGGCGTGTGATTGGCTGGAGCTGGCTGGTGAGCCTGGCTCCAGGAGTCTGGATGAGTCTGCCCCGGTGGTGAGTGGAGAGATTAGCATGCTGATGTGAGGGTGGGGTGCACCTGGGACCTGAATAGGGCTGGGCTTTCCCCACACAATGCTGGCTCCGCCCCCTGTGGTGCGTCTAATGTCCCTAGCCTGGCCAGTGAAAGGAAAGGGTGGTTGAGCACATCACAGTACTCCAAAACCAGCTGCGACTGGTTTCTCCCCCACCCTGCACCCTGAGACAAAGGGATTTAATGTATAAAAAGGGGCTGTGTCCCCTTGCACAAGGTTCTCTTCCTGGATCCTTTTCCTGAGGAGGGCTGCTGCTGGGCGCCAGGAGGACCGCCACTGGGGATTGCCTCTCTGCCTAGGAGGAACCTGTGAGCTGGCTCTGGACCCACCCTTGCCCCCCCAACCCTCCTGAAGGACTTTGTGCTGGTCCCTGGACTTTTGGGACCCCAGCGCCTGGAAGCGCTTGATTTTTGCCTCGCGCTTGAGAGCGCTTTATATTGCCTAGCGCTGGGAGCGCTTTATTTGTCCTCATAGCGCCTGGCGGCGCTTTTCCTCTAGCGCAGGGATCGCTTTATTTTTTACTAAGTACTGGTGCCCCTGTATCCTTTGCACCATTGTTCTAGTGGGTGCCCACCCCGCGTTGTTCGTCTATTTTGCGAGGGAGCTGACCCCTCGTGTGCAGAAATCCCTGCCGCCAGCCCGGGGATTGCCGAGGATACGCTGTGCCCGCCTCCCTGCTAAGGGCCGCGCTGCGATTGGCGGCCCTCCGAGGCAGGAAGCCAGGCAAACTCTGGGAAGACATGGGCGGAGCCTGGTGGTGCTCCGGGTTCCACGGAGAGAGAAAGCCCAGAGCAGAGCGGAAGCGTGCTGTTCCCCCGCGGGGCTCTCCCGAGGAAGAGAGCCCCGCCCGCCGCCACTATCAGCACCCGGCCCCCAGAAGCAGGACCGGGTGAAGAGGAGGCCGCCGCCCTCGCAGAAGCAGAGCGCTGAAGAGATCTGGTGAGTGGTTCCCGGGTGCGTCAGAGAGAGGGGGGCGTCGGAGCACATTGCTGGTGCCCGCCCCCACCCCCCTTTGCGGTGTTAGCCCTGAGAGGCTCAAGGCGCCACAGTTGTTTGGAGCCCAGAGAGGCTCTAGGGGCATCCTTTCTGCAGAGCCCAGTGGGGCTCAGGGGGCATTCTTTTCTTGCGGTAGAGCGGCCCCAGAAGGCAGCGGGCCGCTCCCACCTTGTCCTACACTGGTGTTCAAAGCCACGGAGGCTCTAGGGGGCATTTCGTAGTTTTAGAGTCCATCGAGGCTCCAAAGGGGACAGTCAGTGGTTCAGAGCCTGCGAGGCTCCAAGGTTGGCCCCATCATTGTCTCACACAGCTGCCTAGCACTTAGTGGGCAGCTGCTACGTTCAGGCCCCCCTGACATTGGGACACCGGGTGTCCTAGCCCTAGAGAGGCCAGTTGGCCTAGGGACTGTCACAGGTGGTGGCTTATGTGAATTTGCGCTATTGTGTTTTTCCTGCACCTCTGAATGTGTTTTTGATGCATCATGTGCCTTCTTCTTACACCGCTGAATGTATGTTTATGCATCATGTGTTTTCCTTCCCTACACCTCTGAATGTTAGGATGCATCATGTGTAACATGTTCCTATGCTTATACCCCTAAATGTATTGTGATACTTAGGTGGTTGATCTTCCTAGTACAGGTGTTGCTAGGGAGGTCCTGGTTTCCTGTGTAATATTCACCTAAGGTGGTTAGGGTTGCGTAGGTGGTACTTACCTGTTACCAGTAGTTACTGGTTGTGTGCTCTATGTTTCATTTTTGTCCTACAGTGATTATTATTCTAAAAGCTACAAGTGCATATTCCTGACAGTGGTCCCTGTGGCCCTGTCCTGTACATAATCCCCTGTAACTTCTGCCCGTGTCTGTTGGCACATTGTAAAGTGTGTGTTTCTATCTAATGTGTTTTGGTGTAATACAAAGGCTATTTTTATACATAACCTTGTGTGGAGTTTCCTTTGTGGTGGGCCTTGGGTGTTGTTGCTGGGTGCGCGCGCAAACACTTAACTCACATTGCCTCCGAGTTTAGCCTTACTGCTCGTGTCACGTTACCAAGGCGGTGAGCAGGGGTTATCTTGGTGTGTAACTCCCTTGCCCTGACGTGGGAATGGTGGTCTCTGACTAACTTTGGCGCAAGCCCTGGCCAGCCAGGGATCCCATTTCTAACATTGGCTGGCAGCGGAAGGGATCCAGATTTGTGTTTGCGCTGTACCGCAGTGGCAGCTGGCTGCACCACAAAACTCTGCATTTTAGATAAACACATTTTGGGGATTATTGTTTTTTTGAAGTTCCATATTTCTTCTCCTAAAGGTATCATTGTGTAATTGTGTCCAGTACATTTGTTCCCCGCCCCGCTCCCAGAGTTTGGTACCTGTGTCACGTGTGGTCAGGTTGAGAAATCAGGGGTTGTAGAAACTGCCTTACCAGTCCGAGGGGGGGGTTGTGTGTGGATGAATGGTGTGTTGCACTGGACAAGTGAGTGTGAGTTCTCTGGGATAGGGAACTTGCTGAATACCATTGGGAATTGTGTACTCCTGTGTTAAGCTCAGACCCCTAGGTTCCCTGTGTAATCTTTTCTCAAGAACGTCCACCAAAATGGAGCCTGCTTTTGATTTCAATAATCTAGGTACATACAGTACGTGGGAGCTGGTAAGGTTCTGTGAAGAGAGAGACCTAGGGAGGGGTGAGTCAAACGGTTACGTACTTAAGGACCTCCTGGTCCCATGGCAAAAGGATCAATGGGATCTTGAGCGCAATGAGGAAAGGGCCTGGGCCTCACACCATGAGGGTGGTGGGTCTATGGGGAGCCCTGAAGATTTAGAAGAGGAGGGAGAAGATGACAGTACATGGGCGCCAGTAGAGAGCGAGGACCCCATAGATAGGGAGTCCCTTGCTGGGTCCAGTGTCAGATGCAGCACCCCATCCCTTTCCCTGTCCCCAGATGAGTGGTTGGATAGGAGGGAAGAGAGGGAGCACCAGCTGGCTTTGGAGAAACTCCGGTCAGAGCATGCCAAGGAGATAGCGCAGCTGGGTGTGCAGGAGAGAATTGCAGAGGTTGAGAGGGCCTTGGCCAGGGAGAAGATAGCCCTAGAAGGTAGACTATCCCCTGCGCGCAGTTTTAATTTTCTGGACTCCCCAGGGCGGGTTGAGTCCAGTGGTGGCAGCGATATAGAGCCCAGTGCAAGAAGTCCCACCCCCAGTTCCCACAGTCTGGTACCTGTTTCCCCAGAGGAGAAATATAGGTTGAAATTCAGGGACAATAGGAAGAAGCAGTATCACCGGCTTTGGGGAAATTTTGTGGCTGATTGTAGTAATGCACTGATGGATTGGTTAGAGGTTAACCCGCAACAGGATTGGGGTGGAGTGATCAATATGGTTCTCAAAGAGCAGATGCTCAGTACTTGTCGTTCAGAGTTGTGCCAACACCTGTTGGGATTTGAATGCTTTTGTCCTTATGAGCTGGCAGAGGAAGCAGACCGCTGGTGAGTGACTCCAAAAGTAGTGGTTCAGGTATCCTTCAGCCCAGCGTGGTGGAGGAGGCTCAGTGGAGCTCAGCTAGGTTCCAGGATAGCGAGGAGGGTGTAGGGGCTCACTGCCTGGCTCAGTGGAGCAGGAGTGAGTGGGAGACCGAAAATCCCCAGGGACCCGAAGCCCTGCCTCAGAACTTGGATGGTTTCTTGAGGGAACACCAGGTTGGGGACCTAGGCTGTCCTGTTAGTCCATTTGAGGAAGATCTCCTAGTGAGTAGAGGACCTGGAGCATCTGTAAACAGAGCTCCTGTGGTTCTAGAGTCTGGCAGTACTGCTCCGGTAGGGAGGGTATAGGAGTCCAGCGTGAGGAGTGATTGGGGGATGAGTTCCCCAGTGGAAGAACCAGTGGGTCAGGGACTACCCCGTTGGGCTGAGTTACCGTGTAGTGACCATGGTGACGCCACTTCTGTTCTGGGGGATCTTCGTGCACTGTCAGGTGGACAGGGGACGGGAGATCTGCGCCAGACAGACAGTCACACAACATATAAGTCATTTGTTAGCCTCAGGGGTATGGTAAGTAAATCCCAAGAAGTCCTGGAGGGCCAGGCAATTATTCCACCAAAGGTTCCAGACCAGAGGTTGGAAGGCCAGGTTCAGGATCCGCCTGACCTGGAGGTAAGGACAACTGTAATCAGTGTCCTAACCGGTTCTTCTTCCAGAGATACCGCCCCAGTTGGTAGGGAGCAGGACTCTGGAAGGGGGTGCAGAGGGTGGGAGAGCCCACCTCTGACCCCGGTGCAACCTGAGGGGTTAAACCCTGGGTTGGAATGGCGTTCTAGGTGTACCCCTCGCCGGAGGAGGAGGAACCCTAGGAGAAGAGGTAGGGGGAGGAGAGCCTTCCCTGAGACTCCTGGTCTGCCTGAGGGTGTAGACCCTAGGCTGGAGAACCAGTGGCAGTCTAGCCCTGTCCTGCAGACAGGGAGAGTGGAAAATGGCTACTATGTGCCAGGGGTTCCTACCCCCCATTCTGTGAATAGGCAAGGACCGGTGGCACCTGGGTGGCCCAGGGCCTGGTCCTGGCCGCGGGCAGCTTGGGAGTACCAGTGGGGTAGCCCAGGTGGTCCAGACAGTGTTTCTAGAAGGAACGCGATGGGTTCACCGTGGAGTAGAACAGGAGGGTGTCCCTGCAGTTGCGGGCCCGCGTCCGTGTTCTATCGCCCCAAGCAGGGAAGTCCATCACGGTGGTGATTGGTCTGCCCTGCGTTTTGGCTGAAAGGGGGTTGTGTTGGACTTGGCCCTTCTGGCAGGTTCACCCCTAAACTTTTTGATTTTAATGGTGACCTGGGGATGGTGATTTTTGGTTTCTGTGCACTTTCACTGTGTCCCAGTGGAAAGTGCGTGCGCACTCTGAGTGCGTGTGGCGAGATCGGCCTGCCCTCCCATAGGAATGCAGGGGGAATATATGTGTCCCTGGTAGTTCCTGATGCGTGGGGTGTGCAGGCTCGAGTCTGGTATGTGCGGACTCGTGTGATTGAATGCTGCGCAATGATGCGTGCAGCGTCTTTGTGTCCAATATGGAAGTGCCACTTCTGTAGTGTGCCTGTCTGTGCAGTGAGTGTGCTGGCGTGTGATTGGCTGGAGCTGGCTGGTGAGCCTGGCTCCAGAAGTCTGGATGAGTCTGCCCCGTGGTGAGTGGAGAGATTAGCATGCTGATGTGAGGGAGGGGTGCACCTGGGACCTGAATAGGGCTGGGCTTTCCCCACACAATGCTGGCTCCACCCCCTGTGGTGCGTCTAATATCCCTATCCTGGCCTGTGAAAGGAAAGGGTGGTTGAGCACATCACAGTACTCCAAAACCAGCTGTGACTGGTTTCTCCCCCCACCCTGCACCCTGAGACAAAGGGATTTAATATGTAAAAAGGGGTTGTGTCCCCTTGCAAAAGGTTCTCTTCCTGGATCCTTTTCCTGAGGGGGCTGCTGCTGGGCGCCAGGAGGACTGCCACTGGGGATTGCCTCCCTGCCTAGGAGGACCCTGTGAGCTGGCTCTGGGCCCAGCCTTGCCCCCCCACACCTCCTGAAGGACTTTGTGCTGGTCCCTGGACTTTTGGGACCCTAGCGCCTGGAAGCGCTTGATTTTTGCCTCGCGCTTGAGAGCGCTTTATTTTGCCTAGCGCTGGGAGCACTTTATCTGTCCTCATAGCGCCTGGGGGCGCTTTTCCTCTAGCGCAGGGAGCGCTTTATTTTTGACTATGTACTGGTGCCCGTGTATCCTTTGCACCATTGTTCTAGCGGGTGCCCACCCCGCGTTGTTCGTCTAGTTTGCGAGGGAGCTTACCCCTCATGCGCAGAAATCCCTGCCGCCAGCCCTGGGATTGCCGAGGATACGCTGTGCCCGCCTCCCTGCTCAGGGCCGCGCTGCCATTGGCGGCCCTCCGAGGCAGGAAGCCAGGCAAACTCCGGGAAGACGTGGGCGGAGCCTGGTTGTGCTCCGGGTTCCACGGAGAGAGGAAGCCCGGAGCAGAGCGGAAGCGTGCTGATTCCCCCGCAAGGCTCTCCCGAGGAAGAGAGCCCCGCCCACCGCCACTATCAGCACCCGGCCCCCAGAAGCAGGACCGGGTGAAGATGAGGCCGCCGCCTTCACACAAGAAGAGCGCCGAAGAGATTCGGTGAGTGGTTGCCGGGTGCGTCAGAGAGAGGGGGGCGTCGGGGCACATTGCCGGTGCCCGCCCCTCCTTTTGCGGTGTTAGCCCCGAGAGGCTCAAGGCGCCACAGTTGTTTGGAGCCCAGAGAGGCTCTAGGGGCATCCTTTCTGCAGAGCCCAGTGGGGCTCAGGGGGCATTCATTTCTTGTGGTAGAGCGGCCCCAGAAGGCAGCGGGCTGCTCCCACCTTGCCCCACACTGGTGTTCAGAGCCACGGAGGCTCTAGGGGGCATTTTGTAGTTTTAGAGTCCATTGAGGCTCCAAAGGGGACAGTCAGTGGTTCAGAGCCTGCGAGGCTCCAAGGTTGGCCCCATCTTTGTCTCACACAGCTGTCCAGCACTTAGTAGGCAGCTGCTTCGTTCAGGCCCCCCTGACATTGGGACACCGGGCATCCTAGCCCTAGAGAGGCCAGTTGGCCTAGGGACTGTCACAGGTGGTGGCTTTTGTGAATTCTGCGCTATTGTGTTTTTCCTGCACCTCTGAATGTGTTTTTGATGCATCATGTGCCTTGTTCTTACACCGCTGAATGTGTTTATGCATCATGTGTTTTCCTTCCCTACACCTCTGAATGTTAGGATGCATCATGTGTAAAATGTTTCTATGCTTATACCCCTAAATGTATTGTGATACTGCGTAATATTCTCCTAAGGTGGTTAGGGGTTGCGTAGGTGGTACTTACCTGTTATCAGTAGTTACTGGTTGTGTGCTCTATGTTTCATTTTTGTCCTACAGTGATTATTATTCTAAAAGCTACAAGTGCATATTTCTGACAGTGGTCCCTGTGGCCCTGTCCTGTACATAATCCCCTTTAAATTCTGCCCGTGCCTGTTGGCACATTGTAAAGTGTGTGTTTCTATCTAATGTGTTTTGGTGTAATACAAAGGCTATTTTTAAACATAACCTTGTGTGGAGTTTCCTTTGTGGTGGGCCTTGGGTGTTGTTGCTGGGTGCGCGCGCAAACACTTAACTCACATTGCCTCCGAGTTTAGCCTTACTGCTCATGTCACGTTACCAAGGGGGTGAGCAGGGGTTATCTTGGCGTGTAACTCCCTTGCCCTGACGTGGGAATGGTGGTCTCTGACTGACTTTGCTGCAGATACTCTTTTTTTGAATCCCCTATGGTCTCTTCAGAGCTCCAACATCTCCTGATTACAGCGTGTATTCCCCCATGCAGAACTGCTGCGTCTTCCATCTACTCTTCTTTGAAGCGTCTCTACTCTCTCTGGGGCTGCAGCTCTTCCTTATCGCAGCTGCTCTTCTCACTCCAGACTTAGCTGCTCCTCTTGCCAGCATCTATTCTCTGTTGAGAGCTAAAGTTTCTTCACTTTGTGCTTTTTATTTTCTCTCCACATACTCTTCTTTCCAGCTCCTATTGTAAGTAAGTAAGTAATATTTTTCTAAAGCACGTGAACAGCAAGGCGTCTTCTAAAGCACGTGAATGCCTACAGAGCTGCATCCGCTACTCTTCCTTGAAGCTCCGACTCTCTCTACAGAGCTGCAGTCTCCTAACTGCAGGTCCTCTTTCACCCTAGGCGTAGTGGGCGTAGCGGGGTTATGCGGAGGTCCATTGAGTTGCAAACAAAGTCCGTTGGAACTCCGCTAAGCTATGTCACCCGCCTCCACCCCCCTATATGAACAAGTAATTCTACATTACATAAAAGTAAATTAAAACCACTTACCTGGACTGCGGCATCCCCGGGCTGCCCTCCTCATCTTCGTCTGGGTAATCCTTGAAAAAACTGAGCATGCACACATGCCCGCGCATGCGTATTTCTTACTTGGATTCCTTTGGATCGAATTTGCGCTATATACAAGCAACACCCCATGATGGTGGGAGAGGGATGGAGCAAGTAGCTATAGGGGCTCGGGAGGGAGCAACCAACAGTGAGAGGAGGGTGAATAGGGGACAGGAGAAGAAAGAATGCAGAGTGGGGGGTAGTGCCATTGAAACTCATGCAAGTGCTGTGGAAGAAGCAGAAGGGAGGCAGAGTGGGCGGAAGCAAGAAAAAGTACCCCAATCACTCGGGAGCACGTTTGGGCACAATTGAGCTGAATCAATCTGTGCCTGGTCCCTACTCCACAGGAAGCATCGGAAGTGATGTTTTAGCTGCACTGGTCACTGAACCTGCCTGCCAAGAAGAGTGATGCTAAACCTGAGATTAAATACTGGCCAAAAAGGGAACCGCCCCTTTTTATGTAAGGTGCACGCAGAAAGCAGTACAAAAGGGGGAAGCGGTGATGGACGGAGCATCAAAACCAATCAAACACTCACACCCAGTCAACAGATCTGGGTTTAATCCATCACCGTTCTTTAGCCCACTCTGCCACCCCAGCCCAGACATGGCCACATGCAAATCAGTCTGACCCTGTGCCTCATGGGAACAGTCCAGCCCGAACTGCCAAGCCATGCCTTCCCTGGACCGGAAACAAGCTTCCTAGGACCGGTTCCTGGCATTCCAGCCGTCTTCAGCTAGGTTTGCTTGAATCCAGTGGCAAAGTGAGCAAGGGACTCACGTCTGAGCATACCCTGCCACACTTATGTCGAACAAAGTGGTACAAAAGGGGAGGTCACTGACTCGCACA
Source organism: Lissotriton helveticus (assembly GCF_964261635.1). Taxonomy (NCBI): domain Eukaryota; kingdom Metazoa; phylum Chordata; class Amphibia; order Caudata; family Salamandridae; genus Lissotriton; species Lissotriton helveticus. The sequence goes on from NC_136071.1 coordinate 1,166,482,584, forward strand.
CAATAATTGCACATACACACTGCAGAGCACAACACTGCATTCATAAAGTGCACAGGGTGCAAAGACCTAATCTGGGAGCAAAGCCTAGGGGGAAAACTGTGTTTCGTATCACAGGTATTACCTGGCATGAATCTTTGGAATTTCCAATCTCCATGCAGACTGACAATAGATGTACCCCCACTTGACAGCGTTTGACACATGCAAAGCTACAGACAATTCTGGTTTCATAACATTGCAAGTCCACCTGCCACACTGTATTCTAGTTTAACTGCAGTCAGTGTTGTATATCACCTCCATCATTTGTAAAATACACGGGCTAGGAGTGTGAAGCATAGTTGGAAATACTGCTGGTCACTAACAGAAAATAAACACGCAGGCCTACATTTACTAGATAACCCCTTCCATGCTCATGACGAGCTCAGCTGTCATGACCACACCCGTTTTCGTTGCTGTCCAGCACAGGAGGGCAAAGTAGCAAGCAGCGATGTGGATAATCATGCAGCGTAGTGCAGCAGCCATAAATGCTACGCTGCATGAGAAGAACAGAGCAGGAGAGCGGCATGTTTACAGAAATATGGCACTGTCCTCTCCTCTCTCTCTCTAGCGCCGGTGCAGACATGTGATGCCATAAGCCACGGGCACACCTTTGCACCATAGTGCAAGGGTGTCTCTGTGAGTCTAGCATAGGTTTTGTACTGAAAGGATTCTCTTCAGCCCAAAATACTATGCTTTAGACTAACTTTAAACCTTTTCCCACTTTGCATGTGTGCTGTACAGTGCAGCACACATGCACAAAGAAAGAAATGAAAGTGTTTCTCCTTCATACCGCCTATTTGAAATGGGCGCAGTTATTTTGCTGTAAAACCCTATCTACTTTTTTAAGTTATTTGGGTTTTATGTCAAAATTCTTGGCTGGTTGCATGGGAACGCCCATGCTCCATCCATGGACCGCCCCCTTGATGCAAAGTAATACAAAGCAGTGCTTTGTGCTGCTTTGTGTTACTGTCAAGTGATTTTCCAGCACAAAACATGGGGAAACATCCTTTACAACGCAACTTTTACCACGCAACGCATTGCGCTGGGGGTCGCTCTAGGATAGGGAATAGATTTAATTTACTGTCCAACACCTTCCCTAGTGTCCACGGGGACTGGAGTTGGAATAGTAAATTAAACTATTCACTATCCAGCGCCCCAAAGCACTATGCGTTGTAAAGGTATTCATTGTAAATACCGCGTTGTAAAGGCATGCGTGGTAAAAGTATGCGTTGTAACGTCATACATCCCAAAACATGTTTTGCGCTGGAGAGTAAATAGGTAAACAAAGATTTTGTGTTGATTTGCATCACTTTCGTGATGCAAACGCATCCTAAAATCTTAGTGGGTATAACCCTCAGAGGTTAATTTACCCTCCGCTCACCGGGTGGAGCACCACCTGCCGTATTTCCGTATTTAGAGATCCCTGCCAGACAAGTAGGACCTCTCTGCCTTCAGGTGAGTTGCCACTGCTGAGGCTTCCTGAAAACACTGATCCATACACGCCAACATTTTAGAAGAGGAGAGAAGCAGCTTTTAGAAAAATAATCAGGAGAACATATTTCCCCCATTGACTATATCAATGCCTTAATGTAGTATGTCGTCATATATGGGACTTGAAAGTGTGCTCCTGCAGGAAAGTATATGAGAAATGCAGATATATGTCTTTTCCCTTACCTGTCAGGAACATGGAGAAAGCACTACGGCAGGCAGAGAGCGGTGTGACAAAATGCTGTGCACTGGCCTGCAGGAGCAAGTTACTGGCAGTGAATACTGGATGTATGACGTTACAACGCAGGCTATTACAACGCCTGCCTTTACAATGCGGTTTTTACATCGCATACCATTACAACGCATAGCGCTTTTGGGTGTTGGATAGTGAATAGTTTAATTTACTATTCCAACTCCAGTCCCCGTGGACACTAGGGAAGGTTTTTGGATAGTAAATTAACCTAATCCCTATCCTAGAGCGCCCCCCAGCGCAATGCGTTGTAATGGTTTGCGTTGTAATGACCGCGTTGTAATGGTAGTGCGTTGTAAAAGTTTCGTTGTAAGAGATGTTTCCCGTGAATACTACGAGTTTCACTAGACCTGTCCGGGTCTGCAGAAGACCACCGAGGAATCAGGCATTTGAATGCAGGAATCGGGAGACAGGAGACTAGTCTTGAAATCGGTAGTCTCCCGTCTGGATCGGGAGGGTTGGCATGTATGTTGATCCTTTACCGGGAGAGCGCCTTGTTTGATACACTATGTTTTTTTGTTTTTTTAACTCTCAAAGGAAGGCATGGTGGTACCAGGTAGGGAGAACGAGTGACAGCCATCCGCCCTAAAAATGGCCTGGCGAGCAACGCTGTGGCTTTGTGGCCCTGTGGTAGGATTGCCACCAGTTCAAGGAGTATTTTTACCAATGGAACAAGCGGAGGCAGGGTCGGATTGGTAAGGCGGGCACTCAGGCAACGGGAGATGGGCCAGTATCGGAGTTGTAGCTGTGGGCTGCTTTTTTGGCCAGCATGGTCGCCGATTTGTGGTGGCTCTGTCAGGGGCGGCCTTAGGCATGTGCAAGCTGTGCACCTGCACAGGGCCACCAAACCCCAGGGGCCACCACGCCAATATATAGCCTTAATATAATAATCCTCTGAGGATGGATGCATATTTACGTGGTGGCCCCTGGCAGGGATTTGGCGGCCTCCGGCTCTGTTCCACTTCCAAACACCCTGAACCCCCCCTCTTCACTGGCCTCCGCGCTCCGTCCCACCCGGACCACCTCTTCCGGGGCCCCCTATCTTCGCTCCCTGCCCAGGGCCGCCATGAGCCTAGAGCAGCCCCTGGCTCTGTGCTGAGGAGGTGGAGGTGTCATTCTAAGTCTCTTGCTTGGCCAGCCCATTAATGTATGCAGATTGAGCAGGCGTGGGGGTCTGAGCAGAAATGGCCTAGCTTATAGTCAGGTGTGGTTCCCCATTGTGAACTAATCCGTGCACAAAGAGTCCTGGCAACATTTCCATTTTTTTTATCTCAGCGAAGTTAAGAAAACATGCCTCTTTTAGATAACTCCCTCTCCCCCTCCTTCTTTTCATAATACTCAAATCACTGAAGCAGTGTTTTGCGAGAAGGCGCAAATTTGGGCAACTTTTTTTTAAGAGTGCGCATGCCTATTTTTTATCCCAAACTAACTCTGAGCGGAGGCTGAGTAAACCTTCTGCTCCCCCTGAATCTGAATAGAGTTGGGTAACTGCAAGTTTGGCAAGCAGGAGCACTGGCAATTTATGGCAGCTCTCTGCCTCTGCACCCCAGGCATTCACCATTGTTGCCGCAATTCAGGAAGGACTTCAAGACATGGCTCTTCAATTGAACCACAGACCCACCCCACTCGCATTGAGATCCTCCTGGGTGAGTAGTCAAGTTTTATAAGATTACTGATTGATTGGGTGAATGATTTTATACAAATTTTCAGATGAAGGTTGCCTCATTTTATGCATATGTTCAGATGAATGTTGACTCATTTTATTCATTTTATGTACATGTTCAGATGAAGGTTGCCAAATTTTATGCACATGTTCAGATGAAGCTTGCCTCACTTTATACACATGTTCAGATGAAGGTTGCCTCACTTTATACACATGTACAGATGAAGGTTGCCTCACTTTATATACATGTTTAGATGAAGGTTGCCTCACTTTATATTCATGTTTAGATGAAGGTTGACTCTATTTATGCACATGTTCAGGTGAAGGTTGCCTCACCTTATACACATGTTCAGATGAAGGTTGACTCATTTTATGCACATGTTCAGGTGAAGGTTGCCTCACTTTATACACACATTCAGATGAACATTGCCTCATTTTACGCACATTTTCAGATGAAGGTTGACTCAATTTTTAGACATGTTGAGATGAAGGTTACCTCACTTTATACACATGTTCAGATGAACTTTGCCCCATTTCATACACTTATACAGATGAAGGTTGCCTCACTTTATTCACATGTTCAGATGAAGGTTGACTCACTTTATGCACATGTTCAGATGAAGGTTGACTCATTTTATGCACATGTTCAGATGAACATTACCTCATTTTACACACATTTTCAGATGAAGGTTACCTCATTTTATAGACATGTTCAAATGAGCGTTGCCTCACTTTAAAGACATGTTCAGATGAAGGTTGCCTCATTTTATGCACATGTTCAGATGAAGGTTGCCTCATTTTATACACATGTTCAGATGAAGGTTGACTCATTTTATGCACATGTTCAGATGAAGGTTGCCTCATTTTATACACATGTTCAGATGAAGGTTGACTCATTTTATGCACATGTTCAGATGAAGGTTGACTCATTTTATGCACATGTTCAGATGAACATTGCCTCGTTTTATGCATATTTTCAGATGAAGGTTGACTCAATTTTTAGACATGTTCAGATGAAGGTTGCCTCACTTTATGCACATGTTGAGATGAAGGTTGCCTCACTTTAAGCACATGTTGAGATGAAGGTTGCCTCACTTTATCCACATGTTGAGATGAAGGTTGCCTCACTTCATCCACATTTTCAGATGAAGGTTGCCTCACTTTATGCACATGTGTAAATGAAGGTTGCCTCACATTATACACATGTTCAGATTAATGTTGACTCACTTTACACACATGGTCAGGTGACATTTGTGTTGTTTTATATACATGTTTAGATTAAGGTTGACTCATTTTATATACATGTTCAAACCTGAACATTTGACATTACGCGAAGCAATATTGGGGCTTGTATGCCTCGGCCCCAAGGACCAATGTCTGCTCCTCCGATGCCCAAAGGCCACATTCACAACTGAAGGCTGTTCCTCTCAATCAGGATGTGTTTATGCATCCTACCCCCTTTCGGGTGTCAGTATCTCATCTGTTTTGTGAGTAGAGTAGCTGTCGCAATCATTTATAAGCATCCTTGCCAGTCACAACGGAAGAGTGGTTCCCCTTTCACGGCCCGTAGTCCTTGCAAGATGCATGGACCCACAATGTGCCCATTGCAATTCGCAAATCCATTTATATCTCACAGGGCCAGATGTACGACCATTTAGACCATGTGCGACTCGCTAAACTGAATGTACAACAGTATCTCAGACACTGTTTGCGATTCCAAATGGGGTCGAAAATTGCATGCCTCATTAATATTCATGAGACAAGCGCAATTTGCGCTCCCATTGGGAATGGTTAGCACTCACAGGGATGGTGGCCTGCTGGGGTCTGTGACTGCTTTTTCAATAAAACAGTTTTTTTTTGATGCAGCCCGTTTTCCTTAACCCTTTCACTGTTAGGCCTTTTCCTCCCCTGTGCTAAGCCTTTTTTTGGCTATTTGGGGTAGTTCACGCTTTGGCCCCTGTAACTTTGTGACCATTTAAGGTATCCACGCCAAAGCTTCGTCTTTTTTTTCTAACATCATGGGAATTTGAAAGGTACCCAGAGTATGCTGATTTCCCTGGAGAGGACCCAGAAATTAGCCAAAATACAGCACATTTTTTCTTTTATTTTGAAAAATGGTAAAAAGTGTTGCAGATGAAAGTGTCTGTTTTTTTCCCTGCAAATGTTATCAACAAAAGGTTTGTGGTGCAGAAATCACCATCTTCCCAGCTTTCTGGGACTGACAGACTTGTCAGAAAACCAAAATATTTTACACAGTTTTGCCATTTTACTGGGACATAGTCTATTTTTGCTATTTTTGCGCTTTCAACCTCCTTCCAATTAATGGTAAAAATGGGTGTGAAAGCAATAAAGAATCCTGGGAAGCTATACATTTAGACAACATTTTGAATTCAGCAAGGGGTCATTTGTGTAGATCCTTCAAGGTTTTCCTATAGAAACTAACAGTTGAAATGGGAAAAATGTTTAATGAGTTGAGAAAAACAGCCATTTGTGCCAACGTTTTCACCTGTAACTTCTTCTAAGTATGACACATTTTTTAAAGCAACCGTTCTGGTTGTGGGGATATATAGGACTTGTAGGCTCACAAAGAACTTGAGGAACCCAGAACCAATAACCAGAACCAGGTAACTTTAAAAAAAAAAAAATGTTTAGAAAGTGGGCATTTCTCTGTGCTTTTGACTCTTTGTGCTTTGCAGCCTGACTCGAATCCATTTCTAGGCCCGGATGACAGCAACACCTGTGCATACTTTCCAGGCAGCCACAACAGAAGAAGGGCTGGGTGTGACAGGGATACATCTGCTAACTGATGGTCTTCCTGGGCTGGGAGAGGGAAAGAGCGTTCACACTTTACATTTGTATAGACTGTGTCCTGCCCTCACACAATGGGTTGATTTACCTCGTACTGATATCTGGAGCCAGGGCTGGGCTGAAATGGATTGCTGCACACTTCTAAAGATTTCTTTGATATTCCCCTTTGAACAAAGACAATTTTGAGTATAAGTACAGGGGCTCTGACCCCATGATTGTAGACACTGCGTGAACTTGTAACCAGACGCTGGACTATTTGATTTGTTGTGCTGGCCTGTTCTCTGTGGGCTGCTGGAAAGACTGCCACCCGGCATTTTGACTTTTGTGCTGGCCTGCCTGCTCCTTGGTTTGGGCCCAAGTGATCTCAAGGGGCTTGTTGCTTGCAACCCCCTCCCTGTTCTTTTAAATCCCAGGGAGCCAAGAAGGATTTCACCATGCTAAAGCTTACATCAAACTCTGTGGGTTTCAGGAAAGTGCTTCGTCCACTATCAGAACCTGAAGGCTGGGTACTTTCTGGGAGAAGCCGTAGACAGTGTGTGTGAGACCTTCATGTCCCCTGGGGCCTGTACCTGCACGTTTTCAGAGCTTTGCTTAATCCAGCGCATGGTGAGCGCTTCATTCTCTCGGGCAGCACGTGGAGAGCGCTTTTGTTCAGACTGAGCTATCCGCTCTGGTCTGTAATCATCAGGAACATTAGTTGTTACCGGTGCAGCCTCCCGGAAAGGCATCTGTGATGTGCATGCTCAAGAGGGAGGTACCGTACTGGCCATAGCGGGCACTGGGCGTTTTCCCGGTAGGCCGCTAGGGTGGGGGCCGGTTTTGGGCCCCTGGGGGCCGAGTTGTTAGCGTGGGTCGGCAATTTCGGCCCCCTGTAACAAAATCGGCTGAAACCGGCCCTCGCAAACTACTCAGCTGCACTCCCCCTCACCCCAGGGGGGGTGCAGCTGAGCAGTTTGCCAGGACTGGTTTCTGTTCTCAGTCCGGCCCTGCCTGAGGCACCATCCCCCTGCACTCCACATATCAGTTGACCGTTAATAACCCCCCTCAGCGCTGCCCCTCGCAGTGACAAAGGCTGCGGGGCTCGCCTGCTGCCATACTGAGGGTAATCTGGATTTTCACACGTGCGGGTCCCAATCCTGAGTCCTTCCGCTGCTTTTTTCTCCATAGCAGGAGTCGCCTATGGCCTGAAAAGTCGTGGCCGCCCACTTCCTGAAACCGCCAGACACTGAAATCCACCCAAAAGTGCCTAAAAAATAGTGCAGTTGGGTGAGTGGGGGGCCGAGGAAGCTGTGCAGTCATCTCGCACTCCCTTTCTGGGCGGCTCTGCTTCTTGTGGATGTTTCTCTTACTGTGGAGGCCCTGGAAATGACGCCGCTGAGGCCCTGACCCAGGTAGAGCGGGAATCTGCCTTGGTAATGCTGCACGCGTGGACCAATTGAGGTCTCCTGGGTGTTATCTACAGTACTTGCCCCGCCCTTTTCCCCATGTTTGGGTCATACCTTGGGGGCATTAGCTCTTCTGCTCACTATACGGGGTAAAACCCCAACGAAGGCCACCAGAGCACAATGTAGTACCGCCACAAGAAATACATTTGGAAGTCCAGGGATCCTCATAATACATGTGCTAGGCGTGCAGGTACCTTGTGGCCTATGTTCTTATGGTGGTACTTTGTGGTCCATATGCTCATGGTGGCATTTTTATGACTCATGTGTTTATAACAGTACTACATGCAGATTACTTATAATTCATGCCTAATGTATCAAGTATGTATGACTCAAGTAGAATGTACTAAGCATTTATGATTCATGTACATTTTGTTCCGAATCAAAGTGCTGCATTTCGTGCCCTGATGTTGTAATGTATGACGTTTTGATTCTTGCGTTGTCAGGATAACGAGTACTATCTCAGGATTTGCCTAGTATGCACAGTATTCATGATTAACATCATTTTGGTCTGAGTTCATGTATAACATACTATATATTTTTACTAGCAGCCCGTCCCGACGTTGTCCGGGTATGAATTGCTGCCGGCCAGTAGTATATTGTTTTGTAGGATTTCCTTTTGATAGCATTTCTTATCTGTGACAGGCCTGTGAAACGCTCCGATTCACAGTGCACTGCTGATGCACTTAAGAGTGCGCGTTCAGTAGTGTGTGAACTCGAATTTCCCTACGTTATTTTTCCTTGCAATATTATATAGCGCGAACTCGACGACACAACACAATTTACATTACAGAAGAACACATTTATTTGTGGTAAGCACGGGGAGACAAAGCGATTTGCCTGGAATCACAGGATGTTGAGCTGATGCCGAGATTTGAACGTAAGCTCCCGAGCTCTAAAGTTCGCAATTCTAGAACTTGTGGCGGGAGGTGTGTCTAAAAGTGTGTGTCGGTGCTGGCCATCAATGAGAGAGACCTGTGCATTTTTCAAATCGGTGGTGAAAAATGATGAGTATGTTGCACGACTTTCTTTCCGCATACCATCACTCCGCATACTTCCATTACGAAAGTACCATGACTCCGCAATGCCATTATAACGCATGGCATTACATTTTATATGCTTTTACCACGCATACATTTACAACGAAATTCATTGTAAATGCATGAATGGTAAAAGCATGCTTTTTTTAATGTTTGGATAAGGTAAGTATGGGTATAGGGGTATATGTTTTGGGGTACTGAGGTATATGTTTTGGGGTGTTTGGGTATTTTAAGGGTTCAGATATAGTTTTGGGTTATGGGGTACCGGGGTAGTTTTAGTGTTTAGGGATAGGTTTGGGTTTTGGGGTACAGGGGTATTTTTAGGGTTCAGGGCTAGGTTTGGGTTTTGGGGTATAGGGGAATTTTTAGGGTTCAGGGGTAGGTTTGGTTTTTGGGGTACAGGGGTATTTTAAGGGTTCAGGGCTAGATTTGGGTTTTGGGGTACAGGGGTATTTTAGGGTTCAGGGGTAGGTTTGGGTTTTGAGGTACAGGGGTATTTATAGGGTTCAGGGCTAGGTTTGGATTTTGGGGTACAGGGGTATTTTTAGGGTTTAGGGATAGGTTTGGGTTTTGGGGTACAGGGTATATTTATAGGGTTAAGATGGGTTAGTGTTTAAGGGTGTTGGGGTATTTTAAGGAGTAAGGGTGGGTTATGATTATGGGGTGCAGGGGTATTTAAAGGGAGCAGGGTGGACACCCGGATCTGGAATGTACAGAACCTGGGAAGAAAAAACAATGAAATATTGGGCACAACGCTCGCTTTTTTTTTCCCGTAATCCCGCGCCCTGCACACGCCCACGCCCCCAGCACACGCCCAGTTATTGGGGCGCCTATAGTTGAACACTGTATAAAAGAAAACCATCTTCCAGAAGGATTGTACTCGAACAAGTGAAACTTGGCCCCAGAGGAGGAAACATTGCCCCTATCCTCAATGTCAGAGAACTCAAATGGATAGATTTTTTCGATTCTGTACAAAATGGCCTAAATGAGTCTTAGAGTAGCTTTGCACAACTGGCTATTCTGTAAATCTTCCTATCTACTAACTGGCTATTCTGTGAATCTTTCTTATCTACTATCCTATGGCTTCTGCCAATACCATCATTATATGAAAATTAAGCCGTGTGTTTTACCACCTTGTTGGGTAGGTACATGCACGATATCTTGATTTTATCATCTCTGTTCTTTCTTTGAAATAACCATCTCTATTTGCTTTTCAATATGGTATTTAAATAACCTTTTTAACTATTTCATTGTTCAGTCTGGCATAATTTGTTTAATATGAATATTATCAATCCTGTGGTCGTGGTTTTTTACCAACGTGTTTGTTAGGTACACCCGCTTGGGCTCGATTGATTATTCACATGTTGTGTGTTTTTTACCACCATGTTTGGTAGGTACACACACTTGCTTCCTTTTGAGTGATCCCACTTTGTAAGATAATCCCGAGTGACCCGCAATAACAATATTCACACCTATGCACAAATAAACTCTACTTTAGGTAGGTATATGCATACACGGGTTAACATCGCTCCAACAGCCCCATATTTATTATTTTTTCAGGCCGAGCAATGATTGTCCTGCCACAGTAAATATTCATACACAGGCAACTATGATCTTGCAACTCGACCTTGGGTAGAATCATTTTGCTCCGACTGCCCCCTGGTTCAGAACGAGACAGAATGTGTCCACGGTTACCTAGCAACCTATCAGCGAGTCTTTCTTTAGTTTCCACCGCACTCGATATAAACGTAACCACGCCCCCTCCCTGTTTGACTTCCTGGTAACGAGAGATGCGTGCATTGACTGCCTCGAGACCTCGCTAATGCCGAGAAAACAATCTGGATAGGTAAGCCAACATCGGGTGACTGGAAGCTCCATTTCGAAAAATTGGGCCAAACTTGATCTCTTAATCATTAGTCCTCCCCCTCCTTTCTTATAGATACGGAGACTCTAAACCAGTCCTGACTTAGATTCCTGGGACGAGAGGTAAATCACTAAAAATGCAACTTATCACGTTGTTGTGTGTTTTTAAACTTTCCGTGTACACGGTAACAGTATTCACCTTAATTATAGTTCTTTCGCGCATCTAGATAAAGTACGAGGCTGTATGGATCACACCAGATGCTGCTAACGGTCAAGCTACCAACCAGATTAAAAGATCCTTAAGTATTGCCCGGCGGTGTCGCCTCTTAAACCCACAAGATATTAATCAAACGAAGAGGCAGGCGCTGGAGACTGGAAGGCAGGAAACAAGGGTTTTATTCAGAATCTCTCCGGAGGAGAACACATCGGTTCGGACATCAAGTATCGTCACGAGGTGCTCTAACCGCATCTCTGAGGCCTGGCCTCTTATACACAAGTTTATTGCTTTATTACATACAACACATCCTTGGCAATGCTTTGATGTACAGAGGGATATCCTCCGAATCTCCCCTTCATACCCGTTCCCACACACATTTACAGTTGAAGTCCCCCCCCCGGTCACAACAGGTGATGATTACCGTGCAGCTGGACATTCCGCCAATTCATGGAATGTGGGGGTTTGGTCGGATCTCATAGGGGTGAGGGCTTTGATCAACCCGGGGGTCCTTTGATAAGGGAAGCTTTCTACTGTACGGGGAGGGGCAAGGAACAGTATCGGTAGAGCTAGGTGTCGGCCTGGGAACGAGGAAGACAAACGAGCACACAGGGAAAGGGGGTTGCATCAAAGGGCCTGGGACCATGAAAGGGATGAAGGGAGGTGTCGCGCTGGGAACAGGATGGGGTTCTTGAGGCAGAGCCGCGCTGAAGAGGGGTTTATGACCCAAGACATGTGAGAGTGGAGGGGGGGGTTGTCAGCGCGCGAGGGGTCGCCTGCGAGGTCGAGAGTGAGAGAGACGCTGGCTATCGGCGAGGGGCAGGGAGGCCATGGTGTACAAAATGGCTGCCGCTTACGCGCACGAATGGGCCCAAGGAGAGCAAGATGGTGCCGATAATGTTGACATTTTCAGTCTAACCTTTAACAGTCCTCCCTTTTCAACATATCTAGCCAACTTGCCTACTCAATGTCAATCTTCATCAAATTCCCAACCTCGGCATCATATAATGCTCCCATGCGTTCGTTTCCAAAGTCCACGGCCTTGGGACAAATACAGTTTGCACATAATGAACACAGGGGTGGCAGACATTGAATCCCTAAACATAGGCCACATATTACTACTACAGGAATTAGGATAATGGTGAACAGTCTCCAGCCCCAGTTCTTAACGGTGTTCCAGAACCAACCACCAAGCGACCATTCTTCCTGTTCCTGGTGGACTTCTGAAGAGAGTCTGTGAAGATGTTCGATGGCTTTGTACACTGAGGGCGAGTTGTCCGGTATGTATGTACAGAAGCTGGACCCAATAATGCGGCATGCTCCACCACGGTCCGCAAGAACCACATCTAGGACAAGGCGGTTCTGTAGGGCCACCAAGCGGACTGCTTGGAGTTTGGCGGTGTTGTTGGCAAAGATACCAGCTGTGATATTCATTGTTGTCTCAGCTGCCTGAGTCAAATGTCGGATGGCCCGGCTGTTTGCCATCGGGCCCCAAAGAGGAACAAGTCCCTTCATAGCATCGAGGAACTGTGCTCCTGTTGAGTCGGCTTGCTCGATGTCCTTGGCTCGTTTTTGTCTATGATGATTCGCTGGGGCCACATAAGTCGGAGGAAGGATGAAGGAGATGAAACAAGTGCCCCCCCAGCCTTTGGGGAGCCAAGTGTAGGCTTTGGTGCCGCAGACGAAATACATGTTTGGGGACGACACAAAGGAAGGTGGATCCGTGGAGTCCAAAGTTCTGGTGAAACGACAAGCACTGTGGCCCACCAGCAGTGTCCCATGTCCTTCTATGCACATGTGGCCTGTGATGTTGATGACTGACAGGGCCACAGTCAGGGTGGCAGCCGTTCATTTCCGCAGGTAGGAGAAGGTGGGTCTGGTTGGATTGTGGAACACCTGCATTTCAATTAGTTCTTTAGCAGGGATATCCATGTGGACGGAGTCGTTGGAGGTCTGCGGGCAGAAGTGTGTCTTTGTTTTGTTTCGCCGGACCCCGTGGGAGAAATGCGTTGCGGTTTTGCTGGAGGTGGCATTGTCCTTGTAGCTTTCTTGCAGGAGGATCAGCCAAGCAAGGCAGGAGCCATGAACCGAGAAGGGTGAGGGGATGAATGGTATCGAGTGTCCAGTGGCGTGGGGTAGCAACCCACAGATCCAACAGTTGGTGGCATTGGTGGCGAGATTGTGCTGGTGAAGGAGCTGTACGGAAGAGTTATTCCAAAACTCCTTTCGCCTCTCTCTGAGTTGGGGAGAGAGCGAAATCAGATAATGTTCCTTCGCGGTGATAGGCCGAGCAGTGGTCAGGAGTGTCTCATGAGCAGGTGAATTTTCTTCCACAATCCAGAGTGTGGTCATGAGGAGAAAGCAAAAAAGGATTGCGATGAAGAGTGCAATTGTCTTTGAGCTGTGGAGTCTGTCTGTTCTTGGGTTTCCGTAGTGGGTATTTCCTGTTGTCCCCATCATCTTCTTATTTGGCGCTTCCATCATCTTCTTATCTGGCGCTTCCATCATCTTCATTTTCAAGGTGCTCGGTAGTGGGCAGAACCACAGACTTAGTTTGGCTTCTCTCCAGGCAACCCTTGATTGCTTTGGGTCACCGTTTTGAGATTCAACTTAGTTTGTGGTCTACTTAGCCGAAGCTCCCTCCTTTCGACGCAGGAAATACCCTTCTCTGGATGGCACAGTGGGATCAGAGAATTTGGAAAGTTCAAGTGCTTCGGTATCAGGATAGCAGGTTAGTGACGGTCGGTCCTTGTTCAGGAGCTCTTCTTGGTCGCCGATGTTTTCTGCCGTGGCCAGGGTCGGGGAGACCTTCTTACAGTGGTGCGCGTGCAGCCAATGCCTTTTCCCCTCCACACGAAGAGCCGTCCGGGTGGTGATTAACACTTGCCAGGGGCCCGTCCACCGAGGTTCCAAACTCTTCGTCCGCTGAAAATTTCGGATCAGCACGAAATCCCCGGGTTGGATGGCGTGACCCGGACCCCTGGAAGCATCGGGGATGGCCTGCTGCACCTGCTGATGAATGACAGACAGAGTTTCAGTCAATTTATACAGATAATCAGACATTAGGACGTCCGGGACGTCATGAATGGAGGTTGGCTTTGGTGCAGACCAGATACTCATGGGTCGGCCGAAAACAACTTCATAAGGGGTTAAGTGATGTCTGGTGGGGGTGGAACGCATCGATAGCAATGCTAGGGGGAGGGCATCTGGCCATTTCAGACCTGTCGTGGCTACTATTTTGGCCAGTTTAAGCTTTAGTGTGGCATTGTGTCGCTCAACGAGTCCAGCGGACTGGGGGTGAAAGACTGCATGAAATTTCTGCCTGATGCCAAACCCCTTTAAGACGAACTGGATGACTTCGGCTATGAAGTGGGGGCCATTATCGCTCCATAAAATACGACAAAGGCCGTAACGGGGGAAAAACTCCTTTAATAGTACCTTTGCAGTGGCCATAGCAGTGTTGTCACGGGTTGGGTATGCTTCCACCCATTTGCTAAAGGCGCACACCACGACAAGCACGTATTTCAGGCCTTGGCACCTATCTAGCTGGATGTAGTCCATTTGCAGGACCTCAAATGGGTGGTTTGGGACCCCAAATCCTCCCCGGGGCACTACAGTTCCTTTCCCAGGGTTGTGTTGCAGGCATATCAAGCATTGTTGGACCAGACGTTTGGCGGAATCTGTGATTTTGTCGTTGTGCCAAACTCTGGAGACAAGTTCAATCATGGGGGCTGATCCTATGTGGGCAGGGGAGTGTGCCATAGCCAGTATGGGAATCAGGTATGAATCAGGTAGCAACCATTTGTTTGTGTCTCTTGTCCGCCAGCAGCCTTCATCGTCTTTTAATCCCACCCGTGTCCATTCAGTCAACTCGCGTTGTGTGCTAGCCGTTTGAATGTCCCTAATAGTGTCTCTAGCGTCAGTCCATTTTTCTGGTTGTGACCTGGTCACGTACATATGTGTTGTCGTCCTATTTTCAGCTGTCGTTCGGGCAGTGGCGTCGGCTCGCGCATTTCCCTGTCCAATGATGTCTGTCACCCTTTTGTGTGCCTGGCATTTGATGACTGCAAGCTTGTTGGGGAGAAGGACGGCCTCGATCAAGGCGGAGACTAGATCCCCGTGCAAAATGGGGGTGCCATGTGAGGTCAAGAATCCCCTTTCCCTCCAAAGGAGCCCAAAATGGTGAACCACCCCAAAGGCATACTGGCTGTCGGTGTAAATGTTCGCTGTAGTTCCTGTTGCCAGGATGCAGGCTCGGGTCAGGGCAATCAGTTCCGCTGCCTGGGCAGATCGTTGCGTGATACGGGCTGTCTCAACTACAGTTCGGGCCGTGGTGACTGCATAGGCAGTGGAAGTGGTGCCATCGGGGAGTTTGATGCAAGAACCGTCCACCCACAGCTCTCCGTCAGGGTCAGGGAAAGCCGTGTCTCTGAGGTCAACCCTACTTCTAGTCTGTTCGTCTGTAAGAGTCACGCAGTCATGTACAGGGTGCACGTTGGGATCGTTCTCTGGCAAAGGTAACAGAATTGCCGGGTTCAGTGTGGTGCATCTTTTCAGGGTGATATGGGGTGCAAGCAAGGTCAGTTCGTATCCAGTCAGTCGTGCACTCGTCAGATGTTGCGTCTTGGTTTGGTTCAGGAGGGTGTCGACTGCATGGGGTACCAGTACCGTGAGGGAATTCGAGAGTACGATCCCCTCACTCTGTCGGATAGAGATCGCAGCAGCAGCTACGGCTCGAAGGCAGGCAGGCAAGGCTCTGGCTACAGGGTCAAGAGTGGCGGAGAAGTAAGCGCACGGTCGTTGCTTAGGGCCGATGGCCTGGGTCAGGACAGATAAAGCGCACCCCTCCCTTTCGTGAATGTAAAGGGAGAAGGGCTTTTTGTAATCAGGGGTACCTAGGACGGGGGCTGAACAGAGGGCATCTCGTAGTTCCGTGAAGGAGGTTTGACACTCAGGGGTCCAAGGGAGTGGGAAAGGGACGTCTTTACCTAGCAGAGAAAGCAGTCGCTTCACAACGAGGCTAAAGTTTGGTAACCACTGTCGGCAGAAGGAGGTGAGGCCTAATAGGGAGCGGACCTGCTTCTGGGTCTTAGGGACAGGGGTATCTAGAATGGTTTGGATTCGATCAGGGGTGAGTTTTCTTCCTTCTTTGGACAAAAGGTGGCCTAGGTAAGTGACCTGGGGTTGGCAGAATTGCAACTTCTTCTTGGAGACCTTGTGGCCATTTTCCGCAAGGAAGTGCAGGAGTTGAATGGAGGCTGTGACTGCTAATGGAGTGGTGTCGGCTGCTAAGAGGATGTCATCGACATATTGCACTAACACCACTCCGTCGGGTAACTGGACTTGATCTAGTTGTCTCTTGAGGGCCTGGCTGTAGATGCTAGGGCTTTCTGTGTAGCCCTGGGGTGCTCGGCAGAACCTATATGAGCGGTTTTTTAGGGTGAAGCCGAAGAGGTATCGGCTGTTTGGGTGGATGGGGATGGAAAAGAATGCATTTTTGAGGTCAATGACAGTGAAGGTGGTGGCAGTAGAAGGAATCAAAGTCAGGATGGTGGTGATGTCCGAGACCACAGGGTACTGGGGTACCACCACTTTGTTGATCTCTCGAAGGTCGATGATAAAACGGTATGCTTTCTCCTCTCCCTCTCCCTGTTTCTTGATAATGGGCAAGATAGGGCTGTTGCAAACGTTGCTAACTACTTCCTCCACCACTGCAGCGTCGACTAGCGACTGAATAATTTTTACCAATGCCTTCTCGCCCTCGGGCGATATCCGATATTGTGGAAGTTTTGGGAGAGTTGCGTCTGGTCGGACAGTAATGTGCACTGGGTCGATTAACATGCGCCCTACGTCCGAATCCGTCTTGGCCCACAGATATGGAGGCAGAGTGTCAAGCAGGGATGTGTCAGTGTCGGTGATGGAAAACATGCGTCGGGGAGGGCAATGTCTAAGCAGGACAGGGTTGTCGTAAAGAAAAACTCGAACTCCGTCTTGAGAACATCTAATCGTCGCTCGGAAGTGTTTCAATAGGTCAAGTCCCATAATGGCGTCAGGGCTATTGGAGGAAAGCAAAAACGTGGTGTCAGTGGTGTTGTTTTCTACGTCAAAGAGGATCGGGGCGGACAAAGGGTTAGTGGAGGGCGTTCCATCGAAACCTGTCGATGTTATAAGTGAGCCAGACAAGGGTGCCCCCGGAATCAGTCATTTAGATAACGCACTACGTGTTGCGCCAGTGTCTACCAGAAATGGAGACGTGGTACCCAGGACCTTAGCAGTGACGTAAGGGCCTTGCTGGTGAGCATAGAGCTCGACTGGATCCCTCCCTTGCCCTTGGCAGTCCTATGCAAAGTTGTGGGTGTCATCATAGTCAGATTGCTGGTATTGGTTCTGTCTGGGTCGATCAAATGCATTTGGTCTACCTGATCTGTCGTTAGTCGTGTCATTTGAGGGCCCTCGCTGTTGTCCCTTATTTCTCGGCCCATTTGCTATGTCCTTGGGGTCTTTGTTTCTGATCATGTCCAGAAGAACCGGGCACTGGGATTTCCAATGGCCAGCCCCTTTACAGAAAGCACACTGGTCCTCTCTAATGTCTGTACGTCCACTGTGGGGAGTCGAAGTACGGTCTTGGGACTTAGGGGCATTCGTCTGATAGTTTCCCCGGTATTGGTCTCGTCCTATAGTCACCCCTTGCAGCTGGGCTATCATCACCCTCTCTTTCAAATCCTTCTTCTTTCTCTCGGTTGCCCTATCGTTTTCATTTTTCTGATGTTCATAATATTGGGCCATCTGGAGGATAGCCGTAGGTTTGGAGGCTGCCCAACTACTCTCGCTAGCCTGCAGTTTCTGGGAGACCTCGGATGACAGACCCTTAACATAATTTTGGACGAACAGATGGTGTCCGGTTGCAGTGGTCATGTCCTGGCCGCTGTAATCGGAGAACACTGTTTCGAACCGAGAGAAGTATTCCGATACATCCTCCTGGGGTTTCTGGCGACAGGCCGTTACTATCAACCAGTCCACTTTCTTTTCTGGAATCAGGGTTTTCAATTTCTGTACGATTTTATCTGGGAGGTCTAAAATGGATTTCAAAGGCTTCTGTCCCGGTCCTCGTTGTTTGTCAATTTCCTCGAATTGTGTCCAGGTATGTCCGAGCAGCTCATGGTGGTCGACTTTCCGGATTTGCTTCCACACATCAGCTGGTAGACATAACCCGAAAAACAAGTCGATGTCAGCCAGGGTCATAATCGTTGAACCTAGGGCTGTACCTAATTAAGTATAGAAGGCAGTGGGGTTTTTACGTAGGTCGGGTAGAGATTTCCGGAATGTCAGAATCTCTTGTCGGTCCCATGGCTGGTAGACCCAGTTGTACACTACCCTTCCCTTTGCATCTTGGTGGTTTGCATCATCGTGAGTCCCTGCACCTCGTGGAGGCACCCAGTAAGGGGCAGCCTCTCGTATTGGCATCATGGTGCTAGGTTTCTCAGTTGGTGGTTCGGTCGCCACGGATGTCGTGGGTTTAGCTCCTGATTCTCGTTCCGTGAGGTGGCGGAAAACCTCAAGCGTACGCGTAAGGAGGTCCGTCACATCACACTCGCCCTCATCCCCGATATCGACCTTCCGGTACAGAGTCGTTAGGCTCTCGGGACCTTGGTCTCGATATCGGTCCTCGTATGCGTTCAAGACATGGTAACACAGTCGTACAGTAAAGTGTCGTCTGTGACTCCCTGTATATGATTTAAACATATCCGTGATGTACTCTTCACCTTCCTTCCTTTCTACCAGTGTTCTTACTATCTTGTCGATCCCTGTTCGCTCATCTTTGCTTAGTCTGTTTATTCTTGCGGAACCGGTCCCTCGGATCTCAGGGTCGCCCAACGTTGCCGTTTGCAGAGTATTTGGTACAAGAGGTTCGGCCGGCATAGAGACCATGGGGGCCGAAGCTGTGGCACTACCCTCATTTGCACCTGGGGGTGGTGGGTGTTGTGCTAAGGGTTGGGAAGGGGCATATGGAGGGGGCATGTAGATGGTCGGAGGGCCTAACAGCAGATCATCGCTCGCTCGTTTTTGTCTCGAGGATAAATCAGGGTAGAGCATGGAGGGTGTTCTAACCGGGCACTGGCTTGATGTTTCCATTTCTAGTTTCTGTTTGGCTTTCTCTCTTTCCTTTATCTCTCCTTCTAGCTTCTGAGCAGCTAGGTGGGCTGCTTTTCGCAGCTCTTTTTCCAACCTACTCTCAATTTTCCTTTTATGTTGTTCAGTTTCTTTGCGCCACATGCCGAAACTATCAAGCATAGCGGGCGTTGTCTTATTTTTACCTAGGGCTGTTTCTAGCGCGTTTATTTTGTCATCATCGAAGGATCCTATCAGTGGCCACTGACTTCCTTCATTCTTTTTCGTATATTTATGCCACAGTTTGTTATAGGCTATAGCGATCACTCCATGCTTCATGAACATGTCCTTATTAGGGGTGCCTTCCGGTGGAGCCGGATGGTTCATCTCTAATAAGCGGTCCGGGCTAAACAGGCTACCGATCAGTGGGGAGAAGACAGACATGACGGCTCGCAATGAGGGACAAAAAGTCAGCACTGCCTATCTTATCGCTGTGTGCAAAGACTAGACAGAATATTTCTATTCTACGTTGTTTGCAAGCAGTGAATACCTCATGGACCAATATAAAAATAAAAAAACAATTCAGTGGGAAGAATAAGTAGGCTCGCAAAGGTCTGCGTTACCTACCCTTTCACTATCTGTAAAAAGGGGGGAGAGGGGCTCTTCCCTGTTTGCAGACAGAGAATCTCCAGAAAACAGTTTGCGAACAATAGTTCAGTTTCAAGTAATTGATCAGTGGGGGAGAAGGATAGACACGACAGTTGTATTACCTATCCTCCACTGTTTGAAAAGGGAGAGCCTGTTGTTTCTCCGTTTGCAGACAGAGGGATCTCCAAATAAATTAACAAAGAGTAATACTAGTATTTTCTGGACAATTCAAATAACCATTTCGCAATTCGTCGTGTTTACACGACCTTACCCGGACCGCATGGACAGTTTCTTGTCTTCCGAATCCAGCGCCCGATCGTCCTCTTTTCCTCGTATTCCTCGCGGCACTCCTGATGGTTCCCAGTCAGGACCGTAGATCACTCGAGAGAGGTCTGTTCGGAACCAGTGAAGTTCAGATGATCGGCTGTCAGACGAGGGTCTATCGGACAGGCGCGCTCCCGATCGTTGCAGTCGTTCACTCTGTCGTCAGGACCTCTCCCACTGGATCCACGAGTCACTGATGGGCCCCACGTTGGGCGCCAATTGCTAACGGTCAAGCTACCAACCAGATTAAAAGATCCTTAAGTATTGCCCGGCGGTGTCGCCTCTTAAACCCACAAGATATTAATCAAACGAAGAGGCAGGCGCTGGAGACTGGAAGGCAGGAAACAAGGGTTTTATTCAGAATCTCTCCGGAGGAGAACACATCGGTTCGGACATCAAGTATCGTCACGAGGTGCTCTAACCGCATCTCTGAGGCCTGGCCTCTTATACACAAGTTTATTGCTTTATTACATACAACACATCCTTGGCAATGCTTTGATGTACAGAGGGATATCCTCCGAATCTCCCCTTCATACCCGTTCCCACACACATTTACAGTTGAAGTCCCCCCCCGGTCACAACAGGTGATGATTACCGCGCAGCTGGACATTCCGCCGATTCATGGAATGTGGGGGTTTGGTCGGATCTCATAGGGGTGAGGGCTTTGATCAACCCGGGGGTCCTTTGATAAGGGAAGCTTTCTACTGTACGGGGAGGGGCAAGGAACAGTATCGGTAGAGCTAGGTGTCGGCCTGGGAACGAGGAAGACAAACGAGCACACAGGGAAAGGGGGTTGCATCAAAGGGCCTGGGACCATGAAAGGGATGAAGGGAGGTGTCGCGCTGGGAACAGGATGGGGTTCTTGAGGCAGAGCCGCGCTGAAGAGGGGTTTATGACCCAAGACATGTGAGAGTGGAGGGGGAGGTTGTCAGCGCACGAGGGGTCGCCTGCGAGGTTGAGAGTGAGAGAGACGCTGGCTATCGGCGAGGGGCAGGGAGGCCATGGTGTACAAAATGGCTGCCGCTTACGCGCACGAATGGGCCCAAGGAGAGCAAGATGGTGCCGATAATGTTGACATTTTCAGTCTAACCTTTAACAATGCCAGCCCACTTGCTCCTCCTCTCTTAAGGTAAATGCCTGTTCGCCATCTAATCAGTCTCTTGCCTGCTCATCTAACCAGTCTCTAAACTAATTGCATGCAGTTTATGAACTGAACCATCATGAATGTTAGTCCTCGCACAGTGTATGTATTTTAATGACTCTGCCAAGCGGGTATCCCTGCTACAGCATTTTCGGGATTCTTTTTAGACCCGTAAGTCTGATTAGTTTTCCCTATTCTTTTTCACCCTAGGAGGCTAGCCCACCACCCCCCAGTCCTGATGAAGACCCGCTTTGTAAGGGCGACCTACCCTACAACTTCTTAGGGTCAAAACGTTGACTATTCCCACCACCTTTACCAACTCCTATCGTCAATCAGGATTTGTACAGCTATTTAGGAGTTTTGGTTTTGTGTAATAATACAGTGACAATTGCATTTTTTCGTGTGGCTCCGATTCAGGGGGACCATCTCAGGAATGTATATATGAATATTGACCAATGGTGTATATAAATGATTACTGTGTTCTAATTCCACTTTTGTTCACTGATTTCCTTCACAGCACTTCCCTCCCCTTTTCATATGTGGGCACAAATATTTTGATAAAGTAAAAAAATTATCTTGGATTCATATCGTATAACCATGAAAAGGTTGATACAGGTGCTTTGTAAATAAAAACATTGCATCTTTCATTTGGTTTTTCCTTTCATTTCTATAAAATCTCTGTATTGTATATAAATTGTTCCTTCAAGTCCGGGACCCCTTTGTCCATAACACACAGCACATGATATGAGACATGGCATGAAGGGCAGAAGGTACCACACGCCCTCAGCGTTTTGTCACGCCCCCAGCGTTTGTTACGCCCCCAGCACACGCCCACAGCACAACGCAGACACGCCTACAAGGGACTACTTTGCTGGCACGGTTCTTTTACCTTTTAAATGTATATGGTGGGCGTCTGCATAGCCTATGTTCTTCTGCTGCAACTGCCCTTTCCAACGCTGTATTGGGTGTTGTGATTGGTGCTGTGGTTCCTGAGATTACCCGCCTCAAAGGTTTGGGCTCTCTTTTTTATTATATTAGTATAGATATAAACTTTTGTGGAGTTCCCTTTGTGGTGTATTCATTGCGTGCTGTTGGAGTGTGTTGCACAACCGCTTTACACATTGCCTCTGATGATAAGTCTGACTGCTCTGAGTCAAGCTACCAGAGGGAGAGCACAGGTTATCTTTGGTGTGCAACTCTCTTACCCTGACTAGAGTGGTGGGTTCTGCCTGCCTTAGGTGCATACCCTAGCCACTCAGAAACCCCATTTCTAACATGCATCATTGAAAGGTCCTTTGAGAAGATCCATGGAAACTGATTCGGAAAATCATTTATTTGGCATTTATTAGGGTAGTGTTTGTCCCACTGACGAATATAGCATGTTACATTGCATGCTATTACATTGTGTTCCTTTACAACGCGGTCGTTACAACGACCGCGTTGTTACAATGCGATACCTTTACAACGCAGGTCATTAGATCGACTTGCTGTAGGGGGCGCACTGGACTTAAGAATAGTATAATTTACTATTCCAACTCCAGCCTGTGCAGCAGTAGGGAAGGTGTTGGAATAGTAATTTATACTATTCCTTAGGTTAGAGCGCCCCCCTACAACAAGTTGATCTAATGACTTGCGATATAAAGGCATCGTGTTCTAACAAAGCGGTCGTTGTAACAACTGCGTTGTAAAGGAACGGGATGTAATGTTAGCGTTGCAAATGCTGTTTCCCCCACACTGAAATTCCCCAAAATTGCCTTATCTCCTGAGGACAGGGGAAGCTCTCATTTTCCTCTTCCATACCCCAAATTTATTTTCTGTGACATGGGATAAGCAATCATTAGTGAATCCCTCATATCTCATAACATTTTCCATCACAACTTGCCAATCAAGTGAAGTAGTGTGGCTCACTGGTTAGAGGCGGCAGACCCGAGAGCAGAGGACGGCCCGGGACCAGGGTTCGATTCCCGGCGCGGCAGGTTTCTGGACCAGGGTCAGCGGACTCGATAATTCTCTCGCCTCGGTGCCCACTCTGATCAGCGTTCACACTCGGCAACTCTGGGCATTAGCTTGCCTCATCTTCACTAACGGCCCCACCAGACCGCCGGGGATGCCTGGTCTCACCCTGGAGATACCCATTAAGGGACCATCTCTCAGGGAAGCCAGGAAGGGTTTCGCAGCGGTCGAAGCGCCTTGGGACCCTACGGGTAAGTAGTGCGCTATATAAATGCCTATACATTTACATTTACATCAAATCACCTGAATCTGACAAAGCAGTAAGGATCCATGGATCCCAAAACGGAATGGGAAACAACACTCCCTAGACCAATCCAATTAACGTATTTATCAATTTTCACATCCTCATTGTATGTCTTCTCAGCCTGGGTACTCGCCAATGACTATGCGACACACGGAGCTTAGTATAACACAGCGTTATTCGTGTATCATCATTACAGGAAAGACAATCGCTCTGCATGTTTCTACACATTCTCAGCTGTAGCATTATGTTTGAAATAAACTGATTCTGATATCGTTTTGCAACTGATTGCTAACTGCTTTTTAGTGGGCACCACATATGCGACTTTTATTCTTCATGTATGCAAACATCATATCTCTTTCATATGAAAGAGCTACACACTCTAGGGCAGATTTACAACCCCCCTGCGCCACCAGTACCTCACTTTTTGTGACGTCCTGGAGGCGCATTTCACTTCTCCATATTTACAAGGAGAGGAAAAGTCAACCTGTGTGACTTTTCCTCTCCTTATAAATACGGCCCCTTCACACGCAGCACTTTGCATGGAAGGGGCATTCCATGGCTGTTGCTGTGGGTGTTCCTACGCAACACCCATGGAACCAGACACACTTCCAGATTTACGAGCAATCGTAAATATGGAAATGCGTGTCAGTGCTACACCTCCCCAGGAGAGGCGTAGCGAGGTTCAACAAGGAGAAATGTTATCATTTCTCCTCATTTTTTCTTTTTTCAATGTGTGCTGCATTCTACAGCACGCATTGAAAGTGATTGTTTTTGTGCAGGAAGGTGCCCCTTCCTGCACAAAAACAATCTTCCCATGATGAGGGGAAACTTGCGCCATGGTGCAAGGATGCCTGCGCCATGGTGCAAGGATGCCTGCGCCATGGTGCAAGGATGCCTGCGCCAGCGCTTGGATGCAGTTTATGCACCAGCGCAAGGGGAAGCACAGAAATGCAACATATTATTGTAAATATGTCGCATTCCTGTGCTTCGGAAGTGCTGCAGTGTGGTGCAGCCAAAGGGCTTGCGTTGCCGCGCTGCTGCACTTCCTTGTAGATCTGCCCCTCAGGATTTAAGTGGTTTGTGGGATGGGTGATGTTGTGATCATATATATAATAAGGAATCAAGTAACCCCTCCCACAGTACTTTAATAAGGATATTTCAAGTCACTTCAGAGTTCCATCACCTTATAAAAAAGGACTCTGTCTTCAAATTCCTTCAAAGTCTCGATAAGGTCACAGAGCTTCTCGGTGACTTGTAAAATCTTTATAATGTACAGCAGGGGATACTTCATCCCATATATAGTAATCCGTCAATGTTTGCCTGATAATGCAGATATTTGTTTTATAACTACAAAACAGATTTATGGTAAAACCATAAAATCTGCATTTCCTATTTAAATTTCTGCCTTTTGCCAACTCCTGTGAAATTACGGTTTGCAGTTTATGCTGAAGCAGAAAGCAAAAATGACGACGGGACTTAAAATGCACACCTTTTTTTACTGCCCTTTTCATGCACCGTTGTATTTCCATTTAATTAATCTGGAATGAATAAATGAATGAAATACATGTGTAAAGCTTGCTGCTACCCAGAAACATGACGGGTTGCCGCTTGCTCATAAAAAATTGGAACTCTATATAAAGCTGTTCATCAAACTTAAAGCAAA
Source organism: Lissotriton helveticus (assembly GCF_964261635.1). NCBI lineage: Eukaryota > Metazoa > Chordata > Amphibia > Caudata > Salamandridae > Lissotriton > Lissotriton helveticus. Next base: position 1,166,507,530 of record NC_136071.1, read on the forward strand.
AATAAACTGCAAATTTCGTGCTGATACACAAATGACAAAAAAGTCATCAGCAAATCATACATTTACTCATAAGGGCAGATTAACAAAGTCCCTTGCGCCACTTTTGCGTCATTTTTAACATGGGAAAAAGGACGCAAAAGTGGCGCAAGTGGCTTGTAAATCTGCCCCATAGTTTGTAGGAAATTAAAACACTCACAAATGTACTCACTTCAATGACAGGAGTAAATGTGTTTCCATGGATTGGAATGGGAAGGGTCTAAACAAAAATTGATAAAATAATTGATAGAGCGGGGGTTCCGTAAAGAGAAAAATATGTTGCCTGTGGAGCAACAAAGAATAAAAAAAAATATTCGAGTACAATAGCTTTTTTTTAAAATTATATTTCTGCAGGCGGAAATACACACCTGTCATCGTGTTACATACGGAAATCCTTAGGCGTGTGTAGTATATATATATATATATATGCTCCTGGGAACCTACGCCTGGAATCCCTTGCAACCTCCCAAAAAAGTACACATTTTCTAAAAAAATAGTATTAACATTTCGAGAGTGGATTTGTGACTTTCCTTCTTTCCCTTTTGGAGCCAGGCCCAGGGATGCCCCAATAAAGAGCTCTCCTTTGTGGCCACAATGGCGGCTTTACTGCACACCGCTTTGTAGTCGCAGAGGTTGCCATGTGTTTTTATAATGCTCTGAATCTGTCTGTGCGCCGCCTCGCATCACCCCAGGCGGATGGGACGCGCGAAAGACGCAATCTGATATGGCTGTAAAATTTATAGCACTCTGTGAAAAACCGCATCACTCCAGATTAAATTGCGGAGTAATTTTAAAAAGAGAAGGCGCCGCAGGGCTTCCAAGAGGCTGTTTTACGGCCTGCCTCAGATCGCGTTTATGTCCCTTTTTCCCTTTTACATAAAAAGGCATTTTATCCATATTTCACGCAGGGTTACAGAATCTCAAGCGAGAACACGATGCAGTGAATCGCACTGCGAAACCAAGATTGTTTCCATATCCCGGAAGTGACTGAACCAACCGGAAGGAACGCGGGGAACCTTCTTTAAAAAACTGTTAAAATTATGTTTAATCACATTATCAACTTCAGACAGGGGTGTCCCAATCAAGGTAGGTGCCAGAACAGTGGACACAGGCTAGATTTTCAAGTTGGCTAACTATGTGAATGAATTCCATTTGATTCAGAGTTTGTGTTGAATTTTAACTCCTCATTGGGCAGTTCGCTGGTAGGCCTTCAAAACTTTTTTACACAAAAGGTATCATGTGCGTCCTTGTTTTCCACATCTTAGAGATTCTAAAGTTATCCAGGGTTTGTGAATTCCCCTGGAGGGAACAGAAAAAGTAGACAAAATAGAGCCACATTTTGTGCCTCATTATGATTCCGGTCGGAGTTATGTCCGACTGGCACCGTGACGGTCCCGCTGTCCGCATCACAATGCGACCGCCTTCAAGGTGGTCGCAATGTGTATACTTTGTATTGTGGCGTGTGCTGCAGGCTGCAGCACATGCCGCAGTACAAAACATACACATCTGACATATCCCTGCACCGTGTGGCAGGCATCATGCGGTGCCTGCGACATGGTGCAGGGATATGTAGGGGAGCACCATAGGTGCCCTCAGGTCCCATATTGAAGGGCCAGGGGTAAATGGGACCTGCTAAGGGCCCCCATGTCACTTTCAGCCTGTCTTTTCATCGCGGGTTAACCGTCATGAAAGGCCTGCCGAAAAGGACATTGTAATCCCTACGGCGGCGCCTGTGCAGGCAATGCCACTGTTGTAGGGACTGCTGTCCCTCCAACGGGTTCCCTGAGCCCATCGGATGCGTGGCGGGGGTCTCCCCATCCGCCCGCCATCATAATGCGGCGAGCGGTCCGGCAGGGTCCGATTTCAGTACGACTGCCACCAACGGCCTAACTGTGGCGGTCCCACCGCCATTATAATCAGGCCATTTGTTTTTTGTTGTGAACTGGTAAAGAAAGCTATGCTTTTTTTTTCTTTCAGGAACAAAGTGTTGTAAAAGAAAACAAATTTTCCAATCCGTCGCATGGGGGTAATGTTGTTCCCAGAGGTCGGGGACACAACCCCATGCCCGGACAAGGGGGGCAGGCCTTTCCCCAAAACAGTTTTCTGTGTCCTGAGGGATAGATTGAGAAAAACACCCAATCTCAGCCCCTGCCAGGTAGGGCAAAAAGACTATTGTTCCCAGGGGATGGTGAGGAATCCCCAAAAAAGTACACCCACCTCAGCTCCTTCCTGGAAAGATGCGGGACGATCCATCAAGAGGGAAGCGAAGAAAAAGAAAAATTGGTTGGTTCTGCAACACCGCTTTCCCATGTTAATTCATGCAGGAAAGTTTAGAAAGCAATACTGAAAAAATAAATGAATGGAATTACTCCAGATTTGAATGAAATTTCGAACTTTTCTTAGAAAAATGCTTTTTAGGTCTCGCTGAGTCAGCGCATGTGCTGTCTGCGAGACATTTTGTAGGCGGGTTTTAAAAGTGCTGCTACCAAAGGCTTGGCCACCAGCTTGTGATTACGCGCACAATCGCGCGCGTCTTGCTCCGCCTCTCCAATGCAGAGCGCCTCGCTCTACCCCTCCCGACCAGTTCCTGCCATTAGACAATTAAATGCTGCTTAGCAGTGCTTTTGTGGGCAGCGCGCGTACACACAACTCCCTCCGCCTCTCGCTCTCCCGCTGCAGCCCCCATCTGTGCATTCCACGCGGCCAAAGCTTGTTCCCCTCGTTATCCTGACAGCTGTCAGTCAAACAAACCTTGGCACGTCGCTGCAGTGAAATTGATCAACTCTTTTCTTGAGTCCTGCCACCTTGCCAGGGCGTTCCTCCTACGCCGCAGATGTGCACACTCAGTACACACCAACGTGCCCCGAGCAGGAATGTGCCCAGCTCTCAGGGAGGGACAAGGCTGCCTTTTGTTTACCTCGCAATTAAATGAAGCCATCATGGACTCGGACTGCCATGTAAAGGCTCCGACAAGGGCGTGCGCGCACCTCGCTCGTGCCTGTCAGAGAGCATGCGCTAGGAACTGTTTTGTGTGTTCACTCTCTGATGCTGCAAAGCCTACGAGGTTGCCAAGGGGCTTCATTTCTCGTGTAACACCTACAGCGAGCCCTGGCTTTTTAGCCAACAGCACTTTGAATTCACAGGGCCATTTAGTCTTGGATATTGTGTGGTTGGGTCTGAAGTGACCACTGCTGTTTATTAACATCCAGGAATTGCTAAGGCTGCTCAAACTAAGATATGGGGACATCAAGCAGTGATTGAAGCCCCGTCTAAAGCCCTGACGGTTTTGCCCTTGCTGAAATGCCATCATTTTGGCATCTGAAATTTTTAAGTATGAACAAACAGCCCGATTTGTTCTGAGCATTTCTGTAGAAGACATTAATATCCAAGCATGATTTTCACACTGCGTATTCCCTGAAGGCTTTTATTAAAGGATTTCACTAAAGAATCCATGTATGGACAGAAGTCAGGACATCCTATTGTGGTTTTTCGTAGCGCTTTTTAGAATTTCTGTTGACTCATTCATCCTGTATTTTATATTTTTTGTGAGGAATGGCCACTAAGATCTCTCTATAAATGGATGTTGCTGGAGAAGTGTAGGGTTCTATGTGTAATGTGTTTATTTCCAGGGGAGCGAGGCTCTGTGTGATGTGTTAATTTCCATGGGGTATGCACCTATAACTTTGTAAATGAAAGAGGACCTAGGCGCATATTTAGTGTTCAAACTCTAATCTGTTCTGCTCTCTTGGAGGAGTACTGCCGGCCTTATTAGAACGCCACCACGAAGACGGAGATCTCTGGCTCTGTGCCTTCAGCAGAGCTGCCACCATTGCGGTCCCACTGAAGGTACGGAGACTTTTGCACGGATCATCCTGTGCCATCGAGGGTGCAAAAGAGCCCGGTCTAAGGTGCAGCGCAATGCATATAACCGGGCGCCTACACAGAACGCACATTACTGGATACACCCGGGTCCCAGTGCAGCATTTTGGTCACGAGGGCGCTGCTTAGTTGCCACTTGTTATGAATGACGGGCAAACATCAGTTGCCCGGGTTTTATTTACCATGTGTGATCATGCTGGGGTTTGCTCATATGTGGGGCGCGAGACATTCTTGCTGTGTGTGCCCAAGGGGACTTGACTTTTTGCACACTGTCATTTTCAACAAGGGCCCTGGTTGGGTTGCTTAACTGTGACCTATTCATCCCCCCTCCCCCACCTCAACACCACCACTTTATGCTCACACAAACTTTGTAAGGCAAGTTACATACGAGGCGGTTTCTGATGCTGCGTATCATATATGCTTTTTGCGCGTGAGCCGGTTGCGCTTCTCGTAGGCGCTTCTTTTGTTGTGGGGAGCAAAATGGTTTGCCTTTGGGCCGCCGCGCCTCGAGGGAGGGAATTGATGAGGTCAGACTTCGCTGGCAGTGGCCATGGACAAGATCACCGTTAGGTGGTGCTAGCTGACAAGTGTCACACAGCCAACTTTGTTTTTTTTAACCCAACACCTCTTTAACCACCGTGGAGTGCGGTTGTGTTTTTAGCACTAGGCAAATGGGTTTAAAAAATCCCAGTTTAGAGTGTGGTTGACAGGGTCAGATTGGCCTACGGGGCAACCCAGAGGTCTAGTCTGACAGTCTGGGCCGTTTCTTTGTTGTTGGCGGGCCTGTTTTACACTGCTGTACAACAGAGCTTTAACACATTGTCAACGCCAATAGCTATGGTAAAACACTTATAAGATCCCAAAGGCGAGACCTATTGGCTATGCCAATGCTTGTTATTTGGTGTTAATCTGTTTAGCTGTTTTCAAGAAATTTGCGCTCAAAGAGTTGCTTGAGGTGTTCATGCAAGTGTTAAAAAATATGAGTATCTGGATGGTTGGCCCGGCTGTACAGTAAATTTAAAAAGTAGAGTGGTCTGATTGGCCCACTGGACAGTTCGTTCCTGTGGGACCAAGCGATCTGATAGGCTGGCCAGGACATGAAAAATGTTGCAGATGCCATTACAGGGCAGGAAGGTTCAGTCCCCATGTTCTGAAGTTAAAATATATAAGTTGGCAGCGTATAGGCTGACTTTCTGGGAGGTGATCCAGAGCCCTGCCCCCCCCCCCTTTTTCCAGGGGCCCAAAAAAATATATATATTTGTGGCACAGGTACAATTGTACTCCGAGAGACCAAGCACATCCCTCCTGTAAGGTATTGTGGGACTCGCACAGCAGTCTCTGTACATGCTTCACCCCTGGTGCCGTGGTACCATGCAAGATTAAATACGTGAAAATTTAAAAATATATGGGTTGGGAGTCCACGGGTGGTTGAAAAACTGAAGGGGAATTTCATTAGAGATGTCATCAGCAGTGTCATCAATGATATCATTTGGCATTTCATGATCATTTCGCTGCCAAGGATATGTCAGGTGAGGTAATAGCTAGCGCATGGTGGGGGGACATGTCGTAGTTAGCTCAATAAACTATAACTGGTGATTTTCTTGGTTATTGGTGAAGTTGTTTGGTTATTACAAAAAACACAGTTGATGGACAGAATGTAGAACAATGCCATACATTCACCCCAGTACAAGGATCTGGGCCTAAATCCATCGTTTTTTTGCACTCCACACCACCCTGGGTTAGACACTGGCTATATGCAAATCAGCTCTGACCCTGTGCCTCATGGGAACAGTCCAGTCCGAACTACCAAGACATGTCTTTCCCAGACCGGAATCAAGCATCCAAGGACCGGTTTCTGGCTATCAGCCTTCATCAGCCTGGATAGCTTGACTCCAGTGGTGTGGAGAGCCTGGGACTCACGGCTGAGCATCCCCAGCCCACTCGGGGTGAAATTGCAAAAAACACAGTGTAGTAATTGACTCCAGGCTGGTTGAGGTATTTTATGAAGATTTATTATAAGATGTTAAGTATCCTGGAATAAGCCCCACCAGGAGCAGCCAGCAGTCAGCTCAGCCCCATCATAACTGTGCTTATCTTCAACCAGCACCCAACATTCCGTAGTGCATCACAGTGTGAAGACATTCCACAAGAAGGGCATTAAGTGGGTTAAGGCATACATTGGAATATGCAATAGGTAGAATACAACATACCTCCTTTTCTTCCAAAACAAAACGATTAACAGAGGAGCATTGAAACTAAATTAAATATAATGTAAAACAACTTGACTTTAAGAGTAAAAAACTAATAGTGATACAGAGAAGGAAATGAATAAACAATATAAATTGATCCATTCCTTTCCTGTAAACAACGATGTATAATAACAAGACTAGATAAGCGAGAACTCGTACAATAGACTAGAAACTAGATTGAACTGCAATCCCACCAAGTGAATACTGCAAAATTGATATTAAGACTTTTGAGAATGTTCAAACTGGAAAACCTTGAGCAAAAAAAAATTATTATTATTTTTTTTTTTTGACAAACGTTCCCAACAAGACATACATTGAAATGTGCAATTATAGATAGAGAAAACGGCACAAATAGAAATTGAAAACATCGAGGAGTTGAACTTTGCAATACCTCGTGAAAATGCTTGGCTAATTGAGAAGTGTTGCACAAATAGAAAATAAAGGATAAAGGCATGCAAAAGAATGAGAGGGATGAAGGCATTAAACAGTATGTAATAGCACTTTTGAAAATGTATAAGTTTGAGAATGTGCAAACCTGGAAAACTTCAAGCAGAGGTCACCTGACATGCACAAATCGAAAAATATAAAGGATTGAGTAAAGTGCAACCTGGACAACCTCAAGTAGAAATATACCATTGAATTTAAACAAAATCACACACATGCAACCTTGTAAGAAAACAATTTGAGAAAACATTTGACTTGAAAAATTAAAGTCATGTCCAGGCATGCATGTGAATTAAAAAAACAAATATAACAGTAGAACAATTTACAGTAACATTTGAAACTATACATTAGCAAATAATAGCATTTTGAAATTAAGAAGTATACCACCACACTGTACATAGTGAAGCATTGAAGTCCAAGGTAGATACAGTTAACAAGAACATCATAGCAGGAAAACAAAACTTTGCCGGTGTGGAAGAACATGAGGTAAACACCCTGGCTTGTAAAGCATGTCCTAGACACACTGTCAGACACGTGAGAAATGTATTTTTTTTAAAAGGCACATGAAAAGAAATAGAGTAAATGTTGAGGCAAAATTAATTCCAGGGAGTCAAAGTTGTGCTCATGTAAACACGCATGACCAGTGGACTAGACATGCACCACAACGACATAGAAGAAAGCAAGGCACGTAAAATATTTCTTTGGATTAGGGCTAGAAACACGAGATAGAACTTGTGTTCAACACTGCCATTATTTGAAGAAAACTTTATTGAGGGTGAACATCTTGAATGAGAAAGAGGATCAAAATCTTGATGTGAGGCGCCAATACTGAGATGGCGACACATTACCGAACTGTTGTGCCGGGTGGCTGTAAGGTCAACCACACACCAAAACCTCTTAAAATTGACTCACTGCAGCAAATGTGCTTGAAATGAAACATCTGCGTTGTAAAAGTTCATGGCTCTGTCTAACCACTGTATAAAATATGTCTACAAATAGAGTCGTCACCCTCCCAGGCACATTTGAAGTACAAGTTAAGGTGTGTGTCCCCAATGTGTCTTTAATCTAGTTGATCTAAAATCCTATGTCAAAACTTGGAGCACTGGTTGATAGACGGGAGGAGGTACTGCAAAATGGGAAGAATAGTAGATTCTTGAGGCACTGTAAAAGTAACTGGTAGGCAGGTACAATGGATGTGTGCAGGAGCACTTCGAGACATGCTTGCCCTCACCAAAGGCACAGCATAGGTTGAATTGACACACTTGACAGGTGAAATAGAGATGGAACTTCTAGAGTAGCAGGGACAAGGAAGTGAAAATTTTGATTCAATAGGCTTTGATTCTGGAAGGCGGGAGCTGCTGAACAACCTGAAAAATGAGCCATAAAGACTTTGGCAGAAAAATACTGCACAACTTGAAAACAAGAATAGAATTGAACCCCGTCCTTGAGTAAATGAATTTAAAATTGAACTGTACAGACCTTGGCAGAAAAATACTGCACAACTTGAAAACAAGAATAGAATTGAACCCTGTTCTTGAGTAAATGAATTGAAAATTGAACTGTACAGACCTTGGCAGAAAAATACTGTACAACTTGAAAACAAGAATAGAATTGAACCTCGTACTTGAGTAAATGAACACATGCATGCATATTGATAAATAAACAATTGAAATTTACAGTCCAACTAGAAAATGCAACAGACACCCGTGCACATAGAAAAAGAAAATTTGAAATGCGCAATCCCAAATAGAGAACCCTGCAAACATGCATGCAAATAAACTTAAACCATGGAGTAATAGAACTATCACATGCATGTCCATTGATATAATTGATGAATTGAAAGTATGCAAGTACATTGATAAATAAAATACATTGAGAATGTAGAGTAATAGAAATCTTGAGAGCATGTAATTTGAGTAATATGGTATTTGACAATTGAGAAGAACTTGAAATTTGATAGGACCTGAAGATGGCATGACTTCCAAAAGTACCTTTCAAGACAGCAAAACGTGGTCTTTGTAGTTGATTTCGAGTCAAGTCGTCCCTTTACTGAAAAAAATTAAAAAAACACCAAGAACTCCAACAAGGAGCATGTACATGAATTTAAAATGGAGTTCACAGTCTACCATACATTGAGAATATAATTCTAAAATGCGATTGGTTTTGCTGCTATGCATTTAACCACCATCAGACGGATGAACTCCCTTTGGTGTTTCATTAATGTATCAGCCTGTTCAGATATACTTTTTCCGACATTTTGACAGTTACTAGAGGTGCGACAGAAGGTTTTATTATCCTCAATTAATTATTTCAAGACATTCGTTCTGCTTGCCTTTGGAAAGAAATCCATATTGAGAAATGGAAGCACTCAAAATACTACCAATATCCACCAAGTTTCGCTGTTAACAATAAATTAAGAGACTTTGTTTTGACTTGACTGTGCTTTCCTGTGAAGCTTTGACAACTGACAAGTCTCTGTGCTCAAAGAGAATTATTTTCCTCAGCGTTTTGCAGAACGTCATTTATATAGCACTAGAAACAGTCTCAATAGAAAACACAAGAGGAGATCTTGAAGGGTCCCTAAGATAACTTAGCGCGTGGAAATTGAAAAGTACCTTTGAAATATTGAAGTAACGTTCGGGTAGATACGTGTCTTCACTGGGGAGCATCTACACTGGGGAATGACAGGTGATTCCCACACTACAATAATTGAAAGTGCGTACTTTGCATGTGATTGGTAAATAGAATGAAAACGGCAGAGGCACAAGAGGAGCACGTTGCCAATCACAAAGTGGCGAACGCATTGTACGTTGCGCCGGATGGCTCCTGGTGAAGGCGTGCTGCAATGCGTCCATTACAGAGCTCCGGGTTCCGTAGCAACGGAGCCTCGAGAACAGTGATTAGACTGGAATAGCTGAGCTTGAAAAAAGAATGCCGGTGAGTGTGCACATGCTGGGTGAGACTCGTGCTTGAATTCAAAAATATGCACAGCGGTTGACATGTACAATATTTCAAGTGCCTGAGACCGTAAAAGACAAAAATATGTCTCAACAAATCCGGATGCTACCGTAGATCAAATGTACTAGGTAGTTTGTAGAGACATCTTGAAGGTTGGGACTTTTACAAAAAAGATATTGCCATTTCTTCAGACTGTTTGAACTGCCCAAAAGTCGAGGAGAGGACTGGGCTACAATTGAGAAAAAGAGACTTACCCCATAAGTTCATAACTGGATAACTGCATACCTGTTTGATTTGAAGTATCAACGTTGTAAATGTGCACAGCTTTGCTTCGTGCGATGTGTACTTCGTCGAATATGTTTACAGTTGACAGTATTTTGATAGGTCCTTTTATTGCAGGATCTTATGTAGAAATTTCTGTTCCTACTTTAGACGCAAGGAGCACTTGAAAATGTCATGTAGGCACTCCTTTGTAGCGCACACAGCTAGACGTCGTGGAAGCAGGAGCTGGCAACTCTTGATTCTTGAGGGAGTTTAACATCATAGTTGAGGTACTGTGAGTGCAGCAGGAGGAGGCAGGAAATGGCAAGAAGTATGAGATTCAATAACAGGGATGTCAGCTAAGTTTGAAGAGATGTATGGTGTGACTGAACCATCGATTATCACCAGGCTTGTGAAACGTCTTAAATTACTTGAAGGCATAACAACTGGATGAAATCTTTTACAATCTTGAGATACTGTGGAAACACCGCCACGCCAGCACTGCACTTAAATCTTGATTACACTTGTTCCAAACAACATGGCACGTAGAAAGTAGCAGCAGTTTAAATGTTGAAAACATCCACAGCAGTTTTGAAAATACACCGTAGGTTGTAGAAATTAATCCCTGCCTTTACTATCCCTCTGGAGATATTGCATGAGTAGTAGGTACTAGGAGGCAGCAGGAATTGTAAAGTCTGCGTCTCAATTAAACACCAAACCATTAGGGCCTTATTGATGGATGGGGTTTTGACATAAACAGGTGTCCTTGCGCAACATCACTTAGCTGGCAGTGCGAGGTAGAAGGGAGATGTAGGCAGGATGAACTCCCATTTTTGGATTTGTTTGAGATTGAAAGGAACAGAGCTTGAATATTATACAACATATGGCAGGCACACTCAACAGCTAATCCATAGAGTCAAACTGGTTATGTGATATGGTTGAAAAGTCCAATTATTGAGACATGTGAACAGGAATCTGGCACGAAGAAGTTGGGGGCGACCGGTGAAATGGTCACTGGTGGGGCTTGGTGTCAGAGTCTTTGTTTGAAGTTGGAAGATAGATAAAGATTTTGAAAGACTTGCCTTCTTGGAGCTTGATTTCTTGAGTTGAATACGTAGGTAAGATCAAATCGTCGCCATCAAAATGTAGTAATTGACTCCAGGCTGGTTGAGGTATTTTATGAAGATTTATTATAAGATGTTAAGTATCCTGGAATAAGCCCCACCAGGAGCAGCCAGCAGTCAGCTCAGCCCCATCATAACTGTGCTTATCTTCAACCAGCACCCAACATTCCGTAGTGCATCACAGTGTAAAGACATTCCACAAGAAGGGTATTAAGTGGATTAAGGCATACATGGGAATATGCAATAGGTAGAATACAACACACAGTTGATGGACAGAATGTAGAACAATGCCATACATTCACCCCAGTACAAGGATCTGGGCCTAAATCCATCGTTTTTTTGCACTCCACACCACCCTGGGTTAGACACTGGCTATACGCAAATCAGCTCTGACCCTGTGCCTCATGGGAACAGTCCAGTCCGAACTACCAAGCCATGTCTTTCCCAGACCGGAATCAAGCATCCAAGGACCGGTTTCTGGCTATCAGCCTTCATCAGCCTGGATAGCTTGACTCCAGTGGTGTGGAGAGCCTGGGACTCACGTCTGAGCATCCCCAGCCCACTCGGGGTGAAATTGCAAAAAACACAGTTGATGGACAGAATGTAGAACAATGCCATACATTCACCCCAGTACAAGGATCTGGGCCTAAATCCATCGTTTTTTTGCACTCCACACCACCCTGGGTTAGACACTGGCTATATGCAAATCAGCTCTGACCCTGTGCCTCATGGGAACAGTCCAGTCCAAACTACCAAGCCATGTCTTTCCCAGACCGGAATCAAGCATCCAAGGACCGGTTTCTGGCTATCAGCCTTCATCAGCCTGGATAGCTTGACTCCAGTGGTGTGGAGAGCCTGGGACTCACGTCTGAGCATCCCCAGCCCACTCAGGGTGAAATTGCAAAAAACACAGTTGATGGACAGAATGTAGAACAATGCCATACATTCACCCCAGTACAAGGATCTGGGCCTAAATCCATCGTTTTTTTGCACTCCACACCACCCTGGGTTAGACACTGGCTATATGCAAATCAGCTCTGACCCTGTGCCTCATGGGAACAGTCCAGTCCGAACTACCAAGCCATGTCTTTCCCAGACCGGAATCAAGCATCCAAGGACCGGTTTCTGGCTATCAGCCTTCATCAGCCTGGATAGCTTGACTCCAGTGGTGTGGAGAGCCTGGGACTCATGTCTGAGCATCCCCAGCCCACTTGGGGTGAAATTGCAAAAAACACAGTTGATGGACAGAATGTAGAAAAATGCCATACATTCACCCCAGTACAAGGATCTGGGCCTAAATCCATCGTTTTTTTTGCACTCCACACCACCCTGGGTTAGACACTGGCTATATGCAAATCAGCTCTGACCCTGTGCCTCATGGGAACAGTCCAGTCCGAACTACCAAGCCATGTCTTTCCCAGACCGGAATCAAGCATCCAAGGACCGGTTTCTGGCTATCAGCCTTCATCAGCCTGGATAGCTTGACTCCAGTGGTGTGGAGAGCCTGGGACTCACGTCTGAGCATCCCCAGCCCACTCTGGGTGAAATTGCAAAAAACACAGTTGATGGACAGAATGTAGAACAATGCCATACATTCACCCCAGTACAAGGACCTGGGCCTAAATCCATCGTTTTTTTGCACTCCACACCACCCTGGGTTAGACACTGGCTATATGCAAATCAGCTCTGACCCTGTGCCTCATGGGAACAGTCCAGTCCGAACTACCAAGCCATGTTTTTCCCAGACCGGAATCAAGCATCCAAGGACCGTTTTCTGGCTATCAGCCTTCATCAGCCTGGATAGCTTGACTCCAGTGGTGTGGAGAGCCTGGTACTCACTTCTGAGCATCCCCAGCCCACTCGGGGTGAAATTGCAAAAAACACAGTTGATGGACAGAATGTAGAACAATGCCATACATTCACCCCAGTACAAGGATCTGGGCCTAAATCCATCGTTTTTTTGCACTCCACACCACCCTGGGTTAGACACTGGCTATATGCAAATCAGCTCTGACCCTGTGCCTCATGGGAACAGTCCAGTCCGAACTACCAAGCCATGTCTTTCCCAGACCGGAATCAAGCATCCAAGGACCGGTTTCTGGCTATCAGCCTTCATCAGCCTGGATAGCTTGCAAATAGCCAGTGTCTAACCCAGGGTGGTGTGGAGGGCAAAAAAACGATGGATTTAGGCCCAGATCCTTGTACTGGGGTGAATGTATGACATTGTTCTACATTCTGTCCATCAACTGTGTTTTTTGCAATTTTCACCCTGAGTGGGCTGGGTATGCTCAGACGTGAGTCCCAGGCTCTCCACACCACTGGAGTCAAGCTATCCAGGCTGATGAAGGCTGATAGCCAGAAACCGGTCCTTGGATGCTTGATTCCGGTCTGGGAAAGACATGGCTTGGTAGTTCGGACTGGACTGTTCCCATGAGGCACAGGGTCAGAGCTGATTTGCAAATAGCCAGTGTCTAACCCAGGGTGGTGTGGAGGGCAATAAAACGATGGATTTAAGCCCAGATCCTTGTACTGGGGTGAATGTATGACATTGTTCTACATTCTGTCCATCAACTGTGTTTTTTGCAATTTTCACCCTGAGTGGGCTGGGTATGCTCAGACGTGAGTCCCAGGCTCTTCACACCACTGGAGTCAAGCTATCCAGGCTGATGAAGGCTGATAGCCAGAAACCGGTACTTGGATGCTTGATTCCGGTCTGGGAAAGACATGGCTTGGTAGTTCGGACTGGACTGTTCCCATGAGGCACAGGGTCAGAGCTGATTTGCAAATAGCCAGTGTCTAACCCAGGGTGGTGTGGAGGGCAAAAAAACGATGGATTTAGGCCCAGATCCTTGTACTGGGGTGAATGTATGACATTGTTCTACATTCTGTCCATCAACTGTGTTTTTTGCAATTTTCACCCTGAGTGGGCTGGGTATGCTCAGACGTGAGTCCCAGGCTCTCCACACCACTGGAGTCAAGCTATCCAGGCTGATGAAGGCTGATAGCCAGAAACCGGTCCTTGGATGCTTGATTCCGGTCTGGGAAAGACATGGCTTGGTAGTTCGGACTGGACTGTTCCCATGAGGCACAGGGTCAGAGCTGATTTGCAAATAGCCAGTGTCGTGGTGTGGAGGGCAAACAAACGATGGATTTAGGCCCAGATCCTTGTACTGGGGTGAATGTATGACATTGTTCTACATTCTGTCCATCAACTGTGTTTTTTGCAATTTCACCCTGAGTGGGCTGGGGATGCTCAGACGTGAGTCCCAGGCTCTCCACACCACTGGAGTCAAGCTATCCAGGCTGATGAAGGCTGATAGCCAGAAACCGGTCCTTGGATGCTTGATTCCGGTCTGGGAAAGACATGGCTTGGTAGTTCGGACTGGACTGTTCCCATGAGGCACAGGGTCAGAGCTGATTTGCAAATAGCCAGTGTCTAACCCAGGGTGGTGTGGAGGGCAAAAAAACGATGGATTTAGGCCCAGATCCTTGTACTGGGGTGAATGTATGACATTGTTCTACATTCTGTCCATCAACTGTGTTTTTTGCAATTTTCACCCTGAGTGGGCTGGGTATGCTCAGACGTGAGTCCCAGGCTCTCCACACCACTGGAGTCAAGCTATCCAGGCTGATGAAGGCTGATAGCCAGAAACCGGTCCTTGGATGCTTGATTCCGGTCTGGGAAAGACATGGCTTGGTAGTTCGGACTGGACTGTTCCCATGAGGCACAGGGTCAGAGCTGATTTGCAAATAGCCAGTGTCTAACCCAGGGTGGTGTGGAGGGCAAAAAAACGATGGATTTAGGCCCAGATCCTTGTACTGGGGTGAATGTATGACATTGTTCTACAATCTGTCCATCAACTGTGTTTTTTGCAATTTTCACCCTGAGTGGGCTGGGTATGCTCAGACGTGAGTCTCAGGCTCTCCACACCACTGGAGTCAAGCTATCCAGGCTGATGAAGACTGATAGCCAGAAACCGGTCCTTGGATGCTTTATTCCGGTCTGGGAAAGACATGGCTTGGTAGTTCGGACTGGACTGTTCCCATGAGGCACAGGGTCAGAGCTGATTTGCAAATAGCCAGTGTCTAACCCAGGGTGGTGTGGAGGGCAAAAAAACGATGGATTTAGGCCCAGATCCTTGTACTGGGGTGAATGTATGACATTGTTCTACATTCTGTCCATCAACTGTGTTTTTTGCAATTTTCACCCTGAGTGGGCTGGGTATGCTCAGACGTGAGTCCCAGGCTCTCCACACCACTTGAGTCAAGGTATCCAGGCCGATGAAGGCTGATAGCCAGAAACCGGTCCTTGGATGCTTGATTCCGGTCTGGGAAAGACATGGCTTGGTAGTTCGGACTGGACTGTTCCCATGAGGCACAGGGTCAGAGCTGATTTGCAAATAGCCAGTGTCTAACCCAGGGTGGTGTGGAGGGCAATAAAACGATGGATTTAGGCCCAGATCCTTGTACTGGGGTGAATGTATGACATTGTTCTACATTCTGTCCCATCAACTGTGTTTTTTGCAATTTTCACCCTGAGTGGGCTGGGTATGCTCAGACGTGAGTCCCAGGCTCTCCACACCACTGGAGTCAAGCTATCCAGGCTGATGAAGGCTGATAGCCAGACACCGGTCCTTGGATGCTTGATTCCGGTCTGGGAAAGACATGGCTTGGTAGTTCGGACTGGACTGTTCCCATGAGGCACAGGGTCAGAGCTGATTTGCAAATAGCCAGTGTCTAACCCAGGGTGGTGTGGAGGGCCAAAAAACGATGGATTTAGGCCCAGATCCTTGTACTGGGGTGAATGTATGACATTGTTTACATTCTGTCCCTCAACTGTGTTTTTTGCAATTTTTACCCTGAGTGGGCTGGGTATGCTCAGACGTGAGTCCCAGGCTCTCCACACCACTGGAGTCAAGCTATCCAGGCTGATGAAGTCTGATAGCCAGAAACCGGTACTTGGATGCTTGATTCCGGTCTGGGAAAGACATGGCTTGGTAGTTCGGACTGGACTGTTCCCATGAGGCACAGGGTCAGAGCTGATTTGCAAATAGCCAGTGTCTAACCCAGGGTGGTGTGGAGGGCAAAAAAACGATGGATTTAGGCCCAGATCCTTGTACTGGGGTGAATGTATGACATTGTTCTACATTCTGTCCATCAACTGTGTTTTTTGCAATTTTCACCCTGAGTGGGCTGGGTATGCTCAGACGTGAGTCCCAGGCTCTCCACACCACTGGAGTCAAGCTATCCAGGCTGATGAAGGCTGATAGCCAGAAACCGGTCCTTGGATGCTTGATTCCGGTCTGGGAAAGACATGGCTTGGTAGTTCGGACTGGACTGTTCCCATGAGGCACAGGGTCAGAGCTGATTTGCAAATAGCCAGTGTCTAACCCAGGGTGGTGTGGAGGGCAAAAAAACGATGGATTTAGGCCCAGATCCTTGTACTGGGGTGAATGTATGACATTGTTCTACATTCTGTCCATCAACTGTGTTTTTTGCAATTTTCACCCTGAGTGGGCTGGGTATGCTCAGACGTGAGTCCCAGGCTCTCCACACCACTGGAGTCAAGCTATCCAGGCTGATGAAGACTGATAGCCAGAAACCGGTCCTTGGATGCTTGATTCCGGTCTGGGAAAGACATGGCTTGGTAGTTCGGACTGGACTGTTCCCATGAGGCACAGGGTCAGAGCTGATTTGCAAATAGCCAGTGTCTAACCCAGGGTGGTGTGGAGGGCAAAAAAACGATGGATTTAGGCCCAGATCCTCGTACGGGGGTGAATGTATGACATTGTTCTACATTCTGTCCATCAACTGTGTTTTTTGCAATTTTCACCCTGAGTGGGCTGGGTATGCTCAGACGTGAGTCCCAGGCTCTCCACACCACTGGAGTCAAGCTATCCAGGCTGATGAAGGCTGATAGCCAGAAACCGGTCCTTGGATGCTTGATTCCGGTCTGGGAAAGACATGGCTTGGTAGTTCGGACTGGACTGTTCCCATGAGGCACAGGGTCAGAGCTGATTTGCAAATAGCCAGTGTCTAACCCAGGGTGGTGTGGAGGGCATAAAAACGATGGATTTAGGCCCAGATCCTTGTACTGGGGTGAATGTATGACATTGTTCTACATTCTGTCCATCAACTGTGTTTTTTGCAATTTTCACCCTGAGTGGGCTGGGTATGCTCAGACGTGAGTCCCAGGCTCTCCACACCACTGGAGTCAAGCTATCCAGGCTGATGAAGACTGATAGCCAGAAACCGGTCCTTGGATGCTTGATTCCGGTCTGGGAAAGACATGGCTTGGTAGTTCGGACTGGACTGTTCCCATGAGGCACAGGGTCAGAGCTGATTTGCAAATAGCCAGTGTCTAACCCAGGGTGGTGTGGAGGGCAAAAAAACGATGGATTTAGGCCCAGATCCTTGTACTGGGGTGAATGTATGACATTGTTCTACATTCTGTCCATCAACTGTGTTTTTTGCAATTTTCACCCTGAGTGGGCTGGGTATGCTCAGACGTGAGTCCCAGGCTCTCCACACCACTGGAGTCAAGCTATCCAGGCTGATGAAGGCTGATAGCCAGAAACCGGTCCTTGGATGCTTGATTCCGGTCTGGGAAAGACATGGCTTGGTAGTTCGGACTGGACTGTTCCCATGAGGCACAGGGTCAGAGCTGATTTGCAAATAGCCAGTGTCTAACCCAGGGTTGTGTGGAGGGCATAAAAACGATGGATTTAGGCCCAGATCCTTGTACTAGGGTGAATGTATGACATTGTTCTACATTCTGTCCATCAACTGTGTTTTTTGCAATTTTCACCCTGAGTGGGCTGGGTATGCTCAGACGTGAGTCCCAGGCTCTTCACACCACTGGAGTCAAGCTATCCAGGCTGATGAAGGCTGATAGCCAGAAACCGGTCCTTGGATGCTTGATTCCGGTCTGGGAAAGACATGGCTTGGCAGTTCGGACTGGACTGTTCCCATGAGGCACAGGGTCAGAGCTGATTTGCAAATAGCCAGTGTCTAATCCAGGGTGGTGTGCAGGGCAAAAAAACGATGGATTTAGGCCCAGATCCTTGTACTGGCGTGAATGTATGACATTGTTCTACATTCTGTCCATCAACTGTGTTTTTTGCAGTTTGGTTATTAAACATTAGTTTTTGTATTATCTTAACCAACTATAACATCACTTTAACTTTTGTTTCTTTTCCAGTGAATATAGGTATATATATGCCATGTCAAGGGACATAGATTTGGAGTTAAGAATAGTAAATCTGTACTCACCAATGTACACAATGTTTCGGTTGTTGCTACACTAATTGTGTAGTATGGTATTTCTATAGTCGATTGAGTGATATAGAACCATATTCAAGGCTTCTTGCTTAGTACATATTTTAAGCGTCTTTCGATCACTTTAGCGCTGTTGCCACATCTTGCAAGTGAGTGAGTCAAAGGGAGTGAATGCCTTGAGGCTTTGTTAAGACTCTTCATAATCCTCCATCTCTTGGTTTCTGTCTGTGGCCCAACTGTGCTCTTCGGAAGAGTCTGAGAAAGTGTTAGGAGGAGCTTTCCACCATCATTCAATCCTCCTTTGATGTCTGATCCACCGCTAATCACTGCGGCTTCTATTTTGGAGATGGGAACACATGATCTTGTATCCTGAGCCATATGTACCAACTGCTGACAGTGAGCTATCAGTTGAAGCGTTGAGGCCTGCTCACCTACAGCTTGAAAGATGACTGGGTGAGATAATGGCCAGAACTTGAAACTTATCCATGGAAGACTTGAAGAAAATACATTGTGGTAAGGACGGTTGTCAGGGAGATCACTGACTATAACTAAAGAAGCACTAGGGACTTAAAATGGGCTTTGGCATGAGATGCTTGCCTGTCTTCATCTTATAAGGTACCTCTGTTGGTAGACACTAACAGGTAGATTCATCATGGTCCCGATTTGCGAGTCCTTAATAGCGATTATTAAGGAATCGCTATTAAGGACTCTCAAATCGGGATTCATGTAGAAACTGCAAAATAAATTGCGATTCCTACAGCCTCCTTATTTGCGATTAGCAAATTGCTAATCGCAAATAAGGATGCGATTTCAAGGGTGCAGGGGTGTCCAAAGGACACCCTGTGGCACCCCTGAAATGGAAATGTAGCCTGATGTTGCGCACACACATGTCCAGAGGACATGTGTGTGTGTAACATACCACTTAGAAAAATGCACTAAAGTGCATTTTTCTAAGTTTTCGCTATTTACCACAAAGTCAGACTTCGTGGTAAATAGCGGCCGGAAATTGCGATTTCGCAATTTGTAAAAGTTTCATGAATTGCATTTAAGGAATCTCAAATAGAGATTCCTTAAATTCAATTCCTCGCTAAAATGCAAATTCTGTATTAGCGATTTTTGCATTTGGGATGATGAATCCCAAATGCAAAAATTGCGCTCGCCATGGGCCAGATTCTCAGAATTTGGCCCTTTGCGAGCCGTTTTCGGCTTGATGAATCTAGCTGTAAGAGTTTTGTATGACCAGAAGGTCAACATTTTAAATCACGGTGGTTGCTCTCAGCCTATGAACTTTTCGCTGTCGATAATGTAAGTTCCAACCAATGTAAAAAAATGTTTAGGGACAGACTTTTCAAATATGCAAAAGTTGTCAGCTGTTCTGCAGTGGACCAATGTGAAAATATGGAATGCTTTCAACTGACTAGTGAATTTATTTCCAGTGGAAGAATAGAGACCAAACCAATGTTTTACTGATACAAAGTATTATAAAAATGTGTGATTGCTTTCATTTAAAGGGGGCATCCAGTGTATAAAACAAAAACAATTTTCTCCCAGTTCCGCGTCTCTAACAATTACCGCCAATAAGTGTTTTAGGATATTGATGTCAGCTGGGGTTTTGAGATGTATTGTGACTAAGCCTTGGCAGAGTAGCAGAACTCTGAGAAGTGACAAAAAAACTCTGCTGCACTGAGCGGAGTTCCACGAGTGGCGGAGTGAGTTAGGGTCATGCCGTTCACGGTGATTTTGAGTGCCGGGTGTTTGTCCCTTGCTGGAAAATCATCCCAAACTGCAACATGCGCAGCTCAAGAGGGCGCAGCTTCCTTTCTGCTGCTCAAGTAGATTTTCTACTTGAGCATCAGCTTTCTTAACACCGAACGGAAGGTTTCCCGATGCGAGTGGTTGCAGCCTGCCACAACCACTCGCAATGAGAAATCGGATCACCCACGTTGAGAAATCTCACCAAGAGGTTGATTTTCCTTGCTGGCACTCGCCAACTACACTTTGGCAAGCGTGAGCAAGGAAAAACCTTGGGGGGAGGTGGATTTTCCTCACTCGTGCTCACCAACTTGACGTTGGCGAGCACGAGCGTGGAAACAAACTCCGTTTGGCAGAGCAAAGCGGAGTATTTGGGAGCTGCGCGTACTCCGCGGAATCCGGCAAACTCTGCGAATGGAACAGAATTCACCGCCCAGGGCTAACTGTGACATCATTCACCTGATGGTCCCTATAAGTACTTGCTAAGGGTGGATACAAAGCAGGGGCAATTCATGAACAAGGCCTTCCTTACAGCCATAGTCCATAATTTTTGTGTGATGGTCCTGTGGGAAAAGACGACAGTGGCAGTCAAAGACTATGCCAGGAGGAGACAGAGAATCCCAGCATTCATGCTACCCATTCATGTACATTTTATGGTCTAGCAATGCTGACATACACTGCTGACATATGGCTCTTTTCAAGCCATTCTGCTAGCTGAATTGAATTGAATTTGTACTTGTAAAGCACACTTATACCCCAAGTGGGGTTTTCTGGCGCTGTACGCATACCGCTGAGGAACGCTTCCTGGCTTTTCCCTGTGAAGTGCCCACTCCTGGGCACCCCCAAGGTGAAGCCAGGCATCCCAGCGATGTTGGGGCCGTTGTGGAGATTAAGCAAGCTATTGCCCAGAGTTGCAGAGTGGGACCCGTGATTAGAATAGGCACCAAGGCAAGAATTATCAGGTCCCAGGAAATTGAGCCCAAGACCCACCGAGGCGGGAATTGAACCCTGGTCCCGGGCCCGACCTCTGCATCGGGGTCTGCCGCTCTAACCATTGAGCCACACTTCTCCATAGCCACAGCTGCTTATAGCCGAGACGTATAGAGGTGTCATGCATCATACTGACTGGAATGGCTTTGTTGACTGGGAAGCAGGGCTCGGGGATCTTCTGAGATCCTTTGAGTTAGATATAACAGAAGAGGCAGGCCACACTACTCCTCTATGAACCCTTTTGGGTTGCTGCCTCAATCCAGAGGCAGCACTCAACATCTTGAACAGGTGCAACACAGAGGCTGGGATCACAGGACACCTGCTGTGTGTGCATTCAAATCTATTTCAAAAAGGCAAGCACGTGTGTGCCTGATTAGATGGCAGTTACTGAGAAGGTGATGGTGCCGCGCCAAAAAACACTGACATAATTAGAGGTGTGCGTAACTCGCATACATCAATGAAGCATAATTATGTAAAATTACGCGAGGAGCATAGACCTGCAATTAGCACTATTTTCTCAGCACAAAATGCACCTTTGCATCCAAAATTGACCTTTTTATGCTAAAAAATCAGAGCTAAATACCATAGAGCACAAACATCAGTTGCCTGCAGCTGCTCGCGCTCTATTCCTGTGGTGTTGTGGTAGCCATTTTCCCCTCACGTTACTCAGATTAATCAAACCACCTATTTTTTTATTCTGAAAACTCTGTAAAAAGTACTCCCGTTCATCCCTTTTGAGTTAAGGAAAACAGTGGTCACTGCATTAATTGCATCTAGGCTGGACTACTGTAATGCCTTATTTACTAGTGCAACCAAGCACAGCATACACAAACTACAGATGACCCAAAATACCGCAGCAAGAGTCCTGTTTGGCCTTTCCCGCTATGACTCGGTCTCTAGTGCTCTCACGAAGTTACACGGATTGTCCGTTAGCAAATGTATTCCATTCAAAGCACTGTGTGTAGCTTTCAAAGCCAAACATGGCCAGGGCCCGAGGCAGCTGTCGCAGTACTTTCAATCCTACATTCCAAACAGGCCACTCAGATCGGCAGAAAGTGGTAATATGAACATTGCGGTACAAAAGGGGGTGGTGATGGACGGAGCATCTGAACCAATCAAACACTCACACCCAGTCAACAGATCTGGGTTTAATCCATCACCGTTCTTTAGCCCACTCTGCCACCCCAGTTCAGACATGGCCATATGCAAATCAGTCTGACCCTGTGCCTCATGGGAACAGTCCAGCCCGAACTGCCAAGCCATGCCTTCCCTGGACCGGAAACAGGCTTCCTGGGACCGGTTTCTGGCATATGAACATTCCCATGGCACACAAAGTAAAATGGGGAGGAAAAAGCTTTGTCTAGACTACCACCAAACTTTGGAACTCCCTTCCCACTTCCCTAAAAGAAGAATCTAATCTGCTTAAATTCAGGAAGGCCCCAACAACCTGGCTGTTTTAGTTCACCTCTTCCACAGTTTCTCTGTCTGTATGCTTGTTTCAGCGCCTAGACACCTTTGGGTATATGTAGGGCTATAAAAATCCTTCATTTCTTAAATTACACAAGCGGATGTAATTGCATAATTTTCAGTCATTTTGTGTCACAAGATTAACATAAATTTACCAAAATACTCTGATTACTCCAGCACAAATAAAATTTCACTTATAGTTTGACATAATGGGGCCAATCACGATGTCACGGGGAAACATTCCGCCCAACTCCTAGTCGGATTCAGTTCCGACCAACTCGCGATCAACGATTCTGCAGGACCGATTACGATGCTTCTGAACACTGTTCGGAAGGTCTCCCATTGACTTCAACGGGAGCCTGTGTCCTGACCAACAACACAGGCTCCTATGGAGAAAAGGGGTGTTTCTAGAAAACCTTGCAACCTGTTGCGGGCACCTCATGGTGCCTGCCACACTGTGCATGGTTTTACATGGGGATCTGTTGGATACCCCCACAGCACCCAGCCGGAGGCCTCATGATGAAGAGTACCTGCTAGGGGCCCCCAAAGTTACCTTCTGACAGCCTTTTCATGTCGGACAGTCCAACTCTGAAAGACTGTCAGAATCCAACATCATAATAAGTCGGTTGGAAATGCTGTCCATAGAGCTGTACAAATCGGCTCCGACCAACTCGGCTTCTCTGAGTGCCGGTCGGAACCGATTTGGAATAACTGAACGGTTTCCCTTCCGCCCGCAAGCATCCAACATGGTCTAGGAAATCCGACTGTTGTTCGGAGGCTTTCCGCATGGCCTCGTAACTGGCCCTTATATGTTTACAGCTACTTCTCAATACGTGGCAAGCCAAAGGTTCAACAGAAAGTCTAGAGGTTTGAAAATGTCCTCCTAACCTATATTTTGATTCTTTTTCACAGTATGCAAGTTCTGTCTTGAAGCCATCACTGTGTTCATTTAAACCTACGATCCTGTTAAGGATTTTCTCTTTAACCATCATTATCATGGACTCTAGGTTTTGCAAAATTGTGCAGCATAATTTTTATTTTTTATCACATGTGCAATTTTGAAAAATAATAATTCAGCATCTGTAATAATGATAAGAAATGTAAACAAAAAAACACTTGGGTGTATGCTGGTCTCTGTATGTGAGTGAGAGCGAAAACAGGTATGGGAAACAGTAGGTGATAAAGAGGAATGTGAACAAGAAAAGGCAGAGTGTAAGGTAGGTCAAACTTGTGAGAGAAGGTGTGGGAGAGAAAGGGCAATATGAGAGGGGAGTGACTATGTGTGTGTAAAATGAGTGTTTTAAGTGAGAGATAGCTGTGAGAGTGCACATGAATGAGAAAGGGATTGTAAGAGGAGTCTGTGTGAGTGAGTAGAAAAGATGTTAGAGAGAAGGATATGCAAAAAGGCGTGATTAAAATATTGCAAGGTCCATGCGTTAATAGCTAATCCTTTCCAATTTTAAACGTTGCATTCTGGGATATGTAGTCCCATTTATTTCATTATCAAATCAGTACTACAAGCTTCTGAACACAAAGCAAAAAAACTACACTAGGTGGGCTTCTCATTCATGGACTCGGGAATCTTGTAAGCTGTGAGATAGCTGAGAGGAAGTTGTAAGAAAGGAAGGTATGGGACAGGAGAGTGAGATGAGCCGGGAAGAGTGTAGTGTGTATATGTGTGTGTTCTGAGATTCTGAGGTTCAGAGGAATCACTCACTTGGTTTAGCTTCACTCTGCGCTGGAATCCCATCCCACTTCACACAGAGGCTCTAGCCCATTCAGACTGCCGCCGCCAGACTCGTCCTCGACTACCCTCGCCGCACCCACTTGTCGCCTCGCCTCATCGAGCTCCACTGGCTACACATCTGGAAATGCTGCCAATTCAAGCTGCTCACCCACGCATTCAAGGCCCTCCACAACATTGGTACTGCCTACCTCCACCAACACCTGCACTTCAACCAACCCACCCTCCAACTGCAATCTATGTCTCACTCTTTCTCACACGTATCTCACATATCCAAAGAAGAAGAACTGGAGGTCACCCTTTTTCCTACCTCGCCGCCAAGATCTGGAATGACCTCCCCCAGCACATCAGGACTTCTTCTTCAATACTCAAGTTCCGGAAGAAGCTGAAGTCCTGGCTCTTCAACTAACCACGCATATCTTCTTCAGTAGATCCACACCTACTCTCGCTCGACCTAAGTGCCTGCTCAAATTCCTGGATACCCTCGGGTGACAAGTGCGCTCAACAAATCTACAAAACATAACAGGTTTAAATCTTATATAGTATGAGACCGGACCAAAGGTTGAGCTTTAGAAACACATTGAAAGGTTTGCCAATTCAAGCATAGGAATTGAAAACACTTTGATTAGCACTTTAAATAATTCTTTGCATGAGTTTATGAATGACTCAATGTCCTCAGTTCAAGGGACTGCCAGTGATCCAGTTTTTATTTGGTAAACTTGAGGAAAGTGAGAGGGGCTTTGAGTTGAGGGACTGAGGATGGAGAGTAATGGTATATGGTAAAGGAAAGCATGAGATAGGAGGGTGTGGGCGAAGGGGTGTAAGAGCGATAAATGAGGTGAACGATTGAGAAAGGGGAATATGAGTTTAAGAAAAGGAAGGAAAATGATTGATAGAAAAGTGACCTTGGGTGAATTTTGAGAAAGAGAATGCTAGGTGGATGCCTTACCCATCAGGGGAGTTGTACAGCAGCAAATGGGTCATCATGTTAGACAGAGTGATCTGGAAAGATGAAAGGTGGCGAAAAATCCTTTCACTGACCCTAGGATGTGGACAAGATACAGAAGCAGGAGATAGGAGTAAGAAAGAGACGCGATACGTGAGCATTAGACTGGAAGAGAAGTTGGGGAAAATGAGAAGAGCGTAATAGGGGATCATCACAGAAGACATCACAGACTTCATCAGCCCGCACGCCCTCCCCTCTACTGACTACATCCTCCTAGGGGACCTCAACTTCCACCTGGAGAACAACAAGGACGGCAACACCACCGCCCTGCTGGAAAACCTCGCCAACCTCGGACTCAAGCAACTGGTCAACACCCCCACCCACTACGCCGGCCACACGCTTGATCCCGTCTTCTCTTCCAGCAAGTACATCACCTTCAGCCACTCCACCGGACTCCACTGGACCGACCACAGCTGCGTCCACTTCAGCTTCAAAAGATCCACGACCCACCACCACCCGCAACAGGTACCTCACCGGAATTGGAGCAAGATCACCGCAGACCAGCTCACCACCTCCCTCAGCCAGAGCCCACCCGCCAACACAACGGACCCCAACGAAGCAGCCCGCAACTTCACACAGTGGCTGACCCCCTGCGCCGATAACCTGCGCCACTAAAGAACCCTCCCAGCAGACCCAGAAGCAAGACGGCATCCTGGTTCACCGACGACCTCAAGGACTCCAAGAAGACCTGCCGTACCCTCGAGAAAGCCTGGCTCCTCGACCGGACCACCGACAACATGACCGCCCTCAAACACGCTACCCGCAAGCACCACCAGCTCATCCGCACCACCAAGAAGAAATACCTGAAGGAACAACTGGACAACAACGCCCACGACAGCAAAGAGCTCTTCACTATCGTCAAGGAGTTCTCCAACCCCAGCACCGGCACCAACGACATCACTCCGTCACAAGACCTCTGCGACTCCCTCGCCTCGTTCTTCCACCGCAAGATCGCCGACATCCACAACAGCTTCGCGCCCCACCCACGCACCCAACCGTCGAACCAACGCCCCCCACCGCCACCCTTCGCACCTGGACCACGGTGACCACCAAAGACACAGCCCGCACGATGAACACCATCCACTCCGGATCACCGACCGACCCCTGCCCACACCACGTCTTCAACAAGGCCGACTCCACCATCGCACCCCAACTCCGGAACATCATCAACGCCTCCTTCAACACCGCCACCTTCCCGGAGAGCTGAAAGCACGCCGAGATCAGCGCCCTCCTGAAGAAACCTACAGCGGACCCCACCGATCTCAAAAACTTCCGCCCCATCTCGCTCCTCCCTTTTCCTGCTACAGTCATCGAGAAGATCGTCAACAGACAGCTGACCGCCTTCCTCGAGACGAACGGATCCCTCGACCCCTCGCAGTCCGGCTTCAGAGCCAACCACAGCACCGAGACCGCCCTCATCGCAGCCACCGACGACATCCGGACCCTGCTCGACAAGGGGGAAACAGTGGCCCTCATCCTCCTGGACCTCTTCGCTGCGTTCGACACGGTCTGCCACCGCACCCTAGTCCAGCGCCTCAGCAACATCGGTATCCAAGAGAAGGCACTGGAGTGGATCATCTCGTTCCTCGCCGGAAGAACACAAAAAATCCGCCTCCCCCGTTTCGCTCCGAGGCCACCGAAGTCATCTGCGGCGTCCCGCAAGGATCTTCACTCAGCCCCACCCTCTTCAACATCTACATGAAACCTCTCGCAGCCATCGCACGCCAGCACAACCTCAACATCATCTCTTACGCCGACGACACCCAGCTGATCCTCTCCCTCACCAGAGACCCCGACACCGCCAGAACCTGCCTACACGAAGGGATGAAAGACGTCGCCGAGTGGATGAAGGACAGCCGCCTGAAACTGAACTCGGACAAGACGGAAGTCCTCATCCTGGGATCTTCGCCCTCCGCCTGGGACGACTCCTGGTGGCCCCCAGCCCTGGGCACCGCACCCAAGCCAACCGACCACGCACGCAACCTGGGCTTCATCCTGGACCCATCCCTCTCGATGACCAGACAAGTCAACGCCGTCTCCTCATCGTGCTTCAACACCCTGCGTATGCTTCGCAAGATCTTCCGCTGGATCCCGACCGAGACCAGGAAGACTGTCAGCCAGGCACTCGTCACCAGCCGACTGGACTACGGAAACGCCCTCTACGCCGGAACCACAGCCAAGCTACAGAAAAGACTCCAGCGCATCCAGAACGCCTCCGCCCGACTCATCCTGGACGTCCCCAGACGCAGCCACATCTCCAGCCACCTGAGGAACCTGCACTGGCTCCCTGTCGACAAGAGGATCACGTTCCGGCTCCTCACCCACGCACACAAGTCTCTCCATGACCTGGGCCCTAAGTACCTCAACGACCGCCTGACCTTCTACACGCCCACCCGCCAGCTACGGTCCACCAGCCTCGCCCTCGCAGCCGTACCACGCATCCGAAGAGCCACCGCCGGAGGAAGATCCTTCTCTTACCTGGCTGCCAAGACTTGGAACTCCCTCCCCATCCACCTTCGGCTGACCCAGGACCATCTCGCCTTCAGGAAACAACTCAAGACCTGGCTGTTCGAGCAGTAGCATACCCCTCCCCCCAAGTGCCTTGAGACCCTCCCGGGTGAGTAGTGCGCTATACAAATGGCATGATTGATTGATTGATTGATAGAGGATGTGTAAAAGAGTAGGGGGCATATTTTCAAGGGGAGCGATAGGAAATTATCGCCGCTTTAGCGGCCGTTTTCGGCTGCTAAGCGGTGATAATTCTATCGCCCTATTAGCAAGCTGTAGCTAACAGCAGTTAGCGACAGCTTGAAGGTGATAGCGAGTGGTTTGGGGCCCGCTATGCATGTCAGCGATATTTATCGCTAATGACATGCAAAGTGGGCGTACCCAACCTGTTAGCGACTGAAAGCAGTTGCTAACTTCTCTATCGCCTATTACCAACACAGGCGTAGCGATGGAAATATTCGCGCTAAGCGCGAATATCTCCAAAAACTAACGCCTGATCAGACCAGTTCTTAGTCATTAAATCCAATGGGAGGTGGATATAATGGCTAAGACCCTATTGGCATAAATGCGTGAATATCACTGTATTCTCGACAATATTCACGGATTTTGCCGCTATCGCCGGGAATTTTATCGCTTTTGAGATAAACGTTGCTAATAGCACATTATCTCAGCAATGAAATCCGGTGATGTGTGGCGATAAAAAAATTACTGCTAAGCCTACTTAGCGATAAATATCGCTATTTGTTGATTATATATGCCTATATATGCCCCTAGGTTGGGAGAGAAGGACACGAGAGGCAGGGGTGAACAATGAGTGTGAGGAAGCAAAGGTAATAAAAGAGAGTAGAAATATATATAAAAGTGAAATAAGGGCTCAAATGACATATTCGTTCTCTTATCCAATGCACTCATGTTATTGGATTAAGTCATGAGCTCGAAAGACCTGTATTTAACCAACATGCAATTGACATCTTAATTCCACATGTTGTGTGAATGATGGGAACGTGCAGTACCACTGCTCCTGTGCCGAGCCTGTACTGCATGGGAGGGCAGCTTGCACTGCGGGTGCCTTCTGTGTGACAGGGAAGCTTGCTTTGCTGCTGCCATGCTGTTCTGTACCTGTTCTGTGAGGAAGCGAAGCTTGCACTGCAGCATCCTGATGGTTATGGTATGTCCTGTGCAGGGAGTAAACGTGCATCGCTGCTACTTAAGTTGTGGCTGTCTTGTGATGGAGGGAAGCTTGCACTGCTGTTGTCCAAGCTGTAGCTGTTCTCTGAGAGGTGCACCTGGCACTGCTGCTGCTCCTCTGGGCCTGATCTGTAAAGGATCGCATTTCCACTGATGTTGCCCCATCTGTGCCACTTCTGTGAGGGAAAGAAGCTTGCACTGTTGATGCTCCATTTGTACTTGGTCAGTGAGTAAGAGAAGTGTGCACTGTTGCAGCCTGTGTTGCACCTGTCCGGTGAGTGTAACAGAACCTTATCTGCTGCTACCTGTCCTTACCCTATTCTTTGTGTCAGGGAAGGTTGCACTGGCATTACTCATGTGGCATCTGTGATGTTTGTCAGTGAAGCTTGGGAAACCTTTTTACTACACAAAATCAAGTCAAGTCAAGTCAAGTCAAATGTTCTTTATTCGGATATAAAATATCCATAAAAGTACAAATCATCACTGCCAATATACATATAACATACATTCATCAACATCAATAAAAATACAAAAAGAATTAAAAATGGAATAGGACAATAATCTTACAGTCAATAAATAGCATAAAACTAATGTGCAAGGCTTAGCAATAAAGTGCAAATGAGCGCAAATTTAAACCTTCAATAAGTACCAAAATCTAGCAGCATTATTGTGCAAAGATCGCAAATTTGTAAACTTTTGGACTAAGTGCAAAGTAAGCAATTGTAAACATCCGACTAAGTGCAAAATATGCTATCACAAAATCCAAGTATCAGTGCTTGCGTTATATGAATGAAAGAGTGAACCCGCACAACATAGTGAGCCAAGATTACTTTTGGTTTGCATTTGAAAAGGACCAAGCCACTTTGCAGAATTTTAAAACATGACTTATTGTCAGGTAAGATTCATTCATCCAATTTTAGCTTTATATCCAACATCACTTTGGATGGTGGTGTCACTGAGCACATAATGAAGGTCTTAAAGGTACATTTACAAGTCCCAGAATGCAACATGCTGCGGGGTGAACAAGGGCAGGCTGATGGTGTCACTTGGAGCCACCTGGCAGTCTTGTGCAAAGCAAAATAAAATTATTTTGTGATTTCTGCCTTTATCTCTCATGAGAAAATAAAAGTGAAAGTGAGGAAGAGGGGGAGGTGGCTTTTCAAGTACAGATAGAAACGCCCCTTCCAAATACTGAATCGGTATTACATCGCAAACTCAAATTGCAATTCGGTTATATGATATTGAATCGCAAACTAGGTTTGATATATTGGGCATAGACTTTGTATGGTCGCAAACAATCTGATTCTGGACATTGGGCTGTTTGCGACTGCAAAAAGGCTTCATACATCTGGCCCTAAGTATTTGTACTGGGCAATGGATCTGCCTAAAGTCAGGTAAAACTATTCGCAGCAGAGACCTAAAAATTACTGCATGTCAACTTCATAGAACAGTTTTGTTGGTGAATGTAGCATTTGTTATTTTCTCTTTCAGGACCACACTGGTTTTGATGCTACTGACTTCACAGATGTATGTTTGCTTTTCAGAAATATCTATTCTAAGATTCTGGTGTCTTAGCCAGCCGCGGCCTGTGCAGGTAAGAGCGATGGGGCGGGTGGACGGGGATTTCGACTGACGATGAAGAGGGAAAATTAAACAAATAATTGATTTTTGCTCGTCATCATCTTCCACCCTGCCTCCCCCCCCCACCCCTCCTCGCTCTTACCTGCACGGGCTGCAGCAGGTCTTAGCCCTTTGTGCACAGGGCACTTGGGGCCACCTGTCTCATGAATGCTGCTGCTCCTGAATAGAGTGTAATATGTTTCAATATGTTGCCATTTGAATTCTTCTGCAGCATTTAAAGTAAACCGCGCCCAACAAGATACAGATCCTCTGAAGAGCTTTAATGAAAGTGAAACGTCATAACGTCAGGAGGTTCCGTCAGTGTAAATGCAACTGTCTGTGCTGAGGGATTGAAGGAAGAGCAGATATCTCATTGAGAATTGATCAGCAGTTAACTACTAAAACAAAGACTGGCTAAAGCAAAATTTCTAAAACAAAGGGGCATATTATCAAGACAGGCGATATAATTATTGCTGTTTTAGCGGCAGAAAACTGCCGCTAAAACGGCGATAATGGGCTTGATAATATGCTCTATGGAATTCCAATTGAAGCCCATGTTAAATGTCCTTCACATTTAACATGTGCTTCAGTTTTCTGCCGCTAAAATGGCGATAATTTTATCGCCTGTCTTGATAAGATGCCCCTCAGACTCAATAGAGCAATGTAAACTGGAAGGACTGCATCCACTGCAAGGCTATGGGGCCTTACCGACTGCCCCTTACTGAGGACACCTGAGATAGGTTCTTGACAGCTTTGGTGAGTGCTAGCAAAGTCTATGCTGATGTCTTTGGAACTGAAGGAACAGGTCTGCTGTTCAAACTCTGTGAGACCTGCGTCATTAGGTGGACAGTCCTTCTATCTGGAGGGATGAGTTTCTTGCTGTGCAGCCTGCAGGGTAGATCTGCTGTCTGAAGTCTGAGGTTGCACCTTCCTTGTTGCAGAGTTTGGAGAAGTGGTGTGTGACTGGTTGCCCTCAAGACCTGGCTCTTCGGCTAAGCTGATTTGCGTACACCCCTCCCCCAGCGCCTTGAGACCCTCACGGGTGAATAGTGTGCTTACAAACCCCTGATTGATTGGTTGATTGATTTACTGTCTTCTCAGAGAGCACAACTTCAGTTGATTTGTAAAGTCATCAGTCAGTCGCTCTTGGAACCTCCCATTATTCCCCAGGCTTTTAATTTTTATAGAGAACCATTAGTGATGATGGCCAGGCAATGAATGAATGAATGAAAGGTGACTTCTATAGCGCACAGTTACTCCAGGGAGTAATGCAATGGCCCAAAAGTGGGTCTCTTGCGCACTGTGCCACTGGATTCAAGCTACCTTGGCTGATGAGGGGTGATACCCGGAAATCAGTCCCAGGATGCTTGTTTCCGGTCCAGAGAGGACCTGGCTGGTCAGTTCGGGCTGGACTGTTCCCATGCGGAACAGTGTCAAGACTGATTTGCATATGGCTGAGTCCAAACTGGGATGACATGCCGCGCAAAATAACGATGGATTAAACCCAGATTTGGATTGGGGGTGAGTGTTTGAAAAGTTTCAACAATCCATCCATCAATTTATTTTGTGATGCTGGGAGGTCAGTGGCAGCTTCACTTTCTGATCACAATGTGTGCGTTCTGCAAGCACCCCTTCTCATGAAGAAACAGCCCCACAGAAGAGCATCATTGCATACGTATTACAGGTGGGACTCACATATCACTGTAAAACCCACTAAAAAGGAGAGATGGAAACATGGACAACACATCTCCATTCTTAGTGCATTCTTGAAATAATTGTAACACTAAGAATGCTGCTATGTAAAAAAAAACATTAATTTGACAAATAATGAATCATTATTTCCGTGCGGTCTAAGCAATTACATATGCAGGATTTAGCTGCTGCTGTCAATCAAAGCCTTTTTGCATCCCGCCTTTGTTTCCAGTGAAATGTAAAGTAAGACATTTAGTGACATTCTGGGTTCTTCAGGGCCGGAATCCATCAATCAGGAGGCAAGTGCTGGCCAGACTACTTTTATAGCGTCAGGAGCTGCTTTGCACTCCATATGCAGCATTCTTGATCACATTTGATTTAATCCGTTTGAGATAGAAGGTTTTGAGAGCTGCGTTAGAGAGGAGACAGAAGGGGTCCTGGTTAACCTCTGCAGGCAGAGACTTCGTGTCCCAAATAAATTATTAAGGCGGCCGCAATGGGCCTCCAGTGCCGCGCAGCCGCAGCGGGCCTCCAGTGCCGCGCAGCCGCAATGGGCCTCCAGTGCCGCGCAGCCGCAATGGGCCTCCAGTGCCGCGCAGCCGCAACGGGACTCCAGTACCGCGCGGCCGCCTCAAAAATGGTGCCGCCTGGGGCGGACTGCCAACCCCCCCCCACCCCTCCCTAGCTACTCCACTGCATCTTCCTCACCCCAAACCAGGGGTTTGATGTCTTGGTGAGGTGTCTAGGCCTGTTGAAATCTAGTTTGTGAACTGAACATCATCTGCGCCATCTTGTCCATTTCCTCAGACTCACGCACAAATATGCACGGCAGCCATTTTAGGCACCATGGTCTCCCTGCTCACGATCGATCGCCAGCACGTTCCCCTGGCGCTGCAAGCACCCCCCCCCGCGCACTCTGGCTGCCCCCGCTCCCTCATGCACGGGTCATAAGACCTCCCCTTCTGCGCGACTCTGCCCCTGGGAATCACACCCCGCGCCTGACCAACACCTCCCTTCCTTTCATGAATACCTCTCCTTTGATGACCCCTTCCTCTGAGCCCGATTGTCTGCACGGATCCCAGGCCATCACTTAGCCTGAGGATACAGTTTATTGCCCCTTACTGTATGGAATCGCCCCTCTTCAAAGGAGCTACGATTGATCATGGCCCCCCCCCCTTTGAGATCCGATCAGGCGCACACATTCTAAGAATCGGCGGAATGTCCAGCTGTGTGATAGCCATCTCCTATTGTATGTGGGGTGGGGACCTCTACTGTAGATATGTGTGGGAATGGGCCTGAAGCGGGGATTCCGGGGATGTCTTTTCATACTTCAAAGTGTCTTTATTGCAATAAAGAATGTTCACATGTCATAAACCAGTGTATAAGAGGCCAGGCCTCAGAGAGGCTGAGAGAGCACCTCGAAACGATACCTCGTTGTCCGATCTGATGTGTTCTGCTCCGTCGGAAATAAACTCCTGTTTCCTGCCTTCCAGTCTCCAGCGCCTGCCTCTTTATTTGGTAACCGTGAGTTGGGTGAGAGGCGGCTAACGCCGGGCAAACCTTGAAAAGGGGTAATCGACCTGATCTGCCTGACCCTTTTTCTACAATTGGCGTCCCTAGCGTGGGGCCTATCAGCGACACGTGGATCCAGTGGGAGAGGTCCCGACGACAGAGTGAACGACTGCAACGATCGGAAGTGCACCTGCCCGATAGACCCTCGTCTGGCAGCCGGTCATCCGAACTTCACTGGTTCCGAGCAGACCTCTCTCGAGTGATCTACGGTCCTGACTGGGAACCATCAGGAGTGCCGCAGTAACGACAGAGAGTAGATGACGATCGGGCGCTGGAAGCGGAAGACGAGAAACTGTCCATGCGGTCCGGGTAAGGTCGTGTAACACGACGAATTGCAAATTGATTGTTTGATTGTCATTGGAAAATACTAGTATTACGCATTTGATTGTTTGGTTCTGAGAGATTCTCTGTCTACAAACGGGGAAGGATAGGAGTATTCTCCCTTTGCAGATAGTGAAGGGTGGGTAGCGCAGGCTTTTGCCCCCGTTGTAACCCGTCGCGCCTACTTCCCTCTCCATTGATTGATTGTTTGTTCGAGCATTTACTGTTCGAAATTGGTTCTCTGAAAGGATCTTCTCTGCCTACAAACAGGGAGGAACAGGAATTTCCCTCTCTCTTTGCAGATAGTGAAGGGTAGGTAGCGCAGGCTTTTGCCCCCGTTGTAACCCGTCGCGCCTATTTTATTCCTCATTTGATTGATTGATTGTTTGTCCGAACATTGACTGTTTGGAATTGGTTCTCTCTTTGGGTATTCCCTATTTGCGAATACTGTAGAATAGAAATATTCTATCTAGTCTTCGCAAAGTAGTGAAGGATAGGTAGTGCAGACTTTTGTCCCCATTGTAACCCGTCATGCCTATCTTCTCCCCATTGTTCAGTAGTTGGTTCAGCCCGGACCGCTTATTAGAGGTGGATCATCCGGCTCCTCTGGAAGGCAACCCTAATAAGGATATGTTTTTGAAGTATGGACTAGTCGCCGTAGCTTATAGTAAGTTGTGGCATAAATGTACCAAAAAGGATCGGGAAAGTCAGTGGCCACTGATAGGATCCATCGATGACGCAAAAATAAGCGTGCTAGAAACAGCCCTTTGTAACAATAAAACAACGCCCACTATGCTTGATAGTTTCGGCATGTGGCGCAAGGAGACGGAACAACGAAAGAAAAGAAACGAAGTCAGACTAGAGAAAGAATTGCGAAAAGCAGCTCATTTAGCCGCAAGCAAGTTGAAAGAAGAGATAAAGGAAAGAGAGGGAGCTAGACTGAAGCAAGAATCCGAGACATCGAGCCAATGTCCCGTTAGAACACCCTCTACGCTTTACCCTGAGCTACCTTCGAAGCAGCGAGCGAACGATGATCTACTGCTAGGTCCCCCGATCATCTACATGCCCCCTCCATACGCCCCTTCCCAACCCTTAGTGCAACGCGCGCAGCCCCCTAGCACAGATGAGAGCAGTGCCAGAGCCTCGGTCCTCACGGCCCCCGCGCCGGCGAGCCCCTTGTACTCAGCGCAGCGCAAGCAGCAACATTAGATGAGCCCGAACCTGAGAAGAAAGACTCTGCTAGACTCAATCGATTGAGTAAGAATGAACGAGCAGGGATTGATAAGATTGTAAAGACGCTAGTAGAACGGAAAGAAAATGAAGATTACGTGACAGATATATGCAATACATATGCTGATAACCACAAACGACACTTTGTTGCACGTTTCTGTTACCACACCCTTAACGCCTATGAAGACCGGTATCGGAACAAAGGTCCTGAAAGCCTAACGACTCTGTATAGAAAAGTCGACATTGGAGACGAGGGCGAGGGTGATGTGACGGACCTCTTCACGCGCACGCTTGAAGTCTTCCGCCACCTCACTGAACAAAGATTAGAAGCCGACACCACGACCCTGTAGCGACTGAACCTCAAACCGAGAGAACTGACACCATGATGCCAATAAGAGAAGCGGCACCTTATTGGGTCCCCTCACGAGGACAGGGAACACACGACGATATTAACCACCAAGATGCGAGAGGGAGGGTAGTGTACAACTGGGTCTACCAACCCTGGGATCGGCAAGACATCCTGACTTTCCGAAAGTCCTTGCCCGATCTACGAAAGAACCCCACTGCCTTCTACACAGAATTAGGTACCGCCTTGGGTTCGACGATTATGACCCTAGCGGACATCGACTTGTTTTTCGGGCTATGTCTGCCAGCTGATGTGTGGAAGCAAATCCGGAAAGTCGACCACCTTGAGCTGTTCGGACATACCTGGTCACAACTCGATGGCATAGACCAGTGGTTCCCAAACTTTTTTGACCCGTGGCTCCCTTGACCTAATTGGCAGTTGGCCGTGGCTCCCCACCATTTTTCTTGGGCGTGCCAAACACAACATTCATGCTCTTGGGTGTACTCGAGTTGCATGCACTAGGCAAGTCGAGTCGCTGCTTCAGACCTGCAGCTGGAGCCCAACCTGATCGGGGCGAGGCAGCTCTCCCAGGCCAGCAGTGATCACACTGCACATGAAACGAACTCGCAAAGTCTAAGCCCCTCCATCCCCGACTGCCGCATCCTCTCAAAGACTGCTGCGGGCACAGCAAAATGACAAGTTGGCATTTCCCAAGGGTACCTTCCTTTCAGGTGACACGCAGGGTAATACTGCTGGCCTTAATTAGCAATGCTAATGTGGAAACATTTGTGTGCGATTTTAGAACAATGAACAGTTCGGGGTCCCCAAAGCTCTCAAAATCACATGCCCATCATATTGCAGCAGGGACCTTAACCTGGTAACCTATTTTAAATCTGTTGTGACCAAATCAATAAAACACAACAGATATACTATCACATTTATTCTTTTTGCCAATTCCTTTGGAGGGCAAAGTTTTTGAAAACATAAAAGAATACACAGACTGTTGGACATTGATCCACATAACTCCACTAGTTGTGAACACGCCTTCGATCTGTTTTGAAGAATCTTAATCGCAAAGACATGCAATCGTGGAGTATATTTTTTTCACGTTTCAGCATTGACACACATTATCGGTTCATACATCCCAATTTGCAAAATGATATTGGCTACAAAGCCAGAATTGGCTGAAGATATCACACATGACCTAGAGGCACATGGCAGATAATAAAATGTCACACAACTATTGGGCCACTTCAAAAACTGTGCTTGGTTAAGGGCAAAACGAAAATTAGGCTTTAATTACATTTTGTGATGATTCACTCTCTCATTCACATCATGCATTCAACCAAGCACCAACAATACCGCTTGTTTGGCCTTTGTATAGTGAAAAGATGTATACCACATCTTTCTAATGCACAACACAGGCACAGCATGCGGGGAAGCAGTATATGCTTCCCTAAAATAAGGAATAGGTAAAGGACAGTTGGCAGTAGCAGGAGGAATGGCACTAGGGTTTCTCTCACACATATAGAACAGGTACAACACCAGGTGCTACCGTGCAAGCTTCTCTTCCTCACAAAATAGATACAACTGCAGCATCAACAGTGCTAGTGTCTTGCCCTCACATAAAAGGTACAGATTGGGCAACAGGCGTAGGCATGAACCTTCCCCACAGAACAAGTACAATAGAACAGCAGTAGTGCAAGCTATCCTCTGATAAAGACAGATGGAAATTAGACAGACAGTGCAAGCTTTGCTATCTCGAAAACCATACAGCATGTGCGCAACAAGCAAGCCTCCCTGTCTCACAGCAGACACACAGCACAAACCTCTCTTCCGTACATTTCCGAGGTGTGCCTCGTTTGACTCTACTCTTCTCAAAGGCCGGAGATGTTTCTATCTGGCCCAGCCCCCCTGGGGGTCCGATTAAAGAGGCGCCCCTGATCTGGGGAATGATGGCCCATTAGCTGTAATCACAGAGGCCCCCCCCACCCTGACCGGCCTTATCTGCACAAATATGGTAATGAGCAGCTCGTCACTGGGGCAGCAGGAGCAGGTAAGGCGCTGGGGCTGATGAGCGCAGCCCTTAATGGAGCCATTCAGATGCAGAGGGCGAGGGCTGGGATCAATTGACCTGGCAGCACAAAGGAGGGGAAAGATTTGTGGCTGCAGTTTCTACGACCCACATCCTGCACTGTGGCGTGGCGCCCCTGGCTTCTAATCACGGCGCACCAGGGCGCCGCGGCGCACACTTTGGGAACCACTGCAGACAAACAGCGAGAGCCCGGACAGAAACCTTTGAAATCGATTCTAGACCTGCCAGACAAAATAGTACTAAAACTGAAAACCATAGTACCAGAAAAGAAGGTGGACTGGTCGATAGTAACGGCCTGCTGCCAGAAACCACAGGAAGACGCCTCCGAATATTTCTCCCGGTTCGAACCGGTGTTCTCCAATTACAGTGGCCAGGACATGACCTCTGCGACCGGACATCACTTGTTCGTCCAGAACTTTGTAAAAGGCCTGGCACTAGAAGTCTCGCAAAAACTGCAGACTAGTGAAAGTAGTTGGGCTGCCTCCAAACCCGCGGCTATCCTTCAGATGGCTCAATTCTATGAGCGACAAAAGAACGAGAACGATCAAGCGACTGAGAAAAAGAAAAAGGACTTGAAAGAGAGGGTGATGATCGCTCAGTTGCAAGGGGTGACTATAGGAAGGGAACAGTATAGAGGAAACTACCAGTCGAATGCTCCTAGAAATCCACCCCCTAGAGACCGCACACCCGCGCCCGGCGCTCCACGAACAGACCTCGATGAGAACCAGTGTGCGTTTTGCAAAGGATTTGGCCATTGGAAGTCTCAATGTCCGGTTCTTCTGGAAATTATTAAAAATAAAGAGACGAGGGACATGACGAATGGCCCCAGGACTAGAGGGCAGGGACGAGGGTACACAAACGACACCAACAACGACAGACCAGGTAGATCGAACACATTTGACCGTCCCCGACAGAACCAGTATCAACTATCTGACTGTGAGAACGCCCCTGACTTTGCATAGGACTGACCGGGGCAAGGGAGGGATCCAGTCGAGCTCTATGTTGACCAGCAAGGTCCTTATGTCACCGCTAAGGTCCTAGGTACGAAGTCTCCATTTCCGGTAGACACTGGCGCGACACGTAGTGCGTTATCTAAACGACTGATTCCAAGGGCACCCTTGTCTGGCTCACACATAACATCAATAGGCTTTGATGGAACGCCCTCCGCTAACCCCTTATCCGCACCGGTTTCCTTCGACTTGGACAGTAACCCCACTGACACGACGTTTTTGCTCTCCTCCAACACCCCCGACGCCATTATGGGACTTGACTTGTTGAAACATTTTCGAGCCACTATTAGGTGTTCACAAGACGGAGTTCGAGTCATTCTGTACGATAACCCGACTCTGCTCAGACCTCATCCCGCACGACACATGTTCTCCATCTCTGACACTGATGCATCCTTACTTGACTCTCTACCTCTGTATCTGTGGGCTAAAACTGATGCTGACGTAGGACGAATGATGATCGACCCCGTGCACATAACTGTTCGCCAAGATGCGATACTCCCAAAACTCCCACAGTATCGGATATCGCCCGAAGGTGAGAAGGCATTGGTAATGATAATCCAGTCCCTGGTAGAGGCAGGAGTGGTAGAGGAAGTAGTCAGCAATATTTGCAACAGCCCTATCCTACCCATTGTGAAGAAGCAGGGCGAGGGAGATGAGAAAGCGTACCGCTTCATCATCGACCTTCGAGAGGTCAACAAGGTAGTTATACCTCAGTACCCCGTAGTCTCAGATATCACCACCATTCTGACCCTGATTCCTTCCACAGCCACCACCTTCACTGTAATAGACCTCAAGAACGCTTTCTTCTCCATCCCCATCCACCCAGACAGCCGCTACCTTTTTGGCTTCACGTTAAAATCCCGCTCATATAGATTTTGTAGAGCTCCCCAAGGTTACACAGAAAGTCCCAGCATCTATAGCCAGGCCCTCAAGCGACAACTGGACTCCGTTCAGCTACCGGATGGAGTGGTGTTGATACAGTACGTCGATGACATCCTTTTGGCGGCCGACACCACTCCACTTGCAGTCACAGCCACCATCCAACTCTTGCACTTCCTTGCGGAAAATGGCCACAAGGTCTCCAAGAAGAAGTTGCAATTCTGCCAACCCCAGGTCACCTACCTAGGCCACCTCTTGTCCAAAGACGGGAGAAAGCTTAAACCCGATCGAATTCAGGCCATTCTAGAAACCCCTGTCCCA
The DNA here is from genome assembly GCF_964261635.1 of Lissotriton helveticus. NCBI lineage: Eukaryota > Metazoa > Chordata > Amphibia > Caudata > Salamandridae > Lissotriton > Lissotriton helveticus. The sequence goes on from NC_136071.1 coordinate 1,166,547,500, forward strand.
AAGACCCAGAAACAAGTCCGGTCCCTGGTAGGCCTCACCTCCTTCTGCCGGCAGTGGTTGCCAAATTTCAGTCTCATTGTAAAACCTCTACTTTCCCTGTTGGCTAAAGATGTCCCCTTCCCACTCCCTTGGACCCCCGAATGCCAGGCGTCCTTTAAAGAGTTGCGAGATGCCCTTTGTTCAGCATCTGTCCTAGGAACACCAGATTACTCCAAGCCCTTCACCCTCTTCACTCACGAAAGGGAGGGATGCGCGTTGTCTGTTCTAACTCAGCCTATCGGCCCTAAGCAACGCCCTTGTGCCTACTTCTCTGCCACTCTTGACCCCGTAGCCAGAGCTTTGCCTGCCTGCCTTCGAGCAGTAGCTGCCGCTGCTGTCTCTATCCGTCAGAGCGAGGGAATCGTACTCTCGAACTCCCTCACTGTGTTAGTACCCCATGCGGTCGACACCCTTTTGAACCAGACCAAGACTCAACACCTGACTAGTGCACGACTGACTGGGTACGAATTGACACTACTTGCACCCCACATCACTCTGAAAAGATGTACGACTTTGAATCCCGCCACACTGTTGCCCTTGCCTGAAAACGACCCCGATGTGCCCCCTATACACGACTGTGTGACCCGCACGGACAAACAGACTAGGAGTAGAGTTGACCTCCGAGACACTGCTTTCACAGACCCTGACGGAGAGCTATGGGTAGACGGCTCTTGCATCAAACTCTCCGACGGCACCACCTCAGCTGCCTATGCAGTAATGACAGCCCGAACAGTAATTGAGACAGCCCGCATCACACAACGATCCGCACAGGCGGCAGAACTGATTGCCCTCACACGAGCATGTATTATAGCGACAGGGACCACGGCAAACATTTACACGGACAGCCAGTACGCCTTCGGAGTGGTTCACCATTTTGGACTCTTGTGAAGAGAAAGGGGATTCCTGACGTCCCACGGCATGCCCATTCTCCACGGAGATCTAGTCTCCGCCCTGATTGAAGCAGTTCTCCTCCCCAAACGATTAGCAGTAATCAAATGCCAGGCACACAAGAAGGTGACAGACTTAGTCGGACAGGGAAACGCACTGGCCGACATCACTGCCCGAACCACAGCTGAGAATAGGACGACGACACGCATGTATGTGACCAGGTCACAAGCAGAAAAATGGACTGACGCTAGGGAAACGATTAGGGACATCCAGTCGGCCAGCACACCTCACGAACTGACTGAGTGGACACGGGTGGGTTTAAAAGACGATGAAGGCTGCTGGCGGACAAAAGACACAAACAAATGGTTGCTGCCTGACTCGTACCTGATTCCCATACTGACTATGGCACACTCCCCCGCACACATAGGATCTGCCCCCATGATCGAACTCATCTCCAAGGTCTGGCACAACGACAAAATCCCAGACTCAGCCAGACGCCTGGTCCAGCAATGCCTTATCTGCCTGCAACACAACCCTGGGAAAGGAACTGTGGTACCCCGGGGAGGGTTTGGGGTCCCCGACCATCCCTTTGAGGTCCTCCATATGGACTACATCCAACTAGAAAGATGCCAAAGCCTAAAGTATGTATTAGTCATTGTGTGTGCCTTCAGCAAATGGGTAGAAGCCTATCCAACCTGTGATAATACTGCCATGACCACTGCCAAGGTACTACTGAAAGAGTTTTTCCCTCGCTACGGTCTTTGTCGAATTCTATTGAGCGACAACGGCCCCCACTTCATAGCTGAAGTTATCCAACTAATCTTGAAAGGGTTGGGTGTAAAACAGAGATTTCATGCAGTCTTTCACCCCCAATCTGCTGGCTTAGTTGAGCGACACAACGCCACACTGAAACTAAAACTGTCGAAGATAGTGGCCACCACAGGACTTAAATGGCCAGATGCCCTCCCACTGGCATTGCTATCGATGCGCTCCACTCCCACTAAGCACCATTTGACCCCCTATGAGGTTGTATTTGGGCGAACGATGAACCTCTGGACTGCCCCTAAACCGACCTCCATTCACGACGTCCCGGACGTCCTACTGTCTGATTACTTGTGCAAATTGACTAAAACGTTGTCTGTCATTCATCAGCAGGTGCAGCAGGCCATCCCCGATGCTTCCAGGGGTCCGGGTCACGATATCCAACCGGGGGATTATGTGCTGATCCGAAATTTCCAACGGGCGAAGAGTCTGGAACCCCGGTAGACGAGCCCCTGGCAAGTACTGATCACCACCCGGACGGCTCTTCGAGTGGAGGGGAAACGGCACTGGCTGCATGCACACCACTGTAAGAAGGTCTCCTCGACCCTGGCCACGACAGAAAACGTCAGCACCCAAGAAGAGCTCCTGAACAAAGACCGCCCATCACTGAACTGTTATCCTGATACCGAGGCACTCGAACTTGCAAAATTCTCTGATCCGACTGTGCCATCCAGGGAAGGGTATTTCCTGCGTCGAAAGGAGGGAGCTTCGGCTAAGTAGACCACGGACTAAGTTGAATTTCAGAACGGTAGCCTAAACACAACCAAGGGTTACCCGGAGAGAAGCTAAACGAAGTCTGCGGTTCTGCCCACTACCGAGCACCTCGAAGATGATGGAAGCACCAGATAAGAAGATGATGGAAGCAACCGGAAATACCCACTACCGGAACCCAAAGACTGACAGTATGCACAAATCGAAGACAATTGCCCTTTTCATTGTCCTCCTCTTTTGCCTCCTCCTCATGACTTCCTTCTGGATCGTGGAAGAGAGCGCACCCGCTCATCAGATATTGCTGACCACTGCACAGCCAACCACTATGAAAGAGCATCACCTGATCTCCCTTTCGCCTCAGCTCCGAGAAAGGCGTAAGGAGTTCTGGAACAATTCCTTCGTGCAACTGTTGCACCAACACAACCTTGCCGCCAACGCCACAAACTGCTGGATCTGCGGGTTGCTCCTGCATGCCACCGGACACTCCATCCCTTTCATCCCTTACCCTTTCTCAGTTCACGGCTCCTGCCTTGCCTGGTTGATCCTCTTGCAAGAGAGCTACAAGGACAACGCCACTTCTGGTCAAACAGTGTCACACTTCTACCATGGGTTCTGGCTGAACAAAACCGGAAGGACATCTGCTACCTTTTGTCCTTTGACCTCTGGTTCCTCCTTCCATATGGACATCCCTGCCAAGGAACGAGTTGAAATGCAGGTGTTCCATAATCCATCCAGACCCACCTTCTCCTACCTACGGAAACGAACTGCTGCCACTCTGACTGTGGCTCTGTCTGTTATCAATGTCACGGGCCTCGTGTGCCTCGAAGGCCTGGGAACACAGCTGGTGGGTCACAGTTCCTGCCACATCACCAGAACATTGGACTCAATTGATCCCCCCTCCTTTGTTGCTTCTCCAAATATGTACTTTGTTTGTGGCACCAAAGCTTACACTTGGTTTCCAAAAGGTTGGGGGGTACTTGCTACATCGCCTTCATTCTCCCTCCAACGTACGTGGCCCCAGCAAACCATCACCGGCAGAAGCGCGCAAGAGACATTGAACAAGCCGACTCCACCGGAGCACAGTTCCTGGATGCAGTGAAGGGACTTGTTCCTCTGTGGGGCCCAATTGCAAACAGCCGGGCCATCCGACACCTGACCCAGGCAGTAGAAACGACCATGAACATCACGGCTGGCATCCTCACTAACAATACGGCCGAGCTTCAGGCAGTCCGCCTGGTGGCTCTTCAGAACCGCCTTGTTCTAGATGTGGTTCTAGCTGACCGTGGAGGAGCATGCCGCATCATCGGATCCAGCTGTTGTACCTACGTGCCAGATAACTCGCCCTCAGTCTACAAAGCAATCGAGCACCTCCACAGACTTTCCTCAGAGGTTCACCAGGAGCAGGAAGGATGGTCGCTTGGGAGCTGGTTTTGGGGTACTTTGAAGGACTGGGGATGGAGGTTGTTTACATTTATATTGATACCGGTCGTGGTACTCTGTGGGTGTTGCCTAGGTATTCAATGCTTGCCACCTTTGTGTTCACTCATTGCCAACTGCATGTGCCCTAAGACTTTGGACTTCGGAACTGAACATATGAGTCCTCTCTATGAAGTGGAAATACGTGGCCTTATGGGGATAGATCCGAATTGACAAGTTGGCGAGACATGTTAAAAGGGAGGACTGTTGAAATCTAGTTTGTGAACTGAACATCATCTGCGCCATCTTGTCCATTTCCTCAGACTCACGCACAAATATGCACAGCAGCCATTTTAGGTGCCATGGTCTCCCTGCTCACGATCGATCGCCAGCACGTTCCCCTGGCGCTGCAAGCACCCCCCCCCCGCGCGCACTCTGGCTGCCCCCGCTCCCTCATGCACGGGTCATAAGACCTCCCCTTCTGCGCGACTCTGCCCCTGGGAATCACACCCCGCGCCTGACCAACACCTCCCTTCCTTTCATGAATACCTCTCCTTTGATGACCCCTTCCTCTGAGCCCGATTGTCTGCACTGATCCCAGGCCATCACTTAGCCTGAGGATACAGTTTATTGCCCCTTACTGTATGGAATCGCCCCTCTTCAAAGGAGCTACGATTGATCATGGCCCCCCCCCCTTTGAGATCCGATCAGGCGCACACATTCTAAGAATCGGCGGAATGTCCAGCTGTGTGATAGCCATCTCCTATTGTATGTGGGGTGGGGACCTCTACTGTAGATATGTGTGGGAATGGGCCTGAAGCGGGGATTCCGGGGATGTCTTTTCATACTTCAAAGTGTCTTTATTGCAATAAAGAATGTTCACATGTCATAAACCAGTGTATAAGAGGCCAGGCCTCAGAGAGGCTGAGAGAGCACCTCGAAACGATACCTCGTTGTCCGATCTGATGTGTTCTGCTCCGTCGGAAATAAACTCCTGTTTCCTGCCTTCCAGTCTCCAGCGCCTGCCTCTTTATTTGGTAACCTTGAGTTGGGTGAGAGGCGGCTAACGCCGGGCAAACCTTGAAAAGGGGTAATCGACCTGATCTGCCTGACCCTTTTTCTACAGGCGGCATGCCAGTGTTGCCAAGTTCGGGATGAACCTCCTGCGGTAGGTTGTAAGGCTGAGGAAACTCCAGACTTCGGCTGTGGAGGAGGGTGTGGGTGCTTCATTGATATCAACATATTTGGAAGGGTTCGACCGGGACACCTTCCTTGGAGAAGATGTAACTAAAGAGCACAATCTTCTGCTGGAAGAATTGGCATGTTGTGCCATTGTGGGTGAGGCCTGCTGATTCGATTCTTGAGAGGGCAGCATGTAGGCGGTGATGGCTATCGAGACTGGGTGCATGTATCATGATGTCATCACTGACATTGATGACTCCCTCCAGGCCTTTCATCACGGACTGCATTTTGGACAACTTCCACAGCTGAAGATATTGCAAAGTTGGGCTGGTGGTAGCAGCGGAGGCCAACGTGTGTAGAAAAAGTTGTGCTATACCTCCTGTCCTCATGGAGCTCGAGTTGGTAGTAGCAGGAGTTTAGATCTAGGTTAAAAAACCAGGTTGAACCATTGATGTCCACGATGAGATCATCTATGGTGGGAGATATGTGTCATTTGATTTTGATTGTAAAATTGGGGATGCTTATGTCCATGCAGATCCTGACGCTATCTGGCTGTTTGGGTTTGTAGTCGACTACCATGGGACATAGCCAAGGAGTCAGTCCGAAGGCTTTTTCGATGACCCCCATGTCTTCTAGCTTTTGTAGTTCTGCTTCTACTGCGGGCGAGAGATGGAAAGTGATCTGGCGGTGTCAAAGTGCGACTGCGCTTACTGAGGGGTCAATGTTTAGTGAAATTGGTGGCCCGTTCAGGCGGCCAAGGCCACTGAATGCAGTTGCAAGGTCATTGAGTTCACTGAAGGGGGGCAGCGAGTTGGATGTGCTCTCAACCGCATGAGCCAGTAAGAGGCGCTGTAGTGGTATGGGCTGCGCATTCTTCTGATGATCCGCACTCAGGGCGCTGGTTGTGCACCAGGGTCCAGGTGGGACATGCAAGGTTGGAGGGTGGGATCCTGACACATGAGCAATAGAGCCAGTCACGGTAGGTAGGAGAGTCCATGACACTAGGTGCTGCAAGGTAGTAGATGCACAGCGTCCTCTGGCAGGTGGAGGCAGACTGGCAGGTGGGCATTTGGGGTGAATGGCCCACAGGTTGTGTTTGCCCTCATATCTACAAATGCCCTTGTGTGCAGACGTGGACAGTGCTGGCAGAGGGCTCAGCAAGGGGCAGGAGTGTCACGCGTTCAGGTGGAGTCGGGAGTGGGCAGCGTGTTGTTGAGGTTCTAGAGATGTGGTGGCAGAATGGCAGGCAGCCCAGGTCGAGGGGGCGGAGTCACTTGTCGGCTCCATCCTCATCATAACTTCAGGGGCATATTAACAAGAGCATTATATCTGCTTTTTTAGCTTTAAATGCCAAAAAAGCGGAGATAATCTTTTCGCCCTATTTAGAAGTGGGTGCCAAAAAGCATTAGCGCATGTTAGCACCCTTTTACCCGACCCCTCCCTTTGCATCTCTAATGAAATGCAAAGGGGGCGTCACTGGGCAGTACAGCCTTGCAAATATCGCTGATGTGCACATCACGATATTTACAAGGCTGCCCCAGCATTTAAGCAGACGTTCGTTTTTGGAGAAAACCACTGTTTTCGCCAAAAACAAACATCTGCTAAAATGCAGACTTACCTATCCCTAACATTGGGGGTGGATTATGCTGATACGACCACAGGGTCGTATCAGCAAGGTTATCGCCGTTTTGCAAGGAACATCGCTGGAAAAACAGCGATGTTCCCTGCAAAACGGCGATTTCTCAGCTATCGCTGGAATTTTTATCGCCCTGGAGAAACGCGTAGTTTATAACGCGCTACCAGGGCGATAAATTCCAGAGATAGACGGCGATAAATAAAAAAACGCTAAGCGCTCTTGGCGTTATTTATCGCTGCCCCTTGTTAATATGCCCGTAGTGAGTTGCGGCATCAGGCTTTGTGGAGCATGAGGTGAGAGGGCCAAAGAAAAACACACACACCAGTGCTTTACTAAACACAATGGCACATAGACGGGCCACCTTGTTTTATTTACTTGTCCTGACCTCCAACGTGGGGTCAGGATGTGCGTGTGGGTATGCTTCACAGCGCCACTGCAACACCCCACACTGTGTTACAGACCCCGGGAGCAAGAGAGGCAACAGGCCCAGGTAGGATGTCTTTCCCAGCCCCAGATGCAGAATTTGTATGACGTCATCTAACCCCTGGGAAGCATGCTGCCCCGCAAAGTACTGCAGTTTCGGGTGCAATCGACAGTGGTTCAGCTGAAAAAATCAATCCTTGTTGAAAACAAAAATGACTCCATCCATGAATAAGAACAGCGACAATTCACTAGCTTTCTCTTCCGACAAACTTTTATGAAAGAACTAATTTTAAGACGGTATTTTGAACTTTATTGAGGCATTATTATTGTTCATGAGCCTGTGTTATGTTTGTTTATTGAAATGGATTTACATCTCAAATTTTATAGTAATGAGTTTCATTAATCTACTATAAATCTGTGAAGGCAATTCTGTCTAAAAATGAAATCCTCTATAATAACTATTAACTTTACATCTACAAGTCGCGATGCCTCGAGATTGGCAGGGCACCGCGCCTCTGCGAGGCAGCGGAGCGCGCATTAGCATCGGTGTGCGGCGTGCACCGCGTCAGATGAAAACCCAGCGCTCCCTTTCATGGGCACTAAGACCTGCAATAAACAAGCATTAGCATAGCCAATAGGTCTCGCCTTTGGGAACTTATAAGTGTTTAGCCAGAGATATTGACTTTACCTATGCATTTAAGCTGTTCTGTACAGAAGTTTGCAGCATGCAGAAAAGTTATAATAAAGAAGTGTCAGAAGCAATTTTGTTCCCTTAGAAATGACCAAAAAAGCATTATGTACAACTAAACGACCATAATAAACAAGCATTTACAATGCAATGGTTTTGCCTTTGTTAAAGTTAGAGCTATTGGCATTGCTCTTGACATTATTTTTATTTATGTTTTTTTTAACATAAATAAATGGGATTGTCATTTACAATGCCACTAGCTTTATCTCTCGCAAATGACACACACAAACACACACAGAGCCCCCCCACACACACACACAGAGCCCCCCACACACACAGCCACACAAAGCCCCCCACACACACAGCCACACAGAGCCCTCCACACACACCCACACAGCACAAGCGGGCAACAGGGGCACACGGAGGCACAAGCAAACCACTTCATAAAGATATACTGAACTCTAGCTACAAACTTTAATAGAGCCACCCGCGACCAACTGCATCAAAGAGATTAAATACAACCCAGCGTCCAAGGCAACCAATTTCTACGTACTGCAGATTTAATCCACAGCATCAAATAAAGCAGGTTCTCTCCCATGTCCAAGTTGAAAACCTTATTACAAGCCAGCAATGAGACAGTACAATTTAAGAGAACACTGAAATTTACCTGCAACCAAATTTCAGGAAACCATAGCTAAATAGTTTAATTCGGTAGCAGCAGATACAAAATAGCATGGCCAGTCTAGCACTGTACCTCAGGATACATGTAGGTCTCACACTATAAATTTGAGGGATTCTGTCCCCCTTGGACACGGCCGGCATGGTGCTGGTGGGGAACGACGGAGACGGCAGCGGGGCTAGGGCTGTGGAACGGGGCCGGGAAGCAGCGGAGGAAGATGAGGGAGGCAGGGGGGTGGGGTTACAGCAGAACGCGCAGAGCTTCTGAGAACTGTGACAGGAACTACACAAACCAGATTGCACATATGGACGTGGATACGCGCCACCGCTATAACCATGTTAGAGTCAGGCAAATGCTTTCTAGTTTGTCATTTTCTCCGTTAGTATAAGGGCGTGACCAATTAAACTGACAACCCGGCAGTTTTACCGCCTGACCTTGAGATGGCAGCCATCGACGATAGCTTGCACAGGCACCAGAAGAATGTTTATATAGAACAAAGAAACTTGCAAATGCCTTCCATCAGCGAGGCCAACCCAAAGCAACGACCGCGTTCCCGGCCAATCAGACACATTAACAGGAGGATGCATACCTCGCACTAGGCTCGACAAGCGCTTCGAAACGCGGCCTCGGTTGAAATGCCCCGAACGCCAGCGTCTACACCACCCGGCCCGCTCTCCCTCCCAATGTCCCAAAAAACCTCCGCTCCTCGTCTCCTCCCGCCATCGCAGAACACCCGCAAGCAGACCCCCGAGCACAGCACTCACCGCAAACCGAGGGAAAAAAGGCAGCCAATCACCGCGCAGGTCGCCCGGCGAGCCTCCCGCAGCCTGAACCAATGGTAGCGGGGCTCCCGGGTGACGTCAGCGGTTGTTCCCTCGGCTTCTCCGCGGCCCCGGGGCTGCGGCGGTGATTTTCACGGGCAAAACGGCTGTGCACACGACGGCCGGAGCAGGAAGGCGGGCATCAGGAAACAAGCGGGAGGGGGCGGGAAAGGGGGAGGAGAGACGCAGCGCCATTGCGAGGCCAGCATCAGGAAACAAGCGGGAGGGGGCGGAAAAGGGGGGTGGAGAGACGCAGAAGTGCCGGCAATGCCGGACCAGATTCGGGGGCGTTCCCGGCTTTCGGCTGACGTCGCGTGACGTCGGCAAAAGCCAAAGAATCTCGGGAACGCCCCCGAATCTGGTCCGGCATTGACGGACAGGCCCCTCGTCCAATGGCTATGCTCCATTTATGGAGCCAGCCAATAAATGACGAGGGCCGACCCAAACCCACACTACAGTTCTCATTAGGTTTTCGCCTGCGCGAAAAAGCTGCGCAGAGCGCAGCTTTCGCCAGGCAAAACCTAAAAAGTATTAAAAATAATGTCTTGAGTTTTTTTTGTCCTTTCAATGCTGGCAACTTGTATCTGCCTGTCCCAATGGTTGCTTGTTTATTGTTATGGGGGCATAAATAACAGGAGGGTGAAGGTCAGTCAGTAAGGCAGGGAGAGTGAGAGAGTGAGAGAGTCAGTCAGTTAGTGAGAGTGAGAGAGTCAGTCAGTCAGTGAGAGAGTGAGAGTCAGTGAGAGAGTGAGACTCAATGAGAGTGAGAGTCAGTCAGTGAGAGTGAATGAGAGTGAGAGAGTGAGTCAGTCAGTGAGCGAAAGAGAGTGAGTTGGTGATATAGTCAGTAAGTGAGAGTGAGTCAGTCTTTTAGCGAGAGTCAGTCTTTTAGCGAGAGTCAGTCAGTCAGTGAGAGAGAGTCACTTAGTGAGAGAGAGTCAGTGACAGTCAGTCAGTGAAAGAGTCAGTCAGTGAGGGAGAGTCAGTGAGACAAAGTCAGTCAGTGAGAGTGAGTCAGTCAGTGAGAGAGAGTGGGAGAGTGAGTGTGAGAGGGAGTCAGGGAGTCTGTGTGAGGGAGTCTGTGAGAGGGAGTTTGTGTGAGTGTCTGTGAGAGTCTGTGAGAGAGTGCCTGTAAGAGTGGGAGAGTGGGAGAGAGTGCCTGTGAGTGTATGTGAGAGAATGCCTGTCAGTGTCTGTGAGAATCTGTGAGAGACTGTCTGTGAGGGTGTCTGTGAGAGTGTCTGTGAGAGTCTGTGAGAGAGTGTCTGTGCAGAGAGTGTCTGTGAGAGTGTCTGTGAGAGAGTGTCTGAGAGAGGGTGTCTGTGAGAGTGTCTGAGAGAGAGTGTCTGTAAGAGAGTGTCTGTGAGAGTCTGGTGGAGAGTCTGTGAGAGAGTGTCTGTGATAGTCTGTGCGAGACTGTCTGAGAGTGTCTGAGAGTCTGTGAGAGTCTGTGAGAGAGTGTCTGAGAGAGAGTGTCTGTGAGAGTGTCTGAGAGAGAGTGTCTGTGATAGTGTCTGTGAGTGTCTGTGAGAGAGTGTCTGTGAAAGTCTGTGAGAGAGTGTCTGAGTGTCTGTGAGAGTCTGTGAGAGAGTGTCTGAGAGTGTCTGATAGTCTGTGAGAGTCTGTGAGAGAGTGTCTGTGAGAGAGTCTGTGAAAGAGAGTCTGTGAGAGAGAGTCTGTGAGAGAGAGTCTGTATGAGAGTCTGTGAGAGAGTGTCTGTGAGAGTCTGTGAGAGAGTGTCTGTGAGAGAGTCTGTGAGAGAGTGTTGGTGAGAGTGTGTCTGGGAGAGAGGGTCTGGGAGAGAGGGTCTGTGAGAGAGTCTGTGAGAGAGTGTCCGTGAGAGAGTGTCTGTGAAAGTTTGTGAGAGAGTGTCTGGGAGATTCTGTCTGTGAGAGTGTCTGTGAGAGAGAGTCTGTGAGAGAGTGTCTGGGAGATAGTGTATCTAAGAGTGTCTGTAAGCAAGGGTCTGTGAGCAAGTGTCTGTGAGTGTGTCTGTGAGAGAGAGTCTGTGAGAGAGAGTCTGTGAGAGAGAGTCTGTGAGAGTCTGTGAGCGTGTATGTGAGAGAGTGTGAGAGTCTGTGAGAGAGTGTCTGTGGGAGTCTGTGAGAGAGTGTGTGTGAGAGTCTGAATCTGTGAGTGTCGGTGAGAGAGTGTCTGTGAGAGAGTGTCTGTGAGAGAATGTCTGTGAGAGAGTCTGTTAGAGAGTGTCTGTGAGAGAGTGTCTGTGAGTCTGGGAGAGAGTGTCTGTGAGAGTCTGTGAGAGAGTGTCTGTGAGAGAGTGTCTGTGAGAGAGTGTCTGTGATAGAGTGTATGTGATAGAATGTCTGTGAGAGCCTGTGAGAGAGTGTCTGTGAGTGTGAGAGTCTGTGAGAGAGTGTATGTGAGAGTCTGTGAGAGAGTGTCTGTGAGAGAATGTCTGTAAGAGTGTCTGTGAGAGAGTGTCTGTGAGAGTCTGTGAGCGTGTATGTGAGAGTGTGAGAGTCTGTGAGAGAGTGTCTGTGGGAGTCTGTGAGAGAGTGTGTGTGAGAGTCTGAGTCTGTGAGTGTCGGTGAGAGAGTGTCGAGAGTGTCTCTGAGAGAGTGTCTGTGAGAGAATGTCTGTGAGAGAGTCTGTTAGAGAGTGTCTGTGAGAGAGTGTCTGTGAGTCTGGGAGAGAGTGTCTGTGAGAGTCTGTGAGAGAGTGTCTGTGAGAGTCTATGAGAGAGTGTCTGTGAGAGAGTGTCTGTGAGAGAGTGTCTGTGGGAGTCTGTGAGAGAGTGTGTGTGAGAGTCTGAGTCTGTGAGTGTCGGTGAGAGAGTGTCTGTGAGAGAGTGTCTGTGAGAGAATGTCTGTGAGAGAGTCTGTTAGAGAGTGTCTGTGAGAGAGTGTCTGTGAGTCTGGGAGAGAGTGTCTGTGAGAGTCTGTGAGAGAGTGTCTGTGAGAGTCTGTGAGAGAGTGTCTGTGTGTCTGTGAGTCTGTCTGTGAGAGAATGTGTGTGAGAGTCTGTGAGAGAGAGTCTGTGAGAGGGTGTCTGTGAGAGGGTGTCTGTGAGAGATTGTCTATGAGAGTGTCTGTGAGAGAGTGTCTGTGAGAGAGTGTCTGTGAGAGTCTGAGAGAGTCTGTGAGAGAGTGTCTGTGAAAGAGTCTGTGAGAGTCTGTGAGTGTCTGTGAGAGTGTGAGAGAGTGTCTGTGAGAGAGTGTCTGTGATAGAGTGTGTGAGAGAGTGTCTGTGAACTTGTCTGTAAGAGTTGCTGAGTGTCTGTGAGAGTCTGTGAGAGTGTGTATGTGAGAGTCTGTGAGAGAGTGTCCGTGAGAGCCTGTGAGAGAGAGTCTGTGAGAGTCTGTGAGAGAGTCAGTAAAAGTCTGTGAGAGAGTGTTTGTGATAGTGTCTGTGAGAATCTGTGACAGAGTGTCTGTGAGAGAGTGTCTGAGAGAGTGTCTATGAGAGAGTGTCTGTGAGAGAGTCTATGTGAGTCTGTGAGAGAGTTCTGTGAGAGAGTGTCTGTGAGAGAGTGTCTGAGATTGTGTCTGTGAGAGTGTCTGTGAGAGTTTGTGAGAGAGTGTCTGTGAGAGTCTGTGAGAGAGTGTCTGTGATAGTGTCTGTGAGAGTCTGTGAGAGAGTGTCTGTGAGTGAGTGTCTGTGAGAGAGTGTCTGTTAGAGAGTGTCTGTGAGAGAGTGACTGTGAGAGTCTGTGTGTGAGTGTCTGTGAGATAGTGTCTGTGAGAGAGTCTGTGAGAGAGTGTCTGTGAGAGTCTTAGAGAGTGTCTGTGAGAGTGTCTATGAGAATCTGTGAGAGAGTGTCTGTGAGAGTCTGTGAGAGAGTGTCTGTGAGTGTCTGTGAGAGTCTGTGAGACTCTGTGAGAGAGTCTGGGAGAGAGAATCTGTGAGAGAGAGACTGTGAGAGAGTGTCTGTGAGAGAGTGTCTGTGAGTGAGTCTGTGAGAGAGTGTCTGTGAGAGTCTGTCTGTGAGTGTCTGTGAGTGTCTGTGAGAGAGTCTCTGTGAGAGAGAGTCTGTGAGAGCCTTCTGCGGCTCTGATTATTTTACCATGGACATTCCATGGTACCCGGTTCCCATTAACCAATTATAAGTGTGTTATAAATACACATACTCCACTCTAGATTGGAATTGCATCTCTGCAGAATCAGGAATAAATCTTGGCGCATGGAAATGAGATCCACAAGTGACTCACGCGCCGTGTGCGCGGCGGCAAAGCGAGTAATAAAGCAAACTGCGATTCAAACAAGGAAGGGTAACCTGCCCAGTATATTCTGCCGATGGCCTCAGAGAGTTCCAACACGATTCATATAAAACTCTGAACCACAAAAGACTTTCTCATACACAAATTTACAAAAATGCAAAAAAGCTTTTTATTGAATTAATCATTTTTTTCTTCATTTTATAAATTTAATACACGTGCGTTCATTGTATATAGATCAAGACTAATAACAATGGAAAAGAAGCATACAAAATTATTCTTCAATCACATCCTAACCATGGCCCACACACCATTCAACACTAACATACCGACATGCATACATCTCCAATCAAACGATCACAAAAAAACTCCACAAAGATGTCGTAATCAATGATGAATTTGGGAACTGTTGGAACACATTCCCAGACAATTCAGATGATTCCCAGATGGAGAAAACACCTGTTTGCGTCTGATCTGATTTCAAATGAGAGAAGAAACAGTGCACCCCCACTCGGAACTATGGGGCATATTATCATGGGCCATTTTGCCACTTTTCTTACTTTAAAAGCCAAAAAAGCGGCGAAAATGACATAGCCCTATCTACAAGGGGATGCTAACATGCATTAGGGCATGTTAGCACCCGTTTTCCCAACGCTTTGTTTTGCATCTTTAATGAGATGCAAAGTGGGCGTCACTAGGCAGTACTCCTTGTAAATTATCGCTGATGTGCACATCGCAATATTTACAAGGAGGCCCACGCATTTTTGCTGACTTTGGTTTTTGGCGAAAACCGCGGTTTTAGCCAAAAACTAAAGTCTGCAAAAATGCTGACTTAGGTATACTTACCATTGGGGTGGATTATGCTGATACGAGTACAGGGTCGTATCGGCAAGGTTATCGCCGTTTTCCATGGAACATCGCTAGAAAACCAGCGATGTTCCATGGAAAGCATCGCTATAGCTGGATTAATTATCGCCATTGCGCTATGCGTTGTTAATACAGCGCTAGCATGTCGATAATTACCAGCACCAGCCGGCGATAACATTCTTCACGCTGAGTGCGGCCAGCGATGCCGCTTGATAATAAACCCCCATTTTACAAACACTACATTACCTCCACTACATCACGAACGAATATCAGCTCCACTACAGGGCAGCAATCTATCTAATGCTAAAATAGCAAAGTGTAAGATTCTATCATTAGAAATAGGACATGGTGGTCACTTTGTTTAATGTCCTACAATATAATGAAGACTTTTTAGTGGTCAGGAGACATAGTGGAATCGGATAAAGTAACATAAAACTTTAGAAGAAGCTAGTAATATAGAAATTGCACTGGAGATCTGGAGCCAAAATACCTTACAACATACCAAAAAGAGCATAAGGTGTCTTTATGTATCCCTTTGCGTGGTTGTGGTGCCGTCTTCTTATTCTTTTATTTATGCTTTTTTGTCTTGTGATGTATATGTTTCTGGAACGATGTACTGGAATGCTCATTATAACGCATACAAGGCCCTTCATAGCACCGGACCCGCATACCCAAACAGCCCTCTCTCTTTCCACGCACCCAAAAGAAACCTCCGATCAGCCCAGCTCTCTCTGGCCACCAACCCACATATCAACAAGGCCAGAATGGGATGAAAGTCCTTCTCCTACCTCGCAGCCAAAGTCTGGAGCACCCTCCTCCTCCGGCAATCTCCCACATTGCTCCAGTTCAGGAAGGACCTCAAGACCTGGCTCTTTGGTTGATGCCAGCACTCAATGGACCCACCCCCACCTCCCCCAGCGCCATGAGACCCTCACGGGTGTGTAGTTGTGCTTTAACAATCCTGATTGATTGATTGAATCAATCACTCTGAGAATTCAGGTGGCCGCTTGCTACATTTCCTGATTGTGAGTGGTTTGCGTCATGGTTGTTGAGACTGGGTGCATGTATCATAAGCAACACACAATGGTCCAGCTCTCTAATTTCAATTGCAGTGCACAGAAGATAACTGATTTTTATATATACATTTGTAGATCTAATTTCAAGAAAGCAGTGGCGGTTCAGCCGAGTTGTTTTCAGTAAATTCTTTATTCATAAATTCTTTTCCAGCAGAATAAAAGACCGTAGCAAACGTGTTTTGTCCTCTCTGACTTCCTCAGGGCAAAAAAAATGTTCTTGCGATCTGTGCTGAATTCATACATAGGTGTGATTTCTCCTTTTTAGGACCTCATAAAACTCGATTGTATCTGAAATTTTAAATGCAGTGTATGATGTTTATTAGAATTTGATTGCTGATTTCTCACGATAGGGGATCAGTCTGTATTAACCATCCTCCGTTTCATTTCCTGACAGTTTTTTAAGAATAAGTCGGCCGGCACGGTAGCGTGGCATCAATCTTGGATGCAGGTATTATGATGTCTTCACTGACGTTGATGACCCCCTCCAGGCCTTCCATCGCGGACTGCATTTTGGACAACTTCCACAGCTGAAAATATTGCAAAGTTGCGCCGGTGGTACCAGTGGAGGCCAATGTGTGTAGAGAAAGTTGTGATATACCACCTGTCCTCATGGAGCTCGAGTTGGTAGTAGCAGGAGTTTAGATCTAGGTTCAAAAACCAGGTTGAACCATTGATGTCCACGATGAGATCATCTATAGTCAATCATAGCATTTGTAAAGCACACTAAACACCCGTGAGGGTCTCAAGGCGCTCTAGTGGTAGATATGTGTCATTCGATTTTGATTGTAAAATTGGGGAGGCTTATGTGAATGCAGATCCTGATGCTATCTGGCTGTTTGTGTTTGTAGGTGACTACCATGGGGGATAACCAAGAGGTCGGTCCGAAAACTTTCTTGATGACCCTCATGTCTTCTAGCTTTTGTAGTTCTGCTTCTACTGCGGGCGAGAGGTGGAAAGTGATCTGGCGGTGTCAAAGTGCGACTGGGCATACTGAAGGATCAATGTATAGTGAAAGGGGTGGCCCGTTCAGTCGGCCAAGGCCATTGAATGCAGTTGCAAAGTCATTGAGTTCACTGAAGAGGGACAGCAAGTTGGATGTGCTCTCAACCGCATGAGCCAGGCCAGTAAGAGGCGCTGTAGTGGTACGGGCTGCGCATTCTTCTGATGATCCGCACTCAGGGCGCTGGTTGTACACCAGGGTCCAGGTGGGACATGCAAGGTTGGAGGGTGGGATCCTGACACATGAGCAATAGAGCCAGTCACGGTAGGTAGGAGAGACCAAGGCACTAGATGCTGCAAGGTAGAAGATGCACAGTGTCCTCTGGCAGGTGGAGGCAGTCTGGCAGGTCTGCATAGGGGGGCATTTGGGGTGAATGGCCCACAGGATGTGTTTGCCCTCATATCTGCAAATGCCCTTGTGTGCAGACGTGGACAGTGCTGGCAGAGGGCTCAGCAAGGGGCAGGAGCGTCACGCGTTCAGGTGGAGTAGGGAGTGGGTAGCATGTTGTTGAGGTTCTAGGGATGTGTTGGCAGAATGGCAGGCAGCCCAGGTCGAGGGGGAGGAGACACTTGTCAGCTCCATCCTCATCACAACTTCAGGGGCATATTAACAAGAGCATTATCTCCGCTTTTTTAGCTGAAAAAGCGGAGATAATCTTTTCGCCCTGTTTACAAGTGGGTGCTAACATGCATTAGCGCATGTTAGCACCCTTTTACCTGATGCCTCCCTTTGCATCTCTAATGAGATGCAAAGTGGGCGTCACTGGGCAGTACAACCTTGCAAACATCGCAATATTTACAAGGCTGCCCCCGCATTTAAGCAGACATTAGTTTTGGAGAAAACCGCTGTTTTCGCCAAAAACTAACGTCTGCTAAAATAAAGACTTACCTATCCCTAACATTGGGGGTGGATTATGCTGATACGACCACAGGGTCATATCATGGATTATACTGATACGACCACAGGGTCGTATCAGCAAGGTTATCGCCGTTTTGCAGGGAACATCGCTGGATATCGCCGTTTGCAGGAAACATCGCTGGAAAACCACTGATGTTCCCTGCAAAACGGCGATTTCCCTGCTTTCGCTGCAATTTTTTTTGCCCTGGAGAAACGAGTTGTGAATACCGCGCTACCAGGGCGATAAATTCCAGAGCTAGACGGCGATAAATAAAAAAGCGCTAGGTGCGCTTTGCGTTATTTATCGCCGTCCCCTGTTAATATGCCCCTTAGTGAGTTGCGGCATCAGGCCATGTGGAGCGTGAGGTGAGAGGGTCAAAGAAACACACACACACCAGTGCTTTACTTCTCACCATGGCGCATAGGCGGGCCACCTTCTTTTATTTACTTGCCCTGACCTCCAACGTGGGGTCAGGGTGTGCGTTTGGGTATGCGTCACAGCGCCACGGCGTCACCCTACGCTGTGTTGCAGACCCCGGGAGCAAGAAGAGGCAACAGTCCCAGGTGGGAGTCTCTCCCAGCCCCAGATGCAGAATGTGTATGACGTCATCTAAAGCCTGGGAAGCATGGTACCCCGCAAAGTACTGCAGTTCTCGGGTGCCATAGGCAGTGGGTGCAGCTGGAAAAATCAATCATTGTGGAAAACAAAAATGACTCCACCCACGTATAAGAACACCGACAATTCACTAGCGTTCTCTTCCGGCAAACTTTTATGAAAGAACTAATTTTAAGACGGTGTTTTGAATTTTATTGCGGCATTATTATTGTTCATGAGCTTGTGTTATGTTTGTTTATTGAAATAGATTTACATCTCGAATTTTATAGTAATGAGTTTAATTAATCAAGTATAAATCTGTGAAGGCAATTCTGTCTAAATATGAAATCCTCTATAATAACTATTAACTTTACGTCTACAAGTCGCGATGCCTCGAGATTGGCAGGGCACCGCGCCTCTGCGAGGCAGCGGAGCGCGCATTAGCATCGGTGCGCCGCGTCAGATGAAAACCAGCGCTCACTTTCATGGGCACTAAAACCTGCAATAAAGAAGCATTAGCATAGCCAATAGGTCTCGCTTTTGGGAACTTATACGTGTTTAGCCAGAGATATTGACTTTACCTATGTATTTAAGCTGTGCTTTACAGAAGTTTGCAGCATGCAGAAAAGTTATAATAAAGAAGTGTCAGAAGCAATTTTGTTTCCTTAGAAATGACCAAAAAAGCATTATGTACAACTAAACAACCAAAATAAAAAAGTACTAAAAATAATGTCTTGAGTTTTTTTTGTCCTTTCAATGCTGGTAACTTGTATCTGCCGGTCCCAAAGGTTGCTTGTTTTTTGTTATGGGGGGTATAAATAACAGGAGGGTGGAGGTCAGTCAGTCAGTCAGTGAGAGTGAGCGAGTGAGAGAGTCAATCATTTAGTGAGAGTGAGAGAGTCAGTCAGTCAGTGAGAGAGTGAGAGTCAGTGAGAGAGTGAGAGTCAGTGAGAGAGTCAGTCAGTGAGAGTGAGAGTCAGTCAGTGAGGGAAAGAGAGTGAGTCGGTGAGATAGTCAGTCAGTGAGAGTGAGTCAGTCTTTTAGCGAGAGTCAGTCAGTCAGTGACAGAGAGTCACTTAGTGAGAGAGAGTCAGTGACAGTCAGTCAGCGAAAGAGAGTCAGTCAGTGAGGGAGAGTCAGTTAGAGAAAGTCAGTCAGTGAGAGTGTATCGGTCAGTGAGAGAGAGTGGGAGGGTGAGTCTGTGAGAGGAAGTCAGGGAGTCTGTGAGAGGGAGTTTGTGAGAGTGTCTGTGAGAGTCTGTGAGAGAGTGCCTGTAAGACTGGGACAGAGTGTCAGAGAGTGTCTGTGAGAGACTGTCTGTGAGGGTGTCTGTGAGAGTGTCTGAGACAGTGTCTGTGAGAGTCTGTGAGAGAGTGTCTGTTCAGAGAGTGTCTGTGAGAGTGTCTGTGAGAGTCTGTGAGAGAGTGTCTGAGAGAGAGTGTCTGTGAGAGTGTCTGAGAGAGAGTGTCTGTAAGAGAGTGTCTGTGGGAGTCTGGTAGAGAGTCTGTGAGAGAGTGTCTGAGTGTCTGTGATAGTCTGTGAGAGAGTGGCTGAGAGTCTGCGAGACTCTGTGAGAGTGTCTGTGAGAGAGTGTCTGTCAGAGAGAGTGTTAGACCTGTCAGCCCTTTGGGTGGTCCCTCCTATTTATTTATTTATTTTGTCCCCTTTTTGCCTCCTAACCTTCTTTTATTTTTGTGCCCACTAAAGTTTTTGGTGTTGTCTTTAGGGTTTGGGTGCCTCCTTATCCCTACAACAACCGGAGGCAAGGGTGCTCCTTTGAAATGGAAGAGTAGAGAGACACAAAATGGAGGTTTGTAACTGCCAAATTTTTACCTCAGGGTCCTGAGCCATAGGACTAAAATGGGAAAGCTCTAGAACATTCCAGTTAATTCTAGCCACCCGAGCCCAGTCTATAAAAGGTCAGAACCAGGGCGGCCATTTTGGAGTGACCGGAGAGCTTGAGTGGAGCCTGGTGAGGAGTGAAGCGATAGTGTGGGGAGGAAGGCGCACTGTGAGGGGTTAGATCGTCCCACGGGCCGGCTGCTCTACTTTGCTGACGTGCCCCCCCTACCTATTGACTAAGCCCTGGAATTGTTTTATCATCACTAGCTCTCTACACCTGTTAGCGCCTCTGGGAAAATTGTCGCTGGGCTGCTTATGAAGAGCTGTAGAAAGTTGGCCTGGGAATTCAACACGGAGAGCACCTGATTATAAAGGAGACTGTTTGGCTTCTTTTTTCCCCCCTTCGTGACCCAACCTGAACTGCTTCCATAGAGAGTGTGGGGTCGGGTACATCACCGCCACTTCCCCCAAGGGTTCTGTGTGCCCATATGATCGTAGAAAGAACCTTACCTTGTTGCGGCTGGTGACCGATTTCCCTGTCACTGGACTACTGTCTCCTATTCACAAGCCCCCGTTGAGGAGATCCAGCAGGGAGGGCCCGGTTTGGGTCAGCAGGGCAGCGGTTCTTGGGAGACGGCATCGCGGAGGCCAGTGAGGGCAGACAAGCGAGAACCCGGAAGAAGGGGGCGGGAATCGGAGAAGGCCGGCCTGCATTCGCACCCTCCCTCTCTGACGCCTGAGGCGAGGGCGAGATGCAGAGCCGACAGGAACGCCGAGGGAGTCGCTGCGTAGTTCTGGCCCCGTCAGCTGCTAGGAGCCCGCAGCGCTAGGGCCGGGATCACCATAGAGCAGCTGTAACGTGATCGGAGAAGGTAGCGTGGCTGAGTGATCTGACCGGGACGTATCTGTCCAAAACCTGGTAAGACCGTGAGGTGAAGTGTGGGGCCCCAGGGGCTAAGAGGGCCTCGCTGCTGCCTCCAGAGCTGTGGCGGGTGGGAAGAGTCTGTTTACCCGAGCTACCAGCATTAAACGGAATAAATGTCAGTCATCGGAGGCCAGAAGTAAGCAGGGCCTGGGAAACCATTAGACTTCCTGACATATTAAAGACGAGTGGAGAAAGGGGGACTAGAGAAATTGCACGAGTTCACCAGAACTGGCAGGAGAGATCCGGATCTTTCTGGAGAGTTATAAATCATAGGAATTCTGTCGTTTCAGTGGTAGCGGTGCCAGTACTGGTGAGATAACAAGTCTGAGGCAGAGAGGACCACGAGACCGAAGTGTTACCCTGCCTGTCTAAGTACCAGAATGGTGGTTCTGTCTTTAAACTAATGATTACACTTCAAGAGGGGCAAATGTCAATCTGGAATGTTATTTTTCACTGAAATGTTATTCTGAAAAATAACTGAACTCATTTCCTCGATATTATTGTGCTAGATCATTCAATCTGCCTAGATAGAAATGTTCCCTTCTGACCCAGGATGTTGCACTAGTACTTTAAAAGTGGAAGGGATCTATCCTGCCGATTAATTCTATGACCCCACGAAGTTCGCTAGAGTTACCTGAGGGGGTGTCATATCAAAGTTTCATGGAGAGTCAAGAACAGTAATTGTGTAATGATGACATGTCAATGTTGATGTAACTGAATCCAAGCGTGAACAGAGAAGATAAAGTATTCTATATTTTTACTAAAAAGGTGTAGTGTCATTCTTAGTGGATGGGCACGGGGTTACTGTGGGAAGTGTGATGCTAGCATAACACAAGTTGTCTTTGGAAATAGGCCTTCACCTGCTGTGCCAGGCTACCCTATGTGGACTGGTAACCCCAGGTCCAACATATTGGTGTTCAGCGGTGGGATCAGAGCTTGTGCTTGCGTCCACTTAGCAGTTGCCTAGTGTGCACCACGTACCTACACCTGGAGTTTTCTCCTGGCGGACTCTCTAATTAGAAGTTTTGTTTTTCCAAATTCTTTTCTGGTGGTGGGTGGAGATTGCCCTTAATTAACGCCCCTTTCTTGAATTCTTCAAAGTGACTGTCTGAGACCCTGTTGGCAAAATGGAATTTGAATTGGAGGAGTTGGAGACCTACACTGTGGCCCAACTCAGGGAATTTTGCCAGAGCAAGGGGGTGTTCTTCAAGCGTGGTGCGAAAACGGGGGAACTCCAAATCAGCTTGAGAGCATGGGTTGCAGCTCACCCAGATGGGAAGAAGGAGGAGGAAGAGGGGGATAGGGACACTGTCGTCGGAATGGATGAACTGTACCAAACCGAAGGGGGGAACCTACTACAAGGTCCTAGGATACTTTCGAGGGAGGGCAGTAGTGTCTCTGTAAGGAGCTTGACCGAAGCCGAAATAGTTGACCGGAGAGAGGAAAGGCAGTTGAAGTGGGAGTTAGCTAGGTTGGAAAAGGAGAGGGAGGAGACGAGGCTCGCTCATGAGCTTAGCTTAAAGGATTTAGACCTCAAAGCCCTACAGGTAGGGACCTCCAGTACTCCTAATGGTGGCAGCGTACCCAAAGAAACAACCAGGGAACCCAGACCCTATTTGCCAAAAGACGTAGTCACCAGTTACAGTGTAGGGGAAGATATTGCAAAATGGTTGGCTACCTATGAGGTCTCACTAAGAGCCCATGGGATATCAGGAAGTCACTGGGGGGGTGGCCTGTACAAATATATGCCTCCAGTAGGGAGGGATGCACTTCTAGCCCTAGAGCAGGAGGAACAGACTAACTACCCCACCATGAAAGTGGCACTGATCAGGAATTTTGGGCTGACCCCTGAGAAATACAGACAGAAATTCAGGAGCAGCCACAAACTGACTACACAGAACTGGGTGGATTTCCTAGACTATGCCAAGAAGGCCCTAGAGGGTTGGGTGCAAGGCAGCGAGGTGGGGGACTACGAGGGGTTGTATGACCTAATCTTAAAGGAGCACCTACTCGAGAAATGTTTTCCAGAGCTGCGTCAATATCTGGTGGACAGCAAGCTGACCAGTCCCAGGAAGCTTGCAGAGGAGGCGGACATCTGGGCTAGTACCCGGGTGTCCTCAAAGGGGACTGGAGGGGATTCCCAAAGGACTGGTCAGGGCGCTCCCCAGAAGAAAGAGGGGGAGACAAAGAGAGGGAGTTCTCAAAAGGCCCCCAAAACAGTTCCCCTGGAAGGGGATCAGGATTCACTCCTAGGACCAAACCGCAGAAAAACCCTCATCCTGACCACAGTCAGCAGCCAAGGGTTGTCCGCTGTTATGAATGTGGTGGAGTTGGGCACTATAAAGGAGATGACAAGTGCCCAAAGAGACCACCCCCTCCCTTTGGAGGAAAAACCCCGGGAGTAGCCAGTGTAGTGTTCGGGGAGGAGTTGCCCTTAGATAAGGGTGGGGAGTGGGCGGGAGTCACCTTAGTGTCCCTGGGAGACAAAGAGATGATTCCCAAGATCCAGGTGCCCCGAAATAGCACCAAGTATGGGCAGTGGGTCACCATCAATGGCCAAAGAGGGAAAGCTCTGAGGGACACAGGGGCCAGTATGACTATGGTAAGGAGTCATCTGGTGTCCCCAGAGCAGGTGATTCCAAACGTACTCCACCCCGCCGCGATGGCTGACGGCAGATTAGGCCACTACCCTGTGGCCGAAGTTCCCTTTGAGTGGGAAGGGGTCGCAGGTCCTCTTCGAGTTGCCGTAAGCCCTGCCGTGCCAGTCGATTGTCTGTTGGGGTATGATATGGAGCACATAGCTTGGAAGGAGGTGGAATACCGGACTCACTCAGAGATGCTGGGTACACCTGACTGGGCCTGTGCCAGCACACGGTCCGCGACTACCCGGAGGGGGAGTTCGCCAGGGCTGGAGCCTGGAACAAAGGCACAGCCAGCTGCCAAAAATGGAAAGATCCGGGGACAGGAGATCCCTGCCTTGGTATCCACACCCCGTGAGATGGATGGGCCACCTGAGGTGGTGGACCCGGAGTCCACGGAGAGGGATGTTGTCTCCCTGGAGAACCTACCAATCCCTGCCGAATGGCATGTGGAGCGGGGCCTACCAGGGAAGAGTTTTGTCAGGGCCAGAAGGAGTGCCCTACCCTTGAGGGACTGAGGCGACAGGCCGAAGCCCAGGTAGCATGTAACATGGTAGGGAACTTCCACATTTACTGGGAGGATGGATTCCTCTACAGTGAACCCAAGGCTCCAGTGCATGGTTTGTCATGGGCCTTGGTAGTCCCCCAACGTTACCGAGCCTTTCTCTTAGAATTGGCTCACGAGATACCCTTGGCAGGACACCTGGGTCAGGACAAGACCTTTGCCCGGCTTGTCCCCCATTTTTACTGGCCTCAAATGAGGGTGGCGTCCGACACTTACTGTAGGACGTGTGTGTCTTGCAAGCCAGTGGGAAAACAGGGATTAAGCTAAAAGCTCCCCTGGAACCACTACCTGTTGTTAGCACCCCCTTTGAAAGGGTGGGCATTGACATTGTTGGGCCATTGGATCTACCCACTTCAGCTGGTCACAGGTTTATCCTGGTTCTGGTGGATCATGCCACTCGGTACCCAGAGGCAATCCCTTTGAGGACCGTTACTGCACCTGCAGTGGTTAGGGCCCTGATGGTGATTTTTCCCCGAGTGGGTTTCCCCAAGGAAGTTGTGTCCGACAAGGGGACCAACTTCATGTCAGCCTACATGCGGGCTATGTGGAAGGAGTGTGGGGTTACCTACCGGTTCTCCACCCCTTACCACCCCCAGAGCAATGGTTTGGTGAAAAGGTTCAATAAAACCTTGAAGGGCATGATCAGAAGTCTGCCTGAGAGCCTGCGGAGGAAATGGGACATCCTCCTACCCTGTCTGTTGTTCTCATACAGGGAAGTGCCACAGAAAGGAGTGGGCTTCAGTCCCTTCGAACTTCTGTATGGGCACCCTGTTCGTGGACCTCTCAGCCTGGTGAAAGACGGATGGGAAAAGACTCCCAGGAAGCTTCCCCAGGACGTGGTGAGCTACATGCTGGCCTTCAGGAGCCAAATGGCTAAGTTGTGGAAGCAAGCTTCTGACAACTTGGAAGCCAGCCAGGCAGTGATGAAAGAGTGGTATGACCACAATGCTCACCCTGTGGAGTTGGAGCCTGGCCAGAAGGTGTGGGTGATGGAGCCTGGAGAGCTTAGTGCCCTCCAGGATTGCTGGACAGGCCCCTTTGAGGTGATTGAGAAGAAGGGCAAGGCCACTTATTTAGTGGACCTTAAGACCCCCAGGCAGCCCCATTGGGTGCTCCATGCCAACCGCCTCAAACCCCACCATGAGAGGCCCGAGGTCATCTTGATGATGGTGACAGATGGAGCGGAAGAAGAGGAAAGTGAGCCTCTCCCTGATCTATTTTCGTCTCAAGAAAAGGATGGGTCTGTGGAGGGAGGGATTCTCTCACCATCCCTAACTCCTGAACAGCGGAAGGACTGCCGCCAAGTCTTGGGGCAGTATTCCTCGTTGTTCTCCCTTATCCCGGGAAGGACCCACCTGTGTACCTATGATGTGGACACAGGAGACAGCCCACCTGTGAAGTCTAAGACCTACCGGCTGTCAGATAAGGTGAAGGCCAGCATTCACAGTGAAGTCACTAAGATGCTGGAGCTAGGAGTGATTGAACCTTCAAGTAGCCCCTGGTCCAGTCCGGTGGTTCTGGTACCAAAAGCTGCCCCGCCGGGCACCACTCCAGAACTCAGGTTCTGTGTGGATTACCGGGGACTGAATTCCGTGACTAAGACAGATGCTCATCCAATCCCTAGGGCGGATGAGCTCATTGACCGGCTGGGAGCTGCCCAATATCTGAGTACTTTTGAGCTCACATCAGTGTACTGGCAGATATCCCTTACAGATGGAGCAAAGGAAAGCTCAGCCTTCTCCACGCCTGAGGGCCGCTACCAGTTCTGTGTGATGCCCTTTGGGCCCAAGAACGCTCCTGCCACTTTTCAGCGGCTGGTGAACAAGGTCCTCTCCGGGATGGAGGCCTTCTCTGCTGCTTATCTAGACGACATAGCCGTCTTCAGCAGCAGCTGGGAGGACCACTTGTGTCACTTACAGGCTGTTCTCCAGGCCCGGAAAAGGGCTGGCTTGATAATCAAGGCCAGCAAATGCCAGATTGGGCAGGGGTCAGTAGTGTACCTAGGCCACTTGGTGGGCAGGGGAACGGTGCAGCCCCTCCAGGCTAAGATTGAGGCTATCAGGCCTGGGAGCCACCCAAGACCCAAACCGAGGTCCGAGCATTCTTGGGCCTCACAGGATATTACCGTCGCTTTGTGAAGGGGTATGGCACAATTGTGGCACCCCTAACTGAACTCACATCCAAGAAGCAACCCCGACGGGTAGTCTGGACAGAGGCCTGTCAACGAGCCTTTGACACCTTGAAGCAAGCAATGTGCGTAGCTCCAGTCCTAAGGGCCCCTGATTTTTCTAAGGAGTTTATCGTCCTAACAGATGCATCAGAACATGGCATTGGGGCAGTGTTATCGCAACTCAATGAAGAGGGCCTGGACCAACCTGATGTCTTCCTATCAAGGAGATTGCTTCCCCGGGAACAGAGGTGGAGTGCGATTGAGCGGGAAGCCTTTGCGGTGGTATGGGCTCTGAAGAATCTGCGGCCATACCTGTTTGGCTCGCACTTCCTTGTACAAACAGACCACCGCCCCCTTCGTTGGCTGATGCAAATGAAGGACGAGAATTCCAAGTTGTTGAGATGGTCCATCTCGCTAGAGGGAATGGACTTCCGGGTGGAACATCGGCCTGGAGTGGACCACGCCAACGCAGACGGTCTCTCTAGGTACTTCCACCTTAGTGATGAGAACTCCCAAGGGGTTGGGTAGCTCTCCCCACTTTCAGCTGGGGGGGACGCGTGTTAGACCTGTCAGGTGGTCCCTCCTATTTAGTTATTTATTTTGTCCCCTTTTTGATTCCTAACCTTCTTTTATTTTTGTGCCCACTAAAGTTTTTGGTGTTGTCTTTAGGGTTTGGGTGCCTCCTTATCTCTTCAACAAACGGTGGCACGGGTGCTCCTTTGAAATGGAAGAGTAGAGAGACACAAAATGGAGGTTTGTAACTGCCAAATTTTTACCTCAGGGTCCTGAGCAATAGGACTACAATGGGAAAGCTCTAGAACATTCCAGTTAGTTCTAGCCGCCCGAGACCAGTCTATAAAAGGTCAGAACCAGGGCGCCATTTTGGAGTGACCGGAGAGCTTGAGTGGAGCCTGGTGAGGAGTGAAGCGATAGTGTGGGGAGGAAGGCGCACTGTGAGGGTTTAGATCGTCCCATGGGCCGGCTGCTCTACTTTGCTGACGTGCCCCCCACTTATTGACTAAGCCCTGGCATCGTTTTATCATCACTAGCTCTCTACACCTGTTAGCACCTCTGGGAAAATTGTCGCTGGGCTGCTTATGAAGAGCTGTAGAAAGTTGGCCTGGGAATTCAACACGGAGAGCACCTGATTATAAAGGAGACTGTTTGGCTTCTTTTTTCCCCCCTTCGTGACCCAACCTGAACTGCTTCCACAGAGAGTGTGGGGTCGGGTACATCACCGCCACTTCCCCCAAGGGTTCTGTGTGCCCATATGATCGTAGAAAGAACCTTACCTTGTTGCGGCTGGCGACTGATTTCCCTGTCACTGGACTACTGTCTCTTATTCACAAGCCCCCGTTGAGGAGATCCAGCAGGGAGGGCCCGGTTTGGGTCAGCAGGGCAGCGGTTCTTGGGAGACGGCATCGCGGAGGCCAGTGAGGGCAGACAAGCGAGAACCCGGAAGAAGGGGGCGGGAATCGGAGAAGGCCGGCCCGCGTTCGCACCCTCCCTCTCTGACGCCTGAGGCGAGGGCGGGACGCAGAGCCGACAAGAAAGCTAAAGGAGTCGCGGTGTAGTTCTGGCCCCGTCAGCTGCTAGGAGCCCGCAGCGCTAGGGCCGGGATCACCATAGAGCAGCTGTAACGTGATTGGAGAAGGTAGCGTGGCTGAGTGATCTGACCGGGACGTATCTGTCCAAAACCTGGTAAGACCGTGAGGTGAAGTGCGGGGCCCCAGGGGCTAAGAGGGCCTCGCTGCTGCCTCCAGAGCTGTGGCGGGTGGGAAGAGTCTGTTTACCTGAGCTACCAGCATTAAACGGAATAAATGACAGTCATCGGAGGCCAGAAGTAAGCAGGGCCTGGGAAACCATTAGACTTCCTGACATATTAAAGACGAGTGGAGAAAGGGGGACTAGAGAAATTGCACAAGTTCACCAGAACTGACAGGAGAGATCCGGATCTTTCTGGAGAGTTATAAATCATAGGAATTCTGTCGTTTCAGTGGTAGCGGTGCCAGTACTGGTGAGATAACAAGTCTGAGGCAGAGAGGACCACGAGACCGAAGTGTTACCCTGCCTGTTTAAGTACCAGAATGGTGGATCCTTCTTTAAACTAATCATTAGACTTCAAGAGGGGCAAATGTCAACCTGGAATGTTATTTTTCACTGAAATGTTATTCTGAAAGATAACTGACCTCATTTCCTCGATATTATTGTGCTAGATCATTCAATCTGCCTAGATAGAAATGTTCCCTTCTGACCCAGGATGTTGCACTAGTACTTTAAAAGTGGAAGGGATCTATCCTGCCGATTAATTCTATGACCCCACTAAGTTCGCTAGAGTTACCTGAGGGGGTGTCATATCAAAGTTTCATGGAGAGTCAAGAACAGTACTTGTGTAATGATGACATGTCAATGTTGATGTAACTGAATCCAAGCGTGAACAGAGAAGATAAAGTATTGTATATTTTTACTAAAAAGGTGTAGTGTCATTTTTAGTGGATGGGCACGGGGTTACTGTGGTAAGTGTGATGCAAGCATAACACAAGTTGTCTTTGGAAATAGGCCTTCACCCGCTGTGCCAGGCTACCCTATGTGGACTGGTAACCCCAGGTCCAACAGAGAGTCTGTGAGAGAGAGTCTGTGAGAGAGTGTCTGTGAGAGAGTGTCTGTGTTTGAGTCTGTGAGAGAGTGTCTGTGAGAGTCTATGAGAAAGTGTCTGTGAGAGAGTGTCTGTAAAAGAGTCTGTGAGAGAGTCTGTGAGAGAGTGTTGGTGAGAGTGTGTCTGGGAGAGAGTCTGTGACAGAGTATGTGAGTGAGTCTGTGAGAGAGTGTCTGTGAGAGTCTGTGAGAGAGTATGTGAGTGAGTCTGTGAGAGAGTGTCTGTGAGAGAGTGTGAGAGTTTGTGAGAGAGTGTCTGGGAGAGTCTGTCTGTGAGAGTGGCTGTGAGAGAGAGTCTGTGAGAGAGTGTCTGTGAGAATTTGTCTGTGAGAGTGTCTGAGAGAGAGTGTCTGTGAGAGAGTGTCTGTGAAAGTCTGTGCGAGAGTCTGTGAGAAAGTCTGTGAGAGAGTGTCTGAGTGTCTGTGAGAGTCTGTGAGAGAGTGTCTGAGACAGTCTGATAGTCTGTGAGAGTCTGTGATTGAGTGTCTGTGAGAGAGAGTCTGTGAAAGAGAGTCTGTGAGAGAGTGTCTTTATGAGAGTCTGTGAGAGAGTGTCTGTGAGAGTCTGTGAGAGAGTGTCTGTGAGAGAGTATGTGAGAGAGTCTTTGAGAGAGTCTGTGAGAGAGTGTTGGTGAGAGTGTGTCTGGGAGAGAGGGTCTGTGAGAGAGTCTGTGAGAGAGTGTCTGTGAAAGTTTGTGAGAGAGTGTCTGGGAGATTCTGTCTGTGAGAGTGTCTTTGAGAGAGAGTCTGTGAGAGAGTGTCTGTGAGATAGTGTCTCTAAGAGTGTCTGTGAGCAAGTGTCTGTGAGCAAGTGTCTGTGAGTGTGTCTGTGAGAGAGAGTCTGTGAGAGAGAATCTATGAGAGAGACTGTGAGAGAGACTGTGATAGAGTGTGTGTGAGAGTCTGTGAGAGAGTGTGTGTGAGTCTGTGAGAGAGTGTGTGTGAGTCTGTGAGAGAGTGTGTGTGAGAGTGTATGTGAGAGAGTGTGAGAGTCTGTGAGAAAGTGTGTGTGAGAGTCTGTGAGAGAGTGTGTGTGAGTCTGTAAGAGAGTGTGTGTGAGAGTCTGTGAGAGAGTGTGTGAGAGTTTGTGAGAGAGTGTGAGTCTGTGAGAGAGTGTCTGTGAGAGAGTGTCTGTAAGAGAATATCTGTGAGAGAGTCCGTTAGAGAGTGTCTGTTAGAGAGTGTCTGTGAGTCTGGGAGAGAGTGTCTGTGAGAGTCTGTGAGAGAGTGTCTGTCTGTGAGAGAGTGTCTGTGATAGAGTGTCTGTGATAGAGTGTCTGTGAGAGAGTGTCTGTGATAGAGTGTCTGTGAGAGAGTGTCTGTGAGAGTCTGTGAGAGAGTGTATGTGAAAATCTGTGAGAGAGTGTCTGTGAGAGTGTCTGTGAGAGAGTGTCTGTGAGAGTGTCTGTGAGAGAGTTTCTGTGAGAGTCTGTGAGAGAGTGTCTGTGAGTGAGTGTCTGTGAGAGAGTGTCTGTGAGAGAGTGTCTGTGAGCGAGTGACTGTGAGAGTCTGTGTGTGAGTGTCTGTGAGAGAGTGTCTGTGAGAGAGTTTGTGAGAGAGTGTCTGTGAGAGTCTGAGAGAGTGTCTGTGAGAGAGTGTCCGTGAGAGTGTCTGTGAGAGAGTGTCTATGAGAGTCTGTGAGAGAGTGTCTATGAGAGCCTGTGAGAGAGTGTCTGTGAGTGTCTGTGAGAGTCTGTGAGAGAGTCTGTGAGAGAGAATCTGTGAGAGAGAGTCTGTGAGAGATTGTCTGTGAGAGAGTGTGTGTGAGAGTCTGTGAGAGAGTGTCTGTGAGAGTCTGTGAGAGAGTGTCTGTGAGAGTCTGTGAGAGAGTGTCTGTGAGAGTCTATGAGAGAGAGTCTGTGATTGTCTGTGAGAGTCTGTGAGAGAGTCTGTGAGAGAGTGTCTGTGAGAGAGTGTCTGTGAGAGTGTCTGTGAGAGAGTGTCTGTGAGTGTCAGTGAGAGAGTCTCTGTGAGAGAGAGTCTGTGAGAGCCTTCTGCGGCTATGATTATTTTACCATGGACATTCCATGGTACCCGGTTCCCATTAACCAATTATAAGTGGGTTATAAATACACATAATCCACTGTAGATTGGAATTGAATCTCTGCAGAATCAGGAATAAATCTTGGCGCGTGGAAATGAGATCAGCAAGTGACTCACGCGCCGTGTGCGCGGCGGCAAAGCGGGTAATAAAGCAAAGTGCGATTCAAACAAGGAAGGGTAACCTGCCCAGTATATTCTGCCGATGGCCTCAGAGAGTTCCAACACGATTCATATAAAACTCTGAACCACAAAAGACTTTCCCATACACGAATTTACAAAAATGCAAGAAAGCTTTTTATTGAATGAATGATTTTTTTCTTCATTTTATAAATTTAATACATGTGCATTCATTGTATATAGATCAAGACTAATAACAATGGAAAAGAAGCATACAAAATTATTCTTCAATCACATCCTAACCATGGCCCACACACCATTCAACACTAACATACCGACATGCATACATCTCCAATCAAACAATCACAAAAAAAACTCCACAAAGATGTCGTAATCAATGATGAATTTAGGGACAGTTGGAACACATTCCCAGACAAGTCAGATGATTACCAGATGGAGAAAACGCCTGTTTGCGTCTGATTTGATTTAAAATGAGAGAAGAAACAGTGCACCCCCCACTCTATGGCTCATATTATCATGGGCCATTTTGCCACTTTCTTTACTTTAAAAGCCAAAAAAGCAGCGAAAATGACATAGCCCTATCTACAAGGGGATGCTAACATGCATTAGGGCATGTTAGCACCCGTTTTCCCGACGCCTTGTTTTGCATCTTTAATGAGATGCAAAGTGGGCGTCACTAGGCAGTACTCCTTGTAAATTATCGCTGATGTGCACATCGCAATATTTACAAGGAGGCCCATGCATTTTTGCAGACGTTGGTTTTTGGCGAAAACCGCGGTTTGACCAAAAACGAAAGTCTGCAAAAATGCTGACTTAGGTATACTTACCATTGGGGTGGATTATGCTGATACGAGTACAGGGTCGTATCGGCACGGTTATCGCCGTTTTCCATGAAACATCGCTAGAAAACCAGCGATGTTCCTTGGAAAACATCGCTTTCGCTGGATTAATTATCGCCATTGCGATATGCGTTGGTAATACAGCGCTAGCATGGTGATAATTTCCAGCGACAGCCGACGATAACATTCTTCACGCTGAGTGCCGCCAGCGATAATTATCGCTGCCGCTTGATAATAAACCCCTATATTACAAACACTACATTACAAACACTACATCACGAACGGAACATCAGCTCCACTACAGGGCAGCAATCTCTCTAATACTAAAATAGCAAAGTGTAAGATTCTATCATTAGAAATAGGACATAGTGGTCACTTTGTTTAATGTCCCACAATATAATGAAGACTTTTTAGTGGTCAGGAGGCATAGTGGAATCGGATAAAGTAACAGAAAACTTTAGAAGAAGCTGGTAATATAGAAATTGCACTGGAGATCTGGAGCCAAAATACCTTACAACATACCAAAAAGAGCATAAGGTTTCTTTATGTATCCCTTTGCGTGGGTGTGGTGCCTCCTTCCTATTCTTTTATTCCCACTCCTTCTTTGTCTTGTGATGTATATGTTTCTGGAACGATGTACTGGAATGCTCATTAGAACGCATACAAGGCCCTTCATAGCACCGGACCCGCATACCCAAACAGCCCTCTCTCTTTCCACGCACCCAAAAGAAACCTCCGATCAGCCCAGCTCTCTCTGGCCACAACCCACATATCAACAAGGCCAGAATGGGATGAAAGTCCTTCTCCTACCTCGCAGCCAAAGTGTGGAGCACCCTCCCCCTCCACTTCCGGCAAGCTCCCACATTGCTCCAGTTCAGGAAGGACCTCAAGACCAGGCTCTTTGGTTGACGCCAGCACTCAATCGAGCCACCCCCACCTCCCCCAAGCGCCATGAGACCCTCACGGGTGTGTAGTTGTGCTTTAACAATCCTGATTGATTGATTGAATCAATCACTCGGAGAATTCAGGTAGCCGCTTGCTGCATTCCCTGATTGTGGGTGGTTTGCGTCATGGTTGTTGAGACTGGGTGCATGTATCACAAGCAACACACAATAGTCCTGCACTCTAATTTCAATTGTAGTACACAGAAGATAACTGATTTTTATATATACATTTGTAGATCTAATTTCAAGAAAGCAGTGGCGATTCAGCTGAGTTGTTTTCAGTAAATTCTTTATTCATAAATTCTTTTCCAGCAGAATAAAAGACCGCAGCCAACGCGTTTTGTCCTGTCGGACTTCTTCAGGGCAAAAAACACATTTTCTTGCGGTCTGTGCTGAATTCATACATAGGTGTGATTTCTCCTTTTTAGGACCTGATAAAACTCGATTGTATCTGAAATTTTAAATGCAGTGTATGATGTTTATTAGAATTTGATTGCTGATTTCTCACGATAGGGGATCAGTCTGTATTAAACGTCCTCCGTTTCATTTCCTGACAGGTTTTTAAGAATAAGTCGGCCGGCACGGTAGCGTAGCATCAATCTTGGATGCATGTATCATGATGTCTTCACTGACGTTGATGACTCCCTCCAGGCCTTTCATCACGGACTGCATTTTGGACAACTTCCACGGCTGAAGATATTGCAAAGTTGCGCCGGTGGTAGTAGCGGAGGCCAACGTGTGTAGAGAAAGTTGTGATATACCACCTGTCCTCATGGAGCTTGAGTTGGTAGTAGCAGGAGTTTAGATCTAGGTTCAAAAACCAGGTTGAACCATTGATGTCCACGATGAGATCATCTATAGTCAATCATAGCATTTGTAAAGCACACTACACACCCGTGAAGGTCACAAGGCGCTACAGTGGCAGATATGTGTCATTCGATTTTGATTGTAAAATTGGGGAGGCTTATGTCAGTGCAGATCCTGATGCTATCTGGCTGTTTGTGTTTGTAGGTGACTACAATGGGGGATAACCAAGAGGTCGGTCCGAAGACTTTCTTGATGACCCTCATGTCTTCTAGCTTTTGTAGTTCTGCTTCTACTGCGGGCGAGAGGTGGAAAGTGATCTTGCGGTGTCAAAGTGCGACTGGGCATACTGAAGGATCAATGTATAGTGAAAGGGGTGGCCCGTTCAGTCGGCCAAGGCCATTGA
The DNA here is from genome assembly GCF_964261635.1 of Lissotriton helveticus. Taxonomy (NCBI): domain Eukaryota; kingdom Metazoa; phylum Chordata; class Amphibia; order Caudata; family Salamandridae; genus Lissotriton; species Lissotriton helveticus. The sequence continues at coordinate 1,166,581,384 of NC_136071.1, forward strand.
ATGCAGTTGCAAAGTCATTGAGTTCACTGAAGGGGGGCAGCGAGTTGGATGTGCTCTCAACCGCATGAGCCAGTAAGAGGCGCTGTAGTGGTACGGGCTGCGCATTCTTCTGATGATCCGCACTCAGGGCACTGGTTGTGCACCAGGATCCAGGTGGGACATGCAAGGTTGGAGGGTGGGATCCTGACACATGAGCAATAGAGCCAGTCACAGTAGGTAGGAGAGACCAAGGTACTAGGTGCTGCAAGGTAGTAGATGCACAGCGTCCTCTGGCAGGTGGAGGCAGACTGGCAGGTCTGCATAGGGGGCATTTGGTGAATGGCCCACAGGATGTGTTTGCCCTCTTATCTGCAAATGCCCTTGTGTGCAGACGAGGACAGTGCTGGCAGAGGGCCCAGCAAGGGGCAGGAGCGTCGCACGTTTAGGTGGAGTAGGGAGTGGGTAGCGTGATGTTGAGGTTCCAGGTATGTGGTGGCAGAATGGCCGGCAGCCCAGGTCGAGGGGCGTAGTCACTTGTCGGCTCCATCCTCATCACAACTTCAGCGGCATATTAACAAGGGCATTATCCCCGCTTTTTTGGCTTTAAAAGCCAAAAAAGCGGAGATAATCTTTTCGCCCTATATACAAGTGGGTGCTAACATGCATTAGCACATGTTAGCACCCTTTTACCTGACGCCTCCCTTTGCATCTCTAATGAGATGCAAAGGGGGCCTCACTGGGCAGTACAACCTTGCAAATATCGCTGATGTGCACATCGCGATATTTCAAAGGCTGCCCCAGCATTTAAGCAGACATTAGTTTTGGAGAAAAACGCTGTTTTCGCCAAAAACGAAAGTATACTTAAATGCAGACTTGCCTATCCCTAACATTGGGGGTGGATTATGCTGATACGACCACAGGGTCGTATCATGGATTATGCTGATACGACCACTTGGTCGTATCAGAAAGGTTATCGCCGTTTTGCAGGTAACATCGCTGGATATCGTCGTTTGCAGGGAACATCGCTGGAAAACCACTGATGTTTCCTGCAAAACGGCGATTTCCCCGCTATCGCTGGAATTTTTATCGCCCTGGAGAAACGAGTTGTGAATATCGTGCTACCAGGGCGATAAATTCCAGAGCTAGACAGCGATAAATAAAAAAGCGCTAGGCGCTCTGTGCGTTATTTATCGCCGTCCCTTGTTAATATGCCCCTTAGTGAGTTGCGGCATCAGGCCATGTGGAGCGTGAGGTGAGAGGGCCAAAGAAACACACACACACCAGTGCTTTACTTCACACCATGGTGCATAGGTGGGCCACCTTCTTTTATTTACCCGCCCTGACCTCAAGATGTGCGTGTGGGAATGCGTCACAGCGTGACTGCATCAGCCTACACTGTGTTGCAGACCCCGGAAGCAAGAGAGGCAACAGGCCCAGGTGGGATGTCTCTCCCAGCCCCAGATGCAGAATGTGTATGACGTCATCTAACCCCTGGGAAGCATGGTACCCCGCAAAGTACTGCAGTTCCCGGGTGCAAAAGCCAGTGGGTGCAGCTGGAAAAATCAATCCTTGTGGAAAACAAAATGTCTCCATCCATGTATACGAACAGCGACAATTCACTAGCGTTCTCTTCCGGCAAACTTTTATTAAATAACTAATTTTAAGACGGTGTTTTGAATTTTATTGAGGCATTATTATTGTTCATGAGCTTGTGTTATGTTTGTTTATTGAAATAGATTTAACATCTCAAATGTTATAGTAATGAGTTTAATTAATCAACTATAAATCTGTGAAGGCAATTCTGTCTAAATATGAAATCCTCTATAATAACTATTAACTTTACGTCTACAAGTCGCGATGCCTCGAGATTGGCAGGGCACCGCGCCTCTGCGAGGCAGCGGAGCGCGCATTAGCATCGGTGCGCCGCGTCAGATGAAAACCCAGCGCTCCCTTTCATGGGCACTAAAACCTGCAATAAACAAGCATTAGCATAGCCAATAGGTCTCGCCTTTGGGAACTTATAAGTGTTTAGCAAGAGATATTGACTTTACCTATGTATTTAAGCTGTGCTGTACAGAAGTTTGCAACATGCAGAAAAGTTATAATAAAGAAGTGTCAGAAGCAATTTTGTTACCTTAGAAATTACCAAAAAAGCATTATGTACAACTAAACGACCATAATAAAACAGTATTAAAAATAATGTCTTGAGTTTTTTTTGTCCTTTCAATGCTGGCAACTTGCATCTGCCTGTCCCAATGGTTGCTTGTTTTTTGTTATGGGGGGCATAAATAACAGGAGGGTGAAGGTGAGTCAGTCAGTCAGTGAGAGTGAGTGAGCGAGAGAGTCAATCAGTTAGTGAGAGGGAGAGAGTCAGTCAATCAGTGAGAGTCAGTGAGAGAGTCAGTCAGTCAGAGTGAGAGTCAGTCAGTGAGAGTGAATGAGAGTGAGAGAGTGAGTCAGTCATTGAGTGAAAGAGAGTGAGTTGGTGAGATAGTCAGTCAGTGAGAGTGAGTCAGTCTTTTAGCGAGAGTCAGTCTTTTAGCAAGAGTCAGCCAGTCAGTGAGAGAGAGTCACTTAGTGAGAGAGAGTCAGTGAGGGAGAGTCAGTGACAGTCAGTCAGTGAAAGAGAGTCAGTCAGTGAGGGAGAGTCAGTGAGAGAAAGTCAGTCAGTGAGAGTGAGTCAGTCAGTGAGAGAGAGTGGGAGAGTGAGTGTGAGAAGGAGTCAGGGAGTCTGTGTGAGGGAGTCTGTGAGAGGGAGTTTGTGAGAGTGTCTGTGAGAGTCTGTGAGAGAGTGCCTGTAAGAGTGGGAGAGTGGGAGAGAGTGTCTGTGAGAGAGTGCCTGTGAGTGTCTCTGAGAGAATGCCTGTCAGTGTCTGTGAGAGTCTGTGAGAGACTGTCTGTGAGGGTGTCTGTGAGAGTTTGTGAGAGAGTGTCTGTGCAGAGAGTGTCTGTGAGAGTGTCTGTGAGTGTCTGTGAGAGAGTGTCTGAGAGAGTGTGTCTGTAAGAGAGTGTCTGTGAGAGTCTGGTAGAGAGTCTCTGAGAGAGTGTCTGAGTGTCTGTGATAGTCTGTGAGAGACTGTCTGAGAGTCTGTGAGAGAGTGTATGAGAGAGAGTGTCTGTAAGAGTGTCTGAGAGAGAGTGTCTGTGAGAGAGTGGCTGTGAAAGTCTGTGCGAGAGTCTGTGAGAAAGTCTGTGAGAGAGTGTCTGAGTGTCTGTGAGAGTCTGTGAGAGAGTGTCTGAGAGCGTCTGATAGTCTGAGAGTCTGTGAGAGAGTGTCTGTGAGAGAGAGTCTGTGAAAGAGTCTGTGAGAGAGAGTCTGTGAGAGAGAGTCTGTATGAGAGTCTGTGAGAGAGTGTCTGTGAGAGAGTGTCTGTGAGAGAGTGTCTGTGAGAGAGTCTGTGAGAGAGTGTTGGTGAGAGCGTGTCTGGGAGAGAGGGTCTGTGAGAGAGTCTGTGAGAGAGTGTCTGTGAGAGAGTGTCTGTGAAAGTTTGTGAGAGAGTGTCTGGGAAATTTTGTCTGTGGGAGTGTCTGTGAGAGAGTCTGTGAGAGAGTGTCTGGGAGATAGTGTCTCTAAGAGTGTCTGTGAGCAAGTGTCTGTGAGCAAATGTCTGTGAGTGTGTCTGTGAGAGAGAGTCTGTGAGAGAGAGTCTGTGAGAGAGACTGTGAGAGAGACTGTGATAGAGTGTCTGTGAGAGAATGTCTGTAAGAGTGTCTGTGAGAGTCTGTGAGAGCGTATGTGAGAGAGTGTGAGAGTCTGTGAGAGAGTGTCTGTGAGAGAGTGTCTGTGATAGAGTGTATGTGATAGAATGTCTGTGAGAGAGTGTCTGTGAGAGCCTGTGCGAGAGTGTCTGTGGAGTCTGTGAGAGAGTGTCTGTGAGAGAGACTGTGAGAGAGACTGTGATAGAGTGTCTGTGAGAGAATGTCTGTAAGAGAGTCTGTGAGAGAGTGTCTGTGAGAGTCTGTGAGAGAGTGTGTGTGAGTCTGCGAGAGAGTGTCTGTGAGAGAGTGTCTGTGAGAGAGTGTCTGTGAGAGAGTGTATGTGATAGAATGTCTGTGAGAGAGTGTCTGTGAGAGCCTGTGCGAGAGTGTCTGTGGAGTCTGTGAGAGAGTGTCTGTGAGAGGGTGTCTGTGAGAGGGTGTCTGTGAGAGATTGTCTGTGAGAGTGTCTGTGAGAGAGTGTCTGTGAGAGGGTGTCTGTGAGAGGGTGTCTGTGAGAGATTGTCTGTGAGAGTGTCTGTGAGAGTCTGGTAGAAAGTCTCTGAGAGAGTGTCTGAGTGTCTGTGATAGTCTGTGAGAGACTGTCTGAGAGTGTCTGAGAGTCTGTGAGAGAGTGTATGAGAGAGAGTGTCTGTAAGAGTGTCTGAGAGAGAGTGGCTGTGAGAGAGTGGCTGTGAAAGTCTGTGCGAGAGTCTGTGAGAAAGTCTGTGAGAGAGTGTCTGAGTGTCTGTGAGAGTCTGTGAGAGAGTGTCTGAGAGCGTCTGATAGTCTGTGAGAGTCTGTGAGAGAGTGTCTGTGAGAGAGAGTCTGTGAAAGAGAGTCTGTGAGAGAGAGTCTGTGAGAGAGAGTCTGTATGAGAGTCTGTGAGAGAGTGTCTGTGAGAGAGTGTCTGTGAGAGAGTGTCTGTGAGAGAGTCTGTGAGAGAGTGTTGGTGAGAGTGTGTCTGGGAGAGAGGGTCTGTGAGAGAGTCTGTGAGAGAGTGTCTGTGAGAGAGTGTCTGTGAAAGTTTGTGAGAGAGTGTCTGGGAAATTTTGTCTGTGAGAGTGTCTGTGAGAGAGTCTGTGAGAGAGTGTCTGGGAGATAGTGTCTCTAAGAGTGTCTGTGAGCAAGTGTCTGTGAGCAAATGTCTGTGAGTGTGTCTGTGAGAGAGAGTCTGTGAGAGAGAGTCTGTGAGAGAGACTGTGAGAGAGACTGTGATAGAGTGTCTGTGAGAGAATGTCTGTAAGAGTGTCTGTGAGAGAGTGTCTGTGAGAGTCTGTGAGAGCGTATGTGAGAGAGTGTGAGAGTATGTGAGAGAGTGTCTGTGAGAGTCTGTGAGAGAGTGTGTGTGAGTCTGCGAGAGAGTGTCTGTGAGAGTCTGAGTCTGTGAGTGTCGGTGAGAGAGTGTCTGTGAGAGAGTGTCTGTGAGAGAATGTCTGTGAGAGAGTCTGTTAGAGAGTGTCTGTGAGTCTGGGAGAGAGTGTCTGTGAGAGTCTGTGAGAGAGTGTCTGTGAGAGTCTATGAGAGAGTGTCTGTGAGAGAGTGTCTGTGAGAGAGTGTCTGTGATAGAGTGTATGTGATAGAATGTCTGTGAGAGAGTGTCTGTGAGAGCCTGTGCGAGAGTGTCTGTGGAGTCTGTGAGAGAGTGTCTGTGAGAGGGTGTCTGTGAGAGGGTGTCTGTGAGAGATTGTCTGTGAGAGTGTCTGTGAGAGAGTGTCTGTGAGAGGGTGTCTGTGAGAGGGTGTCTGTGAGAGATTGTCTGTGAGAGTGTCTGTGAGAGAGTGTCTGTGAGAGTCAGTGAGAGAGTGTCTGTGAGAGAGAGTCTGTAATAGTCTCTGTGAGAGAGTGTCTGTGAGAGTCTGTGAGAAAGTGTCTGTGAAAGAGTCTGTGAGAGTCTGTGAGTGTCTGTGAGAGTGTGAGAGAGTGTCTGTGAGAGAGTGTATGTGATAGAATGTCTGTGAGAGAGTGTCTGTGAGAGCCTGTGCGAGAGTGTCTGTGGAGTCTGTGAGAGAGTGTCTGTGAGAGGGTGTCTGTGAGAGGGTGTCTGTGAGAGATTGTCTGTGAGAGTGTCTGTGAGAGAGTGTCTGTGAGAGGGTGTCTGTGAGAGGGTGTCTGTGAGAGATTGTCTGTGAGAGTGTCTGTGAGAGAGTGTCTGTGAGAGTCAGTGAGAGAGTGTCTGTGAGAGAGAGTCTGTAATAGTCTCTGTGAGAGAGTGTCTGTGAGAGTCTGTGAGAAAGTGTCTGTGAAAGAGTCTGTGAGAGTCTGTGAGTGTCTGTGAGAGTGTGAGAGAGTGTCTGTGAGAGAGTGTCTGGGAGAGAGTGTCTGGGAGAGTGTGTCTGTGAACTTGTCTGTGAGAGTTGCTGAGTGTCTGTGAGAGTCTGTGAGAGCGTGTATGTGAGAGTCTGTGAGAGAGTGTCCGTGAGAGTCTGTGAGAGAGAGTCTGTAAAAGTCTGTGAGAGAGTGTTTGTGATAGTGTCTGTGAGAACCTGTGACAGAGTGTCTGTGAGAGAGTGTCTGTGAGAGTGTCTGTGAGAGAGTGTCTGTGAGAGTGTCTGTGAGAGTGTCTGTGAGAGTCTGTGAGACAGTGTCTGTGAGAGTCTGTGAGAGAGTGTCTGTGATAGTGTCTGTGAGAGTCTGTGAGAGAGTGTCTGTGAGTGAGTGTCTGTGAGAGAGTGTCTGTGAGAGAGTGTCTGTGAGCGAGTGACTGTGAGAGTCTATGTGTGAGTGTCTGTGAGAGAGTGTTTGTGAGAGAGTCTGTGAGAGAGTGTCTGTGAGAGTCTGAGAGAGTGTCTGTGAGAGAGTGTCTGTGAGAGTGTCTGTGAGAGAGTGTCTATGAGAATCTGTGAGAGAGTGTCTGTGTGAGCCTGTGAGAGAGTGTCTGTGAGTGTCTGTGAGAGTCTGTGAGAGTCTGTGAGAGAGTCTGTGAGAGAGAATCTGTGCGAGAGAGACTGTGAGAGAGTGTCTGTGAGAGAGTGTCTGTGAGTCAGTCTGTGAGAGAGTGTCTGTGAGAGTCTGTCTGTGAGTGTCTGCGAGAGCCTTCTGCGGCTCTGATTATTTTACCATGGACATTCCATGGTACCCGGTTCCCATTAACCAATTATAAGTGTGTTATAAATACACATAATCCACTCTAGTTTGGAATTGCATCTCTGCAGAATCAGGAATAAATCTTGGCGCATGGAAATGAGATCCACAAGTGACTCACGCGCCGTGTGCGCGGCGGCAAAGCGGGTATTAAAGCAAAGTGCGATTCAAACAAGGAAGGGTAACCTGCCCAGTATATTCTGCCGATGGCCTCAGAGAGGTCCAACACGATTCATATAAATCTCTGAACCACAAAAGACTTTCCCATACACGAATTTACAAAAATGCAAGAAAGCTTTTTATTGAATGAATCATTTTTTCTTCATTTTATAAATTTAATACATGTGCATTCATTGTATATAAATCAAGACTAATAACGATGGAAAAGAAGCATACAAAATTATTCTTCAATCACATCCTAACCATGGCCCACACACCATTCAACACTAACATACCGACATGCATACATCTCCAATCAAACGATCACAAAAAAACTCCACAAAGATGTCGTAATCATCGTAATCAATGATGAATTTAGGGACAGTTGGAACACATTCCCAGACAATTCAGATGATTCCCAGATGGAGAAAACGCCTGTTTGCGTCTGATCTGATTTCAAATGAGAGAAGAAACAGTGCACCCCACTCCGAACTATAGGGCATATTATCATGGGCCATTTTGCCACTTTTTTTTACTTTAAAAGCCAAAAAAGCGGCGAAAATGACATAGCCCTATCTACAAGGGGATGCTAACATGCATTAGGGCATGTTAGCACCCGTTTTCCCGACGCCTTGTTTTGCATCTTTAATGAGATGCAAAGTGGGCGTCACTAGGCAGTACTCCTTGTAAATTATCGCTGATGTGCACATCGCAATATTTACAAGGAGGCCCACGCATTTTTGCAGACGTTGGTTTTTGGCGAAAACCGTGGTTTTGGCCAAAAACTAAAGTCTGCAAAAATGCTGACTTAGGTATACTTACCATTGGAGTGGATTATGCTGATACAACTACAGGGTCGTATCAGCAAGGTTATCGCCGTTTTCCGTGGAACATCGCTAGAAAACAAGCGATGTTCCATGGGAAACATCGCTATCGCTGGATTAATTATCGCAATTGCGCTATGCGTTGTTAATACAGCCCTAGCATGGTGATAATTTCCAGCGACAGCCGACGATAACATTCTTCATGCTGAGTGCGGCCAGCGATAATTATCGCTGCCGCTTGATAATAAACCCCTATATTACAAACACTACATTACCTCCACTACATCACGAACGGAACATCAGCTCCACTACAGGGCAGCAATCTATCTAATACTAAAATAGCAAAGTGTAAGATTCTATCATTAGAAATAGGACATGGTGGTCACTTTGTTTAATGTCCTACAATATAATGAACACTTTTTAGTGGTCAGGAGACATAGTGGAATCGGATAAAGTAACATAAAACTTTAGAAGAAGCTAGTAATATAGAAATTGCACTGGAGATCTGGAGCCAAAATACCTTACAACATACCAAAAAGAGCATAAGGTGTCTTTATGTATCCCTTTGTGTGGGTGTGGTGCCGTCTTCTTATTCTTTTATTCCCACTGCTTTTTTGTCTTGTGATGTATATGTTTCTGGAACGATGTACTGGAATGCTCATTAGAACGCATACAAGGCCCTTCATAGCACCGGACCCGCATACCCGAACAGCCCTCTCTCTTTCCACGCACCCAAAATAAATCTCCGATCAGCCCAGCTCTCTCTGGCCACAACCCACATATCAACAAGGCCAGAATGGGATGAAAGTCCTTCTCCTACTGAGAATTCAGGTGGCCGCTTGCTACATTTCCTGATTGTGAGTGGTTTGCGTCATGGTTGTTGAGACTGGTTGCATGTATCACAAGCAACACACAATGGTCCAGCACTCTAATTTCAATTGCAGTGCACAGAAGATAACTGATTTTTATATATACATTTGTAGATCTAATTTCAAGAAAGCAGTGGCGGTTCAGCAAAGTTGTTTTCAGTAAATTCTTTATTCATAAATTCTTTTCCAGCGGGATAAAAGACCATAGCCAACGCGTTTTGTCCTCTCGGAACACATTTTCTTGCGGTCTGTGCTGAATTCATACATAGGTGTGATTTCTCCTTTTTAGGACCTGATAAAACTTGATTGTATCTGAAATTTTAAATGCAGTGTATGATGTTTATTAGAATTTGATTGCTGGTTTCTCACAATAGGGGATCAGTCAGTATTAACAGTCCTCCGTTTCATTTCCTGACAGGTTTTTAAGAATAAGTTGGCCAGCACGGTAGCGTGGCATCAATCTTGGATGCATGTATCATGATGTCTTCACTGACATTGATGACTCCCTCCAGGCCCTTCATTACGGACTGCATTTTGGACAACTTCCACAGCTGAAGATATTGCAAAGTTGTGCCGGTGGTAGCAGCGGAGGCCAACATGTGTAGAGAAAGTTGTGCTATACCTCCTGTCCTTATGGGGCTCGAGTTGGTAGTAGGAGGAGTCTAGATTCCGGTTAAAAAACCAGGTCGAACCATCGATGTCCACGATGAGATCATCTATAGTGGGAGATATTTCACATTCAAATTAGATTGTAAAATTGGGGAGGCTTATGTCAATGCAGATCCTGATGCTATCTGGCTGTTTGTGTTTGTAGGTGACTACCATGGGGGATAACAAAGGGGTCGGTCCGAAGACTTTCTTGATGACCCTTATGTCTTCTAGCTTTTGTAGTTCTGCTTCTACTGCGGGCGAGAGGTGGAAAGGGATCTGGTGTTGTCAAAGTGCGACTGGGCGTACTGAAGGGTCAATCTATAGTGAAATTGGTGGCCCGTTCAGGTGGCCAAGGCCATTGAATGCAGTTGCAAGGTCATTGAGTTCACTGAAGGCAGGCAGAGAGTTGGCTGTGCTTTCAACCGCATGAGCAAGTGAAAGGCACTGTAGTGGTATGGGCTGTGCATTCTTCTGATAGTGTGCACTCAGGGTGCTGGCTGTGCACGAGGATCCAGGTGGGTCGTGCTAGGTTGGAGGGTGGGATCCTGACACATGAGCAATAGAGCCAGTCACGGTAGGTAGGAGAGACCATGGCACTAGGTGCTGCAAAGTAGTAGTTGCACATCGTCCTCTGGCAGGTGGAGGCAGACAGGCAGGTCTGCATAGGGGGGCCGTTGGGGTGAATGGCCCACAGCATGTGTTTGCACTCATATCTGCAAATGCCCTTGTGTGCAGATGTGGACAGTGCTGGCAGAGGGCTCAGCAAGGGACAGGAGCGTCACGCGTTCAGGTGGAGTAGGGAGTGGGCAGCATGTTGTTGAGGCTCAAGCAATGTGGTAGCAGAATGGCAGGCAGCCCAGGTCGAGGGGGCGGAGTCACTTGAGGGCATTATCTCCGCTTTTTTGGCTTTAAAAGCCAAAAAAGCGGAGATAATCTTTTCGCCCTATTTACAAGTGGGTGCTAACATGCATTAGCGCATGTTAGCACCCTTTTACCTAACGCCTCCCTTTACATCTCTAATGAGATGCAAAGTGGGCGTCACTGGGCAGTACAACCTTGCAAATATCGCTGATGTGCACATCGCGATATTTACAAGGCTGCCCCAGCATTAAAGCAGACGTTAGTTTTGGGAGAAAACTTCTGTTTTCGCCAAAAACGACCGTCTGCTAAAATGCAGACTTACCTATCCCTAACATTGAGGGTGGAATATGATGCAACGACCACAGAGTCGTATCAACCAGGTTATCGCTGTTTTGCAGGGAACATTGCTGGAAAACCAGCGATGTTCCCTGCAAAACAGTGATTTCCCCGCTACCGCTGGAATTTTTATCGCCCTGGAGAAACATGTTGTTAATAACGCGCTACCAGGGCGATAAATTCCAGAGATAGACGGCGATAAATAAAAAAGTGCTAAGCGCGCTTTGCGTTATTTAGCACCGTCATTTGTTAATATGCCCCTTAGTGAGTTGCGGCGTCAGGGTGCGCAGTCTAAATATCGATTCCTAAATATCGACCTACAGAAATGTCGGGTTGGAAATATCGATGGTACAGAATTTCGAGGTCAAGAATATCGTTGGACAGAATATCGACCCTAAGGTAATATCGAATTTTTTTATATCGATGTAAGTAATATAGAAGTTACTAATATCGATATCAAATATATCGATGTTACTAATCTCGATGTTACTAATATCGATATTTGTATTATTGTTATGTATTTTATTATGTATTTAATATGTATTTGTTGTGTTTTTTGTTAAGTACTTTACTTGTTTTCAATTATTTGTGTACTATTTTTATATATTAATAATGTTATTTTTAAGTCAAGTTTATGTTTTAGTACTGGAGCGGGTTGTGGGTTTATAGGGGAATAGGGTGAGAAGTAATTTAAATATCTTAAATTAATTATTCATTTTTAGGAATTATAAATTAATTGTAATTATTTTTTGCCTTTAGTTCTGTAGCAGGTTGTGGGTTTTGGGAGAATTTGGTGGGAAGTAATTTAATTGTAATTAAGTAATGATTTATTTTTATTTATTGGTATTAATAATTATTTTATTTTTAATAAATTATTCATTATTTCAATTGGCAATTAAGTTTTTTTAATTCATAATCAATGTTTGTAATTGGTAATTAATTTTTTAATTGGTAATTATTATTTTTCATTGGTAATTAATTTTTATTAATTGGAAATTTTTTTTTATTAATTGGTAATGAATGTTTCATAAAAAGTATTTTTGGGTATCAAAAATAATGTTATTGGTTACCATGTTTTAACTGTTAATTTTTTTAATAATTAATATGTTTTTGTTATGAAAAATATTGTAGTGTTCAATATTTATTATTTGGTAACTAATATTTATTAATTAATATTTATTGGTATATATTGTTAATTTATTGTTAATTAATTATTCAATTGTAATTATGTTTTCAATAATTATTAATGGGTATTTGTAAATGATGTAGAGTTATTTGAAAGTTAAATTATTAATTATTTTAAATACAAAAATTATTTATAAGTATGTTATATTTAACTTCTACTCTATCCATCGCTTTCCCTACTGTTGCACTCTCTGGAGTGGGAATAGTAATTTTTACCACTACGCTATCCAACGCTTTCCCTACTGTTGCACTCTCTGGAGTGGGAATAGTAATTTTTACCCCTACGGTATCCAACGCTTTCCCTACTGTTTCACTCTCTAGAGTGGGAATAGTAATTTGTACCCTTACGCTATCCAACGCTTTCCCTACTGTTGCACTCTCTGGAGTGGGAATAGTAATTTGTATCCCTACGCTATCCAACGGTTTCCCTACTGTTGCACTCTCTGGAGTTGGAATAGTAATTTTACCCCTACGCATTCCAACGCTTTCCCTACTGTTGCACTCCCTGGAGTTGGAATAGTAATTGTTACCCCTACGCTATCCAACGCTTTCCCTACTGTTGTACTCTCTGGAGGGCGAATAGAAATTTTTACCCCTACGCTGTCCAACATTTTCCCTACTGTTTCACTCTCTGGAGTGGGAATAGTAATTTCTACCCTTACGCTATCCAACGCTTTCCCTACTGTTGCACTCTCTGGAGTGGGAATAGTAATTTGTATCCCTACACTATCCAACGCTTTCTCTACTGTTGCACTCTCTGGAGTTGGAATAGTAATTTTCACCCCTACGCTATCCAACGCTTTCCCTACTGTTGCACTCTCTATAGTGGGAATAGAATTTTTTTACACCTACGCTATCCAACGTTTTACCTACTGTTTCACTCTCTGGAGTGGGAATAGTAATTTCTACCCTTACGCTATCCAACGCTTTCCCTACTGTTGCACTCTCTGGAGTGGGAATACTAATTTGTATCCCTACACTATCCAATGCTTTCCCTACTGTTGCACTCTCTGGAGTTGGAATAGTAATTTTTACCCCTACGCTATCCAACGCTTTCCCTACTGTTGCACTCCCTGGAGTGGGAATAGTAATTGTTACCCCTACGCTATCCAACACTTTCCCTACTGTTTCACTCTCTGAAGTTGGAATAGTAATTTTTACCCCTACGATATCCAACGTTTTCCCTACTGTTTCACTCTCTGTAGTGGGAATAGTCATTTTTACCCCACGCTATCCAACACTTTCCCTACTGTTTCACTCTCTGGAGTGGGAATATTAATTTTTACCCCCACGCTATCCAACACTTTCTCTACTGTTGCACTCTCTGGAGTGGGAATAGTAACTTTTACCCCTACGCTATCCAACGCTTTACCTACTGTTGCACTCTCTGGAGTGGGAATAGTAATTTTTACCCCTACGCTATCCAACACTTTCCCTACTGTTTCACTCTCTGGAGTGGGAATAGTAATTGTTACCCCCACGCTATCCAACACTTTCTCTACTGTTGCACTCTCTTTATTATTATTATTATTATTATTATTATTAGCGATTTATAAGAGCGCAACTAAACCCGTATGCGTCAAGGCGCTGGAAGATAGTAAACAGAAAGCTCAAAATCACCAAAGGGAGAGTTAATATTATTATTATTAGCGATTTATAAGAGCGCAACTAAACCCATAAACCTCTCTGGAGTGGGAATAGTAATTTTTACCCCTACGCTATCTAACGCTTTCCTGCACTCTCTGGAGTTTGAATAGTAATTTTTACTCCTACGCTATCCAACACTTTCCCTACTGTTGCACTCTCTGGAGCTGGAATAGTAATTTTTACCTCTTCGCTATCCAACGCTTTCCCTACTGTTGCACTCTCTGGAGTGGGAATAGTCATTTTTACCCCTACGCTATCCAATGTTTTCCCTACTGTTGCACTCTCTGGAGTTGAAATAGAAATGTTTACCCCTATGCTATCCAACGCTTTCCCTACTGTTGCACTCTCTGGAGTGGGAATAGTCATTTTTACCCCTACGCTATCCAATGTTTTCCCTACTGTTGCACTCTCTGGAGTTGAAATAGAAATGTTTACCCCTATGCTATCCAACGCTTTCCCTACTGTTGCACTCTCTGGTGTTGGAATAGTCATTTTAAGTCCTACGCTATCCAACGTTTTCATTACTGTAGTTTTTTGGGGACTTTGAATAGTCAAGTCAAGTCAAATCAGCTTTATTTCGATAAGAAAAATATCTTAAAAGCATTACATAAAACAACAGTTAAAAACCATGACATTTACAGTCTATTGGATAAATTAGATAAAAAATGTCTAAATACATGACCACAATTAAACAATTGCTTTTAGCCGTTTAAATCTGATTGTCCAAGCCCAGCCGAGGTATTTGGCTATGGCACAAGCATACAGGGGCCGGGTGTCAGACATCAAAATTCGCAAAGCGACTATATGATGTCTGGTACCTAGCTCCCTACATAGGGGTTTTAGCCACCTAGACCTTGGGGTTTTGTAGGCCGGACATTCAAATAAAAAGTGGGCAACAGTCTCCACTCTGGAGATACAAAAAATACAAAAGGGATTTTCCGGTATATTCCAGCGAGCAGACAATTCTCTCAACGGTAACAAACCCACCCAAAACCTAAAGTACAAGGCCCTATCAAGGGATTTTGAAATCAAGTCCAGGTAAGGTTCGTAAAGGGCCACATCCTTTATCCTAAGGAACTCAGTGGTTGTCCTGCTTTGCTTGGGATTGGAGCTTAATTTATTGCCTACCCACTGCCAGTATATATTTTTAAGAACAGCTTTAGGGGGAGCACTTCTAGATACCCAAGCATCCCTAAGCCCTAGGTCATCGAGCAATGGTTTGACATCATTGAGCCACCCAATTTTAGACCAGCCAGGCGTTGCCAATATTTCCAGCAGCCCTTCTGCATAACTGGCAAGTTCAGGGACCCTCCACAGACGAGCCCAGAATAGTAACGGGCGAAGTTGGGCCTGGTCTCTAATCGAGCCGCAACCCATATCAAGCAACAGGGGCAACGTAGAGGTGCTCTGGGGGAGGGACATCAAATCTTTCAAAAATGTATTCTCCGATTTGGAGAGATAGTCAATGTTGTTTAATCCCCAGAGTTCTGCCCCATAAAGTGCTGCACTAACTCCTCTTGCTCTATAGATGTCTAAAACTGGAGCAATAGGTCTAAAATGCTGATGAGCGCTGCTCTTTAAGTAGAGCCCCCACGACCCTTTTGTGGCCCAGCAACATTTTCTGGAGGTGAGGACCCCACTGCATGGAATGAGATAAGCGGATACCCAAATAGTCAAATTCCTTAACCCTTTACAGGGGCACGAGGTTCAGAACAGGTGGTCGACCAAGCTTTCTGGGAGGATTCAATGCCAAATACTTGGTTTTATTGGTATTGATTATGAGCCCCCTGCTGGTACAAAAAGATTGAAAATTGTCCAAAAGGCTCTGTAAGCCCATGGGGGACTTGGAGATAAGCAGGGTATCATCAGCGAATAGGAGAGTTGGTATTTTCTTGCCCGCCAGGGAGGGAGCATCAGATGGTTTATTTAAAAGATGCTCCACCACTCCGTTCACATACAATGAGAACAGAGTGGGGGCAAGAACACATCCCTGGCGGACACCCCTATTCACTGTGATTTTAGCGGTCTTCTGGCCCTGAGTACCCCACCTTACCTGAGCAAAATTCCCAGCATGCAATTTGACCAGTAATTAAATAAACCTACCGTTAGGGCCCATTTCCTACTAATTGTGTCTCTATCTATCCAACCATATCTCAGTATCATAACGATCCCTTTCCATCGCTGGTTGATAACAAAATTCCGCTTTAATCAAATCCATTTTTTCCTCTCTGATCCTATGGGTTGGTGCAGGCCAGAGGAAGCAGTACCATGCAAATGTGATGGCCATTAACTCCAAGATATAACGCACTTTTTATTTTTCTGCTCTTTTTATAGTAGTGGCAGGTTAAAGTTTATTCTCCCACTTTTAAAAGATACGGGTTACTTACAAATTAAGCAAGCACTGCTCCATTTACAACTGATGGAATCCCCGGTGATTATGTTTGGTGTCGCTAATTTTTTAGTAGCATCCATTAGAAGCAGGAAGATTAGACTGGCGAAAATGATATAATGATGCCTTAAGTATGTGTTTTTAAGAAATAATTATGAATTGATGTTTTTTACGTAAATTTGTTTTTACATGTTTTTATTGTATTGATGTAACTTCGGCATTATCAATTTGTATAGTATACTTTTATGATTTTTATTAATCGAATAAAGTGTGTTTTGACTTGACTTGAATTTGACCAGTAAAGACAGAATGTAATCAGGGATCCCCAAGTCAGAGAGTACCCCCCCATAGGTGATCCCGAGGCACCAGGTCAAAGGCAGTCTTCAAATCGATAAAAGCGAGATAAAGACTGCCTTTGCCTAGTATAACCACCTTCCAGTATATGAGCATCAGTCTAACAACCTGCTCGATAGTCCCCGTGCCTGACCTGAATCCAGCTTGGAAATCCGAAAGGATTTTATTCTCAATCTCCCACTGGAGCACTCGCCCAAGAATCACCTTGCCAGCTACCTTCTGGGTGGAATCTATAAGGCTTATAGGGCGATAATTTGCTGGGTCCTCCCGGCAGCCCTTTTTAAAAATCGGGACGACCTCAGCCCCCTTCCAAGAAACTGAAATTGCCGCACCATTAAAGGTAGCGTTAAGTAGGGTTGAGATAAGCCTCCCCCATTCTTTGGAATTACGGCGGAGTAAATCCCCCGGGAACCCATCGGGTCCTGCTGCTTTATTTGGCACCAAAGATTTGATCACGTCTTCCACCTCCTTGACTGTAAACGGGCTGAGCTCGCTCTACGCAGAGAGACCCAGAGATGGTAATGTAATCAGCCCTTGCCCATCAACAGGATGGGTAGAATAGAGTAAGGAAAAGTGATCAAACCATGCTTGCCCAGTAATGTTACATGTAATAAGGGTGCTATCGGGCCTGTTCCTGGTCCTAACCAAGTTCCAGAAGCCACCGGCATCCCTCCCCGCACTGGCTGCCTTTAGATCGCACCAGAACTGATCATCCCAGTCCCTCCTTGCCTCCCTATTGGAGAGCCTATAATCTTTTCTAGCGGCTTGAATCAGCTCTGGATCCTTCAGCTTAACAGCCTTTACCAGGGCTGTTTTCGACTTCCGGCACTTTTTGGAAAACCAGCCCGAATTAGACTTTGGTTTCAAGTCCCCCCTTGCCGGGGAATCCCTACATGGTTTTATAAATAGGTTTCCCAGAGCTTTGGTGGTGTAGCAAAAGAGACCAAAAACCTCTGTGGGATCCAACGTCGAAGTGTCCAACCTGATCATGGCCTCTTCCATCAAAGCCCCTATATTCTGCACCAACCCCTCATCTAGGGCCACCGTGCACCATTTGAGACGCCTCCCTCCATTTGAAGGGCGAACTTCTGAGGTAATTTTTAATTGTGGCTCATGTAAGTCATTGGTGAGCAGCCACAACGAGTTTAAACTTAGGGATAGCGGATTATGATCACTATCCACGGTAGACAAGACTTCCATGTCACGCATGTAACTCCAGAGCTTTAAATCGAGTAAGAAGTAATCTATCCGTGAACAGTGGTCTACCCTGTTAAACGTATGGGCACCTGAAGGGTCTGATGATGTTCTACCGTTCGCTGCCCTCAAACCAAATTCTACGGTTAAGATTTAAGCTGAATGGACCGTTGGGACCATCTCTTAATAGGCGGAATAGTAAGGGCAGGAATACCCCTTCTAGCATCCTCATCGGAAGTGCCCAGAATGTCATCAGCTGCAAGGGGCTCAAAGGTACAGTTAAAGTCCCCTGCAACCAGGACATATAGGTTCTTGCTGCACTTACTAAGCTCCTCTCCAAGCATAGAAATAGTTGGAGATTGAGAGCCACCTTTAATACCTCTAGCGTAAATGTTAATTATCTCCAGTGTGCGCCCTCTACGTGGTCCCATGACTGACAGTCTTAATATATCAGGGGATTTGGATACAAGGTGTCTGGCGTGGCAGCCCACGGAAATACTAATCCAAATGAGGAGGCCTCCTGATGGGCGACCTCTCCGGGAGTGGGGGGGAATTGCTGGTACAAAAAACATGGTGTAACCAACCTTATGGCAGGGTTCCACACTCCAAGTCTCTTGGAAGATACATATCCCAAAAGACTTGATAAATAGGTTCCAATCAGGAACAGCTTGCTTCCTAGAAATGCCTGCTATATTACAACTGAGGATCCTCACATCGTTACTCATAGTTACTTCCTCAGCGGGGTACATAGTAGCAACCGGACTAGGCCCATCACCAGTCTCCATAAACATGTCCTTCCACTCCCCAGTCCTGCAAATATTCTGGGGATCCGGCGGTCCAGCAACAGGGTTGGACCGATCAGAAACTCCGCCCACGGGGGCCTCAAACACCTCGCTTTCCCCATACAAATCTATATCCTTTGGAGGGCTCTCAGCTAGCTTAACATGAGAATGAGAACCATGTCGCCAGCCATAGCCCAACCTATGTACCGTTCGACCTCCATTGGGCATATGACACTGATGGTAGTCATAATCAGCTTGAGGGTGGAACATATTGTCCCTCCAACCCCTAGGTTGGTAACTAGCATTGGGTTGAAAACCGGGGAAAGTTTGGAAGTGGCTAAGTTCGTATGTGCCAATTCCTGAATTCCTTAAACTAGGCTGAAGGTTGCAGATATACCTAACCGCCCTAGGATCCCTAAAGTTAGCCAAAATGCAATCTCCTGGCAGATCCTTAGTCCTGTTCCCAACCCAACTAACTCTTCTCACATGGAGAACCTCACCATCAAATGAGTTGGGAAGAGGTCTATTTTCGTTCAGCCAGAACATCGTTTTGTTTTTAAGATCGTTGTACGATTCCTGGTAGCCAGGCTTGCGAGGTGGTACCCCAGTAAGCCGACTACATACGGCTGGCATTCCGGGGGTAAGTTAATATGGGGGAGATCAATATTGCCTTTATTAGCTATGATAGGGATATGTGTTAGATCAGATTGATTACCATTTAGGCCCTCACTATTTCCCAATGCAGTGTTGGAGACTTTACTCTGTTATTTACAACAAGGGGTGGTGATGGACAGAGTCTCTGAATTAAGCAGAGTACTCTCACCCAGTCAAGAGATCAGGGCTAGATCCAACACCGTTTTTTAGCTCATTGCACCATTGAATTGGCTTTTGTAGTTTGGTTTGCCCTGTTCCCATCATGCACTGGGACAGGAACAGACTAATTTGCATACAGCCAGGTTCTGAAACTGGGATGGTGCATTGAGCTAAAAAAACTCTGAGAGTATTCTGCTTAATTCAGAGACTCTGTCCCTCACCACCCCTTGTTGTAAATATTTTTGTCCACCCTAAGCGTGGAAGGGTATACTCAGACATGAGTCCCTTGCTCATTGCACCATCAGGATTCAAGCAAGCCGGGCCGAAGACGGCTGTAATGCCAGAAACCGGTCCCCGGAAGCTTGTTTCCTTCCCAGTGTAAGAATTGGCTTTTGTAGTTTGGTTTGCCCTGTTCCCATCATGCACTGGGACAGGAACAGACTAATTTGCATACAGCCAGGTTCTGAAACTGGGATGGTGCATTGAGCTAAAAAACGGTGTTGGATCTAGCCCTGATCTCTTGACTGGGTGAGAGTATTCTGCTTAATTCAGAGACTCTGTCCCTCACCACCCCTTGTTGTAAATATGGAGACTTTACTCTGGACTGTCAAACTTTGGCGGCGCCTTTTGGGCCCTTTAGCCAATATAGTAGTTTTATTTATTTACTATTTAATATTTTTGTATTATTTTAGATAATGTTCTATTTAATTAATTTTAAAAATATTGAAGGTATATTTCATTTTTTGTATTTATTAAACATAATTATTTACTGTTTAGTTATGTTATTGTTTTATGTGTGTAGATGTATTTGTCATGTATAATATTTTTAAATAATTTATGTTATTAAAATAATTATTAAAACATAGTATTAAGTAAGTATATATTATATATTTTATGTATATGTTTAATTATTTTTTTATTATTATATATGTATGATTTATTAATTTTAAACATTATTAAATATGTTTAACTATGTTTATTTTATTTATAAGTATTATTTACTTTATTTTACACATTTTTTTCGTCAGAAAAACCCCGATATTTTTAATTATGATATTTTTAACGACTATATTTTGGTTTCGATATTTTTGTTCTCATCATGTTGTAGATAGGATGTCGATATTCTTGCCTTCGATATTCCTGCGTCGATATTTCTGTAGGTCGATATTTTGTCAGTGATCCGCGGCGTCAGGCCATGTGGAGCTTGAGGTGAGAGGGCCAAAGAAACACACACAAACCAGTTCTTTACTTCACACCATGGCGCATAGGCGGGCCACCTTCTTTTATTCACTTGCCCTGACCTCAAGGTGTGCGCGTGGGTATGCGTCACAGCGTCACGGCATCACCCCACATTGTGTTGCAGACCCCGGGAGCAAGAGAGGCAACAGTCCAAGGTGGGAGTCTGTCCCAGCCTCAGATGCAGAATTTGTATGACGTCATTTAACCCCTGGGAAGCATGGTACCCCGCAAAGTACTGCAGTTCTCGGGTGCAATAGGCAGTGGTGCAGCTGGAAAAATCAATCCTTGTGGAAAACAAAAATGACTCCATCCACGTATAAGAACACCGACAATTCACTCGCGTTCTCTTCCGGCAAACTTCTATGAAGAAACTAATTTTACGACGGTGTTTTGAATTTTATTGAGGCATTATTATTGTTCATGAGCTTGTGTTATGTTTGTTTATTGAAATAGATTTACATCTCGAATTTTATAGTAATGAGTTTAATTAATCAACTATAAATCTGTGAAGGCAATTCTGTCTAAATATGAAATCCTCTATAATAACTATTAACTTTACGTTTACAAGTCGCGATGCCTCGAGATTGGCAGGGCACCGCGCCTCTGCGAGGCAGCGGAGCGCGCATTAGCATCGGTGCGCCGCGTCAGATGAAAACCAGCGCTCCCTTTCATGGGCACTAAAACCCGCAATAAAGAAGGTTATTTTACGGCCTTCTGCGGCTATGATTATTTTACCATGGACATTCCAAGGTACCCGGTTCCCGTTAACCAATTATAAGTGTGTAATAAATACTCATAATCCACTCTAGATTGGAATTGCCTCTCTTCAGAATCAGGAATAAATCTTGGCGCATGGAAATGAGATCAGCCAGTGACTCGCGCGCCGTGTGCGCGGCGGCAAAGCGGGCATTACAGCAAAGTGCGTCTGATCTGATTTCAAATGAGAGAAGAAACAGTGCACCCCCACTGCAAACGATATTACAAACACTACATTACCTCCACTACATCACGAACGGTACATCAGCTCCACTACAGGGTGGCAAATCTATGTAATACTAAAATAACAAAGTGTAAGGTTCTAGAATTAGAAATAGGACATGGTGGTGGCTTCGTTTAATGTCCTACAATCAGGGCACAAGTCCTAAAAAAATAAGTGGGGGACGCTGTCACCGGAAGTGACGTCACGACAGGAAGTGACGTCACGGTGGGTAGCTCCGATCTCGTCCCAGAGAGGCCAAAAAGTGAAGTCCAGCTGTTTGGCTGGGTGGACGGCATCCACCCGGTAAAATAAGTGGGGGGACGCCGTCCACCCGGGTGGTACCCCGACTCGAGCCCTGCCTACAATGTAATGGAGACAGCTAAATGATATGGGGACATAGTGGAATAGGATAAAGTAACATACAACTTTAGAAGCAGCTAGAAATATAGGAAATTGTACTGGAGATCAGGAAGCAAAATACCTTACAAACCTACCAAAAAGAGCAGGTATGGTTTCTTTGTGAATCCCTATGTGCAGGTGTGGTGTCCTTGGCTCATTGCTTCATTCCAGTGGCGGCTTGCATAGGGCGTGCGGCGAGGCAGTGGGGCGGGCCAGGGGAGGCGCAGGGTGGGGAGGTAGTAAACTCGGACATGCGATGGAACGGAGGAAAGTAATTATTAAGTTCTTCCGTTCCGTCGTTCGTCCGAGTTTACTACCCTCCATCCTGACCCTCCCCTGCCCCACAGCACAAACTATTCGAGCCGCCACTGCTTCATTCCCACTGTTTCTTTGACTTGTGGTGTATATGTTTCTGGAATGATGTACTGGAATGCTCGTTAGAACGCATACAAGGCCCTTCACAGCACCGGATCCGCATACCTGCACCGCAGGGGCGTAACACAGGCCCCCGCAGCCAACGCGGTGTGGGGGGGCCCCTAGCTCCAAGGGGCCCCCTCGGCACTGAACTCTGGCCGGGGAGCTCCTGATTGAGCCCCGATTGGGCCCCCCTAAGTACCGTGCAGGGAGGCCCCCTCACTTTTCGTTATGCCAGTGCTGAACAGCTGCCTCGCTTTCCACGCAGGGCCGGACTGGGCATAGCGGGCACCGGGCGTTTCCCCGGTAGGCTGCTAGGGTCGGGCCGTTTTTGTTATATAGCCCCCCTGTAACAAAATTGTCCGAAATAGGCCCTCGCAAACTGCTCAGCTGCACTCCCCCTCACACCAAGGGGGGGGGGGTCAGCTGAGCAGTTTGCCAGGGCCGGTTTCTGTTCCCAGTCCGGCCCTGTTTCCACGCACCTAAAAGACACCTCCGATCAGCCCAGCTCTCTCTGGCACCGTCCCACGTATCAACAAGACCAGAACGGGAGGAAAGTCCTTCTCCTACCTCGCAGCCAAAGCCTGGCGCACCCTCCCCCTCCACCTCCGGCAAGCTCCTACATGGCGCCAGTTATGGACGGATGCAAAGACCTCGCTCTTCGGATGACGCCAGCACTCAACGAAGCCGCTCCCACCTCCCCCCAGCACCTTGAGACCCGCACGGGTGAGTAGTTGTGCTTTACCAACCCTGATTCATTGCTTAAATCAATCACTCTGAGTATTCTGGTGGCTGCTTGCTGCATTCCCTGATTGTGGGTGGGTTGCTTCCCAGCTGTGGGAGCTTGAATCCTGCCTGGATCATGTACATATATTCCTATCAAACATAGTGTTAGTAATAATGTACATAACCCAGAATGCATCACCAGTTTCAATCAAATATGAATGTAATTTTATAGTAATTTGAAGCTTCAAGTGGCATAGACTATTCTTGCTAATTTTCGCGACGCAGGTTGTAATTTGCACATTTCCTACAAGCGCAACCTCGCTGTCAAACGTGGCGAGTGGAAGTGTGATTTCAGGGGAATAAAGAGTCTAGTATTGGATGTATGAAGGGGATCTGCTCCACAAGGATGTTCTGCTCTTCCTGAGAAGAAGATTCCACCACCTGCTGAGAACATACGTTTTTGCTGAGAATAACACGTTTCAGACATGTGATTAACGGGCACATGCATCAAAGGAAATTGCATTCGCAAACGGTGCGAATCGCAAAATTCGGCCGCTTGCGAATGCAATTTCCATTTTTGGGATGCATTATGCATTTTGTTGTTCTCGCAATTTAAGAAATCGCAAAATTGCGATTTCTTAAATTGCGATTGCATTTAAGGAATCTCAAATTGAGATTCCTAAAATGCAATGCATCAAACTTTTAAAATTTGCGAATTGGCAAATAAGCGGTGCAAATTACCATGAAGTTGACCTTCATGGTAATTTGCGAAAACTTTTAAAAATGCACAAAAGTGCATTTTTCAAAGTGCCCTTTTACACACACACATGCCCTTGGGGCATGTGTGTGTGAAAAATATACTTAATGGCAAATTTCAGGGGTGCAACAGGGTGTCCTTTGGACCCCCCCTGCACCCTTGAAATTGCATTCTCATTTTGCGATTCCTTAATTGCGATTCTTAAATTGAGACTCGCAATTAAGGAATTTTAAGAAATCGCAATTTATTTAGCGATTTCTTGATGCATTGCAGTTTGCGATTCCTTAATTGCGATTCCTTATTTTTCGCAATTAAGGAATCGCAAACTCCAATGTTGATGCATGTGCCAGTAAGCTCCATTTACATGTATTGCGAAAGCACATATATTTACTGATCTAATTTTCTTTGAATTTTAGCTCTATTCTCCACCTGACTGTTTTCTAATGAGAACCCTGGTCACTTGAAAAGACAATTGTCTATACTCATTTTGCTGTGATGCTTGTTATTTTGCAATAAACACGAGTTGCTTCCCGGCGTGTTGTGTTTTATTTTGAATGCCGCTTTAACCCCTAATATACGTGAAGCTTTAAATGGGCGACAACAGTGTGCAGAGACTCAACATATTTGGGCTACAAAAGCCTCAGTCACTGTTTTAAAGGGTGGGGCAATAGTGCTCCTGGCTGAGGTGCCTCATCATTCAGTGTGTGACTACAGGGAAACACTCACACCAATCCCTGCGCACGTTGCCAGCGCTCGGGCAATCCTGATGCTGCTTTCAGTGCAGTATGGGAGCCTGCATGGAGGAGCAGGTTGCGGTGGGCGGCGGCGTCAGGTACATTTTAAAAATGTATTTATTTATTGTTTGTCCCCCGAACCCTCACCCCCTTACCACCTCCTTCTTCCGTCCCGCTCCGCCACTTTGGCAAGGGACGGGCCGCTACTGAGTAAACCTCAGGTCCAACTATGGACCAAGGATGGGGCACACATGGTCCCAATGTAATACCTCAAAGGTCAGTCCATCCTTTCCAGAACTTGCCATGTTTCTGGGGGCACCTCCTCGTTATGTACACTGGGAATTCCAGGCCCATGCAGTGATTTATATCTGTGACCGATCCAGGGCTTTAAGTGGGGGGGGGGGTCTGTGGGGGGCTGAGCCCCCCCAGTTTTTTTTTGGAAGGCCTCGAAAGTGGGCTCTAGGGGGCTCTATTTTCGGGCCTCAAAGGTTAAAGGTAGGGTGAGCAGACGCCCCGGTTTTTGTTTGGTGTTACTAGTGTTGGTAACATGTCTTGATAGTGAAATACTGCCAATTTCGTTTTTCACTATTGAAAGGCTATCTTGCCCATAGGATAACATGGGGAATGCTGTGTGACATGTTTACCTGCATATCTTCCCATAACGGCAAGATAGACATATGCAATGTGGTATCCCTGAACTCAGGCGCGCAACACACCCATTGGACTCAAAGGGCTTCACCCCCCTCCTCCCCCCCTTCCTCGTCGTGTGTGGCAGCCCGGGATGAGACGCTTCCCGGGCACACACACAGCCGCACCCAAACACTTCACAGGTCTTTAAAAGACCATTCGCATATTAATGAAGAATTGTTGTTCTCTCACCCCTTCTAAGAGCCCCTGCAGCTCCACTCTGACTATTGCTTAAAGATTCAGCCCCCCATGAAATTTTTTTTTAGCCCCCCCTCCCCGAAATTTGGCTCCAGTTGCGCCTCTGCCTGAACTCAGAATTTAATAACACATCCTTTAGTGAAGATGGTTTTTAAATTCTAAGTTTGGAAATAGCAAATGTTTTTTTAAAGTGTTTGGTATTTTATGGCTTATACTTAATACATATACTTTTTTGCCTACTTTATAATCCTTTGCTAGATGCAACTTCATAATTTTCTTAAGCACACAATGCTAGTTATCTTGATTTAGACCACGCCCCTACTCGGATAGGCCACACCCCTTTAAGAAATTTGTCACGCCCCTTTTAGAGCATCCCCCAGTTTTTTTCCCACTTAAAACCCTGGGGCCATCTATTAACAGATGGAGCCTCTGTGGCCTTCCACGCCTGCGCTGTGTCCCTTGTGCCTGCTCTCTCAAGCCTCAGCAACACAGCTGGGGCTGGAGAGAGCTTCACTGTGCACGAGGGGAGAGCTTCACTGTGCACGAGGGTTTGGCCGGCTTGAAATGGCCCGCCAAACCTTCATGCGCAGTGTAGGGAGTGCCAAACCACTCCCCCACCAGCAGTGTCATCCCCTTGACCCGCCACCAAGATTTGTCCAAGCCCTGGGGGCGGGTCCAGGGCATTAAAATAAAACGTCAATAAAACTGGAATAACCCCTCCCCTGCGGTGCTGGGGGTAGGGGGTGCGCAGCGCTGCGGTGCTCATGACGAGCTCGGCTCGCCATGCAGCATGGTGGCGCTGTGCTCATGACGAGCTGAGCTGAGCTGAGCTCGTCATGACCACGCCCGTTCCAATGGAATGCCCAGCACAGCAGGGGAATTATACCCGTGTGGGCATGGTGCAACGGTCAAAGCGAGCTCAGCTCGTCATGAGCACAGCGCGACCGTGCCTCATGACCAGCTGAGCTCATCATGAGCACGCAACGGGTTAAAACCTGTTTTATTTTTATTTTATTTGCTGGTGGTGGCAAGGGGGGGCGGCGCTCCTCCGCCCTAATAGAGTGGCTGCTGCTGATGCTCTGGACTGCTCATAAGGGGGTCGAGTCTCTTGGGGATTGCCTTATAGTGCCTAACTCCAGTGGCACCTTTGTATTTGCTGTCATGGCCCTTTTCAGCTGACTGTATGACGTTTTGCTGTGTTTTTATTTAACAGGCTAGTTGATATGTAGCAACTGTGGGAGTTGCATGGTTCAAAACAATAAAAAGTAAAGAAAAATGACAAATAAGGTCGATAAATGATGTTCGAGTAGAATGAATGACGATGATTAAAATGACTGAGGAGTATGAACAAGATAGAATGAGGAAGTTGACAGAGGAGAGTGAGATGGAGGAATCAGGAATGAAGAGAATGTCTGATGAGCGAGGAAGAGGATTGATGTTTGAGGGAATGACTAAAGAGTAAGCTGAATGCTTGAGAAGTGAGGGTTATTGAAGAGTTGTGGGAGGACTGATGAGAGAATGAGACAAATGATGAGTGAGGTGGGCATCTAAGTATGATGGGTCAGAAGTGCGAAGGACAAAGGAACTGTGAAGATAACTGAAGTGTCATAACCGTGGAGGACCTGGAGCATTGATCAAGAAAGATGTCTACTTGGCCAGCTCATCCGTTGACGCGTGCAGTTGATATTCCTGTTCCCCTTGTTGTTGTTCACTGTTTCTGTAATTGCTAAGCCTCCTGGTTCCGGTAAGGCTAAGTCTATTAAATAAATCTTTGTGATTAATTACTTATCTTATCTTTTTAATCCATGACATATAAGTGAAGATGTCCTAGAACGGGGGATATATGCATATAAAAAAGCAGTTTGGAGAATAGAGCAGGTAAATAGAATAATACTAATTGGGACAGAAGAACCTAGAGAAACACTAGACATTGAATAGACTTTCTTATTGAATGGATAACTGAATACATGAAGTCTTTTCTGCCTGCTCTGAAGTGGGGGGTGAGGAATTCTAAGTACACAAGTCCCTCCCTGTAACAGCATGCTCAGTGCTTAATTTGTGCCGGTGTTTGCTGGTGCTGAGCACCAGCACTTGTTGGTGAATACTGGCACCTATTTATTATAGTCTAACCCTTGGTGGCACTGTCTGTATATCTTTGAGCACAGTTCCTCAAGAATGTGTCCAAAATACTTTAAAAAGTATCAAATATGTGGGTCCTGGCCATATTTACAGAAATAGGTGGGCTGGATTAGGATTTGGCAGTGCTGACAGGGACAGTATGTAGTGCCAACCAGAGAGTCTTCCTAAGAAATACCACAAGCCTTGGCACTTACATTTTTACAATTTAAGCACTATGGGGCTGATTTACAACCCCCTTGCACCACTTTTGCGTCACTTTTCCCATGTTAAAAGTGACGCAAAAGTGGCGCAAGGGGCTTGTAAATCTGCCCGTATGTATGCTTCAGCCAACAAGATTCGGCTCTTCAGTTTACTTTGATGTGTTTGTTTACTTTGCGTATTGTTACAAACAAACAGACTATACCACTTTGTGATTGGGGATTTACCATTTTAAGGCAGGGGGGGTGTAGTTATTTATGTACAAAGTCCTTAGCAAAGGTGAATGTCTTCATTGATGGAAGTGGAGCGTTGGGGCTGAGGCTGGACCTAAGTAGAGGCAGACTCTGAATAAATTGATGTCTATTCCTTTCCAAACTCCAGAGTTTCTAGTTCAATATTTAGGTTCTATAGTAGGGGCTTCAATGTAGTGTTCCTCTGTCCTGTAATGTTCTGCACTCATTTCTCCTCAGCTCGGTGCTGAGGGATTTGTATACTTTTGTGCTCTTGCCTTGTGGGGTCACAGCTTGCTAGCCCTAGTTGAAGACCTCTTCAGCTGGGGCTAAGCTAATACTGAAATCCAGTCCAGTTTTGAAAATGACCAATAGATAATCGCCATTGAATTCTCTGTATGTAAATATGCCTCTCACATATTCATTGTTCATATTCTGACAACCTGACTGGGTTTTCTATTTGGTGGGTCAAATAGCCAAGCTCTAGTTGTTAGCTGGACTTTGCTTCTCTCAGGCTCTCTGCACAAAAGACTGTGGAAGGACACTCTATTATTGATCAATATCCAATGTATAGCTTTTACCACTCGCTGTTTGCTGTCGACTTTGTACAACGGCCTTAGATTAGCTTAGATGTGTAGTTATGAGAGGTCCATACTTTTTTCATCTTTTTCTGCAGACCTGTGTGTAATGTAGGGTTTGCAACTTTGACAGATGATAAACATAATGTAGAACAGACATAATATAGACTCATTTTGTTAAGTGTATGAGTTCTAAGGTTCTATGACACACTCCCAAACACTACATATGCGGCCACATGCATCAAGGTAAATTGCATTCGCAAACGGTGCGAATCGCATTTTTCGGCCCTTTGCGAATGCAATTTCCTGATTTGGGATGCACCAACCCTTTTTCGAAATTCGCAATTTAAGAAAGTGCACAATTGTGATTTCTTAAATTGCGAATGCATTTAAGGAATCTCAATTTGAGATTCCTTAAATGCAATTCATCATACTTTTTTAAATTGCGAATTTTGAAATTAGAAATGCAAATTACCATGAAGTAGACCTTCATGGTAATTTGCGAAAATCTAGAAAAATGCTTTTAAATGCATTTTTCTTTGTTACATGTTACACACACACGTGCCCTTGGGGCATGTGTGTGTGTAAGATGTATCCAAAAGCAAATTTCAGGGGTGCAACAGGGTGTCTTTTGGACACCCCTGCTCCCTTGAAATTGTATTCTCAATTTTCGAATTCACAATGATGAATTGCAAATTGAGAATGCCCTCCCTTTCATTCCTATGGGCCTCTAGGCCCATAGGAATGAATGTGTAGAAATTCCTTAATTGCGATTCTCAATTAGAGAATCACAATTAAGGAAAATTACCGAATCGCTTAAAAAAAAAGCGAATTATTCATGCATTGCCGTTTGCGAATCCTTAATTGCGATTCAGTAATTTTCGCAATTAAGGAATCGCAAACGGCAACATTGATGCATGTGGCCGATGGTGCCTAGGTGGGACCAAAGTTCTCCTATATCAAAGATTACAGCATCAACACATGCAGCTGCAAGGAATACGTTCAGTACAGAAATGAGACACATGGCAGTATGTGACACACCTCCCCTCCTACAAGGTAAAACTCAAAACATGAGAGGAAGACACCAAGCTGGATGTGTCACTTAGGGCCTCATTACAATGTCAGTCGTTAAGCCTCCGACCGACATGGTAGGTTTACAGTCCGACCACCGAATAACAATGTTGGCTGTCAGAGTGTAAGCCGGCCGGTCAATCCAACTCGGTTCCGACGGGCTCAAGGAGCCGGTCAGCCAGTCGAAAACTTATCATAATCTATTAAGGACGGCGCTTCCGCCGTCGGGATTAGGATTTCAGTTTCTGACAACTTTTCCATGTCAGCCTTTCCGACATGGAAAGATTGTTGTAAACCGACTTTGGAGCCCATAGCACGGCCCCCATCCCTCCGCGACCTACGGTTGTGGACTTGGGAGGCACCTATGGTGCACCCCTGAAAATCCCTGCACCGTGAGGCGGGCATCTCACCTCATGTTGCCTGCCACATGGTGCAGGGATTTCCACAAACTCCCATTTCTCAATGGGAGCTTGCGATGCGGGCAGTTGACGCCCACCGCACAAGCTCCCATTGAGAAATGGGAGTCTGCGACCGCACCATGAGCGGTCGCATCCTAATTCAGTGTTTGGAACCGCCGACCTATGCAACTCCAACCAACATCGTAATAAGGGCCTAAGTGGGAATTATATTAGACAAATTATCTCCTTGGCTACATCAACACTTTTGTGAGTGTAATGGGTGGTTTCTCCGACCACTGTGTCCATTTGTTAGAAAAAAGTGTTGTATGGGAGGGGTCTAACATCAATGAGAAGAGGCTGTACCCCAAATAAGATGTGTATTTGAAGCCAACATGTCCCCCACACAGGCAGCAATGGACAAAGGTGGAGCACGCCTCAACATGCATTTCAAAGTAAATCCTACACAGACGTCTAACAAGGAATTATGACTGCACAACCAGGGTGTAACAAAAGACAACACATAAGTAAATTCTCTTTCCTAAATCAATGGGGAAAATGGCATAATGGCTTGCTGAACTCTGAACTCTTGACCTGTAGGGTATAAGCACAACTCTACAAGAGGTCAGAAACCAGTGAATCATCATGCAACCTCTGACAGACTGGAGAAGGTAGACAGGCCAAACAGACACACCAAAAGAGAAGTAGAGTGGAACTCCTAGAGATAGAGGTCATCTACAGCAGCTGGCATGGATTGGGGGTGGCGGGGAGATAAAAAAAGAAAACTTACCTCCCCGCGTCTCTGGGCATCCTCCTTAGTCGTCATCCCGCCACTCCAGCCGTAAGAGGAAGGAGCCAGGCTCTCCTGACCAATCATAATGCTGCAGTGCAGCAATGTGATTGGTCTGAACTCCGTGGTTCGGCGCTTAGATGGGGAATGGGGGTCTGGGCATGATCTCCATGCAGGCTGTAATGCGGCCTGGATTGAAAACATGCAAAGTGCGCATGACTGTATGGACGGCCCGAGAGGGCCGCTCAAATATTTATCCGCACTTTACAGAGTGTCACCACACTTTACTCTGCTCTGACAGTAGAGCAGAGGAACAAATAACATGATAATAATGTCCAGTTATTATCATTATATTTTTACTTCATTTCCACTGCTAAAAGCAGTGGGCCGATTCTCCTCCGCCTCAGTGGAGGAGCCGCCACTGGAGGTTATGATGTGAGAATAGAAGGAGGAATCTCAAAATACTATAAAACGTATGATTTTGTGTCCAGGGTCTTACACACTTGGGCATTGATGGTGGGAACTTATAGAAACTGATAGGGGCTCATTCAGTGTCCCAGAAAACCCCCAAGTCAGGGGCGCACAAGAATTTGCAGCTGATTCAGGATTATTACTGCTGCAGTAAAACCAAGTGCTGGGGGTTCTTGCATCAAGTACAAGCAAATATTTCAGATTCTCAGTTCACGTAACTCAGAATTGGGGGAAACAACCAAGAGCGCGTGCCGGGTCCCTCTCCAACTTGGCAGTCGTGCATATGGAGGTTAACTGCACCGATGAGTGATGACACTATATCATGGTGACTTCAGACCAGCATTCTTCTTGAAGGGCGGTACGACCTCTAGCATGGTCATTGCTCTGGTGGCCACCTCCCTCCTACATCCAGAGTTCAGAAAAGTGATGATAGGAAATCTACATATGACACTCCATGATCAACTCTGGTGCACATTTGTCATGTAGAGACTTCGCACATCCACAGGTCACACCAGAGAATTAATGCACAGAACAAGCACACCTATGAATAATGTCAAGAAGTGAGTCTTCAGTTTCTGTCACAATGGCAGGAGGATGGGAGCAGCTCTGACTTCAGACGGAATGCTGTTCCAGATCCTGGGTGTGTCGACTCCAATTCCTTGTTTGCACTCTGAAAGGTGTTAGCATCTAGTGTGATGTTGTCTGCCTGAGATCCATGGCTTCTCACAGAGCACATCCGAGAAGCATGGTAACCAGAGACCAGGATTACAGGGATGGACAGTACGGAGAAGAGGCCACAGAGCTTCAACAGACACATAATACATTGTACGGAGAGAAGTACATGAGAATTACCACATGCGCAGATCATGGCAGACAGACATGATGCATGGAGATCAGGATCATAGAGGTTTATAGTACAGAATGGAGACCATCGAGCAATAACACAGGCGCAGAGCTGTCCTGAGAGATATGATGCACTGAGATCAGGATCATAGAGATGTATAGTACAGAGTGGAGAGCATAGAGCATTGACACAGACCACACCTAAGAGACATGATGCACGGAGATCAGGATCATAGAGGTTTATAGTACAGAGTGGCGACCAAAGAGCATTGACACAGATCACACCTGAGAGATATGATGCACGGAGATCAGGATCATAGAGGTTTATAGTACAGAGTGGCCACCATAGAGCATTGACACAGACCACACCTGAGAGACATGATGCACGGAGATAAGGATCATAGAGGTTTATAGTACAGAGTGGAGACCAAAAAGCATTGACACAAACCACACCTGAGAGATATGATGCACGGAGATCAGGATCATAGAGGTTTATAGTACAGAGTGGAGACCAAAGAGCATTGACACAGACCACACCTGAGAGATATGATGCACGGAGATCAGGATCATAGAGGTTTATAATACAGAGTGGACACCATAGAGCATTGACACAGACCACACCTGAGAGATATGATGCACGGAGATCAGGATCATAGAGGTTTATAATACAGAGTGGACACCATAGAGCATTGACACAGACCACACCTGAGAGATATGATGCACGGAGATCAGGATCATAGAGGTTTATAGTACAGAGTGGACACCATAGAGCATTGACACAGATCACACCTGAGAGATATGATGCACGGAGATCAGGCTCATAGAGGTTTATAGTACAGAGTGGAGACCAAAGAGCATTGACAGAGACCACACCTGAGAGATATGATGCACGGTGATCAGGATCATAGAGGTTTATAGTACAGAGTGGACACCATAGAGCATGACACAGATCACACCTGAGAGATATGATGCACGGAGATCAGGATCATAGAGGTTTATAGTACAGAGTGGCGACCATAGAGCATTGACACAGACCACACCTGAGAGATATGATGCACGGAGATCAGGATCATAGAGGTTTATAGTACAGAGTGGAGACCAAAGAGCATTGACACAGATCACACCTGAGAGATATGATGCACGGAGATCAGGATCATAGAGGTTTATAGTACAGAGTGGACACCATAGAGCATTGACACAGACCACACCTGAGAGATATGATGCACGGAGATCAGGATCATAGAGGTTTATAGTACAGAGTGGCGACCATAGAGCATTGACACAGATCACACCTGAGAGATATGATGCATGGAGATCAGGATCATAGAGGTTTATAGTACAGAGTGGCGACCATAGAGCATTGACACAGACCACACCTGAGAGATATGATGCACGGAGATCAGGATCATAGAGGTTTATAGTACAGAGTGGACACCATAGAGCATTGACACAGATCACACCTGAGAGATATGATGCACGGAGATCAGGCTCATAGAGGTTTATAGTACAGAGTGGAGACCAAAGAGCATTGACACAGACCACACCTGAGAGACATGATGCACGGAGATCAGGATCATAGAGGTTTATAGTACAGAGTGGACACCATAGAGCATTGACACAGACCACACCTGAGAGATATGATGCACGGAGATCAGGATCATAGAGGTTTATAGTACAGAGTGGAGACCAAAGAGCATTGACAGAGACCACACCTGAGAGATATGATGCACGGTGATCAGGATCATAGAGGTTTATAGTACAGAGTGGACACCATAGAGCATGACACAGATCACACCTGAGAGATATGATGCACGGAGATCAGGATCATAGAGGTTTATAGTACAGAGTGGCGACCATAGAGCATTGACACAGACCACACCTGAGAGATATGATGCACGGAGATCAGGATCATAGAGGTTTATAGTACAGAGTGGAGACCAAAGAGCATTGACACAGATCACACCTGAGAGATATGATGCACGGAGATCAGGATCATAGAGGTTTATAGTACAGAGTGGACACCATAGAGCATTGACACAGACCACACCTGAGAGATATGATGCACGGAGATCAGGATCATAGAGGTTTATAGTACAGAGTGGCGACCATAGAGCATTGACACAGATCACACCTGAGAGATATGATGCATGGAGATCAGGATCATAGAGGTTTATAGTACAGAGTGGCGACCATAGAGCATTGACACAGACCACACCTGAGAGATATGATGCACGGAGATCAGGATCATAGAGGTTTATAGTACAGAGTGGACACCATAGAGCATTGACACAGATCACACCTGAGAGATATGATGCACGGAGATCAGGCTCATAGAGGTTTATAGTACAGAGTGGAGACCAAAGAGCATTGACACAGACCACACCTGAGAGACATGATGCACGGAGATCAGGATCATAGAGGTTTATAGTACAGAGTGGACACCATAGAGCATTGACACAGACCACACCTGAGAGATATGATGCACGGAGATCAGGATCATAGAGGTTTATAGTACAGAGTGGACACCATAGAGCATTGACACAGACCACACCTAAGAGATATGATGCACGGAGATCAGGATCATAGAGGTTTATAGTACAGAGTGGAGACCAAAGAGCATTGACACAGATCACACCTGAGAGATATGATGCACGGAGATCAGGATCATAGAGGTTTATAGTACAGAGTGGCGACCATAGAGCATTGACACAGACCACACCTGAGAGATATGATGCACGGAGATCAGGATCATAGAGGTTTATAGTACAGAGTGGACACCATAGAGCATTGACACAAACCACACCTGAGAGATATGATGCACGGAGATCAGGTTCATAGAGGTTTATAGTACAGAGTGGCGACCATAGAGCATTGACACAGACCACACCTGAGAGATATGATGCACGGAGATCAGGATCATAGAGGTTTATAGTACAGAGTGGACACCATAGAGCATTGACACAGACCACACCTGAGAGATATGATGCACGGAGATCAGGATCATAGAGGTTTATAGTACAGAGTGGAAACCATAGAGCATTGACACAGATCACACCTGAGAGATATGATGCACGGAGATCAGGATCATAGAGGTTTATAGTACAGAGTGGACACCATAGAGCATTGACACAGACCACACCTGAGAGATATGATGCACGGAGATCAGGATCATAGAGATGTATAGTACAGAGTGGACACCATGGAGCATTGACACAGACCACACCTGAGAGATATGATGCATGGAGATCAGGATCATAGAGGTTTATAGTACAGAGTGGCGACCATAGAGCATTAACACAGACCACACCTGAGAGACATGATGCATGGAGATCAGGATCATAGAGGTTTATAGTACAGAGGGGAGACCAAAGAGCATTGACACAGATCACACCTGAGAGATATGATGCACGGAGATCAGGATCATAGAGGTTTATAGTACAGAGTGGCGACCATAGAGCATTGACACAGATCACACCTGAGAGATATGATGCACGGAGATCAGGATCATAGAGGTTTATAGTACAGAGTGGAGACCAAAGAGCATTGACACAGATCACACCTGAGAGATATGATGCACGGAGATCAGGATCATAGAGGTTTATAGTACAGAGTGGCGACCATAGAGCATTGACACAGACCACACCTGAGAGATATGATGCACGGAGATCAGGATCATAGAGGTTTATAGTACAGAGTGGACACCATGGAGCATTGACACAGACCACACCTGAGAGATATGATGCACGGAGATCAGGTTCATAGAGGTTTATAGTACAGAGTGGCGACCATAGAGCATTGACACAGACCACACCTGAGAGATATGATGCACGGAGATCAGGATCATAGAGGTTTATAGTACAGAGTGGACACCATAGAGCATTGACACAGACCACACCTGAGAGATATGATGCACAGAGATCAGGATCATAGAGGTTTATAGTACAGAGTGGAAACCATAGAGCATTGACACAGATCACACCTGAGAGATATGATGCACGGAGATCAGGATCATAGAGGTTTATAGTACAGAGTGGACACCATAGAGCATTGACACAGACCACACCTGAGAGATATGATGCACAGAGATCAGGATCATAGAGATGTATAGTACAGAGTGGACACCATGGAGCATTGACACAGACCACACCTGAGAGATATGATGCATGGAGATCAGGATCATAGAGGTTTATAGTACAGAGTGGCGACCATAGAGCATTGACACAGATCACACCTGAGAGATATGATGCACGGAGATCAGGATCATAGAGGTTTATAGTACAGAGTGGACACCATAGAGCATTGACACAGACCACACCTGAGAGATATGATGCACAGAGATCAGGATCATAGAGATGTATAGTACAGAGTGGACACCATGGAGCATTGACACAGACCACACCTGAGAGATATGATGCATGGAGATCAGGATCATAGAGGTTTATAGTACAGAGTGGACACCATGGAGCATTGACACAGATCACACCTGAGAGATATGATGCACGGAGATCAGGATCATAGAGGTTTATAGTACAGAGTGGACACCATAGAGCATTGACACAGACCACACCTGAGAGATATGATGCACAGAGATCAGGATCATAGAGATGTATAGTACAGAGTGGACACCATGGAGCATTGACACAGACCACACCTGAGAGATATGATGCATGGAGATCAGAATCATAGAGGTTTATAGTACAGAGTGGCGACCATAGAGCATTGACACAGATCACACCTGAGAGATATGATGCACGGAGATCAGGATCATAGAGGTTTATAGTACAGAGTGGACACCATAGAGCATTGACACAGACCACACCTGAGAGATATGATGCACAGAGATCAGGATCATAGAGATGTATAGTACAGAGTGGACACCATGGAGCATTGACACAGACCACACCTGAGAGATATGATGCATGGAGATCAGAATCATAGAGGTTTATAGTACAGAGTGGCGACCATAGAGCATTGACACAGATCACACCTGAGAGATATGATGCACGGAGATCAGGATCATAGAGGTTTATAGTACAGAGTGGACACCATAGAGCATTGACACAGACCACACCTGAGAGATATGATGCACAGAGATCAGGATCATAGAGATGTATAGTACAGAGTGGACACCATGGAGCATTGACACAGACCACACCTGAGAGATATGATGCATGGAGATCAGGATCATAGAGGTTTATAGTACAGAGTGGCGACCATAGAGCATTGACACAGATCACACCTGAGAGATATGATGCACGGAGATCAGGATCATAGAGGTTTATAGTACAGAGTGGACACCATAGAGCATTGACACAGACCACACCTGAGAGATATGATGCACAGAGATCAGGATCATAGAGATGTATAGTACAGAGTGGACACCATGGAGCATTGACACAGACCACACCTGAGAGATATGATGCATGGAGATCAGGATCATAGAGGTTTATAGTACAGAGTGGCGACCATAGAGCATTGACACAGACCACACCTGAGAGACATGATGCATGGAGATCAGGATCATAGAGGTTTATAGTACAGAATGGACACCATAGAGGATTGGCACAGGCCAAACAGTCCTGAGAGATATGATAAACAGAGGCCAAGATCATAGAGTTTCATAGTCCAGAGAGAACATTGAGAATTAACACATGAAAGAGCAAGATCAAAAAAGATAAACACGCAAAGATAGCTCACTCGACAGACACGGAGGGATTTAAGA
Organism: Lissotriton helveticus; assembly: GCF_964261635.1. NCBI lineage: Eukaryota > Metazoa > Chordata > Amphibia > Caudata > Salamandridae > Lissotriton > Lissotriton helveticus. The sequence continues at coordinate 1,166,618,777 of NC_136071.1, forward strand.
CCGCCCTGCCCGGGTCCAAGCCTCCGAGGCTTGTACATCTACTTCTGATGAGGAAGCGCTCTACATGGCAGCGACATGGGCCGGGCCCCAAGCATTTGTTCTACTCCATTTCTTGGGGAAAACTATTATTAATGAAGCGTTACTTAATGTTTTTCATAATAAATTGAGTTTAGCGGTAGTCAATGGCAATTGTTTCACGGCGGCCCTTTTACCATTTGTATAACAATCTAATATAATGGGCCATTCTGCTGCATTCTTTGATTTGAAATGGAATTGGGGCGAATAAATTAGTAAATGTATCATTTTTCCCTAGAATGGAGTCAAGCCGACAGCTTGATGAAATATCTCATTAGCGTCCCCGGGTGAAGTGTGGGCTCATCAGCACAGACCTGTCAGTCATGGAAACGAGGGCGTCCTTATCACGGACTCCAGCGCACAAAGCGCCTAGTCAGGTATACAGCGCTCCTGTCACTTGGCACCTGCTCGTTGCTGCGGATGTGAACAAAAGGAACATGGCTGAACTAATCGATTGCACAGACACCTTTGTTTAGAACCTATCACATAACGAGAGCCTCGTGGCACGTGAACTATAGGTGCGTATGTAAGCTGTATGTTCCTAGATCCATGTTAAGAGAGCAAAGCTGAGCTGTATAGGGTTGTTATCCATGTTAAGGGTGCAAACCTGAGCTGTATATGCTTTTTATCCACGTTAAGGGTGCAAAGCTGAGCTGTATATGCTTTTTATCCACGTTAAGGGTGCAAACCTGAGCTGTATATGCTTTTTATCCATGTTAAGGGTGCAAACCTGAGCTGTATATGCTTTTTATCCACGTTAAGGGTGCAAAGCTGAGCTGTATAAGGTTTTTATCTATCGATGTTAAGGGTGCAGAGCTGAGCTGTATATGCGTTTAATCCATGTTAAGGGAGCAAAGCTGAGCTGTATATGCTTTTTATCCGTGTTAAGGGAGCAAAGCTGAGCTGTATATGCTTTTTATCCGTGTTAAGGGTGCAAAGCTGAGCTGTATATGCTTTTTATTCACGTTAAGAGTGCAGAGCTGAGCTGGTTCATGTACTTGCTTTTGATCATGTTAAGCGTATGGAGGTGAGCTGTATAGTGTATGTGCGTTTGATCCACGTAAAGGGTGTGGAGTTGAGCTGTATGTGCTAAGATCCACATTCAATCAATCAGTAGATTTATAGAGCACTACTTGTTACCCATGAGGGTATCCAGGTGCTGTTAACGGAGCGAATCTGAGCTGTATTGTGTGTGTACTATATTGATGCATGTTAAGGGCACGGGGTTCAGGTTTATGTCCTTAGATTCAAGTTAAGGGTGCAAACTGAGCTGTACCATGTATGTGCTTTTAATCCAGGTTAAGGTTGCAGAGTTGAGCTTTATGTACTTAGATCCATGTTGACGGTGCAAAGCTGAGCTGTATTATGTGTGTACTTTTGATCCATGTTAAGTGTGTGGAGTTGAGCTCCATGTGGTTAGATCCATGTTAAGGGTGCAAAGCTGAGCTGTATTGTGTATGTGCTTTTGATCCATGTTAAGTGTGTGCAGCTGATTTGTATGTGCTTAGATTCATCTAAAGGGTGAATAGCTAATCTGTGTAAATTGTCTGCTTAGATCCATGTTAGGGGAGTGAAGCTGAGCTGCATGTTCTGAGATCCATGTTATAGATTTGAATCTGAGCTGTATCGTCTGGGCTTTTGGCCCATGTTTAAGGGTTCAGTGCTGAACTATATGTGCTTAGGTCCATGTTAAGTGTGCAGAGTTTAGCTATATTATGGGTGTGCTTTTGATACACGTTAAAAGTGCAAAGGTGAGCTGTGTGTGCTTAGAACCATGTTAATGGTGCAAAGCTGAGCTGTATCATGTGTGTACTTTTGATCCTTGTTAAGGGTGCAGCGCTAAGTTGTACTGTGTGTGTGCTTTTGATCCATGTTAAGGGTGGGGGTTGAGTTCTATGTGCTTGGATCCCTGTTAAGGGTAAAAAAGCTGATTTGTTTTGTGTATGTGTGTTGATACATGCTAAGGGTGTGGTGCTGTGGTGTATGTACTTTGATCCATGTGAACTGTATTGTGTGTATGCTCTCGATCCGTGTTAAGGGTGTGAAGTTGAGCTATATGTCCCTATATCTATGTTAAAGGTGCTAAGCTAACCTGTATCATGTGTGTGCTTTTCATCCATGTTAAGGGTACAAAGCTGAGCTGTGTGTGCTTATTTCCATGTTAAACGTGCAGCGCTGAGCTGTATCATGTTTGTGTTATTTATCAATCATAAGGGTGCAGAGATTAACTGTATGTGTTAAGAATTGAGCTGCATCATGTGTGTGCTTTCGATCCATGTTACAGGTGTGCAGTTGAGCTGTATTTGCTTAGATCCATCTCAAGGGTACAAAACTGAGCTGTATTTTGTGTGTGATTTTGATCCATGTAGAAGTGAGTCGTATGTACTTAGATCTATGTTAATGGTGCAGAGTTGCGCTATATGTGCTTTTGATCCATGTTAATGGTGAAGAGCTGAGCTGTATCACATACATGCTCTTGATCCATGCTGTGTGTAAATGTTAAGGGGTGCAAAGTTGAACTGTTTCATTTGTGTGCTTTTGATCCATGTTGAGGGTTTGTAAATGACTTGCATATGCTTAGATCCATGTTGATGGTGTAAAACTGAGCTGCATTGTGTGTGGGATTTTTTATCCATGCTAAGGATGCGCATTTGAACTCTGTATGCTTGGATCCATCTTAAGGGTGAGGAGCTGAGCTGTATTGTATTGTGTGTGATTTTGATCCATGTTAAGGGCGTGGAGTTGAGCTCTCTGTGCTTAGACCCTTCTTAAGGGTGTGACACTGAGCTGTAGCGGGTACGTGCTTTTGAGGCTAGTTAAGGGTATGGCGCTGAAGTGTATGTGCTAACATCTGTGTTATTCTATGCTATAATATTTGTAAAGCACATGGCGACCCAAAGGCATCCCGGAGCTGGTCACAAGAGGTTGCACCATAAAGAACGAGGAAGATGCCTAAGAGACTAAAGCCCACATGCATCATTGTGACATTTTGCACTTCCTAATTTGCGAAAAATAAGGAATCGCAAATTAAGAAGTGCAAAATGCTATGCATCATTATTTTCGGTATTCATTTGGGATTCGGTAAAAATCGCAATTTTTACCGAATCCCAAATGAATACCGAATTCTTAAGTTAATTTTCGCAATTCCCATTGATTCCTATGGGCCAAAAGGCCCATAGGAGTCAATGGGAATTGCGAGTGGCACTTTGAAAATTTCATGGGTGCAGGGGGGGGTCCAAAGGACCCCCCCATGCACCCCTGAAATGTATTTTTCGCATCATGTTTCACACACACATGTCCTAAGGACATGTGTGTGTGAAACATGAATGTTGAAAAAAAAAAATTTTAAGCATTTTAAACACTTTTTCCAAATTTACCGAGTGGTTCAACCACTCGGTAAATTTGGCACCCTAATTGCGAATTTACCGTTTTAAAATTAATGATGCATTGCTTTTAAGAAATCGCACATCTGCGACTTCTTAAAAGCACCCGCAATTTTAGAACTCGCAAACATGTTACGAATTCTAAAATTGCTTCATGCATCCCAAAAAGCACTTTTGCATTCGCAAACGGCCGATTTTAAGGAATCGCACCGTTTGCGACTACAAAAATGCTTGATGCATGTGGGCCTAAGGGTCAGATGTAGGAAGCCTAATACCGGTCAGTAACGGCCGGAATTACCGAATTTCGGCCGTTACCGACCGGTATTAGGCATTTGAGATGTAGGGGCCTAATTTAAGGATTCGGTAATTTACCGAATCGGTAATTTAAGGAATCGGTAAATTACCGAATTCTTAAATACCTATTCGGTAAATTACCGAATCCTTAATGTAGGAAGCACTCAAGAGAGTGCTTTTCACCTGTAAGGATTCGTTATTTACCACGAACTACAAGTTGGTGGTAAATAACGAAAACCGTTAAAAAATAAATGTTGTGCTTTTTTAACAGTGCCATGTGGCAGACATACATGCCCTTAGGGCATGTGTGTGTGCCACATGTGCACCCATGCACTATTCAGGGGTGCCACAGGGTGTCAATGTGACACCCTGCCACCCTTGTAGGTCTTCCCCCTATTACAGATTCGGTATTCCCCATTCATTCCTATGGGCCTCGAGGCCATAGGAATGAATGGGGAATACCGAATCGGTATTTACCGACTTTTACAGATTCTGTAAAAATTACGAATGAATACCTACATACCATTTACCCATTCTAAAATACCGAATCGGTAAAATTCGGTATTTTAGAATCGGTAAATGGTATTTACCTATATCTGGCCCTAAGTCTATTTGAAGAGCCAGGTTTTAAGAGATTTTCGAAAGCATAGCTTATTGTCTATAACTCAGATGGGCAAGGGAAGAGAATTCCAGAGCTTAGCTGCATTGAAACTAAAGGACCATCTAACACTTCTAGCTCCTTTATTAGCAGGGGCTTTAGCCAGATGGAGTTTCAAAGATCTAAGTGATATGTTGGGGGTGTATGGGGTAACAAACTGGCATAGGATAGGAGGACCTTGCTCCTGTATAGCTCGGTGGGAGATGCACAGTGACTTGAATTCTATTCTTTGGACAATAGGGAGTCAGTGGAGATCTCTCAATCCCTGCCTGGCTCACTGAGACCTAGAAATTCCAAGTAACATGCATGCAGTCGCCTTTTGCTCAACCTGTAGTTTCCAGATACTCCTTTGGGGGACCCCAGGTAAACTGAATTGGCATAATCCAAATGAGAGAGAACGAGAGCCTGAACCACCACCCGCATTGAGGTCTGGGGCGCAAGGGCTAGAATCCTGTGAAAAATCCGCCCACAATCCAAAACAACTGGCAAAGATTTTGGTGGGCTGGGCTTCCATTGTCAAGGTATCTTTGAGCCACATCCCCAAACTTTTAAGACAGCCTTAGGGGCTGGCAGGGGTGGGGAGAGAACAGTAGGAATAGAGGAGTTGTTCCTAAGAATAATTAATTCTGTTATGGCTCAGTTGAGCTTAAGACATCACTTGTTCATCCAGCTGGCTATCTGCTCGAGGCAATGTCCGAGTCTGAGTCTGGCGTAAGAGAGAAACCCAGCTGAAAGTTACCCACATAGGAGGCTATATGAGACTATAGAGATCCAAAAGGGAGCTATAATGTCCGCCAGTGGTTGCAGGTATATGTTGAATAGGGCAGAACTAAATGATGACCCTTGCGGGACACCACGGTGATGGGCAAGATTTCTGACCAGCAGTCTTTGTAAAAGACCTGAAATATTTATTCCTTTAAGAAGGAATCTAGCCAATCTAGGGCTTTCCCTGTGACTCCGCCCTTACCAACCCGGTCTAGAACTGTACGGTGGTCAACGGTATCAAAGGCGGCACTGAGATCCAGGAGTACAATTGCCACCACAGCCCCTTGGTCCAGTATCCTTTTAGTCTCCTCCACCACAGCCAGAAGGGCGGTCCCTGTGCTGTACTTAGGCCAGAACCCCGAATGTATGTGGTGCAGGAAGGAGTTAGATTCCAGGAAGTCTGACACACATCTTCTCACGTATTTTTCTGCCACTTTACTTAAACCATGGAGCAGGGAAATTGGGTGAACGTTCCCTAGACAGGAAGGGTCAAGGTTGGGTTTCTTTAAGTAAGCTCTCACCATCATATGTTTCCAGGGTAGGGGCGCTGTACCCTTTTCCATGGAGAAGTTAACGATATCTAACAAAATAGGGAAAATAATTTCAGGCTCAAGAACAAGGATTCTCTGAGGTGCCGGATCCAGGGGAGATCCAGATTTAATTTTCCTAAAAAGAGCAGTGTACTCATCCAGAGAGAGGGGAAGGAATTGAAAGAGGATAGGTGAACATCTATTCCTATTGTTATTCATTTAGATGGGGTTGCTGCTTTCATTGATCTCTTGAAATGATCAATAGACGTCCAGAATTTTAGTATCGAAGTAAGTGGCCAAGCCATTGCAGCTGTCATTTGAAGGTTCAGAAACAGGGGCGTTAGTGGTGGATACCAACAGGGACTGTATTTGTGAATATCTCTCTAGGGAAATTAACAGCATCATTGATTCTAGTTTCAAAATAAGAGGTCTGAGCTCATCGAATTTCAGTATGGTATATCCTTACTTTATCCCGTTTCTTTTAATTTCCTCGTAATCCTTTCTCCGTGCCTTTCTGCATTTTTTTTTAGCATTCTGAGGTCTGGAGAGAGGGATTGTTGGGAACAATGGGGTCTAACAAATGGCCCCTTGTATCAGTGGGGCCCTGGACCATCTGCTCCAATTGAAAGGCAAATGAATCAAGCATGAGGCTAGTTGCTTGAGTGTCATTAGCTTTGCCGAAGTGCAGGTTTTAGGGCCATATGTATCAAGCTAATTAGCATTCGCAAAGGCCGAAATTCTGCGAATTTCGGCCTTTGCGAATGCTAATTTGACAAATGGTATATATCAAACTTGTTTGATGCAAAATAAGGAAAAGCAAAATTTGCAATTCCTTATTTTGCGATTGCACTTAAGGAATCGCAAATTTTGCGATTCCTTAAATGCAATGTATCAAACAAAAAATATTCAAAAAATGCCATTAAGGATTCGCAAATTACCACCAACTTCTAGTTGGTGGTAATTTGCGAATTCTTTTCAAAAAGCTTTTTCCCAAAAAAACAAAAGGTGCCATATGACGCCCATACATACCCTTAGGGCATGTATGTGCGCCATATGCCCCCAAATGTCTTTTTCAGGGGTGCAGCAGGGTGTTCTTGAGACACCCCTGCACCCTTGAAGAAATTCCTAATTTGCGATTAGCTAATTGCTAATCGCAAATTGCACCGTCATTCCTATGGGCCTCCTGGCCCATAGAAATAAATGGGTAATTTGCGATTATCGCAAATTAGGAATGGTAAAGAATCGCTATTTAATAGCGATTTTGTACATACATACCGTTTTGCGAATTCCAAATAGCGATTCCTTAAAATTCGCTATTTGGAATTTGCAAAACGGTAGTATGATACATATGGCCCTAAGTCCCCCAATACCATAAAGTGAGTATGTTTTGTGACCAAACTCGCTATGGCTTCCAGAAAAGACTGTGTGAATTAGCCTGAAGGGCTTGGGAATGATAAACCTAGACGCCCGAAGATATATATGTTAGACTTGCAGAGTTGGCAGTATCATGTGTGCCTTTGATCCATGCGCAGGCGAGTTGTATCCATGTTAAGGCTGCAGAGCTGAGCAATTTGTGCTTTTGATCCATGTTAAGAGTGCGGAGCTGAGCTGTATCTTGTACATGCTCTTGATCCATGTTAAAACCATGGATCTGAACTGCAAATGCTTAGAGTCCTGCTAAGGGTGCGATGTTGAGTTATATCATGTGTGTGTGCATTTGATCCATGTCAAGAGCGAACAGCTGAGCTGTGTCATTTATGTGCTTGATCAATGCTAAGGGTGCAAAGTTGAACTGTATTGTGTGTGTGCTTTTATCCATATTAAGGGTGCAGAGCTGAGCTGCGTGTCGTTAGATCCATGTTAAGGGTGCGAAGCTGAGCTTGATCGTATGTGTAATTTTGGTCGATGGATGCAGAGGTGAGCTGTATGTAGTTAGATCCATGTTAAGGGTGCAGAGCTGAGGTATGTGCTTAGATCCATGTTAAAGATGCAGAGCTGAGTTGTATCATGTATGTGCTCTTGATCCATGTTAACAGTGTGAAGCTGAACTGCATGTGTTTAGATCCATGTTAAGGCTGCAGAGCTGAGCTATTTCATGTATGTATTTAGATCCATGTTAAGATTGCAGAGATGAGCTGTATGTGCGTAGATTCTTGTTAAGGGTGCGGAGCCGAGCTAAACGTGCTTAGATCCATGTTCAGTATGCAAAGCTGAGCTGTCTCATGTGTGTGCTTTTGATCCATGATAAGTGTGCAGAGGTCAGTTATATGTACTTAGCTCCATGCTAAGAGTGCAGAGATGAGTTATATGTGCTTAGATCCATGTTTAGAGTATGGAGCAGAGGTGTAGCAAATGCGTGCTCTTGATCTATGTTAAGAGTGTGAATATGCGCTGGATGTGCTTAGATCCATGTCAAGGGTGTGAAGTTGAGCTGTATCATGTGTATCTTTTTGATCCATGTTAGGAGTGCGGTGTTGATCTGTATGTGCTTTGATTCCTGGTAATGGTGCAAAGCTGAGGCTCATTGCGTGTGTGCTTTTGATCCATTTAAGGGTGCGGAGATGAGTTGTTTGTGCTTAGATCCATGTTAATAGTGCAAAGCTGAACTGTGTCATGTGTGTACGTTTGATCCATGTTAAGGCTGCAGAGTTGAGCTATTTGTGCTTTTGATCCGTGTTAAGGGTGCGGAGCTTAGCTGTATCTTGTACATGCTCTTGATCCATGTTGAAACCGTGGATCTGAACTGCAAATGCTTAGATTCCTGCTAAGGGTGTGATGTTGAGTTGTATCATGTGTGTGTGTGTGCATTTGATCCATGGCAAGAGTGAACAGCCGAGCTGTATCATGTATGTGCTTGATCAATGCTAAGGGTGCAAAGTTGAACTGTATCGTGTGTGTGCTTTTATCCATATTAAGGGTGCAGAGCTGAGCTGTGTGTCGTTAGATCCATGTTAAGGGTGCGAAGCTGAGCTTGATCGTATGTGTAATTTTGGTCGATGGATGCAGAGGTGAGCTGTATGTAGTTAGATCCATGTTAAGGGTGCAGAGCTGAGGTATGTGCTTAGATCCATGTTAAAGATGCAGAGCTGAGTTGTATCATGTATGTGCTCTTGATCCATGTTAACAGTGTGAAGCTGAACTGCATGTGTTTAGATCCATGTTAAGGCTGCAGAGCTGAGCTATTTCATGTATGTATTTAGATCCATGTTAAGATTGCAGAGATGAGCTGTATGTGCGTAGATTCTTGTTAAGGGTGCGGAGCCGAGCTAAACGTGCTTAGATCCATGTTCAGTATGCAAAGCTGAGCTGTCTCATGTGTGTGCTTTTGATCCATGATAAGTGTGCAGAGGTCAGTTATATGTACTTAGCTCCATGCTAAGAGTGCAGAGATGAGTTATATGTGCTTAGATCCATGTTTAGAGTATGGAGCAGAGGTGTAGCAAATGCGTGCTCTTGATCTATGTTAAGAGTGTGAATATGCGCTGGATGTGCTTAGATCCATGTCAAGGGTGTGAAGTTGAGCTGTATCATGTGTATCTTTTTGATCCATGTTAGGAGTGCGGTGTTGATCTGTATGTGCTTTGATTCCTGGTAATGGTGCAAAGCTGAGGCTCATTGCGTGTGTGCTTTTGATCCATTTAAGGGTGCGGAGATGAGTTGTTTGTGCTTAGATCCATGTTAATAGTGCAAAGCTGAACTGTGTCATGTGTGTACGTTTGATCCATGTTAAGGCTGCAGAGTTGAGCTATTTGTGCTTTTGATCCGTGTTAAGGGTGCGGAGCTTAGCTGTATCTTGTACATGCTCTTGATCCATGTTGAAACCGTGGATCTGAACTGCAAATGCTTAGATTCCTGCTAAGGGTGTGATGTTGAGTTGTATCATGTGTGTGTGTGTGCATTTGATCCATGGCAAGAGTGAACAGCCGAGCTGTATCATGTATGTGCTTGATCAATGCTAAGGGTGCAAAGTTGAACTGTATCGTGTGTGTGCTTTTATCCATATTAAGGGTGCAGAGCTGAGCTGTGTGTCGTTAGATCCATGTTAAGGGTGCGAAGCTGAGCTTGATCGTTTGTGTGATTTTGGTCGATGGATGCAGAGGTGAGCTGTATGTAGTTAGATCCATGTTAAGGGTGCAGAGCTGAGGTATGTGCTTAGATCCATGTTAATGATGCAGAGCTGAGTTGTATCATGTATGTGCTCTTGATCCATGTTAACAGTGTGAAGCTGAACTGCATGTGTTTAGATCCATGTTAAGGCTGCAGAGCTGAGCTATTTCATGTATGTATTTAGATCCATGTTAAGATTGCAGAGATGAGCTGTATGTGCGTAGATTCTTGTTAAGGGTGCGGAGCCGAGCTAAACATGCTTAGATCCATGTTCAGTATGAAAAGCTGAGCTGTCTCATGTGTGTGCTTTTGATCCATGTTAAGTGTGCAGAGGTCAGTTATATGTACTTAGCTCCATGCTAAGAGTGCAGAGATGAGTTATATGTGCTTAGATCCATGTTTAGAGTATGGAGCAGAGGTGTAGCAAATGCGTGCTCTTGATCTATGTTAAGAGTGTGAATATGCGCTGGATGTGCTTAGATCCATGTCAAGGGTGTGAAGTTGAGCTGTATCATGTGTATCTTTTTGATCCATATTAGGAGTGCGGTGTTGATCTGGATGTGCTTTGATTCCTGGTAATGGTGCAAAGCTGAGGCTCATTGCGTGTGTGCTTTTGATCCATTTAAGGGTGCGGAGATGAGCTGTTTGTGCTTAGATCCATGTTAATAGTGCAAAGCTGAACTGTGTCATGTGTGTACGTTTGATCCATGTTAAGGCTGCAGAGTTGAGCTATTTGTGCTTTTGATCCATGTTAAGGGTGCGGAGCTGAGCTGTATCTTGTACATGCTCTTGATCCATGTTGAAACCGTGGATCTGAACTGCAAATGCTTAGATTCCTGCTAAGGGTGTGATGTTGAGTTGTATCATGTGCGTGTGTGTGCATTTGATCCATGTCAAGAGTGAACAGCCGAGCTGTATCATGTATGTGCTTGATCAATGCTAAGGGTGCAAAGTTGAACTGTATCGTGTGTGTGCTCTTATCCATATTAAGGGTGCAGAGCTGAGCTGTGTGTCGTTAGATCCATGTTAAGGGTGCGAAGCTGAGCTTGATCGTTTGTGTGATTTTGGTCGATGGATGCAGAGGTGAGCTGTATGTAGTTAGATCCATGTTAAGGGTGCAGAGCTGAGGTATGTGCTTAGATCCATGTTAATGATGCAGAGCTGAGTTGTATCATGTATGTGCTCTTGATCCATGTTAACAGTGTGAAGCTGAACTGCATGTGTTTAGATCCATGTTAAGGCTGCAGAGCTGAGCTGTTTCATGTGTGTATTTAGATCCATGTTAAGATTGCAGAGATAGGCTGTATGTGCGTAGATTCTTGTTAAGGGTGCGGAGCCGAGCTAAACGTGCTTAGATCCATGTTCAGTATGCAAAGCTGAGCTGTCTCATGTGTGTGCTTTTGATCCATGTTAAGTGTGCAGAGGTCAGTTATATGTACTTAGCTCCATGCTAAGAGTGCAGAGATGAGTTATATGTGCTTAGATCCATGTTTAGAGTATGGAGCAGAGGTGTAGCAAATGCGTGCTCTTGATCTATGTTAAGAGTGTGAATATGCGCTGGATGTGCTTAGATCCATGTCAAGGGTGTGAAGTTGAGCTGTATCATGTGTATCTTTTTGATCCATGTTAGGAGTGCGGTGTTGATCTGTATGTGCTTTGATTCCTGGTAATGGTGCAAAGCTGAGCCTCATTGCGTGTGTGCTTTTGATCCATTTAAGGGTGCGGAGATGAGCTGTTTGTGCTTAGATCCATGTTAATAGTGCAAAGCTGAACTGTGTCATGTGTGTACGTTTGATCCATGTTAAGGCTGCAGAGTTGAGCTATTTGTGCTTTTGATCCGTGTTAAGGGTGCGGAGCTTAGCTGTATCTTGTACATGCTCTTGATCCATGTTGAAACCGTGGATCTGAACTGCAAATGCTTAGATTCCTGCTAAGGGTGTGATGTTGAGTTGTATCATGTGTGTGTGTGTGCATTTGATCCATGTCAAGAGTGAACAGCCGAGCTGTATCATGCATGTGCTTGATCAATGCTAAGGGTGCAAAGTTGAACTGTATCGTGTGTGTGCTTTTATCCATATTAAGGGTGCAGAGCTGAGCTGTGTGTCGTTAGATCCATGTTAAGGGTGCGAAGCTGAGCTTAATCGTATGTGTGATTTTGGTCGATGGATGCAGAGGTGAGCTGTATGTAGTTAGATCCATGTTAAGGGTGCAGAGCTGAGGTATGTGCTTTTATCCTTATTAAGGGTGCAGATCTGAGCTGTGTGTCGTTAGATCCATGTTAAGGGTGCGAAGCTGAGCTTGATCGTATGTGTGATTTTGGTCGATGGATGCAGAGGTGAGCTGTATGTAGTTAGATCCATGTTAAGGGTGCAGAGCTGAGGTATGTGCTTAGATCCATGTTAAAGATGCAGAGCTGAGTTGTATCATGTATGTGCTCTTGATCCATGTTAACAGTGTGAAGCTGAACTGCATGTGTTTAGATCCATGTTAAGGCTGCAGAGCTGAGCTTTTTCATGTATGTACTTTGATCCATGTTAAGATTGCAGAGATGAGCTGTATGTGCGTAGATTCTTGTTAAGGGTGCGGAGCCGAGCTAAACGTGCTTAGATCCATGTTCAGTATGCAAAGCTGAGCTGTCTCATGTGTGTGCTTTTGATCCATGTTAAGTGTGCAGAGGTCAGTTATATGTGCTTAGATCCATGTTTAGAGTATGGAGCAGAGGTGTAGCAAATGAGTGCTCTTGATCTATGTTAAGTGTGCAGAGGTCAGTTATATGTACTTAGCTCCATGCTAAGAGTGCAGAGATGAGTTATATGTGCTTAGGTCCATGTTTAGAGTATGGAGCAGAGGTGTAGCAAATGCGTGCTCTCGATCTATGTTAAGAGTGTGAATATGTGCTGGATGTGCTTAGATACATGTCAAGGGTGTGAAGTTGAGCTGTATCATGTGTATCTTTTTGATCCATGTTAGGAGTGCGGTGTTGATCTGTATGTGCTTTGATTCCTGGTAATGGTGCAAAGCTGAGCCTCATTGCGTGTGTGCTTTTGATCCATTTAAGGGTGCGGAGATGAGCTGTTTGTGCTTAGATCCATGTTAATAGTGCAAAGCTGAACTGTGTCATGTGTGTACGTTTGATCCATGTTAAGGCTGCAGAGTTGAGCTATTTGTGCTTTTGATCCATGTTAAGGGTGCGGAGCTTAGCTGTATCTTGTACATGCTCTTGATCCATGTTGAAACCGTGGATCTGAACTGCAAATGCTTAGATTCCTGCTAAGGGTGTGATGTTGAGTTGTATCATGTGTGTGTGTGTGTGCATTTGATCCATGTCAAGAGTGAACAGCCGAGCTGTATCATGCATGTGCTTGATCAATGCTAAGGGTGCAAAGTTGAACTGTATCGTGTGTGTGCTTTTATCCATATTAAGGGTGCAGAGCTGAGCTGTGTGTCGTTAGATCCATGTTAAGGGTGCGAAGCTGAGCTTAATCGTATGTGTGATTTTGGTCGATGGATGCAGAGGTGAGCTGTATTTAGTTAGATCCATGTTAAGGGTGCAGAGCTGAGGTATGTGCTTTTATCCTTATTAAGGGTGCAGATCTGAGCTGTGTGTCGTTAGATCCATGTTAAGGGTGCGAAGCTGAGCTTGATCGTATGTGTGATTTTGGTCGATGGATGCAGAGGTGAGCTGTATGTAGTTAGATCCATGTTAAGGGTGCAGAGCTGAGGTATGTGCTTAGATCCATGTTAAAGATGCAGAGCTGAGTTGTATCATGTATGTGCTCTTGATCCATGTTAACAGTGTGAAGCTGAACTGCATGTGTTTAGATCCATGTTAAGGCTGCAGAGCTGAGCTATTTCATGTATGTACTTTGATCCATGTTAAGATTGCAGAGATGAGCTGTACGTGCGTAGATTCTTGTTAAGGGTGCGGAGCCGAGCTAAACGTGCTTAGATCCATGTTCAGTATGCAAAGCTGAGCTGTCTCATGTGTGTGCTTTTGATCCATGTTAAGTGTGCAGAGGTCAGTTATATGTGCTTAGATCCATGTTTAGAGTATGGAGCAGAGGTGTAGCAAATGAGTGCTCTTGATCTATGTTAAGAGTGTGAATATGCGCTGGATGTGCTTAGATCCATGTCAAGGGTGTGAAGTTGAGCTGTATCATGTGTATCTTTTTGATCCATGTTAGGAGTGCGGAGTTGATCTGTATGTGCTTTGAATCCTGGTAATGGTGCAAAGCTGAGCCGCATTGCGTGTGTGCTTTTGATTCACTTAAGGGTGCGGAGCTGAGCTGTATGTGCTTAGATCCATGTTAATGGTGCAGAGTTGAACTGTGTCATGTGTGTACGTTTGATCCATGTTAAGAGTGCAGAGCTGAGCTGTATCATATATGTGCTATTGATCCATATTAAGAATATGGAGCTGCGCAATATGGGCTTAGATCCATGTTAGGTATGCAGAGCTGAGTTGCATACATATGTGCTTTTCATCCATGTTAAGAGTGCGAAGCTGAGTTATATGTGCTTAGATCCATATTAAAGATCAAGGGCCCCATTAGGATCCTCCCGTGGAATGGGACCGCCCGCCATTGGTGCGGGGGTCCCGTTGCATACATTAGGATGCGCAACCACACAGGCGGGCGCATCCTGCATTCCTGACATTGTGGCGGACGGTGCACTCAGCACCGCCCGCCACAATGCCAGGAAGACATGACGTGCACTTCCATGCACAACATGGCAGGCACCACTTCAGTCACCCAGTAAACCAATTTCTCACAGTGACGCAATGGGAACAATTCCATAATTCAGGTTTATAATGCCACATAAAGCGCAATTTGCGTTTTTGGTAAAGAAACGTAATGCAGTGCTACATTTCGGCTATCCATGGGTGGAGCGTTGCTTTCCTGTGAATCCACCCTTGAATATGACACAATTCCGGATTTACAACGGTTTGTAAATCTGGGATTGCATCAAATCACTACGGCTCCCAAAGGAAGGCGTAGCGAGGAGAAACATCTTTCCATCTTCTCGTTATTTCTTCTTTGAAAGCATGATTCATTCTATATCACACATTGAAAGAGGAAAACTCCTCTTTGGTTGTTTTTGTGCAGGATGGTATCCCTTTGTGCACAAAAACAATTCTAACGCAAGCACCTGTGCACTATGGTGCACTATGGTGCTGTGGGAGGGTGAGCAGAAGAGGGGTGCTCTGGGAGGGAGGGCGGGAGAGGGGTGCTGTGGGAATGAGAGTGGGAGAGGGGTTCTGTAAGAGGGTGAGGGAAAAAGGGGTGCTGTGGGAGGGTGACCGGAAGAGGGGTGCTGTGGGAGGAAGAACAGGAGAGGGGTGCTGAGAGAAAGAGAGCAGGAGAGGGAAGCTTTGGAAGGGGGTGCTGCGGAAGGGACAGCTGGACACCACTGGGAATGAACAGAAAGCATTACCAGGAAGAGCTGGTTCTTTTGTTGATATTCTTTTTTATTAGCAACTTTTATACGCTGGTTCCTAGCACCTGGTTGAGTTCTAGTCTATGGTATGTGTTTCATAAATATGAGCAAAATAAAATAAGGGAGAACAACAAAAGGCAATCAGTCCTCTAGGCAGGAGCACGCATGCAGGAGAATCAGGGGTTTAGTTACTTGAAAGAAGAGGAAGGACGCATTTTGCATGGGAAACCGTCTTTACCACACAGTCTTTACCATGTATAGGTCTTTACCACACATGGCTATTCGACGTTTATGTCTTTACAATGAATGCCTTTACCACACATGCCTTTACCACAGATAATGGTAAGTATAGGTAAATATAAGTAAGTGTTTTGTAACTTATAAAAAGTAATTAACATGTATTTACTCTATATAACATTTCTTAAATGTATACATTTTTTAAAGTACGTGAAATTAAAGAAATTATTTTAATTTAAAATATACAAATAAACATTTTAGGAATGGGATGTAAGAGATATAATGGCAATGGGAGGGGAAGAGTTTTAATACTCAGGTATTGATTAAAATACCTGAGTATTACATTTGTGATCTAATTTAAATATATGTTATACTCATTAAAATTATGAATGCATATTATTTAAAAAATGCAAATGAAAGTGTTAGTCGTAGGATGTAAGGGATTTAGCGGTAATGGGTGTGGAACAATTTTAATACTTCAAGTGTTTTATTTGAGGATTTTTATAGTTGTGACTTATTGATTTATGGCAACTGCTAAACTAAAGTTTATTATAAGGATTGTTTTAATCCTCAGATAAATGACATGGCTGTGTATTAAATATGTAATCTATTCTGAATGAGGGAGGTGGTGTGAAATCAAGGGATTTATATTGTTCTATCTCATATTAAATGTATTAACTGTATTATTGATGTGCATGTGCCATCGGAATTTGTACCAAACAAACAGCAACAATGTTTCAATTTGTAATGATTCTTCAATCTACCCCTTCATTAATAAACAGAATAAAATTTTTAAAAAACACACGACCGTAGCCCTCGCGTTTCCTCCCTAAGAACTTCTTCAGGGTTACAAATAAGTACACATAATATGTATTATATTTCCAATAATATTATTTACAATAATATTTACAAACATATATACAATTAAAAATACAAGATAATAAAAATGTTTAATCTTATTTAAACTTATTTACAATTATTAAAATAATGAATGAATATTTTTTGATGATATGCAAATAAAGGTTTTAGGAGTGGGATGTAAGTGATGTAGGGGTAATGGGTGAGGAAGTCTATTATTACTCAGTTGTACATCTAAATCCCTGAGTATTTAACATGTAATCAAATTCAAATATATATAATAAAAATGTAAATAATTAATGCATATTATTTTAAAACATATAAATAACAGTAAAAGGAGCAGGAGGTAATAGATATTGGGGTAATGGCTAGGGAAGTGCATTATTACTCAGGAATTAATTAACATATCGGAGTATTAAATATTTAAATTAATGTAAATGCATTTTATAAATATCAAAATA
The DNA here is from genome assembly GCF_964261635.1 of Lissotriton helveticus. Classification (NCBI taxonomy): domain Eukaryota; kingdom Metazoa; phylum Chordata; class Amphibia; order Caudata; family Salamandridae; genus Lissotriton; species Lissotriton helveticus. Next base: position 1,166,635,581 of record NC_136071.1, read on the forward strand.
ACTAATGCATATTATAATAAAATATGCATATATATTCTTTCGGAGCAGGATGTGAGCAACATAGGGCTAACAGGTGTGGAAGTGTGTTAATACTCAGGCATTAATAAAAAATACTTAAATATTAAATAAGGAAAGCAATTTGTTTTATAACTATTAAATAATGTAGTAAATAAGTAACAATTTTAAATTGTTATTAAAAAGTAAAAAATAAATGTTTAATCATTTTTATTTGTATATTAATCAATAATAACTAGTTAATGTAAATATTATAATGACATACCACCTTTTATTTTAGAAACATATTTATTAATCAAATAAAAATATAAAAAATATAAAAATATACTTTATTAGCAAAATATATAAACCTTTTTTTCTAAGGTTTTTCTACTTATTTCAATGGTAATAATTGTCCTTTTTTTATTTTTCCTATTCAGCTTGATGTAAACGGTTCGGCATCAGTTGGTGAAGCATTGCGATCAAGATCAGAAGCACAGAGGAGCTGCAGTTAGATAAGAATAATCTATTTTACTTTATGCAATATATTACTTTGGCCTTTTTTGTTCTGAGAAATGAGGGCGGTAGTTGGATTTTTTTTTTAAAATAAAGATATATATATTACTATTTGTAATCAGTTTTACATACAGGTTGTTTTCATATGAGCACATTAAGACTTGTTTATTTTAAATAGGTTTAAAAAGAAAGACATATTTAAACACTTCTCATTAAACCTATTTGAAAAAAGACAACATAAGAATTTTTTTGCGCTTTTTTAACAAAACATTTTAACAGGTTTTGAATAGATGTGACAATAATAGATTATATAATTACCAGAGACTCTTGGTGAGGTATCTGTTAAGAAATCACCGAGAGTTTATGTAAGAAGACAACTGCACTAGAATAACCTTTTCCATGCGTCGGACGGACGCCGGCCGCCTGACATCACCGTGGGCGTGTGCGGAGGATGGCCGCCGGCTGGCCGAACTGCACACGCCTCATTTTTTTTCCATTTGCAATGCGGATAAAATATTATTTAAATAAAATAATTTTTTTAAATGCCAATTGAATTCAGGTAAATTGTCAAAACAGGAGAGTCACATTTATAGCATTTAGTTGGTTTTAGAAGTGTAAAATGTAATCAAAATTCTCTAGGTAGTCTGAAGCTCCCAAGAAAGGAAACTGTTTGATTTTTGCCAATCGTCTTTCTGACATCTCATTTCTCGTTTTCTGGAAACACTGCTTCTTTTTCAAAACTTCCAGGAAATTATAGAGGTTGGGTGAGTTTAATCACAGAGCTATTAGAAGAATTATGACATTTTTTGTTTTCTCACCTCCCTATAAGCAGGTCGAGTAGCTGATCCACCATTCAATAGGAAAACATCCTTTTCTTTTGTGAACCGACCTGCTTAGATGGCCAATCCAGGTGTCTTCAAAGTAATTCAGAAAGTGTGCCAATTTTTCTTCTTTTTGAACAAAATATTCTGATTGTATAATTGATGTGTAGGAATCATCCACACATTCATGAGTTACAAAACATAAATCAGTTGGTTTTCTGAGTTCTAATTGAAGTTTACTGTTTGACATAATCCTCAACTAAGGTTGTTTTGGGGAGTTTTTCCAATAAACCTGGAAAAAATTTTAAAAAGTCGTTGAGTTTAGTTGGCTGTGTAAATCTTTGTGAGTGTTAACGGTTTGTACTTCAAACCAATGATGACTTCCCTAGGACTTTTATTTATAGTGATTTTTGTTGATTGTGGGCATGATATTAGCAGCATTCATGAGGAAGTTCTAGACTACCTTCCTCAAAACCAAGTGGCAGGGTGTATTGGAGGTGGCCACCATTGATTTTATAGGTTGAACAGTCTCTCTAACTCAGTCGAAGAGGCAGAGTGGTTATGCCGATGACTCTCTCCACAGTTTCTGTAAGACTAACCAATCTGCTTTTCCAATGGATTGAAAAATATTGAACACACCGCCAATGACCCCTGGGCTCAGTTAATCTCATGTTACAATAAATGCACCAACTATACTTCAAAGGCCTATTACCCGTTTAGGATAACACATACTGGGTCTGAAGGGGATTTTCCATAGTTTGTTACTCTGAAAAAGAAAAACATAAGTGTTTTGTTATAATGTTGAATATATTGTACTCTTTTGGTGCTATACCTGTAGGGAGAAAATAAATATGCTGTAAGACTTTTTATTTTTATTTTATGTTGTTACAGCTGAAAAAAACACCTTCCCTCAGTTGGCACAGGGAGGTGGTTTGAATAGTAAATAAGCCCCCACAGACCCAGTCACTGTCCAAGACCTTCCCAGAATTGGCAGAGGGCAGAGTTGGATTATTAAATCACCCTCACCCCCTCAGACAACGTGTACCTCCTTGGTAATGAAAAAAACTAACAATAGTTTACATTTTTTCTTCAAATTTTTAATGATTGTCAAACGACCAGAAACACTGTTTCCTCCTCTTAGGAGTGCGTGTGGTCACCTCACATGTCTGTGTACTACGGAACACAAAATGGTGGACGTCTGTTTTTCTCAGTTTAGGGGTAGTATAGTTAGGACTCCTAGCTTTAGGACTCCAAAAGGGCCTTCTGTGAATACCGAAAGTCTTAAAGATAGGATTTTTCTTAGTTTAGGAGTCCTAAAGTTAGGAGTCCTAACTTTACTATTCCTAAACTTAGAAAAATCCTAACTTTAAGACTTTCGGTATTCACAGAAGCCATTTAGGAGTCCTAAAGTTAGGACTCCTAACTTCTGTGAATACCGAAATGAGTAAGTGCCTTCTGTGAATACCAACATGAGTAAGTGCCTTCTGGGAATACCAAAATGGTAGTAAGTTTAGGTTTTGTCTTAAGTTAGTTCTGTGAATAGGGCCCGGTGTTCCTATTAAATGACAAGTCATTAAAGGGTCTGTGGAGAATGGATCAGTGTTCCTGTTATGTGCATAGCATTATAGGGGCTATGGGGAAAGGATGAGTGTTCCTGTTACTTTCAAGTCATTGAAGGGGCTGTGGAGAAGGGATCTGTGTTCCTGTTAAATACAAGGCATTGAAGGGCCTGTGGAGAAATGCTGAGAGTTCCTCTCATTTATGTAGTCTCAGGAAGGGGCTGTGGAGAAAGTATTGAGTTCCTGTTAGGTACATGGCATTGCACAGATGGGGCCATGGAGAAGGGCTGAGAGCTCCTGTTACTTTAAAGGCATTGCACAGAGTGGAGAAGTTCTAAATTGCCAAAAATGAAGAGCAGACATCAAATGATGGGCCTTTTTCAACCAGCCAAAGCCTGCAAAACTGCGCAAAGAATCTGAAAGTGTGAGGACGTGGACGCAAACGCCCCAGCTTACAGCAGCTAAGGCCCTTCACCCCGCGCCCCCCATTCCACACAACAGCCATATCCAATGTGGGGTCTTTAAGAAAATCACCCAGAAAGGGCATCTTATAAATTTCAACAAGGAGATACTAGCATCCTTTCCATGGAGCATCATGTGCTGCTCCCTGCCACATATTCTGTTGTCTCCAATGGATGATGGTGCACCCTCCATGTTAATTAGTTACAGTTACTGTGACCCAGAATAGAACTTCCGGTAACCCAGAACTGGGTACCAACCTATACTACAAAGGGTCTTAAGCAGCTGGATCGCCTTACGCTGTCCACTTAAGTGTAAATCATTATCCCAGTAGAAAACTCTGGCTAAAAGCAGCCAAGGTGCAATCAATCTTCTCATCTTGTGCTTGTATGTTTGTAGGTAGGTAGATAGGTATGTATGCATGTGATATTTCTATAGCGCAAAGCGAGTCAACAGACAGCGGAGCCCTGCACAGGGTTAGACAAGCATAACGCAACGAGTGATAGGAGAGGCAACTGGTTTGTGGACTCTTAATACTTTATGATGAAGTGTTCTTTAAAGAGATGAGTCTTCAACTCTTTCCTAAATTGCGGCAGCATTCGGATGGCCATGATGGATATGATCCTGATAAATGAAATGAAATGAGGGCATTTGTAAAGCGCACAGCTACCTCACCCGAGGTGTCCCGGCGCTGTCCGTATACCGCTTAGGAACCCTTCCTGGCTTTTATCCCTGTGAACTGTCCACTCCTGGGCATCAGGGTCGGCCGCTCTAACCATTGAGCCACACTTCTCCACAATCCCAGTGGTGCATAGATGGAATGGACCTTTATCTTTGTTTTTTTTCTTCTTTGCGCATCTTAGTCTGCAGTCTAATGGTGGCATGGCTGCTGATGTGCCAATAACCACCAGCAATAGTGAGCTTGTCTGCAAGATATGCGAGGGTGTGGGTCGTGGTAGCTTTGTAAATGACACTGCTGATTGTAAAACAGTGAGGGCTGGCAAGAGGAGCTGATGGCAGTCTGTAACATCCCATGTGACAGAGCTAATGGCATTTTGTAAAATACCATATGACAGAGTAGGCAAAAATCCAAGTTGAATTTGAAAGAGTATTTTTTTGAAGTCTTCACAGAACAGAGACCCCATCCACCATCAACGCCCTTCAGCTGCCAACTGACTTGCGAGACAAACCTCCCTAGGCATCCCTCTACATTTTACATTCCAGGCATCATTACCTGGATACCGCTCACAGTATTCCAGAACAGATACAGAGCACCACATCACCTCCCCTCCAATATAACAGAAACACATGAACGGCACATAAACTTTAAGAAAAGAAAGAAAAATAAATTCAATTGGCACCCAACCTATGCGAAATATTGCAGTTCTCAACAAACAAAGGGGCCCATTAGTATGTAGGGCGGATCGCCACCGCCTACATGGCGGTGGCGATCCGCCCTACATCCTAGCCTGCCTGCCACCCATTTCCCCCGCCATATTAGTATGGCGAGGGGGACCACGGGCGGACGGGAAGACGAGTTGATCGGGCGGAAAAGGGTTCCATATGGTGGCGGAGTCTGCTAGACACCACCATCCATATCAGGATGCAGGTGGGAGGGAGCCTTTCCATGGTGGCGTTGCCGCCACGGAAAGGCATGTAGTTTTTGTGTTTTGGTGCCCGTTGCGGTCCCCCAGGATCTTGGTGTTGGGGGGGGGGCACATGGGGGTACCTATGGTACCTCCCCAGCAGTTCCATGCACAACATGGCAGGCACCGCGCGGTGCCTACTGAGTTGTGCATGGAAATGCACAACATGCCTTCCTGGCATTGTGCATCGCCCGCCACAATGCCAGGAATGCAGGATGCGCCCAACACTGTGGCGGGTGCATCCTAATTGCCCCCACGGGACCCCCGCCCTTATGGCGGTCGGTCCCTTTTACCGTGAGGATGGCGGGCGGACAAAGTCCGCCCGCCATCCTAATAATGCCCATAGTCTCTCAACCGGAGCAGAACTTTTACCAGCCGATGAGGTCTAGCAACATTATCTTGTGCAATACCTTTTCCTTTCACATCCTCACTATTGTGTTGGCATTTGGCCACTCTATTTAAGTTCCACACTCTGTGGTCACTGGTTTTAATTGCATTTTTGAAAATCTTAATAACTTTAAATGGTTCACTGAACTTTGAGTTTCTTTTGCTCTTTCGAGGAGACCTGATCTTCACCCTATCCCCACAGACACAACCGTGTTCTTCCAGCTCTTCTCTCATCAAACCATCTCTTTCTCTATTCCATGATCACTCTCTCCCTTTCTCTCCACCCTTCTGTGCTACCAACTGCACCATCCAACCAAATATCTTTTAAAAGTGACCCATGAAGGGGTCACATCTTTATTCGCTGCCGTACCCTCTTCTTGCACAATAGAAAGGGAGACATTCCTGTAGAAGAATGCAGGGGGAATGTGTACTCATGCACCTACTTTCTCATGGCCACTTCCCTAACCATACGTGTCACAACAGCCTGCTGCAACGTCTCCTTCAGCACTTTAACAAATCTCTCAAACACACCATTACTTTCCGGATGGTACAATGCAGCCCTCTTGTGCTTGATTGCCCTGCTACTCAAAATTCCTCAACAAAACCTGAAGTAAATTGCACACCATTATCTGAGAGTAGGGATAATGGGAAAATCTCTTTCTCAAAGATAGCCCCCAGAAAGTCAATTACCACACTAGACTCAATACAAGTCACCACCTTAATATCTGGCCACCGTGAGCACAAAGCCATGCAAACCAAAACAGACCAATCCTGAGACCTCAACCTCACCAGACCCAAAATATCAATGGCAATGTCTGACATGGGTCATTGGACTGTTTCCTCACCACCATCGGCTGTATCCTACACTTCAAAATTCTATTGCTGCACACACATTCTGCACAACTCTTGACTTCTCTCTTGACACAGACATCCATGGCAGGCCACCAATACGGTTCTCTAATCTCTCCTTCGTTTTAACAATTCCAATATGACAGGCATGAGAGCTCTTCAACAACCGCTCCCACAGATTTTGAGGTGGAACCAATTTGCCACCCCTCATCAGGAGACCATCAACCACAGCTAGTTCTCCTCTAATTGCCAATAACCTCTCACGTCCTGTCCACAGTCCTTCTTCTCACACCACCCTCCTGAAATCATCGCCACCAATTTCTGCAATGTCTCATCATTCGCAAAATACTCTCTCCACTCTTCATCAGAAACAACTCCAACACTGATAAAACAAACATTGACTTCCTCATCAAACTCCTCGCCACCAAACCACTCTCCCTCTTCAGATACTTCAACCTGAACATCACCCAAACTAGATAGACAGTCAGCTAAAGTGTTACTGGCCCCTGGCAAAAAGGAAACAACAATGTTGAATTGCTGCAACACAACAACCCACTCCCGTATGCAGTGGGAGACTAAGTCAATGCCTTGTTTAGTAAAACACCTCCTTCAATGCTTCATGGTCCGTCAACACCTCAAATTTACTTCCCTACAGAAACTTCCTTTATTTACGGATGGACCAAAAGATGGCAAGGGCTTCCCTTTCCACTACGGAGTCATTACACTCCATGCCCCTTACAGGCCTAGACATGAATGAAATAATCTCTTTCCCTTCAATCTTCTGAAGTAGCAAAACTCCCTGTCCCTTTGAGCTGGCATCCGTCATCAAACAGGACTCTTTTGTGGAATCAACACTGCCCAGATCCTCAGCCCCACTCAACACCTTTTTAAATTCTCAAATTTAATATCACAATTTTGAGACCATACAAATTCACATCCCTTTTTTAGAAGATCTCTCATATGACAGGTCTCTCCAGCAAAGTATGGCACAAATTAATGATAGGGTTCTGTCATGCCCAACAATTTCACAAGTTCATCTTTGTTTTGAGGAGCACGAAGATTACAAATCGTGTCGACCAATGATGCTTTGGGTTTAATACCACTCGCTGACACTAGGGGAACTATTATGATGGCGTGCGGAAAAATTCTGCCCGCATCGCACAGGGAGATGGGACTGCCCGCTATGTGTGCGGCGGTCCCGCATGTACAATTAGGATGCGCCCCCGCATTTTTTGCATTGCAGCGGTGCTGTTAACAGCACCCACCGCAATGCAAAAAAAGGCATCTGTCCATGCACAATGTGGCAGGCACCGTGCGTGCCTGACACATCGTGCATGCAAATGCAGTGGGGGTACCATAGGTACCCCCCATGTGCCCCCCACCTCCTCAACATCCTTGGGGCCCGCAACGGGCCCCCAACTGCAAAAACGATATGCCTTTCCGTGGCTGCAACGCCGCCACTGAAAGGCTGGTTCCTGCAACCATTGTAATATGGATAGCGGTGTCTAGCAGGTACCGCCACCATATCCAACCCTTTTTCGCCGGGTCGACTGGTCGACCTGGCGGAAAAGCGGCGGGCGGTCTTCCCCTCCGCCGCGGTTCCCCCACCATCATAATATGGCGGGGGTAAAGGGGAGGCGGGTGGGAGATTCTGTCGGGCGGATCGCCAGCACCATGCAGGCGGTGGTGATCCGCCCGACATTGTAACAGACCCCTAAGTGTCCTAAGAACTCGATCTCTGGATCGTCAAATTTACATTTGTCCGGTCTAAGGGTGAGACCAGCATCACACAACTTTCTAAACACCTCTCTTAATCTTTTATCATGCACTTCAGAATCAACACCAAACACAAGTACATCGTCCAGGTACACCTTGACACCATCAACTCCATTCAAAATGTGTTCTATTACTCTTTGAAACACCGTAGCAGACAAATTAGACAGAAAGGCATTCTTAGAAATTTAAAGGTGCCAAACGGTGTAACGAAGATGTGAGATATTGGGATGCTGAATGTAATTTGACCTGATGGTAGGCCGATGTCAAGTCCAGAGACGAGAAATGCCTCACTCCCCCAAGGGAGCGTAACATCTCAGTGATATTGGGGAGTGGATAATGATCAACCACCACAGCCTTGTTGAGTTCCCTCAAATCAACGCAGAGTCTGGCCTCCCCATTGGTTTTGCGAGCCATAACAATGGGAGGAAGCCACTCTGTGGCCTAAACTTCTTGCATAATCACATTCTCAATTAGCTTGTCCAACTCAACCCTCATACTTTCTTTTACCAAAAGAGGAACACTTTGAACCTTGGCGACCTCGGGTGCAGACCCAGGTTTAATTTTGATACACTGCACGTAGTCCTTGAGACACCCCAAGTTGCTTTCACACACTTCAGGAAACTCCTTGACCCAAGCTTTCCACCCTTCGGCCACCAGCCTGACCGGTGGCATCTCCTTCAAACACACTGAGGGGGTCTCATTGGGATCTAAAAAGACGCATAGATCACGTTGGTGAGCCCGGCCTTTCAAAGAGTCCACTTTCATGGAAACATAGGCGTCCCAGGAATAATCCTTCCCTTAAAGTCAATGGTGCCCCAAAAGTAACCCAGAGATAAATGATCTCTCCTCCATACACTCGTGGCTTTATATCTGGCTTTACTAACTTGACTGTCTTTACAAGATGCTGTTCATAGAATTTTTGGTGGATTTAATGTTATCTTGGCCCCTGATTCAAACAGCATGTTCACCAGTGCATCAATAATCAAGACCACTTCCATAGGGCCCTCACCCCTTAACTTGAAAGATGTTGACTTCTTCCACCACTTCTTCAAAGAGTTCCATTTTTTGTTTGAATATCTTTATTGATTTTCATTTTTTATTAATTCACAATACATATCGTAATGTTAAGCAGAAAAACTCAACATAACCTCCCGTCGTCATACAAAATGAGTCGAAGAAGAAAAAAAACACAACAATTAGTACAGGGCATCGTTCACGCATCTTAACACATTACATGAGAGTGTTCTCTAAGGCATCACAGCTATGAGAATGAAACACATGGTAGGTAATGATAGGTTCATTGTATATAAGAATACCAGTGTATGAATCAGGGAATCACAATAAGGCCCGAGATGTGATCTATGCACATGAAGGGGATTCCTATGGTAGAAGTGCCTATGAAGAGTATGTAGCTGCATGCTCAATATAGCTGCCTACCCTGGGTTCAGTGAACATGATGCGGAGGAACATGATCCCCGAAGTGTGTGTCTCTTCCGGCTCATTTCAGGAAACAGCCGCCGAACATAGTATCTGAGCCGATATCAACGACAGGTATTTGTGGGTATATAGTAGTGCCCATATATTATGATATTCTAAACGGTTTGACGATTATGTTAATAAATCGAAGAAGGAAAGGAAAAGAAAAAAGTACAAAAGAGGGAATTAAAGCACTAGGCACTAAAGTGTGATATCTAAGAGAAGGTGCAAAAGAAACATAGAATAGGTTAACAAGAAATACAACTGCATGGTGGTATGTAGCTTGTGCCCCTGGTTCCGGGGAGTGGTCGGTACGGGAGAAGCGTCGGGTTCCCAGTGCCACTGGGGGGGGGGGGGGGGGGGGGAGTTTCCCAATGTGTGGAGTGGTGGCGCAGTTGCGTGGTGAGGTCAGATCCTGCTACACACAAATGTCAGGTGCTGAACAATTACTTAGTCGTGTGGCCCCCTCTTGCGCCTGTCTCCCGGGTAGTATTATGGGAGTGTGCACCTAGTTGATTCCTCTGCGAAGGCATACCCGGTGGAAAGATTTTAGGGTGTCATCCCAGAGTTGTGCTATGGGGTATTTCCGCAATCCTGCTGTTTCCTCCCTGTGTAAGGTTGTGCTTTCCGCCCATGCCCAGTTATCAAAAGAGTTACGCCAATGCAATGCCTTCGGGGGTTCACTGTGTTTCCAACATTTAGTAATTAACCTCTTTGCCGTGATAAGCCCAAGGTCCCAGGATCTGGAGGGGACTCTGTTCTGTGCCGTTCTCCCATATAGGCCCAGTATACATGTCTCCCAAGTATGTTGTAAGTGCGTGCCAACACACTCCGACAGTGTGGCCGTCACAGTGCGCCAATATGTCTGCATCATGGGACAGGACCACAACATGTGTAGAAAATCCGCGCCCGTGAGCGAACATCTCGGGCATGCGGACGTTGTAACTGCAAAGTACTTGTTAATTTTGTCAGGTGACAAATACGCACGATGTATTATGTAGAGCTGGATGATCTTAAAGCGGGAGTTGCGGGGAACATTGGTGGCTCCTGCCAGCACCACCGCCCATTCCTTATCCGACCAAGCTCTTCCCCTGCCTGCTGCCCATTTACCTCGCAGGCTTTGAGAGGAGATCTGTGTGTGGGCTAGAAGAGCCTGCACCAGCCAGTGGACTACCTGGGAGCCCTCTCCCATGACATGTAGGTATTGAATCAACTGGTTCTACGGAGATGTCGCCCCAGCCCCGCGTGAGCGTATGTGTCAGTGTCGCGTGCAGTAAAAACTGCCCGGCCGGAAGGCCCGTGTCTGCAGCTAGCATTTCAAAGGATATCAGGGCGCCCTCAGCGTACAAGTCTCCCACTGTGTCCACCCCAGCCTGTGTCCAACGTTCCAATGCGGTTTCCGTCACCACGCCTCCTGCCGTGGGTGTTCCCAGAAACGGGAGAATCGGGGCGTACGGTGTCACCGCGTGGGTGAGCTTGAGGCTTCTCTTATAGCATTTTCTGGCCACTGCTAGGTGTAACTGTGATGGGCAAGGTATTTTCGCCAGGGGGTGAAACAGCGCGTGGATTTGCGTGTGCGTCCAGACCATGGTGTCCGTGGCAGTGTCGCTTAAATTCTCCCCGCTCAACCACCCAGCCACCCATTGCAGCTGCGCCGCCTGGTAGTAAAGTTCCTGATTAGGAACTGCCAGACCTCCAGCATCTGGAGAAGCATACAATTTCTTCAGCGCCACGCGAGGTCTCCCAGCGTTCAATACCAGGTTCCTGATCGAGGTTTCTAGGTCTCTAAATAGTCGGGTTGGGACGTATCGGGGTATTGGCATAATAATATAGCAACCGAGGTAGTACTATCATCTTCGTCAATGTGGCGCGACTGGGCACATTTAGGGGGAGGGTCTTCCAAAAGGACATCTGCGCTTGTAGGGAAGGAATAGCTCGCACTAAGTTGCCTTCTAGTATGTCTGGCAGGGTTCTATAAATATAAATTCCCAGGTAGCGGAATGTGGTGTGGTACCAAGAGAGTCTCTCATTATTGATGTTGATCTCGCACTCCTGCGTGTCCACGCTGAAGGAGTATACCCCAGATTTGGCCCAGTTGACCTTAAGCCCCAACATTGTCTCAAAAGTGCGGAAAATATCCGACAGAGTCCGCGGTAAACGGGTGGGATCTCTGACATATAGTAATAAGTTATCCGCATATAGTGAGACCGTATGGAGGCCATCCGCCAGGGGAATTCCCCACGTTGCACCCTGCGCTCTCAGCAGAGCCGCTAGCGGTTCCATCGCCAACGAGAAAAGTAGTGGAGACAGCGGGCATCCTTGCCTGGTGCCTCTTTTGTCTCGGATGGCGTCGGGCAATAATTTACCGGTACGCACTCGTACTGTGGGCTTCTGGTACAGTAATCCCACCATATGTATATAATCGTCACCCAGGCCATATTTCCTCAACACTGTCGTCAAGTATGGCCATTCCACAGAGTCGAAAGCTTTTTCGAGATCTAATACTAAGCATCCGGATCAGGGCCATTGTTGCGTGGCGTAGCTCTGCACTCTGAACAAGCGCCGGATATTGTGTGAGGTGCTCCGGGTGGGTACAAAACCGTTTTGGCCACTATGTACCAGGGCGGGTACTAAAGGGGCTAGTCACTGAGCTAGCACTGAGGCCAACATTTTGTAATCAGTATTCAAAAGGGCCAGTGGACGATATGAGCCTAGTTGTGTGCAGTCTCTGTCAGGCTTTGGAAGGGAGACAAGGGTGGCCTCGGTCAGCGTGGGGGGAAGGGAGGAGTCCGAGATGGCCGCTGAATACACCCTCAGAAGCTCAGGGATCAGAAGATCTGGGTAAGCTTTGAAAAATTCAGCTGGCAGTCCATCTGGGCATGGGGACTTGCCATTAGAAAGGGAGAAGATGACCGTGCGTAATTCGTCAGGTGTAAGCGGGGCTCCTAACTCATCGCGTTGCATGTCGTCCAGCTCTGGTAATATCAATTCAGAGAGGTATTCAGTTATGTCAGTAAGAGGGACTTGTAACCTGGAACGGTAAAGTTCCTTGTAATGGTCTACGAAAGCCCCGTGGATGCTGTTTTGAGTGTATACTGTGTTCCCCTGGCTAGTGCGTATTGCCGCCACAGGCGCCGTTCATGTATCCTGCTTGACCAACCAGGCTAGTAGTTTACCTGGCTTATCGCCAAAGTGGTGTGTGCACGCCGAGTGGGCCGTATAGTTGAGATGACACAGCCTCTCCAGCAGTCGTGTGTGTTCCGCACGTGCCTCTAATAATGGCTCCCCGTCTCCTCCCATCGCCTCCTGCTCCCTCCGAAGCAAATCAGTCTCAATGTGCGCCAGTTCCCTATCCAACTGCTTCTGCATACCTGCCTGTGTGCCTAGACAGTGCCCTCTAGTTACCACTTTAAATGCGCCCCACTCGAGTTGGGGAGAAGATGCAGTGTTATTGTTCTCTACAAAATATTGAGTAAGATGGGTGTGTAGGGAATTTCGGAAGGGGGCGTAAAGTAGTGTTTCTGGTTGGAGCCTCCAGGTGGGTATGGGTGGGTGTGGGAGTTCCCATGCCAATTCCAGAATGTGCAGATTATGATCGGAGTGGGTACGGCCCATGTAGTATGTGTCAGTGACATGAGGAAGTAACTTGCTCGACACCATGTACCTGTCCAGCCTGACGTGTAATTAATGTGCGCCTGAATAGTATGAATATGTTTTCGTGTTCGGGTTGCGACTACGCCAAACGTCGTATAGAGCCCATTTTAAGGCCCAGTTCAACACTATTTTCATGGCTCCATGGACGGGGGTGCCAGGCAAGGTCGGAAAGGAGCGGTCCAAAGCAATATCAAGTACACAATTGTAGTCGCCACCCAGAACCCACGGAGTCCCATGCCAGGGCGCTAATATCGTAGACAACTGTGTGAAGAAACCTCCCTGGTCTGTGTTTGGGGCATATAACGAAGCCATGGCCACTGACTGGTCATCTAGTTTACCTTGTGTGAGTACATATCTGCCCTCCGGGTCCACATACGAGTGCGAGATTGCAAATGGGGTTCCGGGTCTCACCCACAGTAGTGCCCCACGGGCGTAGGTTGAGTGCTCGGTCGCATAAAGTTGCCCTCGCCATCTGCGACGTAGTTTCTGTACCTCTGCACTGTTTAAGTGTGTCTCTTGTAAGAGGGCTATATGGACATGGTGCCTTTTAAGATATGAATTAATTTGGTACGTGCGTGAGGGTGTATGCATGCCACGTACATTCCACGTACATATATTGATCGTTGACATTTACAACTTTAGATGAACCCCCCTCCCCCGCCCCACCATCCCCCCGCAGCATTCGGCCAGTTTGATGTCCCCGCCGTTCACCCGCTCAGAGTTGTCAAAGACACAGCAGCATGCATTCGTAGGTGGTGTGTAGCAAAAGAATAAAAAAAATGCTCACTAAATGATACATCAAATCGAAGAAAACACAACAGGTGTACAATACCAAAAGGTCGACAGACAAATATGCCGCTGTCCAAACTCTCCAATGAGGTAACTAAATTCTAAATCCAGGGGGATGCCATGCACCAGGCGCGGTTGTGATAGTACAGCTGTTAAACAAGCAGTGGGAGCTCCCCCCCCCCAGGCATTTTATACCAGCTGAGGCTAATATAGATTATGTCAGGCAGTGAGTATATAAGTCATCAGGTATGCATTGTATGTCCAAAAGTATCATCGGATGGCCATACAGTCTCTGCAGTTCCTCACCCAGCCGGCGGGGCACCGCCACAGTTGCTCTTAAGCCACCCACCGGGTACCTCTCGCCAGGACACTCTCCTCTCAGCGGCCAGCCATCACAACATAAGTACTCACTGTGCTTCGTGTCAATAATGAAGAGTGTGACAGGGATCCGGGCTCCAGGCATCATCTTTGCCGGAACGTCCGGTCGACATCTGATCAAATGACACAGTAGATTCTCTGCTCGGCAAATGTTCGGTTCCAAATGGCACGATTGATCAGTTAATGGATCAGGTATGCCGTTTGCGGGGTCACATCCGGCCCTTCTACGAATATCTGGGAATCGGGTAATCCATAGACATTGTCGTCATCGCTGGGCAGTTCCCGGGGGCTGGCATCTGGTGCGGCCTCGGAGTTTGGGGAGCCACCAAGTTCCGCCACCATACGGAGGGCATCCTGCTGTTCCCTGTGAATAAGTTCCGCAGGCGGCTGATTTCTGTCGCTGCCCGCGTCCTGCGCGCCGCTGATGACCTGTCTCTGCGGCGTCATCGTGGCCCGCGGAAACGCCGCGAAGATGAAAGCGCCGTCTGTGATCTGGGCTCCGCAGCCACTCCCCCGTCCAGCCATGCCTCTACTTCCTCCGGGGTTGCAAAGAAGTGTGTTTTGTCCTGCGCTACGACCCGCAGTTTAGCGGGAAAGAGAAGAGATGACGGAGCCTTTGCTTTACTGCTAGGAAGGAGTGCCTCTGGCGCTGAACTTGAATCGTGTAGTCTGGAAAAAACATTATTTTGGTGTTGTCTATTTGGACATCACGGAGCCGCCTGGTTTCTCGCAAAATTGAGTCTCGATCGCGATAGTTTCGTATTCTGAGGAGCATCGGCCGAGGGTTAGATCCTGTAGGTAGTGGCCTAGTTGGTTCACGGTGTGCTCTCTCCACGACGAAATGGGGTGATAGGGCGTCCTCTGGCAGCAGAGATCTCAGCCAATTCTCCATGTGTATTGCAGGCTCCCTGCCCTACCATCGTTCCGGTACACCTACTATTCTCACGTTGTTGCGTTGTGCCCGTCTTTATGCGTCCTCTGTTCGATCTTCCAAGAACTCGACCCTGTTAAGAAGGTCTCGTACCTGCTTGTCTGTTTGTGTGACCCGAGGTACAAGGTCTGTTACTGAACCCTCTAAAGTAGTAGTGCGTTCCGCCAGTTTCTTGTGGTCGGCGCGCAAATGAGTGAGGTCAATGGCAACGCTATCTATCTTAGTCTCTAGGGAGGTGCAGGTGAGCTGGACCAATTCCTCCAGACGCTCCATAGCCGCCAGCATTGTGTCTAGTTTGGCCGCCGTCGAGTCAGGATCCATGTGCTTCGCGGTCTTATCCATCTTTCCCTTAGATTGTGTGCCACCAGTGCCAGTCCTCGCTCTGGTGCCCCCGGACATGAGCGGCGTGGCGGGGGAAGAGCCCGTATCCGATGCGTCAGTGTCTAACTATATGCGGAGCCCTGGTCAGTGCCAAGGATGATGGGAGAGGGTTGTAGTCCGCGTGTGGGAGGGGGTCACAGGGACACCACTCCACCGGGTGTACCCCGCACGCCACGTCTCAGTATCCCAGCACTGGCAAGGGGGGCGCCGATGTGAGGAATCGCCGGTGTTATCTGCCGGGGCTAGCTGCCGGTCCACCCGGCCCAGGGTGGCATTTCTCTGCTGTGTCGCCGCAGGTGTTCACGGTAGGTCACAATGTGTTCCCCGGGGGGGCCGCGACACGGCCAGTTGCCGGTGCCGTAGTGCAGGCACCCTGTGTTCAGCGTCACCACCTCTTCCTGTGACGGGCAGATGCGCTGTCCCCCCCCCGTCTTACAGCCATCGCGCGCGTGCCTCGTCCTCAGGGCATTGCAAAGTTGATCACCACCAAGTATGGCAAAGGAGGTCTCCTGGGCAGTCAACCACCAAATGGTGCCCCAGCTCACCTGTCGCAGCGGTAATCTTCTCTGCCAGGAGCAGTGCCGCCGCCTGTGGCAGCCCCCCCGCTCTCCAGGCCACGTCACAAGGCCCAATGGAGGATCAGGAGTCGCGGTCTCCCGCTAGTGATTCCGCCGGGAAGGTAGCAGCAGGGGCGGTCGCGCCGCCCACAGTATCCACGGCGTGGCCGAAAGCGATCGATCAGTTCCAAAGTCTGCGGGGGTGCAGGTGTTAGCTTCGCATCTCAGCGCTCCGATCCACAGCCGGCGGTGTAGGCTTACAGCCCCTAGGCTTCGTCTCGGGGCCCAGTAGAGAAATCTAAGCCTCTGCCTCGCGTCAATGCGTACGCCGGGCAGGCAGCAAAAGGGGCGGCCACACCGTTCGTAAAGCCCCCGGGGCGGTCAGGAGTGTACGATTGTCCCCAAAATACCTCAGGACAGTGGCCACCAGTTGTCCACCGCTGCGCCTCAATTTCCAGCTGGCATCGGAGAAATGTGACGGAGTTCTGGCCCGGGGAAGGAGAGCTCAGGCCAGAACTTCTGCACGTCCGTCGCCATTGCATGCTTGGCCACGCCCCCTTCTTCAAAGAGTTCCATGTCTCTGACCTTCTTCTGATCCCAAATAGACCTGCAACCAGGCCCTGTTCTAGCGGGTGGGCCGGGTGGGCCAGGCCCACCCAAACATGAGCCTGGCCCACCCAACCAGGATCCTTGGCCCTCGCAGTGAGGGCTTGAAGGCAGGTGAGCAAAGGCATTGGGCTCAAAGGGTGTCTGTGTGCGTGTGTGCGCCCGGGCTGAGAGAGCTTCCCGGGCGAATACACAGACACACAAACAGTTTTAAGAGATTATCGCAGCCGCACCCGAGTAATTCGCAGGTCTTTAAAAGACCATTTACATGTTAAGGAGGCTTTGTTTATTTTTTCACCCCTTCATCTCCACTGGCGAAAGGCGACAACGGTCACCTTTGCCTCCTATTCTGCTGTGTGGATATTTCTTTTTCAATGCAGTGCAGGAGAAACTTTTTTATTCCTATTCACCTTTCTTGACCCCTGCAGTGGCTTATCACATCAGGCTGTGACACAACGTTTCACTAATGGAGTAGGTAAGAGAATGTGTTCCTAAACTTTTTTCTTTTTAAAATCTGCACAGGCCCAGCACCACACATACTTCGTGCGCTTCATTTGAACAGTTTTTATCATTATCACGGCTGATGCAGTACAACAATAAGACAATAAAAAATGCCCAGATAACACTGGTGATTAATGATTCTGCTGGAGAGCAATCATTTGTCTGTTAGTAGTTTTTAAATGCAGATGAACTGTATTTTATGTGGAAGCTCAGTGGGTTACTGCCTTTGTCACAGAGATCAATTTGTTACTTGCAGTTCAGAAGTTACAACCCTAACATAGGACAGAGACCATTGAACTGTCACCAAAGAGCTGCATACCAACATGAATGGTATAGTTAGAACTTGACTTTTTTTTGTGATCTAATTACAACTCCAGTCTTTCATTATTCTAATGTTGCCAAAATGAGTATGTTTGGGCAGAAATAAATTTATCAGTAAAGCTGACCCCCATGGAATACTCTTTAAATCCTAAGGTTGTGTTTCCACAGACCAAACCCACTGAAAATATACTGCCCACCAGTAGGGATGGCATGTGATTCCTACACCTTGTAATCCTCATTGGCTTAAGTGACATTTCCTGGAGACTGATTTACATACATGTATGATTCATTGTCTCTATAATGTGTGCGTGATGTAAAGTACTGACACACCCTACACTGATATGAGTAGCGCTATACAACAAATGAAATGCATATGAGAGAGGGGCTACGTAAAGATGAGGGGCAATGTTGGCGGGTGGCTGTGAGGGAATCCGAGTAGGAGGTAGTGGGAGGGGCTATGGAGCGATGAGGGGCACTGTTGGAGGGTGACAGTGAGGGAATCCGAGGAAGAGGTCAATAGGGGAGGGGAGCTAGACAGAGATGAGGGGCACTAGTGGAGGGTGGCAGTGAGGGAATCCAATGAGGAGGTCAATAGGAGGGGCCATGGAGGAATGAGGGGCACTGGTGGAGGGTGGCAGTGAGGGACTCCGAGGAAGAGGTCATGGGGTGGAGGGGGTGCTAGGGAGAGATAAGGGGCACTGGTGGAGGTGGTAGTGAGGGAGTCTGAGGAGGAGGTCATGGTGGGAGGGGCTACAGAGAGATGAGGGACACTGGTGGAGGGTGGCAGTGAGGTAGTCCGAGGAGGAGGTCAATCGGGGGAGGGGCTATGGAGCGATGAGGGGCACGGTTGGAGGGTGGAAGTGAGGGAATCCAATGAGGTCAATAGGGGGCCATGGAGGGATGAGGGGCACTGGTCGAGGTTGGCAGTGAGGGAATCCAAAGAAGAGATCATGGGGTGGTGGGAGGAGCTAGGGAGTGATAAGGGCCGCTGGGGAGGGTGGTAGTAAAGGTATTTATGGAGAAACAGGTTATTGGTGTAGTGCAAAAAAATACTTTTGCATCAGCGTCCGCCTCCCCCCCCCTGTCATGGTCTTTCTGTTTTTGTTTATTTAATTAGCATTCGGGTTACAAGGGCTACTGTGGAGCATACTTTAAAAGTCCATGCTAATTATATTTACTGCTATATTCAATGTTTTAAGTTTGAAGGTGATTTTACTAATTTTTTTACCAGGGAAAATGAAAGTGGAGCCGAGGGTGCCTGATATGGGGCTGGGGTCAGCTGTGAGATAAGGTGCACTGGAGAGGACTAGTGGATAGTCAAGCCTGTAAGGGAGTGTGTTGCAGAGTCTGGGGCCAGGTGGAGGTAGTAATGAAGAGGGATTCTCCCTGAAGGGTCGCAGAGAGGGAGCCTGAGAAGTGTCACTTGCCTGATACTCCACCTCAGAAACCTCCCCTTCCCATCAAAGGAACATTACATGGAAAAAACACTTTTTGAGAGTGATAATATTTAGAAAGAGACTTGGAAAAGAGTGCGTTTTACTGGGCCTTGTAAGACTAAGAAGAGATTCAGGAGGGCCCTGACGCAGGCCTGCCCATACATATATGCGACAATTCGAGACCGCAGTGGCCCACCCAAATGCATCCTTGGCCCACCCAAATTAAAATTCCTGGAACCGGGCCTGCCTGCAACCTTTCAAAAAATGACCCTCTCGCTCACATGCATTGCACATGACTTTCCAGCCAGGACATTCTTTGAAGCTTGCTATGTGACAGAGTTTCACATCTAAAACATTTACCTTGGAAATTCTCGTACCAACAGATTTGTTATCCGCATTTGTAACCATCTTGTTTTTCACCACCCTGCCATGCACTACTTTCACTATGCCACCATCACTTCTTTCCAGGGGAACATTCTTACGAATGGTTTCTATGCAGGCTTTTGAATGTTTATGCGTCTTGGCAATGGTGAGCACCTCTTGCAAAGAAGGATCACCCTTTTGCCATAAACTGTCTTTATCAAGAATACAACCCAACATTAGCTGTTCTCAAAGTCTCTCCTCTAGAGATGCTCCAAAGTTTCATGTGGAAGCCAATTTACGCAACACAGTAATATATTGTTCTACAGACTCATCTTGTCTTTACATCCTTCTCCCAAAGTGGTATCGTTCGAGGACTGTACTCACTTTAGCCTGATCCATTTTTTTATGCAACTCTCATATTTGTTAAGATTGGAAGAGTCACCATCTGAAAGATCAGGGAGATGTTCAAATGCTTCCTGACCCTTCGATACTGAACTATGCATCAACAAAGATGATTTTCTCTCAGAACTCAGAGATGTCCCACACACACAAGCATAATGAGTAAGACAACTTTCTCCACTTTAACCAGAGGCAGAACCAGTTCACCAGGGGAAGATTGGAAAAATGGTGGCGCAGGCACATTTTGCATGGTGAAAGGCTATGAAAAAACGTAATACAAGTTTAGAGGAACCAATAGATCAAAACGAATCACCACCCTTACGTGCTCAAAGTTAAAAGGATACGAATTTACAATGTCACTGTCCACCTGCTGAGAAACAATAAAATTGGAAACACATCTTGTGTAACACGTCCATATCCCCCTGCTGTCTGACAACAAACTTAAAACACAAGTTTACAGTTATCATGAACTCAAAACACAAATATCCAGTTGCTGTGCGCATCAGCATGAGCACATTATAAACCTTCCCATAAACTCGCTGTGTCCATTTGAAACTGCCTTTTGTGTTCACTACAACAAACAGTTCAGTATATTCTGTATTGGTAGAAGTATATGCTGTGCGTGTCAGCGTGCTACAAATGATTACACTGCTACCCCCACTATCAGTTACCAGCTCAGCCAGCCGATCATTAGTTCTGCGTATGTTAGCGCACTTCAAACAGCATTGTCGCTGTGCTGTGTGTGTCAGCATGCTACAAATGGCTTCACCGCTGCCCATACCACAAGCTGCCAGCTCAGCCAGCTGATTGTTCGCTTAGAAGCTTGCTGCTGTGAGGAGACCGATCCAAGATGGCTACAGCAGAGAGTCGCTCCGCGCCACAGTGGGATGCTGCACTCACATGACTGGTACAAAAGGGGGTGGTGATGGACGGAGCATCTGAATCAATCAAACACTCACACCCAGTCAAAAGATCTGGGTTTAATCCATCACCGTTCTTTAGCCCACTCTGCCACCCCAGTTCAGACATGGCTATATGCAAATCAGTCTGACCCTGTGCCTCATGGGAACAGTCCAGCCCAAACTGCCAAGCCATGTCTTCCCTGGACCGGAAACAAGCTTCCGAGGACCGGTTTCTGGCATTCCAGCCGTCTTCAGCCCGGCTTGCTTGAATCCAGTGGCAAAGTGAGCAAGGGACTCACGTCTGAGCATACCCTGCCACACTTATGGTGGCCAAAAGCGGTACAAAAGGGGGTGGTGAAGGACGGAGCATCTGAATCAATCAAACACTCACACCCAGTCAAAAGATCTGGGTTTAATCCATCACCGTTCTTTAGCCCACTCTGCCACCCCAGTTCAGACATGGCTATATGCAAATCAGTCTGACCCTGTGCCTCATGGGAACAGTCCAGCCCGAACTGCCAAGCCATGTCTTCCCTGGACCGGAAACAAGCTTCCGAGGACCGGTTTCTGGCATTCCAGCCGTCTTCAGCCCGGCTTGCTTGAATCCAGTGGCAAAGTGAGCAAGGGACTCACGTCTGAGCATACCCTGCCACACTTATGGCGGCCAAAAGCGGTACAAAAGGGGGGGGGTGATGGACGGAGCATCTGAATCAATCAAATACTCACATCCAGTCAAAAGATCTGGGTTTAATCCATCACCGTTCTTAAGCCCACTCTGCCACCCCAGTTCAGACATGACTATATGCAAATCAGTCTGACCCGTGCCTCATGGGAACAGTCCAGCCCGAACTGCCAAGCCATGTCTTCCCTGGACCGGAAACAAGCTTCCGAGGACCGGTTTCTGGCATTCCAGCCGTCTTCAGCCCGGCTTGCTTGAATCCAGTGGCAAAGTGAGCAAGGGACTCACGTCTGAGCATACCCTGCCACACTTATGGCGGCCAAAAGTGGTACAAAAGGGGGTGGTAATGGACGGAGCATCTGAATCAATCAAACACTCACACCCAGTCAAAAGATCTGGGTTTAATCCATCACCGTTCTTTAGCCCACTCTGCCAACCCAGTTCAGACATGGCTATATGCAAATCAGTCTGACCCTGTGCCTCATGGGAACAGTCCAGCCCGAACTGCCAAGCCATGTCTTCCCTGGACCGGAAACAAGCTTCCGAGGACCGGTTTCTGGCATTCCAGCCGTCTTCAGCCCGGCTTGCTTGAATCCAGTGGCAAAGTGAGCAAGGGACTCACGTCTGAGCATACCCTGCCACACTTATGGCAGCCAAAAGCGGTACAAAAGGGGGTGGTAATGGACGGAGCATCTGAATCAATCAAACACTCACACCCAGTCAAAAGATCTGACACCCTTCAAGCCAACTGACTTGCGAGACAAACCTCCCTAGGCAAACCTCTACATTCTACATTCCAGGCATCATTACCTGGATACCGCTCACAGTGTTCCAGAATAGATACAGAACACAACATATTCCATTAGGATGAAGGTGATGTCATCATATTTCTTCAGGGACTGGATGAGACATATTGAGGCATGTAGGAAGCCCTAATAGGGTGTCAGTGTTGAGTCTGGGAGGCCACGGCGCAGAGCACTTCCACCATCCAGTTCTGAAGTCAATTTCAGGAAGATATGGTTTCACTGTCATTCAATGGGAGAGCTGGTACCAGGCCATCTTTGTGTTTTTTCATGATGTATTCCTGGAGGGTGAGGTTGGCAGCCAGAGAGAATCCAAATGACTTGCCATTTAGTGAAAGTTGGGGATAGAAGCAGTCATGGGTATGTTATTGAGCCAGGTTTCTACTGTTTCTTCTTTGTTGTTCTTGGCAAATAACAGGATTTCTGGTTTGGTTTGGCTGAATTTCAGGTAGGCGCTGGACTTCCAGGCCTGGATGATGGGCAGCAGTGCTTGATGGGTTGGATGTCTGACGCAGAGACTGTCAAGCAGAGTTGTGCATCACCAGCATATTGGTGAATCTGGATTCTGGTATCTGTGAGCGAGCACCAACCGGCATCATGTAATGTATGCATTATATAGCCCTGGGGGACTCTGCAGGCGTTAGGGATCCTTAGGGACCTGGAGGTGCACCTGTAACCAAACTGGTGTCAGTAGGAAAGAAAGGAGACACAGTGATGGACGTTGCTGGAGATTTCCATTCGTGACTCCAGGGTGAGTACGAAGGTGGGTGATAGACTGTGTCACATTCAGAGGTCCAGCAATATCAGGAGGCAGGGGGTATCTCCATCTGTGGTCAGAAGGGCATCATCTGATATGTGTACTGTAGTGGCCTCTGTGCTGCAGATCAGTGACCAGTGGCTTGGATCACTTAAACCCTTCCAGAAAGTAGCATCCCTGTTTTGAGAGCCCTTGCAGTGTTCTTTACTGCCTGGAAGGGGAAGAGAAGGAAAAGGAAAAGGGAAGAGGAAGACAGAAGGGAAGGTAAGTGAAGAGAAGGGTGGAGGGAAAAGGGAAAGTGGAAAAGGGAAAGGGAAAAGTAAAGAGAAATGGAAAGGGGAGCCGAAGGGAAGAGGAAGGGAAAGGGAAAGTGGCACTGTGCCCCCTCCTAACATTGGCTTCTGAATGCTCCTATCTACATTTGTAAAACACCAAATTCTCCAAGAGCACTGAGGCAACTCCTGTTTGTAGGTCCTTCTGCAGAGACAGGATTACTTTGGAGGACCACAAAGTCCTTGTGCCAGCTCCCCCTGCGACGGTCCTCCTGTCCAGCTTGCCCGCTGTCCACTATGCTCTTCTGCCTTAGGTTTTGTGCCTCCTCGGAAAACGACCTTTACAATGCTGTCAAAACACCGCAATACATTTGCATTGTTGTTTTTACAACGCAAGTCATTACAACGACTTGCACTGGAGGGCGCTCTAGACTTTCTATTTCTATTTCAGCACCCTCCAGCACAAGTCGTTGCAATGACTTGCATTGTAAAAACAGCGATGTAATGTACCACGATCTAAATGATCGCGTTGTACAGTCATACATCTGCCTCCTCTGCTCATATTTCTGCCCCTTCTCTGCTCGCTCCTGCCCTCTTTTTTGCTTTTTCTGCTAATTTCTGATCTTTATTCTACCTCTTTCTGCTCATAATTGACCTTTCTTCTGCCTCTTTTGCTCATTTCTAACCTGTATTTAGCCTCTTTGTGCTCGTTTATGACATTTATTCTGCCTCTTCTGCTCATTTCTCACCTGTATTTACCCTTTCCTTCTCGTTTCTGGCCTTTATTTTGCCTCTTTCTGCTTGTTTCTCACCTTTATTTTGCCTCTTTCTGCTCATTTCGGACCTGTATTTCCCCTTTTGCTGCTCATTTCTGACCTGTATTTAGCCTCTTTAGGCTCGTTTCTAACCTTTATTTTGCCTCTTTCTGCTCATTTCTGCCTCTTTCTGCTCTTTTCTGACTTTTATTCTGCCTCTTCTGCTCATTTCTGATCTGCATTTTGCCTCTTTCTGCTCGTTTCTGACCTTTATTTTGACGTCGCATCCAAAACACCCAGATACCCCTAGGGGCAGGGGCGGCTTCTCAGCTATAGCGGAGGAGTGTCACCCCACTGCTTTATGCAGTGGGAAGCAGAAACTTAAATGATAATATTTTTCCTGCTGCTTTGCGGACGGGTGAGTGGCCGGGGCTGCTCTGCTCTTTGACAAGGGCAGGGGCGGAATGGAATGCCCACTCAAGTGCACAATGACTGTTTGGTCTGCCCTCTCAAACCTCCCAAACCAGTCATGCGCACTTTCCCCTCCTCCATGCAGGAGAACAAGCCCAGGCCCCCATTCCCTAGTTGACCATCAAAGCAGGATGCTCAAACCCAATTACAATGCTGCTGCAGCGTTGTGATTTGTCTGGGGAGCCTGGGTGCTCATCAATCACAACGCTGCATTGCAGCATTGTGATTGGTTAGTGGTGCCTGTTTCCTGTTCCTCAAAGTGTTCGACTAGAGGAGGAGCAGAGATGCTGGACCCGGCCGGCTGCAAGGTAAGTTTATTTTTAATTTTTTTATTTTTATTTTAGTTTGTCAATGCTCGACCCCCTGTGCAATTTCTCTGCGACCCCCATCCCCGTGATTTCCCCGACTCCCCCACCCGCGAGCCATGCCGGCCAACCCCTGCCTAGGGGCGACAATGCTTTGCTATGCAAATGCTGATTGATTGATTGATTGATTGAATGATTGATCGATTGATTGATTGACTGACTGAGTCAAATACATCACCATGGTAACCGAACGACCATGGCTAAAAAGGGGAAGGACTTACAAGTACGGATTGAGTTCTCAAGTTGAGGGGAGCTCCACTAGAGTGCCAATAGCAGAAAATCTAGGAGGGGGAGGAGAATCCTATGGATTACACCCTCGCTTGTCCATGAGAAGTTGGTCCCCATCTAAGGAAGAAACATGAGGACACAGAGTCCCCTCTGTTCTCCTATTCTATGTTACCATTGATAATGTGAAACGTGCAGCCTACCAAGAGAATCCCAACGCCCCTTTTTCTTTTCCTAGTTTATCCTTGCCCCCACCAATGTTGGTTTAATGCTGTAAACTTAATTACCAGCCCTGACTGGTGAGTCTGAAAAGATGACACCCATGCAAGGCACTGGGTAAAGACAGCGGTGTCTTTTTCTATACAACTGATGGGCCTGAAATTTGAGCTAAAACAATTTTATATGACACACTTTGCTTCAGGACTTTACTCTGCTACAGAACTGATTATAAGCGTGACTTCCTATAATCTATTCTGTATGGACTAGCGCACAACCATCAATATACCTCATATTAAGAGGGTGACTTTCCGCCAGTCCTGGTTTTTCAACCAGTAGCTTTGGGTGACCAATATTGACTATGGGAAAAGTGAAAGAACACGTTCTAAGAAACAAAAGGTTGTTTATTGAATATATGGTTCCAGACAATCAATAATCAATGAATAATTTATAGAGTATGGCAACTCAACTGTTAGGGTCTTGAGGCGCTTGTGGCTACTGCCGGTCGTATCTCATTTGAGCATCCAGGTATTGGGGTCCCTTCTGAATTGCTGGAATGATGAGGCGGTCCTTATGTGCAGGGGAAGGGAGTTCCATGTCTTGACTGGCAAGTGCGAGAAGGAGCATCCTCTGCTGTTGACTCAGAGGATCCGGGGGTGTCTGTGAGGAATCAGGAGGTGGAACGACGATAGCTATATCCTAAGATGGGTGACCAAGGGACTCGGTCAGTATCATCTATAATGGCACCATAGTTTAGGTGAGGTTAGTCCGGCAGGAGGTCAGACCCCTCAATAGGATGCCTTCTTACCTGCTGTACCTGTTGAATGAAGAAAAGCTGGGGCTAGTGCTATTGAATTAGTTTGACCTGGAAAAAACAAAAAAGAGGCCCCTTTGACACCTAAATTATGGAACCACCTCAGAAGCCCAAATTCCTGCAGCTTGGAACCACTCTGTCCAGTTCCCTATGAAATGCAAATTGTGTGCCCTGTGTGCAATGGAGACCCTTTTTTCTGCCAGAGCCACATACAAAAGATTTGAAGGAAGAAAATCTCCCTCTGCAATGGTTGTGGTAAACCCTGCCAAATCTCATTTATGTTCTTTTCATCATCATCTAAAGAAAAAACTCATCATTCAGAGACCTCAAACTATGCAACACAAAGCTCAAATGTTGCACAGCTCACAGATCAATCCAGGAACTTTTGGAGCCATAGGCTGAATTACATTTTCTGGTTTAGTGCCCCATCTTCCCTAGCAGCAGGGTGATTTGTGTAAGTCTGGCTACCTCTTGTGGTCTCTTGTAGGATGCCATGATTCATCCGCCTACATTCGCCTTTAGGTTCCACCGTCCTGTCAGGTGGGACTCAACCAGTAGCCTGCAGGGTGCAGATATCTTTGCAGCAGATATGTTAACAACACAGAGCTATCTTGACAGATTGATTTGAACACAGTGATATTTTATGCCATTGTATCTGTGCTGAGGCAGGGAAAGTGTTAACTGTCTGTCAAAAGGGACAGACTTGTGCTGCCTCTGCCAAAGAGACAGGAAAGCAGCCTACTAATCCCACTCACCAGTAACATTATAAGAAAGGTGAACTAAAATCTTACCCTAGAGCTTGGTTCTTGAGATTTGTTGGGAAACAAGACACACAAAATATTGGCCAACCACATGGATGTGGCACTTGCAGTTTCACTTTACCCTTTGTAAGTATTGGCTGATATTTCCCAGCATGCAACGCATAATGGGCTAAAAAGTCAAAACTAGGGTCAATTGAAAGCTCTGGACTCTCCACAACATTTAAGGTCCCTGCATGGATCTCCACAGCATGTGGCGGTGGTGGCTCCTGGCTTCCTCGGCTGGACTGCCGCCATGATTGCAGAGTTTGGAGCTGTGCGGCCCTTGATGAACGTTGAACGTTGCCTGGCTGCTGAGTGTTTTGGAAACTGTCTCCATAGCAACAACTGGGGACCAGAGGCCTCCAGCTGGTGCAATCAATCTTTTTTAAGCACAGTAATCTTCTCCAAAATATACATATTTTTGAAAGTACATAATCTTTTTTTCTTGGATTCTTTAACTGGCCTCAACATCCACATGTGCACCGCCTTGCTCTATTATCACAGCCTGAAAAAGAACATACCACGTGTGAATGTTTTCTTCTCCTCATTTTCTACGAATATCTAAATATTTTGTAACACTTATGTAGGCGTGGCTAAGAAACAGCTTAATTAATTTTTCCAACATCATGTCTTACCCACAAAATCAAAATAAAAAAAATCCAAACATAGATATCCATGTATCTATCTATCAATATATATATATATATATATGTGTATATATATACATATATATATATCTCTATGTAAAGAGATATATATGTATACCTATATCAATCGAGCTCTCTCTCTCTCTCTCTCTATATATATATATATATATATATATATATATACGCCGCCAGCCGCCACAAAATACTGCCAGTCCAGCGTCGGTGCCCTACGGGGAACCAAACATGTTATACCCGAGAGGCCCTCCTGGCCTGCAGACAGCCACTGTCTTGCACTAATGGGATAGAACCCGGGAAATATAACAGTAAGATGGCCAACAGGATCATTAATTGCATCAACTGTGGGTGGGCCAGGACCACACAACTCCCCTCCCTCGGCGAGCACTATCTGTGTACTCAGACAGAATTAAAACAAGAGAGGAGAGACACTGAGGGTTGCAGGGAGACTGGGGAGATGAGGGGGTCAAGGCAGGAGAGTCAAATGTCTGACATCCAGGGACTGTACCGGAATGCCAGATCCATCCCTAAACATGCGACAGAAATATGGGACCTACTTGAGGAAAAAAAGCCGGACATATGCCTCTTTACGGAAACATGGCTTAGTCATGAGGCCACGCCTACACTGGCAATAGCATTCCTTGACGACTATGCGGTCACCAGATTGGATAGGCCTGACAAACGAGGGGGTGGACTGGCTATTGCCATACGCCACCCCTACTATATCAGGACACTAGATAGGGTGTCCTCTGCTAATATGGTGCTCTTAATATTCAGAGTGGAACAGTCCCAGGTCATCGAATGGACAGGGGCCTTAGTATACCATCCTCCGGGAGGCAGCAACAAGGAATTCCTGAATGCACTCCTGGACAGACTGGTGCCGTATGTCCTGAAGGCCACGAAATTTCTACTAACAGGTGACTTAAATCACCATTTAGAACTGCCCTCTAATTCGGATGCAGTTAGCCTTATCACCGCAATGGAATCCCTAGAGCTACTACTAAAGGTCACCAACTCCACTCATATAGCAGGTCATACGCTAGATGCCATCTTCTCTAACGTGGGCGATCTTGCGGTCGAACCTCCCCAATCCTTCTATTGGTCCGACCATATGGCACTAAGCTTCTCTTTACCATCCTCCCACCTACCAATATGGAGGTGTAGCCAGAAAAACGTGCGGCGACCATGGGCTAGAATACCCCCACTAGCCTTTGAGGGCGTTTACCGCCCCCGCACTAGACACGGACGTAGATCCCAACTCCGCATGGGAAGGACTAGTTGAAGCCATTCAGGGAGCCCTAGACATTATAGCCCCGCTGAAAAGAGCCACAACGCAGGAGAGGTTAGCCCCTGCCCCTTGGTATTCAGATACCCTTAGGAGGGAAAAATCGCTATGCAGGGCTTTAGAGAGGAGGTGGAGGAAAACTAAGGAGATATCGGATAGATTAACATATCGGACCTCCCACAGAGCCTACCTAAACAGCTGTAATACAGTAAGAAGGACATATCTGGGTGAACGCATAATGGAAGCGGACAACTCCTCCAGGGAACTTTATAGGATCCTGAAAGAATTTACAAACCCCAAGGCCAGCAACGAACCCCCCCCCCCCACGCAGGACAGGTGTGATGACATCGCCAGGTATTTTTCCAGTAAGATCGACTTGATCTATCAATCCTTTGAACTGACACCCCACGTCCCAGAGGAGGAATATCTGCCCGCAATCAGATCACAAGAACTGGCCGGGCCCTACGGGTTGGATGCATTCACCAAGGTAACCAGAGAGCAAGTGGAGCCGTTATTGAGCCGTGTCAAATCAGGTTTGCCATTAGATCCAGCCCCTCCAGCCGTTATGGCAGCGCTCAGCCCGGTCTTGGCAGAGGCTTTGGCCAAGATATATAACATCTCACTTGAGGGGGCGGTCTTCCCCAATAAATGGAAGAGCGCACGGGTAAAGCCACTCTTAAAAAAAGTGGCAGCAGACCCGAATGACCTACAGGATTATAGGCCAATCTCTCTTCTCCCTTGCTGCTCGAAGGTACTTGAGACGTTGGTAAACCAACAACTCTCCAACTACCTGGAAAAGCATAACCTCTTGGACCCCTCCCAATCGGGATTTCGTGCATCACACAGCACGGAAGCTGCACTGTTGGAGGAGACAGACACTCTAAGCATGACCCTGGACAGGGGGACCCCAGTAATCCTAGTCCTCCTCGATCTGTCAGCGGCGTTTGACACCATCTCACATACGACGCTGCTAGGCAGACTGAGGGAGATAGGAGTGGGCACTTAATTGGATCCAGAGTTTCCTTTCAGGGCGTACCCAGAATATCCAGCTAGAGATGTTTATATCACAAACTGTCAAGGTAGACAAGGGGGTCCCACAGGGTTCGGTGCTCCGTCCGACCCTGTTTAATGTATACTTAACACCGCTGGCCGACATCATCAGGGGCTATGGTTTTCATACCATATCATATGCGGATGACACGCAGCTAATCGTCCCGATTGGGGAGGATGTAATTTCCACCCAATCAAGGTTCAGAAGCTGCATGTCTAGCATTGCCACCTGGATGAGAAAAAACTTTCTACAGCTAAACTCATCTAAAACCGAAATACTGCTGTTTGGGAAGGCGGAGGACATTTGGTCCTCAGAATGGTGGTTCACTGAACTTGGGAATGCCCCCGCATCCAGGAGCTGTGCGAAGAACTTGGGCATCAAGATAGACAATAGACTGTCTATGGAGGAACAGGTCAAGTCAGTCTCAGGGGCCTGCTTCGGCACCATGAGAATGCTTAGAAAGGTCTTTCCATGGATTCCTTTGTCTGCAAGGAAGACCCTTATTCAGTCACTCCTGGTGAGCTGGTTGGATTACGGAAATTCGCTGCTGGTAGGAGCAAGGGAGGACCTGCTATCTCGACTCCAGGTAGTGCAGAACACTGCGGCCCGGCTTGCTCTTAACCAACCGGCAAGAACTCCATCCGCCCCTCTGCTGCGCTAATTACACTGGCTCCCGGTGAGGAAGAGAGCTATCTTTAAGATGCTCTGCATAACCTTCAGATCTCTACTGGGAAAGGGACCGGCCTACCTCAGGAACAAGATCAGATGGTATCGGCCGGCCAGACAATTGAGATCCAGCAACTCCAACTTTCTGTGTACCCAGAAAATACGGAAGGCACGTATGGGAGGCAGAGCTTTCTCCTTCCTGGCAGCTAACTACTGGAATACGCTCCCACAAAACCTTAGAGCCCGCAGGAACCTAACCAATTTTTAAAAACTGCTGAAGACATGGCTCTTTTGAATTCACCCCCTAAGACCGGGCAGAAAAACGGCGGCCATGGTAATGTGGCAGGGGGTAAATGGAGAGCGGGCGGAGGTTTTCTACGGGCGGATCGCCTCCGCCATACGGGCGGTGGCGATCCATCCGCAATACTAATGGACCCCATAGACTCAACCTTCTTCATACATTGATCTATTCAAATGTCTTTCATATTTTGCTTTCACCCACCAAAGCATACAACAGGTGCCAATTACTCAGCCTAGTTCATTCATTGGCTGTCTTCCACTGTGAGTGGCGGAATTTCAAACGCGCACAGTGATCTGAAGGAAATGCACTATGGTGCCAGGGTTGGTGTGGCTGTGCTCAAGTGTTCATTTTAGATGTTAGGACGCATTTCAAGCTAGAGAAAGATAACACAAAAACATGCAAGTGCCGCAAACAACAGTCACGCTACATTGTAGCCATGCTTTAGCGCTAAACTTTTGCAGGCGCAATTACGCTATGAGGTATATTAGTGTATTTTCATGAATTTCTAGTAACAAGACTAGGTGAAATTCATGACAATACGCAGCACAGTGGAAATTTCACCCAGGCCTAATGTCTATATGATATGTTCTCTCTGGATAAGAGCAAATATAAGAGGCCCTGTACCACAAAATTGTTTCTTAGAGAAGTTGAGTGCACCGGTCCTCACTTGAGGACCCATAGCCTATCCGGGGAACCACCCCTAAACTAGACTAAACAATGGTGTCCATCTTTTTTCTTCTCCATTTTGTATAAACCTCCTTAGCAGTCAGTTTCTTCCCATCTGAGGTTTTCCATCTTGCAATGAGTTTCAATTCTCCAACCTCTGGATGCTTACCCAAGATTCTGATCCCAGGTGTGTGTTTCTGTTTTCTCACCTGTTGTTTCCACAGGGGCAAGATGCAAGATCCAATGTAAGGTCCCAACTTCCCACACCCACCAGTGCAATCCCAACAGCGTAAAAGCAAACACAGTGGAAATGGGGGAAGAGTGGAAACAAAACAAGGAACGGGAGACACGTCACCAACACTCTTCAGGTATGGATACTCTTGTTGTGTTATCTTTATATGAATCTGTAGTGAAGGTAAAGTGAATTGTGTTACCATGTGTGTGTATTCTGATAATAATGCTTACAGACAATTAGCATAATTCTACTAGGTATAACTACCTGCATTAGGTCCCTTTTCCGCTTAGGTATATATGATATCAGAAACAAAATAAATTGAATCTATGAAGAAATTTAAATCATTAGGGGTATTATTCTTAGTACAACAGAACAGTTTAATAATGAAGGTATAAGGTAAGACTAACCTAAGAGTTTGATTTATGAGGAATCCAAGTAAAGCCCTACTTATTTATATCGATTTAAAAATCAGGAAAAAAACAAAAAATATATTTTCCCGCTAATGGATTAGGTTAAAAAAATATATATATATACACAAAATGTGCAGGGCTAAGATAAAATGAAATATTCAGCCCCTTAATATTCAGGAGATTAACTCATTTATATTGTTCTTACAGCCATCAAGCAGTGATTAGCAAGGAAGCAGGATCTCTATACACCATGGAGACATATATATTAGATACGTTAGCACATATTCTTATTTTAAATCAACATAAATGTTACGTCCTTCAGTGTATGCATTCATTATGAGTTGTTTTGTCTTTTTTTGTTTTATCTTTTAGTAATCCTCATGAAGGCCCCCGCGGTGGAGAACATGAGGAATTGCGATGCCGAAATATGGATTCTAGCTATGAAAACGCCGAAATCCTCACTAGGGCAACATGGGGGTCCCTGTGGCTCCGGGTGAACATAGAGAAGCCAGGAATGCAGATTCTGACGTGAACCGCTGGAAATCCTGGGCCTCATTTATGAGGCTGTGCGTCACTTTTACGCCGCCGGTGCGTCACTTTTTGTGACGCACCAGCAGCGTAAAAAATGTGCCTTGTTGCACCATATTTACAAAGTGACGCATCTAGGTAGATGCGTCACTTTGGAAACCCCTGCGCTACATTATAACTGCGTCAGGTATAATGTATGCAGGGGGGACGTTCCCCCTCAAAAAGGCTCGTAGAAGTGACGCAGTGAAATCTATGAGATTTCACTGCGTCACTTCTAGGACTCCGTTGCATCAAAATCTTGCACCTGCCCCACAGCAGGCGTAAGGCTTATGCAGTCCCTTGTGAACGGACGCATTGCTGGAGTTGCGTCACTTTTGTGACACCTTCCAGCAATGCGTCACTTTTGCGCCATACAGATACCTCAGAAATACTGACGTATCTGTAGCTCCTTGCGACATGATGCGTCATGCATTAAATATGACGCATCCTTGGTGTCGCAAGGAGAGCGCACTGAGAAGTGACGCATCACTGCTTTCACGCAGCGATGCGTCATTTCTCATAAATGAGACCCCAGGAGAGGAGCCCCTCGAGGAAATGAAGACGAGCACCCCGCAACCCGGAGGCAGATCAGCTAAGTGACATTAGGGGCAGGACAGAAGAACTGCAAGCGTCTACTTGAGCGCGAAGCGATCCTCCGCCTTGCTCGGGCTCCTTTATTTCTGCCTTGCTCCGCCACGCACTCACGCGACCGGAAGTGGAGCAGACCCAACCGTTTCAGGCTGCTCCCAAGAGTTGTTATGTGTTTACAAGTTCATCACCAAGGTGATACCCTACTCTTAGTTGCTGACATCCCTTGACTTGCCAGTCTTATTAAGATTCATCCATGACCACAAACTTAAGGTCCCTCCTGTTGACTCCTTTGATGCCATGAGCAAGTCCCTTGGCTGTATTATTCATTTCAGCCTTCCTCAGTCAATATCTGAGTAAGAAGAACATTGTCAGAATCAATTAAATGACTTAGGGCCCTGATTCACAGAACTAACTTAAAACAAAATCCTAAACTTACTACCATTTTGGTATTCACAGAAGGCACTTACTCATTTTGGTATTCATAGAAGGCACTTACTCATTTTGGTATTCACAGAAGGCACTTACTCATTTTGGTATTCATAGAAGGCACTTACTCATTTTGGTATTCACAGAAGGCACTTACTCATTTTGGTATTCACAGAAGGCACCTACTCATTTTGGAATTCACAGAAGGCACTTACTCATTTTGGTATTCACAGAAGGCACTTACTCATTTTGGTATTCATAGAAGGCACTTACTCATTTTGGTATTCACAGAAGGCACCTACTCATTTTGGAATTCACAGAAGGCACTTACTCATTTTGGTATTCACAGAAGGCACTTACTCATTTTGGAATCCACAGAAGGCACTTACTCATTTTGGTATTCACAGAAGTTAGGAGTCCTAACTTTAGCACTCCTAAACTGGGAAAAATCCTAACTTTAAGACTTTCGGTATTCACAGAAGGCATTTAGGACTCCTAACTTCTGTGACTACCGAAAAGAGTAAGTGCCTTCTGTGAATACCAAAATGGTAGTAAGTTTAGGATTTTGTCTTAAGTTAGTTCTGTGAATCTGGCCCACAGGCTTTATAAGGGCTCTTCCCTACTCCCACTCGTTCCATTAATCTATACATAGGGCCTGATTTATAAAGGGCACTAACACTTTTAAGTAATTTTACGCTTTTGAGTAACTTTACTACTTTTCAATATGCACAAACTGTACTTTTGTAGTAAGTCCAGCATTACACATGGTCACCCACCGGTACTGGAACACCCTGCCATAGAAAATCATGGAGGTAGGGACTTACTACAAAAGCGTAGTTTATGCATAGCACTTTGTAGTAAGTTTGGTAGTACTACAAAACTTGCAATAAAGTGCTGTTTGCGAATCAGACCCACTATGTTTTTCACTCTAAAAGTACCTCTTACAGCCATGGTAAATTCACGTACATTTATCTAACTTTTGAAGCCCCAAGAGTTTTCTGTCTTTAGATGAAGGTCAATGCACCTACAGGAGAGTAACTAGGGGCCTCATTTATGAGGCCTTGCATCAGTTTTGCGCTTCCGATGCGTCACTTTTTGTGACGCATTGGCGGCGTAAAACATGCCTCCTGTTGCGCACTATTTCCAAAGTGACGCATCTAAGCAGATGCGTCCCTTTGTAAACGCCTGCGCTACATTATACCTGCGTCAGGTATAATGTATGCAGAGGGGGCGTTCCCCCGCAAAAAGCCTCGTAATAGTGACGCAGTGAAATCTATGAGATTTCACTGCGTCACTTTTAGGACGCTGTTGCGTCAAAATCTTGCGCCTGCCTCACAGCAGGCGTAAGACTGACGCAAGCCCTTTCACATGGGGCTTTCCCCATGTGAAAGGACACATTGCTGGAGTTGCATCACTTTTGTGACACACCCCGGCAATGCGTGACTTTTGCGCTTACAGATACGTCAGAAATACTGACGTATCTGTAACTCCTTGCGACATGATGTGTCATACTGTAAATATGACGCATCATTGGTGTCGCAAGGAGGACGCAGTGAAAAGTGACGCATCGCTGTTTTCACGCAGCGATGCGTCACTTTTCATAAATGAGGCCCTAGGTTTCTAGACATCATATGTACTCCCTAACACCTCTACGTATGAATCCTGTTACTCATGCAGCCCTTGCTGGAAGGGTGATTTATTCACACCTAGTATGGAGAGAGTCAGTTCCGGAAAATGTTGAGTCTTTTGATTTTTACAAGATTCCAGGTTTGCAGAAATGTGCACTTTTTCTGAAGTCCTGTTTCAGAAGTTGTAGATAGTTGATCCCTGACAGAGGCAAGGATTCATTTAAAAATGTCCTGCTTGACTCATAGGGAGCTACACTTCAACAACAAGAGAGAACTTGCACAGAAACGTGAGCTATTGGGTGGCTGTAGAGCATCTAGAGGCAGCAGCACTTTACTGTTGAAACCACAGAAATTTCATAAAAAGAAAAAATATATAACCAAGTGTTCTCAGGTACTGCCTCCAGAATCTGGAACTCTCCTCCCCCTGAAATCAGACTGAACCCCTCAACTGCATCATTCAAGAAAGAAGTTAAAGTGCTACTGTCAAACAAATTTCTGCTCTAGAGCCCATGAACTCTACTCCCGGACCCGACACGTCACTTTGCCTTCACCCATGTTTATTACTCGGATGTATGTCAGTACAACGCGATCTTTTAGATCGCGGTACTTGACATCGCAGATTTTACAACGCAAGTCGTTACAACGACTTGCGTTGAAGGGCGCGGATTTAGGAATTTTTTTATTTTATATTCCAACACCAGTCCCCGTAACAGTAGGGAAGGTGTTGGACTATAAAATTAAAACATTCCTTATCCCACAGCGCCATCCAGCGCAAGTCGTAGTAACGACTTGCGTTGTAATAGCTGTGGGGAAAAGGTCGTGCGGTGTAAACACCGCGTTGTAAACGACGTTTCCCTTATTACTCACATGTTATGATGTTATTTGTTGCTTTTGTGGTCTTGGACCTTGAGGTGGTCTCTTCCCTCACCAGGGAGGCTGGGACATCTTATTCCGTCCTCGATTGTGTTGTTGTTTATTCTACCTGCCTCCTCTTTCCCGAACATTTGTAAAGCGCTCTGATACCCACAAGGGTCGTGTTCACGCTGTATAAAACTCTATAAATAAATGAATAATAACTCCAGCGTACTGTGAATCTAAAGGCAGCTGAGTTTCTGCTGCAGCTAGCAGGAATTAATCTGTCCATTTCACACCTGGAATACACCACTGGGCACAGAGGTTAAACATTTACTCTCAGCAGGAAAAGGGAAATGAAGCATGCAGTGGAGCCGAGTTTATCGAGTGTACGCTGTAGAAATAATGCGTGACGGCCACACGTTCAACTTTCGGGAAGGCAAGTGATTTTTTTCTTGGTGTTTCAATAAAAGGTGCTAGATTTCTGCAGCTGCCACATTAACCCACTGAGCTATTAACTGAAAGGACAGCCAGAGGAGGAGGCTTTAGAAGAAGCACCCCACAAACTGGACTGTCTGTAGCAGGAGATTAACCCACTGTGCTATCTTATTGAAGCATTCAATGTGAAATTAAGATAACATTCAAACATGCAACAGCTCTCGCCTATCCCCTGACCCATCTTCTCACAAAATCCATCTCTCACAAGTTCGGCCCTTCCCCCTTCCATCAAAAAATGTATATTTCTCACTGTGTTCCTTTCCATCTCTTCTAACTACTTGTCTATAAAACATATTTTCTTTATTATTTTATTTGACAAGTTTTATATAGCGCCGGCTAGACCTGGAGATATCAAGCGCTTTACATGAGAATCGTTGAGTTACAAGTTACAAATTACATCAGTTTCAAGAACATAGTAAAACACAGGAAAAAGAACAATGTTACAGTAGTTTGTCGGAGGGAGGGGACGGAATGAGAAATAAGCGGGGAGAGACGAGGAGAACTGTGCCTAATGTCCGGCTGGGTCGGCGACGGCCAAGGGGGAGAACCAGGGCGATCTCCTCCATAGCTGTCTAGCAGCTCCACCAGACATCAGCCATGTTGCTCAGGTTTCCACGGTCAGGGATAACAAGAATACCAGTTTTGCATGGTTACCTTAGTTACAGTTGCATAATCAAACATAGGAGAACAGGTCCTCAATAGAGGATGGAGGGATGTGTGTGTGTTTGGTCCCATCCAAAACATAGATTCCTCAGTTGTTCTTGAGCTGGTTCTGATAGAACTAATGTTGTTCTAATTACAAATTACAAGTCTGTTCCTTGAACAGTTCTATCCTTTTGTCTTCTTTTCTAATCTCTTGTTCAGGCTCTTGTGCCCACACTGCCTCAGAATTTCCCTCACCCCATCTTCAATGTCTCCGGGGTTGTTGCCTCTGAGGCTCCATGCCGCCAGACTTCCTGTACACTAGCTCTGTCCCCAGACTCCTGGCACACTGTCGCCATGTCCCCAGAGTCCCTGTACACTGTCTCTATGTCCTCAGACTGTAGCACACTAGTACCCTGTCCCCATACTCCTGGCACACTGTCTCTATATCTCTAGACTCTTGGCACACTGAGCCTATGTCCCCAGACTGCCGGAACACATGCTCTCTGTCCCCAGAATCCCTGCACACTAGTACCTTGTCCCCAGACTCCTCATACACCGGCTCTATGTCCCGAGACTCCCTGTACACTGGTACGCTGTACACTGGTACCCTGGCCCCAGAATCCAGGCACACTGTCTACATGTCTCCAGATTCCCGGTACACTGGCTCCCTGTCCCCAGACTCCTGGCACACAGTCTCCATGTCCCCAGACATCCGGTACACTGGTTCACTGTCCCCAGACTCCAGGCACACTGACTCACTGTCCCCAGACTCCTGGCACACTGTCTCCATGTCCCCAGACTTCCGGTACACTGGCTCACTGTCCCCAGACTCCAGGCACACTGACTCACTGTCCCCAGACTCCAGGCACACTGTCTCCATGACCCCAGACTTCCGGTACACTGGCTCACTGTCCCCAGACTCCAGGCACACTGACTCACTGTCCCCAGGCTCCTGGTACACTGGCTCCATGTCCCCAGACTTCCGGTACACTGTCTCCATGTCCCCAGACTCCCGGTACACTGACTCTATGTTCCCAGACTCCTGACACACTGGCTTCCTGTTCCCAGACTCCTGGCACACTGTCTCCATGTCCTCAGACTTCCGGGTACACTGGCTCTATGTCCCCAGACTCCCGGCACAGTTGATTCGTCTCCCCACCTTGGTCTGCTGGTGTGCAAGAATTGGTCCCCTTAGATAAACCAAAGAGCAGGGGAAAGGGAACTGGAAGGCCTGATAAAGTGGCACATCGGTGACCCACATGGTGGGGGTTTTGCAGTATAGGGCATGATGTAGTGGGCACCTCAGAGGACATGATGGAGGGATGAGGTCATAATAGATAGAGGGAGCACCTTGTAAGGCCTCATGTTGGGATGTGAGCATTAGAGACATGATAGAGAGTGCACTATAAGCCCCAGATGATGGGATGTGAGCATTAGAGAACAGGAAGAAGGGTACCTTAGGCTCCAGATGATGGGATGTGAGCATTAGAGAACAGGAAGAAGGGCACCTCAGGCCCCAGATGATGGGATGTGAGCATTAGAGAACAGGGAGAAGGGCCACTCAGGCCCCAGATGATGAGATGTGAGCATTAGAGAACAGGGAGAAGGGCACCTTAGGCCCCAGGTGATGGGATGTGAGCATTAGAGAACACTGTTAAAATCTAGATTGCGGCATAAACATTATCGGCGCCATCTTGTCCCTTTTCAAGCTCGTATGTACGCGTAAATAGCAGCCATTTTGAATGCCATAGCCTCTCTGCCCACTACCGATAGCCAGCGCGTCTTCTCTCTCTGACTTCGCAAGCATCCCCCGCGCACTGACGGCCCCCGCTCTCACATGCTTGGACCATAAACCTCCCCCTTCAGCGCGGCCCTGCCATGGAGCCACATCTTGTACGGAATCCGCATACCCTTTCATCTCATTCACGCAGGCGAGTCCTTTGATAACCCCTTCCTCTGTGCCCGATTGTCCGAGCCGATCCCAGGCCATCACTTAGCCCTGCAGATGTGGTTTATTACCCCTTACAGTAGGAACTCGCCCCTCTTCAAAGGAGCGGAGGTTGATCAATGCTTTCACACCCCAAGATCCGACTGATCACACACATTCCCGTTCCCAGCGGAATGTCCAGCTGCGCGATAGCCATCACATGCTGAGATTGGGGTGGGAACCTCTACTGTAGATATGTGTGGGAACGGGAACTGCCGAACCCTCGAGAAAGCATGGAGAAGAGACCCAACACCCGACAACATGACCACCCTCAAGCTCGCCACCCGAAAGCACCATCAACTGATCCACGCCACCAAGAAAACAGCATTCAAGGAGCGGCTGGACAACAACGCACACAATAGCAAGGAACTCTTCAACATCGTGAAAGAGCTCTCCAACCCCAACGCCGGAAACAACGACATCACACCATCACAAGACCTCTGCAACTCCCTCGCCTCCTACTTCCACAACAAGATCGCGGACATACACAACAGCTTCAGCACACAACCAACGCTCCCCACAACCGCACCAACGCCCCCCACCACCACCCTCAGCGCCTGGACCCCAATCAGCACCGAAGACACCATCCGCACAATGAACTCCATCCACTCCGGATCTCCGACCGACCCCTGCCCTCACCACGTCTTCAACAAGGCCGACGCTGTCATCACACCCCACCTGCGGGACATCATCAACACCTCCTTCGACACCGCCACCTTCCCTGAGAGCTGGAAGCATGCCGAACTCAGCGCTCTACTAAAGAAACCAACAGCGGACCCCACCGAACTCAAAAACTTCCGCCCCATCTCG
Organism: Lissotriton helveticus; assembly: GCF_964261635.1. Lineage (NCBI taxonomy): Eukaryota > Metazoa > Chordata > Amphibia > Caudata > Salamandridae > Lissotriton > Lissotriton helveticus. The sequence continues at coordinate 1,166,675,719 of NC_136071.1, forward strand.
CTCCTCCCGTTTCCAGCCAAAGTCATCGAGAAGACAGTCAACAAGCAACTGGCCGCCTTCCTCGAGACGAATGGATCCCTCGACCCCTCACAGTCGGGCTTCAGGGCCAACCACAGCACCGAGACCGCCCTCATCGCTGCCACCGATGACATCCGAGCCCTGCTTGACAACGGAGAAACGGCGGCCCTCATCCTCCTAGACCTCTCCGCGGCGTTCAACACTGTCTGCCACCGCACCCTAGTGCAGCGCCTCAGCAACATCGGAATCCAGGAGAAGGCACTGGGGTGGATCATCTCCTTCCTCGCTGGAAGGGCACAGAGAGTCCGCCTACCCCCGTACAGGTCGGAAGCCACCGAAGTCATCTGCGGCGTTCCTCAGGGCTCCTCGCTCAGCCCCACCCTCTTCAATGTCTACATGAGCCCCCTCGCAGCCATCGCACGCCAACACTACCATCATTTCATACACCGATGACACCCAGCTGATCCTCTCCCTCACCAACGACCCCGCCACCGCCAGAGCCAACCTACACGAAGGGATGAAAGACGTAGCCGAGTGGATGATGACCAGCCGCCTAAAACTGAACTCAGACAAGACGGAAGTCCTCATCCTGGGATCCTCACCCTCCGCCTGGGACGACTCCTGGTGGCCCCCCGCCCTGGGTGCCGCACCCAAACCAACAGACCATGCACGCAACCTGGGCTTCATCCTGGACTCCACCCTCTCCATGACCAGACAAGTCAACGCTGTCTCCTCGTCGTGCTTCAACATCCTACGCATGCTACGTAAGATCTTCCGGTGGATCCCCACCGAGACCAGGAAAGCGGTCACCCAGGCCCTCGTCACAAGCCGGCTGGACTACGGCAACGCCCTCTACGCCGGAACAACCGCCAAGCTTCAGAAGAGACTCCAGCGAATCCAGAACGCCTCAGCGAGACTCATCCTTGACATCCCCAGACACGGCCACATCTCCGGACACCTGAGAGACCTGCACTGGCTCCCGGTCAACAAGAGAATCACCTTCCGGCTCCTCACCCACGCACACAAAGCCCTACACAACCAAGGCCCGAGTTACCTCAACAGCCGCCTCAACTTCTACGCTCCCACACGCCATCTCCGATCGACCAGCCACGCCCTCGCCGCCGTCCCCCGCATCCGAAGAGCCACAACAGGAGGAAGGTCCTTCTCCCACCTGGCCGCCAAGACCTGGAACTCCCTCCTGACCCACCTCCGCCTGACCCAAGACCACCTCGCCTTCAGGAAGCAGCTCAAGACCTGGCTGTTCGAGCAGTAGCAGACCCCCCCCCCCCCAAGCGCCTTGAGACCCTCCGGGTGAGTAGTGCGCGATATAAATGTCTTTGATTGATTGATTGATTGATGAAGCGGGGATTCCGAGGATGTCTCTCCTTACATCAAAGTATTGACAAGAATGTGTTTCATGCAATAAAGCCATAAACTTGTGTATAAGAGGCGAGGCCTCAGAGATGCGGTTAGAGCACCTCGAGAAGATACCCTGTTGTCTGATTTGACGTGTTCTGCTCCGACGGAATAAACTTCTGTTTCCTGCCTTCCAGTCTCCAGCGCCTGCCTCTTTGTTTGATAATCTCGAGTGGTATAAGAGGCGACTAGCACCGGGCAATATTTGAAGGTTATCGATCGAAATCTGCCTACCCTTTTACAATTGGCGTCCCAAACGTGGGGCCCATCAGCGACACGTGGATCCAGTGGGAGAGGTCCTGACGATAGAGTGAACGACTGCAACGATCGGGAGTGCACCTGCCCGATAGACCCTCGTCTGGCAGCCGATCATCTGAACTTCACCGATTCCGAACAGACCTCTCTCGAGTGATCTACGGTCCTGACTGGGAACCATCAGGAGTGCCGCAGCAAATTACGGAGAATAGAGGACGATCGGGCGCTGGAAGCGGAAGACGAGAAACTGTCCATGCGGTCCGGGTAAGTGATCGTTTGATTGTTTGAAAAATACTAGTATTGCTCATTGATTGTTTTTGAGATATTCTCTGCCTGCAAACGGGGAAGAATAGGAATATTCCTCTCCCTTTGCAGATAGTGAAGGGTAGGTAACGCGGACCTTTGTCCCCCTTTGTAATCTGTCGTGCCTATTTTTCTCCCCACTGATTGATTGATTGTCCGAACATTGATTGTTCGAAGTTGGTTCTTTCTGAGATATTCTCTGTTTGCAAATAACGTAGAATAGAAATATTCTGTCTAGTCTTTGCAAGTAGTGAAAGGATAGGTAGTGCGGACCTTTGTCCCCCTTTGTAATCTGTCATGCCTATCTTCTCCCCACTGATTGGTAGTTGGTTCAGCCCGGACCGCTTATTAGAGATGAACCATCCAGCTCCACTGGAAGGCACCCCTAATAAGGACATGTTCACTAAATATGGATTAGTCGCCGTGGCTTATAGTAAGCTATGGCACAAATACACAAGAAAGGATCGGGAAAGTCAGTGGCCACTGATAGGATCCTTTGATAACGATAAAATAAACGTGCTGGAAACAGCCCTTCGTAACAATAAGACAACACCCACTATGCTTGATAGTCTCGGCATGTGGCGCAAAGAAGCAGAGCAACGGAAAAAGAGAAACGAAGTTAGGTTAGAAAAAGAGCTACGAAAAGCAGCTCACCTAGCCGCTAAAAGGTTAGAGGAAGAGATAAAGGAGAGAGAGGAAGTCAAGCAGAAGCAAGAGTCTGAAACATCGGGCCAATGTCCCGTTAGAACACCCTTACGCTCTACCCTGAGTTACCCTCGAAACAACGAGCGAACGATGATTTATTACTAGGTCCCCCAATCATCTACATGCCCCCTCCATATGCCCCTTCCCAACCCTTAGTACAGCACCCACAGCCCCCAAGTACAGGTGAGACTAGTGCCAGAACCTCGGTCCTCACGGCCTCCGCGCCGGCCGAGCCCCTTGTACTCAGCACAGCGCAAGCAGTAACATTAGATGACTCTGAAGCTAGAAAGACAGACTCCGCTAGAATGAACCGATTAAGCAAAGATGAACGAGCAGGGATCACTAAGATTGTAAAGACACTGGTGGAATGAAAAGAGAGTGAAGAATACGTAACGGACGTGCAATTCATATGCCAACAGCCACAGACGGCACTTTGTCGTGCGATTTTGTTATCATACCCTCAATGCCTATGAGGACCGATACCAAGACAAAGGCCCTGAGGGCCTAACGACTCTGTATAGGAAAGTTGACATTGGAGATGAAGGCGAGTGTGATGTGACGGACCTCTTCACGCGTACGCTTGAAGTTTTCCGCCACCTCACGGAACAAAGACTAGGAACTAACACTACGACTCCTGTGGTGACCGAACCCCGAACAGAGAAAACTGACACGATGATGCCTATAAAGGAGGCCGCTCCCTATTGGGTTCCCCCACGAGGACAGGGAACACATGATGATATTAACCACCAAGATGCAAGAGGGAGGGTAGTTTATAACTGGGTCTACCAACCATGGGATCGGCAAAACATCCTGACTTTCCGAAAGTCCTTGCCTGATTTACAAAAGAACCCCACTGCCTTTTACACGGAATTAGGCACAGCCTTAGGTTCGACGATTATGACCCTAGCGGACATCAATTTGTTTTTCGGGCTATGTCTGCCTGCTGATGTGTGGAAGCAAATCCGGAAAGTCGACCACCTTGAGCTGTTCGGACATACCTGGTCACAACTCGATGGCATAGATAAACAATGAGGGCCTGGACAGAAACCTTTGAAATCCATTTTAGACCTCCCAGACAAGATCGTGCAGAAATTGAAAACCCTGATCCCAGAGAAGAAGGTGGATTGGTCGATAGTAACAGCCTGCCGCCAGAAACCCCAGGAAGACGTATCGGAATACTTCTCCCGGTTTGAGACAGTGTTTTCCGATTACAGTGGCCAGGACATGACCACTGCGACAGGACATCACCTGTTTGTCCAAAATTATGTCAAAGGTCTGTCACAAGAAGTCTCACAGAAGCTGCAGACTAGCGAGAGTAGCTGGGCGGCCTCCAAACCTGCGGCTATCCTTCAGATGGCCCAGTCCTATGAGCATCAAAAGAATGAGAACGATAGGGCGACTGAGAAACAGAACAAGCATTGGAAATGCAATAGGTCTCGCATTAGAAGAGTTGGAGCTTTGGTTTTGTAAATGACAACTTTTTTTTTATGTGTTGGTCTTGAAAATAGCAAAATTAATTGCTTTGTCATTTACAATGCCAATACTTTTAACTTTTTCAAATGTGACACCTATAGCATTTGTAATGCCACATGTTTTGTATGTACGTGACTTACATGTATTCATATAACAAATACAAATGGCTTTTAATTTTTTTAAATAATTAATAGTTAAATAAAAGTTCTTGTAATTTATAATAGCAATAGCTTAAACTATTGTAAATTACTTTTGTGAAGAATATGTGCAGTGTATTTTATTGTGGTAGAGTGAGGGTGGTTGAGTGAGGGCAGCAGAGTGGTAGAGTGAGGGCGGTAGAGTGGTAGAGTGAGGGCAGTAGAGTGAGGGCGTGAGGGCAGTAGAGTGAGGGCGGTAGAGTGAGGGCGTGAGGGCGTTAGAGTGGTAGAGTGAGGGCAAGAGTGAGGGAGTGAGGGCGGTAGGGTGGTAGAGTGAGGGCGGTAGAGTGAGGGCAGTAGAGTGAGGGCAGTAGAGTGAGGGCGGTAGAGTGAGGGCGTGAGGGCGGTAGAGTGAGGGCGTGAGGGCAGTAGAGTGAGGGCGTGAGGGCTGTAGAGTGGTAGAGTGAGGGCAGTAGAGTGAGGGCGTGTGGGTGGCAGAGTTATGGCAGTAGAGTGAGGGCAGTAGAGTGGTAGAGTGAGGGCGGTAGAGTGAGTGTGGTAGAGTGAGGGCAGTAGAGTGAGTGCGGTAGGGTGAGGGCGTGAGGGCGGTAGAGTGAGGGCGTGAGGGCAGTAGAGTGAGGGCGTGAGGGCTGTAGAGTGGTAGAGTGAGGGCAGTTGAGTGAGGGCGTGTGGGTGGCAGAGTTAGGGCAGTAGAGTGAGGGCGTGAGGGCAGTAGAGTGGTAGAGTGAGGGCGGTAGAGTGAGGGCGTGAGGGCGGTAGAGTGGTAGAGTGATGGCAGCAGAGTGAGGGCGTGAGGGCGTTAGAGTGGTAGAGTGAGGGCGGTAGAGTGAGGGCCGTAGAGTGAGGGCCGTAGAGTGAGTGCGAGCATCAGAACAAACTCGAATTGCAAAAAAGAACTGGTGGTTGCCGAATAATCAGCCGTTGTTTTGCTGCCCTTCTATGGACACTGGAGGTGGGGGTTTGTGGTGGGCGGTCTGCTTGTTCTGCCTTGCGAGTGCTTGACGCTGTGGACCTGAATTTGGAGTTACCTCTAAAACAGATATACCTTCTACAAATCAAAATATGTTGGCGGGAGCAGGGTGCATTTGGGGTTACTGGAGGCAAAGGGGTGTGGGTATGACACGATCTGTAATGTACGACTGTCTGCGAGCATTATACAAATCTATCCACATACATACATAAAATTGTATTTGTGTGGGGCTTGGAAAAGAGAAATTACACTAAAGTGCCTGATGCGCAGCACTTTTCGAGCTGAAAAATAAGTGAATCCGCTCCAGATTCAAAGCAACCCGGCTTTTACCAAAAAGTATAATATTACAAGATACAAAATGGAACGAGGAATCCTGTCTTAGGTACAATTGTTGAATATCGTCTAAATGAGGCACAAATATTTAAAGATATGTTCTTCTCGGCGTTGTGTGACTATCTTTAAGTTTCTTTTTTAACTTTCACGACAGCTCCGGGGTCTTCCCCACCTGTCATACAACAGGTTTGTCTTCTTCTTATTATAAATATGATTTATTGTATTCCTTCGTCCCTTCAGTTCACTGCAGCAGCCTGTTGGATTTGCTGCTCGCTTGCCAGTCACCCAGCACACACTCTGCTCTTCAGGCGAGCTGCAGTTGTAAATATGTAACTACAAACTGCAAGGAGCGCCCATAAAAATTCTAAGGAATACTCATTTAGGGCATCAAACCCCCCTCTTTGGTGCTGGCACTCAGAGACAGGCTGGCTGGGAGGCCGGCGTGTGAAGGGCAGGCTGCCGCTGCTTGAAGGTGTTCGAGGCCAGACAGATCCTTATCTGATGCTTATCCGAACACCAAAGCGACCGGCCGCTTTGAGTCCATTTGCCACCCACCATCCACTTCACGCGCTCCTCGTGGCTCATTGTAAAGAGGAACCCGAACAGTGCTGCGTACTACTTGCTGCAAAGCGCTTAACGGCTCGTTCGGCGCTAGCAAGCACTATGTGTATACAATTTACAATTACAACTTTTAAAAATACGTCGCACACCAGGTAGGGGGTTTCTTGTGCGAGGCAGACAAAAAGTAAAGGTTAAAGGAAAAAGTAAACAGGACATAGTAACACCAGTTGTTAAAGTGTTCATTCATTCAGCGCTGAAAAAAACCTTCTCACAAAGGCCCGTCGTGCTGTGTTGCTCTCCATTTTACTGAGTGTAAATAATACAAACACAACAATGCATTCTCCTTTCTGATTAAAATACCCAGGGGCGCGTTCACCTCAGTATTTCTACACATTGCAGCACTCATTCAAGGCGCTACTGATTGCTTCAACCGTTGAATGCAGTTTTCATTTTAATTTCAAATGGAAAACTGTCCCGCCCGAATGCAAACCCGAAGGATGTAATTTAGTAAGGCTCAACGTGCTTCGTTTTTTTTAAATGTAAATAAATACAGAAAACAATCTGTTTCCCTTTTATATTAATAAAAAAAAAGCAGAAATTAGATCGCCAATCATGACAGCCAGACTAATAGCAGAGCATGTTGTCAACAGAGAGATTTGTCTTATTAAAAGGACTCGGTGACGGTTTAAGTAGCAGCAAATACGAACATGTGGTATTACTACAATGCTAATTTTCAGCCTAAAAATAATTCTGCAAGGAAAAGGAAGCATATATTATTAATCTACTCCCTATGTGGCTCCAGAGCTGCGTACTACTTGCTGCAAAGCGCTTAACGGCTTGTTCGGCGCTAGCAAGCACTATATGTATGCAATTTACAATTACAACTTTTAAAAATACGTCGCACACCATGTCGGGGGTTTCTTGTGTGAGGCATACGAACATGTGGTATTACTACAATGCTATTTTTCAGCTGAAACTAATTCTGCAAGGAAAAGGAAGAATATATTATTGATCTACTCCCTATGTGGCTCCAGAGCTGCGTACTACTTGCTGCAAAGCGCTTAACGGCTCGTTCGGCGCTGGCAAGCACTATGTGTATACAATTTACAATTACAACTTTTAAAAATACGTCGCACACCAGGTAGGGGTTTCTTGTGCGAGGCATACGAACATGTGGTATTACTACAATGCTATTTTTCAGCTGAAACTAATTCTGCAAGGAAAAGGAAGAATATATTATTAATCTACTCCCTATGTGGCTCCAGAGCTGCGTACTACTTGCTGCAAAGCGCTTAACGGCTCGTTCGGCGCTGGCAAGCACTATGTGTATACAATTTACAATTACAACTTTTAAAAATACGTCGCACACCAGGTAGGGGTTTCTTGTGCGAGGCAGACAAAAAGTAAAGGTTAAAGGAAACAAGTTTAAACGAGACCCAGAGGAGGCTATCTTAAAACAAGGTTGTGCTGGGAGAGAGAGAGTGGGGAGGAGAGTAGGAGGAGGAGGGAAAGGCAGATAAGGGGAGGGGGAGGAGAAATGCGACACGGCCGTCAAAGTGTCCATCCGACGGGTTCCGACGGGTTAGCAGTGAAAACAGACAGAAGGAGAAATGGGCAGAGAATGACAAATTAAAAAAAAAAGGTAAACATGCAACAGAAGAGAACAAGAGTACTAAAAATGAGGTAAACAAGAGGGAGATGGGTAAAGAGAAAGACAAGCACGCACGCTGAAAGTTGGAGAAACACGAGAGACGGCCTGCGGCCGTCAAAGTGAAAGTACGGCCGGCGGAGGAGAAATGCACACGGCGGGCAGGGGAGGGGAGGGGGCGGAGCGGGGAGAGCGGCATGTGGGTGTGAAGAAGCCGGGGCCTTTGAAGTGAAGCTAAGCTTCACTTCAAAAGGTGTCGGAGGAATGCGGCTGAGGGAACAGACGGCGATTGCGGCTGAGGGAACTGATGTGCACGCGCTTTTAAGCTCAATGCACATGCGCATTGAGCTTAAAAGTCACGGGCACTGCAAGGAATCGCCACGATTCCTTGCAACTTGGTTAAAGACTGTTTAAGCCGCAATAGGCTCGCAAGCTCGATGCGCATGCGCATCGACAGACGAGACCTAAAAAGGACCTGAAAGAAAGGGTGATGATCGCTCAGTTGCAAGGGGTGACTATAGGAAGGGAACAGTACAAAGGAAGCTACCAATCGAATGCTCCTAGAAATCCACCCCCTAGAGACCGTACATCCGCACCCTACGCCGGACGTAAAGACATCGACGAGAACCAGTGTGCGTTTTGCAAGGGATTCGGTCATTGGAAATCCCAGTGTCCGGTTCTGCAGGAAGCAAACAAGAATAGGGACACAAGGGACGTAGCGGGTGGGCAAAGAAATAGAGGACAGGGACGAGGGTACACAAACGACACTAACAACGACAGGCCAGGCAGACCGAACATGTTTGACCGTCCCCGACAGAACCAGTGCCAACAGTCTGACTACGACAATGCCCACGACTTCGCATAGGACTGCCAAGGGCAAGGGAGGGATCCAGTCGAGCTCTATGTTGACCAGCAAGGTCCTTATGTCACCGCTAAGGTCCTGGGTACGAAGTCTCCATTTTTGGTAGACACTGGCGCAACACGTAGTGCGTTATCTAAACGACTGATTCCAAGGGCACCCTTGTCTGGCTCGCACGTAACATCAATAGGTTTTGATGGAACGCCCTCCACTAATCCCTTGTCCACATCGATATCCTTTGACTTGGATAATAACACCACTGACACAACGTTTTTACTTTCATCCAACACCCCCGATGCCATTATGGGACTTGACTTACTAAAACATTTCCGAGCTACTATTAGATGTTCACAAGACGGAGTTCGAGTCATTCTGTACGACAACCCGACTCTGCTCAGACCTTGTTCCACGCGACGCATGTTCTCCATCACTGATGCTGACTCGTCCCTACTCGACACTCTCCCTCTGTATCTATGGACCAAAACTGACTCGGACGTAGGACGCATGATGATCGACCCAGTGCACATAACTGTTTGCCAGGACGCAATACTCCCAAAACTTCCACAATATCGGATATCGCCCGAGGGCGAAAAGGCATTGGTAAAGATCATCCAATCTCTGATAGATGCAGGAGTGGTAGAGGAAGTAGTTAGCAATGTTTGCAACAGCCCTATACTACCCATTGTAAAGAAGCAGGGTGAGGGAGATGAGAAAGCGTACCGCTTCATCATCAAAGTAGTTGTACCTCAGTACCCCGTAGTCTCAGACATCACCACCATTCTGACTCTGATCCTTCCACTGCCACCACCTTCACTGTAATCGACCTCAAGAACGCATTCTTCTCCATCCCCATCCACCCAGACAGCCACTACCTTTTCGGTTTCACCTTAAAAGCCCACTCATATAGATTTTGTAGAGCACCCCAAGGCTACACTGAAAGTCCCAGCATCTATAGCCAGGCCCTCAAGAGACAACTGGACGCAGTTCAGTTACCAGATGGAGTGGTGTTGATACAGTACGTCGATGATATCCTTTTGGCGGCCGACACCACTCCACTTGCAGTCACAGCCACCATCCAACTCCGGCACTTCCTCGCGGAAAATGGCCACAAGGTCTCCGAGAAGAAGTTGCAATTCTGCCAACCCCAGGTCACTTACCTAGGCCACCTCTTGTCCAAAGACGGGAGAAAGCTTACACCCGATCGAATTCAGGCCATTCTAGAAACCCCTGTCCCTAAAACCTAGAAGCAAGTCCGCTCCGTGGTAGGCCTCACCTCCTTCTGTCGACAATGGTTGCCAAATTTCAGCCTCATTGTAAAACCACTACTTTCCCCGCTGGCTAAAGATGTCCCCTTCCCGCTCCCTTGGACCCCTGAATGCCAATCCTCCTTCAAAGAACTACGAGACGCCCTTTGTTCCGCACCAGTCCTAGTGGAGGAGTGTGGCTCACTGATTAGAGCGGCAGACTCTGATGCAGAGGTCTGGCCCGGGACCAGGGTTCAATTCCCGACACGGCAGGGTCCTGAGCCCAAAATGTCCACGGACTCGATAATTCTCGCCTCGGTGCCTATTCTAATCATGGGGTCCTACGCTGCAACTCTGGGCAATAGTTGCTTAATCTCCACTACGGCGGCCCACCCGCTGCGGGATGCCTGGCTTTCACCCTGGGGATACCCAGTAGGGGTTATCTCACAGGGAAAAGCCAGGACGGGTTCCCAAAGCTAGCGCCTTGATGCCTTCGGGTGATACGTGCGCTATATAAATCGTAATACATTTACATTTACACCCACGAAAGGGAGGGTTGCGCTTTGTCTGTCCTGACTCAATCCATCGGCCCCAAGCAACGCCCATGTGCCTACTTCTCTGCCACTCTTGACCCTGTAGCCAGAGCTTTGCCTGCTTGCCTTCAAGCTGTAGCTGCCGCTGCTGTCTCTATCCGACAAAGTGAGGGGATTGTGCTCTCGAACCCCCTTACGGTGTTAGTGCCCCATGCGGTTGACACCCTCCTGAACCAGACCAAGACGTAGCATCTGACTAGCGCACGACTGACTGGGTACGAACTGACTCTGCTTGCACCCCACATCACACTGAAAAGATGCACCACACTGAATCCAGCCACTTTGTTACCCCTACCTGAGAACGACCTCAATGTGCCCCCCATACATGACTGTGTGACCCTCACGGACGAACAGACAAGGAGTAGGGTTGACCTTCGAGACACAGCTTTCCCAGATCCTGACGGAGAGCTATGGGTGGATGGCTCCTGTATTAAACTCCCCGATGGCACCACCTCAGCCGCTTATGCAGTTACCACAGCCCGAACTGTAGTTGAGACCGCCCGCATCACGCAACGATCTGCACAGGCTGCGGAACTGATTGCCCTCACACGAGCGTGTATCCTAGCAACAGGGACGACAGCAAATATTTACACAGCCAGTATGCCTTCGGGGTGGTTCATCATTTCGGGCTCCTGTAGAAGGAGAGGGGATTCCTGACCTCACACGGCACACCCATCCTGCACGGAGATCTAGTCTCCGCTCTGACTGAAGCGGTCCTCCTTCCCAAACAACTTGCTGTAATCAAATGCCAAGCACACAAAAAGGTGACAGACATCATTGGGCAGGGGAATGCACTGGCCGACATCACTGCCCGGACGACAGCCGAGAATAGGACGACGACACGCATATACGTGACCAGGTCACAAGCAGAAAAATGGAACAACTCCTTCGTGCAGTTGCTACACCAACACAACCTTGCCGCCAATGCCACGAATTGCTGGATCTGTGGGTTGTTACCACATGCCACTGGACATTCCATCCCCTTCATCCCTTCACCTTTCTCCGTTCATGGTTCCTGCCTTGCTTGGCTGATCCTCCTGCAAGAGAGTTACAGGGATAATGCCACTTCCAGCAAAACTATGTCGCACTTTTATCATGGGGTCTGGCTGAACAAAACAAGAGGAACTGCTGCTCCCTTTTGCCCTCTGACATCCAAGGCCTCTATTCACATGGACATCCCCGCCAAAGAACGGGTTGAAATGCAGGTGTTCAACAACCCAGCCAGACCCACCTTCTCCTACCTCCGGAAACGAACAGCTGCCACCCTGACTGTGGCCCTATCTGTCGTCAATGTCTCGGGCCTTGTATGCATCAAAGGTCTTGGGACACAAATGGTGGGCCACAGCGCTTGCCGCATCACCAGAACTTTGGACTCAACTGATCCACCCTCTTTTGTCACCTCTCCGAACATGTACTTTATCTGTGGTACGAAAGCCTACACCTGGCTCCCAAGGGGCTGGGGAGGTACCTGCTACATTGCCTTCATCCTTCCGCCAACCTATGTGGCTCCAGCAAACCATCACCGACAAAAGCGAGCAAGAGACATTGAGCAAGCTGACTCTGCCGGAGCACAATTCCTGGACGCAATGAAGGGACTTGTTCCGCTCTGGGGTCCGATGGCGTACAGCCGTGCCATCCGACATTTGACCCAGGCAGTTGAAACGACGATGAACATTACAGCTGGCATTGTTGAAAATTAGTACGTTCTGGTGAACATTATCTGCGCCATCTTGCCTCTTCCCCTGATGCCACACTTTTGTCGTGCGCGCCCGCCATTTTTTTAAGATGCCCCGATCAGAACGAACCCTTTTGCATGCCGCTGGCCCCTGACATAGCCCTTCGCCTTCACTAAGCCTGCACGCTGACCACCCCCTGCTTGCACCTGCCTTGAGTCATAAACCCCTCTTCGGCGCTGCTCTGCCCCAGGCCCCCATCCTGTTCCCAGCGCGACACCTCCCTGCTTCCCTTTCATGATCTCCGGCCCTTAGATGCAAACCCCCTTTTCCCCGTGTGCCCGTTTTGTCTTCCCCGTTCCCAGGCCGACACCCAGCTCTGCCGATACCATTCCTTGCCCCTCCCCGTACAATAGAAAGCGTCCCCCATCAAAGGATCCCCGGGTTGATCAAAGCCCCCACTCCATGAGACCCGATCAAACCCCCCACATTCCGTGAATCAGCGGAATATCCAGCTGCGTGATACTCATCACCTGTTATGACTAGGGTGGGGATTTCAACTGTAAATGTGTGTGGGAACGGGCCCCAAAGGGGGATTCCGGGAATGTCTTTCCGTATATCAAAGCTTTGTCACATGTATGTAAACTATAATAAAAACCACAAACACTGTATATAAGGGGCCAGGCCTCAAACGTAAGTTAGAGCACCTCAGAACGATACCTTCTGTCCGTTTCGTTGTGTTCTCCTCCGGAGAGAATAAAAAAAACCTTGTTTCCTGCTTTCCAGTCTCCAGCGCCTGCCTCTTCATTTGATTAAATAACTAGAGGGTCACAGAGGCAATACCGCCGGGCAAATATCGATTGTCCCCGACCCGACTCAGGTTTTTACAATTGGCGTCCCAAGCGTGGGGCCCATCAGCGACTCGTGGATCCAGTGGGAGAGGTCCCGACGACAGAGTGAACGACTGCAACGATCGGGAGAGCTCTTGCCCAATAGACCCTCGTCTGGCAGCCGATCATCCGAACTTCACTAGTTCCGAACAGACCTCTCTCGAGTGATCTACGGTCCTGACTGGGAACCATCAGGAGTGCCGTGAGAAATACGAGAAAAAGAGGACGATCGGGCGCTGGATTCGGAAGACAAGAAACTGTCCATACGGTCCGGGTAAGGTCGTGTTACCACGACAAGTTGCGAAAAATTGCTTGATTGCTTGTTTGTTTAAAAATACTAGTATTGCTCTTTTTATTTGTTTGGAGATTCACTGTCTGCAAACGGAGAAACAACGGGCTCTCTCTCTTTGCAAGCAGTGGAGGATAGGTAGGGCAGCAACCGTGCTTATTTTTTCTCCCCCACGCAATAATTGCTTGAAACTGAACTGTTGTTCGCAAAACTATTGTTTCCTGGAGATTCCCTGTCTGCAAACAGGGAAGAGACCACCCTTTTTGCAGATAGTGAAAAGGGTAGGTAACGCAGATCTTTGCGGACCTACTCATTCTCCCCATTGTTATTTATTGGTCGTTTGGTTATTATCATTTTTTTTTGATCCATGAGGTATTCACTGCCTGCAAACAACGTCGAATAGAAATATTCTGTACGGGTTTGCACCTAGTGATAAGATAGGCAGTGCTGACTTTTTAGTCCCTCGTTACGAGCCGTCATGTCTGTCTTCTCCCCACTGATAAATAGCCTGTTTAGCCCGGACCGCGTATTAGAGGTGGACCATATAGCTCCACTAGAAGGCACCCCTAATAAGGACATGTTCATAAACTATGGATTAGTCACCATAGCCTATAATAAATTGTGGCACAGGTATACCGAAGAGAGTCAAGACAAACAGTGGCCACTGACAGGATCCTTTGACCTTGATAAAATAGAAACGTTAGAAATAGCCCTTCGAAATAATAAGACAACGCCAATTATGCTCGACAGTCTCGGTATGTGGCGCAGAGAGGCTACGAAACGACAGAGAAAAGACGAGGACAAACCAAGTAGAGAAATATACCGACAGGACAACCCCAGGACACCGCTACCCACAACTTATCCCCCGACACTGTGCAAAAGACGACTAGACTTAGGGCCAGACCAATGCGCTTTCTGTAGGTATGTCGGACACTGGAAAGCCCAATGCCCGACTCTACTGAGCGTGAGTAAAGGCAAAGGGCCGACAGGAACGACAGACTGGCAGTACGGGAAAAAGCGCGAGACAAAGAAGAACCCGACTTACATAGACAGACCAGACAGAACCACCACGTTTGATTATGCCCGATGGCACAGATTTCGCCAGGAAAATCTCAGCGGCATGCTCAAGTTCTCCTAGGTCGGGCAATGTCAAGACAGGAACCCAGCCTCGTTTCAAATTCACAGACGGAAAGAGATAATTATGACCAATAACTGTTTTATATTCGTCTTGGGTCTTTGTATGTCGTACTTGTACTGTCCCCCGTCTGAGTTTGTGTGTATGTAATGTACAAATCTGCGTCATCCCTCTACACGTGTTTCCGTGTTACTCAACCTCTGTTAGCAGAAACTTAGCATAAAAGCAACCTTGAAAGAAAGAAATGGTAAAACAAAATCCGTAGACCATTAATGAACTTGAACTTTTAATTTAGCACAACAAACAAGGAATAATAACGGTAAAACTGTAGAAAAATGAAAGTCAAACAGAACATTCGCCCCCCCCCCATTCTGGAACCTTCCAAAGTTGGGCAGGGTTACGGCTACGCCCAACCAACGGCAACCCATATAAGGCGGGCCCGGCCGCCAACTCTTGGTCAGGAAATCTTAACGTATGGGGGAGCCGGAGGAGAGGCAGGAGCCAGCAGCCCGGGCTGTTGTAGGTAGTCCCGCCACATGTCCAGAGGAGAACGAGGCACCTTTTTTCCTTTTCTCTTCCGTAACAGCCGCAGCAGCTCTGGACGGCGGGATGTCCTGCACGTACCTCCACAACAATTTGTCCAAGTTGGGCTGGGAGGGAGAGGCGACGCGGACGAGCCTCTCCCACCTCCACCGGTAGGAGGTTTCCCAGCCCCCGGCCCGACGCCGAACACCCCCAGTCAGGCGATGGTGCCCATACTTCCACAGCACCGAACACACCATGGTGGCACCCCAGTACTTGCGCAGCACCGAACGTGCAATGGTGGCCATACTCCCACAGCACCGAGCACAGGACTTGGGGAACACCGGATGTGGAGAAACCTTCATGCGGGGCGATGAAAAGGAGCGGCATGGAGTGCACCGGGAGAAGGAGACGATGCGAACCAGTCTCCCTCGCCCCCCAGGTGGGGGCATCACAGCTGCACCCCAGCCGAACGTCCCGCTTTCACAAAACAGGGACCTCTTCCTTTCACTCCGAAGGGTCTCTTCCACTCTTGCAAACTCGACGAGAGTGGCCCCGGTAGGGCCTCAAAATGGCGTCTGGGTCCGCTGGAAGACGGGCCCCGGCCACTAGAGTAACTTTGACCAGCCATATAACTCGAACATTTGCCCCCTGGAGCACGAACCCCCATCTCCGACAGCATCTCCGCAGCCTTGAAGATCCTACAAAGGTCCCCGACGGAACCTTCGGCCTTTGCAGGTTTCCGGTAAGGGACGGCTGCCTTGATCGCCAACGAAACAAACATGACATTGCCACTCCTTCTGTTAGCATGAATTCTAGAACTGCCGAAAAGGACTCTGGTCCAAACTGCCAGTAATGGGAAACATTTCCCCTGATGCTGCTTCCGGACTGAGCCGGCCCCGCCCAAAATGGCGCTGGTATCAATCGGAACTTACGAACACCTCGTGGTGTTCCTTCGCACTAATATAAACTTGATGTTCTGAGATTTTATATGATCCTTTGTACACTTGGCTAGAAAAGACAAGGAGAACTCACTCGACGAACAGTATGAAAGGATCCCCGTTACAAATGTTGAGTACAAATGTACAATGTATTATATTTTTATAACTGATGTAAACCTCATTTACGACGCTCACGTACGGTATGCATATAGGAAACCTGATTACCACTATTATGATTATGCTTCTAAATTATGAAAGTAAATGCCCCCGAACCCCCAACCAATTAATAGACGTTTTAGTTACTTACAAATGAACGAGTAAAACTTTCCGATGTTTTTATTGCTGCAAGCGAAACCCCCCACTGTATGCACTTTAGCCGTTACCACGACCGGCCAAATACGACCGCACCCTCATAATCCACATGCTGAAATAATTTTACAAAATAAAGTTTTTGAAACTATGGACGGGTATTGCATGCTTTATTTTAAAAATGTGGGATCGGTGGGAAAGTTCTTTTCTGTGCACCCTACTCTGCTCTCTCTTTAAGGTTAAAAGAAGATGGTTGCCCAGCCCCGGAGGACGGATCGGATCGACAACACGACACTCCGCCTTCAAAGTACGCGACTGACCCATGAACTCTCGCGTAGAGGAAGACCTTGACTTCCAAGGATGGGTAAAACGAACGGTGTAAATGAGGGAATGTAAAAGGAGGGTGAAATGAAATAATATAAATGTTATAAAGTACCACGTTCCAAAGTATCAGGGACCCAAGAACCGAAGAACCTTAGAACGCCACAGCGTTGAAAGAGGTTTAAGGACCCCGATAGTGAGATACATCCTTTGACTAGATACCTCGCACTAGGCACCTCTGGTTTCCTTTTTACGTTTCCCCGCACACGACCTATATGGACACACTACCCCCCCTCGACTCCAGAAACCATATCCCCGGGGACCCTGCCCCAAGGAGGAAAGACGAGTAAGAGGTAAGTAAAGGACTTATGAATCCATGTATTTGAATGCGCGCGAATGCTGTCTCCCCCACCCCCCTTTTTTCCTCCCTCTGCAGGTTACATCAGAGATTACAGCCGAGGTGTGGCGAAGATCTGAAGCCTCGCCATGTCTAATACACGAAGCGGACTGGCACCGCAAGGTGGTGTCTAAGCACGCCTGCAAACTACTCACGTATCGAACAAACCCGAAAGAAATTAGCACAACCTGATAAAAAGTGATCACCCTTAAACCAGACCGGACGAATGAACCCATGTCACGTATGATGCGAAACTATGAGGGAATGTGTGTGTGTGACTGAGGCGTTGACCCAACTGGTCGAAGGACCGAGAATGCGAGAAGTGCGACAAAATGGTACCTCCTTTCTTCTTTCCCTTTTTTCTCAAAGCACGTCCCCTCTACCCTGTCTAATGCTCAAACTGCATGATTACAAGATTCTAACGCAGACCCGTGAATGCCTTTTACTGTGTAATGCACTAAATAGCCTTTCTTGAATACACTGCCACCCTCTCTGTTGCACGTGTACTATTTAGTCTGCCGTTGCACTCTCTCTCTCTCTCTCTCTCTCTCTCTCTCTCTCTCTCTCTCTCTCTCTCTCTCTCTCTCTCTCTCTCTCTCTCTCTCTCTCTCCCTCTATTTTTGCACTCCCACTCTTCCGAGTGATTAGCCCCGAAATTGGCAGACTGCCACCCCTAGCACACCACCTAATTGGCTTCAAATACCGTCAGTATTTGCACAAAAACTTGTCTTTAATACAATCACCCTGAGGCCGCGTCGTTACCTCTCCTTTTCCGCTAGAAGTCAATGAACCAAGGTTGGGCCGTAAGGGAAAGGACAGGTAAGACGACAGAAGTTCCCTAATCTGACCCGAAAATAAGGGAACTACATGTCAACGGCTCCTATAGTATAAAACAAGGACCTCAGAATACGCGACCCTCCCCTCCCCGAATCGTCGCAATACCCAAACCGAAAGAATGATCACCCCTGTTACCTCCCCTGTATCAGCCGCCCAAAACTGGAATTATGAAACTACCCCCCCCATTTCCGGTTGTGAGAGATGGGTCGATTTGTGCCCTTACCACAAGTTTCCTATGTCCCTGGTTGTTTCCCATAAAACCCCTGTCCTTCCTAATTAAGTAATCGGGCTATAAAAGGTTACGTAGGACCCAGAATTATGTTTTACAAGGTTAACAGACTAGTCCAAGGTAAAGAAATCATCAAAATGAACCCCGTAGTAGTTGAAAAGCAGGATGCATCAATAGAAAGGAAATGTTTAGCCATGTTCGTCTCTCAGCAAAATACCTGTGTAGTAACTAATTGTAAAGGAAAGTCATAGTAAATCCAACAAACCCGTCACCGGTCATTCATATGCCAGTTGTGAACACTAACATAATGGGCATTTTCATTCTTTGCCTGGAGCTGGGAGAGAAATAGACTTTTTGATTATCTTCATCTGCAAGTTCTCTAAAGACTGTCTTTTCAAACTTGTTTAAGGGTACTGCTGTTGGAGGAGAGAAGGACCGGATGTGGGAGCACGAGGCCTGACTGCAGACTAAGGAACACCTGCGACATTAGCCAAGGCGAGACCACGACAGAAAAGAGCTGCAGGACGAGGCACTGTTTTCGACAACATGAGAAGAAAGGGTCGACCTGATGCCCCTGCTCGGTGTCCAGTGTCTGTCGACAAGTCCCCGCTCTCTGAATTCGGTCACACGCCCGCCTATTTGAAGTCTCTCGTTCCCCTAGTTTGTTCCTAATTTGGCCTTGCTCCATCCCCCTTTTCCTCTGACCTACCCTATGGACTGTTTTGTACGCTCTTCTTCCATCTGAACTTTCTGACAATCACCTCAAAGGACACAGGGCGAAAAGGACCTTTCCGACCAGAAACGCGAGGAAAGGGTCGTGCCCTGCAACGCAGAACTTAGAACAGAGCTGGACTCGTAGCTCCACCGCCGGTGCTCAACAGCGCCAACGAAAGGCAGCAAAGAACATTTGACATCCCCAATCGCCGTTTCTGCTAGACCTCATTTCTCTCCCAGCCGCCATTGTATTGATCATGCTCCAATCCGAACCTGATATATATGTAATAACCTGCCAGTATGAACTATACTTGCTGCTCATTTTTGTATTGCATTCCTATGACTTTCCTGCTAAACAAATTGATCAAAGTTTATCAAATAGGCCCACCTCCTAAAAACTAGAAATGTTAAAATGTACAACTCTTTTCATCTGGGGTTCCTACCGTTTTCTTTCTCATGACCGAGTAGAAAATGAACCAGCAAGATGTCTTGAATATGTTAAAGGGAGGACTGTTGAAAATTAGTACGTTCTGGTGAACATTATCTGCGCCATCTTGCCTCTTCCCCTGATGCCACACTTTTGTCGTGCGCGCCCGCCATTTTTTTAAGATGCCCCGATCAGAACGAACCCTTTTGCATGCCGCTGGCCCCTGACATAGCCCTTCGCCTTCACTAAGCCTGCACGCTGACCACCCCCTGCTTGCACCTGCCTTGAGTCATAAACCCCTCTTCGGCGCTGCTCTGCCCCAGGCCCCCATCCTGTTCCCAGCGCGACACCTCCCTGCTTCCCTTTCATGATCTCCGGCCCTTAGATGCAAACCCCCTTTTCCCCGTGTGCCCGTTTTGTCTTCCCCGTTCCCAGGCCGACACCCAGCTCTGCCGATACCATTCCTTGCCCCTCCCCGTACAATAGAAAGCGTCCCCCATCAAAGGATCCCCGGGTTGATCAAAGCCCCCACTCCATGAGACCCGATCAAACCCCCCACATTCCGTGAATCAGCGGAATATCCAGCTGCGTGATACTCATCACCTGTTATGACTAGGGTGGGGATTTCAACTGTAAATGTGTGTGGGAACGGGCCCCAAAGGGGGATTCCGGGAATGTCTTTCCGTATATCAAAGCTTTGTCACATGTATGTAAACTATAATAAAAACCACAAACACTGTATATAAGGGGCCAGGCCTCAAACGTAAGTTAGAGCACCTCAGAACGATACCTTCTGTCCGTTTCGTTGTGTTCTCCTCCGGAGAGAATAAAAAAAACCTTGTTTCCTGCTTTCCAGTCTCCAGCGCCTGCCTCTTCATTTGATTAAATAACTAGAGGGTCACAGAGGCAATACCGCCGGGCAAATATCGATTGTCCCCGACCCGACTCAGGTTTTTACAGCATCCTCACAAACAATACAGCCGAGCTTCAGGCGGTCCGCCTGGTGGCCCTTCAGAACCGCCTTGTTCTAGATGTGGTTCTGGCAGATCGTGGAGGAGCATGCCGTATCATTGGATCCAGCTGCTGCACATACATACCGGACAATTCGCCCTCAGTTTACAAAGCCATTGAACACCTCCACAGACTTTCCTCAGAGGTTCATCAGGAACAAGAAGAATGGTTGCTTGGGAGTTGGTTCTGGAGTGCTGTAAAGGACTGGGGGTGGAGGTTATTCATGATCATATTGATACCGATTGTCGTAATATGTGGATTCTGCCTGGGTATTCAATGCTTGCCACCCCTGTGCTCACTTTTTGCTAACTGTATCTGCCCTAAGACTCTGGACTTTAAAGATGAACGCATGAAAGCTTTGTATGAAGTCGAAATTCAAAAAATAATGGGGATAGACATAGATTGACAAGCTGGCTAGATATGTTGAAAAGGGAGGACTGTTAAAATCTAGATTGCGGCATAAACATTATCAGCGCCATCTTGTCCCTTTTCAGGCTCGTATGTACGCGTAAATAGCAGCCATTTTGAATGCCATAGCCTCTCTGCCCACTGCTGATAGCCAGCGCGTCTTCTCTCTCTCTCTCTCTGACTTCGCAAGCATCCCCCGCGCACTGACGGCCCCCCGCTCTCACATGCTTGGACCATAAACCTCCCCCTTCAGTGCAGCCCTGCCATGGAGCCACATCCCGTACGGAATCCGCATACCCTTTCATCTCATTCACGCAGGCGAGTCCTTTGATAACCCCTTCCTCTGTGCCCGATTGTCCGAGCCGATCCCAGGCCATCACCTAGCCCTGCAGATGTGGTTTATTACCCCTTACAGTAGGTACTCGCCCCTCTTCAAAGGAGCGGAGGTTGATCAATGCTTTCACACCCCAAGATCTGACTGATCACACACATTCCCGTTCCCAGTGGAATGTCCAGCTGCGCGATAGCCATCACATGCTGAGATTGGGGTGGGAACCTCTACTGTAGATATGTGTGGGAATGGGCATGAAGCGGGGATTCCGAGGATGTCTCTCCTTACATCAAAGTATTGACAAGAATGTGTTTCATGCAATAAAGCCATAAACTTGTGTATAAGAGGCGAGGCCTCAGAGATGCGGTTAGAGCACCTCGAGAAGATACCCTGTTGTCTGATTTGACGTGTTCTGCCCCGACGGAATAAACTTCTGTTTCCTGCCTTCCAGTCTCCAGCGCCTGCCTCTTTGTTTGATAATCTCGAGTGGTATAAGAGGCGACTAGCGCCGGGCAATATTTGAAGGTTATCAATCAAAATCTGCCTACCCTTTTACAACAGGAAGAAGGGTACCTTAGGCCCCAGATGATGGGATGTGAGCATTAGAGAACAGGGAGAAGGGCCATTCAGGCCCCAGATGATGGGAAGTGAGCATTAGAGAACAGGGAGAAGGGCGCCCTAGGCCCCAGATGATGAGATGTGAGCATTAGAGAACAGGGAGAAGGTCACCTCAGGCCCCAGATGATGGTATGTGAGCATTAGAGAACAGGGAGAAGGTCGCCTCAGGCCCCAGATGATGGGATGTGAACATTAGAGAACAGGGAGAAGGGCACCTCAGGCCCCAGATGATGGGATGTGAGCATTAGAGAACAGGAAGAAGGGCGCCTCAGGCCCCAGATGATGGGATGTGAGCATTAGAGAACAGGGAGAAGGGCACCTCAGGCCCCAGATGATGGGAATTGAGCATTAGAGAACAGGGAGAAGGGCACCTTAGGCCCCAGATGATGGGATGTGAGCATTAGAGAACAGGGAGAAGGGCACCTCAGGCCCCAGATGATGGGATGTGAGCATTAGGGAACAGGGAGAAGGGCACCTTAGGCCCCAGATGATGGGATGTGAGCATTTGTGAACAGGGGGAAGGGCCCTTATAAAATGATAGGCAGAAGGAGTAAGTATGTAGGGGGGTTATAGCATAGGTGGGGCAGAACAACAAATTAATATTAATGGGCAGTTACACATTTCTAATAAAAAAATTACATTGCATTTCACAAGTACATCACATTTGATATAGCTACATGTTTCCTTTTTAGGCACAGGGAGGTTACGTATTTGCCCAGAATCACAAGATTTTCAGTCAAGTGCTGGAGCCAGGATTAAAACCCAGATTCCCCACGGTCCAGGGTCGGCAGTTTAGGCACTAGACCGGATCTAGCGCCACAAAGCGGCGGCCCACACATGACATCTGATGGGAAAGGGTGTCAGGGCACTTTATAGGGGGAGGGCAATATTTCAAGGCACGGTGGGCTGGGGGCATTTGGGGGCCTAATGGAAGGAGGGGTGTGCACCTTGGGCTGACAGAGGTAAAGGTGCTGAACACTTCAGGGCGCAAGGAGAAGTATTGTAGCCTTCATAGTAAAGGGATGGGGCTTCAGGGTGCTTTAGGGAGATTGGGACATTACCCTATCCGTGTGCTGAAAAGGGTGAAGGGGTTGGGGACACCAGGGAATTAACAGTTGTTGCAGGATTTCAGTTTTTGTAAGATTAGTCTATTTATATTTTGGAATCTGCAGTATTTTCAAAAGTCAAAATCAATGGGCATGTCATTATCGTAGGGAATTCTGAATTTTCTACCAGCAAAAAGTCCAGATTATAACAACCCAGAAACCAAGCCGATGTGGTGGAGTGATGAACTGCTAGATCAGTCTTTTGTAGAAGGCATCAGAGCCCCAAAGCTGGCTTTATTAGACCATAATTCATCTAGCTTGATATGTATATTTTAGATTACAGATTTATTTCAGTGCATTTCCCATGAACGAGAAGTTCTTTCCAACCAGGTAAAACTTTTTGAAACAGGTTACTTAAACATTGTATTATCCCATTTGGTTCTCTTTAACTAAAATACTAGAAAGTGTGTTAATTTATGTCCTTGTGCCCACTCCTGAGTGCCCATGACTGGTTTGGGCGTCCCTCTGGGATGCCCAAGCTAGTCATGTGCACTCTGCCCTTTCTCCATGCAGGCTGCAATTCAGCCAACATGGAGAAAATGGCCTCCCCATAGGCGCCTGGCTGGGCAGCGTCCCCACCAATCACAACGCTGCCATTGCAGCCTTGTGATTGGCTTAGAGGAGGAGATGGCGGCTGTCTGCATCCTTTTCCTGTTGGAGGCAGAAGAACAGAAGCAGGAGCCGGAGTTGTAAAAATTGGGGACCCGGCTGATAGGTAAGTTTATTTTCTTAATTATCAATCAATCAATCAATCAAATAATTTGTAGAGCGCGCTACTCACCCGTGGGGTCTCAAGGCACTGGGAGGGAGGGGAGTTGCTACTGCTCGAACAGCCAGGTCTTGAGTTGTTTCCTGAAGGAGAGATGGTCCTGGGTCAGCCGTAGGGGGGTGGGGAGGGAGTTCCATGTCTTGGCCGCCAGGTAGGAGAAGGATCTACCTCTGGTGGTGGCTTTGCAAATTCGTGGGACGGCGGCGAGAGCGAGGTTGGCGGATCGGAGCTGGCGGGTGGGTGTGTAGAATGTGAGGGGGCTGTTGAGGTATTTGGGGCCCATATCGTGGAGAGCCTTGTGTGCGTGGGTGAGGAGTCTGAACATGATCCTCTTGCTGACGGGGAGCCAGTGCAGTTCTTTCAGATGGGCAGAGATGTGGCTGCGACGGGTGTGTCCAGGATGAGTCGTGCAGAGGCGTTCTGTATGCGCTGGAGTCTTTTCTGGAGTTAGGCTGTGGTTCCAGCGTAGAGCGTGTTCCCGTAGTCCAGTCGGCTGGTGACGAGGGCCTGGGTGACCGTCTTCCTGGTGTCGGTGGGGATCCACCGGAAGATCTTTCGGAGCATGTGCAGGGTGTTGAAACAGGACGACGAAACGGCGTTGACTTGCTTGGTCATCGTGAGGGATGAGTCCAGGATGAAGCCCAGGTTGCATGCATGGTCCGTGGGCTTGGGGGCGGTGCCCAGCGCGGAGGGCCACCAGGAGTCGTCCCAGGCAGAGGGGGATGGTCCTAGGATGAAGACTTCCGTCTTGTCTGAGTTCAGTTTCAGACGGCTGAGCTTCATTCATTCCGCAACGTCTTTCATTCCTTCCTGGAGGTTGGCTCTGGCAGTGGCGGGGTCGTTGGTGAGGGAGAGGATCAGCTGGGTGTCGTCAGCGTAGGAGATGATGTTAAGGTTGTGTTGGCGTGCGATGGCTGCGAGAGGGCTCATGTAGATGTTGAAGAGGGTGGGGCTGTGCGAGGATCCTTGAGGAACGCCGCAGATGACTTTGGTGGCCGCGGATCAGAAGGGGGGAGGCGGACTCTCTGGGGTCTTCCGGCGAGGAACGAGATGATCCATTCCAAGGCCATTCCTTGGATTCCAGAGTTGCTGAGGCGCCGTATCAGGGTGCGATGGCATACGGTGTCGAAGGCTGCTGAGAGGTCCAGGAGGATGAGGGCAGCTGTATCCCTGTTGTCGAGCAGGGACCTGATGTCGTCGGTAGCTGCGATGAGGCCGGTTATTAAATTTACCCCCACCCCCTCCTCACCGCCCCACCACGTCAATTTTGAGCTATCTTTCATTCAATCAATCAATCAATCAATCAGGGGTTGTAAAGCACGGCTACTCACTCGTGAGGGTCTCAAGGCGCTATCGGCGCTGACAGCAATTACAATGTTCAAGATTTATTTAATTTTCTTAGAGAGAATTCTGATTGAAAAGTGCACAGATGAAGCTGAGTTTGTGTTTTGCTTGTGTTGTCAGGCTTAGAAATGAACTTGCATCTGTGATGAAAGTCAGACTGAAGCCAAGCCTCCCTACTGGATGAAATACGCAGACATTGTATCATTTGGGTGAATTAGGGAAAATACTTCATGGGTTTGACGTCATCCCTGTGCAATGTGAGCTTTGAAACCACTGATTCCAGGGCATTGATTGCAGCTAAATATATAGGGGTATATTTACAAGCCCCTTGCGTCATTTGTTTGCTGCCGTTGCGTCACTTTTTCTAATGCAGCAGCAGCTTAAAAATGCGGCCCATTTACAACGTGACACATCTAGGGAGATGCGCCACGTTGTAAAGCCCTGCGCTACATTATACCTGCGTCAGGTATAATATATGCAAGGTGGGCGTTCCAACGCGAAAAAGCTGCGTAGAAGTGACGCAGTGAAATGTACAAGATTTCACTGCGTCACTTCTAGGACGCCACTGCTTCAAATTCTTACGCCTGCTTGAATCAGGCATATGGAGTAACACAGCACAATGAAGATAGGCCTCCCTCTGCATTGCTGGAGGTGCATAGTGCAAGCGACACGACTCCAGCAATGCGTGACTTTTGCATTAACAGATGCGTCAGAATTTCTGACGCATCTGTCAATCCTTGTGCCATGGTGCGCCGTATTATAATTCCGGCGCATCCATAGTGGCGCAAGGGTTTCTCAGGGTGGCGCAAGGAAAGTGAAGCATCTTGACAGATCCGTCAGTTTCTTGTAAATCTGCCCCATAGTATGCATGGCAAGATTAGAATAATACTTTTAACTTCCCTGACTAGAGCAACAATTCAGCCCTCGGTTTCACCACAGCTTTCACTTTGGAAATGAACAGCTGACAACTCCACCCTCTTCCCCACCCCCCCGCCCACCGTACCCATCCCCCCACCTCCCTCCGATCCCCGGCCAATGAGTTTGAAGTTTATTTTAAAAAAGAAGGAAGCTTCTGATAAATGAGAGATGCTCCCCATTCAGCAGTGGGTGTGCAGCAATTTTCTGCAGCAGCATTTCAGTCTCTTCATGGGCTCCAGGATGCAGTCATATATCCACATGTAATGAATTCTTGCAATAAAGATGAAACACCTTCATTTCCTCCCCAGCAGCAGTCCAGGTTAGGCCAGCAGTAGCCAGCAGGGGACACCTCGAATAAATGTTAGATTTGTGACCCTGGAAGGTTTTACTCTGCTTTGGCAGGAAGACCTGCAAATAATGTAGCTATAGTTTATGTTTTATAACTTGAGAAATGTAAACCTTTCTGTAATGGGCTGGCTCTGATTCCACGTGGATGACCAATTCCTTCAGGGCTCAGAGAGACTCATTGCAAACCCTACGAGGGATGTATGACGGTACAACGCGGTATAAAACACAACGCAGGTGTTACCACGACTTGCGCTGTAGGGTGCTGGATTTAGGAATAGTAAGATTTACTATTCCAACTCCAGCCTACATACAGTAGGGAAGGTGCTGGAATAGTAAATCTACTATTCCTTAGTCTGGTGCGCCCTCCAGCGCAAGTCGTGGTAACGACTCGCGTTGTGAAGCCCGCGTTGTAATGGAACTGCGGTGTCATTACCGCGTTGTAAAGGATGTTCCCCCTTACATCTTATAATATGAAATCTGGGCTTGCTGAGGTCAGAGGGCAGGCCAAAGAGCAGAGTGCACACTGAGGCCAGGACTGAATGTGCGGATGTTGAAAAGGTCTGTGGGGCTCCAAAGCACTCGAGGAGTGGATGGAATCCGTGGGAGGTTTGTCTGTGGTCCTCTGAGGGAAACTGACAATTATTCAGCTGCTCTGGCATAGGAAGTGGCTATTTATCCGGCCTCAATCCAAAAAGCATCACATCTCTGCTATCTCTCCGGCCACTGGCCAAATAGTCCAAATGTCTGCTATGTGTGCGTCAGCTGGATAAGTAGCTGAAAACCTGTTTATTTATTTATCCAGCTGCTGACTAAATAGCATAGATTATGTATTATACCACCCTGAATAGACAGGGTGAAGCAGATCTTTGTTTAGCAAAAGAGAGAGACTCCTCGGAACTAAAGGGACAGGGTCAATACAGACCACACAAGCAAGAGCGAGTAACCAACTAACCAAGTAACCAACTATCATTAGAAAAGCAAAGAGGTTATGCAAAGAAAGTCCAAAAGCAGATGCTGTGCATCAGGTTGTAAAATATTCATGCAAAGAAATTTAGTTTTACAGCAAAGTAAACTCATTAATTAACAATTCAACAATTATAAAAACTGTATAAAACATCAATCAAAGATAAGTACACGTTTTTTTTTATTTTAAAAATACGTAAAAAGAGACAGGTAAGGAAAGCAAGTGGGTAATTGGCATGGAGAGAGGCATCCAGGGCAGAGAGCAAGGAAGCAATGAGTGTGGGGTCCATGGAGGTGACTGCAGCCTTCAGCTCAAGCATTAGCAGGAGCACGAGACAGGGCTCGGTCCAGACAGGAGGTGCACAATAACATACCTGCTTGTCCAGTGAATGTTGGGGGTTGGGCATTCTGTGAAGTGGTGGCAGACTGACCGAGGACGCAACAGTCAGTAAAGTGTAGTTGGAGTGAGTTGCAGCTGATCTGACAGCCAACTTCTTTGTGGCAGGAAAGAGGCTTTTTTTTTTGTTCTAATATTTTATTAAATTAGAAAGAGCATATAAATAGTTAAAGACAATAGAAAGCAATACACTGACAATATAGCAATACAAGATTCAATGTCAAAACTGTCATATAGGGCTCCTGCCTAACCATATAAATATTATTTATGTTTCAAAAACAAGAATATAGAGGAACCATATTAAAAAGTCAGATGCATCACTTGATAAAAATTGATCAACAGTAAGAGAAGAAAGGGAAAGAGAAAGAAAGGGAAAATAAAGAAGAAAGAGAAAGAGAAGAAAGTAGAGTGAAGAGTGAAGAAGAAATATGAAAGAGAAGAGAGTCTCCTGCTACAAAAGAACGAGCAAAAGAAATTAAGTAGACGACACAAAGGGAAATGGCAGGAAAGAGGCTTTGAGTGGCCGGGTGCCTGAAGGCTAGCCCAGGAATCTGATGGACAGCTGAAGAGAATCAAGACAGGCAGAGGTGATTGGCTGGACTCTAATGCCAGGTAACTGGATGGACGCCATGGCGAAGTACCACAAGACGGCAGATGTGACCTGGTGAGACTCCGGAGCGAGCATCCCATTACTCCGGCGACATCTTTGAGCCCCAAGACATCTGAAGGCCATCGGCAGAAGTGGAGTGCACTCGGGGACTGCAGGTGCACGTGGGCTGAGCTGGGGAGCCGCATATCACACCGAGAGGTCCACACAGCCTAGCAGAGGTACGGGGCGCGCAATGTAATTAGTTTTATTTATTTATTTAGTTACTTAACTCTGTTCGGCCGTATGCCGTAGTTTACTAACCCCCACCCTGTCCCTCCCCCGCCCCGCTTCACTGCCCCGCAGCACTCCCTCCACGAGCCGCTACTGCTTTAAATAAAGACACAAATAACCAGGTAACTTGACTATGAGGGCCAGGGCTGGCAAATATCAGTGGTTCAAGGTTTGGCCTGGGTGCCCTCAGCATAGACCGATGGGATTTTAGAGCCAGTCGAGTAGTTTGAGAGTGTTTGAGTGTCAGCACCTTTACAAAAAAAACCTTTGAGCTTATGGCTGTTCATCTACCACTGTGGGGTGGCCCTCCCTGAAACAAACACCCAGAGATCCTGCCATAAACTTGCAAGTGCGAATAATCAGCCATACTGGCAGAATATCTATATTTCTGAGTTGACAGCAGGAATGTAGAATGACTCCAATGGGAAATTAACGCTTGCTCTTTTTGTGCTCATAATTCATATTTGGCTGTGTAAATGCTTTGTGAATAGGTCGAGAGTCTAAGTATTGCAGGTCATTGTTCACGGCTCGTGCTCTTCTGTTTTCTTGGTCATCATTTCTCTCAGATTTAGGACCAGCATCTAATATCCATCAACTGCAAGAAGGGCCAGCATTGAAATACGAATACTTTTTGTTTCTCGCCCAACCGGTCCACATTTCCAATTTATGTGCATATAAGCGGAGAAGTGTGGCTCAATGGTTAGAGCGGCAGACCCTGATGTAGAGGTCTGGCCCGGGACCAGGGTTCAATTCCCGCCTCGGCGGCTCTTGGACTCAATCTCCCTGGCCCTGATAATTCTCGCCTCAGTGCCTATTCTAATCATGAGTCCCACTCTGCACCTCTGGGCAATAGCTTGCTTAATCTCCACAACGGCCCCAACGGGATGCCTGGCTTCCCTTGGGGGTGCCCAGGAGTGGACATTTTACAGGGAAAAGCCAGGAAGGGTTCCACAGCGGTATGAGTGCAGCGCCGGGATGCCCCGTCGCGTGGGCAGCCATGCGCTTTACAAATACAACGCATTTACATTTACATTTATAATGTGTTTGCATGTGCAATAGCAATATTCACAATATAGATGAGTATCTTAAAAAGTGCTGTTTTCAAATTATAGGATGTACCTGTTAGTGCTGTGGGAATGATACAGTCAGGTATGGGCATGCCCCATCACTGGTATGAGATTTGCAGAGTTCCTTTAATTGCTCATGCTGCATAGATAGGCTGACACTCAGAGAACAGTTGTGATAGTATCAGCCTTTCTATTCACAAAGTATTTTCAGTGCACCATTTCCTAATACTGAATGCCAAAATAAGGGAATAAGAACTGGAGGTCGAGGAGCCACTGAGCCGGTCACCCTGGAATACATAAGCAATATAATCTCAATTCTTTCCCAGCCTCCTGTATCTGTGTGTGTCTGTGCAGTGTCTGGGTGGTGGGGAGGGAGGGTTCTGCTGCCCAGACGAGCACCACTTCCTGCTGTTGAAGGCTCTTTGTCCCATGGTGGCATTTAAGGACTATTAGAACATTGGAATGTTGGGAGCTCCATTGCAGACAATGGAGTTCTCCCTGCTTCTACGGGCCAGTAAAGGCCCGCAGAGCAACATTCCAATGTTCTACAGAGGCTTCTCGAAGTTCGAGGGGATTTATATCCCCTCGAGCTTCGAGAACCCTTTGTTTAATTTGTTAGAACATTCTGCCCTCTAGTGGCAGAATGTTCTAATAACCTTATAGCCCTTCGTAGCAGGGCTATACCGCTATTAAAGTCCCGCTGTTTCGTTAAAGTCCCTCGCCTTCGGCTCGGGCCTTTAACGATTCAGCGGGCCTTTAATAGCCGGTATAGCCCGCTACGGCGGGCTATAAGGCTATATTAGAACATTGGAATGTTGGTAGCTCCATTGAAAACTATGGAGGTCTCTGGGCTTATAATGGCTGATAGAAGCCTGGAGCTCCAACATTCCAATGTTTCTTTCTTCACAGCTATGGCTGTGAACAAAGGCTTCAAGGACCCTGAGGGGATTCCAATCCCCACGCACTCCCATAAGGCTTTGTTCTTTTTATTAGAACATTATGTCCTCTAGTGACAGAATGTTCTAATAGCCTTATAGCCCTTCGTAGATGGGCTATACCGCTATTAAAATCCTTCTCCCTTGTTAAAGGGCCTTCGGCTTGTGGCCTTTAACGCTGGAGAGGGCCTTTAATAGCCGGTATAGCCCTCTACGGCGGGCTATAAGGCTATATTTCATTGAGTATCTCGGATTCCCACTGGAGGGATAGCCATGATGGTTCTTCTATGAACATTGTGTCACACCCCTGATTTCACAGATAATGCTTTATTAAAGTCCAACTGCAACAGACAGGCTGCTTTTCAGCAATATACATGTTTACCTGGAGAAGTAACGTATACTCTCCTATCTCCTCGTCAATCTTTCCAACAAGCTGTTAGAATATGTCCGGGTTTAGCATATAGACATTTTCAATGCCATTTGAACCAATATCCACAAACTTCATTAGTGATCAATGGATTTTAATCTCTTTTCTTGAAGGGATAAAAACTGTTGAATTGGGAGTCCACCGTTCTTTAGAAAATCTCAACAGGTGATATGCTTGTCTCCAATACTAGTAGAACTGAGTAATGTTCAGTATCCAGTACTGGGGTACTTGAGCCATAATTCAATTTTACTAACCAGGTTACTCCCTTTGGGAACCTGAGTTTTGAGGCAAAGAGTTGAGGAGTACCCCAGTAGGCTGCAGGATTGCAAACTCAGATAAAGCTCACTTGATAACGCAAATGCCCAGTCACTGCCACAACTTCAAGAAAGCACTCGACTTGTATTTACTGTGGGGAAAATGTGATGGGCCATTTCCTGAGTGTACGTGCTCGTGCAGGGTACCGCGTTTTTATGCACTCCAACTGTCCAAAGTGCATGCATTTAACTTTATTTAGTGCATGAGCTGGAAACAGCATAGGACAGGAATTGGGTGAGGCAACCACTGTCCACTATTTCCAAGCTATAGTTTCTAAACCCTAGAGTCCAGATGTTCTATCATATTGAATCTATGTCCAATGTTATCCTATGGGCTGAACTTGGGTTGGCTGAGGGATCTCAGAACTCATCAGGTCTCTGTTTCTTACCAGGATTTTTCCTACAAGATATTCAGACTAATTGAAGGGATAGTCAGGTGGTGTTTTTAGGTCAGGTCTCTCAGTTTATCCTATGTAGCAGACTCAATAACACGCTTAGCTTAAGTTAAGTTGCTGATTTTCAGGCACCAAGAATTAAAAAGGGGTGTGGCATTCCTGTCACCCAGGACATATTATTTTCATTTGTATTTTGTCCACTGGACAAGTAGATCCTCAGCAACAGAAGCCCTTTGGCTGACAGTTTACAATACCACTGTCTATAATTGTCACTAAGGCAAGATTTTATCTGATTACACAAGGTGTTCAAATGTGTATATAATGTTCATCAATGAAAAGCCTTCAATATTAAGAACAGTACTCGAAGGAAATACAGTGAGCTGGTAGCTCAGACAACAACAGCAAAACATACAAGATGATGGATGGAATGTTGCACAATGGCAAACATTCACCCCCAGTCACAGATATGGGTTTAATCCATTGTTATTTTGCTCACCACACCACCCCAGTTCAGACATGGCCATATGCAAATCATTCTTGACCCTGTGCCTCATGGGAACAGGCCAGCCCGAACTGCCAAGCCATGTCTTCCCTGGACCGGAATCAAGCTTCCTAGGACCGGTTTCTGGCTATCAGCCGCCATCAGCCAGGATAGCTTGACTCCAGTGGCATAGTGAGCACGGGACCCACGTGTGGGCATACCCTTCCCACATAGAACGAACAGCAAAACACACAAGATGATGGATGGAATGTTGCACAATGGCAAAACATTCACCCCCCAGTCACAGATCTGGGTTTAATCCATCGTTATTTTGCTCACCACGCCACCGGAAACAAGAATCCTAGGACCGGTTTCGGGGTTTCACCCCTCTTCAGCCAGGATAGCTTGACTCCATGCCATTTCACTTATGAGTTTCAAAGATTCCATTCAAGGCACATCGGTCATCCTGAAGATGGACAACATGTCCGCGGTTGCTTACATACACCATCTGGGAGGCACGAAATCTGCAGATCTCTCGAATTTAGCCAAGAAACTTTGGATGTTCTGTCTGGAACACAAGTTCACTCTGAAAGCGAATATCTTCCAGGGAAATCCAATTTATCTGCAGACTGGAACTTGAGTTTCTTCTGGGACCACAGCGATTGGAAGCTCAACGTCTCGGTTTTCAGATCTCTTTGCGAGCAGACTAACCTTCCAACTGGTCAGTTATTACAGTTGGATGTCCGACCCCGGTGCTCTAGCAGTGGACCCCTTTCTCCAATGCTGGAAGGGGATCAATGCATACGCATTTCCCCCCTTCTCCATGATACAGAGGGTCCTGCATAAAGTGAGACATCAACGATGCTCCATTGTCCTAGTGACTACTTTCTGGCCTTCCCAAGCCTGGTTCCCTACAACCCTGGAACTGGCCTGCGACATTCCCTTCCTACTTCTTTCCCTTCAGGACCTTCTTACAGATGTAGACGGTCAAATTCATCCTCTTGTGCAAACAGGGAATTTGAACCTACTTGCCTGGAGAATATCAGGAGAGCCAACGATCTCTCAGGGCTTTTGTCAACAGCTGCAACTCTCCTCGGAGAATCTTGGGCCCCTGGTACACACCAACGTTACAACAACATGTGGAAATCATGGTCACGTTGGGGCGTGGAAAGGAACTTGGATCCAGTGGAAGCACCTATCGTTGACATAGTTAACTTTCTTGTTGAACAATTTGATCAGGGTCTTAGTTATAGATCCATTAATTGTTATAGGTCTGCTATCTCCGCAGGACACACTCTCGTTAATGGTAAAACGGTAGGTAAGAACGCCATTATCTGTAGAGTCCTCAGAAGCATTAGACTCAGGAGACCTCCTAAACCCAGATATCAGTCCCTCTGGGACGTTATTCTTATTCTTGACCGTTTTTCTAGCTGGCCCGATAATATTCACCTGAGTAGAAAAAACCTCTTCATCAAACTCGCTACTCTTCTTTGTCTTATATCTTGTCGTAGAGTTTCAGATGTTAAAGCTTTTGAAATTTCCAATAGATCCTATAACATGTTTGGAGTCAGATTCGATCTTTCAGATTCTATTTTCTATCCATGCTTTGACTTATGCAAAAAACTCTGCTTGGTTGACTGTATGAAAGAGTATGACTGCAGAATGAACGTTCTTCGCCCCCCCCTGGTGTGAATCAACTTCTTATCTCTTTTGTTTAACCTCACAAGGCTATAACCTCTACATCTATTTCTAGATGGGTCAAAATAGCTATGAATTTAGCTGGCATCGATTTAAATGTGTTCAAAGCTCACCAGATCAGAGGTGCTATGGCCAGTATATCCTTCTGGTCTGGTGGTAAGTTGGATGATATCCTAAAGGCTGCTGACTGGTCTAATGCTAATACTTTTGCTCAGCATTATTGCAAACCAATTTCTAATATGTCTGATGTTGTTTTACATGGCTACCAACATGCATAATGGTAAGCTCCGATCTTGTAATGAAATTGCGATTCTCCTAATACCATGACTAGAGAATCTGGGGGCATATTACCAAGGGTGGCGATAGGCAATTATCGCCGGTTTAGTGGCCGTTTTCGGCCGCTATGCGGCGATAATTCTATCACTCTATTAGCAAGCTGTCGCTAACTGATGTTAGCGACAGCTTTTAGGCGATAGCGAGCGGTTTGGGACCCGCTTTGCATGTCAGCGATATTTATCGCTAATGACATGCAAAGTGGGCGTACCCAACCTGTTAGCGACTGAAAGCAGTCGCTAACATCGCTATCGCCTATTAGCAAGGCAGGTGTAGCGATGGAAATATTCCCGCTATCGCCAAAAACCAACGCCTGCTCAGACCAGTTCTTAGCCATGTTATCCAATGAGAGGTGGATACCATGGCTAAGAGCATTTTGTCGCTAATGCGTGAATATCGCTGTATTCTCAGCGATATTCACGCATTTCGCCTGATTTTTATCGCTTTTGGGATAAACCTTGCTAATAGCAAGTTATCTCAGCGATAAAAACCGGTGATGCACGGCGATAAAAATATTGCCGCTAATCCTACTTAGCGATAAATATCGCTATTTGTTGGTAATATGCCCCCTGGATTTCATTAAAGACTCGGAGGCTAACATTATCCCACCCTCCCTTTCCCTTTGAAGTTTTTATAAGTTTACTGTTAATGCTGAATTTTACTATCGATCTTGCATAAGTCTACAGTATAATTTGGCTGTATGACAGTACATTTACAGTATTTTCACTGTTTCTTTTTTATTGTGCCTTGCTTCAACTTTTCATAACTTACATTTTGTTCTCTCTTTCAGATTTATCTTTTTTCATTGATATTGTCTACTTATTGTTTTATTTATTATCTTATTCATCCAATTTTATTTATTTTCCTTTTTCCTTTTTTCAGATAACCTTTTGTGATGCAACCCCGTCTACACTCTTCGCTCCGCTTCTTCTTCGTTTTGTTATGGTTTAATGAACTGTTCGGAGCATGAACTGTTTGGAGTTTTACAGTTATCGAGACTTATTCTATTTTACACCACATTCAAAAGAGGCAGAATGTTATGGGCTCCTGCCTTTTATTTGTTATGAATGTTCTATTCTGGAACCGTTTTACTTTATGATGTATGCGGCTGCTTGGACTGCATTAAAGGAAATATGCATAATGTTAGCCTCCGAGTCTTTAATGAAATCCAGATTCTCTAGTCATGGTTATAGGAGAATCGCAATTATCCAAAATGAATTTATCAAGTACTGCAAAGTGTAACAGTACCTCAGAAAAAACTAATTACCCCTGACCGAAATCAAGAGGGCAGCTTCCAGTAAAAGTCACTTAGAAAAATACATTCTCCATTTTGCAAAAAGGGAGACAGGAGTAGAGGGTATGAAGAAGGTCCATAATCATTTTTAAGAATCAGCATCCAACGTCGACACTTCACATATATTAGGGCTGGACCAAAGTTACTAACCATACAATCCAGGGGGTGGGTTATATAAAGATGCAATATAAATTCAGGGCCTCTTTTACGAGGCTCCTTGCAGCACTTTGAGCTGCCGGAATGTCAATTTTTTGATGTTCCGGTGGCACAATGTGCCATAGCATATTTTCAAAGCCACTTTATGTGACTTTTCATTGCCTTGTAAATATGTGCCCTTTTCACACAGAACGCTGCGTGAAAAGAGCGTTTCATGGGTGTTGCTGTGGGTGTTCCCACACAACACCCATGCACCCATGGAATCTGATTCAGAAAAGGGGGTGGTGATGAACAGAGTGTCTGAATTAAGCAGACCACTCTTACCCAGTCCAAAGATCAGGACTTGATCCATCACCGTTTTTTAGCTCACTGCACCATCCCAGCTCAGAACCTGGCTATATGCAAATTAGCCTGTTCCTGTCCCAGTGCATGATGGGAAGGGCAAACCAAACTACCAAGCCAATTCTTATACTGGGAAGGAAACAAGCTTCCGGGGACCGGTTTCTGGCATTTCAGCCGTCGTCGGCCCGGCTTGCTTGAATCCTGATGGTGAAATGAGCAAGGGACTCACATCTGAGTATACCCTTCCACACTTATGGTGGACAAAATGATTCAGAAAAGGGGGTGGTGATGAACAGAGTGTCTGAATTAAGCAGACCACTCTTACCCAGTCCAAAGATCAGGACTTGATCCATCACCGTTTTTTAGCTCACTGCACCATCCCAGCTCAGAACCCTTTTCTGAATCCCATGGAATCTGAAGCATTCACAGATTTATGAGAAATCGTAAACCTGGGACTGCATCAGATTCTAACACCACCTCAGGGGTGGCGTTAGGGAGGCAGCACACATAGAAAGAGAAAATCACCGGAATGTATTGATTTGGTGCAGAAAGGTGCCCCTTTCTGCACAAAATCAATTAGCCCTGCAACATAGTCAGACTTGTACCATAGTGCAAGGGCAAGGGTGCCTGCATTGGTGGATGGCAACCCATTGTGTGCCAGTGCAGGGGAAAAAGGGCAGAAATGCACCATATCTGATACATACAGCGCATTACTGCCCTTTTCTTTTAATGTATGGCAGCACAGCTAAATTCCTTGCAGCGCTGCCCTGCCCTGCACGAAAGCCTCATAAATGAGGCCCCAGATGCCCAATAGAAAGGGTTGCCCACAATAGAACTTCTGCTTGCAGAAGAACCATTGGCTACCTGACTTTAGAACAGGGTGAAGAAATGAAACAACAGAACTTATTTTTGCTTGTTTACCTCAAAGTAGAGTAAATCATTTTTGTCATTTAGCCTCTTTGAATTTTGTTTTCTGTTTGAGGTTTTGTGGATACTATTATTATTATCACTAAATGCACTGGATAAAACTTCTTATGGTTGAATGTTTATGCTACCAAAAAGAGTATGAATTTATTTTAGGACTAGGTCTTATTAGTGAACGGATTTGTGTTGCTTATACACTTGTATTGAAAGGTCATTATGCAGCTAGAATATCACATCAGTCGACAGAATAGTTATAGTTAATGTTTTTTAATTGTAGTATTCATTTGCAGTTCTAATCCTGTGGTCCAAGGGTTCTGGGGGTTCACGTTGCCTATTCCGGGGTTCCAGGTACCCTCATGAACGATAACATTATTTCTTTCAATCACAAGCATTTTGAGATAATTAACTAAATAAAGGTGGTTCCTCCAATGAGGATACTAGTTTCAGCAAGTAACAATAATACTCACATAAAGTATTGCCTGCCTAATATTTTTGATGTCTGTTAATAAAATCAATAATAATGCGTTTTAAAGGATCATAAGATTTCAAAAACGTTTTTAGTCAGAAGCTGAGTGCTAGCTGTTCGTATTCAAACTTGACCCGAACCTAGCAAACTACTCCTGACTAAAAACACTTTAGAACTGCTGATGATTTTCTAGGAAATCATATTCATCTGCACACTCAGGTTAGATCCAGCGTTCTAACCACTAAAGGCCTGATTACGAGTCTGGCGGTCCGAGGACTCGAAGGGGCACGGAGGTGGCGGTCCAGCCACCACATCACCTGCCTTCCAACCACCCATTACAAGTAGGGCAGTCGGATCGCCACTGCACCGCCGCAGCCTCCATGGAGCTGTCATTCCCTGGCGGTGGCGCGGCGGTCTTGAGGCCACAATATGCTTGGCGGTACCGGCGAGGTCCTGCCAAGCATGTTACAAGTTCTCTCTCTGCCACGGTTTTCTTGGCGGTTCCTCCTGCCCTTGTCTATAATACGGCATGGGTGCAGAGGCAAAAGGTTTCCTTCAATGCATGGGGCCACGTCCCCGTGCAGATGAGGGAACACCCTCTGTTGATCGCACTGGTGATGTATGTGTGCCAGCGCTATCTGTATTACAGAAAGCATCTGCAGCCCTTTCTTTAATACCAAAGTGCCCTGGGGGCGCTCAAAGTGGGCGCACATCCCTGCTGCGCCCTCAGGGCACTTTCCATAGCACAGCCCCTGGTTTTCTACCTTTTATTAATTCGCTGTCTTTATCACCTTTTGACACAAAAAAGTGTCACCAGCTTTGTCCATAGCCGCCTCGTTTCATCGTTGTGCCTGTCCAAGACCAATATCCATCCAGTTACTACTTCCATACACCATTTCTGCTGAGAGCTCAGATCTCATGATTACTTATTGATTCGTGAATACCACATGCGTGCGTCTTATATCAGTGTGCAATCATTCCCTCCGTTGCAGGGGAATGTAGCTGTGCTTAGTTCACATAGCATGACCTTATGCGTGTGTATTATGTATGCTTTATTATTCAGATTGAAATCATAGAAATGGCTCTGGGGTCCCTGGCTTCTAGTTCTGCTTCAACGTGGTCAAAAGAAGTCAAAACGTTAGGAACCACTGCTGTAAATAAATTGTATTTGCATCATTTTGGGGTCGGCGCTTGTCAAGAATGAGCACGAATAAATACTCCGACCAGATCTAGGCCCTCCATGCAGTCACTGCAGCAGACGTTTAATGCTCATGTATGTGTGGTTACAGGATGCACGTGTGTTTAAGATTAAAAGAGTTGTCTAGAATTAAGGCTGTCTTATTTGCAATTATAACTATTCAATGAACTTCCTGCCCAGGAAGGTTTTATTTAGTAAAATTGCTATCATTTTGGGTTTTGCAGGCATCTGATACACCTGTACCACTGCATGTCCTGCAGGTTTGATTTTAATCTTGCAAGTGCCCTGCTGGGGCATGTCCTACACAAGTCTGCTGTCCACCTGCTCCTGTTGGTGAAACTCTAGACAAATCAGGGATAGTGGATAAAAATGATAGAATTGTTCCATGATGTTATTGAGTCCAAGGGCTGATTTGCCAATAGTAAAGTTTATGTTCCTATAGAAAGATACAATATTCTTGGATGACCACACCAAAAAGGGTCTATCCTGATTATTTTTTTTGAGTTTTATATAGCGCGAACTAGACCCGAGACATCAGGTATCATAACGCTTTACATAGCACCAGTTTCGTTACAAATGGACACATTCATTTTTGTTAGGCACGAGGAGATTATGTGATTTGCCCAGAATCACAGGATGTTGAGCATCGTTGCCGAGACTCGAACCCGGTTCCCCAGCTTCGACGTCAACTGCTCTAGCCGTAAGGCCGCATCCTCTATCTTGATCCTAATAGAGAAGCACAAATGCGCGTGCATGAAGTGGTGGAAGGTTGAATGGGTTTTCCGCAGACATTTCCGAAAGCCTTCAATCCCGAATTGGGTTACCCCTAACATTATTCCCACAGAATAACATTGATGAAAGGGCCTGACGTCTGTTGGTTGTAAGTATGATGGGGGTCCTTGAAATGTCCAGGAGAGGGGGAAGAGAGAGTTGTGGGATTGTGAGAAGGAGGTGTTATCAGGCAACTGAATAGGTTAAACCAGTGGTGCCGACGGCACATAAGGCCAGTGGGGAAATAAACTTATTTGTAAACCAGAGGGGAATGCACAGACAAATTATTGTGGATAAGTTTCCTCTCCCAAATTCTGTGAAAATACCATCAACTGTGTCTAATGCCAGGCCCTTCACCACCCAGCATCGGGGAACAGCGTTTACAACACAACTTTTACCACGCAGTACCTTTACCACGCAACTTGTACAACGCAAGTCGTTACAACGACTTGCGCTGGGGGGCGCTCTAGGATAGGGAATAGTTTAATTTACTATCCAAAACCTTCCCTACTATCAAGGGGGACTGGAGTTGGAATAGTAAATTAAACTATTCACTACCCAGCGCCCCCCAACGCGAGTCGTTGTAACGACTTGCGTTTTAAAACCTGCGTGGTAAAGGCATGCGTTGTAAAAGCATGCGTAGTAACGACATACATCCCCCAGCATCTGGCATCCGCGTACCATCAGATCAGATTACATGGATGTTAACATAAACTTTCATATTTCATTACCACTCTGGGCTCCTACAAGTCAGTAGGATGCAGCCAGGTTAGTCTCTGTGGCCTCTGCATTTCAGAGAGTAAGGCATACATTGGTGGGAGATCTTGAAGAAGTGAGTAGTTTCTAGGGTAATGCCTTTAATTTCCCAAAAAAACATGGAAGAAACTCAATCACAGGGTTTGTCAAGTGTTGTGAAGACTGGAAGAAGCAGCATGGCATTGAAGGAGAAAGATGGCATACTTAGAAGAGAGGAGATCTATCTTCTTAGTTATACTTCTTCCCTATATTTTGTCTTATATTTTATATCGCATATGTTTAACCTATAGTAGCTCTATTTGAAATTATTCGTACGATAATTACTCATTGTTTTTTCCTCCCCCTTTTTATGTTATGATTACTACATTCATATAGCATTGTACTGCTCTGCATTTAATTAGTTGTTATTTAATGATAAGACTTTTTAAGGGTACTCTATACCATGCTCTTTTTTGTATTGTCATTGTTTATTATTATTATTATAAAATGTAATAAAATATTTTGAACACAAGAAGAGAGGAGAGCTCATCTCTTGGCTGTACCATTTCTCAGAAAGAGGTGAGGCAGAAGAGGTAATTTAGAGGCACCAAAGAATAAAAAAAAAGGAGGCTGTCTCATTTCTGGACATGGTGTAGTC
Source organism: Lissotriton helveticus (assembly GCF_964261635.1). Lineage (NCBI taxonomy): Eukaryota > Metazoa > Chordata > Amphibia > Caudata > Salamandridae > Lissotriton > Lissotriton helveticus. The sequence continues at coordinate 1,166,716,226 of NC_136071.1, forward strand.
TATAGACACTTCATACTCAACATCTCGATCAAGTTGACTGCACTGAAAACTGTGACGGAGAGAAGTGGAGTTCGTATGGAGTGAAGTGTGGAGTGGATTCGAGTGCTTATAGCAAACTCTATAGTCAGACCCTTTCCTTAACCCCTTCCATGCTGATGAAGGCCCCCGTCCGTCATGCATCACGGTGGGCGTGTGCTGATGACGGCTGGGGGCCGTCATGAACCCGCCCACTCATTAAAACAGCCGCATAGGCGCAGAATCGCGGCCGCCCCCAAGGGGTTAAAGCATATATCCATGCTTGTGAAATGATAGTGGCAGCAGGTTGAGGCTGTCTAGCTGCAGAAAAATGAAGAGTGTGAAAGTGTATCACCCTGCACTTTCAGACTGTAGAAAGTTGCAGAAATTAAGTAGGCAGTTACGCAGAAGAACGAGTAGTTGAGCTGCAGGAATGTACTTTCGAGGTAGAATATATTCCAGGCAAAATCCATTGTGTTGCAGGTTGTCTTTCCAAGTTGGAGGAAATGGCAGCCACGCCTGAGGTGGATGCTGTGAATGATAATATGTGGTTTGATGAGATTGTTTGTGTAAAAACAGAAGGAGCTATCCAGGAAGCCGAGTGGAATAGAGAAATTAAACAGGATGGGATTCTCAAAAATGCCACAATACATGGTGGGTAGTGGTATGGCAAGAAATTGATCAGGTTACAATTTCATCTATTTGTTTTAGATAAAGAAGGAGTTGCCAGAGAGGGAAGGTTTGTTTTTCGGTGGGACAATGCTAGTGGTACTCACCAGTCTTAGAAACAGAGTGAAAGATCCGGCTCATGAAGTGCGTTTTGCTTTTTGGTGTTGTGAATACAAAGGGTTGTCTTTGTGCTGGCTTTTGGCAGCTTGTCCCAACCCTGTTGTCCCTCCTATGGTTTGTAGAGAGTTGCCCAGAGGCCCTGGGAAGAGGTCATGTGGAGATTTTGGGGTCTCCCATGGCGAAGGAGTTACTCCTTACATATTTGTGGCCATGCACATGTTCTCAAAGTAGCCAGAGGTGTCTTGTGTGAGAAATATGACTTTGGGCACAGGCATAAGGTTCTTGGAAGATTTGTTTTGACTTGTTATCCAAAAGGATTGCTGGCAAATAATGGAGAACAGTTGTGTTTCAGGGTGGGAGAAGCGTTTCTTGGGTGTTGTGGTATCATACCAATGGCATAATTGAGCATTTCAAAAGGTCACTGAATTCTGCATTAGTAAAATAAACAGGTTAGACTGGAAGAGGGTACACACTTCAAGAGTGATTGATGGCACATAGGTTGTCTCCTAACTTGGCCACTGGTAGGGCACCATTTGATCTTTTTTGGGGCAGGAAACCACACTCCAAACTGCTTCCAGGTTGGATGAGCTGGAAGAAGGACTGAGATAAAGTCTCTGTGGCAGATGTGTGGAGAGTGGAGGAACAGAACAAAATGCTTATAAGAAAGATGTATTATAATATAAAAAGTGTGAAAGTTTAGGTTGGGGATATGGTTAAGATAAGTGCACCTGTGAGAGCCAAGGAATGGTTGAAATACACTGACCTTGGGGAAGAAATAAAAAAGTTTGATCAAAACTGAATGTAGGTAATAATAATAATAATATGCCATTTGTAAAGCGCCTGGCTGCACAAAGCTGTGTGTCCCCGCGCTAACTGCAATACATCCAGTCCCAAGGGAAAAAGGTGTGGGTATCATCCGGGGAAATTACAGGCTGAGGAACAAATGAGTTTTTAATTGTGCTCTAAATCTGACTTCAGACGGTTCCATTCGTAGATGGAGAGGGAGGGCATTCCAGTATTTAGTCGCCAGATGTCGAAAGGATCTGCCTCCCATTTTGGCTTTTATGATACGGGGAATTTTAAATAGCATCTTGCCTGATGATCTAAGATCTCTTGTTGGGCGATGTGTGATGAGAAGGGTTTTCAAATATTCGGGGCCTTTATTCTGAGCGATGCGGTGGGCATAACAAAGAGTTTTGAATTTTATCCTCTCTTTAATGGGGAGCCAATGGAGTTTGGATAGAGCAGATTTGGTCGATGTTCTTTTAGGGAGGCCTAGCACCAGTCGGGCAGCTGTGTTTTGTACACATTGCAGTTGGTGGAGGCCCTTCTGGCTGAGACCTATTAGGAGGGCGTTCCCATAGTCCAGATGGGGTGTTATTAGCGCATGGACTATGGTTTTTCTAGCTGTAATGGGAATCAAGTCTAATATTTTTCGAAGGATTTTTAAAATGCCCAAACATTTTCCGGTAACTTTGTTAACTTGGGTTTTACCAGAAAGGTCTGAGTCCAGCATGACACCCAGATTTTTGACCGCTTCTACGGGAGTGGGTGGTAAGCCCAGTTCACTGGGCCACCATGTCTGAGACCATATAGAGGTCTCTCTTCCCACCACTAAAACTTCTGTCTTGTCTCCGTTCAATCGGAGACAATTGTTGTTCATCCAGATAGAAACGGCCAACAAACAGTTTGAGAAGTTGGTGGCCAGTTCATTCGAGTTAGGCGTCAATTTGAACACTAGCTGAGTGTCGTCAGCATAGCTGACAATGCCCACCCCGTAACTCTCCACCACGTGTGCCAGGGGTTCCATATAGATATTAAATAAAGTTGGGCTCAGACTGGAGCCCTGTGCAACCCCATGGCTCACACTGCGGGGGGAAGATCTAAAGGGTGGGCAGTGCAGCTGGAATGTTCTGTTAGTCAGAAAGGACCGAAACCACGCGAGTGCCGGACCCTTGACTCCCAGATCCGAGAGGCGAGATAGCAGCGTTGAGTGCAGCACGGTGTCAAATGCTGCACTTTGGTCCAATAGGACCAACGCTGCCGTCTCGCCCTCGTCCACCATCTTCCGGATGTATTCAGTCGAATAAAGAACTGCTGACTCCGTAGAGTAGCCCGATCTAAATCCTGACTGGGAAGGGTGGAGGAGAGCTTCTTTCTCCAAAAACTCCATAAGTTGTGTATTAACCACTTTTTCTATGACTTTAGCACAGAATGGGAGAAGTGAAATAGGCCGTAGATTTTAGAAATGAGACAGGTGGATATTCGGCTTTTTTTTAAGAGGCATCATCTGTGCAGTTTTCCAAGTTTCCGGTACATAGCTTTCCTGGAAGGATAGAGTAATCATATAGCTGATATGATCAATCAGCACACTTTCCATGATTCCCTTACAATGCTCTGGAGGGCATATATCAGTAGGGGAGCCCGAGTGAATTCCATTGATGATCTTCAATAGGTCTTGATTATTCGGGATTGTAAAGCTGGTAAGTGAAGATTTGTGTACCTTGATAATGTTAGTGTTTACGTTGCTATTTGCCAGAGTATCATTATTTACAAAGGTTGCATGAATTTTATCTACTTTATCTACAAAGAAATCTGCAATTTTTTCACATATCTCAGCAGAGTATGTGTCTTGAGTGTCTAACCGCTCGGGGGTAGTAAGTTCTTTATAGATGCTAAACAACTCTTTTGTAGGATTCTCTGCCTCCTCAATTCTACTTTTATAGTGCTGACTTTTCTCAGCTCTGACCATTTTTTGGTATTTTTTTAACTCAATTCTGTAGCTTTCTTTAAGTTCGGGAGCGTAATTTTTTCTCCACTTCCGCTCTATTGATTTGCACTGGGCTTTTGCCATTCGGAGCTTTTCTGAGAACCATGGAGCAGTTTTAGTTTTAGTTTTTCTCGATGGCGGTTTGGTGGTCCAGGGGGCGATTTTATCAAGTGCTGCCTCTAACCATTGTTCGTATTTTTCCCAGACCTCTTGCAAGGAATTGCCTATAGGTGGGGATTGTTCCGCTAGCCTGATGGCAAAGAGTTCAGTATTGAATCTCTTCCAATTTCGTCGTTTGTGGGGAGGGAGCTTAGTAGATAGAGTATTAGTGGAAGTTCTTACTATCTCAAAAGGCACCATACTGTGGTCAGACCAGATTAAGGGAATCGGGGGTGAGGTCTTTATGCCATCCCAATTTCCAAAAATAGGGTCTAGAAGATGTCCCTGTTGGTGTGTGGGGGTTGTGGAAAGAAGTTGTAAATCTAACGAATTAAGTGCGGCCATGAGAAATTGTGCTTCATTGGAATTTCTGTCTTCAAAATGAAGATTAAGATCCCCTAAAATGACTAAGTTGTTATGTCTGACTGCCAACTGAGTGGCTGTTTCAATAAGATGGCTGCAGAAAGATGCTGCATTTCCTGGAGGCCTGTAAATGAGTAACCCTGTGATCGTGGTGGTAGGGTCAATTTTGATTGAAAAAATACCGCATTCACTATTACTTATGGTGGATTTGGTAAGTGTGCATTCTAACTCGGCCTTACAGATAAGTGCGAGACCACCTCCACGTTGTTTTTGCCTATCGATTCTTAGAAGGCTGTACTCCGGAGGTATGGCTTCCAGAATATCTGGGGAGGAAGACTCTTCTAGCCATGTTTCAGTGAGAAACATGGCATCTACGTCTTTGTTTGTTAATAGGTCGTGAATTTCCAGTTTGTGTTTCGGCATGGACCTACAATTTAGGAGTGCCATCTTCAAGTTGGCTTTTTTTCCTGCAGTCTTATGAATTATGGGAAGTGATTGGTTACATAGGCTACAGGATATGGGTATTGCGACAGGATCAAAGGTATGGAGGCAAGCTTTGCAAAGGGGCTTACCTAGTGTGCGAAGGTCTGATGTGGAATATTGTATTCATTTTCTGCTACTACTTAAGGCTGTTGCAGTATCAGGATGGGTCGCGCCATGGAGTCCTGCCCCGTGCCCCGGTCGTTCGCGGACGGGCGCAGACGGGCTGGACTCTGGCGTGACTCCGGCGCGTGAACGGCGCGCCCGCAATGCGCGTCCGCTGCGCGGAGCCATTGACGTATGGTTTTATGCCGTCGTCCGAGCGACGTGCACAGCGAGCCCTCACAGAGATGGCCGCTACCCTATCCCTGTCAGTCCCCGCAAATGGCGGCCTGTAAATCGGCCACACCCACAAGGTAAAGGCAAGTAGTCTGCCAACTGTCAAGGGCGGTAAGAATGTTTTAAAAGCCCCATGCGATGTCAAAATAAATGCTTTCTTTATTTTCCGATCTTGCCTCAATGAAAGCAGCGCGCTCATAGACCAAAGTCCCGGGGGAAGGGAGAGGACACACGGGGAAATATTCCAACAGTTTAAAAACAATTAGCAAGGTTAAAAGATAAACCTCCCGGCTCAAGCCTCAGGAGTTAGTGTAAAGCAGTAGTGAACTCACGTGCCTCCACTGGTTTTATGCCGTCGTCACAGAGATGGCCGCTACCCTATGGTAGAAGGTGGATTTAGAATTTGAGCAGAGTGGTGGTGCCTGGCAAGAAGATTGATCAACACTTGAATTAAGAAACCTGTTCATCCTCCTAATGTTGACGTGGGGTGTGTAGTGTGGTAAATAAATAATTAATTACCGGTTCTATTTTTCAGGATACTCTAATAACAGATAGCTCAATAAATAAGAGTCAAGATTCGAGGTAGCTGAAGTATACAGGCTTTAATCAGGCATAAAAGGACAGGAACAGGACAGCCTGCATGGGAATAGGATGGCAGCTGCCGGGGGCAGGATCTGGGAATTGATTGGTTTTTAATAACAGTGCATTAATATATATACTAAAAACAATTACATTGCATTCAATACAGTAGGCGTAGCAGTAGGCGGAGTTTGTAGCAGTCGCGAAAGATAAGGCATAAAGTGGGTGTAACAAGAGGTGTGTACAGGGCATATACATAGACATGTGATGCAAACGTAACAGAATATGTCATAAATGGGGCGGAAACATGGAGGGGACTACCTGAGGAGCTGGGACCTCTAACCTAGTGGTGCGCGCAAACTGGCAATGACGTGTTACCAGGGAGAACTGGGGGCTATGACTTCTGCACTAGAAGAGGAGACGAAAGTCTGGAGGGTCAGAGCGACATGTACCTAGGCATATCTAGTATCTGGTGTTTATAGTACATGTTGATAGAATCCAAACGTTATCAGGGTAAAGGCTAACAGACACTAAGACTGGTGCATGCATTATTCTATATGTAGTGCGTGTGTGAGGAATATTCTATGAATATTAATACAGTATTTCTCTTACATGGAGACATAAAGGCTAGACCATGACGGAAACTATTGATGCGATTCAGTAGCTTAGGAATGCAGAGAAGGAGGGCTGGACTGATAACTAGAAACATAACATACTCTTGGCAGACTGGGAGGCAGAGCCAGGCCTAGCCGGGCACTGCGAGGCAAGAAGTAAGCTAAGGGTCAGGGATACAGGTGGGGGCTGTATCGCTCCTCGGAGAGGGTTCAGGAAACAGGAGCTGAATCTGAGTCCGGGCCCTTTTGAGGCCTAGAAACGGGGACAATTCAATGAATTAACGTGCACACTGTAAAATGTGGTAACGTAGGTTTACATGGGCCTAATATTCGTTGCTTTCACGAAGACTGGAAACTGGCATACTAGAGATGGACACAACTGTAATTGCGTCTTTAATCGATCAGAAGGGAATACATGCATATCGATCATGCACATATAACATAAGATGGGGAACACGTAGGCACATATGACATGGCAAAATTTACTTTTCCACATTCCCTCCTTGTGCTCTACGTTTCCATCAGGAAACATCAATATTCATGATACCATCTATCATTTCATATAGCATCATTTGCTCGTCTCGAATTGTCTTGGAACGGGACTTAGGACTAGGAATACAAGAGGTAGCACAAATGCCGCAAATCGCAGGGCCACATTGTATACAGAGGCAGCAACTGAATAGGATCATTACTGCAATACCTAGAAATGACAATACTTTCCATCCCCAGGCAGATATGATACTCCAGAGCCAACCGGACCATGTCCAGGTGCCTGGATTCTGGTGTAACTGATGGGCAATTTTATGAAGTCTGGTTATAGCTGAATAAACAGACGGCGCGTTATTAGGAATGAAAATGCAGCAACTAGATCCGATGACTCTACATGCTCCTCCTCTATCGGCCAGTATGACGTCAAGAACGAGACGATTTTGGAGCACGACAAATCTCATAGCAGATTGCTCTTCGGTTAAGTTACCTAGAGCAGAAGTAGTCTCATTCACTACTGCTTCAAGGGTTCTGGTTAGTCTACGTATTAACTTACTATTCTGGATAGGTCCTATAAAGAAGAAGAAACCTTTATTGAAATCTTGATATTGTTCTAGAGTAGTTTCAGTTTGATCGACAATCGGGGACTCAATCTCCCTTCTATGTCTGACCTGTACTAGATGTGTGTTTCTATGATAATCAGATGGGGCTAGAAAAACTGGTGGCAGTAGGAAGGCAATGTAACATGTTCCATCCCAATCGAGGGGCAGACGAACATATGCAGTCTGACCACAAACAAAATAAGAATGACGTGATGCTTTGAAAATAGATTTCCCACTGTCACTATACTTGACAGTAGTAGTACAATCACTATGTCCTACATGTGCGGAACCATTCTTTCTGACACATAATTCGCCTTTGACTGGTAGTACTGAAATAGCAGGTAAGTCTGGAGTAGTATCAGACTGAACATTCAATACCATAAAATTCGAAGAATAATTACCTAAATTATATACTTCATTTTTTAGATCTAACCCTGTTCTATGGGGGAGACCTCGCTTGTCTGGAAAACATGTTCTATTCAGAAGGGACATATCATTTGAAGATGACGTTAACATGGACCATGCTCCACACGAACCATTATGTGAAAACGGATAAGGAAAGAGTGGCAGAACTCCCTTCGGTGTCTGGAAAGGGGGGAGTCGACCACACACCCAACAATTAGTGGCATTGCTGGTCTGGTGTGAATAGTGTAACATTCTTATAAATGTATTATTTCTCATAGCAAGACGATAGGATAGCTCGTGAGGAGGCAGATCACTAAATGTGTGCTCTACTGTAGCATTAGAATACTTATTTACATGAGAAATTGGAAAACATAAATGTAATGCATAACTTGTGCAGGTAACCATAAGACTTAGAAACAATAGGAAACTTAGAATAACGATACATCTTATAGAGTTTTGACTAACTCTCTCACTGTGGGGGTCTATCTCATACATGTCAGAAACCTGTCTAACCGTTTCACCCGAGAGGGACTTAGACAATTAAACTGGCTGACTTATTTTACTAGACCTGAGTTTCTTTTTATACTCCTGCTGCGGAGTTTCCTCTAACAGGGGAGGCTTGAATTCAGAGTCAATTTTTAGGCAGTCCTTAGAAATGTTCTTGGCAAATGTTTTTATACGCAATCCATGGAATTTCTTGATGTGGGACATATGTACCCAGCCTTTGCGGCCCTCCAACTTCACGGCCGTGCGGGTGGTCAGAAGAACTAGTCGTGGCTCCTTCCAACGAGGCTCCAGTGGACTTGAACGATCAAAATTGCGGACCAATACGAGGTTTCCTGGAACGATTTCATGCGGTTTCACCTCGGTATTGTCTGGAAATGCGGCGGCAACCTGTGAACGACAAGAGTGTAGGGCAGACATCAAGGAAGCTAGGTAATCTGTCAGCATATTACTGGAAACATCTGTAATACTTCGGGGTCTAGGTGTACCCCACATGTTTGGGGGGCGGCCGAATACGACCTCATAAGGGGACAGACCTGATCTGGAATGTGCGACCATTCTCATGTAGAATAAAGCAACTGGCAGGGCAACTAGCCAGTCTACACCTTTCTCTTTACATGTCTTAGCAATACGGATTTTCAGGGTTTGATTATGTCTCTCTACGAGACCGGCTGCTTCAGGATGGCGCACACAATGGAACTTCCACTGGTACCCTAACAGAAGGGAAACATGTTTCATTAACTCGGATGAGAATGGCTGGCCGTTATCAGAATACACGACGCTAGGGAGTCCATAACGGGGAAAAAATTCACGAACCAACTGCTTGGCAGTGGTCGCTGCTGTGTAATCTGGAACTGGATATGCTTCTGTCCACCTGGACAAAGCGCATACAACTACAAGGACATACTTGAAACCTCGACATCGCTCCATCTGAATGTAATCCATCTGGAGGACTTCAAAAGGGTGGTCAGGAGGTTGGAATCCACCTTGTTCCACCGGGACACTTTTACCTGGATTGAACTGGCAACATATCATACAGGTACGGACTTTCTGCTTGGCTGCAGCTCATAAATGCTTGTTGAACCAGAGGTTCTGTATACTGTCTAACATGGCTTTTTCTCCTAGGTGTGCTGGACTATGTGCGGTATTGATAATGACTTGAACCATGGAGTCGGGGAGAAACCATGTGGCTTTTCCCTTCGTCACCCATCCCTGATCTGTCTGGACCCCTCCTTGTTCGGACCATTTCTTGATTTCTTCAGGAGTAGCATGTAACTGTATGTCTATGACATCTTGTGTAGGGTCCTTAACTGTCATACATGTAATCGGATCTGGAGTAAATGTCTGTGTCTTGTTAACTGGAATGTCTGGTGTCTGAGCTGTAAGCTTGGCTGTTCGATCTGCTAGATCGTTACCTTGGGAAATGATGTCAGTAACTTTCGTATGTGCCTTGCACTTCATGATAGCGATAGCTGTCGGTAAATGTATTGCATCTAACAGAGCTTGAATGAGGAGACCATGCTGAATCTTGGTTCCATGAGAAGTCATGAAACCTCTCTCCTGCCAGAGTACTCCGAAGTCGTGTACAACTCCGAATGCGTAACGTGAATCTGTATATATGTTTACTTTCAGGTTCTTGGCACGTATGCAGGCTTGGGTCAGAGCGACTAGCTCTGCTGCTTGAGCAGACAGGGTGTCAATACGACGTGTTTCAATAACTTCAGTTTCAGTAGTCACTGCATACGCGGCTACTAGTTCTCCCGTACTCGTTCTCATACATGAACCATCCACATAAAGTGTCAGGTCGGGATCAGGTAATGGAATATCTGTCAAGTCTTGTCTTGGCTTTGTCATGGTGTTAACAACTTCCACACAGTCATGTGTGGCAGGATTTGAAGTAACTGACGGTAACAGTGTAGCAGGATTTAGAACGTTGCAGCGTCTGATTTCTATGTGTGGCTGGAACAGTGTCAGTTCATAACCTGTTAAACGTGCAATGGTCAAGTGCTGTGTCTGTGTTCGGTTTAAAAGAACTTCCACGGAGTGTGGAACTTGTACTGTCAAGGAGTGTCCTAATACTATGGAATCACTTTGTCTGATAGCTAGAGCTGTGGCTGCAACTGACTTGAGGCACGCAGGCAAAGCCTGGGCTACTGGATCTAATGTGCTCGAAAAATAAGCACAAGGCTTGTACTGTCCTGCTTGATCTTGTGTGAGAACAGATAATGCAGTACCATCACGTTCTGTGACAAAAAGTGTAAAAGACTTACTGTAGTTCGGTGTTGCTAGAACAGGTGCTTGGCATAAGGCTTTCTTTAATTCATTAAAACTAAGTGTATGTTCAGATGTCCAAGGGAGGACAGTCGATACGGCTGCCTCCTGTGTCGTTAACTGTATCAGTGGCTTGGCTAGAAATGCATACTGAGGAATCCATTGTCTGCAATAGGAAGTGAGGCCAATAAAAGCACGTACCTCCTTCTGTGTCTTGGGCTGTGGAAGACTCGCTATCAACTGGATACGGTCTGGTGTCAACTGCCTACCCCACTTGGACAGTAAGTGGCCTAAGTAGATCACTTGCTGGACACAGAACTGGAGCTTTGAAGGGGACACCTTGTGCCCCATCTCGGCCAGAAAATACAGAACTGTAAGTGACGCTCGTTCGCAGTCACGTTCAGAACGGGCTGTGATCAGTAGATCATCGACATACTGGAGCAGGGCAGTGTCCGTTGGCATGTGGATATTGTCTAGTTGTCTTTTAAGTGCTTGACTGTAAATACTAGGACTTTCTGTGAAACCTTGAGGAGCTCGTGTAAATTTATAGCTCCTTCCATTTAAACAAAATCCGAAAAGGTACTGGCTGTCTGGATGAATGGGAACACTGAAAAATGCGTTCTTGAGGTCGATGACAGTAAAGAACGTGGCTTCAGAATCAATGGCTGTCAATAGGGAAGAAATATCTGGAACTACTGGGTACTGGGGAATAATACATTTATTAAGTTCTCGAAGGTCAATCACTAATCGATATACTGGAGGTGCATTTGGATCAGTACGTTTCATGACTGGAATGATAGGAGAATTACATACATTGGAGTCAGTTTCTACAACCACTCCTTGAACAATAAGCTCGTCAATAATTTTAGATAAGGCTGCTACAGCCTCAGGTGGCAATTTGTACTGTCGGATTCGTGGCAAAACTATACCTTGCTTGAGAGTCACACGATGGGGTGTGATTTGCATACAACCTACATCAGTTGGACCTTGCGCCCATAAATGCTGTGGGACATTCAGTAATCTTGGATCAAAATCTCGCAATACATAGTGACCTTTAAAGTCACGTAAAAACAATTGGACTCCTTCTGGGGAGCAGCATATAACTGCACCTAATTCTTTTAATGTCTTGATGCCTAACAAATTTTCTGGACATGCTTTAGTAAGTAACAAATCAGTAGTTCGGGACAATGGACCTACTTCTAGAGTAACTGGTTTCGAAATTTCATTAACTATTGGCTTTCCTGAAAATCCAAGGGAAACATTTCTAGAGCCTGAGAGCGGAGCCCCTGGAACCTCGTCATGACTGATAGTAGTCCTACTTGCCCCTGTATCAATCAGAAACTTTCTGTCTTTCCCCAATACTTGACTGTGTACATAGGGACCCTCTTGATCTACAGGTATCTCGATGAGAGGCAAGCCTACCTCCCTCTCTAGGCTGTTTCATGAATACTGCTGGTACTCTGGATACTCGGACTGTGCATACTGGTACATCTGCTGTGTAACGTGTTGTGTTGCAGCGATAGGCTGCGGTACTGGAACTGTCTGTTGTGCATTCTGTGGTGACTGAGAAGTCTGTGAAACTTGTTCTTGTCTAGGCGGACGTGGTCTTTCTTTAGTTTTACCAGTAGCTATGTTGTGTTTCAGAACTGCACACTCGTTTATAAAATGACCTGGCTGTTTACAGTAATTGCATGTCCCTTTAACGGGAGCTGCAGGATGACTGGCTTGATTCGGACCCCTCTTCTGACTGTCTTGTGGAACAGATTGTGCAACTAACACTTTCATTTTCGTGTCTTTCATACGTCTCCTTTCATGTTCTTGCTCTTCCCTGATTCTGTTCTGGTGATACTGGAGCATCTGTAACATTTGTGACGGGGTACTAGCTTGCCAGGTACTTTCGACTTTCAAAACTCGATTTTTAACTTGTGGGCTTGAATTCTCGACTAGTTTGGTAACAAAAAGATGAGGGTACGATTCGCTACTTGTCTTCAAACCACTGTTAATAATAAAACATTTTTCAAATCTAGAATAGAAATCACTAGTGTCTTCATCCTGTTTCTGTTTACATGCTGAGATTGCATCCCAATCTTCCTTTTTCGTGGATAATAACCTTGGCAAAACTTGTATCAATAACTCGGGCAATTCTTTACATTTGTCCCCAAGACCGGTACCTGGTACTCGTATTTTATCTTCAGCTTCTAGGGCTGTCCAATCAATCTTTTTCTCTCCCACCTCCCATTCTTTTTCCTTGAGTTTTTCATATACCCCTGCGGGCAACAGGACCTTTAGCATTTTAATGACATCTGGATACGTGTATTCTCCCATACGGAGCATGTCTTTTAATTCTCGATGGAACCCTGCTGGATCTTTGTCGTGACAGGGAATTAATTTCTTCATCTCTAAGAGTTCCATCTTTGTGATAGGGGTGTAAACAAATACTCGTTGCATTTCACCACCCGTTGTCCTAACTGGGTGTACTTCTCGTAACGGATGCTGTCTATCTATGTAAAATGGTTTACTTTCTGGAGGTGAGACATGAACAAAATGCGGATTCAGAAACGTTCTATATTTGTGGCGCTGTTCTAGAATGACACTAATTAAATCGGTACCTAAACCTTTCCATCTATACTGGAGCAACTCGTTCAGAACATCATGTAACGGACCTGGATCAGAATGTTGTCCCTCATACAGTGTAATGAGGTGCTGGATCATATACATACCCACCAGTCGCTGCTCGGCTGGGGGCAGTTTCAGAAACATTTGTGCCACTATTTCATCTGGAAAAGTGGTAGAATCAGTAGTCCATCGGACTGCTGATCGGGCTAATTCTTGTTCATGCATGGTACTAAGTTCACTATAACCGATACGTGATTTCAGAATGTGATCGGTAGCTTGAAATACTTGCTCTAGATTCCCTTGTTCTAGTGCTGGAAGGTGAAAAACTTTCTTGTGTTCTAGGCGTGAATGTCGGTCTAGAAGTCTAGATTTACCTACATACGCTATTCTGGCGGTATTCTCGTCTTCTACCTCTTCAGTATCAGTGTTGTCTTCTTTCTCGCTTACTTGTGCTGCTTTGCGTTTCTCGTGTAACCTTATTATTTCCTTACGAATTTTCTTGTACATACTCTCTATACTACTGAGTGTCTTGTGTCTTCCCTCGGCTATATGATCACTCCACTTTGTCAGAATTCTCATTTCGATCGGATCTTTAGTCGGACAATCTTGTTCCCTTACTAAACAATTGATTAGAAATTTTAATAGCATGAGCTGGGTCTCAGCTTTCCTTAGAGACATGATTTCGCCAATACTTTCTGGGTCTTCTCCTGTACGGATGAAACGATATATTCTGTCTAGATCTTCTTTCATATTCGGTAGGGTGTCCAAATACTCGGTCACCCGTCTTACGCGCAATGAATATATAACCATATTATCATCGCCTGGGACTGGGTCATAACGGCATTCGGTGAGAGCTCGTCTGATATCTGCAACGGACTGATATTTGGGCGTACGCTGTAACGCACGTTCATGTAACTCGACTAACGTTACACGTTTGTGTGGCGGCGGGGTACCAGGAGGACCTCCCCCCGCGGCCCCTATACTAGAATCGTCGACCGATACTCTTCGTGCTAGCAGAGTGACCGATGTAGCGGGAACTTGTACTACGGGCTGGACCGGGGGTACCGTAACAGGTGCTGTAACAGGTGCCCCGGTGGCTGGAGGAACAGGAATTACATTATTTACGGGAGCTGGCGGAACAGGATTAGCATATTCGGGGACTGTGTCGTCCAAGTAGGACGAGAGAAAAATATCAGCTGCGGTCGGTTTGTGACGTAGCTTAGTCGGAACCAGTGATGGCGGGAAATTACTGGATGCCTCCGGGGTTGCTTTTGGCAAGCCCTCGGCAAGAAGAGGATACATACCCTTAATAAGGGCATTTCTCTGTCTGTCTGACTGTTCGGCTTTAACTCGTTCACCTATTTCGATTAATTCCCTTTCTTGGGCTCTTTCTGAGGATACTCTACTTAATTCTGACTTTCTGATTTCTTTTTCGGTTCTTTTATGAGATTCTTTGCGCCATAACTCGATGGCATCTTTCTGAGACTGTCTGGATTTCTTTTTCCATAATGCTTCTTCTACTCGCATGATGCACTCGGCATCCCATGTACCTGATACAGGCCATCTATATTTCTCTTCTAGATCTTTAGTATACTCGACCCATAAGTCTAGATATAATATGGCACTTATGCCATGCTTATGATACATAAAATGACCTGGACTGTCCCTAGGCGGGACAGGAACTGCTTCTTCGAGCAGACCTTTTCTGGTTTTTAACTGACGTAACTTCGAGAACAGAGGCATGACTTAGACTGGAATCTGGACACAAATACAATACACGATAAACACAATAATAACTTGAAAACAAATCACTCATACCACAACATTGAAAACACATGAAATAACATTTAAAATAACAGTTCGGACAGAATACTACCTGGAATACTGAAAACAGAAACACATGAATTTCTCGAGAACAGAACAGAACTTACTGGAATGACTAGATGCACTGCTAAAACAGTACGAAACTTACCGGTCTCATAAAGAGACACGTCAGGACCCGCATCCACCTAGGTGGACACTTCGTGTTGGATCTGTGTACCCAAACCCACGGACCAGAGGCAAATTAATTGACCCTGTCTAGATACTACCCCAGCAATGGTACTCACCGGGCAGCAAGAACGGAAGGCCTCGGACTGGACTGGACTGCTACGACGACGGACGGACGAACTTCGGACTTCAGTTACAGGTGGGCCTCCGGATACCTCGGACCTTGGACTCTCGGCTTGGGCTCTGGTCGGGACTCGCCGCGTTCCTCCACCGCCTCGTCTGGACGCTGGTCCGCAACCTCCGTCTCCTCCGTGGGCCTGAGGGATACTTGAAGCAGAAATATCTGCACGTGGCCGGTATGGTTCCGTCACGGCTGCAGAGGATCAGGGGGCCTGCGTGGCTTCTCCGGCGCGTGGGGAAAGGGCAAGTCCCTATTCGGGCGCCATTAAGTGGTAAATAAATAATTAATTACCGGTTCTATTTTTCAGGATACTCTAATAACAGATAGCTCAATAAATAAGAGTCAAGATTCGAGGTAGCTGAAGTATACAGGCTTTAATCAGGCATAAAAGGACAGGAACAGGACAGCCTGCATGGGAATAGGATGGCAGCTGCCGGGGGCAGGATCTGGGAATTGATTGGTTTTTAATAACAGTGCATTAATATATATACTAAAAACAATTACATTGCATTCAATACAGTAGGCGTAGCAGTAGGCGGAGTTTGTAGCAGTCGCGAAAGATAAGGCATAAAGTGGGTGTAACAAGAGGTGTGTACAGGGCGTATACATAGACATGTGATGCAAACGTAACAGAATATGTCATAAATGGGGCGGAAACATGGAGGGGACTACCTGAGGAGCTGGGACCTCTAACCTAGTGGTGCGCGCAAACTGGCAATGACGTGTTACCAGGGAGAACTGGGGGCTATGACTTCTGCACTAGAAGAGGAGACGAAAGTCTGGAGGGTCAGAGCGACATGTACCTAGGCATATCTAGTATCTGGTGTTTATAGTACATGTTGATAGAATCCAAAAGTTATCAGGGTAAAGGCTAACAGACACTAAGACTGGTGCATGCATTATTCTATATGTAGTGCGTGTGTGAGGAATATTCTATGAATATTAATACAGTATTTCTCTTACATGGAGACATAAAGGCTAGACCATGACGGAAACTATTGATGCGATTCAGTAGCTTAGGAATGCAGAGAAGGAGGGCTGGACTGATAACTAGAAACATAACATACTCTTGGCAGACTGGGAGGCAGAGCCAGGCCTAGCCGGGCACTGCGAGGCAAGAAGTAAGCTAAGGGTCAGGGATACAGGTGGGGGCTGTATCGCTCCTCGGAGAGGGTTCAGGAAACAGGAGCTGAATCTGAGTCCGGGCCCTTTTGAGGCCTAGAAACGGGGACAATTCAATGAATTAACGTGCACACTGTAAAATGTGGTAACGTAGGTTTACATGGGCCTAATATTCGTTGCTTTCACGAAGACTGGAAACTGGCATACTAGAGATGGACACAACTGTAATTGCGTCTTTAATCGATCAGAAGGGAATACATGCATATCGATCATGCACATATAACATAAGATGGGGAACACGTAGGCACATATGACATGGCAAAATTTACTTTTCCACAGTAGCAGTATGCCCTCAAGGACGAGTTCCTCAAAGTATTCAATATGGTGGAAAGCAGACATGGGCAAACGGGTTCGGGAAAAATTGTGTATTTAAAGGACTTAGGGGCATATCATCAAGGTGAGGCGATGATATTATCGCTGCTTTAGCGTCCGTTTTTGGACGAAAAGCGGCGATAATATTATCGCATAATTTACAAGGACACGCTAGCGCGTGTTTCCTTGATTCTGCCCCGTTTTGTGAACGCCTTGATTTGCATCTCTAATGAGATGCAAAGTAGGCGTTCCCTGAGAAAACAGATGGGAAATTATCGCTAACTGTCCTTTGCCGTATTTACAATATGGCCCAGGACACCCTTAGTGATATTTAAAGACGCGCTAACAATGGTTAACGCCGTTATTGTACGTCTGCTTTTTTCCTGACTAACATATATTTTAGATGGGAGGTGGATTGAGTGGCTAAATCCACATCTCCATATTATCAAGTATTCCCCTATCGCTGCAGGATTATCGCTGGATTCCCAGCGATAATCGTGCATTTCGCGGCCATCGCCGGATTTCACATCGTCGTGGAGATAAGCATTGTAAATTACGCGATATCTCGGCGATCTGATACGGCGATAGCCGGCCTTAGGCAGATCCTCGCTAAGCCCGGTCAGAGCTATTTAATGCTGTTCTTTGATAATATGCCCCCAAGTGTCTGCTTCCTTTTCTTTCAGGCTGTAACACCTGCTTGTGTTCTTTCTGTATTTTATCTGTTGGTTTTGGGTTTCCTTTTTCTTCAGTTTAGTTTGTTTGGTGATGGTGGTTGTTTGCTTTTTTTAAGTGAAGATGTGTGGTGTCTTGGTCCTGAAGTGCCTCCTTACCTTTGAACCCCCTCGCCACCCCACCCTCCTTTGCTGGAACTATGTGACTTTACTGAGCTCGAGGGTTCTAGAGGAGGTGGTTGTTGGATTCAGTGGCATGCACCGAGAGGGAGGGATAAATTGTTGCTCTGGCAATGACACTAGACATTCTGGGGCAGATTTACAAGGCACTTGCAATGCATTTTCGCTGCTGCTGAGTCACTTCTGTGACGCATCGCCGGCGCAAAGCAAGCGCCATGCTGCGACACATTTACAACATGACACATCTAGGTTAGATGCATCGCGCCGTAAACCCCTATGACACAATTTACCTGCGTCAGGTGTAACATGGACGTACCTTCGCAGTGTGGGTGATATGTCACAGGAAAGCCTTGGAAAAGTGCCTGAGTGAAATCTACAAGATTTCAGTCTGTCACTTTTCCGACGCCGCTGCGTCAAAACCTTGCGCCTGTTCGAAGCAGGCGTAAGGTGTGACGCACAATGTTAAAGAAAGGCTGGTTTGGAACAGTGCTGGAGTTGCGTCGAACCCGCAACACGACTCCAGCACTGCGCCAACCTTACGCCAGCAGATACGACATGTAAATGCAGCGCATCCTTGGTGGCGCAAGGGTAGTGTCGCAAGTTTTCTGGCGCATCCCTGCTAATTTGCGCCAGAACTTGTAGATCTGCCCCTCTTTTTTCAAACCTGAAATGGGATGCAACTGTGGAAGGAATAAAAGTGAAGTTTTCAAATTGTTAAAAAAATAAAACACTTAAAAAACAGAGTTTATTATTTCAATATTTCAGTTTTGAAATTCGAACTGAAAAAGTAGTTTCATTCAGACCCAATCTTTTACAGACTGTAGCCTGATGGCAAATGGCTCGGTTCTGTCGATGGGTCGTTCCAGGACAAGACTAACTTAAAAAAAACTGGGGCCGCAGCACCAGGTTGGGAGATAATAACGAGATGCGCGCGCGCCCCCGCCTAATTGTAATCTAATTAAAGTCAATCATGGTTCCTGCTCCCCGAGGGGACGCGCAGGTATTCTGACATGTGCGCAGGCACGCCAGGCCTCGACATCATTTCATTTGTTTCAGAAGACTGGAACATTGCGCGAGTCATTTTCCTGCCACCCAATGCAAAGATTAATTTAAATAAAAATTAATAAAATGCATTCGATAGCATGAATTATGGATGATGCGGTGAGTGCGCAGTTGGAGAGGGCGGTTTGGCTTTGGCAGGCGAATTTCCTTGCGCTTTCAGAATTTCAATCATTTGAATGCACGACTGTCCTTTGTTTTCAAATGTCTTTAGGTTATGTGATATTAACAAGCACTGAAGTATGAAATTAAATGTGTTCAGCTTTTTTTTGTGCAACATATTTCAGCCATCAAAAAAACGTTCTGTATTTGTATTCTATTTGTTAGTGGATGCATTGTTTGAAAATACATAAACAGAAAATATGTCCCGTTGTAAACCATCTAAAAAAAATCCAAAACGTTTTATATCTTGTTAAAAAGCCATAAAGATGTCTATCTATGCTTTGACCAGCCCCCACCGCCTCCCAGCCACAACCCCTAAGGATGTATGACGGTACGACGTGGGCTATTACCACGCGTACCGTTACAACGCGTGTTTTACAACGCAAGTCGTTACCACGACTTGCGCTGTAGGTTGCGGACTTAGGAATAGTTTAATTTACTATTCCAACACCAGTCCCCGTGGATAGTGGGGAAGGTGTTGGAATAGTAAATTAACTATTCCTTGTCCTTGAGCGCCCTCCAGCGCAAGTCGTGGTTACGGTAGGCATGATACATGTATTTTTTTTGCATTTATTTTATTTTGTATTGCACAGTTACTTAAAACCATCTGCAATATAACTTACATGCGATTTTAAAAGCAAATTGAAACAATTGTTTTAAAAATACATTCTTATAAGATGAAAGAACATTGGGTTTACTTGCAACCGTGTAAATACTGAGTAAGAAGATATATTATATACATTTAAAAAGTCTGCGAATGATTGTCAGTTCGTTGTCGGTTCGGCCTTGTTGGAAAATACTGGTTTAACAGACCAAGTTGCCTTTTATAATGCATGATACATGTTTAAAGTGCTAATTAGTGGGTGGCACAATGGGTGTTGCAGCCCACTAGTAGCATCTAATTTACAGACCCTGGGTACATGTAGCACCAAATTACTAGGGCCTTACAAGCAAATAAAATGTGCCAATCAAGTTTAGGTCAACTTTACCATGTATAAGTGAGAGAGCACAAGCACTTTCGCACTGGTTAGCTATGGTAAGGTGCACAGAGTCCTAATGGCAACAAAACAGGGTAGTGAAGGCAAAAATGTTTGGGAGACTACCACACTAAGGATGTCAGGTGTAATAATCATATTAACTGTTCCAGAAAATATTATATTACTTTCTTATGAACCTTGATATCTAGAAGCACTGGCATAACGAAAGTTGAGGGAGACCCCTGCTTGGTACACAGAGGGGCCTCTGCTCTGGATTTAATCCAGAGGTCTCAGGCCTGAGTTCTGTGATGAGGGGGCCCCCTGCAGCTCGGGAACCCCCGCACCGCGGGGGCTGCGGGGGCCTGTGTTACACCCCTGTCTAGAAGAGTTATCACCAAGAGATGTGAAGAGAGCTGTTCCTTCCTGGTTAGCAGAAGGGATAAAAGAACTAAGATCAGACTGCATATAGGACAGATGTTAGCCTGTTAAAAGAGTTAGTCGACAAAATGAAACAAGCATTGGTAAATGCAATAAGTTTCGCCTATGTGAATAATAATACTTTTTTTGTTGTAGATTTTTACCTTGGTAAGCGGTAGTGCAATATAAGCCTTTTTGATCAGCAGAGTTATGAAGGAATCATGTAAACACAAGCAGGTCCCTCCTACTTCCTGCCTTTCTGACCCAGTGCTTAAGTGGCAGATGGAGCTCTGGGTCAAAGGTCACTGTTGACAGACCCTCTAAATAAACTCTACATATCTAATAGCTGGGAGAGCACTGGTTTACAAGTGTCAACAACTGCAGGGCACTTAGGAACTTTTGACCATGCTCCCCTCGTACCACAGATGTTATACGGTAACATAGGAGTGCACAAGCAGAGGCTTGTGCTCTTGGGTAATGTATTTATCATGATGGAGAGGGTCTTTCTTTGCTAGTTAATGACTGAGAAGCAGAGGGTGCAACAAGAGACCATCCCCTTTTAAACCTCTCTTTCACATATTAACCTAGGCATAGTACATCAGGCCTTTGATCTCATTCTAGAGAATATGCAAAGATGAATGAAAAAGCTTGGCAGTAATGCTAGAAGATGTGAAATAATTCAACAAGCAACCAAATTAATAAGAAAAACAGATCAGATAATATAGTATTAAAGCATAAAATGCTGCAGATGCTCCAGATGTTACAAGCACTCCAGGAGCATCAACACACACAGGATACATGAAATATCCAACACTGGAAATCCATATGGTCGCACACTGCTCCTCCTACCAGCGGGTTTACCCCTGGGCATTATGGTTAATGCAGTTTGTTCCAGCATGTGCGCTTCTAGAAAAATGTCGAGTATATCTACTGTTGTGCTGGCCATCCCTGGACACGTGTTTCTAGGTCGTTACCTTTCATCAGCTGGGAATAGGCGTGTGTATGGGGCTGCTGCGTAGGCTGCCAAAAATGTTCTCAGGTCTTGATACCTCTCGCGGCGCGCAGGTGCGTAACCATGAGCTCGTCAGCTCGACCAGCTCAAGGGAGCCTTAATAAACAGAAATCCATATGGTTACACACTGCTCCTCCTACCAGCGGGTTTACCCCTGGGCATTATGGTTAATGCAGTTTGTTCCAGCGTGTGCGCTTCTAGAAAAATGTTGAGTATATCCACCGTTGTGCTGGCCATCCCTGGACACGTGTTTCTAGGTCATTACCTTTCATCAGCAGGGAATAGGCGTGTGTATGGGGCTGCTGCGTAGGCTGCCAAAAATTTTCTCAGGTCTTGAAACCTCTCGCGGCGCGCAGGTGCATAACCATGAGCTCGTCAGCTCGACCGGCTCAAGGGAGCCTTAATAAACAGAAATCCATATTGTCACACACTGCTCCTCCTACCAGCGGGTTTACACCTGGGCATTATGGTTAATGCAGTTTGTTGCAGCGTGTGCGCTTCTAGAAAAATGTCGAGTATATCCACCGTTGTGCTGGCCATCCCTGGATACGTGTTTCTAGGTCATTTCCTTTCATCAGCAGGGAATAGGCGTGTGTATGGGGCTGCTGCGTAGGCTGCCAAAAATGTTCTCAGGTCTTGATACCTCTCGCGGCGCGCAGGTGCGTAACCATGAGCTCGTCAGCTGGACCGGCTCAAGGGAGCCTTAATAAACAGAAATCCATATGGTCGCACACTGCTCCTCCTACCAGTGGGTTTATCCCTGGGCATTATGGTTAATTCAGTTTGTTCCAGCGTATGCGCTTCTAGAAAAATGTCGAGTATATCCACCGTTGTGCTGGCCATCCCTAGACACGTGTTTCTAGGTTGTTATCTTTCATCAGCAGGGAATAGGCGTGTGTATGGGGCTACTGCGTAGGCTGCCAAAAATGTTCTCAGGTCTTGAAACCTCTCGTGGCGCGCAGGTGCGTAACCATGAGCTCGTCAGCTTGACCGGCTCAAGGGAGCTTTAATAAACAGAAATCCATATGGTCGCACACTGCTCCTCCTACCAGCGGGTTTACCCCAGGGCATAACGCTTAATGCAGTTTGTTCCAGCGTGTGCGCTTCTAGAAAAATGTCGAGTATATCCACCGTTGTGCTGGCCATCCCTGGACACGTGTTTCTAGGTCGTTACCTTTCATCAGCAGGGAATAGGCATGTGTATGGGGCTGCTGCGTAGGCTGCCAAAAATGTTCTTAGGTCTTGATATCTCTCGCGGCACGCAGGTGCGTAACCATGAGCTCATCAGCTCGACCGGCTCAAGGGAGCCTTAATAAACAGAAATCCATATAGTCGCACACTGCTCCTCCTACCAGGAGGGGCTAGCGTTGTGCGATCCATTGCGGTTGATTATCCAACACTGGAAGTTCCATAAACTTCATACACACTTGCATAAAAGCACCAAATACAGTGAAAATGCACGTGTGTGAGTAGGTGGCTTGTGCACTATAAAGATAAAATAAGTAAATGAATAGGGAGAGCCGAGCCAAGGATCTGGCTCTGATCATAGTGCGGTGCACGAGCTGAGGCCGGAAAATGTTTTGTCTATGATTTACATAGCAAACATTACGTAAAATATGATAAAGTCTCTTCAAAATTCAAAAAAGTGTATTTCCTTAGCACGTAGCAGCTTTGCCATTAATACATCACATTATAGCAGTGCACTGAGAAGTACTTTATTAAAAGTGATTATTTTCAAACATTAACCTTTAGTGAACTAAGAGACAACGCAATTGTCATGTAAATCCTGTACCGGCACAGATTACTATAGAGCAATATTCATTATGTTAAGACTTTGTTTTTACATCTTTGCGCACCTTTCGACTGTTTCTATACAGCAGGAACTCGATCCGCATGTATTGGAGTGCTTTATATGAGCACGCTTTACATTACACAAGGTCACGTGCATTCTTTATAGGGATTGGGAAGTTAAGAGATTTGCCCAGAATCACTGGACGTTGAACCGACGCCAGGTCGGGAGTCAACATGTCTGGCCATAATGCCACATCTAGAGGACTGTGGAAGCAAGCAGTGAGAAGCCACCGGCTCATTATGGGCTCAAGGTTCCAAAAGGACCTTGAGCTGAACCAGCGCCAAGGTCCAGGCACGAGCTTAGCTCAAGGTTTCAGTGGCTCGCCCACCTCTAAGATGAAAAGAGATGAGCTAGAATTTAGGTAAATTACAGGAGACAGGAGAAGATCTCCTGGAGATGGGAGGAAAGCTAAGTTCTGAATTAAAAGAGGAGCAGGGCCCTAATACCGGGTCCCCGATCACTTGCTTAGAGAGGGCCCTTCTCCCTGGTGCTGCTGTCCACTCCAAACAGGTGATAGAAGAGAGTGCAGCTGAGTTTTAAAAGAAAAGAAGAAGGGAGAGTTGAATGAGGGAAGAGATAGAAAACATGAAAAAGCATTTGCAATGCAATTGGTCTCGCTTTTGGGACCTTATAAGTATTTAGCCATGCAGCACATTATCCTGGCACTCGCTCAATCACAACTGTAATGTGCGATTGCTCATAGTTAACTTCCTAACCATGATAACTATCATGAAAGCAAAGAAGTGTGAGGTTTACACATATTGAAGTAATAGAATGGGTCAATAGTGACCACTTCCCCTCGGACTTAAGAGCTCCACGGATGGCCTCTCCTGGGCCGCTCTCAAGGATAACCAGGATGTTGCCTGGTGGGTTAAGACCCAGAGTGATGCCACTTTGCAAGTGTATGCAATGCTGAGCAGTGGAAAGTTTTTATTGTGTTGTAGTTGCAATAACAACTTCCACGCGGGGCTAAGTCCCCCGCAGTGCGTGGGGAGGGGGGCTGCGCGCCGCGCCGCGGTGCTCGTGACGAGCCCAGCTCGTAATGCTGCACAGTGGAGCTGTGACAAGCTGTGCTCGTGAAGACTCCGCCCACTGCCGTGGAACGCCCGCACAGGAGGGGAATTAGCCCTGCGTGGGCGTTCCGTGGCCGTTATGACAATCTCAGCTCGTCATGAGCACAGCTCCACTGTGCCTCATGGCTATAGAGTTTATGAAAATTCAATCAGCGTGTGTAGTTGATGTTTTTAAACGCACATGCATCTTTAAGGTTTTTAAGGTGTATATGTATTGCTTGATTGAATTTATTTCCTATTTATGTTGATGCATATAACACAGGAGATGATTTTTGTGCCTCTCTCTTCAGAAGTCATGTATGAAAAAACAAGGGACACCCTACTCACACGGAACCAGGGTACTTTATAGTTTAACAGAAAACAACGGTTCCTGTGGACAATCAACAAATGATACTTAATATATATTAGCACAATCACAATAATCGAAGGCAAAGCGATGTCTGAAAGAGAAAAGGCATTTAACATGAATTTTGTATGAAAATATATTGTTTTATATAATTTAATCACATTATTTTAAATCCAGTGCATGGTGTCCCAGGGGATTGTGAGACCTTTATTTCAAGGATGTGACTGTTTGTGACATAAAAACAAGGTTTCATAAAAAATTTACAAAAGCTACCAATAAATCAATACATAATGTATGCTCGCAGCCTATCAATACAATAATAGTAGCTGACAAATGGTTCGCTTCACTTAGTCAACGACGTTTCGACTCACTTAACAATGTGGGGTCTCTTCAGGACCGAGCAATGAAGGGGCATCTGGGGATAAGTGTCAGATAATGTGGTATGCACCGTGTGGGGGTGAAAAGGAAGAAGGGTACTCGCATAGGGCCCAGCCAGGCACCTATAGTGGGGAGGGTACTGACAGCCAGGTAGGCTCAAGGTAGAACACCTTAATAATTTCAAAAGGGTGATAAGCTGTTCTCAGGAAATTCTGTGCTAAAAAGGCTGCACTCTAAATTAGCCTCAAAAGAAAATGACGACAATCCGTCTTTTAGATACCCGGTGTGGAGAGGATAATGGAATGATCTGGGCTCCCAAGGTCAGCTGCGGTAATTAATCACGCTTGCCTCGTGGAGAGAACGGCACCTGTCTGTCTCTCCTCGTACAGTGACAAGCTTGTCACTTTACGAGGCGAGACAGACAGGTGTGATTGTGCTATTACATATTAACCCCTTCCGCGCTAATGACAAAGCCAGCTCGTCATGGACGTTACCTGCGCTACGCGGATGACGAGCTGGCTTTGTCACAAACCGCGCGATTTTCAAAAATCAGCGCACAGCGGGAAAACCCGCAAGCGCGCATGCGGTCAAGTATCATTTGTTGATTGTCCACAGAATCACTCCTCAGAAGGGCTGCTGAGCATTGAATTCTTGAGGAATTCATTATTTATTTCGGCTCACAGCTTGCATTGTGCACAAAATTACAAACTCTGATCTGGGTTGTGTTAACCGAATCATGCATTAGTCACCTTTGACAGGGACTCAAGCCCACACAGCTACAGGCGACCCAACTCAGAGTGTTTTCCAAGCGCTGGAATGTGTACTTTCCTGTTTGAATTCAGTTTTTTTAGTGCTCTTTAACTCGGAGGCACTGTGACCACAAGTGTTGCTTATTTATTAACCCCTCCCATGCTCATGACGAGTTCAACTCGTCATGAGCCACGGTGGCCGTGTGCTCATGACGAGCTGAGCTCGTCATACCAGTCGCAACGCTCGCACGCGGGGCTAATTCCCCCGCTGTGCTGAACGTTCTGAAGAAACGGGTGTGACCGTGACGAGCTCAGCTCATCATGAGCACAGCGCCACCGTGCTGCATGATGAGCCGAGCTTTTCACGAGCACCGGGGCGCTGTGCATGCCCCCCCCCCCCCAGCACAGCGGGGGAATCAGCCCCGCAGGCAAGGGGTTAAAGAAGCTCAGGCATATTATCAAGAACGGCGTTAAAATTATCGCTGGTTTAGTGGCAGAAAACTGCTGCTAAAGCGGCGATAATGGGCTTCATAATATGCCCTGGAGAATTCCAACAGAAGCCCATGTTCACACCAGAACATGGGCTTCTATGAGAATTCAAAAGGGCATATTATCAAGCCCATTATCGCCGCTTTAGCTACAGTTTTCTGCCGCAAAAGCGGCGATCATTTTTAACGCCGTTCTTGATAATATGCCCCCACAATCGTGGCTTTTCCTATCGCTCCTCTAAGTAGTTGCAGTCTCGCCGTGCTTGTACAATGTAGAGTCTGCTTTAGCCCAATGAGAAACTGTGATAGGTATGCGTGATGGGCAGCCTTGAAGAAAGATGAAGCGGTGCATGAATGAGCAGAGGTAGGCAAACAAAGAAACGGCGCAAGACCATTCAATAAATGTACTTTGCTGACTGCATTGTGTTTTTTAATGCTCTTTAACTCTCAGGCACTGTGACCACAAGCGTTGCTTATTTATCAAAGAAGCACGATCATGGCTTTTGCTCTTGCTCTAAGTAGTTGCGGTCTCCCATTGCTTGTACGTATTAGAGTCTGCTTTAGCCCAATGACCGACCGTGATAGGTATGAGCGACGAGCGGCCATGCAGAAAGATGAAGCGGCGAACGCACAAGCAGAGGCAGGCAAACAACAAGAAATGGCCTGGGACAATTCAATGAAAAAATAAGTGTGCGACAAACACACAATAAATAAAGCCATAGAGGAAGGGGGCGTATGGCATGGCCAGTAGCCACAAAAGTACAAACACACCCAAAGGCGGGACAACGAGCAGCGTTTCAAAAATGAAAAGAAATCAATTTTGACAAGCACAGGAAGGAACAAATGGAAAGTGGCTGGCGTGGCCTAGGCCACTAGAGTAGATACAGCATGCCTCACAGAGTAGCACATGCACGCCGCTAGGCTCGACTTAAAAAGGGAGGAGTATGAGTAACCACAGCCTAAACTAAGAGAGAAAGATAAATGGATAGGGGGATATGGGAATGGGGGAGTTAAAGAAGCGAATGAAGAGGGAAAAGCTAGACTAAACAGAGAGAACACAAGAGGGAAGGGGACGGGAGATAAGAAAGAGAAAAGGGAAACAATGACATAAGGAAAGCAGACGGGTAATAGAGTGGAACGGGTGAGTGAGGTGCGAGGATTACCCTAAAATAAAAATGCAAATGAGATAATATAGAATGCTGATCAACATAGGCTAGAGAAAGGAGGACAGATATGAGATTGCAGCAGTTGGGTGAAAAAAAGAACAAAAGATGTAAGCGGGGGAGAGAAGATGGGTGCAGGGAGAGAAATGGGGCCATGTGTAGAGAAAACAAAGTTGGATGGGATAGAGCTGAGTGAGAAAACGGATGGAAATGTACAGTGTTAAGAAGAGAAGGGGGCAAAGATATCAGTCAGTGTAAAGAGAAAGGACATGTACATACTGAGCTGCAGATACAGAGACAGGCAGAGCTGACACACACTGAAGACTGCACATGTGTATACAGACGCACTTTATGACAGCCAGAGAGACGCGCTCACAGGCGAATATCCATAGCGAAAGAGACACAACAAGGCAAGCACACAGAACCTTATAGAAATGCAGACAGTCCGGTGCAGAAAAGTAGTGCAGACACACACGCGGACAGTGACCGACTTAAAGCGTACAAATATGAAGACACAACAGGATGGGTGCCAGAGGAGAAACATCCTTTACAACGAAACTTTTTCCACGCAGTACCTTTACAACGCAGGTATTACAATGCAAGTCGTTACAACGACTTGCGCTGGAGGGCGCTGTAGGATAGGGAATAGTTTAATTTACTATCCAAAACCTTCCCTACTATCCACGGGGACTGGAGTTGGAATAGTAAATTAAACTATTCCACTATCCAGCGCCCCCCAACGCGAGTCGTTGTAACGACTTGCATTGTAAAACCTGCGTTGAAAAGGCATGCGTGGAAAAAGCATGCATTGTAACGACATACATCCGTGCCAGAGTGACAGAAAGGGACAGAGATACAAGACACAGAGGAGCATACAGGGTATTAGATAAATAGGGACCCTTGTATGCTGAGCTATAGTTTGACACACATAGATCCTCCAGCAAAGATACATGGTGCCACATGCTGGGGCATAAACACAGACTGGCACAAAGAGAGACACAAGTATACACAGATCGCACATTGTATACACACACACACAGAGTGCGAACACATTTAGAGTGCACACATGCACACACCGCATACAAAGCTCATAGACACAGGCAGTGCAGAGACCGGAATCATGCACACAGCATTCGCATTCAGAGCTGTGACAGCGAACCACCTGTGTGAGGGAGAAGGAAGGGCATGAGGGAGAAGACAGCACAGCAAGGACACTTGCAAGACCCCGGACGCTGAGAACACAGGCTGGCAGAGACAGAGCTCCTTCGCCTGCCTGCTGCCAGTGGCAGTAAGCCCGGCATCCAACTTCTATAGGCCACTATGGTCCACCACGGTGCCCACCACAGAGGTGTTTCAAATCTGCCACATACCACATCATCATGGACATGGAGAGTAGAGAGGGCTGTCAGGATGGACTGCTAAGAGCTTCGAGGAATGATCTGAGGGCATATTATCAAGGCGGGCGATATGAGATAATCGCCGCTTTTGCGGCCGAAAAGCAGCGATAATTTTATAGTCCTATTAGCAATCTGCCACTAACTGCAGTTAGCGACAGCTTGTAGGCGATAGCGACCGGTTTGGGGCCCGCTTTGCATGTCAGCGATATTTATCGCTAATGACATGCAAAGTGGGCGTACCCAACCTGTTAGGGACTGAAAGCAGTCGCTAACGTCGTTATTGCCTATTATCAACGCAGGCGAAGCGATAAAAAAACTTGTGCTAAGCGCGAATATCGCCAAAACCTACCGCCTGCTCAGACCACTTCTTAACCTGTATATCCAATGGGAGGTGGATATTCAGGTTAAGACCCTATTAGCGATAATGCCTGAATATCGCTGGATTTCCAGCGATATTCACGCATTTCGCCGCTATCGCCGGATATTTTATCGCTTGGAGATAAACGTTGCTAATAGCACGTTATCTCTGCGATAAAATCCGGCGATGCACGGCAATAAAAAAACATCGCTAAGCTCATTTAGCAATAAATATCGCTAGTGATTGATAATATGCCCCCTGGTCCTCTTGTTTGAAAATCCCAGTGTGGCTCACCACAGGAACTGCTGACCCTCAGGAAGAGCGATACTCCTACGCTTGGAAAATGGGAGTGCTCGCGCCTCTAGAGGTTGTCAACAACAACAAAGGCAGGCTCACTGTTCTAGCACGGGGAGGCAATGCTGCACTCGTTCTGCTAGTGTCGAGATAGTTGTCATTGAAGTCGTGTGTGGGAGGAGGGAAGGGAAGGGGGACAACATGAGGGACTGAGACAAACTGTACAGAAGCATGCACTCTTCAGCAAGTAAAAAACGAGCACAGGGCATGTATTGTGTAGGCAAAAGCTTTAAAAACAAGTCCCACAAGCGTATGAAAACAGTACTTGGGCCAAGAGAGACTGATAAGACAAAGACACCAGGAGAACAGGAAATAGTATGCTACAGCCAGTAGACATGGAGTAAAAGTAAGTGGCAAGCACAGGAACCAATGAAAAGCAAGAGTGCAGGATGTTAGCCACTTTTAAGATTTATATTAATAATAGCTTACACAGTGTATGCGAAACCTAAAAATGGGGCACCTTTTTAAACCATGCTGCCAAAAGGTGAAGGCTTTTGGGTGAGGAGAGAATTATCAATGTGATGTTTTTGGCCACATTAGAAGCACTTTAGACCATGTAAAAGCACTTCAGAGGCAATATTTATTTTAAGATTATGGTACGTTCCCTAAGCGTATCTATGGCACCTTAGACACGTAAGATTACATATTTGCATTTTATAAATGCACAAATAAAAAGATAGACACTTTATCTTGAAACCCAATACAGATGATCACACTTGCAGTTGCAAGGGCATTCTATAATGCATCCAGTAACTGCAAGAACAAAGTCATAGGATTATACTCTCTGTTTATCATTTCGATACTGTAGAAATGGGTCTGCAGAAGAATTTAAATTCTACATTCAATTGTGTTTGTCGGTGGTGTAAAAGCTTAATGTAATTTTAAGCACTAGAATATTTTGTTTGATAAGGTTTTGGTAGTGTATTGTATGACTGCACCATCCACCAAAGGCCCTAACGCCACTTTTGGTTTTGCAGACCAAGCAAGTGGTTGGGAAGAGCCCAGTGTTCATTGTTTGATGACGCTCGTTTGAAGGCGCTGCAGGATTAAACAAAAGGTCGATCCAAGTGTGTTCTGGGCAGTGATGCCCCGCACACTGCAGGCAGTGTAACATCAAAAGAGAGCGTAGCAAGGGCAATCCCGCAAGCAAATGACGTCTAGGTGAGCAGAAGGCCAACAAAGTGCTCGCATGGACCTATGCAGAAAGGAAGTCAGGGAGATGCTCGCTCTCCTCTTCCACCCCTTCATCTGTCACCAGGAGCATGCTCATCCATATGTGGAAATTTACCACTGCCAAAGACCTCTGTTAGGGGCCATCCACCTTCACACACTGAACAGGAGCACAACAATCGATCAATCAGTAGATTTGTAGAGCGCTACTTGTCACCCGTGAGGGTATCCAGGTGCTGGCAGGGTCCACTTGATTAGCCGAGTAGCCAGGACTTCAGGGGCTTTAGGATCTCTGGAAAAGATGGGGAGGTCTTTAGATGAAAGGGTCGCTCGTTCCATGTCTCCACAGAAGCGGGCAGTGACCAGCATTAGAACCTTGGAATGTTGGGAGCTCCATTGAAAACAATGGAGTGTTCCGGGCTTATAATGGCTGGTAGAAGCCTGGCGCTCCAACAGTTCCAATGTTTCTTTGTTCACAGCTCTGGCTGTGAACAAAGGGTTCAGGGAGCCTGAAGGGATTCCAATACCCTCACGCTCCCATAAGGCTTTGTTTTTTTTGTTAGAACATTCTTCCCTCTAGTGGCAGAATGTTCTAATAACCTTATAGCCCTTCATAGCTGGGCTATTCCGGCTATTAAAGTCCCTCTCCCTTGTTAAAGGTCCTCGCTTTCGACTTGGGCCTTTAACGCTGGAGAGGGCCTTTAATAGCCGGTATAGCCCTCTACGGCGGGCTATAAGGCTATATTACACCAGGTGATATTCTTCCACCCTCTGTGCGATAGCGGACCTTGTGTTTGGCTGGGAGTGGCTAAGGAGGTATTGACTGACTGTAGTGACATTGTTCAAAACAAGCTACTCACTGGGGTGTGGAAGGTTTAATCTGCACACCCGAAAACCTTCCCGATTACAAAGGTGATGCAAGAATAATGTCTCAAACAAAAAAAAGAAAATATTGAGCAGAGAACTGATGTGTAGTTGAAGTGAGAGAAGCAGCAGATGAACTGGTGCATGACACTACTAATTTGAACTGAAAAATCTCTCTGGGCTAAAGATGTAACCCAGTGAATAAAGGACAATCTGCTGAGGTCCCCTACTAAGACTGTTCCATAAACATTATTGTAAAGCTTTGCATTTGCCGGAACTGCCCATAATGGGTGAACAGTTTTGAGATTATAATATTTAGAAAAAGGTTGCAGCAGTACTTGAATTTGTTGAGCAAAATGTATGTATCACTATATATTATTAATGTCAAACACTGCACAGTTTACCAGAAACATATATAAATGTTGCTTCTCAAGATGCACTGCTGGTGAGTTCAAACACAGCCACCACAAACTGTTTATGTGCTCATTGGACCGAATAGGCCTTGTCATCCACCTGTGTTGTAAAGGGGAGGGGTGCGAGAAGAGAGGCGAGTGTTGGTGACCTGGCATGGGGTACAATGGCAAGCATACAAGGGCTAGAAGAAGCCACAAATGTCACCTGTGATCGGACGAGTCCGCCGCAGGGGCGCAGCTCTGATGTTGTGAAGATGAACAAAGGAAACGTTCTTAGTGGGAGATACTGGAACTGTTCACCTGCCATGCCAATGAAGGCGCTTCCAGGTTTCGTATCTTAAGTAGTGTATGATAAGATTCAGTAAGATTTTTTTTCAGAGAGTTTTGACCGGATAGCTCAGTGGAATAATGCATCCGCTGCACGGCTTGTGTAAAACCCACTGATCACAAGTGCCATTCTTGGTGCCCATTTGAATTTTTCATTATTTCGATGCAAATAAAAATGTGTTGACTTGGGTAAAAAAGAACGGGGCAGATTTACGTTTCCTGGAACATCCCTGCAAATCAGCAGGGATGCGCCACGAAAGATGCAAGGATAAACAGATGCGTGTCGCATTGCTGGCGTAACATTGGCGCAGTGCTGGAGTTGTGTCGCAGGTGCGACGCAACTCCACCACTTTTCCAACCCTGCCTATCCTGAACATGGTGCTTCAAGCAGGCGCAAGGTTTTGACGCAGCGGCGTCGGAAAAGTGACTGAGTGAAATCTTGTAGATTTCACCTTAGGCACTTTTCCAAGGAGTTCCTGAGACTGACCCCCCTCCCGCCCCCCTGCGCCGGAACTCCCACATGAAACCTGACGCAGGTTTCATGTGGCGCAGGGCTTTACAAAGTGACGCATCTTGCGAGATGTGTCACATTGTAAATAGGGCGCAACGTGGCGCATGATTTATGTCGCCGCTGTGTCACAGAAGTGACGCAACAGCGGTGCAAATGAGGCACAAGGGGTTTGTAAATCTGCCCCAACATCTCTCAATAGCGCCAAGGGCGAGTGCTCCATTATGTTAGAAAGTAGACAAAAATGGGCAGTAAATATAAAGAACTAAATAACATCTTATAACATTGTTGCTGAAGCGTTTTAAAATGTGAGCTCCTGTCCAAATATTAATTGAGATGTACGAACAGCCTTCACATCACCATGTTGACAAAATGCTAACATCCTAAACCACACTGCCCCTGGCGGTCGAGTTCAAGCCACCTTTGAGCATTCCCCTGCCCCCAATCCCGACCTCTTCCTCACCTTTAACCAGCCCTGGCCAATGGGGCGTTAACTTCTGCCATGTCGAGCGATTCAACCCTATCAAAATAATTTATAGAAACCTGGAGCGCCTCAATAGAGAAATTCTCTCTAAAACTGCATCACACCGGCATTGGATTTGTAGCTTGACTTGCAGTGCCATCTAGTGGCAATTTTATGTTGCTACAATAATGCTGAAAGTCTACCTTGACGCCCACAAGATTTGAGTGGTTCATTTTGGCAAGGTTGTTAATGTTATATAAACGTCTCATTCTACCGTCCTACATGGATTGAAAGAGAGCTGTCGAAGTGCCCAAATGTAGACGGAGAAGATTGTGTGTGGAGTCTTTACGAGAGGAATGTAACAGGTAAAACTATGCTCTCAAAACAAATTCACAAGAGCCAAACATAAAGACTGGTTGTAACACTAGAGTCAGCACTATAGCTCTCTGCTCATTAATGCCAACATGGCGCTATTGAGCTTAAAGCAAACTGTACTATGGCAAAACCACAAGTATCCACACGAGGGCACCAGATTGCTGCAAATCACATTTAAAAAACAAGCATTTGCAATGCATAAGGTCTCGCATTAGGAAAGTTTGAGCTATTGGTATTGTAAATGACACATTTTTTATATATGTGTTGGTTTTGAAAATAGCAAAAATAATAGCTTTGTCATTTACAATGCCAATAGTTATAACTTGTGACACCTATAGCATTTGTAATGCAATATGTGTTGTATTCACGTGACTTAGATGTATTGATATTACAAATAACAATGGCTTTGAATTTTTTTAATAATTAATACTTAAATAAAAGTTTTGTAATTTATAATAGCAATAGCTTAAACTTTTGAAAATAACTTTTGTGAAGAATATGTTCAGTGTATTTTATTGTGACGAAAATCCAAGAACAGAAGTGAAATACTAACCTCTTTTTGTGACCTTTGTAATAAAGCTTGAAACATTGAGAGATCATATTTGACCCAGTTGTTGTTGAATGGTTGCACAGATTGATGCTGTGGTGGCGCTGAGTGATGTTGTGGTGGCGACTAGTGATGCTGTGGCATTCAATGATCCGGTGGTAGCGCATAGTGATGTTGTTGTGCCCCTTAGTGATGCTGTGGTTGTGCTGAGTGATGCTGTGGTGATGCGATAGATAGAGTGAGTGGGATAGATAGATAGAGTGAGGGCGATAGAGGGAGGGCGATAGATAGGAGTGAGGGCGATAGATAGATAGAGGGAGGGCGATAGGAGTGAGGGCGATAGATAGGAGTGAGGGCGATAGATAGATAGAGGGAGGGCGATAGGAGTGAGGGCGATAGATAGCTAGACAGATAGATAGAGTGATGGCGATCAGTATCTAAATAAATAGATAGAATGAGGGCGATAAATAGATAGATAGAGTGAGGGCGATAGGTAGATAGATAGAGTGAGGGCGATAGATAGATAGCATGAGGGTGTTAGATAGAGTGAGGGTGTTAGATAGAGTGAGGGTGTTAGATAGAGTGAGGGTGTTAGATAGAGTGAGGGTGTTAGATAGAGTGAGGCCGATAGATAGAGTGAGGCCGATAGATAGAGTGAGGGCGATAGATAGAGTGAGGGCGATAGATAGATAGTGAGGGCAATAGCAAGATAGATAGAGTGAGGGCAATAGCAAGATAGAGTGAGGGCGATAGATAGAGTGAGGGCGATAGATAGAGTGAGGGCGATAGATAGAGTGAGGGCGATAGATAGAGTGAGGGCGATAGATAGAGTGAGGGCGATAGATAGATAGAGTGAGGGCAATAGATAGAGTGAGGGCGATAGATAGAGTGAGGGCGATAGATAGAGTGAGGGCGATAGATAGAGTGAGGGCGATAGATAGATAGAGTGAGGGCAATAGATAGAGTGAGGGTGTTAGATAGAGTGAGGGTGTTAGATAGAGTGAGGGTGTTAGATAGAGTGAGGCCGATAGATAGAGTGAGGCCGATAGATAGATAGTGAGGGCAATAGCAAGATAGATAGAGTGAGGGCAATAGCAAGATAGAGTGAGGACGATAGATAGAGTGAGGGCGATAGATAGAGTGAGGGCGATAGATAGAGTGAGGGCGATAGAGTGAGGGCGATAGATAGAGTGAGGGCGATAGATAGAGTGAGGGCAATAGATAGAGTGAGGGCGATAGATTGATAGATTGATAGATAGAGTGAGGGCGATTAGATAGATAGAGTGAGGGCGATAGATAGATAGAGTTAGGGCGATAGATAGAGTGATGGCGATCAGTATCTAAATAAATAGATAGAATGAGGGCGATAGATAGATAGATAGAGTGAGGGCGATAGGTAGATAGAGTTAGGGCGATAGATAGATAGAGTGAGGGCGATAGATAGATAGAGTGAGGGCGATAGATAGATAGAGTGAGGGCGATAGATAGAGTGAGGGCGATAGATAGATAGAGTGAGGGCGATAGATAGATAGAGTGAGGGCAATAGATAGATAGAGTGAGGGCGATAGATAGATAGAGTGAGGGTGATAGATAGAGTGAGGGCGATAGATAGAGTGAGGGCGATAGATAGGGTGAGGGCGATAGATAGTGTGAGGGCGATAGAGTGAAGGCGATTAGATAGATAGAGTGAGGCCGATAGAGTGAGGGCGATAGATAGACAGATAGAGTGAGGGCGATAGATAGATGGACAGATAGAGTGAGGGCGATAGATAGATAGATAGTTGTGTGTGGTTGTGGTTGTGTGTGCGTGGTTGTGTGTGTGTGGTGTGTGTTATGCTTTGTTTTGCTATGTTTTGTTATGCTATGCTATGTTTTGTTGTGTTTGGTATGCTATGCTATGCTAGGCTATGATATGTTTTGTTTTGTTATGCTACGTTTTGTTTTGTTTTGTTATGCTGTGTTTTGTTAAGCTATGCTGTGTTTTGTTATGTTATGCTATGTTTTGTTGTGTTTTGTTAAGCTATGCTATGCTTGGTTAGGCTATGCTATGCTTGGTTAGGCTATTCTATGCTTGGTTAGGCTATGCTCTATGCTTGGTTAGGCTATGCTCTATGCTTGGTTAGGCTATGCTCTATGCTTGGTTAGGCTATGCTCTATGCTTGGTTAGGCTATGCTCTATGCTTGGTTAGGTTATGCTCTATGCTTGGTTAGGTTATGCTCTATGCTTGGTTAGGTTATGCTCTATGCTTGGTTAGGTTATGCTCTATGCTTGGTTAGGTTATGCTCTATGCTTGGTTAGGTTAGGTTATGCGCTATGCTTGGTTAGGTTAGGTTATGCGCTATGCTTGGTTAGGTTATGCGCTATGCTTGGTTAGGTTAGGTTATGTGCTATGCTTGGTTAGGTTAGGTTATGCGCTATGCGCTATGTTATGCGCTATGCGCTATGGTATGCGCTATGTTATGCGCTATGTTATGCGCTATGCGCTATGTTATGCGCTATGCGCTATGTTATGCGCTATGCGCTATGTTATGCGCTATGTTATGCGCTATGCTATGCGCTATGCTGTGCGCTATGCTATGTGCTATGTTATGCGCTATGTTATGCGCTATGCGCTATGTTATGCCCTATGTTATGCGCTATGCGCTATGTTATGCGCTATGCTTTGTTATACGCTATGTTATGCGCTATGCTATGCGCTATGTTGTGCGCTATGCGCTATGTTGTGCGCTATGTTATGCGCTATGTTATGCGCTATGCGCTATGCTATGCGCTATGTTATGCGCTATGTTATGTGCTATGCGCTGCGCTATGTTATGCGCTATGTTATGTTATGCGCTATGTTATGCGCTATGCGCTATGTTATGCGCTATGCGCTATGTTATGCGCTATGCGCTATGTTATGCGATATGCGCTATGTTATGCGCTATGTTATGCGCTATGCGCTATGTTATGCGCTATGCTATGCGCTATGTTATGCGCTATGTTATGCACTATGTTATGCGCTATGCGCTATGTTGTGCGCTATGTTATGCGCTATGCGCTATGTTGTGCGCTATGTTATGCGCTATGTTATGCGCTATGTTATGTGCTATGCGCTGCGCTATGTTATGCGCTATGTTATGCGCTATGCTATGCGCTATGCGCTATGTTATGCGCTTTGTTATGCGCTATGTTATGCGCTATGCTATGCGCGATGTTATGCGCTATGTTATGCGCTATGTTATGCGCTATGTTATGCGCTATGTTATGCGCTATGTTATGCGCTATGTTATGCGCTATGTTATGCGCTATGTTGTGCGCTATGCGCTATGTTGTGCGCTATGTTATGCGCTATGTTATGCGCTATGTTATGCGCTATGTTATGCGCTATGCGCTATGCTATGCGCTATGTTATGCGCTATGTTATGCGCTATGTTATGTGCTATGCGCTGCGCTATGTTATGCGCTATGTTATGCGCTATGCTATGCGCTATGTTATGTGCTATGTTATGCGCTATGCAATGCGCTATGCAATGCGCTATGTTATGCGCTATGCTATGCGCTATGCTATGCGCTATGTTATGCGCTATGTTATGCGCTATGTTATGTGCTATGCGCTGCGCTATGTTATGCGCTATGCTATGCGCTATGTGCTATGTTATGCGCTATGCTATGCGCTATGTTATGCGCTATGCTATACGCTATGCGCTATGTTATGCACTATGCGCTATGTTGTGCACTATGTTATGCGCTATGTTATGCGCTATGTTATGTGCTATGCGCTGCGCTATGTTATGCGCTATGTTATGCGCTATGCGCTATGTTATGCGCTATGCGCTATGTTATGCGCTATGCGTTGTTA
Source organism: Lissotriton helveticus (assembly GCF_964261635.1). Classification (NCBI taxonomy): domain Eukaryota; kingdom Metazoa; phylum Chordata; class Amphibia; order Caudata; family Salamandridae; genus Lissotriton; species Lissotriton helveticus. The sequence continues at coordinate 1,166,754,027 of NC_136071.1, forward strand.
TGCGCTATGTTATGCGCTATGCGTTATGTTATGCGCTATGTTATGCGCTATGTTGTGCGCTATGTTATGCGCTATGCTATGCGCTATGCTATGCGCTATGTTATGCGCTATGTTATGCGCTATGTTATGCGCTATGCACTATGTTATGCGCTATGTGTTGCGCTATGTTATGCGCTATGCGCTATGCGCTATGTTATGCGCTATGCGCTATGTTATGCGCTATGTCATGCGCTATGTCATGCGCTATGCTATGCGCTATGCTATGCGCTATGCTATGCGCTATGTTATGCGCTATGCTATGCGCTATGCGCTGCGCTATGTTATGCGCTATGTTATGCGCTATGCTATGCGCTATGTGCTATGTTATGCGCTATGCTATGCGCTATGTTATGCGCTATGCTATATGCTATGTGCTATGTTATGCGCTATGCTATGCGCTATGTTATGCGCTATGCTATATGCTATGCGCTATGTTATGCACTATGCGCTATGTTATGCGCTATGCTATGCGCTATGCGCTATGTTATGCGCTATGCGCTATGTTATGCGCTATGATATGCGCTATGTTATGCGCTATGTTATGCGCTATGTTATGCGCTATGTTATGCGCTATGCTATGCGCTATGCTATGCGCTGCGCTATGTTATGCGCTATGCTATGCGCTATGTTATGCGCTATGTTATGCGCTATGCAATGCGCTATGCAATGCGCTATGTTATGCGCTATGTTATGCGCTATGTTATGCGCTATGTTATGCGCTATGTTATGCGCTATGCTATGCGCTATGTTATGCGCTATGTTATGCGCTATGTTATGCGCTATGCGCTATGTTATGCGCTATGCTATGCGCTATGCTATGCGCTATGCTCTGCGCTATGCGCTATGTGTTGCGCTATGTTATGCGCTATGCGCTATGTTATGCGCTATGTTATGCGCTATGTTGCGCTATGTTATGCTGTGTTTTGCTATCCTATGCTTTGCTGTGTTTTGCTATCCTTTGCTTTGCTGTGTTTTGCTATCCTATGCTTTGCTGTGTTTTGCTATCCTATGCTTTGCTGTGTTTTGCTATCCTATGCTTTGCTGTGTTTTGCTATCCTATGCTTTGCTGTGTTATGCTTTGCTGTGTTTTGTTATGCTATGTTTTGTTGTTTTACTATGATATGCTATGCTTTGCTATGCTATGTTTTGTTTTGCTATCCTATGCTTTGTTTTGCTATGTTTTGTTATGTTCTGCTGTTTTGTTGTGTTATCTTATGCTATGCTATGCTATGTTTTGTTTTGTTATGCTATTCTATGTTTTGCTATGCTATACTATTCTATATTTTGCTATGCTATATTTTGTTTTAAGTTATGTTATACTATGTTTTGCTATGCTATCCTATGCTTTGTTTTGCTATGTTTTGTTATGTTCTGCTGTTTTGTTGTGTTATGTTATGCTATGCTATGGTTTGTTTTACTATGCTATGTTTTGTTTTGCTATTCTTTGTTATGTTATGCTATGGTTTGTTTTGTTATGGTATTCTATGTTATGCTATGGTTTGTTTTGTTATGCTATTCTATGTTTTGCTGTGTTATGCTATGTTTTGTTATGTTCTGCTGTTTTGTTATTCTATGTTTTGTTATGCTATGATTTGTTATGCTATGATTTGTTATGCTATGTTTTGTTCTGCTATGGTTTGTTGTGTTATGTTATGCTATGTTTTGTTATTTTACTATGATATGCTATGTTTTGCTATGCTATGTTTTGTTTTGCTATCCTATGCTTTGCTATGTTTTGTTATGATCTGCTGTTTTGTTCTGCTGTTTTGTTGTGTTATGTTATGCTATGTTTTGTTTTGTTTTACTATGCTATGTTTTGTTTTGCTATTCTTTGTTATGTTATGCTATGGTTTGTTTTGTTTTACTATGCTATGTTTTGCTATTCTTTGTTATGTTATGCTATGGTTTGTTTTGTTATGCTATTCTGTGTTTTGCTGTGTTATGCTATGTTTTGTTATGCTATGTTTTGTTATGCTATGTTTTGTTATGCTATGATTTGTTATGCTATGTTTTGTTATGCTATGTTTTGTTCTGCTATGTTTTGTTGTGTTATGTTATGCTATGTTTTGTTGTTTTACTATGATATGCTTTATTTTGCTATGCTTTGTTTTGTTATGCTATGCTTTGTTGTGTTTTGCTATGCTATGTTTTGTTGTGTTTTGCTATCCTATGCTTTGTTTTGTTATGCTGTGCTTTTGCTATCCTATGCTTTTGTTTGTTATGCTATGCTATGCTATGCTGTGTTTCGTTATGCTATGCCATGTTTTGTTATGCTATGCAGGTAAGGGTATGTGAGGGGGTGTGTGTGAGTGTGTGTGAGGGTGAGTGAGGGGGTGAGGGAGGGTGAGGGGGTGTGAGGGTGAGCGGGTGTGAGGGTGAGGGTGTGTGAGGGTGAGGGGGTGTGAGGGTGAGGGGGGGTGAGGGGGTGTGAGGGTGAGGGAGTGTGAGGGTGAGGGTGTGAGAGTGCGTGAGGGTGAGTGAGGGTGTGTGAGGGTGGGTGAGGGGGTGTGAGGGTATGTGAGGGGTGTGAGGGTGAGAGTGTGTGAGGGTGAGTGTGTGAGGGTGAGTGTGTGAGGGTGAGTGTGTGAGGGTGAGTGTGTGAGGGTGAGGGGGTGTGAGGGTGAGGGGGTGTGAGGGGTGTGAGGGGGTGTGAGGGTGAGGCAGTGTGAGGGGGTGTGAGGGTGAGGGGGTGTGAGGGTGAGGGGGTGAGTGAGGGTGAGGGGGTGTGAAGGTGAGGGGGTGTGAGGGTGTGAGGGGGTGTGAGGGGGTGAGGGGGTGAGAGGGTGAGAGGGTGTGTGAGGGTGAGAGGGTGAGTGAGGGTGAGGGTGTGTGAGTGAGGTGGTGTGAGGGTGAGGAGGTGTGCGAGGGGTCAGGGGGTGTGAGGGGGTGAGGGCGAGTGAGGGGGGTGAGGGCATGAGGGTGAGGGTCTCCAATGAATGTCGCTGCATCGCCTTCTTTGAAAATGTTCAGTGCTGCAAATAGAGCATGCCGCCCTAATTATCACAGCATGAGGCCCCAAAGTGATAATAATCACAGCATGCAGAGAGGCGCCCCACGCTGCTGGAGCACTCAACTGTGCATTAATTATAGTTGAGTGCTCCAGCAGCCTGAGGCACCTGTTGACATGCTGTGATAAGTGGGTCTCATGCTGTGATAAGTGTTGCGGTGCCTGAGGAAGTGGAGACTCCTGCTGGGATAATTGGTCTTGTGGGCCTCAGGAAGTAGAGTTTCATGCTGGGATAATTGGTCTGGCGGAGCTTGCGGTGCCTGACGTCCAACAAACGTGCACAAGCTGCTCAACCTTGAAGCACGTTCACAGACCTGGGTCGGCTCGTGCCCAGGTCTGTATCGGGCTCGTTCACAGCTGTTACTCCCTTGACAGGGATGAAGGCGGCTATAAGTCTCGTTGGCGGCAGCGCTTCGCGCTGCAACGCCAGCGAGACCTAATGATTATTGCTATTTGGAGGGTGTGCCCAGACATCAAAATGGCATTTTGACGCTGGCTTAAAAAAATCTTGCAGGGGAACTGCAACTGTTAGGCAGAACCCTCACACAGTCACCCCATAACCAGACACCAACATTAAATGAAGGATCAACTTGACCTGCTTAGATTAGATCAGGCGTCTCCCACAAGTGGCACGTGAGCTACTAGTAGCAATCGAAGTAGTTCCTCTGTGTGCAGCCCAGCCTACTAAATTAGAAGCTTTTGCTTGGTTGAATTAACACATGTATCCCAAGATTTAAAGGTGTGCCTTCAAAAAGAAAAGAAAATGTGTGTATTTACCTGTAGCGGCTCCTGTAGGGAGTGCTGCGGGGCGGTAGGGCAGGGCGGAGGTTAGTAAACTCCATCTCACAGCCGACCGGAGTAATGTAAACAAATAAATAAAACGAATTTCATTGCGCGCACTGCATCGCCATTTGGCGTTTCAGCGCGTGCAATGAAATTTGTGTTATTTATTTATTTACTTACTTACCACCATTCCGCCGTATGCCGGAGTTTACTAACCCCCCTACTCCTCCCAAGCCCCTCCTCACTGCCCGCAGCACTCCCTCCAGGAGCTTCTACTGGTATTTACAGAACTCATGAGCTGATGTTTGAAGAAAAATGGTGGTATCTCCAAAAATATATTTAAGCAGCAGTAAACGCATTTCCAAGTAAAGTAGAGCTAAAGGCTGCCTACTGGTATATGATCAATTTTAAATGGTATGCAGTTCCCCCTATGTCTACCCTGTCTATCATCTTCCTGGGGATCAAACACAAACCAAAACTGGAGATGTATTGGGACCAAATCACTTGTACACGTGACAGAAAACTATTCCATCAGTTCAGAGTGGGAACTTTACCCACCAATGCCTTTACTTCAAAATGGCTCAACTCAGATGGTAGTAGTAGTAACTGCCCTTTCTGCCTAGATAAGGAAGAATCAGTGTCTCATTCTTTTTGCATGCCCTGCTTACAGCAATCCTAGGCGACGTTGGTTGAAACCCATTTGTATTGCCCTGGGTACCAGATCATATATTGAGGCTTTTAGATTATTTAAAACATCAGTAGATGGTCCCATTATGATAGCGATAGCAACATTTCTGGGACGGATATGGGTAACTCGATGGACTGACGGGAGATATAGATAAAGCCATCTCCATGTTTATCAACTGAGACCATCCGTTTGTTTATTTTTTTTTCCCTTTTTATTATAAAATGTGATGAATTTATCTTGTGATTAGATGCTCTTTTATAGGTACTTCTATAGGTACTTTTTTATTATGTATGTTCCTGCCAATCAAGTGAGGATTGTTTTAGAGCACTATCAATAATTTTTTTTAATGATAATTGGTATATGTCTTGCACAAATAAGTATGGTTACAAAGTGACAACTTGGTATGTTTAACCCGGATTTGATGTTTGCCTGTGAAAACGTTTGTGATTTCTTTTAAATTGAATTAAAGTTTATAAACTGAAACTATTTAAATGTGATATTTGAAAGATAAATCATGAGGTGAAGGGGAAACTTGTTACTAATACTATTACCTTCGTGCCAGGGCATTGCAGCTATGGCTGTCATCTATTAACCATGTAGGCGGGGCATTCCAAAATGATACGGTCTGCTTGACATCACTGCTGGAAACCCTGCCAGATGCAGGGAGGTGATCACTCTGTTAATCTTGTCTGATGTGGTTACTATCAGCACACTAGTAATATAATATAAGTAGCTCGGTATGATGTTCATTATTGCGGAAAACGATGGAGACCCCTGGATAAGATTAAGTAGGGATAGAAGTCTGACTAATAGACCCAAGCTGTCCTATTTGCTTTGTGATGACAGGCGTGATGAAGGGTAAGTCCAGACACAGTTCATAAGCTCTGAGTCTGGCTCAATGTCTTAGTTAGAGTTTGACGGATAGGATATTGATGTGACAGATATTACATGTACCATATGCTACAATGCACTGCTTATGGGCTGTCATAACTACCACATGCCACCTATTCAAACTGGATGGCATGTGAATTTCACAAAAATCAGTTGATTCGAAACTCTTATTTTACAACAATATAATACAATTTTGTCTGCATGTCATCATTTTGATGAAATATGGATTTTATTCACTGGGGGCTAACCTCAATCTGACTTGCTTTCCTCTAGTTAATTAATCTATGTATATCATAGAACTGAATGCATGTAACCTATTTGGACCTAGTACTTACTAGACTTATTGGGCCAGATTCACAAAGGTAAACTTAGACATTTGGTCTAAACTTTGACCAAATGTCTAGGTTTACAGCTTTGGGAATTCACAAAGGGCATTTACGAGTACTATCTTTATTACGCATTCGGGCCGTATCGCCACCCTGAGTGTGGACATAAATAAACTACTCGTAATTGCCCTTTGTGAATTTCCACATTTGGTCTAAACTTAGACGTCGGGTTAATGTTTAGACCAAATGTCTAAACTTTCCTTTATAATTTGGGCCCATTGTTTGTATATACATAGATGTGCGTCTGTACATGCCTCTGTTTGTGTGTGTAGTGTTTCTGTGTGTAGTGTAAATATATATAAATATATATGTATGTCTGTATATATATATATATATATATATATATATACGTATATATATATATATATATACGTATATATATATATATATATACGTATATATATATATATATATATATATATATATATATATATATATATATATATATATATCTATATATATATATATATATATATATATATATATATATATATATATATATATATATATATATATATATATATATATATATATATATATATATATATATATATATACCCCTACTGGCAGTCGCCAATAGGTATTTATAGTTAGGACCTTGTTTCTATTCAAAAAGTGTTTTTCTTTTGCCAATATCTTTGGCGCCGTTTGATGAATCTTCGCCAAATTTTTAAAACTAATGGCCCGCTCCGGTCAGCTCCTATCTTGAAAGTTTTGGGTGATTCGTCAAGCTGGAACCACGAAAAAAGGGGGGTCCCAAAATGCATTTTCCCCATGTTCATTTTCATAGTAAAATTTGGAACAGGCTACAACCCGAACTGCTGAACAGAATTACACCAAATTTGGCAAAAAGGTAGCTCTTGGTCCAGAAAGAGACCTTTTTTTTCAAATGGTGTAAATCCGTTCAGTAGTTCCTGAGAAATTCAAAAAATAAAATATCGATATCTGAGCACTGAGGCACAAGCTTCACTCTGATTGGCTGTCAACACTCCAAACCAGGAAGTGTTGGCAGCCATCTTGTGACTCGGTAATCGAGTCTCAGTACAAAGTAAAGAGTTTCCTTATGTATAATTCACCCTTCCTACCCAGGCAAGAGTCAGATTTTTAAGTTCTTTCTGAATCTTAATAGATTTGAGTTATTCCAAAGATATAGTGGCAGGTTTGACTTGAAAAGCTCTGCCTCCCTGTCATGTTTTTTGAACGGGGGTACAGCTATCAGCTGGGCATCAGATGACCTCAGTCTTCAGGCTGGTTTATAAGGTGTAGCTTTTTGCTGTAAGGCCCTAGGTCCTGCGTCGTGCAGCGCCCTATGACGTATGCATAGGGCCTTGAATGGGCACCGCTCCATTACTAGGAGCCAGTGAAGTTCCTGCAGCACTTTGTTTGCGGAGTCCTCTCTCCCTTTATTTAATGCAAGTTTAGCAGCCAGCACCTGGATCCTTTGGAGTCCTTTGAACAAATAGTCAGGACATCCTAAAAGTAGTGCATTGCAGTAGTCCAGTCTGCTCATTATAGAGGCCTGTACCACCAGTCTCCTCTATGGTTGTGGCAACAATAGGACAATTTTCTGTAGGCTTCTTAATACACTATATCATACTGATACTGATTTGTTTACCTGTGTGTCCATTGAAAGCCTCTCCTCAAAATGGGCACCCGGGTTTCATACTGAGAGTTCCTGTTCTGGCATTGATTTCATTGGCCAAGGCCAAAAATGAGATGGAAGTTGTTCCTGTGTGACTCAGGGTTAACAGCAAATGAATTCTATCTTATCTCCATTCAATTTCAGCATGTTCCGGTCAAGCCATTATGCCATCTCTTTCAGGCTGGAGTGGAAGTTATTTATCTGATTTACATCCGATTTATCTAACGAGATAATCAGTTGGGTGTCGTCTGCATAGTTTACTAACTTTATCCCAAAGGATTTTAGCAGGTTCAGCAGCGGCCTTAAATATATGTTAAACAAGATAGGGCTCAAAGCAGAGCCTTACAAAACTCCGTGCTCCATCTTCTTGTAGTCGGATATATATGGTGGTAGGTTTATTGCTTGGCATATGTCTGAAAGGTAAGATGAGAACCATTTGAGCATCACCCCTTTTAGTCCGATTTCTTTCAGAAGTGTCAGCAGGATTTCATGATTGACGGTGTTGAATGCAGCCGATGGGTCTGATAGGACCAAGACTGCTGTTTGACCACCGTCCACGTACATCCTCAGTTCATTAGATGCTATAATTAGTGCAGACTCTGTTCCATGGGCTGGCCTAAAACCCATATGTTCTGGTTCAAGTAGGTCATGTCCTTCTAAAAAACATGTAAAGGCCTTACTGATGTATTTCTCCAGTATTTTGATAGGAAATGGGAGTCTCGATATGGGGCGGTAGTTGTTGTGCTCTTAAATTTCTGCCAAGGGGTGTTTTTAGTAGGGGGGTGACCAGAGCCTTCTTGCAACCCCTTGGAACTGTCCCGGTGGTAAGGGTTTGGTTACATATCAATCTTAGTGTTGGAAGGAGTTTGTCCGACCTATCTTTCAATATCCTAGAGGGAATGGGGTCTAGTTTTGAGCCCGACGAAATCAATGCAACAAGGGACTTAAATTCTGTCTCTGTTACTAGATCAACTTCTTCAAGTGATTTTTCAGTGGGGTGGTTTGGGCTAGAGTTAAGTTCTTGTCTTTTTCACCTGGTTCTTTCTTTTGATATGGCTTAGCTTGCAACGTTATATCAGCAATAATGTGGTTAATTGTATTATAAAAGTAATCCGAGATATTATTGCAGAGTTCTTGAGATGGAGGGATAGTTTGTTTTAAGAAAGCAAGATTAATTAGTTCTACTAGATCAAAGATTTTCTTTGATTTGTTGCTTGCGTCCATAATAGTTGTTGAGAGGAAGGCCGATCTAGCTTTCCTTAGTTCTACTTTATATGCTTTATAGGATAACCTTAGAAGGGCTTTATTATCCTTCTTGTAGGAGTTCCTCCATTGCCTTTCCAGTCTTCTACATTTTGTTCTTAGAACCTTTAGGATCTTTTTGAACCAGGGTACAGAATTTGATTTGTCTCTAATTCTTTTTGGAGGAGCTGTTTTGTTTAATGTCTTTACAATGTTTAGTGTATCAAATCTAATTTCAATCTTCAAATGGTCAAAATGGTTGAAGCGATGGGATAGATCAAACACGCATAAGTATTTCAAAACGGTTTTATTGTTCAACAGTGTTCTTTCCTCAGAATCACTGTGCTTATCACTCTAGCCTACACGTGTTTCATCACAGCATGTGGCTGTGAATCTTCAGGGCTGATCTGAATGATCAAGGCGCGTTATCGGGAGACCGGTGATAATTCCGTCCCGGTCCTAATCGGGATGTTTATGTTTGTAGGAGAACGGTACCGAAAGTAATCGGTTGCCGTTTCGTCAAAATGGGGATCGTGTGTATTCTACAGCTCTAAATAATTGGTTTCTACTGAGTTTGACTCCTGAAAACATAGGGGCATATTTACAAGCCCCTATCGACATAAGAATCTGGGGGTGCGGTATAGCAGACAGTGGCAGTGTCTGCAATTGATGTCACCTCGTCGCTAAGGCTGGTGCAGGTAGCGTGTGCAGCGTGTGCTGAGTTCAGCGCTCCTTCGCAGAGGTGCTGGGGGGGATTGGGGCTTTTTTAATTTGTTTTTAAAAACACTCATGAAGGTGTGCTTTTAATCTTTTCTTTGCCACAACACACTGGTGCTTAACTGACCTGGAAGTTCTCCCACCCGGTCCGCCATGGCTGTTAGAGCCGATTGAGCGGAGGGCGAGAACTTGCACTCACTTCCGGTTTAATGACCGGGAAAGGGGTGGGCGATCTAGCTGGAGAAGGCTTGATCCTATTTAATGTGCAGGCCAGAGCAGACGTGCAGCGGACGTGCGCAGCCGGCGCACCAAAGGCAAGACAATCTGCGGCCATCCGGGACCAGGGGCCAAAACTCAGAGGAGAAATTAATTCATCTTTGTCCTCCACTCTCAGAACCATGTAATTTACAGTTTACAGATGGGCTCACCCCGCTGGAAATGCAACCATTGCCCGTACTATATGTCAACCTACATGAGCAAGACTGGGGTAGGTCATAAGTTGAATCTAATATTGATCAATTGCAGGTCCCTCAAAACACATACACATGAAATGCATGATTACATTGTAGATAACCAGCCAGATGCTTTATTCTTAACAGAAACAAGGCTAAATGCGGACTCGGCCCCAGAAATCCTTGAAGCCCTCCCTCCGAATTAGGGATAGGCAGACTGGATCGCCCTATACAAAGAGGGGGAGGGATTGCCATTATTCATAAGTTAACCTTACAATGCACCCTGGAGGGGGCAAATATAAATACAAGTGAAGCTGGATCATCCTCGATCATGGTCAATGCCAAAGACATTATTACAAGTTTTCTAATCTATCGGCCTCCGGGCCCAACCTCCCAGTTTGCAGCAAGCCTAATAGAAAAGCTCATACAACCAGCACTTCGATATAATAAAGTACTGGTGCTAGGGGATCTGAATATGCACTTTGATGATGTAGCTAACGAGGAAGCGCCAGCGCTCTGTCAGGAGTTGGCTGCTTTATGTTAAGTTATGTTATGTTACGGAAGCTTATATAGCGCATGACTCACCCGGCGGCATCTCAGCGCTTACCAATGGGGTTCAGAGGGAGGGAAATAGCGAAAAGCAAAATTATGAAACAAAATTAAAACAGGAATGTCTTTAGGTGTTTTCTGAAGGACATATAGGTGCTGGATTTTCGCAGGGCTATTGGTAGTGATTTCCAGTATTTGGGGGCTATGAACGAGAAAGCTCTGCCACCTGTGCGGGTTAGCCGAATGCGGGGGATCTTCAGGAGGTCTAAGGCTTTACAGCTGACACTGCAGTCTACGCTCCCGACCCACCAACAGGGCCACCTACTGGACCCAATTTTAACGACCTGGGAGAATGTGTGAACTGATACCCCAATTGCAGTACCATGGTCGGACCACTATCTAATTCCCATCAGAATCTTTTTATCGACTACGCCATCGATCAGGGCCAATTATCAGGGAAGACCACATAGGAAATGGGCTAGGTTTACTTCAGCACCTTTTAATCAGGCCCTCAAGCAGTGCGGTCCTCCAGGGGGCAACGATATGGAGACTGTCTGTAGCGCATTTGAAGAATGGATCTCAGAAGCATTAGACAGAAGAGCCTCATGGACATCTAGTGTGCCAAAGAGACAGTCTAAATCCGCACCATGGTTCAATGAAGAGCTAAAATTAGCAAATAAATCTTCTAAGCGCCTGTAACTAGTGTGGAGGAGAGTTTTTTCAGTCCATAGGAAGGACAAATATAAAGCCAGCCTAAATCTGTACCACGCCCTGATAAGAAGAACTCGCTCCAACCATTACAATGAGAGGATTGAACAAGCAGAAAACTTTTCTAGAGAACTTTTTTCGCTCTTTAAGGACATCTCATCTCTAGCTAGAGTCATGCCCCCCACCTGTAGTTATGTGAACTCTTGAAATTTAATGGCAGATTTTTTTGCTGAGAAGGTAGCAAAAATCTATTCGGCATTCTCAAAGGAGGCACGTTGTGGTACCACAGGTAGGGAGGGGAGGATTAAGGTGGAGGCACATTGCCTCTCCGGTTTTGATCTCCCCTCTTTAGAAGACCTGAAAAGCACAACACTAAGTATCAAGTCCGGGTCACCCAGAGACCCGGCTACTGCTAAGATTTTGAAAAGATAGCTTGGAGATCCTGCTACCACATATCAAGCACCTCCTTGAACTCTCCTTTGAGACTGGCGTAGTCCCAATAAGTTGGAAGAAAGCTATTGTTCTTCCTATAAAGAAAAAACCTAGTTTGAGCGTGAGTCAGATGGAGAATCTCCATCCAGTCTCGCTTCTGCCCTACTGTGCTAAAGTTGCTGAGAAAGTGGTTAATTCGTAACTTACGGCCCACATCAATAAATATAGTTTATTACACCCCTCACAATCATGGTTTAGGGCCACATATTCCACAGAGTCAGCCCTGCTCCTATCTGCTGAAACGATTCATAGACAGGTAGATGAGGGCCAGACTGTTGCTCTGATCCTCCTAGATCTCGGTGCAGCATTTGACACTGTGTCCCACCCACTTCTCCTATAATGTCTTGGAGAAGGGGGAGTGGATAAGGTGGCACTCGAATGGCTGGGGTCCTTTTTAAGAGACCAGAGCTTTCAGGTGACCCAACACTTGCGCTTCTCTAAAAACATTTTGCCTGCCCAAGGTGGCCCCAAGGATCTATATTGATTCCTACTCTCTTTAATCTCGGATGTATGACGTTACAACGCATACTTTTACAACGCATGCCTTTACATCAAATTTTTTACAACACAACATCCTTTACAACGCATTCCATTACAACGCATGCCAATACAACGAATTTCCAAAAACTACCATTACAACGCATTCCATAACAACGCATACTATCTTTACAACGCATACCATTACAACGCATACCATTACAACGCATGTTTGGTAAGTATTGGATAGTATAGAGGTTAAAATTTCTATCTTAACTCAAGGGGGTGCAACAGTAGGGTAAGTGTTGGATAGTGTAGGGGTAAAAATTACTATTCTAACTCCAGGGGGTGCAACAGTAGGCTAAGTGTTGGATAGTGTAGGGGTAAAAATTACTATTCTAACTCCAGGGGGTGCAACAGTAGGGTAAGTGTTGGATAGTGTAAGGGTACTATGCGTTGTGATGGTATGCGTTGTAATGGTATGCGTTGTAATGGTATGCGTTGTAATGGTTGCGTTGTAATGGTATGCGTTGTAATGACTGCGTTGTAATGACATGCGTTGTAATGGATCTTGCGTTGTAAAAGTTTTGTTGTAATGGTAGTGTGTTTTAAAAGTTGCGTTGTAAAGGTTGTTTCTCTCAATCTCTATATGGCCCCATTAGAAGAGATTGTGGAGAGTTATGGGATCAGTATCGTATCATATGCGGATGACATGCAACTGGTGGTTTCCCTGTCTCAGTCTCCAGAAGTGGCAGCCAAAAATTTCTCTAACTGCCTTCAAGACCTAGCACTCTGGATGACAAATAACTATCTACAACTCAACGGCAGTAAAACTGAGCTATTGGTGGTGGGAAAGACACCCTCTATATGGTCCTCTGCCTGGTGGCCACAGTCACTGGGCCCTACCCACTCCCCGAGCGATCAGGTTAAGAATCTGAGAGTGTGGATAGATACTAAACTTTCCTTTGAGAGCCACACGAGTATGGTGGCAGGAAAGTGTTTTGGGATTTTAAAAGGTGTACGGAAGACTCTAGATGTGCTGCATATCACAGCTAGGAAAACTCTAGTTTATGCATTAGTCATCTCTCACCTGGACTATGGGAACGGTCTTTACGTAGGAACAAGTAACAAATGCATACACAGACTACAATGCATTCAGAATGCAGCTGCACGCTGGATCTTGATGCTCCCGAGAAGACCCTCCTCCAGGATGGCTCTCTCTGCTCTCCATTGGCTCCCAATACGAGAAAGAAGAATACTCTTTAAAACACGATGTATTAGTCATTGTATCTTGCAGAGGAAGGGGCTGAGTTATTTACATGAGCTACTCACACCATTTACACCAACACAGCATCTTAGATCATTAAGGACTAGGCAGGTCACAACCCCCAGAGCAAGAAAAGCGAGAATGGGAGCTCGCTCCTTCAGCTATCTGGCCTCAAACCACTGGAATGCACTCCCTCTTTCTTTGCGGAATTAACAATCGGCGTCACTCTTTAGGAAGAAGCTAAAAACATGGCTCTTTCCGGCGTAAAGTTCTGAGGGGTGACGCGATTTATACCTCTGCTATACAGTAGCGCGGGGGACACACTAGCTAGTGTAACCAGGCGCTTTACAAGCTTGCTTATTATTATTATTATTATTAACATCACTTTTTTTGACATTGCGTTGGCAATGCAGGCTTCACTTTATTTGCAAGGCAGCGTTAAGCCACTTAATGTGGCTTAACGCTGCCTTATAAATAAACCACCCTCTGACTATATACTTAGCGTGTATGGAGTGGACAATGTGTGTTGCAGTGGGCGTTCCACCGCAACACCCATGGATTTTGGCGCTTCCCCATATTTACAAGAGTGGCGTTATTATGGGGCAGCACCAAAATTAAGACCAGGGAAAACCAGGTTTCAACAGGGCCCAACGAGGAAAAATGCTTTATTTCTCCTTGTTTTTCCTGTTTTTATGTGTGCTGCATTGTGCAGCACATATAACAGCAAAACGCCATGAATGATTGTTTATTTACAGGAAGGTGTCCCTTCCTGCACAGAAACAATAATTTTAAAAATGACAAGTTGAAATTCTATGTGTGCTGCTCCAGTAGTGGCCGCATGACTCGCAGGTGGGGGTGTGAAGGGTTGCACGGGAGGGGGTCGCGCGGGTGTGGTAGGCTTAATTAAAAAAAAATACTTTTAACTTACCTTTGCTGGCCCGCTCCGGTCCCGCGTTGCGTCTACTTCTCTCTTTGCACCTCACAGGAAGCAGGCAACCTCCCTCCCCTCCCCTAAGCCAATCACAATGCTGCAATGGTGGCGTTGTGATTGGCTTGGACGCTGACCACACAGGCGTCTATGGGGAGGCCATTTTCTCCAGAAAAGGGAGAGTGCGTATGACTGATTTGGTCGGCCCTGGGAGCCGACCAAACAGTCAGCGCCCTCAGAGTTGAAGTATCGAAAATAAATAGTACCATATAGAGCTATACGTACTGATAGCCCCCAATACCAATTACCAAAAACCAATCAGTTGGCAGTGAAGAAGGTCCAATCATTTATTATACAAAGACTCTGCCAGAGGAGCCTCTCGCGACCTAACCCCTCGAGGTCCGCCGAGAAGACTGCTGGCACATTATCAAGAGATCACATATATACTGTTACATTTCGAAACCGTTACCTAAGAAGGAAAAATACAAGTTGGTACAGGTTGCAGAAAAGGAAGAACCATATATGGTACACAAAGCAGCCTCAGTTCAGCTCAGCTCATTACAGCAAGGTCGATGAGGGTGACTCCCTTCTGCCTATCGTTCAGGACGGATCGCACAGCGCCTCCTGGAATGTGCTTATCTGGCCCACCCCCACCTATAACCTTGACAGGCCTAACATGCAGAGGCAGCAGTTGCTACAGTTGTCAGGCTATTTCTTGAAGGAACAAACCCTACCAACTAAAGCGTGATGGGTTTTGCTAGTGCTACAGTCAGGTTAGGCCACAAAATGGCACTGGTCGGGTTAAGTTATAATACCCGTCGAAAGCTAGAAACTTATAACGAGAGTAGCTACCACTAAATATCAAATTATGTGATACTCATTAGTGTATCAGTGTTTATACTGAACTAGATAGATACATCATGCTAATTTCTAAATGTAACCGTGTGTCTACAACTTACTCATAAGGTCCAATTTAGACTTCAGTTCCTCAAACCCTCCTTTTAGCGTGATGTAGCTAACTATTTAGGGACTAATCCTGGAAAACCTCTTCAGCAATCTCCATTAACTCATGAATCTCCTGCTGAGCATCTGAGATTTGGGAGAGACGGGAGAGGGGACCATCAGAGTTGTGAGTTTAGTGGCACAATAAGAGCAACAGGCAGGGCCACATTGCATACAAAGACAGCAAGTGAATAGGATGCCTGCAACCCCGGCCACTATCAATAACAGTTTCCATCCCCATGCTGACAATAGTCCCCAGAACCAACCAGAGAGTGATCAGGATCCATTGTCTGTATGTATCTCTGAAGCTAAGCGATGTAATTTCTGGATAGCTAAATGAACTGTGGGGGTGGAGTCTGGGATATAAACACAGCAGGAGCTGCCGATCACGCGGCATGCTCCTCCTCGATCAGCCAAGATAACGTCCAAAAGCATCGATTTTGAAGCGAGACAAGTTTTGTGGCCTGAATTTCTTCCGTTATGTTTGTCATAATATCCGTAGTAATATTAATCACTCTCTCCACCACCCTGGACAATCTCCTAACTTCTCTACTGGTGAAAATTGGACCCCAGATTGGAAATAATCCCTTAGCAACATCATAGAACTGTTGTAATGAAGTATCAGTCTGGTCAACTTCGGACATCTCGAGTTGCGTCTTGCGTCTACTAGAAACTGTTTCAGAATCATATAACTAGTGGGTCTTGTGATAGTTTAAAGGTGCTATATACACTGGGGGGTACAAGAAAGACAAATAACATCGACCTGCCCACCCTCGAGGCAACCAAGTATAGGCATTTTCCCCGCATACAAAATAAACATTTGGAGGGGTCAATAACGGCGGGCTGCTGAAAATCTTCATTCTATAGGTATAGTTACAAAGACTATTCCCGACCTGCACATGTACCATACCCTGTACACAGAAAGCATAAGAAGTATTTAAAATGGGTACTGCTATAATTCGATCGCTAGTAACATTTCTGGTAATAAACTGCTGAAAATACTGTGTATGACTGAAGTTAGTGAAATCAAAAAGCTCATTTTTCAACCAAGTACTATTTTCATGAGTGGTGTATAAATTCATACAGGCTTTTGGATCTAAAGATCCCTCCCCATCATTTCCTGCTGGATCAAAACCTTGGTGTGTCTCGATGTATGCTAGAATCATGTTATAATCCTTCTCAGTGTACTGTTTAGGATTTTCCACATAATGAGTATACAAGCCGATAGCATCTGGAACCATGCTTCACAACTACCTAAATATGATAAGGGTAAGGAGAGGAACAAGTCATGTTTGTGCATGACTGATGGCAAAAGGCCACAAACCCAACAGTCTGTAATATTAGTGGTACTATGCTTTTGATGGAGCATTTCTACAAATACATTTTTAGCATATGTCTGACAATGTCTTTCCTTATGGGGAGCTAACGAAAACAGCAAATGTTCAGGAGGGGCAACAGTGGTTTTCATCATTGTCTGCATTGGGTACTGGTACTCTAAGTATACGAACACACTCATAAAGATTACTAATATAACCGCTATTAGTATTACAAAGGCTATTTTCACACGCATGGTCCAAGCAGAAAACATGGGTACATAAAAAGGTAAATGTCGCGGAGCAAAAGGGTGTTCTTCTTCAGGGACAACGCGACCAAAAGGGTACATTCCTAGCTAAAAGTCCAAAACTACACTGGGCCAAAGCAGACCTTCCTGCCAGAGGGTTCTTCTTCCCTGTGTCCGTCTAGAGCCTCACAGGCAGACTCCTATCGTTCATCTCAAAACAATCAATTTGTGTTGCAATCCTTGATGTAGAGGAGAAAACAAGCAAACAACCTGGGCCCTGGTATGCAAAAGTCTTTCTTTCTGAACAGAGCAAATATCAAAGTTCCAGCTCTCAACGAGTTCAGTCCAGTGTCTCGCTCAGTACCTCAGGAAAGAATTCTAGCAAACCCTATTTACTCAAGTCTTTCCTTATCTCCTAACCGTTTCGTCTGAGGTACCGTGATGTTTTCTCGGCCGCAGGTTGTAACGGACATGACCCGGGACCCCCTGATCAGCAAATAACACAAGAGAAGGTGTGTTTCCTTCATCAGAGCCACTACTGACTTTGTGAGAAGTGACAGCGACAGGATCAGGGGCAATTGCAGATTCCACTGGTGCTGCCCCACCTGATCCCATTTCTCCTTCTAGCCTCTGCTCAATTTCAAAGGCGTCGGAAAAAGGAACAAATCTGTTGTCTCTCTCACTTTCCTGTGTCAGAATTCCAGCTGGATGCTGTCGATCATGAGGAAGCGGAAGGGGCAGTTTCTTCAGGTGGGAGACATGAATCCAGTGTCTCTTTCCGTCCACCATCACTGCTGTCCGTGTCGCCAGGAGAATCTGGTATGGCTCAGACCACCTCGGAGCCAGGCTGGTGTCTCGCTGATATTTCTTGACCAGTACCCATTGGCCAGGTTTCAAACGATATCCGGGGCCCTCTGGCAGGAGCTGCAACACAGATGCTACCTCCTGATGAATAGAACGAAGATCTTTAGTCAGAATGTACAGATAGTCTATTAACATAGGATATTCAACATCTTTAAATGACCTCGGTCTAGGTACTCCCCATACATTAGCCGGTCGTCCAAAAACCACCTCATAGGGCGATATAGACCAGAACGTGAATGAGGGGTAACTCGTAATGACATTAGAGCCAAGGGTAGGGTGTCAGGCCATTTTAGTTTAGTACTCCTTTGGATTTTTGCCATCTTTAGTTTCAAGATTCCGTTGTATTTCTCAACCAATCCTGCTGACTGGGGATGTCGAGCTGCATGGAATTTCTGTCTTATTTGCAATCCGTTACAGATATGCTTTACAAGGGCCCCATTAAAATGCCCCCCGTTGTCCGACCAAATCAAACGGGGCAACCCAAATCTGGGGATAAACTCTTTGAGAAGGGCTTTTGCTGTTGCCAAGCCAGTGTTCTCTTTAGTTGGGTAGGCCTCAGCCCATTTGCTGAAGGCTCAGACCACCACTAAGACGTATTTCAGGTTGTTGACGCGTTTCATATGGATATAATCCATCTGGATCACTTCAAAAGGTAAAGTCGGGGGTGCAAAGTTCCCACTCAGAACAGTTTCCCCTTTACCCGGATGGTGTTGCAAACAGACCATACAATATTGGACTAGATGGACAGCCGTCTTCTGAATATTGGGGTTATTCCATACTGCGTCCAATAAGGCACAAATGCCCTTTGCCCAAATATGAGCTGGGCCATGCCATAGTTACAACGGCCTGTACCAGAGCATTGGGCAATAACCATCGTTGTCTTTCAGTCAAATCAACCCAACAGTTATTTTCATCCAACCTTCCCACCTCCTGCTCCCATTGAGCCAACTCCACAGGGGTAGCTTCTTTTTGTATTTCTTCCACGCTTTCTATGGTATTGTTAAACAAATCAGATTCTTCCACCCACCTTGCAGAGGAGGTTACAAACATAGAGGTGAGTGTGGACTGGGCCGTTTGTTTAGCGGTTTGGTCAGCAAAGGCATTCCCTTCCCCAATATCATTTACTATTGTCTTATGTGCACTGCATTTTATTATTGCTACTCTTTTGGGTAATGTCAGAGCCGTGAGCAATCGCAAAACTAAGGGACCAATCTGTATTTTCTGACCATGAGAGGTAAGGAAACCTCTTTCCTTCCACAGCCGCCCGAAACTATGGGCCACGCCAAAGGCATATTGGCTGTCAGTATAGATGTTAACCTCCAACCCCTCGCTTAATTCGCAAGCTCGTAACAATGTCACTAGCTCAGCAGCTTGGGCTGATCGATAGGGCACCCGAGAAGTCTCAACTACTGTTTTTAGCGTTGTGACTGCATATGCAGCTGTTGTTGTACCATCTGCTAGCTTGAAACAAGAACCATCCACATACAACTCCCCTTGGGGATCAGATAGAGGAATGTCTGTGAGGTCAACTCTTCCCTTTGTTTCTTCTTCTGTCCGAAATATACAATCATGCACATCGTTTTTAGTTTCATCTGAAGGGAGAGGTAGTAATGTCGCAGGATTCAAATTAGCACATCGCTTAATCGTGATATGCGGGGCAAACAGAGTTAATTCATAACCAGTAAGGCGTGCACTCGTAATATGCTGTGTTTTTGTTTTATTTAACAAGGCATCCACAGCATGAGGCACCATCACCGTTAAGCTAGAATTTAGAATGAGCCCCTCCGACTGTCGGATGGCCACCGCAACAGCCGCAGTGGCCCTCAGACAGCTAGGAAGCGCTCTGGCAATATTATCCAATGTGGCCAAAAAGTATGCACAAGGTCTTTGCTTACCACCAAATCCTTGTGTTAACACTGAAAGCGAGCAACCGTCGACCTCATGCACATAAAGTACAAAAGGTTTACGGTAATCAGGGGTACCCAAGACGAGTGCAGAACATAGAGCAGATTTCAAAGAGTCAAAAGAGCGTTGACATTCATCAGTTCATAGAAGTGGTTCATGCACATCTTTAGTGGTTAAATGTAACAAAGGTTTAGCAAGAAGAGAAAAATTAGGAATCCATTGGCGACAGTAAGAGGTAATGCCAAGAAAAGCACGAACATAACGCTGGGTACAAGGCACAGACATGTTAGAGATAGTAGTAATACGATCAGGAGGCAAACGCCTCCCCTCTTTCGACAGTAGATGACCTAAGTAGGTCACCTTCTGTCGACAATATTGGAATTTAGACAGGGACGCCTTATTACACTTGGCTGCCAGGTGGTGCAATAGTTTCACAGTGGCGTCTTTGCAACCCTCCTCAGTGTCTGATGTCACTAATAAATTATCCACGTATTGTAGGAGTACATTACCCGTAGGCAAAATCAAATCGTCTAGAACAGCTTTAAGGGCCTGGCTATAGATGCTAGGACTTTCGGTGTAGCCTTGAGGCGCGCGGCAAAATCTGAAGCTGCGGCCAGATAACGAGAAGCCGAAAATCTGACGGCTATCTGGATGGATTGGGATGCTAAAGAAAGCATTCTTCAGATCAATGACCGAGAAATACTTTGCAGGTGGGGGTATCATGGTAAGTATGGTAGTTATATCAGACACCACTGGATACTGATGCAGCACAATTTTATTAACCTCTTGTAAGTTGATCACAAAACGATATGTATCGCTGCTTTCTGAATTCCCAGTGTCAAGAGCCTTTTTCAAAATCGGGAGAATAGGGCTGTTACAGACATTAGCAGTTGTTTCCTCTACTACACCTTTATCGATCAAATCCTGTATAATAGAAAGTAATGCCTTTTCGCCAGCCGGCGAAATCTTATATTGAGATATCCGAGGTAACTTTACACCATGTTTTAATGTTACATGAACAGGAGGGATGTCTAACCTACCGACATCCGCATCTCCCGTAGCCTACAGCGTGGAGGGAACAGTGGCAAATTCAGGTGGAAGGAGTTCGTTTTTAGCAAAGTACTGTTTCATATCCTGATTAGGGGGTTGTATTGTCAAATAGACACCGTCCAGAGAGCAGTGTATTTTTGCATTTCATTTCTTTAACATATCTAGACCCAATAAATTTTCGCCACAATGCGAGGTCAACAGAAAGGGGGAGTCAATAGTAACTGGACCGATAGTGAATGGGAGCGGCCTGGAGATGGGGCTTACCACCGGAACCCCTGAAAATCCCACCGAAACATTATTTTGCCCGGACAGAGCAGCCCCTGGGACCAACGATCGAGCAACCGAACTGTTCATTGCTCCTGTGTCAATCAGAACATTTTCAGAAGTCCCCATCAATTCCCCCTTTACATAGGGTCCTTGTTGATTGACTGGTATAGACACTTGGCCCCCACTCTGTCCTCGGCTGTCCTATTTATAAGCATACCCATCTTGGTCCCTAAACTCATAGTCTTCGTTAAAGTACTGCCTACCTTGCAGATTGTCAAAATGATTTCGCTCAGAATGCCCTTGCGCCACCTCCTCCCTTCGCATATCACTTCGGTCCGGACCACCTCGACCACGTCCCCGCCCTCAGACAGCTCCGTTCTGTGCTAGCAGCAACGGACACTGGGCTCTCCAATGTCCTTCCTGTTTACAGTACGCACATTGATTTATTCCCAAAGACGGGACTAGGCCTCCACCTCTTCCTGTCCCCACCCCTCTGGACACGGGCCCTCGGCCGCCTCTTCCTCCTCCTCTTCCTCGGACAACTTGCTGCAATAACACCCGAGTCTTTAGGTCCTTAGCCTTCTTTTCTATTTTGTCCTTACTTTCATTTTCCCGATGCTCATAGTACTGGGCCATACTCAATATGACGGAAGGGGTGGATGTAGTCCAAGTGCTCTCGGCGGCTTGTAGCCGAGTAGAGACTTCTGGTAACAAGTTGGTCACTAAACGATTTACAAATAACCGGATCCCACCCTCCGTAGCAAGATCCTGTCCGCTAAAGTCAATGAATGTGCCTTCAAATCTGGTGAAGAAATCCGAAACACTTTCGTCTTTCTTTTGCTTACAGGCTGTCAATTTGTCCCAATCAACCTTGCGAAGGGGAATCAAAGAATGCATGTAATCAATAATCTAGGCTGGGAGGGCAGTCATTTCAGTTTTCGACTTGTCCCCTGGTTTGCGGTCCTTATCTCATTCTTTCATCTGTTCCCACATTCCTCCTAATTCTGCAACGTGATCAGTGTCATATACCTGTCGCCATATATCCACAGGGACCAACAGCCCGAAAAACAATTCAACACCGACTAGAGTCATTACTGCTGAAGCCGCAGCTTCCATCAATTCTTTATAGTAGGCTGTGGGATTCTTACGGGGATTGGGAAGCTGTGATTTTAGGGCCAGAACTTTCCCTTCTCTTCCATGGAGTGTATACCCATTGCTCCTGAAACCGAGCCTCTACTCTGTCTCTTGTTACTACATTCTGATCATTACGTAGTTCGGGTACTTCAGGATGGAAAATGGGATGCACTTCCCTCATGTTGAGAATCCCAGTTGGGGCATTTCAAAAACATCCTACTTCGGTATTTTACCAATGCCTCCACATTCCTATACACATCCTCTGGGCTTAGATCAAACTTATGAGTTCGGTCCAGAATGTCATACAATATCTGAGGAGCCAACCCGTCTCGAAAACATTTCTCCCAAAATTCAATAAGGTAACGAGACATTTGACATAATGCATTCTGTTGCATGACCGGTTCAAGATCCCTTATGGTACTCCATAAATCAGCAACAGTGTACACATTGTTCCGCATCCATTTAACTGCCTGTTCTGCTATCGCTTCTTTTTCGCTATATCCGACTGCTGCCCTAGTGAATAGTCGCCTTGCGTTTAGTCCACCTGTGCTCCCTAACGGAGTCTGGTCCCTTACTTCAGGTGTTTTACCAGCCGACTGGGAAGTCCATATAGGACTTGGAGCCGCTAAAATTACACGAGAACTTCCTATGGGTTGCTGGGTGCTGGGAATTAGGGTAGCTGTATCTCTTAGTGAGGTAGGTGTGGTACTCGTAGTACCGGCTGTAGTTAGAGATATGGCTACAACAGGAGCTGGTGGTAGGGGAGCAGTGGGCACCTCAAGGGGAACAGTGGGATACACGCGCTGCGGCGCATACGGTGGGGGAGGTCGGACGTCCAATAAGTCCTCTATTTCGTCTTCAGCTTCATTTCGAGTAACATAACTTTTGTCTGTCTGCAATCTGAACTGTCTATTCAAACAATCAATATTCTGTTCAGTCTGATTTTTATCATAAGCAACAGCTTTCTGGGTAACAGTCTGCCCTGCTTTTATCTTAACTAACTTCTCTGCCCTGATGCGCCTGTGTTTTGCTTCTTTCTGCCATATATTAAGCGTGTCAAAAAAGGCTTGTCTGCTTCGTTTAGAGAACAAACAATCTTTTAAATATTAAAACTTTTTCTCATCAAAAGACCCTGTCAACGGCCATTGCAGTTCTACATTGTCCTTTGTATATTTGTGCCACAAGGTATTAAACAGGAGTGGGGTAATCCCGTGCTTGCAATACATATCATGACTAGGGCTCTCTTCTGGAGGGGCTGGCTGACTCTCATCCAATCTGGTGCTTTTCTGACAAATACAACCGAAACATAACTTACTAAAGCACGGCATTTTTCTTTTTAGAGTCTAATTTCTCTGTCCAGAAGGAAAAGAAAGTTAATTACAACACTCTCATACACATGGCCATGTTCAATCAACTTCAATTATTCACGTACAATGAACATACAACAATCTTCTGACAACATAAAAGACACAAAACTATTCAAATTGACATGTCTTTACCAAACAAAAGGCAGAGCCCATCGACTCCTGCTCCTGGAGAACTTGTGTATTTTCCAACTTTTGACAAAAAACATAAACCTTAAAGTCAAGTAGTCATATCCTCAGACTACCTAGAGATAGCCAGACAGGTTTTCAAACCACATACCGACCTACGGACCATCCGACAGCCTTCCTGGTTCACCTCCTGGACTATTCTGGCTTAGCCCGCTGTTTAAGCGCCGCTCCAGATCTGCCCAATCGTGACTGCCAGCATTTCCAAGAGCAGTCAGGCCGGGTGTGAACTATCACAAGTCACACCTAGGCGTCTGGCTCATATCTCTATCAAACCAAAATTGCTCAAAACAGGAGCGTCTGCCCGTGCAGTCTCAGTACTGCCCCGTCAGACCTCTACCAAGTTCTCCGTGGTCTCAAACCACCAAATACCGATATCCAACACAAAACAAGACAAATCACTCACCTGGTGCACTCAGGTTCGATTGCAAGTTTCTCCACTGCCAACTCCTGAAGACCAACACGGTCTGCTTCTGGGTTACACCCGTAGGACTCCGGCGTGGGGCCACTAGCAGCTGAGGTTCCCTGATCGGGAGAGCGGAGTAACTCCCAAACTTCGGTCAGTCCACCCCCTCAACCAAGATTGCCTTTTCTATTGTCCCACTCTTTTTCCGATTACGGAGGGATGGGTCGACCCCAATGCAGAGTCCCGGCGAAATCGCCAACTGAAGTACCGAAAATAAATAATACCATATAGGGCTATACTTACTGATAGCCCCCAATACCAATTACTAAAAACCAATCAGTTGGCAGTGAAGAAGGTCCAATCATTTATTATACAAAGACTCTGCCAGAGGAGCCTCTCGCGACCTACTCCCTCGAGGTCCGCCGAGAAGACTGCTGGCACATTATCAAGAGATCACATATATACTGTTACATTTCGAAACTGTTACCTAAGAAGGAAAAATACAAGTTGGTACAGGTTGCAGAAAAGGAAGAACCATGTATGGTACACAAAGCAGCCTCAGTTCAGCTCAGCTCATTATAGCAAGGTCGATGAGGGTGACTCCCTTCTGCCTATCGTTCAGGAAGGTTCGCACATCGGCTCCTGGAATGTGCTTATCTGGCCCACCCCCACCTATAACCTTGACAGGCCTAACATGCAGAGGCAGAAGTTGCTACAGTTGTCAGGCTATTTCTCGAAGGAACAAACCCTACGAACTAAAGCGTGATGGGTTTTGCTAGTGCTACAGTCAGGTTAGGCCACAAAATGGCGCTGGTCGGGTTAAGTTATAATACCCGTTGAAAGCTAGAAACTTATAACGAGAGTAGCTACCACTAAATATCAAATTAAGTGATACTCATTAGTGTATCAGTGTTTATACTGAACTAGATAGATACATCATGCTAATTTCTAAATGTAACCGTGTGTCTACAACTTACTCATAAGGTCCAATTCAGACTTCAGTTCCGCAGAGAGGGCAAGCCCCTCCTCCCCGCCTTAGAGCAGGACCGCCCACCCGCCCGCCCCCAACCAAACCCTTCTGCTTTCTCGAACTGTGAGAAAGGAGTGAGATGACGCTCCTCCGCCCACATGGAGGAGCCGCCCCTGTGCTGCACAAAGCAGCACACATAGAAGTTACAAATCGCGATTTAAGAAACAGTCGCCACAACGTAAGGACCTTTGCACTATGGTGCAACAGTGCCTGCGTTGGTGCTAGGCAGCCGAAATTAGCGCCAGCACAAGGGGAAATGCAGGGCTGCTCCGTTTTGGTGTAAATACGGTGCAGCCCTGCGCTTCAGAAGTGGTGGAGTGGGGTGTTAAGCCAAGAAGGCTAACGCCGCGCTCCGTCACTTCTTTGTAAATATGCCCCATAGTGCTGTGTTGAAAACTGCTTCACCATTATATTCTCAGAGTTTTAGCTAAGGTCTCCTCAGTGTTGGGTTTGTGGTCACCGGGTTCTTTTTATTCTTTTTTTTTTTATCCAGTCTGCTAACATTGAATGTGATCAGGTAATGGTCCGACCAGCTAACAGGGGTAGGTGTTTTGACTGTTAGTCAGGAGATTTAAGGATCATATACAAAGTATGTCCCTTAACATGAGTAGGTCCTATGGACTGCTGAAAGAGGCCCCTGCCTTCATATGTTTTATTAAAGTCCCTAGTTTGATTTTGGTGGGCTTCTTTAGCCCATATATTTAGGTCACCTACAGTGAGGCAGTTGTTGTGGGTCAAAATAAAGTTAGCTGTTAGATCTAATAATGATTGGGTGACCTATTTCAGGGGTCCAGGGTGCCTGTAACAGGGATGTACGACGTTACAACGCGTACTTATACAAGGCGTGCCGTTACTACGCAACTTTTACAACGCAAGTCGTTACAACGACTTGCGTTGGGGGGTGCTGGATAGTAAATATTTTAATTTACTATTCCAACTTCAGTCCCCGTGGATAGTAGGGAAGGAGTTGGATAGTAAATTAAACTATTTACTATCCTGGAGCGCCCCCCAGCGCAAGTCGTTGTAACAACTTGCGTTGTAAAAGTTGCGTGGTAACAGTACCGCGTTGTAAAACCTTTGTTGTAAAGGTTGTTCCCCCTGTAACAGAGTAGTCCAGAAAAGATAGAGCCTTCTTTTCCCTTAAGGGAGAACCCCAATAGTCCTACTCCTCGGTTTTCTTCCTTCTTTAGTTTAGGTAAGGGTCATTTCTCTTTGAATATAATTGCCACCCCCACCCCCCTCCTCTTTTTATTTTTCTTGGGTGAACCAGCACTTTATATTCTGGTGGACATGTTTTGTTCTAGGTCTACTCCAGGGTCTTGGGGGAGCCATGTTTCCATAATGAAAAATAGTGCCCAGTCTTCTAAGGTCAATAACTGATTTCTTTCCTCTTTGTGTTTTACTTGGCAGTTTGTGTTAAGTAGTCCACAACTTATTACATTTTCATTATCCTCTCTGATACATTGAGTGCAGCAAGGGCTGTTCTCAATGGCATTTGAGGCTATCTCAGGCTCTGTATTCATATGAATGGTTCTGAGCTATTTAGGATTCAGGTTGTAAAGTTGTTTCTTAGAGTACTTAATTCTTTCCTTTTCTTTTGTATAGCGGGTCCCTAAATTGGCGGCATGGCTGGCGTTGGCTGCTTCCGGGACACTGATAGGCGCAGACTGGCTTGCCTTTGGCACGCTGTTGGTCCACACGCTGAGCGGGCGCCCCACCATGCCATCTTTGTAGCCCTTCTTCAATTGACTTGTGTGCAAACAGCTAGACCGCTCACCTTGATAGCCCGAAAATGGCACCCATCAAGTTCCTTCTGGTGCAAAAATAGAGGAGGGTCAAGAGGACTGCTTCCACTGACCATGCCTCAGCTACCAGGTATTTAGGGTCGCTTTGTTCCTTTTTGTATTTATTTAATTAATACTTCTAAAACAGCTCTAGAATCTGCTTAAAAATAAATTCCCCCTTATCTAATATGCCCCTTTGATTACTGAACAGATTCCCGAATAGTTTTCAATCATGTTTGGTTTTGTTCAGTTCATATTCAAGTACAAGTTCATAACAGTATCCATTTTTTCCTAGCGTTAGTGTCAAACACACACAGGGGCAGATTGACAAGAAAGTGACTCAGTGCGTTCCCCAAGCCATTTGGCTGCGCCGCACTGAGTAACTTTCAAAGCACAGGGTTGTGACATATTTACAACAATATGTCGCAGCTCTGTGCTCTCCCCTGCGCTGGCACACAAACTGCAGTCATGCGCCGTCGCAGGTACCCTTGCACCATGGTGCAAGGATGCCTGCGTCATGGGGAGATTGTTTTTGTTCAGGAAGGGTTCCCTGCCTGCACAAAATCAATCTGGATGATGTTGTTTCTCAACTTCTATGTGTGCTGCGTTAGCACACATAGAAGTTGAAAAACGTCAATGTTTCAATGATTGTTAATGTGTAGGAAGGGAACCCTTCCTGAACAAAAACAATCATTAGAGGGGATTTCCTCTTTCTATGTGTGCTGCAGAATGCAGCACGCATAGTAATAGGAAAAGAAAATGAGGAGAAATTAAAACATTTCTCCTTGTTGCACCTCTCTACACCTCCCCTGGGGAGGCGTACCATTGACACGCATTTCCAGATTGACAATTCCTCATAAATCTAGAAATGTGTCTGGTTCCATGGGTGTTGCATGGGAACACCCACAGCAACACCATGGAACACCCCTTTCACGCAAAGTGCTGCGTGTAAAGGGGCCATATCTACAAGGACGGGAAAAGTCACTCAGGGTGACTTTTCCTGTCCTTGTAAATATCGAGCAGGTAAATGCGCCACCGGTACGACACAAAAAGTGACGCACCGGTGGCACAAGGTGCTTGTAAATCTGCCCCACAGTTCCTTACGTGACCCCTTCTAACTAGTAATTCCCTTCTGATTGCTAGCTGTGCGGTCAGAACACCATAACGTTTTTGTAACTCTCCATCAATTGGCTTGTGTTAAAACAGCAGACTGCTCACCATGATAGCCCCAAAATGGCGTCTGTCAAGCGGTTTCTGACGTAATAATGGACGAGGGTCAGAAGGACTGCTTCCACCGACCGAGCCTCAGCTACCAATATTTAGGGTCTCTTTGTTCCTTATTGTATTTATTTAATTAATATTTGTTTATTTATTTATTTGAAATGTTTCATGTAGCACGAATTAGACCCATGCGGGTATCAGAGCGCTTTCCAAGATGAGGAGGCAATGACATATAAAACAATAAGCATGTTAAAGGTACATACAGTGTAACAGAAACAAATAGCAAAGTGGAGGAGAGAGTTGAAGATCTAAACCAGGAATCTGTTCATCAATAGAAGTTTGACTTTTTTCTTGAAGGATGTACTGGAAGGAGTTAGTCCTATATCAGGGGGAGAGCGTTCCAAGTTCTGGAAGGAATACCCGAGAATGATCTGATATAGTTTTTTTGTCTTGTTGAAATGTTGTGGCTTTAGCAGGAGGGTGGAAGCACTTCTGGTGGATCTAGCGCGTCCAGATAGCTCAAGCTTGTTGGCGAGATAGGTTGGGGTGTTGAAATATAGAGCTTTCATGTCATGCATGCAATTTTTAGTTGGATTCTTGCTTCGTTGTCGAGCCCGCTGAGGGATTTAAGGGCAGGGGAGATTATATTGTACCTTTTTGTCCCAGTGATGAGCCTTGCCGCCGAGTTGAGTGAAGCCCTTAAGGGGGCTGTTGTGGCAGTAGGTAGGCCATTGAGAGTAGCGCTTCCATATCCCATTCAGGGGATTACGAGTGCTTGCTCGGCCAGTTTAAAGTCTGCATCAGGGAGGAAAAGTTTTAGTTTTCGTAGTTGTAGGTTTACTACTTTGGTGGTGACAATGATGTGTTCCCGCATTTTAATACTTCTAAAACAGTTATAAAATCTGCTTGCCTAAAACCAAATGTCCCCATCTAATAAGCCCCTTTGTTTATTGCACAGATTCCTGAATTGTTTTCAATTATGTTTGGTTTTGTTCCGTTCATATTCAAGTGCAAGTTCATAACAGTATCAATATTCTCCTAGTGTTATTGTCAAAAATACCCAGTTCCTTTTGTGACACCTTCTGGTTAGTAATTCCCTTCTGATAGCCCAAAATAACCTGGTTTTGCAGAGGAGTCACCTGCATTTTTGATCCCTGGCTCGCCGGCCATCTACGTAAACCTACCAAAATCAGACATTGCTGAAAACTAGACACCCAGGGGCATTTAGGGAGGTAAGACTTGCATGGATCCCCAAACGTTTTCCTACACAGAATCCCCTACAAACCTCAAATTTAGCTTAAGAAAATCACGTATTCCTTACATTTCTGACTGGGATCACTGCACTGGCACAAATTCCCTACCTCCCAGTGTTCTCATTGGTCTACTGATAAAAATGATACCTCACTTGTGTGGGTTCCCAAAGCAGCATCAGCCTATAAACGTATTTTTTAAAATGCCCTATTGAACATGCTTTGGTTCCCCCTCAGTTTTTCATTTTATACGTTTTTAAGTTATTAGGGGCGCAAAATTTTAAAAGAAAAGTAGAAGGATACTTTCCTTACCCTGGCAACCCACGCTGCACCACTGCCTCCACTTTATATTCTGAGGTTCTAAAGGTTAAATATTATGTCCAAGATCACAAGTGATGTCCACAGGTGTTAGGGGTATGAATATAGACTTTTATTCGCAATAACTGCCGAAGCTAAGAGCCCAGAAACTTCACTAATTACTGTCATACATGCCTTGTATACAATTTCTGCATCACTTCCCTAAGGCTACCTTTCTGTATTATGGAAAGAAAAACTAGCTAACTTTTCACATGGTTTTCCAAGTAAAAGCCTTCTCACAACAAGTGTGACAGACTTTCAAATCGTTTATTACAATTTAAACGAATGCTGGTAAGTAAAATTGCCACATTTCTCACAAAAAAAGACTTGAGGTTACTTATTGATGTAGCAAACTTGGTTCAGAGGACTGAAAACCACACTGATCATCTGCTCACAGCTTACAAGAGTCTTTATACCTGGATCTTCCAGGAGCTATATTCTCCTTGAAAATACAGACATTGTGCAACCTGCCTGCACCAGAATACATTGTTTGAGAACTCCTGTCATAATGCATCACTGGTATTTTAAATCTACTGGGTGTTCTGTTGTTTTAAGTGAAAATAAGGTTTTAAAACAAAAGCAAATATTTTCCACAGATTCTCAGCCTACGACTTATAAAACCTGTTACCAACCACCCAGAAGAAATTAAAATAATGACTTCACTTTCACACAGCAGCATAGTAAATCTTTTTATTTACATAACCAAATATTTCATTTGAATTTTCTTGCTTCCATAACTGCACAGCACCACTGAAGGTTTCCTCGGGGGATTGCCAGAGAAATCCATGCACCTCCCACTAAGGCAAAGCCCATGAATTGATAGCAATACATGGGGTAATCAAATCCTTAAATCCATCATATGTGTTGTATGCATGAAAAGTATCCTGCAACATCTAAGAGTAATGTAATCAACTGGAGCTACATAACTAAAAAGTGCATAACTTAATAACAAGCATTGGCAAAGCCAATAGATCTGTCCTTTTTGAGAGCTATTGCATAGCTGCCAAGTTTTCAGATTGCTGATGTGTGACATTCCTGTGTTTCATTGTTTAAGGTTTGTTTATTGTACAGTTAATAAAAACTCATGATATAAAAACTTACATATATAAGAAAAGCCTTATTTACAATTAAAATTTAAGAAAGCGGGTGGTCACACACTTTAAGATCATGGAAGTCTCTATTTCATTTTGGTGAGGGCCATTAAAATTGAAGGGACAAAGTACTCCGGGTGGGCTAGCATTGCATTGGCTTGCAGATACTTTAGGTGAGCCAGGTGGCTGTTTCGTGAGTCTTCTAGCCACTGTGTCAAAGAATTGTGTTAGCAAATCAAAATGGAGAGAGAGGAATAGGTAGGCTAGTCCGGATCCCCTAGTTTATACGTAGTATCAAGAAAGGACTAGCTTAGTTGTGTTGGGGGACTCAGTGGGTACGTATGTCGGCAAACCAGTTGGTTTGATTATGAAGCCCTCACCCACCAACCTAGTTGGTGGCATGCTTTATCGTCGGGCCCACCACAGTGACACCGAATGTGTCCCGGGTGTGCTTCGACTCCAGATTACTGAGGAGCTGGTATACTTGCTGAGTGTGCTGTGTTGTGGGTATGAAGGTGAATTAAAAGCTATGCAGTGGGTCCCAGTTCCCGAGGGTATATGGATAACTTTAATGTCTGGGCCCCTGCTAGCAGATAAAAAGGCAAACGGACGCTGTGGAGTGAGTTATGGGCTCCCACGTCCTGTGTGGTCTACATGTTTCAGCCAGGCCTTTTGTTTACATCTGGCTTTCCTCAGGACCAATAAGTATGTGTGGTGAAAAATAAACTATATTAAGTGGTGAGTGTTGTTTTATAAAAGTGTCGCACGCGCTAAGGTGCTATATGTGTTAGAGGGGGATTCCCTCTGCTTTAATTTGCTGTTTGCTGTTAAAGCTTCCTGGGTCACCTGGCAGGGGGAGAAGACCGGAATTGCCGATCTGCGTGCTCCTGAGACCTATCGTCCTGCTGCGGTGTCCCGAGTCAAGAATTTTGTTAGCCTGCAATTTAACTGAGTCTCTTCAGGATTAAAAACACAGCATCACAGCGTGCCTACAACTTGTTATACCCTTTTTGGTTCCATAAGACCCGAAATAGGGAGCGCCTTATGTCCATGAGGTTTCTACAAATACAAATGATGTGTATTAGGTCCGCTTTACCTAATGAGCAGAGTCGGCAGCGATTTGCTGAGCTTGCCCTTTTCCAAGGTGCCAGATGGGGTAGTATAGGTATGATGCCAAGGCGCAGGTTTAAAAACTTGTTTTTTGTCATCTGCGTGAGGCCCATTTTTAAATATTCTTGCAGCTTCAGAGCGTTGTAATCTTTCAGCACTGCCCATCCATGAGCCCTCTTTGCCAGGGTGTCTTTGTCCTCTATGGTTGATATCATCTTGGTTACTTTGGTTACCAGTTTTTTAAAGGTTTTGAGGTCTGTCGGTGACTCCCAGAGATTTAGGAGACCCAAGATCTCCAGTGATTCTTTTAGGTACTTCCTTGCGGGTGAGTTCTCTCTGATAGAGAGTTCAGTCCAGAGATGGGCGTTTAGAGTTCCTTGATCGGCGTCTCTGATTTTCCGCCAGCTTTTTATATATGCACCTCTTCTCTCCACCGTTTGTTTCTGTAGGCCGAATTCAAGGTGGATTTGAGCAAGTGGGTAGATGGAAAATTGCCCTGTATGCTCGGCTGATGGTGTTGTCTAGTGTTGTTACGTCTTTTCCTTGCATAGGTTCGCTGCCGTATGTGAGCATGGGCTGTAAGCGAGCTCTAATCACCTGCAGAAGGGGGTCCAGTGACCGGTCTGGGAGAGCTTTCTTCAGAGGCTTTATCGATAGGTGGAATGTCGTTCCCTTCCGAAGGATGGCCTCTAGTTGATGTTTGAACGAGCCTCTACTCTCTATAAGTACACCTAGGTATTTGTAGGTGGCTACCTGGTCTAATCACTGTCCATACAGAAACCATGTGAGTTTCTTTGTTTGTTGTAGTTTATTGTCATGGTTTTTGTTTTATTCAAGTTGATCTTTAGTGCGTTGTTTATGGAAAATGTATTGGTAGTGTCCAGAAGATGTTGGAGTCCGATAGGGGACCGACTGATGAGGACCAGGTAGTCAGCGTATAAGAGGTTTCATTGTGGATATGAGAGTCATTCTAATGTCAAATGTGTGACACTTTGAGTGGCACTTTCTCGGAAGTAAATCAAAGGAATAACCAGTATTTGAATGACTGTGAATTTTTTCCTCCCATATTGGGAAATTACATAGCAATGAACATATGCCTAATAACTAAAACTAGCCAGTTTATTTGCTTTGCAAATGCTTTTTAGCCGTATTATATCAATAAAGAGTACCAATGATTGTGTATGAATAAATAGAATAAAACATTTAAATCTTGAAAATATTAGACTATGAATTGAATACTGCTCGGACTATGGAAGGGATATTGGTCTTCAGAGTGTCTCGATCACTACTGTTCTTTCCTTTATGCCACTTTAATTTGCAGGTTCTCACTCCATAAGCCACTTATGCCATATTTTCCTCACATCTTTCAGAAATCGTTTCTCTGCATATGTCACATGGCATCCCCTTCCTATTCACCACTGTATTTTCATTGTATTTCTGCATCAATTCCTTGTGGTACCCCATTCGCATGCTATCACACACACACTCTCTATCTGTATTACTCTATCCTCACCTCTAACTATAGCAGTATTTCAATAGCTATATACCTCCTTCACACAGATTTGTAATTACAATTGCCATGTGTGACAATCGATATGTGCGCTTTGTAGAAGGGAATGGATTGGATAGGCATGTAGTTGAAACAACTTAATAAACTATCGAGAGGCACTGTGAGAAACTTTCTCTGACTTAAGCCTAAATTCCAGAGTAATCAACTGTGACCTGTCATGCAAACTGAAATTACTCAGCTACCTAGAGGCAACTCTGTTCACATTATGCACTATACAGACAGACATTGCATTTAAATATTACAGAAACATAACATAACAAGCATTTGCAATGCAATAGGTCTCGCATTTATGAGAGTTTGAGCTATTGGCATTGTAAATGGCAATGCCTTTTATTTATGTGTTCTTTTCAAAGCAGATAAATAAAAGGCATTGTCATTTACAATGGCAATAGCTTAAACTCTTGCAAATGCTGAAGCTATTGCACTGCAAATTTGTGCTATACAAATTTTAAAAAGCGTTAGGAGAGAGCATGTCCGACAAAGCGATTTGAGAAACTAGTGCTCCGAAGCTGTAAAGAAATCCTACCAAGCAACAACACACATAACAGTGGTGTCGCAATGGGAGGTTACAAAATGAGACAAGGCGGTGCTAAGGAGGGACTACTAAGCCTTTTGACCAATGAACAGCCACAGTTTCCAGTGGACAGTGACAAGCCAATGAAAATGTGGGCGGAGTGTGGGCGCATCTTCAAGTGCCTACCTCAATACAGCATGCCTCGCAGAGCATCACTTGCGCTGCCCAGGCTCGACCTAAAAAACTGTGGAGGTCGACATGTTTATGCCATTATCAAACCCCTTAATAAGACATTCGTTAGGACAGGCTCACCATCTCTGCTTAACAATCGGCAAAATAAAAACAGAATGACTAATGGGTACAAACAGGGCTTTTATTGGGCCGGGACAACGGTGCTCAGCACCAGCATTTCTAAAAAGCAGGTGCTGACACATGTCCCTATTGTGCTCTCCATTTTTGCCCTCACCCTCAGGGTGAAAAACAAATCTTAACTCTGTTGCAGTGCCACCATTAACTGAGTTTGAGGTACCTTCAAAGAGACTAGTTATAGTTCTTTCACAGTCTCACTATTTCAGAACTGAAGGATTCTCATTGTTATATACAATGAAGCCATAGATGTTGCTTATTTGCCTTATACTAACAACCATTGATAAAGCTAATAGCCCTGGCTTGTTGTATGTAGGTGCAATGTGACTTGTATTATATATCTGGTTGCAATTACAGAAGCAGCAAATATACTAGTCATGGGGCGCACTATGCTAACCACAGATTTTTTGCTTATGTGTTTTTAAGCCACGCCCTTAATTACACTGGCTGCACCCCTGTGAAAGACCCCCACGTTTTTCATCCCACTTAAAGCCTTGCCTGGGTAAATCTCGCATCTTAAGGAGGGTATTTGGAAGATGTCAGGTGTGATCCTTTAGGGACCAAGAACTATTAATGAAATCATGAAAGCATGTATGGTTCCAGCCTCACTGCTAGGGGACGATGAACCATCCCCAGCCGGCGGCTTCTCCATGCAAGAGGGAACCACAACACTCATTCCAAACAACGCCCCCTGCTTCTGCTTCTGTAGTGCTCAGTGTCCAGGTCGTAAGAGTCTGCTTTAGGGTGTGATGTGCAGAACTTTTAGGTACACGGCCATGTTAGTTCAGCAAATGCAGTAGACAAGAAGTGAATAAAAGGGACCTGCACCTTCCGAAAGGCCTCTCATTCCTGATCTACAGACATAGACAACGTGTCCGTGGGCGTTTAGTTGCTCCCGGATTCCATAGGGCAGTCTTTCTGTCCAGGGTTTTTTGTCCATGCTCCACAAAGACAGTATATTCTGATGCGGCGCACGCTGCACTGACACCATTGTTGGCACCTCACAGATTAGAGTGGAAATGTTTGTTGCTTTGGGAGGCCATCAGTGTACACACTGGAAGCGTAGGCGCTGCACCTCACAAACAGCATCTATGTCGTCAAATGCACTTTTCCACCAGTACCAGGAGTGTTTGGGACATTTCCAAAGGAGGCGAAAAACAGCTGGGTGTTTCCGCAGACACCCCAAGAACACTGTTGCACTCCTGTGATCTCCCGTGTGCCCCAGTATTCAACCGAGCCATGCTCACATACCAATTCAAGGTGATTTTCACCACTGTAGGCAGGGCACAAGTTCTAAAACAAGAGATCAGCGAGTCATGAGCCAGGAACTTAAGCATAGAAACGAAATATATAGCTGTGGCAGAGCTAGACTATACCTCGGGCACTGCAGCAAGTCTATACACTCGACCGGAAAGAGAAACAGGTGTGCACATTCGTGCATGATTTAACATGGGCACCACGCAGGCAGCCAACAGGCGTAGAAAACATTTGCCATACCTCACACCACGCCTACCAGTTCCAACTGGCATAGGTTTCGCTCTGGCACACCTCAGGACTGATACATTGCCTGCCAATCCGGGCGGAGGGAGGTGGACAAGGGTACAACTGTGTGTGACGGATTTCTTCTTACTGCACATGGCTAACACAAACCCAGACGGAAATATTAAACTGGAACACAACACAACGCACGCACACAATGGTGCAAACATGCCACAGTAAACTCAGTCTTACCTGAAAAGGAGGAGGTGCATGGCAGCCTCGGGGGCAGAGCGGGTTTGTCCGTGGCTGCCCATGATAGAAGAAGAGCCCCTTCTCCTGCGACAGACCCCGGCACAGCCTCTATCCTGCCTCCAATAACGGGAACTACTGGTTCCCATTCACAGAAGGAAGCGGGCCGCGCGCGACCGTCACGTGACTTGGGGGCGCGCCCACGGGCGAAGACAGCAGCAGCCGGAGAAGGGCTGCGCGCGAGCCGGGGGATTTTTATTTATTTATTTATTTTATTTATGCATTTTTATATAGCGCGGACTTTACCCGAAGGCGTCAGAGCGCTTCACATTAGGAACAGAAATGAAACATAATGAGAAACATTACAAAAAAAACGGAAGTCAGGCACTTTTGCCTGAGACGGGGGCGGGGCCTGCAATCCAGCAGGAAGTCCCGCCCGCCGCCACAGCCGCCACCGAGGAAGAAGTGGAGCGATGAGACACTGAACACGCCGAAAAGAGCCCGGTAAGTGGTGGGGATGGGGGTCACGCGCGTGTGTATGTGTCTGGAGTGTGTGTGTGTGACTGTGGGGGAGGGGGGTGTGTGTGAGCGAGTGTCTGCCGTGTGCCTGCGCTCGCCTGTGTGTGCGCATGCA
The DNA here is from genome assembly GCF_964261635.1 of Lissotriton helveticus. Lineage (NCBI taxonomy): Eukaryota > Metazoa > Chordata > Amphibia > Caudata > Salamandridae > Lissotriton > Lissotriton helveticus. The sequence continues at coordinate 1,166,790,689 of NC_136071.1, forward strand.
GAGGGGGGGGGGTGGGGGCTGCCTATATGTGAAGCGCTCTGATACCTGATTCGGTTCGGGGCTGGGAAATAAAAAAAAAAAGCAAGCCTGTTCATTTCAAGCTACCCTCAGCCAGCCTCGGAAAAAACGAAAGTAATACAAAAGCGAAACTGACACTGCCACTGCAGACAATGCTGCGCGCTCCCGAGGTGAAATCCGGCACTGAAAACGCTCGTAACACTTTGGTGTCCACTCTCCTAAAAACGGATCACATTAGTTGTCGAGCTGACAGCATTCATGCTTCGCATGAATGCTAACGTCAGCTCGACCTAAAAAAGGATGAACTCTTAGGAAATGCAAGAGGAAGTAAATGTGAAATGCAAATAGGGACTGTGTCTCTGACATGAATTAATGGAAGGGAAGGGTTTACTGTCTTTCTGTGCGCTCTGTAGAGAGGTCAATGATTGGATGAAGATGTGGTCTGTACACCTTTATGAGCCACCACTTGGCACTGTGAGAAGCTCTCATTGCTTTAATCCTCACCCTAGATCAGTGGTTCTTAACCTTTTAACTTCTGTGGACTCCCACTTAACCATTACTGGAATTTGGGGACCCCCACTGAATCTCTATTGGAATCCGGGGACCCCCACTGTATCATTATTAGAATCAGGGAACACCAGCCTAAGCAATATTGATGATCTGAAAAAGTCAAAATTTTAATAGGAAGGTTGGAGCTTTTTTAAAATTCAATTGAGGCCACCCATTGTCTGTACTGTATTCTGTTTGGTGTACTTGCACTGCTCCCATGAATCAATTTGAGGATATCAACTTAATTTTTAGCCCCCAATTTCAAATTCTTTCACATTTACAAAAAAAATGAATATTTAAATTTTACATGTTGCCTCTTTATTTATATGCACTTGAATAATCTGTTAGTATTATTTAAATTTCTAAGCAGTCGTGGATCCCCTAAGCGTTGTGGGCCCCCTTGGCTCCCCAGACCACAGGTTAAGAACCGCGGCCATAGATCTTTCAGTCATGCCCCATAATGCACACCACCTTTTACTTGAACTCACAAAAACATTTAGAGGTAACTCAGGTCCCCTCTTGTGCACCATATAAGAGTCACACCTTAAATGGAAATAAACTACAGAAACACAAAAGGTAAAAGTTTTATTTATACGGCATGCAAGATTAAGTAAAACAGGACTGCACTTCTCACATGGATTACCTTGTTTAAGCATTGAATAATCTACCTAGGGTCACTGTGCTGGTTACTTTATTTAAGCATTGAATATTCCACCTGGGGCCATTGTGATGGTGGCTAAAAATCCAAGTTGCTGTCTGGGTGCCCCAGCCTGGCTGAATCTCTGTAAGTGATCTGTCAGAGACTCAGACTAAAGTAGGGCTGGACTGGGGCAGAAAGTTGGCGTGGGCATCAAAACAAAAGTGACACCCATTATCAAATTAGCTAAAAAAGTGGCCCACTTTTGTAAATCAGGGCAGTTTTAAACGTGTAAAGATAAACTGTATAGGTGCTTTACAGGGTATGGGAGATTGCATTGATTTGTGCTTGCTGCAGGCTAGAACAGTAAAACAAAGTCCCAAGCAGTAAAAGACATTGGTTCAGCACTCCCCACAGCGAACAATAATAATCAAATAAAGATTTGAAGAATCCGTTCAGTAGGGTTTAAAAATTCTTTTATTCTTTTCTTCATACAAAACGTAGCCAACGCGTTTCGTCCAGAGGACTTCTTCAGGGCAAAAAGTGATGAAACTATGTCAATAGTTAATTTTGACGAAGAATAAGTGTGTTCGCGTAATTTATAGTCCAAGGATCCAAGGGTACACAGGGACAGCCACCTTGCTTTTGTATTGTTTGCAAATCATTCATGTGTTTACTTCAATTTTTACAAGACTGCATTCTTTAGATGGTACCAAGTTTCGCATCAAATCACTGTGGCTTGTATAATCCCCTTATTTATCGCATCGTCACCTTCCACCACGTAGCCGGTTCCACTTTTTTTAAAACCGGCTACGTGGTGGAAGGTGACGATGCGATAAATAAGGGGTTTATACAAGCCACAGTGATTTGATGCGAAACTTGGTACCATCTAAAGAATTCAGTCTTGTAAAAAATTGAAGTAAACACATGAAGGATTTCCAAACAATACAATAGCAAGGTGGCTGTCCCTGTGTACCCTTGGATCCTTGGACTCCGAATTCCGCGAACACACTTATTCTTCGTCAAAATTAACTATTGACATAGTCTCATCACTTTTTGCCCTGAAGAAGTCCTCTGGACGAAACGCGTTGGCTACGTTTTGTATTAAGAAAAGAATAAAAGAATTTTTAAGCCCTACTGAACGGATTCTTCAAATCTTTATTTAATTATTAGTGTTCGCTGTGGAGAGTGCTGAACCATTGTGTTTTCTTGTAAAATTTGGGGTTTATGCCCTTGGAAGCCTAGGGGTATGTGGCTTCAGGTTCTTGGCACCCAGACTCTTTGAATACATAAGACCAAAATCTTAGATAAGTGCAGTCATTATTGCCTTGTACCCTTGATGCTCTATTGTTGTTTGTTATAAAGTCCCAAGCAGTCTCTAAAAGAAGCCCACAAACAGCCATACACTGGTCCACATTGATTTTGTAAAACTGGTCCTGCTGCCAGATTTCCCTAAAGGCCAGGCCATGGATTAAAGGATTAAGCAAAGCACAAATCATCGCTCTCAAGGGCTGAATGTAGCTCAAAGTCTGTCTGTGTCACACTGATCGGTGTTGTTTCTGAACCACAACCAGAAACAATGTATATAAATTGTAACACCTGGGTCCAGATTAGGTTTCCATAGTAACCAGTGTCATCTCTTCTCTGTGTCACTCACACCGCCTAGAGCTGAAAGATTGGAGCGCTGGCTGTATGCAAGCCAGTTGAAAGCAAAGTGCCTCGAGCAGAGAGGAGCTATATATGTGTGTGAAAATTGCATTTTAGTGCACTAAAATGCGTCACAGTAACCCCTGATGCGTGGTACTTGGCAGGGGTGTATAAGCTAAATATTGGGGAGCATGGTTAAAAGTTATTTTTTAAAAACGCTATATAAGTTATAAAAAAATATAGCACTATCTCAATAACTCTTAGGCATGTTTCACAGCAACCATGCTGCTCTACAATGATGGCTAAAAGACATTGGCCAAGCCAATAGCTCTCACACAGGTGAGACCTATTGGCGTTGCAAATGCTTGTTTAGGCTACAAGCAGACTTGTCCTCAGTCTACCTACCCGGGCTTTCATTAGGTCACGTGTTCTTGACCAGAAGGTGACATCTTCATAGACTTTACAACCCTCGAGATCCTCCCTCCATCTGGATGCGAATGTGAGTCCTGCCATGCAACGGGAAAAAAGAAGAAAAGTACAAAAATATATTTCGCAAAAGTCACAGTCTAAAATGTATTCATCAATGCTTGCTTATTTTTCTTCTTTCACTGGCAGCACTAAATAAAAGATTTAACTTGTTGAAATGTGTGTTTAACTGACATAACCACAAGCAGGTTTGGGGTTTGCTTATGTTTTTGTGCGCACCTTTCACTTGATCTGCTGTACATTCAAAGATGGCCGCTTCATTCATGTGGTCCGCTTTCTCTTTCCACTATTTGACCAGTGTCACTGTTTATGCCCCGGTCACGTGACCAGCATCCAATGGGGTGGCGGAGCGGAGAATTTCGAACCGAGCTTTGGGTACCGGAGCTCTGCGGGCGAGAAAGGCCGGTTAAGAGCCTGCTTCAGTGGGAGAGGAGGGGCGGACAGGCCGGTGAGTAGCGTGGAGGTGGAGCGCAGTGATGCACGAGACGGTTGACGGGAGGGAGCAGTGTAGGGGCTTTAAACCCGTCTGCGGCTGAGCCCTGTGTGCCTTCCTCGCAGGACAGGGCCCTGCCTGCCGGTACCGGGCACTGCATTTTATTGTAAAAGTTTTATATAGCGCTAGCTTGACCCGTATGTATCAGAGCGCTTTACATACACACTTTAAAAAAAAAGAGAAGGACATTACATTGCATAGTAGGCTGGCAATAAGGAAGCAAACCAAAGATAAAGAATACCGCATGAAAAAATAAAAATAAACAGTGCAACGGAGGGGGAGAGAACAATAAAAAGAAAAAGGTGATTAGCATAGTTTGGTCACCTACTATCCTTGTTGCAGAATCATACTTATAGCACCTGCTTTGTAAATGTGGACTCCACCCTTCCAGACCTACCCACCCTGCAAGTAAGAAACCTCAGACTCATCATAGACAACACACTGGACATGTAGACCCAAGTGGCTACCGGGCATCACAAGGAAAATTTGCACCCAAGCCCTCCTTACCAGCACACCAGACTATGAGGCACCCTGTACTCAGGAATAACCAACCACTTATAAGGAGACTTCAGACCGTAAAGAACTCAGCTGCCAGACCAGTCCTTAATCTCCAATGCCGAGGCCATAACACACCCCACTTTAAGGAACTCCACTGACTCCTAATGTTCAAACGTGCACTCTTCAAGCTCCTCATCCCTACCTACAAAGCGCTCCAAAACTTACCTATTTGAACAACTGCATCCAATTCCACCTATCTCTCATACATATGCTCTGCCGGACTCTCACTAGCACGCGCCCCATCATACACAAATGCAGATCAGGCTTTTCCTTCACATACATGGCTCCTAAAGCATGTAACAACCTCTCACAACACATTAGAGCCTCCTTCGCCCTCCTTGAATTCCACAAAGTGCGCAACATTGGCTTTTAAGGAAGCCCACTAGGGCCAGACACACTCATCTGCTACAGTGCCAGAATACTCTTGCAGGTGATTAGCGTGCTTTAAAAATGCAGCTGACATAGCACCTGTTTATCAATCCTCCGCCCTCTTGGCTGCTCTTCGTCTACCCATTCTTGCCTCCATCCACCCATAAATCCTTCTGTCACCCTTCCTTTCTGTCGTTCTTTCTCTCCATCCCACTATATATCATCATTACATTAATCAACCTTCTCGCCAGCCTACATTCCAATTATCCTTCTCTCCCTCATTCCGTACAGCTTTCATCTTTCCTTTCATCCACCTATCCTTCTCCCCCTCCTTTTTAGGTCGAGTATTTATTCTCTAACCTATTACATCTGAACCAAAGTCTCTTAAACCAGCAGATCTGCTACAATGCATGTTGGGCACTCGAGCATGAAGCTTCCCCGGGTGCGCGCTTGTGCCTGGAGCTTCCCACTTCAAAGGAATGCTCTCCCCCGCCCCCCTCTGAGCAATGCCTCTTCTCTCACCCTTTCGCTATCTCCCCCGCCCTCCCACCTTCAGCCTCTTCCTCTGCAGCGCACTCTCTCCCCCCTCCCTCCTCCTCACCCCAACATTTGTCTCTCACACCACAGGCTGCAGCTCCCTCGCCCACCCAGCAATGCCAAGAGCTATTCCCTCCCACTTAGACTTGAAAGGAAGCCTCGCACATCACGACCAGGAAAAGACACACACACATTCACAGTGCGATTTTTTTTTTTTTTTTTTGTGTGTGTTTTAAACGCTCACTGCTGACATCTTCAGTTATGTAATAAAGGTCATCGGTTCACATCCTGGCAGGACCAACTCACACACGTGCTATTTAGTGCTAATTCTTTCACACGCACGCACACACACACATTCACAGCAAGATTGTTCTGTGTTTTAAACGCTCGCTGCTGACATCTTCAGTTATGTAATAAAGGTCTTCAGTTCGCATCCTGGCAGGACCAACTCACACATGTGCTATTTAGTGCTAATTCTTTCACACACATGCACGCACACACTCACAGCAAGATTTTTCTGTGTTTTAAACGCTCGCTGCTGACATCTTCAGTTATGTAATAAAGGTCATCAGTTCACATCCTGGCAGGACCAACTCAGACACGTGCTATTTAGTGCTAATTCTTTCACACACATGCACGCACGCACACACACATTCACAGCAAGATTTTTCTGTGTTCTAAACGCTCGCTGCTGACATCTTCAGTTATGTAATAAAGTTCATCAGTTCACATCCTGGCAGGACCAACTCACACACGTGCTATTTAGTGCTAATTCTTTCACACACATGCACACACATTGAAAGCAAGATTTTTCTGTGTTTTAAACGCTCGCTGCTGACATCTTCAGTTATGTAATAAAGGTCATCAGTTCACACACATGCACGCACACACACACTCACAGCAAGATTTTTCTGTGTTTTAAACGCTCGCTGCTGTCATCTTCAGTTATGTAATAAAGGTCTTCAGTTCACATCCTGGCAGGACCAACTCACACACGTGCTATTTAGTGCTAATTCTTTCACACGCATGCACTCACACACACACACATTCAAAGCAAGATTTTTCTGTGTTTTAAACGCTCGCTGCTGACATCTTCAGTTATGTAATAAAGGTCATCAGTTCACATCCTGGCAGGACCAACTCACACACGTGCTATTTAGCGCTAATTCTTGCACACACATGCACGCACACACACATATGCACACACACATTCACAGAAAGATTTTTATGTGTTTTAAATGCTCGCTGCATACATCTGCAGTTATGTAAAGAAGGTCATCAATTCACATCTTGGCAGGACCAACTCACACTTCCAGCTTCTAAGATGGATGAATTGAGTACCGCTACATTGGGTAATAGTAGTTCATTTTCATTGTGTTGTGAGTATGCCAGCTGGCCAAAATAGACTGCCACGTTAACGCATGCTTGCAACACACAGAGCCAGTGGTTCTACGGCTAAGGGGGATACATTTATCACTTTGTGTGCAGACTAATTACTGAGATTCATGCGCATCAGCAAACATGGAGGCAGTTCTCATCACATTCTCTGCCTCTCGTCATACCGTCACTGTAAATTGCCTGGAATGCGGCTCAAACAAAGCCTCCCTTTACCTAGGGAATGCTTCTGAGGAGCACGCTGCCCACAGCAGAAAATTATTAACTCACTCTGTCTATCCATCGCACTCACTCTATCGCCCTCCCTCTATTTATCTATTGCACTCACTCTATCGCATCCCCACAGCATCACTCAGCACCACCACAGCATCACTCGTCGCAACCACAACATCACTCCGCGCCACCACAGCATCAATCTGTGCAACCATTCAACAACAACCACTGGTTCAAAATGTTCTCTCAATGTTTCAAGCTTTGTTACAAATGTCAGAAAAAGATGTTAATATTTCACTTCTGTTCTTGGATTTTAGTCACAATAAAATACACTGAACGTAATCTTCACAAAAGTTATTTACCGAAGTTTAAGCTATTGCCATTATAAATTACAATAACTTTTATTTAAGTATTCATTATTAAAAATAAATTAAAGCCATTGTTATTTGTAATATCAATACATCTAAGTCATGTTAATACAATACATATTGCATTACAAATGCTATAGGTGTCACATTTGCGAAAGTTAAAACTATTGGCATTGTAAATGACAAAGCTATTAATTTCGCTATTTTCAAAACCAACACATAAATAACAAATTTGTCATTTACAATACCAATAGCTCAAACTTTTCTAATGCGAGACCTATTGCATTGCAAATGCTTGTTGCATTTTTTTCCTTCACACAGCTCCACCCTGTTATTCTCTTTCAGTGGTATTGATAATCTTACGTTTGAAGATCACCGGCTCTGATCTTATTGAAAGGAATATAAACAACATTTTAAAACTTTTATGCTTCCTATGTAACTCAGTGGGACACCCAATCTCAGTTTTGCTGAGGAAGGGGGTTAGGGAGGAGGGGGTCATGACTCTCACGTTGCCAGCAGCCGTGCCTCTATACATAGATAGGAGGCAAATCAAAGGCCATAATTTTCTAACTTTTATGTGGCTGTAAATGCCATTGTGTCCGTTACTACTGATGCGAACATCCCCTGGATCAGGGATACTCCAACTATGGCCCGGGGGCCGCATGCGGCCCTCCCGAACTTTAATTGTGGTCCCCTGGTGAACAGCAGCACTGAGCTACTGTTCACTTAACAGAACAGGAAAATTCAGAAAGCTGCAAATCAAACAGGCATATTTTATTTACATGTTTTACACATTAACCATAAGAAAGAAAATAAAGTGCCCTAGACAACTTATCTTTCGGAATTCCTTTAGTTTCAAAGACACCATTAGTTTTAAACTCTCTGCAAACAAGTATATTTTTATTAACATGCATGAGAGTATTACCTTAGTAAATAAATTTGTCACTGCATTGAGAGGCATTTATTAGCAGTGATAATTTTCAAACATGATCTTAGAAACTTTATTTTCCCTCTTGCCCCCCCCTCATTCTGAAAAGAATGCTATTAGTGAACCAAGAGGGAAGTAATTTTTCAGTTCCACCTTGTGTGTAGCCTTGGTTGTTCTATAATTGGCACACCCTTATAGTTTATTAAATAAAACACGAGAAGGTTTTGTACCATACATATCCTATTCCTAAACTCATGTATTTTAAGGGGCTCCCATATGTGTTAAGGAAGAAATAAGAGGCAAAGTAAAATTAACGAATTACCTATGATCACACAATTTAATCAAGTGGGGAAGCCAGAACTGATTCAGGTTTTCTGGTTTCATATTTTGAAATTCAGCCACCAGATGAGTATTTCTTTCCCTCTTATGTTTTACATTGTAAGTTAATGCTCTAACTTTAATTCTTGATGCATGAGAATAGAGCATTGGTGGCAGACAGAAGTCATGTGAAGGCTCCGTTGTCCACATCATGCATCTACTTCGTGTCCCCCTATGCTAACCTTTCATCACCCCTATCCTCCAATTGTTGGTATCAGTTCGGCCCTCGGGCATGCCACAGACAGTACTTTGCGGCCCCTGGGAACATTTTTGTGAATACCCATGCCCAGGCTAATCTACTGAAATTCCTTGAGCAGCATGTCCGTTCACCTGTTAGAACTCTTAACTTGGGTTTCCATGTTGCGCTCTTGAATTATGTGCTTGGATGTTAGAAGTGTAGCAGAGCAGACTGAACTTGCATGGCATATTTCTTGGCACCAGGTTTAGGTTTACATTTAGATCATTATAAAATGCTGCAGCCCAAGTTAGCTTCTGCTGCCTCCCTTTCAGGATATCACATTTTGGAACTGAGAGCTAGCACATGACCTAGAGGCAGGAATTAATCCATGGTTTAACGGACGAGTTTCTCTTTTGGGTATTATCACTTCCATTGTTCTTGCTATGTTTTAGCCCCTGCAGTTTCAGTATGTGCACAATAAAAGATGTTTAATTCACACGCCCCATAAATATTGTATTGTTTTTGTCTGCCTTGCTCAACAGAAAAGTGGTGTGAATTGGGTACAGAAGTACTGCATAGATTGGAAAGTGTTGTCGAAGAGTGCAGTTTGGGGTTGATGCTAGGACACTGTTGGATCTGTCTGTTAAAAGCCATTAGTGGGGGTCCAGTGCTTTCTATGTACTTTACTCATTTCTGCATAATACTCAGTGCCTCTGGAAATAGGCGATGCTGCGGCGTTTTTCGCATAACTATAGATTTGCCACATAATCCATCACCTGATGCATAGTCTGCAGATTTTAATTAAAAAAATGGTATCTAACTCGAATTGTTCAAACGTTACTAAAAAAGCAGCAACACGTGTTACTGTGCAGTGGAAGGCCCTTTGCAAAGGTTGACTGGTCACCATTCTTTTGCGTATAGCTATAGTTGGGTGTTAAAATGGTACTAATGAGATGCACCGCATAAATCAACAAAACTCGCCCACAAGGCAAGAGGTATCAGGGCTCGAAAATTCCACTCGGCCACTCGCATAGTCGAGCTAAATTTAACTAGGTCGAGCTGTTTTTAGGTCCTACTCGCCCTTTCTGGCGAGTAAGAAGGCAAAGCAACTTTTGTCATCTGTCTGTGAAAACGCAGCAAATGTGACAAGATAACAAGATTTAAAGGCATTTTTATTGCTCACAAAGTTAATGAGCAATAAATATGCCTTTAAATCTTGGTATCTTGTCACATTTGCTCCGCTTTCAGAGACGGAGGTCAAGTAGGTTGCAGTTAGGTCGAGGACATTTTTTAAGGTACTAGTCAATTGGTGCAATTGGTTATCAAGCGTTGTCCCCTCTCGATAGACTGTCAGCGGAAAGGAAGCAATTTTTTATAAATTTGTTAAGGCAAGTGATGTATAGCAATTAACCATGAGTAAAAAACAGGTTATTTTTGCTAAAACATTTAAAAAATGTGTGTGATATATACACCCCGTGTGGTAAGACAACGATCAGTGCTCTATACACGGTATATATATATATATATATATATCACAAGAGCTCCTCCCCGAAAAGAAGAGCAGAGACCCAAGGGGAACAGTTGGAGGCCGTTTATTGAAGAGAGATGGCGGATGCATTTCTGGCCGATGTTTGCCGTCGTCAGCGCCCAAAGCCTCCACAGATGAGATGCGTCTCGCTGGTAAGTTCTGCCGCTTAAGGACCCGCTGTTGTGAGTCCGCCCCGCCCTCTGTAGTTTCAGCGCACCTGTGTAGCGTCCCATGGGTGAGGGAAGACTACAAGTCCCAGGATCCCGTGTGGTGGGACCTCGGGATGGTGTTGCTTGGGGGGAGAAATGGTAGCACAATCCACTGTGCATGTTGCAGAATCGTCAGCGTAGGTTTTCCCAAAATGAAAAAATAAAACAAAATGCGATGTTTCAAATTTTCCGGCTTTGCAGTTCAATGTCACGATCTCCTCAGCTCCCCTGTACTGCCTCAGCCTCAGATGCTGCGGGGTCCATGAGGCGGGGGTTACACTGTCAGTGCAGGCAGCCCAGCGCGGGGTTAGGATAACCTCGCTACCGCCGACTATTCTCCACAGCTCCAAGGCGGGCGCAGACCATTCAAATACCTTTGAGGAAAACAGGGGAAAGCTTGCGCCGTCCAAGCCAGAGCGGTCTTTGCCCAAAGCGAAGCAGGGGTCTCTAAAGTGCGTTTCTGGCTCCGCACAATTTAATGCCACAAGAGCTCCTCCCCGAAAAGAAGAGCAGAGACCCAAGGGGAACAGTTGGAGGCCGTTTATTGAAGAGAGATGGCGGATGCATTTCTGGCCGATGTTTGCCGTCGTCAGCGCCCAAAGCCTCCACAGATGAGATGCGTCTCGCTGGTAAGTTCTGCCGCTTAAGGACCCGCTGTTGTGAGTCCGCCCCGCCCTCTGTAGTTTCAGCGCACCTGTGTAGCGTCCCATGGGTGAGGGAAGACTACAAGTCCCAGGATCCCGTGTGGTGGGACCTCGGGATGGTGTTGCTTGGGGGGAGAAATGGTAGCACAATCCACTGTGCATGTTGCAGAATCGTCAGCGTAGGTTTTCCCAAAATGAAAAAATAAAACAAAATGCGATGTTTCAAATTTTCCGGCTTTGCAGTTCAATGTCACGATCTCCTCAGCTCCCCTGTACTGCCTCAGCCTCAGATGCTGCGGGGTCCATGAGGCGGGGGTTACACTGTCAGTGCAGGCAGCCCAGCGCGGGGTTAGGATAACCTCGCTACCGCCGACTATTCTCCACAGCTCCAAGGCGGGCGCAGACCATTCAAATACCTTTGAGGAAAACAGGGGAAAGCTTGCGCCGTCCAAGCCAGAGCGGTCTTTGCCCAAAGCGAAGCAGGGGTCTCTAAAGTGCGTTTCTGGCTCCGCACAATTTAATGCCACAAGAGCTCCTCCCCGAAAAGAAGAGCAGAGACCCAAGGGGAACAGTTGGAGGCCGTTTATTAAAGAGAGATGGCGGATGCATTTCTGGCCGATGTTTGCCGTCGTCAGCGCCCAAAGCCTCCACAGATGAGATGCGTCTCGCTGGTAAGTTCTGCCGCTTAAGGACCCGCTGTTGTGAGTCCGCCCCGCCCTCTGTAGTTTCAGCGCACCTGTGTAGCGTCCCATGGGTGAGGGAAGACTACAAGTCCCAGGATCCCGTGTGGTGGGACCTCGGGATGGTGTTGCTTGGGGGGAGAAATGGTAGCACAATCCACTGTGCATGTTGCAGAATCGTCAGCGTAGGTTTTCCCAAAATGAAAAAATAAAACAAAATGCGATGTTTCAAATTTTCCGGCTTTGCAGTTCAATGTCACGATCTCCTCAGCTCCCCTGTACTGCCTCAGCCTCAGATGCTGCGGGGTCCATGAGGCGGGGGTTACACTGTCAGTGCAGGCAGCCCAGCGCGGGGTTAGGATAACCTCGCTACCGCCGACTATTCTCCACAGCTCCAAGGCGGGCGCAGACCATTCAAATACCTTTGAGGAAAACAGGGGAAAGCTTGCGCCGTCCAAGCCAGAGCGGTCTTTGCCCAAAGCGAAGCAGGGGTCTCTAAAGTGCGTTTCTGGCTCCGCACAATTTAATGCCACAAGAGCTCCTCCCCGAAAAGAAGAGCAGAGACCCAAGGGGAACAGTTGGAGGCCGTTTATTGAAGAGAGATGGCGGATGCATTTCTGGCCGATGTTTGCCGTCGTCAGCGCCCAAAGCCTCCACAGATGAGATGCGTCTCGCTGGTAAGTTCTGCCGCTTAAGGACCCGCTGTTGTGAGTCCGCCCCGCCCTCTGTAGTTTCAGCGCACCTGTGTAGCGTCCCATGGGTGAGGGAAGACTACAAGTCCCAGGATCCCGTGTGGTGGGACCTCGGGATGGTGTTGCTTGGGGGGAGAAATGGTAGCACAATCCACTGTGCATGTTGCAGAATCGTCAGCGTAGGTTTTCCCAAAATGAAAAAATAAAACAAAATGCGATGTTTCAAATTTTCCGGCTTTGCAGTTCAATGTCACGATCTCCTCAGCTCCCCTGTACTGCCTCAGCCTCAGATGCTGCGGGGTCCATGAGGCGGGGGTTACACTGTCAGTGCAGGCAGCCCAGCGCGGGGTTAGGATAACCTCGCTACCGCCGACTATTCTCCACAGCTCCAAGGCGGGCGCAGACCATTCAAATACCTTTGAGGAAAACAGGGGAAAGCTTGCGCCGTCCAAGCCAGAGCGGTCTTTGCCCAAAGCGAAGCAGGGGTCTCTAAAGTGCGTTTCTGGCTCCGCACAATTTAATGCCACAAGAGCTCCTCCCCGAAAAGAAGAGCAGAGACCCAAGGGGAACAGTTGGAGGCCGTTTATTGAAGAGAGATGGCGGATGCATTTCTGGCCGATGTTTGCCGTCGTCAGCGCCCAAAGCCTCCACAGATGAGATGCGTCTCGCTGGTAAGTTCTGCCGCTTAAGGACCCGCTGTTGTGAGTCCGCCCCGCCCTCTGTAGTTTCAGCGCACCTGTGTAGCGTCCCATGGGTGAGGGAAGACTACAAGTCCCAGGATCCCGTGTGGTGGGACCTCGGGATGGTGTTGCTTGGGGGGAGAAATGGTAGCACAATCCACTGTGCATGTTGCAGAATCGTCAGCGTAGGTTTATATATATACCTTTTGCCTTGTTGGCGGGTTTTGTTGATTTTTGCGATTTATTGAGTGGAGGGCTACCCGTTTCCCACATTAATCGCCTCTGGGCTCCTTATTGATAGATACTAATGAGATGCAACCAATGCCCATACAGTGTATCAATGTCAAAATAATGAAGTAATGCTATCACAAAATGTGCCTCATTGTGCTGCACAATTGATCTTTTTCTTGCCTCATAATTTGCTCGACACTGCTCTATAATTTTGCCGCCCTCTGCTGTATAATTCTGGTGACCCTGATAATACTTAACATGCTTAATGAAGATGTATCTCCTTTAACCCGTGGACCGCGGCGCGAATTCCGCCGCGGTACGGGTGATTTGAGTGGGCGTGGTTCAGACGGCTCCCAGCCATCCTCCGCACACGCCCACCATGACGTCAGACGGCCGGCAGCCGTCCGACGCACACAAAGGGTTAATGTGGCGTTACTCTTCATCCTAGATAGATGGTTTGGTAAGCCGTACTGCATGTTCCCACTCTACTTGGGAGCCTAAATGTGTGTATCATAAGTCATCTTTATCATCAAGGGAGTTCGGTATCGAACTGCCGTCTTGTGAGATGTCCCAGGCTTTAGATTAATTTAGAATTGTTTAGTTACATATTGTATTTATTACTTCTGTTATTTATTTTTTTATACGCTTCTGATCATCTTCTTCCATTTGTGATCTAGGCAGATACATTTGTTTCTGAATCTATTTTCCCTAAGGCAAAGTGGATTCCTCCCAGGGGAGTGTTTCTCTCTCCTCATGCTGTTGGCTATTAGGTGTATCATTCATCATCACAAGAAAGCTTGTAATTCAATGCAGAAGGGACTATTTTACATCTTAAAAGTACACTAAATAATTACTTGTTAAATTGCTTAACTCAAAGCTGCATTGTATAAAGAAACAAAGTTTTTTTTTTTGGAGAGGGGTTTCACTGCATCAGTTTTTTTCTAATATTTTAGTACACCAAATGCTAGATAGACCTATTGGCGTCGCCTGTGCTTGTTTATGTGTTGGAAATAATTAGTACATTAAAAAAATAAACAGGCATACATTATCACCACTGTTTAGGCCTCAAGGAATCTACTTGCCCACTCACTAAGGCTTGTCAGATTTTTTCAGGGCGAGCAATATTTAGTGCCTGTTCACCTGTTCTGGCAGCTGGCAGGTGTTCTGTTCACCCAGAAAGTGAAGGCGCAATAACGATGCCTTTAAATCTTTTTATCTTTTCACATTTGCTATTTTTTTCAGAAGTCAGTTTACATCTTATTACAAATACTTTTTTCTCGTGCTGTTAAGAGTGAAAAATGAAAGGCTTTAGAGTGTTGTTTTTTTTCTAACACACATTTAAATAACGAATAAGTGAACTGTACAAACCTCTCAAATTATATTTAAGTAGTTATTAAAAAACAATTTTTTGTAATTCTATGTAATGAACAAATATTTTAATAGGATGAAAACAAATCTGTACACTTTACTTAGTGGTGTTTCAATGATAATTATGTTTGCTGAAACCCAATTTTCAGAAATTACTGTTTATACACTATATAGTTTTCAGTAAAACTTCAATTTAGTGGGAACGTTTTTGGCTGTTTCAATGGGAAATTTACAAACTGTAAATGAGTGTGCTGCTACATCATGCTTTAGTAATATAGGGCTATATGTACAAAATCCTTTTTGAGGTCACAATCAGCCTAATTACGGCGACCGCGACACTCTGGAACGGATTGATCGCAGTGTTTTCCGACACCTTTTAAAAGTTATAATTTGAATAGTGTGTGTTGAAGTTTTGTTGTTTTGCTTTGACGGGACCAGGATGTCCTTTTGACTGCATGCAAATGTGAAGGGTTTTGGTATTTGGATTTTAGGTAACGTTTTCCTTTTACTCCTGCGTATCTTTTTGGCCTCTGCCCGTGGCATGGAGTGAGGTTGGTCTCTAGTTGGTCTCTAATTAATTTGCGTTACTGGGCTACACCCTTCTTCTGGAAGGGTCGATAATCGTTGTGCTGGTTTGTGCTATTCTATGCGGATCCCGGTGCGCAGTTACTTGTGTTTTTGGGCGTGGTTTAATTTTAAGAAACAGACGGGAGCCAGTAGGGAAATGGCAGGGATTGTGGTGTTTTCTCAACAAGAATTGGATTTTCTAGGAGTTTTCGATGATTTTGCTGCCATTGTGGCCATCACGGACTCTGTTGAGGAATCTGGCTCCCGATGATGAGCATTCGCCTTGTTTTTTGGAATGGTACACACTGAGGTGGTGTAGCATTACTTAGTCCGCCCAAAGTTGGACTTGGGTGAGCAGCCCTGGGTGCCTGCTTTAATGCACCGGCCGATGGGCCTGCTCTGCTCCCACGTCAGATTCTAGATTCATGGTAAATTCTAGTGCGGACTCCTGGTCGACATAGCATAGCATGGCCGTCCTAAAGGTGTTGCAGGGTTTCTGTACTCACACAGAACTGTGCACAGAGGAGTGGAACCTCGGCAAATTAGGATGTCCCAAAACTTACCTTAGCAACCAACTCACCCCTTACCGAGCTAGCTACAGTGTCTCATTGGACATATCAAACTCCCAATGTTTAGACAAACCAGAACATGAACTTACAGTACCTCAGGGTACGTGGGACTCATGAACACTCTTTTGTTATATTATCATTACAAACCAGAACATGGAGTAAAGAAGACACATGTGCATTTGAAATGTTTATTTACTAATGCCGTCTTCTCAGGCGCAGTATCTTAGATAATACAAGTATACTTATTATCAGTATCAAAATTATCAGCATAGTTACTAAGACATAAAAAGCGAATGGTGACAGCATGTTAACATGCTGTAATGAATAAGAGTTATCAACACTTATATCTCACCCTCCCTAACACATATATTATATTATTAGCTAAGAAGGTCTCTTTGGGTTGTTTTAGGGCGGGCCCATACCTTAGTGTCCTAGCATGAAGGAATCACATCAGCATACACCAGCTCTCTCTGCATGTGCACCGCATCAAGTGTGTTAACAATTCTCGTGCAAAGCAATATCAATCCCGCCTCAAGCCCAAGTTGGCAAAGGCTGCACTTGTGTTATGACTATGAAGGCGTGGAGATCAGACCTCATAACAATTCCATATCGTGTTGCTCCTGAAACTTCAGCACTCTCCGTGCAGACATGGTTTATTAAACAAAACTGATATCAGAGCAATAACATATTATTCTCACATACACCACGGCAAACCACTAGGTTGAAAGCTAAGTCAACAATTAAGGGTCGTGTGCAGAAGTTGCAAGAAAGGAAAAATGGCGTTTAAATCTCAAATGTACCTATGCTAACTTAACACGATATAAGGATATATAGGAGCTATACAACACCCCCCCATGATCCGAGAACGGACTAAATAAGATAACAGAAGTGCCATCACATGAGAGCAGAATCCAATTTTAAACGAGCATGAATAAAAATTCAATTATAAAAACTAATGCTAAAAAATAGCCCACAAGTATAATGTGGCTCAAGCCAATAGGCAAGCAAAAATAAAATGTCTTGACCAAAAGTCAATAAAATCAAGGAAATGCTATCAATCAGCATGTCAATATGAGGCAGTGTCTATGATAAGACTGTATATGAAAAGTAAGCCGCAACAGCCTCCAGGAGGAAGTCACTGTCCTCATCCGAAAACAGTTCAGCCATCCAATTTAAAAGATGAAAGGAACATACGTGATCTTCCAGCACCGGATCCTCTATAACCATCAGAGGACAGCTCGGTGGGTTTTCAAGAAAACTTCGTTCCAAGAAATTTCGCGCTGCCGACAACACATCCCAGGGACCCATTAGTCCATGTGCCACCGCCAAGGCCATAATCCTTTCGTCAGAACAAACCAACTCGTGAGCAATGATAGGACTCATCAGTTGATCAAAATCGATGTCAGAAGATATTGGTCCGCAGAGACACAAATCAATGGCCCAAAGGAAATCACAGGTCAGGCAGCGAAATACAGGCTGGACACAGGTGAAATAGGAGAACCGAAAAGATAATCCAAACGCCGTGCTTAGAGTCGCCAACGGCAGTGTGCCATAATAATCAAGCATGCGGTTGAGAAACCGCGTCAGTAGCAGCTGAGCGTGGTCTTGCACAGGAAGGGCATCCATATTTAAAAAGGCAGAAAAACACCAATGCGCCAGCCGCTAATGCAAGTAAAAACGGGAACCCTCCAAATAAGGATGAAAAAATAGAATGGAAGAAGGCAGGGATGACTCCAAAAATCTTCTCAAAGGAAGTCACGAGACCACCGCTAACAACTTTAAAAAAATGTGCTAGGCCCGTTGTGGAGGATGCGTTAAAGATAGAACGGACCATGGCTCCGAAATGCAAAGGCAAATCAGTATTTAAAAGAGCCTGAACCTCCGTACGGGTGTTAGCAATGTGAAGCACGAAAGTTTCACGGGCCGAGCTCAAGGCCACCTCTTTCTGGGACAATAGAGCTCTTATTCTAGCCATGCCGCTGAATTCTGCTCCCAAGGTCGGTATCTGTGGCCAAATGGAAGACTCCCTATGTTCACGTGTGGGAGGATAAAGAACATTTCTGCAGCAAATAACTCGCTCACTAACCGTTACTATGAAAGCTATACCTTTAATTAAACCACAACAGTTTTCATTATTGAGCATTAAATAACTACCATTCTCTAACAATTTAAACGTGGGGATGATAGCAGGAACTGGCGTGCCCTGTAAAACGCAAGCCATATTCGGTCGGTCCTTGTTACATGAACCGTGTAACTGTATGTGTCTGCACATTAAAGAATGATCTGGCGTCTCAGTACACTCATCCCCTGTTAGATAAACTTCTTGTTCATCCTTGAAACATCTGTATGTGTATGGGAGTGACCAGACCTCATGAAGAAAACCGCTACCTAAGGGTTCAAAACGACCTATTGGCACATATTTCATACAATTTGAAAACTTATATAAAGCAAAAGGCAGTGTTATTAAACCGTGGATAAGCCACGTAGCAGTAGTGGCTTCTGCCACAGAAAAAGGTAAAGACTCCAATCTTTCAATATGGAGCATAGAAAAGGAAGCATCACGCATTGAAAGCAAGCGTTGTTTGTCTGTCAAATTAAACGGGGAAAATAAAGAGGAAACGTTCATGTATCCCCAGGGAACTTTACCCATTTTCAGAGTCTGAAGTGTCCATGCAAACTGCATGATTGACCGTAATTGATTTTGACCATGGTATAATACTGACACTTCATCATGCACAATATCAACAACAGACGACACAATATTATCTAATGTGTAAATTCTAGAGGAAAGCACGTTAATGCTATTGTCAACAACTGCAAGCACTCTCTCAAGATTCGCCTGATCAATAGCCCTAAGGCGTGAAGCAGCCTCAATCTGTGACAGTTTCCAAATTTCATTGTAAACCCCATATAACCACCTTTTCGACCTGCCACTAGCTGGGCCTTTAATGAAATCATTTAAATCCACGTCTGCATTCAGTTTGGAAAGGTGATACTTAACCGCAGGTAAAGTTGAATGTTTCAGCCAAGCTTGACACAACTTGCCCACAGAGTAAGAGGTGACAGTATGACTCAAATCAAACCGGGGATCAGATCTAACAGTCTTAAAACCGTCAGATATATTCAAAAATCTTTTTTGGCAAGAATCAGCACTACGGTGCCAAAGCAGCCAACCCCTGGGATTCATACTGGAAATGTTAAAGGAGGAATTAAGAAGCAGAGCCTGTATATCTTTAATGGACAATTGAGTAAAATTACTCCAATTCTCATATTCCTCCAACTCCGGGAAAGACGGGGTGTTTAACCTTTTAGATGTAGCCAATCCAAAGCATGTGGTCTGGGAAATGGTTTCATTTAAAAACAACATATGATTTGGGATGAGACATGCACGGTGCAAAGCCTCAGTGCCTTGTACCTGCCAGGCCCTTGAACCCCAAACTGATTTAAGGTCTATTGTTTCCTTCCATAACTCATAGCCCCCAGTAACTAATTGATCTAGGAAGGCCTTCGAGTACAACAATTTTGTATCGGTAAGTCTAACCTTGGACAGTGGCTGTTTGTGAAATTTAAAATAAAAGGACTCGGGATTGGACTGGTTAAAGTCAGTGAAATAAGTATACTTTTTAAGAAACGTTTCTGAACTCCCTTGTGTAGGAGCTGGGCAATGTTCCCACTGAGTAAAATTAACAGCCTCCCTTCGGGAAGACGTTTTGTGTAAGAAGTGATTGCCATAATGTTGGTAACAGAACAATTCACCATAATTAGCAGATTCTAAATATAAATCCTCAGCATCAAAAGCAGCATAGTATTTCAAATCAGAAAACAAACTTTCCACAGCATTAACATCCCAATCATCAGAACGAATGTTTTGTTTCACCACATCCCCCATATTAACTCTTAGTACATTAGGAACATTAACGACTTCCGTTGGGTCATGAATCTGAAAACGAACTGCATCCCACGCGATTCCATCCAGAACAGGCCATGCTGTGATGTTAACCAAAGTCAAGTCTCTTTTTAATCTGTGTGTAGAATGTGAAGAGGAAAGTGGGGCCAATGTTCCATTTAAATGAGTAATGCAAGTTCTCTCCTCGACATAGTGTCCATTCATAATCCGAAAAAAATAAAACACAAAACCAATTGACATAAAAAGGTAAACCGAAAAAAGGACCAGCCAAATGTATATCCAAGGAGGAATCAAAAAATGTTTTTTAAACAGGCTAGCATATACCGCAATTTGAGAGGGTTTTTTCGAGGCAAGGGAAGCAGAGTCAAATGAAAATCTGGATTCCGTGGCTAAACGAGCTTGCAGGTCAGGCATGGACAAATCAGTGGGGTATGTATAGTCTGTCTCATCCATGTTAGTTCCGGGCAAATTATTTAATAATGGACTGGAAACAGCAGGTAATTCGATGGCCACTTCATGTTCAATATTAGAGGCAGTGGGCATAATTGAATTTCTCACAATGGAAGGACAGGAAACAGCCGGTGTCATGCTAAGAAGAATCGGCCACTCTGTGTATCTTGACATTGTCAATAGAAATAAACCTGTTTTCCTTACGACCTGGAAGTGGTGGTAAAATGACTGTTCTTGTGCCCTTCACTCCAAGCACTGGGACTGGAGCTCGATAGGAGGGACCAAACTCTTTCTTGTTGTCGATCTTCTCTCGAACCAGTTCTCCAACTTTGGGTAGCCAGCCAACTACCGGGATCTGCAACGCATCATCCGAAGTGGAGGGCAAATGTTCCTTTGCAAGACTGTCTCTGGTCTTTTGTAGATTCTGTAAAACATTGCAATGTTCATCTGCGTCAAAGGAAGTGGCGCGAACCACAGAGTCTAGACCGTCAAGGTCAGGGACGTACATCTTGATGCCAAAGAGCATTTCGTATGGGGTCCGCCCACCCAGAGACCTTCTAGGGAGATTATTAAGAGCACGCTGCACGCCATAGAGGTGAGCCAGCCAGTTTCTGCCAGTGCCTATAACTCGGGCTGTCAAAGATTGCTTTAAATCACGGTTCATTCGTTCAACTACACTATTACCCTCAGGTCTGTAGGGTGACGAAAACTTGACTTGGACCCCCATCGAAATCATGGCATCCTTATACGCCTTAGAGGCGAAAGCCGGACCCTGATCCGAATGGAAGGTACCACAGGCAAAAATCCCTATAAAGATACGCAAATCTCTAATGACAGTCCGTGAATCAGCGCTGCGATGTGGCCATACCCACACAAAGCGTGTGCATGAGTCAACTGCTACTAAGATGTATTTATATGCAGTATCAGATGAAAATGGACCGCAGTGATCTAAATAAACACAGCCTAGCGGTTTATTAGAAATGTACAACTGAGTCTGAGGCGGACGCGTAGCAGTTGAAGGTTTAATCTGCTGGCATATGTCACAAAGAAGGACATAATCACGCGTCTGTTTGTACAGTCCCCGCCACCAGAAACGTAATTGTAATTGAGTTACAGTGGCCGAGACGCCCGCATGCGCAGACGCCACACCCTCATGAGCCGCTGTAATCAAGTCTGCTCTGCGATCCGAGTTGGGAATCAGCCG
Source organism: Lissotriton helveticus (assembly GCF_964261635.1). NCBI lineage: Eukaryota > Metazoa > Chordata > Amphibia > Caudata > Salamandridae > Lissotriton > Lissotriton helveticus. The sequence continues at coordinate 1,166,812,172 of NC_136071.1, forward strand.
TTCCCCAACATCAGGAATTGTCACAAAAGGAACCTTTTCGGGACTTAAGTGGTAATTATACTTCGAAGGGAATCCCGCAGGATGTTTACTTCCCTTTTCAGAGGCAGCAATCGCTGCCAAGATGTCGCTATCAATCTTGGTTTTAGACCTAGTAACTGCTGCAACTAAGTATGTAGATACTGCTGATTTCGCCGCTTCATCAGCAAGCGAGTTGCCAACAGCGTGAACTCCCACGCGCTGATGACCGAGAGTATGAATCACATAAACGAGTGGCAACATAGCCTTAAGCTCCGCCACTCGAACCCAGATCATTTTATGTTTTATTGTGCTACCCTTGGAATCATGAAAATCATTTTGAATCCAAAAGAACAAGTTTTCATTGTAAGACTGGACACAGTAGTAAGAATCACTTACAATTAGAGTAGTAACACTTGGATCTGCGTACTCCAAAGCTAGTAAGAGAGCACGAAGCTCTGCCAATTGTGCGGTGCAATCGCCCAGGGGCAACGTGTGTACCTCCCTGGAAATGAACTCATCATTCAACATAGCACCGACCACAATGGCGCATGCGGAAACGTAGGCATGTTTAGAGCCATGCGCAACCTGCGCCGACCCATCAGTGTAAATGATGCAATGGAAGTCCTCCAAAGGTCGCATCGCCAGAGGAGCAGGATGAACGAATTCATACTGCAAGTACTCCTGCGACCGTAAGGAAGCGTCAAAAATAAACATGACATCCGTGGATGACAATGACGCAGCCCACTGAATCCACCGAGGGTGCAAAGCCTTTGAATTCGGTACACTGGCTTTCGTGACTGCCTCCAAGTGAGGACAGGGTGTTACCACTAGCATGCGTTTCCCCTGAGACAGTGCTCGTTCCTTTAGAATAGCCATCTGTACAGCAGTTAAAACCTTTTCCACTGTGGGAAACCGCATCTCAGCCGAAGTGTACAAGTGTGACTTGTAAGCAATAGGTACTGTGTCACCTTCATTAAAAGTGAGGTATGTGAAACCCACCGTCCCGGGAATTATTCTTATTTCCAGGTTGGTGTGGTTATCACGAGTCAGTAAATATTTAGAAGCGAGCAGATCAGCCTGCAAGGATAGCAAAATGGCTGAATGCTCAGGCAGCCAGCATGATTTTGAGAAAGTTGGTTGTATCAAAGCATACAAAGGCTTGATACGCTGGGCATATTCCGGAATGTAAGTTCTGCCGAAATTCAAAAAGCCCAGTAAAGATTGTAATTTTTTCAGTGTTGTTGGAGCGCGCAATTGTGCGCACTTCTCTAAGAAGTGAGGAGCCAAACCTCTACCTTCATTGTTGAGCTCATAGCCCAAAAACAACACTGTGTGTTCTGCAATGTGCGATTTTGCAAAATTAAATTTGTAACCCATGTCTGCAAAGGTACAAATTATGGAATTCACTCGACACAGATGCATCCAAATTTCGTCGTCTGTGAGATAAATATCATCCACATAAGAACATGCATCCGGATCGATTCCCTCCAATAGTGTGACTATTCTGGAGGTGAAGACCCCAGGACTATTTTTGTAGCCCATTGGGAGTCGCCGGAAGCATTTTTGCACACCAGCGGACGTAAAACTTGTCCATTGGGAGCTAAAGCCATCCAGTCTGTGGGCATAAAAACCATTGGAAATGTCAAGCGTTGTCTTGAAACGCTTACGCACTAGACTATCCACTAGGGCAGAGCCGTGAGTATTCTGTACTGCACAGTTACGGCAATGCGAGTTCAAATGCCGGTAATCCAATACCAAACGATATGACCCGTCAGGTTTGGTCACAGTAAAAAGGGGATTATTCATTGGTGACACACACGTTTCAATAACTCCCTGATATTCCAATTGTTCAAGGATTTCTGCGACGGCCGCTTTAGCTTCACGCCGTATGGGATATTGAGGCTGAGGCTGCGGCTCAGACCGCAAAGGAATTTCGTGGCATGGGGACAATTTGTCCCAACCACATTGGTTGCGGTAGAGAGCCGGTGCTAGAGCACGAGCCCACTCTTCTGCAAAATGCTGCGCATGCTCAGTTGAGACAGTGTGCGCGAAACTGGGAAGGATTACCTCCTCCCCTCGCGGCGCTGCGAGCACAAAAGGTGGGGGCCAGTCAGCCTCGGAAAGCAAAATGTCGTACGTAGACGAAAGGTTCTCCCAAAATACCCCTCTGACAGTACGCTGTATGTCACCTTCAATTAACAGGACAATTTCAAAAAGTCTTTCAGGGGGAGCCAATCTCGTATCGGCTGTTTCTATAACAACAAAAACTTCAGTCGCTGTCACCCTCAGTAGTGGACGGAGCGCCTCTCTGACTATGGTAATCTCCGCCGCGCTGTCCAGCAAGGTCAGAGCCCACGTCAGATTCCGAAGCCGCGTTCTCACTATCTGTGGCATATCTATGCGCTGTTAAGGCCGCGACTTTCTTCTTCGCAAACTGCGGACGCTTAGGCGTAGAATCCTCCTGCTTCACTGCGCCGTCTGTCTGGCGGGACTGACCACGTCCTTGCTGGCCACCACGTCCACGTCCACCCCCTCCTCCACCACCGGTCTTCTGGGCCGATGTTTCCTGAAAGGAACGAGGAGAGCGTTGATCAGAACCCTGAAAACGATCAGGTGATTTAATCATCGCGCGATCGCGCAAATCATAAACTCTTTCTGCCGGCGCAGGAGCTTGTATTGCAGGAACAGAATCCTGAGTTTGCCTAGTCTGCTTCCCCTGTGTCTGTTTCTTAGGCCAATTCTGTTTTTTGGACTTGGGCTGGACATCTGTCACTGCAGATTGTCCCTGAGGTTGTTTTTTATCCTTCACTGGAAAATATTTCAGACCTCTACTTGTGCGGCCAATTGTCTTATAAGCGGCCACCACAATCTTTGCTAACTGGCGGGGTTTGTCGGCATCGGGCAGAGCAGCCAAAGCATTCGACACCTGAAAGTTAACTGCATCTCCTTTAACATTGGAGAGAATGAGATCACTTACAATCTCAAATGAACCACACAGGCGCATACCCAATTCAACCGCTGCCTCTGGACCGTGATCATTCTGAACACGTCTAATGATTTCAGGCAGGGCATTCATAGACGGGGTGCCGAAGCACCTCGTATAAACTGCCGCAAACGTTTTTCCCCAGCTTTCACAGTCAGCAAGTTCAGGAGTTATATCCTTCGGTAGAGTAATCGTTAACATTCTATGTTTATCAGCAGGAGTAGAATTCGGAAAAACCGCCTCCAGTTGATCAAACTTCTCTGCTAGCCAGAATGGGAAGTCATCGTTGTCAACTGGACGCGCACCAAAAACCGAATTAACCATCACTGGATTGAGACGCATTCCGCCTCGTTCCATGGGAGCGGCCGCACCCCCCTGGGGACCACCAGGAAGATGTCGACCGATGTATTGCACTAAAGCACGAATCACGGAAATGGAAACTACATGTAGCCTGCGAATTTCTGCCAGGGTACAAGCCCCGTGATTCGGGTGCGGGGTAAAGCCACCCAACGCAGGCCAATTTGTACCTGGAATTGAGAGTGGACCTAACCTCGCAGGGGACAAAGAGTGGGGGAGGGCGCCATCAAACCAAACACGATGCTGCCAATGATCAATAGGTATTTCCAATGCCCTGTACGGCGTATATTCAGCCGGGACATCCGAGGCGGTGTAGGAGTGGAACAAACCAGAATTAGCGTCCACAGCCGGAAACGTAACCCAAGAGTAAAACAACTCGTAAGGAAACGCCGGATCTGCACATACCACGAAAATCACAGCCATCCCATCTACTGGGACTTGGTACGTCTGAAGATGATTGCGTACCGCTACGCGACTATGCTGCGCAATAGCCACCGCCGCCATGACAACACTGGAAACAAGAAAACACAAAGAATACTTTGTAGCACAACTGGGTAGTAATTCAAAGAAACCGTTTAAGAAAGAATCAAGCTTGAATAAAGACCTATTTCAAAAAATAGGTAGGTTTCACCGACACCCCGTTTTCCGGAAACGGATGTGAAGGGGTTAAGGCATGAACGATAAACTACTCGAGTGTCATGATATAAGACCACCGAAAACTTCGGGCGCCATGTTGCAGGGTTTCTGTACTCACACAGAACTGTGCACAGAGGAGTGGAACCTCGGCAAATTAGGATGTCCCAAAACTTACCTTAGCAACCAACTCACCCCTTACCGAGCTAGCTACAGTGTCTCATTGGACATATCAAACTCCCAATGTTTAGACAAACCAGAACATGAACTTACAGTACCTCAGGGTACGTGGGACTCATGAACACTCTTTTGTTATATTATCATTACAAACCAGAACATGGAGTAAAGAAGACACATGTGCATTTGAAATGTTTATTTACTAATGCCGTCTTCTCAGGCGCAGTATCTTAGATAATACAAGTATACTTATTATCAGTATCAAAATTATCAGCATAGTTACTAAGACATAAAAAGCGAATGGTGACAGCATGTTAACATGCTGTAATGAATAAGAGTTATCAACACTTATATCTCACCCTCCCTAACACATATATTATATTATTAGCTAAGAAGGTCTCTTTGGGTTGTTTTAGGGCGGGCCCATACCTTAGTGTCCTAGCATGAAGGAATCACATCAGCATACACCAGCTCTCTCTGCATGTGCACCGCATCAAGTGTGTTAACAATTCTCGTGCAAAGCAATATCAATCCCGCCTCAAGCCCAAGTTGGCAAAGGCTGCACTTGTGTTATGACTATGAAGGCGTGGAGATCAGACCTCATAACAATTCCATATCGTGTTGCTCCTGAAACTTCAGCACTCTCCGTGCAGACATGGTTTATTAAACAAAACTGATATCAGAGCAATAACATATTATTCTCACATACACCACGGCAAACCACTAGGTTGAAAGCTAAGTCAACAATTAAGGGTCGTGTGCAGAAGTTGCAAGAAAGGAAAAATGGCGTTTAAATCTCAAATGTACCTATGCTAACTTAACACGATATAAGGATATATAGGAGCTATACAACAAAGGCTGGTGGCTGGTAAGGAAATGTGACAGAGAGTGGTGTGAAGGTGGTGTTACGCTGAAGTTCACTACATGCATGGCTGGTTCTAGGGTTGGTTTGGTGGGTAGGTAGTCTGCGGGAACTGCCTTGGTACTATTCTATTCTCTTTGTGGTACATTTTTAGACAACAATATTTGATGATATGCTTTTTTCAATAGTAGTAGTGGCAGTCCTTATAATTTGGAGGTGTCTAGTCCTTTGGGTGTGGGTGCTCTGTTAGATCCCTCTGGAACCCTGCCGTTGAGTCTTTGTCCAGTCAGGCACCTCTCGCCCACCTGTGGTCGCTACATCACCTTTGGGGGCACTCTCGCCTGTTCTCTAGCCACACCAAGGGGAGTCCTGCATCGGGGATAAGGTCAGTGGCCTAACCATTGCAGGTTTGAGGACTCTTCCCAGGTGGAAGCCAGGGCCATCTCCATGGGGTGTCATGTATGCTAGTCGGACACCCGGTGTTTGATGACAGAGAGGGAGCTCCTAGTTCGGGCAAGTACCCCTTGTCATGGTGTCACCTTGGCTGTACCACTTCCTCCGTTGGGGAGGTGCCAGGGTGGTGACAGAGGATGGGCATGGTACCCCCAGGGGAGTACATGGCCTGGTTACTACCGATGCAGTGGGTTGGTGCATGCTATGGTCTTGGGCTTCCGGCTCTCCTCTCTCCCTCCAAGCTATCTTCTTGGTCGTTTTTACCAGGAAATGGTGTGCGCAACCAGTTCTGGCTTGATTATTTCTTTTGAAAATTGGTCGAATATCATATCAAACCTAGTGTTGGGTCTAGATTGTGCCCAGGGGACTCACCAAAGCTTTGTGGGTACGCAATTTCATTGAGCATTGATTCCGCGCTCTGGACCGGAGAGCGTTGCCCCAGGAGCACATCTTAATTGATCATATTGCTTACAGTATTGTTCAACACAGAGGTTGTGCGCGTACATCTATTTCTTTGATCAGTTTTTGTTTCCTAGCACACACCTTTTTAAATTAGTGTAAACAAATTGTGCAAACACATCAAAATATTTTATTAGTTATGAAAGCACACCTTTTGTAACTGTATGCAATGGAAAAAAGATTTTAATAGGATGAAAACAAATCAGTACACTTTCCTTGGTGATGTGCATTGATAAATGTTTTGCTGAAATCAATCAATCAATCAATCAAAGCATTTATATAGCGCACTACTCACCCGGAGGGTCTCAAGGCGCTGGGGGGAGGGGGTCCGCTACTGCTCGAACAGCCAGGTCTTGAGCTGCTTCCTGAAGGCGAGGTGGTCTTGGGTCAGGCGGAGGTGGGTCGGAAGGGAGTTCCAAGTCTTGGCGGCCAGGTAGGAGAAGGACCTTCCTCCTGTGGTGGCTCTTCGGATGCGGGGGACGGCGGCGAGGGCGTGGCTGGTCGATCAAAGCTGGCGTTTGGGAGCGTAGAAGTTGAGGCGGCTGTTGAGGTATCCTGGGCCTTGGTTGTGTAGGGCTTTGTGTGCGTGGGTGAGGAGCCGGAAGGTGATTCTCTTGTTGACCGGGAGCCAGTGCAGGTCTCTCAGGTGTCCGGAGATGTGGCTGCGGCGGGGGATGTCCAGGATGAGTCGTGCTGAGGTGTTCTGGATCCGCTGGAGTCTCTTCTGGAGTTTGGCGGTGGTTCCGGCATAGAGGGAGTTGCCGTAGTCCAGACGGCTGGTGACGAGGGCCTGGGTGACCGTCTTCCTGGTCTCAGTGGGGATCCATCGGAAGATCTTGCGTAGCATGCGCAGGATGTTGAAGCACGACGAGGAGACGGCGTTGACTTGTCTGGTCATGGAGAGGGAGGAGTCCAGGATGAAGCCCAGGTTGCGTGCGTGGTCTGTGGGTTTGGGTGCGCTGCCCAGGGCGGGGGGCCACCAGGAGTCATCCCAGGCGGAGGGTGAAGATCCCAAGATGAGGACTTCTGTCTTGTCCGAGTTCAGTTTCAGGCGACTGTTCATCATCCACTTGGCAACGTCTGTCATCCCTTCGTGTAGGTTGGCTCTGGCGGTGGCGGGGTCGTTGGTGAGGGAGAGGATCAGCTGGGTGTCGTCGGCGTAGGAGATGATGTTGAGGTTGTGCTGGCGTGCGATGGCTGCGAGGGGGCTCATGTAGACGTTGAAGAGTGTTGGGCTGAGCGAGGAGCCTTGAGGAACGCCGCAGATGACCACCGATTGTCTACACACTATAAGTTTTATCAGTAAAATTGCTTGTTAGTGGGAAAGGTTGTGGCCATTTCAATAGAAAATTTTCTGTTTGTAAATGACAGTGCGCTATCACATCATGCTTTAATGTTTTTATTACAAGTGAGTTTTATGCACCATGAGACCGAGACTGGAGGATGCATTGTAAAATGCTGCTGGATGTGAACTTCAAGGAATAGTTGTGTGCTAACATTGAGGAATTATTTGATACAAATGCAGGATCAGTCTGTAGTTAGTTCACGATGTGGAAAGCCTCTACAATTAACATTAGAGGGTTGGCAAAATGTAAACATAAAGGCGAACACAACACAATTGCAGAAGATAACAGTGATCGTTTGAACCTTATAAAAATAAGTTACCAACCTAAAAACCTTGTCTCTGTTGGAAATTAACAAAAACCTTGCTGCACACAAAGTTGTGGCAGAGCAGGAAGTTTAACTGCTTGGGAAATCTACATTGGCTAGAATCTATGGGGAGCAATAGACACACAAAGAAGCTACCATGTGTGCTAGGCTCTTCTCAAGGAAGGTCCATTCATATAACCTCAATGTGCCCCACTAGGGGTGACCATCTATGCACTCACAAATACTTTCCTAACACTTTTGTAGTTTTTTTTAAAACATTGCTTTAGAAATTCCCCAAAATGCTTCCTTCCACTGGTGCATTTTTTTCAACACTATCTAGTTCATATCTGTTAGAACCGGGGTCTCTAGTTGGCAGGGGTATGTACCCTAGTCCAAGTAGGGACCACCGCTTCCGACCTGGTAGCTTGGCGCAGAGCAGCAAAGGCGTAACTTCAGAGGCAATTTGTAAAGTATTTGTGCAACACGCAGCAGCAGTGACGCAAAAAGAACACTCGTAAAAGGACACCACACCAGTTGTTTATAAAAATATAAAATAGCTTTATCTCAAATTTATGCAAGGTCCACAATTGGTAAAATCAATAATCCGGTCAATCCAGTTCCAGGTAGGATTAAACTAAACCCAGTTCCTAGGCAAGTTCAATAGTAAAATAAATCCAGGTTTCAGGCAAGATCATTAGTAAAATTAATCCAAATGGCACATTGCATGCTCTTCTCTGTACTGTCCCCAAGTGTTCTCTTGTAGTACCAAGTTCGTTTTTAGGGATACTCGTGTGGCAAAGAGTTCACTCTAGGAATGCCCTTATGAGCAAAGTTCACTTTAGGTAGGCTCTTATGCTCCACATTCACTGTAGGAACGTTCTTATGGTAAAAGTCCCCTTGCAGCGTAATGAGGGGGCCTCTCACAGATGCCAACCCCAGTGTGAGGGTGCACCTATGGCCCGTGAATAATTACATGCGTGATGTCCCTGGCAGGCCGGTTATGCAGTTATGGCCGTCCCACATGGGTTTCTCTCAGTCCCCCGGTCTGCCTTCGGACCAAAATGCCTTGCTGCACGTACCACCTGCCGCGTGCACCCCTAGTCGTTCAGAGTCCCACCTCCGCCGACTCTCACTCTACTCCCAGTCCCATTAAGCAGTTACCTGGAGGATGCAGACTATCCTTCTTGCTCGCCGGCAATCACCAGATTCGGGGGCGGCGGGACGCCTCGCGCTCCTCCGTTCCCAGCGCGGCTTCCCTAGCGACGCTCCCCGTTGCTGGATGACGCTCCGCCTAGCCAATCTGAGCGCGGCCCTCACAGTGACGAGCTCCTTGCAGGGGCAGTCCCAGCGCCTCCACCAATCCCAGCGCGGCGGGTCCTGACGTAGGCAGTGACGCGCCCGGGGCCCGAGACTCCCGGGCCACAGCGGTGAATAAGGCGAAGGAGGTTTAAATGTATTTTGAACCCAGGCCCGCGGCGGTGACTTCTGGGCAACAGTGCAAGTCTCGGGCCAGCGGCAAACGGCTTGACACGCACAGTGCTTCAATCCCACTGCAGCGCTTCGAAGCACACTACAATCCCAGGCGGTGGCTTCAGAACCGCAGCGCTTCTCTCCTCCCAGCGCTTTACAGCACAGCTAGGTCCCGGGTGGTGGCGGTGACTTTGGAGGGTAATTTCAGCAGTGTCTCGAGGGGCAGTTAGGGTCACCCAGGCGGCGGCGGTGATTTAAGGGACAGTTGTGGCTGCAGTTCGCTCAGGCCCGCAGTGATGATCTCGGGCAAGTCTTAATCACGGTGCCAGTCCCACATTGAACAACGCTACAGGCACGCCGTGTGAGGGATAGTTCTGTAGGCAGAGAGTTCTTTTAAAACAGGTAGCTCTCCCAAAAAGGTGGTAGTCCCAAAGAGGCAATTTATAGGGATTGTTTGGAGACACTCGGGAGATGTTGGGCAGGTCTTCTCTTAGCAGGGCAAGATCAGCAGGCAGGAGGGCAGCGCAGCAAGTTGGGGCAGCAGTTCCGTGGAGCAGTCAGTCCCAGCAAAGGTGGCAATCCTCTTGGCGCAGCAGTCTTCACTCCAGCCGAGTTCCCTCGTGGTCCAGCAGCGTAACAAGAAGTGAGGCCAGGACCCTCCCTAATATATCTTCAGTCTAAGGGCTAGAAAGTGGTAGACGTCTCTGGAAGGGTCTGGGGGCAGGGGCTTCTGGAAGAGTCCAGGGAGTTTTGGTATGTTCCCTGCCTTCCCTGACCTAGCTGTCACAGTGACGAGAGACAGGCCGTTAAGGCTACAGTGGGCAGCCCATCACAGCTCATCCCAGGGAAGAAGGTGTGAATCACCACTCCCACCTCCCAACCCAGGCAGGCTATCAGTATGCAGAGGGGAGGGGGAGTCTGCAGCCTAATCTAAGTGTAGGCAGGAAAAGGTCCCCTTTATAAAAGTGGGATCCCTAGCGTAGTAATGCCCAAACCCTATATATCATTGGAAAGGGTTCCCCGCCCCGAATCCAACAAGACCAAACATGATAGACTTATTAGGTCCCTGTCAGAAGTTATTCCATAAGAGGAGGTTACCTATGTTAGCCTATGGAGGATTAAACCTTACTGCGGTAGCAGTGGCTTGTGGCAGATATGCCAGCCTCACAAGGTTTTAGGGAAGAGCACCTGCCACTCAGCACTGTTTAGCAGTGGTGAGGCACCCAGAGTCCTAAGTCCAACAAAATATAGGATAAAAATGGGAGGCAAAAAGGGAAAAAATGTAGGGGAGACCACCCTAAGGCTGACGGGTCTAACACGTGTCCCCCCCCAGATGAAAGTGGGGAGAACTACCCAACCTCCAGGGAGTTCTCATCACTAAGGCGGAAAAACCGAGAGAGACCGTCAGCATTGGCGTGGTCTACTCCGGGTCTGTGTTCCACCCTGAAGTCCATTCCCTGTAGGGAAATGGACCACCTCAGCAATTTGGGATTCTCGCCCCTCATTTGCATGAACCATCTGAGGGGCCGGTGGTCCGTCTGGATCTGGAAGTGGGAGCCAAACAAATATGGCCTCAGCTTCTTTACAGCCCAGACCACCGCGAAGGCTTCTCTCTCTATCGCACTCCACCGCTGTTCTCGGGGGAGCAGCCTCCTGGAGATAGAGGCTACTGGTTGGTCCCTTCCCTCCTCATTGAGTTGCGAAGTACCGCCCCTATGCCATGCTCTGAGGCGTCCGTTTGGACAATGAACTCTTTGGATAAGTCAGGGGCCCTGAGCACAGGAGCGGTGCACATGGCCTGCTTTAGAGAGTCAAAGGCTTTTTGGCAAGCCTCTGTCCAGATCACTTTTCTAGGTTGTTTCTTTGAGGTTAGCTCAGTCAAGGGTGCCACAGTAGTGCCATAACCCTTGACAAATCTGCGGTAGTATCCTGTGAGGCCCAGGAATGCCCTGACCTCAGTCTTTGTTTTGGGAGGCTCCCAGGCCAGGATGGTTTCTATCTTGGCCTGTAGGGGCTGCACCTTGCCCCGCCTACCAAGTGTCCTAGGTAGACTACCGACCCCTGCCCTATCTGGCATTTGCTAGCTTTGATAGTCAGACCTGCCTGCTGCAGAGCCTGAAGCACTTCCTGGAGGTGACCCAAATCGTCCTCCCAGCTGCTACTGAAGACAGCTATGTCGTCCATGTAGGCAGCAGAGAAGGCCTCTAAACCGGAGAGGACCCGGTTCACCAGCTGCTGGAAGGTGGCAGGAGCGTTTTTCAGTCCAAAGGGCATCACTCTAAACTGGTAGTGGCCCTCTGGGGTGGAAAAGGCGGACCTCTCTTTAGCTCCATCTGTTAGGGCGATCTGCCAGTACCCTGACGTAAGGTCAAAGGTACTCAGGTATCGGGGAGCCCCCAGCTTGTCAATGAGCTCATCCGCCCTCGGGATAGGATGAGCGTCCGTCTTGGTCAGAGTTCAGTCCCCTGTAATCCACACAGAACCTAAGTTCTGGTGTGGTGCCCGGTGGGGCAGCTTTTGGTACCAGAACCACCGGGCTGGACCAAGGGCTGTTGGAGGGCTCTATCACCCCCAACTCCAGCATCTTAGTGACCTCACCCTGGATGCTGGCCTTCACCTTATCTGACAACCTGAAAGACTTGGACTTGACAGGGGGGCTGTCTCCTGTGTCCACATCATGGGTACACAGGTGGGTAATCCCAGGGAGAACACTGAGGCGAACAGCCCCAGGACCTGGCGACAGTCCCTCTGTTGCTCATGAGTCAAGGATGGGGAAAGAACCACTCCCTCCACTGACCCATCCTTCTCTTTCGAAGCAAAGAGGTCCGGGAGAGGTTCACTTTCCTCTTCCTCGGCCCCATCAGTCACCATCAGTAAGGTGAGCTCAGACCTCTCATGGTGGGGTTTGAGGCGGTTGGCGTGTAGCACCCTGTGGGGCTGCCTGGGGGTCTTAAGGTCCACTAGGTAAGTGGCCTTACCCTTCTTTTCCAATATCTCATAAGGGCCAGTCCAGCGATCCTGGAGGGCACTAAGCTCCCCAGGCTCCATGACCCACACCTTCTGTTCAGGTTCTAGCTCCACAGTATGAGAGTTCTGGTCGTACCATTCCTTCATTACCGCCTGGCTGGCCTCTAATTGTCAGAAGCTTGTTTCCACAACTTAGCCATTTGGCTGCGGAAGGCCAGCATGTAGCTCACTACAGTTTGGGGAAGCCTCCTTGGAGTCTTCTCCCACCCATCCTTCTCTAAACTGAGAGGTCTCCTAACAGGGTGACCGTACAAAAGCTCAAAGGGGCTGAAGCCCGCTCCCTTCTGCGGTACCTCCCTGTAGGGAAACAACAAACCGGGCAAGAGGATGTCCCACTTTTTCCTCAGGCCCTCAGGCAGACTCCTGATCATGCCCTTTAGGGTCTTGTTAAATCTCTCCACGAGACCATTGGTCTGTGGGTGGTAAGGGGTGGAGAACTTATAAGTAACTCCACACTCCTTCCACATAGCTTGCATGTAGGCAGACATAAAATTGGTACCCCTGTCGGACACCACCTCTTTGGGGAAACCCACTCCGGTAAAAATCCCCATCAGGGCCCGTGCCACTGCAGGTGCAGTGATGGTTCTCAGAGGAATAGCCTCTGGGTACCGGGTGGCGTGGTCCACCAGAAACAGGATAAACCTGTGGCCAGAAGAAGTCGGTGGATCCATAGGCCCAACAATGTCGATACCCACCCTCTCAAAGGGGGTGCTAATGACAGGTAGTGGTTCCAGGGGAGCCTTCAGCTTAGCCCCTGTTTTCCCACTAGCTTGGCAGGTCAGACAGGTCCTGCAGAATGTATCTGAGGAGATCCTCATCTGCGGCCAATAAAAATGTGGGACAAGCCTAGCAAAGGTCTTGTCTTGACCCAAGTGTCCTGCCAATGGGATTTCATGAGCCAATTCCAAAAGAAAGGCCCTGTAGCACTGGGGGACCACTAAGGCCCTTGATGGCCCATGCACAGGAGCCTTGGGCTCACTGTAAAGGAGCCCATCCTCCCAGTAAATATGATACTTTGCGGAGGCATTGCCTGCTGCTTGGGCTTCGGCCTGTCGCCTCATGCCCTCAAGGGTGGGGCACTCCTTCTGTGCCCGGCAAAACTCCTCCCTGGTGGGCCCTCCTTCCACCTGCCACCCTGCAGGGGTAGGTAGGTCCACCAAGGGAACAATGTCCCCCTCCGTGGACTCCGGTGCGACCTCCTCAGGAGCCCCATCCATCTCACGGGGTGACCGCCCCAGGGCGGACTTCCCCCGCCTTCGGGTTCCTCCCTTTCTAGCAGCTGGCTGGGCCATTTTCCCAGGCTCCAGCCCTGGTTGACTCCCTTTCCGGGCAGCCATGGAGCGTGTGGTAGCACAGATCCACTCTGGTAACCCCAGCATCTCCACATGCGCTTTGAGCTCTACCTCCTTCCAGGCAGTGTGCTCAAGGTCATTCCCTAACAGACAGTCCACTGGCATGGCAGGGCTCACAGCAACTCTCAAAAGGCGTGAAACCCCACCCCACTCAAATGGAAACCGTGCTATGGGATAATGACCCTCCCGGTTGTCAGCCATCACAACTGGATGGAATGCATCGGGAATTATTTGCTCTGGGGACACCAGCTGACTCCTTACCATAGTCATGCTGGCACCTGTGTCCCTCAGGGCCTCCACCCCCTGACCATTGAGGGTGACCCACTGCCTATACTTAGTTGTATTGGAGGGCACGCGGACCGTAGGAACCATCTCACTGTCCCCTAGAGACACTAGGACAAGCCCTGCCCCCTCACTCCCATCATCTAGGGACAGCTCCTCCCCAAGCGCTACACGAGCCACCCCGGGGTTTTTACCTCCAGTGGGCTGTGGTGCTCTCTTGCGACACTTGGGATCCCCCTTGTAGTGTCCAAGTTCACCACGCTCATAGCACCGGACAATTCTGGGCTGCTGACCTTTGTCACGATAAGTGGGCTTCTGGTGGCCAGATTGGGGCTGGGACCCACACCCTTTCCCTTGTGAATTATTTTGGGGGCCTTTTGGAGAACTTTCTTTTTATCTCCCCCCTCTTTCTTCTGGTGGGAGCCCTGACCACCCCTTTGGGTGTCCCCCCCCCCCCCCAACCCCTGTTGGACACTCTGGTACTGACCCAGGTGTCCACCTCCTCCGCAAGCTTCCTAGGATTGGTCAACTTGCGGTCAAGCAGGTGTTGGCGCAGCTTTGGAAAACATTTCTCTAGAAGGTGCTCTCTTAAAAACAAGTCATACAACCCTTCATAGTCATGCACATTGCTGTCCCGCACCCAGCCCTCTAAAGCTTTACTAGCGTAGTCCAGGAAGTCTACCCAGTTCTGTGTGGGAAGTTTGTGGCTATTCCTAAACCTCTGCCTATACCTCTCAGGGGTAAGACCGAACCTCTTAAGTAATGCGTTCTTTCATGACAGAATAGTTAGTCTGGTCTTCCTTCTCTAGGTACAGGACGGTGTCCCTAACATCTGGAGGTAGGTACTTATACAGACCACCCCCCAATAACTCTCTGGGACCCCAAGGGCTCTTAAAGACACCTCATAAGCTGCTAACCACTTATCAATATTATCCCCCACCTTAAAACTGGCCATCACATCTTTAGGCATAAAGACCCTGGACTCACGTGAAGCTTACATAGGTACGCTGCCACCATTCTTGTTGCTGTTGGCCCCTACTTCTAGGGCCCGGATTTCCAGTTCCTTCAGGCTGAGCTCATGGGCAAGTTCTTTTTCCCGCAGAGCCAGTTGCTTGTTCTCGCGATCCTGCTCCATGGCCCACCTTTCTCTTTCCCGCTCTTTCTCCAGCTTGGCAAGCTCCAACCTGAGCTGTCTCTCCTCTCTCCTGTCCTCCAAGTCCTCTGAGGACAGGGTCTTTACTGACGCGCAACTGCCTGCCCTGGAAGGTACCCTTGTACCTGGTAACGAATTACCATTTTCCACCAAGTGCAGTAAGTCAAGATTTCCTGTGGTGTCGTGCTCCGGTCCTCGCCCGTCCCGATCTCCTTCTGAGTGGGCTGTTACCCATGCTCTCAAGGCTTTCTGAAGCTCTGCCTTCTTGGCGCTTCACTTGAAGGGCATCCCTTTATCCTCGCAGAATTCTTTGAGTTGCGCCACCGTGTAAGCTTCCAGGTTGGCCAGCTCAAATTCCATCTTGCTAGGTGGGGCCTCAGACGTTTGTAGAGAAAATCAAATGGGACTTAGGCAAAAGGGACTTTAAAAAAAAAAAAAAGAGCAGCCAGTCAGGGAGAATTAAAAAAAAAAAAAAATCAAAAATGCCAATTGGAGAGGGTAGACAAAAATTCAGTAGAGTCTGGTGTAGGGTTGCGGTGTACACTGCGTCGCTGCGTGGTGTTACACAAGCACAAGTCCTATCCCACCACTCGATCACCAATGTTAGAACCGGGGTCTCTAGTTGGCAGGGGTATGTACCCTAGTCCAAGTAGGGACCATCGCTTCCGACCTGGTAGCTTGGCGCAGAGCAGAAAAGGCGTAACTTCAGAGGCAATGTGTAAAGTATTTGTGCAACACGCAGCAGCAGTGACGCAATAAGAACACTCTTAAAAGGACACCACACCAGTTGTTTATAAAAATATAAAATAGCTTTATATCAAATTTATGCAAGATCCACAATTGGTAAGATCAATAATCCGGTCAATCCAGTTCCAGGTAGGATCAAACTAAACCCAGTTCCTAGGCAAGTTCAATAGTAAAATAAATCCAGGTTTCAGGCAAGATCATTAGTAAAATTAATCCAAATGGCACTTTGCATGCTCTTCTCTGTACTGTCCCCAAGTGTTCTCTTATAGTACCAAGTTTGTTTTTAGGGATACTCGTGTGGCAAAGAGTTCACTCTAGGAATGCCCTTATGACCAAAGTTCACTTTAGGTGTAGGCTCTTATGCTCCACATTCACTGTAGGAACGTTCTTATGGTAAAAGTCCCCTTGCAGCGTAATGAGGGGGCCTCTCACAGAGATGCCAACCCCAGTGTGAGGGTGCACCTATGGCCCGTGAATAATTACATGCGTGATGTCCCTGGCAGGCCGGTTATGCAGTTATGGCCGTCCCGCTATGGGTTTCTCTCAGTCCCCCGGTCTGCCTTCGGACCAAAATTCCTTGCTGCATGTACCACCTGCTGCGTGCACCCCTAGTCGTTCAGAGTCCCACCTCCGCCGACTCTCACTCTACTCCCCGTCCCGTTAAGCAGTTAACTGGAGGATGCAGACTTTCCTTCTTGCTCGCCGGCAATCAGCAGATTCGGGGGCGGCGGGACGCCTCGCGCTCCTCCGTTCCCAGCGCGGCTTCCCTAGCGACGCTCCCCGTTGCTGGATGCCGCTCCGCCTAGCCAATCTGAGCGCGGCCCTCACAGTGACGCGCTCCTTGCAGGGGCAGTCCCAGCGCCTCCACCAATCCCAGCGCCGCGGGTCCTGACGTAGGCAGTGACGCGCCCGGGGCCCCGAGACTCCCGGGCCACAGCGGTGAATAAGGCGAAGGAGGTTTAAATGTATTTTGAACCCAGGCCCGCGGCGGTGACTTCTGGGCAGCAGTGCAAGTCTCGGGCCAGCGGCAAACGGCTTGACACGCACAGCGCTTCAATCCCACTGCAGCGCTTCGAAGCACACTACAATCCCAGACGGCGGCGGTAGCTTCAGAACTGCAGCGCTTCTCTCCTCCCAGCGCTTTACAGCACAGCTAGGTCCCGGGTGGTGGCGGTGACTTTGGGGGGTAATTTCAGCAGTGTCTCGAGGGGCAGTTAGGGTCACCCAGGCGGCGGCGGTGATTTAAGGGAAAGTTGTGGCTGCAGTTCGCTCAGGCCCGCAGTGATGATCTCGGGCAAGTCTTAATCACGGTGCCAGTCCCACATTGAACTCCGCTACAGGCACGCCGTGTGAGGGATAGTTCTGTAGTGAAGTGTGGCTCACTGGTTAGAGGAGGCAGACCCTGATGCAGAGGTCCGACCCGGGACCAGGGTTCAATTCCCAACGCGGCAGGGTCTTGAGCTCAAAATGTCCACGGACTCGATAATTCGCGCCTCGGTGCCTACTCGAATCATGGGTTCACACTCTGCAACTCTGGGCAACAGCTTGCTTAATCTCCACTACAGCCCCACTGCGATGGGATGCCTGGTCTTCACCTTGGGGATGCCCAGTAGGGGTTATCTCGCAGGGAAAGCCAGGATGGGTTCCCAAAGCAAGCGCTAAGAGACCTGTCGGTGATTTGGCGCTATATAAATCGAAATTAACATAACATTTTAAAACAGGTAGCTCTCCAAAAAGGTTGTAGTCCCAAAGAGGCAATTTATAGGGATTGTTTGGAGACACTCGGGAGATGTTGGGCAGGTCTTCTCTTAGCAGGGCAAGATCAGCAGGCAGGAGGGCAGCGCAGCAAGTTGGGGCAGCAGTTCCTTGGAGCAGTCAGTCCCAGCAAAGGTGGCAATCCTCTTGGCGCAGCAGTCTTCACTCCAGCCGAGTTCCCTCGTGGTCCAGCAGCGTAACAAGAAGTGAGGCCAGGACCCTCCCTAATATATCTTTCAGTCTAAGGGCTAGAAAGTGGTAGAAGTCTCTGGAAGGGTCTGGGGGCAGGGGCTTCTGGAAGAGTCCAGGGAGTTTTGGTATGTTCCCTGCCTTCCCTGACCTAGCTGTCACTGTGACGAAAGACAGGCCGTTAAGGCTACAGTGGGCAGCCCATCACAGCTCATCCCAGGGAAGAAGGTGTGAATCACCACTCCCACCTCCCAACCCAGGCAGGCTATCAGTATGCAGAGGGGAGGGGGAGTCTGCAGCCTAATCTAAGTGTAGGCAGGAAAAGGTCCCCTTTATAAAAGTGGGATCCCTAGCGTAGTAATGCCCAAACCCTATATATCATTGGAAAGGGTTCCCCGCCCCGAGTCCAACAAGACCAAACATGATAGACTTATTAGGTCCCTGTCAGAAGTTATTCCATAAGGGGAGGTTCCCTATGTTAGCCTGTGGAGGATTAAACCTTACTGCGGTAGCAGTGGCTTGTGGCAGATATGCCAGCCTCACAAGGTTTTAGGGAAGAGCACCTGCCCCTCAGCACTGTTTAGCAGTGGTGAGGCGCCCAGAGTCCTAAGTCCAACAAAATATAGGATAAAAATGGGAGGCAAAAAGGGCAAAAATGTAGGGGAGACCACCCTGAGGCTGACAGGTCTAACACGTGCCCCCCCCCCAGCTGAAAGTGGAGAGAACTACCCAACCTCCAGGGAGTTCTCATCACTAAGGCGGAAAAACCGAGAGAGACCGTCAGCATTGGCGTGGTCTACTCTGGTTCTGTGTTCCACCCTAAAGTCCATCCCCTGTAGGGAAATGGACCACCTCAGCAATTTGGGATTCTCGCCCCTCATTTGCATGAACCATCTGAGGGGCCGGTGGTCAGTCTGGATCAGGAAGTGGGAGCCAAACAAATATGGCCTCAGCTTCTTTACAGCCCAGACCACCGCGAAGGCTTCTCTCCCTATCGCACTCCACCGCTGTTCTCGGGGGAGCAGCCTCCTGGAGATGAAGGCTACTGGTTGGTCCCTTCCCTCCTCATTGAGTTGCGAAAGTACCGCCCCTATGCCATGCTCTGAGGCGTCCGTTTGGACAATGAACTCTTTGGAGAAGTCAGGGGCCCTGAGCACAGGAGCGGTGCACATGGCCTGCTTTAGAGAGTCAAAGGCTTTTTGGCAAGCCTCTGTCCAGGTCACTTTTCTAGGTTGTTTCTTAGAGGTTAGCTCAGTCAAGGGGGCCACAATAGTGCCATAACCCCTGACAAATCTGCGGTAGTATCCTGTGAGGCCCAGGAATGCCCTGACCTCAGTCTTTGTTTTGGGAGGCTCCCAGGCCAGGATGGTTTCTATCTTGGCATGTAGGGGCTGCACCTTGCCCCGCCTACCAAGTGTCCTAGCTAGACTACCGACCCCTGCCCTATCTGGCATTTGCTAGCTTTGATAGTCAGACCTGCCTGCTGCAGAGCCTGAAGCACTTCCTGGAGGTGACCCAAATGGTCCTCCCAGCTGCTACTGAAGACAGCTATGTCGTCCATGTAGGCAGCAGAGAAGGCCTCTAAACCGGAGAGGACCCGGTTCACCAGCCGCTGGAAGGTGGCAGGAGCGTTTTTCAGTCCAAAGGGCATCACTCTAAAGTGGTAGTGGCCCTCTGGGGTGGAAAAGGCGGACCTCTCTTTAGCTCCATCTGTTAGGGCGATCTGCCAGTACCCTGACGTAAGGTCAAAGGTACTCGGGTATCAGGGAGCCCCCAGCCTGTCAATGAGCTCATCCGCCCTCGGGATAGGATGAGCGTCAGTCTTGGTCAGAGTTCAGTCCCCTGTAATCCACACAGAACCTAAGTTCTGGTGTGGTGCCCGGTGGGGCAGCTTTTGGTACCAGAACCACCGGGCTGGACCAAGGGCTGTTGGAGGGCTCTATCACCCCCAACTCCAGCATGTGCTGGATTTGTAAAGCGCACGGCTGCCCGTGAGCGTCCCGGCGCTTGCTTAGGGAACCCGTCCTGGTATTCCCCTGTGAGAAACCCCGGCAGGGTGTCCACAAGGTGAAAGCCAGGCATCCCGTCGCGAGGGGCCGTAGTGGAGATTAAGCAAGCTATTGCCCAGAGTCGCAGAGTGTGACCCCGTGGGTTGAGTAGGCACCAGAGCGAGAATTGTCGAGTCCGTGGAATTTTCGAGCCCGAGACCCGCCGAGGCGGGGAATCGAACCCTGGTCCACGGTCGATCTCAGCTTCCCGGTCTGCCGCCTCTAACCACTGAGCCACGCTTCTCCACACATCTTAGTGACCTCACCCTGGATGCTGGCCTTCACCTTATCTGACAACCTGTAAGACTTGGACTTGACAGGGGGGCTGTCTCCTGTGTCCACATCATGGGTACACTGCCCCAGGACCTGGCGACAGTCCCTCTGTTGCTCAGGAGTCAAGGATGGGGAGAGAACCACTCCCTCCACTGACCCATCCTTCTCTTTCGAAGCAAAGAGGTCCGGGAGAGGTTCACTTTCCCCTTCCTCGGCCCCATCAGTCACCATCAGTAAGGTGAGCTCAGACCTTTCATGGTGGGGTTTGAGGCGGTCGGCGTGTAGCACCCTGTGGGGCTGCCTGGGGGTCTTAAGGTCCACTAGGTAAGTGGCCTTACCCTTCTTTTTCAATATCTCATAAGGGCCAGTCCAGCGATCCTGGAGGGCACAAAGCTCCCCAGGCTCCATGACCCACACCTTCTGTCCAGGTTCTAGCTCCACAGTATGAGAGTTCTGGTCGTACCATTCCTTCATTACCGCCTGGCTGGCCTCTAAGTTGTCAGAAGCTTGTTTCCACAACTTAGCCATTTGGCTGCGGAAGGCCAGCATGTAGCTCACTACAGTTTGGGGAAGCCTCCTTGGAGTCTTCTCCCACCCATACTTCTCTAAACTGAGAGGTCTCCTAACAGGGTGACCATACAAAAGCTCAAAGGGGCTGAAGCCCACTCCCTTCTGCTGTACCTCCCTGTAGGAAAACAACAAACCGGGCAAGAGGATGTCCCACTTTTTCCTCAGGCCCTCAGGCAGACTCCTGATCATGCCCTTTAGGGTCTTGTTAAATCTCTCCACGAGACCATTGGTCTGTGGGTGGTAAGGGGTGGAGAACTTATAAGTAACTCCACACTCCACACTCCTTCCACATGGCTTGCATGTAGGCAGACATAAAATTGGTACCCCTGTCGGACACCACCTCTTTGGGGAAACCCACTCCGGTAAAAATCCCCATCAGGGCCCGTGCCACTGCAGGTGCAGTGATGGTTCTCAGAGGAATAGCCTCTGGGTACCGGGTGGTGTGGTCCACCAGAAACAGGATAAACTTGTGGCCAGAAGAATTCGGTGGATCCATAGGCCCAACAATGTCGATGCCCACCCTCTCATAGGGGGTGCTAACGACAGGTAATGGTTTCAGGGGAGCCTTCAGCTTAGCCCCTGTTTTCCCACTAGCTTGGCAGGTCAGACAGGTCCTGTAGAATGTATCTGAGGAGATCCTCATCTGCGGCCAATAA
Organism: Lissotriton helveticus; assembly: GCF_964261635.1. NCBI lineage: Eukaryota > Metazoa > Chordata > Amphibia > Caudata > Salamandridae > Lissotriton > Lissotriton helveticus. The sequence continues at coordinate 1,166,833,286 of NC_136071.1, forward strand.
AAATGTGGGACAAGCCTAGCAAAGGTCTTGTCTTGGCCCAAGTGTCCTGCCAATGGGATCTCATGAGCCAATTCCAAAAGAAAGGCCCTGTAGCACTGGGGGACCACTAAGGCCCTTGATGGCCCATGCACAGGAGCCTTGGGCTCACTGTAAAGGAGCCCATCCTCCCAGTAAATATGATACTTTGCGGAGGCATTGCCTGCTGCTTGGGCTTCGGCCTGTCGCCTCATGCCCTCAAGGGTGGGGCACTCCTTCTGTGCCCGGCAAAACTCCTCCCTGGTGGGCCCTCCTTCCACCTGCCACCCTGCAGGGGTAGGTAGGTCCACCAAGGGAACAACGTCCCCCTCCATGGACTCCGGTGCGACCTCCTCAGGTGCCCCATCCATCTCATGGGGTGACCGCCCCAGGGCGGACTTCCCCCGCCATCGGGTTCCTCCCTTTCTAGCAGCTGGCTGGGCCATTTTCCCAGGCTCCAGCCCTGGTTGACTCCCTTTCCGGGCAGCCATGGACCGTGTGGTAGCACAGATCCACTCTAGTAACCCCAGCATCTCCACATGCGCTTTGAGCTCTACCTCCTTCCAGGCAGTGTGCTCAAGGTTATTCCCTAACAGACAGTCCACTGGCATGGCAGGGCTCACACCAACTCTTAAAAGGCCTGAAACCCCTCCCCACTCAAATGGAACCCGTGCTATGGGATAATGACCCTCCCGGTTGTCAGCCATCACAACTGGATGGAATGCATCGGGAATTATTTGCTCTGGGGACACCAGCTGACTCCTTACCATAGTCATGCTGGCACCTGTGTCCCTCAGGGCCTCCACCCCCTGACCATTGAGGGTGACCAACTGCCTATACTTAGTAGTATTGGAGGGCACGTGGACCTTAGGAACCATCTCACTGTCCCCCAGAGACACTAGGACAAGCCCTGCCCCCTCACTCCCATCATCTAGGGACAGCTCCTCCCCAAGCGCTACACTAGCCACCCCGGGGTTTTTACCTCCAGTGGGCTGTGGTGCTCTCTTGCGACACTTGGGATCCCCCTTGTAGTGTCCAAGTTCACCACACTCATAGCACCGGACAATTCTGGGCTGCTGACCTTTGTCACGATAAGTGGGCTTCTGGTGGCCAGATTGGGGCTGGGACCCAGACCCTTTCCCTTGTGAATTATTTTGGGGACCTTTGGAGAACTCTTTCTTTTTATCTCCCCCCTCTTTCTTCTGGTGGGAGCCCTGACCACCCCTTTGGGTGTCCCCCCCCCCCCCACAACCCCTGTTGGACACTCTGGCACTGACCCAGGTGTCCGCCTACTCCGCAAGCTTCCTAGGATTGGTCAACTTGCGGTCAACCAGGTGTTGGCGCAGCTTTGGAAAACATTTCTCTAGAAGGTGCTCTTAAAAACAAGTCATACAACCCTTCATAGTCATGCACATTGCTGTCCCGCACCCAGCCCTCTAAAGCTTTACTAGCGAAGTCCAGGAAGTCTACCCAGTTCTGTGTGGGAAGTTTGTGGCTATTCCTAAACCTTTGCCTATACCTCTCAGGGGTAAGACCGAACCTCTTAAGTAATGCGGCTTTCATGACAGAATAGTTAGTCTGGTCTTCCTTCTCTAGGTACAGGAGGGTGTCCCTAACATCTGGAGGTAGGTACTTATACAAACCCCCCCCCCCCCCCCCCCCAATAACTCTCTGGGACCCCAAGGGCTCTTAAAGACACCTCATAAGCTGCTAACCACTTATCAATATTATCCCCCACCTTAAAACTGGCCATCACATCTTTAGGCATAAAGACCCTGGACTCACGTGAAGCTTACATAGGTACGCTGCCACCATTCTTGTTGCTGTTGGCCCCTACTTCTAGGGCCCGGATTTCCAGTTCCTTCAGGCTGAGCTCATGGGCAAGTTCTTTTTCCCGCAGAGCCAGTTGCTTGTTCTCGCGATCCTGCTCCATGGCCCACCTTTCTCTTTTCCGCTCTTTCTCCATCTTGGTAAGCTCCAACCTGAGCTGTCTCTCCTCTCTCCTGTCCTCCAAGTCCTCTGAGGACAGGGTCTTTACTGACGAGCAACTGCCTGCCCTGGAAGGTACCCTTGTACCTGGTAATGAATTACACTTTCCACCAAGTGCAGTAAGTCAAGATTTCCTGTGGTGTCGTGCTCCGGTCCTCGCCCGTCCCGATCTCCTTCTGAGTGGGCTGTTACCCATGCTCTCAAGGCTTTCTGAAGCTGTGCCTTCTTGGCGCTTTGCTTGAAGGGCACCCCTTTATCCTCGCAGAATTCTTTGAGTTGCGCCACCGTGTAAGCTTCCAGGTTGGCCAGCTCAAATTCCATCTTGCTAGGTGGGGCCTCAGACGTTTGTAGAGAAAATCAAATGGGACTTAGGCAAAAGAGACTTAAAAAAAAAAAAAAAAGAGCAGCCAGTCAGGGAGAATTAAAAAAAAAAATCAAAAATGCCAATTAGAGAGGGTAGACAAAAATTCAGTAGAGTCTGGTGTAGGGTTGCGGTGTACACTGCGTCGCTGCGTGGTGTTACACAAGCACAAGTCCTATCCCACCGCTCGAGCACCAATGTTAGAACCGGGGTCTCTAGTTGGCAGGGGTATGTACCCTAGTCCAAGTAGGGACCACCGCTTCCGACCTGGTAGCTTGGCGCAGAGCAGCAAAGGCGTATCTTCAGAGGCAATGTGTAAAGTATTTGTGCAACACGCAGCAGCAGTGACGCAATAAGAACACTCATAAAAGGACACCACACCAGTTGTTTATAAAAATATAAAATAGCTTTATCTCAAATTTATGCAAGGTCCACAATTGGTAAGATCAATAATCCGGTCAATCCAGTTCCAGGTAGGATCAAACTAAACCAAGTTCCTAGGCAAGTTCAATAGTAAAATAAATCCAGGTTTCAGGCAAGATCATTAGTAAAATTAATCCAAATGGCACATTGCATGCTCTTCTCTGTACTGTCCCCAAGTGTTCTCTTATAGTACCAAGTTTGTTTTTAGGGATACTCGTGTGGCAAAGAGTTCACTTTAGGTAGGCTCTTATGCTCCACATTCACTGTAGGAACGTTCTTATGGTAAAAGTCCCCTTGCAGCGTAATGAGGGGGCCTCTCACAGAGATGCCAACCCCAGTGTGAGGGTGCACCTATGGCCCATGAATAATTACATGCGTGATGTCCCTGGCAGGCCGGTTATGCAGTTATGGCCGTCCCGCTATGGGTTTCTCTCAGTCACCCGGTCTGCCTTCGGACCAAAATGCCTTGCTGCATGTACCACCTGCCGCGTGCACCCCTAGTCGTTCAGAGTCCCGCCGACTCTCACTCTACTCCCAGTCCCGTTAAGCAGTTAACTGGAGGATGCAGACTTTCCTTCTTGCTCGCCGGCAATCAGCAGATTCGGGGGCGGCGGGACGCCTCGCGCTCCTCCGTTCCCAGCGCGGCTTCCCTAGCGACGCTCCCCGTTACTGGATGACGCTCCGCCTAGCCAATCTGAGCGCGGCCCTCACAGTGACGCGCTCCTTGCAGGGGCAGTCCCAGCGCCTCCACCAATCCCAGCACGGCGGGTCCTGATGTAGGCAGTGACGGGGCCGGAGACTCCCGGGCCACAGCGGTGAATAAGGCGAAGGAGGTTTAAATGTATTTTGAACCCAGGCCCGCGGCGGTGACTTCTGGGCAACAGTGCAAGTCTCGGGCCAGCGGCAAACGGCTTGACACGCACAGCGCTTCAATCCCACTGCAGCGCTTCGAAGCACACTACAATCCCAGGCGGCGGCGGTAGCTTCAGAACCGCAGCGCTTCTCTCCTCCCAGCGCTTTACAGCACAGCTAGGTCCTGGGTGGTGGCGGTGACTTTGGGGGGTAATTTCAGTAGTGTCTCGAGGGGCAGTTAGGGTCACCCAGGCGGCGGCGGTTATTTAAGGGACAGTTGTGGCTGCAGTTTGCTCAGGCCCGCAGTGATGATCTCGGGCAAGTCTTAATCACGGTGCCAGTCCCACGTTGAACACCGCTACAGGCACGCCGTGTGAGGGATAGTTCTGTAGTGGAGAAGTGTGGCTCACTGGTTAGAGGAGGCAGACCCTGATGCAGAGGTCAGACCCGGGACCAGGGTTCAATTCCCGACGCGGCAGAGTCTTGAGCTCAAAATGTCCACGGACTCGATAATTCTCGCCTCGGTGCCTACTCGAATCATGGGTTCACACTCTGCAACTCTGGGCAACAGCTTGCTTAATCTCCACTACAGCCCCACTGCGATGGGATGCCTGGTCTTCACCTTGGGGATGCCCAGTGGGGGTTATCTCGCAGGGAAAGCCAGGACGGGTTCCCAAAGCAAGCGCTAAGAGACCTGTCGGTGATTTGGCGCTATATACATCGAAATTAACATAACATTTTAAAACAGGTAGCTCTCCAAAAAGGTTGTAGTCCCAAAGAGGCAATTTATAGGGATTGTTTGGAGACACTCGGGAGATGTTGGGCAGGTCTTCTCTTAGGAGGGCAAGATCAGCAGGCAGGAGGGCAGCGCAGCAAGTTGGGGCAGCAGTTCCTTGTAGCAGTCAGTCCCAGCAAAGGTGGCAATCCTCTTGGCGCAGCAGTCTTCACTCCAGCCGAGTTCCCTCGTGGTCCAGCAGCGTAACAAGAAGTGAGGCCAGGACCCTCCCTTATATCTTTCAGTCTAAGGGCTAGAAAGTGGTAGAAGTCTCTGGAAGGGTCTGGGGGCAGGGGCTTCTGGAAGAGTCCAGGGAGTTCTGGTATGTTCCCTGACCTAGCTGTCACAGTGACGAGAGACAGGCCGTTAAGGCTACAGTGGGCAGCCCATCACAGCTCATCCCAGGGAAGAAGGTGTGAATCACCACTCCCACCTCCCAACCCAGGCAGGCTATCAGTATGCAGAGGGGAGGGGGGAGTCTGCAGCCTAATCTAAGTGTAGGCAGGAAAAGGTCCCCTTTATAAAAGTGGGATCCCTAGAGTAGTAATGCCCAAACCCTATATATCATTGGAAAGGGTTCCCCGCCCCGAGTCCAACAAGACCAAACATGATTGACTTATTAGGTCCCTGTCAGAAGTTATTCCATAAGGGGAGGTTCCCTATGTTAGCCTATGGAGGATTAAACCTTACTGCGGTAGCAGTGGCTTGTGGCAGATATGCCAGCCTCAAGGTTTTAGGGAAGAGCACCTGCCCCTCAGCACTGTTTAGCAGTGGTGAGGCGCCCAGAGTCCTAAGTCCAACAAAATATAGGATAAAAATCGGAGGCAAAAAGGGCAAAAATGTAGGGGAGACCACCCTAAGGCTGACAGGTCTAACAATATCTCATTACCCTGGGTAGATGATGCAAACAGAACTAAAGGGCAATCGATCCACAAAATTAAAACAGCAATAGATGACCTCTCCTTGAGTAAGGCCCTTGGAACTTCTTGCAAAATCTTACAAGGCTGTCAAAGACTTCTCGCTGCTCGGTTACTGAAAATGTACCATGAGGCCTTGGAACTGGACTGTCTGCCAGATACAACAAGGAAGGAAAAATCATGTCACTTTGAAACCTGATAAGGATGAAGAATTTTACCATTCTTACTGTCCATTTGAACTTTTTAACCTGGATAACAAAATCCTGGACATAGTGGTCTTCAATAGGCTTACACTCTAAGAACCATTTTCTCTCAGGTCTCAGATCCACCTTAAACTGCATGTTGTTTCCTTATTTCTGGATGCAGACAGGGCCTCCAGCTCACTGCAATGGCACTTCCTACTGGTAGTTCCAGATAGATTGGGAATTGGTAGAGGTTTTATCAGCATCTTCAAATCTAGTCATATGGTTTGAATTAATCAGGAACTATTCATCGGAACCTTCTACAGTATGCAAAGGCATACTACCGGGGTGCCCTCTCTTGCTGTTTCCTTTCACTCTGGCGTTGGATCCCCTAGCCTGCAGGACGTGAAATTCATTGGGGGGGGGCCTCAATGCTTACCAGAAGAATATTGATTTCTCTTTATGCATAATTATAAACCGGAACAAATCTGAAAGTGTCCCACTTTCCTCTCCTGTTGAATCTGGGTTCTCTCTCAGATGGTGAATAGAATCTGTAAGATACTGTGGAATTCTTAAACACGATGACAGAGACATAATCACATAAGCAGACTCTAGACTGTTTGTCGAAAGTGGAATCCCAAGTGCAAGGGTGGATTAAACATCTACACTCAATAGCCGAACACATTCCTATCGTTAAAATGGTGTTATTCCCAAAATTCGTATATCTGTTCACTAATTTGCTCATCCTGTTAAATAAGCACTTTCTTACAAGGATAAAGAGCATTGTCGAGACTGGTTTTGTCTGGTGAGCAACCTACGACTAAATGGGAAATCCTTACTCTGTTTGAAAAGGAATCTTTGCCCTCCCTGACTTGGAGTTATATTATGTTAAAGCAAACTTTTCATTCTAAATAAAGCATGGACACACACAGCTGTATGCAGTCAGAAAGCAAAGTTTACTTGTTTTAGGTCGAGCGAGAACAGCCAGCGACTAACTGCACTGCTCCACTGGAGATTACAGTCAGCAAACTTTTACACATTTCGAGCTATGATGGGGAACATTACACTGAAGACAATTAGCAAAAAGTAAGCTATTGTGGACAAGCAATAATGAGGAGGCCCAGCCAGGGTGCATCAAAACTGCCTGCAAGCACATCGAGAAAACCCACAAGCTAAAAACATCTTGTGTGTGCGCCACGCTATCAACCGCATGTACACAGTCTCAGTCTCTCCTCGGACAAAGAGAAAACAAGCATTTGCAATGCAATGGGTCTCGCATTAGGAAAGTTTGAGCTATTGGTATTGTAAATGGCAAAGTTTTTTTTTTTTTTTTTTTTTTTTTTTTTAAATAGCTAAATTAATAGCTTTGTCATTTACAATGCCAATAGTTATAACTTTCGCAAATGTGATACCTATAGCATTTGTAATGCAATATGTTTTGTATTTACATGACTTAGATGGCATCCCAGAAGCGCAACGGAAGCATCTAAAAAAGGAAACATTTGAAAAATAAAGGAACAAGCTTCTTGGTAAAGCACAGAGAGTAAGCTTTATAAGTAGCATCAGTGGATGTAGTGGGATAGAAAAAGTGAAGATTGGTGAGAATTCCCCAAGTGAAGGCCCCACATGGAGTTACAGATTACATTGCTCGACTCCACCAAGTCCACGCAACACCGCCGGCCTGCGACCAGGAAGTCAGGCAGGCCGGGCGGGACAACCGGAAACAGGAAGTAGGAGGGCGGCAGCCTACCCCGCCTCCCACGGAAGAGCCGCGATTGTTTGGAGCACCGGAGCAGGCAGGAGCCTACCCTGCGCCCCGGTGCCGAAGAAGGGAGGAAGAGTCCTGCTGCCGGTGAGTGGGGCTTCGCCTTCTTGCTGGGCTGCGAGGGCGGGGGACATGTGTGTGTGTGTGTGCGCGCGCGTGCGGCGGCGGGCTGTGTCTGTGTGTGAGCGTGCGTGCGTGTGTGTATGTGTCTTGGAGTCTGTGTGTATGCGTGTGTGTGTGTGTGACTGTGGGGGGGGTTGCCTGTCTGGGTGCCTGCGTGTCTGTGTAAGTGCGTGTGCGCGCGTGTGTGTGTCTGTGTGCATGCATGCGCGTTAGGCTGGGAGTATGGGAGGGAAGCGCGCGGCGCAGGACGGAACGTGCGCGTTCGCGCACACAAATCCAGGAAAGAAAGCTCGTACACCCTCTTGTCCTCCTTCCCCCCAGACCGATAACTATACGTCTCCAGCTGGACACATGCATCCTTTGGATGCATTACCAGCGAGACCCAAAGAGCAACGTAATAATATGAACTGCAAAATGACGTACAGCTTATGAAATGGATGAATAGTTCTTGAAATATATTTACTTTCACAATCCGTCCTTTGAACAATTGTTCAACATTAATATAAGAATCAAACTATATGTATTCATTCCATTGCCTCTTGTTCTCGCTAAATCATGGTACCCGAAACATGAATGTTGCTCGGGGGGTACACAGCTGAAGATAGGCTTGACAACAAACTGGTAGCATATTCATGCACAGCCAGACAACCAATACTGTAATCAGGATAATATGATTTTCAGTGAAGTCCAATCCCATGTACCTAACTGAAGAAATCTTATCCCATAATGTATGTTCAGCAAAATTATGATACATGTAATTCTTTGTGATAAGCATTCATCTTTTGTATGACAATGTTCTCATGATATTCTTTGCTAAAAAGAGAATAAATGGAATGCAGAGCTTTCTCGTTTACATTGTCTTTATCCATCCAGGTCGTGGGCCTTCATTCCTCGTCCCCCCCCCTCTGTTCTTTATTGTTCACCATCACTAGGCTGTGAGTGGTCACCAGTACTTTACGGCTATTAACTCTATAGAAAGTCTACCATTGGTTGAATTCAAAAGATGGACTTGTAATTGTCTTTAGTGACACTGATGGAGAGGAAGAAGATGCTGAATGAATTGGTCAGCTAACAGTCTTTCTGGCGTGAGTCCTGGGCTCACTGTACCACTGGAATCAAGCTATCATGGCTGAAGAGGGGTGAAACCCCGAAACCAGTCTTAGGATGCTTGTTTCCGGTCCTGGGAGGACTTGGCTTGGCAGTTCGGGCTGGACTGTTCCCATGAGGCACAGGGTCCAGACTGATCTGCATATGGCCAGGTCTAAACTGATGTGGCATGGTGAGAAAAAGAATGATGGATTTAACCTAGATCTCTTGACTGGGGGTGAATGTTTTGATTTGTTCTGTATTCCGTCCATCAATTGTGTGCCTTTTGCTTTCTCAACCTAAGTGCGCCAGGTATGCCCAGACGTGGGTCCTGGGCTCACTGTGCCACTGGAATCAAGCTATCTTGGCTGAAGAGGGGTGAAACCCCAAAACCGGTCCTAGGATGCTTGTTTCTGGTCCAGGGATGACATGGCTTGGCAGTTCGGGCTGGACTGTTCCCATGAGGCGCAGGGTCCAGACTGATTAACATATGGCCAGGTCTAAACTGGTGTGTCATAGTGAGCAAAATAATGATGGATTTAACCCAGATCTCTTGACTGGAGGTGAATGTTTTGATTTGTTCTGAATTTCGTCCATCAATAGTCTTTTTAACAGTCTTTCTGGGGCATGGATGGTACCATGGTCTCTGCTGTGTCAAAGGTTCATGAGGGGGCTATACCCTTGTTCGGTGTGTCGGTGGTGGATGTAGACGCTAGCAAGAAAGTACAAACCACCACCAGAATATACCAACATTTGTTAATAGAGGTAATTTCAAAGTAATCCATGTGGAGCTTCTCGAAGGGCATTGGTGGAAAGGCAAAATGTTCCTGTGGAACCTTTGTTCCCTTGCCTACATTGTACTGAGCGCAAGTCATACAGTCATATGCTCATCTATTCTCCGTTTTGCCCAAAACTGTGCTGTACTATTGGTCAACTCATCCTGACCCAAATGAGTGGGGCCGTGCGTCGTCAGTCATAGAATGTAACAGTGCATTGGGCAGGAGATATCTTTTTCTGTCCATTGTTATCCAATGAGCCTGCGTGCCCTCTTTTGCCCAATTGTAACTTGTTTCTGCATTTAAGTGTTCCTTCAGGGCTAAAGTCTTGCGGCCCCTTTGCCATGTCGGGTTCAGAGTGGGCTACATACGTGAGGACAGTGGGGAAGCAGGCAGTCCTTTTGACTTGTTTTTCTGCAAAATTATTTCCCCTTCCCACATCAGTTATTTTCTTATTCATGCTAAATTTTATCACTGACACTTTGGGAGATAAGTGTTCAGTAATCTCATTATCAACACCCCATGTTGTATTTTAGCGGCTTGTTAAGTAATAAACCATCTCGGAGCCCATAATCCACAAAAAATTGTGGGTGACACCAAAGGCATATTGACTGTCTGAATAAATGTGCACCCTTTTCCCCAAGGACAGTTCACAGGCTCTGGCTAGTGCCATGAGCCTCTGCTGCCTGGGTGGAGTTTTAGTGTACCTTGAATGTCTCCACTACTGTACTGAACTTGGTGATAGCATATGATGCCGTACTACTGCCATTCGGCAATTTAAAACCGGACCCATCCACCCAGAGATCTCCATCCCTGAATGACAAGTCGATCCAACCTTTTGTTTGATCTTCTGTCTGTAACACGCAGTCAGGTACCTCATTCATTCCATCACTCTCAACATTGCACACTATAGGCAATAAGGTAGGAGGATTAAGAGTCTGACATCAGTGTAAAGTTACATGTGGGCTAAAAAGACACAATTCGTGAGTCAGTGGAGCATTGGTAAGATCTTTGTCCTATTCAACAATAAATCTACAGATTAAGGTACATAGACATGCACAGTATGTCAAATGAGAAGAGAGAAGAATCTGGTGTGGTGTAGGACACCACTGTGGATCCTTCCTGCTTTTCTTCTTCGAGTTTGGTCTTCAGAGGTGAAGATGCAGACGTAGGCAATGTCCATGGTCTTGGGGCTATTTGGGAGCACATTATCCACATTCTAAAGATCACTTGAGTAAAGTGTGTAATCTTCGATAAATCACTTCACCTCCCTGTAGCTTAGTTCCCATATTTACCAAAATTGTGGGCATATGCCAAGTGCTATATCAATGGCTGGGCAATCACACTTGCTCCTCTGACTTCTACAGGATCTAATACCCAAATGTAGGTTTGCTATGTGAAATTTTAATGCAGAAGGTTTCCTAAGATTACGTTTGTAAAGTGACTGTTGCAGGTTTACTGCCATAAATTCTGGAAACTTGTTTGAATTACTGAAGTCATAGACTTGAGGATCACTCCTCGCTACACCTTCCAACTACGGATGGCGATTTTGAAACATTTTGGTGTTTATGTACAGTATATGAAATAATGGGATCAGACCCAAGAAAAGTCAAAGGACCTGGGTATCAAACGGTATAGAAACAAAGTGGTCTAGTTATGTCTAGGACCACTTTGTTTCTATACCGTATGTACAGTATATGTGCAGCCATGACAGATCAGTGACCGCCACTAAAAGTGCACCCTGAGAAAGTCAGAGAACCCCCCAGCATGCATACTGATTAAATGGAGAAAATCATACTTGGAGAGCAAAAATGGCTGAAGGAAAAAACAATGAAGAGTGTTAAGCATTATTAACCAGCAACATCTACACAACGTGCCCCGTGGGAACCCTGGGAATGGCATGGAGCACAGAATGCAGGAAGACAGTCAATGTTATAGCAAAGACGTAGATGAAGACTAACATAGCCAGTACCATGCTGAGAGCTACTGAAGGTGGAGTATGTGTTCCATCTTCAAACTCAGTTAAACTTTCACAGTGGAAGTGTTTGGACTCCCACAGAGTGCACACAATACAGATGCATCACGGTGAAGTAAATATAGTATCAGAGCAAAATCAGACGGCCCGATTCACAAAATTGTTTGTGCTTGTTAATTTGATAATGCAAGCGTCCATCCTTATGACTGCTAGGCATTAAGAAAAAGATGGCCTACTTATCCTAAATCCATTTACTCCCACACAACATTGCTGTGTTGCAATGTAATATTATGTGAGGAGTAGATTCCAAACAAGGGGTGAGTTGGACAGTGATCTCCAACAAACACATCAGTTTGTAACCAATTAACCGCTTTCCCCAAAATTTACCACTAAGGAAATGGTCAGAGATATACTCCAGACAAGCCCTGGAGTAAATCGCTTTTCACGGTGGATAGTGGGATGGAATATGTTCACTTTATGCAGCAGTTTAGGGAAATGTATTTCTCTATGGGGAATTGTATTTTCCCAGTGAAGAAAACGCTTTCCTTAATCTGGCCCGAAACATCGAATGCTATACATTAATGCACAACTTGAAACATCTCTTATATTTGGATGCATGTAACGCTTTAGCAGGAGGAGAATTCTTTGTCTTAACTGTCACATGAGGCTGTAAACTGGCACCCTAAGACCTTGCGCAGTAGGATGGTGCGACCTGCTTGTCCAATTGGCAAAACGGAAATTAAGATTTGTTGTCCTTAACCCCAAAGAATAGGTGTTGGGCTTTAGGAATTCAACATCCCTGTTAGCAATAGTTTAATAAATATACAAGTCTTGAGTACATGTTGCACATACCAACAATTAGGCAGCAATGACAAATATTAGATGTTATATTAATCTGTTTTTAATCCCTTACATTTTGTTTTGCACAGCTTAAGGGTATGATAAAATGGCGAAAGAAAGCGGTCTAAAAAAGTCCTTCCAGGACAGCCTGGAGGACATCAAGGAGCGCATGATGGAGAAGAGGAACAAGAAGCTTGCCAAGGTGGCTGCGGTCAACAAGGTCATCTCAACGAAGGTTAAAACTAAAATCCTCAGTAAGTTATTTTCATTTTCTTTTTGAGGTTCCCATTTGGTATTTGACATAACATTTTCCCGAAAAATGGTCATTCATTTTCTGTTTGCTGATTGCTTATCTGGATTTCTCAGATACTTGTGATTTATTGTACGAACATCAAGATCATCTGAAAAAACTAAAATCGTTGAGTTATAGGTAGACCAAACTTCAGGGATGCGATCATTGATGTGTGTGAAGAGGTTGTTTGTGAGTCCATAGATTAGGGCCTCTCTGAGACCACAAGCAGTTAGAGAACTTTGCACATGCTACAATTGTGGGCTCTGTAGTGTTTAAGCCTCAGTTTTGGAGATACTTTACGGTCCAGGACTGAAGAATATGAGGTGATCGTTCTGTGCGGCTCCAGCTTGGGCGCTTATGTTGACTGAGGCACTAATCCTGATTTAAGGTTTATTATGCCTATATTATCTTGGAAGTATTTGGTCAACACCATTAGAATTGATCTAACCAGAATTATATTTAAAACTGGTTTAATCAGTAAACAAATGATCTCTGGGCTTCTGAGCCCTTGAAATAATACAAAAAGCGAAGCATCTCCTACATTAACAAAATTAATTTGTCTTTTGGTTCTTTTGAAAGGATGAGAACTTGTCATGTAGCCTTTAGTGCTCTGATAAATTGTTCCGTAGCCTGATGGCCCTGGATATAAAGGCCCAGCCTCCTGTCCTACTTCAAATAATCTTAGGTGGCACTAACCATTGCTTCCGACTTGATTGTAAAGACATGTAGCAAAGTTATAGGGTGCTACTTTTCTCTGTATAACCTCAGGCACAGCTGTATATAACTTATGGGCCAGAAAGCAAGCTCTAAAAAAAAGTATGTTGAACCAGTGTAGTGATTTTCTTGCATAGGAAACATGATTCCCAAGAAGGTATGTTGGTGGTAACTTGTACGTGGTAAGGATCAAAGACAGAGCCAAGAAGACAAGCAATGGAAGTCATGCTATACAACCAATTGACCTTTGTAGGAAACAAATTGTTTTGGAAGAAGTGGAAGATGATGGGTAGAAAAAAGGAGTGCAGAGTTGCATTAATAGTCAAACTTGGAAATAAATCAGACCTTTTGGTTTCACTGAATATTTTACGCTCGACACTCCTTGAAAGAAGTGCCATTTTTTAGTTTTTACCATTTTTGTCGCAAACTATCTTTTTTTCACTTTATTTGATAATTCTGTTTACATATCACCTTTAACCTGCTTTGTGATTGGTTTTGCCCTCTATTCATCTAAATGGAGGACAATATTAAACTACCATGATGTACAAGTAATCGTTTCTTGCTTTTTGTAGATAACAGTGCAGTGATGATGAAAAACGTTCAAGCGAATAACCGGGCTCTAGCTCTAGCACTGGAAGAGGAAAAAATTAAAATGAGACAAGCTCAAGATGTTATCCTTTGTGTGAAGAGGGAGTATCAGAACCTGGTGTTTAAAACACTTGTGTTACGAAGAAAGCTCAGCTTGCAACAATCTTCTGAATCTGCAGAGGTAAGACCCTCCTGCTCACTTCCCATCCCAGTGCAGTGAGATGCATGACACAATTCCCGAGATTCTGTCACTGACGTAGTTATGAGGCTAGATAGTGAAATGGAAAGCCTACTTAGCACAAAGCATTGTTTTTCCACTCTGCGCATTCATTTGCAAGGGAGAAAAGAGTGTGTGTCCTATAGATGAAGTAGTGTATTGAAAGGCATGAATGATTAACAAATTTCACCACAACACCCTGGAATACCAAGCAGAAGGGGATTTGCTGTTGTTTTTGTGGTTCAGAAATGTCCCTTTTCTGAAACATGTCTGTCTTTTACACTTGATGCCAACTTGGTGGTGATTTGAATGTTCTTCACACAATAATGGGAAGCTCTGTAGAGCAAAATAGCTATTTGCTTCATATTGTCCATCATGAGGTGCTCCTCTCCATGCCAGCGATATTCAGACACCGTTACATATTTAGCAACTTTGGAATATGCATGCAGCCCGGGCAACATTGGAAATGTTTTCTTAGTGTGCTAGTAAAATAGTCATGGTTTTCCTCAAAAAATATTATTGCGTGAAATACCTTTGTGCTGGTTGTACGTGAAGATATAGCTTGCATAGGTGCCAGCAAGAGACTCTTTTAAATTAATTCTCCCTTGATCTTGGCAGCCCTTAATTTTACAGTTCTCACAGGGAATTTTCTCCTCAAAACAGTCTCTAGTGGGTAAATATTTTAAGGGGAAAAGCATGACCACAAAATGTGGAAATTGTTTATGAAAAGCAGTAATTAGACTTGCATAATATACAATGTTGCCTGGGCCTAATGTGGACCAGAAATGTCAAGTACTTTTGCTGCAAGATGCCCATCCAGTCCATTATAACCTTCTCTATTCTCATATTCTGATTTTTTTTGCTTGTTAGAGTAAGTGGTAACTGTACTCGCCTTTATGATGGTTCAATTCAAGAATGGTGTTTGCGTTTATCTTGCCCATTTTGCACGCTGAATCTGTTTTTAGATGAAGTGTTTATGTCTCAGTTGAATGAAGCCTGCGTTTTCTAGCCCTTGCTAGCCTTATGCACTTTATGCTTTCAAATTACAAAAAAAATATTGGACCATTTCTGCATAATGAATTAATTTTGGATAAAACGTTTATTAAGTCTTATTTTAACAATAAATCTTGTGTTTACATTTTCTTTCATGTCAACATTGTTATGGCTTTAAATAACTAAACAATAAAGTACCTTCCCTTTTGGTCTAGGTGGTCCTCTTTGCCTTACGTTATAGCTCTTTCTCTTTCCCCACTGTGTCCTGAAAAGAAGTTCACCATATGATGGGAAAGGCAGGCATCTCATAGTTTTCTACATGGCTTAGCGGGTAACTTCTCTAGGTTGTGGAAGTTGATCTACAAAGCAGATAAAGTGAACCTCTTGGTGTGTAGAGACATCTTTTGTTTCCATAAAAAACATATGTTAATACAATTTATTTTGTTTCAGACAAGCGGGTGCAAACAAAGTAACCTTTACCTATGTGTGTTCTGCCCCAGATTTCCAACTACCCATTACCCAGATGCCTCCACAGTCATCCAGTCATATCAGTGTTGTTGTCAAATCGTCTAATTAAGACTTCGTCATTCAAGTTGTCAGAGTGAACACAGGTAGCAGCAAAATATAGTTGTGGCCAGCTAGCTAAGTACGTATGTAGTTCTTGTGCACCAGACAGATGATCACTCGGGAGGAAATATAGGTTGGTTTGCACTTGAGTGATCTTTTGTTACAGCAAATTTAGTAAATGGCAAAAGGGTAACACTGATTGTATATGCTTTAGCCCTAGAATATCAATGCCATTAATATTCACTGGATTTGAAACTACTTCCAGTACTTTTGCTACTGGCCCTTCAGTTCTCACTGGATCCCTAAGAATTTGTGTGGAAACTTTGTTTTGGTGAGGGCAGCTAAGTAGCTCTAGCAAATCACACACGCTCTGAAAAGTTGTCTTTGAAAACTGGCACAAGAAGTCATCAACTAAATTTATATTTTCATGACTATTTTTCAATTTTCACCTGGAAGAGAGAGAGGTTATCTCCAGGAAATGTCAGTTTTTTTTTTATTGTAGGACGTGTATACAGTTTTGGAGCCAGTTTTCTTTAACAATAATTATTTACCTATTGTGTCCTGTCCCTTTTCTTACAAGTGGTGATCTGTTACACATCAATTGTTTTTGCCTCTTTTTGATTTCCTTAATTTCATAATTTAATTATTTATGCATTTAATCATTTATTTTTGGGATTTAATTCACACATCTTTTGCTATACTTTTTACTATATACGCCTTTGCGAAAGTATTAATCTTTTTTTTATTTTTTTATTTTCATAGTCCAAACTGGCAAACTTACGAGAAATTATTGGGAAGGTCACACAAAACCTTCTAGAGACTGCAAACCTGCTTGGTCCAGCACAGGATTTGTGCTCCACCGATTCTGTAAGTACTTTTCTACTGTGTTTACTAGGCGTGAAAGAAAGCTCTTTTTGCCTCCGTGGCAGTATTTTGTAAATTTTTGGGATACAGATTTGCAGGATGTTGAAAGGAAGGGGAATCTGTATTCATCATTTCCAGTGTTCATAGCAGATGACTGTCTCACTGGATATGAAGGATTTTTGCTGAAAAGTGTAGGAGGAACCAAAGCAATTCCAGGAATTTTTTGCTACAATGAAGTTCGTTTGTACATAACTATAAAACAAACCTGTATAGCAATGTGCAGAGCGCTTGGTGCCCACATGTCGGTCATGAGCTTTCTACTATGGCTGTGAGATCTGTATTGCCGGAGCAGAAATATGCTTTTAAAGGAATGGTGTTGGTGATTGCCTTATCTGACATTTCCTCATTATGTGGCATTGGATTTTACCCACATTTCTCCCGTTTGAGGCACTTTTTAGAATCCCGAAAATGTGTGTTTTGCAAAGGAGCTGTTTTGAGTTCTAATTGTAGTGGTAACTTTGGCAGAGGAGTATTTAGAGGATATGCTCAAATGGATTACATCTAAATGTCTCTTAAAACTGACATGGTCAGTGAGACTTAAATAAGCTTATTAACTGAAATGAGACGATGCAGACATTTGAGAAAGACAAATAGAGTATTTTCAGTAAATGTAAAACATTTGTTTTGTTATGGGTGAGCTTATTTACCACAACTGAAAAGGTTGCATTTGAAGGCAAAATGTGTGTATTATCAGAGATTAACAGTGTGTTCGGGAAACAATCAATGTAATGGCCAAAGCAATTAAAAAATGGTATGGAAGAAAGAAATTAGTGTACCTTTAGAAAGTTACAGAAGTGCATTCCTAAAATATTTTAAAAGCGGGGACATGAGTGATATGTATGTATTTAGCGGTCACCTATTAACGTTGTTTTCCATGTGGCACTTGCTGCCAGGGTGATTATTTCTTGATGGGGTGGATGCTACATAATTTCCTTTTTGTTACATTATAATACATTCTGCGGTTTAAGGCCTTGGCTAGCAAAAGTTGTGAACCCTAATGGATATGACTGCTGCTTGAACATTCAAGGTCCTTGTCACCTGGTAGTCATGTAAGATATGTTTAACTTGAATAGTGCTGCTGTTTCTAGGTGCTGACATTTGTGTATTGGTTTCTTTTCCATCCTTTCTTTTCCTGTAGATACTCAGTCATATTTTGTGAGCGAGAATCTACTTGGAAGAGAAAGATGAGAAAAGATGATCTTAATGGTACATATGAAGAAAAAAAGCTACATACGTTCTTCAAAATGATGGATCTTCTCAAAATGACAACCCAACTTCTGTCATGTGACTTTTAGCTAATTTTTGTTAGTGACATTGAGCTGAACTAATGCACAGATAACCTTATGTTTTCACTGAGTTCTTGGGTGAGGGTCGGATAGAGGGTCCAATCCCATCTGTTTAGCATTCCATGACCACATTGTAATATTTCATGTGTCCTCCATTCAGAACTGTTTACTGTCTCTGGATTTTAAGACTGTTCTTTCATGTACTGACTCCTCTCTAGTGTGGATTTGATAAACTGTAGACTTTTGATATTTGCAGTAATGTATTTTTTTATTTGCATATTTCAACTCTTAAAACCATTAAAAAAAATGATGTTCAAAGACTACAAGACCTTTTCATCACAGTGGAGAGAAGGAATGCTCAGAATTGCCATCTGCAAAAATGTAAGTGGAACAATTGTGAAGTTATTTGCTGTTTTCAGTTAATTTTTGAAGAGGAAGGGGAGATCTGGAAGAGAAAGCTAGGATGATGGAATTGTGTTGTATACGGCACTTAGGTTTGAGGTAGTGCAGAAAAGTACGTTGAATTTGAGAATTGAATAGTGGTAGATGAATTTTTCTAGATAGTTAAGTGGTGGATTCTTAATTTATAGGACTGAAACAAAAATGTTCATATGTTTAAAAGTGGTGTACTGGAATGAGGGATTGCTATGTTGTAATAAAGCTAGTTTTTTGGGGGGTGATATATGTTGCATTGCGGATAGTCTGCTTTGCAGCAGTCTGCCTGAGTATCTTATAATGCCTACCAAGGGTCTCATTGTAGGCAGACTGAATCATTAGAGCACTGTGGTTGGAATTGTTCCTTTACAAAATAGCACACAATATGTGCATCCAATGAATATGGACGCATAGTTAATTTGACTCAACAAGTGAGTGAGCTATAAAATGTGTTAACATCCCATAAATCTGAGCTTTGCTCGTCAGAGGTCCACACCCCAAGATTGCATTTTAAGGCCTTGAATCTGTGCAAGTGGAATCTGTGATTAGTTATCCATATCAATCCAGTTTCCTTGCTGGAATTTCAGGTAGGACTGCGAGAAGCCATCAATTCTTATAACTGACATGGAATGTTTTCAGCTCATTGTCCTGAATCCTCTTGCCTTCTCAAATTAAAACTTCTTTATGTTGCCTGTTTTGCATGTGTAGCTGCTTGAGAATGGTTTCCATTGGGCCCTCTGTTACTTTAGTATAGTCTGGAGTGAGTTCCAATTTGTGCTAACAAAATCAACTTAGTTCACTTGCTTTACAGTTCCTTCACTTTCATAACAAAGTATCCAAGATAAAACCGCTAACAGCGCCATTGGTGTGTAACCAGGGAAGGGTAACTGTACTCCCAGGACCCTACCTCATTCCCACCCCCACAAAAACCCCCACCCTCTGGTAAGGATGACAATTAGAAGTATGTGGTTAGTGATCTTTATTGGTTTAACCACAAGCAAAACGTGTTCATTGAAAACCTGCGCTTTCTTGGCTTGATGTACCAGTACTACATGTATGTTAGCATTTATCATTCTGCTAACTTTGCACCTCACTGAGTGCATCATTGGATGACTATTAGAGAAATTCACTTATTTTTACAGGGTGCTTCACAAAACAGTTCCTCGCCCAGAGGCTAAAACTGTTGATGTTGTGACGGAGATGGTGGTTGCAGAGCACAACAGCCCTTCATACGCAAAATCCTCACAGTGTTCAGAAAATGGCAATCCATGCAAAAGAATTTCCAGGGGTGAGTCTTTAAGTGATGGACAGTGGATAGTCATCAGTTTCTTTTGCATTTATATGACAATATAGGATGATATTACTTGTTCAAACGATAATTGAAAAACTGATGTCAACCTGAAATTTTGTTAATTACTTTGAGGTTGATTTTCACTTGTGTTACAAGTGCATTTGTGTACCAATGTATCCATGAGCCCGTTTTTATTTCCTGAACAGGAACAGAACTTACGATGTAGGAGTGATAGACCAAACAAACACCGTAGGGAATGTTAACAAATAAAATGCATATTGCATTTGTGACAATCGGTGATTTGAATATATAGACACACATATATTTGTACATGTGCAATTTTTGTTTTTAACCTGCACCAAACAGGCTTACTACCTACCTCTATCCTCATTGGCCATATCTGCAATAGCATGCTACTGAAATATTTCTAGTGTTTTATATTGCTCTGTGACACTTCACCTTGAAGATCAAGAAATATTGTAGCAAATCAATAAATTGGTTGTTGCTGAAGTCCAAGATTCTGCGGTAGGTCAATAGAGTAATGGGGTGAGTGCCTGCACTTATTACTCCTTCTTTTGCTCTGTCCCAGTAGTCCTTGCACGATGTTTGCAATGATTGTCACTTCGGTATCAAATACACCTGCAGTGACACTTCCCTTTAACTGATCTTAAGTGGGAGACTGGGAATAAACCGGTTGAATTTTGAGCCCATGAATTCTGGAGGTGACTAAAATATGGAGTCAGATTTATTAATAAAGTACATAGTTAATTGAAACCATTACACATTAAAAACCGATACAATAAAACACAGTAAAGCAATTGGTGTATTAGGGCAAAAAGTTTTTCACATCCGGTCAACAAAATATTAATTACAATGTCCCGTTGCTGCAGATGGGATGTCGCTATGTACCAATGGACTAGCTAATTCATTTCAACCTTAACTTTGCCACAAATAGCTATACCAATTTGACTAAAATATGGATTTATGGAGTGTAGTCATTTCATTTGAAAATCTAAAAATCCGTCTGGTAGTACTTCATACAGCAGTACGATCGTAGAATTGGCCACCATTAATCTAAGGGTGGTACATCAATTAGTTTTTACACAGCATCACAAAAAATGCACTTCAAAACCAAATCTTGCCATAATATATGTTAATGTTGCTTTTAAAGCGCAATCAATCATCCTGGGTGGAATATCACGGCGCTATGATTTCTGTAATAAGCGGTGGGATAATACTTGAGTGATACAGAGTTAGTCGAGTTTAGAAAAAATAATGTTTTTTAATTTTTTTCTGAAAGTCAGGTGGCAGTCCGTGAGTCTGAGATCCTTGGGCAGATCGTTCCATCTGGTTGCGGCCAGGTGGGAGAAGGCCCGTCCTCCCATCCTGGCTCTTTTCACTCGGGTAGTTGTTGCTCTCGCTGTTGATTGAGAGCGGAGATTCCTAGTGGGTGCATAAAACTTGATCTTATTTTTTAAGATATAAGGGCCAGTGTTATACAGTGCTCTATGTGTTATGCACAGCATTTTGAAAGTGGCTCTTTGTCTCATTGGGAGCCAATGGAGCTCTCTTAGGCAACTCTTGGCTTGGTCATATTTTCTTCTATTGCAGATTGCCTTTGCCGCTGCATTCTGCACTAATTGTAGTTTTGTGAAGAGGTAGTCTGCCATGCCCACAAACAGGGAGTTTCCGTAGTCCAGCCTGCTCATCAGCAGTGACTGGACTAGAATCTTTCTACATTCAGTGGGGATCCAAGGAGAGACTCTTCTGAGCATTTTTAATAGTGCGAAATCTTTGCCGCAAATGTTTGACACATGGTTTTCCATAGACAGGGTGTTATCAATAATAACTCCTAGATTCCTTGCTGTCAGTGTTGGATTGGGGAGGGGGGGTACCTAGGGTAATGGGCCACCAGCTGTTGTCCCATAACTGTGTGTGTCCACCGAACAGCAGTATTTCCGACTTATCTGCGTTAAGCTTTAGACAGTGGCTGTGCATCCAGCCGGATAGTTCGATGAGGCAGTTTAGCAGCATGTCCTTCGGGTTATTTTCCCCGTCTAAGGTTACCATTAGTTGGGTATCGTCTGCATATGAACAGATATCGATACCCCACTTTCTTCCTATCTCTGCCAGGAAAGATACAAACACGTTGAATAACGTTGGGCTCAATGAGGCGCCCTGTGGGACCCCATATTTGATGTTCCGGAGGGGAGTCGAAAAGTTGCCCATGCGCACCGATTGAGTTCTGTCTGACAAAAATGATTGCAGCCAACCTAATGCTCTTGTCTGGATTCCTTTTGCTGCGAGGGTTCCTAATAACAGGTTGTGTGGTACGGTGTCAAACACCACCGAGAGATCTAATAATATCAGGGCGACTGTTTTCCCCCGATCTACTTGTGTTCTGATGCTATCCAGCACGGTGAAGAGTGTTGTCTCTGTGCTATTATTGGCCCTGAAACCCGTCTGAGAAACATCCAATAAGTTGTTAGTTTCAAGGAAATTAGAAAGCTGCCTATTAACCAATTTTTCTAAGACTTTCGATAGATAGGGTAGTTGTGATATGGGTCGGTAGTTGGCGGGGTTATTGATGTCTACACCTGCTTTTATCAGTGGGGTGACTACCGCATTTTTCCAGATTGTTGGAAATTCCGCAGAATTTAGTGAGTGGTTGAGTTCTTGCGTTACTGCCGGACAGATTATCGGGGTTAATTGCGAGAAAATATGATGCGGGCAGGGATCTAACGGGGAGCCAGATTTGACTTCTAACATGACTTTACCCACTTCTTCTTCTGAGAAAGGGCTAAAACTGGAACAACCGGCCTGCGAGGTGGGTAACACATAGTGATCTATGTGCTCCAGTTCTTTATTGGAGAACGAGGTGTAAATTTTGTCTATTTTGTCACAAAAAATTCACTTATTTTATGTTGTCTATAGAGTACAATTATGTATCAAGACTGCAATGTCCGAATGAGTCCTTCAGCTAAGCATAATACATGTTCACTAGTTTGTGACACAATATATTCATGCAGATAATATATCTTATTATCTGTATCGGGATAGGCCACACGAACACAAATTGGCCTGGACTTTTTCTATGGTAGCAAGACCAGTAGGCCTATATGTTCCTAGAGCCAAAGGCCCCACAGTCATTGCAGAAAGCAAAGTCCCACAGCTAGGCCTGTTTTCGGGGGCAGTGGAGAATGCCCCCAAACAATTGCCACTTGCTTTGCATCCAGTAAAAGTGTGCTATTCCTCATTTTGTTTACCTTGAGCAACGCCCTATGGGTAGCACTTTATGGCAATGCAAACATCTAACTTTCCAACGCTCTTTTTAAAAGTACTTTAGTGGATTTTTAACTTTGCCAAATATATCCCAGGAGTGATACCAGAATAGAAAATATGCCTCTTGGACTGTATTGAGGAATGTTACACGTTCTGCAAATATTCTTCAACTAGAATTAGAAGGTAAGATTGCCTTCTCCGCATTATATAATCCTCTGCTATGATACGGGCAGTACTGAAGGCAAGAAACTCAGCAGTGCAACAGAGTGAGTGCCACAAGTAGTCTAATCTTCACCGGTATATCCACAATATATGCCGCTAGTGCATTCACTGCAATTAAAGTTCTCTCATGCTCGAGAGTGGAAGAAAAATGTGCCATATGATAGTCAGCTGCTGAGTGCGAGCATCTAAGTGGAGAAGTGTGGCTCAATGGTTGGAGCGGCAGACCCTGATGCAGAGGTCTACCCCCGGGACCAGGGTTCAATTCCCCGCCTCGGCGGGTCTTGGGCTCAAAAATTCCACAGGCCTGATAATTCTCGCCTCGGTGCCTATTCCAATCATGGAGTCCCACTCTGCAACTCTGGGCAATAGCTTGCTTAATCTCCACAACGGCCCCCACAATGCTAAGGATGCATGGCCTCCACCTTGGGGGTGCCCAGGAGTGGACACCTCACAGGGAAAGCCAGGATGGGTTCCACAGCGGTATTCATACAAGCGCCTTGAGGCCCTTGCGGGTGAGTAGTGCGCTATACAAGTATCAATTTACATTTACAATTTAAGACAAGTTCGATTTTGTGCAGGGTCAATTCTCTTGAAGTACAGATGTACTGTATCAACTACTTAAACATTTGAAATGTAGAGTCGGAGTCTACTGCTTAGTGAAACTAATGTCTGTTTACAATAGAAGCTCCAACATACATCTGTAATGTGTATGCTCGCATCAGCCTCTCGGAGATGTATATCTGGATATAAAAGTGGTCTCTTTCCGCCAACTTAAGTCTATTTACACATACTTAGATGTGTATTATCAAGTAACCCATTGGTGTGTGTCTGAGGTGCAAACTGTGTTTTTTTGGCAGAGCAAAGTGTATTGGCTCTGAAAGGGATCTCTGGTTCATATCCTACACTGTCTATAATGCGTAAATATTGTAAGTGTGGCAAAAGATTTGACATTTTTGGTTAAAGTAACATAAACCCCCTCTCCGAGACGGTGCAGAAGCATCCTAGCCCTTTTATAGGCCACTAGGCTGTTGGGTCAGAAGATGGAGGAGTAGAGGTCCACAAGACCTTACATTCCAGATAGCTTATAAAGTGGATACTATTTTGCCCTGGGCGGAGCAGGACTACACGGAGGTCTACGAAGTTGGGAACAAACCCTGTGGAAATCCGCTCGCTCCTCCACCCCCTATTAAGAATTAATTAAATATACATTAGCTAAAAGAATAAAGACTTACCTTGACGGCGGCGTCCCCGGGCTGCCGTCCTCCTCTTCCTCGCCGTCGTCTCAGGGTGATCAGTGCATGCGCATTTCTCACAAGGAATGCGCTGGCGCATGCGCAGATCACCCTGAGACGGCGAGGAAAGGGAGGACAGCAGCCCGGGGACGCAGCAGTCAAGGCAAGTCTTTATTCTTTTACCTTTAATGTATTTTTAATTAATTCTTTTCGGGGGGATGGATGCGGGGGGCTGGTCAACTCCGCTCCGCTGCGGAGTGTGCGTAGATTTGCCTTCGCTGCGAACGCCGAGTAGGAAAATCTCTGCACACTCTGCAGGCAGAGCGGAGCTCTCCGCCCACGCCTAAGGCTATTGTGTCTAGATCCATACATGAGCAGAGTGTGCATGGAGCCAGCGTAGTTTGCAGAGAACCAGACACCACAAGATCCCATTCTTTAATCAAATGTGGAAGGTGTGGGGGCTGATTGTACTAATAAACCACAAAGTGAGGCTGTACAGTGCACACTTGGGGGTGTACAACAACAAAATCTGCTTCTCTTATGGCATAGTTAGAATATTCCAGCTTATACAAGCCTGTCTTAAGTAATAGGTATCAGGGAGCATAACTGGAAAACATGTAAAGGATCTTTGGTAACAGCACGTTTCTAATTATGGATATTCTACTAGCCACTGATAGGAGAAAGCTTAATCCACCTGTCAGTCATATCCATCAACTTGGCAATAACAGGCCCATAATTTCCAGCTATAATAATGTTCTTAGCTCTGCATATTTCGATGCAAATATTGTAAATTGAAGCCCCGCACCAGTACTATGACTATACAGTTTCCGTCAGTGGCGGAGGGCTTCGTAAGTGCGAATATCTCCTATTTTTACAAATTAATTTTCACATTATAGAGGAAGAGATTAGAGCACAAGTCTCACAACGAGCTGTCTATTGAGACTGGAGAAAGTCGGTCTGGAGATTTGCTCACCTGACACCTGTGACACTTGGCAAGCATGTTGTCGACTGACATCTAGGGCTGGGAACCAGACTTTTTGTCTTAGGCGTGCTTTTTTCTTCGTGGACCCTTGGTGGCCCGTATGTAGCAGGGCTAGTATGATTGGCCTCAGCAACCAGGGTATCACAACTCCCTTCCTTTGGTGCGCTTGTTTTGTGGCACTGAGCTCATTGCCGATGGTCCACAATGCAGTGAGGTTGTGCTGGACAACATTATCTTGCTTCCCCAGATCCTACAGGAAGCCCCTCCATTTTCCTGATGCAACAGCTTCCCAAGTCCTCTGGAGACAAAGATCCGATGTTGTGGCAGCGACTATTTCTTGAAGAGAGATGGTTCTCGGGCATCCAGTCTCTGCTATCCAGTGTGCTTACTCCTCAGCATCGGACCATGAACTGGGTGAGCTGTTCTCTGTTCTGCGAGGATGCCTGGATAGGTATTAAGTTAGGTTGTCACAGGTCATATTGTAGCCCACCATCAACTTATACTTTTGGAGCTGCAACACCCATTTCTCGATGCTGGATGTGGTTTTGTGCCTGCAACAAGTGCTTCGAGCGGCTTGTTCTCTGTTACAGCTCTGAAGGGCCGGTCATAGAGGTATAACTGGAGGTGATGACAACCCCATTTGATGGCAAGTGCCTCACTGGTGAATGCTACTGGAGCCCAGTGTTCATTACTGGCATGTTGCATGAGAACCACTCCTAGGCTGATGGGGCTGGCGTCTGATACCGGTTTCATTCCTTTGCAGGGTCAAAGTAGGCTATCACTTGGACTGGGAGCAGAGCTGTCTTGATGGCTGCAATGCTTGGCCTTCTTCCCCCCCCACCCCCTTCCAGGCTCCGGTCAATAGCATGGAACACTTGAGGCTGGTGATGTTGACTGATGTGCGTGTATCAATTAAAGCTGTAGCAAACACTACAAGATTATACTGAAACATTTCAACTACTCACCCCCACTCAAGAGATATGGGTTTAATCTGTCGTTCTTTTGCTAACTATGCCACCCCAGTTTGGACCCAGCCATATGCAAATCAGTTTTGACCCTGTTCCTCATGGGAATAGTCCAGCCCGAACTGCCAGACTAGGTCCTCCCTGGACCGGAAACAGGCATCATGAGACTGGTTTCGGGGTTTCACTTCTCGCCAGCCAGGCTAGCCTGAATCCAGAGGCACAGCGAGAAAGGGTCCCACATCTGGACATACCCTTGGCCACTTAGGGCGAACAAAGCATACACAAGATGGTGGATGGAATGCTGAAACTTTTCAACCACTCGCCCCAGTCAAGAGATCTGGATTTAATCCATCGATCTTTTGTTCACTGTGCTACCCCAGTTTGGACCCAGCCATAAGCAAATCAGTCTTGACCCACTTCCCGGTCCCAGGATGCTTGTTTCCGGTACAGGGAAGACCTGGCTTAGCAGTTGGGGCTGGACTGTTCCCATGAGGAACAGGGTAAAGACTGATTTGCATATGGCTGGGTCTGAACTGGGTTAGCGAAGTGAGCTAAAGAACGATTATGGATTCAACCATGGTAGCCACCGTGATAGGGAGGTGGCGTGTGACTTCAGGAAGAACATCACGTTCTTTGGCCTGCCCCGCCCCAGCTAAGCTCAGTTCAGCCAATCTGAGCAGCTGGTTTGGGTGAGGGTGGCCAAAAGCTGGTAGCCCTATAAGACAATGAAGGGATACTAAATAAATGTGAAGAATGAAGTCTTTAAATTAGATAGCAGGTACGATCAACTCCCAGCTTGTGATCGACTAGTTGGAGACCCCTGAAAATCACAGTTTTATGGTTAGGAAGTCATTTTATACTGTATATTTTTTGTTGACATTTAAAAAAAAAAGAACTGATGATGATGCTATCCATTATTAGTACGTCAATGGTGACCAAAACATACCATTGACCGAACATAGCTGGTGAGGGTCCCAAATGAATTTCTAATGAAATCCTGTTATGGATTTTGGTTCCACTCATTTTTGATATTTTGAAGTTCCTTTTAGACCTAACACCTAGCAAACCTGTTACTCCAAAAGTGTTTGCATGAGTGCCAGACTTCATTTAAGCGATCTAGCCATGACAATTACATTGTGTGCTTGCAAAAATAAACTATTTAAAAAAATGTCATATTACAGAATACGTCCGTGTATTGCTCTTGTTTGGGGACAGTCAGTCTTATGCCATTGTGTGAATGGGCCAGTGTGGACAGTGGATTCAATGTATTTAACATTTGTATTTTTGTTTCCAGGGCTTAACGTTTGTTCTATTTTTTAATGTGTGATTATATATTTTTTGAAGAACTGGTTTTGAACAGAATTAAAAAAATATATATTTTAATTTAATGTTTCACGCACATCTAGCAGCTAATTTAAGACTCCTTTTTATAGAGCTCTGAAATTACATGGAGATGCTCTCTACATTCAATATTTTGTACCCATCTTATTGTGGTTTTTTTTGATTATGTTTTTAAAACCTAAAAATAATTTTTCATTTTCCTTTACATGGAAAGGCCGAAGATATGTTCGTCAGAGCAATCTACTTGATGTCTCAGAAGATGAAATGCAGAAAGAAGCTGCTGGTGATGAGTCCATGAGAAACGTGAGCATCAGACGACGACGTTCTACCTTGAGAGGTAGCAAAGGAGAGAGTTCCTTTATTGGGATACTTTCCCCTCCCGGCCATTCCACATTGGATGACTTGTCACAAATCCATGGTGAAAATGAGCAGACTGACCAGGGCGTGCCTTTGGATGACCTATGTCTTGACAGTGTTGTTGTGGAAAGCGCGGCGACCGATAAATGCCCTCTTGAAGACCAGACTGATATGGAACTCTCACTGGCTCCCTTGGATACTTTGGCAGAGGTCAAGAGCTCCACACCGCAAACGAGACGGAAGCCAGCCGCTAGGAGGGAACGTGCTGGAAGGGAACGTGGCAGGAAAGGGAAAACGGATGGTCCAGTTATTGCGCCTCTGAAAAAGCCCTGGGAAAACGCAAAACCAAGAGCCAGGTCGAAGAGCAGAGAGCGAGGAACTGGAAAACAGACTGCAGCTGGCAGGGAAAAACTGGATATTTCAGTCTGCTCTAATGATGCTTATGACTTTGTTGCAGAGGAGAGTATCCATATCACCCCATTTCGACAAGGCAGGGTTCCTGAGGAAAGAGTAGTAGCGGAATGCCAAAGCAGCAGTGGTGATGAGACTGAATCGGAATCGGAAGAGGATGACAGTGTGTATGTGCCTTACAATAAAAAAGCCAGGAATAGGCTAAGTCTAGAGGAGGAGAAAAGCCCAGCAGCTCCTTTAAGGCCAAGATCTAAGAGACAGCCAGCAAAAGCACAGCAGCAGTCCCTGGACGAGAAAGAAAACAAAAAGAATGTCAAATCTGCACCAAAGGCTGGAGTTGGTAAGTGGAACCTCATAACATCCTTTTTTGTATAG
The DNA here is from genome assembly GCF_964261635.1 of Lissotriton helveticus. NCBI lineage: Eukaryota > Metazoa > Chordata > Amphibia > Caudata > Salamandridae > Lissotriton > Lissotriton helveticus. The sequence goes on from NC_136071.1 coordinate 1,166,861,839, forward strand.
AAATTCTTTGGTGACTTATAATTCTTATCTTTTTTTAAAAACGTATTCGCATTTATAACTTCATTTCAGTTTACCAGGCCAAATTCAAGGATATTTTACCTTGGAACCATAGGTAGACATGCAAAATGTTACCCTCAAGGTGTAACAAATAATTTTTTACGGAGTAGCGAATTTGTGTGGTTGGAATGCACAAGTGGGAAGATTGCTGGCTGGGAAGGACTTGTGGTTGCTTTTAATATGAATTTTTGCACTTTTCCTCTTTGGGTTGGACTTGGATGTGAGTAGTGATGGTTAGGCTTCATATGTTAGAAATGAATAACTGAAGAGGCTAAGGCATGCGAGATAAACCTGTTTTTTCTAGTAATATACTTTGAAGAACATTTACTCTTTGAAGAAGAAAAAAAGAACCAGTCAGTACTTAAAATTTTAAGTTTTTGACTATTTGGAATCACTTTTCCTGTTTTTACGTCTGAAAGCCGTATTAAGCAGTCTAGTGTTGGAAGACCTATTTTACATAAAACCAATAATTAGGTTAGCACATTCCTTATCCATTGTTTAGCTTTATTGTCAATCTAATGTTTTTATTTAACTGCTTTTCTCCCTCTTATTTGTCCCTCACATATATAGCATAGCTTCATTACTTCCTTTGCTTGGATGACTTGAATACTTCCACTCCTTATGTTCAGGGAACAGTTGTTTTCTATTGCTTTCAGCACTCCACAGAAGTGCGTGTGTGTTCTTCTCTCCCGCTCTCCGTTGCGTACTGCTTCCTCCTCCTCATTCCTACTCGCCCCATCGTTTTTTTTTGTTGTTTTTTTTTACATTGAGCCAAAATGACTGCTGCTTCATTACATATGCTTGTGCCAATGTCCTAGTGTAGAGACTGCCATAGTGGCATGCAGCATGCATTTTGATGCACAAACACTCATCCCACAATTTTTTTTTCTCTGGTGCTCCCAATTGCCTGCAATAACAATGTTTGTTCTTTTTACTGATGCAGAATAGCATTGGCAAAAACCAAAAGAAAAAGTTGAGGCAAATGTTGTCCCTTTATCAGTCTGTTTTCTGGCATCCAAACCTATCCCCATTTAAATATTTTTGGAAAATATTTGAATGGCTTAGAATTTCTATATCCTCTCAGTAATATATGTAATCACATTCACGATTCGTGCTACTTAATGTTTTGTTTGAGAGAGAACTGGGAAAGCAAAACTTCCATTGCCCGTAAATGTTATTGATTATGAATTGTTTTTTCCTGGAAGTTTCCCCTGATAGCAAATTGACTTCCTGATGAGCTATCCTCTAATGTGCATATACTAAGGATGTATTTCGATGGTTAGGTATTCGCTAGCTGGAATACTATGTATTAATTGTATTTTGTTATGCGAGTTTGGAGCAGTCTATAGACATGTTTTGATGACGCAACTAAGTTTACCAGGGACATGTATTACTAGTTTATATGTTATCCAGAAACCTGGGATCTCTATTAGATGAATTCGATATTCATTTGTGTATTCACCTCTTGGCTTTAGTGTTGAGTAGAACCGCATGCGCAGTAACATGATCCTGCTGCAGCTGTTTTCTTTGAATGTCTGTGCCTCATTAGGGCTTTTATTACAGGGATTCATCACATTGTTTTAGTTAGACCACTAAAATGTCCTATTTGTGCACTGACAATTTTTCTAGCTATCGTAACAAAGTTACGGAGGTGAGGAATATAATGTACTTTCTTCAATTTTTAGGTCTCGCCTACCCCATTCCGCAAGGAATGGATAGGACGAGACTATTGGGGCTAAACTAAAGGCTAAACTAAGCTCTCAAAAATGCGGATTTACAGAAGTGCATGTGTCCCGTGCACGCGTTTCTATCCGCCTGCCTGCCTGCCTCGCATCACCACATCAAAGCCAGCCATCTGTTGCTTCTCCAGCGTGGTGCCGCCAGCAGCTTCAATTCAAAGGGATCCGCTCCGCCCCCTGCTGCATCAAAGGCTTTCATTTCGCGGCCGCGTTTATTTACTTTCATTTCGCGGCCACGTTTTTTCTGCCCCTGTTTTGGACAGAACAAAATATTGTGTAGGTATGCGTGTGTATTTGAAGATACGTATATGACGATTTGTAACTACGCTTTTATCTTTCTGCTTTTGAACGCACTGATGCTTACAGTTACATCACTGTTTTTCCGTCTGTTACTGGCATTTCTTGTTATCACAGCAGCCAAGTAAACGCAACCAAAAATTCATTTCCCATAACACCTTGGGAAAAAGTTAACAGTAAATCAGTGTCCAATCGACAGTCCAGGATCCTTTGATAGTCCCTAATAGGTGGCCCCTGTACACCTACCAGCCTGCCATCTGAGACGCTGTTCTGACCTCCTAGGGTGAGAGTCTTTTGCTCTTAGGAGACCCAGAACAAAAGCCTGTCTGGGAAGAGGGTGTAACAGCCCCTCCCAAAAGATGTCCTGCTGATTGGCCTCCTTGGGCCGGCAGGCTTCAAAGAGCTGCCGCCTCTGGAATGGGAATATGGCTCCCCTCACAGGACAGGAAACCGTCCCCTTTTGTCCAGGAACCCCTTGGCACCTGGACAGGTGTGAAAATTAGCTGGTTAGCGAGGATTGCCGCCTCTAGGCTAGTACCACCCCGAAGGTGGGCTACTATGAAGTTGACACGATTTTTCAGAAGTAGCCATCTTTGTGATAACATACTTAGGAATTATGGGACAGGGTTACGCCCACTTCCCACAGGAAGTAGTCATATAGGGGGCTTAGTGACCCCAGGGGTCAGTAGCCAATTGGCTACTGACCTACACTCCCCTAATACCTAATTTTAGTATTATGGGGAGTCCCTGGTACCAGTTAAGCAGATCCTGATGGCCTAAGAAGAGAGAGGACACAGAAGAGCTGAAGAAGCAGCTGTCCTAATACCAACCTTAACAGCCTTTCATTATCCCTCCTCGAAAACTGCGCCCAAGTCGACTCATTGTGCAGCTGCTGCCTTCGAAAAAGTCTCAAGACCTTCCATGAACAGTGGACCTGTTATGAAGAACTCCAAAAGAGAAGACTGAGGCCTCCAGACCTGCAAAAACCTGACACTACTGCACCCGCTCAGGCTCGCCTTGAAGTGGGCCATCGGTATCAACAAGGTCCCCCAGCCCTCCAGAGCTCAAATCCATCATGGTTTGACCCCTCCTGGACTCCTTGACGCCACCTGCAGCATCTGCACGCAAGCCCCCTCACCTGTGCTGGTAAGGAAAAAACAGACCCCTATGGACACCGCTGCGCCCGTCACCCCTGGGCCTTGGAGAAGAGGGCCAAAGGCGTCCACCCTTCCCCGAGCATTGTAAGGCCTGATCTCACTCGCTAGTTCAGCCTGATTGGCATCCTGGTCAGAGCCTGCATCCTCTTTCTGCAGTGACCAATCTGCATTGAAATACATTGGGCTCCAGACGCTGTTTGCAGCATGCACCCGGCTTCCCTCGTGCTGCTGCCTTGGACCTTGCCCACCATTCACCGTAACTCCTAGAGATTGGTTTTTGTAAGTCGCTGTACTACACCTGTTTGCAGAACTTGCTCTTCCTTCCATAAGGATATAATTGCAGAACTCCGAAATTGCACTGTGTCCAGTTTTTAAAGTTAAAAGAATTTACATTTAAAAACATACTTACCTTAACAATTTTTTTCTGATCCCTAAACATATATAAAGATACTTGCCATTTTTATAAATTGGTGCGGATCTCCTCCTTGAGTTGTGTGTCATTTATTGATCATTGTGTTTATTTGCAAATGTCTTGCACTCCTCTGTGTTAAGCCTAAGGATGCTTGACCAAACTGACCCTCCCCCACCACCCCTGCCCCCCCAATAGAGCACTTTGGGATTGCATAGCAAGCCCCTGTCCACTCATAAGAGAACCCCTGGTCTCTTTACAAGGTATATCAGATTCTTGATATATCACATAAAGAGCCAGCATCCTACAGGGTGTAACTATATGCAATAATGGGTAGGTTAATCCTCGCCTCAGCTTTCTCAATGGAATTGAAACATTCTGTTGCGATAGCTAGAATATTTTTCATTTTTTGTCAGGACCAGAGGTGAGGATTATGCTGGCTTAAAGCTTCTCCACAACCAGCGATGCAATGTTAGGGACTGCTTTTAGGATATCTTCCAGGCTGTCCCCAAGAGAGGACGCCTTGGAAGCCATGGCTCCTCTAACAGAGTGGGCCCCAAATATCTTAGTGTCAATGTCTGCTTCCTGCATATCCCATCATACCAATCTAGCAATGGTAGGTGAGGGAACTGCCTGAAATGACTTCCTAGGACTGATCAAAAGTTTCCTCTCACCATGTGGTCCAATATCCGCCGTCATAGCCGTTGATACACCTCACTACACACAACTTTCGGGAATCTGGAAAAGAAGGGTAAGAGACCACACATGAATTACATTTTGCATGTCAGAAATATGGTAAGTTAAACCATCTTGGGAAACACTCTACCCGTAATGTCCAGTGCTCTGACAGCCACTACCCTTAGCCATGAGATCAGGCATAATAAGGTAGCCAGTTTGGCTGATAACTCCTTCCTTGAAAGATACTTATTGTCCTGCCATGATAAGATTGGGCACCTTGTTGGCGTCCCAAAACGCCAAAGGCCTAGGTTCCGGAGGAAACGATAAGCAGATGCCCCGCAGAAGATTCCTCACCAAGGGATGTTCCCCCATCGGATGACCACTTACTGGCATATGACCCACGGATATCGCAGACCTGAAATTGTTGATGAGGCTAAGGAAGCAAGAAAATTCAAGATATGGCTAACATCTGCATCCACCAGCCTCAGGTGTCGTTGATGACATCAGTCCAACCATTGAGGTCACGCTGATCTATACTGCTTGATGGTGCTGTCCAACCCATCCCTTAGAGAAGTGGGATGCAGCTGGTCTCGAAAGCCCATGGCCTTTCCAGCATTTCCTGTAATCCTCCATGCTATAAGAAGCAGAGAACCTTCAACACTAAATGATCGCGGTTCCCATCTGGATCCCTGAAGGGATCTGTAAAGAGGGGTACAGGGATTGGAGAATCCCAACAAAGTTCCAGTAGAACCATAAACGAGACTTGTGATCTCAAAATCAGGGTTAACAACACTAAGTCCACCTTCTGCCTCCGTACTTGAACCGAGAGGCTCATTATCCTCACAAATGGGGGGGCTATATGTTCAAGATCAAAGCAGGTACAGCCCCTCGTTATCTTCAATCCCTTGTCAATTCATACAATCCCCCACAAACCCTCTGTTCTTTTTCTCTGGCGTATTTTTCTGTGCCCAGAATCAGACTTGCTAGAATTGGTGGCCGGTCTTTTGCTTACTTAGGCCCTACACTTTGGAACTCTCTGCCTCCGAATATACGGACTGAAACCAACTATGCCCGTTTTCGTAAAGCCATTAAGACTTGGCTTTTCGACCAATAAATTTCGACCTATAATGTTCCAGTAAATTTCTGAGTCTGGTGTCTTTCTAGCACCCTGCCTGTCCAGCGCCGGGAAACCCTTTTTGGGTAGCTGTCACGCTCAATAAACTCAATTAATAAATAAAATAAATAAATAAAGCATAATCCTACTCCGTATGCCAGTCCTGGAGGGACATATCTGTGGCTGCCAGCTCGAGATCGGGCCACCAACTGAAATACCTGGAAAGTTGATGGTCCAGGCATGACACAAAAAGGTTCACCGAGGATGGCCCCTCTGGGCCTGAAGGGCTTGGCAGACCTTTGGATGCAACTGCCAGAGATTCTTGCATCCTTAAAGCGTTGGGAGTGCCATTTGCCTACTTGGTTGGATTTTCCAGAGATGTGTTCTGCCATCACTGAGACTTGATTCACAAAACAATCGTCCCAGAAGTTTGTGGCTAGGTCCAATAGGATCCTGGATGGAGTACCCCCTAAAAGATTTCCATAGTGCACCACCGCTACATTGTCCATCTTGAGCAAGACACATTTTGCTTGGTCCCTGGTCCAACACTTGACTACGTTTGAGCCTGCCAGGAGTTTGTGGCAGTTGTTGTGCGTGGATTTTTCTTGAGAAGACCATTGTCCTCCGGTGGAGAAGGCCCCACACCTTACACCCCAACCCGTGCTTCTGGCGTTGGAGTGTAGGACTAGATCCAGGAGGGAGATTAATTTTGCCGGTCATTCCATGCCCCATGTGGGCGAGCCACCCCTGTATATCCTCCCGGGCTTCCTCTGTTACCGGGACCATCTGAGAATCTGTGAGTCCACTCCAGTGGTGAAAAGCTTTGAGCTGTTGCAGTGCGCAATAGTTGAGAGGCCCTTGGACAGATGAACTGGATTGAGGATGACAAGAGTCCCACCAACCTTGTGATCTGACGTAGGGAGGTAGGCTGTCTGACTGCCACCTGCCACTGCTTGTGTCTGATCTTGTTCATTTTCCTTGAGGGCAGGCTGCATCCACCACAAAGCCCAGGAACACCACAGGCTCAATGAGCGTAAAGACGGACTTTGGTCCGTTGATGAGGAAGCTGAGAGGCTCCAAAAGTGAGACCGCCATCCGTAGATGCAACGAAAGGTTGCCCATCAGGAGAATGCCATCTTGATAGACAATGACACGGACGTCCGAGCTCTGAGGAACTACACCACCAGGCTCTGCCCAAAGGCGGTTGCAGATTTCCTTATCCAGCGGCTTGCGCAGCCACTCCGCGACGTAAATTGCGACCTTGTCCACAGGGACCCACTCTGCTGAATGGGGGTGTTGAAGTTGTTCCGGGTCCAACATGTTGGAAATCCCCTAAAGAGCATCATCTGATGGCACATCGTTGATAGCTCATTGGGGCGAGGAGCGCCATGGGCGGATCCACGTCTCTTGCTCTGTGTCAGAACCAGACTGAGAATCAGTCCTTGGTGAGGGGGTGGTAGGCAAGAAAGGGGCTTAGCCCCGGTGGACTGGAGCCCGGAAGGTCTGGGCACAGGGAGTTCCGGAGCCAAAGTTTGAGCCTGGTCCATGAAGGCCCTCTAAAGTTGGGCAAAAGCGTCTGTCGACGCTGGGGTTGGGGTCTCTTTTGCATTTAGGTAGTGGCGCAGTTTGGATAGGCTTCCTCAGAGGTAATGGGCGCATGAGCCCAAGTGTGTTTCCTTCAAAGGAGGGGTTTGAAGCATCGCCCTGCATACTGCAAGAGTCTCTGCTCCAGAGAAGCCACCACCTGCGTAACAGCTTTCAAGATAGCGGCATCCATGACCTCAGAAAAGTAATGATGGAGAGGAAAGTCATGCTGTCCTCTCCATATAGGTCTCCTTGATGTCCGTCATCTTTGTGTAAGTGTCTACTGGGGTCACCAGTGTCCAACTGTAGGGCTCTGGGATCACCAGGCAAATGTAGAGGGTATCAAAACAAGTGGGGTCCTCCCAGCCAGATAATAGGCATACCAAGGCACACCACTACACCCACTTTAATATGTAGGGTGCAGCTTACACCTGGGCTTGTGTCTGTGTAACTTTCACCAACCTGCGCATCTCAAATTATACAGACCCCGGTATGGGGTGTAATGCTCCAGGTGTGAGGAGCAAAAGGCAGTCATTGAGGCGATAGATCAGGCACCTGACCTCCCGTGCTGTCACTTTCTGAGCGATACAATTGGAATTAGCAAGGCAGCATGGGAGACCTGGAAATGAGATGAGCTACTTGACCTTTGCACATGTCGCCCTCTGGTGGCCGGCTGACCACACCGTGTCTTTCTCAGAGCGCCATAGCGCAAATCACAGAGAAAACGGCCACAGAGGAGCGACCAACGCTCCAGCGGCCATGTTGGAAAGGAAGCACAAGAAGCCCCTCCAAATACCAGGTAAAATCAACACAAATAAGAGTGCAGTATCAAAATAATGGCCCAGAGGCACTCAGCTCGGCTACTGAATCAGCGAAGGTGGCAACATCAAGGGACTATTAAAGGGCGCTAGACTGTTGAATGGACACTGATTTAGTTTAACTGTTGACTTTTTCCGAAGGTGTTATCGGTAATGAAGCCTACTTTTGTGTTTACTTGGCTGCGGTAATAAAAAGAGAAGTACAGTATAATCTTCGCCTCCGGTCCCGACATAGAATTAACTGATTTGTTTCCAAATGTGATGGTGGGTTTAAAGTTTTCTGAGAGTAAATGATAGCAGAATCCTACTGGCATGCTCACGCAAACTATTGCTGTGAGACCCAGATCCTTCCACAAATATCCCAGTGCAGTTCACATGAAACCTGCATCGTGTCACAGAACCATAGTAAAGGATGCCTCCAAGTTCCATTTCGGAAACCTCAAACTGAGAATTGTCCCAAACTGGCTCTGAAAGTGTAAAGCAAGAATACAACTCTCCTGACTTCTGCACCTTTATAAAATTGGGAGACCCACTTGTTCAGTTGCCGTCTGACCAGTGATGGGGTGCGCCACAGAGAACTCTTAGGACTACTGTGCAACTAGGACAACTGTCTGCCTGACAGCCAGTGTCCCGGATATGACCTAGAATCTGACTTCAAAGAACTGTCTCCCTGTCCTGCAACACCTGGAAGTGGCCTTCCTGGGAGAATAGAGAAGATGTGAGTCAGCCCTGCCAGAGCAGATGACTGCCAGGATGGACAAAAGCGGTAGACCTCGGCTCAAGGTCATGACTGGTACCATCTCGTAGCCTGTCAGCCAAGTTCAGTGGGGGATCTGCGGCACTGTCTAATTGTGTGCCCGATCAAACATTCTAGACGCTGACCCATGGCACTTTATCTAAATGTGTCAGAATGGACCCCTACCATCGTAGCCTGCATCATTTGTCCAAGTTTGCCTGAGCGGCCTGCACTGCAGAAGAATTGACTTGGCAGGTCCCTGGCACTTGCCCAAGTGTGCCCACACACACACTGCACCAGTGTGATTGAAACTGCTATCTCTAAGCACTTTCCAATATGTTCCAGAGGGACACTACGGGTGCCCAAGGCACTAGCACCCAATTGAATTTTGCTGCTGCCACAAAACTGTGAATTCCCTAGAAGTGACCCAAATGTTGCCATCTAAGATTGAGAATGGATTGCATTGCTTCCTCTGTACAACCCCCATTAAGTTTGCCATGCTGAGCCAACGAATCACTAACTAGTTTGAGTGAAGGGAAGCTTGTCCAGACCTGTGGTTACGAACCTCCAGTTGACTCACCAAGTGCCCAATAAGACTGCTGTTACACACTCCCACCCCTCGCCACATCCTAGACACTGCTGGGTCTGCTCCCAGACTACGACCATAGCTCTGATGCACCTGTGACTGGCACATCTTCCAGCTCAGAGCCCGAGCCCTACCAAAAAGTATTTCACTTGCTGAAAGACTTAAGAGAGACTGAGCACACGACTGTGCCTGTAAAGGGGAGGCGTCAAGGGCATTGAATCTGTGCTTGAGACCCATACCACAGTTATACTGTTGCAGGAAGAGAGTGAGGAGAGGTGGAGGGGGCATCCCTGCCGGTAGGACAGTGGTCCTGCACCAGAGATTGAGTACTTGAGTTTTGTAGTGTATAGTATTATCTAGTGTATTTAAATGCTTCTTTTATAAAGAGACACTGGGTCGTTGAGTGCTGAGCATGTTGTTACCCCCTTTCTAATCTTACTGGTGTCAAAAGCTGCGGAGATGTCTAGTAGGATGAGGACTGCGGTGTGGTCTCAATCGAAGAGTGTGCAGATGTAGTCTGTGGCAGCTAGGGTATCCGGATTGAGATGAGTTGAGGATGTTGTTAGATTCTATGAAGTGCGTTAGCAGGGTGTCGACGATTTTCTCAGTGACTTTGGTGGCGAAGGGGATTAGAGAGATGGGCCTGTAGTCTTGAGGTCCATCGGGTCTGTGGAGGGCTTCTTGAGGAGGGGTTTGACTTCGGCGCATTTCCAGTCATCGGGGAACGTGCATGTTTCAAGGGTGCAGTTGATTGTCCGTCGTAGTTCTGGTGTGATGGTGGAGGCACCTCTATGGAAGATGTGCGGCGAGTAGGGGTCAGTGGGTGTCCTGGAGTGGATGCTCGTTATGGTCTTTGCGGTGTCTTCTGTGGGGACAGCCTCTCCTGAATGCTTACCACCACCCAAGACTCATAATCCATCTATCACCCATATCCAATAGGGGACTCTCCCTCTCACTGTCCCTCCTCCCCCACCTCCACCCGGTAGCTCACACCTGTACGCGATCCCCTCCTACTCTCCACCTTGAGCACTCACCACTACGGTCATAACACAGATCCCCTCTGAGAGCATCTCCTAGGTACCATCCATGAAACCTGTTTCTAGATGAATGCGACCACTGCTGATGATGCTGAAAATGTTATTATATGTATACGCCCCACTCCCCCCTACTCCCCTTCCTCCATCTCTCCTTCCCCCCCTTCGTATGCCCCTCTCCCTCATCAGCATACGGGTTTATCCGCCATGTCTTAACCACCCTTATGTATCATGATATACTGCTGTATCATTGTTTCACTGTTCTATTCTATCTCTCATGTTACCTAATCGAAAAATTATGACACAAAAAAAGAAATCCATAGTAAGTTGGTTAATTGATATTGGGGTACTAGAAACGTAATATGCAGGATATCTCTTTAGAAATTATTTGATTGCCCTTAGTTTAGTGCAAGGGTTAGAAGCCTATATGCATTCGACTACATAGGCTCTGTTGACGAGAGCATAGTTCTCCATGTCAGTCTCTGGAGGAGACTGGGACCATTCCAGATTTTCAGTGACCAGGGTATTGTAGTCTGTGGATCATGGCAGACTCTGAGAATCCACCACCTGTGGCATCCACTGCTCTTACTAAATACTGAGAGCAGAGTGAGATACCTTAAGCTAACCAAGTGTTGGATTCGGAGTCACTGCTAGAGGTACAGGGATTCTTAGCTTCTAGTAGACCTATCCAGAAGGATTTCCGCTAGACACAAGTTGAGTCCCATATGTTGGAACGGAAATGGCTCCCGCATGGTGTACAGTTCTGTTCCCTGCCCAGAGTGTCCTACTGTGAGTATCTGGTATCCTGTGTTTTTTTTGGCCACAGCCGTAAGTTAATTTAGAATGTGTGCGAAGGCCTAGGCCTGTCCTTTTGTGAGTGCGGTCCTGGAGCCCAAGGGCGTGGCCCCTCGGCAAGAGAAGCAATGATGGATGCTGGGGGACAAAGTCCCACCTAAACGAAATGTTTTCAAAGCCCCCAGCAGCATCAGTCAGATAGTAATTAAGGTGTTGTACGAGGTAGTGTCCTACCTCTGATGGGATATGTAAGTTACTGGGGAGGGTGGACATTGATTTTGGTAATGTGGTGGATTTTGCAGTTGAGTGAGCACGCTGTGGGTGATTGTGACTTCAGTTACAAAGTAGGTAAGGTGCGGGATTGTTATGGATAGTAGGTACGGCCGTGTGTTGTGGAGGGGTTCCTACCAGCAAACAGTGTGTGAGGGATTGGTAGCTGGGGTTTCAAGATGAAAGCAGCATAGTCTGTTAGGGCCTGAGGTTGCGTGGAAATAGTGTGACGAGGTTGCCTTCATAGGTCTGGAGTTTCCAGGGACATGTGGAGGGAGCCTGTGGATGAAAGTGGAATTATACCTTTGTGGGTGTAGTGGGAATATTTCAGTGTGTGGGCTGTTTGTGCTTCAGGGGGTGAGGGGGGGTTGCTGTAATTGGTTTATGTTTCTGTGCTTCAAAAAGGTGTCCTGGATGGGAAGTAAGATTAGTAGCAGCATTTATTAAATGCCCCAGCATTATATGAATTTGAATGGTTAATCAACTCACTTGTCTCTCTGCCAAACCACCTTCTTGGCCATTAGTGAGAGAACATCAATGTGCAACTACAAAACATGACTAATATTTTAATTTCTTATATATTAATTTCTTCAAATTGTATCCGGTTACTTACAGCTGCACCCAAGAAAAGCAAAAAATCAGTTGGATCAAAAGCCAAAAATGTGAATGGTCCGAAAGAGACTCCAAGTGTGGTTGAGAAGAACAAACCTGATGCAGACCGTGCAATGGAAGTTATTGGCGGGCAAGCATTTAAAAGTCCACGCGTTCTGGGAAGCACAACAGTGGCCGAAGTGTACTCTCCCAGAGTTGTGCACAGTGCTCTTGCAGTGACGCCGACAACACATGAGCAAGGTACCACTTCTCTCTTTTATTCTTCATCCTCAAAATGTACTCGCATTTACTGTCAGAACATTGTATTAATTTAGCTGTAGCTAGTCATGCCCCACTCAGAGCAGCATGACATCTGGGAAGGTGGGCTAGGTGTGTACAGGCACACAACAGCGTACACGAAGGATACCGCACCGCCCTACAGCTCACTGCGTAGGGATATTTACATTTGTTTATCATCTGTTCAAGCGGTATGTATTGTAGACTGACATTGGGAAATGCAATTGGAGCGAGAGCTGTCATTGTATGCAAAGGGATAAGGACCATGTAAGGGTTCTCACAGAGTGAGTCCTGCGGTTGGCCTGGAGAGATGGGCTCTACCTCCTCTATAGCGCAGCTTCCCATCTTCAATTTGCAGTTAGCCTGAGATCTCCTCTTTGCCTCCCTCGGGATGCATTGCTAGCTTATCTGAAACAGGAGCTGCTGCGTGCATGAATGTATGGATGCTGAAAGTAATCTCTGATGCTTAGCGGTGAATGCACCACTTGCACCATGCTCCATTTCCGGAACCTTTACTGCAACTTCTGTCTTTTTGAGATGTCGTCCATTAGCAGTGGCAGCAGGCATTTGTAGTGAGCGCTTCAGTACTTGGTCCTCTTCCCTGTTGTGCTCGTTGAGTGCACTCTCCAATCAGCCTTTTTATTCATACATGCAGTCAACAATTTTATTGATGCTCTTGAATTGTATTCTACGGATACTGTTACTTTCCCCTGTATTATTAGCTGCTTTTGCCTTTGACCTGGCCTTTACTACATGTTTAACTACTAATGGATACTTCCTCTTGGCAGGTGCTTGATGTTGTGAAATATTCCCAGCCAGATTTGTGGAAATACGCGGGAGGTGAGATCAGGAGGAACTCAGTTTTCATAGCATTGAGTTTGAGGTGGTTATCGGCCAGCCAAGATTGGGTGCTTCTAATCGTTGAGTTCAGACGCATAATGTCTTTGGGGGATTGTAGCTTGAGATATAGTTGAGTGTCATCGGCGTACATGTGAAAGTGTACATTGGATGCTTGTAGCAGGGTGGTGAGAGGTTCCATAACTAGGTTGAATAAAGTAGGGGATAGGCATGAACCTTGGGGGACACCTAACGAAACAGGTACTGGAGAGGACATCAAGTTTTTGCTCTTGAATTTTTGAGACCGGTTGTGTAGAAAGGAAGTGAACCACTGAAGAACAGTCCCAGAGAGACCCATTCTTGTGTTTAAGAGTTCGAGTAAGTTCTCATGTTTCACAGTGTCGAATGCTGAAGAGAGGTCAAGAAGGATGAGGAGGCAGGTATCATTTTGATCTAAAATTTGGAGGGCGTCGTCAATTATGTGAGTCATAGCGGTTTCAGTGCTGTGCCCTGCTCGGAAGCCTGATTGATGAGGGTTGAGGAGATCAAACTGTTCTATGTGCTTTGTCAGTTGTAGTTGAACGCAATGAGACTGCGTTGTGAACTACAAATGAGCTGGTTCAAGCTACTGTGGCTGCATAATGAGCGAGGTATCTGACCGTCGTCACTACAGTCCCTTTTGCATAATAAGTGGCAAGGATAGGCTTTGAATGGATAAGGGATTTTAGGTTTAATAAAGGTGTAGAGTCCATGCGGTGATTAAACATATTCAAGCATTTCAAAAAGAGCGGGTCCACTGCTTGCTTGCAGGATCTATCTGCAACAGACCTACCTCTGCTTTTTTGGGTTTGTCCGAGGTATCCCATACTGCCAGAAAATCCAACCACAGAATGTTGCTCAGCAGTTGCGCTGCCATAGTACCCACCACCTCTGCGAGCAACGTCAACCCGCCACTTAGTTCCAACTCAAACCCCCTGCAGATCCACTTGACAACCCCCTTTAGCAACCACTCGTAGAGCACAGCACCCGGTGGGAGGCAAGACATAACATCTGACAGGTGGTCCTGCAAAATGTTTGGAAGGGCTATGCACTACATTTTTTGTAAGCACCGTCACACCATCTGCCATCTCTTTTAGGGCTGAAGAAGGACCACCTTTACATCTCGCGGAAGAAAGTACAAGTCCTTCTGGCCAAGGAGGCCTGCACCAGAAGGATGTAACAGCTGCTATTCCTGCAACTTTCTTGTACGGAGACAAATTGAGGTTTATATCCAATTTTAGACCTTGTCCTCTCAAGAGCTTCCTCTGGAAGGAAATATTCACAAACCTCTCACTGGCACAGGTCTTGTGCTCATCCCTGGAGACTGAACCATAGCGTTGGACCTGCAGGGTGCCTACTTTCAAATGCCCTTCCCTCAGACCCAGTGTTGCCACCTGCTGTTTGTGGTGGGACAGGAGCATTTTCTGTGCTCCACTTTGATCTCATCAGTGCCCCTTGGGTGTTAATAAAAGTGGAAGTAATGGTAGTGGTGGCAGTACACTTTCAAAGGTCAGGGGTTCCAGTCTTCCCCGACTTAGTCAACTAACTAGTTAAAGTGGGATTGAAAAAAGCAGTCTTCAGTTACCTCCAGAACTGCAGCAAATCTCTGGTCAGCATTGGGGTTCACTATTAATATGTGGAAGTCACACCAGACTCCTTCTCAGACTCTCCCTTTAATCTGAGCCATTCTGGGCCTTTGATCTTTCAGCCTCGGTTCTGAATTTCAATGAGGTCGAATCTGAGGCTGCTGAGATTCATGGCACCCTGCTAGTCGAGCATGCCAGGTGGCATATGCAGGTTCTGCACTGGGACCTGAAGTCTCGATGGACCCAACATCAAGGGGACTTCTCCACTCACATATAAATCTTTAAAGAAACAGCAAAAGACCTGCAGAAGTGGTTACTGGACCACGATTGGGTCATCGGCAGACCCCTCTCATGGCCTCACCTAAAGCTTATGGTGACTGATGCGTCACTTCTGGGTTTGGGGTAGCCACTTTGGAGAGGTGGAGATCAGAGGCCTCTGGTCTCCGGCAGAGTCCTGACCCCATATCAACTTTCTGGAGCTGAGGGCCTTCCACTTGGCGCTAAAAGCCTTCCTTTTGATCTTCGAAGGGAGGCTTGTACATGTGTTCACGGATACCACCACCGCCATGTGATACTGCAACAGTCAGGGCAGAGTAGGGTCATGGACCCTGTACTCTGAGAGCTTGCACCTCTGGAAATGGCTGAACCACCAAGGAATTTTCCTAAATGCCAGGGCAGATGAGCTCCGCCATCCTTGGAGGGACGTAAGTGGCAGTTACACCAGAAAGTTGCCCACTCTCTCTTCCGTAAATGGGCAAAACTATTGTTCGATATTATTGCCACCAATAAGAACTAGCACTGTTAGCACTTCTGCGCATTGGCGTTTCCAGGCGTGTCTCACTCGAAGACGTTTTTCCGTCTCAAGTGGATCGCTGGACACTGGTATGTCTTTTTGCCAAATCCATTCCTACCCTGAATTCTCACGAAGATCAGGACCGACTGGGTCCAAGTCATTCTCTTGGCTCCGGATAGGGCATGAAGAATATGGTATCCAGAAGTCCTGGGTTTGGGCATCTGTCCTCCTGTCAGGCTGCGCCTCCAGGAGGATCTCCACAGCAGTGCAGGATTCTATACCGTGCCTCAACAATCTCCAGATTCATGCATGGACATTGACTGGCAACCCTCCGGCGGTGGTTTAGGTCATCTTGGCAGCGAGACATCCCTTGACAAAAAATGTATATGCCTGTTAGGGCAAGTTTATGGTGTGGCGCCGCGGCCAGGGCGACTGACGCTGGAATCTGGGGACCACGGTTCGATCCCCGGCTCCGGCGGCAGGTCAGCCCAGCACCATGTGACTCTGGGCAATAGCTCGCTTAATCTTCCCGACGGCCCCCCAGCGCCTAGAGACCCTTACGGGTGATTGTGCGCTTTACAAATGTGGACTTACAACATATTGACCAGCCCTCCAGGCCAAACTATCTGATGTTTTGTTTGTTGAGTCCCAAGCCCAGTATGGTCTTTCTCTTGACACGGAGTATCTTTCGGCAGTTGCTGAATCAGTTTTCTTTAAGTCTCCTGTTGTGCATTTTTTTAAAGGAATGCACCATTTGTTTTCTCCTTCTCCCTTTTTTCATGCCGCAGTGGGATCTCAGCTTGGTCCTCACATTTCTGATGTCCACTCCTTTTCAGCTGCTTCACAACTTCTCCTTGCAGCTTCTCACCATCAAGACACTGTTCCTTGTCAGCATGATATTGGTGCAGTGTGTGAATGAGCTTCAGGTGCTGTGCTAGCCCACTGTACAGCACTTCTTCCCAGACAAACTGCTTTTGTGGATCCAGGCATTCTTCTTGCCCAAAGTTGTGACGCCGTCCCACGTCGGTCGGCACATCACCTGGCTGGCCTTTTTTGTTCCACCCTCTGAGGAAGAGACTCCATCACTTGAACCCCAAAAGAGCAGTGAGCTTCTGCATAGATTATACCAAAGAATAACAAGTAGATGATCAAATCTTTGTGGAGTCCATTTTGTCTGCTTTGATTCCATTCACAGACCCTTCTCCAAATTGACCCTGGTTTGGTATCTATTTAAAAGGTGAGAAATCTGCAACTAGAAGTCTCTCTCAAAAGAACAAATTACATACCTGTATCTAGATTGTATCTAGCCGCAAATTCGGCACAGGCCATCCCATTCTCCCCGTTCTGCACATTGGACTCGATCTATTATGCCAAGTCTAGGAATCTACACACTGGTCACATCAATATGCTTTTGGGGCACTGCGTCTGGAAGTGTGGAGAGTCTCAAAAGCATGTGACGCGGGCATGAGCACGAGTGGCTCGGTGTAGGTCCCCGCATGTTATTTCTGCAGCGGAACGGCGTCTTTGCGGGGCTGCGTGGTGCCTCCTGGCATGCAGAGGTACTGCTGAAACGTTTCCTGATCCAGTCTGATGCCTGGGGGATATTTAAAAGGTGAGGAATCTGCTAGAGCTGTTCTGTACCGGAAAGAGCGCTACCGAAGGTGAGTAACTTGTTGTTCCTTGCCTTCAATTTCGTTCTTTCCTAGTGATACTGTAAATGCAGAATCCTCTCCGCCTTACTCCCTGTTTTGTGGGGAGTGATCAAGTCCTAAGTTAGTTTGCATGTTGCCAGTTCAAATCTAATATTGTTAGATGGAGTAACTACCATAAACAGCGATTGTCATTGGAGTAATATTTTCCCTATATTATTCACCCAGTTTTACTCCAGCTCACTAAACAGACTAGTCTGTACTCTAACTTACTAATTTTCCAGGCAATTTAGAGAGTGTGCATTTTCGTGCTTTCTAATCTTATTCTTTATTTTGAATTGTCTCTTTCAGACTTGCGTTTGCTGGAAGAAACACTCGGCGTGTCGCTGACGCCCCGCTTCGGCCTCCGGGACCTCACCAACTTCTCAGGCTCGTCTGGCGGTGGGCAAAGCAGAAAGGTCTCCTGTCCATTATTTACTGTTGAAAACAAAGGCGCCATCGAGGTGGACCCCAGGAAGCGCCGGTGCACCGTCACTGTCAGCTATAAGGAGCCGACCCTCAATGGGTATGTACACCTCATTGTTGCACCTTTCTAGCATTGAAGTGATGGGTTTCCTCTCATTTTTAAGCTATCCCCTTTTGACCTACTTAACCTAAAGGGCTAACAACTTATTTCGGAATGTCCTGTTGTAGGTGTTGGGGAATAATGAAACAAATGTTAAATGTTTGAAGTTTGAAGTTTAAAAGTTCTTGATAGAGCGCACTGCGACCAAGCGGCTTCCTGGCGCTGGAGTTTAGACTGAGAAACACAGACATTGGCCGGGATGAGATCAGCAGGAGTACGCTTGGGAGAACAGGAAAGTCTTGAGCGCCGTGCGAAATTGAGAGTAGACTGGAATAGATCTAATGTGCAGCGGGAGGCTGTTCCACAAGTGAGGGGCTAAAACGGAGAATCTGGTGCCTCCAGTTTTGGATCTGCGGAACTGAGGGACATTGAGGAGAGCCTGATTGGAAGAGTGCGGCTGGGGTATAGGAGCTGATAAGAGAGTTAATGAAAACAGGGGCAGTACGGGCACGAGCCATGAAGGCCAGACATCCCATCTTGAAAATGCCAGTTGATGAGGATTCTTGTTTCCTGCTGCTGAGTCCTCTGCCCTTTGTAGTGATTAGATCAAATGTCTGCAGTACACATTTTAGCTTGATGATCCCCTGTCTGGAAGAGTGCAGTGTGACTGACAAGTCGGACATGAAGTCAGACTGCGGAGGAGAGAGGGAAAAGACTGCTTATGCCCCGAAATGGATGCTGTATCATTTACTCCCAGCTTTTTTGGATTGGTTTTATGTTGGGTCACACAGTTGGTAGAACAATTGCTTCTGCACATATCAATGTCCATCACTGTTCCATTGGTAATGAATACATTTATTTTGATGTGAATTTCTGTAAAGGATGCACACCTACAAGACATGCAAAGTGTTATTTTAAAAGGCTTTATTGATATGGTAAAACTCTGTTTTTAGAGTAGAGTATATGAATGGGTGTTATTGAAGATCTGAACTTTAAGGTTACTAAAATAACAGCAATGCATTTTAAGACCATAGATTAGCAACACTTTTTGATAGTAGATATCAAGACAGTCCTTGGGTGAAATATGATTGAATCCCGTTTCTATACTGCACTAATGCATACATTACTACCACCAAAAATAGGAGCTATTTAAACTACATGCTGCACACATTCCTGCTCATAATTTAGTGTTTTCTAGTCTGCGCCTTCTGAGACAAGCAAGGACAATTCTTGCTTGTGTTACGTTGCTATTCTGCACGTGCTTTACAAAACCCTCATTTCATTTCAAACATATAGCGCCACTTTCACGTGCAACATTGATACAGGCTGGTACAGAATAGATGCTGCTTCTGGAATGCCTGAAGCTTAATTGTCTCGGAGAGACCCTTTCTCAGACCTTCAATATTACATTTTTAACTTTATTTATGAGGAAAAACAAGCCTCGTGATTTATGATATAAAGAGTGAATAGAAACGTAAATTCCTGTGCACACTGGTTTAAGATTATTGCGTTTCTCTGAGTACAATAGTATATGAATACATTTGAATTCATTGAAGCCCTGCTAACCTCTAAAACATATGATTATACCATGCATACATGTACATTAAATGATCAACACAATTATGCATTGTAACATATTAGTAAATAATAACACTTAATGTATGCTTTGAAGGAGCCCAAAGTCGGTAATAAGGAAAGGCGGTTGTAGGACATTCCCACGCGTTCCTTT
Organism: Lissotriton helveticus; assembly: GCF_964261635.1. Taxonomy (NCBI): domain Eukaryota; kingdom Metazoa; phylum Chordata; class Amphibia; order Caudata; family Salamandridae; genus Lissotriton; species Lissotriton helveticus. The sequence continues at coordinate 1,166,881,199 of NC_136071.1, forward strand.
ACCACACACTTTTGTAAATTGCAGATTTTTAAATACACACCTCCTACCAAGGATAAACACAGCCGTGGCCCGTGCAGGTAAGAGCAATGGGGCCGTATTTTGAGGGATGGGGAGAGTGGTGATTTCAGCAGACGACCACGAGGGAAAATGAAATAATACATTTTCCCTTGTGGTAGTCTGTCACAATTCTCCCCTCCCAGTCCGGAGATTTATTGTTTGGCTTTCTGAATTAGTTTGTGAACAAGTAGGTTTCTAGTATTTTAGGAGAACCAAAGGGGATGGTGGATGGAGTGTTAACCATTGCAAGCACTGACCCCCAGTCAACTGATCTGGGTTTAATCCATCATAATTCTTTAGCTCACTCCACCACCCCGTCTGCTCTGTTTTCCCAAAGTTGGCAGGGTATGCCCAGACGTGGGTCCCTTGCTCACTTCGCCACTGGAATCAAGCTAGCCTGGCTGATTAGCCAGAAACCGGTCCCAGGATGCTTGTTTCCGGTTCAGGGAAGACATGGCTTGGCAGTTCGGGCTGGACTGTTCCATGAGGCACGAGGTCAGACTGATTTACACATGGCCATGTCTGACTGGGGTGGCGGAGTGAGTTAAAGAATTTGCTCCAAGTTCGCATGAGTGCAGCAACTCCTAAATTGGATGGAGAAGCAGTCGCAATGAGAAATGGCGAGCGCCAGATGTCGAGGAGTCATGGTGATTCCTAGTGGCTGTGACTTGGTTTGCAGGACGGGTCTCAGTTGTTTAAAAAAGTGCACAGCACCCAAATACCCTACCTGTGTATCACCAAGATTAATAGGTATCTTTTGTGATGTATGATTTGTCATAACTGATATAAGATCACTAATGATTGAGGGCTCAGGTAGGAAACACTAGGGGAGGTTGTTGTGGGTGCACTGATAACTTCAAATCATGTGTTGATGAAAGGGGGTGTAGGCGTGTCCTCTCCGTGGTTTCATTGCTGCAGGAATTAGTAAGCATTTGAGACCCTTTGAGTCTTTGCTGTGTCCACAGCCTCCTTGCAGACGAGAGGAGGGACGTAGCTCAACGTTACCTCGCCCATCCACACCTTTGGTTTCTTCCAGCACAAGTCTCTGAAGTAGAGCGGAACAAGGGGATGATTTGCCTTCAGTGTAGTACTGGGCAGTGGTGTGAGACCTTCATCCCGATTTCCTCTGTGGTTAGTCAGTGAGCACAGCAACAGTTCTATAGAGCCAAGCCAGGAGCAAAAGAGCAGCCGAGGGGTCAGAGCATTTGTCTTGATGGGTGTATTTCTAGTTTGTACCCAGCAAAATATATTTAGCTACAGTTATGGATGTTTGGGTTTTCTGTGAAGCCGCAAGTTATACATTGTTTTGCCTTTAGTAGGTATTGCGTGTTTGCACAGTTGTGTGTGGGGAAACTCAAAAGAGCACTTGCTATAGCCTGGGAGCTGCTGCTTTTTCAAGCAGTACTCCAATAGCATGCATGCTTACACTGCACAGAATCAGGATGTAGTGAGCATGTACAGCCTTTTGGGGAGGATGATTCAAGCTCTGCCAGAGATACTTCTATTTGCTGGGCTAGGGTACACCAAGACTTTAACCCCTTTAAGAAAAATGGCAAGCAAGTGTTCACACCACCTAAACGGTTCATTGGGATTGAAACAGCGCAGGCAGGACTTACTTTACATGATCATAGCCAGACTTAAACAAAGCAGCTTTCTTGAAGTACCATTTGTCCTCAAACTCAAAGGTGCATGGAATGTAATTCCGTACATGCAAAAGGACGCAGATACCCACGGTTGCTGATAAGTACAGTAATTTGTTCTCTAAAACAAATCAAGTAAAACTAATAAAATCAGAAACAAATGATCTACAAGTAAACTTGCTAATGGCATACATTGATTAGTGGATTCACAAGGGACCGAAAAAGATATTGGTAGACAACAAAAAGAACGAGCGAGATGAAAAAACCAAAACGAAAGAAAAGTGAGCGGGTCACAGGAACAAGGAGAACGGAAGTGAGTAAATGGGAGAGAAAGGATCCGCATTTTGGGAGATCACAAATTCAAAGGAATGATGCCAAGGTGGGTTTGGGAAGAAGTGGAAGACTGTAAATTAGTTGGATTTGATAGAGGCTTTTAAACAGATTGCGGTTAAGTGAGGGTCCGACTGAAAAGAGAACAGTTATTCCATGGAGGAGATCTGGAGAAAAGTATCAGAAAATGGTGGAGGGCACCTGGGTGGAATGGAGGATTCATAAATTGATGGTGGACAAAGTATCCACATGGATCGGAAGTTCACCGGGGTGTTAACTTAAGCTACCTTCTAAGGCTAGAGAATGCACTTGAAGAGAATAGTGAATTAGAATATCAGGGTGGGATGAAGGGAATCCTATGTCAGGGACAATTTCATGAGTAGGATTGCAGCGAAGAATACCTGAGAAGAATTGGAGGACTATTTGAGGGTATAACTGAGAAAGCACTATTGGAGTCTAATAGATTCATGGAAGGAGATTGAGATCAGAATACCGAAGCGAGGTTGAGGATAAAGTACTTGATGTAGATAAAGTGCACCTGGCATAGCTGAGGTGTAATGTACCTAAAGGAAGAGGGGAACACTTGAGGGGACAGAAGATGAGTATCTTGGAGGAGAGAATGTTCTAGATAGAAGGGGAGTACCTGAGGCAAACGATGGAAAAGACAACTTGTGGTAGCTGGAGAGTTCAAGTAGTGAATGGTGGCGAAAAGTACCAGGGGCATTGGAGGTTTTGAAGGTAAATAAGAGAACCATGCCTGGGAGGAATGGAAGGTACTTGATTGAAACGATGGTCCCTGAGGGAGGCAGAGGGTACTTCATGAAATGAGAAAAGGGAGAAAGAGGTTGAAGGTAACTGAGGACATAGAGTATATTACAGGGCTGTATGAGCGATAGTTACCAAAAGAAATGGAGGAGAAAGAACTGGGATAAGGAGAAAAGAGAGCACATTAGTAGAGATGGAAAATAACATACTGAGGATGGGAGGGGAGAGAGAGGAGACTGGAAAGAAGAGTAACTATAGGTGCCTGCTGTCATTTCTGAAATTAATTGAACCAGATGGACCTAGATGTGTTCCTCAGCTTACAATAAAGTGTCGATTTTGTTTTTTATATCTTTATTGAGTTTTACATAAAACAGCTGAGATTCTTTCTAGGTTACATTCCAAGCATCATTATAGCTAATAATCACTGGATATACAACAAGATTTACATTGACTATAAATGCATTCAATCTTTTTTGGACCATGTAGCACCACTTTTTACCGTGACTTTAGTACATCTTTCTGGTAGCTCTCTCTGAGGAAGTGTGGTTTTAGTATATAGCCTGGTTGTGAGACTTCACTATATAATAGTCTTCGGTCCAGTCAGGCCCTCTTATCAAACTTTAGCTTAACCCCGGGTAGCTGTGGCTTAGTGCACTCAGGCTTCAACAAAGGAACAAATGTTAAGCCTTTAAACAGCACCAAAACTTGAATTGATGTCTTCTTTGGTCCAGCAAAAGTCCAATCGCCACTGAACTCTGGTCAAAGCCCAACCTGTGGTTTGTTTCCCTTCTTCTGGTGAATGCTCTCCTCCTGAGTGACTAAACTGCACTCCCTTGGCTCCCCCTGGTCCAGCAGAATCGAGTGCAACTTTCGAGCATCGAGACTTTGTCTTCCAGGCTGCGCTTTGGCAAGGAGCGACGATCCAATGATCTGGACTACCAATTCCTCCTAGCAGGCTGCCTCCGCTTTTGTGGCCCTCTGCTGGGAACAGGAAGTCATCAGCTGACTCTTGGAGTCTGTGCTACTGGCTGGGCTCTAGGGAAGACTTCTCCATGAGCAGGATACCACAAGCACATTCCTAGCTTCGCTAGCCCAAGGAGCAACAGGGTCAGTTCAACTTCGATGCAGCCGCTTTGCCAGGTCCAAAGTCAGTAGGGCAGTCCTCCTTTGGTCCTCCTCTCCAATCTAGGCGAGATCTAAGTTCTGGGGGGCCCGTGTACCTCTTTAATGCCCAGAAAATGCCTTCAGGGGAGGTAGCGGTCACTAGTCCATGGACTACTTGGACCCTATCCCACCTGACAAGATCCTGCGTAGTGTAGCCTCTAGATATTTCAGAGTGCTCTGTTCTTCCCACTCCCAAGATGACTGAACCCTTCTCTGTGTGTGGAACTTAGTAGCTCAGCCTAAGAGTTTGGCTTGCTGTGGGCTACATGCCGACGGGAAACCTGGTTTGACCACTGATTTCCCTCGCTGTCCCTGACACCATCCTGTCGACCTCAACAAAGGACCAGGCCATCTAGTTTGTGCTTGCTCTTTGCCCAGCAGAGGTGGCATCCCTTTGAAGCTCGCTTTTTTGGCTCACACCCTGTGTCTCTTCCTGCCAGGAGATAACATCTCTTCCCCTGGCAGATTCTTTACAGGCTGTCCTGGGATCTCTGTTTGCAATTGTAAACTTGCACTGGAAACCTTGAGCAACAAAGTGGCAACTTACTAAAGTCACATATTGCTCATCAGTAATTTATTAAATTCAATGTAACCTTTAAATCTGACTTAATGCACAGATTATTTTGATACCTTGAACTATCAACATTAGTAGTCCCATTGAGAAGTTAGGACTGAGATGTCTGCATATAACTCTGCACATGCCAATGGGGCTACTGGCCTTTCAACATTAAAAACATATTGTTGGATTTTACTGTTAGGACCTCAAAAAACATGAACCTCCAGGTCCAACGTTTTAGTATAATGCACCCAACCTTTAGGGCTCAGATGGCCTGCCTTCGGGGTGGCTTGCAAATTTTCAAAAAGAAAGCTTGCCCTTTTCTTTGGCTTGAAATGTGAAAGTCAAGTTAGCAGTTTACAACTTCTCTGTCTGCCAGCAGTGGCAGGCTGGGAGTCATGCTTTTGCCTTGTCACACTTGTGGTGGCACAATTAGTGCTGCAGTACACAAGCAACACTTTAACTTGCAGGCCCTTGGTTCCATAGTCTAGGGACTTACAAGTTAGGCAAGTTATGTCAATTGTGAATACGCCAAATAAACATGTACCCTTTTAAGGGTCAGAGCACATACACTGAGTCCTGATTAGCAGAGCACAGTGCATTTCAGAACCATTACACAAGTGCCTAGTGGTCAAAAAGAGGGTAGAAATTGTGCAGAAGCTGGCATTTGTAATACTGCTGTAAAAGTGATGGCACAATATCTCAAAAAAGACATAGTTTACTCCCAGCATATCACAGTATACAACCATTGTAATTTATATACATTTTATATTATATGCATCTATGGCGTCATCTCATCCTTTTTGCTATGCAACTCTAATACCATTATATCCCAGGGTAGTGCCTCTTCTAACAATTTTTGCATGGCCAGCAGATTCCCCTTCAGGTGCCGTCCCACAGCATTCCGCCAGGGTGAGTTAGAGGATTTCCAAACCATTCCAATGTGACATATCACCAGCAAGATACCCAGGTCTATAAATCTGCTCTCAAATTTGGCTTTTCTACATAAAATAAATATGGATAAATACCAATATGATGACCCCAAAAAAATATGGATACATACATACGGAAATGTTAAAAAAAAGAAAGACTGTAAAAACGGGAGACCTAATAATAAACAAGAAATTAGTGCAAAAGCACTAAAGCGTGTATTCGGAGTCTCGGAAGCAGACCTTTGAAAATAAGTGGAGTTGTAAAATTGTACGCTTCAACAATTTTTTTTTAACTGAAGAACATGTACACATACTTTGACTGTCACGTTATAGCAAATTAAGCAGCCAAATATAACAAAACATTACACCTACAGGTAATATTACCATTATACTTCATATATATGTTAACATATGTTCGTATTTAAGGAAATAGCATCCTGTTTTTTTACTCCCGATGCGGTCTTATCTGCTCAGATGTTGGCCTGGAATTCACGAAAGACAGCATGGCGAGTCACTCGCAAGAAGCACAATTTTCAGCATTTTTCCACTTTTGGACACATTTTCTCCATCATTGATGCAGTAAACGAGATTGTGCTTAAGGCATGGGAAAATGTGTCTGACCCGGCTATGGCTACATTCACCACCATGAAACCGACTGGGTTTGAGAACTAAGCTCTACTTTTCTACCCACCCCATGCATGTTTGTTTGTGCCTGCTTCATCGTGTAAACTAAGGAAGATCATCCCCTCAAGTCCCTTCTAATATGAAGTCAAAAGTCTTGATGACTTCAAAGCAATGATTTGTAACAGGCTTTGAGATTCACTAGTGTCATATATCTTGTGAGATCTGATACCGTCAGTGCCCTGCGGGACTGTACCTGCGCTTGAGGTTCCTAGCTTGTCATAAGTGAAGCGAAAGCTCTATTGTGACTTAATGGTTTGATGGAATAAATGTAGTGAAGCAGGCCATACATCAACGCCTGAGCACAGCGGATGCAGTTTCCAACTCCATTTGTTCTGGGGTAGTATAGGGACAACTTTTTTTGTGCGGTTTCGAAGCCGCCTAATTACTTGATATGCCATTTTCTTGACTGTTAGTTTTGGGAAAAAAGGCAGGTGACTCCTTGGAAAAGAGAGGTGTGCAACTGTGAGTACACTTTTTGCTTTCCCTGCAAACTCTTTCACCAATTGCCAATAGTTTAACAGGGGCAGCAACAACAGTTTGCTCTTGTATAGGTGAAGACAAACATCCAACCCCCTTCAAATCTCTGTCTTCTTGATGCATTCTGCACCAGACTCCAGTAGGAGGAATGGGTGTCGGTCTTCTTTGAATTTTGCAGGACAAACTTTAGACCTGCAGGTTCTTCTGAATAAGTTAGGCTATTCCCTTTCCAAAATAAGCCTCCAAGTGCCTCTCACGCAAACATGTTGATGCGTGAGATGCCCTTCATAGCCAAGGGACTGAGAGAACTAGTGCCTTCCACAGAGTTAGAAATAGTTATTCCAGGTACTCCCTTGTGTCAAAAAAAGATAGCGTGTGGGGGCTTTGCATTATGCTAGACATAGGCCTTCGGAATAAGTTCCTCAAGAGGGATTAATTCAGAATCGTGACCTTGCAAGAGGTGCTGCAAGGACTCCTTACCCCACTGGACCTTCAGGATGCTTATTTTCACGTTCAGATGGCACAGCATTAAAGAAAAAAACAGCAGGATTACGGTGCAAAATAGTCGTATCAATTCAGTGTTTTGACAGAGGTGGGTGTATCCTGTCAACTTGCTAGCAGGGAATCCTTACAGTCTACCCTGACTGCAGCTGAAATTGATCAAACAAATCCCCCTGATCTTATCTCAGCCATTGCTGTAGTACCCGGAAAATAACTTGTCACAAACTTCTTAGAATTAAGAGTGGTCAGGTTGGCTGTGATGGTTTTCCTGCTCAACTTGTGATCTAACAAATATCCTTGTCTAGAGAGTCTGTTTGAACAAAAAATGAAAGGATAGGATAAAGTCTGCTTTGTGAAGAAGCAGTAGTACAATAGGACTCAGCCATCGACCAGGAAATATGTCTTTACTCCGCTTCTGGTGGGGAAGACAGACAGATGTTGTCCTCTGCGAACTAAAAGTAGGAACTTCTCTAGGGAATGTTACAGTAGCTATTGCAGGTCTGGGAATTTGCAGAAATCTTATCTACTTGCTACCTGGGTAAATGGGAAATACACCACTCCCTTCCGTTAACTAGAATTTCCCGTGATTGGATAGTTTGGCGATACCTTGTCACTGCATTGTACTTTTGAAATCCCTCCACTCTACCTTTCCTCAAGTCACTCTGCCACAGAGAGTAATTCAAAATATATATAGGCCTTGAGTCAATATCTTTGAATTCAACAAGGCCCGGCATCCTTGCTAACCAGATTTGCTTCAACTGAGCCGTGGGACTCGATGGCCGTTGGCTGTGGTGGACAACTTGTCACAGATCGAAAGGTAAAACCTTTAGAGTGGCCATTTGAGAAGTTAGAATTGTCAGTTTGAGTTGCCTTTGCATGTGAAGTTCCTACAGGCATATCAGATGAACGTCCCTCAGGATGATTTATTTGAGCAAATGGTCATTTTTTCAATGATTGGTGCTGCAGTAAGTGTGTGGACCCTCTTTGTGTTGAAATAGTGCAGATATCAATTCAATCAATGAAAATGTAGCCCACAGTCATTTCTGCATGTATTCATTCATCAAATCCCGAGTTGTTTTTAAAAATGTTACGGGTTTCGAGATTTCTGAAAGAATTACTAAAACAATTTCTTCCAACTTCCTTACAGGTTCCATCTTGGTACAATAACTTGGTCCCTCCGTTTTTGTTGGTTCCTTCTTTTTAACCCCTGTACTCCTACTGTTTCAAATTTTTCAATTGGAAAGTGGTCTTCCTAGCAAACGTAGCCTCTCCTTAAGTGAGATGCAAGGCCTTTCAGCTTCTGCTGCTTTCATCTTTATTTCAGAAAACCTCGCTGACAAAGTTGATTATAGGGTTTTTCATGGCGCTAGTGAATTTGTTGCCTTCTAGACGACTCCTCACATTTCTAAGTCAAGTTACTCAGGTAGGGACCTTGAAGTGCCCATATCATTACAACCATATTGTAGGTCTAATATTTCCAGAGTGGTTTGATTCAGAGTGGAGCATGGCCATTAGCTTACAGGAAAATGGCCACCTCATGGGTTTTATTCTTGGTGAATGAGTGAAGTCAAGGGACAACTGTAGTATCCTCAGGTCACAACATTATGTTCGCTGTACCTAGCTGCTCAGCCAGTGTGAGTGTTTCATGTAGAATGTTACTGTGATTGACATGAGTGGAATGTTTGGGTGCCTGGTGTGAGTGTTGTCAATTGGGAGATGGCCACGTCTACAGCATCTACTTGTGCCTCCTGCACGCTCGGGGCCAGCCCACCACATTTTGGCAACGAGGATGGGATTCGAACCCTCGTGTGCAAAGCACAATCGATACTCCTTTGAGGAACATTGCACACAACGCCACCCGGTAACAGTGCAATACTATAAAAGGTACAGGATGCAGACTGCCTTCTGGAAAGTGTGTTCTTGTAAGGAATCTGCAAAGCTATGCTATCCCTCAGGATTTGTGTTTGCAGATTCTGTGATAGTAGACTGCTTCATTCTCACTACATCCATACGAGGAGACTGGATACTATGACATTTCCCCATAATGTGGATTAGAGTATTAAATAAAGGAATACTTTGAGGTTGAATGGTCCTACTCTTCAGTGGTCCTTCTTCCGGATCATCCGCTTCATATCCTTTCATTTATTTGTGATGGCATGAGTTGAGAGAATAGAGGTGAAGATGAGGAAGATGGCAGATATGTTGTGGGTGCCGTCGGGTTCTAACTGAAATGCGGCAACAGATGCAACCACAATCCAAACTTTACGTGTTTGCTTAATAATAATTTGTTCCCCTTCTCCATCCTACCTGTACAGATTTCAACAGGTCTAGAGGAAGGCATCGAAGGTCCTGGTGTGCAAGTGTATTTACAATGACCTGTCACTATTTTCAATTTCTAGGAGTGCAAGTGCATTTGTTTATCATCTTCGCCTGATCCTTGCTTGTATCCTACTGCCCTAAATTTTATTTAACCCAAGACCTGATAGTTCTGCTAATGCTAAACAATAAACCACAGAGCATAAAAAGACACCTACCATCTTGCTGTGTGTTGTGTTGGGCTGGGCAGCAGTTCTTGGACCCTCCTGTGGATTCCTGCTAACAGCGCTGCAGCTTGCCGCACCCGCTTCGCGGGTGCCGCTTCGCGCTCAGGGCTGTGGGCTCAGGCGGCAGGACTGTGCTGCGGATTGTGTGGGAGACTCGGAGTGTGGCAGCTGGCTCAGCGGTGGTGCGTGGCAGAGACTCCGTCTCCCAGGAGTCCCTGCACACCCAGGAAGATCGTGGACGCGCCCCCTGATAGCCACGCCCCCAGCCTGTCCAGGTGGATATAGTTGGGCTCTCCCTGTGAGCCTGTGGGACACCTACCATCTTGCTGTGTGTTGTGTTGGGCTGGGCAGCAGTTCTTGGACCCTCCTGTGGATTCCTGCTAACAGCGCTGCAGCTTGCCGCACCCGCTTCGCGCTCAGGGCTGTGGGTCAGGCGGCAGGACTGTGCTGCGGATTGTGTGGGAGACTCGGAGTGTGGCAGCTGGCTCAGCGGTGGTGCGCGGCAGAGACTCCGTCTCCCAGGAGTCCCTGCACACCCAGGAAGATCGTGGACGCGCCCCCTGATAGCCACGCCCCCAGCCTGTCCAGGTGGATATAGTTGGGCTCTCCCTGTGAGCCTGTGGGACACCTACCATCTTGCTGTGTGTTGTGTTGGGCTGGGCAGCAGTTCTTGGACCCTCCTGTGCATTCCTGCTAACAGCGCTGCAGCTTGCCGCACCCGCTTCGCGCTCAGGGCTGTGGGCTCAGGCGGCAGGACTGTGCTGCGGATTGTGTGGGAGACTCGGAGTGTGGCAGCTGGCTCAGCGGTGGTGCGCGGCAGAGACTCCGTCTCCCAGGAGTCCCTGCACACCCAGGAAGATCGTGGACGCGCCCCCTGATAGCCACGCCCCCAGCCTGTCCAGGTGGATATAGTTGGGCTCTCCCTGTGAGCCTGTGGGACACCTACCATCTTGCTGTGTGTTGTGTTGGGCTGGGCAGCAGTTCTTGGACCCTCCTGTGGATTCTTGCTAACAGCGCTGCAGCTTGCCGCACCCGCTTCGCGCTCAGGGCTGTGGGCTCAGGCGGCAGGACTGTGCTGCGGATTGTGTGGGAGACTCGGAGTGTGGCAGCTGGCTCAGCGGTGGTGCGCGGCAGAGACTCCGTCTCCAAGGAGTCCCTGCACACCCAGGAAGATCGTGGACGCGCCCCCTGATAGCCACGCCCCCAGCCTGCAACGCCCCTTATTTCAGCAGGCCGCCTACCGTCTCGCGGGACGCCGAGCGAAGCCCGGGCAAAGGGCGGGCCGTCTGTGGCCGTCCGGGGCAGGAGGAGGCAGGGCTGGGCCACCCCCCTTACACCCACTGCAACGGGTCCAAATTCTTGGAGCTTCTCTGTGGGCCCTGATTCCAGCATGTCAACTCGCTCTGGTAAGGCCTTGAGGGGCGGCGGAGAAAGTGCCCCAGGCGGTGCAATGTTTGGCTCCATGGACAAATTCCTCACCAGGGTGGCGGCTGTTATCGACAAGGAGATCGCCATATCGGAACGGCGCCTTTAACTAGACTTCCCCCCTTCCAAATGTTCCCCTTCGGCACATGCGACGTCCACATTGATCTCCATCTCCCCTGCACCCTTGCTTGGGGACCTACCCGGGGAGTCGCATATTGCTTCATTAGAGGTTGGAACAGATGGGGTAGAAAGTCTGTTATTAGCTCCTCACCCAGCCAGTCCTTGTATTGTGGTTGTAGAATCCTGTCCCGACCCTCCCACAGTCAGCTCCCTTGGCATTCTGTCCCAATCCAGCCCCATTGTTCCCGCACCTGATCCACAACTACTGTCCCAGACTCGATCTATCCGGGTGCCAAGGAAAAGGAAAAGGGCGACTAGCATTCGGAAGGGTTGTCACTCCATGCTCAATAAGCACCCCAGGTATCAGCCCCAAAGGGGCCCCACACTTCTAGGTGCCGGAGGACCTGTACTACCTGGGAATTCCAACGCCCCTCAAACTGTAGCTGATACAGTGCTATCCCCCCCGCTGGTCCCAGCAGCATTTGACCTAGCTAACGAGGGGTTCTCCCTGGAGCCTATCGAAAAACTGGTCAAGTCTCTTCTGGTACCACTCATCGATCAAGTTAAAAGTCTGGGGGACAGGCTTGACCGATTTGAACAGGTCACCAGGGACAATTTCTTTTCCCTGAAAACCCTGCTTAAACTGCAGCCGAAGCCTAGCGAGGATAAGATGGTTAGGAACGCTGGAAAAGAGGCTTTAGTGAGCCATCCTCCAGGAGAGCAGTCGACATTGCCGCCCAAGTCACCAGCCCCTGGGAATGCTTCTTCGGTCGCCTCCCAGGCAGGTGCGAGGCAGGCAAGGCCGAATGTCTCCACTCATGCTGCCCAAGTGCATGACATTCCCCCCCCAGCTGCAACAACTCCTGTGCCCAATCCAGGCCAAAAGAAACATCAGAAGGGAGGGACGGGACCTAATTCACAATCCGGCGCTGCTCCACACGCCAAAATTGGCGGTACAGCGACAACTCTTAAGGCCAAACCCACCACCCTTCCGCCTAAAAACCCCTCTCCAGTGGCTATTCCGCAGAAACCAACACGTAAGTGTCCCCCAGTTAACCTCCCCCCTGAGTGCCACCCGTTTGTTGTTGTCCTCATAAAAGTCCCCCCTATCAAGGATACCCAGCAGGAAAACCATCAGGCGCTAAAGAATAAGGTCATCCACTGGCTGAAAATCAACAGGCCCCTTCCTCCGGGAGCGGACGGCCTAATTCTTGGCGTACGCAGGGTGGGCTGGATTGGACACGGGAAAAAATCTTTTGAAGGAGATTGTGTGGTGGTTAATTTCCAAGACGCAAGAGTTGCCCACTCGATATGCTCTCAAGGGCGATCCGCGGCTGGAACGGGTGTTGACGCAGTCGACTTAACATTCTTCTACCCACGGACTGTCCCGACCACTCCTTCCACCCATTCTGGACAACTCCCCCATAATAGCACTATTCAGGGCCAATTCTTCTTAGGTAATACTGTAACGCAGGCGTGCACACGCCCACTCCCACCGTTTTGGGGCGCGGGGGGTTGTTGACTTCGTGACGCTGCCCACGAGTTTTCTGCGAATAGGAGGGCCGGAGTCGCTCCCCCTGTTTCTGCTAAAATTCATAGCCCCTTGTCAGTATTAGGAGACCAGGTTGATGACGAAACTTTAGGGGAATCTGGGGAGGTGAGGGTGCCATCCGACCTCTTAGTCGGGTTATCACTCGAGGGTGCCATAGGATCACCAGCTCCTGTCGAGACCTGCGGCATTACGGCTGTGACGGACCCACTTATTAGGGTTCTCAGTTGGAACGTAGCAGGCCTTGAGAGAAAGTTGGCACTGCCCAACTGGGACTCGCTTGTGGAGCAACACTCCATATGCCTGTTCCAGGAAACATGGAGCAAGGAGCCTCTACACAAGGCAGGATATTCTACCCACTACTCACCAGCTGTCCTCTCGGCATCTGGTAGGGGGCGCCCCTCTGGCGGGCTCCTCATCTGGGTGGCCTCTGAACTTAATTGCAGGGTGGTGGTGCGGGACACCAAATGCCCGGACTTGCTTAATATTTCCCTGAAAAACCCTCAGGGTCGAGTCATTTTAAATATTTTCAATATCTATGCCCGAGGTACAAAGGGGGGCAGAGAATCCCCAGTTATAGCTTGCCTGGAAGCCCTGCTGCGTTCGTCCCCTTATAAGCATTGCACTCTGGTGGCAGGCGATTTTTAACTGTACGTTTGAGCCCCTAGGCCTCGAAATTTCGGAAGACCAAGAGGCATATGACAATAGGTGGGGGATACCGCCCTTAGAACTCAGCCCCATTAAAAATTGGACAGAGGTGGCCCTCCAGTTAAACTCCATAACCATGGAGTTTGGACTAAGGGCCGCTAATGGCAGGACAGGATCAGATAAAGCAGGAGCCCATACATACAACAGGCCTGGACACACGTCTAGAATTGATTACTGTCTTCTTGACGTTAACCTGTGGAGCATGGTTAAAGACATGGTGATTTCACCCTCCGTAGAGAGTGATCACAATCTCCTCTCACTCACTCTGTCTGATAGATGGCTACCTGGCACTGAGAGTAGAACTCTCTGTAATTCCATCCCGGACTCGACAGCAGTTTCCAATTGCGGTCGACGACTCAAATGGGCAAAACTGTCCCTCTCAGAGGAGAAGACTAATGCCATAAGGCAACTTCTCACCACAGCTTTAGACAACCCTGTGCCTTGCGAGGCCGGATGTTTGTCGAATGTGACTACTAGGTTCTGTGCCCTAACGCAGGCTATCAGTGACCTCTTTATAGTCCCGGTTAATACCAATAGGAGGAATCCCCGTTTAAGGGCTAGACAGGGCTGGTTTAACGATAAGTGTAGGGAGGCGAAGTCGCTTCTTATCGAAGCAGTTAAATCCAAAAAGCCCATCAGGACCAGGGTGGCCAGAAGACACTATTCCCTTTGCCAAAAAAATGCAAAGAAGGAGTGGGAGGACAATTACTGGCAGGACCTTTTGGCAGCCAGTAAAAGGAGAGACGCCAAAGGTTTCTGGGACTTGGTGGGAAATAGGAGTCGTCCTGATGATACACTCAGGACCTGTAGCATTAATCCCCAGACCTGGCTCACCCATTTCCAAGCACTTTATTCAGCCATCGAAGGCCAGCTCAATGATCCCTTCATTCTCCCGCCATACACCCTAGACAGAGACCTGGCCTTGTTCTCTGCACGGGATGTTACTAACCAGATTAAAACCCTGGTGCCACTAAAAGCTGCTGGCCCGGACGGCCTCCCAGGAGATATCCTTCGAGCCTATGCAGATGAATGGGGGGTACTGATTTCTGACCTTCTCAATGTAATTATTATGGGAGGTGCTGTCCCAGACTCCTGGAAAGGGGCTGTGGTAGTACCAATTTTTAAAAAGGGGTGCAGGGACCTTCCTGGGAACTATAGGCCCATTAGCCTAATAGACTCGAGTCAGAAACTGGCGGGGAAAGCTATCTTGGGAAGAATTTTAGAATGGGTGGATGACAACCACATCTTGTCCGATATGCAAGCCGGTTTTCGGTCAGGTACCGGAACTATAGAACAAGTGTTTAGGCTTATGGTATTGTATTGGAAGGTGGTGGAGCTAGGCAAAGGCAGTCTTTACCTGGCCTTTATAGACCTAAAGACTGCCTTTGACCTGGTTCCGAGGGAGGAACTCTGGAGGGTGTTGCACGGCTTAGGGATGCCCCCGTACATACTTAACCTGCTCATCAAATTGCATAATGCCACCTTTGCCCAGGTTAGATGGGGCCTACACGGGGAAATGACCGATAAGATCAGGGTCGAGAGGGGAGTGCGGCAGGGCTGTGTGTTGGCTCCCACCCTATTTTCCCTTTATATTAATGGGGTGGTAGAGCACCTGCTAGGCGAACCAGCAGACGCTCCCACTCTGGGAGGCGTAAAAATTCCAACACTACTGTTCGCGGACGACACCCTCCTCATCTCAAAGACGCCCCAAGGCCTTCAGAAACTCTTGGATCGCTTCCAGCACTTTTGCACCACCAGAGGCCTTGTCATTAACATGGACAAGACTAAGTATTTAGTCATGCACCCCCCCCGCAAACTGGGCCGTCCCCCTGTTCTGAACTCAACCCCCCTTGAAAGAGTGGCTGAATTTGACTACCTGGGAATCCGTCTAAGTGATTCAATGAACTGGACCGCACACATCAACAAAATGATAATTGGCCACAAAAGGGTTGGAGGGGCCCTACTCAAGGAGTACAGCAGTTCTACCAAACATTGCGTTGCCCCACTGATCGACATCTATAAAGCACGAGCTGTCTCCGCGTCACTCTACGGAGCTGAACTGTGGGGTCAAGGCAAACTGGTCTCCCTGAGCAAGGCCGAGAACAAATTTATCAAAGACCTCCTTGCTATCCCGTCGAGCACTCCAACAGTTCCGGTGCTAATGGATGTAGGCTGCAAAGCAATTGGGGATCAGGCACGACTTCGTCCTCTCCTGCTTTGGGCCCGCCTGTGGAGGGTTCCGGATCTAAAACCCTACGCTGACGGGTTAGCAGAGGTGATGCGCTCCACTGGTTGGCGGAAGATCAAATGGCTCAGGGCTACCAACCAACTTTTAAGGGACCTAGGCTTGGAATCCTGCTGGCTTACCCGCTCAGCCCCCCCAAAGGACTCTCTAAAAAAACTGTATTGGGAATGGGTCTCCGCGAAGCGCACCAGTAACCAGCAGCACTGCAAAGCCACTGCAGCCTTTCTGCTCATAAAAGATGTTGCTGCGCTTGAGCCTTACATGGACCTAATCACCATCGCCATGGACCGGTCCTTGTACATTAAATTCCGATTAGGAACTCTACCCCTCGCCGACCTTTGCTCCAGGTGGAACAAGTCAGAGCCTGCATCACGTTACTGTGCCCTATGCCCTGACAAACCAGAGACTGTGCCACATCTTCTATTTGAATGTCCGGACTATGGGCGCCCTAGATCACGATGGCTCAAACCAATTTGCAGAGAATTGGGCACCCGCCAGTACACAGTCGCCCTTCGGATACTTTTAACTAATACAGCCCCCAACATTGTTTGTGCTGTCTCTAAATTTTTTAAATGGGCTTGGTTGATTCGA
The DNA here is from genome assembly GCF_964261635.1 of Lissotriton helveticus. NCBI lineage: Eukaryota > Metazoa > Chordata > Amphibia > Caudata > Salamandridae > Lissotriton > Lissotriton helveticus. The sequence goes on from NC_136071.1 coordinate 1,166,897,486, forward strand.
CTTAAAAGACTGGCCGTATCAATTTAATGCTGTTTTAGATACTTTATTCTACTTAACTGTGATCTTATTCTTTTTAAATCCAAATGTACAGTCTCCCTTTTTCGACATGCTGTTTTATCTTTTGTAATGCTTTTATGATATATGCATATCGAAATAAAGCAATCAACCAACCAACCAACAAAAAGACAGGCTGAATATCTATATCATTTGTTTGTAAAAGAAACATAAATGTTTTGAGATTCAGGTTTTCCAGCATGGCATTACAGCAACTGTCTACTTTCCTTTTTTTATTTTTTTTAATGAATTGTTATTGATTTTTAGGAAAGCTTTAACATTTCGATGTAACTGGCTCAGAAGTATAAAGAATGTGTGATTATCATTCTTTGGTGATATACTTCACATTATCTGAATGCTCTTGGCTTAACTATTGTTACTCAACCTGGCAGCACCCATTGTGTTAATGTTTGAAGGGTGAGTAATCCCTTTCATGGTAGAACTTTGTGGCTCGTAAGTGTTACATGCATAGTAGCGGACGCCATAATTATCTCAAATCATCCCCTTAGATATGCTGTAGAATGTGAACTCCTATGGAAGGTCTTCTTGAAGATATCAGCTTATTTGCAGGGACCTTACTATTTGACAGGGTGACTGTGATAATGTCCTGTGTTTTATTTTCTTTAATAGGAAACTACGAAGAGGAGATCGTTTCACGGACACTGAATTTTTAAGTTCTCCTATTTTCAAACATAAAGATTCGAAGCGCAAGTCTTTCATGAGGAAATCTCTGACCAGATACAACGAGGCCTTTGTTGGGTGTCGGTAGGATGCATTTTACTCATACTACCAAATGGATGCAGTGTGTAAATCACCAAAGGAGGCAGTTCAGCTCTGGGGAGAACGTCTGGAATAAATGTTTTCTAAATATCACTCTTTGTAAGATGGGCATTTCTGTTTCAGGCCTGGTACATATTCTTCACAACCCTGTAAGATGCATATACAGAAATCCAGGTTAGCTGCATTTGTAAACTCTTATTGCGAGAAACTCAGGACCGTTTTTGTGTACAAATCAAGCTGATTTTCAGAGAAACAGTGTAGAACCGGCAAACATTGTAAAATCACAAATTTTGATTAGATGTGGTAAATGCGGCTATTCAATATAGATCTGCACATTTTAAAAATAATCAATCAGTGATCATCAATTGATAGTTTTATAGAGATGGAACCTATAAAATAAAACCTTGAGAGCTTAATAAATTAGCTAGAACAATATATTTAATTATATTTTCAATACAGAATTATCACGAGAGCCTTTGCCTCTATCGCCATCACCTGTTCATCTTCTGATTGGGAGGCATACTAAGATAGATAAAAGGATTGTAAAATTGAAAGCTGCATTTTGTGTTGTCATCTACCACCTTTTGTCAGAGAGTGGTTCGTTTAATGTTAATATATATTTTGTCTAATGGTCATGAACCGTTAATATTCTGTGGGCTATATTTTGTTTCTCATGCACAATTTCTTTTTTATGGCAAACCTATGTTTTATTCCTATACAAAAATTCTTCTGTTAGCAGAACTAGGCTGTTCGATGCATGCATGTTTGTTTGATTGCAATTTAGATAAAAATGAATGTTTGAACTAATTCTTGTTGTATAGTTTACCTGTCAGTCCATCGTATTTTGATTTATCTATTTAAAAAAAGTACCTTTGAATAAGGATAAGAACTGCCTTGGCTATTTCTTTTATGTTGTTTAAATGTGAACGTTGTCATCTTTTCTTTAACCTCTGATCACAAACTGTTGAAATGTAAATGGTTTTTATTGTATTTCGCATTGCTCAGGCCTTTTTAATAAAAAATGTTTTTCCGCTATGGATGCTGAGGTACTTCTTTTCTAAGTGGTTTGTGGAAAAAGGTTAATAATTGGCATCTTTAGTTTTAATGTAGAGCTGGTCACCGACTGATCTTCCTCCCCACCCCGCCTCACACTGTTGGCGGCTACCTTCGGGGAGGTGTCCATGTATATGCTCTGATCTAATGACAGTGTGTGATCTAGGATGGCCGTAGAAATTTCCCTCTCGATGGAATTCGAACGAGATAGAAAACCTGGAGTTACGTTTTGCAATATTGCAGCGGGCTGCCAGTCTTCTGGCTCTCTGCTGTGTGGGTGTAGGCCATTGGTTATAGTCTTGCTGAAACCTGTACTGTGATTTAGTCTGTTTAGGGGGTTGTCCTCATTCAGTTGTACTCCAGCTGGGCTTAGAGCTGGGATACTGATGAAGTGGCCTGGTCTTTCTTTTACTACAGACTACATGCGTTCTTTACCTTTGTATGGAATCTAATCCTTTCCGTGTTCCATTCGTCATGGCCCTGTTTCCCTCTACCAGTGTTCTCTCTCTGACTCCCACAATCTTGGTTATGATGTTTCCTTATTTGCTGCAATAATCTGAGTTAGTTGTTGCTTGTCACATATATCTAAAAGGCTGACAGTATCTAGATGAAGAATACATATATATTATGAACACCGAGTTCCCATGGAATCATAAATAGGGGAGTCTCATGCGATATATCTCACATTGATAGAGGATTCTATTAATGTGGACGACAAGCCTGAAAAGAGAGGGAACTGTGGAAAAAACAGCCAGTGGGTGCTTATGAGGGCCTATATCTTCTGGTGTGAAGGTGAACTGTTGGTAATATGTTATCAATTTGAGAGGGAGATAGATTTGTCCTCATGAAATCTTAGGAACCTGTACCTGGGCCATCATAAGGCAGAAACTAGTACCTGGACAATTGGCAGTGTCCAGGCCTGACCTTATTATATATTTTGCTGCATCTTGGCCACCCTAAATGCTTTGTTGAAGGTCATCGGGATCGCTGGCAAAATATCAGCCAACATGTCCCACAGCACATTTGAACATCGTCCTAGGAAGAAATTTGAATTGACGGATCTAAGCGCAAGGCTGACAGATAAGAACATGTGTTTTCCAAACACTGCCATGCTTCTATGTTCTCTGGTGTTTGATGCTCCAGGAGGATAGATGGGTCCTCAGAGCTGGCCTGTGTCTCCTGGCTAAATGATGGCTGACAGGAGGGCAATATCCTGGTTTTGCCCTGTTGTCCATGAGAGTGCCTCCATGAAGAGCAGGAATGACTCTGCTGAAGTCGGTCTTGGCTACAGAACTTTGGTGAAGATGTTTGCTTACGACTCCACTGAAGGCAATTGTAGATTCAGGGCTTCTGTTGTCATCCTGATCTCTGTAGATGGACCAGGTGGTGAGTTAAGGCCAATATCAGAGGGTGGATGAGTCTAGGCCATTGGCCTCATGCATATCCCAAAACAGGCTTTCATTGTCATAAATTTGAATCAGACTGAGGCTGAAGAGGCTGCGACTTTATCCGAATTTCCTGCAGATCCGCTTCTGGCTCTGATAGTTCTTCCTTTGCTGGTGTCAGTGCCAGCATCGATGCACGGGGAACCGGCACAGGTCTCTTCCTTATGTGACAAGTCTGGTAAGTTTTGGAGTCTGGTCGGACCCTCACGAACTGGGACAGAACGGTCAGCGAAAACCTGACTGGTGGCCTTCTCAGACCCATGGGACCCAAAAGCCCACCAGATAGTCGAAAGCGGACAAAAAAAAGTGTCTTCCTTGAAAGTTCTGGGTCTGCTGTGGCGTTGGAAGTGGACCTGGGGATTCTGGCTACATCAGAACCAGCTCAGGAAGCTGATCAGTGAAGAGAGGGGTTCTGAGAGGGGACAGAGATAGACGAGTAGCCCACCGACTTCTCCTGATGAGATTGGCAAGAAGAGGTGGGAAGTCTCATTTTGTGTTTTTTTCGATTTGGACTTACCTGATTATTTCGCATGGAATGATGGCTTCTCTCTGTATTGCTCTCGGGACCAAGGACGTGTCCGCAACTTTGACCAGGGCCAGGCTTTACACGCTTTTCCATGATTGTGATGTGCAGTTTGGCTTTGCGGTCCTAAAGGCTTTCTGATTTATCTAAGAGCAGTTGTTGCACAATTTCAAGGCATGTGAGGAGCCCAGAAACCAACCTCGTCTGGGTCTGCCACAGACATCTGTTTACGGCAATCCTAATCCATATTGTTGTAGGGAGCATCATGCCCCTTGTACACTGGAAACATTTTGATAAACTTTGGCTGTGACAGGGGTGAGGAAGCAAGCTCCGGATCCGCATTGGAAGGCGCTTAAAGAAAGGGACTGACCTTGACTTGCAGAGGAGGCAGTTATATTGTTACTCCAATGTCACTTCTGGGGTGGGACGGAGCAGCACGACATCATCTAACAGCACGCAAAGGAATTTCTGAGAAAAATCCTTGGATCTAGTCTGCAACTTAGGGGTACTCACAAAATAAAGAATCTGTGGTTAGATAGAGTATCCCCCCTCCCTCCCCAGCGCCGCAGTGGAATTACCGCCGTGGCCAAGGGGTTAAACTTTTTCAGTTAATTTCTCAGTTTTTAGTAATGTGAAGTAAGGATTACCAAGCCTAACTATAATGTAACTTTAACCGTTGTTTTTTGTTTTTTTCTTTAGTTTACTTCTAGAGCATTATTTTACATAACTAGTATCTTATTACCATACCTAACTAGTCCTCCCCTGCGCCTTGGCTGCAGACCTTGCTGCTCACCCAAGAACCTGTTGCTGGCCAACCCCAATGCTCTTGCACTGCTGTTCTACTACAAGACTACATGGGGGCCGCACTGAGCCCCACTGTAGTACTGCTGCGTTGCACAAACAAAAATTTTAATCTGGCCCCAGGGGGTTTCTCTCTGGGAACCCCCATTTCCACAATCCCTAGACAAGGGTCATGTACTCCTACTCTGCCCCCCTATTCCTTATTTGTTTTCTATGGCACAGGGACCAAGTCTGTCATAACATAAACATAACACGTGTTTGTAAAGCGCACTTATCACCCGTGGGTCTCTTGGCGCTGAATAACAGATGTTTATTGTTACCCAACTCAATGGTACTCACTTTATCAACCTCAGGTGGATGAAAGGCTGAGTGGACCCGCCGGGATTTGAACCTGTGACCATGAGGTGGAACACAGGCCCCTGCAGTGGATGCATCAATCCACTAAGCCACCAGACCCAGCATAAAATGGCGGCCGCAACTTTCTCTCTGTTGTGCCCAGCCAATCAGATCACGTCTTTGGAGCCTGTGGTAGTATCGCATTATTATATATTCATACATTTTTAACCTTAATTTCTCAAAAACTACTGCATGGATTTAAACCAAATCACAAAAAGCACAGTTTCTGGGTAAAGATCTAGCTTCTGCCAAATTTAATGTAATTCCTTTCAGCTGTTTTGGTTGTAGCGCTGTTCAATTTTCCTATGCGAAATTGGATAGAAAAACATGTTTTGGGACTCCCTGTTTTACTCGGCCGCCGCTTCATGGACAACCCTGAAACCTTTTTCTAGGAAGCTGACTTGACTTAACCCTTTTTGTGGAAAGGTTCATGAAGAGTTGTCAAACTCTATTTTTGTTCAAATAACATTTGGCAAAACCTGCGCTATCAAGCCAAAATTAATAAATTAAGAAAAGAATGAGTGCTGCATCTATGCATATCCAGAACTTAAGCCTCTCAGTTAATCCAAGAAATAAATACAATAAGAGATTCTTTAGTGAAGATGCCTGAGGTGCCTTGGAATATTTGTTTGTTCTGCAGTATTGGGATGCTGTTGACATAGCTGAGCAGCTATAAGCAGTGTGATCCGCATTAGAATATTTGTGATCTTGCCACAGGACGCTGCTAGTCTTATTTATTTTGAAAGTTTTATATAGCGCGAACAAGATCTTTGCAGATATCAGAGCGCTTTACAAAGTAGGGAATACCAACAAAAGAATGATTAACAGGTCCTTAAGTATATGGATATTATAGGTAGTAAGTGGGATGGGTAGGTGCGTGAGGGAACATAACAGCACAGGAAAATCAATACTGCATGTATATGGTCAGGTAAGCGATTCAATAATACAGTTAAAGCACATGTCGTAGTGATCGCTCAGAAAAATACATGAAAAATACATGAAACACATAATTGTAGGGATCGAGCCGAATAATACAGGAAAAAGACATAGTCGTATAGGTCGGGGAGAAGAATACAGATTGGTGCAGAGACTTTGCAGATTCAAGTTAATAGATCAAGTGTATTTGGCCATGAGAATAGCTTTTACTTCTTTCTTAAAAAGTGTGACGGAGGGGATGAGCCTGATTTCAGGAGGGGGTGAGTTCCAGATCCTGGGTGCCATTCCTGAGAAGGAGCGTTTGTACGTCTTTTCCTTCCGGAATCTTCGAGGTTTTAACAGGAGATTATTTGTGCCTCTGGTGTATCTAGAGCCGCCAGAGATTGACAGTTTCTGGGTGAGGTATCCGGGAGAGCTCAGGTGTACAGCCTTGTGTGTCAAGCATGCGATTTTCAGATGTATTCTGGCTTCAAAAGGCAGCCAGTTCAAGGATTTAAAGTCAGGGAAGATATGAGAGTGTTTTTTTGACCCAGTGATGAGTCTCGCTGCAGCGTTTAGAGAGGCTCTTAGGGGTGCAGTGGTGGTTAACGGGAGACCGCAGAGGGCGATGCTGCCGTATTCAATTCTCGGAATTACTAGTGCTTGTACTGCAGTTTGGAAGTCTTTGGCTGGTAAGAAGGATTTGAGTTTCCTCAGGGTATTGATTTGGAAGTTCGCTCCCTTAGTAGCCTTGCTGATATGATGCTGCATGTTGAGATTGGAGTCGAGAGTTATGCCTAGAGATTTTGCTCAGTCCACGATGGGGGGTAGGACATTGAGTGCAGTTAGCTGTTTAAGCCATGTTTGAGTGATAGAGATCTTCGCGGGGGTGAGATCAGAAGGAACTCTGTTTTCAGAGCGTTGAGTTTGAGATGATTGTTGGCAAGCCAGGATTGGGTGCTTCTGATCGTTGAGTTCAGGAGTAGAATGTCATTGGGGGATTGCAGTTTGAGATATAATTGGGGGTCATCTGCGTACATGTGAAAAAGAACATTGGATGCTTGTAGCAAGGTGGTGAGAGGTTCCATAACTAGGTTGAACAAAGTTGGTGATAGGGAGGATCCTTGGGGGACACCTAACGAAACAGGTATTGGCGAGGACATCAGGTTGTTACTCTTGAATTTCTGAGACCTGTTGTGTAGGAAGGAAGTGAACCACTTGAGAACCGTCCCAGATAGACCCATTCTTGTGTTCAGAAGTTCGAGTAAGTTCTCATGTTTGACAGTGTCAAATGCTGAGGAGAGATCAAGAAGGATGAGGAGGCAGGTGTCGTTTTGATCCAGCATTTGTAGGGCGTCGTCAATTATGTGGGTCATAGCAGTTTCAGTACTGTGTCCTGCTCGGAAGCCTGATTGATGACCGTTGAGGAGATCAAACTGATCAATGTGTTTAGTTAGCTGAAGTTGTGCGCATTTTTCCAGTAGTTTGGCGAGAGTGGGAATATTGGTAATGGGACGGTAGTTGTTTAGGTCGGATGGGTCGGCCGTAGGTTTCTTTAGTAAGGGGGTGACTTGTCCGACTTTGAGGGAATTAGGGATTGTTCCTTGTTGGAGCGAGCTGTTGATAATTTTAGTCCACATTGGAAGGAGCCATGGAGTGAAATCTTTGACAGCGTTGGCAGGGAGGGGATCCGTGAGGTGATTAGAGGGTTTCAAGGTGCTGAGCAGCTTGCCTATTTCTTCTTCGGAGTAGGTGTAAAAGGATGACCATGAGGCATTGTTTTTTAGCTCGGTGGGTGTTATGCAGTTGGGTGTGATGTAGAGGCTTGCGTCAATGCGGAGATCACTCTTAATGTTATCAGTTTTTTGGGTAAAGAAAGCGGCAAAGTCTTCACAGGAGGGTGCTTTGCCCACAGTACTGTGCGGTTGGGGTTGTTCCTTGGCTTGTGTTCTGATTAGCTCAAACAGTTTTCTTGGACGGTTTTTTGCTTGATCGAGCTGTAGGCTGAAGAAGTTTGCTTTTGAGCGCTTTATTTTCCTGAAGTAGGCGTTTCTCTTTTTCTTCAGGGTTTTCAGGTGCAGTGCAGAGGGAGCTGATCTCCAGGTGCGCTCTGCCATTCGCATGGCTCGTTTATCTTCATTGAGACTCCCGTCGTACCATGGATTGGAGGTTTTAGCGGGAGCTCTTTTTAGCTGCATGGGAGCAGCCTCATTAATTATTGAGGTCATGGTGTTGAGATAGTGGTCAGTCAAGGATTGGACATATGTTGCGCCCGTGGGAGGGAGCAGGAGGTCGCGGCTGTTCGGGGGTAGGGAGGGGGTAGGGAGTATGGGTTGAGTTTTTTAAAGTCTCTTTTCCATATTTTAGGTCTGGAGGATTGAGTCATGTTGAGTTTGACTTTTTCATTGATGAAGAATGTGACGATATGATGGTCTGACCAGTCACAAGGTTGGATAGACTCAAGTTGAATAGCGTCCTCTTTGGCGATGATAAGGTCGAGGATAGAACCTTTCTCATGAGTCGGACTGTTGCATAATTGTGTGAGGTCCATGGCATTGAGGAAATTTTTAAGACTATTTACCACCGCATCATTGTGATCATTCCAGTGGAGGTTGAAGTCCCCAAGGTATATTTGGGTGAGCTGTCTTCCGGTGTTAGTTGAGATCATGTCCATGATTTGTTGGGTGAAGGTGAGGTTGTCTCTGGGTGGGTGGTAAATGCCATGTAGAGAGCATATCGGTTTACCCTCACTGATAATATCGAGGCAGATGTATTCACAGGAAGTTAGGGAGGCTAGGGAAGGTACAGAGACTTTCAGGACCGAAAGGTTGTTCCTGTATATGCATGCAATTCCACCGCCTATCTTGCCAGACCTGTCAAGCCTGATGATGTGATAGTTGGGGGGAACCAGTATGTCCATTATAGGTGTAGAAGAATCGGTTAGCCAGGTTTCAGTCAAGATGATTAGGTCAAGGTCCAATGATAGAATGAGATCGGCAATGGCAGAGGAGTGCTTGGAAGCTGATCTGCAGTTGAGGAGAGTGCATTTGAGACGGGGTTTGTTAGGGGAGGAAGAGGGTACTAGAGAGAGGGGGACTTTTCTAAGGTTATTCGGGACGGATATTCTGTTGTTTAGTGTGGAGGGTCTACTGGCATTTGAGTGTATAGTGGGGATGGGGAGGTGCGTGGCGGTTGTGCGGATTAGGGGAGCTGGGTCGTAGGAGCGGAGGAGGGTGAGAGTGTCGAGATCCGAAAGAGGGTTGCATGAGCGACGTGGGCGGTTGTTGCGATTATGAGCAGGGATCGCGGTCCAGTGTGGGCGGCGGGTGCGGTTGTTGCGATTGTGGGCATGGATCGCGGTCCTGTGTGAGGGGTGTAGCTTGCGAGCGTCATCAGGACGGGTGGGGAGCCTGTTGAGGGGGTGAGTGGGGTGTGTCTGGGGGGTGTGTTCAGTAGCCCTTTGATGGTGTGAATGTCTTCTTTGATGGTGTGAATGTCTTCTTTGAGCTCGAGAAGGAAGGACATAATCTTGTCCAGCGTGGGATAGGTGTTAGTGCTGGGGGAGGTAGTCGTGGGTGGGTGGCTGATCTGTGAATTAGCGTGCGGGTGGGTTGGTGTACACGCAGGGCTCCGTGGTGCCGGCGTATGAGTTGGTGTTAGGGAGGGGAGAGGGAATGGGGCGATGGGAGTGGACGAAGTACGGAAGAGGTTGGTGGCGTAGAGGAGGGTATTGTTGGCAGGCGGAGAGAGCGGGGTGGAGGTGGTGTGTATGTTGTTGGTGATGGGGGAGCCTAAGGGGTAGTGAGGGCTGAGCGTGGGAGGGGGAATGGTGTTGGAGATGGATCTGTCGTGTGGAGGGGGAGTTATAATAATAGATGCGGCGTGCTCTGTGTGTTTAATTAGCGGGTGGTAGTGGGGACTGAGAGTGGGGGGGACGAAGGGTGGGAGTTGTCGTTGTGCATGTCATTCTGATGCTGATCTAGGTTAGCGGGATTGTGGGTGGGAGCTGTGGTGTCAGGGGAGAGAGGAGTGGGAGTGGTATGTGTGGGGGTCCAGGTGTTGGTGTTAGGTGGGCGGCTAGTGTGTGAGGGGGAGAGATTTGCGAATGTGATTGAGGAATGCGGGGTGGTAACAGGGAAGGCTTTAGTTATACGTGGCTGGCATAATTAATATTCTCAGTTGTGTGCTAAGAAAAACAATAGGTCTGGGGTTGCCTGCCAGCCTTTTGGGTTTGTATCTAAAACTAAAATATTGGCTCAAAGCAAAAGTTTTTTGGGGGCCTTGTCCAAAAAGCACATATTGTCATAGTACTCCCTGACACTTAAGGGAACTACTTTGTGTGTAACTGCGCCTTGTAAAGTATGCCATCACTCTTAATGAAGTTGGCCAATGGCTGTATAAAGCGGACTTGCCCCATCCTATATGTAGAAGTGGTAGGATAAAAAAAATTGAAAGACAGACCAATGGATGAATAGTGTTGGCTGAAAGCCCCTGTAAGTAAATGTATCTGAAAGAGACACGTTAGTGATAGATTTCTTACCTTAGAATATCCCCAGGCGTCCGACTGGATCCGGAAATTTTTGCGTAGCAATACCCCTGCGCGTCGGTAGGCGTCGTCCGCGGCTCCGCGTCCATTGTCGGCGTCGTTGGCGCCAGAATGACGTCGTCGAGTACTTGGACGCCGCCCATGCACGCTGACGTCGGCTCTTCTTTTTTCCGCGCCAGCTAGCGCAGATCCGGAGAAGCTCTACCCCTAGTCATTTTTTGACTAAACTTTTTGATCTTTTTGATCATTTCTTTCTTTGAGTCTTCGACTCTATCGGTGCCGGTAGGGATGCCCGGGTTCAAGCCCTGTTCAAAATGCGACCGACTGATGTCGGTCACGGACCCCCATCGCCGGTGCCTGAAGTGCTTAGGCCTCGACCACGACGACCGCACCTGCTCCGACTGCCGGGCCCTGACGTCGAAGGCGGGAGCGGTCCCGCAAGCGGCTCGAGCTCCGGCAGTCGGCCCGCGCCATTCCAGGTCCCGGTCCCACGGGAGGTCGAGCGACCGGTCGCGGGGTCGGAGTCCCCGCAGCTCCGGGAGTGGACATCGGTCGTCGGGATCCAAGTCCTCAGGTAAGAGGCATGAGAGGTCGGAGAGGCGTCATCACTCCTCCGACGCTCGCACGATGCGGCTGGGGGTTCAGGCGACACCGCCCACGCGGCACCGATAGAGTCGCAAGCGTCGCCGCCTGCCCCACACCTTCGGGTCCCTGGGCACGCGGCACCGATAGAGTCGCAAGCGTCGCCGCCTGCCCCACACCTTCGGGTCCCTGGGCACGGCGCGACGCCGGAGGAGATCGAGCGGTACCTCATGGCCATGAGGTCCCTCCCTCCTCAGCCGGGTTCCGCTGCGCCTTCGGGCCCAGCGGTCCCGGCTGGAGGCCCTAGCAGGTCGGGCGATTCGGCCCAGACGCCGCCGGGTGCTTCGGCCCCGGCGCCGCCGGCGACTTCGGTCCCGGCGCTGCAGGACCTCACGGGATCCGCATCCGGGTCGTCGACCTCACCGGCGCCGGCCCAGAGGGTGTCGCCCCCGGCGCCCATTGTGGACACCGTCCCCAATCTTCCCTTCGGTCCGACTCTGGCACCCAAACGGCGCCGCTTCCGACGGCCTTTGGAGATTTTTATTTCCATGAGGAGGTCCAGTCTGTTGACCCTGGGTTACAGGAGACTGGTGACGAAGGTGATTGGGAGGGGTCTGGGGACCCTCTGGCACAGGAGTGCCAGTCTCAAGAGGACTGGACATATGAGCTTGGGGAGGCCAGTGGTATTGACACCTCGCCAGACACTGGATTTATCTCCCCTCCCACCGTGGCTACGGAGGAGGGGGCTGCTTACAGCGTAGTGTTGACGAGGGCAGCCAAGGCCTTGGGCCTTGAGCTCCCCGTCGCGGCCGTGAGGACTAACCTCCTCACTGAGGTTCTTAAACCGCAGGCAAGCTCCAGTGAGCCTCTGCTGCCGTTTAATGAAGCCTTATGTGATGTTCTTGTGGGCACTTGGTCCAAGCCCGCCAGAGGTCCGCCTGTGGATAGGAACGTGGCCAGACGCTACCGCCCGGCTCCGGGCGACCCTTGCTTTTTATCCTCCCATCCCACCCCCGAGAGCCTGGTTATCCAGGCCTCCACTTCCCAGACCGCATTCCCGACGGCCCCGCCCGATCGGGAATCCAAGAGATATGAACAGTTTGGAAAGAAAGTGTTCTCATCCCCGAGTTTGGGACTGCGGTCTGTCAATACCGCGTGTCTCTTGGGCCGCTACACCCACACCCTGTGGGACACGGTCGCGGACGTGCTGCCACAATGCCCGGAGGAGGTCCGGGCTAAACTCGCCCAAGCCCTTGTGGAGGGTCGAGATGCGGCGGGATACTCTATCCGGTGTGGGCTGGATACCACGGACTCACTGGGCAGGGCGATGGCAACGACGGTGGCGGTTAGACGCCACGCCTGGTTGAGGTCCGCCAATTTTTCGGCCGATGTCCAGGCCACTCTTCTGGACATGCCGTTCGATGGCCATCGCCTTTTTGGCGACAAGGCAGACATGCGCTGGAGCGCTTTAAGGACTCCAGGGCTACGGCCAAGTCCTTAGGCCTCTCGGCCACACGCCAGCAATCGGGTGTCTTTCGCTCCTTTCGTGGCCACGGAAGGGGCGTCCCCACACATGCTGCCAGCCACGCACCGCAGAATGTCCAGCAGCACAGTGGCGGCCGTGGAAACCGCCGTGGCGGCGGTCAGGGTCAACGGCGAGGCCAGTCCACACCTCCCTCCGCAGCACCTGCCTCAAAACCTTCCTAGTCCGAGTTTTCAGGCCCATGTGACGCCTGTGGGAGGCAGGGTTCGCCATCACCACTCCCACTGGCGCACTGTCATATCGGACAGGTGGGTGCTGCAAAACGTCCGAAGGGGCTACTCCCTCCCCTTCGAGGCGACCCCTCCAGCCATGCCACCGCAATTCCACCGCGTGTCGGGGGATCACTTGCAACTTCTGCAAGGGGAAGTCACGGCCCTCTTGGCCAAGGAGGCCATCGAGCGCGTTCCTGGGCCAGAAGTAGGGTGTGGATGTTACTCCCACTACTTTCTGGTGCCCAAGAAGGGCAAAGGGGGCCTGCGCCCTATCTTGGACCTACGGAACGTCAACGGCTTCCTCCGACAAGAGAAGTTCAAGATGCTGACTTTGGCTCAGGTCTTAGCTGCCCTGGACCTCGGAGACTGGTTGGTAGCGTTGGACTTGCAGGACTCTTATTTTCACATCCCCGTCCTGCCGGCCCACCGGCGTTACCTGCGGTTCACGGTAGGCCACGAGCACTTTCAGTTTACCGTGCTCCCCTTCGGCCTTACCAGCGCCCCACGGGTGTTCACAAAGGTGATGGCGGTGGTCGCTGCTCATCTGCGCAGGTTAGGGGTGTCAGTATTCCCCTACCTCGACGACTGGTTGTTGAAGGCGGGCTCGCCCCAGACAGTCGTCAGCCACCTCCAGACTACGGCCGACCTCCTGCACTTGCTGGGGTTCTCCATCAATGTGCCGAAGTCGCACCCGTGTCCCTCTCAGAAGCTTCACTTCATCGGAGCGGTTCTAGACTCTGCGCAGTTTCGGGTTTACCCTCCCGAACAGCGGGTTCGGGATATTCAGGCTCTGATTGCAGTCTTCCAGCCTTTATCCCGGGTCTCTGTCAGGTTGACGCTGCGGCATCTGGGACTGATGGCCTCCTGCATCCTTCTGGTGCGTCACGCCCGGTGGCAGATGCGGGCTCTGCAGTGGGACCTGAAATTTCAGTGGGCCCAGCATCAGGGCAACTTGTCCGATCACGTCTTGATCTCGGAGGGCACTGCGAGACAGTTGCAGTGGTGGCTCACGGACCGCGATTGGGTCAGTGGCAGATCCCTCTCCCTACCCCACCCGGAGCATGTGGTTGTGACGGACGCGTCCCTCCAGGGCTGGGGTGGCCACCTGGGAGAGGCGGAGATCAGAGGATTCTGGTCTCCGGCGGAGGCCCGGCTCCATATCAACCTGTTGGAGTTACGGGCGATTCGTCTAGCATTGAAGGCATTCCTCCCCTCTGTCCGGGGGAGTGTAGTGCAGGTGTTCACGGACAACACCACTGCCATGTGGTACTGCAACAAACAGGGCGGGGTGGGGTCGTGGACCCTATGCCAGGAGGCTCTGCGCCTCTGGCAGTGGCTGGAACGTCAGGGCGTGACCCTGGTGGTTCAACACCTGGCAGGTTCTCTGAATGCCAGGGCGGACGAACTCAGCCGTCGGTGCATGATGGATCACGAATGGCGTCTGAGCTCGGACGTGGCGCAAGGCCTCTTTCAGCAGTGGGGAGAGCCTTGGTTGGATCTATTCGCCACCGAAGAGAACGCGCAATGTCATCAGTTCTGCGCGTTGCAATTTCCAAGGCGGCACTCGCTCGGAGACGCTTTTCGTCGCGAGTGGAGTTGCGGTCTATTGTACGCCTTTCCGCCTATACCACTTCTGCCCAGAGTGCTGAAGAAGATCAGGCGCGACCGGGCCCAGGTTATCCTTGTGGCTCCGGACTGGGCACGAAGATACCTGTATCCCGAGCTACTCAGCATGTCAGTCGATCCCCCGATTCGTCTGCCTCTTCGGGAGGACCTTCTGTCGCAGCAGCAGGGGACGGTCCTCCACCCGAACCTGTCCAGTCTCCACCTACAAGCTTGGAGATTGAGCGGCGACAGTTGAGGCCATTTGACTTGCCTCCCGAAGTCTGTAACGTGATTCTGGCAGCCAGGCGTCCCTCCACAAAGTATACGCCTGCAGGTGGAACAGATTTGTGGCATGGTGCACAGCAAAGGCTGTGGACCCACTCTCTGCCCCCCTTTCTGAGGTTCTCCTCTTTCTTCTTTCTCTTGCCCAGCAGGGCTCTGCTCTGGGCACTGTCAAGGGCTACCTTTCTGCCCTTTCCGCCTTCTTAAGGCTACCTGATCAGCCTTCTCTGTTCAAGTCCCCTATTGTAAATAGATTTCTTAAGGGCATCACACACATGTTCCCTCCTGTTCCCTTTGTGATGCCCCAGTGGGACTTGAACCTTGTTCTTACTTTTCTGATGTGCGCTCCCTTTGAGCCACTTCACAACTGTCCTCTTCGCCTTCTAACTCTGAAGACTGCTTTCCTGGTTGCCATCACCTCTGCCAGGAGGTTGAGTGAGCTACAGGCCCTTTCTTGTACTCCACCTTTCCTTTCTGTCCATCCGGACAAAGTGGTGTTGCGTACTAAGCCATCTTTCCTGCCCAAGGTTGTCTCAGCCTTCCACATCGGGCAGTCCATCACCTTGCCAACCTTCTTTCTGCCTCCGCATCCCTCTAAAGAGGAAGAGCGGCTCCACCGTCTGGACCCAAAACGTGCGCTCTCATTCTACTTGGATCGCACACGCCAGTTCCGGGTAGATGACCAACTCTTTGTTGGTTACGTGGGCGCTAAGAAGGGGAAGGCGGTACACAAGCAGACCATCTCCCGGTGGATCATCTTGTGTATCCAGGCATGTTACTCCATGGCTAAGAAGGAGCCCCCTGTTGGATTGACGGCTCATTCCACTCGGGCCACGGCGACTACTACTCCCCTGGGCCGGGGAGTGCCCTTGCAGGACATTTGCCAGGCGGCTACGTGGGCCTCGCTGCACACGTTCGCAAGACACTACTGCCTGGACAGTCAAGTCCGGAGGGATGGCTTCTTTGGCCGTTCCGTCCTCCAGGACTTTCTGGTGTGATTATTGGTTCGCAGACCCACCACCGGGGTTGGTATTGCAGGGGTATCTATTCTAAGGTAAGGAATCTATCACTAACGTGTCTCTTTCAGATGCACAAGTTACATTAGTTAGTGATAGATTCCTTACCGACCCACCCATCCTCCCCGTTCTGCGAACCGATATCTAGGGTTAAGGTCATCCCCTTTCAGGGCCCTAGTTTCTTGGCACCAGTGTTGGTTCTATCATGGCTCTGCGTATCTGGCGCGGAAAAGCTGTGTATCAGAACTGACGTCAGCGCGCATGGGCGGCGTCTAAGTACTCCGACGTCATTCCAGCGCTAACGACAACGGCCGCGGAGCCGCGGACGACGCCTACCAAAGCGCAGGGGTATTGCTACGCAAACATTTCCGGATCCAGTCTGATGCCTGGGGATATTCTAAGGTAAGGAATCTATCACTAACTAATGTCTCTTACAGATATATCGTTACACAAGTAGTAACTTGTGCATTAGAAGTATAGTTTTAGTAAAATTAAAATGTTTTAGCCAAAGCCCGACCAAAAAACCTTCATTGTTTTATCTTACAAGGTCACTTCGCAACATTAGGCATTACAGCCATTCAATAAAAATTTCAGCTACTCATTTTTAAATGAGTTGTTTAGAAATGGCATGCAATTTTGAGCCAGATAAATAAACGTGTCAGCAAAAATTAAGAAAAAGTACACAACTTTACTAAAAAAAAAAAGTAGAAAGCTTTATTGATCAGATTTTTGTTTTGCAGTTATCTTACACGCCTATTCAGAGCACAGGGTCAAAAGAATGCTTGGTGCAGTTATTCCTTAAAAATATTAACACAAAGCAGTTAAATGACCGCTGCAAATGTATGTGTATTGTCCAGGAAATTGACTCTGCAGAATGAAGACAGGAGAGTGCTGGACTGGACTCTATACGATGAGCACACATAGCAGAGGTAAGGGATATTTTTTTTTCTCCAGGGGGAATAGGGTGGTACCTTGGCCAATGTAGGGTCCATTACAGAGCGTAGAGGCCATTGTGAGCGAAGCCGCACTATTACGCTAAAAAGTTGGAGGCAGACTAATGAATGATTGTCTAGATCTAGAAGGTGTTTCCATTCTATGCACTCAAGTAACTATGGTGATGAAGGCACCAACTTTTCTGCTGGTCTTACCGTGAGGGACTACCCTTTCGGTGAGGTTGAGTTGTTATAGACTACATCCCTTGGACATGCTCTGATTTAATGAATAAGAAATCATTCCCTCATATTAGAGAAAACCTCTCTGAGAGGAACTAAAGAGTGTATTCGAAGTATCCAGACCCACTAGACAGGTGGAATCTGTTGTTTTGGTTGGTGGTGCCGAGCGAAGTGTGAGCAAGATTATCATGCCCCAGGCAATGATGGAGAGTTGTGCAGCAAAGGATGTGTAGTTGAATGCAATTTCGGTTCTGTGTCTGGTGAAAACTGATATGGACTAAGATCTCGACTGTAAACAAAATAAGGAGGAAGCACCGGCTGATTATTTGAACAGACTTCATGATGTGTTTGAAAAGTACTTTGTTATATAGTGTGTCCAACCGAGATGGCTCAGTGAGATGTAAATGCTGCTTTTGTACAGAGATTGCCACTGAATGCTAGAAGTCAGTTAATGACCATCTGTATTAGATGGCAGATTAAGAAGGTGGCCAAGTTGGTGATAGTTGCTAACCACCACATAGCTTCTCAAGAGAGAAATGCAGAATTGAAGTCCCTGACATTTCAGAATACGCAGAGAACAATCAAGAATGTTGGATGGAAAACCCTTCAAAAGAAGGAACACCGGGGGGACTGAAGAGGAGAAGGGATAGGCAATGGTAGAGCAGGAGAGAGTCCCCAGGAGGAGAATGATCATATTTCATCTGCCGAGGCATTAAAAATTAGACTGTCCCAACATGTCTAATGCCTAGTTCTTCCCAATCAGTTTGGATTTTAACTGATTACTCAAAACTCTTATTCTTAATTCTCCCACGCGTTCCATACGCATTGTGGTCCAAAGGGCCATCTATGTGAGGTTCATATAATCGATGGAACCAATCAAGTTGAAGATCAAATCTCTGAAAAGGCTACCGATTAAAACCCGAGATTCAGAAAGGAATCTGCCCTGTAATAGCAGATTTGTTTATGCAAGGAATTTTACTTCCTTTTGTTAGCAGCTGTAATATCTAGATTTTCCCAATAAAAAAATAGGAGAGCCAATGTTTGGTTATTCCAAGCTTCCCACTCATTCACGTTCCAAGGGTCTCAACTTTAATGGACGCGACTTCAAGAATTTACAAAGTCGACTTCTGTCTTTTCCCAAGTCCTAGAGAAGGATGTGGACATGCCGTTTTCCCCCCAGGGTTCCTCTTTAGTCTAATATTATGACAATTTCATTTTGTCATTTACTACTCTAGATGGCAGCAAAGTGAACTCAGCCTATCTCCTAACTGAATCAACTAATATAGGGCATAAGGCTTCAAAGGAGAAACTGCTGTTCTTCCTTACCGTGTTTGATACCTTGGGCATTGCATTTCTGCTGCTAAGAACCATCTACACTCAGAATGAGTTGAAGCCATTCATAAGTTGCCCTACTCTGCAAAAGTATCAGCTCCCAGTGTACGTTAGGGTTGCCCCCTTAAGAAACCTCTGTGTTTTAAACCCTGTGGGTCCTGTCAGAGGCAAATGTCAATCTTGGATTTGCTCCCACAGGTCGCCATCGAGGTCCAAATGATTGTCGAGTAAGTCCCACAAAACGTAGTCAAAGAGCTCCTCGACTTCACTGCGCTTGCCCAAGTCTTCGTACAAGGTGTGGGAACGACTTCACAAGTTTCAGCTCAGCTCCCACACCTACACTGCAGAGCCTAGACCCATTCCGCGCCTCCCTGACTTCCCTGGAGCTGGACGACCCCCCACCCAACTCAGAGTTTTGAGGCACTGTTCCCATTGTGACTCCAATATGAAGCTGGATCGGCACCGACCAAGGCACCAACTAGACTTAGACCAACTGGGTCGGACACAGTGCCTTCTTTTCATGACAAGCTCTGTGAGGAATATTATTGGGGCGGGTCCGAGGATTCCTTTGTTTACCCTGACTGTGGAGGAAGGGGCCTCATTTGCTATGTTGGTGTGGAGGGCAGCTGAGGTCCTAGACCTTACACTTCCCTTGGTGGTGATCAAGATTAATGTCTCAGTAGAGGTGCTTCAGCCAGGTGTATCAGACACAGAACCCATCCTCCTCTTCAATGAAACCCTCACCGATGTCCCTCTTGGGCCAAGCCCTGCACAAGTGTCACTGTGTACAGTGTACAGGACAATCGCCCATTGTCTGCACCCTGGTGATCTAACTTTTCTCACTTGGCAATTCACCTTAAGAACATGGTGTTGTAGGCCTCAGCATCCAGAGTTCATCCTGGCATATTCCCTACTACTCCACCGGATAAAGAATCCAGAGGGTGAATACTTTTGGTAAAAGGATTTTCTATTCCACCAGTCTTGCACTGTGGTAGGTAAATATAGCGTGCCTCTTGGGCGGAACAGCAACACTGTGTGGCACTTAGTTGCGCAAGTGCTACCCATGGTCGCGGAGAAGGCCCGAACCATCTTGACTCAGGCTTTTGCCAATACAAGGATGCAGCAAAGTTCACAATGCAATGTGGACTACATATGACACTCGCTGACCAGAGACATTACTTCATCAGTTGTGCTCTGTTGCCATGGCTGGCTTCTCAGGGAATGTCCAGGCATCCCTTATAGACATGCCCTTCGACAGCACTCACTTGTTAGACAACAATGCTGCTTCAAGGCTTGAAAACTTTAGGGAGAGTAGGACTTTCGCCCAGTTGTTGGGGCTCACCATGGCTCCCTGCTGCCGCACTCTTCATTTATCTCTTTCTGTGGCTATGGTAGTGGGCTAACTGCTGTGTCCTTTTCTACCTAGCCGACACAGCTAGCAGACTCCTCAGTCCTTTCGTGGCTGTGGTTCCCACATGCCTGCAGGACTCAAAATCAGAGTTCTGCTTTCCTCCCAGTAGCCACAGCCTTTCTAATGTATCCTGTACGGCCCGAGTAATTACCAGTGGCTGAGATTAATTCAAGCATTTCGTCCATCACTTTTTTTTATACTTTACTATGTCGTCCGAAGTGGGATGGGTATGCACAGAAGTGGGTCCCATGCACTCTGTGCCACTGGAACCAAGCTATACCTGGCTAAGTCAAAATTAGGGCAAAACCGGTCCTGGGTTTCTTGTGTTCTGGTACAGGGTGGACCTGGCTTGGCGGTTCGGGGTGGGCTGGTCCCATTGGAGCAGGGTCAAGACTGATTTGCATATAGCTGGGTTCAAATTGAGGTGGCATGGTGTGCAAAAAAATGATGGACTGGGATGCAGCCCCAAGTAATTACCAGTGACTGAGATTAAATTCAAGCATTTCATCCATTACTTCTTGTATACTTTAATCGCAACGTGTCAGACAACCGGTTGGCAGCAGGATTAGGCACCACCTACCCCACTGGCAAGCCATTACTTTGGACAATTTACTGGTCCAAATTATTTGGTGGTGTTATTCCCTACCAGTCACAAACGTCAGGACATTTTCTTGGTGCTTCAACATCTGGCGAGCTCTCTGAACGCTAGAGCGGACGAATAGTCGATGCCTAGCAGATCAAGAATGTCTTCTCCACTCTGAGGTGGTGCAAGGATTAGATATATTCACCACCACTGAGAGCGCGCAATGTCAGCACTTCAACCCATGCTGTAGTTTCTAAGGTTACTCACGCTTAGAGACACTTTTCTGTGATGGATCTCAAGCCTCCTGAACGCCTTTCCGCTTATATCACTCTGGCCCAGATTTCTCAAGATCATGAATGACTATGTCCAAGTCATTCTTGTGGCTTCGAATTGGGCACGGAGAGTATGGTATCATGAACTCCTAAGCATAAGCATCAGTCCTCCAATCAGACTGCCCCTACAGGAGGATCTACTGTCACAGCAACAGGGCACACGCTGCCTAAATTCATGGCGATTCAGTGGTGGTAATTGAGAGCTTTTTGATCTCCTTGCGGAAGTCTGCGATATCATTCTGGCAGCCAGGAGTCCCTGACCCAAGCCAGTAGACACCTGCCGATGTGACAAATTCGTGGCTTAGTGTTCTGCCAAAAATGTTGTTCCTCTCTCTCTCTACCGTTGTCCAAGGCGATTTATTATTTTCTTAGCTTAGTGAGGCTTTGCTTCTGGCACAGATAAAGGGTATCTGTCATCCATATCTGCATTTTTGCAGTTGCCGGAGCAGTCCTCACTGTTTAAAAGCCAACTGTTTTGACTTGTTTTTTTAATAGAACCGCAACACACGTTTTATCCACAGCCCCTCATCATGCCCCAATGGAACTTTAACCTAGTCTTGACGTTATTGATGATCGCCCTTCGAGCCTATGCACAACTGCCCTCTAAGCCTTCTGACCATTAAAACTGCCTTTCCAATGGCCATTACATCTGCTAGGAGGTTTAGGGAACTGCATCCTCCATACAG
This sequence comes from Lissotriton helveticus, assembly GCF_964261635.1. Classification (NCBI taxonomy): domain Eukaryota; kingdom Metazoa; phylum Chordata; class Amphibia; order Caudata; family Salamandridae; genus Lissotriton; species Lissotriton helveticus. Next base: position 1,166,918,755 of record NC_136071.1, read on the forward strand.
TAAATGTTTTGTGCTTATTGTTTATCTCGACCTTACATGTAACTATGTTGCTATGCTCTAAGAACTGTGTAACCTTTGTAATGATGTCATCTGTAACTATGATCTGATGCTCATGTAAAGCGCTCTGATACCTCCGGGTCTAGCCAGCGCTATATAAAACTTTAATAATAAAAAAAAACTGTTTCTGAGAACATGTGCCTCTTTCCTGCCGAAAGTGGTGACACCCTAGCATGTTGGCCAGCCCATCAAACTGGTGACATTCTTTGCTCCACCTTACTCTTCCAAAGAGTAGTTGCAACTCCATTGCCTGGTCCTAAAAAAAAAAAATGTGTTGCCGTTCTTTATTGATCGCACTATGGAACATTGGGTGGACAATCAAATCGTCTTTTAGTTTGCCAGAGCAAAGAAGGGAAAAGCTGTGCAGTAAAGGACCGTCTCAAGATGAATTGTGCTCTCCATTAAAATCTGCTACGCACTGGCCATGAAGCAACCCTTGGAGAGCCTGCGGTCTCATTCCGATAGATCGAAGGCTGTGGCCAGTGCGTTAGCTCCTGGAGTCCCAGTCCTGGATATCTCTCAGGCTGTGATGTGTGCCTCTCTGCATTCATTTACCAAGCACTACTGCCTGGACAGTCCGGTCTGTCGTGATGGGCATTGTGCCAGTTCGGTCCTTCACGCTCCCTGGTCTAATTCTGTTTGCAGGCCCACCTCTGGAGAAGTATTGCTTGGATTTCTATTCTAAGTTAAGAAATATGCAGCTAGAAGTCTCTGAGAAGTACAAGTTATTTACCTTTGGTAATACCTTATCTAGTAGAGATTCTATCTTGCAGCGGATTCCTTCCGACCCTCCCTGCTCTGCAATAGGGTATCCCCACATAGGGTGACCCTTCTAGGTCCTTCGCGTCTGTCCATCAGCATTGTGTCTTGGCTCCGTGCTTCTGTTGCAGCATTGTTACAAACAGAAACTAATGTCAGCATGTTGAGGTGGCACCTCTGTAGGCACAGCACATGCCCCTTTTGGCGAAAATCACGCCACCTACAAGCACACAGTGTTACTACTCAAAATGTTCCGGATCCGGACAGACACATGGGTAGTATTCAAAGGTAAGGAATTTGCAGCTAGATAGTCTCTACCAGATAAGGTGTTAGCAAAGGTAAGTAACTGGACACAGCTGGGATGGGTGAAGTCAGTCACCTACTGAATATTATGACATTATAGAGGCGGTCAGCACTTCCAACAGCATAGCTTTGTGAAATCTATAAAAGTTTGAATTACACCCGATTTGTAGCCCAGCATTCTAAGGCACCATACATTGAAGCTTTGTGCATGCTAGCCACTGCTTTTCTCCACTCTTTGACAGACTACATTAACGTGGTGGTGGTGCTGCTGCTGCTGCTATTGTGTGAATATTCATAGTTCTCACTTTAAGTTAGTCCTGACCTTTAACAGACATCCCATTGTAATCTGGGACATGTAATTGTGCTGCTTAGTGTAACTATGCGCTCATGGACCAAAGCAGTAAAGTGCAATTGGGTAAAAAGCCAGGATTCGCTGAAGGTATCACACGTAACATTGGGAAACCTTGCAGCTCTGAATTCTGTTGATATTTGGAAAGTCTTATGTCAAGTATTCAGTACTATCCCCAGTGCATGGCAGTAGCACTTTTTTTTTCAGGTACATGCAGGGGCGGCTCTTTGACTATGGCGGAGGAGCGTCGGATCACTTCTTTCAAGCAGTGCGAGAAGCAAAAAAAATGGTAATAACGTTGTTATTATAATTTTATGTTTGTGCTGATTTGTGGGCGGGGCTGTTCTGCTCTCGTAGCAGGGCAGGGGAGGAGTCGTTTTCCCACTCCTAAGTGCGCAATGACTGTAGGGCGGCCCTCTTGGGCAACCCAAACCAGTCATGTGGACTTATCTCATTATCCATGCAGGCTTCATTACAAGCCTGCATGGAAAACATGCCCAGCCCCTGGCTGAGAACAATGTCATGGCGCTCAGACCAATCACCGCTGCATTGCTTAAGAGAGAGAGACTGGTTGCCTGCTTCCTGAAGTCGGAGACAGAAGCAGAGACGCGGGACCTGGCGGCAAGGTAATTTATTATTATTATTTTTTTATTATGCTCACTTTCCCCTGCACTACACCCCCTCTCCCCCAACACACTTCCCCCATGCTGGCTGCCACTGGATACCTGTCACTACACCTTGAACTGAGTGTTTAAAACCTGGGGTGTTTCGCATAGACCTGCTAACAATACTGACTTCTTAGAAAAGGGGGCTGACGTTTCAAAGTGTTTTACCTATTCTGTGGGTAAATAAGATGAGCCAGCCATTTCAACTATCAGTGAAAGAATTAAACAGTGCGAAAAGATCAAATATGATTTTAATATTCCAAGATTCTCTCCAGTGGATAACATAATTAAATCAGACCTAAAGCATGCTTCTAAGCTCCACACCTCTAATCCAAACACACACAGGTGGGAGAAACCATATTTTTGTGGCATACCTAAACAACAAAACGCAGCAGAATAATGTTTGACCGGTTGTTCTTGCTGTTACATTGTAGTGGGCCCTTCAGGAAGAAATATAAATTGCTCATTCTCTCTCTTCCCTTTGAATGGCATTTTAGTTTGTAGCTGTTTATACTGATGAGGGCTGGTTCCCTTTTAGTGGGGTTTTATCAGTTATTAAAGTTTTAAACTTAAAATAGGATAGCTTAAATATAACACTAATTTACAAAAGACATGTAAGAATGTACCTCAAAAAGATACACAATTCTCTTTAATACTGCTGTCAAGATCTTACCCAAAGTCCTGGGGAAACAGAATAACCATATGCCTTATCTGGAAGACTCAGAGAAGGTTGGCATTTTTTTAACATAGACATAATATCTGGAGGGTTACACACTTTGAAAATAGAGCCTACAGAAAAGGATACATTTCCCTGCTCATAGCACTGAAAAGTCATTGTTATTTGAGTTGGGATTCCATGGCTGTAATTCTGGGAGATTTGTGCCTGGGTTCTACAATAAGAGTGGATACTGGCAAATTCCAAGTACACTGGTTCAATAGACGCGGGCCAGTTTCCTACTGAAATTAATACTGTAGAGCTCCCTACTGCCTCCTATGTTTTTGTTCTAATGTTTGAGCCTTCAACTCAGCTATTCAAAAATAAGAGGGATAACATTTGGGGCAGAGGATCTGTCTGTTTGCAGATGACGTTCTGTTGACATTTTCCCATCCTGTGGTATCTATAGCTGTGACGTTTTCTAAAGCAAAACATTTTGATAAGGCAACGGGCTTCAAGGTTAATGTAGATAAATTAGAAATCCTGAATATATCCATCCCTCTCATGGCTGCAGCGATCAAGGAGATACATGCCATTCAGTGGCCCGGTAATCATCTACCTATTTGACTAACACTCTTAAAGTTTGGTTCACTGTCAACTGACCAGCACAGCGTAAGCAGGTCAAGAATGATCCGGGGGGGATTGAAGCCAATATTTACGGCTGGGAAAGATTATTGTTCTTAAAATGAATGTACTCCCCATGCTGTTTGTGTCCATGCCCAAGACTGAACTGTTGGATATGTTGCGTATCCTCATGAACTTTGTGTGGGCAGAGCTAGTGTATGCTAGCATAGAAAAGAGGTTTAGCGTATCATGACGTGGTTAAATATTACAAGTGATCAGGTGACAGCGAGAAGGTCAGCGCCTCGGCCCCCCGAAGGCTGCCATACAGATACCAGTTAAAACATGCCTAACTACCTGTGACAGCATAACAAGTCTAATGCTTCTAACATCATTTCCTCACCCACACACTCATTTTCTGTAACCAGTAATTAACACCAGCATTGACCGCAGATAGATTTTGGAAATGGAGACCGTCTGGCTTCAGGGCACAGGCTGACCTGTTGCAGCGGGATCGCATCGGGTCATTTGAGAAGTGTAAGGTGGGGTAGGGCAACATGATAGGTCATTGTGAGCTATTCTCTGTAAACAAACCTACAGCTGACACCTATTGACAAGCATGCCAGAGACTATAGAAGATTGATCTTGGATATCTAGGGGATTCTTCTTATAAGTCAACTAATGGAATGGACAGGAGCTACCAATGTAAATGGAACGGAATCCTAAACCAGTCTGTTTATGCTTGGTCTGTCTTTTGGTCAGAAATAACATGAGCTTATAAAAACATTTCATTGTTCAAGTTCAGGAATTTGTATAGCGCACTACTCACCCAGAGGGTCTCAAGGCGCTTGAGGGAAGGTGGGTGCGTTATATATCGAATAGCCAGGTTTTTAGCTGCTTTCTGAAGGAGAGGTGGCTCTGTGTAAGGCGGAGGTGAGTGGGGAGAGAATTCCAGGTTTTGGCCGCTAAGTAGGAGAAGGATCTTCCTCCCATGGTGGATCTCTGGATGCGCGGAATTGCGGCAAGGGCTTGATTGGATGATCGTAGTTGGCGGGTGGGTGTGTAGAAGGTCAGTCGTGTGTTGAGGCATTCGGGTCCTAGGTCGTAGAGGGACTTGTGTGCGTGGGTGAGGAGACGGAACGTTATTCTCTTGTTGACGGGGAGCCAGTGGAGTTCCTTCAGGTGACCGGAAATGTGAGCTTGACGGGGGATGTCCAGTATGAGTCTGGCTGAGGCGTTTTGGATGCGTTGTAGTTTTTTCTGTAGTTTGGCTGTGGTTCTGGCGTAAAGGGTATTTCCATAATCCAGTCGGCTGGTGACCAGTGCGTGGGTGACTGTCTTTCTTGTTTCGGTGGGGACCCAACTGAAGATTTTTTTGAGCATGCGTAGTATGTTGAAGCATGAAGATGAGATGGCGTTGACTTGTCTGGTCATTGAGAGGGAGGAGTCTAGGATGAAGCCCAGGTTACGTGCGTGATCTGTAGGTATGGGTGCTGTACCAAGGGCCGGTGGCCACCATGAGTCGTCCCAGGCAGAGGGGGATGATCCTAAGATGAGGACTTCCGTTTTGTCAGAGTTAAGTTTTAAACAGCTGTTCTTCATCCATTCGGCTACTTCTTTCATTCCTTCGTGTAGGTTGGTTTTGGCGGTGTTTGGGCCTTTGGTGAGAGAGAGGATCAGCTGGGTGTCGTCTGCGTAGGAGATGATGTTGAGGTTGTGTTGTCGCGCGATGGATGCGAGGGGACTCATGTAGACATTGGGGCTGAGAGATGATCCTTGTGGTACGCCGCAGATAACTTCGGTGGCCTCTGATTTGAATGGGGGGAGGTGGACTCTCTGGGTTCTTCCGGCGAGGAATGAGATGATCCAGTCCAAAGCTTTTCCTTGTATTCCGACGTTGCTGAGGCGTTGTATGAGGGTGCTATGACAGACTGTGTCGAAGGCGGCGGAGAGGTCAAGTAGGATGAGGGCAACTGTTTCTCCGTTGTCCAGTAGTGTTCGGTTGGCGTCTGTAGCTGCGATGAGGGCGGTTTCGGTGCTGTGTTTGGCTCGGAAGCCGGACTGTGAGGGGTCGAGGGAATTGTTGGATTCGAGGAAGGCGGCGAGCTGATTATTGACGGATTTCTCAATGACTTTGGCAGGGAATGGGAGGAGCGACATGGGGCGGTAGTTCTTAAGTTCAGATGGGTCTGCTGTGGGTTTCTTCAGAAGGGCGCTGAGTTTGGCATGTTTCCAGCTTTCCGGGAAGGTAGCGGAGTTAAAGGAGCAGTTGATGACATCGCGGAGATGGGGTGCGATGATGGAGTCTGCTTTGTTGAAGATGTGGTGGGGACATGGGTCGGTTGGAGAACCTGAGTGGATGGAGTTCATCAGGCGGGTGGTGTCTTCAGTAGTGATTGGGTTCAAGGCGCAAAGGTTGTGATAGTGCTGTTTTGGTTCGGATGTGGGTGGAGTGGACTGTTCTTCGGACTAGTTTTCAAAGCTGTTATGTATGTCGGCGATTTTGTTGTGGAAGAAAGAGGATAAAGAGTCGCAGAGGTCTTGGGAGGGAGTGATGTAGTTGGTGCCGGCGGTGGGGTTGGTAAATTCTTTGACGATTTTGAATAGTTCCTTACTGTTGTGGGCGTTATTGTCGAGTCGGTCCTTGAATGCTGATTTTTTGGTGGATCGGATCAATTGGTGGTGTTTGCGGGTGGCGTCCTTGAAGGTGGTCATGTTGTCAGTGGTTGGGTTTTTTCTCCAAGTTTTCTCGAGGGTGCGACATAACTTCTTGGATTTCTTAAGGTCATCGTTGAACCAGGGGGCCTTTTTGCTGCCTTGTATGATCTGGTGGTTTTTCAGGGGTGCTAATTCGTCAGCGCTGTGGGTGATCCATTGTGTGAGTTTGGTGGCGGCTTGGTTTGGGTCCGATGAAATGGCAGGAGGGTTTTGGTTAAGCGATGTGGTGAGTTGGTCGGTGGTGATTTTGTTCCAGTTTCTTCGAGGAATAGGTTGTGGGGGGTTGAGAGTCGTGGTCTTTTTGTAGCTGAAGTGGACGCAGCTGTGGTCCGTCCAATGAAGAGTTGAGGTGTGATCGAAGGAGATGTGCTTGCTGGAGGTGAAGATAGGGTCGAGCGTGTGTCCGGCTAAGTGGGTGGGGGTGTCAACAAGTTGTTTGAGTCAGAGATTGGCCAGGTTGTCCAGAAGGGTGGTGGTGTTGCTGTCGTTGTTCTTTTCCAGGTGGAAGTTGAGGTCTCCCAGTAGGATGTAGTTCTCGGATGTGAGGGCATGTGGGCTGATGAAGTCAGTGATGTCTTCGTTGAATTGTGTGCGGGTTCCTGGTGGTCTTTAGATGAGGGTGCCTCTAAGTGTGGTCCTGGGGTCGATGTGGATCTGGAAGTGAAGGTGTTCGGCGGTCGTGAGGGTGTCGTCGGAGCTAGTCGTGATTCGGATGGTGTTCTTATGGACGATGGCGATGCCTCCTCCTGTTTGGATGGTGCGGTCTTTTCGGATGATCTTGTAGTTGTCCGGGATGGCTATGGCGATGTCGGGTGCTGATGAGGCGTTCATCCATGTTTCAGTAAGGAAGGCGACGTCCGGTGATGTATCTTCGAGTAGATCCCAGAGTTCAGTGGCGTGTCTGTGGACCGAGCGGGTGTTCAGCAGGATGCACTTCAGGTGGTTAGAGTCGGAGTTGTTTTTGGGGGAATTGGGTTTGATGTGGGTCCTGATACAGGTGAACTTGCAGGAGTGGCAGGCGAATGGTCCATGGGTGTGTCCTGGGGTAGCTGTGCAGCATTGTGGTGAGCGTCCGGGGTTGAGGGCAAAGAGGGTGGCGGCGTCATACGTTATGTGGGTGGAGTGGGTTTTGCGATGACCAGGGGGTCTGGCGCTGAGCGCGGTCCAGGCGCGGACGGGCGTAGACGGGCTTACCTTTGGCGCGCATAGGGCGCGTACGCTGCGCAAGAACGCTGCACGCAAAAGCATCTGTCATAAGAGGAAGGTGGAGGGGGCGGAGCGAGGGGGGATCAGCTGGGAGGCGGGAGCGGGGTGGAGACGTCGGGCTGGGAGGCGCAATAACATCAACAAAATGGATGCGAGGAAAAAAGCGAAGCAGGACGACTTTGGGGCACAGCCTCAATAAACCACAACAAATGGCCAAGCAGTACTGGCACAATCAGGCAGCAACAGCGCAATTAGGCAGGCGAGCAGCACACAATGAAGCACTCAGGACGGTCACTGGTGGAATCAGCCTAAAAGGTTTTTCATCAGTGGAAAATTACAGTGCGTGGCTAGTGCCAGATATTCCCCAGCACTTCAGAAAGATGCTAGAGATGCAATAGCGTAGTCACTTCTTTCACTAATATGTGGTTAGAAAGGCAGTCTATCCAGACATTTACGAAAAGAGGTCCTTGGATACATCAAGGGGCTATTGATGTTTTTTAACTTGACAACAAATCATCCCCATCAGATGGAAACAAAAGCAACCTAGACCAATGTCCTCCTATGTAGGCTTAGTCGGTGAGGTATGGCTGGGGTCCTGTCACAAGAGATGGGGCACTATGTCTGGACACCAGTCACATGGGAGGGCGCATCTATAGCAACCAGATGTATGCAAATATGACCTGGCTGTCCTCCAATCAGAACTATCCCAGCAGACCCAAGCAGAATTCCACTGGGCTTGTGACATCCATTCCTGAGAGGTGCAGATTCCACATTACATTTGAAATTTCGAGAGGGGATAAAGTGTTGATGGCTACTTTCTGGAAGAAAAGGGAGAGGGCAGGCATTCCACAGTGGCTCCACAAACCTTGGGAGCTGTTGGCAATGGATGAACTGGTTCACTCTTTCACATAACTGAGGGGAAATTCTGAAAAACTTGAAAAGCAATTTACTATTGTACTCTAGGCGCCAATGAGGTCTGTAATGCATACTCGCTGGTGGCCTGATGGGGATGTAACAGACCCTCATCAATGTATCTTGTGGATGCCGCGGAAGGAGGAAAAAGTGAAGGTCGAAGGGGATGTTTTGCTATTTTTCTGTTTCTGTTACCTGACCACATGTTATTAAAATAAAAGCTGTATAAGTTAGACTATAGCTTCCACCATGCCTAGCTTTCCCTGTTAGAATTTTTTTTTCTCATACTTGGCTATTCTGAAAAAACTTTTCTGCTATGCTCTTACAGAAGCCTGCTCAAGGCATATTGGTTATTTCTTGTGGCAGTAAAGCCCTGAGCCCAGTGGAGATGTAATACACTAAGCGTGAACAAGCAGTTTGTGCTTACAAGAGAACTTGATGAAATGTCCCTCCAACCACCGCTTGATCGCACCATGTCATGTATGGGATCCTTAAAGAAGTGGCTTTCTAGGGACAGAGTGCTATATCTAGATAACTTAAAGACCTACTAAAAGATGCTGAACATGTTTTAGGTTCAGCCTAGGACAGACCAACACAGTGCACCTGCACAAAAGAAAGGAAAATAACTTTCTTGGTCAGTTGTACAAACCGGTTGGATAGGACGCTTGCCTTGTACATGTTGGGTAATAAATGCAAGGCACTGGCTGCTTTCCTGCTTATAAAGAAGAAAGGATGTCCTCCTGTGCAAAACATAACCTCACCCACTGCTGTTATTCTGGTAGATCCCATTTTAAGGAAGTGGAGGCTTCCAATGGCTATATCGTCAGATTAGAAAAGTATTACAGAACCGGTAAGTAAAATGTTACCTCTAACCAACTACTGTTGTATGTTTTGTAGGCTCACATTCTTTGCATTATTCTGACATCTAGTGTTGGACTCACAGTATTACAACTTGTTTACTTCAAGGTTTACAGTTTGTTTCTAGAAAAACTCATGATTATAGCTGAAACCCACAATTTATCTGTATGCAGACTCCACTTTAGAGTACCACATTTTTTGCATGTGGGTTTAACGAAGAATTGGTTATCAGAGCTATGCTAAGAGGTTTACTAGTTACCATCCAAGAGATAGGTGGATGGCACATGTGAATCTACATCGCGACAAGCTGCAGACAGTTAGTTACAGGAAAGTAACATTCTCAGTTTGCAGCTTGTGTTTTAGATCAGATGTTTGCACCGACTTAAAATGAGTGCCAACTCCCTGTGAAGTTGTGGCGGATGGAAAGGAGTGGCAGCTGTAGTGAATGTTTTTAAAAAGTCTGACTCGCCTATACCTTTCTAGCATGATTGTCAACAGAGCAATGTTTCTTGAAAGTGTGAGCAGATGACCTTGTTGCTACCTTGCAAATGTCCATAAGTGGAATGTTTCCAGGAAAAGCCACTGAGGCTGCCTTATTGCGTGTGGAAGGAGCATTCGAATGTCAGAGTTGTCTATTTGTCCATGCACAACAGACGTGGATTCACCACACCATCCATCCTGCTCTGCCCCTCGCGAGCTGCGTTTCCAAGGTGCACATGGATGATCCTAGTGATACAGTATGAGCGCGCGCTTGACATCTAATGGATGTAAGGTCCTTTCTGTCCTGCTTGAAGGAATGTAGGTCACTGGTGAAACTATCTTAGAAAGAAATTGTGAAAGTGCATGATGTTTGTGCTCCTATTGATGGCTCTTGAAGTTTGCTAATACTGAGTGTAGTGGCTCAAAAGGTGCACCCACAGGTCTTGAGAGTACAGTGTAAAGATCCCCATTGGGCACACAGAGTGACATCTGTGGAATTGCATTTCTAAAGCCTTTTATGTATGCTTAGGGGACAGGAACCTCCCAAAGAAATAGGTGTCTCTTTTCTAAGTAGGCAGCCACTGCAGAGAAGTGTCCTGGAGCTGTAGTGTAGGCAAGTCCTCCTTCCTCCGGTGAGTAGAGGCAACGCGCTGTGTGATGGAGTTGCAAGAAGTCGATAAATAGAGGGTCATTCACAGTAGTGAACAAAGAGGGAGGTGCTTCCTTAAGGGGGAGGAGCATCATCCGGTGCTTTCCCTGCTAGTTGCTTCACTACTAAATAGAGTTGTTTATTAGAGTTCTTAGCGGTTTCAATTTGTTCACTATAGAATTTTCTTTTTTCCTCGATGATCATCTTTTTATATTTAGCTAGTTCCTCCTTGTAGCGCATTTTATTTTCCGTGGCATAGGTTTTACGCCAATGTCTTTCAAGATTCCTGCATTTTTGTTTCTGTTCTCTGAGGGAGTTCAAGAACCAAGGTGCAGAGAGGGAGGACCCATTTTTAGAAATGGTCTTTTTAGGCACCAATAGGTTAATGGCATTACTTATCCAACCAATATATTGATCAGGGGCAGTATTTGGATCAGTGGAGATGGCTGGACAAGTACTGTTCAAGAGTGTTCTAAGTCGTGTATTATTTATGTCTTTCCAGACCTTAAGAGGACCCTGACTAATTTCTGCCACCTTCTTTGTTGGAACACAATTAGTTGATATCGTAAATATGATGGCATGATGATCGGACCATGAAAGCGGAAGGATATCATGAATGTAAATGTCCTTTAGGTTGGAAAATATGCCATCAAGCATGTGGTCAGCCTCATGCGTAGGTGAGGTGACCAGCTGGGTGAGCCCCAGAGTTACAATATCAGTTAGTAAGGCTTGTGTTTCATTGTTATCAACATTTTCAATATGGAAATTAAAATCACCTAGAACCGTAAAAGAGTCTTCTATCACTAAGGATTCTAGTATAGTATTAAAGGTCGACAGGAATTCTGAGCGAGCTCCTGGGGGGTCTATAGAGGAGTACTCCTTTAAAATTATGTGAGGGATTTAGCATAATTGAGAAATTAACAGCTTTGCATGTAGAGGAAGGGACTTGAGAGGTTCTTAAAATGAAAATGTTACGGGAAATTATCGCCAGACCACCGCCTTTCTTTCCCTGTCTGTCCTGTCGTTGAACCCTGTACCCTTCGGGTACAGCAACCGCTAGATCAGGATTGGACGCATTGTCCATCCATGTCTCTGTGACAAATAATAGGTCAATATTTCTGTCGATAATCAAGTCCGCGATGTCCTGTCTATGTTTACCCAAAGAACGGGCATTAATAAGTGCTATTACTATATTTAAGTTTTTATTGTTATTAGCGTTGCCGGAGTTAACAGTATGGTTGAAAAAAAGGCAAAACAGACTTACAATGTGGGCAGCTTATTATTGTGTTCCACGGTATGTTTTCTGGGTCTACCCATTGGGTCTACCCATTGATAATCATCTACATCATTGATATCATCTTCCACACCTCACGTAGAGCTCAATGGAGAGAAGCGTTCCTCACCCTACTCTCCGTCTCCACCACCAGGAAAACGGCTCATGGCCTAACTCTCTCCGTCACACCATCCCAACTCTTCCCTGGCAGAATCACCATTACTATCTACAATAACGGGATTGTCCTAATTCAATCCACAGACAAGAACCTGGAACTTCTAGACAACCTGTTCCCCAATTTCAAAGAGCACCTTTCCAAGCCCCGGACCTCCACCCATATCTCCCTCAGCACTATCACTCCTGACATCACAGCCCCCTCCCACAACACTTCTAACCTAGCTCAGCATCAGAACGACACGCACCCCACCTCTACCCCCAGCACCCCAGTCAATCACCCACTTGCTGTTACCACCCCACATTCCTCAATCACAGTCGCAAATCTCTCCCCCTCACACACTAGCCGCCCACCTAACACCAACACCTGGACCCCCACACATACCACTCCCACTCCTCTCTCCCCTGACACCACAGCTCCCACCCACAATCCCGCTAACCTAGATCAGCATCAGAATGACACGCACAACGACAACTCCCACCCTTCGTCCCCCCCACTCTCAGTCCCCACTACCACCCGCTAATTAAACACACAGAGCACGCCGCATCTATTATTATAACTCCCCCTCCACACGACAGATCCATCTCCAACACCATTCCCCCTCCCACGCTCAGCCCTCACTACCCCTTAGGCTCCCCCATCACCAACAACATACACACCACCTCCACCCCGCTCTCTCCGCCTGCCAACAATACCCTCATCTACGCCACCAACCTCCTCCGTACTTCGTCCACTCCCATCGCCCCCACTCCCTCTCCCCTCCCTAACACCAACTCATACGCCGGCACCACGGAGCCCTGCATGTACACCAACCCACCCCCTCACCCGCACGCTAATTCACAGATCAGCCACCCACCCATGACTACCTCCCCCAGCACTAACACCTATCTCACGCTGGACAAGATTATGTCCTTCCTTCTCCAGCTCAAAGAAGACATTCACACCATCAAAGAAGACATTCACACCATCAAAGGGCTACTGACCACACCCCCCAGACACACCCCACTCACCACCACCTCCCCCCTGAACAGGCTCCCCACCCGTCCTGATGACGCTCGCAAGCTACACCCCTCACACAGGACCGCGATCCATGCCCACAATCGCAACAACGGCACCCGCCGCCTACACTGGACCGCGATCCCTGCTCATAATCGCAACAACCGCCCACGTCGCACATGCAACCCTCTTTCGGATCTCGACACTCTCACCCTCCTCCGCTCCTACAACCCAGCTCCCCTAATCCACACAACCGCCACGCACCTCCCCATCCCCACGATACACTCAAATGCCAGTAGACCCTCCACACTAAACAACAGAATATCCGTCCCGAATAACCTTAGAAAAGTCCCCCTCTCTCTAGTACCCTCTACCTCCCCTAACACACCCCGTCTCAAATGCACTCTCCTCAACTGCAGATCAGCTTCTAAGCACTCCTGTGCCATTGCCGATCTCATTCTATCATTGGACCTTGACCTAATCATCTTGACTGAAACCTGGCTAACCGATTCTTCTACACCTATAATGGACATTCTGGTTCCCCCCAACTACCACATCATTAGGCTTGACAGGTCTGGCAAGATAGGCGGTGGAATTGAATGCATATACAGGAACAACCTTTCGGTCCTGAAAGTCTCTGCACCTTCCCTAGCCTCCTTAACTTCCTGCGAATACATCTGCCTCGATATTATCAGTGAGGGTAAACCGATATGCTCTCTACATGGCATTTACCACCCACCCAGAGACAACCTCACCTTCACCCAACAAATCATGGACATGATTTCAACTAACGCCGAACGACAGCTCACCCAAATATACCTTGGTGACTTCAACCTCCACTGGAATGATCACAATGATGCGGTGGTAAATAGTCTTAAAAATTTCCTCAATGCCATGGACCTCACACAATTATGCAACAGTCCGACCCATGAGAAAGGTTCTATCCTCGACCTTATCATCGCCAAAGAGGACGCTATTCAACTTGAGTCTATCCAACCTTGTGACTGGTCAGACCATCATATCGTCACATTCTTCATCAATGAAAAAGTCAAACTCAACATGACTCAATCCTCCAGACCTAAAATATGGAAAAGACTTGAAAAAACTCAACCCATACTCCCTACCCCCGAACAGCCACGACCTCCTGCTCCCTCCCACGGGCGCAACAGATGTCCAATCCTTGACTGACTACTATCTCAACACCATGACCTCAATGATTAATGAGGCTGCTCCCATGCAGCTAAAAAGAGTTTCCGCTAAAACCTCCAATCCATGGTACGACGGGAGTCTCAATGAAGATAGACGAGCCATGCGAATGGCAGAGCGCACCTGGAGAACAGCTCCCTCTGCACTGCACCTGAAAACCCTGAAGAAAAAGAGAAACGCCTACTTAAGGAAAATAAAGCGCTCAAAAGCAAACTTCTTCAGCCTCCAGCTCGATCAAGCAAAAAAACGTCCGAGAAAACTGTTCGAGCTAATCAGAACACAAGCCAAGGAACAACCCCACCCTCTCAGTACTGTGGGCAAAGCACCCTCCTGTGAAGACTTTGCCGCTTTCTTTACCCAAAAAACTGATAACATTAAGAGTGATCTCCGCATTGACGCAAGCCTCTAAACCACACCCAACTGCATAACACCCACCGAGCTAAAAAACAATGCCACATGGTCATCCTTTGACACCTACTCCGAAGAAGAAATAGGCAAGCTGCTCAGCAGCTTGAAACCCTCTAATCACCTCACGGATCCCCTCCCTGCCAACGCTGTCAAAGATTTCACTCCATGGCTCCTTCCACTGTGGACTAAAATTATCAACAGCTCGCTCCAACAAGGAACAATCCCTGATTCCCTCAAAGTCGGACAAGTCACACCCTTACTAAAGAAACCTACGGCCGACCCATCCGACCTAAACAACTACCGTCCCATTACCAATATTCCCACTCTCGCCAAACTATTGGAAAAATGCGCACAACTACAGCTAACTAAACACATTGATCAGTTTGATCTCCTCAACGCTCATCAATCAGGCTTCCGAGCAGGACACAGTACTGAAACTGCTATGACCCACATAATTGACGACGCCCTACAAATGCTGGATCAAAACGATACCTGCCTCCTCATCCTTCTTGATCTCTCCTCAGCATTTGACACTGTCAAACATGAGAACTTACTCGAACTTCTGAACACAAGAATGGGTCTATCTGGGACGGTTCTCAAGTGGTTCACTTCCTTCCTACACAACAGGTCTCAGAAATTCAAGAGTAACAATCTGATGTCCTCGCCAATACCTGTTTCGTTAGGTGTCCCCCAAGGATCCTCCCTATCACCAACTTTGTTCAACCTAGTTATGGAACCTCTCACCTCCTTGCTACAAGCATCCAATGTTCTTTTTCACATGTACGCAGATGACACCCAATTATATCTCAAACTACAATCCCCCAATGACATTCTACTCCTGAACTCAACGATCAGAAGCACCCAATCCTGGCTTGCCAATAATCATCTCAAACTCAACGCTCTGAAAACAGAGTTCCTTCTGATCTCACCCCCCGCGAAGATCTCTATCACTCAAACATGGCTTAAACAGCTAACTGCACTCAATGTCCTACCCACCATCGTGGACTCAGCAAAATCTCTAGGCATAACTCTCGACTCCAATCTCAACATGCAGCATCATATCAGCAAGGCTACTAAGGGAGCGAACTTCCAAATCAATACCCTGAGGAAACTCAAACCCTTCTTACCAGCCAAAGACTTCCAAACTGCAGTACAAGCACTAGTAATTCCGCGAATTGAATACGGCAGCATCGCCCTCTGCGGTCTCTCGTTAACCACCACTGCACCCCTAAGAGCCTCTCTAAACGCTGCAGCGAGACTCATCACTGAGTCAAAAAAACACTCGCATATCTCCCCTGACTTGAAATCCTTGAACTGGCTGCCTTTTGAAGCCAGAATACATCTGAAAATCGCATGCTTGACACACAAGGCTGTACACCTGAGCTCTCCCGGATACCTCACCCAGAAACTGTCAATCTCTGGCGGCTCTAGATACACCAGAGGCACAAACAATCTCCTGTTAAAACCTCGAAGATTCCGGAAGGAAAAGACGTACAAACGCTCTTTCTCAGGAATGGCACCCAGGATCTGGAACTCACTCCCTCCTGAAATCAGGCTCATCCCCTCCGTCACACTTTTTAAGAAAGAAGTAAAAGCTATTCTTATTGCCAAATACACTTGATCTATTAACTTGAATCTGCAAAGTCTCTGCACCAATCTGTATTCTTCTCCCCGACCTCTACGACTGTCTTTTTCCTGTATTATTCTGCTCGATCCCTACGATTATGTGTTTTTCATGTATTATTCTGATCGATCACTACGACATGTGCTTTAACTGTATTATTGATTCGCTTACCTGACCATATACATGCAGTATTGATTTACCTGTGCTTTTATGTTCCCTCACGCACCTACCCATCCCACTTACTACCTATAATGTCCATATACTTAAGGACCTGTTAATCATTCTTTTGTTGGTATTCCCTACTTTGTAAAGCGCTCTGATATCTGCAAAGATCTTGTTCGCGCTATATAAAACTTTCAAATAAATAAATAAATACCCGTATACAATTGCTACATGGGGCAGGACGATGCTGAAATAGTTCACTTCTAGAGTAGGGGATAGGGGCTCTTTTCCTCCTGGGGCCAGGGGTCAAGGCCCGATCCCCGCGAGGACGGGCGCAGACGGGCTTGCCTTTGGCGCGCCGCCGGCGCACCCGTCCGCTGTGCGGACGGGAACTAATGATCATTTTGTAGAGGGGCGAGGAGGGTGGGAGGCAGCCAACAGCTGGACCGCAACCCTTTCCGTCCACCCAATATGGCCCTCCAGAGAGGACCCCTCTCTCCTACCGCGTCAGCACCTAGTCGGCTGCGCGGGGAGCAGGGTTCGAGATGCGGCGTGGGGAAGGTGGGTGCAGTAATTCGAGCAAGTTTTAAAAAGTTACAAAGCAAAATAAAATGCACACATTTAAAATTAGGTTTGCGAGCCTAGACCCCCGGCTTTCCGCCTCAGGGGAAAATCAAGCAATGATCATGCTCTCAGATGGCAGGTTAAGGTGTCCAAATGTTAAGACTTCCAGCACCAGCTCTCCAAAGTGTTCAGGGTGATGAATGTGACTGCTTTGCGTTGTCAATAAATGTGGGTAAAGACTTGAGTTTTCAGTGTGGCTGAATGAACATTTCAGTCAAATGGGATAGCTTGTCTGGTGCCTGCTGAGATCAAGGTCATTGACACTTGTCACATTTTGTACACCATTGAAGTTATCGATGAGAAGGGAAACACCTGTGCAGATACCTCTGGCTTGTTTATCCACAGAGCATTCCCCTAGGACTGGGGGTGTAGAAACCCGGACATGAAGAGTAGGCTCTTTTCTTTTTGAACTGTGGCAAACTCAACGTCTCGTGTGCCCCCACCTTTACGAGATGGGAATTTTGCGGTGAAGATTATGCTAAACAGAAGTGAGATGGCTCCAAATATTTTCTTTTTTTTCTCCCTCATATGCACTAAACACATTTGTTTTGGACATCATTTTCTATTGCTCAATATTTTTATTTATTTTTGATACGGCTTGTGTATGAGAGAAGAGTTGGGCACTAAATATGTATCTACATATACTGCAAATATTCCTTACAAATAGTTTAGTGAGCAAGGCTGACATAGGCTCTAAACCCATTTTTAAATGTGTAACTGAGTGAAGTGTTCTCATAGGATGTGTTTGTTGACTGACCTTAGGTCTAATGTAGGCCTTAAGGTGCCATCTTTCTTTGGAATGAGAAAATGCAGTGAATATGCCCCTTGGCCTTGGTTTTGCTTTTGGACAGGCTCTATGGCCCCTTTTTGAAGCAGAGCTTGAATCTCCTCTTGTAGGAGTGTTAAGTGCTGATGTCAAATGGCTAGAGTTCGAGGTGGGATATTGGGTGGAGTAGAGGTGAGTTCTAGACAATATCCATGTTAATTTATTGAGAGGATCCACTGATCTGCGTTAATTTCTACCCAATGTGCGTGGTAGTCCTGTAACCGTCCCCCCACTGGTGTTAAATGGGGGAGAGCGAGAAGTGGACGGAGTCACTGTTTGGGGGAAGTGTCTCCCTTGGAAGTGCAACCACGTCCTCTACTCCTGCTCGCATTGCCTCTATAGTGTGGTTTATAGTATGCGCCGAGTGTATACTGCAATTGGTAGGAGCGCTGTGGCTTATGAGCGGTACATATGTTTGTACAGGTAGTAGGTTTGCACGCCCCTCCAAAAGGACCCCCTTTGTTGATATGTTTGAAGGGCACCCATGGCTTTAGTAGTGTCAGTATTTTTAAAAACGTTTCCAGCATTTCGTCCATTTGTGGTGAAAAAAGGTGTTTCCCATTCAATCGTAAATTGATGAGGTACTGCTGGACATCAGGTTTAAACCTGGACACTCTTAGCCAAGCCTAGCTTCTGATAACGCTAGTGTTGACTTCTCTTGCACTAGTGTCCACTGAGTGTAGTGCGCATTGTACGGTAGCATTAGATTGGATTCTATCCTCAACTAATTCTGCCCCCTTTTGTTTGCATTGCTCAGGAAGGTGTTGAAAAAATCCTGCATCTCATCCCCATGTTCTCTGTTGTATCTGGAGAGTAGGCCAACAGAACTGGCAGTTCGAAGGCGGTTTGCTGTCTGGGCTGCAACATGTTTCCCTGTAGCATTGAATGTTTTGCTCTCCTTATCTGTAGGAGGAGCAACACCGGTGCCTTGTAAATTTGCAAGTTTTTTGCAGTACAAGGGAATCAGGGGGAACACGCCCTTTTATATAGTTTGGTGGGTTGGTGAGGGTTTGTACTTGTCAACCCTAAGGGTTAGGACCCTTGATTTGACAGTCTTCTTGAAAATATCTGTGGTTGGGTTAGGCATGCCTTTTAACATTGGTACAAATTGGATACTGTGTGGTGTTTTGGAGAGAGTCTCCACAAGGAAGTCATCCGCGTCCTCTACTGTGTGCATTTTAACTTTGATATTCTACAGCTCTGCAACGTATCTTATAATATGTGGTGCTATCGTCTGGTGGGGAATGTTTGGAGGGGTATAGTTCCTTATCCCCTTGTGGAGATACTTTATAGTCATCCCACGGTTGATCGAGGATATCTGAATCTCCCTGGGGGACTGGAAATTACGGAGTGTACCAGTGCTCTGCTCACCCAGAGAAGATGTGGTAGTTGTCCTGTGTGGGTGAACTTGAGGGGAGCGTTGTGGTGAGGTTAGCAGAGGTGAAAGTACAGCTGGTATTGGCAGCAGAGAAAAGAGTAGGTGGTGGAAGGGGAGTAGGTGGAAGATGTGGTAAAGATTCAGGTGAAAATCTGATTGGACTGGTGCCTCTGTCCTTCTGTTTTCACCATGGAGGCTTTGGTCCTGGAGACCCCATATTTGTCTTCTTCTAAAGTCTTTTTACATTTTTGTAGTAAGTCTGTAGTGGGAGGGGTGGTTTG
The DNA here is from genome assembly GCF_964261635.1 of Lissotriton helveticus. Taxonomy (NCBI): domain Eukaryota; kingdom Metazoa; phylum Chordata; class Amphibia; order Caudata; family Salamandridae; genus Lissotriton; species Lissotriton helveticus. Next base: position 1,166,937,940 of record NC_136071.1, read on the forward strand.
GTTACCACCCTTCATGTATCTGGGTTCATAAACAGTCTTCAGCCTGACGTCAAGCCTCTCCAATTATTTTGTTAACATAGGCTGAAAAGGAAGTTCTGATGCCGTAGGCACCGAGTGTCTTGGAAGTACTCGAAGGTGTTTTGGATGTAGTTTTCGCCATGGATGTATGCTTGAATGCAAAGATGTTTACGGCACCAAGGGTGTTTTCGACTCAGGTCATGGGTTGGTGTAAAAAGATGCTCTTCATCTTTCTGTGAGAGATTTTTGCTCTGATGGATTTTTAGACATGGGCTGCGAAACCGACTTTGGACCGGTCAATGCCTTAGGCTTATCAGCGGCCTTTACAGACAGCTTAGGTAGAGAGACGAATGTCTGCTCCTTTGCCTTAAGCTGGACGCCTCCATGGCCAGAGGGCAGTGGAGTTCAGTGAGCATCTACTTTAGTTGGGGTGTTTGAGGCTTTCACTGCCATACTCATATGCCCTGTCGAAGCGACCACTGGAGTGTCTCGTTCGTGGTCGGAGTTGGGCCCTACCTCACTGCTAGCGAAAAGAATGGGGATGTATATTGGTGCGCCTTGTGCTTCTGCCTCCTCTTTGATGTTTTCTGGCTCTAGCTTCATCTGGTCCCCGAAGATGTCCGGTGCATCTTCTGTTCGTTGCGCCTGCATTGTTCTATGGGCCCAGGGGCGGTCTTCTCACTGTTGCCAAGTTTGTTTTTCGATATGAAGGCCAGGCACGCTTCACACAATGTTTCCTCTAGTTCTGGAGACAGGCAGAGGTTGCAGACTGGAAGGTGATCTTGCCTGGACTACTTTGCGGGGCATTTGGGGAAGAAGCTGAAAGGAGTGTTTACCATCACTCTGTGTGTGGTGAGTGAAGAATTATGGCACTGAAACAAAGTTGAAGTGTAGCCGGCCCGAGCAGAAAAGTTTGCAGAAAACCAATTAGTCGCCGGTGATTTTGCTAGTTTACGTGTAAGGGTGATGTATTGGTCACCAAAAAGGACGGTGAAACCGGGTCAAAGCTTCAATCCCAGAGCTCTGAGGTAGACTTCCAAACCAGATGATGGAGAAAAACAATGTAACAAAGGAGCGGATGATCATGTGCAAGACAGACTATAGGAGGTGTCACTATACTGAGTACACAAAAGACTTCTTTGGGAAAAAAAACATTTTGCCACTGTCCGAGTCCAATACTAGATGGCAGGAATATGCTAAGCATATGTATATACGGCCAACAAATGCAATGCTCTAAATGCACATTAAGGGCAGGAAGAACAGGGTAGTAAATTTGAAGTTACTCCGCTGCAATGCAGTCTTAAAAAAAAATATTATATTTAATTGAAAACCTTGGCTTTACATGCAAAGTTTTAATAAATGATAAATAGTATTTGAGTTCCTTGCTCCGAATTCAAAGAAAGGGAAGGATTCCAACCCCTTCTATCCCACTGATAAGGTTCTTCAACTAATTTGCTCTGAAGCCACAATTATAGTTGTAGATCATTTAAAGGGTGGACACCCAGTTCCAAAAAACTCACCTGCATTATTAACCTTCTGAGGAGGAGAAAAATTACTTTTAAGCCCACAGTAAATATAGTCTTTCAGCGGTAGGACTGACATGGAAAGAGAAGCTCCATCAAACTTCCCAAATGTCTGTCTGGCTAATGTAGGGAAGGGTGATGTGAGGGCAGAGAGGGCTGGCTGCGGGACAGCACTAAAGAACCAAACTTGCCAGCTGTACTCATCTTGCTTTGATGTAACCTGGTTCACCAGCTGATTTGATGTCTACCTGGCTGGGAGGAGTTCCCTCTATTTGACAAGCGTGGCGGGTGACTAAGTTGGCCACTAACTTCTATTCTTATTCCTTTTGACCATCAGAAGTTTAACAAAATCTAAACAGAATGTCACATGGGTGGTGATTGGCATTCTTTTCATTCTGTTTTTTGAGTTATTTTCTTGAGTTTGTAGTCTCATTTTACTTAGAAGAGGAAAATTAGCATAATGCATGGTATCCCTCCCTTGAACGTGCTCAGATAACTGGACTATGAACTGTGGTTATTTGATCCAGCCTGCAATCAAAGAATAGTGAAGTTTCTTTCTAATGCCCTACATGGAATGTAAAAGGATTCACATTTATAGTCTTAAACATTCAAGCACGTCAATAAAATACTATTTCAATCAAGTAAAACAAACAGAATTTGGGATTTACTTTTTTCTTTATAATTTAAATTCTGTACCAGCTGTACAATATATTAATTTTACAAAGGCAAAATCATACTATCTGGCAACCATACATCCTACAATGGTATTATTGCACAATATCTATATAATATGAAAATACTTAAAATTAGAAAACATACATTTCATTAAAGAAATGGAACAGTCATTTATCCAGACAAGGCTATACAAGATCTACTAAAAAAAAATCCAGTAAGATGCAAAAAAAACAAGTATTGAAATTGTCACAGGATATCAAGTCATGTAAGTTTTTCAATTCCACTTCTATAAAGAGTGCACTAAAACCCAGCGTGAACATTGTAATGCAATTGTTATGTACCTTTGAGTGCAAATCTGTTTGTTCAGAATAAAACTATTAAAATAAATATTTTACAAAAGGTATATTTTTAATAATGTTGTCAGGTAGACTCTCCCCATCAGTTTAACTGAAGGCATTTAAATACATTTTTTTTCTATAATATATTTATAGTCTTTTTAACAAAATGAAAAGACCGACCTTTTGTAGCACTAGTATAGTGCATATAATCCACCTAATACATAAATTCAATTCCAGTCTTTCTAGAGAGTCCTTATAGATGTAAAAATATAGAAATAAAGAAAGCAAGGAAAATCCAGGGATTCTGATTTTGCTTTCCTTCAGCAGAGGTTGAACCTTTTTATAACAGGAAAATATACAATATCTTCAATATAGTGTTTATGTGCAAAAGTGGCCATCTGCTTTAGTTTGCTGGAGGGTGTGCAAACAGTCACTATCTGCATGTTATAAAACCCTACACCTAGTCATGAAAGCCTCTGTCCTGTAGCATAATCAATTATCCATCTGAGCACTCTAAGATTGATTAAGGTCTTGGAATAGAGCATATTGTAATATGAACACAGCATCGATCCTCATTCATATTGCATCACAGTTACTAAAATATATATATACATGTTTTGCAAACTGTCATGTGGAATGTACAGTAAATTAAAAATTTGCAGAATATATTATTTTAAAAATCTACTTCCTAACTAGATCAGAAAAAAATAAGATATTTAAAAAAACTTTCTAGCAAAGCACATTTCAATATTACTTATTTAGCTTATAGATTTAAGTTATTTAACTTATGTCCTGCATAAGCGAAAGCAATTATATAACATCAACAGTGTATTACAGTAGTGGTTACTAGAGCCTAGAGGACTGAGCAAGGTACATTAAACATCTGTAGTTTACCCCTAGATTCTAGCACATAACAGTCAGAGAAATAGCCCAGGGTGAACACGAACAACTGGAGCAGGTTTATGGTACCGCTTGTAACAACTGCAAAGAAAATGTCAGAGACTACGGATACTTTTGATTTTAAGGTCAGTTTGAAAAGCGTTGTAGATGTACAGCATGAAGAAATAAATGGTCTATAAGCCACAAATTCTGAGATTTAAGTCAGATGGGGGTACAATATTCTCGTTTAACACTAGCGAAATATTTGTGACAGAGAATATGTCAAAATGTGCCATGATATGCAGGAATAAATGTGCTGCTACAAATGTGTTGTAATGTCCCTGCCTAATGATAATTATATTGGAACCTAGAGTATTTCCTTAGTTTCATGTTTTTTTTTAGGATTTTCACATCTAGTAGAACGTCTGAACATTTGTCAACCATCAAATTAGATAGCACAGAATCTGGTCTTTGGCAAAATGTCCCATCTTAATATATCATGTATCTAATGTAGCAGTACATGTTTCAGTTCTTATGACAATTCTGTACAAATATGCAGTAAATCAGCAGAGGTCTCTAGAAGGTGACAATGTGATGGAAGAGCACTACAGAGCAAAAGTATACGTTTTTTCCATTACCAAAGCTGTAAAGTATTTAAAGTTCTAAAGACTAAAAAATCTAAGCAAAAATGTGCCTTAGTTCTCAAAGCAAAAAAATCCCTCCAGATAATTTCCAGTTTATGGCAATGTGACTTCTGCCTCCCTGATAATCAATTGCAGATCAGGACTCTCCCTTTTCACTTGTGTTGCACAAATGTTACCAAAATGGAAAGCGGTATCAATCAGGATTAGCGACGTTTTACCACATAACCGATGGTAACAATGTGAGACAGTTCATATGATACATGACACGTTCACTTTTTTTCCCCTTTAAAGTTAATGGAAAATATAATTTCATTCTAAGATGCCTTTCAGTTTACATTTACGAGGACACTCTATTGTCTGCATGCGGCCTCTCCCACCTCTGAAACTCAAAACTACAGGTTTTGTTTAAAAACTTTTGTTTCTTTTATACAGAACAAACAAGGATTTTTATGCAGAAAAGAGGTAGATGTAAATAAATATTAGCATTAGGGAGGAATTGTTGCTCCAAATCCATGTTCAAGTACACGGTTTGTCTTTTGGAGGAGTGATATGGATATGCAAGTACAAATAGTTTTTGTAAAATATTTGAATATGAAAACCTGCTGGTGACATGATTTTTCAGCAATGGAAAGCTTAGAGATTCCAAGTTGTATGTGAGGATATGATGTAAAGCGATATGGTCACAGCAATTTAAATACTGAACTTCTGCACAACATAACTCATCTTCCCAATCAATCCCATCCTCCAATTCCAGAACCCATTTTACACAGTGCATAGATACCTGTGGGCAGGGGCATTGAGTTTGTGAAGCTGCCCACTCTATCCCCAAGCAAATAAATTGAAAATGCGCAACTCCAGATCACAGCTTTGTGATATAATCCACGAATCCGCTTTTTTCAATAAATGTGAGTTTCAAAAATGGGAACTGCTTTCTGCACTTTTAATATAAATAGCCTCTTTGCTCCATTTGCTAGAATGACTATATAGCAAGGCCAGCAAATGAAGGGTGCAGATTTCAGGGAGGAAGGAGAATTATTTATGCAAATAAACCAGATGGTGCATTCACTTGCTGTGAGTGAATTTTCTTATGTCTGCAGCTGGAAAATTCAGGTGTTTGTACAAAAGCAATTTCTTTTTTTTTTTTTTTTGCAGAAAACACACAAACCTAAAATATTATGTACTGAGGTTTTGCGCTTACTGACATCCATGTGCATAGCTTTTCTAAGGGGGGTAATCCACACCGAAGGCTTGCTCACTATCAAAACATACATGCAGCAAAGATTCACGACAACGAAGTAAACTGCTAACTTCATAAAAGTAAATATCTTCTTCTATTAGCTTCAAAATGTTAATTTAAAGAACACTATACCCCCAAAGGGGTTACAAAAAGTGCTAAATGTTCTAATCAGATGTCCCAAAAGTCCTGCTGGTTTTCAAAGAGTGAACTCAGCACCAGCCACTGACGAGGCACAACTGGTTGCTCAGAGCAGACAAAGAACATCATCTGTCCATTAACCCAGCCTCTTTGATTTTGGTGTAGAAGAATTTCTCCAGCAGATTGGCACATTTGAAGTATTCACTCTCTGGAGGGTTGTACTCCCTGCAGTTCGTAATGATGCGCTGTAAATCTGCCATAAAAAGTTTCTTAGTCACGTAGTATCGGTTCTTTAGGCGCTCGCTCATCGTTTTCAAATCTGCACAAAAAATATACACGGGTCACTCCCATTTTCCATTGCACAGAACAAATAAATTATAGTCACATTCTACTTAGATTGAAGTTCAAGTTATTGAGTAGTTGGCAACAACATTAACATTCTCATACCATAGGCATCGTACTTTTTACCCCATGTAAGAAACCGTCTGTTGGGCAATCATCAAACTACATTTTTTTATAGACTGACACCTTTGTTCACTGCTGAAGAAAATAAAAAACACCTTCGCTCTTGAAATTGTCTGCCATTGATGTAGACTGTAATGAGTTTTATTCGAATTTCTTAGTTGTAAACTACTGCATGCTCTTTAAATTCAATTTCCTAAAGATAGAATTAATATGTATTGCAGTTGCTTTTTCATTAGATGCACAACCGAAATCCCTTTGCGGTATCTATAAAAGAGGATTGCCAGGTCTCATTAGAAAACCAGTCAGTGGATATATGCCTGCCTGCTATGGTTGTATTTAATTTTTTTAATGGAGTCTTCTCATATCCTTCCTCATGCCCTATTTCTTAGGAACACCTTTATGATGGCTAACTCTGCTATTCTATGTCAGACCCTGGGAGGCATATTTGTTAGCATTGATGGTTGGTGAGCAATGATCTTTCACCAAGAAGAGCAAGTTATTTCCCTTTGGTAATGCTCTTTTTTGTTGAGACTAGCTGCGGATTCCTCACCTTTTAAATTTTCCTCAGGCCTCAAACAGGATCTGTAAACTTTTCATCAGTACCTGCGCGCGCCGCTATGTGGTGCCTTGCAGCTCTACACTGATGCCTTTCCACTCCGGAAATTACGTATTGGCCTATATAGGCGCCACTCCCGCCTTTGAGACTGTCCACGTCTCCATACGCAGAGCCCAAAAATCAAATACGCAGACATTTTGCAGATTCCTAGACTTCGTATCTTATTAATGAATAGAGACCAATCACAGACAGGCAGGATGGTGAGGAATCTGAGGCTAGATAGTCTACCAGAGAGTTACTGAAGGTAAGTAACTTGTTCCTCTGATAGAGACTCCTAGTCACAGATTCCTCACCTTTTGAATAGATACCAAAGCTATATCTGTTTAGAAGCAGGCCTGCGAGTGGACTTAAATCAGAAAGTCCTGCAGGACTGAGAGTGCAAAATGCCACTCTCCGGTGAACCTGACTGCCCAACTATAATGCTTTGTGAACGTATGGAGAGATGCCCACATAGCCGCCTGGCAAATGTCTAGGACAGGGACTCCATTTGCCAATGCAGTGGCAGAAGCTTTGGCTATAGTAGAATGAGCATGCAGTACCTCCGGAGGCTGCCTTCTATCCAGTACGAAGCACATCTTATTGCAGCACAATCCAGCAAGAGATGGCTCTCTTCTGCACTGTCTGGCTCTTTTTAGTTCCAGAGAACCCCACAAAGCGCTGATTGTCCACCTGGTGGTTCTTGGTACGATATGTAGAAGATCATCGTTCTCCTGGAGTACCCAAAGCAAGCTTTGCCAGGCAAGAGACAGAACAAATAACAGAATATCAGATAACTTGGCCGGGAGGGGGTGTTAATCTGATATCTGCCCCACCAAACCCGAAATGTGTCCTAATGACAGGTGTATACAGTTTTTGTTGCGGGACACCTGGCTTCTGCAGTGACATCAACCACCTGCAGAGGAAGGTGTTCAGCTGTTGCCTCTCAGTCCCCAAGCTTGAAGGTGGAGAAGACCAAGGTGCAAAACACTGCCCTGTTGATGTGACAGCAGGTCCTCCTGATCGGAGGACATCTGGACAAGCCCAAGAGTTCTGGATAACCCACTCTCCATTCCCAGTCCAGAGCCACTAGGATGACTTGGGCCTGATCTTCATGAGAACTCTGGGCAGAAGTGGTATGGGCGGAAAGGTGTACAGAAGTCTTGTGTCCGTTTGAAACTGGCCCGTGGTCTTTTTATTTAACCATATATTATACTGGCTTATGAGTATAGTCAATTGGGAGTCCCACACTCTAAAGTAACAAATTTACAAACGTGTTGTTGTTTTTCACATTTAGATAATCATTCTTGAAAAACAATATGGAATATGCATCGATGAACAGCAGAGAATAGAATATTAAATCAAAATGCAATCAAAGAGGTTTTTGTAATTTAAATGTACCAATTTTATTATCACAAAATAGAGCTAAATATATTCATTTGTTATTTCATAAAAACAATTTATCACATCTGATTTATTAAAACATGGTATTATATTTCCAATATCTAAAAACCATTTAGAAAACACAAGTAAAAGCAAGGAACTGTCGACGCCGCGTTTCGGTGAAAGAGTTGATCACCTTCTTCAGGACAATGCTTTCTTATATTAAAAACAATTATTATTTAATTATCTGGTTGCAGTTATAAGAGATTGGCTTATGAATTGGAGTACCGGAGAATTTCTAGGGATCCAGCTGGTCGTTAATATTATTCTCTCTAGGGCCAGATCTTGTATATATCCTTATGCTCCTAGTGTCTTTGACTCCTTGTTTCTTTTCTATAGATGTTGTTAATCTGAATTCAAAATAGAGGGGGTAGGTGTACTTGTAGTATGGTTAAAACCTCCTCTTGATCATTATGCCCGTTCAACTGGTTATTTTCAGAAACCTCTTCACGGTAGGTACTATTGCAGTGAGGACGCAGGACGGTTGTGGAGGCTTTTGTCTAGAAATTGGCAAGAATTTCCTGATAATATATAATCAGGCATACCTATCTATAAGAAAACAGACACAATAGACGGTCTTCATCAACCCAAAACCTAAAGTAAAACAAATCTGGGACCACAACCATCCTGTTAGTAATCCAGGCTCCCCAAAAAAGTAATTTAAAATTTGAGCCTTATAGTACCTACCGTGAAGAGGTTTCTGAAAATAACCAGTTGAACGGGCATAATGATCAAGAGGAGGTTGTTCACAAACCCATTCCCCTTTTCTCTAGAAAGGGTGTCTCCCAATATTTTTATTGTTACAGAAGTCTTGTGTTACACTCATGGCGGAATGCGTATGAGCAAGAGATACCCTGGAAATTCCAAACTGCAGAAGTGTTGACATTGCACGTTATCAGCAGTAGCGAAAAGACAGGGCCAAAGTTCATCCCATTCATAAATGAGACCTTGTGCCAACTCCGGATGTACCTGTAATTCTTAATCTGCTAGGTGTCGACCATCGAGTTTGTCCACCCTGGCCTTCAATGATCTTGCCAGATGGTTCCTCACCAGGAAAATGTCTTGCAGGTCCAGCCATTTCTAGAGGTGCAATGCCACCTAGCACAGGGTTCATGACCCTACCTGCCCGTTTGTTGCAGTACCACATGGCGGTGGTGTTGTCCATGAGCTCTTGTATCAGCCTGCTGATGGACAGCAGGAAGGCTTTCAAATCCAAGCATATGGCCCACACCTCCAGAAGGTTCATGTGGAACAGGAACTCTGCCAGAAACCGCTGATCTCCACCTCAACCTAGAAGTGATGCTTCACTCACCACAGTCGGCTGTGAGTGGGAAAGGGAGAGGGGTCTGCCACTGATCCAATCACAGTCCAGTAACCACCACTGCAGACCTTTTGCAGCCTCCTCTGAAATCTGAATGTGGTCAGAGAAGTCCCCTTGATGTTTGGCCCAATGGGACTTCAGAACCCACTGAGGAGCCTGCATATGCCACCTGGTATTCTTGACCAGCAGGATGCAGGAGGCCATCATTCCCAGCAGCGTCAGAGTCGGCCTCCCTAAAATCCAGGCCCATGGCTAATACGATTGGGATCATTGCTTGAACGCCATGGACTCTCTTTCCCAGGGGAAAGGCATGAGACCAAACTGTGTCCAAAATAGCTCTGATGTAGAGAAGGGTCTGAGGAGGACTCAGGTGTGACTTTGGTTCATTCACAGTGAACCCCAAGGATGATAGGAGGTTCGCCATAATCTGGAGGTGGTTGATAACCGCCTGGGGCGAGCCCAACTGCAAAATCCAGTTGTTGAGGTAGGGGAATATTGGCACCCCAGACCTCTGAAGCTGTGACTACTGCCATCTTTTTCATGAACACCCAGAATCAATAAGGCTCGCTCTGGTGGTCGCCTTTTTTCTTACAATACTTCAAAACTATGGAACTCTGACCCTTTCCCTTCGTCAGGAACCCAACCTCCTTACATTTCGCAAGAAAATAAAAACATGGCTTTCTCCCGGAAACTAACTAAATACCTAAGATCACACCTTTATCATCTTCAGACCTCCTGTCTTACCGTGGCTCCAAACGCTGGGATGCTCTCGGGTAGCCATGCGCTATAAAAGAACAATTTTCATTTATTTAATTTCATGGTGCTGAGGCCAAGGGAGCACAGCAAACTGAAAACGCTCCTCTCCCACCAAAAAAACACAGGTAATGCCAATGGGCAGACAGGATGGGAATAGGTGTCTTGCAGGTCCAGCGCTATCATCCAGTCTCTATGGTCAAGTGAACATTTTGATTTTCTCCTTAAAGGGTGCAGATATAGAATCCGACGTACAACTCCGTCCTCTTAGGGCAGCAGAAAGAATTGGGAATAACAACCATGTCCTACTTCTGTGATGACACCCTTTTAGCAGCCTCTTTGGCCAAAAAGAGGTGCACTTTCTGCTGCAAATAGAGAGTTGGTCCTCTGTCAGTCGCTGAGGGGACGGTGCAGCAGAGAAGATTGAGAAAAAGGGTAAGGCTTATCCCTTGTGATCGTCTGTCTGACGAGATTGCTTGCCAGCCCAGTAAAAATCAACAGATTCTACCTTCCAACGGGTGGCTGCGTCCCTGGTAGGCCAAGCTTAAGAGGTTTGGAAAGTGAGGCAGCATTCTTACCCTAACCATAGGACGCCTTGGGTAATGCTACAAAAATAACAGTGGAACTGGTGCGGTTGGTGAGGCGGGAAGGAAAAGCCCACAGAACGAATGGTAGCCCTGATCTGCCTAAAGAGCTCAAAAGCGGAGTCAGCTTTTTCCATGAACAGGCAAGTCCCATCGAAGATAATGTCCATCAAGGAGTACTGGACAGAGCATTAAAACCCATTTGATCGCAGCAAAGCATGAAGCAAAATGTTAAGGCCAGTGCCTATGGCCCAATTGATGGAATTTTTGGTGTCCAAACCACAAAAATTGTGAATGCGGCAGTATCACAACCATCTTAAACCGCTGAGAGAGTGCGATGGTTTTGAGGCACACCAGGGGAGGACTTGTGTCGCCGAATTCCCAAGGGCATGCGAGTAGTGTCTCACCAACCTGCTGGCATTAATGGATTGGAGGGCTAAACTGGTACAAGAAAAGGCAAGTTTGCCCCATGTTTCAACTCACTTAGATTCCCTATCAGGAGGAGTGATGGGAAATGTGTTGGAATTAGAGCAGCTGGTAGAAGCCTGCACCACTAGGCTTTCTGGTGAGGGGTGCTGAGAAAGAAAAGTTGGGTCGCCGGGAGGTGGGCAATGGCACCTGCCAATTTGTCTATTGACAGGGAGGCAAGGGCAAGGTTTTGTACAACTCCCAATAAGGTATGTATCAGGGCCTCGTTAAAGAGAAAAAGAAGTTCAGAACATGTTTGCCCTGATTAGAGGACTTCTATTAAGACATTAGTTTTAACCTCCAAGGAGGGAAGCTGTGAGGTCAAGACCTTTCGCTGCTCTACGCATCACCAAGCGAATTACACTAGTTCACATTCATTATTCAAATCAGTCCCAAAAAGGGAATACCAAGAGTGCTGTGCCTGTGCTAATTCAACTGGAGGAAGAGGTATTGCAGGTGTATTCAGGCACGTCGTCAGTCACGGCAGACCAGCAGCACCACGTATAATCGAGGTCGCTTGACATGGCTGGAGCTATAGTGGGGCGTAGCAGCGGACACTGAGCAAGGTAAGTTCAGAAGGCGGCTGATTTAGAGAGCAAGATCAAAAGTGGTGGCACGGGCCCCACACTTGCTTAGTCTAATGTTTCTTACGCTTACCTGTTGACTTGGAGCGCCATGAAGACTGACCTCTGGAGCAGCTCTGGGAGCTGGAATTTGAACGGTCCTGTTGGAGTCTTATGCTACGGATGGTAAGTTTTGCCTTGCATTCCGTGTTGGCTTTAGGGTTTATTGACGTGCAGGTACACCATGATAATGGGAATCGGTCCTTACATTTGCTTGCGACAGCTCGTACAGGGTTTGAAACCTGTTGTTTAAGGGAGTGGCATCCCTGGCATACTGTCAGAAATCTTTCGACCATATCAGAGAGACCAGAGAGAGCTCCGGGACTGGTGAAGTGGAAAGAAAGGAACCGACAGCTAAAGGAGAAGCGCTTGTCATTTCCGGAGCGGATCGGCATCAATGAAGAGCAGCAAGGCGCCTTCTTCGGGGTGCAAAAGTACTACTGAAAAGTTTTCAGATTCAGTCTGAAGCCTGGGGAATATTCAGGTGAGGAATGTGCAACTAGAAACTTTAGCATAAACTGTCACATGCATTAATGACCGTGACAAAAAGAATCATATAAATGTAAAAAACAAATAAAGACAAATATATAACAACTATTTTATGTGGTTCAAATCATTAATTCCATCTTTTCTAATCAACGCAGTAAGAAAGAGCGTGCTCATGTTCTAAACCCATTATCCCATTTTGTACGAGGTTGTGTTCTGCTTTATAGTCCTGAAAAATTCCTCTAGCCTCTCCACTTAAGCTCAGTAAAAAGCCCCTGCCAACCGCTGTGTGGCACTGCCACATACTACTGTGGGAGGAGTAAGCTCTGAACCTAGATATTTTTGACACTTAAATGTCAGAGTTTCATAATGGTGGATTTGCACCTTGAAACCACAGACTGGGATGTGTCCAACAAAGAAGTTCAGCTACTCACACCTCTGCCTGGCACCGACTGGACCAAAGCTCTCCGGTCACACCTAAAGTGAAGATGGGGGCCAAGAAACATTTTTACGCCTGCACATTAAGACTGCGTCTGAGGACTATCCACAAGACAGCCACCGGATCAAAGAAACATATTTAGTAGTGCCATGACCTTACTTAGTTATATAGGTAACCATAACCCAGACATGGCAATATCATAGTACACATTACCTGTTATGTATCTTTTAAATTACATGTTTATTTCGGGGTAGTTATCTTGAGAAGGTGGTTTCCTACAAATTGAAGCTAACAATGGGAACGTATAGCAATTAAAATACTTAGGTTTGCCTTTCATCAATAAATAACTAATAAAACAATGGTCATGGGTGAGGGCCAGGGAATTAATGAGATTCTGTGGCAGCTGTGTGTACTACAGTCATGAACCTCTTGCATTTACTACTTTACTAGCTGCATACGTTGCAGATTTCACAAACATGTTACTTCTAGGTAAAATTGCTGAGACTTATAGTGCCTCAGTGTGCCATATAATTTGCAATTTTGAAATATAGTTAAGACAACTGTGTTGCATAATGTGGCCCTGTACGCCATATAATACTATTAGCCCTGACAATGGCAAAGCTGTGGAGAGTAATTTGGAGGCTGCATTGATGTGAAAATCAGTATTTCACAGGGAAACTGAAATATTTTCCATATTTCACGGGTCACTGTGAAATATGAGTTTTTATGCCACTTCAAATTGTGCAATAAAAGCACCCAAATATGACAGATATATGTATATATATATATATATATATATATATATATATATATATCTTTAAAAACATACAGTTAGAGGGCAGTTATGGTTACAGATAAAAAATGAAAATTCACAAGTTTTGTAAGGACTCAAATTCATAACACTAACGCAAACTAAACCTCACACCTAAAACAATGTTCATGAACTCCCCAAAACAAATACAGTTGTAATTCATCTTACAAAAGACATTACATATCACATTACTATGAGCACTTTGAAAGAGATGAATTTGAATGCCACGATTGAGCCTGAAACATCAGCATCTCTTTCAGAATGTCCCAGACATGCTGCAGCTTTGGCAAAGCCTTGAATGCCACTGTGACTAGGACAACCCCACAGGAAGGGAATCCCCTTTGAGGAGCTCAGGTGATATTTCGTTGTGCTGATGAAAATACCCTAAGATGTCGGTTCAGCCATTGTTAACCCCTTCGCTGCGGCGGCAATTCCGCCACAGCCCTAGGGGTTGGGGATGCGCTCCGTCACGGCCCCGCCCGCTCAACAGAACGTCCAGCGCAGGCGTGGAATCCGCGGTGCGCCGAGAGGGCAGTGACGGAACCGCTCCGTCATCAGCACAGGGCGTCCGTGGCTGGTGACGGAGCGGTTCCGTCACCAGCATGGGAGGGGTTAAGAGGGGGATCGCAACTTACTGCGACAAGCGGACTTCAGCATCCAGTCATTACGGTACAGGAAAATATATAACCCTGTTTTCTGAAGATGGGCAGTGAGCACTCACAACATTTTCATGAGCAGCCGAGGGGAGGCCAAAAGGGGAGCAAGGCACATTGGAAGTGTTCTACCCCTTTGTGAACTGCAGATGACAACTTCATGACTGCAGGTCGGTGTATGAAAATACACGTACTGCAAGTCCAGGGACACCATCCAGGACAGAAAGAATCAGAAAGTAAGAGCATTTTAAATTTGTTTTTCCACAAAAAGGCATTTGGCCAGAGGTATCCTCCTTGTGCACGACAAAATAGCGCAAACAGCACCTCTTTCCAAACCCATCAGTCACTTGAGGGCACCTTTCACCAGCAGAAGGCTGATTCTTTGCAGTAAGATTGTGGAATGATCTGCTGACAGTCGCTCTGATGAGGGGAGCAAATGTAGCCTTTTGAATGGTTTGCAAGACCCATCTACACAATGTGATGGAATTCCAGCCAGAGAGGAAGTGTCATATTTTGCCTCCTACCCGCAGAGTATGGGCCTGCGAGGACAAGTTAGTGTGTCTCAGCAGCTACTGCAGCAGAGACGGGAGAGTTATTACGAATGGCCCCAGGCTGCCACCACAACCTCTGCCCTGAAAGGACTGGCCTTTCTGTTGGTGCCAAGGTGAGGAAGGCTGGTGTGGGCTTGTACGGTTGATGGAACTGCTTGGCAGGAGATGAGAGTGCCAAGGCACCTGCTGTGGTTCGACTCTCCATTAAATAATTTGAGCACCTTATCAGCCTTCTCTGCAAGCAAACTAGAGCATGCAAAGGGCACGTGCATTAGGGACATTGCGCACTCTAGAAAACCCAATTGATCGCATTCAGGTTGCGTGTTAAGCCCACCAGCATCAGAATGAGCCCGGCAACAGATGCTAGAGGGTAGGCCGCCCTTCTTGGAAGAGACATTTTCCCTGGCCCTCTATCTGAGGTTAATTTGAAGTCGTCTGAAAAGTTAGAATTGGAACTTTGGATTTGCATCAAAGGGCACCAAAAAAAAAGAACTTATGTCAGTGCGTAAAGGTGGGGCTTATATGGGGCCTCACTCCATCACTTCTGGGGAGGTATGCAGTTACTGCAGAGCCAAAGGGCACTACGTATTGACACAGACGAGCACTGCTGAAATAGTCTTCAGATACCGCCTGGGGATATTCTTAAGGAAAGGAATCTGTGGTTAGAAGTATCCATCAGAAACAAATCTTCCGCTGAGATGAGACTTGTGACCATTTACCTCTGGCACTAGGCCCTTAACATTAAAGGGTATTAACTGTGTCCACCAATTTTCCCGTAAATCACTCTACTGCTCTCCATCCTTTTTGTAACTCTGGTCCGCTTCCAAGGTAACAAACATGCATACACCCATTTTCCAGACAGCTAACTCCTTTTCCAAAATCAAATTTCCCCAACATTGAGTTGAGTAACTATAAGATAAACAGCATCTGTATGAATACCAAGCAAAGAGAAATTCAGGCAACACGTCCATTAGCCCCTGCCCCACAGGTACTTTTTCCTGTTCTTCTTTTGTCTCCACATCATTTTCACCTTTATTTTTCTGTTGTCTACACTTCTGAGGAGTCTGTGTCATCCAGGTGAGCAGACCTCTTGCTGGGTCATCCCAGTCATTGGAGATTGAGAATCTGGCCTAGCAAGTTCAAGATCTTATTGCCTTTTCCAGGGATCATACTCAATGTGTGCACCACCATGTAATCTGAATACCAGGCCTTACAGGTGTATCCAGCACTGCCCGACATTCCCCTTAAGCAAGTGATCTGTTTCAGACTTATCTTTTTCATTAGCCGCACTTGTGACCGATGTTGTGCAGGAAAATTATATTCATCTGTCGGAACTGAAAGGTGTGAAGATTTTTTGTCTGAGGGGATAGTAGTAAAGTTTGGTCAAAATGCTTTATTATGTATGGCTCCCACACAATAAACATACTCCATTTTGATCACAGTTTTGTAGTCTCCTTCCAGAACTAATCTCAGAATAATTTTGCATGTCCCTCAAATAAATGTTTTTCTTTATCCTGTTTGATATTAGGGATCCACAGATTGTGGTGCCTGGAGGTATTTTCTAGGTCTTCACATATACTTTGTAAATTCGCCAAAAAGATCAGGACAGATAAATCTGTGTCTGCTGCTCGGTGGGTTAAATAATCAATGAATGTCATTTATTAGGGTGTGCTACCCAGTGAAACCTAACTCAGAGTCTGTGCTGTCCCCCGTGGAGGTTTCTCCCTCACTCGAATGCATCCTCATTGACTGAGAAGAATCTATCCCCCTCGGGGGTGCCCCCTTCACTGGCCCCTTTATGTTGGTCACCATGCTCTCCACTCTCTTTCTGCGCGTTCAAGCTTGCTAGACTGCTCCATTTTGATTCAGCCAACAGAGTGTTGCCCAGTCCTGCCTCTACCTGCAACAATGCGTCCATCATTTGGTCATTAATCGGCCTCTCTGTGCCCTTCACTGCAGCCTCCACCTCCAACTCCACCGTGGCGCCCCTGCTCACCTCCTGTTCATCCTTTGTTCCATCCGAAGTCTGCCTAGTTGCCGAGAGTTCCGCGGGTGCCGCGCATTCAGCAAGCAGCTTTGCTCCCTGGTGTTGCCTGGCAACCACAGCCGCGTTGCTTGCGTCCTCGAGGACGGCCTTTCCCTGCTCGGCGTCCTCCAGAGCAGAGTAATTCGCCGGTGTCCTGACCACTGCTGCCGCTATTATTCCGGAAATGTCAGGGGGCTTTGTGCTGAAGACCTCAGTTAAGGTAGGCTGGCGTGTTGCTCCGTTTTTGCCCGCCGAATTGACATTAGTGTTCCGCTGCGATATTGATGTGACGGAGCTGCTTTCTTTGCCCGGGTTTGTCTCTAGATGTTTAACTCGCTGCTTTTCCTTTTCTGCCTTTTTCTGCATTGCCTTCCCTGCCACGCTGGAAATCGAAGCCATCCGCTTACTTAGTACTGATTCAGATGGTAAAAACACGCAGAAAAGAAGGAAATCAAGTGCCAGAAGAGTAGGTGGTGGTTCTCCAGCTAACGTGAACAAAAAGTTATTATGGGATTACTCTGCTACCTCTAAAGTATACCAGGAAAGCAACCCTTTGCAGATCCAGTGGCAGGAAGCAATAGTGAATCCCCCCCGAAACATGCTACGATGGACCTGTTATTTAATACCCTTAAACAAATGCAGGGGGAAGCCAGAGCAGAAAGCCGGAGGGCTAGACAAGCAACTAAGAAGATCCAAGCATCACTTAGGAAAATGAACAGGAAATACGAAGAAGTGGAGGACAGGGTGACTCAGGTGGAGGAAAGGACTGGCAGAATCGAAGATGATGTTGGGGACTGGCAGGCGTTTAAGGTGGAGCAAGGGAAGGTGGTGGAAGATCGAGGATTTTGAAAATCGCCAGAGACGAAATAACGTTAGACTTCTTGGACTGGCAGAGGGACTGGAAGGGGAGGACGCAAGAGGTTATGTTATTAACCTACTCAGGGGTGCTTTTCCTGAGTCGCAGTGGGAGTCAGAGGTACAAAGGGCACACAGGTTTCCACTTACACTTAAAAAGAGAAAGGATGGCAACCAGGATAGTCTGCCTAGGGCGATGCTGGTTTATGTTGGTAATTTTTTAGCAAGACAAGAAATCATGGATAAAGCTAGACCAGACTCTAAAAGAACATACGATGGGGTTACCTTTTTTGCAAGACTTGATTTCTGCCACATGACGGTGGAGAGAAGGTGGAAACGTAGGCAGCTAATTGCACCCTTCCAAGCCCAAGGCTCAGAAGCAAATCTCCTATATCCTGCTAGGCTTAAAATCATTACTAGAGGGTATGTCAGGATGTTCTACTCAGAGATCAAGGCAAGACAGCACCTAGAGGAACTAAGAGAACAGGGAAGGGGCAAACGAGCAGAGGGAAAGACCCACATGTAAGAAGGGAAGACTCATAGGGTGGCCACAGCAATTATCAGATGGGTAACGGAAGGAGAGGGAGGCGACACTACATCCTGTAGCAGCCACACATAGGTCATGTATGACCTATTTGCCTGTACAATGGGGGGGAAGGTTGTTAGTGGGAAGGGGGCCCAGGGGGATAGGGAGGGTGGGGGGAGGGGTGGTTGTGGTAAGGTAGGTACAGCACACAACAAGAGGACACAAGGACACACTTTTTCTTTGTTTAACACACTAGGGAAGATGAGAGGGGAGGTGGTTGCAGGAAAGGAGACATTTGACAAGTATAGATGGCATTAAGGATTGCTTCTATGAATATATGTGGCCTTAATAATGGAAGTAAAAGACAGAAGGTTGCTGCTATGCTGACAATGTTAAAATTGGATATAATATGTCTCCAGGAGACTCACATTGAGGGAAATAATAAATATATGCTGGAGCAATTAGGTTATGAGGTACTTGCCCACACAAGACAAGGCACTAAAACAAGAGGGGTTGTCATTTTAGCCAAGAAGGGAGGGGTTAAGGTCAAAAGAAAAAAAGAAGATCAGTGGGGGAGATGGGTGATGGAGGGAGAAACAGCGGCTGGAATCTGCACAATTGTCTCTATTTATGGCTCCACAGATGATGAACCAGATGTCTTTGAATTCTTAGATACGGAGCTATCTCAATGGCCTGAACCAATAATTTGTTGCGGGGATTTTAACATCAACGGTTTGACTGGACTAGGCACAATGGGGGGGAGGGGGGAGGAGACCCTATGGGGGTCGAAAGAAGAGGGCAAGTCAGGCTATTTGTAATTTAGCACGACATAATGCATTAGTAGATCTGTGGGCCCAGAATAACCCGCCAGGGACGGGCAGTACGTTTTACTCAGCCCCGCATAAGATTGTGGTCAGATTAGATTATTTTTTTTATCTCCAGCTCATTGGTAGGGCGCAGCCAGTTGGAAAAGCTACCAAGAATGTTAGCAGATCACAATCCGCTTGTTTTAACACTAGCATTCGATAATAGCAGAAGGAAGGAGCACTCATGGACTTTTGAAAGAGGGCTTCTAAGGGATGAAGAGTATATTAATCATATGCAGGAGTGGATTGTATTTTTCTGGAAGACTAATAGGGGAACAGCCCCCCAGGGTATGGTTTGGGACGCGTTCAAGGCCGAGATTAGGGGGGAAACCCTGAGCTACACTACAATAGACAGGAGAGGATAAAGACGGATAAAAGGCTGAAAGTTCTGGCAGACCTAGAAGAACTTCTTGTAGGGGCCATAACCAAACAAGACCCATTAGAGGACATACTATTAAAAATTGAAATAAATAAAGCAGAGGCAACCAAAAGTATAGCAAGGAAGGCGGCGGATAACTATCTCTCCAAAAAAGAAAAATGTTATGAATATAGCGAAAGGGTAGGCCACCTGCTAGCAATTCGTACAAGACAAAATTCAGCTGCAGGCGAAATAAAAGAAATTAATGATGGGACAGGAAGGGTGGTGAATAAGATAGAGGAGGTGAGAGAGGTTTTCAGGAGATTCTACGCAACTTTATACGATCAAAGTCCCACTAACACAGACATAGAAACCATGGAATATTTGGCGGAAATATCATATGGAGTACTAGAAAAAGAACGGAAAGTGGAGCTAGATCTCCCATTTACCATACAGGAAATACAAGTGGCCGTGAATAATCTTCCCTCTGGGAAAGCCACAGGTCTGGACCAAATTCCGGTAGAATTTTATAAAAAATTTTGGGCTACGTTGGGGAAAGATCTACATGAGACTCTTAGGCAGGCACAGTTAGGGGAAAAAGGATAAACCTCCATTAGAACCAGGGTCCTATAGGCCAATTACGCTTATTAACACGGATGCCAAAATTCACTCCAAAACACTGGCACAAAGGTTAAGTAAGGTTATTGAGAGCTTAGTTAGTAGCATACAGCACGGGTTCATCCCAGGGAAAGGGACTACTCAACATACGAGACAAATGATTACCCTCTTGGATGCGGCAGAGGTTGCAGGAGATCCTGTCTCAGTCATATTCCTTGATGCAGAGAAGGCCTTCGACAGGGTCTCCTGGAACTATCTGTGGAAGGTAATGGAATGGTTCGGCATCGGTAAGGGCTTTATTAAAGCTATACAGGCCCTATATATAGACCCGACTGCAAGGGTTAGGATTAACAAAGGTTATACAGAGGCAGTACATATAAAGCGTGGGACCAGACAGGGGTGCCCTGCCTCACCTCTTTTGTTCGCGTTATACCTGGACCCTATATTACCAAAATTAGCTGGGAACAATGACATTCTCCCAGTGAATTTGCACAGTAGGGACTATAAAGTATTTGCCTATGCTGACGACGTGGCAATTATCACACCGGAGCCAGGGAAAGCCATCGGCGAAATAGAGCAAGAGGCGATGAATTTTGGGGCTGTGTCAGGGTATTTGATTAATAAGGCAAAGACGCAGATTGTACAAAATAATTACTCATTATATCAAAATGAAAGGGTGGTTTCTGTGGCAGTCTACTTAGGGATTAAGGTAACTGCAGATTTAGATAGACTGGTAGAAGTAAATATGGAGCCACTACTAGCAAAAGTAAAAAAAAATACCGAAAGAATACACAATCTTCATTTAACACTGATGGGCCGAATAAATGTAATTAAAATGATCACATTCCCTAAGTTCCTATTTATTTTTAGAGCTATTCCGCTATTCTTTGATCATTCATGGTTCAATAAACTGGAATTGATACTTAATAGGCTTATCTGGCCACAGGGGAAAACTAGGAGAGCATATCGATATATCACTCTCCCTAAGGGAAGAGGCGGCTGGGGGGGGTCCAGACTTTAGACTCTATTATTGGGCGGCAGCCCTGCAATATTTTCAGGGGATGATAGGAGGGGGAGGAAGTGGCCAAGTGGGTAACAGACCTGTATTCACGAATGTATATACTGCACTGTTGGGTGGGGATGCTGAGAATGGTTTTTTAAATACAATTGACTTTAGCTACTTTAAGCACACAAGGTTCAAGACATTGAAAGCAGCATAGAATATCTGGAAAGCGGTCTCAAAAAAATTAGGACTAGGAAGATACAATAGATATACTCGCCTGTTTACAAACTTCTCACTTCCGGGGGATATCTTTAGGGACACAGTTATGCGGGAATGGGAGAATAAGGGCATTAAGAAAATAGGGGATTTGTGTGATCAGGGGGTATTCTTCAATTTCAAGAATTACAAACAAAATGTAATCTTTCTGGTAGGAGTTTTTTAAAGTATCTACAAGTGAGACTTTTTTTGAAAATAAACAGGGAGGGCCTTTAGGATTTGGGCAATGTCGGATAATGGATTATGTAGAGCGCTGTGGTCACTGTACAATTAGACAGCTATATGCAGAATTATCTGTACTCAAAAGTGATGATAGGGAGAAGTATGCTACTAAGTGGGCAGAGGAAGTAGGCTCCCCTCAGGGAGATTTCAGGAGTCCTTAGATTTGGGATGTACTGTTCTGTGCTCAGCGACATTACAGGCGCAGCATTATAAGACACTGTATTCTCTATATCATACTCCTGCAAGAATAGCACAATGGGGCGGAGCTTCGAGAATAACTTGCCCGCGCAGTGATTCAAATAACGCGGATATATTCATATGTTTTCGGAATGCCCACAACTATACTCCCTAATAGTTGCAATTGAAAAGTTCATGGAGGTTTCATTAGGAGTGAAGGTGGTAATGACATCAGAATTAACAATGCTGGGGGTGTCGGCTGATGTAGGGGGGTACCCTACAGAGTTCTTGTTTATGGCCATGGCGGTCTATCGAATCTGCATCGCAAAGGCGTGGCTTGATAGGGCTGCGCCAACTTTTCAAACCTGGATTGCTGGACTACTCTCTACCTTTAACCTAGAGAAAGCAATATACAGTAGGAAAGGGCGTAGAGCCAGAGCGTTGGGGAGGGGAAATTGGGCAACCCATAGAACAATGGAAAAGACGGTGGGACACCACTACACACTGATTAGTAGTCTCCTTAAGGGAAAGCTCTCTATCTGTTTAATTAGACCCCGGGTTATTGAGTAACAATGGGGCCTTAGGGAGCAGAAAATGTATATGTATAATTACAAGCATGTGATGGATAATGTGAAAATATGTTATGTGATGTGTTGATTAAGTGTGCTGTAACACTGGTTGGAATATATGTAAAATTCAAAAAACTTTTAATAAAAAAAAAAAAGAAAAAAAAAGGGTGTGCTACCCAAATGGCTTGAAATTTTGTGTGTCTCATCTGATCAAAGACTTCTTACAGGAGCAGTCTGCCTAAAGATTTCCATGAGATCCACCTTTGTCAGAGGTGCATCATTCTCAAGACATTTCTTCCAAAACAGGTGGCAATGTGGGCTTTCGGTTTTAGGAAAGTCTGCCTTCTTTCACTGTATACTTGAGTCCCCACTCTTCTACTGACCCCAGTGCTCAACAACCAGATGCAACTTCGCCATCCCAGGCACCACTGCTGCAGAATGAGATGCATATATTTGTCTTCAGTGCCTTTGTCTCACCCTCCAAATCAGGTGCTGCACTCATGACAGACTGCTACCCCCTAACAAGCATAATCATATTTATTCTGCATCATGGGTGTTTGCATTTATGGGGTGGAATGCCTGCCCCTAATAGATGGGTCTATATCCCCATGCACCATTAGTGGGAGCAAAGCTCCTCTTCACAGGCCACCTTATCACCAAGTCTGAATACGCCGTTTACTTCTCATGATGTTTGCTGCCATTCTTTTACAGGCACTCTGTCTCACTCCCATTGACTGTGCCACCATTATCTTTCCTGCGAGACAGATTACATGCAGAGGATGAAAGGTAGGTGTTCTGGGTGTGCGCTGGGTCAGAAGGCCACCCACAAAGATCCTCATTACACAATGTGAGAGATTGGTGCCATCTTGGAACTCCCTACAACCATCATTTTGACTTTAAATGTATTTGAATAGAAAGCCAGAGCAGGCTGGTTGGTTTGAAAGTATTGCCAAGTGGGTCTGCTTTTTTTTCATAACAATGCTACAATCAATGCAAAAATCCATAAGTTGCACAGATAGTTCAGGAGTCCTTCCTTGAGAAATCAGGCAAGGGAGTAGAAATGGAGGTCCTTGGACTGACTACGACAGCACAACAAGGTCAGTGTCATGCATCAGTTTTCCCAAATATTTAGAATATTTGTGCAACCATTTCCAAACAAATACATTTGCAAACAATTTGAAAATGTAAGTGTCCTTACCCATAGGGAATCTTATGACTTCATAATATCCGGGAGCGTCTGTTCGCTTCACCGGTTCCATGAAAGGCCAAGCGCTTTGGTGGCTCTTGGGTAGAGAGAAAAAAGGTAAAATATCAAAAATGCGTTTCCCCCAACTTGGACGAGCATGTTCAAATCTCCAGCAATGATAACCCAACATAAGTTACCCACTTTGACATGCTGCAGGATGGTCTTGAGCGTGAGGTATAGCTGCTCCGGATCTTTGGGCTCTTTACTTGAAAGAAAAAACAGAGGAATACATGTTACGTTCTTATAAAAACCTCGAAACAATCGCATCAGAGGCAGGTATACCAAGACTTTGTAACTGTGGGTGCGGCGCTGGTGTCAGACACTGCTGATGCACATGCCACCTCCAGCGGGCTACTGAAATCTGTGGCATCTGGAGCCAGTGGTCCAGCTGCTCTTGCAGATCCTTTGTATGGATTATTTTGGAATGCGTAGGCTGTTTACTACTGAAAGACCAAATGGGTTCCATGAAGGCGGCTGATGATGGCCTCTTAGTACTGGGTGATGGATGGAGCGTCTCTCTTACACTTGTTAAGTGTTGTCCTGTTACTTGGGGACTCGCTTGTTCTTTATGTGCATTGCGATTAAGTCTCATAGTGCCTTGGAGGTGTCCGCTAAGCTAAAGAGGAGCATGAAAGTTACTTCCCTTTGTAATCCCTTACCTGGTAAAGGCTGTTTAGCTGCAGATTTTCCAGTCTGACGCCTGGGGATAATTCTAAGGTAAGGAATCTCCGTCTAGAAGTGTCTATCAGATCATACAGTTTCAAGCACATAGAGGAAGCGGTCTAGGTGAAACACTTCACCATGTGTATTGAGGATGGAGGCATTACAAGACAGCAAAGATGTATTTACTTTCCAAAAATATACTGATGAAAAAGGTATGCTTATAACCCAGATTTTTAACATTAGTTTTAAGTGTCAGATTATCATAACCAGTAGTAGCATTAATCTTCTATTAACCACACTCTGTTCTACTGACATGTTAAACATTATTAGGATGTCACAATAAACAGAAAAGGAAAGTAAATCTACCATTTGCAGCAGTGTAAAGGCAAGTTTTATTGTATAAATATTTGAGAGCCTAAAATGATGACTCTAATTCGACAACGCATGACCACCAGCTTATCCAGTGCAGGTGTTTAGACCATGGGGAGATCTGAAAATGTGGTGAAGTAAAGGTATGACTTCTGAGATCTCTGCATTTCGTATATCTTGACCGCTAATATGCTTACACCGCATATACACAACCATAAAAAAGGCGATATGACCATGTTGGGCTTTGAGGACTCACTGCTGTAATGCTGATCTTTATTTTTACTAGGTAAATCGATATTGACTAAGAAACGTATATAAGAACCGAGAATGAATATTGTGTGGGTAAACCATATTTGAATAAAATAATGTTAACTAACTTCACTATTTAATAAATAAAAAAGTAGTGCTTACAAAAAGACCGAGGCAGAACTCACCCTCTGTCTCTAATGCTGGGTTTCCATCCAGTCTCTCCTGTAAAGGAAAGCAAGGCTCAACTTTACAAAAGCAATCAACTGGAATACAGTGCACAAGGCAGGCATTAGCTTGTGTTTGTCATGCACAGGATATTCTACAAGCAAACGGTTTATAGTGGAATCTAGCACAGAAAAAACACTACTATCCAATATCAAAAATTCATGTGTCAACATAAACAGATTAAAGCTCATGTCAGAGCACATCACTAGAGAAATGCGAGATATCTGTAAAGGTTTTCAGTATAGGAGCATTTGTGTTGGGCATCATTGGTAGCAATTCCCATATATAGAAGTATTAAGTTACTTACCCTGTAAGCATCTGTTCTTGGCATGTAGTGCTGTAGATTCACATGCTTCACATAAGTAAGCCATCTAGTGTTGGGCTCAGAAGATTACAAGTTGTCTTTGTTCCAAGAGGTTTTCTACGAGTCACGAGGCTGGGAGACTCCTCCTCTTGGTAATACTGAGCATGATCATCAACACCATCTTCAGACTGTTTTGCCGTGGGTAGGTGAGAATGTAAGTATGATATATATATTTTTTTTTCAATGACGTTTGCTAAGCAATTGAGGACGCACTCGAACAGCAGCTGAGTCGCCAAGAGTCTTTAGTATCAAACCATCATGTACCAGCACTCTGCATTTCAATCTGCTTGAAGCGTTTCAGGGTACAATCCACTTAATCATATGCTTTAAACGTCTCTAAGCTGCCGCTGACACATCCGTATATAATTAGCTGCCCTTCAATGGGCTACTCAGATGAGTTATCCCATGTTGCCTTTTGGCCCCAATGGGCCTCGGAGTTCGAGTCTGTTAGGCATCCAAGACTCGTGTCGTGTGTGGAGGCATCTGACGAGGCGAAGGGTCGCCGAAATGCATAATGCCCAGGGTCCACATTAAAGGCTCCCAAAAGGATTCCTCCGTGTGGCCTCTTACTTCTTGGAAATAGAGGGGTATTTTTGGATGTTTTACACGCTGGCCAGTAGCGTGTTAAAGAGGCCCCGATCAGCTTTGAGGCCGGAGCATTGCTGGCATAGTTGGGGACTTGACAAAGGTTTTGGTAGCTCCGGCCAGCCTCGGACTGCGGAAGCTGGGATAGGGCTGATTGCCAGGAGCAGCTGGACATGGTGCGAGGAGCCGGGAATCATTGTATCCCGACTCGCGGCCCGCCAAGTCTATGCAGGAGAGGCTGGAACGTCAGTGGGGGCCTGAGGGAGTCACAAGACACCATTCCCACACGGGACCAGCCACCGTAACAGCAATCATCTTTTCTCCCCGAGAATTTTAACATCAAATAGTTACCCCCGTGCACTGCCTTCTAACCCTGGTGAACTGTGGGTGATGTAGTCAGGATTCCAAGACTACAGAAGGTGTGCATAAAAACAACAGGGGGCGGAGCTCTCCGACCAATGAGGGAGCAGGAGGAGATGGAATGGCGGCTCATGTGTGGAGGCATCTGACGAGGCGAAGGGTCGCCGAAATGCATAATGCCCAGTGTCCACATTAAAGGCTCCCAAAAGGATTCCTCCGTGTGGTCACTTACTTCTTGGAAATAGAGGGGTGTTTTTGGATATATAAATATATATCTCGCTCCAAGTTACCCACAGGCAAGGATGCACTAAACAGCAAGATCACGGGTAAGAGCGAACACCACAGTCCGATATGTTTCCAGCTCTCATGTCATAGATTTTAGCCTGACGCGTTTCTGAACTTCTTGTTCTCATCAGAGGCTCGACAAATGAGTTCGTGCTGACACACCCACACTTAAATACCTTGTTTAGCGTCCTTTATGTGCGCAATGCTTTCTGGATTTTGTAGTGTGTGTCATCATTGATCCACAGATGGAGGCACGTTAATTACCAAGCTGCCTTCATTCAAAGCCCTTGGATGGGCCTCAGACTGCGTGCCACTCATAAATCCCATATTGTCAGCTGTTTCACTCCTTGGGCTCGGCAGAATTTCCGGGCACCGTGACCCCCAGTGATCCCGGGGTAGTGCAACCTTCGCGGCTGGGCTCCCGCGTTAACATCTCGCTCCAAGTTACCCACAGGCAAGGATGCACTAAACAGCAAGATCACGGGTAAGAGCGAACACCACAGTCCGATATGTTTCCAGCTCTCATGTCATAGATTTTAGCCTGACGCGTTTCTGAACTTCTTGTTCTCATCAGAGGCTCGACAAATGAGTTCGTGCTGACACACCCACACTTAAATACCTTGTTTAGCGTCCTTTATGTGCGCAATGCTTTCTGGATTTTGTAGTGTGTGTCATCATTGATCCACAGATGGAGGCACGTTAATTACCAAGCTGCCTTCATTCAAAGCCCTTGGATGGGCCTCGGACTGCGTGCCACTCATAAATCCCATATTGTCAGCTGTTTCACTCCTTGGGCTCGGCAGAATTTCCGGGCACCGTGACCCCCAGTGATCCCGGGGTCGAGTGGCACGCAGTCTGAGGCCCATCCAAGGGCTTTGAATGAAGGCAGCTTGGTAATTAACGTGCCTCCATCTGTGGATCAATGATGACACACACTACAAAATCCAGAAAGCATTGCGCACATAAAGGACGCTAAACAAGGTATTTAAGTGTGGGTGTGTCAGCACGAACTCATTTGTCGAGCCTCTGATGAGAACAAGAAGTTCAGAAACGCGTCAGGCTAAAATCTATGACATGAGAGCTGGAAACATATCGGACTGTGGTGTTCGCTCTTACCCGTGATCTTGCTGTTTAGTGCATCCTTGCCTGTGGGTAACTTGGAGCGAGATGTTAACGCGGCAGCCCAGCCGCGAAGGTTGCACGACCCCGGGATCACTGGGGGTCACGGTGCCCGGAAATTCTGCCGAGCCCAAGGAGTGAAACAGCTGACAATATGGGATTTATGAGTGGCACGCAGTCTGAGGCCCATCCAAGGGCTTTGAATGAAGGCAGCTTGGTAATTAACGTGCCTCCATCTGTGGATCAATGATGACACACACTACAAAATCCAGAAAGCATTGCGCACATAAAGGACGCTAAACAAGGTATTTAAGTGTGGGTGTGTCAGCACGAACTCATTTGTCGAGCCTCTGATGAGAACAAGAAGTTCAGAAACGCGTCAGGCTAAAATCTATGACATGAGAGCTGGAAACATATCGGACTGTGGTGTTCGCTCTTACCCGTGATCTTGCTGTTTAGTGCATCCTTGCCTGTGGGTAACTTGGAGCGAGATGTTAACGCGGCAGCCCAGCCGCGAAGGTTGCACGACCCCGGGATCACTGGGGGTCACGGTGCCCGGAAATTCTGCCGAGCCCAAGGAGTGAAACAGCTGACAATATGGGATTTATGAGTGGCACGCAGTCTGAGGCCCATCCAAGGGCTTTGAATGAAGGCAGCTTGGTAATTAACGTGCCTCCATCTGTGGATCAATGATGACACACACTACAAAATCCAGAAAGCATTGCGCACATAAAGGACGCTAAACAAGGTATTTAAGTGTGGGTGTGTCAGCACGAACTCATTTGTCGAGCCTCTGATGAGAACAAGAAGTTCAGAAACGCGTCAGGCTAAAATCTATGACATGAGAGCTGGAAACATATCGGACTGTGGTGTTCGCTCTTACCCGTGATCTTGCTGTTTAGTGCATCCTTGCCTGTGGGTAACTTGGAGCGAGATGTTAACGCGGCAGCCCAGCCGCGAAGGTTGCACGACCCCGGGATCACTGGGGGTCACGGTGCCCGGAAATTCTGCCGAGCCCAAGGAGTGAAACAGCTGACAATATGGGATTTATGAGTGGCACGCAGTCTGAGGCCCATCCAAGGGCTTTGAATGAAGGCAGCTTGGTAATTAACGTGCCTCCATCTGTGGATCAATGATGACACACACTACAAAATCCAGAAAGCATTGCGCACATAAAGGACGCTAAACAAGGTATTTAAGTGTGGGTGTGTCAGCACGAACTCATTTGTCGAGCCTCTGATGAGAACAAGAAGTTCAGAAACGCGTCAGGCTAAAATCTATGACATGAGAGCTGGAAACATATCGGACTGTGGTGTTCGCTCTTACCCGTGATCTTGCTGTTTAGTGCATCCTTGCCTGTGGGTAACTTGGAGCGAGATGTTAACGCGGCAGCCCAGCCGCGAAGGTTGCACGACCCCGGGATCACTGGGGGTCACGGTGCCCGGAAATTCTGCCGAGCCCAAGGAGTGAAACAGCTGACAATATGGGATTTATGAGTGGCACGCAGTCTGAGGCCCATCCAAGGGCTTTGAATGAAGGCAGCTTGGTAATTAACGTGCCTCCATCTGTGGATCAATGATGACACACACTACAAAATCCAGAAAGCATTGCGCACATAAAGGACGCTAAACAAGGTATTTAAGTGTGGGTGTGTCAGCACGAACTCATTTGTCGAGCCTCTGATGAGAACAAGAAGTTCAGAAACGCGTCAGGCTAAAATCTATGACATGAGAGCTGGAAACATATCGGACTGTGGTGTTCGCTCTTACCCGTGATCTTGCTGTTTAGTGCATCCTTGCCTGTGGGTAACTTGGAGCGAGATGTTAACGCGGCAGCCCAGCCGCGAAGGTTGCACGACCCCGGGATCACTGGGGGTCACGGTGCCCGGAAATTCTGCCGAGCCCAAGGAGTGAAACAGCTGACAATATGGGATTTATGAGTGGCACGCAGTCTGAGGCCCATCCAAGGGCTTTGAATGAAGGCAGCTTGGTAATTAACGTGCCTCCATCTGTGGATCAATGATGACACACACTACAAAATCCAGAAAGCATTGCGCACATAAAGGACGCTAAACAAGGTATTTAAGTGTAGGTGTGTCAGCACGAACTCATTTGTCGAGCCTCTGATGAGAACAAGAAATTCAGAAACGCGTCAGGCTAAAATCTATGACATGAGAGCTGGAAACATATCGGACTGTGGTGTTCGCTCTTACCCGTGATCTTGCTGTTTAGTGCATCCTTGCCTGTGGGTAACTTGGAGCGAGATGTTAACGCGGCAGCCCAGCCGCGAAGGTTGCACGACCCCGGGATCACTGGGGGTCACGGTGCCCGGAAATTCTGCCGAGCCCAAGGAGTGAAACAGCTGACAATATGGGATTTATGAGTGGCACGCAGTCTGAGGCCCATCCAAGGGCTTTGAATGAAGGCAGCTTGGTAATTAACGTGCCTCCATCTGTGGATCAATGATGACACACACTACAAAATCCAGAAAGCATTGCGCACATAAAGGACGCTAAACAAGGTATTTAAGTGTGGGTGTGTCAGCACGAACTCATTTGTCGAGCCTCTGATGAGAACAAGAAGTTCAGAAACGCGTCAGGCTAAAATCTATGACATGAGAGCTGGAAACATATCGGACTGTGGTGTTCGCTCTTACCCGTGATCTTGCTGTTTAGTGCATCCTTGCCTGTGGGTAACTTGGAGCGAGATATATATAAATATATATATATATATATATATATACATATATATATATATACACATGCAGGAGTATGATATAAGTATGTAAAGTATAGCAACTGCAACCTACTCAAGGTTTTTGAGGAGGAGGGTTGGTGCATGTGAATCTACAGCACTACGTGCCAAGAACAGATACTTACAGGGTATGTAACAGTTTGAGGCATGTGTGCTGTAGACATGCAAGCTTTGCATAGACTGTAATGCAGTCCCTCTCCCTAGGCAGTTGTTAACCTTTGGGGGTTGCAGTTCTTTGAAAAAAGAGTTCTTAGGACTGCTTGACCAATATTGGCTTGTTGGCGTGCAAAGACATCGACATAATATAATGTCTTGCCAAAGTGTGTGGAGTGGACCATGTTGCTGATTTGCACAGCAATAGGAATTTTCCCTAAAAAAGTCATAGAAGCTCCTATTTTCGTAGTGGAGCTAGCTTTTAGAGAAACAGGTAAAAGCCTTTTAGCTTTTGCATAACACGCTCTGATCCACTACCTATCCACCTTGAAATGCCTGATTTTGAAATTGCCTTTCACATACGAGGAGGTGCGAAGGCAATAAACAATTGCTCTGTTTTCCTGAAATAATTAGATCTGTCAATATAATACATTAGGGCCCTTTTGACATCTAAAGTGTGTAACTCCCTTTCAGTAACAGAATCTGGTTGTGGGGAAAAAACAGGTAAGTCAATGGATTGATTAATATGAACATTGGTAACTACCTTTGGTAAGAACTTATAATTTGTTCTAAGTACTATCTTATCCCTATGTTGTTGGAAGAAAGGATCCTCAAGAATTAATGCTTGAATTTCAATTACTCTTCTAAGTGAAGCAATAGCGATTAAAAAGGCAAGTTTCAATGATAATTATTGCAACTGACAAGAGTGAAGTGGTTCAAAAGGAGGTCCCAGGAGTCTTGTTAACACAATGTTCAAGTTCCATGCTGATGCAGGTGGAAGCTTTGGAGGAATGATTCTTTTAAGTCCCTTCATAAAGGCTTCAATAACGTGGATTTTAAATAATGAAAGTGTTTCCTATTTATCAAATCAGCTGCAATAGCCGCAAGGTGCAAGTGCATACTGGTGTATGCCAACCCTGTGGTTTGCAAATGCAATTAGTAAGTCATTATTTTCTGTACTTTTGTATGAAGAGTGTGGATGTTTTGTTTCTGACAGAATATAACAAATCTTTTCCATTTTGCCACATAACATTGCCTTGTGGTTGGTTTGCGAGCCTCTTTAAGAATCTCCAAACATTCTTGAAGTAAATTTAAGTACCCAAATTCAAAGACTTCAGTAGACAAATTGCAAGATTAATTTCCTTGGGAATGGGATGTCTTAATGTTCCTTGGTTTTATGTGAAAAGGTCCGGGTTAGGCTTCTTGTGTGGAAATAGGGATTGCTCCAACAGTGTTGAGAACCATGGTTGGCGAGCCCATGTTGGAGCTATACGTATCATTGTAAGAGATGTTTGTCTGAGTTACCTGACCACTAATGGAAGGAGTGGGTGAGGAGGAAAAGCGTATGCAAATATTCCTGACCAGTTCATCCACAGAGCATTGCCCTTAGATTGGTGGTGTGGGTACCTGCTTGCGAAATATGAGCATTTTGCGTTTTCTTTAGTTGCAAGCAGCTCTATTTGTGGGAAACCCCAATCGTGGACTTGTTGCTGCGTCCTGCTTAGAAAGTCTGCAATTTGATTGCTTGTCACCAGGATATTTTCTGCTAGAAGGTGAATGTTGTGATTTATTGCTACTCTCAATATTTTCTGTACTAACAGACAATTGGAAAGAGTGTCTCCCCTTTTTTTATATATATTACATAGTTGACATACTCTCAGTTTGAATTAGGACAATTTTGTATTGTAGGTGAGTTAGGAAGGCTTTAACTGCTAGGAGAACAGCTTGCAGCTCTAGGTGATTGATATCGAGAACCTTGTGTTTGGAATCCAATACTCCCTGAAGTGTGAGGGTTTAGAGATGTGCACCTCAACCTATTAGGGAAGCATCTGTTGAAGAATTATTTGTGGAACAGAATCTTAAAACGCCCCCCACTGATTAGATTTTGTGGATTCCACCACTGCAGAGAGTGGTGTGTGTGGGGCTGTCTACTAACACTAGATTGTAAAGCTGACCCAGTGACTTTGTCCATTGATGAGAGAGACATTCTTGTAGAGGTTTCCTGTGTAGCTTGGCATGTGAAACTATAGAAATACAAGATGCCATCATGCTTAGAAGTCGCAGAAATGTTTTGGCTGGGATTTGACTCCCTGTTTGAAACTGTTGAATCAATGTTACTATGCTGTGTAGTCTTCCTGCATTTGGGTATGCCAATGCTGAATGTGTGTTGAGCATGGCTCCGAGGTCCAACTGTATAGTAGCTGGTTGTAGATGTGACTTCTATAGGTTGATGGTAAACCCTCGTTGATGTAATAAGGTTAGAGTTTGTTGAGTGTTTTATTTGCAAAGGCTGAGGCCGTTTGCTTTATTAGCCAGTCTAAGTATGGAAAGGCATATATGTTTTGTCTGCGCAGATGTGCTGCCACTACTGCTAGACATTTTGTGAATACCCCTGGTGCGGTAGTAATCCTGAAGGGAACAACTTTGAATTGATAATGGTTTCCTTGGAATTGAAACCTGAGATATTTTCTGTGTGCTGGATGAATAGGTATATGGTAGTAGGCGTCCTTTAAATCTAAGGCAGCCATGAAGTCTCCTTTTTGTAACAAAAGAATGATCTCCTGAAGCGTGACCATATGGAAGTGTTCTGATATGATGTAATGATTTAGTGGTCTGAGATCGAGAATGGGTCGTAGCGACTGTGAGAAGTTGGCCTAATATGCAGTGCTCACTATTCTAGTGATCACTATGTATCAGTCCAAACAACCCTTATTGATGATTGGTTGTAAGTCAACCTTATTGACCAGCTATCCTAGTAGCATGGATACGAGCAGTCTAAGGCTAAGACTCTAGAGGGCGTGTTAAGCCAGCTGTTTTACCATCACATTACCCCTTGAACACCAAGTGAAAGGACACCACACAAGTTGTTATGAAAATAAATGTATATTTATTTCTAACAAGTCTACCCTGAACTCTTTATGAGTCAGGGAGCTAAGCACAATACAAAACTCTTAAGAAAATACTTTAAGTCGCACAATTTACACAAATGCCCGAGGGGCACGAAAAACCATATATTACAAAAGTGGAATGCGAATTACTAGCAGGTAAGTAACTATTCTCATAGACTTTAGAAACGCTAGTCCTACAATACTAAACACTTAGATTAGATGCAGGAGGCCTGTGGACGTCGTGTGCAGAGTGGGAACTCTCACGCGTAAGGCGGGAAAAAGTCTATGGAGGCTAGTAAAGACAAAGTTACTGTTCTCGGGCGAACCCGACTAGGTGGGTCGAAAACGGGAGTGGATCCGAACACTTAGGGTGTTGGACTATGCTGGAGCACCGGAGTACTCAGGTTACCTAGCCCAGGGGCTGCGGCTGCATAGGGTTGAAGTTGCGTCGGAAACCCACGTTGAAGATCCAGGAGCCTGAAGAAAGAGTTGCTGGCAGGCGGCCAGTGGAGAAAGTTCAGAGTGATCCAAGCCTGGATCAGGGAAGAAGAAACCTGTAAGCAGAGGGGACCAAGTTCTGAATCACTAGCCAGTGATTTGAGTGGGCACCAGGATGGCACCGGACGAAGTCACCTCAGCCAGGTGAGTGGGCGCTGCTGGGCTCTGCAGTCTCTCGGACCAGGAGGCGTTGTCGGCGACCAGGATGGAGGTGCGAGCTGTCCTACGAAGGTACTTGCTGTTGACGTCGCTGGACCCAGGATTGGGCAACAAGTCTTGGCAAATGCAAGGCCCACGCGGTGGACCTAAAATGGCGTCTTGAGTGGACCAGGAGGGTCCAGGGTGCTCCTCTTTTGGAGGGGAGCAAGGGCTAGTCTGGGGCAACCAGACCAGCAGTAGTTGTCGTCGAGGAGCGTCGTGAGGGGGCCACTAGCCAACGGGCAAGCGACCTGGACAACGCGGTGAGCAGCAAAAAGCAGAAGGGCCCCACGCAGATCTCGTGGATGCAGGGGGGCTGAACTTCAGTGCTGGAGCTGCTCAGGGTCGGGGCTTCTCTTACCCCAAAGCACTCAGTCGAGGGTCACTCGGGAGTCGTGCTGGACAAGCGTCGTGCAGTTCTGAAGATGGCCGGTCCCTCGAGGTCTCGTCGCACCCACGGATCACAGCTGGGCTGATGATGTAGGTTGAGGTCAGAGGTCCCAGGGAAGCCGGTTCTCGTCGTGCTGGAGCAGTCTTGATCCGAAGGCGAGACTGGCAACAAACCGCGATGCTTGGTTGGTGCCTGCTGCTGCAGGGTGACTACTCCTTAGTCACAAGGGAGAAATCTTGAGATGAGTCTTGAGTTCCTTCTTGAAGAAAGTAGTTTCAGGATTCAAAGATGATCTGATTTGGAAGGGGGCCAGTTCCTACCTTTATCCTGCAAAAAGGGGCTGGCACGCGACTAAGTCCTGCCCTATGGGTGGGACTAGGAGGGGGGTGGTTACACCCCTCTCCTTTGGCGGGCTTTCCCCAGGCCAGGGGCTGGAGTGCCCCTGGAACTGGTTTCAGCGGCCTATGCACAGTGAGCACCGGGGTGCCACTTGCAGTCACCTTCCTCTAAAGCCCTGCCTACCTAGGATACACAAAATCCTGTCTGGGACGGTGCTGGCACCGCCCCTGGCAGGAAACCCTTTGTCCTTGCCTCCTGGGCTGGGAGGACTCCCAGCAGCAGGAGGGCAGACTTGTGTCTCGGTGGCAGCATCCATTTTGTGGAGCTAAGGCTCTGTCTGACTTTAACCGGGGTTACAGGTTACATACATGTCGTGTCCCTCTAGAAGGGTGGAATGCTAACCCCGTCGCCAGAGTTGGCGAGGGGTTAGTATTCCAATTCGTATGACACCTTACTCGACATGTTTTGATAAAGCGATACCAGAGTTGGCATATAACCGCGAGGATTATAATGCACTTAAGAGTATATGGTATGCGATATCATGGAAACGGCTAAGGGATGGATCCCGAAAGCCGCAGACAGGCTCAGCTCATGCCAGAGCACCATCTCACACGATTCCAAGCACTCTGCCTTCAGGATTGTTAAGGCCTGCCATAGGAGTGACTGATAGGAGATCTGTGTGTCCATTTAGGTTTAGATATAGGAATACTATATCTATAGCAGAGGGTGAGTACACCACTCTGCCCCAGCTGTCAAGCAGCCAGTTGTGTCTGATTTGGATGGCCAGCCAGGGGTGGCATAATACATGCTGCAGCCCCTGGTAGGCCCTGGGTACACCTATGCCCTGGGTACCTAAGGTACACTGTACAGGGACTGATAAGGTGACTCAGTATCGAATTAGATATGTACCTAGGGTACATGGAATCCATTTTACAGAGAGAGCAGTAGGCCTGGGGTCCTGAATAGCAGGGCCCCAGGTCAACTAAGTCAGAAAACCAGCAAAACACCATGCAAAAAGTTGGGGGCAACCATAGTCAGGGATCTACCTTCCTACATAACCCCCCCCAAACGAAAGGAGATAAGGCTATCCTTGCCAGGTAAGCCTATATTGCCTGAGTGGCCATATAAGGAAGTACCAGCACTGGCATGGTTACCCCCTATCTCATGGTCCACTAAGCAATCCCTCACCCTAAGGGTATCTGAGGGTCTCCACCATAGGGAATCTCTACCTGTGGTGTGTTTTGGCAAAGGAAAAGGCTGGTGCTGAAATGGAGTACTGAAGTGAGGCTCCACTAATTTTGGGCTCAGCTTCCTCCAATCATTTTCTACCATAGAGGCCTTTCTTTCCAAGACTGAGTTGCTTTGGGCTCTCAGGGTCAACCTCTGGCTACCTACAGCTGGAGGTTGGGTCCCTCTGTTTGGCTTACTGGAGGGACAGGTCAGGTTTGGGGCCCTTAGGTCCCAGGTCTGGCTGTGCCCAACAGTGTCCATCTGGGGGAGGTCCCTAACTAAATTTAAGGGGGATCCCTCAGGAGTTTGTTTTATTTTCACTTGGCTAGGACTGCAAGCTTCAGTGCCCTTAATCTGCTGATTGGGAATTTCTTTTGGACAGGGGGCCCTTTGGGGTCCACCACTGGCCTCCCTGACCTCTACAGCCCTGGGCTGACTGAGGCAGGGTAGAGAGGGGCAGGTTACCTGCTCCAGACTGGGTCCCACCTTGGAAGGGTCCACTGACATCAGGGGTTCTGCCAGGCTAGGCCTGACTACCTCTGGGGCAGTTTCTTCACAAGGGGTTAGGTCAGTTCCCTGAGGAGGCTGATCCTTTCCTAAAGTCTGGTGGGAGGGAGATTTCTCTTCCTCCTCAATGCTCTCTGTCTGAGTGGAGTGATCCATAGTTTCAGGCTTCACAACACTATCATCTGTCTGAGTTTGAGCTGTGGCCATCACAACTCTCCCAACCTTTTCAGGAGGGGGCTCAGTTTGGGTGTGGGCTGTGACCATCACAGCCTTTACAACCTGTTCTGGGAAGGAAGTTGTCTGAGATTGGGCTGTGACTGGCACAGCCCTCCTGACCTGTTCAGGGAGGACATCTTGGACTGGGGCTGTGGCTATCACTGCCCCACTAACCTTACCATGGAAGTTTACCATTTTGGAATGGGTTTCTTGCTCTACTTCAGCCCAGGCTGAGAGCTCTAAATCATTCCCCAGTAGGCAATCTACAGGCAAGTTTGGTGACACTGCCACTCTCTTGTGGCCAGTGACACCTCCCCAGCTGAGATTGACCACTGCCATGGGATGATCTCTCTGTACTCCATCAATATTGGTCACCTGGTATGTGGCACCAGGTAAAAGTTGCCTTGAGGGGACTAGACTCTCAGTCACCATAGTGATGCTAGCCCCTGTATCTCTATAGGCCTCAACTTTTATACCATTGATGAGGGGCTCCTGTCTGTACTTGCCCAAAGGGTTGGGACAAGTTGTGAAGTTGGCAAACCCCATGCCAGTCTCACAGACAAGAGTATCTAAGTTTGGGGACCTGGTTAGGCCAGAGTCCCCAGGAACTCCCAAAGTAAATGCACCCAAATTCTTGGGGGCACTCCCACCACCTGGGGGATTACTACTAATAGTAACAGGAGGTTTGGGAATGTTACTTGGGGGTATGTTCTCCTTATTGTTGTTCTTTGGGCAACTGCTGTCAGTTTTCAAATGACCCACCTGTTTACAGGGATAACAATAAGGTTTCTTCTGGTTATTAGAAGGATTCTGGGACCCACCCCCCTCAGAGGATTTTTGGGGCCCTGATGTGGTTTGATCTGGAGATTTATTCCCACCCTTCTCTTGAGGCTTGGTTGATTTCTTTTTCTGGTCACCACCTTGGTTCTTGGGCCTAATCCTGGTTCTGACCCATTTGTCTGCCCTCTTACCCAATTCTTGTGGAGAGGTCAGATCAGAGTCTACCAGGTGCTGGTGTAATAAGGAGTAGTTTCTGTTCTGTAACTCCAGTTCTGTAGTAGGGGTATCTCTGTTATAGTCATAATCTAGTGAATAGTCCCGCCCATGTGCGTGGACCCCGGCAATCAAAAATAATCTCTTAAGTTGTCAAAAAATTGCAGAACTGCAAAGACACTTAAGAGAAAATTTAAAGACAAATAATGCAGCCTATATCCACAGGCTACACTGTCCAGTACTTCAACTAGAAATTCCACCAAAAATCCACAAACAGCAAAGCCTGTCCAGATTTCCCTTGCCTTTACTGCAAAACCCCTCAGAAATGATAGAGAGGAAGGCCTGGACAGACAAGCCCCATAGGCTGCCATTATGTGGCTTAAACAGGATACTGTGCCTTTAAGGAAACCTTCTAGAACCTTCTCCCAGTATCCCAGAATGCATAGCAGGTCCTACTGACTTCAGTTCTTTTTGAAGGCGTAAAACGCCAGACCTGTAGCATTAATTACATGAACAATTCTCCACCGGGGAGGAGGGCGGGCGCTTATGACTATAACAGAGATACCCCTACTACAGAACTGGAGTTACAGAACAGAAACTACTCCTTCTGTAGTAGGGGATCTCTGTGTATAGTCATAATCTAGTGAATAGAATGGCAAGCCCATCCCCACACCAAAGCGGCGGTGGAGAAAGAACATGACGCCACTACTGTGCGAACAAATTCCGCAGCGAAGCCTGCCCAACCTGAGCGTCTGCCCTGGCATCAGAATCCAGGCAGTAATGCTTAGCAAAGGTATGAACCGACTTCCAAGTGGCGGCCTTGCAGATTTCTGCAATCGGCACATTACGGAGCAAGGCTGTCGTGGCAGCTTTGCCCCTGGTGGAATGAGCCTTAGGCTTACCTCCTAAG
This sequence comes from Lissotriton helveticus, assembly GCF_964261635.1. Lineage (NCBI taxonomy): Eukaryota > Metazoa > Chordata > Amphibia > Caudata > Salamandridae > Lissotriton > Lissotriton helveticus. Next base: position 1,166,976,618 of record NC_136071.1, read on the forward strand.
GTCTTATTAGCTTTTTGGTAACACAATTGAATGCAGGACACAATCCACCTAGAAATGGACTGCTTAGAGGTAGCAAGACCCGTCCTGACTGATCCATAATTGACAAACAATTGGTCTGACCTACGAATATCTTTGGTTTTATCCAGATAAAATTTCAACACTCTCCTCACATCCAGGGAATGTAAAGATCGTTCCGCCGGAGAGGAAGGATTCTGAAAAAACGTAGGCAAAGTTATGGTCTGGTTGACATGAAAATCAGAAATAACCTTGGGAAGAAATTTAGGGTGAGTACGCATCACAACCTTAGCAGCATGAAAGACAGTATAAGGTTCAGTACAACACAACGCCTGAATTTCACTCACCCTGCGGGCCGATGTAATGGCCACGAGGAACGCCGCCTTCCAGGACAGGTGCTGCAACGAAGCCTTGTGAATGGGTTCAAAAGGCTCCTTCATCAATCTGGACAGCACCACATTCAATTCCCATGAAGGCGAGGGAAGCCTGACAGGAGGGAACACCTTCTTCAATCCTTCCAGAAAGTCTTTGATCACAGGGATCTGGAAAAAAGAAGTCTGTGAAGGGCATTTCCTGTAGGCAGTCAATGCAGCAAGATGAACCCTAATGGAATGAACATTAAGGCCAGACTGCGCCAAATGTAAAAGGTAAGGAAGGATGACATCTTCCTTGCAGGTCGTAGGGTCATGGTTCCTAGACTGGCACCAGATACAAAACCTCTTCCACTTGTAAGCATATGAAGTCCTAGTGGAAGGTCTCTTAGACTCCTTCAGTATGTCCATGCAATCCGCGGGCAGATTCAGATGTCCATACTGCACTATCTCAGGAGCCATGCCGCCAAACTCAAAGACGAGAGGCTGGGGTGTAACATCCGCCCCCCGAACTTCGTGAGAAGGTCCGGCCTGCACGGCAACCGAATGTGAGGAAGGAGAGATCGGTGAAGCAGGTCCGTGAACCACCACTGCCTGGGCCACTCCGGGGCAATGAGAATCATCCGAGCCCCGGACCGGGCCAGCTTGATGAGTACCGCCGGAATCAGGGGAATGGGTGGAAAAGCGTACAGAAAGCTGTTCGACCAGCTGATCCATAGCGCATTCCCCAGCGACCCCGGCTGGTAGTACCTGGAGGCGAAGTCTCGGCATTTGCTGTTTTCGGCGGTGGCGAACAGATCTACGTCCGGAGTACCCCACCTTGCGAAGACTTCTCCCAGCACTTCGTCGTTTATGACCCATTCGTGGTTTTCCTGAATGAGTCTGCTGAGTTCGTCCGCCTGAACATTCTGCACACCTGGCAGATGGGTAGCCGTCACCGTCAGCCCTCTGGCCAGGAGCCAGTGCCAGATCGTCTGCGCCTCCTGTGACAGAGTGCGAGATCTCGAGCCCCCCTGCTTGTTGAGGTAGTACATCGTGGTAGTGTTGTCCGTTTGCACAAGCAGGGAGCTGGTCTGGAAGGACGGAAGAAAAGCCTTCAGTGCCAAGTGAACAGCTCTGAGTTCCAGGAAGTTGATGTGATAAGTGGCCTCCACCGGAGACCACGTTCCCTGAATCTGCAGAGTCCCGGAGTGCGCTCCCCATCCCAGGAGAGAAGCATCCGTCACGACAGTCTGCGTGGGAATGTCCTTGTGAAAAGGAACCCCTCTGAGGAGATTCTCCGCCGAACACCACCACTTCAGAGACTGAAGAGCATGCAGAGACAGACGTATCCTGTCGTCCCAGGATCCTGTCCTCTGATCCCACTGGTCCTCCAAGCACTCCTGCAACGGCCTCATGTGCAGGCGTGCGTGCGGCGTCAGGAAGATACAAGAGGCCATCGAACCCAGTAGAGAAGACACCGTCCTCACTGTTGTAGATGGAGTCGACATAAGAGCCTGAGCCTTCCGAAGGAGAGATAATCGTCGCTCTTCCGAAGGAGACACGCTTGCTGACAGCGTATCGATGGAGGCTCCCAAGTACTGTATGCATTGGACCGGAGTCGGGACCGACTTGGCCATGTTGATGTGCAACCCCAGCTTGTCCAAGAGAACGCACGTCTTCTGGAAGTGTGCTCGCGCTTCCGAGAAGGAGGATGCCTTGATCAACCAATCGTCCAGGTACGGGTAGACAAACACCTTGGTCTTCCGCAGGTGCGCCGCCACCACCGCCATGCACTTCGAGAAAGTTCTCGGCGCAGACTTCAGTCCGAATGGGAGTACTGTGTATTGATAATGATTGGTGCCGACTTGGAACCGCAGGAACTTCCTGTGTTTGCGCGCAATGGGCACATGGAAGTATGCATCCTGTAGGTCTATGGCACAGAGCCAGTCCCCTTGTTGCAACTGAGGATAAATCTGATGCAACGACAGCATGCGAAACTTTTCCCTGCGAATCCACTTGTTTGCCTGTCGCAAGTCCAGAATGGGCCTGAACTCGTTCTTGTCCTTCTTGCGAACCAGGAAGAACCGGGAGTACAGGCCTCTTCCCCTCTGGGACAGAGGCACGTCTTCTATCGCCCTTTTCCTTAACAGGGTATCGGCCTCCACCTGGAGCTCTAGCAGCTGAAACCGCGAGCTGACCGGAGGAATCGATGGAGGCGGGCTGGTGAACCGAAGACTGTATCCATTGCAAACAATATTCAGCACCCACTTGTCCTGAGTAATTTTTCTCCACTCTGCCGGAAAAAATTGGATGCTTCCCCCTACCGGAGTGGGTAACGGATCCGGGGGAAGTAAGTTCCTAGGGCCTAGACCCAGCCTGGCCCTTGGGCGCCGGAGCCGACTGCTGGCCTCCCCTGCCCCTCTGGCGCTTCTGGAACGGCTTACGGAACTGTTGTTGCTGTTGCGAATGTCCCGAAGCCTGGCCACGTCCACGGCCTTGTCCACCGGACCGCCGTTGGAAAGAGCGGTACGGCTTCTTCGTCTCCTTAGGCTTCTCGAGGCCCACCGCCGTGAGCGTCTCGGCCTCCGCTTTCATGCGGGCCATCTCGTCGTCCGCATGCTGTCCAAAAAGAGACTTGCCGGAGAACGGCAGGTTGGCCACCCTCTGCTGTGCGTCCGGTTTCAGGGACGTAAGACGGAGCCAGGCGTGACGCCTCTGGTTGACCCCATGGCAAAACCCATGAGCAACCAACAGGGAAGAGTCCGCTGCCGCACTGATGATCTGGTTGGCCACCAGCATCCCTTCACTCAGCACTTCCTGAAAATCCTCACGCTGTTCACGAGGCAAGTGCTCCGCAAAATGCTCAAGGGAGTCCCAGAGGGCGCGGGCGTACCGACCCAACAGCGCCGTGGCACTCGCAGCCTTCATGGAGGTGGCGGCAGTTCCACAGACCTTTCTCCCTGCCGAATCCATCCACCTGGACTCCTTATCCGGGGGAACCGTGGATGACGGAGCGGAGGCATGTTGTTTGCGTGCCGCCGTCACAATGACGGAGTCCGGAGGTGGTTCCGCTCTCAGAAAAGCCGGATCCGAATCCGGGGCCCGGTACTTCCTCAGCAACCTAGATGGCGCCGCCTTTGTCACCGCTGGGGTGAGGAAAAGGTCCATAGCTGGTTCCTCCAGGCCCGGTACCAGAGGAAGGAGAGGGCGAGACGAGTGTTTTTGGTGCAACGTCTCAAAGATCACGGACGCCTTCGGCGTGGGCACTGTCAGGGGTATGCCCAGCTTCGCAGCGCCCCTCAAGAGGACATCCTGGAACGCCACCAGGTCATCAATAGGGGACACCCTCGTATCCGGTGATCCCGACAGGGTAGGAGAACGATCCCTGGAGCCAGAGGATCCCGTGCGGGAGCGAGACTCGCGCCTCCTATGGCGGCGTCTCGACCGCGAGGACGATCTGCGTCGCGACCTGTCCCGTCTCCCAGAGCGAGAGCGAGAGCGAGACCTGCCAGTCCGTGGCCTCCCCACCGGTTTCCGTGGTGGAGTCTTCCTCGGAGCCTCCTTGGGCGCAGGTTTAGGGGTCCCCTTAGGAGGTACAGGCAAAAACGGCAGCAAAGTGGACCTCGGCGGAGGCACCTCCGGCTGCGGTGCCGGCCCACGCGGAGGGACCGGTGGCGGCGGGTCGTCCGCTGGAAGTGGAGGCAGCGTCGGAGGATCCTCTTGAGGCAGAGGAGGAGGAGGAGTGACCTCCTTCGGAACAGGTGTATGCGTCGACCGAGGCCGAGAAGGAGTGTACACCGCAGAGTACACCGTGCCCTGTGATCCTTTAGGCGAAGAGGGCTGAGAGCCCGCCCCTTCAGCCGGAGACCGCTTCCTCTTGCGTCCCCCACTGGAAGCCGTGTGACTCCTGGGACTAGAATCCCTCTTGCGACGTTTTGGAGAGCCAGACCGACTCCTAGACGTCGACCTCCGTCTGCTCGACGTCGAGCGTCGCTTTTCCGGCGTCGAAGGGCGTTTCCTTGACTCCGGCGTCGAACGCCGCCTCCGCGACGTCGACCTCTTCTTCCTCGGCGTCGAACGCCGATCCCTCGACGTCGAGCGCCGACTCCTCGACGTCGACCTCTTTCTTCTCGACGTCGACCTCTTTCTCCTCGACGTCGCACGCCTCCTCGACGTCGAACGGTCCTTCCTCGACGACGAGCGTCGCCGTCGTCGTCTGGATGTTCTCGACGTCGAGGATCCCCTCGACGTCGACCGGCGGTGTCGCCTCGACGGCGAGCGCCGATGTCCATGACGTCGGTATGAAGCCCTCGACGTCGACGCCGAAGACGACGTCGACGGCGGCTTCGTCCACGGTGGCTTCGACGTCGAGTCGTCCCGATGTCTCGACCCGGAGCCCCGGGGAGAAGGGGAGCACACCGCCGTCATCCCTCTCGACGTCGTCGTCGACGCTATCGACGTCGACGGAGACCGGGATCGCTTGCTGGGCTTCCTGCCTCTGGGGAGCCCCCCAGAGGCCTCAGCAGAGGCAGAGGGAACCTTCCCTGACTGCCCAGACCCACCTGCAGCCTGCAGGCGCCTCTCCTCAAGGCCAGACAGCCTGATCTTCGCCCTTTCCTTCAGAGTGCGAGTTGTAAACTGCTGGCAGATGACACACTCCTCAGGGACATGATCTTCAGGGAGGCAGACGATGCAGACATCATGTGGATCACCTCTGGCCTTCTTCCTCTCACATGCTGGACACTTCACAAAGAGGCCAGGCATTTTAGAGCCCTAAAACACCTGAAGCAGCACACAGAAGAGAAGAGAAAACCAAGAAAGTAAACTGCAACACTTTTAGAATGCAAAAGTGCCAAAACATGCAATAACCCCTTGAAACAAGGGAGAGCTCAATGCCAGGGTCCTGTAAGCAGGAGCCGGAAAAAAGAACTGAAGTCAGTGGGACCTGCTATGCATTCTGGGATACTGGGAGAAGGTTCTAGAAGGTTTCCTTAAAGGCACAGTATCCTGTTTAAGCCACATAATGGCAGCCTATGGGGCTTGTCTGTCCAGGCCTTCCTCTCTATCATTTCTGAGGGGTTTTGCAGTAAAGGCAAGGGAAATCTGGACAGGCTTTGCTGTTTGTGGATTTTTGGTGGAATTTCTAGTTGAAGTACTGGACAGTGTAGCCTGTGGATATAGGCTGCATTATTTGTCTTTAAATTTTCTCTTAAGTGTCTTTGCAGTTCTGCAATTTTTTGACAACTTAAGAGATTATTTTTGATTGCCGGGGTCCACGCACATGGGCGGGACTATTCACTAGATTATGACTATACACAGAGATCCCCTACTACAGAACTGGTTCTGACAATTATTTAAGACTTGCTCTCTCATAATAAGATTATACAATCCTGTGAAGTCAGTAACCTTGCTACCCAGTAGCCAGCCTTACAAAGCCTTAGTGGCACAATCAACAAAGTCAGACCAGTCCTGAGACTGAGTTTTCTGGGTATCCCTGAACAGCAACCTGTACTGCTCAGTGGTTAAGCCAAACCCATCAACCAGTGCATTTTTCAGGACCTGGTAATTGTTAGCATCCTCAACTCTAGTAGTGAGGAGCTTATCTCTACCTTTGCTATCAAAGGAGAGCCACAGTATAGCTGCCCACTGACTCTGGGGAATGCCCTGCACAGTGCAGGCCCTCTCCAAAGCAGCCATCCATTTCTGGATGTCATCCCCTTGCTTAAAGGGGGGCACTATTTTTGTCAGGTGTTTAGTATCTAAACCCTTCTCTTTTTCTCTTGGGAGATTGCTGCCACCAGTGGGAACTGTCCCACTCATCTGCTGCTCTCTAGCAAAGGCAAGCTACTCTTTGGCCAGGGCAAGTTCTTCCCTTTCAATCCTCAGTTTAGCTTGTCTCATCCTTGCTTCATGCTCTCTTCTCTGAGGGGAAGTCAATCTCCTTTGTGGAGAGTTCCTTCTCCTCTGAGAAGAGGCATTAGAGTGCAGAGATCTAATGGAGTCCCTAGAAAGAGATCTATCTCTCCTAACTCCAAGGTTAGGCCTCATCAGGGTCAGTACTCGGGGTCCCCCAGATCCTTCCCCAAGTAGGTCTAAGTTGGCCCTAGTGAGTCTGCTGACTAACTCAGGACCCTCAGAGAGTTCCTCTAGATCCTCCTCCTCAACTGCATTTACAGTGTTGTGGAGGTCTGGATCCCCAGTGGTACCCTCTAAGGCTGGCATATTCCCATCTAGCTGAGAAATCTTTCTCGCATCATATGTCTCTAAGAGACCTATCAGAAAGGGAATGGTGGGGTTAGACCCCTGTTTCAGTTTCCTGGAGGTACACACTTGTCTCATCTCCTGGAAACTGAGAGCTGCATATCTTGATTTGACCTGTGGGGGGTCAAGATCCACAAGGGGAGTCTCAGTAGACTCTCCATGGGTAGACATGCTTTTCTAGTGAGGTGTAAGTGGTGCACTTACCTACACTATATGTTTACCTACTGATCCCTTGCTAGAGTTGTAGTTTAGGGTGTGCTAGGCCCTAGGAGCTACAACAGCTGGTTCAGTAGAACTCAGAGTATTCTAAGCTAAGTTATATGTACCTTAGTACTTATGTGATCTTTCAAATGATATTCTTAGGATATGTGTGGTAAAACAACAGCAAGCTCAAATCCCAACCGCTGCTCACCAATGTGAGAAGTTGGCCTAATATGCAGTGCTCACTATTCTAGTGATCACTATGTATCAGTCCAAACAACCCTTATTAATGATTGGTTGTAAGTCAACCTTATTGACCAGCTATCCTAGTAGCATGGATACGAGCAGTCTAAGGCTAAGACTCTAGAGGGCGTGTTAAGCCAGCTGTTTTACCATCACATTACCCCTTGAACACCAAGTGAAAGGACACCACACAAGTTGTTATGAAAATAAATGTATATTTATTTCTAACAAGTCTACCCTGAACTCTTTATGAGTCAGGGAGCTAAGCACAATACAAAACTCTTAAGAAAATACTTTAAGTCGCACAATTTACACAAATGCCCGAGGGGCACGAAAAACCATATATTACAAAAGTGGAATGCGAATTACTAGCAGGTAAGTAACTATTCTCATAGACTTTAGAAACGCTAGTCCTACAATACTAAACACTTAGATTAGAGGCAGGAGGCCTGTGGACGTCATGTGCAGAGTGGGAACTCTCACGCGTAAGGCGGGAAAAGTCTATGGAGGCTAGTAAAGACAAAGTTACTGTTCTCGGGCGAACCCGACTAGGTGGGTCGAAAACGGGAGTGGATCCGAACACTTAGGGTGTTGGACTATGCTGGAGCACCGGAGTACTCAGGTTACCTAGCCCAGGGGCTGCGGCTGCATAGGGTTGAAGTTGCGTCGGAAACCCACGTTGAAGATCCAGGAGCCTGAAGAAAGAGTTGCTGGCAGGCGGCCAGTGGAGAAAGTTCGGATTGATCCAAGCCTGGATCAGGGAAGAAGAAACCTGTAAGCAGAGGGGACCAAGTTCTGAATCACTAGCCAGTGATTTGAGTGGGCACCAGGATGGCACCGGACGAAGTCACCTCAGCCAGGTGAGTGGGCGCTGCTGGGCTTGGCAGTCTCTCGGACCAGGAGGCGTTGTCGGCGACCAGGATGGAGGTGCGAGCTGTCCCACGAAGGTACTTGCTGTCGACGTCGCTGGACCCAGGATTGGGCAACAAGTCTTGGCAAATGCAAGGCCCACGCGGTGGACCTAAAATGGCGTCTTGAGTGGACCAGGAGGGTCCAGGGTGCTCCTCTTTTGGAGGGGAGCAAGGGCTAGTCTGGGGCAACCAGACCAGCAGTAGTTGTCGTCGAGGAGCGTCGTGAGGGGGCCACTAGCCAACGGGCAAGCGACCTGGACAACGCGGTGAGCAGCAAAAAGCAGAAGGGCCCCACGCAGATCTCGTGGATGCAGGGGGGCTGAACTTCGGTGCTGGAGCTGCTCAGGGTCGGGGCTTCTCTTACCCCAAAGCACTCAGTCGAGGGTCACTCGGGAGTCGTGCTGGACAAGCGTCGTGCAGTTCTGAAGATGGCCGGTCCCTCGAGGTCTCGTCGCACCCACGGATCACAGCTGGGCTGATGATGTAGGTTGAGGTCAGAGGTGCCAGGGAAGCCGGTTCTCGTCGTGCTGGAGCAGTCTTGATCCGAAGGAGAGACTGGCAACAAACCGCGATGCTTGGTTGGTGCCTGCTGCTGCAGGGTGACTACTCCTTAGTCACAAGGGAGAAATCTTGAGAAGAGTCTTGAGTTCCTTCTTGAAGAAAGTAGTTTCAGGATTCAAAGATGATCTGATTTGGAAGGGGGCCAGTTCCTACCTTTATCCTGCAAAAAGGGGCTGGCACGCGACTAAGTCCTGCCCTATGGGTGGGACTAGGAGGGGGGTGGTTACACCCCTCTCCTTTGGCGGGCTTTCCCCAGGCCAGGGGCTGGAGTGCCCCTGGAACTGGTTTCAGCCGGCCTATGCACAGTGAGCACCGGGGTGCCACTTGCAGTCACCTTCCTCTAAAGCCCTGCCTACCTAGGATACACAAAATCCTGTCTGGGACGGTGCTGGCACCGCCCCTGGCAGGAAACCCTTTGTCCTTGCCTCCTGGGCTGGGAGGACTCCCAGCAGCAGGAGGGCAGACTTGTGTCTCGGTGGCAGCATCCATTTTGTGGAGCTAAGGCTCTGTCTGACTTTAACCGGGGTTACAGGTTACATACATGTCGTGTCCCTCTAGAAGGGTGGAATGCTAACCCCGTCGCCAGAATTGGCGAGGGGTTAGTATTCCAATTCGTATGACACCTTACTCGACATGTTTTGATAAAGCGATACCAGAGTTGGCATATAACCGCGAGGATTATAATGCACTTAAGAGTATATGGTATGCGATATCATGGAAACGGCTAAGGGATGGATCCCGAAAGCCGCAGACAGGCTCAGCTCATGCCAGAGCACCATCTCACACGATTCCAAGCACTCTGCCTTCAGGATTGTTAAGGCCTGCCATAGGAGTGACTGATAGGAGATCTGTGTGTCCATTTAGGTTTAGATATAGGAATACTATATCTATAGCAGAGGGTGAGTACACCACTCTGCCCCAGCTGTCAAGCAGCCAGTTGTGTCTGATTTGGATGGCCAGCCAGGGGTGGCATAATACATGCTGCAGCCCCTGGTAGGCCCTGGGTACACCTATGCCCTGGGTACCTAAGGTACACTGTACAGGGACTGATAAGGTGACTCAGTATCCAATTAGATATGTACCTAGGTGTGACGGGGTGGTGGGCCACGAGGATCACAATGCTGACATGCCCTCGGGACTGGTGGTCCGCAATGCCTCTGACCCCCCTTTCTGTCGTCCCTGTACAGACTGCTGCCTCTGCACTAGGGGACTGGCGTTCACAGGAGGACTACGGTGTGTGGGACTACAATGAGGAATTCGTACACGGTCCCTTTAACCCGAGGAGTCAGGACGGCGAGGCCACGCCCACCGTCAACGCGGAAGAGCCAAAAGCCGGAAGAGCGCCGGAGAAGGCGGACGGCGTTTCCCTGGAGGCGGATGGTGTGTTGGCGTGGAGGCGGAGAGCAGTGCAGTCGGAGATCCCAGGAGAAGACTACGGAGAGAGCCCAGCGGTCGACAAGCCAGGAGGCCACCGGTTTGGCGCTTCGTCCTGCCACGGTCCCACGGGAGGAGCGTGGCTGGACAAGGTACGGGGTGCAGTTGCTGGGTGGGACGGAGTGAGTGGCGGCGCCCTCGAGACCCAGTGTAAATATTGTAAAGTCGAGACCCCTTCCCCTCACGAGCACCACGGACGGCGGTGTGTTGTTGTGCACTTGGTTTCCCTCACTCCCCGGGCCCCTGCAGTCCAGTGCGGACACCCCAGTGACTGTGTTCTTTCTTTTCCTTGCTTTTTGGGGAGTTCTCCGGAGTCACGAGGCAATCACCAGACCGACGCCTACTCGACTTCCGACCTGAGCAGCCCTGCATCATTCTGGCTAGTCCCGGATTTCCAAGAGGAGTCAGAACGGAGACCTCTGACTTCGCAAGACTGAGAGCTACCACTAAGAGGAGAAAAGCTTATCTTAAAATAAAGCCGTCTCTTCGTGCACTATTTCCTGACTCTGCCTCTTTTGAAACCGATCATAGCATTGCTGATTCACCTTCCCCTGTGGGCCCCGCTCCTACCCCCTCACAACTGGTGTCAGAAGTGGGATCTCAGTCCATCCGTGATTCTGAGATGGACGCCCTGCTGCAGCATCTCATCAAGGGGCAGGAGAAGCTTGAATGGGCCGTCGAGCGGCAGATGACGTCGGCCCAAGCCGACAGGGACCTATTCAAGAATACTATAGCCGCCCAGATGGACAACATGCAGAAGTCAATGACACACCCCACAGGGCTGGTTCCTGTAGAGAGCAGAGCCCATGTACCTAGTCCATCCGGTATCGCGTTGCAGAAGTATGTGCACGGTGAAGACCCTGATGCCTTCATGATGAATTTCGAGAGGGCGGCCAGGGCTCTGGGTTGGCCCGAAGAGAAGTGGCCGTTCTTCTTGGCCCCCCTGCTGACTGGGGAGGCCCAGTCCGCCTACCAGGTGGCGAACCCGGCTGGGAACGCTCCCTATGCTTTGATTAAGAACGTGATCCTGGACCACCTGGGACTGGACTCGGAAGCCTATCGCGTACGGTTCCGCAAGGAGAAAGGGATCCCGGGAGAGAACCCAAAAACCCTTTTCTTCCGCTTAAAGACGATGCCCGATAAATGGCTGAAATCCGGCACCAGTACAAAAGAAGAAATACTGGCACAAATATACCTGGAGCAATTCATGGAGGCGCTCCCCTATGGCTCCCAGAGGTGGCTGAGACAGCACTCGGGTCTCACGGTGGAACAGGCAATAGAAATGGCCGCCAACTATGCACGTGCACAGCCCAGGGGCATAGGATGGGATCCGGAGAAAACCACAAAACAGCTGTCCTTGGGAAGAGGGGATAAGAAGACCCGAACCGTCCCGGAGCCCTTCCGGCCACGCCCTCCTCGGATAGAAGCGCCCATACCCAGAGGCCCTCAATGCTTCGAGTGCGGAGAGTGGGGGCACATAGCCCGCCTTTGCCCCAGGAGGAGACCACCAGAAGAGCCCATGGAGGTGGAGTATCTCCCCAAGGCAGTCCTCTACTCCGCGGAGCTGGGCTCATCATTCCATGTGAGTATACAGGTGAATGGGATTAGCCTCAAAGCCCTCCTGGACTCAGGGTGTAGGCAGTCAGTGGTGCAAGAAAGGTTTGTCCTGCCCGACCAATATGTCCCGGATGAGATAGTACACATCCGTTGCGTGCATGGTGATATAAAGCCTTATCCAGTCGCCAGGGTGTCCGTTGTCCCCAGTAATCACCCAGTAAGTACAGTGAGGGTAGGAGTGTTGCAGACCCTCCCTGAGGACATGATCCTTGGTGTGGACAATCCGGGCTTCCTGGATCTGTTTCGGAGAACCGTGTACGAACATCCACTGAATGAGCCCAAACCCCATGTGGCTTTGGTTACCGCCGAACCTTGGGTCATGGACCGCAGCTTCCGGTTCGCCCAGTCAGAGGACCGTGCTCTGTTTAACGCGTGGGAGGCCGCGCAGGCCACACAGGAAGAGGCCAACGAGACATATCCCAGGTTCATCATAAGAAGAGACCTGTTGTACAGAGAAGCAGCTGCCGGAAAAGAGTTACAGCTCTTGGTTCCGACGTCTTTCCGCGAACAAGTGCTGTTCTTCGCCCATGCTCATCTCACGGCAGGCCATGCGGGGAAAGAGAAGACCACAGAGAGTATCATTCGACATTTCTACTGGCCAGGGATCTACCGAGACGTGCAGGAGTACTGCAGGAAGTGCGAAATCTGCCAGAGGAGGAACACCCACAGACCCCCGGCAGCCCCACTGCAGCCGATGCCCATCATTGGGGTGCCCTTTGAGCGAGTGGGGATGGACCTCATAGGGCCCCTCCCGAAGACCCCCAGAGGACATCTCTACGCGCTAGTGATAGTGGACTACGCCACCAGATACATAGAGGCTTTTCCCTTGAAAACCCCCACAACCGCCAATGTGGCTGAAAAGTTCGTAGAGCTGTTTTCCAGGGTGGGCTTTCCAAAAGAGGTGGTAACCGACCAGGGTACACCGTTTACCTCACGTCTCATGAAAGAGATCTGTAAATCCCTGGACATACAACATCTGAAAACGTCCGTGTACCACCCACAAACAGACGGTCTTGTGGAGAGGTACAACCAAACCCTCAAGGCCACCTTGAAAAAGATGTTGTCCTCCGAAGGACCGGCCTGGGACCGGTTGCTCCCATTAGCCCTGTATGTACTCCGGGCACAAAAACAGAGCAGTCTCGGTCTTTCGGCCTTTGAACTCCTGTATGGGAGGATACCCAGAACCCTGCTAGAAATCACCAAGGATGCATGGGAAGAGCAGGGAGATCAAGAGAGAAACACCCCCCTGGAATACACTGTACAACTGAGGTCCAAGCTGGGGAAGTTACGAAGCCTGGCTTATACAAACCTCGAACAACAATAAAAGAAACAAAAGAAGACATATGACAGAGGGACACGACTACGACGGATGGCGGTAGGCGATTGGGCCTTGGTGTTATTACCCTCAATCACGAAAAAAACCGAGTGGGTCGGACCATACGAAGTGACCGAAACGATAGGAGAGACCACATACAGGCTACGCCTCTCTCCATCAAAAACCCAGACCTACCACATAAACATACTCAAAAAGTGGATCGGTCCCACACCCAGGAGTGCCCACTTGGCGGTCCCAAATAGAAGAAAGGAAGACAACACACTAGGACACCTCGTGATAAACCCAGACCTGTCAGACAGACAACAACAAGACCTAAGGGAAGCCCTGTTGCCCTTCATAACTGTGTTTTCGGACTTGCCTGGAAAAACACACCTGGTGGAGCACCATATCGAGACTATCCCAGGGAAAACAGTCAGACAGCGACCCTACAGGATCCCTGCCGCCCGGAGAGACGCCGTGCGACAAGAGGTACGGGATATGTTAGAGCTAGGGGTGATCTGACCGTCATCCAGTAACTGGGCTTCCCCGATAGTGATGGTACCCAAACCTGACGGTACAAAACGCTTTTGTATGGACTTCCGAGCGCTGAACCAGATATCCTCTTTCGACGCATATCCCATTCCCCGCGTCGATGAGATGATTGAGAACCTAGGGGAGGCGGTGTACATAACGACCATAGACCTGACCAAGGGGTATTGGCAGGTACCCCTTCGGGAGGAGGACCGGAAAAAGACAGCCTTCGTCACTGACGAGGGGCTCTACGAGTACACAGTGCTCCCCTTTGGGCTTCACGGCGCCCCAGCCACATTCCAACGGCTCATGAACCACATCCTGAAACCCTTCCCGTCGTTCTGCTCGGCCTACCTGGACGACATCGTCGTCCACAGCAAAACATGGAAAGAGCATCTCCAACACCTCCAAGCCATCCTCCGGGCCCTGCAAGAGGCGGGCCTCCATGTCAACGCCAAGAAGTCAAGGGCGGCGTTTACGAGGGGGAAATACCTGGGCTACGTGCTAGGCGAGGGCACCATAGCCCCCCAGGACGAGAAGGTCAAGGCCATCAGAGACACGTGTTTCCCTGCAACAAAAAGGGAACTTCGTGCTTTTCTCGGATTAATCGGGTATTACCGGAGGTTGATTCCCAGGTTTGCTGAAGTGGCCACCCCCTTAACGGACCTCCTGCGCAAAGAAGTAAAAACCAAGGCGATACAGCATCCGCCCCGGGAAGCCCAGGAGGCCTTCGTCCACTTGAAGAATGCAATCACATCAGCCCCCGTATTGGTATCCCCGGATTTCAAGAGGGACTTTCTCCTAGTCACTGATGCATCAGAGACCGGCCTGGGGGCCGTTCTATCGCAGTTGGACGATGAGGGCATCGAGCACCCGGTACTGTTCTCAAGCCGGAAACTATTCCCTAGGGAACAGCAGTACTCCACGGTAGAGCGCGAGTGTCTCGCCATCAAATGGGCGATAGAAAAACTGCGGTACTATTTGGAGGGTAGGCCCTTTATACTGCAGACAGACCATGCCCCCCTACGGTGGTGGTACCGCAACAGGTCACTCAACCCTAGAGTGCTCAGATGGTTTCTTTCACTGCAGCCCTACTCCTTCACTGTGCAACACAAAAAAGGGTCCGATAACGGGAACGCTGATTTTCTGTCCAGGGTCCTCCCTCTCCCCGATCGGGAGAGTCCAGGGGGGGAGGTGTGTGACGGGGTGGTGGGCCACGAGGATCACAATGCTGACATGCCCTCGGACTGGTGGTCCGCAATGCCTCTGACCCCCCTTTCTGTCGTCCCTGTACAGACTGCTGCCTCTGCACTAGGGGACTGGCGTTCACAGGAGGACTACGGTGTGTGGGACTACAATGAGGAATTCGTACACGGTCCCTTTAACCCGAGGAGTCAGGACGGCGAGGCCACGCCCACCGTCAACGCGGAAGAGCCAAAAGCCGGAAGAGCGCCGGAGAAGGCGGACGGCGTTTCCCTGGAGGCGGATGGTGTGTTGGCGTGGAGGCGGAGAGCGGTGCAGTCGGAGATCCCAGGAGAAGACTACGGAGAGAGCCCAGCGGTCGACAAGCCAGGAGGCCACCGGTTTGGCGCTTCGCCCTGCCACGGTCCCACGGGAGGAGCGTGGCTGGACAAGGTACGGGGTGCAGTTGCGGGCTGGGTGGGACGGAGTGAGCCGCGGCGCCCTCGAGACCCAGTGTAAATATTGTAAAGTCGAGACCCCTTCCCCTCACGAGCACCACGGACGGCGGTGTGTTGTTGTGCACTTGGTTTCCCTCACTCCCCGGGCCCCTGCAGTCCAGTGCGGACACCCCAGTGACTGTGTTCTTTCTTTTCCTTGCTTTTTGGGGAGTTCTCCGGAGTCACGAGGCAATCACCAGACCGACGCCTACTCGACTTCCGACCTGAGCAGCCCTGCATCATTCTGGCTAGTCCCGGATTTCCAAGAGGAGTCAGAACGGAGACCTCTGACTTCGCAAGACAGAGCTACCACTAAGAGGAGAAAAGCTTATCTTAAAATAAAGCCGTCTCTTCGTGCACTATTTCCTGACTCTGCCTCTTTTGAAACCGATCATAGCATTGCTGATTCACCTTCCCCTGTGGGCCCCGCTCCTACCCCCTCACACTAGGGTACATGGAATCCATTTTACAGAGAGAGCAGTAGGCCTGGGGTCCTGAATAGCAGGGCCCCAGGTCAACTAAGTCAGAAAACCAGCAAAACACCAGGCAAAAAGTAGTTGGGGGCAACCATAGTCAGGGATCTACCTTCCTACAGCGACCCATCCTTTTTGGGAATAAGTATGGTGAATAAGCATAAAGTTACTTGCCCAGTAAGCATCTG
Source organism: Lissotriton helveticus (assembly GCF_964261635.1). Classification (NCBI taxonomy): domain Eukaryota; kingdom Metazoa; phylum Chordata; class Amphibia; order Caudata; family Salamandridae; genus Lissotriton; species Lissotriton helveticus. Next base: position 1,166,992,400 of record NC_136071.1, read on the forward strand.
TTCTTGGCATGTAGAGCTGTAGATTAACCTGCTTTGCATACTCCTGCCATCTAGTGTTGGGTACAGATGTCTGCAAGTTGTTTTTCTTTCCAAGAAGTGTTTCTTAGTCACAAGGTGACAGTGCGCATGGTCATCGACTCCATTGTTAAAGATTGTTTTCCCGCAAGAGGGTGAGAATGGAGTAAGTAAGTATAGTATAATGAGAAAATGCAACAACTACAGGTACCCGGGGAGGCCGGTGGGCGCATGTGAATCTACAGCTCTACATGACAAGAACAGATGCTTACTGGGTAAGTCATATTATCTGTTTGAGGCATGTGTGTTGTAGATACACATGCTTTGCACAGACTAGAAAGCAGTATACTCCCAAATCGGTAGGTAACCTGAAGTGTTGCAGTTGTCTGAAATAGTGTTTTAACCCCTTTGGTGCTAAGGCAATTCCCACTTTTACTCTAATTTCCATTGAAATTACATGGTCAGCTTGGCTGCAGTGCATGACGAGCTGACCTTGTCATGAGCATTGAAGGTGTTAAGTTCTGCTTGGCCTACATTAGCTTGCTGTCGTGCTAACACATTTACACAATAGTGTTTGGTAAATGTGTGCAGTGTAGACCATGTGGCTGCCTTACATATGTCAGCTAGAGGAATGTTGCCTAAAAAGCCACACAAGTACCTATTTTGCGAGTGGAATGCGCTCCACTGGGTATGGATAAAGTTCTTTTAGCTTTAGTGTAGCATGTTTGAATGCATTTAACAATCCATCTTGCAATACCAGATTTAGAGATGAGATTGCCTTTGTGAGGCGGAACAAATGCAATGAGTTTTGTTTTGCGAAAATCTTTTGTTCTATCTATGTAGTACAATAAAGTTCTTTTAACGTCAAGCATGTGAAGAGCGCGTTCTGCTACAGATTAAGGTTGAGGAAAAAGACTGGTAACTCAACTTATTGGTTTATATGAAAAGCAGAAATTACTTTGGGAGGGAATTAAGGGTTGGTGCGTAGAACTACCCTGTATTTGTGTAGTTGGAAGAAGAGTTCTTCTAAGGTTAATGCCTGTAGCTCACCAACTTTCCTCAGTGACGTGATCACAATGAGGAAAGCAACTTTCCTTGAGACACCAATGGAAGTAAGTGCGTCCTCTTCTGTAGTATTTCGACAAACAGCTACAGTCCTGGACCTACAACTGCCCCCTTTTGAGGCGAAGACAAATGTCCTCACAGACGTCAAAAAACCTGGACCCGCTTCCTCTGAGCTCTTACTCCTATTCAACAAAGTCCTAGCTGACACTTGGTCTAAGCCTTGCTATTGCCTGTCTGTGAACAGTCAAATGGTCATCTCATAGAAGTGGCCAGTATCGGGAGGAAGGGATCATTACGATATGTGGTGAAGAGAGCAGTGCCTATAATGTGTAAGGTAGTAGCTTCCATGATGCAGCATGAAGCAAGACTGGTAGTTATGTAGGAGATGGTTAGTGTAAGATCTAACCTTGTTGGCGTGATCTTCCCCCAAATGTTTTGCTGCTGTTACCTTACTTTGGTGAGCTCGTTTTCGTTGGCATTAGGACTTTATGCAATTTACCAATGCTAACCAGTGCTAAAGCGCATGTGCTTTTTCCTTTAAACATGATAAAACTGGCCTACACTTAATTGGTGCATATCATTTAAATGTAAGCCCCTTGTAGTGCATTTTAAACTGCAATTTCAACCTGGCAAAATAAGCTTTTTGCCAGGTCTAATCTTCACGTTGAATACTTATGCGTTACACTAAGGTAGGCCCTTAAAGCTCATGCTGCAGGGTATTTAAATAAAAAAGTAGGACATGTGTGTTTAGGTTTTACTTATCCTGACAGTGAAAAACTCCTTACGTCCCACAGACTAACACTGGATATCCTCATTACATTTATTAAGTTGTAACTTAAGACTAGAAGCAGATAGCTAAATGTTTATACTAAAATGGATTGTAATTTAAAATTATCTTAAACAGTCAAGTGGATCTTAATTTAGATTACATTTTAACATGTCTTTCTTCCCAAATTAACTGTGCCTGTTTCTTGCATAGTCCTTGGGCCACATGAAACAGGCATAAATATGGTGACAATCACTCTCCTGTTGTATTTTCTGTATTACTTCCGGACAGTGATAGGAAGAAAGCTTGGGTACTTCCTGACAGGATGGTGGGAGGAGCTGTATCTTGCCCTGATTACAATTCAAATGGCTCTGCCTGCCACACACAAAGGAACCGGACACCAGGCATGCCTTGCCTATGTCACCCTCAACAGTTCGGAGCAAGGGGACGAGCAAGAACTGACAAGAAGCAGTTTTGGGGGTAGGTCAGAAAATGTATCCACGCAAAGGTTGGCACTAAAAGTAGGACTTTCAGAATCTCCTGGGCCTGTAAAAGATTAAGAAGAAGGACTGCCCTGCTAGTTGAGGAAGAGGGACTGCCCTGCTGACTAAAGAAAGAAGACTGGACCTACTTGCCTTGAATCCAAGTTAACCAGAGAGACTACAAGGATCAGTGGCTGACCTTCTGTGTGAGCTACAGGAGACACAACAAGCTTCCAAAGGCCTCCTTGCAACTGACCAGTACAAACTAGACCTGCCTGAGCCCGGCTGCTGACCTCTGCTGTAGGGAGTCCTGATCTCCAAGAAGTGCACCATGGGTCGTGGACGGTTGGCTGCCATTGATGTGAACTCCTCGACCAGAAAGGAAGAAAATCCTGAAGTTTGGGCTCCTCGCAACTGCGAAGTGACCTCTTCATGGCAAGAATTGACTGACCACAATAACCACCAAAACTCTTTGCACAGACCGGGATTGTCCTAAACGTCCAGTAACACAAGACATGCATTTTAAGGCCACAGGAATGATCAACTAACGCGCAGCTCCGGCGATGACAGTTCTTCGCGCTTCAACGACAACACTCAAACTGCTCCTCGCACCGACAGCCTCCTCCTTGCGACCCCTGCCAACATGTTCGGCACCCTTTGCACCAGTCTTGAAAACTTAACTCTTCAGCCAGACTAATCTGGTTCCTTTATCCGAACTGTACTCCAAGGTGGTCACCCTGCACTTGTAACTTTCCCCCACTGTAGAGCGGCCAGATAACAGCGCGTGGTGCTTTGTGCTTCTAGGAATTATTTTTGCCTAAAACTTTACAAATTAATATCTCCGGTTCTACTGATTCGATTGTTCTTCTTTTAGTGTAATTTTGTTCATTAAAATTTAGTCTAGTTTTCTAAATTGATTTGGGACTTGTGTTTTCACTTTGTCACTATTTGTGTGCTGCATAAATGCTTTATAAATTGCCTTGTAAGTGAAGGCTGACAGCTTTTGTGTTAAGCTGCCAGAGGGTCAAGCAGAGGTTAAGTGAGTGGCTTGTGTGGTTGACTCTGATAAGGATTGGGTTTATTATTTGAGGGGAGCGTCCACCATTCACAACTAATCGCCCAAGTTCTTACAGTCAGCAAAAAACCTAATCTCGGAATTGAACACAGACTACTTTTTCAGTGATCTTGTCGATGAATTGTAGGCACGTGATGTACTGGTAGTTGATGAGGTCATCAAGGTCTAGTGTAGGTTTCTTTAGGACTGGAAGGCAGTGTTGTAGAAGCATCTGATGACAAAGGGTCTTATTAATATGGCTGTCCGATGTTGCCCTATGGCCTGGCAGTGTTGGATTTCTGGCTCAAGTATTTGGACCTGAAGAAAACTTGTGTTCTATCCCTCATCAAACATAGAAGATCCTGTAGTAGTACAAGACAGGCACAGTAGGTGGCAAAATCCCTCAAAGGCAAAGGAGGAGAGCCTTGAATTGAAAAATAAACTCACTTCCCAAGCAGAGTCAAAATAAGAAGTTTCAGTGACTTCCCCATCGAGCAGCAACAATCCGCAGCACCATCTCAAGAGGCCTACTCTGCTCCAGTTTGAGGCCCACTCTGCTTCAGTGTGAAGGCTTGTATTTGACTACTTTGAACTCATTGATCCTCGACCACAAGAACATGGTATTAATTCTCATTGTAGCAAAAAAAAAGAAAAGAAAAAAAACAATTTGATCAAGGGCTTCTCAGACAACTAAATGCGAACTGTCTTCCCCTCTCTCACTACTTCAGTTTAATCCTTGGATTTCACATTGGAATCTTCATCCTCCATCCGCTTTATCATCAAAATAATGAAATCCGACAACTTTCACTTTGTCGCTCTAAATGATGAAGCACTTTCAAAATCAAATTGAAACCTGGTGCTTAGCATACAAAGGTAGGTTAAAGTGACATCGATGCATTTTAACCCATTTCCATCCGAGGAGGAGATGGAGGTTTCACAGACATTAACAGAAGCTCCTGTTTTCTGGACCCTCCTACTACCAAGTGAATAACTTTACCCACTCTCCTGTCCATTCAGAAGGAAATTCAAATCTCACCCTTGCCATCTCTATCCCTTGAATCTAGCTCTAATGGTTGATATTGTATGTCATCTGTTCCACTGTAAATCACCCTATTATCCTTGTGATGTGAAATACTGTGCAAAACTGTTAAATAATTAACCCTTTGGCTGCGGGGGTTATTCCCCCGCTGTGCAGGGGGGCGCACAGCGCCCCGGTGCTCATGTGCTCATAACGATCTGAGCTAGTCACGGCCACACCAGTTTCCTTAGAACGCTCAGCACAGCAGGGGAATTAGCCCGGCATGTGAGCATTCTAACGGCCATGACGAGCTCAGCTCGTCATGAGCACACGAGTACCGTGGCTCATGACTAGCTGAGCTCATCATGAGCATGGGCGGGGTTGAATAGGTAAACAAAAATTACATAGTCGGCTATACTCTTCATACAATGAAAGTTTCTTCAGGAAGACCTTGACCTCATCTCCTAGGCCTGAAGTTGTCCACCCATAATAATTATCATTCTTTTTTTTTTTTTTTAAGTATCCCCCTTTTCTAATTATATATGTTTGTTATTAGATATGAATGTCAAAATATAAAATATAATTTAGAAAATGTTATTTCGTATGAATGGAGTCCTATATTCTAGTGGTAATTTTGAATGATGAACAAGGTTTCATGGAAGCTGATAACTTCCTTTCTCATTTATAGTTTTTTAAACAAAAAGCAAAGTTCTATAGAATCTAAGTGAAAGGGTGCCAAGGCTTTTTCTGCTAACTGCTTGTTCTGAAAGGTTAAAAATTGAGCAGACACTTTATGTAAACTAAGTACAGATTGTGAAAAGACAGAGGGGAACTTTGTACTGGAGACAAAGACCATTCAGAATTATATAACCTTTCTTTGCTGAAGCCTACCAACATGCATTCTTAGCCTTCCCACTGTGGGCTTATGGGCCTTCCTCCCTGCGCAGACAGAAGTAGCAGGCATCGCTATTTTACTGGATGTTGGTTCAATTGTCAACACGACTCGAAATGAGCCTCGTTCTAAGGGTAGTTCAATCAGCCAACGAGACATAGGTTGGAACAATATAAAACAATTTCATGATTTCACCAATATGTTACAATAGTATTTGTTGTTCACTCTATTGGTACATTTTGTTGCCACGCTATTATTTATTATATTCAGATTGTGCTCCGTGACAGGATTTTGATTTTAATATAAGTCTAAAATATATCCCTGGTTTCCAAGTGCTCTTGAGTGGGTCTTTCAATTATGAAACTATGTGCTCCTCTGGTTCCGTCGGTAATTCTTCTAGACAACGCTGCATCTGCTTTTTTTGGTCCTGTCGGTAATTCCCACATTTTAAGTCCTCTAGGCAGTGCTGCAACTATGTCTGTATTCCCAGTGGTAATTCCTCATTCTAAGTCCTCTAGGCACTGCTGCTAGCTGCTTCTCTGGTCCTGTCATTAGTTCCCCCATTCAAAGTGCTCTAGGCAGTGCTGCACCTGCGTCTTTGGTCATAGTGGTAATTCATCATTCTTAGTCCTCTAGACAGTGCTGCAGCTGCGTCTCTATTCATACATCCAGTACACTCCCAACCAAAACACATAGGTAAAAGACATTTAGAATGCCAATAGCTCTAACTCTCAAAAATGCGAGACCTATTGCAATGCAAATGCGTGTTTAATGTATATTGACATCCAGCTTACCCGTCGCGCGTTGCTGCGATCTCCGAAGAAAGGAAACTCGTCATGATAACATTCAATTTGTCATTTTTATTGAAACTTATTCATTTTAATATGGAAAACATTTCAAAGTGTTGTTTTGATTCTATTTATTTATTCGAGTGCTTGTGGATACACGATTTTTTTGTTTTTCCGTCTGATGCGTTCATCAGTATTCGAAAGATTATGAGGGCCCTGGGTGGGGCGATATTTTAAAAAAAATTATGCCAGAAACCTTCACGGGAGTGTACTCAACACTTCCCAAAGTTTCCTGGAGATCGGATGAATGGTGTTTTAATTCTATTTATTTATTTGAGTGCTTGTGGATACACAATTTTTTGTTTTTCTGTCTTATGCGTACGTCAGTATTCGAAAGATGAGGGCCCTGGGGGGCGAACAATTATGGCAGAAACCTTCGCAGGAGTGTACTCAACAACTTCCCAAAGTTTCATGGCGATTGGATGAATGGTGTTTTAATTCTATTTATTTATTCGAGTGCTTGTGGATACACGATTTGTTATTTTTCCGTCTGGTGCGTACATCAGTTTTCGAAAGATTATGAGGGCCCTTGGGGGCCGATATTTTAAAAAAAATTATGCCAGAAACCTTGGTGGGAGTTTTCTCAACAACTTCCCTAAGTTTCAGGGCGATCGGATGAATAGTGTTTTAATTCTATTTATTTATTCGAGTGCTTATGGATACCCGATTTTTTGTTTTTCCGGCTGGTGCGTACATCAGGATTCGAAAGATTATGAGGGCCCTGGAGGGCCAATATTTAAAAAAGATTTATGCCAGAAACCTTCGCGGGAGTGTACTCAACAACTTCCCAAAGTTTTCTGGCGATCGGCTGAATGGTGTTTTAATTCTATTTATTTATTCAAGTGCTTGTGGATACTTGACACTATGACACTTGATTTTATTGGCTAATCAAGAGCACAGAAAGTGATGTTCACATTGTGTGCTATACCAGCAACAAAACCAACAAAAAAACATATGAAATTAGAACCACGGTGAGTGAAAACCGGTGTGTCACTGTAAGTACAGGAAAACTAGCTAATAGAAAAATGTTAACTTATTTTAAACTAGATAACTCCCATAGCATGGTTGGGGAGAGAATACAATAGACTGAGGAAGGCAAAAAGCACAAGAAAAGCTTTCTAACTCTGTGCTATTTCAGTGTGGAAAAAACTGATGAGATAACACCTGCATGTTAGGATAATGGCAGAAATGTGGGAAGATAGTAATTACTTATCTCTAACAGAGTTTCAAAGTGGTAACTTGCCACAATAAAGTAAGAAAGCTACACTGCAGGAGCAAGCCATATATGCACTCAGCACAATGTAAATTAACAGTGTGAACAGACCAACTACAGTAGTGGTCTACTGTAGCATTAAACCAGGGGTCTCCAACCTTTTCTGTAATAAGAGCTACTTATGTTCAATAAAAATGATTCTGAGCTACTATTGGTAGTGCAGTAATGGTGACCCTATCAGGCAAGACCACAGAATTGCACTTACCAGCAGTAATCACTCAGTGCATTAGGCAGGACTGCCAGCCATAATGTATAAAATGGCTTTAGCAATGTGGAATACCTCCATGTGGGTAATACAGAGCAATCATAGCTGCAATGCCTCCGGCACCAAAATAACAGTATTATCAATAAGTCTCCCCAACACCGCATTTTGTCTCTAAAATATTATCTTTAAATATATTTTGGAAATTCAACAGTTCTCAAAATATGAGATTATGAATTCAAAAAATGCAGCATTTTCATCTCGAGAAAACACCTCTAATTGTTGGCATCCATGTATTTATTTAGCTAAGCAAAAACGTCTAATTTGTTAGGTGGTGTGCAAACAGGAGAGCTACTTGTGGGTAGCTCCCGAACTACCCACTGGAGAAACCTGCACTAAGCTTTACTTGGGTCAAACAAGAATGTGCCCAACAACTGCAACAATAAACTACCTCTGGGGCACAGAGTTTTTCATTAACACATTAAACCCTCATGCTCACACTTCTCTCCTAGAATCTGTATATCTCTCAAATGTCTGTACACGGTCACACAGCTGTGGAAATATTCACAATCATATGATCTTGAGTCGACTTGGAGGAGCCTGCTTTTCACAACTGTTTTCCGACAGTCACCAAGGTTTTGGAAAGTGTACCCTGTATACACTATGACAGGGCTCTCAAGGGTTAAGAAAGGAAAAGGATTAAACTTAGATTTGAAGAGCAATAATGGCGTAAACCACAGTTCTACGAAGAAATATGTTCCTTAATAGGGAGATGTTGAGTGACGTGAAGGTACTTACGGATGCCCGGGATGGATTCTATAGGTATGTACCGTACGCCTTCCTTGAAGCAGGACAGTCCAGGATACACCTTCCGAATCTGTGCTTGCTTTCTTTCGATCAGCTTTTTAATGATCTGGAATGACAAATGGGGCTTTACATTTGACCTGGATTTAGGCAGAAGAATGGTGCATACAGGTCATAAGTCCAGCAAGTTATCAGAGAAAGCTACAGGACAAGAAGGCTTTTGAAGAGTGGCAAGAATACAAAATGACTTGTGCAGATTAATTATCATCTAAAGATCCGAATCCTTAGACTGCTTGAACAATAACTCGTTCTATTCGGAAATTCCATGGTACTGAACAATCTCAAAATAAACTGTTCAAGCGCATTGTTCTGTTCTTGTTTCATTTAGCAGCAGAATAAACTATAGCTAACAAGAGTAATGGCAACATGTCAATTGTACTAACAAAGTCACTATACTTCCTATATAGTATGCAAACACTTTAAAGATTTTTGTAGCTTAAATATAACTCAACTTATTAGTAATCATTTTATTGACCTTGGAAAATTAAGAAGTCCTCTCACGCAAATTTTAAAATGATACACAGGTTATACAAATATCTCTGCAGGAGGTGTGTTACCCAGTGGATATCTTAGTCCTAACTTTGTTAACAGTAAAAAGCAAGTTACAAATCTTTGATAACAGTCTTTCTTGTCTTATGTGAAACTCCCACTGAATCATTACTGATATTGGAGGACCCCCACTGACTTATTATGGGAAACTGAGGATTCCCAGCCTAAGCTTTTTCTATGATCTGAACTTCAAAACAATACCAAAAAAAAGTAGACACAAACAAATGCTCAAATATAGAAATATTTTGTTTAATTCAAAATCAAATATAGACAAAGTTTTTCAAAATTTAAATTGTGCTTCTTTATGTGTATATATTTTAATTTTAACATATTCATTGTAATATTATTATCATAACACAGTGGCGGCACCCCTGAGTAGGCCCCGTGGACCGTCCTCGGACCACAGGTTAAGAACACTACTCTATATAACCACAGATTATTCAGTCTTTTGAATTCCCTCAAGGGCCCGAATGGATCTTGGAAAACTCTCTAAAATAACTGCAGCAGACAACCAGGTAAGTCGAAGTCCAAAGCGTACCATAAGTGCAAGGAAACCAAATGGGATTTGTCCTCCTCGCGCTACTTGAAATCAGTTGAGAAGTCGCATAGCCTGCACTGTAAAGGCTGGACAATTCAGTATCCTCGGACTCCGAAGCCAATGAAAGGCTGGTCGTCTACCCCACCGCAGACTGAGACCTTTAACGAGGCAATGCAGCAGTTATTTAAGATGATGCTGGCTCCCTCCGGAGCGCCTTAAAGCCCCATAAATCTGCAGGGACCACCAGTCTCACTTCCGCTGTGGGCCTGTTCCAGCTACTGGGCCTCCTTCCAGCTCCCTGTTGCTGCAGGCCCACAGCTCCCCTCTAACCTCAGGGACCAGGCTGTGTTGGCTCCAATCCAGACTTCAAAGCAAGCCACTCAGGACCTGGATTAGATTTTGAAGGAATTTAAACTGTTTTGCAAACCTCTTTATTCAGACACCTACAACAATGCTGGGGTTCTTTCGAACACATTTTTGGTTTAGGACCGAAGAAAATAACCCATATGGGAGCTCACTCTCACATACGCACTCGAAATCATAAAAAAGTCAAACTCCAAAGCTGCTCTGGAGGACTGTATCCTCTGAGTTTTGTAAGCACTTCAGAGGGGGACGTTTTTTTTTATATTGATTCCGGTTTTGCAAAATGATCACCTTCTTCATGGCCACTACAAGCTGCAAATTACAAGGGCCCAAATAAATGCAAATCTTACTAGATTTTCTAAATATCTACATGAACATGGGTATTGGAAATACAAATAAAACTGCCTTATGACGGCTCTTCAGTCACCTGTGTTTAAGCATTCAATACGTCACCATACATGCACTCATTTATCCTTTTATTCATGCATCTATTCATCCACCCAGTCATTATTTCATTCTCCCACTTACCCATCCCACAATAAAACCCACAAACTGAACTATATGCAGGATAAATTAATACAATAAAGGTAGAACACAGAAAACATGTCACTGCCTTCATGTAGCAGTCATATGCTTGAAATTTAAAAAAAATGGAAGATTGCACCGGGCAGTGACTCGCAGCGGTATTGTACATAGTGCATCATTGTCTTAAGGTTAAAACATGGCTGCCACGTTTAGAAGCAACAGGTGTGTCATCTTGCAACAGGAATACTGTGTTACACTGGGGAAATACCATTCCATGATGGCTGCTTAGTAAATATTGCCTCATGAAAATCCTGTATAAAAAAGAGGGGCCTTCAACTCCCAGATTTCAAGTTATACTTCTGGGCTGGTTTTACGGGTCGTTTGCACAGCTTATCAATCTCGGCTGATCCAGATCTATCATCTTTCGGCTACCAGATATCTCTGAGGGTCGAGTTTAGGCTTTTTCTTTATAGGCTGCGGATCCTAACTACTATAAGAGGGTACATGTCAAAGTAATAAGGGATATTATTTATATTTGGAAGGAGATCTGTTTGAAATATTTAATAGCTTTTCTAAACAAAGATACACCGCTCTGGGATAATCCTGCTTTTCCCTCGGTTTTTCCGGATTCAACCTGTAGGTCTTGGGTACACCATGGGGTCCAGCTGTATGATCTGAATGCCCTTCTCTCTTTCAGGATTCTAAGATACGTACAAGCTTCCTCGCCATTTTTTAGAAAGTATTTACAAGTAAGGGACTAGTCGGATTTCAATATTCACTTGACATGGAAGGCTCAGCGCGTACGTCCTATCATTATAAATCAGGCAGGAAACCATTGATCAGTACCGTCTACCAAGGCCTTTCTCAGTATGTCAAGGATGACGCTGTGCTATTGGCAGCAAAGTGAAGTTGGCGGCTATCATCGGAGATCCTAGTCTCAGAGATCCAGATTAATTTGTGAATTTAAAGCTACAACAGCTGCTGAAAATCTTCTTTTTGTATTACACTCAGGATAAAATCTCTAGAAGAGGAGTGATACTGTCGCTGATAAGGCCAGATGCCCCAAGTGTAACGTTCAAGCTGCGGCTATTTTACATATGTTCGCGTTATGGCCCGTTTTACATGAATTTTGGGCTTGGGATTAAGTTTATGTCTTCTAGCTCGGGACATCAAGTTTTACGATCTACTAAAGATATAATGTTGGGAGCTAAATTGGAGTATGAGCAACGTAACCAGCGTCTAATTATGATAATGCTGGTCTGTGCCTTGGTATGTATTGCAAGTTCAGGGGTCTCTGTGACTCCTCCAAAAGCAGTTGAATGGTGTGCACTCATCCATCAGATCTATGAGTCCGAATCAGCCTTGTTTAAAGTTGGCAGTCGTTCCTCGCTGAAAAAGTTTGATAACTTCTGGATTAATCTCAGTTGGGATTTCTAAAGTGTTAACAGTGAATATTTATGTATTTTTCTTATCCAGGTCTCCAGTTATAGATTCTCTATTTTTTTAACTATCTTTCCAGCTATATATTAGACATGCTACCTTTTGTGACTATGGATTCTTTAGCAGTTTTTTCTCTGTTTCTCCTTCCCCTTTTTGCTCTTATTTGAATATTATGATTATTGTATTTCGAAGAAGTCTGACTTGAAAATAATTTTAAAAAATGAAGGAAAAAAGTAAATATCGCAGTGCATGGCTAAACTGGAATGGCATCATGCATACTGTATCATTGTTGTACTGATCCTTGATGGCTGACCTAATGCTTCTAAATATAACAGCCATCTTGTACTAGTATAGCAATTACACACACTGGACAATATCATTCCAAAATAGCTGCCCTGTTAAGAAGCAGTTGCAGTACACTGCAGATTAAATGAAGTGAGCAGCAAGCAAGTTACCAGGTGGCACTGTCCGGGGAGTTACAGGATGTTCTAAAAAAAAAAAAAAAAAGAAACTACATGTTCTTTTAAAAAGGAGAGGAGGAAAAAAAATGAAAGGGGACTAGCCAATTGCAAAAATTAAAAACTGCCACCAGCCACGGTACTACGTGAACTCATTTTTAGGCAGATGTATATATATGTTCAAGCAAAATACCAAAATCACGCACGGAAAAGAGCCAGCGGCGTAAACCCCCTTCTTATTGGACTAATACGGAGAGGTATCTATCCCAAAAGACCCAGAAGGAAGTACTTATCAACATAAGGTGGTAGAATTAGAATATCAAACTTTTTGCTGGTTCTCAGGGCTTTACTTCAAATAACATTAACCAATTTAGATCCTCCTTCGTAGGTCAATGGCTTGTTTATTTTCTTGTGTGCTTTTGTTTAAATGAGAAAGGCCCCTATGTGCAAAGTTTGACAGCGTGAGCAATATTTGCATGTTGAACTGTTCAGCAAGTATGTGTTTGAATGTCTCAGTTCTGCTTTGATTTGACTCAACTGTGTATACATTTAGATTTGTCAATGTATCGGTCGGGCTAATACATTAAAATTAACAATCAATAACAAGTGCAGTAAACAAACAGATGGTATGTTTTATTAAAGGATTCTTGACATTCTCCTTTTGGAAAATAATATTGTTTTTAAGTTCAGTTTACTTTTAAGCAACCCTAACAAGAATGTTTATTTCTCTGCAATGAACAAGAAACTATCCATTTTAAGACAAGCTCATATGCTATTTCTCTTCTTATGTTTTAGAAGTACTTTATTTTAAGGTTTTTTTTCTTCTCTCCTAGTGTAATAAAACAATGAACATGAATAATGGTGTGGTATAATTAACTTACAACAAATACATTTCATAGTCTCCCACATGGTGTAAGCTGCCACTTACCTCTTTTTGCTTCTTGATGATGATAGAGAATTCTGTGTAGGGAATCTTGGCATTCAACTCGCATCCCATTAATGTGGCTCCTTCATAATCCTTGATGTAACCAACATATCTTACTTTTGGTACTTTAATGTCTTTGGAGAAGCCCTGCACGAGGAAGAAAAGGTTGAGGATGCCCTTGCTTGCACTTTTCAAAATGACTTCTCAAAGTTACACACTACAGGCTGCCATACTGCCAACTCAATCATTTATTTATTTGGTAAAATATACTTTCTTATAAAAAACATTGGTAAAGTAACAACACCATCCTCTCAAGACTTCAAGAGGTGTCTGAAGTGAGCCAAGCAACAAATTCAAAGGAGTTAAATGAAGAACCCTAAGACAGCATTGAGGGTAAGAATGGCGGAAAGGAGGGTGTCTGGAAATCATAAGAACACCCGAAACCACGACAGAAGATGACGGGAGCTCCTGTTTTCAGCATTGAGGGTAAGAATGGCGGAAAGGAGGGTGTCTGGAAATCATAAGAACACATTGAACCATAACAGAAGTTGGGGGGAGCTGCTGTTTGCAGTGTTGACATCCTTAAAAAGGATGGAGGGCCTCATGCACTAGAAATATAGGGGCATCAATTGAGCATTGCCAATACACTGTGTCAAGCGCTGCAAGGTCCTTAAGGGGAAAGGTTTAGCTACAATGAGAGACGTTGAACAGAAAAGATGCAAAGGATGCATCGGACTATGATTAAGGCCGTCTATGCCTACATTTGTAATGCATTTAGTAGTCTGCCTGCAAATAAACTCTGTCTGTAAGCAACTGCTTTATTCAAACGGTTGCACACAATTAGGTTAGGATGCTGCTATGAAAGCCTGAACTCTGCCTGCTTTAATGGCCTAGAGGGCCTATGATCTAGGACCAATACTTTACTTCTTATTATGCCTTCTTAATGTGAATGAACAGCCCTCTACACCCCATTTTATGGCTCTTTGAAAAGCATGAACTAGGACGCGATCTGATTAAGGTGATGCTGAGACGCAATTTTGGACGCTATCTGATTAAGGTGACGCTGAGACGCAATTTTGGACGCTATCTGATTAAGGTGACGCTGAGACGCAATTTTTGGGAAAACCCTGGGATAAGGTTTTGCTGTTAATTTGAAATTCACACATGAGATGCCTCTGATCTGAGGCCAATATGACTACTGCTAGAAAAAGTGCTTTTTATTTCAGGCACCTGAAGTTAGATGAATGCAAATGTTCATAAGGTGAAGTTATTAATCACAGGAGGGCTACCTGGAGGAAACATATTAACCATCAGAGTAGTTTGTGTCACTCCCTCCTTTCAGATCAAGACCTAGGCTGTTAAACGTCCCTGCCGCCCAGGGTTCTGCGCTGCTATTCAATATTGACATCTGGCCCCTCGCCAGGGTAGTCCAACACAGGGTGCCACTCTGTATGGGTGCAGAACACACAGTTTATATTCACCACTTCTTGCTGCAAAAGCCTCAGTCACCTGGATTTAATCAGGAGAACGTTAGACATCACTCAGTGGTCAATGTCTGCCAACTTTTTAGAGCTTAACCCTCAGGGGTTTGGCCTACCCCATTGTGCGTGTTACACTGGAATACGATCCCCGGCCATTAGAAAGCGATCTATGTGCTGCATCTGCAAACTCTAAGAAATTGGGTTATTTGTTCTAGATTCCTCCCTTACCTATGGATCTTCATGCCAACAAGATGTAAAATAGCTGGGTTTTTCCAGTTTAAAGTTTTAAAAAGGTTCCTACCTTTTTCCGGTCACCGATTCCCATATAGCAATTGTAAGTGCACTAATCCAGTCAAGACTGGATTATAACAATTTAGTTGATTAAGCTTCTGTAGCCAAACTAGTTCAATTTTGTTAACTAGAGCAAAATGTGGCAGCCTACCTAATCTCTGGGTGTGCCCGACAGAGCTGAATTACGCCAATTCTGAAGCTCTTCATTGGTTCCCGATTTGTCATGAATGGCAATAGTGCATGAGACCATTCACATGAAATGTCCTCCTTCTTAGCCTTCAATATGTTTGGGTGTAGCACTGTCACAAACGTACCCTGCTAATCTGTTTTGTTTCTCGATTCCTAGGCCTAGATCGCCTCTTATAGGGACAGAGCATAAAGGGTATGGAATTTATCTTTGTGATCTGAAACCTGCCTACCTCATTTTCAAAAACAGCTGAACACGTGGATTTTTAATTAGTAACTTTAACTACCTTTCCAATATTAGGGTTTGGGATGAGTACGTTCTGTAGCACCAAGATGCTCAAGTGTTCATGTGTGTTATAAATTTACCCAACATAACATTTTACCATTCTGAACAGTGCAAGATTTAATGTCTAGTGATGTTTCATATAACTTCAAGATGAGGACGTAGCTCCCACTTGAAGGAGCCCGGCTTCAGTGGTCTGGTCGTTTGTGGTTCATTTTCCATTGGAGCGGTTTTATCCCAGTGATTCGATGATGAGCACTTGTTATCAATAGTTCTTTATATACATTGGAGAGAGACGCAATACATCTTGTGACTCCAGTGGTACACTGTGGTAATACTCCCTGTTCTGACAAGTACTGATCTAAGGCAGGAAGGCATTCAAGGTTCATCTTGCTTCCCCAACCTGTAGAATACTGACAGTCAAGCGTGTCTCTTTCACAGGTCTTTAAAGGGGGACCGCCCTGGTTGCTTAGGTCCATTGGACCTGGATTTTCTCTTCCATCACATGCCTTCACTCAGCACAATGGGATTGTGAAAGTCAACTTATAGCAGCCCTGGTGGAATCTTGCAACAGTCCAATGGATGCAAGACCTGACTGTAATCTAACAGCACAGAACGCACTGCCTCTGTCCTCTCCAACTAGGCTCTACTCTATCAAACGGCACGCTGAGGACACAAACTTGCATACTAGGCCAACGCCTGAGCATTTAAGGAAAGCCTACATTCTGATGACCTGGCAACCAGTCATCTGCCAAAAAAGCAGAGGCAGCAACATCAAGAGAAGCTTTAATGGTACGCTTGGAGTAAGTTCTCTTCTCCACATAAACTACTTGGTTTTCCTGTTGCTCATTTTCATGAGCGATTGAGGCCGCTTTTACCCCTCATAATGGGTAAGACAGAATGCACAACTGGTAGCTCAACCGTAAAGGTCAACCTAACCACCTTTTTACCTATACTGGCAACCTTGAGGCATTCCTCGTCTAGGGGAACTGAAGAGATCAGATGGGTTTTACTTGGCACATTTGTGTATCAGCCACTACAAAATATAATGTATGTAATTTAAGTACATTTACCCTCTCAATGACCGCTGTTATCGCGTTCCTCTTCCATGCGGTTGTGCATGGAGGGTCCAGACTCTGGAGTGCCTCTTCGCACTAATACCAGAGATAGTGTCCAAGCAGAAGAAGGACCCCCGAAGCGCACGGATGTCTATTCCTTCATGCTCCATCAAAATACTGTCAAGAATCGCGGACTCCTTCAAGCACCTGTCTAAACTAATTTTTCAGTTCTCATGCATCACGCGCCTATTCCTTGAAGTGGTATTTTTTTATCAGAATAGGTGGGCGTGTGTATCACAGCAAATGCCATCCTCTTCTGCCGTAGAAAACGATTTTAATCCACACCTGCAGCATGTTTGACTGCGACGCTCTCTTGTCCTGCTGATGTATAACTAACGGTTAGACTTGCTATCTTTAAACACTGCAGGCTCAGCTGGGGATTTACTTTTGACTGGCCCTATGTAATGAGTATGTGCAATATTTCATTCCTTAGTTTTTTTCTGTTTTCATTTTTAATTTGGTCCTTTTTCCCTTTTCTAATCCTTGAGTCTCTGTTTTTATTTTTCTGCTTTCCTTTTCCTACGTACCGACAGGTTGACAGAGACGGAAACTGGGATCATTGTCAGGTGGATGTCAAGGGCTTATGCCTCAAGGGCTTATGCTCCCAGGCTAGTGCTTTGACACCATGGTTAAGCAGCACATCAATGAGGTGTCTATCAGCATCATGGGAACAGTGCTCAATGAATGGACAAAGGTTTGGAGCTCAGAGTCATAGGTGTGGAGGACACAGACTGTACTTCAGTGTCAAAGGGGAGAGCAGTACGCTGGTCCAGGGAGAACAAGACTGTTTAACCACAATACCTTCTAAGGCACTCATTACAAGGGCAATTGTAATTGTAATTTCAAGTTGTGTGGAAAAACATCTTTCCTGTTCTCCATGCAGATTTTACAAAGAATAAAGTCTGGAAAGGAGGTAAAACATGCAGGAATCAGTACACAAACCCAGATTCCAGCAGTTATTTTCCATCCACAAACTGAGCTGCGACTCCGCACCTCTGAATTAAATTACTCCAGGGTATCGGTAATTCCAGTCCTGGTGCAGTTTAACCTCATAGCTCTAAAAAGGCTTCTTTTCTTGATTCAACTATGTTCGTAAAACAAAGGTTCTGTTTTCCAGGTTTAGAGTCTGAGTAAACTCAGGAACAAAACCCTACAATAAGGCCAGCGCAAACAGTTCAATAAAGAAAGAGCTCTGATGAAGGCTCTAATGAGTGAGAAAAGAGGAACACGACTGGAAATGAGCCTTAATAACAAAAAAAAGATATTCTCATTGTGGGACTTAGAAACATAAAAGTTCTTTTTTGGGGTATTTTTCCAAGGGTTCCAATTCCAACGTGAAGAATATTCACATAAGCAAGTTCATCCATAGCAGATCCAATATGTGACCATGAATGTGAATAGCATTCTACATGGAATTACTTGGGATGAATGTTTTTGTATTTCTAAGCAATGGAGCGCTGTACAGAAGGAAAACCCCAGTGGGGATACAAAGGGCTGATGGAAAGAGGGAGGAGGTAGAGCTGGTGGAAGGGTGAGACCTCAGCATCTTAGGTGGTGCTCCTTGAAGATGTGAGTATTCAGCTCTTCCTGCTGAATTGTAAGAGGACTCGCACTTGGATGTTGTTCCAAATCTGAGGCTTGTTCTCACACTGAAGGGTGTCCCGCTGGAATGCTGTACAGGGTTACTGCTAGGTTCAGATGACTATGTTCTCCAGCACTCAACCGCAGGTGGAACTACAGGGGACTGAATAAAAGAGGGCAAGGAGACCCCCAGACATCACATCCACACAAACAACAATCAGGAAGAGTAATACCCCAGATAGTGGTGTTTGGGTCAAACCATGTGATCTGCAGAATGGGGGAGCAGTAAACCCAATCAAACTAAAGTACTATACGACTTTATGCAAACTCCATTATATATGTGTGCACGCGCACACACACACACACACACACACACATATATATATATATATATATATATACACACATATATATCGATAGATATAGATACAGTAATTAAATTGTAACCTTGAGCTTTGCTTAGATGACATACGTACCTGCTTCTTGAAATAACCGATGGCATACTCATCTGCGTAGGTTAGGAAATTGAGAATATTGTGTTTTATGTGGTACTCCTTCAAGTGGTTCATGAGGTGAGTTCCGTAGCCCTAGCAAAGACAAGTGTCACAACAATTAGCCACAGTATGAAAACAGGGCTTCGCCTACTGTCTAGTCTAAGTTGGAGATGACCCAGACACAATTTATGGATTGTTCAGTACGAGGTTATTGATGGAGAATGGAATGGATAAGAAAAGGGACGTTTGAAATTTACAGACAAGTGAACAAGTAGAGCTCTTAGTATCAGAGGTCAATAATGAACCTTGCAAACAGTACCATGCATTGGCAGCAAGCAGATGCCTCAGAGTGTTTACAAGAGGTTTTTCCATCTATGGCATTAATTCAGGGCAAACAATGACATTAATACGTAAATACATTCAGTCATCCCAGCCGCTTTCCCGGTAGCTTAGGGCCCACCCACTGCATGCATAACACCTCTACAACTCAGTAATAAGTAGAATATATTTGTGGTAAGTTTAAAATGAGAGGCCAATGTCTAGACTTCGGGTTCACTGACAGAGCCCTGGAGACCTACCTATGCTCCTTAGGACCGTGTTATTGTTGATCTCTACATATCAACAAATCACAAGTATGCAAGCGACAAAGGATATATCGTTAACCTCAGATTACAATATATTCTCCTACAATCTAATGAGTAAAATCTAAGTGAAACACCTATTTTTTTGTATAACTTTCAATAGTGGTGTACCTTTGTATTGAGGGGCAGACCTATCAACATTTAACATTTCTTTGCATTATGAAGTGGACCTTTTATGGCTTTCTCTCACCTTCCTCCGGAGACTTGCTACATTGGTAGTTTGATACAATTTGAACAGGTGGGAGAGACCCTTCACCCGGTACATTTCCTCCCTACCACAACCACCACAGGCCTCTTTACCTTGGATTCACCCCTCGCTACAGCACTTCTTACTCCACTTCCACAAAATACACACCACTAGTCATTAATCGCTCTTACCACCAACTCAGTAAAATAGTCTCTTGTCCTTGTCCTCGATTACTCAAGTGTCTCTACCTCTTCATACCATCATCCATCCACTCTCTGCGCTTTCCCCTGCTCTACCTCCACAATTGTTTAATCGCTCCTCACTCCGCCGCAGCCACTGGGGGCGAACAGACATCACCAATCCTCTCATAACACCATCTCTCTTGCTTTCCCTCTCTACCTCCCCTGCTTTTCAGCATCCCAGCACAACCAGCTAGACTGCTATTTCACCCATAGTACCTTTATTTCAATTCACCAGATTCGCCTCTAAATCACATCTGTAAATCCCTCATCTACTACAAATCCACGCCTGCTACATACCAAGTCCGATACCTTCCTCTACGCCACTCTCTAATAATTCCTCCACCTCAATTGCTTCCACCAGTCCAGCATCACATCTGAGCCTCTTTTCACCCACATCAGGTCATCCCCACTTAGCTCCCATCAGATGCTGCACTTGCTAAATCCCCATTTATCTTCAACTACCCCTCAGCAATACCATCACTACACCATCTCTGCCTCGTTTTACTGACCAAACCCTTATGCCCAGCTCAACTCACAAGTCACACCGCCAATGGCCCGGATTTAAGAGAAAGAAAAAAAAATCCCCCTGGGTGAGGTCCTGGGGGTCATGCCACTTTAATTATTTAAATATTTGGGGAAAGTGCAATGCAGGAGGCCCCCCTACCCGAGCTGAATACTGCCTCAGGAGCCCATCCCACAAGGCAACTATATTTATGAAGGGGAGGGGGGCATGCGGCCCTGATAACTGAGCCCAATACTGCCTCAGGTACCCCATCCCTCAAGGCCAGTAACTAAATACAGTGTCCCTGGCAGCCTACCCCAGGATAATATTTTCTCCTCGCCTGCACTATTCTCACTCAACGGGAGCAGGAAAACGTCCGCAGAATGGGTAGGGGACAGGTTTGCTTCGCAGCAGCATAAAAAAAGCTGTTCCTGCCCAGGAGCAAAGTTGAAATGTCGGCTCCCACCAGCATCAAGAAGTGTGGGCCTCCCCCAACGTCCCCTATGGCAGCGTGGAAGTGGGCTCCACGTGATGCCCACAAAAAAAAGAGGTTGGGCAGTGCAAAAGTAGGCTCCATGTCTTGCCCATACATTTTTTTTTAAACTACTGCAGCGCCGGAGTGGACTTCCATCGCTGTCAATTGACTTTTTCTAAAGCGACAGTGCAGGATTGGGCTCCTCGTGCTACCTATAAAATAATTTAGTTTAAAAAAAGGCAGCACAAGACTGGAAGGCATTCGTGAATATGAAATGAGGAGAGTAGCCGCTCATTTCATATTACTGCTTCTGCAGGGGAAGCTCCCGGTAATGTCCAGAGAGGGCTTTACTTTTTTTAAGTTATTTTTGGTTCTTGATGGTTCCCCAAAAAGGGGCTTTGGCACCACCAAGCATTTTTCTCATGTTGGGGGCGGGCAGCAGGAAGTGCAGCAGCCGCCCCAGGAAGAGTAACAAAAAGATACAGTTAAGTCCCCAGGGTCACTAAATCTATAACCCCTGGAGAGCTACATGTCTTTTTTTAAAGCACTCCTTGCTGGAGCTCTATGCACTTCAGCTGCAGTACAGAGTGAGACATCTTGTGTTTGGTTTTATAGCTGCATTTTGTAACTTGAAAAATCGTTTTAAAAAAGACTGAAAAAACATGTTCATTTATTTAAATAAAGCTTTATTAATTTTTTATGACAATCACTTTTAATACATATTACACTGTGTGAATTAATTAAACATATGTTTGGTTATATTTTGGTGATTGTTTTGACAAAGGCAATAGGTGTGCATAATTTATGTTGATAAGCTGACCTCTTGATAATAGGCCCACTTTTTATATTTTGGAGTTCCCACCAATTGACAAATTCAGAAGGTCTTCCTTACTTAAAATGACACCATTCATATTGTATCAACACATAATTGTAACATCACATAGTCAGCCGTGCATCCCTGCAGGGGTTTTAGTGACAGGCCCAGCGCCAAACTCCCCCCCCCCCCACTCCCTCACCCCCAAAGGCCAGGCCCTGTAGCCAACGTGGGGTTTGCTTTAAGCATGGTGATACAATATTTCTTTCTGTTGTAAAAAAAAACTTGAAATGCACATCAAAAACAGGTTCAAGGCATGTTATAGTTATAGTTAGGAATTGTAATTATATCTTAATTTATATTATTAAAAAAACCTTAGAAATTCCCAGAAAAAAACAAATGTGAAAAGGACGTTATAGCGAAGTTACAATTTCAGTTAAAACGTATCCTTTTAAACCAACAAAAACACTGAAATTCACCAGGTATAGTTATTCTTATTAACTATTAACTTGTGCCGTAAAGTAACTATAACTCACGCCTGGGCTGGCTTCTACGTGAAGTTTGGACCTGATGTTGCATAGACTATCAGCTTTTTTTCCTCCTATAACAGCTCTTCTTGGACTTTGAGGAACCCACATTTGCCATTACAAAAGGTCATTAGAATACCCCAAAGTACCCAAATAGAGGCGATAAAACTAAGGAAACAGTTTTTGTGCCTGTGCAAATGAGAAAAGTGAAAAGGGCAGTATCCAAGAAGGAATGGTGACAACAAGTTGCAGACCTGCCAGAGTTGTAGAGAAAGGCAACGAATATAGGTGCTAGATCCTGTTCTGTGCTGAATTTTGGATTATGATGGATGGCAGGACATTGATTTTTGTAAAGATGGAGGCAGCGGAGACATTTGTAGATGGTCCAGCACAGGTTCGGAGAAGAGGCAAAATCTTGTGGGTGGTTCATTATTGTTATAGATTGTTTGCCTATGTTCTGTTGAAGTTTGTGGTATTCCTTTGGTTCTTATGATTCCTACAGCCTTCTGACACTGGACTGGGGATTCCTCTATCACTTATGATGTTATTGTACCTATACTGACTGTACTGTAGAGACATTATTCCCCTTCCATTCAAGATCCTATTTCCTATTTGCTTATTTTATTAGTCCATAGCTCAATAGGAAGCGGTGTGGAATATTAATATGCTTTGGTAAACCTTATCTGCGCCATCTTGTCTTTTCCCCGGATGCCACACTTTTGTCGTGCGCGCCCGCCGTTTTAGGTGCCTCGATCAGAACAACCCTTTTGCACGCCGCTGACCCCCGGCATAGCCCTCCTCCCTCACAAAGCCTGCGCTCTGACAAAAACCCCCGCTCGCACATGCTTTGGGTCATAAACCCCTCTCCAACGCAGCTCTGCCTCAGAACCCCATCCTGTCCCCAGCGCGACACCTCCCTTCATTCCTTTCATGGTCCCAGATCCCTTGATGCAAAAACCCCCCCTTTTTCTGTGCCCGTTTGTCTTCCTCGTTCCCAGGCCGACACCTGGTTCTGCCGATACTGTTTATTGCCCCTCCCCGTACAGTAGGAAGCTCCCCCCGTCAAAGCACCCTCGAGTGGGTCAAAGCCCCCACCCTACGAGATCCGATCGAACCCCCCACATTCCGTGAATCGGCGGAATATCCAGCTGCGCGATAATTATCACCTGTTGTGACCGGGGTGGGACTTCAACTGTAAATGTGTGTGGGAACGGGCTTGGAGCGGGGATCCCGAGAATGTTCGCCATGAATATGTAATATGTAATAAAGTAATAAACCTGGATATAAGAGGCCAGGCCTCAGGGATGCGGGTAGAGCACCTCATGACGATACCTGCTGTTGATTTGTTGTGTTCTCCTCCGGAGAGAATAAACCTTGTTTCCTGCCTTCCAGTCTCCAGCGCCTGCCTCTTCATTAATTAATAATTCGTGGGTTACAGAGGCAATACCGCCGGGCAAATATCGATTGTCCCCGACCTTAGTTTCTACAATTGGCGTCCCAAGCGTGGGGCCCATCAGCGACTCGTGGATCCAGTGGGAGAGGTCCTGACGACAGAGTGAACGACTGCAACGATCGGGAGCGCGCCTGTCCGATAGACCCTCGTCTGACAGCCGATCATCCGAACTTCACTGGTTCCGAACAGACCTCTCTCGAGTGATCTACGGTCCTGACTGGGAACCATCAGGAGTGCCGCGAAGAATACGAAGAAAAGAGGACGATCGGGCGCTGGATTCGGAAGACAAGAAACTGTCCATGCGGTCCGGGTAAGGTCGTGTAAACACGACGAATGGCGAAATGATTATTTGAATTGTTTAGAAAATACTAGTATTACTCATTGTTAATTTATTTGGAGATCCACTGTCTGCAAACGGAGAAACAACAGGCTCTCTCTTTGCAAGCAGCGGAGGATAGGTAATGCAACCGCCGCACCCATCTTCCTCCCCCACTGATTAATTACTTGAAACTGAACTATTGTTCGCAGACCGTTTTCTGGAGATTCTCTGTCTGCAAACAGGAAAGGGCCCACCCCTTCCCTTTTTTCAGATAGCGAAAGGGTAGGTAACGCAGACCTTTGCGGGCCTACTTATTCTCCCCACCGAATTATTTATTTTTACCGAACGTTAACTATTTGATATTGGTTCATGAGGTATTCACTGCCTGCAAACAACGTAGAATAGGAATATTCTGTCTAGTCTTTGCACACAGTGATAAGATAGGCAGTGCTGACTTTTTGTCCCCATTGTACTCCGTCATGTCTGTCTTCTCCCCACTGATTAATAGCCTGTTTAGCCCGGACCGCTTATTAGAGGTGAACCATCCGGCTCCTCTGGAAGGCACCCCTAATAAGGACATGTTCATGAAGCATGGATTGACCGCTATAGCCTATAGCAAACTATGGCATAAATATACGAAAAAGGATCGAGAAAGTCAGTGGCCACTGATAGGATCCTTCGATAATGACAAAATAAATGCGCTAGAAACAGCCCTTGGTAAAAACAAGACTACGCCCACTATGCTTGATAGTTTCGGCATGTGGCGCAAAGAA
Organism: Lissotriton helveticus; assembly: GCF_964261635.1. NCBI lineage: Eukaryota > Metazoa > Chordata > Amphibia > Caudata > Salamandridae > Lissotriton > Lissotriton helveticus. The sequence continues at coordinate 1,167,017,044 of NC_136071.1, forward strand.
ACTGAACAACGTAAAAGGAAAATTGAGAGTAGGTTGGAAAAAGAGCTGCGAAAAGCAGCCCACCTAGCTGCTCAGAAATTAGAGAAAGAGATAAAGGAAAGGGAAAAAGCCAAACAGAAACTAGAAAGAGAAACCTCAAGCCAGTGCCCGGTTAGAACGTCCTCCACGCTTTACCCTGATCTACCCTCGAAACAACGAACCAACGATGATCTGCTGTTAGGTCCTCCGATCATCTACATGCCCCCTCCGTATGCCCCCTCCCAACCCTTAGCACAACACTCACCACCCCCTGGTACAAACGAAGGTAATGCCACAGCTTCGGCCCCCATGGCCTCTGTACCGGCCGAACCTCTTGCACCAAATACTCCACAAACGACAACGTTAGGCGACCCTGAGACCCGAAGGACCGGTTCCGCGAGAACGAACAGACTAAGCAAAGATGAGCTAACAGGGATCGACAAGATAGCAAGGACACTGGTAGAAAGGAAGGAAGGTGAAGAGTACATCACGGATATGTTTAAATCATATACAGGGAGTCACAGACGACACTTTACTGTACGACTGTGTTACCATGTCTTGAACGCATATGAGGACCGATATCGAGACCAAGGTCCCGAGAGCCTAACGACTCTGTACCGGAAGGTCGATATCGGGGATGAGGGCGAGAATGATGTGACGGACCTCCTCACGCGTACGCTTGAGGTTTTCCGCCACCTCACTGAACGAGAATCAGGAACTAAATCCCCGACATCCGTGGCGACCGGACCACAAACTGAGCAATCTAACACCATGATGCCGATACGAGAGGCTGCCCCTTACTGGGTTCCTCCCCGAGGAACAGGGACCCACGATGATGCAAACAACCAAGATGCAAAGGGAAGGGTAGTGTACAACTGGGTCTACCAGCCATGGGACCGGCAAGAGATTCTGACATTCCGGAAATCTCTGCCTGACCTGCGTAAAAACCCCACTGCCTTCTATACTGAATTAGGTACAGCCCTAGGTTCAACAATCATGACCTTGGCTGACATCGACTTGTTTTTCGGGTTATGTCTACCAGCTGATGTGTGGAAGCAAATCCGGAAAGTCGACCACCTTGAGCTGTTCGGACATACCTGGTCACAACTCGATACCTTCGATAAACAACGAGGACCTGGGCAAAAGCCTTTAAAACCCATTCTAGACCTTCCAGATAAAATTGTACTGAAATTAAAAACCCTGATCCCAGAAAAGAAAGTGGATTGGTCGATAGTAACGGCCTGTCGCCAGAAACCCCAGGAGGATGTATCGGAATACTTCTCCCGGTTTGAAACGGTGTTCTCCGATTACAGCGGCCAGGACATGACCACTGCAACCGGACACCATCTGTTTGTCCAGAATTATGTCAAGGGTCTGTTGTCGGAGGTCTCCCAGAAACTGCAAGCTAGCGAGAGTAGTTGGGCAGCCTCCAAACCTACGGCTATCCTCCAGATGGCCCAATATTATGAACATCAGAAAAATGAAAACGATAGGGCAACAGAGAAAAAGAAGAAGGACTTGAAAGAAAGGGTGATGATAGCCCAACTGCAAGGGGTGACTATAGGGCGAGACCAATACCGGGGAAACTACCAGACGAACGCCCCTAGGGCTACATTTCCCCAGGACCGCACTTCGACTCCCCATCCCGGACGTACAGACCTTAGACAGGACCAGTGCGCCTTTTGCAAGGGAACTGGCCATTGGAAACCCCAGTGCCCAGTTCTTCTGGAAATAATCAGAAGCAAAGACCCCAAAGACATAGTAAATGGACCAAGAAATAAGGGACAACAGCGAGGGCTTCCAAACGACACGACTAACGACAGATCAGGCAGACCCAATACATTTGATCGACCCCGACAGAACCAATACCAGCAATCTGACTACGATGACGCCCACGACTTTGCATAGGACTGCCAGGGGCAAGGGAGGGATCCAGTCGAGCTCTATGTTGACCAGCAAGGCCCTTATGTCACTGCTAAGGTCCTGGGCACCAAGTCTCCATTTCTGGTAGACACTGGCGCAACACGTAGCGCGTTATCTAAACGACTGATTCCGGGGGCACCCTTGTCTGGCTCACTTATAACATCGACAGGTTTCGATGGAACGCCCTCCACTAACCTTTTGTCCGCCCCGATCCTCTTTGACGTAGAAAATAACACCACTGACACCACGTTTTTGCTTTCCTCTAATAGCCCTGACGCCATTATGGGACTTGACTTATTGAAACACTTCCGAGCAACGATCAGATGCTCCCAAGACGGAGTTCGAGTTTTCCTTTACGACAACCCCGCCCTGCTTAGACATTGCCCTCCCCGACGCATGTTTTCCATCACCGACGCTGACACATCCCTGCTCGACACTCTGCCTCCGTATCGGTGGGCTAAGACGGACTCAGACGTAGGGCGCATGTTGATTGACCCAGTGCACATTACTGTCCGATCAGACGCCACACTCCCAAAACTCCCACAATATCGGATATCGCCCGAGGGCGAGAAGGCATTGGTAAAGATTATTCAGTCACTGATAGATGCAGGAGTGGTAGAGGAAGTAATTAGTAACATTTGCAACAGCCCTGTCCTGACCCAGGTCTTCGGCCCTAGGCAACGACCGTGCGCTTACTTCTCTGCCACTCTTGACCCTGTCGCCAGAGCCTTGCCTGCCTGCCTTCGAGCTGTAGCTGCTGCTGCAATCTCTATCCGACAGAGTGAGGGGATTGTACTCTCGAATTCCCTCACGGTACTGGTACCCCATGCAGTCGACACCCTCCTGAACCAAACCAAGACGCAACATCTAACGAGTGCACGACTGACTGGATACGAACTGACTTTGCTTGCGCCCCATATCACCCTGAAAAGATGCACCACACTGAACCCGGCAACTCTGTTACCCTTGCCAGAGAACGATCCCAATGTGCACCCTGTGCATGACTGCGTGACTCTTACGGACGAACAGACAAAAAGTAGGGTTGATCTCAGAGACACGGCTTTCCCTGACCCCGACGGGGAGCTGTGGGTGGACGGTTCTTGCATCAAACTCTCCGATGGTACCACTTCCGCTGCCTATGCAGTCACCACGGCTCGAACCGTAGTAGAAACAGCCCGCATCGCACAGCGATCTGCCCAGGCAGCGGAACTGATTGCTTTGACACGAGCCTGCATCCTGGCGGCAGGAACCACAGCGAACATTTACACCGACAGCCAGTATGCCTTCGGGGTGGTTCACCATTTTGGGCTCCTTTGGAGGGAAAGGGGATTCCTGACCTCACACGGCACCCCCATTTTGCACGGGGATCTAGTCTCCGCCTTGATCGAAGCCGTCCTCCTCCCCAAGAAGCTCGCCGTCATCAAATGCCAGGCACACAAAAAGGTGACAGACATTATTGGACAGGGAAATGCACTAGCCGACATCACTGCCCGAACGACAGCTGAAAATAGAACGACAACACATATGTACGTGACCAGGTCACAAGCAGAAAAATGGACTGACGCTAGAGACACTATCAGGGACATTCAAACGGCTAGCACACCACACGAGTTGACTGAATGGACACGGGTGGGACTAAAAGACGATGAAGGCTGCTGGCGGACAAAAGACACAAACAAATGGTTACTACCTGAGTCATACCTGATTCCCATACTGGCTATGGCACACTCCCCTGCCCACATAGGATCAGCCCCCATGATTGAACTCGTCTCCCGAGTTTGGCACAATGATAAAATCACAGATTCCGCCAAACGTCTGGTCCAACAATGCTTGATATGCCTGCAACACAACCCCGGGAAAGGAACTGTAGTGCCCCGGGGAGGATTTGGGGTCCCAAACCACCCATTTGAGGTCCTGCAAATGGACTACATCCAGCTAGACAGGTGCCAAGGCCTGAAGTATGTACTTGTCGTGGTGTGCGCCTTCAGCAAATGGGTGGAAGCATACCCAACCCGTGACAACACTGCTATGGCCACTGCAAAAGTACTATTAAAGGAGTTTTTCCCCCGTTACGGCCTTTGTCGTATTTTATGGAGCGATAACGGCCCCCACTTCATAGCCGAAGTCATCCAATTCATCTTACGGGGGTTGGGCATTAAACAGAAATTCCACGCAGTCTTTCACCCCCAGTCCGCTGGACTTGTTGAACGACACAATGCCACGCTAAAACTTAAACTGGCCAAGATAGTAGCTACCACGGGTTTGAAATGGCCAGACGCCCTCCCACTGGCATTGCTATCGATGCGTTCCACCCCCACCAGACATCACCTAACCCCTTATGAGGTTGTTTTTGGCCGACCCATGAGTATCTGGTCTGCACCAAAACCAACTTCCATTCATGACGTCCCGGACGTCCTAATGTCTGATTATCTGTATAAATTGACTGAAACTCTGTCTGTCATTCATCAGCAGGTGCAGCAGGCCATCCCCGATGCTTCCAGGGGTCCGGGTCACGCCATCCAACCTGGGGATTTCGTGCTGATCCGGAATTTTCAGCGGTCAAAGAGTTTGGAACCCCGGTGGACGGGCCCCTGGCAAGTGTTGATCACCACTCGGACAGCTCTGCGAGTGGAGGGGAAGAAGCACTGGCTGCACGCCCATCACTGCAAAAAGGTCTCCTCAGCCCTGGCCACGACAGACAACGTCAGTACCCAAGAAGAGCTCCTTAACAAAGACCGACCAGCATTGAGCTGCTATCCCGACACAGAGACACTTGAACTTTCAAAACATTCTGATCCCACTGTGCCATCTCGAGAAGGGTATTTCCTGCGTCGAAAGGAGGGAGCTTCGGCTAAGTAGGCCACTGACTAAGTTAAAAAGTCTCAGAACGGTGACCCCAAAACTACCAAGGGTTACCTGGAGAGAAGCTAAACTAAGTCTGTGGTTCTGCCCACTACCGAGCACCTTGAAGATGAAGATGATGGAAGCGCCAGATAAGAAGATGATGGAAGCGCCAAATAAGAAGATGATGGAGACAATAGGAAATACCCGCTACAGAAACCCAAGAACAGACAGACTCCACAGCTCAAAGACAATTGCACTCTTCATCACCATCCTCCTCTGCTTTCTCCTCATGACCACACTCTGGATTGTGGAAGAGAATGCACCTGCTCACGAAACATTCTTGACCACCGCCCGGCCTACCACCATAAAGGAACATTATCTGATTTCGCTCTCTCCTCAACTCCGAGAGAGGCGAAAGGAGTTTTGGAATAACTCTTTCGTACAATTACTCCACCAATACAATCTCGCCACCAATGCTACCAACTGTTGGATCTGTGGGTTGCTACCCCACGCCACTGGACACTCGATACCGTTCATCCCTTCGCCCTTCTCAGTTCATGGCTCCTGCCTTGCTTGGCTGATCCTCCTGCAAGAAAGCTATAAGGACAATACCACCTCCAGCAAAACCGCAACGCACTTCTCCCACGGAGTCAGGCGAAACAAAACAAAGACACACTTCTGCCCACAGACCTCCAACGACTCAGCCCAAATGGACATCCCTGCTAAAGAGCGAGTCGAAATGCAGGTGTTCAACAATCCAACCAGGCCCACCTTCTCCTACCTGCGGAAACGAACGGCCGCCACTTTGACTGTAGCCCTGTCAGTCATCAACGTCACAGGCCACCTGTGCATAGAAGGACTTGGGACACAGCTGGTGGGCCACAGTGCTTGCCGTTTTACCAGAACTTTGGACTCCATGGATCCACCTTCCTTTGTATCGTCCCCGAACATGTATTTCGTCTGTGGCACAAAAGCCTACACCTGGCTCCCCAAAGGCTGGGGGGGCACTTGTTTCATCTCTTTCATCCTTCCTCCGACTTATGTGGCTCCAGCGAATCACCATAGACAAAGACGTGCCAAGGACATTGAGCAAGCCGACTCAACTGGGGCGCAGTTCCTCGATGCTATGAAGGGGCTTGTTCCTCTCTGGGGCCCGATGGCGAACAGCCGTGCCATCCAACATCTAACTCAGGCAGTTGAGACAACAATGAACATCACGGCTGGTATCTTTGCTAACAACACCGCTGAACTCCAAGCAGTTCGCTTGGTGGCCCTTCAGAACCGCCTTGTCCTGGATGTGGTTCTTGCGGACCGTGGTGGAGCATGCCGCATTATTGGGTCCAGCTGCTGTACATACATTCCGGACAACTCGCCCTCAGTGTACAAGGCCATCGAACATCTTCACAGACTCTCTTCAGAAGTCCACCAGGAGCAGGAAGAGTGGTCGCTTGGTGGTTGGTTCTGGAACACTGTTAAGACCTGGGGCTGGAGACTGTTCACCATTATCCTGATTCCTGTAGTTGTAATATGTGGTCTATGCTTAGGAATCCAATGTCTGCCACCCCTGTGTTCATTATGCGCAAACTGTATTTGCCCTAAGACTGTGGGCTTTGGAAACGAACGCATGGGAGCTTTATATGACGCCGAGGTTAAGAATTTGATGAAGATTGACGTTGAATAGACAAGTTGGCTAGATATGTTAAAGGGAGGACTGTGGAATATTAATATGCTTTGGTAAACCTTATCTGCGCCATCTTGTCTTTTCCCCGGATGCCACACTTTTGTCGTGCGCGCCCGCCGTTTTAGGTGCCTCGATCAGAACAACCCTTTTGCACGCCGCTGACCCCCGGCATAGCCCTCCTCCCTCACAAAGCCTGCGCTCTGACAAAAACCCCCGCTCGCACATGCTTTGGGTCATAAACCCCTCTCCAACGCAGCTCTGCCTCAGAACCCCATCCTGTCCCCAGCGCGACACCTCCCTTCATTCCTTTCATGGTCCCAGATCCCTTGATGCAAAAACCCCCCCTTTTTCTGTGCCCGTTTGTCTTCCTCGTTCCCAGGCCGACACCTGGCTCTGCCGATACTGTTTATTGCCCCTCCCCGTACAGTAGGAAGCTCCCCCCGTCAAAGGACCCTCGAGTGGATCAAAGCCCCCACCCTACGAGATCCGATCGAACCCCCCACATTCCGTGAATCGGCGGAATATCCAGCTGCGCGATAATTATCACCTGTTGTGACCGGGGTGGGACTTCAACTGTAAATGTGTGTGGGAACGGGCTTGGAGCGGGGATCCCGAGAATGTCTTTCCGTACATCAAAGCTTCGCCATGAATATGTAATATGTAATAAAGTAATAAACCTGGATATAAGAGGCCAGGCCTCAGGGATGCGGGTAGAGCACCTCATGACGATACCTGCTGTCTGATTTGTTGCGTTCTCCTCCGGAGAGAATAAACCTTGTTTCCTGCCTTCCAGTCTCCAGCGCCTGCCTCTTCATTAATTAATAATTCGTGGGTTACAGAGGCAATACCACCGGGCAAATATCGATTGTCCCCGACCTTAGTTTCTACAGCGGCATCCATGACCCAAACCACCTCTTCTTCCTTTTCCCATCCCAACTGAGTTACCTCCTTTCCCCAACCACCTACTCCATCACTGGCTAAGCTAATATTTCTCAGACCCCTCAAAATGTCCAGGAGAGACCCAACTTTAGCATGAGTGCTTTACTGCGCCATACTCTCTCTCGAATATGGATCCTAGGATGTTTAAGGCGCCATCAACCATGATTACCTCCACCTCCTGCCTCTAAGGGCATGAGGTGCTTTCCCCCAGAAAATGATGCAGAGTCATATAAAATAGCAGAGGTGACCACTTTGTGCACACCTTATTTTTGAAAATGATAAGCCAAGCTTCCTATGTAAGATGGTGCTAATGAGCAGCTGTGTTTGCGACTGGCTTCAAAATGAAGATTAAGTTAAAAAGAGAGAGAGAGCGAACACCCTGCCCATCAAGCACCAGCATCTAAGAAACACAAACTGACATTTTGCAAGCAAACATTTTTCTCAGTCCCATTCTATAGAAGAGAATGCAGGTATTTGCAAACTGCTGATCGACATGCTACAAAATGAACTTGTCAAACTTCATCAACACCACCATTACGTGGCAAACCCAATCTTATAATTGCTGCTGAACATGTATCCTATCTGAAAGGTGAACCAGGGAAAACAGCATGTTAAAAGGAATGAGCAGGAAGGCCTGGAAGGTCATACCTTTACTTGTTCATTGGAGGTCACAGCACAAAACACAATTTCGGTAAACCCTTGAGGTAAGAACATTCGGAAACAGATCCCGCCAATCACACGTCCATCTTTTATCAGAGCAAGTGTCTTGTGCTTCCTGAAGAGAGACAGAGAAAGACATCTTTTAACAGGCCTCCACTGGAGTGACCAAAGCTCAGTTTTATTTTGCTACAAAGACATAGCCCACTTAGCGATGAAAAATTGAGAGCTCTCAAAACCAATATATAAGATAGCTAACATTTACTAAACCAGATAGTGGCTCTCCCAGAAAATGTCACAATCGGGCTGACACCTTCCTCAAATAGCTGAATTGCTGGGCAGGTTAACCCACCACATAACAATGGAAGCATGTAGATGACCTAAGAGGTGTAATTCAGATGAATTGACGAGAGTGGGGTGCAACTTCTTTAGAAAGTAAAATGGAGAGTGAAGGGACTTAGTGAGAATAATTAATGTATGACCTCAATAACCAGTATCCCTTATTCAGGGTATCCTGATGTGGCCACGAGAGGCTGGCTCGTCAAAGACAACCCCTCCTTTCTGTATCTTTCCCAATCAAATGCATCCCCAAAGATGGGTTCCTAGATCAACAGGAATATCCTACAATGGTTCTGGGTACCACTGAAGCATCCCACCTAGTTATATATGCATTGGCATAAGGGTGCTGTAAAATAAGCGTTAAGGCAGCGGAATTTGGGTGTGAGAAGACGGCAGCGTCAGAGGCGTTTTAAGGTATGAGCAAAGTGGGCTTTGGCCCAGGGCCCAAGACTCTCAGCGGGGCCCCTGATACAGCCAGCTCTGTTCTGCAGTCTTGCCCTGATGAACTTGAATAATTTTTTAACAGATTTTAAATACCATTTTCATTTAATTTATTTTTAACGTGAGTGATCTGTGATAGTCAGGCAGCTTGTAAAGAAATGTTTGGTTTATTTTTCATGCAAAGTCCATGAAAAATAGTTTCTTTTAGAACAAAATAGGACCACACATATGAGAAATGGGAGGCTGTCAGAGATTATTTGCAGTACGATTAGTGAGATGCTGCTGTGTTACAATATTGAAAACAAACGTCATTATCTCTGAAAATTAGATGTAAACATACTTAGAATTTGGACAAGTGTACCTGTGCACTGCCAGTGGCTTGGCCAAACAGGGCATGAAAGATCTGAAATTGTATCAAAAATTGGAAACTGTTCCGAACACGTTTGGCTCAGGGCCCCCAAAATCCTTAAGATGTCCCTGGGCAGAGTCCCCAAGTGTTCGAGTGGGCTTCTACAAATATTAGCCTGCCAGATTTAAGCACTATCTCAGCGTCAAAAGTCTTGGGATTGACAGCTGCGGTCGCAATCTTGAGGAGTTAGACAGGACAGCAAAGGGGCTGAATGTGTTGGGTCAAGAGTTCTATCAGAGTCTGAGCAAATGAGTCTCGACTATGGTTACTAATTTCAGGGAGACAATGGGACTGTGAATTATCTAGGACACTGTCAATTTATACTGTAAATGTAATAGGTTTTCTGTATTCAGTATGGCCTTCAGGTAAGGTCCTACTCAGGAAAACAAAAGACCTCTATAATTGATTGGGACAATGTAACAGGCCTTCACTAGAGTCGGCGGTGATTACAGCTCCATTTTATTTTATTGCAAAGACACAGCAAGGAGGAAATGAAGGCACCCAACATACGAGGCAGCTAACTTGTACTAAACCAGTAAGTAGCCAAAGCACCAGATGCTTCCATCTTCTACTTAGGCTATAAATTAAAGTTTTCACCAACATTCTCTAAAACTGAGATCACCTATCGGAGCTCAAAGGCGAAAAAGAGCTAAAGAGGGGCCACTGAAGTGCAAATGAAGATTCCAGCACTCTTCTACAAAGGGAACACTCACTAGGAGAGTAACTGCATCCCAACGAAAATCTCATAATTGTGAAGACACCGTTCTCAAGTAACTTAATTGCTGGACAGGTTAACCCTTTGCATTACAATGGAAGCATGCAGACAGGATAGTATGATGGAATTCGAATGAACGGACGCGAGTGGGGTGCAACTTCTTTATCAAGTAAAATTGACAAAACTAATTAAAAAATGAAAGAATGGAAAGGAAAACGAATTGAAAAAATAAACTATTGACTCAGCAGCTCTTGCACTAAGGTGCACTTCTTTTTAGGATGCTGTGCACCTGTGATGGGGCCTAATGGTGTCACTTACAGTGAAACAAATGGCTTATGTGGGCTGATCCATTTCCCCTTGCCGTATGCTGTTGTACAAGATCACCCGGAGGGACCGCGACAACCAGACCGGAGGAGGCATCGCCATCATCCACAGAGACACCATCCGCATCACGACCAACACCGACGACACCCTCACCACCGCTGAACACCTGCACTTCCAGATCCACACCAACCCGAAGACCACCCTCAGAGGCACCCTGATCTACCGACCCCCGGGACCACGCACACGATTCAGCGAGGACATCGCCGACTTCGTCAGCCCGCACGCTCTCCCCTCCGCCGACTACATCCTCCTGGGGGACCTCAACTTCCACCTGGAGAACAACAACGACCGCAACACCACCACCCTGCTCGACAACCTCGCCAACCTCGGACTCAAGCAACTGGTGACCACCCCCACCCACCTCGCCGGACACACACTCGACGCCGTCTTCTCTTCCAGCAAAGACGTCACCTTCAGCCACGCAACAGGACTCCACTGGACGGACCACAGCTGCGTCCACTTCACCTTCAGAAGAACGACGATCCACCACCTCCAGCAACAGGTTGCTCGAAGAAGCTGGAACAAGATCACAGCCGACCAGCTCACCGCCTCCCTGAGCCAGCACCCTCCCGCCAACTCAGCGAACCCCAGCCAGGCCGCCGACAACCTCACGAAGTGGATCAGCAACTGCGCGGACGAACTCGCCCCTCTGAGGACCCCGCCCAGCAGATCCTGCAGCAGAAAAACACCATGGTTCACCGACGAACTCAAGTGCTCCAAGAAGAACTGTCGAGCCCTCGAGAAAGTCTGGAGAAGGGAACCAACGACGGACAACATGGCCACCCTCAAGCTCGCCACCCGGAAACACCACCAACTGATCCGCGCCACCAAGAAAAATGCATACAAGGACCGGCTGGACAACAACGCACACAACTGCAAGGAACTCTTCAACATCGTGAAAGAGCTCTCCAACCCCAACGCCGGAAACAACGACATCACCCCGTCGCAAGACCTCTGCAACTCCCTCGCGTCCTACTTCCACAACAAGATCGCGGACATACACAACAGCTTCAACAACCAACCAACGCAAGCCACAACCGCAACGACGCCACCATCCACCACCCTCCGCACCTGGACCCCGATCAGCACCGAAGACACCATCCGCACCATGAACTCCATCCATTCCGGATCTCCGACTGACCCCTGCCCTCACCACGTCTTCAACAAGGCCGACGCTGTCCTCGCACCCCACCTGCGGGACATCATCAACACCTCCTTCGACTCCGCCACCTTCCCTGAGAGCTGGAAGCACGCCGAAATCAGCGCTCTCCTCAAGAAACCCACAGCAGACCCCACCGACCTCAAGAACTACCGTCCCATCTCGCTCCTCCCGTTCCCGGCCAAAGTCATCGAGAAGACCGTCAACAAACAGCTGGCCGCCTTCCTCGAGACGAATGGATCCCTCGACCCCTCACAGTCCGGCTTCCGAGCGAACCACAGCACGGAGACCGCCCTCATCGCCGCCACCGACGACCTTCGAACTCTGATGGACAACGGAGAAACAGCGGCCCTCATCCTCCTGGACCTCTCCGCGGCTTTCGACACTGTCTGCCACCGCACCCTAGTACAGCGCCTCAGCAACATCGGAATCCAGGAGAAGGCACTGGAATGGATCACCTCCTTCCTCGACGGAAGAACACAAAGAGTCCGCCTACCACCGTACAAGTCAGAGGCCACCAAAGTCATCTGCGGCGTACCCCAAGGATCCTCGCTGAGCCCAACCCTCTTCAACGTCTACATGAGCCCCCTCGCGGCCATCGCACGCCAACACAACCTGAACATCATCTCCTACGCCGACGACACCCAGCTGATCCTCTCCCTGACCAACGACCCCGCCACCGCCAGAGCCAACCTGCACGAAGGGATGAGAGACGTAGCCGAATGGATGACGACCAGCCGCCTGAAACTGAACTCAGACAAGACGGAGGTCCTCATCCTGGGCTCCACGCCCTCCGCCTGGGACGACTCCTGGTGGCCCCCCGCCCTGGGCACCGCACCCAAACCGACGGACCACGCACGCAACCTGGGCTTCATCCTGGACTCCTCCCTCTCCATGACCAGACAAGTCAACGCCGTCTCCTCGTCATGCTTCAACATCCTGCGCATGCTACGTAAGATCTTCCGGTGGATCCCCACCGAGACGAGGAAGACGGTCACCCAAGCCCTCGTCACCAGCCGACTGGACTACGGCAACGCCCTCTACGCCGGAACCACGGCCAAACTCCAGAAGAGACTCCAGCGGATCCAGAACGCCTCGGCGAGACTCATCCTCGACATCCCCCGACGCAGCCACATCACCGGACACCTGAGAGATCTGCACTGGCTCCCGGTCAACAAGAGAATCACCTTCCGGCTCCTCACCCACGCGCACAAAGCCCTACACGACCAAGGCCCGAGCTACCTCAACAACCGGATCAGCTTCTACACTCCCAAGCGCCTCCTCAGATCAACCAACCACGCCCTCGCCGCCGTCCCCCGCATCCGAAGAGCGACAACAGGAGGAAGATCCTTCTCCTACCTGGCCGCCAAGACCTGGAACTCACTTCCGACCAATCTGCGCCTGACCCAAGACCACCTCTCCTTCAGGAAGAAGCTCAAGACCTGGCTGTTCGAGCAGTAGCGGCACCCCCCCCCCTCCCAGCGCCTTGAGACCCTACGGGTGAGTAGTGCGCTCTACAAATGACCTGATTGATTGATTGATTGATTGATTGGGCACAAGGACAATGTGAACTAAAGTTAAACAGACCAATGGTAATCATTGGTAATCATGAGCAAACTCAAAACCTCTACGTGTGTGCGTGTGTGTATATATGTGTATGTATGTATATGTATATATCTATATGTATGTATATATGTGTGTGTGCGTAAAGATATGTGTATATATATATATATATATATATATATATATATATATATACACCCACCCACATACATATATGATGTGCAGTAATGAATATGCTACTTACCAGTATGCATCTGTTCTTGGCATGTAGGGCTGCTAACATTCATATCTGATGCATAGATCGCCGCCTAGTGTTGGGTCCGGATGATTGCACATTGTTGTCCTGGAAGAGTCTTCGAAGTATCACGAGATAGGTGGCTCCTCCCCTGGACTACAGTGCGCATGGGCATCGGCTCCATCCCCAGATTGTTTTTAGCCATTGTGGCAGTGATGGAGTTAAATAGTGTAAATGATGTCCATGCTAATGATGAATGCAAGAGAGTGTCTGCAGCCGCTACGGGCACCGGGGAGGAGGGCGGGCGATATGAAGGTTAGCAGTCCTACATGCCAAGAACAGATGCATACTGGTAAGTAGCATATTCAGTTCGAGGCATGTGGGCTGCTAAATTCATATCTGATGCATAGAATACATAGCAGTCCCTCCATTAACGGCGGTTGCCCGTGCCAGCTGCAGAAGCTTGAAAAAGTGTTTTGAGAACAGCCTGTCCTACAGCTGCTTGCTGTTTGGAATGCACATCCACACAGTAATGTTTGGTGAACGTGTGTGGTGTAGCCCAAGTGGCTGCTCTACAAATGTCTTCTACGGGAATGTTCCCTAGGAACGCCATGGATGCCCCCAATTTGCGTGTGGAGTGCGCCTTTGGGGGTATTGATAAAGTGCGCTTAGCTTTTTGGTAACAGATTTGAATGCACTTAACTATCCATCTGGCTATCCCTGCTTTGGAGATGGGGTTACCTTTGTGCTGTGGTGAGAAGGCAACAAAAAGTTGTTGTGTTTTTCGAAAGTGTTGAGTCCTGTCAATGTAGTACATCAACGCCCTCCTAACGTCTAGTGTATGAAGCATTCTTTCCGCCACGGTTTGTGGGTTTTGAAAGAATGCAGGCAGGTCAATAGTTTGGTTGATATGAAACTGTGACACCACCTTGGGAAGGAATTTGGGGTTAGTGCGGAGCACTACCCTGTTCGAATGTATTTGGATGAAGGGCTCTTGGATTGTGAGCGCTTGCAGCTCGCTAACACGTCTGAGCGACGTGATAGCAATGAGAAAAGCCACTTTCCACGTCAGAAATTGAATTTCGCAGGAGTGCAGTGGCTCGAAAGGTGGGCCCATCAGCCTAGTGAGGACTACATTGAGGTTCCACACTGGAGCTGGTGGAGTTCTTGGAGGAATGACTCGCTTCAGTCCCTCCAGGAAGGCTTTAATGGCAGGCACCCTGAAAACAGAGAGGTGCTGCCTATTCTGGAGATAAGCCGCTATGGCGGATAGATGTATCCGAATGGAAGCGTACGCTAGATTGCATTTGTAAAGATGTAACAAATAGCAAATGATGTTAGGGATGGATGCATCTAGCGGTTTGATATTGTTGTTAGTACAGTAAATGACAAACCTCTTCCATTTTGCTGCATAGCAAGCTCTGGTTGTGGGCTTTCTTGCCTCTCGGATAATGTCCATGCATTCCGGAGGCAGGTTGAGGTAGCCAAATTCTAAGACCTCAGGAGCCAGATCGCCAGATTGAGCTGTTGCGGATCTGGATGCTGAATGTCGCCATGGTTCTGCGTCAAGAGCCTGGGTGTGAGATGCAGCTTTTGATGCGGTACCACGGAAAGTTCTAGAAACGTGGTGTACCATGGTTGGCGTGCCCATGTTGGAGCAACCAGGATGAGAGTCATCGAGTGTTGCTTTAGCTTTCTTGCCACCAGCGGAATTAGAGGCGCTAGGGGAAAAGCGTACGCAAATTTGCCTGACCAGTTCATCCATATCGCATTCCCTTGCGATTCTGGGTGAGGGAACCTGGCGGCAAAGCTTTGGCATTTTGCGTTTTCCCTTGTGGCAAACAGGTCTATCTCTGGATGACCCCACTGCTGGAAGTACGGATGGAGTACTGATGGATGAATCTCCCACTCGTGCATTTGATGGCTGTATCTGCTGAGCAGATCCGCCATCTGATTGTCCTTGCCCGGGAGGTGTTCTGCCATGAGGAAGATGTTCCTCTGAATGGCCCACTTCCACATGCTCTGAGCCAGATGAGACAGCTGTGGTGAGTGAGTACCGCCCTGCTTTTGGATGTAGTACATGGCTGTCATGTTGTCCGTCCGGATCAACACGACCTTGTTGCACAAATGCACTTTGAAGGACTTGAGCGCCATGAAGATTGCCATCAATTCCAGGTAGTTGATGTGCAACCTTTGTTGATGGGTTGACCATAGTCCCTGCACTGTGTAGTGGAGCACATGCGCTCCCCACCCTTGGAGAGATGCGTCCGTTGTTAGGACAATCTGTGGCACCGGCTCCTGGAACGGTCGTCCCTTGCAAAGGTTGTGTGGATTCCACCAATGCAGAGAGTTGTACGCCCGACCGGTCACCAACACTAGGTCTGTCAGTTGTCCTTGAGCCTGTGTCCATTGATTTGCCAAGCATTCTTGGAGGGGACGCATGTGCAACCTTGCGTGCGGGACTATGAAGATGCAGGAGGCCATCATGCCTATCAACTGCATGAACACTCTCGCAGGCAGGGAGTGTTGCGGTCTGAACCTCTGGATCAGCGACTGAATGTTGTTGATTCTGACTGTGTTTGGTTGAGCTATAGCAGTCAGGGTGTTTATGGTCGCGCCCAGGTACTGCTGCACGTGGGCTGGCTGAAGGTGCGACTTTGGGTAGTTTAGCGAGAACCCCAGGCTGTGAAGGAGGTGAATAGTGTGGGACATGTGTGAGGCGCACTGCCTTTCCGACTTCGCCTGAACGAGCCAGTCGTCGAGGTACGGATAGACATGTATGTTTTGTCTCCTGAGGTGCGCCGCCACTGTCGCTAGACACTTCGTAAACACTCTGGGGGCAGTAGTCACCCCGAAGGGTAGGACTTTGAACTGATAGTGCTTGTTGAGAATGGTGAACCTGAGGTATTTTCTGTGGGATGGGTGGAGTGGGATGTGGAAGTAAGCATCCTTGAGGTCCAAGGTTGCCAGGAAATCCCCTTGGTTTAGAAGGGGAAGGATTTGTTGCAGTGTCAGCATGTGAAAATGTTCTGACAGTATGTACATGTTGAGGGGGCACAGATCTAGAATGGGTCTGAGCGATCCGTCCTTCTTTGGGATGAGGAAGTACAGGGAGTAGACCCCTGTTCCTTCCTCCTCCACTGGCACGAGTTCGATTGCTCCTTTTTGCAGCATTACTAGCACTTCCTGCTGCAATAAGTGCAAGTGCTCTGCCGACATAGGACGTTGTCTTGGGGGGATGTTGGGAGGAGTGGATGTTAACTCCAAGCAATAACCGTACTGGATTAGTTTTCTCACCCACCTGTCTGTGGTGATGGACGACCAGACTGGACAGGTGTTGTTTCCTCTGCCCTTGGCATTGTTACCTCGGTAACCCCCTCTACCTTGCTTGGGGTACGAGGATTGCGCACCACCTTTTGCGAATTGTGTTTGTTGTCCCAAGTGTCCTCTGGTACCACTACGCGCACCTGAGCGACGAAAAGTGTTGCCTCTGAACTGTTGTGATTGGAGAGCCCCCATGGACTTAGTAGTCTCGTTGTCTTTCTTAATCTTTTCAAGTGTGGTGTCTACATCAGGGCCAAACAGTCTGTCAGGATTGACTGGCTGGTTGAGGATTGTAGTCTGGATGTCCTGCTTAAACCCAGATATACGAAGTCAGGCTTGGCGCCTTAGCATGACGCTAGTGTTAATACCCCTAGCCGCTGTGTCCGCGACATCAAGTGCACACTTAATGGCAGCATTTGATATAAGCTTCCCCTCTTGAATGAGCATTTCGCCTGCTTCTTTATACTCATCAGGTAGATGTTGAAGGAGCTGTTCTAGGGTGTCGTAATGCGCCCTATCGTAACGCGCCAGTAGTGCTTGTGTATTTGCTATACGCCATACATTGGCAGCCTGCGCAGCCACCCGCTTGCCAGAAGCCTCAAGCACTTTCGACTCCTTGTCCGGGGGAGGAGCTTCACCCGTTGTTTGGGAGTTGGCCCGTTTGCGGGCGTTCGCGACCACCAATGAGTCCAAAGGCAACTGTCCCCGAATATAAGCAGGGTCTCCAGGTGCTGGCCTGTATTTTTTCTCAATACGTGGGTTTACCACTCTTGCTCTTGTTGGTTCCTTAAAGATCTCTGGTGCATGTTTAAGGACCCCTTTCAGCATGGGGAGCGTTTTGACTGTTCTTTCGGAGACAGAGAAAGTGTCAAACAGGAAATCTTCCTCCACCGGGTCAGAGTGCATGTCCACATTATGAGTTGCAGCTGCCCGTTCTATTAAAGCAGTGAATGCCGCTGAGTCCTCAGTAGGTGATGTACGTCTTCCAAAAACCTGAGGGTCATGTACTACTTGATGGCTGTCCTGGTCCCCAGCGTCATCATATGGGTCCTGGTGTACCTCAGGGTCAGTGTCAGTAGGGAAATTATATTGGTCATCCTGTTCTTCATCCTCACCCCCTGAGTGGTGGGGGGAAGGTGTTGGACTCCTCCCTGGTGGAGGCTGAAGAGGTTCAACAAGTGGAGGTATGTCCTGTGCTTGTTTTTTCTTTTTCAGTGGAATAACAAATGCTTCTAAAGGTTGGGAAGTGATCTTTCTTTTATAAAGTGTCAATTTCCCTGTGTTGGCATCGATGAAATGCTCTAAATTGTCCCCTGACGCCTTTGGCCGCTGCAAATTGGGACTGGGCGTCGAATATTCCGACGTATCGGTGTTCTTCGACACCGTCTTGGCTACAAACGCTTTGGGCGCCACCTTTGGTGGCAGGACGTAGAGAAGCTTGGAGGACGACTTCGCCGGTATGTTCACCGGTGTCGGATCCGATGATGCGGTAGACGTTGACGTCTGTGCCTTCTCCCGAATTCTCTTGAGGGAGTCGGTGACCTGTTTTGTAAAAGAAGCCGAGGGTTTGGTAACCGATGCTTCATGTTTGTCTGCTTCGGAGGACTTCGGCGTAGCAGAAGTGGCCACCGATGATTCTTGGCCTCCCACGGGACGCTGCTTTGCGGTCGGTGTAGGCGCCGACGCCGGCGATGCCGACCCGGCATCCTTGTGCCGATGAGTAGCGGCTCCGGTCGTCGGATCTTGGGCCTTAGGCGCCGAGGCGGGATGGACGACCTTCTTTGAGGACTTGTCCTTAGCCACCGTTTGTGGCGCCGATGTGTCGACAGTCTTCTTGGACTTCGTGTGGCTCGAAGCTGACGGAGTTGAAGACGGAATCGGCTTTGCTGGCTTGGACGGGACGTCGGCCATTTTAGATGTCGTGGAAGCCGTAAGTTTCGGTTTCGCTTTTGCTGAGTCGGCGGCCATTTTCGGAGCCGTGGAGACCGAAGGTTTCGGTTTCGTTTTCGGCGTGATGTCGGCCATTTTAGGCGCCGTCGACAGCAATAGTTGCGGTTTCGGTTTCGATACGCGCAACGGTGGCTCCTCTGGTGTATCCGTAGCCGGGCCCGAAGGCGGGGCTGGGGATATCGGTGCAGGGTCGAGGGTAAGGCCGAGTGGCGATCCCGTGACCGGAGCCTGAGGCGAGTAACTTTTGGGGCATAGCTCGTCCTCTGAGCTATCTTCCGCGGCCCCATAGACTTCTTCGTCGTCCCCTACCTCCTCGACGTATTCAAGGTCTTGGCTCTGTCCTTCAATGTATTCCTCTGGATCCGCCTCGACCTCCGTCGATGGTGGTGAGATCTGAAGTTGATGGCCGTGGCCTTCTTCTGCGGGGTCGTCGAATATGTCGTCGGGTGCCGGGGCTGCGTGGAAGTCCTCAAGTCGCGCCGCGCGCCGATGCTTGAGCGTCTTCTTTGACCTGAATTTGGAGCAGGCCATGCAGTTGTCTCTGTCGTGGTCCGGCGAAAGACATCTATTACAAACTGGATGCACGTCGATGTGTGGGTATTTGGACCCACACACGGGGCAGCGCTTGAACGGGCTCCGTTCCATGATGAAGCCGTCGGGGTCTTGCTGCGAGTACAGGGCCTCGATGCGCGAAGGGTAAACCACTCCGCCGAAATCTGACCGGAAGAGTCAGACGATGCTCGGGACCGTTCGCATACAATACCGACGCGAATACCGAAGGCCTTTTGGCCTTGAGAAGGAAGGTTTTTCGATTCCGATAGGGAGCCGTCGAAATCACATCCGAACCCAATGGCGGAAAAAAACAATCTGGGGATGGAGCCGATGCCCATGCGCACTGTAGTCCAGGGGAGGAGCCACCTATCTCGTGATACTTCGAAGACTCTTCCAGGACAACAATGTGCAATCATCCGGACCCAACACTAGGCGGCGATCTATGCATCAGATATGAATTTAGCAGCCCACATGCCTCGAACTATGCTATTTATTATCATTAAGTGTGGGAGAGGGGCATATGACTCCCTGTGCTTCTGCATTCATGGCTTTACACCATGTGGTCTTTTTTTGTGCAATGGTTAGGAAGCAAGTTATTGAAGCAAACTCACAGCAGTCTCATTGCACAGATTACAGTGTAAAGCAGAGAGGATCTAAAGTATGGTCCGGGCAATAGAGAGAAGAAATTAATTTTCTGGGCATATCAAATAAACCAGTTATCAGAGCATGACCCGGAATGCTCTCGCAATGAGGACGTGGGTTGGTGCTGAGCAAGGTGGGGCCGGCTGGATGCAGCCTTCATAATCAGGGCTCCATTTCCCTATGCTGTGTTTTAGCTGAGGATTAAAAAAATTATTACGAAAAGAAGGGAGCTTCCATTTCATTTTTTAACAATAATTATATTTAAATTGTTCAGTGATGCACTTCAATTGGCAGGAACAGCCCAGAATTTCAAAATAAAAATGCCGATCACAGCGATGGAGCGAAAATCTTCAATCAAAAAGTTCTGCCTCGCTGAAGCTTCACCCTTTTGAATCAGATGCTTCCTGTGCAAAATCTACCAACATGGACTGTTAGGTTGGTGGAACAGAACTGTTAGCAGAAAATAGTCTGTTTCTCCGATTCGATGATCGATATTATAAAACCTTTCACCTCAACATTAAAAATCCACCCTCTGAAAGAGACTACTCACGGATCGAAGACGAGGCGCGTGATGTACTCTTTGGGCATCCTGGGCAGCTGGTGCGAGAAGACGTTCTGGAGGCCGACCAGCCACATCATGATCTTCTTGTTTGGCTTCTGGCTCAGGGAATTACCAACTACATGGAACTCGATGACTCCTCGTCGCTCCTCGAGTCTTGCACCTTCATCCCTGGCCGAGTGCGCAGACAGTAAATTTGTCTGTGTGAAGGAAACAAAGATGCAAGCACATACTGCTAATGATAACAGCTCGTAGCCAAAATACGATCTTGCATATTCCCTTCATATCCAATCTCCCCTTTCTCTCTCTCGAGACAGGTGATCCTCTGTAACCAACCACCACAAGGTCACCGCCTCCCCACACCAGATGCAGATGCTCAGAGAGCGCAATAATACGAGATCAGTGGGAGATTCTGAACATACCTGCTGCCAAGATGGATACCGCCCAGGCTCTCTCTGACTCCATCCACAAATGTGTGAGGGGGGTCTCAGTGTGGTGAGCTCAAACCAGCTGAGGACAACCAGCAACAAGACTGGGCTAGTACCAGATCTTTGGTCTCTCACACCATGTCCTATTCCCACAAAAGCCTTACATTTAGATTTAATCTGAGGGTGGGAACGGGGATGCTCTTTCACTGTGCCTGGGCCAACCCTCAGTCTTTTTGCTGAGAAGAATTTGGGAGGTCGTGTCTTTTTTTTAAGCTTTGACAATCTAGCTCTTCACTGGGACCACGGTGCCCCAGCATTTTACATACAAGTAATGACATAACTTGGGGTTGCAACATCACTCACAGCTGTCAGAGCTTGGAGATTCCCTCCAAGTGGTTATTACAACTGCATTTGTTTATACATAGTATACAACATAGCCACATTCTGTTTACACTTCTTAAGTGTCTAAGCTCTCGTTTCTGTAGCAGGAAGAGAACGCAAGCTCAAGCATGGCAATAAAAAGTAGGCACTCCAAAAGCAGAAGATGTGGACTTCTAAAAAAAAAAAAAAGCATATCGTAGCGCATTAATAAGATACAATCCACAGTCATCTAGAAACATCCTCAAACTTTGAGTCTCGGCTGTCCATGCATACGAACAATTGATTCTTCCAACCCTCAAATTTTGGGGCGCCTCCGGAGAGGCTTCAATAGGTTAAACTACCAACCTGCGGGCGCCAATATGTAAATTGCTTAACCTCTATTAATAATTCACAACATTTTCTCCACACGCCCTTAAATACGAGGCTGATACTAACCTCGGGGCCAAGCATGACAGCAGGATCTGTGATTGTTGACATAACTTCGTTAATCAACTCAATGGGAATATCTCCAAAAATCCTCGGCTTCTTGGCGTCTTCTCCAGAATACGGCTCAGTGCTTTTTCTTTTTTCTGATTCAGAAACAAATGTAAAAGCAAGAAGTGACCATATTGCAAGTCAACAGCAAATCTTCCTGATCAAAACCAAGTAAATGATTGTGACATTAATAACAATGATGTACTAAAACGTTTCTTCTACACTGCTCAAAGTGAGGTCCACCGTTTGGTAACTAAGAAAGAGAAGGAGGGACCACCAGACTAGCAACACTGAAAACATGGGGCCACAAAAAGATGTTTAGAAGAACTCCTAAGAGAAATGGGTGGCAATACAACTATCACAAGGACAGCATCCAGGGCTTCGACTGCTAACAGTGCGAAGCCTCAGGAATCAGTGAGACGACCACGATGGATCAAGGTGACTTGCAAAGGATACTCGCCTGCTAGCTATGGGGATTGTGTTTGCACATATAGTCCCAAATTTGTTATCCATGATTATAGGATTTGAATCATATCCATAACACTTCTAAATTCAATTAAAGTTAACTGGGAATTTCAGTATGTATTATACTGTTGGTTAGTTAGTGACATTACTACACAATCATGATGTTCCTGAACAAATGTTTTCCAAGAGACTGCAAATGGAAAAGCTACCTACTGGTAATCCCAATTCTGCATCATGGGTGTCATCTTTGAATTTGTAAACCTTAGAATATTTTTGCCTATGTACACGGCACCGAAAGACATTTTGGTAGTCAAACTCTTCATTTGGGAAGAAGGGCAATATTTCCTCTCTTTACTTTGCAAATTACATCCATTAATAGTTCCGCTGTGACACAACACTCTTTTCTACTTAGCTGAAGTGTTGCCCACAAAACAGCACGAAAGTGTGCAATATAGGCATGGCCCTTCAATGAGAAAAAATCAACACTCTGCCTTTTTGTATACTAGGAGCTCAACTGTCAGTATGGTAATTCATTCTGATGCAAGACATAGGAGTAAAGATTGAATCAAGTAATTTACAAATATACTCCTAGTTTAAAGAAGAGGGGAAGATGGGTTGGTTATGAATTCAAAGAAGATATCCAAGATGGATGACTACGATTTTACAGAAACAACTGTTTTCTCCATCATCTGTGAGATTTATAAACATTAGAACCCATGCCTACAATGTATGCATGTAATAAAAACTATACTTAATAAAAGGCATGTCCCTCTGAACCAGGACAATAACGGGCATAGGGTAACACTCCACTCATGCAAGAAGTTTGTGCAGGTAGACGCGACCCACAAAGTTATCGGTTTTGGAATCATTCACTGCGAGGTGGCGCTCCCCAAATCTCAGAGTTTGAGACACTTTTTCATGAGGAAGCAGAGGAGTCTTTACTTCTTGAGGACTGAGCTCTAGGTGTCCTGTGAAGGCTGTGGATATTTTCTGGATGCAAACCATGGCTGATAGGGTCATAATTTACCCCCAGAAGTTTTATTTCAAATCGTTTTACTGGCAATTAAGCAACCCAATAGAGAAGAAGTAAGGAAGGAATCTCTTCAGGTTCAGTCTATAGGGAGCATGAACGACCCCCCGCCCCCCAAGCATGTACTGCTAGAAAGCTCTGAGAAATTCAACATGTGACCAAACAAACAAAAAAATTGTGCATAGTATCAGTCTGTCCTGAATGCTAGTAATGCTAGGTAGAGGGGAAAAAGTGTCCCGCTTGCACCCAGAGGCTTTTTGTCTTGACTGGGTTAAGAAGCTCTGACTTAGCCATGGGTTAGAGCTCCATCTGGGTTGCTTTCTGCCGCCTCAGGTCACTCTTAACCTGCCCATCTGGTCGTCCATGCTATAGGAGTGCATGGCACGCCAAGATGGCCGGGCTGTCCCAATGAGGGCTCATTGGACTTTGAGCCCAGCTAGAGCTCCATGAGGTCAGATACATTTGCTCTAATGTCCCCCTCTGTCACTCGGTGTGCACTGATTACCAGAAAGGCTGGTGGCCTTCTTCCGGACTAGTATGCGGAAGGTACTAGGGACACCTTTATCGTCTGGTTGTCCTCCCTGGATGCTGGGAGGGACTGTGATGGCTACCCTGGAAGTTCTGATGAGGGCTCATTTGACTCTTTGGGGCCAGCCAGGGCTTCAAAAGGTCGGACACATTTGATTGAATGCCTCCCTCTTTCACTTGGTGTGCACGGATTACAAGAAAGCCAGGTAGTCTTGCTCCGGATTAATATGGGCAAGGTACTAGGAACACCTTTATTATCCGGTCGTACTCCCCAGGTGCTCTCTCCGATTTGTCTTTCGTCTGAGTCTGCCTTCCCGGAGGGCAGGCAGGACGCAAATCTGGCATCTCCGTGTAGGGCAACCTGCTCAAGGACAGTCCAGTCAGCACCGTACTCTGATCGACTGACCATCCTTGGTCAGTTTAGGGATTGGCTGCTTGGCCAGCCACAGACTGTTTCAAGTAACAGGAGGTGGAAGGCACCAACTCGGGGCACCCTGAGCTGAGGGACTGTGGTGACAGTACCTACCCAAAGCAGGGTGACTAAGGTGACAGTCCTTACCCAGGGCAGTGAGGCTGCAGACCATGGAGGTCTCTTGTTTCTCTTCGTAAAGGCCCAGTCACTGGGCAAAGCCACCTAGCCTGACAGGCGCAGGGTTGTGTCAGACCAGGAAAGAGGCTGGGGCTCCTGTAGGCTGATCGGTTTCAGTAACACAAAAGCACAGAAAAGGGTCAGGGCAGCAAAACCCTGCACCAGTCATTTAACAATATCGTGGCAGTAATAACAAATTTAAGCGTGATGCAATGAGCCGGAGACGTGACCCTCATGCGTCCCCAGAATAGTGGAGAAAGAACCTTCCCCACTCAAACTTAAACGGCTCTGCACTCAACTAAACAAATATACATCTTCTAAATGGATATTAGTGTCCATATTCCATCACGCATAAGGAAGAAGTGGTATCTCCCAAATAAAACACGCTGTTAGGCGTCTTCACTGGAAAAATAATTTCTTTTTATTCTTTATTCTTTTATTCAATGAAAGTTCTTTAAAATCGCAGCACACATTTGACAGCTGAGCCATTTATAAGATGTATATTTGTTTAGTTGAGTGCAGAGCCATTTATGTTTCCAGTAACCACTGGAGAAATAGGCAAAGCCACAGCTTACAACCGGGAGGCCTAGTCTCAGTAGGTTGGGTGCCAGCCAGCAGGCAGAAACTGGTTTAGCAGGTTTCAAGACGTCCACCAGTTAGCTCGTCGGCTTCAAAATCACGTGTTGGCTAAAAAGTCAGCATTGATGTTCCATTCTGAAGTACGATCCAGCCAATGGACCAGTATGGGTATGCTTAATTTAAATTTCACGTAGCTCTTGGCTAAAGCAGTCACCGTGCTAAAAGAAAAACCAGGATAAATGCCAAGGATGACTGACCATATCAGGTTCAGGTCTGAGGTCCAGCATTGTCCATGGCACAACCCTAATGTGAGCACAAACTGGCGGTCAGTAACAGTGTGACCTCCTAAATTTCATAACACTGTCCTGGAAGGAATGGACGGGCTCGTTGAGCATAAATATGCACATCATCCCATTATGCATCTCCTTCAGTCAAGAAGGTTGGCTCGCCGTCAAAGTCATATCTATGTACTGGAGCGATCTTCTGATTTCATAACAAGATTGGAGGCTAGCATTACGCATTATCTTCCTTTAATGCCAGCAGTGCAGCACTTACAAGAATGAACATAACATCACCATAATAATCATAACACTATCAGTCCTCATAAAAGGCCATGCTCTGAATCCTGCCCTCTTCGATGCTGCTGCCGCAAACTCAGTATTTTTTATTTGTACTAATTTGTGTTTTGGATTATTTTAGTTTTAATATTTGTGCCCTTCTAAGGTATGTTACTGTTTAGGAATGTTATGAGGTTTCATTTAATCGGCTGAGATGTTGGATCAATGTTGATTTTGTGCTATTTCTTATTTTAGAGTAGATAACTTAGTAAACGTGTACCTATGTGACGTCACTAACCCATATTTGTACGAGCTGCATGTTGGGATCAAATTTATAAAGAGAAATTAGATTTCCTGTTTTGGTCAGTTGGCTACTGTGACTGACCGATGCACTGCTTCAAGAGGAGCGTGTCCTCTTGCATGTATTATTACATGAGTTGGCTGCCATTTTAGGGTGGTTTGCCTCCTCCTGATATTATGCGCCCTAGTGTGAGTGCAAGTTCAATCGTACCAGGATCTGGTAGGCCTTGCAAAGTTGCAAAAAAGTGTTCAGGATAATTGACAGTTTGTCAAATCAGTTTGGAATGAGAAATAGGCTGTGATTTTGTGACACAGGTTTTATGTTGGACTGCATTTTAACAGTAAAAGGTAAAGGTCATTGTTAAATACTTAATTGTGACAGTATGGTAAATTAATCAGAAAATCATTCAAGGGAGATAAAACTAGGTACTGTTAGTCTGGAGATATTGAGGAAGTGTTTTCAATCAGAAAATAAATCGGCCATGATAGAAGTAAGTAATCCAATTAAGGCATGTTGTTTAGGGTACAGTACTGCACAATACATTTCCACTTAGTAGCGTTGCAGGTGCGTGTGGTAGTTCTACAAGCTTCTCCGAGTATCTCTATGCACTCATGTAACAACCCAAGGTACCAAACTATGAGTTCCAAGAGTCAAGTTGCTAGGTTTAGCTGCCTGGGGTCTTGGTGCAAGAGTGATCTTGAGTGAGAAGATCCGGCCTGTTGGGCAGCTCGTGCGGGACAATGGACATCCCAAGGAGGGTGGGACCATGGTTGTATGGCCCACGTAAAGCTACCAAGGTGAGTATGAAGGATGTTTGCCTCAGCATGTATGGAAACAGTGGGAAAGGCGGGAAAACGCAGGAAAAAATTCCCGACCAACTCATCCAAAGAGCATTTTCCATGGACTGTGAGTGTGAAAATCTGGTGACAAACTTATATTGCCGTGGCGAACAGATATATGTCTGGGTTGTCATACGTACAGAACTGAGCAGGACTTTTGGGTGGAGTTCTGATTTGTCGACTTGTTGCTGGGTCCTGCTGAGCTGGTCTACAAAGTTGTTGTCCACTCATGGTAGGTACTCTGACAGGTGATGAACCTGGTAATAGATGGCCCAGCGCCAAATCTATAGTGCTAGAGCTGACAGAGGAGGTGCCTCCGTGCTTCTGCAGATAGAACAGGTTGGTCATGTTGTTGGTACCCACCAGGGCTACCTTGCCTTGAAACTAAAGGAGAAATGTCTTGAGACCTAGTTAAATGTCTAACAGCTCGTAGTGTTTGATGCAGGCACCCCTCAGGTGAGGTGGCCACAGAACTTGGACTGTCATTGCTTAATCGTGCCCCCAGCGATGTGTCCATGGTGATGGTCGTCTGTCGAACACGGTCTGCAAAGAGCTTGCCCTGCAAAAAATTGTTGCTGCTCCACCACTGCTGAGAGCAATGGGTGCAGCCGCTAACCAACACAAAATCCTCCATTTCACCCTCTGCTTGTGACCACTGGCCCTAGAGGTACTCCTGAGGCAGGCACATATGCAGCCTGGCATGGGGCACTATAGCAATGCAAGAAGCTTAACAGTGCAAACTGAAAGGTGACTGTGTGGCTGAAAAAGAGGCAGCCTTTGTTGAAATGCCTGCACTCTTTGTGGGCTTGTCCCACTACCAAATTGAGGACTGACGCTAGAAAGGGTTGGACCTTAGGTGGTTCCAAGTGGGACTTTGTGGTAAACGTGGGTTATAAATACACAGAGCCCATGGGTAATATAGACAGTTCAGGGGTTGAAATAGAATTGATGGTGATGATTCGAAAACAAACAATAGAGCCAAGAGAGATGGTTTGGGTCTGGAGCAAATGGAAACAGTGGACTACGAGGTTATGCAGAAATTAGAGTAAGGGGGCACAAGAAATTGTTTAACACCTTCAGCGCGGCGCGAATTTTCGCGCTGTGCTGAAGGTTCGAAAAACGGGCATGGTCGTGACGGAACGGTTCCGTCATCAGCACAGCCCAACCGACGCTGATGACGGAACCATTCCGTCATGAGCGTCGAAGGGGTTAAAGGAATTTGTGAGCAATCTTTTGTGGTGAAACAGAACGACAATGGGTGGAGACCAAGGATCAATCTGAGAAACCTCTATCAGTTTCTGATTTACAGACATTTCAAGATGGCAGTGATCCATCTGCTAAGGGACATATATAGCAGGACAACGGCTGGATGGTAAACTAGATTTAAAGGATACATATTTCACAGTTCCTATGGAGGAAAACAGTCAGTCCTTTCTCCCGTTTAGGTTGAGACACCACTTACACCAGTTTCTGTGTTTATTTTTGTCTGACCTATGGTGTTTTACCACAGTGTTGAGACTAGTGATAGCGAATTCAAGAGAAAGGGGAGCTTGGTTAATAATTTAGAGAATATTCTTTTGATGCCTCAGAGTTTAGAAGAGGCGAGAAAACAGTTGACTATAGTCAGAAATCTTTTGGCCTGTTTGGGAGTTGATTATTGCTGCTTGGAGGAAGATGGAAGTTTTGGGTTCCCAAACAGACACAGTAAAATCAAAATTGTTGTTGTCACTGTAGGTGATGTTAATAAAGAAAGAGATAAGACAAGTCTTAGGGAAAACAAATTTAACTTAGAGGGATTTGACAAGGATGATGATGGGTCATTTGTCTTAATCAATTCAAGCAATATTCCCAGGTCGATTACATTATTGTGGAATGCAGAGAGAGAAAGTGCTACAAACAAAAGAGGAGTTGATTTGGTGGCTATAAAATTTGGAGACGTAGAATGGCTGAGTGATTTTTTTATTTACACCAGATTTTGTTTTGGAGACTGATGGATGTCTTCACAGTTGGAGTGCAGGCTTTGGTCTTCAGGAGACCGGTTTCTGGATGTTGGTCAGAATTGGAGAAGTTACAACATACAAATTGTATGAAATGAACAGAGGGTTTATACGCATTGGAAAGCCTCTGAGACAGTCTGAAAGTTGGAGCAGTATTAATGCAAATGAACAATGTGTAAGCGGTGACTTTCATTAATAGGACTGGGGGGAAGCAGATCCCGTCAGTTGACAGATATGGTAAAGGAGCGGTGGCGTTGTTGCCTGGACACGAAAAATCACTCTGCTGAGAATATTTTTCAAGGGAGGAGAATTAGATTGCAGACCAGAATTTCAAGTATTTGAAGAATTCATGCAACTGGAGACTAATTCATTGGTGTTTCAAAAGAACAGACAAAAAGTGGGGTCCATTGAGAGGGATTCTGTTTTTGTGGAGGCGAACACTTCAAATAGAAGATTATTACAGTTGGTTACCTGGTCCTAGAGCTGAGAGGATGGATGCTTTTCAGCAAAAATAGATGGCATGTCAGGCTTAAGCATTCCCTACTTTCGCTATGTTGCAGAGGGTACTTCTGAAGGTGAGAAGAGAGAGAGATGTAATTTGGTGGTCGTAACACCTTTTAGGGTTTCCCAAGATTGGTTCCCTGCACTGTCCGGCAAGATTCCTTTCCCGATTCCAGCAAGAGATGGTCTGCTAACAAATAAAGAGGGCCAGGAGCATTCTTTATTAATGTTGATGGTATTGAACCTTGTCTGAAAAGTGTCAGAAGATCGGGCTGCTTCTCAGGGCTTACAAAAAGGATTGCAGAATTTGTCGAAGAGTCCTGGGCATCCCGTACAAGACTAAATATAAATGAATATGGACACTACTGGTTAGTTTGTGAATGGAGAGGGATTTGGATCCTATGGAGCCTACTCTAGTGAGATTAACCCCTTGCATGCGTCAGATGGCCCCGGCGGACCGTCCGAACCCCGCCCACTCATTCCCCCAGCACCGCGGTGGAATTTGCGCCGCGGTCAAGGGGTTACGTAATATTTTGGCAGAGCAGTTTCAGGAAGGCTTAAGTTACAGGAAAGTAAATTGTTATAGGTCAGGTCCACGGTTTCTGCAGGTAATGTGCAGGTGTATGGCAGATCTCGAAGTAGAAATATCTTGGTATGTAAAAGTAATTGAAAATATAACAACAATCTAAAAGCAAAGTATGACGTTGTATGGGATGTGAATCTGTTGCTGCTTGTTGTTTCAGACTTGACCCACTTATACATATTTAGACTTAAAGAAACTTTCAATTAAGTTAGCTACATTTTTATTCCTAATTTCATGTCGAAGAGTCTCGGATATTAAGGCACTGGAGTTAGGCAGAGCTTATGGTCCAGTAGGTGTGATTTCTTGAGGTTTAGATAAGGACAAAAAACATGTCACATTCAGTACTTTAGCTTAAGTCTGAAGAATGTAATAACCAATTGCACACCAAATTACAGTAAAGACAAAGATGCCTCAATGGACACAAAGGAGCAATTAAAAAGTGGTCGAAACAGAGGAAGAAATGGATGTTGGATGACTCCTCTTTTATTGTGTGGATGGCCAGCCGACACGTGTTTCGTCGTCAAGTTGTGACAGTGCTTGCACGACTCATCAGGGCTGTGACTCGAAAAGGAAGGACCACAGGTCGCTTAGCCGGTGATACTTCCGACCCGGCCCTCGCTCGGGACCAGGTTATGGGTTTGCAGGTATACGATGTAGCTTCAGATCCAGTGGACGGATTGTCGAGAGGGGAATGCTCAATAAAGGAGACAGTGCTCCAAAATCCTGGAGTGCGTAGTGCCACTTGGTGATACGAGCATTCACATGAAAATATGGGGATATGAGTAATAAGTCCCGGTGGTGGCAGGCGAGAGATCGTCAGATTTCCGTGGAATCCGGTATCAGGTTGATGGTCGGACGGGAGGGTGCTCCCAAGTAGCGGGACCGCTACTTGGGAGCACCCTCCCGTCCGACCATCAACCTGATACCGGATTCCACGGAAATCTGACGATCTCTCGCCTGCCACCACCGGGACTTATTACTCATATCCCCATATTTTCATGTGAATGCTCGTATCACCAAGTGGCACTACGCACTCCAGGATTTTGGAGCACTGTCTCCTTTATTGAGCATTCCCCTCTCGACAATCCGTCCACTGGATCTGAAGCTACATCGTATACCTGCAAACCCATAACCTGGTCCCGAGCGA
Organism: Lissotriton helveticus; assembly: GCF_964261635.1. Lineage (NCBI taxonomy): Eukaryota > Metazoa > Chordata > Amphibia > Caudata > Salamandridae > Lissotriton > Lissotriton helveticus. Next base: position 1,167,047,777 of record NC_136071.1, read on the forward strand.
GGGCCGGGTCGGAAGTATCACCGGCTAAGCGACCTGTGGTCCTTCCTTTTCGAGTCACAGCCCTGATGAGTCGTGCAAGCACTGTCACAACTTGACGACGAAACACGTGTCGGCTGGCCATCCACACAATAAAAGAGGAGTCATCCAACATCCATTTCTTCCTCTGTTTCGACCACTTTTTAATTGCTCCTTTGTGTCCATTGAGGCATCTTTGTCTTTACTGTAATTTGGTGTGCAATTGGTACTTGATTTTTTGTATATTGCGTGTGCTCTGCACACACTTGGAGGGGTTTAGGGTCTTGGTCCCCTCACCTACTTGCACCCGAACCTACTTATCTTGCATACTAACGTGTGCTGTGCGCCCAGCTTTTCCCTGTACCCTAAAAAACCCCTTCTCCTAGGTTTTGAAGAATGTAATAAGTTGTGTGTGCTGGACTGTATGCAAGTATATGAGAGTGGGTTGTTAGAATTGAGATGAGGGTGAAAAACATTTGCTGATTGCATATGTGAAACCTTACAAAGCTGTGAAAACTGCAAAGATTGCGAGATAGATCAGTGATTATGGAACAAGCAAGTGTGAATTTGGAGAAGTAAAGGGCCTGTTCTATCCAAGGAGTCATGTCAAGTAGAACTTTAAGGGCATGGAGAAGGTAGGAAGACATTCTGAAAGTGGCTGACTGGGAAGTGCTGGTGTGTTTGCAAAACACTACTTCAGGCCAGTGGTGCATGTGACAAATTTAGTTTTAAAAGGCTTTAATCACGCATAAGGCTAGCCTCTGATCTGGTAATCAAATGATAATTCTCCAATTATTATGCAGACAGAATCCAGATTTTATTAAAGATGCTGAGGCTAGCATTATTCCTCACACCTCTCCCACAAGTAGGAGTTTAAAGGAAAGTAGCTAGAAAGGAGGTTTAAGTCTAAAAGCTTAAGTTGATGGTTTTGAATGTAGATAGATAATTTGCACATTTTGTTGCCATAGATATACTATAGGATAAGTTTATGTTTTGATACAGATTTACAGTTTGACTTTATTTATATCAGAGGTAATCAATCATGAAGGATTGGGAGGAAAAGAAATGCTGGAACAGTCTGTTGTGAATATGAAGTCAGACGTTTCGCTTCATCGCGAATTAAAGAGGTGCAGGACCCTGAGACACGGTCTTTTATAAGGCCAGATAGTGTCCTATTATTAAAATGGTTGTTATGGTGATGTTTATTAAGTCTTTGAAGTGCTGCAGGAGTGGCATTAAAGTAACTTGATGCATAATGCTAGTATAAGGATTTAGTGCCCCTTTAGTCAAGCTTTGTTTCTAGGGAAGGGAGACACTTCAAGATAGCCTTTCAGGTTAATGCATTTTATAGTGTTGTACAACTTAATTGTAACCGGGTTTTGGTTACCTCTTACATATGTCAAAAGGTGTTCCGATGATGCAAAAAGACAGGCATTCTGAACCAGTATGAATTTCAAACAAAACCCTTTGATGGAGAAAAACAAACACATACATACTCACATACACATGTATACAGGACACCCCACACAGCACCTGATGGTCAAAGATCTATTTAATGTCTAGACTCATCTCACATGGCTGAGATGTTTAATTCAACCTAAAATTAATCTTGTGCAGGTACTTTTTCCTACAGTCTTTGTTGAAAAGACAGCGTAGCAACTGTGTGTTCCTGAGATAGAGATAAAATTTACATTAAAATATTTGTCATGCAAAATCTACCAAGTGAGATCACTGGAAGAAAGTAAGACTTCCAATGTTTTACTGCAATAAGAGGCTAACCTCATACCACTGACAACTGGACTTCAACAGTGTAAGTAGTGCAACTTCATTTTAGACTGATGCAAGACATTCTTTCAAGTACCTAGGCTTGTCTCGAGGCCAGATGTCGCTTTGCAAACTGGGCTCATGCTTCCACTGCTGGGCTGCTCCAAAGATCCCGGGCTTGCAGAATTGGACACCGACCTTACCACAGGCGGAGGACTGATTACTGGAAGCATACAAGAAGGAAAATGTTACTTACCCTACAAGCATCTTTTCGTGGCATGTATTGCTGTAGATTCACGTGCTGTGCATACTGCTGCCATCTAGCGTTGGGCCTGGATGAGTGCAAGTTGTTTTTCTTCAAGTAAGTCTTTTCAAGGTACGATGACTCCTGGAAATGCACATGGCATCAGTTCCATTGTTAGATTGTTTTCTGCACGGCGGGTGAGGATGGAAATGGATCATACCAATATAGAAGAGAGATGATCATGCAGGGACCATGCAGGGAAAAAAGTAAAGAGGAGGAGGAGGAGGAGGAGGAGGAGGAGGAGGAGGGTGGGTGCATGTGAATCTACAGCACTACAGGCCATTAAACAGAGGCTTACAGGGTAAGTAACATTTTCCGTTAGAGGCATGTGTAGCTGCAGATACATATGCTGTGCATAAACTGTAAGAGGGGACAGCGTCAAGGAAGGGCACCTTCCACAAAAGAAATTGAAGGGGGCAAGAATTGAGGGGCTCAAAAGGAGGGACTATGAGTATGGAAAACAATGTTTAGTTACCTTACAAGGATGGGGACCCTTGAAGGAATTACTTTTTTCAGGCCTTCCATAAAAGCTTTAGTAACAGGGATCTTGAAGAGGAATATGTTTTTCCCATTTTGAAGGTAGACAGCCAGTACAGCTAAGTGAAGACAAATGGAAGTGTAAGCTTGTCCACAGGTTTGTAAGCGTAGAGGGTTGCACACAGTATCCTAGGCACTTGCTTCCACAGGGTCTATGTGTCGTGCTTAACAGTAGTGGAGGTATTGTTTCCACTTAACTGCAGAGCAGGTGCGGGTAGTGCGACTGTGAGCTTCCTTTAGAATGCCCATGCATTCCCAAGGAAGGTTTAGATAGGCAAACTCAAAGACCTCAGGAGCAAAATCGCATGGGTGAGCGTTTTGGGGTTGGGGTGCCTGATTTCCGGAATATCCCCTATGGATATTCTGTACGGGATGATAGTGTGCTTTATACATACTTTTAATAATAATTTCTCCATCATTCTGCGTGAGAAGGTCTGGCTAGTTCAGGATCCCTTTAGTGCAAATCCACAGAGAGATCTTGAAGGGTGGTGATCCAGGGCTGTCTGGCCCATGAGGAAGCCACCAGGATACGGGATCTGAAGTCTCTGAACCACGACCAGAAGTAATGGGAGAGGCAGAAAAACTGGGCAAATATCCCTGACCAGTTCATCCATAGTGCATTGCCCATGAGCTGTGGGTACCTTAACGCGAAGCTTGGGCATTTAGCGTTTTTGGAAATGACGAAGAGTTCTATGTCGGGAGATCCCCACTGCCAGAAGTACTGGAGGAGGACTTGCGGGTGGAGTTCCCACTTGTGGACCTGTTGCTGCTTCATGCTCAGGAGGTTCACAAAGTTGTTGTTCACTCTCAGAAGGTACTCTGCCAGCAGATGGACTCTGTGGCAGAGAGCCCACCGCCAAATGTTCTGGGATAAAGCCAACAGCTGAGGACAGTGAGTTCAGCTTGCTTTAGTAGTCCGTACATGACAGTCGTGCTGTTCGTACGAAATAAGGCACACCTTTCCCACAATGTGACAAAGGAAGGCCTTCAGTGCTAGGTAACTGATGAGGCGTCCCTGGTGACAGGGTGCCCTCTGACCCTGGAAATGAAATCCTGCAAATGCGCCCCTCCACACCCAGTCAGGTAAGCGTCCGTTGTAATGGTGATTTGCAAAACGGGGTCGAGAAAGGACACCCCTGTAACAGGTTGATGGTGTTCTACCAAAGCAGAGAGTGACAGGTGTGGCTGTTCACCAACACTAGATCTTCACAGTGACCCTCCGCTAGACACCATTGTTACATTAAGCATTCTTGCAAAGGGTGCATGTGTAACCTGGTGTGGGGGACTATGGCAATGCAGGAGGCTATCATTCTGAGGAGGCACAGGACTGATCGGACTGTAACCTGGTGATCTGGCTGAAAAAAAGGAAGCAAAGTTTGGAAGGCCTGCACCCTTGCAGGACTGGGTTAGGCCATGCCCACCACTGAGTTGAGTACTGACCCTAAATAGGGCTGAATCTTAAGGGTTGGAGGTGGGACTTGGTGGCGTTAATGATAAAACCCAAATTGTATAAGAGGTTTATAGTGGCCTGGGTGTGTTTGCTTGGCATCACTGGTGAGTTGTGCTCTTGATCAGCCAGAAGTGTAGGTAAGTGAATACGTGGATGCCTTTGCGACGCAGGTGCACAGTTACCACTGCTAAACACTTTGTAAAGACTCTGGGTACAGTAGTGACACTTGAACTAATAATGTTTGCCACTTACCAGAAACCTTAGGTAGCAATGGTGAGCTGGGTGAATCAGAATGTGAAAGTAGGCGTCCCTGAGGTTGAGGGCAGTCATGAAGTCGCCTTGCTGCAGTAAGGGGAATGACATTCTCTAGAGTGACCATGTGGAAATGCTCTGAAAGGATGCACTTGTTGCACTGCTGTCAACAACAGTCCTGAGAGACTCGTCGTTCTTGGGAATAAGAAAACAGAGGGAGTACAACCCTGTGCCCTTCAGAAGTGATAGCACAGGCTCTATGGTGCCCATGAGGAGGAGAGGGTCTACCTCTTCCCGAAGTAGGTATTGGTGTTATGGAGAGAGGATGTGTCGGCGGGCTGGGATGTAGGAAGGAGTGGAAGTGAGCTCCAAACAGTAACCATGGAGTATGGTATCTAACACCCACTGGTCTGAGGTGATCTGCCATGTGGGGTAAACCCCTTGGAGTCGACCCCCAACAGGTGTTGGGCGATCGGGGGTGGGGGGTGCAGTAAGTCACTGTTTGGGGGGCAGCTTCCTTTCAGGAACCACTGTTACCTCTTCCTTAGAAGCTGGTATTTCTGTAGGTACCATGGAAGTTACCAAAGTAAACCCTAGTGGAGAGCTGTTGAGGCTGTTGGTGTTGAAACTAGGTTGAATCCTCAGAGGAAGTGCCTCTGTAGAAGGGCCCCCAAAAGGCCACACAAGAGGAGGATGTTTGAAGGTGCCCATGGCCTTGGCGGTCTCCGTGTCCTTATTGATCTTCTCCAGCATCTGATCAACCTGCAGTCCGAAGAGGTGTTCCCCATCGAAGGGCAGGTTGAGAAGATGCTGTTGAACGTCTGGCTTGAGGCCAGAGACATGAAGCCAGGCATGCCTACGGATGAGGACGCTAGAATTATTGTCACGAGCGGAAATGTCAGCAGGACACAGTGTATGGAGGTATTTGAGATGAGTTTGCCTTCAGAGACCAACTCTTGACCCCTTTTGCGGTACTCATCTGTGAGGTGCTGGAGAAGCCCCTCCATTTCATCCCAGTGTGTCCTGTCAATCATACCTAGTATGTAATCCAATTGAATTACCAATTTTCCAGTGAGGTGCAAATTGAACAGCGACTTATTTTCCAGCCACATCAATTATTTTATTTTTCTTATCTGGCCGGTGCCTTGTGCGTAGGCCAGTTTGTGGGTGGTATGGACTACCAATGAGTCAGGGGGGCGTTGGCCTTTGATGTAGACCGGGTCTGATGGAGAGGAAATCTATATTTTGACCACCATAGGGGAGACCACCCGGGCTTTAACAGGTTCCGTGAAAATATTAGGAGCCGGTTTGAACATCCCCTTCAGCGTTGGCAGGTACTGCATACAGTGCTGAAAGGACGAGAGCGTTTTCATCATGAAATCCTCCTCGATGGCGTCTTTATGCATTTCCACCTTGTGAAAAGATGGCGCCTTGCTAGGCTCTCGTGGTAGGAGGTAGTGTCATCTGGAGGGAGTGACGGGCGGTATAAAGGTCAGAGTACATGTCCCCAGGAAGATCTACATCATAATCATCCCAGGGATCATCACGGGGATGCCTGTGATAGGAGTTCACTGAGTACCCTGGACTATGCCCCCAAACTGAGTGTGGTGAATCAAGAGGAGAAAGGAGAGGGGGGTCAACAGGTTGAGAGGGGCAAGGAAGAGGAGGAGAGGGGTGGGTAAGGCAATGGTGGAGGGCTGGTTGCCTTGTCATGTCATGTCTCCTCTTGCTCTTTGGCTGTGGAGCCAAGCGTGGTCTGTGCCTGTGCCTGTGCCTGGTCAAGGATGCATCCAGTCTGTAGAACTGGTTCAACAGAGCTGGCGGAGGAGGCATGTTTCGACGTTGAGTGCTTTGGTGCCGGCATGTGAATCATCGACCAGGAACGAGGCTTCAATGCAGAAGGATTTGGTCCTGAGAGCTGCTCAAAAAAAGCTGCCAGTGTCGAGGGGGTGGGCTACGCCAAATGAATGCTTCAGAATTTCCTTCTATGCAGAGTTTGAAGTGTGCAATCTGTGCCGATGATGGCCTGGAAAGCAACAGAGGACAAGAAGCCTGTTGGCAGGCTTTGAGGTTGGATGTCTGTCCCCTTAGTAAAGGGTGCTCAGAGTGGGATCGGTGCAGGGGAGGCGGGTCAGAACTCAAAGTAAGTCCTCTATCTACTGGTCGGAACCAAAGCTGGGCTCTGGTGAGAAGGCTTCTTTCTTGGCAGCTGATGGCTCTAACTGGGACTCACCCTCAAGGTGTTGAGTACCAAAGATGTCCGGAATAAAGTCGTCACTCCTCTGCGATATTTCAAGACTTCAAGCCTGATCATAGCAAAGGGTTTTCGTCTAACAAAAGGTGAGGCAGGCGCCCCATGAGGCCTCCTCTTGCTCTGGGGAGAAACAGAGGTTGAAGACCTGGGTAGATCGGTCCTGGAGTATTTGGCACAACACCGTGGACAGTAGCGGAAAGGCATCCATTCCATAACAGGCAAGACATGTTTGCCGTGAACAAAGGATAATGAAGGCCCTGAAGAGCAAGGCCCCAACCGGGTGGCGTCAAAGTTGTTCCAATCCCTGACCCACGTGTTGATTCGATGCAATAAAGGATAACGCACAAAACAACAATAGCAATGGAAGGGAAAGGAAAGGAACTAAGGCGGCACCAAGAAATCACCATGAGTGTCAATCTGGAGCTCAGTAATGCACGTCCGAACACAGCGGCAGAAAGAAAACAATCTAACAATGGAGCTGATGCCCATGCGCATTACCAGCAATAGGTGGAGTCACCATACCTCATAACTTGGGAAGTCTTGTTCGAAGAAAAACTTGCACGCATCCGGACCCAACACTAGATGGCAGGAGTATGCACAGTATATGAATATACAGCCACACATGCCTAGAACATAATGGTTCAACACACTGCATGTTCTGTAAGAAAAAAGGGAACTGAGAATCAGAAATCAAAAGCCCAGCCCTTTAGAGGTGCGTACACCCAGAGGGCATCAGCACAATCTTGTTTGAAGTGGACTGTTACTTGGATGTTGCAGTGCATATTGTGCGTTACCATATTGTGGCTTTAATGGGATTTAACAGCCTAAGTATTGGTTTAATAGGAAAAATCAGACATGAATATATAAATCACTTACACATTTCATTCTGCAAAGTTGCAGAGGAGGTATAAAGTTAATGAACTTAGAATTTGTATCAGATTTATATAGCTTTTCAATTCCTACTGAGCCTGTAGTTTGGCACATCTCTGAGCTGCCTTCTCTTGCTACCAAGACATATCCTTTATTGTACTGTGCAAATTACCTGTTTGGATTCCCAGCTGACCACCCTGAGAAGATGGAGATGGAAAATCTGGATCCCAAATTGGAGAATTATGACTGTACACTTCTTCCTCCAACATGGAAAGAAATCTAGGGGCAGACAACATGGAGGTGCACATTGTAAGAATTTTGAATTGACACAATGAGTTAAATTGGCACTGTTAACAAAGTCGTGACCAAACCGAACAAATAATAATAGGTGTGAGAGGTGTGAAATATGCCACTTACAACGTTACAACAGTGCCATATGATTCCGGCATCACATTCCATTGACTCCTTCTGAACAAAAACGTATGGGTTGCAGCCAGATGTGCAAGTCACACTTACACAGCCTATTTTCTTAAAATACACACACACACTTATTGTACAAGAGTGCTCGCCATTGTTACTGGTAAGGTCTAGCTCACATTCCACTAACTGAAGACATCCTCAAAATGTGTGATCTTTTTTAAGACCACCTGTTCTATTCACCTCTTAGTATGTGCACGCCTCTTCCTCTTTTTCCGCCTACCTTCCTTTATCCTTTTCCTACTCTCACTCATTATTAACACCAGGAATAGCTTCTACCAGAGGTACTTATCGTTTTTATCACACACAGGGTCTTGTCTCATGATCTGCACTGATAGGGCACTCTTCAGGCAATAACACAATCATTCAAGAATGACACTAGGTGTAATCAGATCTCCCAGACACACTGGTGCCACCAAAGTTCTCTAAATATCTAGATAGCCACTCCATACACTATCAATATCTCTACAATCCTTCCTTGCAACATTCAACAGGATTTGATCTTTGATATCGGACACATTCAGTAGTCGCTCTTGAAAAGCGTCTTAAGATACTTCCTTCTGCATCCATCTAAATTCAACCAGAGCAATTTAAGTTTCATTTGATATTCTGGATCACAGATATGGTGATCTTCCTAGATACAACTGTTCCAAATTATGCTACCGGTGCTCATTCACGTCCTATTTATGTTACCCTTAGACATATTTAACACTATGGAAACCAACCTTACAAGATCGGCTTACCAGCCTTACAAAGTTGCAGCGTTAGACCCATTGTACATCTGTCAACTCGGAGCCTAATTCAGAATTGCATATATCCGATTAAACTTAGATGTCCAAAGGACACCCAACCACAGTCTTTGGCACTACTACGACCTTCACCTTTCCTTAAAATATTTAACAAAGTTCTCTTGGGGGGTGGTGGGCGGTGGTCGTTAGCAAAACGCCCTTCCAATTACATCACAGAAAGTGCCAAAGCTGTATATATATCTGAAGGCCTCTCCTGTGTCAAAGCGTAGTAAAGTTTCCATTGGTCGTAAACACTTAGTTATCAAAAATGTTACCGGTTTTAGTCAGCCCACTTGAACCCAAAGAGTACATTGCTAATCCAATGAAATGCACCCAAATGTACAGAAAATTGTCTAACCAGACAGAGTGTAACAGAGGGACCCCAGTCACCTGTCAATCGATTGACACCGCCCCACACCCTTAACACTAACAGCATCAATGTCACTCTGGTACTTTCTCATTATGGCGTGAACATTGTCAATTCTACCCTGCCTATTTTCTCTGATCTAACACTTCAAACAAACCCACCCAGTGTTGCTGCGGAGTGGCCGAATACATTCAGCCCACAAGAGGTTAATTTGATGTGCCGTTCATATGCCAAATATATTCTGGTACATTTTATTTATTTAGTTCTAACCAATAATCGGACACACGTCCCTAGGAGAGAGTCAAGGTCTCGAAACGACTACTTGGGAATCCAAAAGGTTCAGTTGATGACTACACAGAATAGTTTGGGGAACAGAACTTTTTTACAGATGGTTATCATTCTCCTGATCAAGAATGGGAATTCGTGAGGGGCGTGGCCAACAGCATGGGTAGTAAGTCGGGAGCAATCGAAGCTCCGGCGAGCCGACCAGACCCGACGTACATATGGCCGTCCAGAGAACCCCTAACTGCCGCCACAAGCGATCGAAGTATCCTACAATGCAGTGGGCACAGGTGGAGCCGGTAACGAGGGTCCGCAAAGCACCGCAATTCGCCTGAGAACCGCGGCCCCTCGGAGGGATGCAGAGGCAGCCCTGACGGACTGAGGCGGAGCCGCGAGCGACGCGCTGGCGGGTCGGCGAGGAGAGCGAGCGAGAGGTCCGGAGCTCCAGGGCAACTTGCCGAAACCCGGCGGAGGGCGAGAGAACACTGGCGCCCCAGAGACGGAACACCGGCAAGCTGCCTTAGAGGTGGGAGCTGCGGCGGAGGCCCGGGGCTGAGGAGGCGAGTCCGTTAGGAGGAGTGGGGGAGTGCCGACGCCGGGCCGACCGGCCGGACTACCTAATAATGGAGCCTGGGACATTCGATTGACCCCCGCGGAGAAAGGGGTGCCCCGCGCCGATCAAGGGCAACATGCCTTGTGTGGACCTATCGGCCTGGGGTGAGGAGACGGGGCCTGGTGCCGGAGGAGGCCTTTGGCTGAGATCACCGCGCGGAGGCCTCCGAGGTGCTGGCAACCCGAGGGGAGTGCCACTCACCAGCCAAGTGGGAGACTACGGCCGACAACAAGTGAGGCCCGGCCTAGGATCCGGGAAAGAGGGGCATTTGGGCCTGTGCCCAGGACATCCCTCCCCTTGCCTGCCTGGCGCGCGGAGGGTCACTGGCCCGGACCCACCCTGAGAAGAGAGACGCCGGAGGCCCTGCTACACAAGAGGGCACCCGTGCCTGGCGCGGCGGAGACAAGATCGACCAGGTGCGCCGGAGATCGGGCCCCGGGGCAGCAAAGTAGGGGGTGGGAAGTAGCCAGTGAGGCCCCCGCTGACCCGGTAGATGCCCTGGGAAAACAAAATGGGCAAGAAGGAAGCGGCCCTCAAGGCCCCACGCCAGGGCACACTGGATCGCTATGCGACGGCACCCCCTGCGACAGACGCAGACGCCGTGGGTCCACGTTCGGACACGGCTCTCCTGATGGGGGCCATACAAGCGTCAAGGGAAAACATACAGGCATCACGCGCGGCTCTAGAGGTCAAGATTGGGGAAGTGGGCTCTGAAGTCACGCTACTGCGACAAGACTTTAGCAATCTCACGGAGAGGGTGACCAAGGCTGAGACTAGGCGGAAGACATAATCCACTCCCTACAGAAGGATGTGAAAGAGCTCCGGGCCTCGCACAACCAGCTACAGTGGAAGGTCGATGACGCGGAAAATAGGGCCCGACGCAACAACCTCCGCTTTGTTGGTTTTAGGGAAGGAATCGAAGGGTCCAATATGGTGGAGTTCCTGCGCACGTGGCTGTTGCAGACCTTGCCAAAGGCGACATTCCCAAACTGCTTTGTGATCGAGAGGGCACATCGGGCGCTCCTTGCGAAGCCCTTGGTGGGAGCGAGACCGCGGTGGTCATCGCTCGATTCCTGAACTTTACGGACCGGGACGTGATATTACGCGAGGCCAGAAAACTGGGGGAGATCCGTATGGAGAACTCACAGATCATGATCTTCCCCGACTACAGTCGGAAGGTGCAGAAACAGAGGCGCTCCTTCGACGCGGTAAAGGCTAAGTTAAGAAACCTGCGGATCCAATATATGCTGCTTTTCCCGGCCAAAGTCATTTATAAGGAGAAAACGTACTTTTTCACCCACCCGAGGATGCATGGCAGTGGTTGGAGGAACGCCCGCCTCTACGGAGGCGAGAGGGAGAGATGCGAGGTGCGACGGAGGAGGAGACCGCTGCTGGGAATCAGTGGGAGTCCCCGAAGACACAACGGCAGCGGAGAACGCGGAGTTCCAAGAGGGTGACCGCGACGCCCTATCCCATGCAGAGTCCGGCTGGCAAACGACAACAGGGCCCAAGTGCCCCCAACCTCGGCAGTCAGAATGCCCGCTCAAAAGGAGAGGGCGGCATGGGGGGGGTCACCTCGGGAAGTGAGGACCTAGAGGACCAGTCGATACATCCGTTAGTGGCGGCAATTAACGAACTGGAGCAGGACTCTGACGCCTGAATAAGAAGACACTCTGGATGGACTTGATACCGGCTCATAGTCCGGAAGCACGCAAGTTGTTTCACACCTTATAAGCACTGCTGTTACAGATTTTTGACTATAATATATATGAGAGTAGATTTTGTAGGAGAAGCTATCTTTCCATATTTGCCAGATACACTGTTTAGAGTGGGTTTGTAGGGGGTGAACCTGGGGAGGGGGACAGACCTTCTCCGCCTGGAAGTCCGTTATCCCATCTTTGACGAGGATGAGACTGACGGGTGAGGGAGGTGGGGAGGGGGGGAGGCAAGGGGGGAGTTATGCTTGTTCTACGGGTTGCTATGTAGGGGGGGCGAAGGGGGAAGGGAGGTTGGGGAGGAGAGTTGGGGAAGGGAGGGGGAGATGGGACATGTCGAAAAGGTCATGCACACCTGCGTCCCTGGCGCACTGTTGACACCGAGTTTATGCACCGCACACCAGGACTTGGGGCACGATGTCTGTTAACCATGTAGATACATCACAGGATCCAGGGGGTCTTAAGATATTAACATGGAACGTGAACGGTCTCGGCAGTAAAATTAAAAGGGGCCTAGTGAATGCCTACGTGAAACGGGTGGGCCCGGATATAATCCTGCTGCAGGAAACGAACCTCCAGGGCACCAAATGTGGCTTTCAGGCTAGAGGGAAGTACAAAGTTCTTGCACACGCGGGATTCACTAAAGGCTCTAGGGGGGTGGCCATACTGATTAAGAAGGACCCACCATTTAGAACAACGCAGGTATGGACTGATCCTCAGGGGACGTATGTGGGAGTGAGGGGGACCTGGAGATGGCAGGAGTACAAGATTGTCTCGGTTTATGCCCCCCCTAAATTACAGGCGGCTACATTTAAGGGGATCACGGACATCCTTCTTAATACGAAGTCTGTGTAGAGACACAGAGGCAGAGACTGTGAAAAGGACTATAGAAAGATACCCTCTTGTAGACACATTGGAAACCTTCAAGGGTTTTATAGGAAGCCCTCACTCACCAACCTGGTTGGTGACATGCTTCATCATCCGGCCCACCAGGAGAAGCCGAGTGCCTCCCTGGTGTGCTACAACGCCAGATTACTGCGGAGCTGGATTTATTGACAGTGATGTGAAAAGTGATGTTAAAAACGTCTAATACTGTACCAACCAAAATGATTTATTTACTGGTCAGTTTAGACATGGTTAAAAAGGTATGTGTGGAAAAACTACCACTGATTATGATGGGAGTTTCCACTTAAAGTGGGGTCAACATGTTTCTGCCCTGTATAAGTGTAAGAATTACGTGGGCATTCGTCAGGACCGTGTAGCGTGTACCTTGGCGGTATGGGCGCGCTAAGGCCCACCCTGACCAAAGGACGTGAAAGTAAAAAATTGTGCTATGTGTAAAAAAAGGGTGCAAAACAAAACACAAACCAAAAGTTGTGGGATTTACCTCCACTCAGAGGACCCCACGGGGTCCGGAGCAGGAGTAGCTAGGTGCCAAGAGGGTGCTAGGCGTTGCGGGCAGTGTGCCATTTTCGCCTCCACCCCCCTCCCGAGACCCATGGGGCGTGGATCTTTTACTACACAAACTATACAGGTTCCTCTGAGTGGAGGTAAATCCCACAACTTGTGGTTTGTGTTTTGTTTTGCACCCCTTTTTTTTTACACATAGCACAATTTTTAACTTTCACGTCCTTTGGTCAGGGTGGGCCTTAGCGCGCCCATACCGCCAAGGTACACGCTACACGGTCCTGACGAATGCCCACGTAATTCTTACACTTATACAGGGCAGAAACATGTTGACCCCACTTTAAGTGGAAACTCCCATCATAATCAGTGGTAGTTTTTCCACACATACCTTTTTAACCATGTCTAAACTGACCAGTAAATAAATCATTTTGGTTGGTACAGTATTAGACGTTTTTAACATCACTTTTCACATCACTGTCAATAAATCCAGCTCTGCAGTAATCTGGCGTTGTAGCACACCAGGGAGGCACTCGGCTTCTCCTGGTGGGCCGGATGATGAAGCATGTCACCAACCAGGTTGGTGAGTGAGGGCTTCCTATAAATCCCTTGAAGGTTTCCAATGTGTCTACAAGAGGGTATCTTTCTATAGTCCTTTTCACAGTCTCTGCCTCTGTGTCTCTACACAGACTTCGTTGCATATGACACTCTTCCTTTGTTTTGCATACCTAACCAGGGGGAATAAGAGTGCCTCTTACCCTCTCTCTCTCTAATTGTTTCATGATCTTTCTTAATACGTCAGATACCCTACAGGTGCTAGGGGGAGACTTCAACGACGTGATGGTCCCTCCACACGACACGACAGGACAGGAGACAGGACTAGAGACCCGACCCCGACCCTACTTTAGAAGACGATCACCACCCTGGACTGACTGATGTATGGAGATGGCTGCATCCAGAACTTAGGGCCTACTCCTTCTTTTCGGGCGCCCACAGGGCCTACTCTAGACTGGACTATATTTTTCTTGCCCGACATGTCCTGACGATAGATGACTTAGCCGAGTACAAAGCGAGAGGGATTTCGGACCACTCACCGCTCCTGGCGCGGGTGGGGGGAAGGATAGGGAGGAGAGGGTCCTGGAGGTTGACAGCCTGAGACCTACAAAATGCGGCCATACTGCGAGGTCTCAGGGCCGACGTGAAAGTTTATATAGCCGAAAATGAGGGCTTGGTCTCATCAAGAGTGGTCTTCTGGGAGGCCTTTAAGATGGTCCTCCGAGATAGGGCGCAGAATAGACTGGCGGAGGAGGCTAGGGAAATTTGGTCACTAGAAGCCCAGATACTGGACCTGGAGAGGGAATACCTGCTTACTAGAACCCCAGGGACCCTCAGGAGACTGAAGGATGTGCAGAGCCAATATAGGGACATGGTAACGGGAGAGGCTAAAACACAGGCGCTGGCGACACTTCATCGTCTATACGATGTGGGGGACAAATCAGGAAAGTTGCTGGTGTGGCTCAGTAGGAAGGAAAGGGATGCCAGGTAGGTAGAGCAGGTCAGGGACACTCAGGGGAACCTGGTGAGGTCAGATGGTCAGATTGCAGGGGCCTTTGCTGCACACTACAAATTATTCTACAACGCCAGGGATTTGGGGACACAAGAGGATGCTCTACGGTACATGGCACATATTGACCTCTCAGTATTAACTGACGAGGACCTCCATGAACTGGAGGCTGACATCACGCTCTACGACGTTAAGGCTGCCCTGGCTATGCTTCGGGCGGGAAAGTCCCCTGGCCCAAATGGGTTCCCTGCGGGATTTTTTAAGCGAACTGCAGACTTATTGGCCCGTCATCTGCTAAGACTCTTTGAAGAGGCAGTGCAAGAGGGGAAACTGCCACCAGACCTCCGTAGGGCCACAATAATCCCGATATATAAGGAGGGTAAACCGGCAGAAGAATGTTCGTCGTATCGCCACCATCTCTCTCTTGAACATAGAAGTGAAGCTGTTGGCGACCATTCTAGCCCTTAGACTATTGAAGGTAATACCAGGGCTAGTTCACCTGGATCAAACGGGTTTCCTTCCAGACAGGGCTACCAGATTGAACCTCAGACGGACTCACAACTGGTTGCAGGAGGCGGGCAAGAGACGGGACCCTCACTGGTTTTTGTCTCTGTACACCGAAAAGGCGTTTGATGCAGTTCACTGGCCTTTTCTAGAGGGAGTCCTGGTGCGGTTCGGCTTTGGTCCCAAATTCCGGAAGTGGGTACAACTGTTGTACACGGATCCTAGAGCTAAAGTTAGAGTTAATGGGGTCTTATCCGGGGACTTCCCGGTGAGGAGGGGGACCAGACAGGGGTGCCCCCTGTCCCCTCTGCTCTTCGCGCTAACTATTGAGGTGCTCGCGGGGGCGATCCGACAAAATGCGGACATTAGGGGTTTCAAACTGGGGCCGACGGATACCGCAGAGGAAAAAATATCACTGTATGCGGACGATGTCCTCCTATATATTACGCACCCAGATATTACGATACCTGCGTTGTTCTCAGAGCTGGAGAAGTACGTAGCACATGCAGGATATCGGATACACTGGCACAAGTCGGTACTATATGATCCCAGGAGCCAGGAGCGATGGACGGACCTTCCAGAGAGTCTGCAGACGACCAGTGAGGGCTTTACTTACCTTGGGGTGTTTGTGACGCTTGATAGCGGCCGCTCCTATGACAGGAATATTCGACGGATAGTAAGAATTTTTATTGAAGATGCGAACCGGTGGAGGCTGCTACCTCTTACAATCCTGGGTCGTGCGGCCATGTTTAAAATGATGACACTGCCGAGGCTACTGTACGCATTCCAAAACGAGTATTACCCCCTTCCACGTAGGGTGTTTCTGGAAATAAATGTGGAACTGAGGTCCTTTCTGTGGTTGGGTAAGCAGCCACGGGTGGCATTGACGACCCTCCAACGGCATCAATATAGTGGAGGGATCTCACTCCCTAATGTCGAGGCCTACTATTGGGCAGAACACCTGGTGCCCATTAACGACTGGCTTCACGCCACGGCTACGCACCCTACGTACGCCCTTGAGAGACTTAGTATGGCCACTCGTCCATGTAATTACTATTTGTATGGGGGCAAAGGGAAAGGGTGTTTGCTGTCAGCCACTAGGCTTACCCTGACGGTCTGGAACCTAGCGACCAAGAGTATAGGTTGGGAGAGGAAACCGACTAGTCCGACAACGTTGTGGCATTGTGCCTGGCTGCAGGAAGTGAGTAAACTGAAGGGGTTCCAGAGGTGGGATGACATAGGGATTTCGACGCTAGGGGACGTGACCGCAAAGGGGGAACTTAAGTCATTTCAAGCTCTGAGGACGGAATTTTAACTGCATCACACCCAATATTTTAAATATGCACAATTGAGACATGCCTGGCGGGCGGAGGGGATCCCGGTAGGAACACTCCCTGAATATGCACCTCTGGAGGGCCGCCTCATGCAGGAACAAATTCCGGAAAGGGCGGTATCGCTCACATACAGAACACTAATGAATAACATATCTGACGACCTGGGTACCCTTAGAAGGAAGTGGGAGTCCGAGGTAGGGGAAATGGACACAGTGGACTGGGACACGGTGCTAATGCATCCAAGAGAAGTAGCTATTAAATCCAGGCTGAGGCTTATCCAATACAATATCCTAGGGTGCGCCTGTACAAAATGGGAAGGGCTGGAGATACGAACTGCCTGAGATGTGGACGGGATGGGGGGGGGACTTCTACCACACCATATGGTCCTGTCCGACAATTCAGGCCTACTGGGCGGAGGTCTTGAGAGAACTAGGGGAGGTGCTGGAGACCTCTCTGACGTTAGACCCTAAACTGGTTCTGTTGAGCATGACTAATGATGTGGACCTCGCTCGCCCGCTATTGATTTTCCTGGTCCTGGCTTTGGTGTTAGCTAAGAGAGATGTGGCAAGGAAATGGCGGGTGGCTGTACCGCCACAGCTGGAGGAATGGCGGAGAGGTCTGGACCTATATATGGCAGCTGAAAGGGTCACCTATAAGGCAAGGGGATGCCCTAAGAAATTTGGCAGAGTCTGGGGCAAATGGCGACGATACCATGGACTTGATGGGGGACTCTGAGGAAGTACGTTCACTGTGTGGGTCACGCACTCCTCATTTGTAAATAGGTTAAGTAACCTGTGGTGTGCCTCAAAGATATCACCCCCTGACGAGAAGGTGTTGTAATCAATACGTGGTTAGTGGCACTTAGGATAAGCGCCAACTCTTTGAGCACAACCTCTATGAAACGAAATTCGTTTCTGTGTTCAATGCACATAGTGTCAAAATGAAGTTTAAACCAAAATCGTATCAAGCTTCATTCATGTTTTATTCACATGAGTTTTTTATCGTTCGTCATGCAGTTTCATTCCAATAATTCATGTCTGAAATCCACTTTAGTATATGCATAACATCATCTTTTCCCAATGCATTTCGGACACAACGGTCCTTCATCTGGGGAATCCTGAAAAACAATAATCCAATCTAAGTATGGTCCACCGAGATCACATCAAACATATAAGTACATGCAGGCATATCCATTGTTAAGTTGAGTAATTAATAAAGCAACGTTAAAACCCATAACCAGAATATGTAATCATCAAATGCGTTTTTTCTTGAAGGTGCATAAATGAATCAATGAATTATAAGTTATCCGACAGGTCAAACGAACCCAGTGTCATAATAAAGAGTGCCCAAACAATTCAACGGTACTCGTTCGTATCCAGACCGTGTGCATAGTGTGACCACCATTAATACCCAAAATCTAACACAATCATGCAAGCCTCGTGGAGCAAAGAACTTACAGATAAAGTAGAGCAAGATCCCGCGTCTCACTCGTGTGCCCTTCGCCGGTGAATGCAAACAATGTGTTCCGTATAAACGGAAGTGAGTAAAGTAAAATCAAAAGTATGAAAAGCGGACTTCCCACGTGGCGGCCATCTTACAGAGGTACCGAAGAGTGGTGAAACAAAACCTTAGAATCGATTAAGTAAACAGTGCATCAACAACATAAAGATCCAGTCTCAAACTTAAAATAACAATTATATCCATAGTATAAAAGTTCTTACAAAATGGGGTAAAACGTGACGGTTCGTTACTCGAACTAATAGAATCAATGAAACAGAAAATGTCGTTATGAACATGGTTCTCTACAGATAACATGTAAATTCCATCCGGTCATTAAGATCCATGAAACCGTCCGGTCTTAATGACCGGATGGAATTTACATGTTATCTGTAGAGAACCATGTTCATAACAACATTTTCTGTTTCATTGATTCTATTAGTTCGAGTAACGAACCGTCACGTTTTACCCCATTTTGTAAGAACTTTTATACTATGGATATAATCGTTATTTTAAGTTTGAGACTGGATCTTTATGTTGTTGATGCACTGTTTACTTAATCGATTCTAAGGTTTTGTTTCACCACTCTTCGGTACCTCTGTAAGATGGCCGCCACGTGGGAAGTCCGCTTTTCATACTTTTGGTTTTACTTTACTCACTTCCGTTTATACGGAACACATTGTTTGCATTCACCGGCGAAGGGCACACGAGTGAGACGCGGGATCTTGCTCTACTTTATCTGTAAGTTCTTTGCTCCACGAGGCTTGCATGATTGTGTTAGATTTTGGGTATTAATGGTGGTCACACTACGCACATGGTCTGGATACGAACGAGTACCGTTGAATTGTTTGGGCACTCTTTATTATGACACTGGGTTCATTTGACCTGTCGGATAACTTATAATTCATTGATTCATTTATGCACCTTCAAGAAAAAACGCATTTGATGATTACATATTCTGGTTATGGGTTTTAACGTTGCTTTATTAATTACTCAACTTAACAATGGATATGCCTGCATGTACTTATATGTTTGATGTGATCACGGTGGACCATACTTATATTGGATTATTGTTTTTCAGGATTCCCTGATGAAGGACCGTTGTGTCCGAAATGCATTGGGAAAAGATGATGTTATGCATATACTAAAGTGGATTTCAGACATGAATTATTGGAATGAAACTGCATGACGAACGATAAAAAACTCATGTGAATAAAACATGAATGAAGCTTGATACGATTTTGGTTTAAACTTCATTTTGACACTACGTGCATTGAACACAGAAACGAATTTCGTTTCATAGAGGTTGTGCTCAAAGAGTTGGCGCTTATCCTAAGTGCCACTAACCACGGACTCTGAGGAAGGCCATTTTGTCAACATAGACTCTGGCCCTGGAAGACCACTGGTGAGGCTCCTAGAATTGGAAGAGATTATATTGATTTTAATGGTGATGATCGGTGGGAGGGGGGTGGGTGGGAAGGGTGTGATGACCGATGATGACATGATT
This sequence comes from Lissotriton helveticus, assembly GCF_964261635.1. Taxonomy (NCBI): domain Eukaryota; kingdom Metazoa; phylum Chordata; class Amphibia; order Caudata; family Salamandridae; genus Lissotriton; species Lissotriton helveticus. Next base: position 1,167,067,275 of record NC_136071.1, read on the forward strand.
GTAATGTTGTTACATAATAAAAATGATTAAAAAAAAAAGAATGGGAATTCCTCCCAATTCGACAATTTTGCAGTGCTTACACAACAGACTTCATAAATCACAAAACATTGGTTGAATTATCAAATCATGTGGGTACGGTTTGAAATCAGCCTTGCCTCCAAACTCCAGAAGGCTGGTCAGACAAGAAGCCTAAGGAGTACCAACACCTTACTCCTTATCCCTCTGAAAACCCACAAAAAAAAAAACGCATCCAGTTCCTTTGCAGGAAATGCGGCCAAAATCTGGAACTCCATACCAGTCCATATCAGGACTAACCCCTCCTACTCAAATTTCAAAAGGCATCTCAAAGACCTCCTCCTCAAGCGATCTCTCCCGAATGGATAGGTACAGCCTAATCACAGGAGCCCTCCCGCAACAACACACAGAGACTTTGACAATATGACCTCTAGCTCACTCTCCTCAGGACTACCTCCTCCGAACCCCCCCAAACGGATCCAATCCCATCATAAGGCACTGTAATTTTGTGGCGACAACACGTGAACCGACTTGAGACAATGTACAGACTATTATGATTATTTATCTCACGAATGACACGTTGATCTTTATGACGAGACTATGCAAAGGGTCTGAGGCACTGTACGTATTACTGTATCATATGAATGTTAAGGCTGTAAATTGCTCCGATACCTCCGGGTCTGGCTAGCGCTATATAAAACTCCTGAATAAGATAAAATAAATTTGTGACTGTAGATGAAACGTTGAATACCAGAACACCACTTTTCACCTAACACCAGTCAATTCCCTAGATTTAAACTCCCACTGACCCTAGACATTTCTTAGAAGAAACTTTAACAGACTAATTTCTGTGCTTACTCTCAGAATTTAGACTACACTGCCCAAAACGTTCAGTTGTGCTATCTCTAGCATATTAGTCAAACTCTGCAAAGCACCAAAGGTTCAGCTGCTTCGTGATGCCAAAATGATTAGAATCCATTACCACAGTTTCAGCCAGTTCTCCCTCCCTCTGTATGAGTGCCTGTACCAGAGGGCACTTGCATGGGGCAAACCTAGCCAGGATGCAACTGAGCGCTGAACCAAGGGTGACAACCCAGGGTTCGTTTTAAGAGTGTTAACAGAGTTAAAAGATAATGTGACCTCTTAAACCAAAGCTAATGGTATTTCTGATCCTCGTACAAGGCGAGTTGTGTTCTCCTTTCTTCATTTCTGTTGCTAGCCTTTGAAAGTGCGTGGATGCGGATTCAGGGATCTGCAAAACCACAGTGACGATGGTCTGCAGCCTTTTAAGTAGGGGATATATTCCTTAACGGCTGAGGCTACAAGCTGGAGGAGGGAAGGCTTCCCTCACTCTTGGTTCAAGGGCTGCTCTCATTAGGACAGAAGTCTTGGTGAGGGCTGCAGAAAGATATGTGCTTTTAGTTAGAAGTAACTTAGGCTACAGACTTTGTTGTTAGCTGGGTCGGGCTAACAGGGGAGATGAACAGAGGAGATGATGTCCTGGACTGCCATTTATCGGGTTAGGGCCACACAGCTCTACCTGGCAAGAACAAGTGGGTTGTTGAACTTGGCAAAACCTTAATATCTAGTAAGTAAGGTGGTTTTACACATTATCATCACGAGCCACGGCCCATACAAAATACCAGGGACCCATCTAAACGCAGGTAGGATCACTGTAGCCCAGAGAGACCACAGTCTAGACTGAAAACAGCAATCAGCAGCCAGAGCTAGACCCAGGTGAGGAGCGCAAGCAAAGGGGGAGTAGCTGCAAGGCATCTGTATAGGAACAAATAGCTCTAGAAATCCAGGCACCGGATACGGTACGGAGCCAAACTTCGAATGAATCATACAGGAAGACTGGAGACTGCCCTGCCTTTTTTTGGAGCTAGTTGATAAAAAGTGGCTCTTGATTTCAGGGACTGGAAACATAGGCATCAATGTTGCCAATATGTAAAGCAATAATGCTGGAAGCTGGTGCTCCCAAATGGCTACACGCAGGGCAGGGTCTTTTCAAGTGTTAGCGTTTTGCGACCACAAGCATCTCCAGGTCATTCTCCTATCCTCAGACTCCCAATTTCGCTCTCAAAGACCTGGTGGTGACAGGAAGCCAAGCTACGTCACAACTGAAATGAGGACTGGTAAAAAAAGAGCGAGAAACAAAGTTACTTTTGTTTGCCTGGGGCACTCGTCAACTTTGGTTTCATCCTTTTATTTATTGATTTATTTATTTATTAGGTCTCGCCTGTCGATGCGCATGCGCATCGAGCTTGCGAGCCTATTGCGGCTTAAACAAGCTTTAACTAAGAAGCAAGGAATCGTGGCGATTCCTTGCAGTGCCCGTGACTTTTAAGCTCAATGCGCATGTGCATTGAGCTTAAAAGCGCGTGCACATGCCCCCAGCCGCCTGGATGTCTTTTCCCTCAGCCGCACTCCTCCCACACCCCCGCTCCGCCCCCTCCCCTGTCTGCCGTGTCGCATTTCTTCAGGGCACTTTCTCCACGGCCGCCAGGCCACATCAAAGGCTTCCCCAGCACTGCCCCACCCATCAATCACCATCCCACTGCCACCCCCCTCCCTCTCCATATGGTGCGCTCTGCCTCAGGCCTCTCTAACTCGGCCCCCTCCTCTGCCCGTCGTGTCGCATTTCTCCTCCCCCCTCCCCTTCTCTTCCTTACCTCCGTCTTGTTTATTTTAAACATTTGCACGACTTCAGTGTTTGCCTTCCTCTCGTCGCAATTTGTTTTGAACAGTAATTGCCGATGAAGTGCCTCAAATCAAGTTTGCTTTTCTCTTGGTTTTTTTTTATCACGTCTTTCCGCATCTCAGCTTGCTGCCCCCTCCCCACTCTCTCTCCCAGCACACCCCCCCTCAAGCCCCCTCCCCTGCCCGCCGTGTCGCATTTCTTTTCTCCTCTTTGCCGCTCTCCCTGCTCCGCCCCCTGTACCCGCCCCCTCCCCACTCTCTCTCCCAGCACACCTCCCCCTCCAGCCCCCTCCCCTGCCCGCCGTGTCGCATTTCTTTTCTCCTCTCCTCATGTTTACAACATGGTATGTTTCCCCTATCAGTGCTGGGGGGGCTAGGGTGGCACCCCTGTGTCCCAAGTGTTCTCTGTCGGGAGCTTGCATGTTTCTCCCCACTCGGTGGCATGCACGGACTGCACGGATGCACCCAGCTCGCCTGCCTGCAGTGTGAGTGGAGGCCATTAATAATCCCGGGGCGTGCACCCATTGCACTCAGCGATGACTTCATTCCCACGGCCACCCGGTCGATGGCAGATGCACGCACTGCATTTCAATGCGCACCACTGGAAGGCAGCCCTCGAGCATGAGCACACCCCGACCTGACCGCATGCAGACGCCAAACCCAACTACCCCCAAAGCAGAGAATGCACTCCCAATATCCACCGGCCACTTTTCCTTCTTACGTTATTATGCATACAACGGCGCATGTTCTGAATGTAGGTTTGCAAGATTGTTTCTGAGGCATGGTTAGCAGTGCATTATTTGTTGGAAATGTTGTGGCGGTTTCTGTCTGGTAACTTTGCATCCAACAACTTACTAATGCAATAGGTCTTGCATTTGCGAGAGTTAAACCTATTGGTATTGTAATTGACAATGCCTTTTATTTACGTTTTAAAAACCAACACAAATAAAAGGCAGTGCCATTTACAATGCCAATGGCTCAAACTCTAACAACTGCGAGACCTATTGGCTATGCCAATGCTTGTTTATTTAATGGTTTTATAAAGCGCGTAGTAACTCAGAAAGCATCCCAGCGCTGACCTGTTCTCCAAGGGGTTCAGCCGTCTGATGAGATTATGTCTGTGGGAAGAGAAGGGTTTTTAGGGTTTTTCTGAACTGGAGGTAGTTTGGTTCTGACCTGAGTTTCCGTGGTAGATGGTTCCACTGTTTTGCCGTGTGGACCGAAAAGCGACGGCCACCGGTCTTGGCTTTTCTGACTCTCGGGACTACAATAAGATTTTCTGTACCGGACCGGAGGTCTCTCTCAGCTTTGTATGGAACTAGGAGTTCTCTGAGAAGGGGGGGGCCGCTATTGTAGAGAGTTTTGTGGGCCATGCACAGGGCCTTGAAAGCGACCCTTTCCCTGATTGGGAGCCAGTGGAGAGCTTTGAGAGCCGGCCTGGCGGAGGATCTTCCTGGGGTGCCCGTGAGTAGGCGGGCAGCGGCGTTTTGGACTTTTTGCAGTGAGTTCAGGGTGGCTTCAGGGGCTCCTAAGTAGATGGCGTTACAGTAATCTAATCTTGCCAGGATTAGACCCTGAATGAGGAGCCTCCTTGCGGTCTCAGGAAGTAAAGGGAAGATCTTCCTGCAGGCTCTGAGTAGTCCAAAGCATGTCCCTGCCGTTCTTTTGGCCTGGGTCTTGAAGCTTAGGTCTCTCTCAATCCACACACCCAGGCTCTTGACCTCTTCCTTGGGAGTGGGAGGGTCACCTAGGCAACTGGGCCAAAGATGAGATGGTAAAGAGGGCCCCTTATGGCCCATCAGGAGGATCTCAGTCTTGGACCCATTCAATTTGAGTAGAGAGAGATTCATCCATCGGTGGACTTCGGAGAGGCAGCCGTGGAGATCCGATGGGGCATGGTGGGGATGTGAGAGGGTTACGACCAGCTGAGTGTCGTCGGCGTAGTTAATAATTGATACGCCGAACGAGCTGACCCTCTTCTCCAGTGGGGCCATGTACACGTTAAACAACGTGGGGCTCAGGGATGAGCCCTGTGGCACTCCACACCGAAGGGGGAAGGTGGATGAGCAGCTGTCATTTTCTCGTACCTGAAAGGTACATCCTGATAAATAGGACTCTAGCCATTTCAGGGCCATACCCTTTAGTCCGATCTCTCCCAGACGATGGATTAGGGTTGGATGGTCTACAGTATCGAAGGCCTCACTCAGATCCAGGAGGATCACTGCCACTGAACCTCCTGTATCCAGAATGCTTCTGGCCTTCTCTACTGCTGCCAGGAGGGCGATGTCCGTGCCCTGCCCTGGACGGAACCCTGTCTGGGAGACCGCTAAAAGGTTATTGCTTTCTAGGTAGAGCGATAGTTGTTTGTTTACCAGCTTCTCTGCGATCTTGCTGTTTCCGGGAAGAAGGGATATGGGCCTGTAGTTGGTAAGGTCCTGTGGGTCTAAGGAGGTTTTTTTTAGTAGACCTTTAACAGCTGCCGCTTTCCAGCTGGGGGGGACTATGCCCTCCGCGAAAGATGAGTTGATCAGGGTCGTAAGGGGAGGGATGATGGTGCTCGACACTTTTTTTAAGAAGCGGAGAGGTGCGGGGTCGAGAGGGGAGCCACTTTTAATTGAGGCCAACGTTGCTCCTACTTCTTCCGTAGTTACGGGTCCGAAGACATCCAGGGAAGGTTGGGGGTGAACTGTCGATGGGGGGGGAAGGGTGAGGATGGAGGTGAAATCCTGCTCTGTGTCGGCCTGATCGGGGGGAGGTATGGTGAGAAGAATCTTTTGAATCTTCTCATCAAAGAAGGTGGCTAAGTTGTTGCATTTAATCTTTTATAAAGATTTAAACTAAAAAAGAAGGCTTAGGAGAGGTCTCTGCTGAGGCCTTGGGAAGAAATTGAGCAAGGAGCAAATTGAGAGACTGGAACAAATAAAATATAATGGCCTAGTTATCTGCAGTCTATTCATAAACTCTAGTAGCAGGGACCACTTTTCGAAGATGGCCAACATGACCAGTGGAAGTCACAGAATCAAAGTCGAGTGAAAGTCAATATGAAGGTGTGCAGTCCTAGGAGTGGCACAATCCCTCCAAAGAGGGGTCAGGCATATAACATGGAACCCCTTCCTCTTAATTTCCTAGCTTGCAATCGCTGGATCTTCCTTAGAACTCAGTGCCTTGGGAGCAGCGCTCGAATCGGGCATCAGAAGTGAGTTAATTTACTGGATTGCAATAGTCATGGCTGTAGCAAGGATGGGTGCAAGCAAGTACTGTACATTGCCTGGTGCACCATTCCCTCTACGCCATCTTACCTGAGGAACGGTCAGTGTAAGATGTAGCGAGGCTTCACCCTCATACAGCCCCAGAACAGCCAGGGGTCATTGTATATTTGCATGCTCGACAAGTTTAGTTTAACTCAATTCACTGAGTCAGGTTGCCTAGAAGGCGCTGGATGGTTTGCGCGCCACTGTCCTTCTCATTACTTTCCTTGTATTTGGGTTGAAGAAAGCAAAGGGAAGTCCATTTGAGGAGCTTGTCTTCACCTACCTCAGGAAGGACACAGACCCAACAAACCATGATCTACCAACGTAGCACTAATATCCACGCATACTCAACTCATACCCTTCTGCGCTGTGCACTCCAGGGGCCCCAGTGTGCAGCGCACTCCTTGGCTGCCCTAGCCGGCCATCTGGAGTTAAGGATCTGGTGATTTCATCCCTAGGTGGGCGACTCGTATCAACGTTCACAAGGGCACATGACCACCTGCAGAACTGGTACGAAGGCTCAGGAATAGCTGACTAGTGTTCTTAGAGGTACAGACGACACTTGCTGGAGAAGTGTGGCTCACTGGTTAGAGGAGGCAGACCCTGAAGCAGAGGTCAGACCTGGGACCAGGGTTCAATTCCCGACGCGGCAGGGTCTTGAGCCCAAATCCACGGACTCGATAATTCTCGTTTCGGTGCCTACTGGAATCACGGGTTCACACTCTGCAGTTCTGGGCATTAGCCTGCTTAATTTCCACTATGGCCCCCCCGCGGCGGGATGCCTGGCTTTCACCTTGGGGATGCCCATTACGGGTATCTCACAGGGAAAAAGCCAGGACGGGTTCCCAAGGCAAGCGCCGAGATGCCTGCGGGTAATCGAGCGCTATATAAGAATGCACAATAATAATAATAATAATAATAATACTTGCTGCCGCTGTACTGCAGAAGCTATGGGGTTCCTCGTCCTGTTTGAGACAGCCGGTCTTCATGAACCCTTGAGTCTGATTAGACAGATGCAGCTCATGGTCTGTGATTGTACCGACCAGTGCCCCAAATTATTATATATATTGTACATACATAATAAAAATAAGGCCTAGTGTAACGTTTGCAGAGCCCCGGCTGCATCCGTCCACATCCCACTCCCCAGCACATCTGTCACCTCTGGACTGGATGGCTCAAAGCACACGATCTTATGTGCAGCACTTTACATTCCGGATACTCCCAGTAGGATAAAAATATTATCTGTAAAGCTTTCTGCTGATCATCGGAATGAGGAATACCTATAACCAAGGTGTAAGCAGAACATGGTCAAGCTGAAAAAATGGGGGACCAGAGGGTGTGGTCCTCAGCTCTGGGAATGAGCGGAGACATCCAAGGCAGTTCTTGCAGCTCACTCAAGAGGGGACCTCAGAAGTTGTGATATCGGGGGAGAGAAACAGGGATGACAGAGCCCTCTTGGTGCATGTGCAACCTCATCAAAAACAGGAAGGCAAAGTAAATCCAACCCAGCTCCTGAGGTCTGGATGTCACGGAAATTATGGAACAGAGGCAGGTGCGCGAGACCTGCGCAGAAATGGCCGGCTCGCCAGAACTGAGGGGCACGCACGAGCAGACAACTTCCAATAAGCGGTTTCAAGTTACAGAATTACTTCAAGCAGGTAAGCGCATTGAGTTCTTAGGACTCACCTGGCCCTGAGAAAACAGCAAGAGTCACACCTGCATGTTAATCAATGGAAAAGCACCACATTTGTCAACAGATGCAGATGAGCGCGCTACTAGCAGGAGGCCAACGAGCAGCAGTCGGGAATCTCATTTATTAATCAGAAAATATTGACATTTCAAAAATAAATGTTTATTTTGTCCTTCTGCGTTGCATATAAGGGAGCTTCAACTGAAGGGTAAGAAAAACTTAGCTGAAGAATTAGAAACAGTATTTAACTAATTAATTAAATATTTCTATTTAATGTGGGTTAGGCCAGTGGGTGTCAGAGCACTGCACAGAAAGTAACATATGGACATATTTAAGCATATGGTATTTCTATAGTACAAACCTAGCAAAAAGGCAGCAGAGCGCTGTCCACGGTCAGAGACAGGCATACATCACCGAGTAATAGGTGAATAACTGGTTCTGAAAGCTTAATCAATTCTGATGTAGTGTTCTTTAAGGAAGTGAGACTTCAACTCTTTCCTAAATTGGAGAAGCGTTAGGAGAATCCTGATGGATACAGGGATGTCATCCAAGAGCCTCGAAGCATAGATGGAAAAGGCCTGCTGTCTTGTTTTTTTCTTTTTTAGCACTTGCTCTGCAGCCTGATGTTGTCCTGGCAGTGGGTGTGATGAGTACCACCAGAGGGGGAACATCCTTTATGACGCATCCTTTGCAACGCAAGTCGTAACCCCGACTTGCGCTGGAGGGCACTAAAGGATAAAGAATAGTATATTTACTATTCCAACACCTTCCCTACTATCCACGGGGACTGGTGTTAGAATAGTAAATTATACTATTCACTATCGGCGCCCAACAACGCAAGTCGTTGTAACGACTTGCGTTGTTAACGACGCGTTGTAAAGGCACGCGTTGAAACGGTACGAGTTGTACCGTCATACATCCCCACCAGAGATGGTGAGCTATCTGCAAGATAAGCTGAGGTGCAGGTCGTGATGACTTTATAAATGATGCAGCTGGTTATGAAGATTTTGTGTAGGCTGACAAGAGGAGCCAATTGATTCCTATCAAGACGGGGCTCATGTGATCATATGCTTTCAGTTCCTCGATGAGACATACTACAGTGAATGCCCCTTAGGAGTGCTTGTGTGAGGTCTGGAGGCCATGGAGTGGGGCATTGCCACCATCCAGATTCAAGAGTACAAGGGTTTGATCAGCAGTTCTCAAGTCGCTTTCTGGAAGAAACAGATTTAATTTCTTTAGAAGAGAGAGATAGTGCCAGGCCTTCATTATTTCTCTTTTAGCAATATGTTCCTTTTCTTTTTTTTTCTCTTTTTTTTAATAAACTTTATTTATTCAATCAATCACAGATCCATGATATAGAAAAAGAAGAAGGATAAAGTAGAATCTCGGTGACAATTCATAATTTGAGTGCAGTGAATAATAATGTAAAATGGAATTCTTAAATGCTTTGGGATGAACATCAATATCCAAGTACATCTGATAAAGAAATATACACAATGTATTCTTGTTGTTACTGCCAATTGTCTAGGTCTAGGAGATATATGTAAAGTGCAATAAATAGACTGTAATGGCATGTATAATAAATGATTCTAATGTTGCTAGTTGTTCGTGTTCATTTCTTCCCCTTTTGTTTTTGTGTATCGTCCACGAATGTTTAATCTTAGTCTACCCCCCACATTTGTGCAGATTTCTGGATGGCCCCTATACTAAGGGAATCTAGTTTTTCTCTTTCTTTTATGCTTTTCATTTTGATTATCCATTGTACAAATTGAGGTGAACCAGCCAATTTCCAATTTTGTAAAATCAAAGATCAAGCTATTAACACCTTAGGAGCTAGTAAACAAACCTCCCCAGTGCTGCGCTGTCCATTATCCAGTGCTGAACTGGACGTCCAGCGGTCGCACGCAGCACTGGGGAGGTAGTGCCCGTGACGACCGTTGGCCGACGGCAGCACCTAAAGGGTTAAAGAAGCATTAAAAACAAATTGTTTTTGTCGCACCTTTAATGTTGGATTCGGGATCCCGAGCAGGATAGCCATAAGATTGGGGTCTATACCATGTTTAAGTTGCCGACTGATAGACTGGAAGACTCTAGTCCAGTAGTCGGTCAGTTTAGGACAAGATAAACACATATGAAGCCAGTCTCCTCCTTGATAATTGCAGATTCTAGGACAACTTGATGATATTTCTGGGAATATTTTATGCAATTTCTCTGGGGTGAAGTATAATTGCCATTTGAAGAAAAATGCCATACGTTTAAAATTCGACCCGCAAATGGCATTGAAGGACCATATATTGTAGTCCTTCCATTGTGCTGCTTCTATGTGAAACCCTGTAGTCTCCTGTATTTTTAAAAGGGCTCTCGGGACTATTCGACCATAAATGTGTTGCTGAAGAATAGGACACCGGTTCCCAATTCCCGACATTTGTTTGACATATAATGCATGGGTAACGGTTACGGGAAATGAGCCCTGGGGGAGCCGTACCTTTTTAACTAGACTCGAGATTTGGAGGTAGGAAAATACCAGGGTCGAGGCATGTTCTGTTTTATCTTGTCTTATTTGTGCCATGACTTCATCTCTCCTTGTACTAATAAATCTTTTATTTGATAATTCCCAACCTTTCCCATCTTTTCAATGTCTGTGTATCCATTATGGCTCCTAGTTCCCTACAGTGTATTAGTTAATTTCTGGGTGTAAGGGTGGAAATTGATAGATATTCTTCCCTCGATTGCTTAATCGATCATGAATTATACGGGGCGTCTCATATCTGAAGCTTTTGGGTAGCTTGGGAATTTTCATAAAGGGTTTTAGATCTATGTTTTCTTCCCATAACATTTGGTGAAGATAAAAATTGGGCCCATGATCGTCAGCTGCAATATGTTCCTTGAGGGTGAGGTTGGTGTCAAGGTGAATCCAAGTGTCTTGGCCGTCAAGATAATACACAAGAGCAGTGTGTGGTGGAAATCAATTCAATTTTGGTTGGAGTAGGTGAAAGTTGAAGACAGAGCTATATGTAGTCTTGTTTGGTTTAAAGGAAGGCGATGGGTGTCAGCACATTTCAATAGAATATGCAGACTTTTCAAAACAATAAGAGGCATCACAAGCAGGGCTTTCTTAGAGAGGGAAGACCGAAGAAGAAAGTGATAAAACATGCTTGTTCACAAAGTGAGAATAAAAGCATGGTTTTGGCACAAGGTCAGAGACAGGGATATATAAAGAAACAGACCTGTCAACTCACATGGTGCCACCATGTGTCACAAAATATCCGCTCCCATCACACGGTCACCCGGTCACGAGCCAATACCACACATGGCTGGAAAGGGGAGCTTGATACCCCTGCACTGAGTGGGTTTCCAGCTGATCTTCGGAGGCTCTAAGCAGACGATGTCCACTAAAGGGTGTGAAAACAGCCCAGGACATCAGTGGAAGCCTTAGCCAGCCTTTTTTTGTTCGTTCGGTGAGGGGGCATTTGTTAGTGGATGGGGACAGAAGCAGAGCCTCTATGGCAGTTTCCAGAATCCAGTCTTGCAACCTCCTTGCACTATGATTTTTAGAATTGGTTTTTTTTTTTTAATTTAGGAGGTCTAGAGAAAGGGGACATCAATAACCTAGCATCTATTGTTGCCCTAGCCTAAAAACTCAAGGTAGGTCACATAGTTAAAAACATCTATAGTACGCTACAAACTTCTTCCTCAAGACTTAACAGACATTCAATTTAAATAGGAAACTGAGAGGGTGCTTTCTTATCCAAAGCAAACACGAAATGATTGACGTAGCGCTGAAACTTTTCAGACACTCACCCCAAGTCACAGATCTGGGTTGAATCCATCATCATTCTTTAGCTCACTTCGCCACCCCACTTGAGACCCAGCTATATGCAAATCAGTATCGACTCTGTGCCTCTGGGAAACAGTCCAGCCCGACTGCCAAGCCAGGTCTTTCCTGGACGGAAACAAGCATCCTGGGAACGGTTTCGGGGTAACACCCCATATCAGCCAGGCTAGCTTGAATTCAGTGGCAAAGTGGGCAAGGGACCCACGTCTGACATACCCTACCAACTTATGGCGAACAAAGCAAACACTAGGAGATGATGGAATAAAAATAAGAATACTACATCATTTCATTCATTAGTTATGTGATGTAGGACTGTTTTTGTATTATTAACCCACCCTTCTCTTGGGAATGAACTTTACCTGATTGGGGTGAACCATGTCTTGCATAAAGCAATAGTTTGATATGATTTTTGTGTAAATTTTAGACATTTAATAAAGAAATAGGTCTCCAGGAGCTGCATTGTTCTGCTTCTTCCCCTTTTTAATAATGGGTGATACCCCTGCCTCAGTCATGGTTGGTATGACTGCCCCCCTAGTGACTAAAGTGTTAAAATGTTTATTCATTAGTGAGTGCAAAGTGGGCCAGAAGGTCCTGTAAAAGGCTGAGGTAAACCCATCAGGTCTGGAAGCCTTGGAGAATTTAAGGCCTTTGATGGAAAATAATTGTATGGTTTTTACAAGGCATACCACAGACACTTAGTGAGGTAAGTATTCAGGTGCAAATATTCAGTGTGCAAAGCAAAAGTTTGGTGTTCTTCAGGACGTTTCCAATTCATATTTACAGATATGTCACAAACAACAGAGAAATGTTAGAAGCAGCAGTGAAATGCAAGCAAGTGGTATTGAAATATAAAAAGATGCAACACTATGCGAATGTGTGGTTGATGCAGGCACTGCACAAAATACAGTCATAAGATGAAAACAAACCCTGCAGTAGTCAACCCTCCAAAGGTTCACTATATTATTATTACCTGAGGTTTCCAAAGGAGACAACACATACTGGATGATTGGTTACTACGCCTACAATTACTGGAGGGGACACACACTTTCAGGCTCTCCTTACTTTGGGAAGTGGGTGAGGATTAGAGTGCGCTTCTCAGGGGTGAGCTTGTCTTTTTCCTGCCGTGCCTGCTCCAGCAGCTGCCGTCTCATGACCGGGAAGACAGCGCGTAGCAGCGTCCTCCCGAACACTTGCGTGGTCTCGTAGCGGGGTAGGCTGTCGCAGAACTGGGGGACATTGCAGTAGCACAGCCACCTGCAGCAGGTCACAAAAAAAGACACATGTCAAATAAGCCTCTTTTGGTCCATGACTAAAATGTGTGGGATATGGTCACCCAAGCAACCAAAATATACAGTAGATGATTGGGTCATTACTTTCTGGGTGCAGTTCTGTTTAAGGAACTAAAAAATGAAGAGGGCTATGGACAACTCCTTAACAGCATGGGCATTGCGGATCGAGTCTTATGGACCCCAGTGATGACGGTTCCCCCCCTTGATTTCCTTAATGTTATCCATCAGGCACCTTGCTCTCGTCCCAATCACTCCTCTTCGTAACTACTAACACCTCTTCCTAACTCAACGCCTTTCACTTCCCCAGTAGGTCTCGTTAACCAGTCTTCCTCACTTACTGTCTCGGTCGTACCTCAGATATGGCTCCTCCGATGTTCTGTGCATTAACTGCTGTCAGGATCCTGCGCCTCACATGTCTCTCTTTACCCTCGTTCACATCATTCTAGCCCTCATTCTCTTTTTCAAGATGCTAGTTAATTCCCCCTCTGTCTTCACCCCAATTGTCTCCTGTTATATACAAGCTTCTTCCGCACCCCATCACGGGATCCACACCACAACTCTGTCCTGGCTCCACTTTCTGGATATTCTATTTTTTATCCACTCCCTTCCTCATCCCTCATCTGTACCGTACCCGGCCTCTCCTTCACAGGTAACCCAGACATCCACGACTAGTCCCCACCTTTTACATATAATAATCTTTGCCTCATCCTTGAGTTTCTACAGGTGCAAGGGCACCATCAACCTAAGGCAATTCCAAATGTATTCTAATAAACCCACCAAAACAAGTATAATTACAAATCCCAATACGTATACAATGAGGGTTATTACCTTGTATAGTTCACTTTATAACCAGGGATATCGTCAGCAGGAGAGCGTATCCGCCGTTGAGAAGGAGTCTCCAGGTGCCAGTAGTTTATACTAGTCAGAAACATTTTAGCAAGCTCGTTTATCGTCTGCTTTTCTTTGGAAGGTAGATGACTAAACTTGTAGTGTACAAAATTATTAACTCCCTTAAAAAGAAAAGGAATTATATATTGTTATTGTATTGAACATCTGCATTGCGTAAGACATGTATAAGCAAGAGTTATTTCAAAACCACAAAATGTTACTGAATTCTGGGCACATCACCACTAGATGATTTTGAGCATCAAGCTGTTCACCTGCCATTTCCAACTATCACCTCAGCACACACAGGCTGCTGACATACTGAGCAGCTAAAGAGGAGTTGGGAATGGTGAAGGGTTGCTGGAAAAGTAAAGGAATATATGTGTTAGAGCTGCCAGAGTTGCTGTAGTATGCAACCTTTCGCAAAGTCTTCAATATCCCAAACTTTGAGGTTAGGTTACCAGGTTTAAAGAGCTAGAAAGCAGGTACTAAGGAGGACAGTGCCCGCCTTTGAGTAAACATTGCGCAAAAGCAAAGTTTGAGTAACTGTTCTGTATGTGCAACTCAAAGAAGAATACCTACAGAACACGTGTAGTGTAGCCCGTGTGTCTGTCGCACGGGCTGGCCTGTAAGGCAAGAGATGCTGCTTTCATCTAGCTGCATGAACATGCTCACCCGTGGTGGTCAAGACAGGGGATGTTGCTAGATGATGGCGACCAGTAAAGTTGCAACTAACAAAGCTGCGTGAAATGGAAGAAAAGAAGAATAAACTACTTGGCCTGGAAACTAGCTCCCCAACAGTGACATTTCTTAGAACACTACATGCTTCTGGGTGAACTGATGCATGGGAGGCACAGAGCATGGACTAAAGAATTCACTCTATGCTCTGACGGGTGTTCATTTCACTTTGTTGAATGGGCCATGAAGCTTAAAGAAGAAGGCAGAGGATGATCACCTGGTCAAGATGAAGCTTTAAAATTCATTGAAAGAATAACAAGTGAGAAGGATCATCTTGTGTCTGTGAAAGGACAGGTAGAGTAGAAACACCAAAAGAAACCTGGAGCTCACAGACTCCTCAAGCATCTTAAGAGCCCATAAGAAGGCCCACTACCAGGACAAAAGATTTAAGTCTAGAGAAGCAATGTAGTCAAAGGGAGGAATTGACATTCCTGAATAGAAATTATCCCATTTCAATGAGGATGTGGATTCTACATCTAAATATAGGCAGAGCACGGGTCTACCCGGTGTCCTCAATTCATCTAAAAGCAGGAGTCCAAGGAGCTTCTGAACATGTAGGCGGCTCAAATCACGCACTGGACTTCTGGACAGCGAGATAGATAGCACTGGTAAACTAATAGGCTTCTGAACAGGCATATAGATACCGCTAGTAAACCAACAGGCTTCTGAACAGTAATATAGATAGCGCTAGTAAACTAACAGGCTTCTGAACAAGTATATAGATAGCTGTAGTAAACGAACAGGCTTCTGCACAGTAGTATAGATAGCACTGGTAAACTAACAGGCTTCTGAACAGGCATATAGATACCGCTAGTAAACCAACAGGCTTCTGAACAGTAATATAGATAGCGCTAGTAAACTAAAAGGGTTCTGAACAAGTATATAGATAGCTGTAGTAAACTAACAGGCTTCTGAACAGGTATATAGATAGCACTAGTAAACTAACAGGCTTCTGAACAGGTATATAGATAGCTGTAGTAAACTAACAGGCTTCTGAACAGGTATAGAGATAGCACTAGTAAACTAACAGGCTTCTAAACAGTAATATAGATAGTGCTAGTAAACGAACAGGCTTCTGCACAGTAGTATAGATAGCACTGGTAAACTAACAGGCTTCTGAACAGGCATATAGATACCGCTAGTAAACCAACAGGCTTCTGAACAGTAATATAGATAGCGCTAGTAAACTAACAGGCTTCTGAACAAGTATATAGATAGCTGTAGTAAACTAACAGGCTTCTGAACAGTAATATAGATAGCGCTAGTAAACGAACAGGCTTCTGAACAGGTATATAAATAGCACTAGTAAACTAACAGGCTTCTGAACAGGTATATAGATAACAGTAGTAAACGAACAGGCTTCTGAACAGTAATTTCAAGGGTACTAGTAAACTAACAGGCTTCTGAACAGTAATATAGATAGCACAAGTAAACTAACAGGCTTCTGAACAGTAATATAAATAGCACTAGTAACCTAACAGGCTTCTGACCAGGTATATAGATCGCACTAGTAAACTAACAGGCTTCTGGACAGCTAGATAGATAGATAGCACTAGTAAACTAACAGGCTTCTGAACAAGTATATAGATAGCTGTAGTAAACTAACAGGCTTCTGAACAGTAATATAGATAGCGCTAGTAAACTAACAGGCTTCTGAACAGGTATATAAATAGCACTAGTAAACTAACAGGCTTCTGAACAGGTATATAGATAACAGTAGTAAACGAACAGGCTTCTGAACAGTAATTTCAAGGGTACTAGTAAACTAACAGGCTTCTGAACAGTAATATAGATAGCACAAGTAAACTAACAGGCTTCTGAACAGTAATATAAATAGCACTAGTAACCTAACAGGCTTCTGACCAGGTATATAGATCGCACTAGTAAACTAACAGGCTTCTGGACAGCTAGATAGATAGATAGCACTAGTAAACTAACAGGCTTCTGAACAGGTATATAGATAGCACTAATAAACTAATAGGCTTCTGAACAGTAATATAAACAGAACTAGTAAACTAACAGGCTTCAGAACAGTAATATATATGGCACTAGTAAACTAACAGGCTTCTGAACAGGTATATAGATAGCACTAGTAAACTAACAGGCTTCTGAACAGTAGAATAGATAGCACTAGTCAACTAACAGGCTCTGAACAGGTATATAGATAGCGCTAGTAAACTAACAGGCTTGTGAACAGTAATATAAATAGCACTAGTAAACTAACAGGCTTCTGAACAGTAATTTCAAGAGTACTAGTAAACTAACAGGCTTCTGAACAGTAATATGGATAGCACTAGTAAACTAACAGGCTTCTGAACAGGTATATAGATAGCGCTAGTAAATTAACAGGCTTCTGAACAGTAATTTCAAGAGTACTAGTAAACTAATAGGCTTCTGAACAGTAATATAGATAGCACTGGTAAACTAACAGGCTTCTGAACAGTAATTTCAAGAGTACTAGGAACTGGAAATATTTCGAGACTCTAGAAGTAATTAAGGGAGGATGAATCGTGAAGAAAATTGTGAGGAGATGACTCTTCTTTTATAGCCTTCTATCTGATTTCCAGGACATCTACACTTATTGCACCTTTTCCTATATCAGATTGCACTTTGCACTTTTCAAGATAGTACTTTTTTGTACTTTTGGCACTTTTGCACTAGCACTTTATTGCAGTTTTGCACGTTTTCGCTGATGCACATTATAAATTGCATATCTTGTACTTTATGTCCACGAACATTTTAACGCTGTAGTAGGCTGACTTCTATCTCGATGAACCTTCCTTTTATCTTCGCCTATCGTTTTTAACTTTTTTAACTTCTTATCTCTTGTTTGTTATTTGAGAAATTTATTGGAAATTTGTGATTATTGAATTCTAAAGTATATCATGTTTTGTACCTTTGGCTTTCCTGTTGCTCTATTCAATAAAAAAATGTATAAAAAAGAAAAAAGTAATTTCAAGAGTACTAGTAACTAACAGGCTTCTGAACAGTAATATAGATAGCACTAATAAACTAACAGGCATCTGAACAGGAAGATAGATAGCAGTAGTAAACTAACAGGCTTCTGAACAGTAGTATAGATAGCACTAGTCAACTAACAGGCTTCTGAACAGGTATATAGATAGCGCTAGCAAACTAACAGGTTTCTGAACAGTAGCACAGATAGCGCTAGCAAACTAACAGGCTTCTGAACAATAATATAGATAGCACTAGTAATCTAACCAGATTCTAAACAGTAATATCCACAGCACCAGTAAACTAACAGGCTTCTGAACAGTAACATAGAAAGTTTGAAGTTTGAAGTTTAAAAGTCCTTAATAAAGCGCACTGCGACCAAGCGGCTTCCTGGCCCTGAAGTTTAGACTGAGAAACACAGACATTGGCCGGGATGAACTCAGCAGGAGTACGCTTCGGAGAACAAGAACGTCTTGCGAAATTGAAGGTAAACTGGAATAGATCTAATGTGCAGCGGGAGGCTGTTCCAGAAGCGAGGGGCTAAAACGGAGAAAATCTGGTGCCTCCAGTTTTAGATCTGCGGAAACGAGGAACATTAAGAAGAGCCTGATTGGAAGACCGGAGGGTGCGGCTAGGGGTATAGGAGCTGATAAGAGAGTTAATGAAAACAGGAGCAGTACGGGCACGAGCCATGAAGGCCAGACATCCCATCTTGAAAAGAGATCTCTGGCAAATGGGAAGCCAATGAAGAGCTTTCAGGAAAGGAGTGATATGATGGGACTTGGGAAGGTGATGAATGAGGCGAGCGGCCTGATTTTGAATAGCCTGCAGGCGACGAAGTTCGTAGGCCGGAATGCCCACGTAGAGGCTATTCCCGTAGTCAAGACGGGAGAGAATCATGGCCAAAATAATAAGTTTAAGGGCATCAGGAGAAAAAAAATGGGAGACTTTGCGAATGATCCGGAGGGATAGGAAACAGGAGGAAACAACAGAACTAATCTGGGCATGCATGGGGAGGTCCTGAATGACTTTAATGCCCAAGGTCTTTACTGAGGCCGCTGGTGCTGGAGGGGGGCCGAAGATGGAGGGCCAGAATACGGCGGACCAAGGGGAAGTAATAGCGCCTGTCAGGACCAACTCCGTCTTGTCCAGATTAAGTTTAAGGTGGTTGTGGTTCATCCACTCAGAGATGAAAACAAGAGTAGAATGAAACTTTGGCAGGGAGTTGGAGGGGGAGGAAAGGTCAAATACCAACTGGAGGTCATCCGCATAGTTATACACGGAGACCCCCATGTCTAAAAGGGAATGAATAAGGGGAAGGATATAAAGATTAAAAAGGATAGGGGACAGGGAGGATCCCTGAGGGACCCCACTGGGAACCAAGCGGGTGGGGGCGAAAGAGCCAGAAAGATGGACCGCCTGGGTCAGCCCTTTGAGAAA
Source organism: Lissotriton helveticus (assembly GCF_964261635.1). Lineage (NCBI taxonomy): Eukaryota > Metazoa > Chordata > Amphibia > Caudata > Salamandridae > Lissotriton > Lissotriton helveticus. The sequence goes on from NC_136071.1 coordinate 1,167,086,076, forward strand.
AGAGGCGAGCCAAGAGAGGGCAGTGCCCCGGACGCCTGCTGCGCTGACACGGTCGAGACGGATGGAGTGATCGACCGTGTCAAACGCAGCGGACAAATCGAGGAGCACCAAGGCCTGAGGTGAATTGGAATCAGCCTTGCTCTTGAGCTCGTCTAGGACGGACAGGACCACCGACTCAGTCGAGTGGGCCGGGCGGAATCCCGCTTGGTTAGAGGCCAGCAGATGGTTATCCTCAATGAAGGCGGAGAGGCTAGTTGTAATGTGACTTTCCAGGATCTTCCCTAGGTATGGAAGAAGGGAAAAGGGTCTGAAATTAGAGGGGAGTGAGGGATCTAAGCCGGGCTTTTTTAAAATGGGGAAAACTATGGCCGATTTGAAAGATTTAGGAACTAGGCATTGGGAAATGGAAGCATTAAGAAGGGTAAGGGGGAAACGGGGCAGTTGACAAAGAGTTCTCTCAGGATGTGGGCTGGAGCACAATCAGCCGGGGAGCCTGACTTCACTTTCTGAAGTAAAGCAAGAAAGGAGTCTATAGAAATAGAAGGAAAATGATCAAGAAAAGAAGAAAGCAGAGGAAGAACAGGAGGAGGGAGTGACGAAGATGCAGAAGGAATATTGGATTTGATTTTCGCGATCTTCTCTAAGAAGAAATCATTGAGGGATGAACAAAAGGATTGGGAAGGCACAAGATTGGGGTTGATTCTGTCGGAGGCCACTAAATTGCGAACCGTGGAGAAAATCTCTTTAGGCTTATTAGCTGATAGTGTAATCTTCTCCGAAAAGTAAGAGGTTTTGGCTGAAAGGACAGCCCTCTTATAGTTGGTTAGGAGAGATTTATATTTGGCCCGCAGGAGAGGACAATAGTTGCGCCTCCAGTGGCGTTCAGAGCCCCTGAGGTCCAATTTAAGATTTTTCAGCTCGCCGGTGAACCACTTGTGGGCGTCATGGGGGCGGCAGGCCTTGATTTTCCTGAGAGGCGCAACCAAATCACAAGATGAGGACAGCCAAGAATTTATGGCTTCTGCTTGACGGTCAAGGGGAAGGTCAGAAAGGTCAGGAGGAGAGGAAGTGAGGAAGTGAGGAAGTGAGGGAAGCACAGAGAGAGGTAAAATCGACCCGATTCCAATTTCGGGCTGAAATGTTCTTGGGTAGATGGGATTTCTCTGATGCACCAAGGTCCAGAGAAAAGGAGATCAATGAATGATCAGACCAGATGCATGGGAGGACAATAGGAGAGAGAATAGTACGACTGGCTAAGCCCTAGTAAACTAACAGGGTTCTGACCAGCAATAGAAATAGCACTAGAAAACTAACAGGCTTCTGAACAGTAATATAGATAGTCATGTTAGAAGAAAAACATTACAGAAAAAACATGCTTGTGATGCTGCACCAAGAAGCGACTGCAAAAGCCCCAGAAACAATTGCCAACTTCTGGGCCTTCTACAAAGTAGTTTCATTAAAAGAAAAAATTTTAAATGTGGTATGGGGAGGGGGCGAGTGGAGTGTGGTTTTATGAAAAACCTAACAATAAATAAATTGCAAAAGGCCTCTTCAGGGAGGAGCAATGGGAAGGTTTCTTGGAAGCCTTAAAATATATAGTTTTTTTTAAAGAGCATGGTACATAGGGGGCGAAAGAGAAATTGATCAGCAAGGAAGACTGAGGTGATGGTGGTTTGAAGTAAGCCTCTAGAGACTATGCAGGGTGAGGGGTGTGAGGGAGAATGAGCAGATGGGGGAAGAGATCAAGGAAAGACGTGCATTATCCTGGAGAGCTGCCAATTAGGGGTGAACGAAATTTGTCCTTTTACTGAATGAAGTGGCATAATGCTGTAATTAAGGTAATTCCACATAATAAGCATAATGTGAAATTCCCCAAATTATGAGAAATATGCTAGTGTAATGTACATTTCACACAGGTCTACTGACAACCAAATGCCAATGTAGTTCTCTAAAGTCAGTAGTGGAAGGATACAACTCCTCCAATTAGAAATATGGTAAAGAGGAGTGCTCCATGGGAAGGACGAGAACAGGAAGGGAAGCCATTGAAGAAGGAGCAGGGAACTGAGAAAGGCAAGAATGCCATTCAATCATGAGCAGGGGAATGACACGAAGCCCACTCTATTGTATGTACTGTTCTGTTTGACAACAGACAGCTTAAATGTCCTATATGCAAGACCTAATAAAAAGGATACATAATGGACAGGAAAACAATTGTTGGCAAATGCTGATAATGCAAGACTGTCAATGGCTGAAGAGTTGTGACCCATTGACCCACTGACCCATACTGTATTCTATTGTGGGCAGGAGTGAAATGCGAATTGGTTGAACACAGCAATGGAAGTGGAATGGGCCATAACCCTTCTATCTATATATTTATGTATTTATTTTTTATTTAAGATTTTTTTTATTAGATGGGCTAGCAAGATGTAGGTCAGACCTAAAAACGGGTTTGCAATGTAAAATATTAACTAAAGGAATTGCATTTAGGTCTCACAGGAAACACCTCAAAATATAAACATTTAAATTACATTCTAGAATAAAAAGGATTGAAAGCAGAGTCAGGGCGTATGACGGGCGCAGAACACCACAGCAATGCGGCCAAGGGAATGGTGATGACAGGGTCAGAAGTGGGAGGAGCCAGGAGGGCGCAGGGCAGTGACAGGGGAAGGGAGAGTGCTGGCACCCTGCACAGGGGCAACACGAGTGGGCACTGCCTGGCAGGAGACAAAGAATGATTTATGGGAAGAGCGGTTTTCTTTCATGCAGTTAAAACCGCAAGCAGGGGGTGGGGGTGAAAGGAGCTATGGAGCGTGGGGAGAGAGAAGGGAGGCAGAGGAAGCATCACAACATTATTTCCTATTTGAGATAAATCATTTACGATACATTTCAACCATCTGTTTTATACCTATTTTATTCGCAACGTTTGCAAGTAGTTAAAAGGCAAATTTGACGTTCCGTGAGGTTTGCTTGAATGATCGTGGTCTAAAGACCTCTTTAAAAGAGGAGTTCTAATTCTATTATTTATCCTATATGTTTACAGTGCCTCGAGGTGTTTTCTAGCATCAGACTTACTTTATCTAATTTGGCAGTTTTGTGAAGCGCCACAAATCACTCCTGCAGCATGTAGGCGCCGTAAAACACACTGTAAACTAAGAGAAGTACCTTTACGAGACATGAAATGCCTTCCATCTTTCAAGACCGCACTTACGTGCGCTTTACTACTCCCCAGCTGCAGCTTCAACTAGCGCCTGGGTTTGGATCAGGCAGGTGATCTAATTCAAGCTGAAAGGTTCACACAAGATCCTCAAACCCAGGAATCCCAGCTCAGCTCTTTCTTCACAGGCTCGCTCATGTGCACCGGCATGCGGCTCGCGCCCTCCCCCCCTCCAGCGCGCGCTTTCATCCACTGGATGGTTTAGTTCACACTGCCAATCACAAGCTCTTCGTCCTCTCTCCTGGAGGGTCTCTTTCTTTGGGAGTCTTTTCTGTTGTTTTTCCATCTCATTCTGAAGGCTGGGAAATGACTTACGGTACAAAGTACCCCAACTCTACATTACAAGGATACTGTAAGGTGCCAAGAAATGCGTGATGATACAGAGGCACACAGCCCAGGGGGGACACCTTTGTAAGGTCCTGCAAATCTGTAGTGACTTGCAATATCCCTTACACCTTCGGAAGGGGGTATTTTAACCCTTATAATACATGGCCCTTATATCTTTGCAGCTTTACTGAAGGCACTGTTGTCCCCTCCCATAGTTGGCCAATGTGTGTGTGGCTCCTTCAGCCACCCCTGCCTTGCAACCAGAACCCTTTGCACAGCAAGTATTACAAGTCCTAGTGGACGTACGGTAAAAGGCGCAAAATGCATGGGAGGCTGCTAATGGCAGGACTTGCTGTACATTTCACACTTGCAACCTAAAGAACAGCTGTTGACAAACAAAAACACAATTAGTAAGAATAATTAAGGACCCAAAAAATGAGTAATGATTTACAGAAGAGAGGTGTGTAGTGGACAAGAATTCGAGTGCGCCCTTCATCTGTGCTCCGCGAGAGTGAGGTAAGAGGGGGCCTAGATAGCAAAGACATTGAGAAGGGTTGTGTCAAGTGCCCGAGAAAGCAGAGCTCAGCTAATAGGGGACTGGTTTCCAGCTCAGCGGAATTAGGACCATGAACCTAAGCATCTGGAATCACTATCATCAGGGGTCCAGTTTATGAACTATGTGTATTCAATTAGACAACAGCCCACGAAATCCCATCTGCAAACACCAAGACAGAACATGTACCAAGGCCTTCGAACAGGAACCTCAACTACTGATGGATGGGGTCCTCCTTAGAAGAAGAATAGTAACATTTGTATCCAGAACCAGCCCCCTTAAGGGTACCCTCAGGGAGAGCTGAGACAGAAAGCAGAGCCCAATTACAGAAAACTTCAGGTTGTAAATCGCAGATGCGACAACTTGAAGAAGGTGAGTTGAGGCCACGAGGCTTTCATCACTTAGATCCCCATGGAGAGGACGACGGGCACTCTTTGACGTGAAGAGCTGAACTCCTACCACTGCTAGGCCCCACTTAAAAAGATAGAATGAAGGCCAGAGTCGGATACCACTACATTAGGACTTTAGGATCCAACAGATGCCATTGGAATAACCAGAATGGAGAACTCGGACCCTCGTGCATCTGAGAAGACCTAGCAACCACAGTATGTAACAAGCATCTGCAATGCAATAGGTCTCGCATTTACGAGAGTTTGAGCTATTGCATTATAAATAACAATGGCAAAAGCTTAAACTCTCGCAAATGCTAGACCTATTGCATTGCAAATGCTTTTTTTTTGTAAAAGTGCCCCATGCCGCGGATTCCCTTTAACCGCTTCACCGCCGGGGTAATTCCCCCGCTGTACTGGGGGGCGCGCACAAAGCCCCGGTGCTCATGACGAGCTGAGCTCGTCACGGCCACACCCATTTTTGTAGAACGCTCAGCATAGTGGGGGAATTATCCCCGCGTGCGAGCGTTGCGGCCGTTATGAGCACACGGCTACCGTGCCTCATGATGAGCTCAGCTCGTCATGAGCACCGATGTGGGTAATAGCGCCCGTGCACCTTTCTTTAAACTCAGCTAGTCTAAAGAAAGGAGCATGGGCGACATTAAAGTAAAATGTAAATGTAAATGTACATGTATTTATATAGCGCAAATCACAGACACGGTATCTAAGCGCTTGCTTAGGGAACCCGTCCTGGTATTCCCCTGTGAGATACCCCGGCAGGGTGTCCACAAGGTGAAAGCCAGGCATCCCGCCACGAGGGGCCGTAGTGGAGATTAAGCAAGCTATTGCCCAGAGTCGCAGAGTGTGACCCCGTGAGTCGAGTAGGCACCGGAGCGAGAATTGTCGAGTCCGTGGAATTTTTGAGCCCGAGACCCGCCGAGGCGGAGAATCGAACCCTGGTCCACCTCAGCTTCCGGGTCTGCCGCCTCTAACCACTGAGCCACACTTCTCCACCAAAGTGAAAGCGCCGTATGGGGACTTAAAAAAAAAAAGCATCTGTTTGTCAAGTTGACAAACAAATGCTTTTTTTTGTAAAAGTGCACCATGCCACGGTTTCACTTTAATAGCACCGTGCACCTTTCTTTAGACGCAGCTCATCTAAAGAAAGGGGCATGGCCGACATTAAAGTGAAAGCGCCGTATGGGGCAATTTTACAAAAAAGTATTTACAATGCAATAGGTCTCGCATTTGTGAGAGTTTAAGCTATTGTCATTTATAATGCCAATAGATCAAACACTCGTAAATGCGAGACCTAGTTCTTCGCAAAGAAGCGGACACGATTGTCCCAGGCTGCTTTGAAAGTGAAAGCGCGCATGGCGATCTGAATGTTACAGGAAAGCACGTTGCGCCTGCAGTACCAGAAACCTGTTAAAGAAAATACTGCTTACAGACTACAGAAACATACTGTATAACAACAGAAGTAAAAGGGCCAGGCCTCATGGGAGGTTACAAATAAAGCAAGGCGGTACTAAAGAGGGACTAGCAAGCCTATTAAGAATCAGAAGCGAAAGAAAAATATGGGCGGAGAGTGGGCGGGACTCCAAGTCCATACTCTAATAGAGCATGCCTCGCAGAGCAGCACGTGCGCAGCCCAGGCTCGACCTAAAAAGCAACAGCTGAGGGAGAGATTTGAAGTCCCGTGTAATTGCCAACTCATCAAAACACAAATAAACCATCTGGGTCAGCAAAAAGATGCCAAATAACCCCAGCACTACAACGTAAATTTTCTATCGTACTTGTTTGTTGCGGATTACAACCAATGCTTAATTTGGGCCGGAGCTTTCCAGTGCTGAGCATCGGCACTTAATTGGTATCTGGATCTCACCACCGGCACCTAATTGTCAACACTACACTTAGGGCAGTCTGCCACAAGGTGGCGCTGCTTATTACATTTAGAGATGAGAAGTATATCAGTTGTTTCGGAAAACAATATATATTGAAAAACTACTACTACCTGCCTCCCCAGCCATTCCTTTAGCTGTGTGGACCTGGAATAATCTGAACTGTCGCATTTATATGCGAGAGAGATGGTTAATAGATGTTTTGGCAGCGATGACAGGGGAGATGGGTGGTGCAAGCAGCAGTGGCCTTCTGATCAGAGCTCTGGCACTTAATATATTACAAATTAAGCACTGATTACAACACACTCCATAAATAGATATGCAACATAGATAAAATTCAACGTTTCAAATAAAGAGCCAAACAACATTATTGAATAGCTACAAATACAAGAGGTGAGAAACTTTACAAGAATTTAAGGAATAATTACTGAAGGCATGGAAGAAAGCAGTTTAGATTTCTATGTACACCAACATAATGCAAAAATCAGATGCTCGATGACTCACCTTTGTGTTTTTTCATTTTAATCATGCAGAAGATGTATGGGCTCATTCTTACCTGCTCAATGCTGGGCTTTTCAAAAGGAGGGCTTTCCGGGGCTCCCTCCACCACCGGCTTTCCCATCTGTAAGATGCACTTTCTCAACAGCTAGGGAGGAAAAGGAAACTAATCACCTTCAACAATTTTAAAATTTATTTGCTCATTGAATTCATAACTAGTATTTGATGGTTTGGGTATTCCAAATGTAGTCTAAACCACTAGTAATAGGCCACGCCAATAGACCAACAGTGCAAGGTAAGTCGGCGAAGAAAGAGGTAGGATTTATATTTTTAAAAGGCACTAGATTTGTCCAGCTCTGCGTTCCAATGAGAAGGAGTTCCATCATTTAATTTCTCAGTACAGTGACCACTTTTTCTTCTATCCTTCTATTGTTTTAATTGAAATAGGAACAGGATTATTCACAACTGAACCTTAAGGGCCCACGTCTGCTTACTCACAGCCGAGGCAGAAAACTGCAAACTATTACCTTAAAAGTACCTGTGTTGTGTCCTGGGAAAAGGAAGCATGCAAAGTGCAAAACTATTTAAACTGGAGTTCAAATATGCATATAAGGAAGTAATTGCTACATGGGGTCTTCATAAGGAGAAGCGGGGTTGCCGCACCCTACCGTGAGTTAATGCCACATTTTTGTGGCCCAAATTTGAAAAATGTACTAATGCTTCAGATATTCCATTCTAATAACACTTCATAACAGAAAACAAATAGGGCTATAATCAAAAGGCTTAGTTATGTTTCTATTGCATGGCATAGATTTATCATTTTGTGCTCTGGTTGTGTTTAAATAGTTTTATTTTTAACTATTGCACATGGCACAATAGCACAACATAAACCGTACAAGTAGATCGACAGTGTAATAAACTACTTATTACCATAAGGTGAGGGAGGGGAGTGGGCATCATGAAGTCATGGTCCACTCAAGGCATAGCCTTACCTATAAACTCCGATTCTCCTCCAGGGGAATACCTCATTGAAGTCATAAGCACTGAACTGTCCCGCCCGCGTGCTTCCATCAATTTGATTTGTCTATAACCTTTAATGCTGTGGATCGATTTTCACAAAATCTTTCATCATAGTCAGCTAAGTCTCAGCATGGCAAATCTATGCAGGGGGAAAAAGACCAGGGGGTTGGGAGGCAGAAGTGTTTTCCCATTTTAGCTCCCACGGGATAATTTGCTCACATCTAAGGGGCATTTTCAACTACACCTAAAAATACCCTTCACCAGGCATGGCAATGTTGGTTCTTGGTGGGTAGGGGTATGAGGGGGATTCCTATTTAGAGCACTAATGGTTGTGCCAAAGGCAACCATTTGCTGTAGATCAAGCCCCTACGGTAGACTGACCACTCGTGCCACAGGAAATACGTGCCACAGAACCAAGATTGTTGTAATACGAAAGGACAGGTAATGCAGTGGTAGTGCTCTGTAGAGTGTAATACTCTCTGCCAAGCAGCAGCTATCGGGCCTGTTCTCCATCGGTTCAGAACAGGTAGTTCAAAGAGATTTTGCCTCATGTGGAGAGAGATGGGCCAACTGTATGTCCTAATCTGGATAAGACGTTCCTCAACAATGAAAGAACAACCAAGCTGGTTCAAAGGAGCACCAGTTACTTTCAGTTTTGAGGTCCGCATCGGAGCTAGCAAAAGAACATACAAACCAAACTTCATTGCAGCTGCTCCACATTAATCAGAAACAATGGGTGAGAACCAGGATGAGACATGATTTAAAGGGCTACTTTAGCGGGTGGCACAATGAGCGCTACAGGCACACTAGTAGCATTCAAATGACCAGCTCTTGGTACAGGTGGTACCATATACTAAGGACTTATAAGTAAATTAAATGTGCCAACCTGGTGTAGGCCAAATTTAACGTGTTTTATGCAGACAGCACAAGCGTTCGCACTGGTCAGCAGTGGCAAAGTGCACAGAGTCCTAAGGCAAACAACAACTAGTACAGAAAACAAGAAGGGTGAGGGCAAAACGTTAGGGGAGACCACACCCAGGATGTCAGGTCTAACAATGTCAGTACTGAAGGAACTGGCACAGACATTGGCACAAGAACAGAAGTCAGAACCGGATTCAGTACAGGCCAAGTACAAGGTCCCAAGGAAGCAGACTGCAAACCTGTAAGTCGAAGTCAGACTGGAGACTGCTGTGTCATAGTAGGGCCCAAAGGCGCGCCAGAGGGAGCCAGAAATGCACCAAAAATCTGCAGCATGGCATTACTGAAGGTTGCTGGGTCGATAACAGCCCAGGCAACTTGTGCTGGGAATAATTGCAGAAAAGGTTTGGATCCGGTAGTCATCAGGGAAGTGCAATCATTACCATAATGCTCTTGTGTCTTCTTGCCAGATTTCGAGTGGTGTAATGGGGGTAGGATCTAGGTTGGTCTTGTTATGCTTGTGCTCCGCCTTTGACTTTCCAGAAAACTTTACGACGGAAGTGGACTTTTTGCAGCAGTTGCCTTGTGATCTTGACAGCGACCAGCCCACGATCTGGTACAGGAGCAGGACCTATGCTTCGACTGTGACCTCTTCAGTTCAGAGGTTTGGGGTCCCACTCCTGAATCGTGGTAGGTGGATGAGGGCCCACTTGTTGCACGACATTTGAGTTGTGGCCTTAGCCCAAGCAGCAAACGCATACTCGTGTGGTCAGGTGGGCCCATGGCAGAGATCTGCTTCTTGCAGTCTCATCACGGATTGAATCTGGTCATTTTCAGTAGGGACACTATTCAATAGCACACTTTGACAAGTGTTTTAGAGTCATCGGAAGACTGACAAGTTGGGAGCAGAGCTTCGTATCTGCATCTAAGGGCACAGAATTAAAGGAACTGACGTCAACATCTAGGGGAGGTGCGTATATGTTGGTTTGCCCCATCACTTCCAGGTAGTATGGAGTCACTGTAAGGCCATATGATGCCAACTACTTGCACACATGGCCTTTGCTGAAAGATCCTTCCTATCTAGTTGGGCCCTAGGGAATAACTTAAATGGGAGCAATCTGCGGTTAGAAGTATAAACTTTGCAACTTTACACACTTATGTAAACATATACTGGGATTGACACACCTTTACTTGATGAAACTTGGTTTTGAACATATTTATTAAATAGAATCGTTAAGGCGTTCTGGACAGTGATGTACCAAATCTGTTAACAAAATGAGCTCACCACCTAATCTGGCAAAGCCGCAGTAAGGTGATTCCCATCTGATATTTGTAAATGACTAGCAACATCATGGAAGAGGCGATCACACTATGCAGCTTACCTTGCAGCTCTTTATCAACCACTTTCAACAGCAGCCTTTTGTGCAACACAACTGAAAACAATAAACAAGCAATCACAAACACAAACGGTCTGACATTCACTTCCAGCCTTTTGGCAATTATTAATTCGTTTTGACGTGGTCTTTGCAAAACTCTATTGTTTAGGAAGCTGCTGGGCTTTCAATCAATCTAATAAAAAAACACTGGCTAAAAGCAAACATGTTTATGGCCCTCAAAAGTACACATTATCATAGTGTCCCTGGCACTGAAGGGGACTAATTTGCGTGTGACAGTGCTCCTTGTGAATAGGCAGCATGAAGTAACTCATAGTGAAATCAGTCAGAAAGAGATCAAGAAAAAAATAAAAGCCAAAGAAAAAGAAAGAAAGAAAGTACACAGAAAGGGAAAAGAAAGAGAGGAAAAAGGAAGCAAGGAAGGAAGGTAGGAAGGAAGGAAAGGTGTTGTAGGGTTAACATATAGTCTTCATTTTAGATTTTCCTTCTAATTTAGCATCTTTCTTTCATGGTGATTTGCCCATCTTTTCTCTAATTAGAGAATGTGTAATGCCCGCATTTATTCTTGATAGACATTGTCGCACTGTAGTCTGCACATTTAGTTCCATGGTCGGGCAATTCAGAACACGATGTATAGTTTTGTTTATGTCGTTGGAGGAGACAACCCTTCTGCTGCAGTCTAAATAAAATGTTGTTCTGCACATCTGGGACAGTGCAATAAGTTTGCTGTTTTATTATAAGAGCAGCCTCCATGCGCAAGTCGGAGAGAGGTTCACTTCTCACCAAAATCATTGGCTGCTGTGACTGAGAAGTAATCCTTCTGTCCCCGACCTTCATCCTGAGAAGGAAGATAGCCATGCTGGAGAAGTTTGCAAGCCTGCACACTTAAGACGGGTGCATTTTTTAATGTACAGAGGTCGGGATCCTGACATACAGTACTAAGGTCTGGGCTTGGGTCATTCCAAAAGGTCTGGCAGATGGGTACTGCGACACGCTCTCTTTAGCACAGGGAAATTAGTGATCGATAGGAGAAACCGTAGCAACATTATGAAGAATTAACATGGTTGAATTGTTTATTTTTCACCATTCTAATAATGCTTATAACAACGGGTTTCATCTTTCTCATAAGAACATTTCATGTTTTATTTTCAAAGATTAGAGCTTTTCAATACGCGTTTGAAAATGCAATAGTGTATCTTTTCTTTGTGAAACTTTGGGAATCAGAGTCTTGTTCTAGGTTACTGACAACATCTCCAACTCTCCTGATTAGGAGTCTAGATGTGGTACTGTGAGCTAGCCAAACAGACCAGTAATTGCTGATTATATAAGTAGTCTCAGTTTCTACATTATGAATTTTTATTTTTCTATATACACAGTACGACTAGATTTGTAGGAAACGTAAAACAAAGGAAGGAAAGAAAGACAGACAGGGTTGCAGAGCTATAGGACACTCAAAAGAGTTTATATTCAGAGTTTGTGAGAGCTGATGTTTGTATTATTGTTGTCTTTTAAAAGGGTCTGTTCTCCACAACGTTTTCATACTATTAAAATAGAAGCCGTCAGATAAACAAAGGCCAATCCAAAAGGAATTCAAACAGCATTGGAAGGAGAAAGGAACCGACAAAGCTGGAATGTGCCCTGTGTTCACAACGTAAGGGTCATGCTTTCACACTAGGCTCTAAACACAAAAGCAACACTAAAGTAATGTTTATACAAACATTGGCAGTGAAGGGAACTACCTTGTGTGCAGATGTGCTCATTGTAAGAGAGCAAAATGCAGTCACTCATAGTGAAGTTATCCAGTGGTTAAAGTAGGCTGACCCACAGCCCCATGCTGTATGTGGGCAGAAGTAAAATGTGAATGACACAAAAACAGACCAATGGAAGAAGAGAGGTGGCTGACAGCCACTTTAAGTAAGTATATTATACATATAATTTTAGTACAATCAAAAGGTCTTGTCTAACGCCAGACTGAAAAAAAAATTGTCAAACGCAATAGGTCTGGCTTAAATGTGATTAAGGCATGTAAAAACAGGCATTCACAATTGCTGTTTACATATGTTGTATGTACCAAAGCCGTTTATCGCATTTAAGTCTGCACTGTTGGCTTTGCCAGTGCTGGGAAAGTAGCAAAAACCTATTGCTTACTGTATGGAACAAGTACACGAGATAAAGATTGCAAAAAAAAAAAGAGAGAGAAAATATCGAGTACTTATCAGATCTAAAATAGTCCCAGTGGAAACATGACTAGGATGGAGGAATATTACTCCAAATGGGCAACAGTTCTCAGGACAAAGTGCTATACCTTTCTGGTTGGAACCAAAGTTTACTCCAAGTATATGGGCAATAGGTAATGAGCATTTAAAGAAAATCCTGATGGACAGAAAAGTATTGATAAAAACAAAATAGTTTGACGCCCACAATGCTTATGGTTAAAGGGCAGAAGTCGATTTTGCATTGCAGCTCTAAAGTCCAACAGTGCCTTTCATCCCTACTCTGGCGCGCTTATCTTCTGTCACTAGTCGGGGTGCTTTTATCCTGCCTTGAAAGCCCAAATTAGGGTTGTGGGCTGAATTGCCCTAATCCTAGTACTAATTCTACCACAATTACTTTATTTATTTTATTTATTTATTTAGAAGTTTTCTATAGCGCTAACAAGACACGAAGGTAGCAGAGCGCTTTACAGTAAAGGGAATGAAAAAAGTGAACAACATGACACGTAACAAGTACAAGCGATCAACGAAAGACAATTTGGAAGGAGGAAAAGTTCGAACAGCAGGACTTCTTGGTAACAGGATTCAGAGTTACCACATAGTTCTGGGTATGCTTGCTGATCCTAGTTACCCACAACCTAGGGAACGGAACAAGGATTTGAGTTGGCTCTTGAATTCCGCATAAGACGGTATGGTTCTGATGTGCGGGGGGATGGAGTTCCATATTTTGGGGGCATTTCCTGTGAAGGAGCAGTCCGCAGTTCTCTTCTTTCTGGTTTTTGGTAGGATGAGCAGCAGGGAGTTGGAGCTTCTCAAATTTCTAACTTGGCTTCCTTTTTTGAGCTTGTTTGCCAAGTATTCTGGTTTGCCGGTATGGAGGGCCTTGTGGGTTAGGCAGGTCGTTCTGAAGGTACTACGCATTTCCACAGGGAGCCATTCGAGTTCTTTGAGTGCCGGGAGATGTGGTCAGATTTTTTGCAGCCTGTGATCATTCTCGCTGCCGCATGAAGTGTTGTTTTTAGTGGAGCCAGGTGCGATTTGGGGATGCCTGTTAGCATTGAGTTCCCATAGTCCAGTCTTGATAGAACTAGAGATTGCGTGGCTAGTTTGAGGTCCTTGTTGGGAATGTAAGGTTTGATTTTTTAAAGAAGTCGGAGGTTAAAGAATGCACTTTTCGCCGAGTTCTTGATGTGATTTGTCAAGGTTAGTTTGGGGTCTAGGGTGAAACCCAGAGATTTTACGGAGTCAGCTAGCGTGAGATTACCTTTAAGAGCATCGATCGACTTCAGCTACGCGGTGATTTGAGGGTTGTCTTCTTTGTTTGAGATGAGAAGTGTTTCAGTCTTGTCGGGATTGAGTTTCAGGTGATTCTTTGTCAGCCAATCTTGAACATCATTAAGGACATCATTTAGTCTGTGGATGTCATTAAGAGAAGAGGTTTCCAGGTAAATCTGCGTGTCATCCGCGTAGAGGTGGAAGTGGATGTTGGCATTCCTGAGTAGCTTGGCGAGCGGTTCCATATAGATGTTAAAGAGCTGAGGAGAGAGCACTGATCCTTGAGGGACACCCTTGTTGACTTGCTGGGTTTCGGAGGTGAAGTTCTTCATTTTTATTATTTGGGAGCGGTTATGTAGAAAGGAGGAAAACCACTTGAGAACTACCTTGCCAAGGCCAGCTCTTACTTGAAGAGTCTTGATGAGGAGCTTATGGTCCACCGTGTCGAAAGCTGCGGAGAGATCAAGGAGTATGAGGCGGCAGCACTTGTCTGCGTCAAGAGAACCATGAATGTCGTCTATGATGTTCAGCATCGCGGTTTCTGTGCTGCGGCCTTGTCTGAAGCCGGATTGGAGGGGGTCCAGGAGATTGATGTTGTCCAGATGATGCGTTAATTGCGTGAGTACGCAGCGTTCCAATGTTTTAGAGAGCAATGGGAGGTTAGATATCGGTCTGAAGTTGTTCAAGTCAGTTGAGTCAAGACCGGGTTTTTTCAGCAGAGGGGTGACTTGCCCCATTTTTAGACAATCGGGGACCACTCCGCTTTGTAAGGAGCTGTTTATGATTTTGCCCCAGATAGGTGCTAAGGTGAACTTCATTTTTTTGATTAGTGAGGGAGGAATGGGGTCTGAGATGTGTGCTGATGGTTTGGAGGTCGAGATCAACGAGATTATCTCTGTTTCCTGGACGGGGCGAAAGCTTAGCCAGAGGAAGGGAGAGGAGCCGGATGGGAGGGCCTGTGGGATAGCCGAGTTGCTCTTCTGGAGGTGTAAGTTATTGATGTCTAGGGATAATTCGATATTTAAGACCTTATCGTTGAAGTTGGCGAAGTTATCGCATAGTTCTTTGGACGCCTGCAGGGGTGAGGGCAGAGGCTTGGATGTTTGTTGTCTGATTATGTTTTAGAGCTCCTTCGGTCTGTTTTTGGATTTGACTAATGCCTCGCGGAAGAAGCTAGATTTATGTTTTTCAAAATATTCCTGCACAGTTAACACAGGGATTTTGTGACCCACTACAGTCATTGTCTATCAAATTACCATGGGCTGGCAAACAGCCACAAATAAGCTACCAAAAATTACAGCGGTCATATGAACAGGGAGGATTTTCCACATCACATTTGAAGCTTATTCTTATTTTGCACAAGCACAACTTGCCACACACTTGTCTCATTCCAGCAGACAGGTATCTCATCTGGATCTAGAAATGGGCTTCGTGACATCTCGTAGGATCACAAATGTAAAGTGAAGACCCGACTCGGCCACAACCCGAAATCCTTGTTGTAAATTGTACAGTTTAGAACTGGGCACAACTGGCTCGGATATCTGAATCAAATACACTATGCTCTCCACATACAAAATCAATACGAATTCCCAAATTACACCCATCACAAGTGAACCTCTAATGATGCAGACTCTGCAAGACAAACATCTTCTCAGAATGTGCGTCTATACACTGGGGCACAATTCCTGTCACTAGAAGACTATCCACAAAAGGGGGCTTCACACCTCCAGAGGTCTTTTTAGATCACAGGCTAAAGGAATCAGTGAAGGTGGCTTTTCGCACATATCCCCAAGAACCGGCTGACTGGAGACTTAAGTCTAGTTCAAGCTGGCTTCTCACCGCCTAATGAGCTGGAGGTGTGTCGAGTGATGTGCGGTGAATGTGGCGACGGTGGGATTTCCATATTGGACAAGTGATCTTCGAAGAAGAGGTGGGGTGGTGTTTACTTTAGAGGACTGGCGGCGTGGTTATGTGCATGGAGGTGGGGTGCTGTTTACTTTAGAGGAGTGGCGGCGTGGTTATGTGCATGGAGGTGGGGTGCTGTTTACTTTAGAGGAGTGACTGCATGGTTATGTGCAAGTAGTGTGATGGAGAGGTAACGTGTGCGTTGGAGGAATGATGTGTAGAGAAGATGGAGGAGAGGTGTATGTGTTGGACAAGTGATAGATGAACGTGAAGCAGGCGTGACCTCATCAGGGGTAGCAAGTGCTATATAAATGCAAACCTTTTTACCTCTACTACCCCTTCGCTATCCTTCTCAATTGCCTAACATATCCACCACTAAATTACTGTCATATTTCACTAAACTAATTCACCAATAACACTATGTGAGTTCCAGAGTCGCGTGCTACTCGCCGAAAAAGCACTTCAACACCCAATCAGGGGTAATAAGCGCTATATAAATGAAAACCTTTTTCCCTTCTCTATCCCTCCACTATCCTTCTCAATCCAAATAACTGACTAACATATCCACCACTCAAATTACTTTCATATTTTCTTTATACTAATTCACCAGTAATCATTTATGGGTTCAGAAGTAGTGTGCTACTCGCCGAAAAAGCGCTGCAACGCCTCATCAGGGGTAGTAAGCGCTATAACAATACAATCTCTGCATTGGAGAACAATTTGCAGCAGGTATGTGATGCTCAAGAAGTGTGATGGTGGGATGATGTGTGCACTGAGAACCGGTAAGTAGCCATGTAGGAGGAAGAAAGAGTGCAAGGGAGAGTAAGCACAAGATGCACGCATTTTTGTTTCGTCATTCACTCTACGAGCGGTCCTATTATCAGTAGACTACTGTGTAGTTGGAATGGTCTATTCACACCTGTGCATGTAATGGCCTCCTTTGAGATTCATGTATATCATGAGTTGTAAAGCGCACTGACACCCAATTGGCAGTAAGAACTGCGTTATGTACAAACCTTAATAAATAAACAAATATATATGCTCTCTAGGCATGATCCAAAATTGTTACACTCCCACCATCTCCTGGACATACCTTGAAGAGGTAGAAGTAGACCTGCTTGGTGTCTGCATCCTCCTCCTTGTGCACACAGGTGAAGAGGTACTCCACGTCCAGCACAATGCCCAAGAGTCGGTTCATCTCCTCCTCCGACACGTTCTCCAAGTGAGAGACATGGGAAGCTGCAAACAAACAAAAACTTCAGCACTCTATTAAACACATGGATGTGCACCTTTCTGATGCAATCAAATTCCACCTTTGTGAAATGGAAGTAATAGTGCTCAACACTTTCTGTAAGCGGTCTTAGCACACTCTCTTTCTACCGTTCTTTCATGTGTCCATGCCAAGGCGGAATGCAAGACCTTGAAGCTTGAGGAATACTATTTTTTATTTAGTTTATAAAGTTTTATATAGCGCGAACCAGACTATGAGGGATATCAGATCCTGTTGATAATCATAAGCTGAATAAAAGTCATTTTCCTCTATGTCCTATCTAGAACATATTTAACATTCAATTGTGCTATAAGCAGTTTGCGAACCATACTCACTGCCTAATCATCCTGATCAAATTGCAAAATTTGATTTGGAGGTAACGTTTAAAGCACAAGAGTGAAAACTGCATTTGATTATGTCGTCAACTGAATGGTCGTCGATGGCACTGCCATCGTCAACAGAATAGCACAATGTCGTCGTCATCGAGAATGAAGGTATCTTTGTCTACAGTGTCGTAGACGTCGACAGCAACTTTGTCGATGAGGTTGACAGATAATTTTGCAGATTTGTTTTTCCAGAGGTTGATTTTCAATGGAATCTGATGATCCCTTATTAGCACAGCCTTCGTGAAGAGCTTTGGGGAGTATGCTTCATGGAATCTTTCCCCTGAAGAAGGGGCATCTTTTTTTATAAAGTGGAATATTCTCTTTGCCATCGGATACAAAACCAATCTCCCAGCTCTGTCCTTATGAGTTTTAGATGAAAAATGTCAACAAATGTCACATTTAGTTGCCTCATGTTTTGGATAAAGGAAATAAATAGGCTGTAAATGAGGATCTTCAATGTATATATTTTTAAGACCACAGGATGAATAAGCTTTGAAAAGAAATGTGTCTCTGTCAGCCCTGGTTACAGTAGGCTGTCAAGCAAAAAGATCCCCCTGACCCACAAATTTACTCAATTTCTCTAAAAACAGCTCACGATTCTTCTGCGCAGAAGATAGGGCTGGTTCAAATCCAGCGCAGATCAAGAAAGTAAAAAATGTAAGGTCATTGAACGGTCAGAGCAGTGCTCTTACAGGGACTTCCTCATAGATGATGTGCGCTGGGAATCTGAGCTATGGTGGCTTTTAAGGGGAGTAAAAGAGCTCACTGGCTGAGGTTTGGGTTCTTTAAAATGAGGTGGATGTGCTACTAAATACACAATGTTGTTTCAGGCCTATGACCATTTTACAATGTATACTGTATGTCCTATTTATTTTACACTGTATACTGCTATTTTAATGTGCTGGGAATTCCCAGTTTGGGACAACGGGGAATGATTCAAGCATGTCAATATATAAAAGATTTAATGTTGGTGAAGCGCTCTTCAATCAACTGTCCAATGAGGGGGGGGGGGCTTGTGTACCTGCCAAAAGGACTTAGCAGGTAAGCTCGGCTCAGACTCTTCCGCACTGGGCAAGTAGCTTTTATGGTCACTCTCAAGGTTCCAGGCAATGTATTTACCTTAATGCATTTTGCAACAAGGTAAACAGGCTACCAGGCCCTGCAGTGTGCTTCTAAAAGCAAATGCACATTTCTTTTTCAGCCCACATAGATGGATCAGCCTTAATTCCACTTTGCAGGCAGGAAAAAAGGCAAAATGGCATTGTTCTGCTTATTGTGTGAGAATTTCTCCTACCAGTAGTCAGTGATCCTAAGTAACAAAGTGACCCAGGGGATAATCCGACCTGAATCCCACCAGGGAGAAGCACGTGACCACCAAAGTCCAAGTAGATGGCTTGCAAATCTGCGTTTTTGTGCATACTGTTCAATTGGCTCCCTTGATTTTTAGGGATCCTTTTTTAACCTCGTGGGTGCTAAGGACATGCTGGACACGCCCTCCATGCTGGTGCTCAGGTGCTGAGAACATGTCCAGCACATACTAGCACCCACTCTCAAGGGAAGCCCTGGGAAGCCCTGGCACTCCCCGGTGGGCCCCCACCAGGAAAAGCAGCGCAATGAAGACATCAGCACATGCATGGTATTGCAACGGCATCATCAGTGGCCTGGGATGCACTGGAAGGAATTTGCTTCAAGGGCTAGGGGAGAGGAGGACGTTTACGCGAGTCCTCTCGCAGTGAGGAGCGGTGTTTGGGAGGGAATCGGTACAAAGAACATGAGAGGGGCCCTGAACCTAAAAAGGATAAGGGAAGGGGGAACAACCCACCAGGGCAATATATGGGAGGGAATCGGACAGCAGGAGAGACACAGGGGGAAGGAAACAGTTTTTTCTTTTCCCTGGTGTTTCTCTTGAGTGCATTCCTGCTGCAGAATCACAGCTTAGACCGCGACCATGCAGCAGGAATGCACCCACTAGGCCAACAGGGATTGATTATGTGTCAAGAAGTGGCTCCTTGGGCAAGGGTCGCTCCCCAATAGAAGGGTCTCAACGAGATTTCATCCTCCCGTACCCCATCAGGGTCAGATTGGCCAGTTTTTTGGCTGATCTGTTCCACAGGAGGAGGAAACCCAGTATACACCAGGTAGGTATATCCTGACTATTGTTTCAGGGGAGCTTCCTTTTCCAAAGGAGGCAAATATCTTTTGCATCCACCCCCATGGGGACAGATCAGATGTTATTTAGGACAATCTACTATTAGAGCTGATGAAGTGCCTCATTTAGAGGAGGCTAGTGATGCGCCTGTAGTGCAGCATCAGCAAACTGGATTACAGTCAGGGGCTAGAAGGCTTCCCATTGAAAGTGCTGAACCCTGGGAAGCCCCTAACATTGTGTAGCCTGTTTTGTCTGCCTTTAGTGGTGTTGCAGGGTTTAGAGTTAACACAGAGAGCTTTTCGCCTATCATTTTTTCCAGTTCTTTAATGATTATGCATTTCTGGCTGATATTGTTGAGCAGACCAATTTGTACACAGACCAGTATTTGAGAGACCAACAGGCGCTATACGGACTGGGGGTCGTAGCCACAGGGCTGGACGGAAAAGACTTCGGAAACTTTCTTCCCTCACGATACAGGCGGAATAATGGGAAAATGTATCCAAGATTCTTACAATACCGTTCATTGAAGATATTACCGTTAAACTCAGATCCAGGTGCACAACCTGTGGATGGTGCAACTTGGATACTGTATACTAACTTAAAGTCTTGAGGAGAGTCTGCCTAAATTTTACCTTATCTCAGTCACTGCAGATACTACCCTCAAACTCAGATATAGGTGCAGGGACTTCTCTCTTTCGCCCAAGATTACGCAAGAACGACTTATAATCGTTAAGTTGACAGCATATCTGCAAACCCAGTTCTGACATCCACGTTGGAGTACAGAATCAATATAATTCTGGTACCTGGCTACTCATGCTTATCTTACGTTCTTATCACGGCTTCAAATACCACAACACCCACAACAGGGATCTACTCATCCGTGCCTTTGCCACATGATCAACTACACTGCAAAGATTTTCATACTATACTTGCCCTGAAGAAGTCCCTTCTGGGACGAAACGCGTCGGCTGTTCGTTTCTTTCTATTTGAAAAAATAAAGGAATCAACCACACAAGACTTTTTGGACATTACTATTTATATTTGTGGAACAAACTTGTGGTTTCTTTGCAATTGTGATATGGTGCACCTGTGCTTTTGTCAATAGATTGTATGGTCTGTTTTGGGACCAATACTGTGATGGCGGGTATTTTTGCAGTGTGCACATAACCCCTAACCATTGATTCATAAAAGGGATAATACGATTGGCATTACTGTAGATCAGGTGCATTTCCTATGAAGGTTCCGCCATCTACCATGTTTCAGTCAGTATTTGAGAGACAGTAATGCCATATTTAAGACCAACTTTAGAGCTAGCGTTGTACTCCTACAAATCTCCATGAAATGAAGCGGTTCTGGGGTTAAACTTTTTGATGGGATTGCTAAGGTAGACTAATTCGCAAAAGGCCACTCATTCACCGTGGTTTGATCTGTTCCAGTTGTGGGCACTAGGGCGAGACATAGAAGCGTTTTTATTAGTATAAGTAGGTGAATGCTGGATGGTAGGAATGTTGTGGAGTCCTGCTGATTTCGAAAGTTTACGTCGCAGAAAAGCAAGGAAAATGCATACTATTAGGCAAAGTTTAAGGTTCGAATTAAATTGTGGTTATAAATACTTTGTGAGACCCATGCGAGGCACATAACCCCGGACTCCCCTGTGTGTCTAGTTGTCAGAAAGGTCTAGTTTTGGTCGGTTTCCCTGGGTAGCTGTCGATCCCTGACCAAAAAAACGCAGCCACCGCCAATGCCAAATCAGATCATTTTTGTGACAGGAAATATTGAGGTCTCCACATTGTATTTTTGGGGCCTTTCCTGTTGAGGGCACTAGGACTATCCACACAAGTGAGGTACCATGTTTGCCAGGAGACTCTGGGGAGCACTAGGTAGACTCTACAACTTTCTCACAGAAGTCATTTATTGCTCAAGTGACGTTGAGTCCTCTCTTTGGCTCCATTGCTAGATTTTTACTTTTTTCCTGGAATAGTGGCGAGTGAGAATGGAGCTAGTGAAGATATTTTAAAAGAATGAATGTGTGTATCAAACTAAAATTATGAATATATTTCTTTATATATACTGTATAATACGGGTAAATCTGACACCATCAAATGCGTGCCTGGGAGACGGGAGGGCACATATGAATCTGCAGCACTACACGTTACGAATAGATGCTTACAAGCTAAATAACAGACTCCATTCCTAGCATGTGTTGGCTGTAGATACACATGCTATGCATAGACTGTTAAGCAGTACTCTTCTCGCGGTGACTCGAAGCATCAGATGATGCAGATGTTTGAAATAGAATCCCTTAGACAATTTATATTACAAGAGATTGCTGCCTTGCTGGAAATCCACACAATAATGTTTAGTGAACTTCCAAGGAGCTGCTTTGCAAATATCAGCTAAATGGATATTGCCTAAGAAAGCCATTGAAGTAACTTTTCTTCTAGTAGAATGTGTGTGTGGAACGGTTAGTAAAGTTAGTTTGGCTTTAATGTAGCAAATCAAATTTGATTACATTTCACAATTACCCAAGCAATATCTGCTTTAGAAATGACATCACCCTTTCTTGGATTTGAGAAAGCCACAAATAGCTGTTGTGTTTTCCTAAAAGCTAGTCCTCTCAATGTAGTACATTAATGCCCTTTTAACATCAAGTGTATAAAGTGCTCTCTGCCACGGTCTCCAGCTTAGGGAAGAAAACAGATAAATCAAGTGTTAGGTTTAAATGGAAAGGAGAGATGACCGTCAGAAGAAATTTGGGGTTTGTACGTAGACTAACTATCTTTAAAAAATCTGAAAATAAAGTTCTTCTATTGTAAGAGCATGAATTTTGAGAACTCTTCTTAGAGAAGTGATAGCTACAAGGAAAGCAACCTTCCAAGTCAGGAACTCTAGTGGACAGGACTGCAGCGGTTCCAAGTGTGTGATATCAACCTTGTAAGAACAACATTTAAATTTCACAAGGGTATCGGTGGTGCACGTGGTGGAATTATTCTTTTCAACCCTTCCATCAAAGCTTTAATGACCGGTATACGAAAAGGTAACTGATGCTGACAGTTCTGCAGGTAAGCGGCAATTGCAGCACGGTGCAGTCGTATGGAAGTGTATGCTAGATGTGACTTTTGTAGGTGTAACAACTAGTATACTATCTGTTGTACAGTGGACCCACAAGGGTCTATGTGCGGTGCTGTACAGTAATGGACAAAGCGTTTCCTCTTGGCTGCCTAACAAGCTCATGTGGTTGGGCGTCTTGCCTCCCTTAGAATGTCCGGACACTCTGGAGGCAATTGCAAGTTTCCAAACTCTACAACCTAAGGAGCTAGATTGAGCTGTTTGGGGTTTGGATGCCTGACCCTGCCCTTGCTGTGAGTGAGAAGGTTTGGGTTGTTGGGCAGCCCCTTGTGCGGTACTAGAGACAACTCTAAGAGCGTTGTGTACTAGGGTGTCACACCCAGGTGGGAGCTACTAGAATTATCTTGAGAGATGTCTGTCTAAGTTTCCTGATACGATAGAGAATGAGTGGGAAAAGCAGAAAAGCGTATGCAAATATCCCGGACCAATTCATCCAAACAGAATTGCCCATGGACTGCGGGTGGTCAATCAGGGTTTTAATCAATCAGGGTATGTAACGCATGGCTACTCAACCATGAGGGTCTCAAGGCGTGGGGGCTGCTCATCCGTCCGAGCGATAAGGTTCAGCCGAAGAGCCAGGTCTGGAGATCCTTCCTGAATTGGGTCAGCAATGGGGATTGGTACCTTAAGGCAAAGTGTAGACATTTTGCGTTTTCTACGGTGGCTAACAGATTCATGTCTGGTGTCCCCCACCACTGGAAGTAGAGGTGGAGGACTCAGGGATGGAGTTCCCACTCGTAGACTTGTCGCTGCGTCGTGCTTAGCAGGTCCACCACCGAATTGTCCACTCCCTGGAGATACTCTGCCAAGAGGTGGAAGCGATGGTGATAGCCCAAAGCCAATTGTCCTGTGCCAGATGAGACAACTATATCAAGCGCATTACTCCTTGTTTTTTAATGTGATACATTGCCGTCAAGTTGTCTGTACAGTGAAGAACGGCCTTCCTGGTTATATTGGGGAGGAAGCATTTATCCAAATCGCTAGGAGCTCCAGCACAATGATGTGTACCGTTTGCTAATGATCTGTCCAAGAACCCTGGACCATCATGTCCTCCATATGCGTGCCCCACCCTATGAGTGGTGCATCTGTGGTGATAGTTACTTGCGGGATTGGGTCCAAAAAAGGTGTGCCCAGAGGAGATTTGCTGTGCCCCACCAGTTCAATGACTGATGGGCCCTGGGCAGAACCAACACTACAGCTTCTAATCTGCCCCTTTCCCTCACCATTGTGACTAGTGAGATGCTAGACACACCTGTAAAATTACATGTGGAGCCTGGCTTGAGCAACTACTGTTATCATGCTCAGAAGGTGCATAACTGTTATGACTGGCAAGCGATGATACTGCTGAAAAAAAGCCAGGTGGTTCCAGAGATTGGGAACTCTCGGTTTATTGAGGTTTGCTGTGGCTGAGACAGGATTGCTCCCAGATAGAGCTGTATCTGAAGAGGCTTGAAATGTGATTTTGTGGCATTTATTGTGAACCGAATCAATTTAACAGGTTGATCAAGGCCTGTGTGTCCTGCAGGCACCTCTTGTTTCATTGAACTCTTGATTAGCCAATCATCAAGATACAGGAAGCAATGACTGTTTTGTCTTCCCAGATGGGCTGTCACCACTGCTAGGCATCTGGTAAACAGGCTGGGGGCTGCAGTTACTCCAAACAGCAGAACTATGAACTGGTAATGACATCTGCTTATAACAAATCAAAGGTACCGGCGATGTGCCGGGTTATTCGGTATATGAAAGTATGCGTCCTTCAGGTCTAGCCTCGTCATGAAGTCGCCTTCTTGCAGTAGAGGCATTACATCCTGTAATGTCACCATGTGAAAGAGTTCTGACAGAATGTAACGAGTGAGAGGGCATGGATCCAGTATCCGTCTGAGCGTTCAGTCATTTTTGGGTATTATAAAGAATAGGGAGTATACCCCCTAGCCGTGAGGACTGTCTGGCACGGGCTCTATGGCGCCTTTTAACAACAGCTTTTACCTCCTCTTTTAGACGGTGCAGATGATATGCGCTGAGGGCGTGGCTGTGTGGAGGAATGTTTAGGGGTGGAGGTAAGTACTAGGTAGTATCCGTCTGTGGGGATCAGAGGCACAACTAGAGCCACATTTCGGGTGGGGGGCTAATTCTTCCAGCCATAGGCAGAGTGCAGATGCAGAGGCTCTAAGTAGCCTTGTTAACAAGTGAATGCTCTTTTAAAGACCTGTGAAGTACTGCGGGTGCGGCTGGCAGCTCAAAAACTGTCTGTGTGTGTGCCCGGGAAGCTGTCTCAGCCCGGGCCGACACACACATTGGGGGGTGCTGAAGCCGGTTGAGCCCAATGGGCGTTGCGCTCCTGGTGGGGATGGATAGTGCCCACTCGTCTGATGTGATCTCCGGCCACAGGTGGTGAAACAGCTGCTGCCTTCCCCCGACAGATGATGTATGTCCGGGGCAACTTGTGGAGAGTCATTGTTTAGAGGTGGTGGCTCCCTTTCCGGGTGTTCCCCTACATCTGCCTCTCTGGTTACCCCCCTTGAAGCCTCCACTGTAGTAACCTTTACCCTGCTGCCGGGGATATGTCTGCTGCTGCTTTTGATATGTCTGGGTGTCAGAGGTGGTGGTCTTGGACGCCCCTCTGCCCTGAGATCTACAAAAGTACTGCTGACGTGGTGAAGTGGACTGCAGTGCCCCTCTGGATTTCAGTCTCTGTATACTTTTTTAATTTTTTTCTAACTTGGAGTTTGTTTACCTCCGGCCCAAAGAGATGCTCCCCTTCAAAGGGGGCGTTTAGCAGGTGTTGTCGCACCTTAGGTTTGAAGCCGGAGATGCGCAAAAATTGCTACAAGTCTCCTTGAGTCATAGAAGTGAGCACTTGCATGGTCAATCCTGGGTAAAATATGTGACTGGAGCACACTTTTGAGGTCATCTGGCAGAAGAAAGGGTACACTCTTTCCAAGGATCTGTGGATAATGAAAACGAGAGGCCAGAGCCTTGGTGGCCTGCCCGCAAAAGGTAAGGGAGCCCTCCAACGTCACCCATTTGGCACTAGACAGGAGCAGTCTCTCAGCATTGCCAGATATTTGCGACTGTCTCGTGGGCGCGCTCTTCACGAATCACCCTTTTAGCTCTGGTCCCAACTCCTCCTCGTGCTCAATCACTCCTGGTACCAATCAGTCATAATGAGAGCACTCTACTGGCGGACTCCACAACCCGAGACACCCATCTCCACAGGGTCACGGTGATAAGCGCCTGGGTCTGGCATGAATGTGTGACACAGACAGGCACATACAACTTACACACCAATGAATGCCTGGAGGCGGAAGGGAGGGTGTGGGGGGGAGCAACACACGCTAACAGGAGAAACACACATGGCCAATGCAACACACGCAAAGAGGACAAACACACATGACCAATGCAACACACACGAAGAGGAGAAACACACATGGCCAATGCAACACACGCGAAGAGGAGAAACACACATGGCCAATGCAACACACGCGAAGAGGAGAAACACACATGGCCAATGCAACACACGCAAAGAGGAGAAACACACATGGCCAATGCAACACACGCAAAGAGGAGAAACACACATGGCCAATGCAACACACATGAAGAGGACAAACACACAAGACCAATGCAATACACTCGAAGAGGAGAAACACACATGACCAATGCAACACACGCGAAGAGGAGAAACACACATGGGCAATGCAACACATGCGAAGAGCAGAAACACACATGACCAATACAATACACTCGAAGAGGAGAAACACACATGGCCAATGCAACACACGCGAAGAGGAGAAACACACATGACCAATGCAACACACGCGAAGAGGAGAAACACACATGACCAATGCAACACATGCGAAGAGGAGAAACACACATGGCCAATGCAACACACGCGAAGAGGACAAACACATGACCAATGTAAGACAAGAGAAGAGGAGAAACACACATGACCAATGCAATACACTCGAAGAGGAGAAACACACATGACCAATGCAACACACGCGAAGAGGAGAAACACACATGACCAATGCAACACACGCGAAGAGGAGAAACACACATGACCAATGCAACACATGCGAAGAGGAGAAACACACATGGCCAATGCAACACACGCGAAGAGGACAAACACATGACCAATGTAAGAGAAGCAAAGAGGAGAAACACACATGACCAATGCAATACACTCGAAGAGGAGAAACACACATGACCAATGCAACACACGCGAAGAGGAGAAACACACATGGCCAATGCAACACACACGAAGAGGAGAAACACACATGGCCAATGCAACACACGCGAAGAGGAGAAACACACATGGCCAATGCAACACACGCGAAGAAAAGAAACACACATGACCAATGCAACACACGCGAAGAGGAGAAACACACATGGGCAATGCAACACATGCGAAGAGCAGAAACACACATGACCAATACAATACACTCGAAGAGGAGAAACACACATGACCAATGCAACACACGCGAAGAGGAGAAACACACATGACCAATGCAAGACACGCGAAGAGGAGAAACACACATGGCCAATGCAACACATGCGAAGAGGAGAAACACACAAGACCAATACAATACACTCGAAGAGGAGAAACACACATGACCAATGCAACACACGCGAAGAGGAGAAACACACATGGCCAATGCAACAAATGCGAAGAGGAGAAACACACATGGCCAATGCAACACACAGGAAGAGGACAAACACATGGCCAATGCAACACACGCGAAGAGGACAATCACATGACCAATGCAAGCCACGCGAAGAGGAGAAACACACATGGCCAATGCAACACATGCGAAGAGGAAAAACACACATGGCCAATGCAACACACGGGAAGAGGACAAACACACAAGACCAATGCAATACACTCGAAGAGGAGAAACACACATGACCAATGCAACACACGCGAAGAGGAGAAACACACATGACCAATACAATACACTCGAAGAGGAGAAACACACATGACCAATGCAACACATGCAAAGAGCAGAAACACACATGACCAATACAATACACTCGAAGAGGAGAAACACACATGACCAATGCAACACACGCGAAGAGGAGAAACACACATGACCAATGCAACACACGCGAAGAGGAGAAACACACATGGCCAATGCAACACACATGAAGAGGACAAACACACAAGACCAATGCAATACACTCGAAGAGGAGAAACCCACATGACCAATGCAACACACGCGAAGAGGAGAAACACACATGGGCAATGCAACACATGCGAAGAGCAGAAACACACATGACCAATACAATACACTCGAAGAGGAGAAACACACATGACCAATGCAACACACGCGAAGAGGAGAAACACACATGGCCAATGCAACACATGCGAAGAGGAGAAACACACATGGCCAATGCAAGACAAGCGAAGAGGAGAAACACACATGACCAATGCAACACATGCGAAGAGGACAAACACATGACCAATGCAAGACACGCGAAGAGGAGAAATACACATGGCCAATGCAACACATGCGAAGAGGAGAAACACACAAGACCAATACAATACACTCGAAGAGGAGAAACACACATGACCAATGCAACACACGCGAAGAGGAGAAACACACATGGCCAATGCAACACATGCGAAGAGGAGAAACACACATGGCCAATGCAACACACAGGAAGAGGACAAACACATGCCAATGCAACACACGCGAAGAGGACAAACACATGACCAATGCAAGCCACGCGAAGAGGAGAAACACACATGGCCAATGCAACACATGCGAAGAGGAGAAACACACATGGCCAATGCAACACACGCGAAGAGGACAAACACATGACCAATGTAAGACAAGCGAAGAGGAGAAACACACATGACCAATGCAACACACGCGAAGAGGAGAAACACACATGACCAATGCAACACACGCGAAGAGGAGAAACACACATGGCCAATGCAACACACACAAAGAGGAGAAACACACATGGCCAATGCAACACACGCGAAGAGGAGAAACACACATGGCCAATGCAACACACGCGAAGAAAAGAAACACACATGACCAATGCAACACACGCGAAGAGGAGAAACACACATGGCCAATGCAACACATGCGAAGAGCAGAAACACACATGGCCAATGCAAGACAAGCGAAGAGGAGAAACACACATGACCAATGCAACACATGCGAAGAGGACAAACACATGACCAATGCAAGACACGCGAAGAGGAGAAACACACATGACCAATGCATGTTCACGGAAGACATTAGGACATGCGTATCTCTGGAGTCTTTCCAGATAATGTCTGCAACAAGGCTGCTGCAGTTACATAAATGCCCACACAAATGTTTTATGAATATCAAAGGGAAAACAAACCACATTCCTTCACAGAGAGGCCACTTGAGGTCTTGTGGCAGGGAGTCCGAGTGCCCCAGAACGGCCAATGGAATAACACCACTCAAGAGAGGCCAGGAGCATCCACCCCCAACGCACCCCCACCCCCCGCGCCCACCACTCGCCCTCCTCCTCCTCTGGCTCCCTGTCAGGAACGGGCCGATGCACTCACTTGAGATGTCAGGTCCAATCCCTGCAGCCAAAGAATAGTTCACAGCAAAGAAACGAGCTGCATTGAGTTGGCTCGTATATTTACAGCGCCTTGAAGCTTCAAGACAGGGGCTCAGGCTTACGCTTAATTAACTTTCTCGCTGAACTGTTGCCCCATTGGAATAAATACATTCTTGAGATTGAGAATATTAAAGCAAATCGTGCAGGTCCCCGACTAACGACAACGAGGTGAAAGTCAATTACAACAGTGAATCAGTCTATTGTCAGTAACATATGGAACACTAAAATAAACTAAGCATACCCTTTGTGTAAGTCCACTTATGCAAAGCAACACAAGCTAAAATTAGTAAAGCAGAAGAAAGCCTACAACTGCGGACTGGAGGAGGGGTCGTGGCACAATTTTACTGCGATGATTAAAGACACAGGGTCAATTAAAGAGAAGATAGTAATAGGATGACCCGTAAAGAGAGAAGGAAAAGTACAAGACCGAGGGTAGGAGGGAAAGAGAGACAAAGTAGAGATTTGTATAAAAGCTGGGCACGAACACATGAAGCAAGAGAAAGCTCCGCTCCATAAAAAACAAACCCGGGGTAAACTCTAAATACCGAAACCCCGCAATGCAGTACCAACCGGAGAACACGAAGAGAGCATGGAGAACAGACAAGAAACACGCGGGCTGGCCTACAAGCGACAACGCACCAGCTCTTCACGGCTACTCTGTGTGATCCTGTGCAACACATGCAGTTTATCTGTTATGTTTATAACATTTAACATTTAATAAGCACAGTGTAACCGCATCGCTGCGGCGGCTATTCCGCCGCAGCGCTAAGGGGGCAGGGTGGCCGCGCCACCGCAGCTGATGAAGGAGCGGTTCCGTCATCAACATAGAAAGGGTTAATCCCCAGTGGCAGCTGGTAGGGAACAGTGGCAGTGGAAGGTGGGGGGATAGGGGGATAAAAGGAGGGGGGGATGGGTTAGGGAAAAAGAAAAAAGAAAACGTACCTCCTGGTCGCGGTTGCCAGCTGCTGCCTATCTGACACAGGAACCTCCCAGACTCCCCGGACCAATCACAACACTGCCTTACAGCAGCGTTGTGATCGGTCTGAGTACCATGGTTCAGCGCTCACAGAGGGACTGGGAGCCTGTGCATGTTAGCCACCATGATGTGCAATACAGCTGGAGGAGAACATGCAAAGTGCGCATGACTGTTTGGCTGGCCCGAGACGGCCGTCCAAACCAGTGCTTTAAATGGGCCGGTACTGTCCGGTACGGAGTACCGGCACTTTTTTATTTTGCGATGGAGAGAACCCGCACTTCTCACGAGAGATTTAATACTTTTAATTGTAGAGTACCGATGCTGCTCAGAAACAAGCAGGTACTCTGGTACAGAGTGCCTGCACTTTTTTTTTCTCCATTTCAAGCACTGGTCCAAACCGTCATGGGCACTTAAGCAACCACTCCTCCTCCGTTGACGTCACAGGAGCCCAGCCCTGCCCTGCCCTAACCTAACCTGGCTGCAACATCAATACTAAAAAGAAAATGATAACGTTTTATCATTTTGTTTTTCCTTTGCACTGCTTTAAAGCAGTGGGGCGACGACGCACCTCCACCTTAGCGGAAGAACTGCCGCTGATAATCTCAGATCTGGCAAACTGAAAGATAGCTCGCGGGTCACAGTCTGCAGGTTCTGTACAATTAGAAAATAGCTAGGGGTGGACATAACTCGCGGAATTTGCTGTAGTGCAATTACGCGAAATTACCCTGAATTATGCGAGGAAAGTAACAGCATTTAGCTCTATTTCTTAGCGGAAAATGCACTCTCTCTTCTTAAACGGACCGGAGGATGCATTTTGAGCTACGAAAATACTGGTAAATGCAACAGAAGGCAGACAGCAGCAGCCCGTTAACACTCGTGCTCGCTAAATGTTATTCCTGTGCTCCCGCAGCTGGATTTTTGTGGCCAATTACTCATAATTACGCAAACGGGGGAACCGAGTAAATTCCCAGCAATTTCGCGGCAAACGAGGGATACGAAATTCGCGAAATTGTTGCCATCACTTCAGCGTTATTGAAATCTCAGTCGGCCCTAGACATAGCTCAGCTGTCTTGAAGTCAAAGCATGCACGGTCTGTCTCTCTCAACGAGGTAGCTTTATTGTACGAGAGCCACGCTGTAAAATGTGTGTGAAGTCAGCAGGCCTGGGCGGCAAATTCCGTTCCGCTCGCGGAATTTACGGGATTTGGGTAATTTCGCGTTCCGCGGAGAACGCGAAATTACCCAAAATTCTGCATTCCGCGGCTTCGCGAAATTTTTTGCTTGTTCGCGTTCTCAAATGCGTGTTCGCGACATATTTCCCCCCGAGCATGCAGTGATTGTGAACAGTAAAATAGCATCGCGAATACAAGCAATTTCGCGTGTTTGCGGAGATTTTTTACCGTTTTGCGGAGATTTGCATAACGTGATTACACAAATTCCGCCCACCCCTGGAAGTCAGGAGAAATGTTGGTTCCTACAGAGCACGTATTAAGGTCTAAGCAGAGGCATCGCTCTGCTTGTGTGAGGGCGGAGCCTCTTAACAGGTCACCTGAGTGCTGGCTCAACTCTACGGTGCCAGCCCCCGTAAGCGGTCACCTGAGAGATAGCTCTGGCAGCAGCTTTTCGTGGAACTGTAAGATGAGGCCTGTGACAGCATGAAGGGAGGGGGGGCACAGAAGGAATGAGAGAGGGGTTAAAGGACAGCCTCGGGGCAGCACCAGAGTGTAAACACAGGGCCTGCGAGGCTGAGCACACACTAATGGGCTGAAGATGCGGTGATTGAAGACTAGACGGCCCTGTTACTGGGGGTGCCATGGGGGGCCGCGAGGCCCAACCCCATGCCCGAGGTCCGGGTCACCGACTGCCGGCAAAGGTACAAACAAGTCTGCCCAGGGTGAGCCCGAGGAACGTTCTCCAGCGGCAATGACACACCTCTAGGCGCTACAATGCGCCAGAGAGGCGCTACATTCACTATAACGCCCGGGATGGAAGATCATGTTCCTTTCAAAGCGCCCTGAAGGCTCTGACCCCGGGGGAAGCTGGGGGGGGCGACTCCCTGGCCCCCTCCTGTCTATCAGTCAGCTGGAGAGAGTTCAGCTCTGGCCTGCACGGTTGCCCGTCCTACAGGAGCTGTGCGGGGGACCCGCCGTGCCCACCCCGCCCTCTCTCTCTACCCACAGCCTGGCGAGGGCTAATCTGGTGTTTTGTGAAGGGAAGCCCGCCTCCCTCACAGCCACTGAGGCACTAACAGGATTAGGGGTATCACTGCACGAGGAGTGTTTTCTAATTCTACCCACGCCCTCACTGGGCACACCTGCAGGAGTGGAGAGGCCAGGAGTTAACTCCGTCATGGATCACCGGCCACCGGCTCCCGCTCAGTCTCTGCGATGAAAAGACTTGAATGGGACTGCAAGTAATCGATCGGAGCATGTTTGTTGGAATATGCTCTTAGGGAAGGAAGCAGAGAGGTTCAAGGAAGCAGGACTGATTTATTGCATGGGTTACTCCACCTCTGCATATTTTACACACAAGGTTAATTCAAGTGCGTTTTATTGCATTACTCGAATACGCCGCTGAAGATGAGAAAAGGAAAGTGTTCTGGCTGCAGGCCCTGCTGCAGGTTTCTAGCAGGCAAGCTGGACAGACAAAGAACATTTTTCACTTAACTTTCATTTGTGAAAGAAAATATTTTTTTTCACTTTGCCAAGGTGGAAAAGTTATTAATTTAGGAAACAACAAAGAACAGAAACAACTCCGAGAATCCCCTTTGAAAGGTTAGTGATAGAGCAAGCTTCGCATCGCGACTTGCTCGAGTCATGAACCTCGCCCGTGTGTAATCAATTAATAAAATTTGTACGTCTTACTAATCTTTTATTTTATATTCGAACGAAGTAGAGGAAGCTTGCGTATGTGTATTTCTAATACAACTAATCCGTGTCTCTAAACATGGCCGCCGCTTGGTAAATTGCTTCTGCGCATGCGTCAGTCACACTCACGTGACCTGACGTAGTTATAAGTTTGGTGGGAAAGGGTGCGCATGCGTAACACACAGCTCTCGTGAATAACGTGGTGATGCTTTTGTGAATGTGTATATGTTGCTAACATTTAAACTGCATAGTATATTTTTATAATGATAAGTTTAAAGTACACAACCCATGATGTGTTTTTCATACCATCACTTCTATGTTTTAATTAGGGGTGGGCGTAGTTCGCGAAGTAGCGCTACGCGAAGCTACGCGAAGTGCACTTCGCACTACGCGAACTTCACGTAGCACTACGCGAGCTGCGTAGTAGCATGTTCGCACTGTGCAAGATGCGTTTTCAATGATTGCACAGTGCGGACAAGCATCCGGCACTGTGCAAGCATTGAAAACGCATCTTGCACAGTGCGAGCTGTAGTTTTCTGCTGCTCGAGGAGATTATTACTCGAGCGGCAGCTTTCTCAACGCGAACAGGTAGTTTCTCATTGAGAGCGGTCGCGAGCATGCGCAACCACTCACAATGAGAAACCTGACCTCCTCGCGTTGAGAATCTCGCCGGGATGTCATTTTGCTTGCTCGCGGTCGCGAACATGACGTTCGGGACTGCGAACAAGCAAAAAATGAGCACTGCACTACGCTACGCTGCACTACGCATGTTCGCACTGTGCTACGTGCCGCTCGCGTAGTGCGAAGTTGCAAAAACTTCGCAAACTCCGCGAGCGGAGCGTAGTGCTTCGCCCAGGCCTAGTTTTAATTTGTTTTCGCTTACTTTTCATGTATCCTCGACTCGGAGGGGTGCTGGGCTGGGGAGTCCATCTTGGAGGGTATTTCTGCACAGAATCACTAGAGGCTGCCACGGCATTGAACTCAGGCCAAAGAAGGTTGATGCCAGAGCCACCCTGGGAAAGGGCACCTTCACCCAGCAGAAGCATCATGATTATGTTCTATTGTATCGAAATGTATTCTTTCTCATTGTATTCTGTGCGGCTTTCTCATGGGAACCCCAATCTCGCTAGGCGGTACCCAGAGATGCAAAGTAGGCCTCCAAATAGTCTGTCCTGATTGGTGTGTTACCCAAACCCTACCTTAGGACCAATCCAAATTGAGGGATTCTGACACTTTGCAACATTGGGGGGTGGTACACCGTCCCAAAACAGTATATCTACCCTGGGTTTCACCTAGGGAAATTGTCCGACTTGTCTGGTTTAGCTGACCTGTCACTGACCCAACGCACTCAATAGGTAACTTGATACAGAGGAGCTGCGGAGCTCTCTGTCCGAAATTTGACCATAGACTCTGAAGGTTTTACTGAACCTTAAGTGCTGGCGAAGCACTTTGCTGGGGAATTCGCTGACCCAATTGGGGTCCTGATCGATAGCTGCAGAGAGGGTGGAGAGCAGGCGTTGCTTCCGAACTGCGGGTGCTGGTCGTATCCTGGTGGTCCTGTCCTGATTCCTAATCTGAGGGTTTCCTGTCCTGTCCTGGGTGTCCATTCTGCACCTGCTGTCCATTGAGGGGTATCCTTCCTTGAGGGTTTCCTGTCCTTAACTGACCCGTGGCCAGGGTTTGGTTTTTCACACCAGTCTAGGTAAATATCACTCTGAAAACTCTGAATCTTGCACCTTTCTGAATTTCTGTCTTTTGCTTTAATAAAGACATACCTTTGCATATGTTAATTTTCCATGCTTTCTCCCGCAACCATTGAATCATAAAGTTATTTGCATTTATTTCATAACGTGTTCCTATGTTACCCTACCTGTTAGAAATTATATTTTGCATTGCAGTTTGTCATTTCCTGATATGGTCTAGAACCTCCTTACTTAAACTGTCTAAAGAACTTTTTCCTTAAAGCATAGCGTGTCTCTCTACATA
Organism: Lissotriton helveticus; assembly: GCF_964261635.1. NCBI lineage: Eukaryota > Metazoa > Chordata > Amphibia > Caudata > Salamandridae > Lissotriton > Lissotriton helveticus. The sequence continues at coordinate 1,167,121,051 of NC_136071.1, forward strand.
GACTCTCCTATAGTTATATAAATGCCCCGAACTCCTGTCTCATTTTTGAGATAATTCTAGAATACTAGTCCTAATCCTTCATTTTAAATATGTCCTGGTTCCATTAGTTTATAAATGGTTGCATTGACTTATTTGCTATTCAGCTATGTACTTTGTTATCCTGATTATCGATTGCTTAATTACTGTGAATTTGATGATTTCTGAATTTTACTAAATTAGATAAAGACTTTAAAACTTCCAGTTGTCCGTGGTCATTTTACAAAGAGTATTGAATGTTATTTGTGGGGTTTGTATTTTGCTGCCTTTCCTTTTACAGCTAGCTCCCTGATCCATTGTGGTCATAGGTACCCGTGTCGGTGGATGGTAAGTTGGGTACTCTGAGGAATAACGAAAGGAACTCACAAATACCTGATAGCAGACCGTGAGGTCATCCGATCAATGTATATGGTGATTTGAAATATATGGGCCCGAAGCCGGAAGTGGCGAAATTATTGGTCGGGTGACCCGCGCGCTCTATCAGTATTTTCTGGTAGCAGAGTTATGGTTAGGGAATAGTTAAAGGTTAGGTAGGACTAGTTAAGCTAAGTCAAGTCGGTAGCTGCTAGTATATTGATGCTGCTATAAGAGCGGCCATTTCGGGGGACTTGATCACTCTCTTGAGAATGCGCTGCTTTTGAAATGTATGAATTGTTTGAAAATTGTTATTCTTGTTCTTATATTGTTATATGTATTAATCCATGCGTATGTAAAACGTTTTGTTAAATGTTGTCGGAAATCCCCGGGGAATTGAAAAGCGAGTGGTGAATAGAATCCATTTGCTTGAGGTCGCAGGCTCAAGGAAAGTTAGGTGCAGGTTAGGTAGAACCGGAAGCACTAACTAGGGTTTTTTCTGAATACATGTGTGAATAAATGTTAGTAACGAGGTTCATTGGCAAAATTCCCATTGGCAAAATTCCCATAGTGGCGTAACCTAATAAGGGTCACATCGGAAGAGTAGCAGGTTCATCGGAGCTTGGGTGAAAGCAAAGGGGTCCGCTGGGAAACCTTAGACTCGGATATATCCCGGAATGAGTGGATGGGTCTAGGGAAGTAACAGGTTCACTGATGCTAGAGTGAAGGGTAGGCGGAAGAGATCTACCCGTAGTGTGTGAAAAGTAAATGGAAGTAGTTTACTTGCAGTAAAACAACTCTTTCCTGTCTAGACACTTGAGCACTGTGGCGAATGTGTATTCGTCGTAAAATAACCAAGTACTAAGCACTTTAGAAAGAAAGAAAGTTTCCGTTACCTTGTGAAGGGAGGGAGTCAGTCGCCGCGCTGAGATTGGTAGAAACAGCGGGCGGGTAGCGGGGCTGGAATTGTGAAGGAGGGGTGAGCGCCGAAGCGTGAGAACTGTCTCGCGAAAAGGCCGCGCACCCATTGGCCGAAAATATTTGAACTCGTGCACCCCATTGGTCGCGCGGAATTGCAAGACGCATTCTGATTGGAGGTAATTTTGTAAACAAAGTTAAGCGTAGAAATCGTATGTGGCACTCGTATACTCCAGAGACTAGACCCGATCCAAGAAACCTAGGGTTTGAAAGGGATCAGTGGAAGGCTAATAGATACGGCATTATGTACGGAAATAAGCGAAAAATGTCCCTTGTAAATAAGGTAAAGAATTACTTCAAAAAGGACAAGCCGATTCAAACTAGAGAGGGCATTGTTATTCCACCACCAAATACTCCCGCCTCTTTCATGATGTTTGACAGAGGGTACAATACATGTGTGTGGTTAGAAAATTGGGCGAAATACACACAAGATGACGGAATAATGGCCTTTCCGTTAGAAGGTCATTTTAATGGTAGGATCCTATTCAATTTAAGAACCCGAATGAATGAATTACATCCCAGACCGAGACTAACGCAGTATGAGGCATTAGAGGAATGGGAGATCGAGGCTTTCCAAAGAGAAGCCCCGAATGGACAAAGGGCTGACAAAGTATTACCCAAAACTGAAACAAGAATCCCGAGACAAAAGGATGAAACAATGGAGACAGAGCATGATTGTTGAGGGACTGTTTCCCATGATGCCAGCAGAAGATCCTTCTGGGGGGGGAAAAAGGACAGAGAAATCCAAACACTGGGGGCCCCTAGGAGAATCAGATGACGAATTGTTAGATGACATATGCATGAGAATTCCGCCTCCTTATAATGAAGGACACCGACCTTCAAGTGCAGGAGATATTCCCCGGAGACCTCTACAAAGGGAAGAGGTCAGGTCCGCAAGTGTAGGAGGGGATTATCTAATTCCTCCTTATACTGAGAATCTAGGACCCGTAGAAACCAGAAGTATTTACCCCAGGAGACCTGTAGGTGGGGAAATGGGATATTCACGGGAAGGAGATTTTTGCCCTCGTCCCCCCTACGGAGGTGAGGGGAGGTCCTTAGGGTCAGGAATGCCGTTATTACAGCCCCGGGATGAGGAAGATCCAAGAATCCTAGGCACAGGAAGTTTGTTTCAGAAACCTAATTATGGTGGAGGGCCGAGTGAGACACATCCCACTGCCCCGAGTTATGCTCCTATTCTGACCCCGCAGGTGTTACATGACAAATCTTTGGACAGGTTATTAGAAGAGAAAGAGCGAGAAGCGCTAGGAAATCAGAGAGCTGAAATAATACGGAAAATGTCACAACTAAATGCAAGTCCTGAAGCCTTGACGATCCCAGTAACTATCGGACCGGTGGTTCCGTTGTACGGGGACCGTCAAGGAAGTCCGAAAACTCCAGTAATTACTCCTGTCATTGCACCGACCAGACCAGAACCCTTAATCATAGATGACCAGACAAGTGAGTGTGAGTCGGAGGTCTCGCTGCTAGATCTGCCCGTTAGAAATACAGGAAAAAAGATACAGAAAAGACATAATCCTTTTAACGCGAGGGAAATTCAGATGGAATCGACCTCAGGTACGAAGAGTGTCACATTGGTGACTCCTGAGGAAATCGAAAGATGGAGTCAAGAATTTGAAAAACAAGTGTCCCCAACGAAACCTTTAGATCTCTACAAGCTGAGAATAGAGATAGAGGAATTGATGGCAGGAAACATAGGATTAGATAGATTAAATACCTACTCTGAAGACAAAATGCTGTTTATCTGCAAGAGTCTCACCCGAAATACCCGAGTACTTCATGAAAAACTGACAGACACTGCTGCTAGCATGGGAATAGATATTTCGAGATCGAAACCGCTGCAAAAACCATATAGGGCAGATTTCTCAGACAAGGATTTGGAAAACTTGAATGTTTCAGGGAAGAAAGCACAGGTCAAGGAACTATTGACCGTATTGCAAAAATGGGGAGATGTGGAAAGGTGGAAAGTCCGATGGGTCAAGAAAAAGGATGAGGCCAGGTCTAGGCAGGCAACTCCTGAATTCGCTCTAAGAGAAGCTGACAAGCCAGAACAGTTATGCCCTATGCGCGAAGTACCAGGTGGAAAGTATGTGCACGTTCCATGGTCCAGACAGGATATTGTGTCCTTTACTAACGATTTCCCGAAATTGCGCGAAAAGCCAGTTGACTGGTACAGGCAGGTGGAAAGGTTCGTAAAGGTGCAAAAATGCCTGTGGAAAGACCTGGATGGGTTTTTCGACATTGTGGTCCCGGTAGATCTGTGGATCGAGTGTAAAATAGCCATAGCTTGGCCTAGTGAGGAATACCCAAGAGATGACAAAACAGGGGAACCATCGAAAGAAGTGATGAGAAAATATGAACAAGTAATTCAGCATCTGAAACTAAAAGTGCCAGCAAAGGAAACTGATTGGACCAAGATAGATAGAACCACGCAGGAAAGAGACGAGACAGTGCACTCCTTTTATGAAAGGCTGTTGCAGGTGTTCAAAACATACAGTGGTATAGATAACATCGAGATGAAGGATATGACACATTTTAGTTACAGGTTTGTAAATGGTTTAAGACCCGAAATTTGTCAGTGGATAAAAGATAACAAAATCTGTTGGCATACTAAAAAGATGGATGAGGTCCTACGGTACGCAAAGTACTGTGAGGACGAGATGGCAGAAAAGAAAAAGGCTCTCAAGGAGAAGGTTATGTGGGCTCAAGTGAAGCTCGCAGAACAGCAGGAAAAACAATTGAATAAAATGGCCAAAACTACTCAGAATCCAAGTCCTGGGGGTGGGGGTGGAGGAAAGCCCCGGCCCAAAATGAGCAGGGAGGAGGCTAAGAAGAAATGTCCCTGCCACCAGTGCGGAGAAATTGGACACTGGCGAGACGAGTGTCCCTATTTGCCGGATGACAACTCCAAAACACCTGATTTAACTCCACAGACGCAGAATGAAAGACCAAGAAAGACCCAACAACAGGTAAAAACGATTCAGTTGCCCCGAGCACCAAAGCAAGTATTTAAGGGAAAATCCACGCAGGGTGATGACGTAGAAGTCTGGGGGAGCAATGAGAACAGAAATGCAGCAACTTCGCAGTATTTACTAAATGATACCTTCCTTTGTGATGACCAGTACTGACGGGGCCTGAGAGGGGAGGACGAGGAGTGCGTACTTGGCGCCTCCTTGCCGGTAGATCAGTCAGGGCCATACATTGAAGGAAAGGTTGACGGAAATGATGTCACTTTTCTGTTGGACACTGGCACTACCCGTTCTACTGTGAGAACAGTGGACGTTCCAAACCTACCCCTCTCGGGAGAAGCAATCCAAGTAGTGGGGGTATCTAATCAACTGATTAGTACTCCTGTTACCGAGCCCATGGAGATCTCAATTGGAAACTTTAAAGAAATGCATAGATTTGTCGTTTGTGACACCAGTCCAGTGAACTTACTGGGACGTGATTTGCTGTGTAAAATGAACTGTACCATCTTTTGCACACCAAAGGGTGTTGAAATTCAGACCCCAGATGAAGATGGCATTTATAAATTAATGTTAATAAGACCTGACTCAGAAATTAAACGAATGACTATGCAGGATTTGCCCAAAGAACTCCAAGAAACAGTGAAGCCAGAGGTATGGGACTTTACCGGGAAAGATGTAGGATTAATGAAAAACGTAGACCCCATACAGATAGCAATAAAGGACCATGCAGTATACCCTAATACTAAACCCTACAGAATGAATGCAGAAGTGAGAGCAGGTGTTGCCCTGGAAATACAGAAATTGCTAGAAGGAAACATCATACAGGAAGTAATGAGTAGCCCATGCAACTCACCGATTATGGGCATCAAAAAGCCTAGTGGCAAGTACAGAGTAGTTCAGGACCTAAGAAAGGTAAACAAAATAGTGGTTCCTTGTTGTCCTATTGTGCCGAACCCAGCAGTGATTCTGTACCAGATTCCCTGGGATGCTGAGTGGTTCACTGTGATAGACCTATTTCATGCATTCTTTTCCATTCCCTTGCATCCAGACAGCAAATTTCTTTTCTCATTTGCTTTCAACAGTCACGTGTATGTATGGAACAGGGTCCCCCAGGGGTTCACAGAGAGCCCCTCTATCTTTAATCAGATCTTGAAAAAATGTTTGGAAACTTTGGTCTTACCTGGAAATTCTGTCCTGGTGCAATACATTGACGACCTCTTGGTGGCGTCCAAAAGTCATAAGGACTGTGTGACTGACACCATTGCCCTACTGAATCACCTGAGTGAGAAGGGACATAAAGTGGCCCCAGAAAAATTGCAGTTCTGTGCAAAATCAGTGAAATATCTGGGGCACCAGATAGAGAAAGGCATCAGGAAAGTAACGTCAGAAAGAGTCAGAATAATTCAAAAGATGCAGTTACCCTGTACTCAGAAAGAAATCAGAATGTTCCTTGGAGTGATAGGATACTGCAGGCAATGGATTCTGGGATTTGCAGTCCTAGCTAGGCCTTTGATAAAAATGACCAAGAGAGGAACACCGGATATTGTAGAATGGGATGATGAAAGCTTAACAGCCTTCACAAAATTGCGAGATTGTCTGTGTACAGCCCCTGCATTAGGAATGCCAGACTATTCCAAGGAATTTGCCCTGTTCTGTGACACTCGCGATAATTGCGCGTTGTCAGTCCTAACACAAGAGCATGGCACAACCAGAAGGCCAGTGGCATATTTCTCTGCCACCCTGGATCCAGTGGCTGCTGGATTACCAGGATGTCTGAAAGCAGTAGCTGCTACTTGCACAAGTTTAGAGCAGAGTGAATCCATTGTCATGGGACATCCTGTAACTGTGTATGTTCCACATGGAGTGGCAATTTTGCTAACAAGAACGAAAACTCAGTATCTCACCCCTAGTCGGCTGACTAAATACGAGAGGATTCTCGTGGGTGCTGCAAATATAACGATTGTCCGGTGCAACATTCTGAATCCCGCCACTCTGCTTCCCAACTCAATGGATATGGAAGATGGGGAGGAAGATGAGCATAACTGCATTGATTTAACAGAATTTTGCACAAAAAATAGCCCAGACATTAAAGAAACACCTTTGCCTAAACATGACATGGAATTGTTTGTGGATGGGTCATGCCTAAGACATGAACAAGGAGGCCTGAGTGCTGCCTATGCGGTAGTCTCCTTAACCAAAATTGTAGAAGCAGGTTATTTATTTGAAGTAAAGTCTGCACAAGTAGCCGAATTGATCGCTATGATAAAAGCTTGCAAATTGGGGAAAAACGTACACCTAACAGTGTATACTGACAGTCAGTACTGTTTTGGAGTTGTGCATGACTTTGGCCAATTATGGCTACAGAGGGAGTTCCTGACTTCATCAGGTACCCCTATTCGAAATGGAAAAGTTGTTCAAGACCTTTTAGAGGCAATCCAATTACCAAAAGAATTGGCAGTGGTCAAGTGTGTTGCTCATAAGAAGGAATTTGACCCTGTATCATTGGGAAATGATTTCGCTGATCGAGTGGCACAATTATGCGCCAGGGATCGATTGATCATAAATCCAAAACGGGGGGGGCCCGGAAACAGCTGCCAACTTCGAGTGTTTGAAGAACTGCCAACATGGGATGAAGTGAGAGAATGGCAGCAGGCGGCACCCTGGCAAGAGAGAGAGAAGTGGAAGGAAGAAGGGTGTAGACCAAGACGTGAGGATGGTGTCATCTTGGGCCCAAATGGTATGCCTGTGTTACCCAGACACTTGCTTGGCACAATGGCTAGACTGATACATGAGGGATCACACATTGGTAGGGATGCCATGATTCTGGTATTCCAATAGACTTGGTACAGCAAAAAGTTCAGGAAAGTAGCAGAGTCCCTCTGCCAGAGGTGCCTGTCATGTCAACAGATGAATCCAGGCAAGAGAACAATGGTGGAACTAGGGAAAATTGGGAGGTCAGGGGGTCCCTTTGTGAGAATACAGGTTGATTTCATCACCATGCCACGTTGTGAGGGGAAACGTTATGTCCTTGTCATTGTCTGCCTATTTTCAAAGTGGGTGGAAGCTTACCCTACTCCCCAAAGTGACGCACTGACAGTAGCAAAGTGTTTACTGAAAGAACTGATACCTAGATTCGGGGTTCCAGTCACTATTGAATCAGATAGAGGCCGACATTTTCAGAATGATGTGATCGACCAAATCTGTAAGGCATTTGGGATCTCGCAAAAACTCCACTGTGCATATCATCCAGAGGCTTCTGGAGTGGTGGAACAAATAAACGGGACTATCAAAACAAGACTAGCGAAATTGTGTGATGCATCTGGCATGACCTGGGTAAAGGCCCTGCCTCTGGTTCTGATGGGACTCCGAAGTATTCCAGACCGAAAGACAGGCCTGAGCCCCCATGAAATTCTGATGGGAAGAGTGATGAGACAAGCGTGGGTACCAGGAAGCAAACTGTTGAGTATTACTGATGAATTGGTGCTTGAATACTGCAAGAGATTAGGTGACCAAGTACGTTATATCTCTCGCCAGGTCGGAGAAGACGCCGTCACCAATCCAACGACTCCTCTCCACAAACTGGTTCCAGGGGACTGGGTCAAAATAAAGAAGCATACTCGGTCGAGCTGCCTGGAACCAAGGTGGGGACAGAAGCGCCAAGTAATCCTGGTGACGACCACAGCAGTAAAGTGTGCAGGTGTTCCCCATTGGATTCACTCCAGCCACACCCAGAAGGTACTACCAGACGAGGAGCCTGGAGAAGAAGGCCGTCCAGCAGAGGGGCCTGCAGAAGCAAGACCAGAAGTAACTGACGACGAACAGCCCAGTACCAGTCAAGCTGAGGGGTCCGCAGACGTTGGTCCAGGAGTAGTTGATAACGAGCTACCAAGAGTCCAGTCTGCTGAGGGGTTCCCAGAAGTTGGTCCAGAAGTAGCTGATGACGAGCTGCCGAGCATATGGCCAGATGAGTGGATACCCTTGATTGACCTCACCGAAGACCCAATCAGAACAAGAGAGCGAATTTTGGAAGGTAGAGAGTGGAATAGAGAGGAAAAGCAAGGCACAGGCGAAGAACCTCAGACTATTGAGATTCACATCAAACCTGAGGAAGGAGAAGGTCAGACAGGGACTGAGCAAGTAATTGATACACCTCCACTGACTCCTGATGTCGAAAAGGGACGGACTAGACATAGTGTAATAATTCGAGCAGAAGAAAATCAAGGGATCGAAGTGCTCGAATAGGATCAGACAGGGTTAGAAGAACGTGTTCAGGAAACAGAAACAGAGACATTTGAAAAGCAAACACAAAACTCTCCTGAACAAGGCCAGTTTAGTAACCAGGCAGAAGAAATAGATACGAGCCCTGGAACTAGTCAGATAGGAAGGGAAGTAAAGGAAGCAGAATTGCCACCAGCAAATGAAAATAAAAGGGCAATAAAAGAAAACAAAGTCCCAGTGCCAACTAAAAGACTTAAGAAAAGAAAGCACATTGAGCCTGGATTCATAAAGAAATTGAGACTAAGGATAAAAACGGTAGAAGAAAAACGTGCAGAAGAAAGGAGGAGTTCTCGCATAGCAGAACAACCAGAAGACACTTCCAAAAGAAGGAGCGATCGAATAAAAAGGCAAAACAAAAAGTACAAGTCTCCTGAATGGACGCTCGTTTTGGAAGAATTTGAAGATCTTGATATAACTGACAAAAGCGACGGAGAACCAGTCGCTGAGTACTCTGCCAAAGAAGAAGACGAGCCACCGTGAATTTGCACAAAGTAAGCTACTGGTGCAAAGAGACAAAGAGGGGTCGAGAAACTTCTTCTGAGCCAAAATGTCTGATTCAAACGTGAGTGGTAGACCTAGTCGCAGCTGTTGCAAAACATGCTGCAAGGTATGTGTATGTAGTGTAATTATAGTGATATTAGTTTGGATAGGACTAACAGTTTTCATTCCTTTTGCTGTGAGCAAAAATACTAATGTTGACCCTACTGAGATTGTAAATACTGACAATGAAGAGCTGACAACACAGAGTGTAGCAAGACATGAGAGAGCACTCAAACAAACAAAACAAGACCTAGAAGCATCAGATGAGGGAGGACTACATTATCATGAAGTTAAGAATAAGACATATTTAAATGTTTTCGCAAACTTGTTAATACACTATGTAGAGACTATGGAAATTGAAGATTGCTATGTCTGCATGAAGCTACCTACCTCTGTAGCTGAAGGCGTGACATACCATCACTTGCCCCTGACATATCCGACTCTTCAGTCTTCGCAGCCATCTGATCTGTTTATCACTATGTCTCTTTTCCTGCACGCTCAGCGCCAAGATGCTCCTCCCGGAGCGATAGTTGCGCTTTACAAAATCCCAAAAAATATCAAATATCAAATACGGAATTTCCTGTAGTATTTTAGCAAGCTTATTTTACAAAAGAGGACCGTTACAGTACTATTACTCTAACAATGACGTGATCTTTTCTGAACTTCCTATACGTGGGAACCTGAATCCTGTACATACCAAAAGTGACGTTACTCGCTATATGGGCGAATACTTCCTGACTATAGGTAATATAGACATAGGTGACGCACACCGAGATAACTTGACCTGTTCTTTGCGTGAACAGGAAAAGATGTTCCTGAACATGGCAGAGAAGAGGAGAATAAAAATAAAAAGAAAGGCAGATGACGAAAAACAGAAAACGCCAAAATGGGCTGAGAACATGGAAGGCACCTCAAATGGCGGGACGGGACCTGCTCTGTTGCTGGATTTCGAAAGGAAAGGAAAGCTATGTCTTCACCGCGAGAAGACTAGCTATTATAATAACATTTTCATTGGTTCCAGTGAATGTGAACATAATTACAAGGTAATTGGAGGATGGGGTTTCAAAAATGGGTCAGAGCCTGTGTTTCCTGGAATTTATTATATATGTGGAGACAAGGCTTATTTCAAATTGCCGGATCACTGGTATGGAAGCTGCTACTTTGGCATTGTCTTCCCGAAAATATACCATGTGAATGAAGTTGCTGGAAGCAGTGAAAATACTAATGGCTTAGTGCGTAGTAAAAGAGAAAGCGTAGGTGAAATAATGGGTAGTATTTTCAGTGCACTGATACCTGGAGTGGGAGTGGTTCTGAACACTCACAGAATTTGCAAATTGTCCACTATAGTGGATGTGTTGTCTACGGACACAGCTCATGGATTTCTGCTGGTCAATACCGAAATGGTTGCGATCAGATCAATGGTTTTGCAGAACAGACTTGCTCTTGACACCTTATTAGCAAAAGAGGGCGGAGTCTGCCGGATGTTGAAGGCGCAACATTGTTGCACTTATATTCCGGACAAAAGTGTGCAGCTCAAAAGATATGTGAAAAACATTACTAATTTGGAAAGAGAACTCAAACCACTCGAGGTTGACAGTGCCTGGAAGAGACTGGTAGATGGTCTCTCAAATGTAGGTCATTGGTTTGCTAGCTTAGGTAAAAGCTTACTGTTTAAGGTACTGATGCCAATTGGAATTATAGGTCTTATCCTATTTTTCATATTTGTCTGTTGCAAATGCCGTAAGCACACCAGAAAGCATCAAGTGAATGCCAGAGGAGTGAAACGAAGTGTGGATGAGCTTGAATTAGAAGAAATGAATATTCAGATATACAAAAAGGTGAAAAATTCTCACCCTACCAAAGATGAGAAAGAGAAGCTGAATCGCTTGTTGGAAGAGATAGAGATGTATAAAGTGTGAAGAAGTTGGCATCTGGTTCCATTATTTTTTTGTGATGATAGTAAATATCATCAAAGAGGGGATTGATAGAGCAAGCTTCGCATCGCGACTTGCTCGAGTCATGAACCTCGCCCGTGTGTAATCAATTAATAAAATTTGTACGTCTTACTAATCTTTTATTTTATATTCGAACGAAGTAGAGGAAGCTTGCGTATGTGTATTTCTAATACAACTAATCCGTGTCTCTAAACATGGCCGCCGCTTGGTAAATTGCTTCTGCGCATGCGTCAGTCACACTCACGTGACCTGACGTAGTTATAAGTTTGGTGGGAAAGGGTGCGCATGCGTAACACACAGCTCTCGTGAATAACGTGGTGATGCTTTTGTGAATGTGTATATGTTGCTAACATTTAAACTGCATAGTATATTTTTATAATGATAAGTTTAAAGTACACAACCCATGATGTGTTTTTCATACCATCACTTCTATGTTTTAATTTGTTTTCGCTTACTTTTCATGTATCCTCGACTCGGAGGGGTGCTGGGCTGGGGAGTCCATCTTGGAGGGTATTTCTGCGCAGAATCACTAGAGGCTGCCACGGCATTGAACTCAGGCCAAAGAAGGTTGATGCCAGAGCCACCCTGGGAAAGGGCACCTTCACCCAGCAGAAGCATCATGATTATGTTCTATTGTATCGAAATGTATTCTTTCTCATTGTATTCTGTGCGGCTTTCTCATGGGAACCCCAATCTCGCCAGGCGGTACCCAGAGATGCAAAGTAGGCCTCCAAATAGTCTGTCCTGATTGGTGTGTTACCCAAACCCTACCTTAGGACCAATCCAAATTGAGGGATTCTGACACTTTGCAACATTGGGGGGTGGTACACCGTCCCAAAACAGTATATCTACCCTGGGTTCACCTAGGGAAATTGTCCGACTTGTCTGGTTTAGCTGACCTGTCACTGACCCAACGCACTCAATAGGTGACTTGATACAGAGGAGCTGCGGAGCTCTCTGTCCGAAATTTGACCATAGACTCTGAAGGTTTTACTGAACCTTAAGTGCTGGCGAAGCACTTTGCTGGGGAATTCGCTGACCCAATCGGGGTCCTGATCGATAGCTGCAGAGAGGGTGGAGCGCAGGCGTTGCTTCCGAACTGCGGGTGCTGGTCGTATCCTGGTGGTCCTGTCCTGATTCCTAATCTGAGGGTTTCCTGTCCTGTCCTGGGTGTCCATTCTGCACCTGCTGTCCAATGAGGGGTATCCTTCCTTGAGGGTTTCCTGTCCTTAACTGACCCGTGGCCAGGGTTTGGTTTTTCACACCAGTCTAGGTAAATATCACTCTGAAAACTCTGAATCTTGCACCTTTCTGAATTTCTGTCTTTTGCTTTAATAAAGACATACCTTTGCATATGTTAATTTTCCATGCTTTCTCCCGCAACCATTGAATCATAAAGTTATTATCCATTTATTTCATAACGTGTTCCTATGTTACCCTACCTGTTAGAAATTATATTTTGCATTGCAGTTTGTCATTTCCTGATATGGTCTAGAACCTCCTTACTTAAACTGTCTAAAGAACTTTTTCCTTAAAGCATAGCGTGTCTCTCTACATAGACTCTCCTATAGTTATATAAATGCCCCGAACTCCTGTCTCATTTTTGAGATAATTCTAGAATACTAGTCCTAATCCTTCATTTTAAATATGTCCTGGTTCCATTAGTTTATAAATGGTTGCATTGACTTATTTGCTATTCAGCTATGTACTTTCTGTTATCCTGATTACCGATTGCTTAATTACTGTGAATTTGATGATTTCTGAATTTTACTAAATTAGATAAAGACTTTAAAACTTCCAGTTGTCCGTGGTCATTTTACAAAGAGTATTGAATGTTATTTGTGGGGTTTGTATTTTGCTGCCTTTCCTTTTACAGCTAGCTCCCTGATCCATTGTGGTCATAGGTACCCGTGTCGGTGGATGGTAAGTTGGGTACTCTGAGGAATAACGAAAGGAACTCACAAATACCTGATAGCAGACGTGAGGTCATCCGATCAATGTATATGGTGATTTGAAATATATGGGCCCGAAGCCGGAAGTGGCGAAATTATTGGTCGGGTGACCCGCGCGCTCACTTACAGTAGCTGATCTTGAGTTTCAGAATGTCATCCCTGCTTTGAACTTTCCTCCTTTCCCAGAGTGAATCACCGTGGGCGCTGCCTCCCCGTGATCTTTATGGATACTCCTCCAGGTGCAGCCACTTTTTCTTCATTTAAGCACGAGCTAGGTTTGAACCTCTGTGTGTAATTTGCACTTCTGTTTACTACCTACTCTCTACTACTCACTCTACTACTCTCTACTACTCACTCTCTACTACTCATTCTCTACTACTCACCCTACTACTCACTCTCTACTACTCACTCTCTACTACTCTCTACTACTCACTCTCTACTACTCACTTTCTACTACTCTACTACTCACTCTCTACTACTCACTCTCTACTACTCACTCTCTACTACTCACTCTCTACTACTCACTCTCTACTACTCACTCTCTACTACTCACTCTCTACTACTCTCTACTACTCACTACTACTCACTCTGTACTACTCACTTTCTACTACTCACTCTCTACTACTTACTCTCTACTACTCACTCTACTACTCACTCTCTGCTACTCACTCTCTACTACTCACTCTCTACTACTCACTCTCTACTACTCTACTACAGGCTTTGTTCCAGAACATATTACTCATCATTGGTGGGCGTAAGCCCTTTTAAGAAGAAACTTTCGACTTGCGAATCAGCATCTCAATTCTACCGTTAACACTTTAAAACATTTTTGGGGGGGATAGGATATGTCATATCTTTGCATGTGTTTTTCTCCTGCTTTAATGCAACCCAATGATTGCCAGGTAGTTTGCAAAAAAGGGATGGCACGGTTTATGCCTAACATTTTTTTTGCAGCTGAGAACTTGACCGGAGGCTTTCCTCGGCACTAGCCTTGCAAGATTAGGCCTGGTCGACAGCTACGTTTATCTCATATTTATTCTGCTTTTGAGGTATTGATTGATAAGTCTACACATTTCTCTTGCAAATCTGATTTTAATGCTATGTTTTGGATGCAGTGAAATTACATGTGTGAAACCGTTCCTTGAAGACTTATCTGAGCAGCTTTCTTATATTAGGTAGCACCTACCAGACAGCCCCAGCTGTTTTTATGCCAAAAGACCTTATGTCCGCTTACAATGGGTTTAGACCCCGTCCACTTCTCAGCATTATTTGACTCTGTCACTGTCATTTGTTTACTTTTTAGGTCAAGCCTGGGCAGCGTATGCGCTGCTCTGCAAGGCATGCTGTATTCAGGTTGGGACTTGAAGCTCCGCCCATATTGGCCATTGGCTTGTGTCATTGTCCTTGATAAATGCAGGCTTCTGATTCGTTAATAGCGGTACAAAATGGGGTGGTAAGGGACGGAGCATCTGAACCAATCAAACACTCACACCCAGTCAAAAGATCTGGGTTTAATCCATCACCGTTCTTTAGCCCACTCTGCCACCCCAGTTCAGACATGGCTATATGCAAATCAGTCTGACCCTGTGCCTCATGGGAACAGTCCAGCACGAACTGCCAAGCCATGCCTTCCCTCGACCGGAAACAAGCTTCCGAGGACCGGTTTCTGGCATTACAGCCGTCTTCAGCCCCGCTTGCTTGAAAGCGGGGCTGAAGATCAGTTGACTGGGGGTGAGTGTTTGATTTGCTCAAACGCTCCGTCCATCATCCCCTTTTGTATTGCTTTGTTCGCCCTAAGTGTGGCAGGGTATGCTCAGACGTGAGTCCCTTGCTTACTTGGCCACTGGATTCAAGATAGCCTGGCTGATGAGGATTATGAATCCGAAACCGGTCCCAGGATGCTTGTTTCCGGTCCATGGAAGACATGGTTTGGCAGTTCGGGCTGGACTTGTCCCATGAGGCAAAGGGTCAGACTGATTTGCATATAGCCATGTCTGAAATGGGGTGGCTGAGTGGGCTAAAGAATGGTGATGGATTAAACCCAGATCAGTTGACTGGGGGTGAGTGTTTGATTTGCTCAAACGCTCCGTCCATCATCCCCTTTTGTATTACTTTGTTCGCCCTAAGTGTGGCAGGGTATGCTCAGACGTGAGTCCCTTGCTCACTTGGCCACTGGATTCAAGATAGCCTGGCTGATGAGGATTATGAATCCGAAACCGGTCCCAGGATGCTTGTTTCCGGTCCATGGAAGACATGGTTTGGCAGTTCGGGCTGGACTTTTCCCATGAGGCAAAGGGTCAGACTGATTTGCATATAGCCATGTCTGAAATGGGGTGGCTGAGTGGGCTAAAGAATGGTGATGGATTAAACCCAGATCAGTTGACTGGGGGTGAGTGTTTGATTTGCTCAAACGCTCCGTCCATCATCCCCTTTTGTATTACTTTGTTCGCCCTAAGTGTGGCAGGGTATGCTCAGACGTGAGTCCCTTGCTCACTTGGCCACTGGATTCAAGATAGCCTGGCTGATGAGGATTATGAATCCGAAACCGGTCCCAGGATGCTTGTTTCCGGTCCATGGAAGACATGGTTTGGCAGTTCGGGCTGGACTTTTCCCATGAGGCAAAGGGTCAGACTGATTTGCATATAGCCATGTCTGAAATGGGGTGGCTGAGTGGGCTAAAGAATGGTGATGGATTTAACCCAGATCAGTTGACTGGGGGTGAGTGTTTGATTTGCTCAAACGCTCCATCCATCATCCCCTTTTGTATTGCTCTGATTCGTTAATAGGCTTGTTAGTCTCTCCTTAGTACCGCCATGTCTCATTTTGTAACCTCCCATTATGACACCCCCTGTTATACTTGTTGTTACTCAGTAGGCTTTAATTATAGCCTCCGAACATTATTTTCTCATAAAGCGTTATCCTGCCAGCTATTGTAGACAGGACACACTCTCTCCTAATGCTTTTTGAGAAAAAAATTGTAGTATGAACGCATTTGCAATGCAATAGGTCTTGCATTTGCAAGAGTTTAAGCTATTAGCATTGTAAATGACGATGCCTTTTATTTACCGTTTTAAAAAAAAAACACAAAGAAAAAGCATTGTCATTCACAATGCCAATAGCTCAAATTCTTGTAAATGCGAGACCTATTGCATTGCAAATGCCTGTTTTTTCGTGGGGCTCTTTAAGTTAGCTTCCCCTCACCTCCCAAATTTTCAATACATAGACAATTAAAGGGAGCAAGTTGAATGGCTGTCAAATTTAGCTTCTCCAGGACGATCTCCGAGCATAGGTAAGCTATATCGCAAGACGCTGATGGGGAAGGCTGCAGCCTGCTACAACAGAGACACAACATCTCAGATGCCCTCAAAGATGGCTTCTTCTTCCCGTGGCAGCCACTACAACCTGAAGGTGGGGAAGGGTGCGTTGTTGAGGGGACGAGGATGGAAAAAGAATACTTTTTTGAAACCTTTTTCCCACAGCCTCTGACGGCTGCCTCAGAGGTCTCCCAGCAGTCTCTGAGAAGGCAGAGGCTGATCAGCCAAACCTAGCGCTGCTAGAAGAGCAGCGCCAGGATTGGTCTGAGCGGCTTGCTCTGCCGCTCAGACACTGCCTGTGAGCCAGCGGCATTTCTCCAACTCGGCTGTGAAGACAGCTGGGTTGGAGAAATAGAAGTGCACATGAATGTTTGGCCAGCCAAACATACTTGCACACTTCTAAGTGCCACCACCTGCCTGTCATGGGCTGGCCCTGCACGAATGTCAGAACCAATCAAAGAAAAATAAAATGTTATTGTTTCTTTTCTCCGATGAGTGGGGCGATGCTCCTCTGCCATTACAGAGGAGCGGCCCAAGCGCTGTTACCATTTATTTATCTGTAGAGAAAAAAACAACACACAAAACACCCACAAAACACACACACACACACACACACACACACCCGTGCATATACAAACAAGCACCTGGCCTTGGGAAGTTGATACAATGGTAATTTTTTTTTATTGCATACATATGCCACAAAAAGAAAGAAAACTACTGCCTAAACATGGTAGTAAATGCATCAATAAAAAAATACAAATTTGAAAAAAATATTAACCATCACATATAATTTAGTAGAACAGTACCGCTGCTTTTTAGCAGGTACTAAGAAGGGGTATAGAATGAATATGCTACTTACCAGTATGCATCTGTTCTTGGCATGTAGGGCTGCTAACATTCATATCTTAGCATTAGATCGCCGCCTAGTGTTGGGCTCGGATGATTGCACATTGTTGTCCTGGAAGAGTCTTCGAAGTATCCTGAGATAGGTGGCTCCTCCCCTGGACTACAGTGCGCATGGGCATCGGCTCCATCCCCAGATTGTTTTTCGCCATTGTGGCAGAAGATGGAGTGAAAGTGTAAAGGATGTCCATGCTAATGAATAAATACAATAGTATATCTGCAGCTGCGACAGGCACCGGGGAGGAGGGCGGGCGATATGAATGTTAGCAGCCCTACATGCCAAGAACAGATGCATACTGGTAAGTAGCATATTCAGTTCGAGGCATGTGGGCTGCTAAATTCATATCTTAGCATAGAATACATAGCAGTCCCTCCATCAGCGGCGGTTGCCCGTGCCAGCTGCAGAAACCTGAAAAAGTGTCTTGAGAACAGCCTGTCCTACAGCTGCTTGCTGCTTGGAGTGCACATCAACACAGTAGTGTTTTGTGAAGGTATGTGGTGTGACCCACGTGGCTGCTCTGCAAATATCCTCTAAAGGAATGTTCCCTAGGAAAGCCATGGATGCCCCCAGTTTGCGTGTGGAGTGCGCTCTGGGGGGTATTGTTAAAGTGCGCTTGGCTTTTTGATAACATATCTGGATGCACTTAACAATCCACCTGGCTATCCCTGCTTTGGAAATTGGGTTGCCTTTGTGTTGTGGTGCGAAGGCAACAAAGAGTTGTTTTGTCTTTCTAAAGGGTTGTGTTCTGTCTATGTAGTACATCAACGCCCTCCGTACATCTAAGGTATGGAGCATTCTTTCCGCCACCGTTTGCGGGTTTTGAAAGAATGCTGGTAAGTCAATAGTTTGGTTAAGATGAAACTGTGACACCACCTTAGGAAGGAATTTAGGGTTAGTGCGTAGCACTACCCTATTTGGGTGAATTTGAATGAACGGCTCTTGTATGGTGAGCGCTTGCAGCTCACTGACACGCCTCAGAGACGTAATAGCTATCAGAAAGGCCACTTTCCACGTAAGGAATTGGAGCTCACACGAGTGCAGTGGCTCAAATGGTGGCCCCATCAGTCTGGTGAGAACGACGTTGAGGTTCCACACCGGAGCTGGTGGTGTTCTTGGGGGAATGACTCTCTTCAGACCTTCAAGGAAGGCTTTAATGGCGGGCACTCTGAAGACAGAGAGGTGCTGCCTGTTCTGAAGATAAGCCGCTATGGCTGAGAGATGTATCCTAATGGAAGTGTACGCCAGATTGCACTTGTAGAGATGTAACAGATAGCAGATGATGTTGGGAATAGATGCATCTAGTGGGTTGATGTCATTGGACGTACAGTAGATGACAAAACGCTTCCACTTAGCAGCATAGCATGCTCTAGTAGTTGGTTTCCTCGCCTCCTTGATGATACTCATGCATTCTGGAGGTAGGTTAAGGTATCCAAACTCTAGGACTTCAGGAGCCAGATCGCCAGGTTGAGCTGTCGTGGATCTGGATGCTGAATGTCTCCATGGTTCTGCGTCAAAAGACTGGGCGTGAGGCGCAGTCTTTGATGCGGCACCACTGAGAGTTCGAGGAACGTGGTGTACCATGCTTGTCGTGCCCACGTTGGAGCAACCAGGACGAGAGTCATGGAGTGCTGCCTTAGCTTTCTTGCGACCAGCGGTATTAGAGGGGCTGGCGGAAAAGCGTATGCAAATTTGCCTGACCAGTTCATCCATATCGCATTCCCCTGCGACTGTGGGTGAGGGAACCTGGCGGCAAAGAGTCGGCATTTTGCGTTCTCCTTTGTTGCGAACAGGTCTATCTCCGGATGACCCCACTGCTGGAAGAACGGGTGGAGAACAGAAGGGTGTATCTCCCACTCGTGCATCTGATGGCTGTATCTGCTGAGCAGATCCGCCATCTGATTGTCCTTGCCCGGGAGGTGTTCTGCCATGAGGAAAATGTTCCTCTGAATGGCCCACTTCCACATGCTCTGAGCCAGATGAGACAGCTGTGGCGAGTGGGTGCCCCCCTGTTTCTGAATGTAGTACATCGCGGTCATGTTGTCCGTCCGGACTAGCACGACCTTGTTGCTCAGATGTACAATGAAGGACTTGAGCGCCATGAAGATTGCCATCAGTTCCAGATAGTTGATGTGCATCTTCTGTTGCTGCGTCGTCCATAGTCCCTGCACTGTGTAAGTGAGCACATGTGCTCCCCAGCCCTGGAGGGATGCGTCCGTCGTCAGGACAATCTGCGGCACGGGCTCGTGGAACAGTCGGCCCTTGCAAAGGTTGTGTGGAGTCCACCAATGCAGAGAGTCGTATGCCCGACTGGTAACCAACACTAGGTCTGTCAATTGCCCACGAGCCTGTGTCCACTGATTCGCTAAGCACTCCTGGAGCGGGCGCATATGTAACCGTGCGTGAGGGACTATGAAGATGCAGGAGGCCATCATGCCAATCAACTGCATGAACACTCTCGCTGGCAGGGAGTGTCTTGGTCGGAATCGTTGGATCAGTGACTGAATGCTGTCGATTCTGACTTGGTTCGGCTGAGCCATGGCTGTCAGGGTGTTGATCGTAGCACCCAGGAACTGCCGGACCTGTGCCGGCTGAAGATGCGATTTTGGGTAATTTAGGGAGAAACCCAGATCGTGAAGAAGGTGAATTGTAGTCGACATGTCTGCGGCGCACTGTTGCTCTGACTTGGCTTGCACGAGCCAGTCGTCTAGGTAGGGGTAGACATGGATATTCTGCCTCCTGAGGTGCGCCGCCACTGTCGCTAGACACTTGGTGAACACCCTCGGGGCCGTAGTGACTCCGAAGGGTAGGACTTTGAACTGGTAGTGCCTGCCTTGAATAGTGAACCTGAGGTATTTCCTGTGTGACGGGTGTAGTGGAATGTGGAAATAAGCATCCTTGAGATCTAAGGTCGCTAAGAAGTCTCCCTGGTTTAGCAGGGGAAGAATCTGTTGTAGTGTAAGCATATGGAAATGCTCTGACAGTATGTACAGGTTGAGGGGACGTAGATCGAGAATGGGCCTGAGAGAACCGTCCTTCTTTGGAATAAGGAAGTACAGGGAATATACCCCTGTGCCTTCCTCCCCCACCGGCACGAGCTCGATTGCGCCTTTTTGCAGCATCGCCACCACTTCCTGCTGCAATAAGTGCAAGTGCTCTACGGACATAGGCCTTTGCCTCGGTGGGATGTTGGGTGGAGTGGATGTCAGCTCTAGGCAATAACCATACTGGATTAGTTGTCGCACCCACCTGTCTGTGGTGATGTTTCTCCAGACGGGCAGGAACTGCTGCAGTCTCCCCCCGACAGGTGTTATGTGGTCGGGGGGCAGTGACAGAAAGTCACTGTTTGCTTGGAGTAGAGGTGCGGGAGCTGTTGTTTCCTCTGCCGCGACCTCTGTTGCTGTTATTCCTATAGCCTCCCTTGTTCTGTTTAGTGAACGAGGATTGCGCCCCACCTTTGGAGAACTGGGATTGTTGACCCATCTGTCCTCTGGTGACTCCACGTGCACCTGAGCGACGAAAATTGCTGCCACGAAACTGTTGGGACTGCAGGGCCCCCATAGACTTAGCAGTTTCCGTGTCCTTCTTTATTTTCTCTAGGGTGGTGTCAACATCCGGGCCAAACAGACTATCAGGATTGACCGGCTGATTCAGAATTGTTGTTTGAATATCCTGCTTAAACCCTGAGATGCGTAGCCAGGCTTGTCTTCTCAGCATAACGCTAGTGTTGATAGCCCTAGCAGCTGTGTCCGCAGCGTCAAGTGCACACTTGATGGCTGCGTTTGATATTAGCTTGCCTTCCTCAATAAGCATTTTGGTGCCTTCTTGGAACTGTGGGGGCAGGTGTTGTATAACCTGTTCTAGGGTGTCGTAGTGCGCCCTATCATAACGCGCCAGGAGCGCTTGTGTATTTGCGATGCGCCAAAAGTTTGCCGCCTGTGCAGCCACTCTTTTGCCTCCTGCCTCAAGCACTTTGGACTCCTTATCCGGGGGAGGAGCTTCACCCGTTGTCTGGGAGTTGGCACGTTTCCTGGCATTGGCAACCACAAGAGAGTCCAGTGGCAATTGTCCCCGGATGTAGACGGGGTCCGCAGGTGCAGGCCTGTACTTCTTTTCAATGCGAGGGTTGACCACTCTCGCCCTCGTAGGCTCCTTAAAAATGTCCCCAGCATGTTTGAGAACACCTTTCAGCATAGGAAGTGTCTTTACTGTCCTTTCAGATATGGCAAAGGTGTCAAAAAGGAAGTCTTCCTCAACCGGGTCGGCATGCATGTCCACATCATGATTGGCTGCCGCCCGTTCAATTAGTGCATGAAATCCTGCTGAGTCCTCAGTCGGGGATGCACGTGCATTAAAGGTCTGCGGGTCTTGGCCCACACCTTGGGTGTTCTGGTCACCAGTGTCGTCGTAAGAATCTGGTTGTACATCAGGTTCATCGACAGGGAAATTGTACTGTTCATCCTCATCATATTCCTCACCCACAGAGTGTTCTGGGGAGGGAGTAGGGCTCCGTCTTGGAGGAGGCTGAATCGGTTCCGTGAGGCCTGAGGCGTCAAGGGGCACCCTCTTCTTTTTCAACGGGATGACGTAGGGGTCCACCGGCTCCGAAGTGATCTTCCGTTTATAGAGTGTCAGCTTGCCGGTGGCAGCATCGATGAAATGCTCTGAATCGTCTTCCGATTCAAGTACACGACGTGGAAGAGGGTCAGGCAGCGAGGAACCCTGTTTCGGAGCCGATTTCGTCGAAAACGCTTTCGGCGCCTCCTTAGGTGGCAAGAGAAAAAGGAGTTTCCCAGAAGGCTTAGCCGGAGCGTTCATTTGCGGCTGCGGTGATGGCATCGGAGCCG
The DNA here is from genome assembly GCF_964261635.1 of Lissotriton helveticus. Lineage (NCBI taxonomy): Eukaryota > Metazoa > Chordata > Amphibia > Caudata > Salamandridae > Lissotriton > Lissotriton helveticus. Next base: position 1,167,143,193 of record NC_136071.1, read on the forward strand.
ATGGAGCAAAGGCTTTCTCCCTGATTCTCTGCAGTGACTCCGCAATGGGGGACGGTACACTGCCAGTGGGTTTCGTCGCCGACAAGGATGCTTTGAGCGGTCCCTCGGATCCGACGTCCTCGCGGGCCTTGTGCGTTTTGGGCGCGGAAACCGTCTTCGGCACCTCCGAATCTTGAGGCCGGGGCGCAGACTTCTTGGGCGTAGCCTCTTTGGAGCCGACTTTGGCGGGCTTGGACGGCGCCGGAGCCGCTGATCCGTGCCGACCATCTTTCTTGGGGGCCCCTTCTTCGGGCGTCGGTTTCGATTTCGGAGCATCGGAATCGACAGACTTCCTCGGCTTCTGCGGACCGGAGGTCGACGGAGCCGACGGGGTGACGGGCACCGACTTCTTCACAGGCACGGCAGCCATCTTAGGGACACTCGAGTCCTTTGGTTTCAGTTTCGATTTCGGGTCGGCCATTTTAGGTGTTGACGACCCCGACGGTTTCAGTTTCGGTTTCGAAACAGCGTGCCCAGCAAGTGAGTCCGTAGCCGGGCCCGAAGGCGGGGCTGTGGCTTGCGGCAACGGGTCCTGGGTAAGGCCGACAGGCGATCCCGTGTCCCGGTCGGTATCATCGTAACCTTCGGGGCAGAGCTCGTCCGCAGAGCTATCCGCCGCGGCCCCATAAATCTCATCGTCGTCTCCTACCTCTTCGACGTATTCGAGGACCTGACCCGCGACTCCGTCGTCGTCTCCCGGATCCGCCTCGACCTCCGTCTGTGATGGGGAGATTTGTAGAAGGTGACCCTGGACCTCTTCTTCCGGGTCGCCGAAGATGTTCTCCGGATCTGGGGCCGCTTGCCTAGCTTCCAAGCGCACCGCGCGCCGAAGCTTGAGAGTTTTCTTGGAGCGGAACTGTGCACAGGCCTTGCACTTGCCGTCGTCGTGGTCCGGTGAAAGGCACTTGTTACACACGGGGTGTAGATCGATGTGTAGGTACTTGGACCCACAGAGCGGGCAGTATTTAAACGGGCTCCGCTCCATGTCCGTAAAGGCTTGCTGTCGTGTCGCGATGAGAAGGCCTCAAAGTTTAGAAAGCGAAGAAAACTCCGCTTATTCCGGCTTCAAGAGACGGAAGACTCGAGACCGAGCGCAGACAATACCGACGCAAGAAAATCGAGGCCTTTTGGCCGGTAAAAGATAGTATTACTTGGTTCCGACAGTAAGACGTCGAGACCACATCCGAACCCAATGGCGGAAAAAAACAATCTGGGGATGGAGCCGATGCCCATGCGCACTGTAGTCCAGGGGAGGAGCCACCTATCTCAGGATACTTCGAAGACTCTTCCAGGACAACAATGTGCAATCATCCGAGCCCAACACTAGGCGGCGATCTAATGCTAAGATATGAATTTAGCAGCCCACATGCCTCGAACACCCTTTTTAGATTTAATGAACATCACAGGAAATGATTTTAATGGACACTAGCAACAGCTAGTAGTCGCTTTGAATTGCTGTAACCTGAAAACAGTTTAAACAAGTGGGACTAAAAATAATTGAATAAAAAGATAGGGAATGGAAAGAAAAAAGGATCAGCTAAGTAAAGCTTTGGCTCACTTACTTTAAGCAGCTGTACACATGAGAACCCAAAATCATGTCGCTCAAAGAAGAGGCCAGACACGCTGTCCTATTCTACACGCTGAGGTGGATGGGAGCAAAAGGTAAATGACAGTGATACAGTGAGTGCGATTGTCAGCTTGATCATGGCTCTGTGATAGTGCATGTGTGATCCTGTCAATGGGCTGCGTGGTGAGGGTGAGGCAGAGTGCAACAGCAATCTGTGATGGTGTGTCCATGATTGTGTGATGTGTTGAATGAAATGCAAGGACGGCGATGCAGCAATGTGATGGTGTTAATGTGATGGTGTAAATGTGATGGTGTTAATGAGGGGCGTGTGACAGGATGAGTTCTATGTGGTCAGGGCAATGGAAGTGAATGTGCTAGTGTCATATAAATGTGGTGGTCTGAGACTAAACGTGTACTGCTGAGTGTAATGCAGTGAGTGTGAGATGATATAGGGCAGGGGTCTTCACATTGGGGGGCCTCAAGTGATTCCAAGAAGAGGGTGGAGGCTGGAGGGGCAGGCTGTGGCCCAAAGCAGCATCATGCCGATAACAGTGCTTTGTTTCAAGGGGGGGGGGGGTTGACCTGGAGTAAGCCGCTCTCTAATGGGCCATCACTAACAACTTTTGTCATTCATATCCTGGCTGGGAGAAGGTGTCAAAAGGTAAGGGACTCCAATTATTCTTCAAACCCGCCCCCATGTCTAATAATCATGCTCTGGATACTTTTACACGTTAGTAAGACGTACTGACCAGAATAGTATGTTTGGCAATCATGTATTTGGTTGCATGTTTAAAACGGTAATAGAACTTAACTGCAATGTTTAAATAAGTCTAGCCCCTTCGCAGCGGGGGTAATTCCCCCGCTGTGCTGGGGGGCACGCACATGGCCCTGGTGCTCGTGACGAGCTGAGCTAGTCACGCAGCACGGTGGCGCTGTGCTCATGACGAGCTGAGCTCGTCATGTCTGCGCCCGTTTTTCAGAACGTTCAGTACAGCGGGGGAATTAGCCCCGCGTGCGAGCGTTGCGCGGCTAATGACGAGCTCAGCTCGTCATGAGCACACGAGCACCGTGCCTCATGACGAGCTGAGCTCGTCATGAGCATGGAAGAGGCTAGACATATTTAAACATTGCCAATTTATTAGAATAAATGGGAAAAATTTAGACGGGGGCAGATCATTTTTTGTCCCACTAGGGAGGGGGCACATCATAAACATTTTTGCAGACCACTGATCCAGGGTAATGTGAGGGGGTGGGTGATATGCTCGGCATGTGGCTGAACACACTGTCCCCAGAGAAAAATGTGCCGAGCGAAAGCCCAGGTGGACTCCAACACTGTTCTTTGCATGATTATTTTTCCAAATAATGTGATTTGAACTTTTGAGAGCTAAGAAAATCATTTATTGTGAAAAAGAAACACCTAGTAACTACAGTGTACTGAAAAGTGCTGCACTTTAAAGGCATCTCCTTCCCTTTCAAAGTGTGCAGATTCTACATAGATCACTCTGCTCCTGCTAGCCAGGGAGCACTTTACACCCAGGTGCAACCTTACATCTCAGGTGCGTATGCAAATAAAACACTGAACCAAATTTGGCCTCCGTGCAAAGACCCAGGTGTGCACACTTGACATTAGTGATACCTCATTATTGATCAATCTCAGATATGGGGAAGCAGAAGACTTGGATTGCCGTCTATGCTGTTACACTTAAGTGAACTATTGTGATCTTGAGCAAATGACAAAATTGCAATGTGCGTCAGTGCCCTTACCATACAATGTTTGCTTTGGTGGAACACTGGGTTTACATGCTACATTAAAAAAAGCTTTGAGTTGTGTTTTCTGTTATTGCATGACTTCTGTAAGGTACTACTACTAGATATGCACGCGTAGCACTGTATTTTATTGTGTGTTCTTGCTGTTTTACAGGATTGCATTGGTTTTTAGTAACTATGCAAATGAAAATAAACAAACTTATTGCATGAGTAAAGTTCTGGTGACAGTGAAGAATAAAGTGGGAATGTGAATTAAGAGTCTAATAAAGTTAAACGGCTAGATATTCCTTTTCCGGATATACAATGCATAAAGTCACAGCCAGGCAAAGGAAACGGGTGTCAGTGTAACACAAAGGGTGTCCTGAATGAATGCAAAGCACCTTATGTGTTCCTTGTTTACCTTTGGAGCTGATCCATTAAGCAAATCATTTCCATTCTGCAGTTTATATTGTGTCTTTACTTCACGCCCCAGAGGCGCAATAATAGTACATCTAGTCCTGAGCCCTGACAGCAAGCGACTGTCTGTTGCAGATGGAGGGAGGCCTCCGAGTCCAGTGTGTTCCTTCTGCTCCACTGAACAGGAGCACACTGGCTAAGTAGAGTTTTAGACACACACCTTTCAGGGAAAGCAGCTCTAAGTGTCCGCAGACTTACTCACTCGTGAGAGACTGTCTTCCCCGCTGCTGGATGTGCCACACAGCAGACCCTGAAACTGCAGGCTTTTGTACACGGTTAGTAATATTGTAGTTGTATTGATATAGCGCTTACTACCCCAACGAGGCGTCGAAGCACCTTTCATTGAGTAGCACCCTACTCCGGAACCCAAAAGGATTAGTGGTGAATTAGTACAGAGAATTATGAGTTAATCTGAGCGGGGGACAAGTGAGTCTGGTGGATTGACTAGGATAATTGGGGGATCGAAGAGGGAAGAGTCTAGAAAGTGTTTTTTGGGAGATCACAGAGGTTTGGGATGAGTAAAGGGGAGATGGAGGAGGGAAGAGTCTTTAGAAATGGATAAGGAAGATAATAGTACGAAAACCTGGGTTGCTGAGGGTGGGATCCATGCCTGATTTTCAGCATAGCCTCATTCTACACAAGTTTGTTTTATATTCATTCAGTGTAATTTGTGATATCCCAGTGGTGGTTGTAGTTCAGATTGGTTTTCCACCGACAAGGCGTTTTTTTAGGGTCTCGGCCTGCGAAAGACTGCGCACATGCGCAGTCGAGCTGGCGACATTTAATGATATAGGGTATTTTTCACTAGCGAGGTTAAGCCCCGCCCCTCTTTTCCATTGGCTGGCGTCACCGTTCATGCTAAACGGTGGCCAGCCATTGGAAAAGAGGTCCTAGTGACGTTCTTCTTTCTCTTTTAGCCCAGTCCTTTTCAGACTGGGTTCCTTGACTTACTGGTGGCGTAAAAGGTTTCTTATGGCCATCTGTTTCGCCCCATAAAGAAGATAAGGAACCTTTTACTGCAGCAGTAAGTCAAGCCGAGCCCGACTGAAAAGGATGGGGCTAAAAGAGAAATTTCCTTTATTTTAGTATGATTGCGGCACCCGTGCATTACTTTTAAAATGTTATTAAGTAAAGCGCGGGTGCCGTGATTATATTAAAATGAAAGAAATAGAAAAAAAATCTATTTGTTTCATTTTGGTATAATCGCGGCACCCGCGCTTGACTTTTAACATTTTAAAAGTAATGCGCGGTTGCCGCGATTAACCAACATGAAAGAAATAGATGTTTTCCTGCTGCTTCCTCAGAGTCAAAGATCACAGAGTGAGCCCTGGTTGACCTCTCACAGTGAGCCTTAAGTGCTTGACTTTGATGCCGTCCGAGTCAAAGATCACACAGTGAGTCCTGGTTCACCTCTCACAGTGAGCCTTAAGTGCTTGACTCTGATGCCCTCAGAGAGTCGAAGATCACACAGTGAGTCCTGGTTCACCAGTCACTGAGGCAAAGTGCCCAGGGCAGGGGCACAAGTGGTGAGTGAGAGTACCCAGCGGGCACATCGACCAGCACTCACTGGGTGTCCCATGGGTGGGGGTTGGGGGTAGGCCTCGTGGTCACAACTCGAGATCAGAGGTGAGGCCACGTGACACGTCACTCCCTGCCTCTGAACCCAGGCGTCTTAACCCACCTCGTGCTCCTCACCAAGGACACACGGCGCTTTACCAAAGGTTGAAATGAGGCGCTCGAGGAGGATATGAGCAGTTCCTTCACTTGCAACTCTGGAGGAACCTGTTGCGCCGGTATCCTCCCTGCCGCCTCACGCCCTGGGTTCCACCGGGTGTCCTTTACCCTACATTAATATCCTTCCGCCGTCAGTGCAGGCTCGCAGGGGTCTGAGTGAGGGACTACATCAGGACCACAGACTCCTCTACGCCTCACACTAATGTGCGAGGGGCGTGCGCTCGGGCAGTAACCCCAGCCCTGCTGGCCTGTGTGCGTGTGAATGAAGGCGTCAGAGTTTAGAAGGAAAGCAATCGCGCTGCGTTTGATTATATCTAGATTTGATGCCGCGAGGATATAAGGTCTGGCGTCATGATTCCTAAAGGGCCTCCCGTGACGCATGCAGCGCTGTTACTGGAGCTGCTTCTTGGTGCTAAGAGGGGCTTCGAGGGACACCATTGTTTGATCAGAGGATGAAACTGGGCCCGAAGACTCGTCTGAACACAGACGTGTGAACACGGAAAGAAACTGACACAAGTATTATTTCTTTATTACAAGAAGGGGCGGGGCTTGCACGCTCAGTCATTGCACAGATTGTACACAAACTGTTCTACGGCAAGGGCGGTGCCACAGATGCCTCGATCCAAGACAGAATCCTGGAATTGTATTGACTGACATCTCCAGTAGGACATGAAGGATGTGTACAATGCAGAGTTTAATATTTAAACACGGCTGCTGTTTCCTCCAGCAGGGGGCACCCTTTCCTCAGTCTCTGTTTGAATCCCAGCGCATCCAGAGCATGTCTCAGGCCGGGCCTGAAATGGTAATGTCTCAGGCCGGGCCTCTAACGTTAATTTTTCTGGCCGGGCCTGTAATGTTAATGTCTCAGGCCGGGCCTCTAATGTTAATGTCTCAGGCCTGGCCTCGCAAAGTTCCTTTAATCACATCCATTGCACACGAAGGAGGAATCGTGAATTCACAGACAGCTCACACTGTGAGCTTGCCTCTTAAAGCGGGTCGGGCGGGGGAAGAGACAGGCGTTTTTTCGGTCTCTTTTCACCAAGGCCAGTAGGGCTGGGCAGGAGTCTGTCCCATGTCAGTGAGTTCTCAATGAAAAGGCTGCAGGGCTGGGGCTGCAAAAATTAGGATCAGTTACACTCCAGGCTACTGTATACAGGCTAGGTCGGTAGGACTATGGGGAGTCATATATGCTACCTTGTTTGTGAAAAGCCGGTAGGGCTGGGGCGGAGAGAGTCGGGGAAGGGATCAGTGACATGCTAGACCACTTTATACAAGGCCGGTGGGGCTGTGGTGAAGCCGTCCGGGTCCGGTTGGGACCCGTGGTTGGGGGTGGGGCTGTTGGCGTCGGAGCCAATCTCACGCCCATTGGGTCTCTTTGTGAACCCCATGGTTTCTGGGCGGTCTGCAGTCTGCGCCTTTCTTTCTTTTGTGTAGTTATTCATTAGTTTTGTTTATGTTTCATTGTCCGCACTCACTGCAGCGCCCATTTCAGCAGCTCCCTGATGTTTGGAGATAAGTGGATGATTGTCAAAGGCTCCGCATTTCACCCGGCCTGTCCCTTTAAGAGGCTGGGCGCCTTCCTCCTCAGTTTGCCAATGGGATCTTTCTCGACTTCGGAAAGAGGCTGACATAAGAGACCTGAGGAGATTATCAGCCTTTGAGGGGGGTCACGTGAGTACGCCCCATCCAGAGGACAGTCCGGACACACCCCCGGCAGCTCACACCAGAGCGAGCTAGAGAGATGTCCTGCACTCACCCGGAACCCCCAACCTCTCCTCCGACTGAGTGACCGCGGCAGAGCCTCGCCCGCGTGTGTGTGTGTGTGTGTGTGTGTGGCTCTGTGGGTGTGTGGCTGTGTGTGTGTGTGGCTCTGTCTGTGGGTGTGTGGCTCTGTCTGTGTGTGTGTGTGACTCTGTGTGTGTATGTGTGTGGTTCTGTGTGTGTGTGTGTGTGTGCGTGTGTGTGTGTGTGCGTGCGTGTGTGTGTGTGGCTCTGTGTGTGTGTGGCTCTGTGTGTGTGTGGCTCTGTGTGTGTGTGGCTCTGTGTGTGTGTGGCTCTGTGTGTGTGTGGCTCTGTGTGTGTGGCTCGTGTGTGTGTGGCTCGTGTGTGTGCGGCTCGTGTGTGTGCGGCTCTTGTGTGTGTGTGTGTGTGTGTGTGTGTGTGGCTGTGTGTGTGTGGCTGTGTGTGTGTGGCTCTGTGTGTGTGTGTGTCTCTGTGTGTGTGGCTCTGTGTGTGTGAGGGGGGCTGTGTGTGTGTGTGTGTGGCTCGTGTGTGTGTGGCTCTTGTGTGGCTGTGTGTGTGTGGCTGTGTGTGTGTGGCTCTGTGTGTGTGTGTGGCTCTGTGTGTGTGTGTGTGTGGCTCTCTGTGTGTGTGTGTGGCTCTGTGTGTGTGTGGGTGCAAATGCAATAGGTCTCGCATTTGCGGGAGATTAAGCTATTGGCATTGTAAATGACGATGCCATTTATTTATCTGTTTTGAAAACCAACACATAAATTTAAAAAAACTGTCATTTACAATGCCAATAGCTCTAACTTTTGCAAAGGCGTGACCGTTGCATTGTAAATGCTTATTTTAGTTTGCAAATAACCTTGGCCCAGTTTAACAAATCTTCACAAATTTCCCTCCCCCCACACCCCCAACAAAAAAGCAAATCCACCATAGCTCCTTCCTGGAAAGTTTCAGGGTGATCACAGGGTGATCAGTCAAGCAGGTGCCAGAAAAATGGAAGGTCCCAAATTGCAAAATCTGTTCCCCCATGCACCCTTCTATGTAAAGCTTGATTTATTGGTTTGACTATGTTCCCTCATGTACCCTTCTATGTAAAGCGCTCTGATATCTGCGAAGATCTTGTTCGCGCTATATAAAACTGTTAAAATAAAAATAAAAATAAATACAATGCCAATAGCTCTAACTTTTGCAAAGGCGAGACCGTTGCATTGTAAATGCTTATTTTAGTTTGCAAATAACCTTGGCCCAGTTTAACAAATCTTCACAAATCTCCCTCCCCCCACACCCCCAACAAAAAAGCAAATCCACCATAGCTCCTTCCTGGAAAGTTTCAGGGTGATCACAGGGTGATCAGTCAAGCAGGTGCCAGAAAAATGGAAGGTCCCAAATTGCAAAATCTCCAAGCATTTTTCCATAGACTCTAGCGCAAAAAGTGCTGAACGGATTTACACCATATTTGGCAGGAAGCTAGCCAAATATTGGTCCGCAGATTGTGCTTTTTGTCATTTGGTGTAAACCAGTCCAGTAGTTTTTCTGAAAATAAGGCAGAAAAAAATGTGTATACCTGGACAGTTGGGTCCATGAGAGTCTTGCGGTACCGCCAATTTAAAAACAGAGAGTTCTGATTGGCGCAGGGAGCTTTTTTTCACCCTTAGGCCATCTCACTCCCACGAGACATACTCTGCGGCAGCGAGCGCTTTGATTGGCTGCCAGTAACATGAGAAAAAAGTTTCTGGCAGCCATCACAGGACTCTGGGACTTAGTCCCCTATCTTGACCTTTAAAATATAAATATATATGAATATATAGCTACCGTCCATCTGCTTTGATTATTAAAATATAATATAGATGAAATAAAGAAAGTTTATACTGTAGCCGAGTATACAGTGCTGTGGTTTCTAGCTGGAAGTGATATATATATCTATATATATCTATACCCTGATATGCAGAGATATATATATATATATATCTCTCAGGGTAAGGGTATCCTGCCCCCCGCCACCCCCCATGGGCCTAAATACATTAAAAAATTGCACATTTTGCAGCGATCCCATGGGTGTACCACGGGATCACTACAAAACAATTTAAAAATAAAATGTATGCCACCATTTTATAATCTATATATGGGATGGGCAGCGTCAGTAGCCCATTTAGGGCCCCGGGGAACCCATAGACTGGGTATATTTAAGAGTGGGGGTGCACAACCCCCCCCCCCCCAAGCCGTTTTTGACCCCCAGGGAACCCATCCCCCCAAAAAAATATATATCTATATTTATAAAAACACTACACACAACGGATAGGAAGGAGAGCACCGTGAGATATCTAACCATGGATTTCTGTTACTAAGTATTTTCAGCAGCTTTGGAGATGGTCATAGGGCAAGGATTGGCCTCCGGCCAGTTGTGCTACATTAAAGAATGTGCAAAATAACGTATCCTGATGAAAGACCTAGATTTCGAATTATGTGCTATACATCGTAGTAAATAAAAAGTGATAGGTGCTATAATACAAGTGTTTGGTGGTTAATATTGTTGCGTTCAGATATGTTCCTATTCTTGATGGCCTTCCCTTGAAGGTCATCTTTGCTGCTTTTCACAACTGTGTCAATTAGTTGAATCTATGTTTGCAGATAGGAACATTATGTTCTTAAACTGTTTTGTGATGACCCCGGAGTGGTGGCAAAATGTCCCAATGCATTGATGAAGAGGAACATCTTACCAAGAGCTTTGGCATCCTTTGTAGACCTTGATCCAGTGCTAAGAAAGCGGTCCTCCTACCTAGAGGTCGCCCTAGCAGTCCTTAGGCGTGGGAACGAATCTCACCGTCTTGTAGTATGGATCTAAAGTAGAAACCATTTGTGTATGCTACACCAACGTAAATAACGGAAACTTTGCTTACCTAGCGCATGACCGCAGCTGCGGCATGGCTCCGTGAGGCTGATGACGATCTGCTGCAGATCCACCCTGGGAGGAGTCGGAGGGGGGTTCGGGTTCTTCCAGCCATTGCACTTACACGATTCCTCAGCCTGAAACCAACATTTTAAACAATATTTAAAAAGTGCAATGCAAGGAGCCTTTAAATACAGTACAAATACAGGCACGTCCATTAGACATGAGAACTGCTGGCCAGAAAACATCAAAAATGCCTTCAGGCTTTGACATCCATTGATGCGCAACAGCGCCCGTGGACTATCGGGCATAAAGCAAACAGGACAGCCAACAAAACCTTCCTGCATATTATTCATTTTCAATAATGCAAATTATAAAACAGAGCAGTGTTTTTTACCAACAATTTTGTTTATTTTGAAAAAGTTTAGTATTGGAGCCTGTGGACAGAAATAGGACTCAGCCCCATTCTCACCTTTGCCAACCCTGAGGCACACTAATGATGCGTTTCAAGCATATAAACTGGCTGTAGACATTTTGCCTCAACAACAAGCGAAATATTACAATAGTTAATGGAGGATACCTATAATCGCTCCCACCCTGCAGGGGCACCGGGAATCCCTAAAACTCTGACCACAAAGGAGAGGGCCAATGTTCATCGTCATGGACAAAAGCAACTTCAACATCAAATCACCACAAACAAAGGCTCCTCTTTGAAAAGCTATGATGAGTCTCTACCTACTGCTCCTGGCTCTTGGACCGGCCTGACACCGTCACCATCCTATATGTTGGGTACCCGCAATCCTCAGAAGATACCTGAAAAGGCAGACACTGCCTCTGCAACCCCTCTAGTACACATCCTGCCTAATCTCAACTCCAAGATCACATAAAACACCATAGCCAGAGGTTCTGCCTGTTGTTCCTGCATCAAAACAATGGCCGGCAACACCTCCAATCCCACATGGAAAATCCCAGACCGTGGCATAATGCACGCTGAGTCAAAGCTATGGTAGACCCGCACATGTGGCTCGCAACCACCCTACACCTTTCCGATCCACGTAATGGATAACTTTCAGAGACCACTGCAAGCCTTCCTAAGAAACACTGTCGCTGGCCTGTGTCTGCAATACAAATATAACAAGCATGGCTGCGTTTAAACAACTATTAGAAATTGAAGCAGACACCTATTGTTTCAGAGAAAACGTATTCTATCTCCCTGCAAAATCTAGTTTGTTTGCCTACGTAAGCCCAATTACTGAATTTAAAATACAAACATATTTACGAATGTTTTTTAAAACTATATTTCCCTTTCATTTAATGTTATAATCAACATAAGTCTGAGAAAATATAGTATCAAACATCTGTAGCAGTAAAAAGCTGGCATGACTAAGATTAATACATTAATATAACTCTCAACCACAATTCACATCACAGTACAAAGCTTTCCCAGCAGGGCATCTGTTCATCATTCCTCTCTTTTTGCACTCCAAGACTGGCAACCTCAACCTTCTGTCCAGTACACCCATGGCTATAGGTCGAGGCTCCTGCCAAGTGGTACCTGGTTTCAATGTACCTGGTTTGGGGAGAGGATGTAGCCTTACGGCTAGAGCGATCGACCTCAAAGCTGGGGAACCGGGTTCGAGTCTCGGCAACAACGCTCAACATGTGATTTTGGGCAAATCACTCATCTCCCCGTGCCGAACAAAAAATGAATGTGTCCTCATGTAACGAAACTGGTGCTCATGTAAAGCGCTCTGATACCCGATGTCTCGGGTCTAGTTCGCGCTACATAAAACTTAAAAAAAAAAAGCTAATAAAATCATTAATAAACTCATTGCCTCCATCCTGGCCTATCCTTTCTCCTCATTAAATTCCCTGAGTAGACATGCTTTGGTCAGGATGGTCTGAAATCTGGAGTATATATGATGACATGCCGGTGGCTCGACTGCATGAGACACAAAGTAGATGAGAGAGCGGAGAGCCCTGTTTGGTTCTTCTCTCAACCCTCCAGTTATCAGACAGATTCGACCGGTCTTTACACTCTGTTGGTTGCAGATATATCCGCAGTATTTGATCCAGAAAGCCAGGCCCAACTCAAAGTTAATCGTGTACATGTGCCATGTAATCCCACCCATTGTTATGAAAGGTTTTCTAATGCCGCAAGGTTATAATGCTCGTTTGCCACTGCTAACAAATGCCAAACAAGTGTAACTCATCTCAGATTTCTAATAGTACTTCTAAGTGGTATAAAATCACGTTTTCCCCCATATTTGTCAACTTTTCAGTTTGTCAACAGTAGCGTGGCCCCTTCCATGCGCAGTAAGTCACGGAATGCTCTAGTGTGGACAGCAGCGTGTAAGCGTACGGGCGGGCCCTCTTCCATGCGCAGTAAGTCACAGAATGCTCTAGTTGTGGACAGTAGCGGGTAAGCGTACGGGCGGGCCCTCTTCCATGCGCAGTAAGTCACTAAATGCTCTAGTTGTGGACAGTAGCGGGTAAGCATATGGACAGGTCCCTCTTCCATGCGCAGCAAGTCACTAAATGCTCTAATTGTGGACAGTAGCGTGTAAGCGTACGGGCGGGCCCTCTTCCATGCGCAGTAAGTCACTAAATGCTCTAGTTGTGGACAGTAGCGGGTAAGCGTACGGGCGGGCCCTCTTCCATGCGCAGTAAGTCACAGAATGCTCTAGTTGTGGACAGTAGCGGGTAAGCGTACGGGCGGGCCCTCTTCCATGCGCAGTAAGTCACTAAATGCTCTAGTTGTGGACAGTAGCGGGTAAGCGTACGGGCGGGCCCTCTTCCATGCGCAGTAAGTCACTAAATGCTCTAGTTGTGGACAGTAGCGGGTAAGCGTACGGGCGGGCCCTCTTCCATGCGCAGTAAGTCACTAAATGCTCTAGTTGTGGACAGTAGCGGGTAAGCGTACGGGCGGGCCCTCTTCCATGCGCAGTAAGTCACAGAATGCTCTAGTTGTGGACAGTAGCGGGTAAGCGTACGGGCGGGCCCTCTTCCATGCGCAGTAAGTCACTAAATGCTCTAGTTGTGGACAGTAGCGGGTAAGCGTACGGGCGGGCCCTCTTCCATGCGCAGTAAGTCACTAAATGCTCTAATTGTGGACAGTAGCGTGTAAGCATATGGACAGGTCCCTCTTCCATGCGCAGCAAGTCACAGAATGCTCTAGTTGTGGACAGTAGCGGGTAAGCATATGGACAGGTCCCTCTTCCATGCGCAGCAAGTCACTAAATGCTCTAATTGTGGACAGTAGCGTGTAAGCGTACGGGCGGGCCCTCTTCCATGCGCAGTAAGTCACAGAATGCTCTAGTTGTGGACAGTAGCGGGTAAGCGTACGGGCGGGCCCTCTTCCATGCGCAGTAAGTCACTAAATGCTCTAGTTGTGGACAGTAGCGGGTAAGCATATGGACAGGGCCCTCTTCCATGCGCAGCAAGTCACTAAATGCTCTAATTGTGGACAGTAGCGTGTAAGCGTACGGGCGGGCCCTCTTCCATGCGCAGTAAGTCACTAAATGCTCTAGTTGTGGACAGTAGCGTGTAAGCGTACGGGCGGGCCCTCTTCCATGCGCAGTAAGTCACAGAATGCTCTAGTTGTGGACAGTAGCGGGTAAGCATATGGACAGGTCCCTCTTCCATGCGCAGCAAGTCACTAAATGCTCTAATTGTGGACAGTAGCGTGTAAGCGTACGGGCGGGCCCTCTTCCATGCGCAGTAAGTCACAGAATGCTCTAGTTGTGGACAGTAGCGGGTAAGCATATGGACAGGTCCCTCTTCCATGCGCAGCAAGTCACTAAATGCTCTAATTGTGGACAGTAGCGTGTAAGCGTACGGGCGGGCCCTCTTCCATGCGCAGTAAGTCACAGAATGCTCTAGTTGTGGACAGTAGCGGGTAAGCGTACGGGCGGGCCCTCTTCCATGCGCAGTAAGTCACTAAATGCTCTAGTTGTGGACAGTAGCGGGTAAGCATATGGACAGGGCCCTCTTCCATGCGCAGCAAGTCACTAAATGCTCTAATTGTGGACAGTAGCGTGTAAGCGTACGGGCGGGCCCTCTTCCATGCGCAGTAAGTCACTAAATGCTCTAGTTGTGGACAGTAGCGTGTAAGCGTACGGGCGGGCCCTCTTCCATGCGCAGTAAGTCACAGAATGCTCTAGTTGTGGACAGTAGCGGGTAAGCGTACGGGCGGGCCCTCTTCCATGCGCAGTAAGTCACTAAATGCTCTAGTTGTGGACAGTAGCGGGTAAGCATATGGACAGGTCCCTCTTCCATGCGCAGCAAGTCACTAAATGCTCTAATTGTGGACAGTAGCGTGTAAGCGTACGGGCGGGCCCTCTTCCATGCGCAGTAAGTCACTAAATGCTCTAGTTGTGGACAGTAGCGGGTAAGCGTACGGGCGGGCCCTCTTCCATGCGCAGTAAGTCACAGAATGCTCTAGTTGTGGACAGTAGCGGGTAAGCGTACGGGCGGGCCCTCTTCCATGCGCAGTAAGTCACTAAATGCTCTAGTTGTGGACAGTAGCGGGTAAGCATATGGACAGGGCCCTCTTCCATGCGCAGCAAGTCACTGAATGCTCTAGTTGTGGACAGTAGCGGGTAAGCATATGGACAGGGCCCTCTTCCATGCGCAGCAAGTCACTGAATGCTCTAGTTGTGGACAGTAGCGGGTAAGCATATGGACAGGGCCCTCTTCCATGCGCAGCAAGTCACTGAATGCTCTAGTTGTGGACAGCAGCGTGTAAGCGTATGGACGGTGCCCTCTCCCATGCGCAGTAAGTCACAGAATGCTCTAGCTGTGGACAGTAGCGTGTAAGCGTATGGACGGTGCCCTCTCCCATGCGCAGTAAGTCACAGAATGCTCTAGTTGTGGACAGTAGCGTGTAAGTGTATGGACGGGGCCCTCTTCCATAAACAGTAAGTCACAGCATGCTCAAGTTCTGGTGGAGAGTAAAATGGAAACAGATGATGGTTCCCTCGGCTGTGCTCAGTAGAGCACAGAATGGGGTAGTTATGCTAGGAAGTAGTGTTAAACCTATAGAATGGACCTGCTACCATACACACAAGGAACAGTGGTCCTTAGCTTAAAGAATACAAATGGTAGAATTGCAAACATAGACTTAAATAAGTGCCATGGCGTAGTTTTCCAATGTCCAGCCGGACAAGGAACTGTTTATTTATAGTATTATAGAGGAATTTCTAGATACGTGAACCAAGAATCAGGGCACAAGCCTGTACCAAGTTGAAAAAGACAAACAATCAAAGGAAAAAATAAAGATAGTTAGAGAGCAGGCAAAACAGAGTTGGAGCGAGTGGCGGCTTGCTTTACAATCGAATCTTGTGCAAGCTCAAACCAACAGTAACTGCAATGATTATATGCAAATGAGGCATGCAGTACTATTAAAACAGTCGACGAACGTTTCGATCCCTAGCTCCTAATTTATACTGGGATCATCCTCAGGACAATTGTAAAGAAACTATTGCCTGAAACATTAGTAGCCTGTGGGAATAAACAGGGGAAGAAAAGAAGAGAAAAAAACATTTTACACAATAGTTATTACATTCTAAAATAAGCATGTCATCAACTTGTCCGTAATGCATTACCGGTGCACTGGTGATTCTTTGAGCAATAGTGCGAAATCATGCAGGCGTAACGTCAGTGCCTGGTGCCTGGTGAATAATCGCTCGGGTGACATTAAGAGCATCGGTGGGCCGTGGGTTACGGGAATAAGTGAACAAGTAGTGGCATATGGTGTGTCCCACTGCATGCCGACTGGGACATGTGATTAGTGCTGGTGAGAGCACACTAGGTGATCAGAGGATCGAGCTACGATGCCGGCTTAGTGGTGGGGGTGATCTAGCTGGCCTGTGGGGCATAACGATAATGCACCAAGATGTAAGGGACTCCGCGGAAGTTTACCTTCAATGAGTCGGCAGATTTTGAAGTCGTGAGTTCGCTCAATGGCGTAACCGGGCTGCAGCCCAAGCGAGCCGGGGTCGGCTTCTGGGGGCCGTAGAGCCTGAAACGTATTCAGACCAACAGTTGAGGGGAATTAAACGGGGATTGGGGGTCGCGAGTCCGAGGGCATGCATATTACGGCAGGATTACCTGGAAATTGCTAAATCGGGCTAGAATTGCGAAGGTACCTCGTGGGCTGGACTTTCGATGAAGCCTCGCAGAGGGGTTCGGGTTAGAGCGCGGCTGCAGGGGTAAGGCGGTCCGCGTCACATGGGTCCTAAAATTAAGCAATGGAGGGAATCAAGGGGAGCAAGGAGCCTTAGAGGCGCTTCGTGTGGAGTTAAGCTGAGCCCGCTTACCTTGACTGGAGCGTGCAGTGAGCTCGGTCGCGGGTGTCTCGCTCAATGGCAGAGTAGTGGACAGGCAACGCTAGCGATCTTATGTGACATACAGAGCGCAGACTATAGAAATAGTGAAGGGACTAGTCCGGATGGGCAGTCTGGTGTTTAGGCGCCATATTGGAGTGGTGAAGGGAGTGAGGGGAGTGAAGGTGATTGCAGTGAGGACGCGGCGGCCATTTCTAAAGGATGAAAAAGTGATACTACTAGCTAAAAACAGTGAATTATTACAAATAGTTATTCATCACGAGTAACCACTTGGTAGATAAAACATTTCATGATCAGACAGTTACTAATGTACATCGACGTGAGCAATTTCAACAGGGAATTGTTGAATTATGTCCTTCGTTCACTTAGTCATATGGTCAAGAGTGGCAATCACCTCAGGCTGGATTACATCTCACAAGGTGAGAGAGTGTTAAAGCAAGCTCGTCCAGTCTTCTGATCTGTTTAGTCCATCTTGAATGGAGTTGAACTGGATGATAGATTTGAGTTCCTCTTTGTTCAGTAGTGCTGCCATGTTGCCTCCCCTTGGTGGTAGTTTGAGTGTCTTTAGGACAGTCCATTTTAGGTCATCTTCTGTGTGTCTTGCGGCTGAAAAATGTTCGACAAGGGGGGCATTTGGGGTGCCGCATCGAATACGGCTTCTGTGCTGTCCAATCCTGGTCCGAATCTTCTGGATGGTCTGACCTATATACACTTTGAGGCATGGGCACTGAATCAGATAAATTACATTCTGCGTATTGCAATTCGAGAAGGACTGGCTCTTGACGGTAATGTTGTTAAACGTGAAGGTTTTGCCTTCAATTGTCAAATCACAGTTGTTAC
The DNA here is from genome assembly GCF_964261635.1 of Lissotriton helveticus. Taxonomy (NCBI): domain Eukaryota; kingdom Metazoa; phylum Chordata; class Amphibia; order Caudata; family Salamandridae; genus Lissotriton; species Lissotriton helveticus. The sequence continues at coordinate 1,167,160,558 of NC_136071.1, forward strand.
ATCCACCACATTTTGCGTGACCAACAATGGGGGACAGACCCCATACAACATCAAGAGTGGAGGCTGTGGGTGCACAGGGTAGTGTTGCCCTGACCAAATGATCTTTTAGGTTCTTGCTTTTTTTGAAGGCAAAGATAGGTTTGTCAATGCTGAGAACACCTGAATTGATAATTGGCCATTGTTTTAATATTGCTTTCCTTAGTTTGTGCGAAATGGGCGAAAAAGTAGTAACGCATGCAATGCGTTTCAGTTCTTTTTTAGGTTTGGGGGTCAGCAAAACTTCTCTGGGGCAATACCATGCTCGTTTCGAAGCATTCTTTACGATTTTACGAGGGTAGCCTCGTTCTTTAAGTTTGGAAGATAGAATTGCTGCCTCCTGAAAATAGTCGCTTTTACATGAGCAATTACGCCTTATTCTCAAAAATTGAGAATAAGGTAAGGAATCACGTAGGGCCCTAGGGTGATTACTACTATAGGCCAAGAGAGTGTTCTTTTCTGTCGGTTTACGATAGAGTTTAGTGAGGAGATGACCATCACAATGAAAAATTGTGAGATCTAAAAATGCTATAGAGTCATTGGATGTAGTGATGGTGAATGAAAGTCCAGAACAATTATTGTTCAGCCAGTGAAGGAATTGGCGCAGGTACTCGACGTCTTGTTTCCAGATAATGAAAATGTCGTCGATGTACCTGCGCCAAAATCCTATGTTGTCGAAGAAAGGGTTGGAGGGTGCAAGAATTACCAATAATGCAGCGGTAATTCAAAGAATTCTTGACTCACGACCACGCCCTCACTCTGTACCCACCACATTCATCCTTCAGCTTCTCGAGCTGTGCCTTACCAGGAACTTTTTCATGTTCAAGAATGACTTTTTTGAACAAATTAAGGAGACATCTATGGGGGCTATTTTTGCCCCCAATCTGGCGGTGCTCTATATGGACCAATTGGAGACCAATGTCATTCTTGCACCCTCCAACCCTTTCTTCGACAACATAGGATTTTGGCGCAGGTACATCGACGACATTTTCATTATCTGAAAACAAGACGTCGAGTACCTGCGCCAATTCCTTCACTGGCTGAACAATAATTGTTCTGGACTTTCATTCACCATCACTACATCCAATGACTCTATAGCATTTTTAGATCTCACAATTTTTCATTGTGATGGTCATCTCCTCACTAAACTCTATCGTAAACCGACAGAAAAGAACACTCTCTTGGCCTATAGTAGTAATCACCCTAGGGCCCTACGTGATTCCTTACCTTATTCTCAATTTTTGAGAATAAGGCGTAATTGCTCATGTAAAAGCGACTATTTTCAGGAGGCAGCAATTCTATCTTCCAAACTTAAAGAACGAGGCTACCCTCGTAAAATCGTAAAGAATGCTTCGAAACGAGCATGGTATTGCCCCAGAGAAGTTTTGCTGACCCCCAAACCTAAAAAAGAACTGAAACGCATTGCACGCGTTACTACTTTTTCGCCCATTTCGCACAAACTAAGGAAAGCAATATTAAAACAATGGCCAATTATCAATTCAGGTGTTCTCAGCATTGACAAACCTATCTTTGCCTTCAAAAAAAGCAAGAACCTAAAAGATCATTTGGTCAGGGCAACACTACCCTGTGCACCCACAGCCTCCACTCTTGATGTTGTATGGGGTCTGTCCCCCATTGTTGGTCACGCAAAATGTGGTGGATGTAACAACTGTGATTTGACAATTGAAGGCAAAACCTTCACGTTTAACAACATTACCGTCAAGAGCCAGTCCTTCTCGAATTGCAATACGCAGAATGTAATTTATCTGATTCAGTGCCCATGCCTCAAAGTGTATATAGGTCAGACCACCCAGAAGATTCGGACCAGGATTGGACAGCACAGAAGCCGTATTCGATGCGGCACCCCAAATGCCCCCCTTGTCGAACATTTTTCAGCCGCAAGACACACAGAAGATGACCTAAAATGGACTGTCCTAAAGTCACTCAAACTACCACCAAGGGGAGGCAACATGGCAGCACTACTGAACAAAGAGGAACTCAAATCTATCATCCAGTTCAACTCCATTCAAGATGGACTAAACAGATCAGAAGACTGGACGAGCTTGCTTTAACACTCTCTCACCTTGTGAGATGTAATCCAGCCTGAGGTGATTGCCACTCTTGACCATATGACTAAGTGAACGAAGGACATAATTCAACAATTCCCTGTTGAAATTGCTCACGTCGATGTACATTAGTAACTGTCTGATCATGAAATGTTTTATCTACCAAGTGGTTACTCGTGATGAATAACTATTTGTAATAATTCACTGTTTTTAGCTAGTAGTATCACTTTTTCATACTTTAGAAATGGCCGCCGCGTCCTCACTGCAATCACCTTCACTCCCCTCACTCCCTTCACCACTCCAATATGGCGCCTAAACACAAGACTGGCCATCCGGACTAGTCTCTTCACTATTTCTATAGTCTGCGCTCTGTATGTCACATAAGATCGCTAGCGTTGCCTGTCCACTACTCTGCCATTGAGCGAGACACCCGCGACCGAGCTCACTGCACGCTCCAGTCAAGGTAAGCGGGCTCAGCTTAACTCCACACGAAGCGCCTCTAAGGCTCCTTGCTCCCCTTGATTCCCTCCATTGCTTAATTTTAGGACCCATGTGACGTGGACCGCCTTACCCCTGCAGCCGCGCTCTAACCCGAACCCCTCTGCGAGGCTTCATCGAAATTCCAGCCCACGAGGCACCTTCGCAATTCTAGCCCGACTTAGCAATTTCCAGGTAATCCTGCCGTAATATGCATGCCCTCGGACTCGCGACCCCCAATCCCCGTTTAATTCCCCTCAACTGTTGGTCTGATTACCTTTCAGGCTCTACGGCCCCCAGAAGCCGACCCCGGCTCGCTTGGGCTGCAGCCCGGTTACGCCATTGAGCGAACTCACGACTTCAAAATCTGCCGACTCATTGAAGGTAAACTTCCGCGGAGTCCCTTACATCTTGGTGCATTATCGTTATGCCCCACAGGCCAGCTAGATCACCCCCACCACTAAGCCGGCATCGTAGCTCGATCCTCTGATCACCTAGTGTGCTCTCACCAGCACTAATCACATGTCCCAGTCGGCATGCAGTGGGACACACCATATGCCACTACTTGTTCACTTATTCCCGTAACCCACGGCCCACCGATGCTCTTAATGTCACCCGAGCGATTATTCACCAGGCACTGACGTTACGCCTGCATGATTTCGCACTATTGCTCAAAGAATCACCAGTGCACCGGTAATGCAATTACGGACAAGTTGATGACATGCTTATTTTAGAATGTAATAACTATTGTGTAAAATGTTTTTTTCTCTTCTTTTCTTCCCCTGTTTATTCCCACAGGCTACTAATGTTTCAGGCAATAGTTTCTTTACAATTGTCCTGAGGATGATCCCAGTATAAATTAGGAGCTAGGGATCGAAACGTTCGTCGACTGTTTTAATAGTACTGCATGCCTCATTTGCATATAATCATTGCAGTTACTGTTGGTTTGAGCTTGCACAAGATTCGATTGTAAAGCAAGCCGCCACTCGCTCCAACTCTCTTTTGCCTGCTCTCTAACTATCTTTATTTTTTCCTTTGATTGTTTGTCTTTTTCAACTTGGTACAGGCTTGTGCCCTGATTCTTGGTTCACGTATCTAGAAATTCCTCTATAATACTATAAATAAACAGTTCCTTGTCCGGCTGGACATTGGAAAACTACGCCATGGCACTTATTTAAGCCTATGTTTGCAATTCTACCATTTGTATTCTTTAAGCTAAGGACCACTGTTCCTCACAAAATGACTAATTACCCAAGGTCCTTTGCTACCTAATACGGGTTCCCTTGTTCAATATACCGCCACCATACACACAAGGGCATGCAGTGAGCCAATGCGGCTAAGAATAGTGTGGGGGTGTCCAATTGGAAGCCTCATGCCAAGACGGAAGGAATCAGATACCATTTCACAACCTCAAATGGCCTTTTAGATTATATGAAAGAAATACCCTAATCTACCAGAAACAGGGCGAAGCCAACTCCTCAGCTATGAAAACAAGCAGGCAGCTGCCAAGTGCAAAGTAAACAAGCGACTGACATGTTGAATGCACTGTAGAGACTGACAGAGCAGCGACAGCAGGTAAGGTGACAAAGCAGGGGTTTAAGGTGAAATTAGTAGATTCACACAAATAAAAATCCACACCCCATGAGCCACCTGGAACATATCATCAAGGTGGTATTATTTTAGTCGAGTGCACAACAAAAGTAAGTCACAGCCAGTCTTTTTTAAACAGGTTACATTACTGTAAAGAAAGCAACTTCGCCTTTGTAATAAGATGATTTCTATGAAGAATTGGAAGAAGACGAGGTGTAGAGAAGGAAGGTCTCTTTATTAAGATAGATGGTAAGTAATCAGATGAGACCCCACCAGGAGTAGCCGCTTGCTGCTCAGCCCGATTACAACTGAAGCTCACGCTCACACACTCAAACACAGCATTCTAACCACTCACCAACATTCCACTCATTCCACTCTGGCTGAGCAGCAAGTCCTACTATGTTAAGACCACTACATCACCTTCCCCCTTTTAAACAGAACAAAAGAATTATGCAATTACAATAATAATATGGATCAACCAAGGGGAAGATTCTTAATATTCCATAAGAAAGAAAGAAAAAACAAGTAGTAATTCATAAATTGAAATACATAGTAAATCTGAAAATTGTTAACATTGTATCTGAAGGAAAAAACAAGTTATAATTCATTAAAGACAATGCAAAACAGTTCTGACCCCCATTAATCGGGTAAATGAAGGAGAGAAAGCGAAAGATGGAAAAATAGAAGAACAGAAGAAACCATTCGTAATAAAAATAAGGAAAGACTGTAATATATAGATTAAGACAGGTGAAAATTGCACCCTGTTGAAAGTCCAACGTTTTAGAAACAGATTATAGATTCTACACACTGAATAAAATCCAGTAACGTAATTTAGTGATAGAAGTAGAAATCTAACAAGTGATATCTGCACATCCCAGTGAATATCACCAAGCCAGACGGCTTATGTCTGTCCACACTAATGTGAACACCGACATACCATGAATAAAACAACCCCTTTAACTAAACTAGTTTTCTTTAAAAAAAAAACATGAACCATACACATCAATAGATGAGAAATCCACTTGCCGGTGGAAGACCCATATCCGAAGCCTATTCCAGCCATAACTTGAAGAAGACAGAGAATTGAGTGAATATAGTTCCCAACTTTGAAGGTTGTAGTGTCCCAAGTATACTACACTAAAGGTGAGTACTTGCCCATTAAAACTACAGATGGGGTTCAGCCCATTGTGCATTCCTTAAAACAAATATGGGTACACTGGCCAAAATTATGGGTATTTAACCCATTGCACATTTCTAAAAATAAAATTGGTTAAACTGGTCCAAAAGATGGTTACTCAGCCCATTGTGCTTTTCTAAAATAAATATGGGTACTTTGCCCAACACTAAAGATGGGTACTCAACCGATTGCGCATTTCCATAAACAAATATGGGTACACACCCCAACTCTAAAGATGGTTACTCAGCCCATTGTGCATTTCTAAAAACAAATATGGGTACACTGCCCAACACTGAAGATGGGTACTCAACCCATTGTGCATTTCCATAAACAAATATGAGTACACAGCCCAACACTAAAGATGGGTACTCAGCCCATTGTGCATCAAAACAACTAGCATGCACTACCTATTGTACATTAACCAACTAAAATATGTGAACTGAGTCCATTGTCTTAAGACTAAACATATGCACCCCTAACTAATGAATAGGTAGATTGCTTTTTGTACCTTAAAACTAAAGATGGAAACATCGCCCATTGTACATAATACTAAAATTATGTATTCCTATATAAAAAGTAGGTACACTGCCTTTTGAACCTTAAACTAAAGATGTACCGTCCATTGTACATAAAAGGTAGAGGTTTTGTTACTAATGCTAGGCAAGAAGGGTAGAATCAATGTATAGGTCGTGCACTACCCACACTGTAGATTACCAGAAAGTGAAGAGACCAGCTCTAACACATTGAATACCTTAAAGAAATAAAACTATGCCTAGAATCCTCAGGATCGGGAACCTCAACAAATAAATAACAATTTCGCCATGTGGATGCTACATGAGCAATTTCATTGGTTAAGTATGTATAAACGTGTATAACATTAACTCAATGAATTAAATAGATAAGAACTGCAAAAATTCGTCAAAAGCAGTCAGGTACTCTAACTTAAATTAACTTAAATTAGAAGTACAGATATAGTAATGCCATATAAGTCAAATAAAATATAGCACAAACGTCAAAATTTAAAAGATAAAATAGATCCAGATCTAGTCTGGCCTTCATGGTGAGCGATGTCTCACCCGAATTTACTGCGGCGGAGTGAAGATCCATCAAATTTGAGAGTTGAGAGATAAACTAGTGTCCGCCTTCCACCACATGGAATTGACATCTCAGTAAAATATCCATCGACATTTCTAAGAGCCGTCTGAAGAGAAACTTGGAACAGCCAAGATGGTGGCACGCTCTTTGATGCAGAGTCGGGTGGCTCGCAGTGTGTCCGTGCTCGGTAGCGTCCAAGAGCAGCAGATCCGGTCGCCATGGAAACAAAGACGCCTCGAGGAGAAACGTAGGTGTGCTCGAGCACTGTATGAATAACTCCCGTGGGCAGTTTGAGTATGACTCGTGATGAATTCAAACTGAGATAGAGATCAACTGCCTCAAAATCGTTTCACAGTAAAGTCAATAAAATTAAACAAACTGCTCACCCAGATGAAAATCCACAGTCACCAATATTGCTTAGCTTTCTTCCACAGTTTTTAATTGTACTTGTAAACGGGACTCATTTGTGGCAAATAAAAGTTCTATTTAAATCCAGTAGATGGTAGTAACCAACCAAACATTTATTCCCGATCTGTAAATGATTACTTTAAACTACCAGTTTTCTTGAGTTTTTCAGCTTTCAAAACGATGTGATCGCTCACAAGCATGCCTCATCCATTCAGCTTATTTGGTCTTGAGTCAACTTGGGTCTTCTAGTTGTCAAACGATGCGAGCGCTCACAAGCCTGCCAGTATACCTTGTAGTCGAATTCTCTTTAGCGCCTCCGATAACTAAATCAGCTGATTTTCCTCGTAGTTCTCCTACCGATCGAGATTTAAAAAGGAGGTCACCGCAACTGGCAGAGTAGGTCCGTATGTAGCTTGAGACTTGATTCCTGACACGGCGGGCGACAGATGAAGGTCACTGGTGGGGTCTCTGTGTCAGGATCTTAAAATCGAATAACGTTTCTTGGAAGGAGCTTTGTTTTCAGTAATTCCGTTTTTCGCTCAATCATCTATTAAGGTAGCAGCACCGACAGGTTCTTCCGGATCGTCGCCAGATGTAATAAGATGATTTCTATGAAGAATTGGAAGAAGACGAGGTGTAGAGAAGGAAGGTCTCTTTATTAAGATAGATGGTAAGTATTCAGATGAGACCCCACCAGGAGTAGCCGCTTGCTGCTCAGCCCGATTACAACTGAAGCTCACGCTCACACACTCAAACACAGCATTCTAACCACTCACCAACATTCCACTCTGGCTGAGCAGCAAGTCCTACTATGTTAAGACCACTACAGCCTTTTTACGTTTAACATGTTTAAGATGTAGTGGAACCTCTGCTGCTCCTCGTGCCCTTACTGTATTCTGTCTGTACATTAAGTAAGGAGCTTTAGGTCAGCCTCCTTTCGTCAGTGTCTTCTGTAGCTCGGGAACCATAAACCACTGGTGAAGGACATTGACAATCACCGCTTGGAACTTAAGGTCCTGGTTATCATTGTTTGACTTGTTCTAATCGATATACTGGGTAGTGGGATATCTTACCCTGAGAGGCACCTACCAAAAATGGTCTGATTATGATACAGTGATAGCCAATTTGTACCCATATCTGTCAATACCTTGTTTGAAGTGCGACATCATACCCACCACTACCGTGTGTGGTTGTTTCCTTGTTAACAAACATCTGCTGATTGTTTATTCCTTTAAAACAAAAAGTTGATGGATGGAATGCTTGAAATAATCTCAGCCACTGCCAAGCTGGCCGCATTCCAATTCATCATTTTTTGCCCACCATGCCACCTCAGTTCGGACCCAGACATATGCAAATCAGTGTCGACCCTGCACCAGTGGGAACAGTCCAGCCCGAACTGCCAAGCCAGGTCTTCTCTGAACCAGATCACAAGCAATCCAGAACCGGTTTCATCATAGTTAGGGCTCTTCAGTCGGGTAAAACTTGATTTCAGTGGCATAGTGAGCCCGAGTGTCATATGTAGTGTCTTGTTTATGATAGAGTGCAGGACCTCTAACGTACCTAAAGAACTTCGTAGTCTAGTAATGCAAAGATTGGGTGTGGTTAATTAAATTCACGTGGTTAGTAAAATTCAGTATGAGGCAGTTAACGTTTACACTCTAGAGAATAAAGACGTAATACATAGCTGTGTGTGTGGCGTAATTCATTCACATGCTGGGGAGGACGCTACACGATGTCTGGGCATACATGTTGCACTTAGGGTGTTAAATGCCCAAACAACAAGGTGATGGATGGAATGCTTCAATTAATCTCAGCCACTGCCAATCGCTGGAGCCCTCATCCTAATCCATAGTTTTTCAGTCCTGGGTGGTTAGTGTTCTGGTTCAGGGAGGGCCTGGCTTGGCAGTTCAGGCTGGACTGTTGCTTTTGGAGCAGAGTCGAGATCGATTTGCATATACCTGGGTCCAAACGAGGGGGGATGGTGTGCAAAATAACAAAGTATTGGAATTCGGCCCGAGTGATTACCAGTGGCTGAAAGTGATTCAAGCATTCCATCCATCACTGCTTTGTAAACTTATTTTGATGGTTTATTCCCGAGCACCCCAATTTGGAGGATGGTAGGAGTGAGGTACGGAAGTGCAGTTTCAGTTGTTCACAGTGAGGAGGTTTCTAGTCCGGGCCTGCCCTTCTGTCTGTGCCGTTGTTTTGGATACTCCTGCCTGAATCAAGCACAACTGCAATCTGCTGTGAGAGTCATCACCTTATACAAAGGCAGTGTTTGAGGAGCAGCCAGAAAATTACATTTAAAGAAGACCCAACCCAAACCAGCTCTGAAATCTTAAGACAATGGATCCACATCCCGGCTTGAATATGTGAAAAAAATGGGATCCAACTTACCCCGCCTTCTTCTAGTGTCAGGTTCTTCATTGACAAATGAAAGCAGCCCCTCAGTGTACTCAAAGGAATGCCGTGTGACCAGTGTGTCAGTCTGACAGTCACTCTCTATAGGAGTGGTTCTTGCTGGGGACTGCATCAAGGCTTTTGAGATTGCCAAGTATCATATGTGACAGCACACCATGTGACAGAGGCTGGTGCTGCCACTGCTGACATTCGAGTTGGACACCTTCTTTGCTGCAGAGGTGGGTGCTCCGACTTGCCCGTAGGCCACTACTGTCGTAGACATCCTGTTTTGGGTCCGCCTAGAGGCCACAACTGTCATTTTAGAGCCCCATCTGCACCAGACCTGGGGAGGCCACAACATCTGAAGACAAGTGCTGCCTTGTGAGGAGGCACAATGGCCCCTCCCAGATGTTGAGATTGAAGAAAGGTTGCAACCAGGGGGAAAGCGAACAGAACTGTTTTGTGCAGATATGTTTGGGGGTATTGTGAGAGAAATTCACCTGTGCCTGGTCCCATTTTATGCAACAGAAGTTACGGATGCTGGAAAACTTATCAAGAAGAGGGCACCATAATGGTACACTCCCCAGGATAAAAAGTTACGTTAGCGCCTCACTTAGTATCGTAAACAATTTTTCTGATGCCTCTAATTGTGCTGTGTAGCATTACAGTATGCTGTGTGAATAAACGACTTAATTTTTACTCCAAAGATAAGCACTGGGCAATATGTTATTGCGTGTGATGGTTGACTATTGATTGCCGAGCCCTTGCCCACACACTGTATTCCAGAAAATCCTTAGACAGCTTGCCCTCTATACCCTGAGACTCAAGTGCAGAAAGGTTTCACAAGGAAAAGTTTGCAAAGCCACATTAGGACGAACCACAGGACACCAATGACAAACAACCTCAGTCACCATGGTTGCAACCCTTGACTATCCTTGGCTGCTGTGTAGCCCACGAAAGGGGTCAGACAGCAAGACTTTTTCCGTTTTTAATTTGTGCTCGAATGTATTGGCCAAGTCTATTGACTTCGCCAATGTTTGTCCTCTTTCGAGCCACTCACCACACTTTGATTTGGTGGAAAGGTGCAAGATGCACTAAAGACAGTAAGGTACCATTAATTTAATAATGGTGCCCAATGACTGGACACCAACACGGACCCCCTCTGAGATTTGCTGAAACAGACCACTACTGATACAACAGGACCAGTGAAAAACATCAACAGATCCCCCTACAAGGACAGCTGAGGCAGCAATATCCGAATTACCCAACAACAACAGATGCGTAAAAGGCTAACACCGGGCAACACAAACAGCACAACATAACAGTTGAAGATTTAACTTCTTTAATGCTGCGCACGTTCAGCGGACGTCGCGTGCACTACCTTGGTAGTGCTGCGCACGTCCGCTGAATGTCGCGGCCCCGTCCGCGCAATAGAACGTTCCGCACCAGCGCGGAGCGTTCAGCGCAGCGGAGGGGTTAAGAACAACAACTGAGAACCTGTTCTCCTTCAATCGTCGACGGCTCCAAGCTGAAATTTGTAGTGTGTTACTTGTTTCCACTACTAACGCTCCAAAAGCAATGCCCTTCTAATTAGCGGTTGAGCCAGCTGATTACCACACTATTGCATGAGAACTGCTACCAGATCCTTGTAACAGCCTGAGTTAAATTTGTGCAATAAAAGCTGCCAGTGTGAAACCAAAGTTCATTGCTAATAGTTGCTCTTCACAGCCTGCTCAGCTGCACTGATTAACAAGATGTCTCTGCAGCTAATTCTACAGATCTGCACAATGCTCATGGGAAAGCTTGCCGGCAGAAAGGAGCTTGCCACACTGAGCCGCAGAAACCGCAATGCTGGCTGAGAGGATCAGGAGAAAAGTGCTCACCAGCTGATCTCCATGAAACAGAAAAATACTGCTTCATGGCAAATGTAAAGAAACAAATCTTTGGTGGTGCGTTTTCCTAAGGATATAGCATTGTAAGTCCTTTGCATAAATCTGCCACAACACAATCACCACTATTATCCATTGAAATATGTTCTAATGAGAACCACTGCATCTAAAGCCTGCCACCATACAAAGGAGGCACAAAAGAACCTATTTTACTCGCAAGGTTGTGCAGAGATTTTGAACTTATAACGCAGGAATTAATCCCCTCTGCTAAAGGTGTGCTTTTTAATGACAGCAGAGTGTTTGTATCATTGTGCTTTGATAGCCTTTTATTATATCAGGCGCTGAGGAAAGAATAAGACTGATATTAATGGTAGCTCTTCTTTCCTTAACGGAATTCTTCCATTTAACTATTGAATAGATATAACTCAATCAGATTTGCAGAACCGCCTGCTCACGGGCTGGGCCCTAAACCCTCGATAGCTGCTCCCCGAGCTATGCTGGGCCCTCAGCGTTACTCCTCTGGTGAAGAAAGCGAAGGCAGATCTCCAGGAATGGCACACATTACCTCTGAACCCCATGGGGAGAGTCGCCCTGTGTAAAATGAGGATTCTCCCCAGGTTCCTCTATGTTCTCCAAAACACCCCCTTCTGCTTCCCGAGGGCCTGGTTTAGGGAGCTGGACAGCATGGCCTCTAAGTTCCTCTGGGGGAATGGAAGGGTTCGCTTGGCCCTGAATATCTGTAGTGTTCCTTCATTTGATGGGGGTCTGGGGATGACCCATTTTTACCTGTATTTCCTGGCCACGTGCTTGCTATCCATACACGACTGGTTTAACAGGGGATGGTCCGACCCAGCCTACAGGCTTGAGCTGGGCGAGTTAGGCCTGATCAAAATCCAATCTATGTTGTATGGGGAACCCATTCCGTCTCGACTGCAGGAGGTGACGCGCTCTGCGCTGCTGACCTGGCGGGCTTCGCTGTGACACACTAAGTGGACACAAAGGTTGACCCAGTGCACGCCCCTCTGGCAAGGTTCCTGGCTCAGAGAGGTTAGTGGTATACAGGGCTTTAGATCCTGGGACCTTATAGGGATTCCACAGTTGGGTGATGTGTGGGCAGGCAGCCACATGCGCTCCTTCAAGGACCTCCAAACCCGGTCCTCCCTCCACCAGTCACAATTTTACAAATACCGACAGCTGTGCCATGCCTGCCACGTACACTTCACGGAGGACACGAGGATCCCTGAATACAGCCCGCCTGAGGCGCAGGTTATGCTGGGGGACCTGGGGAAGGGGAACATCTCCCGCATCTACCGGACACTGGTCAATAACACCCCGACCACGCTAGATCGACTCCAAAATCAATGGGAGGAGTGGGTGGGCACACTGGAAGAGGAAGACTGGCACAATGCTCTTATGGCCCCCAGGACGGTCAACGCTTCAACCAGGCTCCATATGGTTCAGCTATACTATTTGCATGCAGCCTACCGGACCCTGTCACGCCTTCACCGAGCAGGTTTTTGCCCGACCCCCACCTGCACCAGGTGCGCCCATGAACCAGCTGATTTCTTCCACATGGTTTGGGCATACCCCCATCTGACACGGTTCTGGGGGGACATTGAGGAAGAACTTACGGAAATATTGTGATGGGAAGTCCCTTACTATCCACGACACGCACTCCTGGGTATTACAGATGGGCTGGATGGGTCCAGAAATGAAAAACTCTCACTACGGCAATGGTTGTGGCCAAGAGGGACATAGTGTCTTCTTGGAAATACCCTGATCCCCGAGCGCCAGGCGCTGGCGGAGCGGGGTTAACTGGTGTGCCTCACAAGAGAAAACCATGTATGAGGCACGCGGTTGTCCTAAAAAGTACCGTAGGGTGTCGGGGAAGTGGTTAGGGGGAATGGTATAGACATGCAGGGAATGTCCAACTGCATTTACCTTGTATCCTACTGGCTCCACACTGTGAGAAAATCGAGCCGTTGACTATGCTCCTGTATTTTCTTGGTATCAAGATGATTGGCTCGTATCGTTTGTCGAAATCAATAAAAATGTGTTTATCAAAAAACCCTGGATAGCTTCCATGGAAAAACCGCAGTAGAGGCAGACTCCCGCAGGTGGCCAGCGCCTCCAGTGGGTTACCAAAAACATTCTGGAACTTCCCTTGGGAGGTGGGTCCTTTCAACATACCTGCAGTACTTGGGGGTCTTCTGTCCTCCAGGGTGGGTGCTCTGGGTGGCATCCTTCAATCAGTACTATTATGCAGCTCAGTCTCTCTAAATGGAGGAGGGGTTGGAACCAAGGCGTCTACAACTGCCTCTTGGCCTTCCTGAAAGAGCGAAAGTCTGCTACTCCCATTCCAAGAATCAGGACTATGTCTTACACTTTATTCAAGTATTTTTTGGCACCTAAACTGAGCTTGGGTGCGACAAAGGTTTCAAGATTTGGGCTCTTTGATCTGTAATCTCCTCACAGGAGGAAGTCTCAAGAACTGAAAGGAATACTGCAACTCCATAATGTAGTTTCTGCCAAGTTTCTTTGCTAATGAAAGGCGTCCAGGCATTCAGCCAAACCAACACATAACATGCAAGTCACCGTATTCCTTCAAGGAAGTGACCTTTTCTGGGCGGTGTAAACAACTATTACGAAACAAGCAGTGATCAGGTGCAGCCACTAACATGCCTGGAAGCACGACAGCAAACGAAAAAGCAAGTCTGTACAGTGAGCTTGTTGTATATTTGCAGAGCAAGTCGAAGCATCCAGACACAGCTAATGTTCGGTGGGAGGTACAAGATGTTAGAGCCGAGGCAGCATGTCCAACAGAAGAAGTGATGTCAAATGTCTACCTAAAGCTCAAACTGATGAAGGCATAAGTCCTCCCATTCCCCAACCGAACCAGAGGTTCAAGCCAGGTTCAACCAAATGAACCTGGACTACTTCAACATCCCAACACCACCTCCAGCTGAAAAACATTGGATTCACCTTCATCAAAGACCTCTTCTTTAAAGCAAACATTCCAAGGAAAATCAGGACTGACTTGTACCAATATCCCTTCTGAATATGTTAAAAACATTCTTATCTGAAAGCATCTTCCCAACATCTGCTCAAGCCCCAGTCGTCTCACCACTATGGTAGCAGTGCCCTATTGAACGGCCTTCCCAATCCACCACTGACTCACTGAAGGCTATTCTACATGCTAACGCACATTCATTCAAAGGCCTGAAAAGGAGTGACCACATCACCCCAATACTGAATGAACTACATGGACTATGTCTTCAAGGCTGGCAGCATCAAGTAGAAGGCCCACAGAAGCACCACCACTGCTTACCTGGCTGAGAAACTAACCACCCCGGGTGGACATCCCACACCAGGAGACAGGACACTGCCAAAGCAGAAACAAGGAGATGCAAAACAAACAAGCATTTACCAAAGGCGATAGGCCTTGCCTCGGCAAGCATGCATTTTGTAATTTGTTTTTGCAAACAAATGCAATAATCAACAAGCATTTGCAATACATTAGGTCTCGCATTTATGAGAGTTTGAGCTACTGCATTGTAAATAACAATAGCTTACATTTTCGCAAATGCGAGACCTATTGCATTGCGAATATATTTTGTTTCCAAGCACCCCATGCCTCGCTTGCACATTAATAGATGCCACGCCCCTTTCTTTAGACGAGCTGCATCTATCGAAAGGGGCGTACCTACCATTGAAGTGAGAGCACGGCAAGGGGCGCTTTAAAATGCTTTTTGTAAAAGCGCCCCAAACAGCACCTTCATTTAATTGGCGCCACAACCCTTTCTTTAGACGCGGCTCGTCTAAAGAAAGGTGCGTGGCCTCTATTAACCTGCAAGTGTGGCATGGAGCGCTTGGAAACAACAACAAAAGATGTGAAAAATAGAAAAAACATTTGGCGCCACAAATAAACCAAAGGCATGGCCGCCACTGTGGCGTGCCATGGCATTAAAAAAAAAAACGTTAGGGGAGGGCGTGACCAGACTACAACAGCAGGCGGGTTATAACAATTTTAACAAAATAGTGCTCGGAGGCTGTAATTAAAGCCTACCGAGTATTAACACATGCAAGAGGGCCAGTCCTTATGGGAGGCTACAAGATGAGACAAGGGTACTAAGGAGGGACCAATGAGGAGCCAGAGTTTGCAAAGGACAATGACACAAGCCAATGCAAAATATGGGCGGAGAGTGGGCGGAGCTTCCAGTCCATACCTGAATACAGCATGTCTTGCAGAACATCACATGCGCTGCCCAGGCTCGACCTAAAAAACCTTACAAAAATATAGGAGTGGCTCGGCATCCTATGTACAGCACTCCTGGCACTGAAGTCTACTCCATTTCAGGCGTCTGTGCACAAGCAATCAGACACAATGACTCACAGTGCAAATCAGCCAACCGATGAAGTGGGCGGCCCCATGCTGCGGTGAGAGGAAGCATTATGTGAGCGACTTGTGGACAGGTCAAAAGATCAGAGGGGTTTGACGTAAAGCTATTGTATGTATGTCAACATGTATGTACTTTAATTACAATTTCTTTCTTTTTTTAAACATGAGGCTGGCAAACTAATTAGAGCGGTCTCTAACCCAGGCCTAAACTGGGTGGTAGACCACCTTCATCTAGGCATGCAGAATCTGGACCAGCAGGCCAATTTAAACCTCCTGAAATTTAAAAAAAGGAACTGTGGACGCACCTCTTCACAGACCACTACCACTATACAGTAGAAACCCAGGACCGCACACACACACTGACTCGTTGTAAACTATCACGAACCGTATCTCAGAGCTAGGCCACGTTTAGAGCACTCAGATGAGGTCTACCTAGGTTTGCGCTTTATAACTGCAAGTTCATAAATCATGCTTGAAAAATATTTTCAGATTTGAATAAAATATTATATTCATTATTTTTTGCCGCTTATAAGTGTTTGATGGAACTAAAGAGTTGGAAAAAGCAGCAGCCTCCCTGTTGTAGAAATTGTGAAAAATTAAAGTTCCGCCAAACTAGAAAGTTCTAAGAAGTTTACCGAAGCTAATAATATCTGGGGTGAGTTTAAGCAAGAAGCGAAGAGGGATTTGAAGTGTTGGGTGAAGAACAGATAAACATCTGTCCCCTGGATGACTAGTGGGGAAACGAGTTATTGATATAATGCATAAACTGGAGGAGTGCAAGGCTCTGCTTGGCATGTAGACCCTTAGGCCGCCGCTCAAAAAGTGAAGTGTAGAGGTGTTCAATCTTGTACAGCACACTTTGGAATTCACTCTGGCATGGACAGAGAGCCAGTGCAGTATTCTGAATAGGTGCCTGGTGTGGAACACTGGTGGTTTCACCTGTAAATCAGGAAGCATTTTATTGAAAACCTGAAGGTACGCCATGAGGAATTTAGAACACCCTAAAAACAAAGGGTATTGCCATAGACCATGTGACAACATATAGTGTTTGGTATTAAGACATTTTCCCTCTTGAGTCAGGTAGGGCATCTCTACACAAAGTCTATGGAGTTAGTACAAGCAAGAAGCAGTGGCATTGGACAACTGGGTGATCAGAAGTAGATCTCCATCCAACCAGACTCCAAGGGTCCTTTATACTCTTCACAGGCCTAAGGGCTGGATGAAGGACAACTGTCTTAAACTCACCACAAACAGGAGGAAGTTTTCACCTTTGGGAACACCTCACCTGGAATTGTGCATGGTGGCCTGCTGAACTCAGCCCATGCCCTGCCCCACCAGACCACGCCCGCAACTTCACCATCAACTTGGACAGCAAGCTACTATGCAGAAACAGAGAAGCACAGTTTCATGCACCTGCTTCCACACCCCATGCATGCTCCGCGAGACCTTCAGGTGGCTCCCAATCAACACCAGAAGGATCGTCACACAGGTCCTTGTCACCAGCAAGCTGGACTATGGGAACACACTCTATGCATGACTCACTGCACGCCTCCTGAAAAGACTACAGACAATACAAATCTCAGCGGCAAGACTCCTCTTGGACATGCCCAGACGGATCCACATCACACCCCACCTCATGAAGTTCCACTGGCTCCCGATCCAGAAGAGATGCTGGTTCAAGATGTTGACCAACGCATATAAAGCCCTGAACAATGAAGGGTCAGCAAACATCGACAAATGCATGGACTTCAACGGACCGACCAGACACCAACAATCCGCCTTTCACTTCCTCACAAACACTTCTTGGATCCACCGAGGCAACAGCTGAGGATTCTCCTTCTCGCACCGGGAGACCAAAGCTTGGAACGACCTTCCCCTGAACCTCAGGACTGCCTTATCCCTCTGGCAATTCAGAAAGGACTCAAGAACCGGATGTTCAAATGAACAGATCATCACGAATCAGTTAAGAACTCCAGCGCCTTGCAACCTTCACAGGTGATTTGCCGCACTTTAGAAATCCTTGATTGATCGAGTATATGGCCTACCGCAGATGGCCAACAGGAGGTCAGCCAAAGGTCAGCACTTGCCCCATCATAAGAATAGGGACACTTATACCACCAGTATCTACCACTAAATTACATCATTAAACACAGTTATAAGCACAGATTTGTTGCTACATGTTGGGCAAAAGCCCGCACATGCTTTTACTCAATTTTATAAAAGTTCAATTAAGATGCTGCCTTCATATGGGACATTAGCTGGGCTAGTAGAGTGGAGGTCTAGGCTTTTAATGCTAAGGATTACATATTCCATTAACTAAAAGTCATTTCGTTCTACTGATGACAATGAAAAGACAAAAATTGTTTTACCACAGCAAGCAAAGTAGGAAAGAGAGCAGGTTACACTAAATACACTTCAGATACTTAGCTAACGGTCAGAACATTCCATGGCATGATTCTAAATGTGAACATGTGTAATAGTTGGATATTATTAGCAAAAGACTGCGTTTGACCCTCGCAAGACCTTCTAGCAAGAGAATCCACGTGCTGCCAGGCACCATTTCCATTTCCTCTCGGTCTTTTAATGAATCACTGGCCTGAACTTGCAAGGGTGCTACTACCCAGGAACATGGTACTGCGGCACCAATACTGGGTTCCACTTCCTATGAGCAATTCGATAGAAAACTGGAAGGCCATCAAAAGCTTATACAATAGTGCCAAACTCTATGTGACATTGAGGAAAGATTTTTCTAGACTTCTGAAACAAATGTTGAAAATTTGCATCCTCCTTGCCGGGCGTAACAGAACTTGCGAAGATTATTGCTCCTTGAAGACCAAGATCTTATCAGAGTGTAGTGAGGAAAGACTATTAATAACAGTGGCAGTCTGTTGCGAAAGGCTTAATTGCAGGAGCAGAAGGACAAGAGGAGTACATTTTTGCATCAGGATCTAGTGCAGCTAGGCTAGATAAGGAGATATGGATGTGTTTCTGAAGCTCGGTCTGTTTGAGTCCGGTATGGGTACACCTTTCCCATCAGAACATCATACATTGCAATTCCTCAACCAGAGCTACTGTGCTAACTTCTCCAAAGGATCTTGCGTCCACAAAACCATAACAAACTAGCTATCATAACTCTTTAAACGAATCTGGTCAGCAGATATACTTCAACCTTGTAACTATTCACCTAAAATACACGTTGGTCAAATTACCGAAATGTTCCCACTTCACAGTAATGTGGCCAATCCCCATTTCTCCAGACGGACCAAAAGGAGCAATAATGTAACAAATTTTATAAATAGCAGTCTTCTACTTCACAAATAAGCAACTTTAACAAGGGTTTAATGCACCAAGCCATAGCAATAGGTGTATATATACACACACATGCGTAAACTGATAGTATATATATATATATATATATATATATATATATATATATATATATGATAAGTATATGCACATTTGAATTATTAAAATAGCCTAAATTAACCTAATCTTAAAAACGAATCAAATTAAGCTAATTAAATTACACTTGAGATAATTTATTTCAATTAAATTATAAATTGTAAGTGCATGCTGTTTTAAAAAATAAAGCTTTGAAATATTAAATATAGGTTGAATAACAAATAGAGGAATTTATCGGTAAATAAAATCAAAGTTTGCATACGTGTATGTGTAGATATGTATATGATATGTATATATGCATTTGGTTTAATGAACATATACATAGAGATTTAAACACATTTAAATTGGGTTTTTAGGTTTCTTGGGGTGGAAAAGTGTTCAGAGTTATGTGGGTGTTGAGGGATATGGGAGTGCTTGGGTATAAGGTTTTACGGTGTGTTTTTAGGGTTCATGGATTTTTTTTTAAATTGGATAATAGAACCTTTAGGATTCAGTGATGGGAAGACGTTTTTGAAGGGGGTTGGGGTTCAGGGTGATAATGGACTCAGGGCTGTGGAGTTTTAGGGTTTACGGTAGTGTTTTGGTAAATGTTTTAATGTTTGTTTTAGGCTTCAGGTATGGTGTTTTATTTCCTATACAGACTGAAGGCATTATTAGAGTTCAGGGATGGTAGAGGTTTAGAGAGCTCAGAGGTTGAAATGAGCTAGGTGGGATTTTAGGTTTTAGAAGTTTTATGGTGTAAGGTTTTGATTTGTTTTAGGGTTCAGGGAGGTCTTAAGGTTTTAATGGGATTGTTAGGGTAGAGCTTTTGGGTAATAGGCATTTAAGGTTTAGAGGTAGGAATTACTTCAGGACAGTTTTAGATTTTTCAGGAGTATTTTGGTCAATGTTTTTAAATGTTTTGTGTGTCCAAGAAGCGTTCTTTCATAGGTTAATGGAATGTTTAGGTTTAAGGGACAGGTAGAGGTTTAGGGTAATGGGTTTTAAGGTTCCGGAATATTTCATGACAATTAAATTATTACCATTCCAATTATTAAAATATTTTAATATTTATAGATAATATACTAGTTTTATTCTTTTTAGTAGCTTCAATATTAATTTTAAATCAACAATATTTACACATTTAAATTTATTAGATACAATTTTAGGATTCATGTTAGGAAAAACAATGGTTAAAATTAGTTTTTAAAAAGTGCATCAATGTGTTAACATGCCCGATGTAACGGTACCCACGATCTAACTTCAAAAATGTCATGACTTCGGAGGTAGAATTTTGGGAAGGAACAACTTCGCAAAAGTCATTTCTCATCTGCCCTTTGTTCACATGAAAAGGAAGGTATTGTATGAAACTGTTTTTAGTTGGTACTTTTTCACAACTAAAGAATTGCTACCATAGCAAATGGTTCTGAGGTTGTGGGATTGAAGATGGCAAAACTCTTGGCTCTATCAAGTGCCAAGACCTATTGGTTAACATTCAAACTTACAAACCATATTACCCAGTTCCAGGTGCATCTTCAAGTTGGCCTTACGAAACACAGCTGGGCTATTAAAAATGCTTTCATCAAGATGTGCCACCAGGCTGAAAACAACACCAGGTCCACCCAGGTCATGCAGGAAATAAACACTCAACTCAATGGTGGGGATAAACAACTACATAAAGATGCAATTCACTCTCTCCACTTGAGAAGTCTATGAAATCTACACATCTAATCTAAAGAATTCAAAAAGACATATTAATTGAATCTCCAGGTAATTTTCTTTAAGGGAGGATAAATCTACAGTGGTGGAAAAAGCGTATGCCTGGCAAGTAATTAATTCGTTTTGAAATTTTAAAACCTCAGCCTTATTTTGACCATGGATATCTATTTCATCTGGAGTTAACATTCATGCAACGGCGTCCTGGGGCCCGGCCAACTCTGGGCCAGACTCCTCCCAGGTCCAGAACAACTGAAGGTTAGGAGTGCAGGCTTTGTGGAATGGAAAGGATGCGATGATCCACATGAAATGTGACTGCCCAGCGTTACTCCTAGAAAGAAGGAATCTACAGAGATGACCCTTTATTCAAGCCAGAATAAGAACTTGTAGACAAGCAATCACGCCGGGCCGCAACGCTGAACACATACGCCTATAAGGGTTATGAAATCTATATAGCTATTTGAGGCAAAAGTAAAGGCCCACACCGACGAAAGCAAGACTGAAAACTATATATGAAATTAAGTAGCTAGTCCACTGGAAACTGGCCACATTCTTAACTTCTGTAGGAATGAGACATTGTTAACCCTGCTGACCTAACGGGAAACTTTATATTTTAAGACACTAATTGTTTTGGTTTTAACTGTATTTATGTGTAATGGTTTTGATTAACTATGAACTTATTAATAAATCTGAATCCATTTGTCCAATGCATCGACAGAGCATAAGGCTTACATGGTTTCTACTTTTTGCATTATTACCACGGGACACATCAAAATGCCTAAAAAAAAAATGACTGAACAGATCAGACTCATCCAATATAATCCAGAGTATGAAGCTTAGACAGCATCACAGGGTCCATCAACACTCATCACCGATCAACGCCATAATCAAGTGTAGTAGAGTATATAAAAAAGTGATGGATGGAATGCTTGAATTAATCTCAGCCACTTCTAATTACTTGGACCGCATCCCAGTCAAATTGTTATTTTGCACACCAGGCCACCTCAGTGTGAACCCAGCCATATGCAGATCTGTCTTGACCATGCTCCAATGGGAACAGTCTAGCCCGAACTACCAAGAACACAAGCAATCCAGGACGGGTTTCGCTCAAGTTAGGCATCATAAGTCCGGTATAGCTTGGTTCCAGTGATACAGTGCACACAAGACCCAGGTCAGGGCATACCCATCCCACTTAGAGCGACTCACTAAAGTATACAAAAAAGCGATGAATGGAATGCTTGAATTTATGTCAGCCACTGTCAATTACATTAGTCAAATGTAGAGCAGAACATAGACAATAGTCTCACCTGCATCACAAACACATAGAACACACTCGCCAGATCACCACATACAAATCTAACAGAGCTCAGACATGTCACACACTCAGCAATAACACATTCAAATAAACAAAGGCATAGGCCAATACAATCACCATAACACATCATTACAAATCAAATCAGACTAGTGTCTGCCATGGAAACCCTGGAACCAATTAGAAATTCACTCCTGGTTATTGACAGAGTTAAGTCTATCAATGCCACAATGGGTGCGATACAAACATCAATAGTCTAAGAGCCACACACTGCAGGCTACCTCTGCCACGTCTGCGCTTGGTTGACTTGGATTGTTGTTTGGCCAAAGGCTGTGACTCTCTCTCCTTTCTCCTGGCCAACAGAAGATTGGCCACAGTCTCCTCTGTAGAAAGCTGCAAATCTAGCACCTCTGTGGCTCTGCAGGCCACCAGAAGAAAGATAAGCACTCCTCCATAAGAGTTCTACGAGGTGAATTCAATTCAGGCTTTGGCAACGTGCCCAAGCTGCCGGAGTTCGGTAGATCAAGATAGAAGCTAGAATGAGTGTCATGAGTAGGAAGCAAGTGCTCCGCCTCTTCAACGGAGTCTTCAATGTGGGGATCATTCTCAAGGCTGTCAAAGCCAAAGAGGCATCCATCCTCCTAAAGTACCATCACAAAATCAAGGGAGTCAGGATGAAGTCATCCACAAACTGAGATGGAGCCGATTTTGTTGTATAGAAGAACAGTGCATGCCTTAGACAAAGCCAATTCCACATCTGCAGAGTCTGGGCAGAATCCAGTACCACCACCTCTGGAGCCAGCAGTGGCGCAGAAAGGATCAAAGGGATGGGGTCTGTCAAGAGGGAGCTGAAGAACAGCCCAGCACCGTCATCTGGCAGGGGACTAGGCAGTAGAAGCCCAACTTGCGTCCCGTACGGATCCGTGGGGGCCAGAGGTGAACCAGGAGGGCTGACAGCATGGTCCATGGAACTCAGAGTGAACCGGCTCCAGAACTGTAACTGGATTTCAGTTGAATGTCAAAACATGCCTCAAAGAGACCAATTTGAGGTGGTGTGGGACTGGCTCGACAATTTGCACCACCGGCGTAGCCAGGAGGAGCATTCTGGAGGAGCGGAGGGTGGCCTGATGGAGCAGGAATAGGAATGTGACTTCCGTTCTCTGAACTTCATTAAGCACCCTGACTATGGTTCGATAACTTTTATTGACTGATTTGATATTCATACCCGGGAGTAGCGGGGAACTGGATGGGGCTCTTCCTCCTCTGGGTTTCTTTTTGTAGACTAGTTTGATGTTAGGGCGACAGGCACACTGCACATTGGGGTGGCTATTTAGTCTTATGCAGGGGTGCACGGTGGGGGGGTTTGGACCGGGGTTCTTGTTGGTGGGTGGGGAATTGTTTATATGGGTGTGTTTTGGTTTATCGCAAGGCAACGTATGGTTCTGTCGATTGATTTGGATGTTGAGCTCCGAGAGGGGGTTGGATCCGCTTCCACTTCTAGGATGGGGGGTAGGGGACTGAGACTAATGAGTTGGAATGTGAATGGGTTGGGGGACAGGATAAAGCGAGGGGTGGTGTTGCAGTTGTTGAAGCGACTTTCTCCTGATGTGGTGTTGTTACAGGAAACGCATTTGATTGGTAACATGTGTCATGCCATGAACCGGAGAGGGTATCGCCTGGTCGCCCATGCGGGGTTCATCTCCGGATCTAGGGGGGTGGGTATTCTAATTAGGAATTCTCTTCCCTTAGCTATCGATGCCACACCATTAGACGACAGGGGTCGCTATGTAGCCATTACTGGACGGTTGAGGGAAGAATTATATCCTTACTCTCAGTCTATGTCCCCCCGGGTCTGCAGTCGACAACCTTTGCAGACCTAGGACGGGTGTTGTTGGGGCTTCCTGAAGGGATTCTGATTGTGGGTGGAGATTTTAATTCAGTTGTTTCTGGTAGGGATGATCGTCACCCACCCAGAAACCTCGCTGGATCACAGAATTGGCTTAATGGTTTCCTAGATACACTGGGGTTAGTGGACTGTTGGAGATTGCAACACCCGGCACAACACCAATACACTTTCCACTTAGGTGCACGCGGTAGCCTGTCCAGAATTGATTACGTTTTAATGCCAGCTGCTCATGCCCCCTCTGTTACTGAGGTTCGACATGTAGCTCGGGGAATATCCGACCACTCCCCTTTGTGGCTTCAGATGGAATTGCGAGTAGGTGCAGCGGGGCGGGTGGCCCCAATTAATCCATGGTATCTCCGTACTCCTAAGACCCGCGCAGCGCTGATTAAATCCCTCAATCTCTATTTTGTCGAAAATCAGGGATTGGTGGCTTCTGCTGTGTCACTCTGGGAGGCCTTTAAGACGGTCATCCGAGGTCAGGCGCTGTCTTTGATAGCAGGTGCGAAGAAAAGTAGGAATGTTGGAGGTGGTGAGGTTAGAAACAGAGATCACAGACTTGGAGCATGCTCTGTAACATGGAGTCACCCGTGAGAACTTGCACACCTTGCGTCTCAAAAAACTTGACAACCGGGCGTTGGTCAGAGATGCCGCGAAAGTCATGGGCAGGGAGCAGCAGGGTCGACTGTATGATGTTGGGGATAAAGCTGGCAAGTTGATAGCATGGTTAGATAAAAAAAGAGAGGGCTAGTCGCGTGGTTCCGCTGATTGAGAGAGTGAATGGCATGCGTGTGACTGATCCTGATGTGATTGTCCAGAGTTTTGCGGAACATTTTCAGAAAGTGTACTACCCTGTATCTGATAGACCGGAGGAAGACTCCCATTTCTTGTTGCGGGATATAGCACTGCCTAGCTTATCCGACGTCGACAAGGAGTCGCTGAAGTCTGTGATAACTGCGGATGAAGTTGCTCTCGCTATTCGCTCCATTAGTTCCGGAAAGGCAATGGGCCCTAATGGACTCCCCATTGAACTTTATAAGTTGCGCCCCGATACAGTGGGGCCGTATCTTCGTGATATGTTTTTGGAGTCGCGAGATACGGGCTCCTTTCCTCGTGATCAGCGTCTTGCGACCATAGTGGTGATTCATAAGGAAGGGAAGCCAAGGGACAGTTGTGCCTCTTATAGGCCGATATCCCTCCTTAATGCAGAACGTAAGATTCTTGCTAAATTGTTAGCGAACCGTATAATAACGGTGATCGGTGACTTGGTTCATCCGGACCAATCCGGTTTCATCCCTCATCGGAATACGGCTTTGAACCTGCGACGGTTACACGGCGTTCTCGCGAGGGCTTCGTCGCTGCGTGAGCCGGCCATCTTGGCCTCCTTGGATGCCACGTTGGCCTTTGATACTGTTGAGTGGCCATATTTGTGGGCCGTATTGACCAAGTTCGGCTTCGGTCCTGGCTTTATTAGCTGGGTCAAGCTCCTTTATGAAGATCCCTTAGCGCAGGTTGTGGTAAATGGTCGGGTCTCTAAGCCTTTTGTTCTTGGAAGAGGCACAAGACATGGCTGTTCACTGTCTCCACTTCTATTTGCCCTTGCCCTCGAGCCCCTAGCTGCATGGATTAGATGGGAACCGTCGATGAGGGGTATTCGGTGGGCCCCAGCCTTTGAGGAACGCATCTCCTTATATGCGGACGATATACTGTTGTACCTGACGTCGCCCCGGAAGTCTTTAATAGTTTTGTTTGATGTCCTTACTTCTTTTGGTAAAAATTCTGGCCTAGTTATTAACTGGACTAAATCTTATTTATATGTCCTTTCGGGTGACGTCCCTCTGCTCCCACGCGATTGCCCCATCCAGATTGCACACACAGGTTTTAAGTATCTTGGGATATACGTGTCATTGGACCCGAGTGTCCGTTATGAACAGAATTTGCTCCCGCCGCTGAACCGGTTGAAGCTGGATGTGGTACGCTGGCGTAAGCTCCCGCTTTCGCCGCTTGGTCGTGCGGCGCTTTTTAAGATGATGACATTGCCACGCTTTCTATATGCTCTTCATAACACCTTTGACGTGGTCCCTGCGAGTTACTTTCGGGCTATTGAGGGTCTCCAGAGAAAGTTGATTTGGGACGGACGCTCGCGCATCGCCCTTGCTAAGCTGACGCTGCCTTGGTACGACGACGGTATCGCTCTCCCCGACATCAATCGGTATTACTGGGCGGCTCAATTAGGGGCCATTAACCATAGTATATATGGCCCTGAACCTAACCCCGCTTTTGCGATGGATAAGTGATTGTTGCCGGGGGTGATTATTATAGAGCGCTTTATTCTAGACAGGACAGAGAGAGGCTCTCGGGGCCCACACAGATTGTGGTACGAATATGGGACTGCGCAAATAGTGCGATGGGTTGGAAAGATTGACTGACCCGGGCGACCCCGCTTTTTGCCTCCGAGAAGCTGGGTAGCTTGTGGAATACGAAAGGCTTTGAGAAATGGGATATGATTGGGATCAGTAATGTGAGCGACCTCTGGGTTAAAGGCAAGTTTAAAACTTTTGAGGAATTGCAAGTCGAGTTCCAACTCAGTCCGAGGGAATATTTTCGATATGTCCAGGTACGTCACGCTTTGCGGTCGGTCTTTCCCGAGAGTGCGAATATCCCTGAATCCTCGCCACTCGAGGATAGAATATTGGACGGCCATGTGCCGGATAGCACTATCTCCTTAATATACAAAAAACTAATCAACGGTAGAACTGACCTGTTGGTGCTCCTCTGGGACACATGGACCCGAGACGGTCTCGAATTGGACGACGAGGACTGGCAGTCCGCGATCTCCTCTCCTAAGGAGGTAGCGATTCCAGCCCGTCTGCGGTTGGTACAACTTAAAATCCTACACAGAGTCTACGTGACTGGTCCCCGCTTGGTTAGAATGGGTTATTCTGAGGATGGTCTTTGTAAGCGTGGTTGTGGGCAGCTCGGGACTTTTTTACATATAATTTGGGAGTGTCCCGTTGTTGTTGCCTTCTGGACTGGGGTGCACGATAAGATGAGGGAGGCTACTGGTGTTGCTCTACTACCCGAGGCTAGACGCTGTCTCTTGAATGTCTGGGGACCAACTGACTATAATGTCGCACAAACACAATGGGCAACCCTGGGGAATATGGTGGCTAAGAGAGACATAGCACAGTTGTGGGGTTCCCAGAGGCCACCCACGGTCGAGGCTTGGATGGAAAACATGGATTGGTGCATGTTTTGGGAGAAGACCGTCTATGTGGCACGAGGGCGACCCAGAAAGTGGGGGAAGATCTGGGGTCACTGGAATACTTATCGTGGGGATATCTGCACTTCTCCTCTTCCGGATGTCCCTGAAACTCTGCCTTCCCCCTGACCCACCATTCCCGTGATGTAGAACATATGATTGCTCTGGAACTTGCCTCTCCCCTGGTGTCCGTTCCCTGATGTAACGTATAAACCTTACTGTGTTATTTTTTGCCTCCTTCCTCGCTCGGACTATATCCTAAATGTACTGTGTCTCTTGCCTTGTATGTTCTTTATTTACAATAAAAAGAAATATAATTTTTTTTTAAAAAAGAGACCAATTTGGACTTTGCATGCTTTTTCTCAACCTTATCTTTTACTTTCCCAAAAATAGTGAATGGGACCGGGAACATCCTAGTGACTTGGGAGGGGAGTGGCACTCACCCCGTTTCTTGCACTCGGCATAGTACAGTTCCGCTTTTGGCTCCCTGATGCCTTTCAGCTGGATCAGTGAGCATTTATTGCAGGACCTGAAGTGAAGCTTTGGGACTAGACACCAAAAGACAGGTGACATGCAGGTCCTCGATGAACAGCTGCTTGCAACACACCAACTTAAGGTTCAAACCATTTCATTTTCTTCTCGACTTGTCTCTCGATTTAATCTTGGACTTACCCAAAAATGGCAAAGAGGACTTGCAACGGTCTCACCATTAGGGAGTGGGACTGACCCAAATTCTTGCGCTCTGCAAAGTAGAGTTTAGTTTTTATGCTTTTCAGATGCATTAGGGAATTTTTGTTGCAGGACTTGAAGTTATGATTGCTGAGGAGGCATTAAAGACAGACGACGTGTGAGTTCTTGTCAGACACCTGCTTGTAGCACTTACAGCACGGTTTAAAACCCTGCAGTTTTCAAGGGGACATCACTGTAAACGGTCATAACGTTTTGGTAAGAAAAACTTTGATAAGAGGTTGAAAAATCAAAACAGCGGAGCTACAGATCTGCATCAAGTGGTGCAGAACGAGAGTAACTTTGGGTGGCACTTATAAGTGACGTGTCCTTGTGTCGAGAGGCGGGGTAGAGTCGCGACGGAGGCAGATCCAGCACCTGCCTGTGTGCAGTAGCTAAAGCAAGCATTCCCAGATCCACATCCTGGTGATCCACAAGGTGAAGAACCTGAGATTAAATGTGTCCACTAGAAATTATGTTTCTATTACATTAGTCCTGTATGGTTTCAGCTGCTGTGCAGATTACAGGGAGCTTCTCGTTCAACTTCTCGTTCGATGCTACAGCAAGAAGTTGCCTCACCATACATCAGCGACACTAATAATGTGAAAACCAGAGTGACTATGCAACACTTCTTAGACATACTCCAATGCAAATGTCTTGTGCAAGCACATTTTCCGCAAAAAGTCTACTTGCCACTTCACGGCTGTGGTTTAAGCAGAGGAATGCCGCTAGGATCAATGTGCCATTTCATCCAAGCCTCACCCAGAACACACAGCCAGCAAAGTGTTATTCGTGTGCAGGCAGCCATGCTCTCATAATCACGCTGCCAACTCACACATCACATCCTATTTGTGTATCCTTTGCAAACGACCATTGTAAATCAGTGCAGACATGTGTGTCAGCGCCATGACATTGGAGCCTCCTAGTTGTTGACATAGGATCTTTAAAACACAGAGGCAAGGAGCCTGTGTTCTGCCAGCAGAAATATTTTAATACCTATAAGTCTGAGATGCATTCTAAACCATCAATTACACCTTTGAAGTGTGCCACGAGGATCTTCAGCTTACTAACTGCTTCTGAATGAGGAAAGCTCCTCCCAGTTGGGCCATCACCAGAACAAAGAACAGCATGAGCTAAGAAAGTGAACGTTTTAGGTAAAGCTGTACTACTTCTAAATGTACCTCTCACAGCACACAGGTGGGACCAGACCCCTTCCCCTTCCAAAGCTTCCCTTGATCCTCCTCACACCTTCCTTCCACTTCCTCTCTCACCACCTACCCCCACAAGGCGCAATTCCAAGCTGGTTCCATACAAATGGTCTGTCCTACAGCGAAACTTTCAAATGGGTCTTCTGACATCCAAAACGCCCATCGGTCGCCAAAACAATCCGACCAGAAAAAACAAACATTTAAAAACATTTTTGGGACATTTTATATTAGATACACTTTCAATCACTACGGTTACACCAATTAATAAAACTTAAGTGCTCTTCTCGTCCCCCTCTTCTTACCCCATCCCCTTTTGTAAGAGTAGCGTATGGCACCTACATTCTCACTGTACTATGTAGAGTGCCCTGATACCTTCTAGGCTTAAAGTAGCACAATATAAGCCAAGATAAAAAGGGATCACTGCTCCAACTACTATGGCTCTAAAGCGTTGAGGGATTGTGCAACTGGAGGAAAGCAGGCTTACGCCCTCAATGCGAAGATAACAACATGTATGTTACAGTCATGAGCACACGCCTGTTCTTTGGTAACTTAATGGCAAATAAAGTTTCTGGAAGGAAGGTTTGAGACCATGAACTGGTTATATGATTCACACGTGCTTACAGAATCATCACCTGCTGAGTTTTCTCTGCAATCCTTGAACATGTATCAATGGTTTAATCATGATATTGGGTGGTCTTCGGCTTCTGCAACCATCTCATTGGAGAATTGATGCAACCTGTGTGCATCTTTTTGGAACAAATTACATTTTTAGATCACACATTCAAGCCTTGTCTGGACATAATTTACGGCTCAACCTACTTGTTCTCTTGAACCCGATAGCTCTCTTACCTGGCCATCAGACTGTTCACAGACACTCGTGAGCTTCGACACACTCTTTCATTTGCAAGATCTTTCCCACGTTCATCAAAATTTGAGCCAAGGTGACTGCAGGCCCCTTGAAGAACAAAGGTAGGTCAGGTCTGACCTCTTGATGCTTCACTGATGGAGGTCACATGGGACACAGATGACAAAACTTGGGTGCAAAATGTTGTCTTACTGTTGAAACGTTTAGGCCACAATACTTGAGAAGTATTAAATTAAGCAGTAATGTGAAGACCCTCGGAATCTATTAGGCATTATGCAGGGATCACAGCCATCCCTTGAATTAACCAGACCCCAACCCAATTCTGTCAATCTTCGGCGCACTAAGAAAACATAGCTTGCCCTTAATAGGATTTTCTCCTGCCCTCAAAACAAAAACAACCCTGACCACCTCAAATTCTAGACCACTCATTATGCATCTGTAAAAGAAAATAATAATCTATTTCTGCTATAACAGCCTTCTATAAAGTTAACGTATATACCATATAGAATTATAAATGGGTTACCGTCAATTACGGGGGGATGTTTTTCTTGGAAGGGTTCTCAGTGTCTCAGTGACATCAAATCAACAATAAGAGCGAAGCTCAGGTGGTCTACGGTAACACTCGAAACCTCCAATATCATCTGGCCCTCCTTTCAACTGTCGAACAGCGGCAAAGGAGACATACATTAAATGGCCTTTCCTCACGGCCCCAAATTGGAAAAAAGGCCTGGTCTACGGCCACTCAGTAAATCACTCTCCGGACTTTGCTGTCCCTCTCTGTTGTATTGTTATTTGCTATTAGTACAGTATTTCTTTAATGCTCGTGACTAGGATGTTGTTAGAATGTACGCAATATGTATGATGTTGTACTGTTCCATTTGGTGTCAGCTGTACTGGAGCACTTGCTAGTAAAGCGTCTCACCTGGCACTCACCTGTATCTAAAGGATTATCTTATACCAATAAAAGGTATTTAAATTGAACTGGTTTCCATCTTTACAATTGGCGACGAAGGGGATTCGACCGACTTGGACGTCTTCATGTATGGTGATTATTTGGGGGGGGGGGGGGGTGATTTGTTTTTTTTTACCCGGCGTTGAGAATAAAAAAAAATTAAAAAAAAGAAGAATGTGCATATTCATCGACGTAATGCTTCGTGAGGGAATGGTCGTATGAAAAGGAAAATTTGGCGATTTGTTCAGTCGGGTAAGATTACCTTCATTAGTAGCACGAAGAGTGACTGTTGGAAATCACCGCCTCGGCTGCATTTTTTGAGCAGCGGCGGGATTCTGTGCGTGCTGCTTGTGACGTTGTGGATTGTTCTTTCCCTCAACACTGGATGCGTCAGGGAATTGTCACCATCATGAAGTAGAACGTCAGAGCGTCAAGGCGCGAGGTCACGCAGCGTGACCTTGCGCAGCGGCCATTTTGGGGGCATTATAACAGAGTTACTGGTACACTTTCAACTATTTCCCGGAGGGAAATATATATTTATATATATTTAAAGACATTTATACATAAATAATTAAATAATACCGCCGAGTTGAGAGGAATAAAGCAACCTCTTTCAGTCAAACAGGAATCTGGAATTGGCTGAATTTACAGGATACAGGTGAGCCATTTTTGGTGATTTTAAAAGTTGTGGTAGTACTATTGAGAAGACTATTTTTCATATCTATATTTACACTGTTTATGGAAGAGGGTGACTGCAGTGTAAACAGGGAAAAAGACAAGGCTCAACAGAATTTTTCAATCAGCGATCCAGAGCCATTTTGGGCTACAGGTTTACAACCTGCCATTAAATGGATTGAGTGGAAAGAGTATTTCACAAATTATATAGAGGCTATTGACGAAGCTAAAAAGATGAAAGCGGAGCAAAAGAAGAGAATTTTATTACATTCTTTGAGGCCTATTGGATTAAAAACATATTCACGCATGAGTAAAGAAGTGAATTCGGAAATGGATGTATTTGAGAATGCTCTTAAGGATATGGATAAATATTTTGCTCCGAAGGTCTGTATAGGAGTCATTAGACATAAGTTCTTCCAAAGAAAACAGACAAAAGAGGAGACGGTTGATGATTGGGTCGATGACTTAAAGAAGCTAGCTATTGACTGCAAATTTGAAGGCCTACACGACGACTTGATACGTGACCAGTTGGTTATGCATAACAATAATTCGTCATTGCAGGATCGGTTGTGGGTGAACGGTGATGCACCTTTAGATGATGTAATGGCAATTATGAAGAAGTCGGAAATGTCAGGCAGGTGTGCTACAATTGTTAAGGAGGCGGATCCAGTTAAAACATCTGGGGCTGTGTGCAAAATTCAACCACAGGTCAAGTATCGTCAGCAAGGGAAATGGACAACTCAACCCGCAAAATATCAATCTAAAGATTGGAAGATGGAGGAGAGAAGGTGCTATCGTTGCGACAGCAAAGAACATTTGGCTTTTAGTAGGAATTGTCCAGCATTAAAGAAGAAGTGTGGGATTTGTGGACTTATAGGTCATTTTAGTAAAATGTGCCGTAGGTGCAGTAATGTAAACTACATTTGGGATGAGGATGGTGGTGTGATGGATGAGGAAGTGTTGGGAGGATGAGTGCATTAAAAATGTAAGGTGGAACTATGTTATTAACATCACTGAAAGTTCCTTGCAAGGTAAACCGGTGTGTGAGATATCCTTAGGTGGAGTCATAGTGGAGGTTTACGCTGATTCGGGCTCTCCATACACCATTGTCAATGAGGAGGTTTGGAAGAAGAAATTGATGGGAAAAATTGGAAGTCATTTGAATGTATCTGATGTTTGCCCTGTGAGTTACACTGGTCAAAGAATTGAAATGTTGGGTTTCAGATGGCTTATCTTTATATTCAAAGGGAGGACCACTAGGGCTAAGTTATATGTGGCAAAACTGGGACCATCTGTACTTGGGTGGTTTGATCAAAAGAATTTGAATGTAATTTTGGACCCCAATAGTGTACAAAACGTTTTGATTTTGGACGAATGCAGCAAGCTGGGTGATGAGATGTGTAAAAACCTTTCTAGAGTTTTTGGAAAAGAATTGGGAATGTTGAAGGGGTTTGAACATAGGATTGTTCTGAAAGCGAGTGCAGAACCTAAGGTGCATAAAGTAAGGCCTGTCCCCATGTTAATTAGAGAAGAAGTTAAGAAGGAGTTACAAGGGTTACTGACTAAGGGGATAATTGAGGAAGTGGAAACATCGGAGTGGATTTCTCCGATTGTAATCGCGCGGAAACCCAATGGCAAGATTCGGCTCTGCATTGATCTTCGCCATTTGAACAATAATATTATAGCTGAAAAGTTTCCGTTGCCAAAAATTAACGAAATGGTATCCTTGTTAAGGGGTGCCACATGGTTCTCAATCTCAACAATTGACCTCTCTGCTGCTTACCACCAGGTAGAGTTGGAGCCCGAATCTAGGAGATTCACTGCATTTATCACGCCATTTGGTTGCTACCAATTTAGGCGTATGCCGTTCGGGCTGGCGTCAGCTGCGGCTGTATTCCAGCGGTTGATGCACAGATTATTTGGGGAAATGGATATGGTTTCATTCTTTCAGGATGATATTTTGGTGGCAGCAGCAAACAAGACTGAACATGACTCTAGACTGAAACAGGTTCTTGGTACATTACAAATGGCTGGATTAACGGTAGAATTGTCAAAATTTAAATTTGGTCAAAGAAGTGTGTCTTATTTGGGCCACATTATTAGTGAGGAAGGTGTTAGACCTAAGCCTGCACTGATAGAGAGTATTGTAAATTCTACTGCACCCAGCACTAAAGAGGAAGTAAGA
This sequence comes from Lissotriton helveticus, assembly GCF_964261635.1. Lineage (NCBI taxonomy): Eukaryota > Metazoa > Chordata > Amphibia > Caudata > Salamandridae > Lissotriton > Lissotriton helveticus. The sequence continues at coordinate 1,167,194,280 of NC_136071.1, forward strand.
GCGTTCCTTGGTATGGCTGAATATTGTGCGAAGTTTATAAATAATTTTGCTTCTAAGGTTTATAACATTCGCACTCTGTTAAAAAAAAAAGCGAAGTTTGAATGGACTAAGAATTGTGAGAATGAATTTGCACAGATTAAGAGGGATTTGCAGAATGTGAACGCGTTGGCGAGTTTTGATCCCAAATAAGGGTTTGGGTGCGGTGTTATCGCAGAAAGATTTGGATGGCAAAGAACGGATAATTTTATTTGCATCTAGGGCATTGTCTCCTGCTGAAGGCAGGTATCCCATTATTGAGAGAGAAGCGTTGGCTTGCGCATGGGCCTTGGAACATTTTAGAGATTTTGTATGGGGCAAACCTGTTGTCATTCGAACTGATCATCGGCCATTGATTAAAATCTTGTCATGTGAAGGTATCTCAGGGGCCTCGGCAAGACTTGCCAGACTGTCAGTGCGTATGAAAGAGTACATTTATAAGATGGTTTATTTACCAGGGAGAGAAAATCTTATTGTGGACTGTTTATCTAGGTTACCATCTCCGCTTGAAGAATGTGTTGATGACCCGTGGGGTAATTTTAGTGTAGCTCTGGTGCATGATTCAGGTGCATCTGCCATCAGTAATCAGCAATGGATGGAGGAACAAGATAAAGATTGAATTTTGAAAGAAGTTATGTCTTACATTTGTAAAGGTTGGCCTAAAAAGAATTTTGTAAAACGAGATTTGTGTGCTTTTTGGGAAGTCAGGTTGGAATTATCTCTTGAGAAAGATATACTCTTTAGGGGTGATGGGGTGGTTCCTCCTGTTTCTCTGAGAAAGAAGGTTTTAGAATTGTGTCATGAGGGACATTTTGGCATTGTAAGGAGTAAATTAATGGTGAAAAATATGTTTTGGTGGCCAGGAATGGATAGGGACACGGAAAATTTTGTGAGGAATTGTGATGTTTGTAATTCTGCTGACAAAACTCTCAAGACTTTGAAACCCAGTATGAGCGAAGGATTAATTCCTGATCTTCCATGGGATACTGTGGCAGTGGATATTTTTGGACCTATTGGAGAAATGAAGGAGTTTGGGTTGGTGGCTATAGATTTATTCACTAAATGGCACATTGTCAGGTTTGTGGATAAAATTGACACACACACACACTGTGCTTAAGTTTTTAGATAACATTTTTATTATGGAAGGATTACCAGTCTGTATCTTGACAGACAATGGGGTACAGTTCATGTCAAATTTGGCGAAAAGTTATTTTGAGAAGTGTGGTGTCAGACATAGGACTACGGCTTATATAATCCAAGTGGAAATGGCACAGTGGAAATATTTAATAGGGTAATTAAGGGGATTATTCAGGCGGCTGTTAACAAAAATTTGGAATGGAAGGTTCAGGTGCAAAAAGCTGTGTGGTCTTACAGGATAACTTCTCAAAACAGTACTGGATTATCTCCATTTGTGAAGATGAGAGACAGATTGCCCAGATGTAAGGTCAATCCTAGATGGCTTTTGGATGGGAAGGTTACACAATGGTCTCCGGTGGAGGTTAGAAAGGAATTAGATTTAGTTCATGCTAAAAACAAAGAATTTTATGACAAACATCATGGTACCAAGGATATTGAAGTTAATGTAGGTGATTGGGTACGAGTTAAGAAACCTTTTAAAGTGCCTAAAGGTTGAGATGCCGTCCGACCTCAGGGTTGTGGACCGAAAGGCTGTGTACTGTACTTTAACCTGACTTTTATTCCTCATCTCTGTTCGCATGTTCACAGATGTGACTGTATTACGTATATTTTCAGGAAATGCCACAATAAAAACAATTTAAAGTGCCTAAAGGTGAAAGTCGTTTTGATCTGCCTCAACAAGTGGTAGAGGTTTTGAGGAATTCGGTGAGACTGAGTGATGGAAGAGTATGGAATCTTAAAAGTGTTGCCATTAATCCTGAACAGAATAGAATTTCTAATTCACAAGAAATTGACAATCAGAATAATTTTGATTGGGTTGAGGACCATTTTGAGAATAGCTGTTTGCAATCTCAACTTGCTGATAATGATGTAAGTGTGAACAATCCTTTTGTGGAGGGTGTTTCTTCTTCCTGTAAGGAGGGGGGATGATGGGAAATTGCAACTCTGATATTGTTGATGCTGCTCATGGGAAAAGAACAAGAGTTTTACCTGGTTGGCTAAAAGGGCTATTTCTTTAATGCTCGTGACTAGGATGTTGTTAGAATGTACGTAATATGTATGATGTTGTACTGTTCCATTTGGTGTCAGTTGTACTGGAGCACTTGCTAGTAAAGCGTCTCACCTGGCACTCACCTGTATCTAAAGGATTATCTTATACCAATAAAAGGTATTTAAATTGAACTGGTTTCCATCTTTACACTCTCCTCCACTCCAGAAGCCTGCTCTCCTTCACTGCTCTTACAGGCTCTAAGACAACTCGGCCACAGCAGCCTGGAATTCCTTTGTGATGTAGTAACAGTGGTTAAAAAGTTCAGTTCCCCACCGTGTCATAGTAGTGAATTCATGGATGTAGAATGCAGTCATTCAGGGTGAGGGCTCTCTAGAACAGCCATTCATAACATGAAGAATGATAGATGGGTCAGAGTAAATTATGGGGATATTTTTCACCTATCTTTGTTTAGAACTATGCTAAAGCCACTGCACAGTGTTAAAAGACAAAAATGCAGCAGGTGGAATTACTCTGGAACTGAAAAGACAGCTCCCTAAGCAGAGCCCACAACTCTGCTGCTTGCCATGGAAAACAATAGCTCTATATTTTGAGAGAGAGAAGGGACTAGAGTGTCACTATTAGCAGTAGGAAGACAGGCCGACTTTGACTGCTCCAAACCCAGAGTAGCATTGGCCTGATTAAAATATAACAAGCATCAGCAAAGCTCAAAGATACAATCACACAATATTAAGAAGATAATTTAGGGGTTGACAGAAGAGGTGCTACAGAGAGGAAGGCTATGAATTTGGTGCAGCCAGCGATTTTCATGTCCTCTATATGGGCACTCGACAACCACTACAGTGGACGGTAAGCAAACAATAAGCGTACCTCTTGCAGCTAGAGTCTCTGGTCCCATCCAATATGGGGAAGAAAAAGGAGTTGCTTTAGATGAAGAGGGCGATAGGGGACACCTGGGATACTTCCGATTGGTTTACTTCCACCGTATATAAGCAGAGACCGTACAGCGAAGGAGATTCACCATGGAGATTGATGGCACGGTTACTTAACATGGAAACTGATGGCACAGTTACTTAACATGGAGACTGATGGCACGGTTACTTAACATGGAGACTGATGGCACGGTTACTTAACATGGAGACTGATGGCACGGTTACTTAACATGGAGACTGATGGCATGGTTACTTAACATGGAGACTGATGGCATGGTTACTTAACATGGAGACAGGTGGTCAACCACAGCCAACTCCTGGCACGAATCAGGGACTTGAGCATTAGTGGGATGGTTTATCAATGGATCGCCTCCTTCCAGACAGCCCGGACTCAAAGGATCCAGATGGGGGACTGCGTCTCCAATAAAGGGAGTGGAGTCCCTCAAGGGTCTGCACTATCCCTGCTTTTGTTCAAAATCTATCTCAGACCATTGGTGAGGGCCCTAGCCCGCATGGACTGCCAGGGGTTGAACTACGCCGATGACACTCAATTAATTCTTCAAATTGACAAAATGCCTCAAGCCCACTCATGCGTGCAAAATATCCTTAGGTAAGTGGTCAACTGGATGACAGCGAATTCACTCAAAGTTAATCCGGACAAAACTGAGGTCCTAACCATCACCACAGGAAGCACCGCGTTGTCTGACCTCTTCTGGCCACCGGAGCTGGGTGCTACACCTACTCCAGCCCCAGTCGTTAAAAGCTTAGGCATTAAAGTAGACGACAAACTCACACTGTCTAACCAAGTGTCCTCTGTGGTTGGGACCTGCGTAGGCCTGCTAAGACAGCTGAGGAAATTATCACCCCTCCTCTCTTTCTCCACCCATCGGACGGTGGTGACCACATTGATTGTGTCCTGCCTAGACTATGGCAATGTGCTACACATTGGGCTACCTGAAAAGCTATTAGGCAAGCTGGAAGTATCAATGAATAATGCAGCCAGGTTAATCTTCGAGCTCCCTAGACCGGCCAGGGTCACACCTCTGTTGCAACAGTTTTACTGGCTCCCCGTCAAGCAGCGAGCCAGGTTTAAAGGCCTTTAAAGGCCTCTGCATCGCCCAAAAAGCCCTTTATGGACAGGCTCCAGTTTACATCAAGGAGCGCCTGGAGAGTTCCGTCCCTAGACGTACCCTCGGGTCATCAGAGGGAGGCTGGCTGGCCTGTCCACGTTTCAACACAACGACCAAAGGGGGGAGAGCATTCTCAGTCTTGATCCCACAGTTGTGGAATAAGCTGCCAGGAAACCTTCGCAAAAAAAATACATTCTCTCCTTTAGAAACCAAACTGAAGACCCTCCGCTTTACAGAAGCCTGGGCATAATCACACGCATCGACCGGAGACCAATAGTCACTCACAGGGGTGGGACATAGCTAATTTCTCTTTTTAGTGCTTAGAGACCTGCCGGTGATTATGCGCTCTTACAAATCTCAATTAACAAGAACAATGGCATGGTTACTTAACAAGGAGCAACCTTATACTCCAATCTAAGGCCTGAGCAAGGGGGTTAGCATGGTGGTGGTTAGACAAGAGGGTATTAATGATGCCCCAGAAGAACACCTAATGCAAATATATAAGCAGCCCCATGGGTAGGACACAGTAGGAATAGAAGCGGATAGCAGTGAGCTGATGTTACCAAAACGGATAGTAGAGCAGCTAGAGGCGGCGATATAGAGGCAGTGAATGCCCCCTCGTACAAGGAAGAACCTATGAAAAGAATAGCAGAACTGCAGAGTGGTAATGCACGTGGATCTGATGGTCTCCTCACAGACTTATTCTGCAGGTTTCTGGGCATTCTCTCCGAGAGGCGTCTGGGGTTCTGGTCAGAGACTTAGGAATTTGGGAGGTTGCTCAACACAATAAGGGAGGTCTTGATCACGCTGCTCTCTAAGCTGGACAGGAATCCACAGGAGTAAGAGGCATATAGACCACAGCCAATGATTGACACTTATGCAAATATTCTGAGCAAAGTAGTGGCCCACCGAGGGCATCCTGGTACATGACAACTAGTGTGTGTAACTCAGGCTACAAATGTGGCTTAAAATTTGCAATGGCACACATACCTTCCTGCACACTTCACAAGACTCTGAGCAAAATGATGCACTGCAGAGCTAGATATAGGAAAGGCTTTCAATACTATAGGTTGGGCTGATATCCTACAGGTGTTGATGCGATCAAGGCGTGGTCTTCTGTTTCCCGGGATGGGTGAAACTTTTGAATTTTAGGCCAATAGCAAGAGTCAGAACAGCATTCCTCTTGGTTGACCTGTAGACATGATACTGCCGCAAACCATTTGGATCCTGATCCCATTAGCAGTACCGGCACAGACCTGCCCGGGTGATCCAGATACATTGAAGTGTCATCCACATAAAGCTAGATTATGCGGTTAGAGACGCCGAGCTTAATCCTCCAATCCTTTAGGCAGGTACTTAGTTGTTAAACCATTGTTTGAATCACTAGTGTGAACAACAAAGACGAGAGCATGCATCCCTGCTGAGTTCCTCTTTTGCACGCCCAACAGCAGGACGGTACTCTTGCTGTTCTGACTCTTGCTATTGGCCTAAAATTCAAAAGTTTCACCCATCCCGGGAAACAGAAGACCACGCCTTGATCGCATCAACACCTGTCAGGTCATTTGTATAGCACTACTCACCCGTAGGGTCTCAAGGCGCTGGGAGGGGGGGGGTGCCGCTACTGCTCGAACAGCCAGGTCTTGAGCTTCTTCCTGAAGGAGAGGTGGTCTTGGGTCAGGCGCAGATTGGTCGGAAGTGAGTTCCAGGTCTTGGCGGCCAGGTAGGAGAAGGATCTTCCTCCTGTTGTCGCTCTTCGGATGCGGGGGACGGCGGCGAGGGCGTGGTTGGTTGATCTGAGGAGGCGCTTGGGAGTGTAGAAGTTGATCCGGTTGTTGAGGTAGCTCGGGCCTTGGTCGTGTAGGGCTTTGTGCGCGTGGGTGAGGAGCCGGAAGGTGATTCTCTTGTTGACCGGGAGCCAGTGCAGATCTCTCAGGTGTCCGGAGATGTGGCTGCGTCGGGGGATGTCGAGGATGAGTCTCGCCGAGGCGTTCTGGATTCGCTGGAGTCTCTTCTGGAGTTTGGCAGTGGTTCCGGCGTAGAGGGCGTTGCCGTAGTCCAGTCGGCTGGTGACGAGGGCTTGGGTGACCGTCTTCCTTGTCTCGGTACACACACACACAGAGCCAGACACACACACACACAGAGCCAGACACACACACACACACACAGAGCCAGACACACACACACACACAGAGCCAGACACACACACACACACAGAGCCAGACACACACACACACACAGAGCCAGACACACACACACAGAGCCAGACACACACACACAGAGCCAGACACACACACACAGAGCCAGACACACACACACAGAGCCAGACACACACACACACAGAGCCAGACACACACACACACACAGAGCCAGACCCACACACACACACACAGAGCCAGACCCACACACACACACACACAGAGCCAGACCCACACACACAGAGCCAGACCCACACACACAGAGCCAGACACACACACACAGAGCCAGACACACACACACAGAGCCAGACACACACACACAGAGCCAGACACACACACACAGAGCCAGACACACACAGAGCCAGACACACACACACACAGAGCCAGACACACACACACACAGAGCCAGACACACACACACACAGAGCCAGACACACACACACACAGAGCCAGACACACACACACAGAGCCAGACACACACACACAGAGCCAGACACACACACACAGAGCCAGACACACACACACAGAGCCAGACACACACACACAGAGCCACACACACACAGAGCCACACACACACACACAAAGCCAGACACACACACACAGAGCCAGACACACACACACAGAGCCAGACACACACACACAGAGCCAGACACACACACACAGAGCCAGACACACACACACAGAGCCAGACACACACACACAGAGCCAGGCACACACACACACAGAGCCAGGCACACACACACACAGAGCCAGACACACACACACACAGAGCCAGACACACACACACAGAGCCAGACACACACACACACAGAGCCAGACACACACACACAGAGCCAGACACACACACACAGAGCCAGACACACACACAGAGCCAGCGAGACACACACAGAGCCAGACACACACACACAGAGCCAGACACACACACACAGAGCCAGACACACACACACAGAGCCAGACACACACACAGAGCCAGACACACACACAGAGCCAGACACACACACAGAGCCAGACACACACACAGAGCCAGACACACACACACAGAGCCAGACACACACACAGAGCCAGACACACACACAGAGCCACACACACACACACAGAGCCAGACACACACACAGAGCCAGACACACACACACAGAGCCAGACACACACACACAGAGCCAGACACACACACACAGAGCCAGACACCCATTCCTAAATATAATATTTCTACCATGAATAGTTTGCAGGTTTTGCTCTGAAGCATCTGGACGCGACATACTATATTTTTCGTGAAATTGTAAAATAAAGGTTGATCGGGTTGTGATGCGAGTTCTTCCCATTAATAGTGCTACCCGTTCACAGCAGTCTAGCGGAGGAACAGGCGACCTTTCTGCAGCATCCGTCTGGGATTTAACTCCTGCCGCTCTGAAGCACAGCAAAAAGAAAAGAAAGGGAGCGGGTGCGGCGTAACAACCAGAGCTGGAGACTTTAGAACGGAGGAACCAGGTTGCAATCTCAGCGTGGGCTGAACATCCTGGGACTCTGGACAAATCACGTAATCTCCCCGTGCTTACAAAAATTAACGAGTCCTTGTGTAAGGTAACTGGTGCTCGTGTAAAGCGCTCCAATACCGTCGGGTCGAGTTCATGCTATTTAAAACAGCAACAACAAAAAATGAAAAAGCTGCCCAAGTATACAAACGAATGAACATTAATTAAAACAAGTGAGCTATTGAGGAGGGTGGGGGCAGTTGTAGCCTACACTGCATCAAACAACGAATTTCACCACGGATCTCCTCCACTCTGTGCCCGGCAAAGCGCTTTAATTGCCAAGTCGGGCTGAGCGGATTCTGTGGCCGACTGAAGGATCCGAGTTTTCAAGCAGGGAGGGTTAGTGCACGAGGGGCAGAAGACTCATCGGATGAGGGCCAGTGAAGAAGAAATTGTGGGTAAGTGATGGTACGTAAACAAACCACACGTGATTCGCAAGTGCGGAGGAGCAAGGTGAATGGGAGGGTACCCATTGATGCGTAGGGAGGGCACCGTGAACCAGTGAAGATACGATAATGTAGGCGAGTGACAAGAGGCCACCACGGGTGAAAAGCTGTTGATGTGGAAGACGCCACAAGTAGAGAAGCGGAGACCAACAAGAGATTGGCAGGTGACGGCTCGGAGGCCAGTTTCGATTGGCTATCAGGTGCTTGAGGGGCACAACATCGATTTGGGTGAGGGTTCAACCGTGGCTAGGAACAACTGCTCCGTCACTTTTCGTCCTGCTGTAACAGTTTGTGCTGCCCTATGCTATGCATGGAGACGAGTGGCGCATCTCTAAGTACACACCGCAGACTGAGAAGCAGCTGCAGAGGGAGATATATAGATTGTACACGCGGTCCGGTTGAGTCAGCGTGGGGAGTAAAGGGAGGCTGAAGTGGGGCTGTTTTCCCGCGCAGCCGGGTTAGGTGCTGTCAGATGGCGGGAGCTCTGCAGCGCCTTCTTGTTCCACGCCCTCCAAGCCAGCCCTACAGCTGCAAACACCGCTATCCGAAAGCGACCAGTCTTTTAAAGGATCAAGGTTGCCGCGAGAACGGTGCCTTCTGTTTCCCACAACAGGAACTTACCCGCCATTTGAGCGCCTAGGTAGCAACTAAACCAGAGCCAGCAGGAAGAGCGAATCAGCCACGCGCGCTCCGTTTCCGGACGCCACCTGACGTACTTCCGGCGGTGTTGGGAAAAACAAACGTCTCCTAAAGCTCAGCATCAGAATGAGAGTGCAGGAAAGAGGCGAGAGAGCCGAGCCTGCTAGGCGCGATTGCACGTTTTGGAAAGAACACATGACTTTTGCGCGCTTTGGCATAGATCGTTTACAAAGCTTTCGGAAATGTTGTTCTCCCTTTGGTACTATACATTTGCAACCGCACGCAACTTTGGGGAAAACGAAGGCGAAAACTCGTCCGAAAGCATGCCAACAAGGAGTTAACCTCCGAATGTTTCCGAGGAGGCTGTGATGTAAGGTGCCGAGCGATGGGCCAATCCCAGCGCGGCCCTGAGGCGAGCCCCCCCGATGACGTCAGAGCTCCTTGACCAATCGGTGCGCGGCTCCCGCGTGCCAGCAGCCTATCAGAGCACGGCTCCTGCGTGCCAGCCACCAATAAGCTAGCTGCCCCTTCGGTTTGGTCTCCGTGGCTCTGGGGGCATTTTTGGTCGTTTAATAACATAACACGAACAAAAAATGAGTTCTAAACTCTTTTTTCAATATGCGCTATCGAAGCCCGCTTAAAAACAAGCACCTACGGGCACACGGGGAGGGGGGGGCGGGTACGGACAGCGGGAGGGGGGGGCGGGAACGGCGCATGGACAGCGGGAGGGGGGGGGACTGCGCATGGACAGCGGGAGGGGGGGCGGGAAAGAAACGGACAGCGGGAGGGGGGGGGCGGGAAAGGAACGCACTCACCTGGACTTCTTCCGGCGGCCGTGGTCGGCATAATGATGGACACAAACACCCAAAAAAAAAACGAAACTCCGCCCACCGCCCGTTGACTACACAGAGGGAACGCCCAGGGAAAAAATCTCGGGAACGCCCCCGAATCTGGTCCGGCCTTGACGGACAGATCTCTGTTCCAATGGCTAGCCTCCATTTATGGAGCTAGCCAATGGAACAGAGGGCGTATTCCAAGAGTCCCTTACTGAAGACTAGAGATTTCTCTGGGTGCGGAGCTAACGCTCCATGCCCCAGGCGAAACCTAAAAAAGTGTGAGGAAGACAATAGGAAAAGCATGGCAGACAGAGGTTAAAGGTTAGTGTGCCTCCTGGTAAACAATAGTTCTAGCAACGCTAGATTTAAATTAGTACAGTTTAATGTCTTGCATAGAAGATGCATGCCTCCTAAAAAACTGGGCAGGATTTATCCGGGGAAAAGACCGCTTGGTCAAGGTACGGAGCAAGAGAGACAGGCTTTGTTTTGGACCTGGAGGATAATATCAAGTTATTAGAAGGATGTTCTGGACAGGTTGTGACTGGAAACCAGTGGTTGGCAATAGCAAATAGGAAAGATTGTGACTTGTGTGCGGAGGGTTGTTGTGGTGGGGTTGCAAAATGCATCTGAATGATGTACATTAACTATATGAATTGTATTATGGTCTCATTACTGTGTACTGCTGCCAATAAATAGGAGGTTACAGATGTACTTTAATAGGCCAGCAATATAATGGTGCTGCTAAGAAGTTAATAATGCAGAGTAATATTGTTACGTATACAAAAAAGTTGGAGAATAAAATGTTACAAACAATAAAGCACATGAAAGCATGGACGGCCATTTGGCAACCCAATCCAAGATGGCTGCTGAGGCGCTTTCATGTGCCATGGAGCGCGCACACTTGTGCAACATAACCAGTGCATCGTAATGCCAGCAAGCACGTCATGACACACGGTGGACACTTTTAGTTAACTGAACTAATACTGTGGGCTGCCATGTTAGAACAGTCAAGTAAAGTGTAAAAATTCAAAGAGCAAAAGAAGAGCACAGGAAGCGCAAAAGAGGAAGCGAGTGGTCCATCAGCTGCTAGTGGTCCTGGACACTTGTTTAAAAAAATAAAAATAAAAAAAAAGATAGTAGAGATAAAAAATAACTTGGGGGAGAGGCAGGAGTAGCAGGGAAAAAAGCATCAGGAAGCAAGGTAGCAGTACCAAAAGAGAGCTCAAAGGTGGGATAAACTGGAAAACTGGTGAGAGACAGGGAAACCCATGCATTGCAATGTTATGTATATTTGCATAGTGTGCTAATCACGCGTGAGGCTATCCAGGAGCTATGCAGGTGGGAAAAGCCGCGGTCGCTTACGGCGTGCCTGGACAACATCCTTACTCATGGGCCAGCAAGATAGACATTTATTGGTAAATAAAACCATTCCAAAGCACGGAGAATGAAATGGAAAGCGACTAGAGTGGAACTGGAAAATGACTTTCCTAGATACTTGGTGGTTTCTTTTCAGAAGAGCCTGGAGAAGGGGTCTGCCCTGTAAGTGGCCACTATTGACTGCTGAGTAGGGGAAAACATGAGATCCAGAGACCAAAACATCTCATGAAAACACTTCCCTATCAAGGCGTGTTCACTTGTGGCCTCATTCAACATGTGGGTGTGACTGATAGTACCAGGAGTAGACGTGCCAGTGTCCTACATGCCCAGACAGGAGCTGGCAAGCCCTTTACTGCTGCAATAAACAGCTGCAGCGTGCCCCACCCCTGCACCCGGCTAAGCCCAGCATGCTACCCGCAGACTCCCTGAGAGCACAAATGATCCCGACAACAAGCTGGCAGGACCTGTATTTATCTAGTGTCAATGCTGACCTGGCAAACACTTATAGAGCGTACTATCACCATGATGGTCTCCTGGCACTGAGAGCCTCGACTAGGACTAAAATTCACTTGTGAAGTATGTAGTAAAAGGGCTGAGCACTTGCAAAAACGTCCGCCGTAAAACCTAAAAACTCCGAAATTTTAAAATGTTATATTAGTCCTTCCCCGACCCCCTCCCACCCCCCAATACTAGTCAAACAAGAAACACACGTGAATACGAACAATGACAACCTTTAAGTTGGAAAGGATGAGGAAGGCAAAAAACACCAGGTTATAAAAACAAAAGTGAAGAGGATTAGAGGTAAACGAGCCGGTGAGGGGAAGGATTTTTCTTAATAGAAACAAAAGAGCATTGGCAAAGGCAATAAGTCTTGGCTCTGGGACCCATTCGCTTTGCCAATGCTGTACGACGTGGGGGGTGCAAAAAAAAAAAGTCAAACGGCACAAGGATGAAACATCTGCTGGCACACATACACGTGAGGAAGCATGCATCTCAAAATTTGTGGCACCAAATCAATTAAATGGGTGCCCTTTGATTTGTTTTGTATTTACCCGTACAAAATGGCAGAAGCCACTTGGATCTGTGAAGAGAAAAAAAAGGGTCATGGTGCAGTCAACGCTAGACAACCATACCACTTATTTCCTTTAACGATCAACCCTGCCACCCTGCTGTACAACAGGACTCTTAAAATTTGACAAGATTAGCGGCAGGGGAAGCAACAACAGGGGAACGGGCTGTGGGGGAGGGGTTACGGGTAAAGCAATAACATGGGATTTGGAAGGGGGAGGGGCAAGCTACAGTGACTGGTCTACAACATGGAAGGGTGCACCAAGCAAGCAAGGAGGGAGGGAGGGAAGGGGTATGGATGACTAGGTGATGTTACAAGGCAGGCGTGGTGAGCATGAGGGGGCAACAATGCCCCAGATTGGGATGAGGTGGGGAGGGGAGGAGTGAAAAAGCTTGAAAACACATGCCCCCATAGTGAGTACTGCAAGTAGAAGAAGGAAGTAGCTCGGGCAAGAAAGCGAGGGCACCAGATGGACGCTCACTAAGAAAGGAAGCAGTACTTGGTCTATGCTCCAGGGGAAGGAGAAACACACGAAAAGGAAGTGAAACTGGCATGCGTGGACCATATGAGCAAGCAAATAAAAGTGATGATGAGGCCAACCACTGGTAAGCACTGGACATTCTCTAAGCCCTCTTTAAGCTAACAAAATGCCCTGCAAGTGACCGCACATACACTGCCACTGTATAGTGTGGTATGGCCTGTCATTGCATAGTATGGTATGGCTGAGTATTGTATGGCTTGTCATTGTATGGTGTGGTTTGGTATTGTAACTGATATATTTCAACCTGCACATCTAATTCTTAAAAGCTTATCACACAAAACTGAAGAATATAATAAATTCTTAACAGTGCGTGCTGCTGTGATTTGCGATTCAGCCTAGGACCCTGTGCACTATTAACTGAAATTCGGTATACGGAAACTATCCAATCCTATGCACAGTGCACAGCAAATTATCCCCAAGGTTTCCATGTGAACCTTATGTTTTTTAATTGATCTCAATTAAAAAATTAAACATTTGCAACCAAGAGTTTTGAGAAATTTCTTATTGAACCAATTTTTTCACATATATTCAACTGATTTAGTTGAAAACCAAGTAAGTATAACATCAGTCATATTGGGTGGTACAATCTCTGTACTTTAAATCATTGAAAAGCATCACATATTCACAGAACATTTGGATTAAAAGACCCAATGCATTTCGGGTTGGATAACCCTTCATCAGGGGAACGTTTATGCTTTTATCAATCAATAACAGTCTTCTGTTGCCTCCTGCCGGAACAATAAAATAGACAAAAATAAAAACCAACAACTTCATATCAATGGCAGTATAGTATTAGGATGTACATCAGTCAATTTATCTGTGTCTGCACCGACTGTGAGAATAAATGTGCAGCCTTTATTGTGTGCTGTTTTAAAGTAGGTCTAAAATAAATAAAATCCCAGTGTTTTAACATGACAAGACAGTGATGATGCCAAAGTACTCCCGAGTGCAGATGCCCAAACAGTCAGATAATTGCACGCAACAGTAAGTTGAACACCAAAGCATGATACGCTCGAAAAACAGTAACTCATTTTTGGCCGCACACTGGATCAATACATCTCACACCATCCCACAACTGAGATTTACTATTTTAGAAAAAATCCCCACACCAAAAGGTATAGATTTCAATACTTTAATGGCACATAGGGAAACTTTGTGGATTAAATATCTCTGGTCCGTTATACCGAAAGGTCTCAAGGACCACATCGTAATACTATACTGCCATTGATATTAAGTTGTTGTTTTTTATTTTTGTCTATTTTATTGTTCCGTAAGGAGGCAACAGAAGACCGTTATTGATTGATAAAAGCATAAACGTTACCCTGATGAAGGGTTATCCAACCCAAAACGCATTGGGTCTTTTAATCCAAATGTTCTGTGAATATGTGATACTTTTCAATGATTTAAAGTACAGAGATTGTACCATCCAATATGATTGATGTTATACTTACACTTTGTTTTTAACTAAATCAGTTGAATTTATGTGAAAACATTGGTTCAATAAGAAATTTCTCAAAACTCTTGGTTGCAAATGTTTAATTTTTTTATTGAAATCAATTAAAACACATAAGGTTCACATTGAAACCTTAGGGACAATTTGCTGTGCGCTGTGCACAGGATCGGATAGTTTCCGTATGCCGAATTTCAGTTTATGGTTTGGTGTTGTGTCATTGTACAATATAGTATGATTATGGTAAGGTATGGTATGTCTTCGTGCAGTATGGTACTAATGTTATTTTCACACTAGAATGTTCTGTCCAACCTATAATCGAATCACATTGTGTTTTTTGCCTAAAACAATTTAATCATGCCCAAGACATCCTATAAATTAGGCTACATGAACCGCAAAAGCACTTTGTTACAAACTAAATGAGTGATTACATAATCCCGATAGCGAGCAGCCATTAATGCATTTTTAAATCGTTGGTAAAAGCTACTCTAACGTTATGTGGTCTGGAGGTGTCACGCACATTTTACAAGACCTTCTTGAAAGACTTGTATTGTATTTTAACAATCAAGTTGTCAGGCTGCTCTAAATTTGGCATTGTGACAAAAGCAGCGTGCCACCACAATAAACCTGGATTAAATTGAAGATACTCAACAAACCTTCATCAGGAGCTGTATTACACTTTTGTTGGTATGCTGCACCAAGTGGTACAGGATGAGAGAATAAAACGTAAGAGGGAACAAACACGGAAGGAGCTGTGAAAGCAACGGCACAGAGCAAAACCAGGAGGAAGACAATCTAAGAACATTGTGTAATAAAAATCTTGATATTATTCTGCCCTGCTTTCCTTGCCAGACTAAAGCCACATGCTGCCAAATTGTATGTATTTCAAATTACGGAGAAGCAACAAAGCGTTGAGTCTTTGTTACGATTACACACTAAGAGGAAGCGCAATAGGAGCGGCCGTACAAACAAAAAACATTTTTATTTTACAATATAATTTTTTTTACACTACAATTTTCAGCATGTAATCGTGCAGACATAGACAATTTAAAAGACACTGTTTTTTGCCTAAAAAAGTTTAATCGTGTTCAGTACATTCTATAAATCAGGAAATACAAACCACAAAAGCACTTTTCTCCAGCTATGGAACTTCTTACTTAACAGCGAACAAGGGAAATGAGCAGGTGAAATCAATCTAACACACACTCTTAGGAAAGGCCTCAAGCAGAAGAAAAAACAGACCAATGAGAAATCTGAAACAGTGGTTACAATCAAAAAGATGAAACAAGCATTGGCAAAGCTAATACGTCTCACCTTTGGGACCCACTGGCTCTGACAATGTTTTTTTGACAATAATGTATCGTGGCTAAAAAAAAACCTCCCCAAGACAGCCCAGAGGGACGTCTGGAGTACCGACGGGCAGAGCGGTGCTCTTTTTACCTGCGCTGCAGCCAGGTGAGGTGGAGCAGTCCTCTCCTTTCAAAAAAGCAAGGAGAAGGAAGATTCCGATCACAATCAGGTGATACACATTTTTATTTATTTATTTATTTATTTATAAAGTTTTATATAGCGCGAACTTGATCCCAAAGGATATCAGAGCGCTTTACAATTTGAGGCAAAGGTTACAAATCAGAACATTGAAAGTATTGACACACGAATACAAGTAATATGGCTTGGTGGACAATCAGGGAGGGATCCCTTGGATAGCTGCAATGAAGGGGCACTTGGCAGGGTTTTAGTATGTATTCGCTATATTATTGTTAACACTTGCTTGACCTACTGTGCTTTAAAGACCTTGCCAGGATAACTATGTCAAGAATGTACCCTATGTATACTGCAATTGAACTCTATGCTCTGCTTTTCGCAAAATGCTAAATAAAGTTAAAAAAATAAATAATCAACGTACAAAGGTGAAATGCTTCCCCGTGTTAAACACTACTGTGAATTCTGAAGGCATCTCATCATATTTGAACGTGATGTTTGTTGCTTGATTTACATTCCAAATATTTTCGCGGCTCGGCTCATTTTATATATATATATATATAGCAGTAGCAAGAACGGTCCTGATGAAGCAGCAGGATACCTTTTGGCTCCGTTTGTCTGCAGAAACATGTTGACCTCACACTCTGATTAGTAGTTATTTGTTGACACTACTATCATCGCACTCTTTTTAGTTTTGGGATTGAAGTGGTGCATATTAAAGTCGTTAACCGCTTCGCTACCCAATTTTATTTCACAGACATAAGTCTTACCACTTGTTATTCTTTTCACTATTTTTGCACTGCTATTCAGTTGATAGAACACTTCCCCCTTCTTCACTATTTTCTATTGGGACCCATAATATGGACAAGGTCGCTACATCTGCCAGTCCTTTATGGGTTCCTTTTCTGGCCTTCAAGGAATGAAGGATCCCAGATGATGAAGGGCGGTACAGGTCGACAACTGATGGGAACACTTTTTTCTCAAATGAATGAATAGGCTATTTGATTTATTCATGGTTTCTCTCCTCCGTTCACTCACACAGACACGTAGTTTGTAGTTTTTTCTGCTCTTTTTGTTTGACCCTCTGCTACATGTTTGTTGGTATAATTGTTAGTATAAGGGCTGTAGCAGAGCTTGGTCATTAAACTTCCCCTAGGACCCCCTCCCTCTCTGTTTGTATTTATAAAAAAAAAATAAGAAAAGGGCACGGAGGCTGCATCATTTGTAGGCGAGCGTATGCCTGCACTTTTATTTTATTTTTATTTACTGATCCAATATATATTGGTAAATAAAACAAGCATTTGCAATGCAATAGGACTCGCATTTGAGAGAGTTTAAGCTATTGTCATTGTAAATGACAATGCCTATTATCTGTTTTCATAATTAAGACATAAATAAAAAGCATTGTCATTTATAATTCCAAAAGCTCAAATTCTTGTATGAGAGACCTATTTCATTTCAAAGAAGCGGCCGCCATTGTCCCGGGCTGCTCGGAAAGAGAAAGCACGGCATAATGCGCGGAATGTTGCAGGAAAGCATGTTGTGCCTGCAGTAGGAGAAACTCATTAAAGAAAATAGTGATTGCAAACTAAATAAGACATACTGTGTAACAGTAGTAAAAGGGCCAGTCCTCATGTGAGGTTACAAATGCGGTTAGGGTGGTACAAAGGAGGGACTAACAAGCCTATTAACGAATCAGAAGCCAGCATTTACAAAGGACAATGACACAAGGCAATGAAAAATATGGGCGGAGAGTGGGCTGAGCTTTATGTCCATACCCGAATACTGCATGCCTCGCAGAGCAGCGCATACACTGCCCAAGGCTCGACCTAAAGTAGCACTAAAGCTTTTTTGTTTTAAACGGTGCAGTGGGCAGGAAAAAGCAACACGGATCAAAGCGACATGGTGGGCGAGCAAGCTATATAGAGGGCAGGCAAATACGGAAGAACAACACGGGCGAGAGAGAGCAATGTGGAGCGAGTCTTGGGTAGAAAAGCACACAGGTGAGATAACACAGAGAAGGGGCTGAGAAGCACACAGGTGACAGGAACACAAGAGTGGGGAGAGAAGTACACAGGTGACAGGAACACAAGAGTGGGGAGACAAGCACTCGGGCAAGGTAGGCAATGTGGAGCGCGGGCTGGGAGACCCACATGAGCAAGGGAGACCAATATAGAGTACAGGGTGGTGGAGAGAAGTTTTGTAGAAATTCAGCTGGAAAACACATACACTCACAAGGAAAGCTTAAACAAACAGAAAAAAATAGTTCACTATGTCAGCAGTGGATGGTATGAAAGCCAGCCAATATGAGAATTGGTAAAGAGGCTTTGCTCCATAGGAGGAACAAACTGTAAAAACGGGAAAAAAAACGCTGAATAAGAAGCAAGCAAACGAGAGTGACAATAATGCCAACCAATGGTAAGCAATGGACAGGTTATAACCCCAGATAATGTCTTAGAAGCCCAAAGTAGGTGTTTTGCAACCAGAAAGCTATGTAGTCTGGTAGGCTCAACCTAAAACTGCAAAGTAAATGAAGGACAAATAAAATACAATGAAAGAGGTGAAGAAAACAGCAGACAACAGGAGCAAATATTCAAAGTGCACTAAAAAAGAAGTAAAGACTAAAAGTGTCTAACTCCCAGTCCTCCATCCCTTTGAGTCAGCTTTATTTTCCTTCCCTTGCGGCAAGAAGGGGAGTCCGACTTAAGACCACGACTGGCGACACAAGTAGAAAGTCACGAACGAACAAAGCGCACAGAGTGATACAGAACGACCCACTTTAAATTATACAAATCTGTAATTAGTATACCCTGTTCCAGAAGCATCTCCAAGGGCCAGAAACTACCAGAACCTGCTGTCAGTTTGCGCAGGCAACAACACCCAACAGCACATCATTATGAGCTGCATGCCAGGTACAGGAGGCACCGGGACTGGGGCTAGTCTTCTGTGCTGAGTTCTTGCATGGAGGTAAAGTCACATTGCCACCTGTAACCTGTGCCAGAAGACGGTGCACCATTAAAGCCTGGGACCGGTTACCATAATCTATGCATAGACGCGGTGCAGCAGCACCCATCCAAGTAAGCCAGACATTAGGAGTTACTCTGACGAGCTTGGACAGCACAAGCTCCGTTGTAAACGGGCAGAACGACTCTGGAGGAGGGACTATAGGGAGGCTGATAAGGCAGCTTATAAAGCTACCCTGCAGGAATATAAGATTCAGCTGAAGAAGGCCAAGGCTCAATTTCTGGTAGACATGCTGGCCAAGGCCCCTAACAAATCGCAGGCTCTGTTTAAGGCAGTTGATAATCTAGCTAATCCACCTTGTACTGCGCCGGCTATCCCTGTCTCCCAGGAATTGTGTGATGCTGTGGCCTCTGCGTTTGAGGATAAGATTAAGAAAATCTTGAGTGGACTGCAGATTGTAGGCCAGTTTACATCTACCCTGCCTCCTTCTGCAGAACCCCCTCTTACGGAGACTCAGTTGTCCTGCTTTCTTAGTCCGTCCTTGGAGGAATTCTGTGTCCTGGCTAATGGTGTGTCCTCAGGATCACCACTTGATCCTATGCCTCATAAGATCTGGAAGGCATTTCAAACTGAGCTGTTTCCTCCGCTCCACGCCATTTGCTGCCAGTCACTGAGCACAGCAACAGTGCCAGATAGTTGGAAGACGGCCATTGTTACACCATTGCTTAAAAAGGCCTCCCGGGACCCTTTAAGCCCGGCCAATTATAGGCCTATTTCGCTCCTTCCTTTTATAATAAAGGTGGTGGAGAAGTGGGTCACAAAAATATTGTCCAACTTTTTGGAAAACAACTCCGGCCTGGATACATCTCAGTTCGGATTTAGGCCGGCTCACGGCACGGAGGCTGCTTTGGTCACCGTGCTGGACGATCTTCGAACACGTGTCGACATGGGGAAGTCAGCATTTTTAGTGCTGCTTGACATGTCGGCCGCGTTCGACACGGTAAACCATGCAGTATTATTGGACCGCCTCCGGAGCGCAGGAGTTACTGGTCTGGCCCTGAGATGGATAACATCTTACCTCAGTGACAAACAGCAGGCAGTGGCATTACCACCTTTCTGTTCCGCCGTGCAGCAGGTGGTTCAGGGTGTCCCCCAGGGGTCGGCGATCAGCCCGATTTTGTTCAATCTGTATTTGCGCCCCCTGGTTGCCCTGGTAAAGTCATTCGGCATATCTGTCATCAATTATGCCGATGACACTCAATTGATTTTTTCATTTGAGGGTACCAGGGCAATATCGAGAGACATTTTCCACCGCTGCATGTCGGCTACTGCGGAATGGCTACGAGCCAACTCGCTCCAATTTAATGGATCCAAAACGGAGGTTCTCCACTGCTCCCTAGACCGGACCCCCCGTCCGCTTCCGGACGATTTCTGGCCGATATCTATTCCAGGCACGGTAGAGGCGACTAAGTCGGCCCGTAATTTGGAGTCCTATTTGAACCCAATTTGCAACTTGATGCCTCGGTGATTAGAACTATAGCGGGTTGTATGGGCTTACTTCGGGCCCTACGTAAGATCTTACCGCTTCTCCCTGAGGAGGCAAGGGCAGAGGTAGTGCGCAGTTCTATCCTTAGTCGATTAGATTACTGCAATGCACTACTTCTGGGAGCCCCAAAAACCTGGATCCTAAAGCTGCAGAGGATCCAAAATATGGCGGCTAAACTGGCTCTATCCCGCCCTCGTTCTGCCTCTTCCTCGGGCGCTCTAGCAGATCTTCACTGGCTGCCCATCCAAGAGAGAATTTGCTTTAAGGCTCTCTGCCTTGTTTTTAAGGCATTGCACGGACAGGGGCCAACTTCGCTTCAAAATCTCTTCTCTTGGTACTGCGCTGCTAGACCCCTAAGATCCTCCTCTGCGTTCCTAGTCACAGTTCCTAGGGTCAATAGAGTGAGGATGGGTGGCCGCGCGTTTAGCTTCACGGCGGCCACTCTTTGGAACTCCCTCCCGCTGGCGCTGAGGTGTATACAAGACTTCACTCCTTTTAAAAAGGATCTTAAAACTTTTTTGTTCCCTAAACCAATGTAGTGATAGTTTGCCAGCAGAATAGACGCAGTCTCAGCGCCAGGATACCCTTGGGGTGGCAGCCGCGCTTAATAAGTAAATAAATAAATAAATAAATAATAAATAAAAGAACCAGTAATTGCAGAGTAGCGGCATGCTTGCTACCTGTAATAGTACTGTCAGGAAACGTAGTGCCCACGGGGTGAGCTGACGGCCCTACTATTACAAGGGCGAAACGGCATGGTACCTGTAGCTACAACAACCGCAGCAGTGATGTGTCGACACCCGTCCATCTGGTCAGTGTCACCGAGGCACTTCTGGGTGGTTGGAAATAAGAACAACTATGTACAAGTAATGCAAAATATAGTCCACATTCCGATACAGGAGTTAAAAAATGATTGGAGGTATAGTGTATGAGGGTTGCACAGGTGGTGTAAGACAACTCATAACCCCAGTGACACAATGGTTTGTTACCAATAATCAGCCAATCTTCACTAACCTCACCAGGAAAAGGTGCCAGACTATCACGGAAAAGACTAACCTTCCAGCCTGGTCAGGCCTTTTACAAGTTATTCAACTCCCTAAAGTGGCACCACCCGTGCAACTTCCCATTTGCCAAAGAAGCAACTACAGAGTTCTCAGCAGTAACAACACCAGTGGCGGCTGGCACGGATCAGGGGTGGGGGATCAGAGAGGTGAAGGCAGGACCAAGTAAAGGGCGAGATAGTATCTACATTGTTGTTGCAGGACGCAGGTGCCAGATAAAGGTACAGGAGAAGTACAGTGGGGGATATATTTGTGTCAGCTTTACAAAAGTGGGGTACATTAAAAAGGAGAGAGAAAGGGGGAACAGCAGCCATGGACGGGAGGGAAAACAGGTGGTCAGAGGATGAAAGTAGACCAAGAAATGTCAGAAGACAATAGGCCATTAGCAGCCATCAGTGTTCGTTTTTCAAAATGGTGGGGGATGTTTCAGTCGTTTCAATATTTCAGGTTGGTGAGAATGCATAATGGGCTGTATGCCCAAGGATGCAAGTGTGACCCTTATCCTGCCTCTGTTATGTTATGTGAATTTGTAGAGCGTGACTAATCACCTGTGAAGGCATCCAAGTGCTGAGTAGGGCAGGACTGATGGGGAAGGAGGGTATCATGCCCGTTTTGTCTGGAAGAGCCATGTTTTGAAGCTCCTTTGGAAGTACGTTAGGGTGAGGGAGGTTCTGATGTGTTTCGGGAGGTTGTTCCAGGGCTTGACTGTGAGGTATGAGAAGAACCGTGCTCTGCTTCTGCTCTGCCTGATGAGAGAGAGGTGTGCTTTTGCCTGGGACGCACATCGAAGGTATTAGTGGGTTGGTAGAAGTTGAGACAGTGGTTGTGGTAAGCTGGAGTGGTGTTGTGGAGAGCTTTGTAGGAGTGGGTGAGTAGCTTGAACTTGCACCTTTTAATGTACTGGAAGCCAGTGGAGATTGTTTGGATGTGGAGAGACATGGTTATTTTGCAGGTTGGTCTGGATGATTTTGGCATCGGCATGCTGGGTAGTTTGGAGTTGGCATAGGACCAGGGAGTCCAATGTAGATGCGATGTCCGTAATCCAGTGTATTTGTGATAAGAGCCTGGGTGCCCGTTCGTCTGGTGTTCAGTTGGATCTTCATGAACATCTTGTGTAAAAATCACAGGATGTGGAAGCATGATGAGGAGACGGTGTTGATTATTATTTCCAAGCATCTGGGAAGGTCTCAGAAGTGGTGGAGGCATTCAGAATGGTTGTGAGCATGGCGCTGATGGGTTGAAGTCCTCTGAAGTAGGCATGGTGGAGGAATTGGTCAGCAGGGGCCCCTGGGTGGATGGACTTTATGATGGAGGCAGTTTCTTCTGGAGTGATGATGGGCCACATGGTTAGCACTGGTTCTTTGGATAGGATTGCAAGGTGTTTGGCGAGGTCCGTCAGGTCTATTTGAGGGCTGAAGTTGCTGCAAATGGCGGTGATTTTGTTGTTGAAGAATTGAGAGAGATTGTTGCAGAGGTCCTGCGAGTGGGTGATAGAGTTAGAGGCTGCCAAAGGTGAGGTGAAATATTTCACAATGGCTAAGGTTGCTTTGCTTCCGTTTGTGTTGGCAACAATGCAGTCTGCCAGAGCGGCACATATGGTGGTCCAGTTCATTTGGTGGTAGCGTCTTAGGGTGGATTTGAAATTGGTCTTGTCTGCATTGTCCTGGTTCACTCTCCATTTGCGCTCCACTTGTTTGCAGTGGAGTTTAATCAGTCTGGATTCCTCCATGTACCAACTGGCCTGGGGTCTGGATCTTGTTGTATTGCTGTGTTTGAGGGGGGCCAGGGAGTCGATAAAGGAGGTGATCCAATTGTTGAAATTATAGATAGCTTTTGGGGGCCTGCTGCTGTGGTTGGGTCAGTGGGTGTTGAGAGCAGTGTTCCAGTCCTTGTCAAAGATGCTGTCTGGGTCAGCAGGCTGGTTTGGAATTGGTATATGCTCCCCTACTAGGATGCTGTCAAAGTTGTTGAAAATGGGGTCCAGAAGGTGTTAAGCGACGTCAGTAGATCCCTTTACTCGTTGGGTGAGGCCCACGCTTCCAAGCTCTTGAGTTGGGGTCAGCATGGTCTTCCAGGTGATAGTTCAGGTCTCCAAGTAGTAGGTAATTGCTAGCATCGAGGGAGAGTGGTGCGACAAAGTCTGTGATTATGTCTGTGAACTTGGTGTGCGGTCCCAGTGGTCTGTAGGTGAGGGTGTCGCTCATAGTGAAGTTGGCTGTAAAGGTTGAGCGACAGATGTTGGAGGATGGCGTGTCCATGGATGGGGTGCTGCTGGTTGAGTTCTTGTGGATGATAGAGATTTCGCCTCCCGGCTTGTAAAGTCCGTCCTACCTGCAATCTTGTAGACTGGGAGATGGCTGTGGCGATGTCAGGTGCCATTACAAGGTTCAGCCTGGCTTCCATGAGGAACAGTAGGTCAGGCGCATTGTCGTGCAGCTGATCCCAGATCTCTGTGGTGTGTTTGGTGAGTTAGTGGCTGTTAAGAAGCATGCGTGTGGAGTGTTGCATGGGGGGTTGCAGGACTGTGAGAGGGAGGAGAGTTAGGTGATGTTGGTGCAGTGAGTGTTGGGAGTGGGTAAGTGCATGGAAACTTGCTGAAAGAGCAGGAGAATGCTCCATCTGTGTTGTGTGGTGCGGCGAGGCGAGGCGGCAGCGCATGGAGCGGTGGCCAGGGTTGAGGGCACGGAGGTTCGCAGAGTGGTAGCAGCAGGAAGTGGGGAGGGCCAGGGTTCCTGAGTCTGATCACGGTCCAGGTTTGGACAGGGTGCCTTTGGCATGCACATCCATGCTCTGACAGCCATTAAGTAGGTCGGTGATGTCACTTCCTGTGCAAATGAATGATGAGAAATCCAGTGATGCACGTTCTGTGCAGATGGATGGTGGGAAGTCCTGTAGCGCCTTCAATGTCTTGCATGTATCTACAATAATAATGCGTTAAAAAATACTTTCTTCAATTGCATTCTTTGTTGGGAAATCTGTTTTCCAACTAAAACGCATTATGTTCGCCGGAGGCACAGCGCTGGTTGGCAGACAAAGTACGTGCTTTCATACAGAGATGAACACAGGCCGGATGTAATCCGTAGACGAGACGGATTTGGAGAGGTCCCTGTTGTGCATACTTAATGTAAACTCCAAGAGCACACATGGCGACGGCAGATAATATCTGAAATCCGTGCGGAAACGCTGACGGAAGGATGAAAGCCAGCGGAGCAAGGCCCTGGAAAACAGGCAAAGGAACATCTGTGGGTCTGTCTGGGGCTGTCTGCCAGGCCAAGAATCGCAACAGGGCCAAACAGGCAGCATTTTCACAGCATTTGAAGGAAGTGTGAAGTGTCACCGAGAGAATGTGCGATGGAGTGGTTTGCGAGCAGTGGTGTGCGCCTGGGAGGCTATGGTGGGGGGAAAAGGGCTGGGCAGGCAGGAGGAAAGTGGAGGAGAGATGGGAAGAGAGGGCGGTGAGAGTGAAGAAATACAGGACGAAGCAGAGAAGGTGGAGGGGGTAAATGGAGAGGCAAAGAGTGAAGTAAGAGTCGAGTGGTGGAGAAAAGGACAACAGACCGGGAGACGTGGGAGGGAGACAGTCTGCCCAAGAGCGATACAGATTATTCACGTGAGTGGGAGTGGGGTCAAATATTAAGGAGCACAGAAAGGTGGGCGAGGTGAGAAGGGACTTATGGAGGAGGCAGAGAGTGGGAGCTAGAGACGGGGATTGAAAGGTACAGAGTAACGGGGGGTGGGCAGGGAAAGAGAGGGGTCAGCACGTGTGCTTGCCAAAGAACCAACAGAAAGAGAGTGCACCAGAGAAGACCCCCAGCTGCTCGCGACCTCAGGGTCCGCCCAGGCCGCTGTCTGATGAAGAAAGGTGGGTGGGAGAACTGGCCTAGACGGGGAGGAGCGAGAGGGGAAAGGGGGGGGGGGGGAGTAGAGGAGGTGGATACCACACAAACTGGTGCCCACCTCCTCTCAGCTGTGTCTGATTCTCAAAGTAAAGGGGCTGCTGCCAGAGAGCTGGAGCTGAGCAGCTCATGTGCACACCCCCGTCACAGGCCAACCCTACTAGAGGAGCCGGACACACCCCTTTCACAAGCAACCCTGCCTTTGTCACTGGTCAACACTGGCGAAGCTGAAGAAGCACACATCTCCCTCACTGGCTAACACTGGTGGAGCGGATGCAGTGCAAACCCTTGTCAATGGCTAACACTGGTGGAGCGGATGCAGTGCATACCCTTGTCACGAGCTAACACTGGTGGAGCGGATGCAGTGCATACCCTGGTCACTGGCTAACACTGGTGGAGCGGATGCAGTGCATACCCTTGTCAATGGCTAACACTGGTGGAGCGGATGCAGTGCATACCCTTGTCAATGGCTAACACTACTGGAGCGGATGCAGTGCATACCCTTGTCACTGGCTAACACTGGTGGAGCGGATGCAATGCATACCCTGGTCACTGGCTAACACTGGTGGAGCGGATGCAGTGCATACCCTTGTCAATGGCTAACACTACTGGAGCGGATGCAGTGCATACCCTTGTCACTGGCTAACACTGGTGGAGCGGATGCAATGCATACCCTTGTCAATGGCTAACACTGGTGGAGCGGATGCAATGCATACCCTTGTCAATGGCTAACACTGGTGGAGCGGATGCAGTGCATACCCTTGTCACTGGCTAACACTGGTGGAGCGGATGCAATGCATACCCTTGTCACTGGCTAACACTGGTGGAGCGGATGCAATGCATACCCTTGTCAATGGCTAACACTACTGGAGCGGATGCAGTGCATACCCTTGTCACTGGCTAACACTGGTGGAGCGGATGCAATGCATACCCTTGTCAATGGCTAACACTGGTGGAGCGGATGCAGTGCATACCCTTGTCACTGGCTAACACTGGTGGAGCGGATGCAATGCATACCCTTGTCACTGGCTAACACTGGTGGAGCGGATGCAATGCATACCCTGGTCACTGGCTAACACTGGTGGAGCGGATGCAGTGCATACCCTTGTCAATGGCTAACACTACTGGAGCGGATGCAGTGCATACCCTTGTCACTGGCTAACACTGGTGGAGCGGATGCAGTGCATACCCTTGTCAATGGCGAACACTGGTGGAGCGGATGCAGTGCATACCCTTGTCAATGGCTAACACTACTGGAGCGGATGCAGTGCATACCCTTGTCACTGGCTAACACTGGTGGAGCGGATGCAGTGCATACCATTGTCAATGGCGAACACTGCTGGAGCGGATGCAGTGCATACCCTTGTCACTGGCTAACACTGGTGGAGCGGATGCAGTGCATACCCTTGTCAATGGCTAACACTGGTGGAGCGGATGCAGTGCAAACCCATGTCACGAGCTAACACTGGTGGAGCGGATGCAGTGCATACCCTTGTCAATGGCTAACACTACTGGAGCGGATGCAGTGCATACCCTTGTCACTGGCTAACACTGGTGGAGCGGATGCAGTGCATACCATTGTCAATGGCGAACACTGCTGGAGCGGATGCAGTGCATACCCTTGTCACTGGCTAACACTGGTTGAGCGGATGCAGTGCATACCCTTGTCAATGGCTAACACTGGTGGAGCGGATGCAGTGCACACCCTTGTCAATGGCTAACACTGCTGGAGCGGATGCAGTGCATACCCTTGTCACTGGCTAACACTGGTGGAGCGGATGCAGTGCATACCCTTGTCAATGGCTAACACTGCTGGAGCGGATGCAGTGCATACCCTTGTCACTGGCTAACACTGGTGGAGCGGATGCAGTGCATACCCTTGTCAATGGCTAACACTGGTGGAGCGGATGCAGTGCATACCCTTGTCAATGGCTAACACTGCTGGAGCGGATGCAGTGCATACCCTTGTCACTGGCTAACACTGGTGGAGCGGATGCAGTGCATACCCTTGTCAATGGCTAACACTGGTGGAGCGGATGCAGTGCATACCCTTGTCAATGGCTAACACTGGTGGAGCGGATGCAGTGCATACCCTTGTCACTGGCTAACACTGGTGGAGCGGATGCAGTGCATACCCTTGTCAATGGCTAACACTGCTGGAGCGGATGCAGTGCATACCCTTGTCACTGGCTAACACTGGTGGAGCGGATGCGGTGCATACCCTTGTCAAAGGCTAACACTGGTGGAGCGGATGCAGTGCATACCCTTGTCACTGGCTAACACTGGTGGAGCGGATGCAGTGCATACCCTTGTCACTGGCTAACACTGGTGGAGCGGATGCAGTGCATACCCTTGTCAATGGCTAACACTGGTGGAGCGGATGCAGTGCATACCCTTGTCACTGGCTAACACTGGTGGAGCGGATGCAGTGCATACCCTTGTCACTGGCTAACACTGGTGGAGCGGATGCAGTGCATACCCTTGTCAATGGCTAACACTGGTGGAGCGGATGCAGTGCATACCCTTGTCACTGGCTAACAGTGATGGAGCGAATGCAGTGCATACCCTTGTCACTGGCTAACACTGGTGGAGCGGAAGCAGTGCCTACCCTTGTCAAAGGCTAACACTGGTGGAGCGGAAGCAGTGCATACCCTTGTCAATGGCTAACACTGGTGGAGCGGATGCAGTGCATACCCTTGTCACTGGCTAACACTGGGGGAGCGGATGCAGTGCATACCCTTGTCACTGGCTAACACTCTTTGAGCGGATGCGGGCATACCCCTGTCACTGGCTAATACTGCTGGAGCGGATGAGGTGCATACCCTTGTCACTGGCCAGCACTGGTGGAGCGGATGCAGTACACACCCATGTCACTGGCTAACACTGGTGGAGCGGATGAGGTGCATACCCTTGTCACTGGCCAACACTGGTGGAGCGGATGCGGTGCACACCCATGTCACTGGCTAACACTGGTGGAGCGAATGAGGTGCAAAACCCTGTCGCTGGCTAACACTGCTGGAGCTGATGAGGTACATACCCTTGTCACTGGCTAACACTGGTGGAGGGGATGAGGTACATACCCATTTCACTGGCTAACACTGGTGGAGCGGATGAGGGTCATACCCTTGTCACTGGCTAACACTGGTGGAGCGGATGGAGTGCACACCCTTGTCACTGGCTAACAGTGGTGGAGCGGATGAGGTACATACCCATGTCACTGGCTAACACTGGTGGAGCGGATGAGGTACATACCCTTGTCACTGGCTAACACTGGTGGAGCGGATGCAGTGCACACCCTTGTCACTGGCTAACACTGGTGGAGCGGATGCAGTGCATACCCTTGTCACTGGCTAACACTGGTGGAGCGGATGAGGTACATACCCTTGTCACTGGCTAACACTGGTGGAGCGGATGCAGTGCATACCCTTGTCACTAGCTAACAATCCTTGAGCGGATGCGGTGCATACCCTTGTCACTGGCTAACAGTGCTGGAGCAGATGAGGTGCATACCCTTGTCACTGGCTAACACTGGTGGAGCCGATGGGGTACATACCCCTGTCACTGGCTAACACTGGAGGAGCAGATGCAGTACACACCCATGTCACTGGCTAACACTGGTGGAGCGGATGAGGTAGATACCCTTGTCACTGGCTAACACTGGTGGAGCGGATGAGGTACATACCCTTGTCACTGGCTAACACTGGTGGAGCGGATGCAGTGCACACCCTTGTCACTGGCTAACAGTGCTGGAGCGGATGAAGCACACACCCCTGTCACAGGCTAACACTGCTGCAGCAGATGCTGTATACACCCTTGTCACTGGCTAACACTGGTGGAGCGGATGCAGCACACACCCCTCTCCCTGGCTAAGACTGGTGGAGCGGATGCTGTATACACCCTTGTCACTGGCTGACACTCCTTGAGCAGATGCAGTACACAACCACGTCACTGGCTAACACTGGTGGAGCGGATGCAGCACACACCCGTCACAGGCTAACACTTCTGCTAACACTGCTGCAGCGGGTGCTGTATACACCCTTGTCACTGGCTAACACTGCTGGAGCGGATGCTGTACACACCCTTGTCACTGGCTAACACTGCTGGAGGATACATGCCCGTCACAGATTAACATTGCTGGAGAAACAGAACGCAACCCTGTCACAGGATAACCATAATTAGCCGATGAGATATAGTCTGAAAAGGTATGTTTTTGGTTCTTTACAAAAAGTAGATCATACTCCAACCTGATGAGGTCAGAATAGAGTGCCACGGTCTTGCAGCAAGACAGGAAAAGGTCTGTTTTGAAATATTCTTGAATTTACATTAAACACTTTGTTATTTTTCATTTATCCCTCAAGTACGAAGAAAAGCCATTGAGTATTATTTTGTTGGTTATGTCTTTGCCCAAAGAGTAGGTAGACTCTTTGCTTTCTGTAGCAAGCTTGGACCTGTACAGAGCTCCGGTACATTCTAGGTTTGAGCACTATATAAGCAGTGCACACATACATAACTGGCACCAGCATGGGGCATAACTCTGAGGGGGCAGCTGGTGATTTGGGAAGGCCTGCTAGGGCTACAATTCCTCCAGCTCCATGTTTAGGAGTAAGGTATGTACTGTGCTCCTGCAGTCAGAATGTGGGCCAAATTTGGTAAGTTTGGTGATGGGGCCATTTATATTGAGATTCTGGTCAATGATGAAGCCAAGAGACGTCACGTTGGACCAGTGAAATTAAAATGCCAAGTGGGTGTAGCGTGTCAAGCCCTTCTGTACTGGCTACACCCCTGGATTACATAAATGCACAACATCCCACTGTGTTTATATTATTAAATGCATTTGTAATCTTAGTTATGTTTGAAACCAAATTGGACAAAAACAAGATAACATTTCCAAAACTATTCAGTCATTAGAAAGGAAAGCACTACATATACATTTATCTTCATTTTCCTAAGAACCATAAGGTTTCTGTAACAATTCTTTAATTCAGGGGTAAACACCGCGTTTCCAGATGCCAAATAAAACGAGGCAGAATGGTCCAAAACATTCCCCAGACAAACACAGTAAAGCATATTTTTACTCAGAGCAAACAGTTTACTATTTAAACAACTTCTCCAGTTTCTTCCGAAACAAATTACATTCAACCCCCAGTACTATCCTCGCAGCATCATTTTCAGCTCTAAAAAGGGTACATACATAGATCTGTTCTATTTCCCAACACTAAGATGTCAGCCTGTAGCCACAGTTGTGCAATGTGGAGGAGAGCTGTGCAGGACAAACACAACCAAGCCAGCTGCTCTTTCACACATGAGGTGCATCTGCAGCTGGGCTCACTTTGCCCAATTTTCACAACATTTACTGGAAAAAATATTTTTTCAAATTCTTCCTTTGTTCGGCAAAATCAATTTGCACACTGAAATGAATCCTGTTCAGGCAGATTGTAAAACGTACCACAATCCGGGAACATAATTTGCACCTTATCAAGACTATAGAACAGGGCATTGGAATGAGAATATTAAAGCATCACGAGGCAGACTGGTTTCTAGGTCGTTTGGCTTGTCACACTAATGAGAACAAATTTATATTTTTGTTTGGTCATAAATACTGAAGCAATATATTAGCAATTTATATATGCACATACACACACCGTTTTATTCATTCTTTACTTTTTACAGTATGCTTCGATATAGTACTTGTAATTTAAAACACATTACAACGTTTGTGGCAGCTTCTATCAAACCGAATGCCCATGATCAGGATTTTAACTAGAATCCAGAGCGAGAAATGTTAAAGGAACGTCAATGAAGCGAAGAGAAATAGATCGACATAAGCACCTTTACAAATGTTGACACCCCTTGTAAATGCAATTTATGTGCCTAACAAGAAGACACGAGACCTGGGACTCTCCCACCAGCAGACTGCTATCATGTTTGAAAACAAGGCTTGAGTATTTGATGTCTAGATGCAACTCTGAGGGCAAGGGTATTAAAGATCTGTGTATGATGTAAATGTAGAGGGCTAGAAGTGGGTGGATGTTTTCTAACACCATTTTAAAATAGGAAGTTTTAAAAGCTTACATAAAATCAGTTGATATCTGTTCTTGCTATAATGCATTTCATAATGGCTTACATGGATTTAAGTGAGCTAATAAAGTGTGTGATCTTTACTTTATGCCCTCTATAAAGCACATTTATTCAGCACAGAGTTTTGAGAGAAGGCCAATGTTCAATCAGAGGGGGCTTTATAAAGAATGTGGCACGTGGGGCTCTGTATTCAATAACAGTATCATCAAAGGTAATGTGTGAAAAAAAACATGCACTAAGGGACAGCTAATATTAGGCTTTTGAATTTAAGGCACTTTTTTTTGCACAATACAGTTCATTTGTGTAACAAACATTGAGGGGTAAGTATTTCTTTATTAGGTGTTTATTTATTAGCATGAAAAACGTGTTGGATAACATTTACTATCAGCCAACCTCACCAGTCATGTGATTTGCCCAGTTTATGTTTGCGAAGTGAAGATGTAACTTCAGAAAGAAGGCCTTGTGATAACACAAGAGGATTAGGCTATGATCGTTCACGGAGGTGTGTGCTCCCACAACGTGTTTTCTTCATGTATATTTATGAATCACTGCACACACCCAGGGAGTGAACTCCTGAAAAACAACATCAAAGATTTTCACATCATGCGAGGTGTACATTTCTTGGAATGGAACTGGGAAAGATACACATTAGAGGTCATTACCCAGCAGATGCTTCCACAGTCTAAATGACGTCAAACTGTATTACTTCCTGTCTTTTTACTGAATGTCTACCTGTAATTTTTTCTGACACGTATATGAATACTATATAATAAAATGTGTTCATTGTGTTTTGCTGTTGTATACAGGGGTCTTTTGGAGTCTAAATAAGCCATTGCTAAATGACTTGAAACCACAAAAGAGGCAAACAACAGCATTACTACAGATCAACCACACAATATGGAAGGGAGATTACCATCATCACACACAGCTGCAGTTACCCTCAGAGGTGCCTTGAGCATGGTGAATCCCTCCCAAGAACAAACCGGCACTACAACCAGGGCGAGTAAAGGAGTGAAACCGAGTACTGTATGTAACCCCTAAAAACAGCAGTGCAAAACCAAGCATAGTGGCAAACAGCTAAAGCTACAGCCACAACAACCCAAGAAGACAGCAGTGCTCACTGCCATGTGCTACCAGATTGAAGCGCAACACTAGATGCACACAGATAATAAAATACAAGAAGTTAATAGCGATTCTGGAGTAGACTGTGGCATTCAACTGGCTGAGCAAGCGTTACCGCCCTAGCAGTACGTGCAGTGCTGCGGCTAAACACATTGCAATTCACAATTGCACGCCCTCTGATAAGGCAATCTGCTAAATATCCCATCCGTAGACAACGGCCCAGATTAGGAGCCCTGGGACCTAGACTGCACTAGTGATAGTATTTTACATACTGCAGCAGTTGGCTGTCTCCCCCAATCCTTCACACTTGCAGTCGTCTTCAACCTCTAATACATTCTGGTTACAAATGCAACCTTGAAAATACTTTTCTGAAAACAATCCCGGAGACAACATCTCAACCTTCTTGTAAGGTAGCATTTAAATCTTGCAAAGATTTGCTTAGGTATACTGGCCCAATGTGCTTACAAAATCATCATAGGCCAAAATATTTGTCCCCAAGTCTGCTTGCCGACCACTGCCAAGCACCCAGCCAGCTCCTATTCCCCAAAATGCTAGTATTCATCCTCCACACTTGCAGTGCTGGCTACAACTTTGCAGTTGCTTGACTAAAAGCAACTTACCAATGTCTCTCTCAATAAATCAATCAATTAAGCGATTTGTAAGTCACCCGTGAGGGTCCCGAAGCGCTGGAGTTGCTAGCTGCTTCGTAGTGATCTGTTCATTCGAGCAGCCAGGTCTTGAGTCCTTTCCTGAATTCCTGGAGCGATGAGGCGGTCCTGAGGTGCAGGGGAAGGTCGTTCCAAGCTTTAGCCACTAGGTGTGAGAAGGAATGTCTTCCGCTGTTGCTTCAGCAGATCTGGGGGCGTCTGCGGTCAAGCCATTAAAGATCAGATGATCCAGAGGTTACAATAATCGATAGGTGAAGCATAGGTTTGGCGTCTATTCGTGCCACTAATTGCAATGGTCTACTCTCACTGCTATAGTGGGAAAAAGTCTGCTTAAATTAGCACTAAAAGCCCTGACCTGGTATTGTCCATTCAGGGTTGCTGACAATTGAACAAGAATTTAAAGCCCCGCTCTGCTGCTGTCCAGTCAGGATTGCTGACAATCTAGGCAAGCAGCTAATTGCAGGAGTCCACAGTGGGCTGAACAATGGCAAAACCATGCTCAAGGAAGAGGATTCGCAGAGTCCACCAGACAAAACCTGCACCGGCACGGTTGAAATGTCTAAACTAACATGAAAATAATTGTAGCCGGATGGCAGCTGCAATTAAAACATGAGGCACAATCACTGTGCCCACTGTTATATAAAAACTGAAACCAGCTGACACAAACCAGAATCACACCAGCACTAAATACCTACTAATCAGTGTTGCCCACACTAGAATAGGATCACTCCACACCAAGAAGTTCTCAGCCACAATCTCATGAAAGTTTCTTCAACCATCAGAATGTGCATTTATTGTCTTCAATCCATCCTGCCTCAAAAGGACCAGCATTTCTTGTTCTTCGCTAAGCCAGTCACTGGTCCACTGATTTTGATCCTCAAGCTACACCCTGAATAGATTTTCATCTTTTCACATTTTCTTGCCAAATAGCCATATGTTGGGACACGCCTTACTTTTCCCTCTATTTATTACAATGCTGTGAGTAGCTAGCCATGTAATGTACTGGAACCTCGTGTGTTGCACAACTTGGTATCACGTATCTTTTGCCACTTCCAGGAGACGGAATGTTTTGCTGATGCTGTATACTGAACTACGCCAAACCAAATAACCAACGTCTGCCTCTAGACACCATTTCACCGTCTTTTTTTACGTTTCAGAGAGTGATGTTTTTTGTATGGCCATCGCAGCGAACTAGATCTCTTACTAAATGTGCAGGAGCATTTATAGAATGCAGCAAATCTTCATGAAAGGAGAAGACAGTCAGAGCCCCAAAGTGCCTCAATGCAGAATACTATTATTCATATTAATTTATAACAAACTACCTAAAACTGGTTACACGTAACCATTCTTACAAAAACTAGTATAAAGAAATTGTAATTAAACTTTGTTGAGCAACAAAATACAAACGATTTTGTTTCAAAATAAAACCAGCTTAATATTTTTTCCACAATAAAGACAAGCAAACACACCTGGAAGCGTGTTAACCATAAACGCCAGCAAAGACCACACAATCCTCACTCCATAGGTTGTTTTACGGTCCAGTAGATGGATGACGCGTGTCCTCATACTTCTCGAAAGCATAGTGTTACAAGCATTACTATGCTATACTCTGCTGACAATACTCAGACATTAAATTCAATGCTCACTAACCAGATCCACTGAACATTTATATAGTATCAAAAGAATGTCTCTTAACCAGGACTTAGGGCAGGTGTTTGTTCGCTCATTGAACTCTTTATTTGTTTAATTTGGAAGTGATTGTAGCTAAGCTCTGTACAGAGGCCAAATCAATAAATGATGCTGGCAATAGCACAAAGCACACAGATTTACACCGATGGAAGGCTGCCAGGGAAGGCCTTTAAGTGCAGATAGGTGTCTTGAAGAGATACTGAAAGGAGAACGTGTATGGCAAGTGGACATCTGATGGCAACAAGATGCATAGCCTTTGTGCCCACAGGGAGAAATATCTGGGCATAGAGGGGGCACAAGCATGGCACGAGACGCACTTTAGGAAGCCGATCAAAGAACAGCCACAAACAGAAAGCTGGGAGAGGGAAGGTAAGTAAGAGGAAGCTAAACAAGGGTGTCGTTCAAGAGCGGACTGGGGAGGCGAGAGCAGAGACTGGCTGGGAAGGAAGCCAACAGAGGGCAGCAGGGTGAGGCGAAGTATGTGCAGTAGGAGGAAGATTGCAAAGTAGCTGAGGGGCAGAGTAGTAAACAGACTGACAAGAGCCGGAGGAGTAAGCAGGGAGGGCAGAAGTACTGAAGATAAGAAGAATATTGAAACAAAGTGGAAAAACAGGTTCAGGATAAAGGTTTCAGAAGCAGAAAGTTTGAAAACTAATTTGGGAAACATTTTAGATCTTTGTAGACCAGATGAGTCAATTATGAAATATGAGAGAACAAAAAATTCCGGAATCCAAGAGGTCACCTAGACTGCGAGCAGATGAGAGGTGACTGAGGTCATCCAGTGGGAAGAAGGTGGAGGACAAAGGGAGTGTGTCGTGGGAGGCAGTGGTGAAGAGCAGCATCTTAGTAATTGAACACTTCGCTGAGGATGGCAGTGTTGTGCCAATTGTGATAGTGGTTTGTGGGAAGTTGCTTAATCAAGACTGTTAGTGCCACAGGGAATAGAACAAAACACTGCAGGGGCGGAAAGATAAACACACTGTAGCATTTTTATTTTTGTATTTTTTTTCTCGGAGTTTTAAATAGCACAAAATTCACCCGAAGGTATCAGGTATCAGAGCGCTTTACATGAGCACCAGTTACGTTACACAAGGATTTATTCATTTTTGTTAGGCACGGGGAGATTAAGTGATTTGCCCAGAATCACAGGATGTTGAGTGTCATTGCCGAGACTCGAACCTGGATCCCCAGATTTGACATCAACCGCCCTACCCGTTAGGCCACATCCTCTCCCCATTTGAGTACGAAGGGTGAACTAATGGTTTCAGCTAGAGTCCAGCTTTGCAGTTCTCTTGAACAACCTGCTGGTTTATCGCTCTTCTCTTAACAAGGCGATTCCTGATACTCCAGGGAGAGCAGAATTTATGATTTGCACAGAATTTATAAAACACAACAAAGACCTGTAGGCATCAAGGCACTGCAGTCTTGGTATACTGCTCGGCAAAGATACTGGTTTGGCACGATCCCAAAACGAATGAACTCTCCCAACAGGATGAAGAACCAGGTCTTTAAGGATTTCCTAAAGGGAGAATGTATTTTAATACATGTGAGATGATAAGGAAGCAAGTTCCAGAGCTTTACTGCCGCAACAGAGAAGGATCTGAAAACATGGCCTTAATTCCATCCGGACGAACATGGTAGAGGGCCTTATGCACGATGCAGAGTGCCTTGAACATAATGCACATTTTTAATGGTAGTCAATTCGGATCATGTAGCTCCTTGGACATTGACTGCCATTTTGGGATATCCATGGTGAGCCTTGCAAGCACATTCTGCACCAATTTGGCTTGAGTATTATTGTTAGTCTCTAGAGGATACACCAAGAGTTATTCCATATCACTGCTGTCTGACCCCTTAATCCAACCCTGCCCTAGTACCATACACCTCAGCATCTTCCAGTTCATCCCTTTTGGACCCACGTGGTACATACAGGGAGACACAAACACAGGTGAGAGGGAGGAAGAACACAGGGACATACCACTGCAAACTAACAATCCACAAAAACGTCCAGCTAAGAGGCCAACGCCCTGGTAGGCGAGCTCTATAAGTTCTACTCAATTATGAAAATTTGAATGCAAAATCAGAGGCTCATGTTATTTAGTAAAACCTTTATTTTGCCAACTCCCTAGCGACTAATTCACAGAAGTGGCAGGAAGGATCTGGAAAACAAACGAAAGAAATATATCATGCTCAACGTTCTGAGTTCAGTGTCTTTCGTTTGTTGCTCCTCAACCACTTAAGGACTCTTTCAGTTGCTAACAGATGTCTCTTTAGAATACTTTCTATTTGTTTGGGTTAGAAGTACTAATGAGTTTTACAAACACCATATAACAAAGCTTTGTCATGTTTAGTTTCCTCCAAATATCTATATTGTCACCTATAAAGCTGCTCCAGAGGTGCAATACAGGTGCCCATAAGAAGCCTCCCAAATGTGTGGCACGTTATCTAGCATCCTCTTTACTCGGTATACTGTTGGTCTACCTACTAGCATGCAACAGCAAGTATCCTCTTCGAGGCAGAAAACACCCACATATGCCGGCCTATTACTCTCCGTCGCTTCTGTCCCGGATTGCCCCCATTGTACTAGTTTCTTAAAAATGACAGGCTGTTAAGGATCATTTAAGCATGGTTTGGATGTAGATTTGGCATGTCGCCGCTTGCACACTTTGTAAGTATTTCTGAGGTCATAGCACACTCTGCTCATTGATTATTTATTGGAAGTTTGTGGATGGATTGCCTCTACATTACTCGACTTACAGGTAGCAAACATTACAGTTTGTTTACACATGTGCTTTGTTTACATCCTCTGGCTTCTGAGTTTTTCTTTCTAACCTGGATCATTGCTGTGGTACACCTTTTGCCGTCACATTGCAAGCCAGGTACGTAGCATCTCCACTGTGTACTTGCCACTTTTTGATTGCCTAGTTCTCGGCATACCAAGGGCAACTCAGAAATGTGTATAACAGTACTGCTTTTCACTCTGGGCCATATGTATCATCTACCTGATTTGCGATTCTCATATAGCGATTTTCAAGAAATCGCTATTTGAGAATCGCAATTAGGTATGTATGTACAAAATCGATTTTTTTTGCGATTTCTTAAAATTCCTTAATTGCGATTAGCAAATTGCGAATCGCAATTAAGGAATACTTTCCCATTCATTTCTATGGGCCAGGAGGCCCATAGGAATGAATGGGAAGTTATTCTCAATTTGCGATTCGCAATTTGCTAATCGCAAATTGAGAATAATTTCAAGGGTGCAGGGGTGTCCAAAGGACACCCTGTTGCACCCCTTAAATATGCATGGGTGCACATGTGGCGCACATACATGCCCTAAGGACATGTATGTGCGTCACATGGCACTTTCAAAAATTTGATTTTTTCAAGGAATTCGCAACTTACCACCAACTAGATGTTGGTGGTAATTTGCGATTCCTTAAGGACATTTTGCAATTTTTTTTGCTTCATACATTGCATTTAAGGAATCGCAAAATTTGCGATTCCTTAAATGCAATTGCAAAATAAGGAATCACATATTTTGCGATTCCTTGTTTTGCACCAGATTTTGCTTTATACATACCATTTAGCAAATTCGCATTCGCAAAGGCCGAAATTCCGAATGCGAATTTGCTTGATATATATGGCCCTCTGTCTCTTACCAACTACTTCAGATGCATGCAAGTAAATGCCACAGACTTGGATGCATGCACGCCCTGGTGCAGCTTTTACGCAGTATCCATGGGCCGCATTTCTCTTTACATACCAGAAGTACTTATTACGACGAGACCATCTACGAAAAAGTCAAATTATACCAATTTACTAAGTTACCCCTGGAACACTGAGTAGTTGAATACCCAGACGTTTTACACATCGATACCACACCACTATACCATGACAAAGATAGAAGTCAATGTTTTTCTTTCTACAGACGTGAAGATCTGTCATAGAAACACCCATTCTATTCTCACTGTTCCTTTTCGCAGTTAGCTGCTAGTTTTATTTTTATTTTATTTCATTGCTAGTAGAATCCAGTGTCAGTTCTATTCCCCTGAATTAGCTTGCTGGGTTAAGTTCATTGATAATTCTCACACTTCTAGAAATAAACACCCCAGTTTCTCCTAATATGTTAATTATTAATGGCTCACTTCTGAGGTTTCTCAGCTTGGAAGAAGATCACACATTCATATCTTCTGCATTCGGCCTACTTGGTTCCAATACAATTCAACAGCAGCTTCAAAGCGCCTTAGACCCAGAAAAGGGGTCCAAGGGATGAACAGGAAGGAAGCTGTGAACGAAGGGCGCGTAAAGCAATGTCTCAGCGCAAACCCATAAAATCTTCAGTCTATCTCATGACCTCAGGAAAAGTGTTCCCCGTTATCACTTTGCCGAACAAAAGGTTTCTGCAGTGTGCACTAACCCAGAGTTTCGGGAACCACACGACTGTCCTTATCCAGGATAAGGGAGTGCCCAGTTACCAATCAATACTGGTCATGAGTTCGCAATCTATGCGGGAAGGTAGTAGGACACCAAGATTAATTGTAACTGGGCGTTCCGCTATCTTCCCGTGTAGATTCTAAGGATCATGGATGAAATGCACAGGTCTAGACACACAAAAAAGAATCTTCCTTTCATGCGGATACATTTCCCAATGCTACATACAGTTTTACTATCTTAGGATCAGTGGACATGCACTAATTGACAATAAACATTCACCAAGGTTCTCAATAACAAGTCAACTCTGTCTCCTTCAGATACATCATTAATGTTTATTTAATGAATCATCTCCTTAAAAATGATCAAACGTGTGCATCATGTATCACAAGTTATGCACAAATTAGAAACATCAATCCACAATAATTAAAAACTGTGGCTACTTCAGATGCTATTTTCAGTTAGAAAATAAGAAATGGTAATAGCCATTGTTTTTAAGTACAGTCAGTGTTTTTAATGCCTGTCCAAAGAGCTCGAGATAGTAAAACAGTAGCTTTGGGGAAATGTATCCGCATGAAAGGGAAATTCTTTTTTGGTTTCAGCCTAAGCCTACCCTGTCCCTTTCAGCAGTAATGGTTGACTCCTTATTTTGGAAGGTCTAGACAACCGCACACTTTTAGCAAGGGGTATGATGGTTACTAAGAGGTACACTACACAGCGCACCCATTCACAGAATGGTTAAGAGGCATGGACTATTGCAACAGGCAAGGGAAACCGTTTACAGGTCTAGAGAATGCAAAAAAACAGAACAATCTTAGATCTACTCCAACAAAACTGCACCTTTAATTGCACGTATCTATCTATACCTAGACCAGCTATGCCATTACCACTGCTTATAGTTGGCTGGCAAAAGAGAGGGTGTGCACTGCCTAACTATTATGTTGCAGACTCGATAACAAGAGTTATAAGAACTAAAGAATGTTCTTAACCTTGTTCAGCAAATTCTTGCAACGATAATATAAACCGTATTTTACAGATTAAATACATAACATTATCTGCTTACCCAAGACTAACATTACTGGTGGACTGGATGTGATTTATTGGCTTCTTGCTTTTCAGAAAGAGTACTCTCTAACTTTTCCCTGATCATCTCATAACTGATAATTTGTTGATAGTTGCCTTACATTGCGGCCGCATATACCCCCTGAATAATTACTGATTGAATACTGCTGATTCTTTGACAGGTGTGCACATTGTAGATACAGAAACCTCACAACCCGCCTTATTGATAGTCTGGGGATTTATCAATATCTAAAATGGTCTGTGATGATTCATTAACAGTTTCTAAAGAAAATATTAATCAGGTATCAAAGTACGAACAATCTTGTCTTTGCTTCTGCAATGTATTGTTGATAAATTCTCTCCTCTAAGAATACAATAAGCACATGCAGGAATACAATACGATGGGAAGGCACTGCTGTCAGTCCCCCTTGCAGCTACACTGTACCATGAAATTCTCTTTGAAGAGCTCGTTTTTCGAAGATTGATTGGTTTGCTCACCTTGCAGAGTATACACCACCCAACTTCCCTTTCTTTACCTAGATTATTTCATTTTCACAATGTATTAAATCAGATATTTCCCCCATGTTGATGATTTATTGGTGAGTTTTTATCTGTTCAGTTTGCAGGGAGATTACACCCAGTTGAGCTTACTTTTAATGTTTTATTAATGAGTTTTTATCTTTTCACCTTGCGAGCAGAACACACCACCAATGTCACTTTCTTTATCCATATCACTACTTATCGATAATTGATTAATCGCTTATTATCTTCTCAGCTTGCAGGCCGATACCTCTCCATATTTATGAATGAATAAGGAGTTATGCGTGTGCTGGCCTTGCACTGGAAGGACACCCCAGATATGAACATGTAATATGAATTAATGATGACTTTATTTGCTCGCCCTGTGGGCACAGGACACTCAGATATGAATGAATAATATGAATTAATGATGACTATTTGCTCTCCCTGTGGGCACAGGACACCCAGATATTAATGAATAATATGAATTAATGATGACTTTATTTGCTCGCCCTGTGGGCCCAGGACACCCAGATATGAATGAATAACATGAATTAATGATGACTTTATTTGCTCGCCCTGTGGGCCCAGGACCCCCAGATATGAATGAATAGTATGAATTAATAATGACTTTATTTGCTCGCCCTGTGGGCACAGGGCACCCAGATATGATTGAATAATTTGCTGTGGACACAGGACACCCAGATATGAATGAATAATATGAATTAATGTGACGTTATTTGCTGTGGACACAGGACACCCAGATATGAATGAATAACATGAATTAATGATGACTTTATTTGCTGGGGACACAGGACACCCAGATATTCATGAAAAATATGAATTAATAATGACTTTATTTGCCAGCCCCGCAGGGCCATGACACCCCAGATATGAATGAATAATGAGTACTTATTTATGTGCCGGCCTTGCAGGTCTTCCCCCTCACCCCTCCATGTTTACACCTCATTCCCGGCTTCGAGGCGCTCGCTCACCTTGCAGGCGGAGTAGACCCCCAGCTTCTCCAGCTTCTTGCCCCACAGGCCGGAGCGGAGCTGCGCCTTCCTCTGTGCGATGCGGGCCGGCCCGGGCCCTGCTGCTGCCGCCGCCGCGGGCCCCGGGCTCTCCCCGGCCCCTCCTGCCGGCGCCGCGGAGCCGGGCGCGGGGGAGCCCTGAGGCGAGGCCCCGGCGCTGGAGGCCTGCAGTAGGCCCCCGCCCGCGGCTGCGGCCGGCACCGGAGCCTCGGCCATGGACGCCACCGTCTGCCTCAGCGGGAGCCGCCCTGCCCCCTCGGGGGCCTCTCAGAGCCGGGGACGCCGACCATCCTGCCTGGGCGGGGACGGGAGGCGGCGGCTGGCCTGCACCTGCTCACGGCCCCCGCTGCATCACAGGCCGGAGCCGCGGCCCGCCTCCTGCCCGCCCCGCTCCCAGCCTCGGCGCACGCACACCCCGCGCCGCGGCACTGGAAGCCACGGCCCTGTCTCCTCCCCAGGGCCCGGCCTCCGCCCTCTCCTGGCGCACTGCAGCCGCGGCCCGGCCTCCACTCCCGGTGCACTGCAGCCTGCACTCCAGGCCCGGCCTCTACTGGCACACTCCAGGCCCTGCCTCTGCTGCCACACTCCAGGCCCTGCCTCTGCTGCCACACTCCAGGCCCTGCCTCCCCTGCCACACTCCAGGCCCTGCCTCTGCTGGCACACTCCAGGCCCTGCCTCTGCTGGCACACTCCAGGCCCTGCCTCTGCTGCCACACTCCAGGCCCTGCCTCCCCTGCCACACTCCAGGCCCTGCCTCTGCTGCCACACTCCAGGCCCTGCCTCCGCTGCCACACTCCAGGCCCTGCCTCTGCTGCCACACTCCAGGCCCAGCCTCCCCTGCCACACTCCAGGCCCTGCCTCCCCTGCCACACTCCAGGCCCTGCCTCTGCTGGCACACTCCAGGCCCTGCCTCTGCTGGCACACTCCAGGCCCTGCCTCTGCTGGCACACTCCAGGCCCTGCCTCTGCTGCCACACTCCAGGCCCTGCCTCCCCTGCCACACTCCAGGCCCTGCCTCTGCTGCCACACTCCAGGCCCTGCCTCCCCTGCCACACTCCAGGCCCTGCCTCTGCTGCCACACTCCAGGCCCTGCCTCTGCTGCCACACTCCAGGCCCAGCCTCCCCTGCCACACTCCAGGCCCTGCCTCTGCTGCCACACTCCAGGCCCTGCCTCTGCTGCCACACTCCAGGCCCTGCCTCCCCTGCCACACTCCAGGCCCTGCCTCCCCTGCCACACTCCAGGCCCTGCCTCTACTGCCACACTCCAGGCCCAGCCTCCCCTGCCACACTCCAGGCCCAGCCTCCCCTGCCACACTCCAGGCCCTGCCTCCCCTGCCACACTCCAGGCCCTGCCTCTGCTGCCACACTCCAGGCCCAGCCTCCCCTGCCACACTCCAGGCCCTGCCTCTGCTGCCACACTCCAGGCCCGGCCTCTGCTGGCACACTCCAGGCCCGGCCTCTGCTGCCACACTCCAGGCCCGGCCTCTGCTGGCACACTCCAGGCCCGGCCTCTGCTGGCACACTCCAGGCCCGGCCTCTGCTGGCACACTCCAGGCCCGGCCTCTCCTGCCACACTCCAGGCCCCGGCCTCTGCTGCCACACTCCAGGCCCCTACCTCTGCTGGCACACTCCAGGCCTGCCTCTGCTGGCACACTCCAGGCCCTGCCTCTGCTGCCACACTCCAGGCCCTACCTCTGCTGCCACACTCCAGGCCTGCCTCTGCTGGCACACTCCAGGCCCTGCCTCTGCTGGCACACTCCAGGCCCTGCCTCTGCTGCCACACTCCAGGCCCTGCCTCTGCTGGCACACTCCAGGCCCGGCCTCCCCTGCCACACTCCAGGCCCTGCCTCTGCTGCCAC
This sequence comes from Lissotriton helveticus, assembly GCF_964261635.1. NCBI lineage: Eukaryota > Metazoa > Chordata > Amphibia > Caudata > Salamandridae > Lissotriton > Lissotriton helveticus. The sequence goes on from NC_136071.1 coordinate 1,167,238,015, forward strand.
ACTCCAGGCCCTGCCTCTGCTGCCACACTCCAGGGCCCTACCTCTTGTCATACACCCACTACTGCCTCTCCAGGGCCTTGCCTCTCCTGGCACACTGCTGCCAGCACTCCAGGCCCGGCCTCTCCTGCCACACTCCAGGCCCTGCCTCTGCTGGCACAGTATGGTCTGCGCACTAGGGCCCTACCTCTGATCACACACCAACTGCTTACCCAATCAGGGCCCTGCCTCTCCTGGCACACTGCAGCCTGCACTCCAGGGCCCTACCTCTTGTCATACACCCACTACCTCCTCTCTAGGGCCCTGCCTCTCCTGGCACCTCAGCCATCACTCCAGGGCCCTACCTCTTGTCATACACCGCTACCGCCTCTTTAGGGCCCTGCCTCTCCTGGCACCTCAGCCATCACTCCAGGGCCCTAGCTCTTGTCATACACCCACAACCTCCTCTCCAGGGCCCTTCCTCTCCTGGCACACTGCAGCCTGCACTCCAGGGCCCTACCTCTTGTCATACACCCACTACCTCCTCTCTGGGGTCCTGCCTCTCCTGGCACACTGCAGCCTGCACTCCAGGGCCCTAGCTCTTGTCATACACCCACAACCTCCTCTCCAGGGCCCTGCCTCTCCTGGCACACTGCAGCCTGCACTCCAGGGCCCTACCTCTTGTCATACACCCACTACCTCCTCTCTAGGGCCCTGCCTCTCCTGGCACACTGCAGCCAGCACTCCAGGGCCCCACCTCTTGTCATACACCCGCTACCGCCTCTCTAGGGCCCTGCCTCTCCTGGCACACTGCTGCCTGCACTCCAGGGCCCTACCTCGTGCCATACACCCACTACCACCTCTCTAGGGCCCTGCCTCTCCTGGCACAGTAAGGTCTGCGCACTAGGGCCCTACCTCTCATCACACACCAACTACTTCCCCCCTCAGGGCCTTGCCTCTCCTGGCACACTGCTTCCTGCACTCCAGGGCCCTAGCTCTTGTCATACACCCGCTACCGCCTCTCTAGGGCCCTGCCTCTCTTGGCACACTGCTGCCTGCACTCCAGGGCCCTACCTCTTGTCATACACCCACTACCGCCTCTCTAGGGCCCTGCCTCTCTAGGACCCTGCCTCTCCTGGCACACTGCTGCCTGCACTCCAAGGCCTCACCTCTTGTTGCCATACACAAAGTGCCTCCTCTCAAGGTCCTGCCTCTTTTGGCACACTGCTGCCTGCACTCCAGGGCCCTACCTCTTGTCATACACCCACTGCCACCTCTCTGGGGCCCTGCCTCTCCTGGCACACTGCTGCCTGCACTCCAGGGCCCTACCTCTTGTCATACACCCGCTACCGCCTCTCTAGGGCCCTGCATCTCCTGGCACACTGCTGCCTGCACTCCAGGGCCCTACCTCTTGTCATGCACCCGCTACCGCCTCTCTAGGGCCCTTCCTCTCCTGGCACACTGCTGCCTGCACTCCAGGGCCCTACCTCTTGTCATATACCCGCTACCGCCTCTCTAGCGCCTTCCTCTCCTGGCACACTGCAGCCAGCACTCCAGGGCCCTACCTCTTGTCATACACCCACTGCCACCTCTCTAGGGCGCTGCCTCTCCTGGCAGCCTGCACTCCAGGCCCCTACCTCTTGTCATACACCCACTGCCGCCTCTCTGGGGCCCTGCCTCTCCTGGCACACTGCAGCCTGCACTCCAGGGCCCTACCTCTTGTCATACACCCACTGCCGCCTCTCTAGGGCCCTGCCTCTCCTGGCACACTGCAGCCTGCACTCCAGGGCCCTACCTCTTGTCATACACCCACTACCGCCTCTCTAGGGCCCTGCCTCTCCTGGCACACTGCAGCCTGCACTCCAGGGCCCTACCTCTTGTCATACACCCGCTACAGCCTCTCTAGGGCCCTGCCTCTCCTGGCACACTGCAGCCTGCACTCCAGGGCCCTACCTCTTGTCATACACCCACTACCGCCTCTCTAGGGCGCTGCCTCTCCTGGCACACTGCAGCCTGCACTCCAGGGCCCTACCTCTTGTCATACACCCACTACCGCCTCTCTGGGGTCCTGCCTCTCCTGGCACACTGCTGCCTGCACTCCAGGGCCCTACCTCTTGTCATACACCCACTACCACCTCTCTAGGGCCTTGCCTCTCCTGGCACACTGCTGCCTGCACTCCAGGGCCCTACCTCTTGCCATACACCCGCTACCGCCTCTGAGCAGTGAGCAGGCTACCATCTTGGGAGGGCAGTGTAGGCTGGGTCAGCGCTCCTGTCATCGCGCTCGAGACCCCATTTAGCCCACCCCCATGCGCACGCGCAGCGGACACTAATCCTAGTGGCAGCGGGACGGTGGACGCTGCAGCAGCCCTTGGGCTCCTTTGAATATTTTAAAAAACCGTGTTGTCTGTATTTTTTTTAATTGCGTGCATTTTTGCTGGGCTTACCTGCTGCCTCTCCATACTCCATTCTCCTGCACCCCTAGCCCCGGTCCGGATCGGCAGTGTGCCGCTTCACGGAGGGCTGACGGGGTGAGCAGGCTACCATCTTGGGAGGGCAGTGTAGGCTGGGTCAGCACTCCTGTCATCGCGCTCGAGACCCCATTTAGCCCACCCCCATGCGCACGAGCAGCGAAGTTGCGCCTAAGTTAAGCCCATCTGCACCCGTCCGCGGCCGACCGGGGCTAGGGGCACTCCACTCTGCCCAATTTTTAACTTTCTCATCGGCCCAGCTTCGTACTATGCAAGGTCCGTGGGCTTTGCCTGACTCTATCATTGCCAAAATTTCCATCCTCGGCCTTACGCCGATTTCTCCTATCCCCAATACCCAGGTCCCTGTCCCTCCCCCTCCCGGCTTCCTAGCGTCGCCCTCTTCTACTCCTGCGACTCCGGCAACCTCGGTTCTCCTTTTGAACACTAGATCGGCGGTCAAGCATTTTCACAAACTTTTTGTTCTGCTAGACACTCACCAACCTGATCTTTTGTTTCTTACCGAGACTTGGTTTTGTCCGGACTCCCTCCCAACCCTTTTGGCCACCTTCCCCCCCTCCTATTATGCCATCCGTGCCGATCGTCCAGCCGGTAAGGCTGGCGGTGGGGTGGCTCTCATTGCTCGCACGGACCTTCACTTCCAGATATTACCAGCTCCCCCCATTGCTATGATTGATTATCTGGTTGTTCGCTCTGCTTCCTTCTCGCCTCCTCTCACCTGTCTGCTTGTGTATCGTCCCCCACAGACCACAGTGCACTTCCTTCACACCTTCCAGGATTTGCTAGCTACTCTAGCAGTCAATAACTCCTCCATCCTGCTGCTTGGCGACTTTAATTACTGGCCTTTTGATCCAGCTGAGGACCTTTCGTCCAAAGAATTCTCAGACTCTCTTTCTTCTCTTAATTTGGTGTCCCAAGTTCACTGCCCCACTCATATCCATGGCCATATTTTGGACCAGGTTTGGTCGCTTAATTGTCCCGTTTCCTCCCTGGTGGTCTCCCCCTGCACTTGGTCTGATCATTTTTTTGTTTCGTTTTCTTTGTACCCCAGTCTTGTTAGGAAATCCCCCCTTCCCAGGAACACATGGGCCCGGAATTGGACTCATGTGGATGTGCCATCACTTTGCTCCTCCCTTTCGGCCTCTTGCCCCTACTTTCAAGACCTCCCTTTTCACTGTCAAATGGACTCTATAAATAATTGGCTTAGTAGAGGTTGTGATCAGGTGGCTCCTCTTAGACGCGTTTCAGCCAGGCGCAATTATGACGCCAATAGGTGGTTCAATTCCGCATTGAAAGAGGAAAAGCTGACCCTCCGGCAAGCGGAGCGTGCCTGGCGACGTGCCTATTGTCCCACTCTTAAGACGGAGTACACCACTCTTCTGAGCCAATATAAGAAGTCCATCCTTTTGGCCAAAACGGAGTACTTCTCCTCTAAAGTTTTGCTCGCGGAAAATCAGCCTAGAGAAATTTTCTCTATTGTGCAAGATCTGGCATTTTCTGACAGAGTAACCCTCAAACCCTCCCCTTCTCAGACCCTCTGCAATTCACTTAATAGCTATTTTATAGACAAAGTCTTGGCTATTAAGTCTAACGTAGTTCCCCCCCCCTCCTACTCGGATCCACAGCCCTTTTTCCCTCAGATGTATCTTGACCACTTTCCCCCCCTGACTATAGAAGCTTTCCTGTCGCTCGTCTCGACGGTTAAGTCAGGCTCTCCATCTGACATTTGCCCTGCACATATTTTAAAACAAATTTATTTGGCTTGTCCTTCCCCTCCGCTCACTCTTCTCAATAACTCCCTGGTTCATGGTGCTGTTCCCCAGACTCACAAATCGGCAATTATTATCCCCATTCTAAAAAAGCCTGGTTCCGACCCATCCTCACTTACTAACTACCGTCCTATTTCCCTCCTCCCATTCCTTGGCAACATTTTGGAGCGCCATATCTGAGAACGCTCAGTAACTTCATGGAGGAGAACGGCTGCCTAGCCTCTCGTCAGGCTGGGTTTCGCCCGGCGCATTCCACGGAGTCTGTTGTCCTCTCTGTGCTGGACAACCTCAGAGAGGGCATGGATGCTGGCCGGCCCCAGGCTCTGGTCCTCCTTGATTTATCCGCCGCCTTTGACACGGTGGATCATTCCATCCTTCTCTCCCGTGTCGAGGCGGCTGGCATCAGGGGGTCCGCCCTGGCCTGGCTTGCATCCTTTTTAAAGGACCGCACCCAGGCCGTCCATCTGGCCAACTTCTCTGCTCCCCTTCAATTGGTCCACTGCGGAGTGCCGCAAGGTTCCTCTTTGTCCCCTTTATTGTTTAATCTGTACATCTCCCCTCTTATTTTTGCGCTTCAGCAGATGGACGTCACCATTTACAACTATGCTGACGATCTCCAACTGGTTTTTAATTCATCCTCCTCCCCTGAGTCCATTCACAATTTTCACTCTATTATGTTGTTTATCAGGGACTGGATGAGCTTTAATCATCTGAAGCTTAACCCCGACAAAACCGAGTTGGTACTGACGGGAGGCTCCTCCAGTCCCTGGTCTTCCCTCTTTTGGCCTTCTTCCCTGGGTCCCCCTCCCACCCCTTCTTTTTCGGTCAAAACCCTAGGGATTAAACTCAATGCGCACCTCTCACTACACTCTCAGATTAGTTCAGTTGTTTCTTCATCCTTCCTCACTCTTCGCACGATCCGTAAGGTGTCCCGTTTTTTTTCTTTCTGTGCCCTCAAACTCATTCTGTCTGCGATGGTGATCTCCCGCTTGGACTATGGCAACGCCTTGTATAACGGAATCCCCGCCTACCATCTTCGGAGACTCCAACTAGTGCAGAATCAGGCAGCCCGACTTGTCTACAATTTGTCCAAGTCCTGTCATGTTACCCCGCTGCTTAAAGCTCTGCACTGGTTGCCTATCCGGGAGCGTGCCTTGTTCAAGATGGGTTGTATCACCTTCCAGGCGAGGGCAGGGACAGCCCCTCACTCTATCTCCTCTGAGATCAAGGCATACTGTCCTAGCAGAGAATTGCGTTCCTTTTCACAATCTCTTCTGGTTGTCCCTCGTTTCAAGAAGAAGAGGTCAGGTGGCGCAAAATTTTCTACGCTTGCGCCTACCTTTTGGAATGTCCTTCCTTCCTCCCTTAGACTTTCCACCCATTATTCAGAATTCCGTAAATCCTTAAAAACATTTTTGTTCACTCAAGCTTTCTCATGTTAGTTGGCCGTCTTTTTGCTCCCTCCTGGTTTTATGTCCTAGCGCCAAGAAACCTCGTGGTGTATGTGCGCTTTATAAATATTTTAATTTCATTTATCTAGGGCCCTGCCTCTCCTGGCACACTGCTGCCTGCACTCCAGGGCCCTACCTCTTGTCATACACCCGCTACCGCCTCTCTGGGGCCCTGCCTCTCCTGGCACACTGCTGCCTGCACTCCAGGGCCCTACCTCTTGTCATACACCCGCTACCGCCTCTCTGGGGCCCTGCCTCTCCTTGCACACTGCTGCCTGCACTCCAGGTGCCCTACCTCTTATCATACAACCACCACCGCCTCTCTGGGGCCCTGCCTCTCCTGGCACACTACTGCCTGCACTCCAGGGCCCTACCTCTTGTCATACACCCACTACCGCCTCTCTAGGGCCCTGCCTCTCCTGGCACACTGCAGCCTGCACTCCAGGGCCCCACCTCTTGTCATACACCCACTGCCGCCTCTCTGGGGCCCTGCCTCTCCTGGCACACTGCTGCCTGCACTCCAGGGCCCGAGCTCTTGTCATACACCCGCTACCGCCTCTCTGGGGCCCTGCCTCTCCTGGCACACTGCTGCCTGCACTCCAGGGCCCTACCTCTTGTCATACACCCGCTACCGCCTCTCTGGGGCCCTGCCTCTCCTTGCACACTGCAGCCTGCACTCCAGGGCCCTACCTCTTGTCATACACCCGCTACCGCCTCTCTAGGGCCCTGCCTCTCCTGGCACACTGCTGCCTGCTCTCCAGGGCCCTACCTCTTGTCATACACCCACTACCGCCTCTCTGGGGTCCTGCCTCTCCTGGCACACTGCTTCCTGCACTCCAGGGCCCTAGCTCTTGTCATACACCCACTACCGACTCTCTAGGGCCCTGCCTCTCCTGGCACACTGCTGCCTGCTCTCCAGGGCCCCACCTCTTGTCATGCACCCGCTACCGCCTCTCTAGGGCCCTGCCTCTCCTGGCACACTGCAGCCTGCACTCCAGGGCCCTACCTCTTGTCATACACCCACTACCGCCTCTCTAGGGCGCTGCCTCTCCTGGCACACTGCAGCCTGCACTCCAGGGCCCTACCTTTTGCCATACACCCACTACCGCCTCTCTAGGGCGCTGCCTCTCCTGGCACACTGCAGCCTGCACTCCAGGGCCCTACCTCTTGTCATACACCCACTACCGCCTCTCTAGGGCGCTGCCTCTCCTGGCACACTGCAGCCTGCACTCCAGGGCCCTACCTCTTGTCATACACCCACTACCGCCTCTCTAGGGCCTTGCCTCTCCTGGCACACTGCAGCCTGCACTCCAGGGCCCTACCTCTTGTCATACACCCGCTACCGCCTCTCTGGGGTCCTGCCTCTCCTGGCACACTGCTGCCTGCACTCCAGGGCCCTACCTCTTGTCATACACCCGCTACCGCCTCTCTGGGGTCCTGCCTCTCCTGGCACACTGCTGCCTGCACTCCAGGGCCCTACCTCTTGTCATACACCCACTACCGCCTCTCTGGGGCCCTGCCTCTCCTGGCACACTGCAGCCAGCACTCCAGGGCCCGAGCTCTTGTCATACACCGCTACCGCCTCTCTGGGGTCCTGCCTCTCCTGGCACACTGCAGCCTGCACTCCAGGGCCCTACCTCTTGTCATACACCCGCTACCGCCTCTCTGGGGTCCTGCCTCTCCTGGCACACTGCAGCCTGCACTCCAGGGCCCTACCTCTTGTCATACACCCACTACCGCCTCTCTAGGGCGCTGCCTCTCCTGGCACACTGCAGCCTGCACTCCAGGGCCCTACCTTTTGCCATACACCCACTACCGCCTCTCTAGGGCGCTGCCTCTCCTGGCACACTGCAGCCTGCACTCCAGGGCCCTACCTCTTGTCATACACCCACTACCGCCTCTCTAGGGCGCTGCCTCTCCTGGCACACTGCAGCCTGCACTCCAGGGCCCTACCTCTTGTCATACACCCACTACCGCCTCTCTAGGGCCTTGCCTCTCCTGGCACACTGCAGCCTGCACTCCAGGGCCCTACCTCTTGCCATACACCCACTACCGCCTCTCTAGGGCGCTGCCTCTCCTGGCACACTGCAGCCTGCACTCCAGGGCCCTACCTCTTGTCATACACCCACTACAGCCTCTCTAGGGCCCTGCCTCTCCTGGCACACTGCTGCCTGCACTCCAGGGCCCTACCTCTTGTCGTACACCCACTACAGCCTCTCTAGGGCCCTGCCTCTCCTGGCACACTGCTGCCTGCACTCCAGGGCCCTACCTCTTGTCATACACCCACTGCCTCCTTTCTAGGGCCCTGCCTCTCCGGGCACACTACAGCCAGTACTGCGCCACCCCCCCTCTTGTTTTCATTCATCCACTGCCTGCTGTCTGGATCCCTGCCTCTTATCACACCCCCTGTGTCTCCTCTCTTGGGCCCTGTCTCTTCTATCACACTGCAACCTTCACTCCATTGACTCCCTTTTATTGCCACACACCAACTGCCTCCTCTCCAGGGACCTGCCCCCCCCCCCCTTAACACCACAGAGTGCATTCTAGGGCCCTGCCTCTCCTGGCCCACGCCAGCCAGCACTCCAAGGCCTCACCTCTTGTTGCCATACACAAAGTGCCTCCTCTCCGGGGCCCTGCCTCGTATCACACCCCCAGTGCCCCCTCTCTAGGGTCCAGCCTCGTATCACACCCCCAGTGCCTCCTCTCAAGGGTCCAGCCTCGTATCACACCCCCAGTGCCCCCTCTCTAGGGTCCTGCCTCGTATCACACCCCCAGTGCCCCCTCTCTAGGGTCCAGCCTCGTATCACACCCCCAGTGCCCCCTCTCTAGGGTCCAGCCTCGTATCACACCCCCAGTGCCCCCTCTCTAGGGTCCAGCCTCGTATCACACCCCCAGTGCCTCCTCTCAAGGCTCAAGGCCCCTTCTGGCGCACTGCAGCCTGCACCCCAGGGCCCTGACTCCCTGTCAAATACACAGAGCCACGTATGTGTTATGCACCCCTTCCTAATCAGGCTAGTAATCATGTTAGGTGTCCCTTTAACACAATATGTAAAAGGAAGCACCCCATTTGAAAGAAGGAGTGACTGGTTAATAGCAATTATTAACCCCATAGATCACCTTCTTTGGACATATGTGTTGAAACACCAAATGGCTTTTGCCATAAATCTAATTATAGATATCTGTTTAATCCAAGAGTTTATCAACCCCAGAAAGTAATTCACGAAAAAGTTAACCAACAGCGTATTATGTTATCTAACATTTTCGTGACAGTAGATGATGGTGACCAAATGCTGTAGTCCCCTGTCTCAGCAAGCCCCTTACCAACTATGTTTGTACGAAATGTATTTTGATTGGAAAGGCCTAGGGTAGGATAAACAAATTAAAGGAATGTCATACATGGCAAGCCATATCCAGTTTATTTAGCCTGTGTGTAATGGGTTTATTACAAAAGTGATAGAAACAGTTCAGTGTTTGGCTTCTGACAGCAAGGTCTCCCGATGGTAGTCTCATAGATTTATTTATCAGACAGGTCAGCTGGTGCCATCTTTCAGTAGGGACATGGGCACCAACTGTCCCTGCTAGTGGGAGAAGAGGGCACATTGGGCTGGATCCCACTTGGAATATCTCTCCAAAGATCCTAATTGGATGTTTGAGAATGGTTTTTCAGAGCTTATGTTTTTAAGGATGTCAGCTGGGTTAAAGCCTGAGACGGCTTCTAATGAAGAAATGTATCAAGAAGAGCAGCTTTTAGGTCTGGCCTGGAGTAAAGTGGGAGCACAGTGCTGGACGGTCCCCGGCGAAGCTCAGACGGGATGTAAGGGCGTGCTCTCTGAGTCGAGAAGCATTGGAACAGCACTGACGTTTGGTGAATTTTGAAACACTCTTTCACCGCTAGATTTTCAGCGGTTTTACCAAGGATTCATTTCCACATATGGACGTTGTATTTACTGCATTTCTGATTGGAAACTTGATTGCTATGGCACATCATTAATGGGTTTCCCACCGCTCTGCTGGGGGCTCAACTTGATTATACTGAGGTTCCCTCCCCTCCCCTGTACTGAGGAAGACCCGTAGCTGAGGTGTACATTTACCCCCGTTGCGTCTGGGTCGAATCGTCGACAAGTACCCCCCCGGTTTGGGGCCTGCACCCTCCCTTCCCCCGCCCTTTGGAGACCTCCACAGATGGGTGTTTGGGTCCACATGTTTCATCATATACTTTATTGTCACTCTTATGTGCACCTTATTCGTGACCAAGGCTGCGGCTGCAGTTGAAACGCGGCGTGTAATTAAACGCTATGCAAAGTCAATCGAGTCTTGGATCCTGTTTATCCTGAGAGCGCAAGTACCTTGGACTTTTGTAGATACAGGTGAATGCGATCATCAAGGGGGAGGAGCGGACCCGTTGGAACTATTCTTAAACTGCAGCAGGACACTCACGGTGATTCTTGGGTCCGGTGCAGGACGCTGAAGAAGGAAAATGTCCGAAATGCATTCTCCACCACTGGAGCAGAATTGTGTTCATTAAAGGTTCCTCCACCCGTCCCCCTGGGTTTCTGCTTCTTCCTTCCCAGGCAGAATTTACCTGCACATATTCCTGCGTTTGCCAGCAGCGCAGTTCAGGATACCCCTGCCACGCGTTTGGGTCCAGGCTTCTACTGGCACGCCTCACGGCTTCCTTGCTTGTCCGGATACGGATTTCCCTGGCACCCGCCCTGGTTGAAGGAGTAAAAAAGCAGTTGAGGTAATGTACCTCTGTTGGGCAATTTGCATTGCGCCTCTTAGTCCCTGCCCTATTGACTCTTGAAGCTGGAGACTGTGGCAGTAAAGGGGACTCGAGGGGAGACCAAAGTGGGAGGATTCTGCAGATGGTGTCAACGTGCCTGCCAGCTACTGGGAACCGCGCAAAACAACTTACCTTCTATCCCCGTTATTCTCACCAACCAACTTTGCTACCACACGGCATTGTGGGAGTTGCAGTTCCAAGATGGGAAAAAACTGCAGCAGGTGAATGCGATCATCAAGGGGGAGGAGCGGACCCGTTGGAACTATTCTTAAACTGCCGCAGGACACTCAGTGATTCTTGGGTCCTGTGCAGGGCGCTGAAGAAGGAAAATGTCGAAATGCATTCGCCGCCACTGGAGCAGAATTTTGTTCATTAAAGTTTCCTCCACCCGTCCCCCTGGGTTCCTGCTTCTTCCTTCCCAGGCAGAATTTACTTGTATATATATATATATATATATATATATATATATATATATATATATATATATATATATATATATATATATATATATATGTAGATATATATATATATATATATATCTATATATATATATATATATATATATATATTTCACAACACACGTTCTCCAATCTTTCAAGAACGACGTCCAGGCCAGCATAGTTTAAAAAAACTGGTGTTTATTTCACAGCCCACTCAACGTTTCGGGAACCACTTCCCTTCAATATATATATACATTCACCAAAACAAACAACAGTTACAGAGCCGTTATATTTAGGGTCAGATTTTACTCATACAAAACGAGAGAAGTTCAGCCGTTATAGTTGGCTGAGTTACCTATAACGCATGCCCCTGCAATGCACTGCTTATGACCTCACATATTACATCACTCATGACATAGTCAGTAAGTACTTGTATCGGTGAGTGAGTGAGTGAGTGGCTGTGTTGAGAGGCTGTATGGGTGAGTGAGTAGGTGTGTGAATGACTAGGTAAATAAGTGGGTGTGTGAGTAGGTGTATGGGTGAGTATGTGGTTATGTGACTGGCTGTACGGATGAGTGACTGATTGTATGGGTGGCGGTATGGGGGAGTGAATGGTTGTGTGAGTGGCTGAATGAGTGGGTGTGTGAATGGCTCTATGGAGGAGTGAGTGGCTGTGTGAGTACTGTATGGGTCTTTGAATGGGTATGTAAGTGGTTGTGTGTGAGTGTATGTATGAGAGGGCGTATGGGGGTGTGAGTGGCTCTGTGAATGATGTCATCAGTGATGTCATTTGAGATGTCATCAGTGATAATGCTGACCATGTCATGAGTGATGTAATAGGTGAGTATTTTGAAATAGAGGAGGAGGCAGTTTGGCCCCCCTCCACAAGCCGATTTCGGACCCATAGACCCCATCTCCAGGGGTCCGTCTGTGTGTGACATGCAGCTCGCTATGTCTAAAACCAATTCTAATATAGATATACTGCCAAACCACATCAAACACTATGCTTCCAGCAAGTGAGAGCATTAAAAATGCTGTAGCTTGCTGGAAGCAGAGCAGAATTATATATATATTCACTAAAAACACCAAAGTTTACAGGGACTTTATAGTCAGGCTCATATTTCACTCATACAAAACCAGTAAAATTCAGCAGTTATAGTTACCTGAGCTAACTATAACTTACGCCCCTGCAATGCACTGCTTATGACCTCACATATTACATTACTCACAACATGGTAATTGCTATCACTGATGACATCTCAAATGGCATCACTGATTACATCATTAAATGGCATCTGTGATGACATCATGAAATGAGTGTCTTTTTAAGAGTTTCAGCAAAACACACAAGATGATGGACGGAATGTTGCACAATGGCAAAACACCCCAGTCACAGATCTGGGTTTAATCCACCGTTATTTTGCTCACCAAGGCACCCCAGATCAGACATGGCCATATGCAAATCAGTCTTGACCCTGTGCCTCATGGGAGCAGTCCAGCCCGAACTGCCAATCCATGTCTTCCCTGGACCGGAATCAAGTATCCTAGGACCGGTTTCTGGCTATCAGCCGTCTTCAGCCAGGATAGCTTGACTCCAGTGGCTTAGTGAGCACAGGACCCATGTCTGGGCATACCCTTCCCACATAGGGTGAACACCAAAACACACAAGATGATGGATGGAATGTTGCACAATGGCAAAACATTCACCCCCAGTCACAGATCTGGGTTTAATCCATCGTTATTTTGCTCACCAAGCCACCCCAGTTCAGACATGGCCATATGCAAATCAGTCTTGACCCTGTGCCTCATGGGAACAGTCCAGCCCAAACTGCCAAGCCATGTCTTCCCTGGACCGGAATAAAGCATCCTAGGACCGGTTTCTGGCTATCAGCTGTCTTCAGCCAGGATAGCTTGACTCCAGTGGCTTAGTGAGCACGGGACCCATGTCTGGGCATACTCTTCCCACATAGGGTGAACAGCAAAACACACAAGATGATGGACGGAATGTTGCACAATGCAAAACATTCACCCCCTGTTAAGAGTTTCTGGGTGTTAAACATATATAATAACCCACTACAAACGTTAAATTAGTATACTAGGTGCACTACTACTGAGTAATTCTACTTCTAACATTTATTATATGAGTAGATGTGTGATTGTATGTATTCTTGTGTGAATGGGTGTGTGATTGGCTGCATGGGCGTACAAGTGGGAGTAGCTGTGTGGTTGAGTGAGATGCTGTGTGAGTAGCTCTATTGGTAAATGAGTGGGTATGTCAGTGGCTGTATCAGATGAGGGTATGGGTGAGGGAGTGGATGTCTGGCTGTATGAGTGAGTGACTGGGTGTGTAAGTGTCTGTATGGGTGAGTGAGTGGATTTTTGAGTGGGTGTTTGGTTAAGTGAGTTGGTGTGTGAGTGGGTGCGTGAGTGGATGTGTCAGTGCTTGCATGGATGTCTGAATGGGTATGTAAGTGATAGTGTGGGTATGTAAGTGTGTGATTGCTTGTATGGGTAAGTGAGTGGCTGTCTTGAGAGGCTAAAGGGGTGAGTGAATGGGTTTGTCAGTGACTGTGTAGGTCAACGTGGGAGTGTCGGCCGGATAAACAGATGCTGAGGCTGTATGTAGTGAGCCAGTTGGCAAGTTTTATTCAAAACGTTGGTGGTTTTCTTGAAAATTGTCTTTGGGGGACTACCAGCCATCTTCCGGGCCTCCTTGCTCTCGTGTGGTTCCTCATCTCCTACGAGTTTCGTGGTTGTTCGGTCTTCTCTGGGGCTGATGGATCTCCCAGGGAGGCTCACAGAAGGAAAGAAAACAAGGAGCCGCCAGTCACCCCCTCAATAATACACCTGTGGGCGGTGCTGTATCCGTCACCACACTGTTCGGTGTTTCGGGGAATGTCGTAAGACAGGACAGGTGGTTCTAATGAGGTGAGTGAGGTTGTGATGGGGCATGTCTGGGTAGTACTGTGCACTGTGAAAATAAAGGTGGTAAAGAGCTAGGGCCTCTCCCGATTTCCGTATTAACAACCAATAGGATCCGATGGCATGTGAGGAAAGGGAAACAACACAAAAACAAAACCCTGTGCTACACACTGTGGCCCCCCCTTCCCTTGTTACTCGTTTACCTCCCCGCTCCCTCTATCCCCTGTCCGCAGTCACTCACCCGCTCCGTCACAACTCTCCTGAGTTGCGGCCACTCTCCAGCCTCCTCCTGTGGGGACCACCACCAATCTTCGCACCACGTCTCGTCTTTGTCTCTGGATTCGTCTTCTTCGTCCCACGATTCCCGATCTTCTCTCTTGCGTCTCCTCTATCGCGCAACTCCTTCCTCGCTCCGGCTCCTTCGCGTCCGCTGTCGGTGTATCCAGTCTTTTTCTCTTCCTGTGGGGATGCACTTCTGGGGTTAATCCCTTCTCCTTTCGCCTCTGATTCGCGTGCATCTCGACCCTGTATGGGCAGAGGGCATGGGGGAGGGGTTACCTTTACTGAGGCCGCTGTGTTGGATTTCTGGTTCCGCGAGGCGATTACCACTGGTAAGCCACCACCGCTAATCGGACGTGTCAGCCCCGGTAATCGGCGTGTCCTGTCCGGCACCCTCTCCCATTAATTAAGTGTGAGTAGCAGTATGGTTGAGTGGCTATGTTACTGATTGTACGAGTGAGTGACTGGTTGTATTAGTGGCTGTATGGGTGAATGAATGTTGCAGAGTGGTGGAAAAAGGGGATGTGGCCTCCAAAGTTCTCTCAGCAATCGCGCTCTGTGGGACTTACTGGAGGTAACAGAATGCCTTGTCGGCCCCCAAGGACCCTCAGCCTCCAAGGGGGCTCCATCCCCCAACCAGCAGTGTGCCAGGATGCACGTTTTCATTTCAGAGTGGTGAAGAAAGGGGCAGACCACCAGTGACTTGTGGGTCTTTTAAACAAAAAATAAATATTCGGGGAGAGGGCCACGTGGCCCCCCCATCCCTGAGTCAATTTTGGCCTGGGGGCCAGATCCCCTGGGTCCAGGCCGATTTTGAATGGGGGCGATTTCAGCCCCAGGGTCCCCATCCCCTGGGGCCCAGCCTTTCAAAAAAATATTTAAAATATACCTACAGAGAGGAGGGCAGAGTGTTCTTCTCCTCCCGGGCCAATTTTGGCCCGGGGCACAGCCTCTGTTGTGGGTGCCCTGGTCCCACCCAGGGCACCCAATTAGAAGAGTTGGGGCCTGCGGGGGTAGCTTTAAGGCCCCTGCAGTCCCTGCTTGCTCACCGCCTCCTGCGGGAGCCAGCATTGCTTTGACAGAGAGGGAGCTGCTAACATGCAGCTCCCTCTCTGTCAAAGCAATTGTGCTCCACTTTGAGCAAGCCAGAGCAAAATTCTCCTGCTTGCTCTAAAGCGGAGCACAGTTTGCTATATCTTGGCAGGAGACGTAAAGCTCCCGCCAAGCCAGAGCAAACAGCTATGTCACGGTGTAGACATCTGGGACATAGCAGGAACCGGCCCTGGGACAGTGGTGGTCCAAGCGGCTGCCTGCATTGTTTTTATTGTTTGCCCAGGGGAGGCGGTGGTCCCTGGGGTGCAGGGGTGCTGCACGGGCACCCCCTGCATATTTAAAAATTTGTGCCACTGGGAGGTGGTGGTCCCCCGGGCTTTTCAAAAGCCTAGGAGGGGGGCCCATGTGCACCCCTCCTTTATTATAATAATCTAGCATTTGGCCCATTTGAGGGCTTCCTGAAATGACTTGAGGGAGAGCACTTGTCTTTTTCTGTTTTCCAATTTTCCCGCACATCCACCCGCAAATTTGTGGCAAAATTGAATTAAAAAAATGCTTTTAACCCCCTACCTTGCCCCTTTTTCTTTATTTTTGACATTGTTTGTGGGACTCTGCTTCAAGCTGTGTCCCAAGATGGCTGCCACCACTTCCTGGTTGAAGTGTTGGAAGCCAATCGAATTTCAGCATGGGGACTGTGGATCTGCAAGTCCACTGCAAAGATCTGCATCCCCAGATATGCATATTTTTTAAATTTCAATATCTCTAAAACTACTGAATGGATTTACACCATATCACAAAAGCACACATTCTGGACCATTATCTAGCATTCTGCCAAATTTGGTGTAATTCCGAAACCTATCATTGGGAGACGCAGGGGAAGCCTAAGGGCCCCCGCTGTACCAGATGGCTCCACGCATGCTGCTGAATCTGACATTGTCTCCACCCAGTGGGAGCAGCTGTTTTTGCTCACGCCCTCCGGGCAGGAACAACACAGATTCTCGGCCCTCAAGAACACAGGAAGGGAAACAGAAGTGTTCTACCACTCAGCGGGAGGATTTTCAAAACTTGAGCGTGCATGAGATCACTTCTTTCCCTGTCCGTTGTCCTGAGGGCAGGGAACAGTATTGTGTGCTGGGTGGGCTCCCTGCCTGTTTGTAGTGTTCTCCATGTACTTGTGTTTGGTGCCCTTTTGTAACATGCACACACCACTTTTCCCTGGTAACACACGGTTTGCTACCTCTCACATGTTCTACCTTTGTTACCTGCACAAGTGCCACCTTTGCCTACGTAACGCTTTTTGTGCATGAGTGTCTAGCACCTTTTGCAGTATTATACCTCAAATGATACTTTGTTTTCTCTTGTAACCGCACACTTGTCACTTTTCCTCTTGTGCACTTTTTACTACCTCATGTATTTTTGGTTGCTCACAATTTTTACTACCTCATGTATTTTGTTTGCTCACAATTACCTTATGTAACGTAACGTATGCTTTTGTAATCTGTTAATGTGTAATGTTTCTCATTATGTTTCATTTCTGTTCCTATTGTGAAGCGCTCTGACGCCTTCGGGTAAAGTCCGCGCTATATAAAAATGCATAAATAAATAAAATAAATAAATAAACAGGTAAAGAGACGGTTTCTGGGGATGGGGTCCCCAGGACCTTGTCATGCACGGGTGAGTGTTCAAGTGCCCCTTTGTCTCTGATTATTAGTAATTGTTGGCTCCAGGGGATGGGGTCCATATGTAATCTTAATTCTCGGGTAGAGGGGGTGCGGCCCTACCCTTTTAATTATCATTTGGCTCCGAGGGATGGGTTCCCTGGGGCCCGTCTATAGCTAGGGGAGGAGGGTCGAATGCCCCCGTCCCTAATTAATTATAGTAAGAAAACGCCGTTGGGATTAAAACTTAAAACAAAAATATATGTTTATTTTGGTGCCAGGGGGCATGCCCAGGTCCCTAGGGCCTTTTAAATGCGCAGGAAGGCTGCAGCGCAGCCCCCGCCCCATAAAGAAAAAGGCGCCAAATCACCTACAAGCCGCACCTGTTTGGTCCCGCCCCTTCCATGTTAGTAGTATGCAGCGGTGTTCCCGCCGTTTTCCAGGCTGATGAACAGTGTGTTTTCTCTACCATTGCACGTTGAAAAACAATCTTAAATCCTTGATGGACGTGAAAGTGTTCTTGATTTATTGGAGCGCAATCAAATCTGTAGTGAGTGTCCAAGACAAGTAGGTTATTTCTTGTTGTCTCCTGGTCTGAGAGCAGAGTCCATGGTTCTCCCTTTTAAGGTGCTAGTATGCAAAGGCGCCAAATCACCTCCAAGCTCCGCACATTTTACCCCGCTACTTCCACATTAGTAGTAAGAAACGGTGCTTCCTCCTGGTGGGTTGTCCACAGGTCCTGGCCACAATCCATTCTCTGTTGGCAACCTAACGCTGTGCACTGCCAAAGGCTGTGCACAGTGTGGGGTTTGCTACCTGTGTGGGGTTTGCCTCAGGGCCTGGCCGCAGGCTGTGTGCGGCAGGGGTTTGTCTTTACATATGGTAATAAAATATTACTTTACTTTACAAAATACCTAGAAATGTACTGAAAAAAGGTGTGAGAAAAATATATTTTTGTTTATAAAATCCTCAAAAAATTCATTGAAAAAAACAAAGGATAAAGTAACGTTCTAGTTAGTTAAATATGTCAATGACGACATTGATATTTTGAACTGAAAAAAACACAGAAAATAGCCAGTTATAGTTAGTAGAGGTAACTATAATTTGTGCCCCCGCCATGCATTGCTTGTGACCTCACATATTGCATCACTAAGACATTAATTATGACAGCCCTTTTGACATCCCAAATGGCATTCACCGGTGACATCATCCAAGCTTCGTTTGTACACATTACTCTATACATTTTAAACTAGAGTGGCCTTAGTGGCCTGAAAGTAAGTACAAAATGGCTTAGGATTCAAGCAAGCCTGGATGAAGACGGCTGAAATGCCAGAAACCGTTCCTAGGAAGCTTGATTCCGGTCCAGGGAAGGCATGGCTTGGCAGCTCGGGCTGGACTGTTCCCATGAGGCACAGGGTCAGACTGATTTGCATATGGCCATGTCTGAACTGGGGTGGCAGAGTGGGCTAGAGAACGGTGATGGATTAAACCCAGATCTGTTGACTGGGTGTGAGTGTTTGATTGGTTCAGATGCTCCGTCCATCACCACCCCTTTTTGTACCGCTTAGAATAATATGAAGCATCATTAATGCCATCACCGATGCAACTTCCTTAGGTGTAGTAAGCATACGTTTTGTGCAACATTGACCGTATACCATACACTTCACGGGTATCCTAGCTCACATTATTAATCAACCACAGATATATGGGAAACCCTTATTGTACATTGTACATGTAGATGGTGTAGAATGTGTATTCAACTGTTCAGAGAAAGAGAATTTACTCAATATACTCAATGTCTGTTACAAAATGATTGCCCAACTACGGACAGCTTTTATCTATATCAAACACCTCACAGTCACCGAACCTATATTGAGAAATTAAGTTGAAATCAGTAGAAAAGCGGGTACTGTAAATGGTGTTACTCTATGGAGAGAGTTCACTCTGTAACACACTGTTTGCAGACAGTGAAACTTGTGTGAGGAATACACTACAGAGTATAAAAAGTATCTACTAAGAACAGTGTACACTCTATGCAACACTTGTCAAAAAATGAATTAGTCGCTTAAAATAACCAAGGTCTAAAGATTATACTACCTGCAGCCTTCATACTGTGGTGAAAACTTAACAGATAGCCCATCTTCTGAAGCAAAAGAAGCACATGTACATAGAGTAGTACCTGGTGCACACAGTCTTCTATGTTATGTAAAAATTGTCCTGCTGAGACAATTTGGTCTAATAACTCAAGGTTGCTTACAATACTTATATATTTATATTTACTGGACTAGTGGCGTAGGGCAGCGTAGCAAGTAATCTTGCTGCGCTTCCCTGCATCACAGGGAAAGGACAGGAATGTGCCATATTTATCCAATACGTGTTACAGCAAACAAATGACAGACAGAATGCTGACAATGCAAACATTCTCCCCCAGTCAAAGGATCTGGGTTAAATCCATTGTTCTTTTGCCCACTACGCCACCCCAGTTTGGACCCAGCCATATGCAAATCAGTCTTGACCCTGTACACCATGGGAACAGTCCAGACCGAACTGCCAGGCCAGGTCCTCCCTGGACCGGAAACAAGCATCCCAGTGTATGCCCAGACGTGGGTCCCTTGCTCACTGTGCCACTGGATTCAAGCTAGCCTGGCTGATGAAGGGTAATACACAGAAACCGGTCCCAGGATGCTTGTTTCTGGTCCAGGGAGGACCTGGCTTGGCAGTTCGGTCTGGACTGTTCCCATGAGGCACAGGGTACAGACTGATTTGCATATGGCTTGGTCCAAACTGGGGTGGCATGGTGAGCAAAAGAACGATGGATTTAACCCAGATCTCTTGACTGGGAGTGAATGTATAATTAGGCAGCATTCAGTCTATCATTTTTTTGCGTAGCACTTTTCACCCTAAGTGGGCAGGGTATGCCCAGACATGGGTCCCTTGCTCACTGTGCCACTGGATTCAAGCTAGCCTGGCTGATGAAGGGTAATACCCAGACACCAGTCCCAGGAAGCTTGTTTCCGGTCCAGGGAGGACCTGGCTTGGCAGATCGGTCTGGACTGTTCCCATGAGGCACAGGGTACAGACTGATTTGCATATGGCTTGGTCCAAACTGGGGTGGCATGGTGAGCAAAAGAACGATGGATTTAACCCAGATCTCTTGAATGGGGATGAATGTATGATTTCTTCAATATTCCGTCCATCATTTGTTTGCGAAGCACTTTTCACCCTAAGTGGGCAGGGTATGCCCAGACGTGGGTCCCTTGCTCACTGTGCCACTGGATTCAAGCTAGCCTGGCCGATGAAGGGTAATACCCAGAAACCGGTCCCAGGATGCTTGTTTCCAGTCCAGGGAGGACCTGGCTTGGCAGTTTGGTCTGGACTGTTCCCATGAGGCACAGGGTACAGACTGATTTGCATATGGCTTGGTCCAAACTGGGGTGGCATGGTGAGCAAAAGAACATTGGATTAAACCCAGATATCTTGACTGGGAGTGAATGTATGATTTAGCTAGCATTCAATCCATCATTTGTTTGCATATCACTTTTCACCCTAAGTGGGCAGGGTATGCCCAGACGTGGGTCCCTTGCTCACTGTGCCACTAGATTCAAGCTAGCCTGGCTGATGAAGGGTAATACCCAAAAACTGGTCCCAGGATGCTTGTTTCCGGTCCATGGAGGACCTGGCTTGGCAGTTTGGTCTGGACTGTTCCCATGAGGCACAGGGTCAAGACTGATTGGCATATGGCTGGGTCTAAACTGGGGTGGCATGGTGAGCAAAAGAATGATGGATTTAACCCAGATCTCTTGACTGGGGGTGAATGTAGGATGTATTCAGCATTCCATCCATCATTTGTTTGCGTAGCATATTTATCCAATACAGTGTATTCCTGTCCTTTCCCCCTGCCCTGGTGCTGTTTCGGCAGTCTAGTGCCAACACAGGCACCCTTGCACCATGGTGCAAGGGTGCCTGTGTTGAAGGAAGGATTGTTTGTGTGAAGGAAGGAGCATCCTTCCTGCTCAAAAACAATCAATAGAGGCGTTTTCCTCTTACCATGTGTGCTGCAGGATACAACTCACATGGAATGAGGAAAAAACATGGAGAAATAAAGATATTTCTCCTTGTTATGGCTCACCTGGGGAGGCGTATCTTTTTGGTGCATTGCCAGGTATACCAGGTTTGGTAATCCTGAGAATGCATCAAAAGCCATGGCATATGCGTGGAAACACCCACTGCCATGCCCATGAAACACCTCCCCTGCGGAGAGTAATGCAATGCTGCGTTTGGCGCTGCATGGCATTACTCTGTATTTTGAAAGACTTGCAAAGCCACGCAAAATGGCTTTGTGTGGCTCCATAAATATGACTTAGATGTTTGTGTTGTGCAAGTACCAAGTTTCGTGGTGCAAGCCTGACACAAAGCCATCATAAATATTTCCCTTAATATCTACTACGCAGAAACTTTGCCCTGTTGGAAACTTTTTCTGCAGAACCAAAAAACTTGAATGGAACATGCTGGACACAAATCATCAACTGTCGCTTGCACAAGAGTTACTCTTCTATACAAAGATTTATAACGTGTTCAATACCTCTACACACCTATGATGCAGTACAAGCACATGCATTTTGTAAACACTTACACCCTCTATCTGGACCCAGGCTGTACAAAATGAGATAGAAAAGTGACTTGGTAGCTACTTACAACTATGTACACTATAAAACAAACACATTCATAGGATGATGTTATCGGTGGTGTCATCAGTGATGTCATCAATTATGTCATCAATGATGTCGTTTGAGATGACATTGGTGATATCATAAAGATGTCATAGAACATGTCATGAGTGATGTCATACGGGAGGTCATGAGCAGGTCTTGGCGGGGCACACGTTCTAGTTAGCTCTGCTAACTATAACTGGCGAATTCCTGTGTTTTTTAAAAATTCAAAATAATAATATTGTCACTGATACATTCACCTAACTATAACATTGCCTTAACCTTTGTTTTTTTCAGTCAATATATTTATATATATATATATATACATATATAGATAGATATATTAATTGAAAAAACAAAGGTTACAGGGAAGTTATAGTTAGGAACTAGAATTAAGAAAACCTTAGAAATTCACTGAAAAAAACAAAGGTTGCAAGGATGTTACAGTAAGGCTCTGATTTCACTCGTACCAAACCATAGATATTCAGCAGTTATAGTTACCTGAGCTAACTATAACTTACACCCTCGCATTGCACTGCTTATGACCACACATATTACATCACTGGTGACATGGTCAGTGGCATCACTGCTGACATCCCAAATGACATCACTGAAGACATCATCCAGTGAGTGTAAGTGTTTTGTTAATGTTTCTGTGACTTAAAGATATATACTAAGCTACAGCATAAGTTAAATTACTATTGTTTCTGTAATAGTATTTAGTCATACTATTTCTAAAATATCTCATCTGAGTGGCTGTGTGACTGTGTGTATCAGTGTGTGAGTGGCCATATAGGTGTGTGAGTGGCTGAATAGATGTGTTAGTTTGTGTGTGAGTGGCTCTCTATGGGACAGTTAGTGGCTGTCAGAGTGGCTGAATAGGTGTGTGAGTAGTTATACAGGTGAGTGAGTAGCTGTGCGAGTGGCTGAATGGGTGAGGAAGTGGGTGTGTGAGTGGCTGTATGGGTGAGTGAGTAGCTGTTTGAGTGTGTGTGTTTGTGTGTGTATGTGTGGGATGTATGACGTTACAACGCATACTTTTACAACGCATTTTTACAACGCAACATCCATTACAACGCATGCCATTACAACGAATTTTTAAAAACTACCTTTACAACGCATTCCATTACAACACATACTACCTTTACAACGCATACCATTACAATGCAAAACATTACATTGCATGTATGGTAAGTATTGGATAGTGTAGGGTTAAAAATTACTATTCTAACTCCAGGGGGGTGCAACAGTAGGGTAAGTGTTGGATAGTTTAGGGGTAAAAATAACTATTCTAATTCCAGGGGGGTGCAACAGTAGGGTAAGAGTTGGATAGTGTAGGGGTAAAAATTACTATTCTAACTCCAGGGGGTGCAACAGTAGGGTAAGTGTTGGATAGTGTAAGGGTACTATGCGTTGTAATGTTATGCGTTGTAATGGTATGCATTGTAATGACATGCGTTGTAGTGGTATGCATTGTAGTGTTATGCGTTGTAATGGTTGCATTGTAATGGCATGCGATGTGATGGATTTTGCGTTGTAAAAGTTTCGTTGTAATGGCAGTGCTTTGTAAAAGTTGCGTTGTAAAGGTTGTTTCCTGTGTGTGTGTGTATAGGTAAGTAAGTGGTTGTGAGTGGGTATATTGGAGAGTGAATGTCTGTGTAAGTACCTGTAATGGTGAGTGAATGGGTGGGATTGTATGTATGAATGTGTGAATAGGTATATAAGTGTTTCCCTGGGTGTGTGATTGGGTGTGTCAGTGGATGTATGGGTGAGTGAGTGGCTGTATGGGTAAGGGAGTTGGTGTGGGAGTAGCTGTATTGATGAGTGAGCGACAGTGTGAGTGGCTGTATGGATGAGTGTGTGGGTGTTTTAGTACCTGTCTGGGTGAGTGAGTGGTTATATGAGTTTCTGTATGGGTCATTGAGTAGATGTGTGAGTAGTTGTAAGGGTATATGAGTTGGTGTTTAAGTGTGTGTATGACAGGATGTGTGAGTGGCTATATCGGTGAGTGAATGAGTGGGTGTGTGAATGGCTCTATGGATAAGTGAGTGGTTGTGTCAGTACTTCTATGGGTCTGTGAATAAGTAGGTGAGTGGCTGTGTGGGTGTATGAGAGGTTGTATAGGGGTGTGAGTGGGTGTGTGAGTAGCTTGTTCTGTGGATGATATCATTTGTGATGTCACCGTTGATGTCACTGACCGGATCACTGAAATAATATCGAGGGACAGAATATCGACCAACAAAAATATAGTTGAGAAAATATCAAGAGACAAAATATCGAGTTTCTATCTACAAACAGGTAAGTACAAAAATATTGAGTTAAAAATATCGTTTACAAAAATATAGTTGTAAAAAATATCGACTTTAATAAAAACAATGTTTAATTACATTAATATAAAAAATTAATTACTAAAATATACTTAACAATACTTAAAATAACTTTTAATAATTAAATAATTAATGAAAGTAAAAAAATAATATTTTTTTAATCATATTTCTTAAAACATATATATATATAGTAACAAAATTTAATTAAATAATAGCCAATATTATTAACGTACAAATACAAAAGAGTAAAAATTACTATTCCCACTCCAGTGGGTGCAACAGTAGGGAAAGCGTTGGATAGCGTAGGGGTTAAAATTACTATTCCCACTCCAAGGAGTGCAACAGTGGATATATGACGTTACAACGCAACTTTTACAACGCACTACCATTACAACGTAAGTATTGGTAAGTATATAATAATTTTTATAATTTAAATTATTTAAAAATAATTTAATATAATTTAATTTCATTTCATTAAATTAAATTAATGTAAATTTAATTTTACTTTATTTTTACACTGTACCCCTGTACCCCAAAAACCCAAAACTGACCCTGAACCCTAAAAAAAACCCTTTACCCAAAACCCCAACACTGACCCTGAACCCTAAAAATACCCCTTTACCCAAAAACTAAAAACTGACCCTGAACCCTAAAAATACCCCTTTACCCAAAAACTAAAAACTGACCCTGAACCCTAAAAATACCCCTTTACCCAAAAACTAAACACTGACCCTGAACCATAAAAATACCCCTTTACCCAAAAACTAAAAACTGACCCTGAACCCTAAAAATACCCCTTTACCCAAAAACTAAAAACTGACCGTGAACCCTAAAAATACCCCTTTACCCAAAAACTAAAAACTGACCCTGAACCCAAAAAATACCCCTTTACCCATAAACTAAAAACTGACCCTGAACCCTAAAAATACCCCTTTACCCAAAAACTAAAAACTGACCCTGAACCCAAAAAATACCCCTTTACCCAAAAACTAAAAACTGACCCTGAACCCTAAAAATACCCCTTTACCCAAAAACCAAAAACTGACCCTGAACCCTAAAAATACCCCTTTAATTTAACATAATTAGCAATTAATCAATTAAATTAAATTAATTACCAATGACATTTTAATTAATTAACAAATATTTTTTAATTACCAATTAATTAAATATTACTACCAATTATTAAATTTACATATTTAATTAATTATAATTAAATTACTTCCCACCCTATTCCCCTATAAACCCACAACCCGCTACAGGAAATGAATTATTTTAATTTACATAATTAGCAATTAATCAATTAAATTAAATTAATTACCAATTAAATTTTAAATAATTAACAAATATTATTTAATTACCAATTAATTAATTATTACTACCAATTAATAAATTTACATATTTAATTAATTATAATTAAATTACTTCCCACCCTATTCGCCTATAAACCCACAACCCGCTACAGAATAAAATTACACAATAATTTAAAAAAAATCATTAATTAAAAATAATTATAACATAAAATGACACTTTTCACACATATTATAACATAAAAACACTATAAATAATTAAATATTATTTAAAAAACTATATTTTTTACTATCTAGATTATATACTTGGATATTTTCACTTTCTATATTATTTACAGTTGATATTACTTCACTTACCTTAAAAACGATATTTTGGCTGTCGATATTCTGTCCTGTCGATATTTTGTCCAAACGATATTTAAAACTCGATATTCTGTCCAAACGATATTTTGGAGTCGATATTATCTCTGTGCACCCACTGACCATGTCATGATTGATATAATTTGTAAGGTCATAAGAAGGGCATTGCGGGAGCGTAAGTTATAGTTAGCTCAGGTAAATATAACTACCGAATTTCTATGGTTTTGTACAAGTGAAATCTGAGCCTAACTATAACATCCCTGTAATTTTTGTTTTTTCAGTGAATTTCTAAGGTTTTTTTATTCTATATTCTAACTATAACTTTCCTGTAACCTTTGTGTTTTCAGTGAATTACTAAGGTCTTTTAAATTCTATTTCCTAACTATAACATCATAGTAACCTTTGTTTTTTTTAGTAAATTTCTACATTTTTTGAATTGTATTTCCTAACTATAACGTACCTGTAACCTGAAGGTTTTTTTGTGACTATAACTATAACATTGTAATAACCTTTTTTCAGTGAATTTCTAAGGTTTTTCTAAAAAGAATCCATAACTGTAACCTGTAGTGTTTCACAGTGGATGTATAAGCACTTGTGTGGGTCTGCTAGTGGGTGTATGAGTGGATTTCTGAGTGGGAGTGTGACTGTGTCAGTGGATGTCTAAGGAGGTCTATGAGTGGGTCTGTGAGTGGGTAAATGAGTGTCTGAGTGGATGTGTGACTGGGTGCTTGAGTCTCCGACTGGGCCTGTGAGTGGGTGCATCAGTGTCCAAATAGGTATGTCAGTGGATGTCTGAGTCCATGGCGGTGTCTGTGAGAACTCCTTATCAAAAAGAGGGAGAAGGAAAAGATATGTAACCCTTCCAGTTTCCTTGAAATATATTCTCAAATCAGTTAGGGGGAGGAAGGATCACTTGTCCTGCTAACCTGGATTTACAGGTAAGTGAGATGTCCCTTAGTAAAAACCCTCATACACGTGAGTTGGTGTTGTCTGGTAGCGGTATATCTTGATTCTCCGCTGTTGTTACTCTCGTGTCTGCATAATCACGGGGTTAGTAGGTATGCAGCCTCCACCAGGAGGAAGAAACCCAAGGTAAAATCAGTAGTGTCCAGTGAAAATGTGGTAGTGGTGATTTAAAAGTAACTCGGACAGCCAGTTCACTATATTTATTTTTCTGGATTCGAGTTAGTTGTGAAAATATTTCAGGTAAGCGTGGCGAGAGTTATTAGGATTCTCACGCTTTCCATTTTCGTGGTTTAAAAGGTCGACATGTTTCAGCCCTATTTGTCTCTCAAGATCAGTGGGCTTTCTTCAGGACCATGTGGTAGGTGTTTAAAGGAACGTATTAGTCCTTTAAGTTCTTTGAGGTCAATTTGTGCCTGCAAATACAAACGTGTTGGGTAACTAGTGATGGAGAGGAGGGGGGTAATATTTAAATTTTTGTACATTACAGTCCAATTTATGGACTGGGCTCAGAAGCAATGCTCTTTCAATCACCACCAAGGCAACAGAAACCACATACTCAGACATATGGCCAAAACTATAATCATGGATTTGGTCTACTTTGTTAAATTTCTAAACCGCTTTTGTCAGAAGTTGCCGGTTACATGTGGTTCATTGTGAAGTCTGCTTATTAACGTATCTCTGTGCTGCTAAAGTTAATAAATTAACTTGTAGTACTGATAAAAGACGCCTCATGCATAGTGAATTTTTTACAAGGTATATGCTAGCTGTAGTACCTTTCTCTATTCGGATGTATGACGTTATAACGCATACTATTACTCCGCAGACCATTACAACGCGACTTTTACTCCGCATACCGTTACAACGCATAGCGCCTTGGGGCGCTGGATAGTGGTAAGTATAATTTACTATTCTAACTCCAGTCCCCGTGGACCCTAGGGAAGGTGTTGGATAGTAAATTATACTTATTCCCTATCCTAGAGCGCCCCCCAGCGCAATGCGTTGTAATGGTATGCGGAGTAATGGTCGCGTTGTAATGGTAGTGCGGAGTAAAAGATCCGTTGTAACGGGTGTATACCCTCTATTCTGTTAATAATATATTTCGTTTGTCTTTTCCGGGATAATTGAACGTTATTAATCAATCAAAGGCTGTGTCCAGGCAAACAGTCGCATTCACGTGCTCAATCAGTCATTTCTCATTTTTTGGAACATACCTTAGCACGTTTTACAACGCGCTTCCTCTGTGAGAAGACACTTGTCTCTCGGTAGATCTCTGAGTCGATGTATGAGTGACTGAGTCAGTCTGTGAGTGGATGTGTATGTCTCTGAGTGGGTCTGTGACTGGGTGTGTGAATCTCTGAGTGGGTCTGTGACTGCGTGCATGAGTGTCTGACTGGGTCTGTGAGTGGGTGCATTAAAATCAGACCTATGGGTGGGTGTGTGAGTCTCTGTGTGAGTGTAAACCTTTCTGAGTGGGTCTGTGAGTAGGTGTGTGAGTTTCTGAGTGGGTCTTTGAGTGGGTGCATGAGTCTCTGAGTGGGCCTCTGAGGGTGTGCGTGAGTGTCTAAAGGGGTCTGTGAGTGGGTTCATGAATATCTGATTGCATCTCTCAATGGAAGCATCAGTCTTGGGGCGGGTGGCTGAGTGGGTGTATGAGTGCCTAAGTGAAACTGAGGGTGAGCATATTTTGTTTTTTTCAGTGATATCCACAAATTCGTTGAATGTTACATGGGGGAGCTGTACTGACGATCGCGGTGAACTTGCGAATATATTATACTCAAAAGTTTTTCCATAAACACCCCTATACCCCTCTCATGGTGTCAGGCACATGCAACCTCATGGTGCCAGGGCACATGCAACCTGGCCCCTTATTACACTTTCTGCCACTTGCTTTCAACTTCGGGGACTGCTGCAACGAGGTAAAACAGACCTATGTGGGTCAAGATCCCAAAGTCATTAAAAACAATTATCAAAAATGTATCAATCAGTTGATAAATTGGTGAGATTATCAAGACAAGAACTTAACAAATGTTGGAAAGCTACTTTCCACAACAGATATATTGACACATACGGGGTCATCAGGGTACTTAGAGTCTTTACAATACCATAATATGAGAACCCAGACCCTCAAATGCTTGAGGAATGGTATGCTAACTTGGCCTTCTGCTCCAAAAGGTTGTTGTAAATACTCGTCAAACACACTTGGAAAGATAATGAGAAAATTATGAAGAAAATTGAATTGTGCTAAATGATTTGAGAAGATTAGATGGACAAAACACAACAAAGGAAATAAAGAGAAGCATGTATAAAAGATTGGATGAATATGAAACTGAAGTTAAGGCAAAAACTGACACAGGTCTACAATGACTATAAGTCCAAATGGATAATGGATTTTAACCTTCATCAAGAAATACAACATTTGCAGTTAGGAAAAGGTATCTGCCACTAGAGACTAGAGTCAAACAGGATGCTATCATTGCAGGAGATACATCTGACGCTTTAGATGAAAGCGACATCTCAGAGACAAGCGAACCCAGTACTAGTGATAAATTGAAAGAATGTGAGGCCCTCAAAACTTTTCTGGACACATTCAGACTTTTAAACATGAAGGACTCAAACAAATTAGAGAAAATGATGCCCAAGAGGTAGAGGAGGAAGAGGTTGAGGTGCAAAAAAACCAGACGAGGAAGGCAGAACAAACTGCAAAGGTCCAGTGGGAATGGAGACACGGGGGTGGAGATGAAGGAAATAATGAACCTGGTCTTTTCTATGGTGATCAGTTTATCTAAGAGACATTTGACTGACAGTGAACTTCCAAATCATTGGCTTCCTTCTGTCCTACCATGAAAGAGGATTACACTGAAAAAGAAATTGACTTATTTAAATCCATGACAAAAATGAAAAGATGTAAATATTTTTCACAGAGCAAAGCAAATCACAAAGAAGTAACCCCCAAACAAGGGATGGGATAACGCCTCTGTGCCACTCTTTCTGTTAGAGATGTTGATATCCTTAAAGCTTATCAAATTAATGTGATATTATATCTAGCCAGAGTGACTGGACATTTGAACATACGTTTGTGTTAGACATTTACAGTTCCAGTGGTTTTAAACTTAAATAAACCTTTTCACCCCTTGTACCTGCTGACTTCATTGATACTTTCCATAAGGTATTGATTAGAGATATGTATAAAACATTCAGTCTCTAACCATGAACTGAGTTGGGGTCACTGACAAACACTTAGAACATTATAACAAGGCAGGGTGATTGTTAAATGATTTCTGACAATGAGGGATATGTTGTTGTCATGTACAAAGATGAGTCTATTACTTAGGCTTACCACCAAACTATCAAAAGATAAATGTTATGCTCTTACCAGCAAAACAGCATATACCAGATGTTGTAAAACCTTTCTCTAACTTACTGTTTGAATGGCAGGACCAAGGACTGATTGACGTGGAGGATTGCAGTCTTTTAAAGAATGAACAACCTTCCATTCACATCCTTTACTTATTGTCTATTATTCACAAGGATTGTAACAACCCCCAGGCAGAATCATAATTTCATCTGGAGGCAGCTTCCTTGAGAAAAAACCTCTAAATACATAGATCTTTTTCTGCATTCTTTTGTTGAAACACTGCCTTCAAACATCCAAGACAGATGTGACTTTTTGGCCCATATCAATGGTATATCTTGAAAATCCATCTTCTGATCACCCTCAATGTGTGTGCCCTTTACACCAGTATTGATCACACGCTGGGAACCCAAGGTTGTAAGCACTTTTGCTTAAATAATAAAAAAATTCTCTTCAACAAAAACATTTATTTCCAACTGCAAAGGACTGCTATGGGATCCTGCTTCGCCCCCAGCTATGCCAATTTGGTCATGGGCTGGTTAGAAGAGCAGGTGTTGCTGGGCACCAGAAATGTGCACATTTAACTCACAAATCATCTCCTGGATGAGATTTATAGATTATCTTTTTTTTAACAGACCTTTATTGTACCTTAATGCAAGAAGACATCATTTGGCCTACAACCCGCCAATGGGGCCGGCCGCAGTACGATACGATAGTCATGTTTCAGGAATCACATCAAAGCATAGTAGTCTCAATCCATGTAATGGTATTACAACCTTTCAATGTGTCAATCTGAAGTCTTGCATTGTCAGAATATAGATACAAGCAGCCTTATTTTGATTATTCCTTAGTAACAGCCGAACAATTTAACTCCCCCCCCCCCAACAACCCCGGAATCCAATCAAGGCAGCAGTCAATAGTGCAGAATATCAGAAGATAGGTAAGGTAAGCAGGATTTCGAAATTGTCACAGTAGTGGTGTAGGCATTGGTCAGGTCAGGTTCATACACACAAGGCTCATATAGGAAGTGAAACGCAGCATAGAACAAAAAAAGGGGAGGTCAGGTGGCCTCAGATGTAAAGTGTATAATGATCATGCACATGCTGAAACAGGGGATATCGTTACCACAATCGTTACTCAACAGTGGGCATCTATCCATTTAGGAAGTACCGGAATAGTCCACTCAAGTACTGCACGCTAGCATTCAACAGACATTAATCATCTCCTAGCTTAGATAGCATGTACTCAGTGTAAGGGCCCCAAATATCTAGCGGGCGTGAAGTAGCAGGTAGTTCTTCGTAGTAACAAGCCAACTGATCCCGACATTATGCCATATCTTGCAGCCATAGTTTGACATCAGGCGCCCTTCTCCCACCCCAGCAAGCGGCCACCTTTTGCTTAGCAATCTGCAGCGCTAGCACTACCAATTTTCTCATTCCAGCTGGCACTCCAGAGGCCATGCCCAGTAGACACAGGCGCGGTTCCTTAGTAAGCTCAAACGATGTCATTTCGGATAACGCTACAGTGACATCCGTCCAGAAAGCAGACACCCTTGCGCATCCCCAGGCCAAGTGGAGAAAGTCGGCGCCATCCAATCCACAACGCACACAAACAGATGATTCACGGAGACCATACCTGGCCAATTGTGCAGGCGTATAATACCATTGTTGCAAGAATTTATAGTGAATGAGTCAAAAATTCCCATTCACTACGAATTTACCAGTCATAGTGCAGCACTCAGACCATTCATCATCAGTCAAGGGCTCAGGCAAACACTCATCCCATCTTGCCTTCGCAGTCTCAGCCCCTCCTCCTTCATCCTCTTGCGACGCTCTGTATAATCGTGAGATCAATTTCGCCCGATTAGTTGTCGTATAAATTATTTGCAATGCGCCCAACACAGACGGTTCCGCCGGGAAAGAGGGATATAAAGCTCGTATCGCAGCACGCAACCTAACATAAATAAAGGTGGCCATGGTGGTATTCGACGTCTGATCCAATAGAGTCTGTAATGGGAGAAACTGAGCATTCGGAAAAACATCTTCCATAGTGTTTGCTCCAGCCCCCTGCAGCAGCTGCAATGCTCCCACTTCACTCGTAACCGAGATATCCTCATGATATAGCAACGGCATTCCCGGTGCATAAAGCGGCAGTCTGTTCGAACGCTTGCCCAATTCCCCCCATGCCTTGGAGGTACACTGTACCGTGTCCACCTCGCCTTTTTCGTATACCGAATGAGAATTAACCACCATCGCCTTTAGGGGTATAGGCTGTACCGCGCTGGCCTCAAGCGCCACATGTGGCGTGTATGGTGGTGCCTAAAGCGAATAAGTGGCGAAGTGAGCTTGAGCACAGAGATAATATAGTTTCATGTCAGGCACGGCAAATCCACCTAACTCGTATGGCTTTGTTAGGGTATCCCACTTCACTCGCGGTTTCTTCCCTCCCCAGGCTAACGTAATTAACAATGATTGAAGCTGTGCAAAAAATGAGATGTTAGGGCAATTGGTATATTAACAAAATAGTACAAAAACTTAGGCAGGACTACCATTTTAATCAGAGAGACCCGGTCAGCAAACGAAAGTGGCAATCGTATCCATCGGGTCACCTGATCTTCCAAGTTTGATATAGCCACTCCGTAGTTAGCTCTAGTCACCTCTTGGACGTCGCGATGCACCCAGATCCCCAGGTACCGCACAGGTTCTATGGCCCATGCCAAGGGAAATTCCAATGGAAACGGCTGCGTGATGCCTGCAAGAGGTAATATTATGGATTTGTCCCAATTAATGGTAAGGCCAGAAAAGCGCCCGAACCGAATGAACTCCCGCAATATTCTTTCAAGATTTTGGGCAGGCTCCCTCACATACAGAACCATATCGTCGGCGTACATGGATATCGCCAGAGACCTAAGAGGGAAGCGCAATGCCGTGTCCGCGTATCTCTGTCTCAGTATACATGCTAGTGGCTCCATTATGATGGCAAACAGCAAGGGTGATAGCGGGCAACCCTGCCTAGTACCCCTCTGGACAGAAAACGGGGCCGACACATGACCGTTCACCCGCACCCTTGCAATCGGGTTCGTATAAAGCAGGATGATCAAGGATATAAAGAAGGAGGACACACCCATGCGCTGCAACACCACTATCATATATCGCCATGCAACAGAGTCGAATGCTTTAGCAGCATCCAACAGCACAGCAACCGCAGCTAGGTCCGGCTGAAGGAGATGCAAAACAGCGAACAAAGCCCTCAAATTATGTATTGTAGAGTGGAGGGGAATGAAACCGGACTGATCCGGTAGAACCATGACTGGTAATATCAAGCGCAGTCGCGTTGCCAGCACCTTAGCAATAATTTTAACGTCAGTATTCATAAGGGACAATGGTCTATACGACTCGCATTGATTACGTGGTTTGCCCGGCTTCGGTAGAGCCACCAGTAGAGCCTCCCTCATCGTGGCCGGCAATTGTCCCTGTTCTAAGGCCTCCTCAAGGACCAGTGCCAAATGTGGCAGCAGAAGGTCTACAAACTCGGATGGCAATCCATCCGTACCTGCTGCTTTGCCGTTTGGAGAGCCGCGATGGCATCGCGAAGCTCCCCCTCTGTGATATGATGCATTAAAAAATCCTGCTGACCTTTCGATAGCCAGACCAGCGCTATGTCCTCCAAGTATTGTGCTGTCTCCTCCTCTCCAGCCGTCTCCCTATGCCCATACATTTGCTTATAATATTGCACAAAACAATCGAGGACACCGGTCGCAGTCGTCACATTCACGTCCCCATCTATGATCTCTTGTACACCACAGTGTCTAGCCCATGGTTCCTTAATCTTATCTGCCAGCCCACGTCCTGGACGCCCTCCCTCACCATAATACCTTGCCCTAGTGCGTTTAGACAAAAATTTAACCTCCTGTTCTGCCAGATCATTGTACTCAGAAACCTTCAGCCGTACGTTAGCCAATAGTAAAGCCGCTGTCTGCAGCTCATGCTGCTGTTCTAGGGAGAACAGTTCGCGCTCCAACTTGGTCATGGAGTCCCTCAGAGATTTAAGCACACCAGATTGCATACCGATACACACTCCTCGTACAGTCACCTTAAAGGCCTCCCATACAGTTCCCATGTCATTCACAGATCCAACATTCTTAACAAAGAAGTCCTCAATAACTGTCCTTAGCTCCTCCCGGAGCACTAGATCCGATAAAGTACCAGGTGGTAGACGCCACGAGAATGGGGCAGGTGTATGAGATGGCAACGACATCTCCATCAGCACAGGGGCATGATCGGATAATGTTCGAGTGAGATGGCACACTTTCACCACCCATCCGCTAACATCCCTTGTCACCAACCAGTAGTCCAAACGCGACCAGGTATC
Source organism: Lissotriton helveticus (assembly GCF_964261635.1). Lineage (NCBI taxonomy): Eukaryota > Metazoa > Chordata > Amphibia > Caudata > Salamandridae > Lissotriton > Lissotriton helveticus. The sequence goes on from NC_136071.1 coordinate 1,167,272,227, forward strand.
ATGCGCCGAAGTGTAACAGGTACCCTCACATACTCCTGGTTGTCCAAGCCTCCATACATCCACCAATCCAAGTCCATTCAAACCATCACACACCGCAGTAGTTGCCCTTTTAGCAGCATAGGGACGATCATCCTTCCTGTCCAGAGCATTATCCAGCGTCACATTCAGATCCCCTCCACAGACAATTGCAGAGGGAGGTAAAGCATACACTTTGTTCCATAAGGTGATATAAAACTCTGGGTCATCAACATTCGGGCCATATACATTGACCATTGTGACCAGTGTGCCACACAATTTCCTCATGCAATATAATATATCTACCCTCTTTGTCAATTTCCTCGTGTAACCAGACAAATGGCACATTTTTCTTAATCAAGATCATGACCCCACGAGCATATGAGGAGTAATTATATGCCAGTCTAGTACCAGCCCATTGTCTAGCAACCGTTTCCGCCGCCCGCCCTTTAAGATGAGTCTCCTGAAGGAATACCACTTGCACTCCGTGTCTGTTTAAATATGCCAATACCTGCCTTGTCTTTTGTGGTCTGTTCAATCCCCGCACATTCCATGTGATCCAAGTAATTCTGCCCTCCTTATCCATATGACCTGCCATGATGTAGCCTCGTAATTGGATCTGTTGCGCCCACTTCCCAGCACCAGTTGTTAAGCATAAAGTAACAAATCAGCCAATTGTCTGCAGGCTCCTTCTTAGAATGTAGATAGCATTGCAGCCAACCAATGCCTTTCCCATCTGCCGACCCTCCCGTCCACATACCCGCACCATCAATAGCCCCAACCATAGCATGGATTCTCTGGAACTCCCCCGTCCCCCCCTCCCCACTTCAGCTCCTCCAACCTGCCAAAGCCATCCCAGATGCCTGCCTGCCCCCCCTCCCACTTCGGCCCCCCCAACCAGCCAAAGCAAACCCAACCCCCCCCCCCCCACCTCCCTCCTCCCAACCAACTCGCAAACAGAATGTGCGGTATTCCCATATGTGGGGGCTAAGAGGCACAAAACTCCCGCCTTCAAGGAAAGCAGGAGGTGACTGAGCCGCCAGTATATGCAACCCAGCCCGTCGTCTCATGCCTACCCCAGCCATACCAACAGTAGCCAGTCCGTAAACCAAGAGATGGCCGATGCCCACCACCCAGCGAGCAATAGGCGCCACTCCACAACTCTTCAGTCATACAACACAGTTTAGTCTACATAGATCACATCGGCGCTATGTTAGTGATAAGTGCTACAACTCAGTGTTACATGGCCAGGCGTATAAACTATAGTTCAGCATCTCAGATTGTCCATTGATCGGTCCCAAGTCCCATGACCTAGGAGAGGCACAATTATCCCAATCCACCTGTGCCACATGCAACACTATTGCGCAATTTCCACAGAGCACATAGTCTTCTGACCTATGAAGAATTTGTAAAGTTCGGAAACCAAGCAGCACCTGCAAGAGGAGAAGCCATTATTACAGAAAGAGCGAATCATTCTTAATAGGCACGTCACTAGAGGCCCGTTAGCAAACAGTTATGAACGCCCCAAACATAGGAGTGCAGTCATTGATCCTCAGGCATGTCGTCATCCCCATCTTGCGCCCTGGCGGAGTCTTTCTTGCCCTTCTGCTGCTTCTTCGCATATTCCATGGCTGCCTTCGGAGAGTTAAAGATTTTGTTATCAGAGGGTGCCCCTATACGTAGCCGCGCTGGGTACAACATAGCATATGGAATTTCCTCGGCCCGGAGAATCTGTTTTACTCCGGCAAATTCCTTACGCGCTGCCTGCACAGCCATGGTGAAGTCTGGGAAAAATTCCAATTTGTTACCCTGATAGTCTATGGTGCCTTTTTCCCTCGCCAATCGCTGCAGCGTATCCCTGTCCCTGTGGTTCAAAATTCGAGCTATTATAGGACGTGGCGCTGCCCCCGGCACCGGACGCTTTGCCAAAGAGCGGTGTGCCCGCTCCACTATAAACACTTTAGAGAGCTGGTCAAAACCAAATATCTCCACAAAGAGTCTCTCCATGAAATCTTCCATTTTGCCCACATTCGTTGATTCCGGCAGCCCCGTGACGCGGATGTTGTTGCGCCAGGACCGCCCTTCCAACTCCTCATTCTTAGCCTGCATTACCACCAACACTCTCTCCATACTGAAAACTTTATTAGTCACTGTCATGAGGCCATCCTCCGTCGCAGACACCCTTTGCTCTACCTCATCCATCCGTTCATTTTGCCGCTCAAATTGCGTGGACATATGGTCCAGTCGGTGATTAACTGCTTCCATAGTGCCTTCTATAGATTGCAGCGTTTTCTGCATGGCTATTAGCGTGGCCTCCAAGTTCGGCGCACCCCCCGCAGCTCCTGACGGTTCAGTATCTGATAGACCCTGCGACGGGGGCACTCCAGTTCTACGTGTTTCAAAGTTTAGCTTGGGCTGATTTCTCTCAGGCCTGCCCATAGCGCCAGTTATAATTATACACCCCTACCAGTAAGTCTCAAGACACTGATGAGCAACTTCGATGTATCCCAAAATGGCGGCGCCATCCCGGGAGGCGCACAAATGTCGCTAGGAGTTGGGCAATGACACAGCTATTCCCCAGCAGGTGTAAAGAAATGCAGTTTCCAGCAGAGTCAGGGCCAGCAGGCGCTATATATCCAAAATACACTCAATCAGACGCTATCCGCAACTCTAGCCCTGTCCCCCACCACGTTGTTCCCTAATTGTCGCTACAACACCACTGCCAAATCAGGCCGGACAGCCGCTCCCGTGTGCACCGATCAGCAAGCAGCCGCCCACATGCAATCGAGGGTTCTCCACAGCCCAGCGCCTCCGGTCCCAATCAGCAGCCCACCCCCGCCAGTCACACCTCGTGCGGCCAGACCCGGAGCTACCAAATCCCGCCTCTGCAGCAATCGTTGCCGCCAGGCCTCAGCCCCACTCACCGCAACCAGCATAGGCAAGCGCTCAATTTCGCCGCCGTCCACCAATTCCTACACAGCATCAGGCAACTTCCTCCGTTGGATCTCTCGGCAGCAACGCCTCCGGGCCTCCCAGGCAAGGCCAGGCCCGATCTTCAGCTCCTCACTCCGTACGAGGCACAGGCCGCCAGCATCCAAGGCGCGCTCCGGTCTGACGGCGCCTGCACGGGGCTCCCCGAGGTCAGTACTCACTCCGCACTGACTCCGCTAACTACCGCATACAGGATTGCTATCCGCACCTCCCTCCAATCACTGCTACTCCAATCGGCAAGGCCCACCCCAGGTGCCGGTGACGATCGGCTCCCGGCTCCAGCAGGCCTGTGTACTCTGCACGCGTCCGTGGCCGCGTCGGTTTCGCGAGGGCTGTAAGGATAGTCAAACCGGGGCCGCAGACCCCCGTACCAGGCTCAAACCACTCCACCGGTAGTCAGGCACAATATTCCGCTGGGGCAGAGAGCGTCAGTATCTGGATTATGCGGATTACTAGCGGATATTCAGCTTAGTCTGGCAGAGCCTCACCGATGTGCGGCCATCTTGCCGTGCGCCCTCTAGCGCCCCCATGGATTATCTTTTTGTAATTTTGGAGGAGGAGGAAAATGTAGCTGAGGACTTTGTAGACATATGTATGGGATGTAAAGTTTACCTGCATCAGTGATACTATTGTTGATTTTTTTGATTCTGAAAGTCTGATTTGTCAAAAATGAGAATACTACAACTCTTTTCTGTCACCCAGATAGACTGAAATCGAGCATCCTATATGGCGAGCTGCTATGTATTAAAAGAAACTGTAGTAGAACAGAACAATTTGAGAAAGAGCCAAAATTACATGATTCATAGATTTAAAGAGAGAGGTTATCCTCATTGGGGAACATGCTACATGCTAGAAAGAGGGTGTTGCACAAAGATAGGAAGGATCTTTTTCATCGCTTTCCCTCTAGCAACGAATTAGACACTACTGTGACTACAATAGAAGGCTTCCATATATGTTGTAACTGAAAGGTCTGTAAGAACAGTTACAATGTAAACACCTATATTGTCCCAGACTCTAAACAACAAGCTAAGATAAAAACAATTTCTTATGTGCAAGTTGGATTAGAGACTAAGGGCCTGATTTAGAATTTGTCCAGATGCGTTACACAAACGTAACGGATATCCCATTCGCCGTTTTAGAAGTGCATTATATTCAATAGCACTTGTAATACGGTGGACGAAGTATCCCTCGTGTTGTGATAGAGCAACATGTCTATCAAACTCTAAATCAGGCTGTAAGTCCCCTACAGACCTCAATTCTGATGAGGAACTCAATATACATTTGGGTCACTTGTGCTGCTAGCTTACCCTTTTACCTAGCTTTTTTTGAGGGGCACAAAACTAGATTGATTGTTTGCAACATAACTTGGTTAAATGAAGCTTTCGTTCTGGAATTATTTTGTTCAGCAGTTCACATTTACTACAAAATATATCTTGTAAAAAGATTAGGCAAAAATGATATCCCAACTCTATAAAAACCCTCCATTAAAACACTCAAGCACAGCATCTGTGGTGGGATTCATATTCCATTTTAACTTTGCACATTTAAAAAAATCATCAATGGCCACATTTGTGCACATTTCTTTTTGTTTGCAACCCTCATGCAGCCTTTACAAATCTATTGCTAATTTCTTCCATGAGACATACACAAATTCTGTTTGGTTTATCAGACAGTCTACCTAGTTTAAATAAGCATTGTGATATATGGTTTTAATTATGGAAATGAGGTGATGGGGTATCGCATGTACTCCACAGAAGGAAGACTCATCTGACAAATTAGAAGGGCCCTTGATCCATCTGTTTATTTAGTCGAGTTTTCAGACATGTATTTTGTTTTTTTACTTTTAAGGCCAGCTAGGGTGAAATCATGTATTTTCCTCAGTCTATGATATAACTGAATGATCAAATATGACATGTCCCTGCCTCTGAGCATTTGTGTTTTTTTGGGAGATTATGTATTTGATATACACAGCTCCGGGAATTTTCTTCCATCATTTTAATTAGGCTCAGTTGAGCCCTTCTTTATCCTTGAGCAGGGTCCATACCACATACTATGTATTATTAAATTATTTATTTACTTATTTATGCGTGTGGATGGGGCTCACTTAAGCCTTATTTGAGCTTTATTTATTAACTACCTTCAATGTCACTGAGCAGTTTACATTTACTGCCTTTTATTCATTTGTGTTCCAACTCCACATTGGATTCATATGCCATGTATATTTTTGTTAAAATGCTTTCTTTCATTGTTTTTGGAGTACATTTCTAAGAATCTTTGTTGATTAATGTAATATTTGTCTATAACGTGTTAATGTTTAATAGTGCATGGATTGTTACTAAAATTACAAAATGGTATTTGTAGAGATTTTTCAATAAATATGCTATACCAGGCTTATCCAGCCTTTATGTTTTTCACTTTCATGCTCTTTATATTAAGTGTGTGTTTTGACCCACTTCAACCATGAGAAAGGCTAAGGCAGAAACGTGTTGGGTTTGCGAGCTCTAGCGCTCCAATAAATCTACTTGAAACTGCAAATCCGTAAGTGCACTATTTTTGTGATCTTGGATCAAACTTTTTTTAATTGAATAGCTGGGCTCCTCTCGCCCTCCGCAGTGGCACCACTGATAGAGCAAGATTTCGCATCGCGACTTGCTCGAGTCAAGACCCTCGAAAATCTATTATAATCTCGTAACTTCAATTGTTTGTTTTACTAATTTTATGTATTTTGAATGTGCGTGGGTATCATAGAGATGCTTGCTTATGTGTTCTACTAATACGATTAATTCTTGTTCCTAACATGGCCGCTGCTTGACTTACCTATTCTGCGCATGCGTCAGTCACACTCACGTGACTTTGCGTAGAGATAGTTTTGGAGGGAAAGGGTGCGCATGCGTAATAGCCACAAGATGGCATTTCCCTGTAATAACGTGGTGAAGCTCGTGCTGTTGCTCTCGTGTCGTTATATATAGCACTAATATCTAAATTATATAGTATAATTTTATGATGATAAACGTGAAGTACGAAATTATGACATATAATGCCTTCGTTTATTTCTATGTACTAATTTGTTTTCGCTTACTTTTCATGTATCCTCGGCACTGAGGGGTGATGGGGCTGGGGAGTCCATCTTGGAGGGCACTACTGCGCCGAATCAGTCGATGGTGCGGTGGCATTGAAACCAAGCCAAAGAAGGTTGCTGCCAGAGCCTGCATGGGAAGATGCACCTTCACCCAGCGAGAAAGCCTAACTTGTACCCTATTTGTATACATTGTATTTCTTTCCATTGTATTCCCTGCGACTTCTCGTGGGAACCCCAATCTTGCTAGGCGGCACCTTAGGATGCAAAATAGGCCTTAGAATAGTCTGTTCTGATTGGTGTGTTAACCAAATCCTACCTTAGGACCAATCGAAATTGGGGATTCTGACACTTTGCAACATTTGGGGGGTGGTACACTGACCCAAAAGAGTATATATAGCCTAGGTTTAGCTAGAGAAATTGTCCGACTTGTCTGAATAGCTGACCTGTCACTGACCCAACACACTCAATAGGTGACTTGATACAGAGGTGCTGCGGAGCTCTCTGTCCGAATTCGACCATAGACTAAGGTTTTACTAAACCTTAAGTGCTGGCGGAGCACTTTTGCTGGGAGTTCGCTGACCCAATCGGGGTTCTGATCGATAGCTGCAGAGAGGGTGGAGCGCAGGCGTTGCTTCCGAACTGCGGGTGCTGGTCGTGTCCTGGTGGTCCTGTCCTGATCCTAATCTGGGTTTCCTGTCCTGTCCTGGGGTGTCCATTCTGCACCTGCTGTCCCACTGAGGGTTATCTTTCCTTGAGGGTATTTCCTGTCCTTAACTGACCCGTGGCCAGGGTTGGTTTTCACACCAGTCTAGGTAAATATCTTGCTGAAAATCTCTGAAACTGCACTTCCTATTTTCTGTCTTTGCTTTAATAAAGACATACCCTTTGCATATGTTAATTTTCCATGTTTTTCTCTGCAAATCATTGCATCTCATTAAAGTCATTTACATTTTGCATTTCATAGCATGTTCCTATGTTCCCCTGCCTTTTTAATATAAATCTTTCTATACTGTTTATGAATTAAATGTGTGTTACAATTTTCCTCCTAAATACTGAATTGAAGTAATAACGTTAGCATTATAGCATGTTGCACTTTTCTACTCTTCACTAGATGTATAGGTTTCCCAGTGTCTTTTCTCTCGAAATATGACCTAATGATAAAATCCTAAAATGTGCATAAAATTCCTAGCATTTAGTACCCTCCCTCGAATTTCATTTCCGTTATTTCGGGATTTTCCCTCATTATAGGGTTAGATGGTTACCTGTATACTCTTCCTATATGGTTATGTGCTCTTCGGTATTCTGATTATAGATTGCCTCATTACTATAAACTGTATGATTGCAGAATCTGAAATCTAAGATAAACCTTTAAAACTTCTCAGTTGTCCGTGGTCATTTCATGAAATAAAGTACAAAAAAGTTGGGTTTGTATCTTGCTGCCTTTCCTTTTACAGCTAGCTCCCTGACCCATCGTGGTCATAGGTACCCATAACGGTGGATGGTAAGTTGGGTACACTGGAAATAATCGAAAGGGAACTCACAATTATTGGTAGTAGATTGTGTGGTCATCTGATCAATGTATATGATAAAGTAAAGTATATGGGCCCGAAGCCAGAAGTGGCGAAATTATTGGTCGGGTGACCCGCGATCTCTAGCAGTAATTTTCTGGTAGCATCGAGGATGGTTAGGGAATAGCTAAAGGTTAGGTAGGACTACTTAGTCTAGCTAAGTCGGATGCTGCTATAAGAGTAGACGCTTCAAGAGAATTGATCACTCACTTGAAAATTGTTTACTTTGAAAAATTATGAAATGTTTTAAAATTGTTATTCTTGTTATTATACTGTTATATGTACTAATCCATTCGTATGTAAAACGCTTTCTATGTTGTTAGGAATCCCCGGGGAATTGAATAGCGAGTGGTGAATAGAATCCACTTGCTTTGAGGTCACTGGCTTTTAAGGAAAGTTGGTGCAGGTTAGGCAGAACTGGAAGCACTAACTAGGGTTTTTTCTGAATGTATGATTGAATAAATGTTAGTGACGAGGTTCATTGGCAAAATTCCTACTGTGGCATAACCTAGTGGGGTCACACCGGAAGAGTAGCAGGTTCATCGGAGCTTGAGTGAAAGCAAAAGGGCTCGCTGGTGAAACTTTAGACTTGGATATATCCCGGAAAGGTGGATGAGTCTAGGGAAGTAGCAGGTGCCCCAATGCTAGTGTGAAGGGTAGGCAGAAGAGATCTACCCGTAGAGTGTGAAAAGTAAATGGAAGTAGTTTACTTGCAGTGAAAAAAAAAAAATCTTTCCTGTCTAGACACTTGAGCACAGTGGCGAATGTGTATTTGTTGTTAAATAACCAAGCACTAAGCACTTTAGAAAGAAAGAAAGTTTCCGTTACCTTGTGAAGGAGGGAGTCAGTCGCGAAGCTGCTCTGACGTCACTCCGTGCCGCGCTGGGATTGGTAGACACAGCGGGTTGGTAGCGGAGCTGGAATTGTAAAGGAGGGGCGAACGCCGGAGCGTGGGAACTGTCTCGCGAAAGGGCCGCGCACCCATTGGTCGAAATATTTGAACTCGTGCATTTCATTGGTCGCACGAAAATAAAAGACGCACTCGGATTAGAAGTGATTTGTAAACAAGTCACTCGTAAAAATCGTATGTGGCATTCGTATAGACCGCATACCAGACCTGATCCACGGCATATGGGATTTGAGAACGATCAGTGGAAAGGAGTTAAAAACGACATTATGTACGGAAATAAGAGAAAGGTGTCTCTTGTAAACAAAGTAAAGAATTTTTTCAAAAAGGACAAACCGATTAAAACTAGAGAAGGTGTTGTAATTCCACCACCAAATACTCCCGCATTTTTCATGATGTTCGATAAAGGGTATAACACATGTGTATGGTTGGAAAATTGGGCAGAATACACGAAAGATGACGGAGTATTGGCTTTCCCGTTAGATGGAACATTTAACAGCAGAATTCTATTCAATTTGAGAACCCGAATGAATGATTTACATCCCAGACCTAGATTAACGCAGTATGAAGCGCTAGAGGAATGGGAAATCGAGGCTTTCGAAAGGGATAAGCCACGGATGGATAAAGGGTTAACTAAATTTTATCCAAAGTTGAAGCAGGAAGCACGAGCTAAAAAGATGAAACAGTGGAGGCAGAATATGATAGTGGAAGGATTGTTTCCCATGATGCCAGCAGATGATCCTTCTGGGGGAAAGAAACGGTTGGAAAAATCTAAACATTGGGTACCCATCGGAGAGTCGGATGATGAATTATTAGATGACATATGTATGAGAAGTCCGCCTCCTTATAATGAAGGACACCGACCTTCAAGTGCGGGAGATATTTCCCGGAGACCTCCACCACAAGAAGAGATCAGGTCCGCAAGTGTAGGAGGGGGTACCAAATTCCTCCCTATACTGAGAATTTAGGACCAGTGGATACCAGAAACATATACCCCAGAATGTCAGCTAGTGGGGAGACAGGATATTCCCGTGAAGGAGATTTTTCTTCTCGACCTCCCTACGGAGGCGAGATGAGACCCTCAAGTTCAGGAATGCCGTTATTACAGCCACAGTATGAGGAAGACCGAAGATCCCTAGGTACAGGAAGTTTGTTCCCAAGACCAAATTATGGTGAAGGACCTAGTGAGACTCATCCCACTGCCCCGAGTTATGCTCCCATTCTGACCCCACAGGTGTTACATGACAAATCAGTAGAGAGATTGCTGGAAGAAAAGGAGCGAGAAATTCTAGCAAAACAAAGGGCTGAAATAATTCAGAAAATCTCCCAGTTAAATACCAGTCCTGAAGCATTGACAATCCCAGTAACAATCGGACCCGTGGTTCCATTGTACGGGGATCGGCATGAAAGTCCAAAACCTCCTGTCATTACTCCCGTCATAGCACAGCCCAGACCGGAACCCTTAATTGTAGATGAACAGACGAGTGAGTGTGAATCTGAAGTCTCACTGATGGATCTGCCCATTAGAAATACAGGGAAAAGAATGCAGAAAAGACATACAGCCTGATTCATGTAGGTAAATTGCACTCGCAAAGGGCCAGATTCTCAGAATCTGGCCCTTTGCGAGTGCAATTTTTGCATTTGGTATTCATGATACCAAATGCAAAAATCGCTATGTAAGAATTCGCATATTTGCGTGGAATGGCATTTAAGGAATCTCTAATAGAGATTCCTCAAATGCTATTCATGACACAAAACAAAATAGCGATTTTGGACTTTTGGGGCCGCTATTTACCGAGAGGTCAGACCTGTCGGTAAATAGCAAAAACTCAGAAAAATGCTTTTAAAAGCATTTTTCTAAGTTGCATGTTGCACACACACATGTCCTTTGGACATGTGTGCGCGCAACACCTGTTCAAATGTGCATTTTAGGGGTGCTACAGGGTGCCCTTTGGACACCCCTGGCACCCTTAAAATCGCTATCTCATTTGCGAGTAGCAAATTGCTACTCGCAAATGAGGGATACTCCCCATTCATTCCTATGGGCCTCTTGGCCCATAGGAATGAATGGGGAGTATTTGCGAGTAGCAAATTGCTACTCGCAAATAAAGAACATGTAGGAATCGCTATTTAAGTAGCAATTCCTACATGAATGCCGTTTTGCGTGTCCTCAATAGCGAATCGCTATGATTCGCTATTAGGGACACGCAAAACGGCATGTACATGAATCAGGCTGATAATCCTTTCAATGCGAGGGAGATTCAAATGGAATCGACTTCAGGTACTAGAAGTGTTACTTTGGTTACACCTGAGGAAATTGAAAGATGGAGTCAAGAATTAGAGAAACAAACTTCGCAAACGAAACCTTTAGACCTCTACAAACTGAGAGTAGAAATAGAAGAATTAATGGCAGGAAATGTAGGATTAGACAGATTAAATACCTACTCTGAAGAAGAGCTGTTGTTTATGTGCAAAAGTCTTACCCGCAATGTCCGAGTACTTCATGAAAAATTGACAGATACTGCTGCTAGTATGGGAATAGACATTTCAAAATCAAAACCCTTGCAGAAACCATACCGAGCAGAATTTTCAGACAGAGATTTGGAAAACCTGAATGTGTCAGGGAAAAAGGCGCAGGTCAAGGAACTATTGACAGTGTTACAGAAATGGGGAGATGTAGAAAGGTGGAAAGACAGGTGGGCCCGAAAGAAAGATGAGGCCAGGTCTAAGCAAGTAACTCCCGAATTTGTCCTAAAGGAAGCAGACAAACCAGAACAGTTATGCCCTATGCGCGAAGTGCCAGGTGGAAAGTATGTACACGTTCCATGGTCCCGGCAGGATATTGTGTCCTTTACCAATGACTTCCCAAAATTACGAGAAAAGCCAGTCGATTGGTACCGGCAGGTAGAAAGATTCGTAAAAGTGCAGAAATGCCTATGGAAAGACCTGGATGGGTTCTTCGACATAGTGGTCCCTGTAGATCTGTGGACTGAGTGTAAGATAGCCATAGCCTGGCCTAGTGAGGAATACCCGAGAGATGAAAAAACAGGGGAGCCATCGAAGGAAGTGAAGAGGAAGTATGAACAAGTAATTCAACATTTGAAATTAAAAGTGCCTGCAAAGGAAACTGATTGGACCAAGATAGATAGAACCACGCAAGAAAGGGATGAGACAGTGCACTCCTTTTATGAAAGGCTGTTGCAGGTATTTAAAACATACAGTGGTATAGATAACATCGAGATGAAGGACATGACCCACTTCATTTACAGGTTTGTAAACGGTTTAAGACCCGAAATTTGTCAGTGGATAAAGGATAATAAAATCTGTTGGCATACCAAAAAGATGGATGAGGTCCTACGGTACGCAAAGTACTGTGAGGACGAAATGGCAGAAAAGAAAAAGGCCCTGAAGGAGAAGGTGATGTGGGCTCAAGTAAAGCTTGCAGAACAGCAGGAAAAGCAATTGAGTAAGTTAAACAAAACTACTCAGAACCAAGGCCCTGGGGGTGGGGGTGGAGGAAAACCCCGAGCTAAAATGAGTAGAGAGGAAGCGAAAAAGAAATTTCCCTGCCACCAGTGCGGAGAAATTGGACATTGGAGAGACGAGTGTCCCTATTTACAGTCTGATAATGCCCAAACACCTGATTTAATTCCACAGACGCAGAATGAAAAACAAAGAAAGACCCAGCAGCAGGTAAAAACGATTCAAGTGCCCCGAGCGCCAAAACCTATTTTTAAAGGGAAGTCACCACAGGGTGATGATGTAGAAATTTGGGGAGGCACTGAGGATAGAAATACAGCAACTTCGCAGTATTTGTTGAACGACACCTTTTTCTGTGATGACCAGTACTGACGGGGCCTGAGAGGGGAGGACGAGGAGTGCGTACTTGGCGCCTCTTTGCCGGTAGACCAGTCAGGGCTATACATTGAAGGAAAGGTTGATGGAAATGATGTCACCTTTCTATTGGACACTGGTGCTACCCGTTCTACTGTAAGAACAGTGGACGTTCCAAACCTACCCCTCTCGGGAGAAGCAATCCAAGTAGTAGGAGTGTCTAATCAATTGATTAGTACACCTGTTACCGAACCCATGGAGATCTCAATTGGAAATTTTAAACAAATGCACAGATTTGTTGTCTGCGATACCAGTCCGGTAAATTTACTGGGACGTGATTTGCTGTGCAAAATGAATTGTACCATCTTTTGCACACCAAAGGGCGTCGAAATTCAAACCCCAGATGAAGACGGTATCTACAAGCTAATGTTAATTAGACCTGACTCAGAAATAAAACGAATGACTATACAGGACTTGCCTGAAGAACTCCAGCAGACAGTGAAACAAGAAGTGTGGGACTTTACAGGAAAGGATGTGGGATTAATGAAAAACATAGACCCCATACAAATAGCTATGAGGGAAAATGCAGTATACCCCAATACCAAGCCTTACAGAATGAGTGCAGAAGTGAGAGCAGGTGTTGCCATTGAAATACAGAAATTGCTAGAAGCAAACATCATACAGGAAGTAATGAGTAGCCCGTGCAACTCACCCATTATGGGCATCAAAAAGCCTAATGGCAAGTACAGAGTAGTGCAGGACCTGAGAAAGGAAAACAAAATAGTGGTCCCTTGCTGCCCTATTGTCCCGAACCCAGCAGTGATTCTGTATCAGATCCCCTGGGATGCTGAATGGTTCACTGTGATAGACCTATGTCATGCTTTCTTTTCGATTCCCTTGCATCCAGACAGCAAATTTCTTTTCTCATTTGCTTTCAACAGTAACGTGTATGTCTGGAACAGGGTCCCCCAGGGGTACACAGAAAGCCCCTCTATCTTTAATCAGATCTTGAAAAAATGCCTTGAAACTTTAGTCTTACCTGGAAAATCTGTTTTGGTACAGTACATTGACGACCTATTGGTGGCGTCTAAAAGCCATAGGGATTGCGTGGTTGACACCATTGCCCTACGGAATCATCTGAGTGAAAAGGGACATAAAGTGGCCCCTGAGAAATTACAGTTCTGTTCGAAATCAGTGAAATATCTGGGACACCAGATAGAAAAAGGTATCAGAAAAGTCACCTCAGAGAGAGTCAGGATAATTCAAAATATGCAGTTACCCCGTACTCAGAAAGAAATCAGAATGTTCCTCGGAGTTGTAGGTTACTGCAGGCAATGGATTGTGGGATTCGCAGTCCTTGCAAAGCCTTTGATACAAATGACAAAGAAAGGAGCAAAGGACCCAGTTGAATGGAATGACGAGAGCTTAACAGCTTTCACACAGTTGCGAAATTGCCTGTGTACAGCCCCTGCTCTGGGAATGCCTGACTACTCCAAGGAGTTTGGCTTATTCTGTGACACTCGTGACAATTGTGCATTGTCAGTCCTGACTCAGGAGCATGGTTTGACCAGAAGGCCTGTGGCATATTTTTCTGCCACTTTGGATCCAGTGGCTGCTGGACTACCTGGATGTCTAAAAGCAGTAGCTGCAACTTGCACCAGTTTAGAACAAAGTGAGTCAATTATTATGGGACATCCTGTAACTGTGTATGTTCCACATGCAGTTGTGATCCTATTGACTTGTACAAAAACTCAGTATCTCACCCCTAGTCGGCTGACTAAATATGAGAGGATTCTCATGGGTGCCACAAATATAGTCATTACCCGATGTAACATTTTAAACCCTGCCACTCTACTCCCTGACTCAATGGTAATGGAAGATAAGGGAGATAATGAGCATGACTGCATTGACCTGACAGAGTTTAGTACTAAACCCCGCCCAGACATTAAAGAAACTCCTTTGCCTGTACATGATGAGGAATGGTTCGTGGATGGTTCATGCCTAAGGCATGAACTCGGAGGCCTAAGTGCTGCCTATGCTGTGGTCACGTTAAACAAAATTGAAGAAGCATCTTATCTATTTGGAGTAAAGTCTGCACAAGTAGCCGAATTGATCGCCCTGATAAGAGCTTGCAAATTGGGAAAAGACAAAAGAGTAACAGTGTATACTGATAGTCAGTACTGTTACGGGGTTGTGCATGACTTTGGCCAATTATGGCTACAAAGAGAATTCCTGACTTCCTCAGGTACCCCCATTCGGAATGGAAAAGTTGTCCAAGACCTTTTAGAGGCAATCCAATTACCAAAAGAATTGGCAGTGGTCAAATGTGTTGCTCATAAGAAGGGCCTTGACCCTGTATCTTTGGGAAATGATTTTGCTGATCGGGTGGCAAAACAATGTGCTATGGAACAAATGAGAATAAATCCCAGGCGGGGTGGGGTTGGAAACAGCTGCCAACTTAGAATGTTTGAAGAAGTGCCTACATGGGATGAAGTGAGAGAATGGCAGCATGTGACGCCCTGGGAAGAGAAAGAGAAATGGAAAGAACAAGGTTGTAAACCGAGACGTGAGGATGGTGTCATTGTGGGCCCAAATGGTATGCCTGTGTTACCCAGACACCTGCTTGCCCCAGTGGCTCGATTGATACATGAGGGATCACACATTGGGAGGGACCCCATGGTTCTGGTATTTCAACAGACTTGGTACAACAAGAAATTCAGGAAAGTAGCAGAATCTCTCTGCCAGAGGTGCTTGACCTGTCAGCAGTTCAACGCTGGCAAGAGAACAGTAGTTGAACTGATGAAAATTGGGAGATCAGGGGGTCCTTTTGTAAGAATACAAATTGATTTCATTACCATGCCTCGTTGTGAGGGAAAAAGGTATGTCCTTGTCATTGTCTGCCTATTTTCAAAGTGGGTGGAAGCTTACCCTGCCACACAGAATGATGCCATAACAGTAGCTAAGCTCCTACTAAAAGAATTGATACCTAGATTCGGGGTTCCAGTCTTTATTGACTCAGATAGAGGCGGACATTTTCAGAATGAAATTTTGGCCCAGCTTTGCAAAGCATTCGGGATCACACAAAAGCTGCACTGTGCATATCATCCAGAGGCTTCTGGAGTGGTAGAATAAATAAATGGCACTATAAAAAATAGATTGGCAAAAATGTGTGATTCTACTGGCTTGAACTGGATAAATGCCTTGCCTCTTGTTCTGATGGGACTCAGAAGCATTCCAGATCGAAGAACAGGCCTGAGCCCCCATGAGATATTGATGGGAAGAGTGATGAGACAAGCGTGGGTACCAGGATACAAACTGTTAAGCATTTCTGATGATTTGGTACTTGAATACTGCAAGCAACAGGGTGACCAAGTGCGTTCTATCTCTCGCCAGATTGGGGCAGACGCCGTCGCCAACCCGACAACCCCAGTTCACAAATTGGTTCCTGGTGACTGGGTTAAGATAAAGAAGCATACTCGTTCGAGTTGCCTTGAGCCAAGGTGGGGGAAAAGCGCCAAGTAATCCTGGTAACAACAACCGCTGTGAAGTGCGCAGGCGTGCCCAAGTGGATCCATGCCAGCCATACCCAGAAGGTGATACCCGACGAGGAACATGGAGCCGAAGGTTGTCCAGCTGAGGGGTCTACAGACGTTGGTCCTGAAGTAGCTGATATCAGACGGCCGAGCACCAGTCCCGTTGAGGGTCCTGTAGGCGTGGGTCCAGAGGTAGCTGATGACGTATGGCCAAGCACCAGTACTGCTGAGAATCCCACGGATGTTGTCCCGGAAGTAGCTGATGACGAGCTACCGAGGATCTGGCCAGAGGATTGGATACCCATAATCGACCTTCCTGGAGACCCACTCAGAACAAGAGAGCGAATAAGAGAAGACAGAGAATGGAATAGAGAGGTCGAGCAAGGCACAGGCGAAGACCCTCAGATCATTGAGATTCACATCAAATCTGAGGACGAAGAAGAAGGTCAGACAGGGACAGAACAAGTGATCGATACTCCTCCACTGACTCCTGATATCGAAAAGGGACAGACTAGACATAGTGTAATAGTTCGAGCAGAAGAAAATCAAGGGATCGAAGTGCTCGAGCAGGATCAGGCAGAACTAGGAGAACATGTTCAGGACTTAGAAACAGAGACATTTGAAAGCAAAACGCAAAATATACCTGAACAAGGCCAGCTTAGTAACCAGGCAGAAGAAATAGATACAAGACCTGGGACTAGTCAGACAGAGAGGGAAAAGGCAGAAATTGAAGTGCCACAAACAAGTGAAAATAAAAGGACATTAGAAGAAAGCCAAATCACAGTGCCAGCTAAAAGACTCAAGAAAAAGAAGCACATTGAGCCAAGGTATATTAAGAGACTAAAATTAAGAATAAAAACAGTCCAAGAGAAACTTGCAGATATAAGAAGAAGTCCCCGAATTGCAGAAATACCTGAAGATAGCTCCAAGAGAAGGAGTGAGCGAATAAAAAGACAAAACGAAAAATACCAGGATCCGGAGTGGACTACTTAATCTTGGAAAACTTTGAGGATCTTGATATTACTGACGAAAGCGACGGAGAACAGATTACTGATTACTCTGCAGAGGAAGAGGAAGAACCGCCGTGAAATTGCTCAGCATAAAAATACCTGGGCAAAGGCCACAAAGAGGGGTTGAAATTTTCTTCTGAGCCAAAATGTCTGATTCAAACGTGAGTGGTAGACCTAGCAGAAGTTGTTGCAAAACATGCTGCAAGGTGTGTATATCTAGTATAGTTATAGTAATATTAATTTGGATAGGATTAACAGTTTTCATTCCTTTTATGGTAAGCAAAAATACTAATATTGACCCTACCCAGACTACTGACACTGAAGAACTGACAACACGAAGTGTAGAAAGACGTGAAAAAGCACTCAGACAGACAAAACGAGACTTAGAAGCATCAGATGAGGAAGGACTACATTACCACGGAGTTAGAAACCAGACTCATTTAAATGTTTTCGCAAACCTGTTAGTGCATTATGTAGAAACTATGGAAATAGAAGATTGCTATGTCTGCATGAAGCTACCTACTTCGGTGGCTGAAGGCGTGACATATCATCATCTACCTCTGACCTATGGAATCTCCTGTAGTATTTTAGCAAGCTTATTTTACAAAAGAGGACCGTTACAGTACTATTACTCTAACAATGACGTGATATTTTCTGAACTTCCAATACGTGGAAATCTGAATCCTGTACATACCAAAAGTGACGTTACACGTTATATGGGAGAATACTTTCTGACTATAGGTACAATAGATTTAAATGAAGCACACAGAGACAACTTGACCTGCTCATTACATGAACAAGAAAAGATATTTTTGAACATGGCAGAGAAGAGAAGGGAGAGTTTCCAAAGAAAGGCAAATGACAAAAGGCAGAAAACACCTAAATGGGCTGAGAACATGGAAAGCACCTCAAATGGCGGGGCAGGGCCTGCTTTGTTGCTGGATTTCAAAAAGAAAGGGAAACTCTGTCTTCATCGCGAGAAGACTAGTTAATATAATAACATTTTCATTGGTTCCAGTCAATGTGAGCACAATTACAAGGTAATTGGAGGTTGGGGATTCAAAAATGGGTCAGAGCCTGTGTTTCCTGGAATTTATTATATATGTGGAGACGAGGCTTATTTCAAATTGCCGGATCACTGGTATGGAAGCTGCTACTTTGGCATTGTTTTCCCGAGAATATACCATGTGAATGAAATTGCTGGAAGCAGTGAAAACGCTAATGGCTTAGTGCGTAGCAAAAGAGAAAGCGTAGGTGAAATAATGGGTAGTATTTTTAGTGCACTGATACCTGGAGTGGGAGTGGTTCTGAACACTCACAGAATGTGCAAATTGTCCACAATAGTGGATGTGTTGTCTACTGACACAGCTCATGGATTTCTGCTGGTCAATACCGAAATGGTTGCGATCAGATCAATGGTTTTGCAGAACAGACTTGCTCTTGATACCTTATTAGCAAAAGAGGGCGGAGTCTGCCGGATGCTGAAGGCGCAACATTGTTGCACTTACATTCCGGACAAAAGCGTACAGCTCAAAAGATATGTGAAAAACATTACTAATTTGGAAAAGGAACTCAAACCACTCGAGGTTGACAGTGCCTGGAAGAGACTGGTTGATGGTCTCTCCAATGTAGGTCATTGGTTTGCTAGTTTAGGTAAAAGCTTATTACTTAAGATACTGATGCCAATTGGAGTGATAGGTCTTATCCTATTTCTCATATTCGTCTGTTGCAAATGTCGCAAACACACAAAGAAATACCAAGTGAATGCGAGAGGAGTGAAACGGAGTGCGGATGAGCTTGAATTGGAAGAAATGAATAATCAGATTTATAAAAAGGTGAAAAATTCTCACCCTACCAAAAATGAGAAAGAGAAACTGAATCGCCTGTTGGAAGAGATAGAAATGTACAAGGTGTGAAAGAAAGTTGGCATCTGGTTCCATTTTTTGTGATGATAGTAAATATCATCAAAGAGGGGATTGATAGAGCAAGATTTCGCATCGCGACTTGCTCGAGTCAAGAACCTCGAAAATCTATTATAATCTCGTAACTTCAATTGTTTGTTTTACTAATTTTATGTATTTTGAATGTGCGTGGGTATCATAGAGATGCTTGCTTATGTGTTCTACTAATACGATTAATTCTTGTTCCTAACATGGCTGCTGCTTGACTTTCCTCTTCTGCGCATGCGTCAGTCACACTCACGTGACTTTGCGTAGAGATAGTTTTGGAGGGAAAGGGTGCGCATGCGTAATAGCCACAAGATGGCATTTCCCTGTAATAACGTGGTGAAGCTCGTGCTGTTGCTCTCGTGTCGTTATATATTGCACTAATATCTAAATTGCATAGTATAATTTTATGATGATAAACGTGAAGTACGAAATTATGACATATAATGCCTTCGTTTATTTCTATGTACTAATTTGTTTTCGCTTACTTTTCATGTATCCTCGGCACTGAGGGGTGATGGGGCTGGGGAGTCCATCTTGGAGGGCACTACTGCGCCGAATCAGTCGATGGTGCGGTGGCATTGAAACCAAGCCAAAGAAGGTTGCTGCCAGAGCCTGCATGGGAAGATGCACCTTCACCCAGCGAGAAAGCCTAACTTGTACCCTATTTGTATACATTGTATTTCTTTCCATTGTATTCCCTGCGACTTCTCGTGGGAACCCCAATCTTGCTAGGCGGCACCTTAGGATGCAAAATAGGCCTTAGAATAGTCTGTTCTGATTGGTGTGTTAACCAAATCCTACCTTAGGACCAATCGAAATTGGGGATTCTGACACTTTGCAACATTTGGGGGGTGGTACACTGACCCAAAAGAGTATATCTAGCCTAGGTTTAGCTAGAGAAATTGTCCGACTTGTCTGAATAGCTGACCTGTCACTGACCCAACGCACTCAATAGGTGACTTGATACAGAGGTGCTGCGGAGCTCTCTGTCCGAATTTGACCATAGACTAAGGTTTTACTAAACCTTAAGTGCTGGCGGAGCACTTTTGCTGGGAGTTCGCTGACCCAATCGGGGTTCTGATCGATAGCTGCAGAGAGGGTGGAGCGCAGGCGTTGCTTCCGAACTGCGGGTGCTGGTCGTGTCCTGGTGGTCCTGTCCTGATCCTAATCTGGGTTTCCTGTCCTGTCCTGGGGTGTCCATTCTGCACCTGCTGTCCCACTGAGGGTTATCTTTCCTTGAGGGTATTTCCTGTCCTTAACTGACCCGTGGCCAGGGTTGGTTTTCACACCAGTCTAGGTAAATATCTTGCTGAAAATCTCTGAAACTGCACTTCCTATTTTCTGTCTTTGCTTTAATAAAGACATACCCTTTGCATATGTTAATTTTCCATGTTTTTCTCTGCAAATCATTGCATCTCATTAAAGTCATTTACAGTTTGCATTTCATAGCATGTTCCTATGTTCCCCTGCCTTTTTAATATAAATCTTTCTATACTGTTTATGAATTAAATGTGTGTTACAATTTTCCTCCTAAATACTGAATTGAAGTAATAACGTTAGCATTATAGCATGTTGCACTTTTCTACTCTTCACTAGATGTATAGGTTTCCCAGTGTCTTTTCTCTCGAAATATGACCTAATGATAAAATCCTAAAACGTGCATAAAATTCCTAGCATTTAGTACCCTCCCTCGAATTTCATTTCCGTTATTTCGGGATTTTCCCTCATTATAGGGTTAAATGGTTACCTGTATACTCTTCCTATATGGTTATGTGCTCTTCGTTATTCTGATTATAGATTGCCTCATTACTATAAACTGTATGATTGCAGAATCTGAAATCTAAGATAAACCTTTAAAACTTCTCAGTTGTCCGTGGTCATTTCATGAAATAAAGTACAAAAAAGTTGGGTTTGTATCTTGCTGCCTTTCCTTTTACAGCTAGCTCCCTGACCCATCGTGGTCATAGGTACCCATAACGGTGGATGGTAAGTTGGGTACACTGGAAATAATCGAAAGGGAACTCACAATTATTGGTAGTAGATTGTGTGGTCATCTGATCAATGTATATGATAAAGTAAAGTATATGGGCCCGAAGCCAGAAGTGGTGAAATTATTGGTCGGGTGACCCGCGATCTCTAGCACCACCACCATGAGTGTTGGTAGCAGCATCCATATGAAGAGGTTGGTCAGTTTAATATACGCTGAACAACCTCTTCATATGTTACCAACCTAAATATAAATAAATAAATATATATTTGTTTCACGTTACCACCAAGGTCACCGCTCTCTCGTAGTGGGTGCCGCGATATATATATATGTATATATATTACTTACTGGCGGTCGCCATTAGGTAGTTATAGTTAGGATCGTTTTCCATAGGAAATCCGCAACATTCTATTGGGAATAACATTGGCGCCGAATGAGGGATCTGCCTGTAATTTTCCTTACCTTTGCCTCGCTGCGCTCCGCTCCTTCCCTGAAAGTTTCGGGGGGATCCGTCAAGCGGGGGCCGAGATAAAAGGGGGGTCCCAAAACGTGTTTTCCCCATGTTAATTTCCATAGAGCGGTTGGACTCACTTTTAGCCCGAATGGATTTCCACCAAACTTGCCAAAATTGTAGGGACTGGTACCCCGATGTGCCTTTGCTATGTCTCAAGATATATGCTCCAGTGGTTTTTACGAAAATTACCTTTGAAAAAATATATATTGGGCTACATTGGGCTATATATATGTTAGAGCCCAAATGTAGCCCAAAGATGGCCACTAGAGACAAAAAAAAACAAATGTAGCCCAAATATCAGCCAGATGTAGCCCAACTATAGCCCAATGACAGAATGTCCCAGAGTGTTCTAAAGAACAACTAGAGCGCTAACAGTCTTACTTATGACAAAAGTATGGCACACCTGAAGTCATCTTGATTGGAATAAAGTGTTAACACTTAAAACATTTAATTTGCAAAGGAACAAAATGAGGGGTTCATTTTGCCATAGAAATTATGATTAGTGCTGAAGAAAGAAAAATTAGGGCACATTTTGAGTGACTTCTCAAATCCTCTTATATTTCATTAAAAAAATTCTGATATGCAGTCTCCCAAGATGGCCACCAGAGACAAAAGAGCCCAAATGTAGCCCAAATATCAGCCAGATGTAGCCCAACTATAGCCCAATGACAGAATGTCCCGGAGTGTTCTAAAGAACAACTAGAACGCTAACAGTCTTACTTATGACAAAAGTATGGCACACCTGAAGTCATCTTGATTGGAATAAAGTGGTAACACTTAATACATTTAATTTGAAAAGGAACAAAAGGAGGGGTTTCATTTTGCCATAGAAATTTTATATATATATATATCTATCTATATATATATATATGTCTATATATATATTTATAGATAGATATATATATATATTCACTGAAAAAACCATAGGTTATAGACCATATATAGTTAGGAATTAGCATTTAAAAAACCTTATTTTACTCACACAAAACCATTGAAATTCCATATATAGTTAGTTGCACTAACTATATATCGCGCACCCGCAATCCACTGCTGATGATGTCACATATTACATCATTCATGACATGGTCAGTGACATCACTGATGACATCACTGATGACATCTCAAATGACATCACTGATGACATCACTGATGACATCTCAAATGACATCACAGATGACATCACTGATGACAACATCCAATGACTGTATGTTTCTGTAAAGTTAAAATATGTCTTACATATTGAAGAATGAGTGGATTTATAAATGTCTGGATGAAGGATTTAGTAGGTGCATGACTGACTGTATGAGTGAGTGATTAAATGTGTCTCACTGAGTGCATGGGTTAGTGACTAAACTGTCTTAATTTCTGCATCATTATATCTTTTGTTCTGTAAACTGATGCATGTGTTGATCAGTAGCTATATGAGTAACTATATGGGTTATTGATTGGTTGCCCATGTATTTGTATGGGAGACTGAGTGTGTGTGTGGGTGTCTGGTAGGTGTATGACTCTGTGCATAGATGTGTGAGCAGTTGATTCACTAGATGTATGGGTTCAAAAGTGCATGTGGAAACAGCTGTATGGGGGGTTGACTGTGTGCATGAGTGTATTGGTGAGTGAATGGATATCTCAGTGCTACATGTCAAAGTAAGTACATATGTAAAACACAGTACATGTGAGAGTTGACATATATAAATAACTGTGCATAAGAGCCAGTGAATGTGTGAGTGGCTGTATGGATCATTGTGAACTTGTATCCGGGATTGTATAAGAGAGTAAATATGTGTTAGTATGTGTTTGAATAAGTAAGGTGTGTATAACTGTATAGTTGAGAAAATGGAGGTGTGATTGATTCTTTGCATGACTGACTAGGTGTGTGTGTAACTTCATGGATGAGTGACAGTCTGTGAGTGTCTGTTTACACTGAGTGTATCTAAGGTTATATTAGAGTCTGAAGAAGTTCATCGTATTATCACATGAATGATGTCATCAGTGATGTGATCAGTAATGTCAAACCAGTGATGTCATCAGTGATGTCATTTGAGATGTCATCAGTGATGTCATCAGTGATGTCATTTGAGATGTCATCAGTGATGTCATCAGTGATGTCACTGACCATGTCATGAATGATGTAATATGTGACATCATCAGCAGTGGATTGCGGGTGCGCGATATATAGTTAGTGCAACTAACTATATATGGAATTTCAATGGTTTTGTGTGAGTAAAATAAGGTTTTTTAAATGCTAATTCCTAACTATATATGGTCTATAACCTATGGTTTTTTCAGTGAATTTTCAAGGTTTTGTAAATGCTAATTCCTAACTATATATGGTGTATAACCTATGTTTTTTTCAGTGAATTTCAATGGTTTTTTAATAGCAAATATCAAAAGCTTTAAAATGTATTCTTCTTTAAATCGAAAAATATATTTTATATGTTTTAATACAATTTTTTAATGTATTTTTTTTAATATATTTTTTTGTTTCGCTTCCGGTCCGCGAACCGGGTAGCTTCCCGTTAGCTCAATTTATTGCCGCGACCTGGTCCGCGAACCGGTAAACGTTCCGTTTGCGCAACTGCCACGTTAGAAAACAACATCGTGACGCATCGCGTAATCGCGAAGTATCGCGTTGTCGCGTAATGCGTCATATGACGCGCCGCGTCAGCGCACCCGGAAGCGCTCCGGTCCGCGAAGCGAAGCGCAGCTTCCCGGAAGCGATCCGGGGCGCGGCCCGGAGCGCGTAACGTAAGCATAACAGGTCATGTGATTTGTCATGTGACTTGTTAATAACACTTTTCATTGGTTCATTTCACTTTTGGTTTCCTAATGTTGTTAGGCTAGGTCATGTGACCTAAAAATAACACTTTTCATTGGTTTAGAACTATTTTTTTTCCCAAATGATGAAAACCCCTCCTTGTTTTTACCTCATTCTTACTTTCTACTTCCAGAGAGCAAGACCTATTTTTCACAATGGCTTCTGTAATAGCTGCAGCTGGTGCTTCTCAGCAACCACCACCACCACCACCACCACCAAAAGGACCACCTTCAACACTGGACTTTGGTAGAGAGGAAGATAATGAGGACGAAGAGGAGGAGGAGGAGGAAGAGCAAGTAAGGCAGTTCCTGCCAGAAACACCAAGGCAGAGCCATATTAAAGAGCACTACATATGGCAATTTTTTAAAATTCCACCTGGACAAAATAAGGTCAATGCACCCCAGGTGTCTTGTTTGATATGTAAAAATATACTTTCTCGTGGCAACCCCAACAAGAAATACAGCTTTGGCAATCATACAATGATTTGCCACATGGAGCGATGGCACCCTAATAATCTTTCCCAAGCACAAGTAAGGGATCTTGCTGCCAATCCCCCAAATGTCATCCCCAGCACCTCCAGTGGACAAAGCTCATTCGCCGGACCAGACAATATTCAAGATCCTTTTGAACACTACAAAATAGTTTGTATATATTGTGGAGGAACTATTTGTTATAGAGACAAGAGTATTACTTTGATTAACCGAGCTGGAGAAAATCATAAATGCAACAAGATGAGAAAACAATGAATCCTTTTTATTTTTTTTTGCTCCTGTTGAGACATGTTCAAACCCTGCTTTTTTGTTATTTCCTCTAAAAAAACACAAAAAACACAAACTAGTTTTCAAAAATCAAAAAAAATCAAAAAATTGTTCAGAAAATTAATAAAAAAAATAAACAAAATAAAAAGAATAAAAAAACAGTTCTTTTCAGAACTACCTTCCATTTATAACAAAATTGCCCAAATTTGTATACCCTGTCTTTCTTTTTTCCTCATAGTACGCTCCTCGGACCGCTTCCCGGTGCGCGTACCGGGCGCTCCCCACGCAAAAACAAAGAAAAAAAATATTTTTTTTTTGCCCCGTGGGGCCCTTTTAAAGCCTCCACATCAAACCTAGGGGGTCAGGGAGGATCTACTATGCCCCCTTATGGTAATTTCCCCCTTTGTTTTGGCCTCCTCTTGTCTCTCGATCCTACCGAGAGACAAGATGGCGGCCGCCCCGGACTGTTTAGAATGTTGACAGACACCGGAGAGCCAATCAGCTTCGCTTCGCGAAGTTGCGTTACGCGTCAAGTACGCGAACCGGAGCGCTACCCGGAGCGCGCTTACAGATATATATCTTTTTTTGAACGTTAATTTCTCAAAATCCACTGGAGCACATATCTTGAGACCTAGCAAAGGCACATCAGGCTAACAGTCCCTACAATTTTGCCAAGTTTCGTGCAAATCCATTCAGCCGTTCGGGCTAAAAGTGAGGCCAACCGCCCTATGGAAATTAACATGGGAAAAATGCGTTTTGGGACCCCCCTTTTTTCTCTGTCCCCCCTTGACGAAACCCCCCCAGATCTTCAGTGGCTGCTCAGAAACAAAATGTTCCATTTTCCTGAAAATTTCAGCCAATTCCGTCCACAAACGCCAAAGTTATTAGACATAGAATTTTCAAAAATCCCATAGAGAAAAAATCCTAACTATATATACCTACTGGCGACCGCCAGTAGGTAATATATATATATATATATATATATATATATATATATATATTCACTGAAAAAACCATAGGTTTCACACCAGTTATAGTTAGGAATTAGCATTTAAAAAACCTATTAAATTCACTGAAAAAAACATAGGTTTCACACCAGTTATAGTTAGGTGGAAATTTTACTCGCATAAAACCATTGAAAATCCCACGTTATAGTTAGTTGGACTCACTATAACTTGCGCGTGCAATGCACTGCTGATGACGTCACATATTACATCACTCATGACATGGTCAGTGACATCACTCATGACATCACTGATGACATCTCAAATGACATCACTGATGACATCATCCAGTGAATGTGTATCTTTCTGAAAAATAAATATTTTTTATATAAGTATATCTAAAGGTTGATGGAAGAATAAATGGGTAAATAAATGTCTAAATGGATGTTTTTTTTGTGTAAAATTGATTGGTTAACTGACTTATTAAATGTATCTTAGTGAATACATATATTAGCGAGAAATGTTTAAATATTGAAATATCTGTATCTGTGTCTCACTTTGTGTATAAGTGGCTGCATGGGTTGGTGAGTAGCTACATGAGTGTGTATATGGGTTATTAGTTGTTTTTTTGAGTATCAGTATCAGTGTCTGTATGGTTCGGTGGGGGATATTACTTAGAGCACAGATGCATGAATGAGTGACTCACTATTTGTATGTATTTTGAAGACAGCATGTGTGCAAGACTGTATGGGTGGATGATTGTGTGTATGGGTGGGTTAGTGAGTATGTGTTTTTATAATTGATTGTTTAAGAGAGTAAATATGTTTCAGTTTCTGTAGAAGTATGTGTAGTGGTGTGTATATAGCAGTATAATCAAGTAAATGTTTTTTTGATAGTTTATTTGCATGTGTGGATTTGTGTGTGAGTAACTATATGGATGAGTATTAGTGTGTAACAGGATGTATAGGTGTATGAGTACATATGATGAGTAAGTACATGCATGAGTGACTATATAGAACTGTTGGTGAATGAGTGGATGTGTATGTAGATGTTGGAATTACCTAATAAGTTGTTGTAATTGGTATTGGTTTCTCCTTTTTTAAGAAAATGTTAGTTTCTATTTTTGAATGTGTGTGTCAAAGGTTCTTTTATGCTGATAGGAGGTCTGCCACTTTGTCACAAGGATGTTGTCATCAGTGATGTCATTTGAGATGTCATCAGTGATGTTATGAGTGATGTCACTGACCATGTCATGAGTGATGTAATATGTGACGTCATCAGCAGTGCATTGCACGCGCAAGTTATAGTGAGTCCAACTAACTATAACGTGGGAATTTCAATGGTTTTATGCGAGTAAAATTTCCACCTAACTATAACTGGTGTGAAACCTATGGTTTTTTCAGTGAATATATATATGTATACATATATATATATATATATATATTCACTGAAAAAACCATAGGTTATAGACCATATATAGTTAGGAATTAGCATTTACAAAACCTTGAAAATTCACTGAAAAAACCATAGGTTATAGACCATATATCGTTAGGAATTAGCATTTAAAAAACCTTATTTTACTCACACAAAACCATTGAAATTCCATATATAGTTAGTTGCACTAACTATATATCGCGCACCCGCAATCCACTGCTGATGATGTCACATATTACATCATTCATGACATGGTCAGTGACATCACTGATGACATCACTGATGACATCTCAAATGACATCACTGATGACATCACTGATGACATCTCATTTGACATCAATGACCACATCACTGATGATATCATTCATGTGACAATACAATGCATCTCCTCACATTTTAATATAACCTCTGTTTCACCCAGTGTTAAATACAGAATATAATTTTTGAAACCATTGACACACCAATACTAGTTACTACATACGCACTCACTGATTCCTACGTCTACACACACCTTCACTCATTCACCCATACAATCATTCATACATACAATCACTCATCTTTACAACACTATCATATGCACTCATACACCTATACAGACACTCACAGTCTGCCACTCATCCATGGAGTTACTCACACACCTAGTCAGTCCTGTAAAGAATCAATGACACTTCCATTTTCTTGTCTATACAGTTAAACATAGAGCACCTTACATTTTCAAACATATACTAACACATACTTACCTTGTTATACAATCATTGATACAAGTACACATTGATCTGCACAGAGTCACACACCTCCCAGCCAGCCACACACACACTCAGTCTCCCATACAAATACTTGGACAATCAATCAGTAACCCATATAGTTAATCATATAGCTACTGATCAACACATGCAGCAGTTTACAGAACAACAGACATAATGATGCACAAATTAAGACACTTTAATCACTAACCCATGCACTCAGTGAGACACATTTAATCACTCACTCATACATTCAGTCATGCACCTACTAAATCCTTTGTCCAGACACTTATACTTCCACTCATTCTTCAATATGTAAGACACATTTTAACTTTACAGAAACATACAGTCACTGGATGTTGTCATCAGTGATGTCATCAGTGATGTCATTTGAGATGTCATCAGTGATGTCATCAGTGATGTCACTGACCATGTCATGAATGATGTAATATGTGACATCATCAGCAGTGGACTGCGGGTGCGCGATATATAGTTAGTGCAACTAACTATATATGGAATTTCAATGGTTTTGTGTGAGTAAAATAAGGTTTTTTAAATGCTAATTCCTAACGATATATGGTCTATAACCTATGGTTTTTTCAGTGAATTTTCAAGGTTTTGTAAATGCTAATTCCTAACTATATATGGTCTATAACCTATGTTTTTTTCAGTGAATTTTCAAGGTTTTGTAAATGCTAATTCCTAACTATATATGGTCTATAACCTATGGTTTTTTCAGTGAATTTCAATGGTTTTTTAATAGCAAATATCATAAGCTGTTGAATGTCAAGTACGTGGTAAGTAAAAACATTTTCGTGTTTATGCACACTGATCTGCTTTGAATGCTGCCCCCCACCCCTCATTTCTATTAGGAGTACTCTCTCTTTGCAGATAGTGAAGGGTAGTTAACGCAGGCCTTTGCCCCCGTTGTAATCCGTCGTGCCTGCTTCTCTCTCCATTTGATTGATTGTTCTCTTTGGTTCATTCTCTATTTACAAACAAGCACAGAGTCGCAATACTCTGTTTAGTCTTTGCAGATAGCGAAAAATCGTGTAAAAAAACAAAAGGAATCGAGCAAAATCAGTAGGCCACTAATGGGATCTCTTTTTGACCTCGCTAAAATAGAAACATTAGGAACAACCTGTTGAAAATAGCAATGTGTATGTACATAAGCGGCGTTCATTTGTGTTCACAGTACCCCTTGTTGATTGTTTGAATCGAGCATTGAATTGTTCGAAGTTGGTTCTCTTAAGGATCTTCTCTGCCTGCAAACGAGGAAGAATAGGAATATTCTCTCTCCCTTTGCAGATAGTGAAGGGTAGGTAACACAAGCCTTTAACACGTCGTACCTATTTCATTCCTCATTGATTGATTGATTGTCCGAACATTGACTGTTTGGGAATTAGTTCTTTTTGGAGTTATTCCCTGTTTGCAAATAAACGTAGGAAAATCTTTGCAAGTAGTGAAAGGGTACGTAATGCGGACCTTTCTCCCCCGTTGTAATCTGTCATGCCTATCTACTCCCCACTGATTGATGCACCTGTTTCACCCGGACCATTTACTAGAGATAGGTCATCTGGCCCGACCAGAGAGCACCCCTAGTGAAAAGGACATATGCAATAATAACGAAGTGATCACTGTATCCTGTTAACAGAAACTTTAGCATGAAACAACCTGGAAAGAAAAGAATAGGAAAACGAAAATCAGTAGGCCACTGATGAACTTTTTATTAAATAACAAACAAAGAAACGATAACAATACGTAATGATAAAACCTAATATTGTCCTAGAAACAAGAAACGTTAGAAGTAAGCCCGTAATAAGAAACCTGAAAACATCGCCCCTCACTGCCCCAAAACGTGTCTGTCCCACCGCCTGCCACGGCCAAATAACGGCAAACTGGGAAAGATAGAAGTCAGCAGACATCCGCCCCATTCTAGAAACTTCCAAAGGGCAACAGGTTTTCGGCTACGCCCAGCCGGAAGCAACACATATAAGGCGGGTCCTGCTGCCACGCCTCGGCCAGGAGATCATCACGTAGGGTGTAGCCGGAGGAGAGGCCGAGGCCAGCGGGACCCGGCCAGGGGGATTGACAACACTGGAGAGTTTCAGGGGGGGGAATGTCCGTGTCCTCGACCCTCCCCTCTCTCTCCCAGTCCGGCCGCGGTGGCCCTTGAGAGTTGCAGGTTGTCCCTCCACACTCTCTCCCGGTCCGGCCACCAACGGCCGGGGCCGACAGGATCCGGCTGCAGCCGATGAGCCAAGGAACCCGTTCATGGGGCCAGAGCAAAGGGCGTCCGGCCGCCATCCACCGGAGGTCCGGCCCAAAGACGGACGGGACATTTCTTCTTTCTTGAATAATTGCTGCAACAACCCTGGGGGGGGGATGTCTTGCACATGCCTCCGACCCCCCCCCCTCTCGTCCTCATCGCCTGGTCCGGCCATAACAAATCTCAATGCGAGACGCCGTGGGGTGCACTGGGAGGGAGAGACGGTGCGAACAGGCCTCTCCCGTCTCCCCAGGTGGAGGCTTCCCAGCTGCACCCTCAGCGCTCCAGGCGCCCGGAAAAGGGAACTTCCACTATGGCGATGCTGCAACGTCTCGCCCGGCAGGGTGGAGCCCGTCCGCTCATTTGACCCCGCGATCGCCAGTAGCTACCGAACTCTCAAAATGGCGGTCGACCTGGCAAGAGCGGGCCCAGCATAAAGAAATGGCCCGGTCACTGGTTGACTCCACCACTGTAGTCCTCCACGACCTTGAAGATTCTAGAGGAGCCGCGGGAGTCCCCGACCCCCGCAGACACCCCCGATGGGGAATGACTGCCATGATCGCCCGTGGAGTGACGAAACTGTAGCCGCGGGACGTCGGCGCTCCCATGCTGGCGCCAGCCTCAGTTTGAATGACTAGAATCCTGCAGACCTCAGTTCCGGTGAAAGCACAGTGTGACCCGGTAGGAAAAATTGTTGCACCCCCTCCCCTTTTTGACTGATGGTTCAAACCACCGATCCTTTCCTTTGCCCTTTTAACGGAACTTTGGACTGCCTCCCCCCCCCCCCGCGGCGCCCCACGCCGTTATTTGCTGGGCGGCAACTTACTAGACATCACCTTCGTGACATCCAGATTTCAGCGCGTTCTGCTGCCTTGGAACTATTCGCACAACAGACCGCTACTGACAACCCACCCCCCGGGACGCCCCACGCCGGATACCCAAATCAGTGCGGCACCCAGGCAACATCTTCTGAATTTTCATAATTTGAAAGAACTAGTAACATGTCCTCATCAGGAATTTCCTCTTCAATCATCTCATCAGGAATTTCCTCATGAAAAGTCTGCAATGATGATTCTTGTAACTCTATGGTCTCCAAACATTCGATAAATTCGCCATCAAGACATTGATCAAAAAAATCATTCACGTTATCTCCTCCTTGTGAGAATATTTCATTATTGGTGCTGTCAATTTCAATAAATGTAGTGGATAATTCAAAAGAAATTGCCACGGTCTCTTCGTTGTTTAAATGTTTTTACTGTTTTTGTTTTGTTGTATATATTTATAAGTTATTAAAGTTTTATATTCCTACTACTTTGTTGGAGTGCTATATATTTTTAATGTGACACATAATTGTAAAAACTTTGATGTACAAAGAGTCATCCCTGGAATCTTCCGCTTCAGGCTCGGTCCCCTCCCCAATCACAATACAGGATGGTTTTCAGATAGTATGAACACGTGTGGTGTGACGGATCTCATCGGGTGTGGGCCTTGATCTACTATAACTCCTTTGAAGAGGGGTGATTCTTTACAGCTGGGGCCATAAACTACATCTGCAGGGCTAGCTGATAGCCTAGGACCGGCCTGGACAATCGGACACAGAGGAAGAGGAGTGTCAGAGGGTGCGGTAGTGAATAGGGCGAAAGGGAGGTGTCGGGCGGGCACAGAGTGTGATTCTCAGGGAAGAGCAGCGCAGATGGGGGGAGGTTTATTGCCCATGCATAAGACAGAGAGCGGGGGTGAGCAGTGCCTGGGGAAGATGCTTGCGAGGGTGGGGAGCCATGCTACCAATCGACAGAGTGCAGAGAGTGGGTCTGGTCAAGGCATCTAAAATGGCTGCCGTGCACAACAAAAGTGTGGCATTTCAAAAAAGGCAAGATGGCGCAGACAATGTTTTTCAACACTTCCTCATTTCCTTCGAATCGAACGTTAACAGACGTTGGTGCATATTGCCAAAGTTAAGCGATATTTATCGCTAACGATGCTTAGCAACGAATTTTTTACCGCTAAGCATCGTCAGAAATTATCGAAGATAAACCTTGCTATTATCAAGGTTTATCGCAAATGCGATAAAAAACGGCCGCAATGCATGAATATCGCTAAAAAGTCAGCGATATTCATGCATTACCGAGCTAATGCTCTTAGCCATGTTATCCACCTCCCATTGGATAACATGGCTAAGAACTGCTCAGGGCAGGTGTTAGTTTTTGGAGATATTCGCGCTTAGCGCGAATATCTCCAAAAGTTGGTAATAGGAGATAGATATCTTGCATGTTGTAATGCAAGTTATTGTGGTATATGGAACTCATACCATAATCTCTCAGGAAAGCAGAAACTGATCCT
This sequence comes from Lissotriton helveticus, assembly GCF_964261635.1. NCBI lineage: Eukaryota > Metazoa > Chordata > Amphibia > Caudata > Salamandridae > Lissotriton > Lissotriton helveticus. The sequence continues at coordinate 1,167,304,920 of NC_136071.1, forward strand.
TTTGGGACCGCCTGAGAAGGCCTAGGGGGTGAGGGGTACTCTACTTTGCCCCCTTTTCACGTTCCAAACTATTTTATTTTACTCTCTTCTGTAATTACACAAAATGGCAGCGATAAGATGCATCAGAGACAGACAGTGAGAGAAAGGAGGCCGGAGATGAAGAAGAGATGTCAAATACACATTGGAGATAATATAGTGGGAGAAGGGAAGTAAATATGAGTAAACTTACCATGTAACATAAAAATGTTCCACTCTATACTATAAGTCTCATTTTATACTACAATCACTTCGCTACAACCTCATAAATTAAAAATAAAAATGAATAATGTCTCAAACAATTTTTGTATTTCTAAATATAAATTTATTCTTCTGAATTTTCAAAATTTGAAAGAACTAGTAACATGTCCTCATCAGGAATTTCCTCTTCAATCATCTCATCTGGAATCTCCTCATGAAAAGTCTGCAATGATGATTCTTGTAACTCTATGGTCTCCAAACATTCGATAAATTCGCCATCAAGAGATTGATCAAAAAAATCATTCAAGTCATCTCCTCCTTGTGAGAATATTTCATTATTGGTGCTGTCAATTTCAATAAATGTAGTGGATAATTCAAAAGAAATTGCCGCAGTCTCTTCATTGTGAGCCATTTTATTTTGAAATTGCTTGCTGTAAATTGCAGAAAAAAATAATCACTTTCATTTATCGTTTTTAGTATTTAGTATAACAGAAGGACTGTAAATAAATAACAGAAAACATTTTTCAAATTATCTTAAAGTGTACAACATAGTTCCCCTTACAAATTAACAACTCACCTTTTTAAAAGTAGGAGAAGTGTTAGTACTGTGTAAACCAAACACCAGAAATTGAGCACCAAAAATTCCTCACAAATGTACCTCAGACAGTAGTATCACAAAATGGCTGTGGTTTCCTCTCATTTTAGATATATACATAACCAATTAACTTTCATCACACACAAATACAAAACCAAAGTAACATTTTAATTGGTTCTAAATTTCAACACTTTCAAATGTGTTTTCCCCATGCAATTTTCCATAGGACATTTAGATACGTCTACAGCCTGAATGGCTGAACGGAATTACACCAAACTTGGCAAAATGGTACATCAAACCTAAGAGGTCAGGGAGGATCTACTATGCCCCCTTATGGTCATTTGCCCCTTCGCTTTGGCCTCCTCTTGTCTCTCGATCCTACCGAGAGACAAGATGGCGGCCGCTACGGACTGTTTGGAATGTTTACAGACGCCGGAGAACCAATCACCTTCGCAAAGCTCCGTAACGCGAAAAGTACGCGAAGCGGAGCGCTGTTACAGATATATATCTTTTTTTGAACGTTAATTTCTCAAAATCCACTGGAGCACATATATTGAAACCTAGCAAAGGCACATCGGGCTACCAGTCCCTAATATTTTGCCAAGTTTCGTGCAAATCCATTCAGCCGTTCGATTATTATTATTATTTTTTTTTTTTGCCCCGCGGGGCCCTTTTAAAACCTCCACATCAAACCTAGGGGGTCAGCGAGGATCTACTATGCCCCCTTATGGTCATTTGCCCCTTCGCTTTGGCCTCCTCTTGTCTCTCGATCCTACCGAGAGACAAGATGGCGGCCGCTACGGACTGTTTGGAATGTTTACAGACGCCGGAGAACCAATCAGCTTCGCTTCACAAAGCTCCGTACCGCGAAAAGTACGCGAACTGGAACGCTGCCCGGTCCGCTGTTACAGATATATATCTTTTTTTGAACGTTAATTTCTCAAAATCCACTGGAGCACATATATTGAGACCTAGCAAAGGCACATCGGGCTACCAGTCCCTACAATTTTGCCAAGTTTCGTGCAAATCCATTCAGCCGTTCGGGCTAAAAGTGAGGCCAACCGCCCTATGGAAAACTCAATGTTAAAAACACGTTTTGGGACCCCCCTTTTTTCTCGGCCCCCCCTTGACGAAACCCCCCCAAATCTTCAGGGGCTGCTCAGAAACAAAATGTTCCATTTTCCTGAAAATTTCAGCCAATTCCGTCCACAAACGCCAAAGTTATTAGACATAGAATTTTCAAAAATCCCCTAGAGAAAAAATCCTAACTATATATACCTACTGGCGACCGCCAGTAGGTAATATATATATATATATATATATATATATATATATATATATATATATATATATACTGAAAAAATAAATATTAAAGTAACATTATAGTCAGGTGAACACTTCAGTGACAACGTAACTTTTGAAACACAAAAGAAAACACTCAAATTCACCAGTTATAATTATCTCAAGTAACTATACTTGTGCCCAAAGGGCACAACTGCCCCCTCCCCAAATATTCTTGATGCCATGGGGAACTCATACACCGAGGATCATGTTCATTTTGAGGGAGGGGGACCACCTCCCAAAGCCTTCTTGAGGCCATGGGTACCTCATCTCCCAGTAACGATTTTAATGTTAGAGGAGGGGGCGTGTGGCCCCCTCACCAAAACTACCTGAGGCCATGGGGACCTCATTCCCTGGGGCCATTATTTTAATTTTGGTATGGGTTGCATGCACTTCCTCAAGCTGTAGAATGGCCCCAATGACTCTATCCCCCCACCCCGGGTTCGATGTTAATTGTAGGTGAGGTGGTATGTGGCACTCCTCCTCAAGACCTCTGGAGGCCCTGGGGGACCCATCTCCTGGGGCTGATATTAATTTTAGGGGAGGTAGCATGCAGCCACCCCTCCCAGAGCCCTCCTGAGGCCCCGGGGATGCCCATCTTCAGGGCTGTTATTTTAATTTTGGGGCGCGGGCATGCAGCCCTCTCCATGAGTCCTAGACTCCTAGATTGGCCCTGGTGACTCCACCCCCAAGGCCTGATACAGCTGCAGTGTCCTGGGGATCCCAGCCACCAGGACACTGCTGTTCCATGCCTGGGAGAGTACAGACATACCCTGCCCGCACTCTCCTGGGCAGGAAATACAACATTGGTCCCACACAGGCAGGAGAAGTGAAAAATACTGGTCTCGCCTGCACAGTGAAATTAAAGACCCAGCTCTTACCAGCACCACAATGGGTGATGGCTAGATAGCTGGCTGGGGAGGTGCAGGCATTGGGATTCATGGGTATTGGGGGTTGTGGGGTAGCCAAGCATTGGGGCTTAAAGATGTTGTGGGTGCCGGGGCAGCATTGGGAAAAAGAAATGCAGACTCCAGCTACCACCCCTTATGGATGCTGTCTAGGGGACCCCAATGATTAAAGATGTATACCGTGGGTGCCCCAGATGGGCACTGGGACCCCCACTTGGAAATTGAAATACAAGCTTCTGCCAGTGCCCAGTATGGGTGCTGGCTGGGGAGCCAGCAGAGGCTGCGGAATTCTGGGGTTCCTCTCGCAGCCCTCAACATTCAGATATGTTGTGGGTACCCCGGGTGGACACCAGGGCAAAGAGCGTGCCATATTGCCCTAGGTTTTTGAAAAATATATTTTTCTCTTTCTGGTGGTGCCCCTAAAAGTTTTTTTTCTTGTTGAGGGAGCCACAGAGTATGCAGCAGCCCGAGCAACACTTAAACACACAGTAAGTCTCCTGGGTCACTGAATCCATGACCCAATGAGAGATTCACATATTTTTTAAAACACGCTGGAGCTGTATGCTCCTCAGCTGGAGTGCAGGGCTCTATGGTGTTGGGTTTTATGGTTGCATTTTGTGGCCTGATAAAATTCACAGACATGTTGATCTTTTTTTAGGTAAGGCTTTATCAAAAATATTTTCTCACAACCACTTTTATTAAAAATTGCAATGTGTGAATTTACAAAATATACATTTGGTTATAGTATTGGTTACTTTTTTGGCAAAGACAATAGGTCTGCTTTAGAAAAAGTCTGGAGGTCTGCTTGTTCTGACCATTTGACAAAGTCTGAGGGTCTGCTTTACTTTAAATGACACCCTTTATAGGCATTCCTTACTTTAAATAACACCTGTTATATTTTTACATCACATGGTCAGCTATATATATATATATATATATATATATATATATATATATATATATATATATATATATATATATATATATATTACCTACTGGTGGTCGCCTTTGGGTAGTTATAGTTAGGACCTAGTTTCCATAGGTGAAGCATTATTTTTGTTTTGCTAATAACTTTTCCGCCGTCTGACGAATCTTTACAAAATGTTCATAATTAGTTTGTCATTTACGCCAGTTGCTGTCTTGAAAGTTTCAGGGTGATTCGTCAATCCAGGGCTGAGAGAAAGGGGGGGGGGTCCCAAAAATCATTTCCCCCATGCAATTTCCCACAAGGATGTTTGACATGACTATAGCCCAAACTGCTGAACGGAATTACACCAACTTTGGCAGAAAGCTAGATCTTGGTCCAGACAGATCTCTGTTTGTGGTTTGGTATAAATCTGTTCAGTAGTGTTGGAATATTACCAAAAAAGGATTTGTAGATATTTAGGGACGCGGAGGGTCTGCGGATCCGGGAGATCTCAAAATGAGATTTGATTGGTTACCACGACCTCAACCAGGAAGTGTTGGCAGCCATCAAGGGACTTGGACTTGTTCGAAACCCAAGAAAAAAGGCGGAAAAAAAGAAGAGGGCAGGGTAGGTCAACTCTGATCCCTTAGGCCTGATGATGTAAATGTAAATGTATTGCGACTTATATAGCGCACGTATCACCCGAAGGCATCAAGGCGCTTGCCTTGGGAACACGTCCTGGTTTTTCCCTGTGAGATAACCCCTACTGGGTATCCCCAGGGTGAAAGCCAGGCATCCCGCAGCGGGTGGGCCGCCGTAGTGGAGATTAAGCAACTATTGCCCAGAGTTGCAGCGTGGGACCCCATGATTAGAATAGGCACCGAGGTGAGAATTATCGAGTCCGTGGACATTTTTGGGCTCAGGACCCTGCCGTGTCGGGAATTGAACCCTGGTCCCGGGCCAGACCTCTGCATCAGGGTCTGCCGCTCTAATCAGTGAGCCACACTCCTCCACTGGGAAGGGATGCAAACATCTTTTTTTTATCAATTTTGTCGGGAAGCTGTGGAGGATCCACAAATACCTGCAAAATTGGAAAAAAGCAAGCATGGTTGTACTGTTTTAAACTCTAAAAACCAATAAAATTCACCAGTTATAGTTATCTCAAATAACTATAACGTGTACCCTAAGGTAACTAGAACTAGCCCCGCCATGCACAGTTTTCACATCAATTATTTCACTGCAAATGTTACAGTGATATTATCAATGATGTAATAAAAGACGTCATGAGTGATGTAATATCTGGGGTAATAAGCAGTGCCTGGCTAGGGCGTGAGTTATAGTTACCTTAAGGCACGAGTGATAGTTACACCATATACTTGTTGGGGATTGTGGGGGAACCCTAAGGCCCCCATGGGCCCAGTCAGCTCTCAGCATACAGTGTGAGCCGGCAGTGCTCCTGCCCACTGGGAACAGCTATTTATGCTGCTCCTTCCAGGCGGGAGCAATATTTTGATCTGTTTCTCCACCTGCATCTCCCGCCAGCTGAGAGTCGACTGTGTTTGCTCCTGTGTGGCTTGTATTTTAAAAATGCTCCCTTCAGGCAGAAGCGAACACAGGTTTCCCAGCCAGTGCTGGCAGGAAAACTGATGCTTCCCAGGGTGGGCTCCCCAGGACACAGCCTGTGAGCCAGCCCAAGGGATAGGGTCCCTGGGGCCATTGAAGACTCATTGTGCCCCCCTACCTTTTACAACTTTTAGCACCCCAGGGGATGGGGTCCCTATGGCCTTGAGAGGCTCTGGGAGGGCAGTCTCTCCTCTTAAACATATGTTAGGCCCTGGGGATGGGGCCCTTGGGGCTGAAAGCGACCTGGAGAGGGAGCTGTGTGCGCCTCTTTCTAACAAATACATCGGACCCCGGGAGATGTGATCCCTGGAGCTGAAAGCGGCCCTGGGATTGAGCTGCATGCTCCTAACCCCCTAAAAGTATGTCGGACCCTGGGGATGGGGTCCCCAGGGCCAAAAACATCCCGCGTAAGGGGGTCTTGTGCCTCCTTCCCATTAAAAAATATATGGGCCCTGTGGAATTAGACCTCGGGCACAAAATAGCCTGGGGTGGGGGACCATGCACGCCTCATTCTCCCAAAAATAAAAATCACCGTCCCCCCGGGCCCTGGCCCACCCCGGGTCCTGGTCTACCCCAGGTGGTTTAGAAAAGATGTGAAACCAAACACAATAAAAATCCAGCACAATTTGTAAAAATAGCATGTATTTGCATCTTAAAATAGACACCACATGGCACTTTTCGAGGGAAACCAGAGATATGAATTTTCAAAGTAAATCACTGTAGCTCCCTTGTAGGACATGCAATTATCATAAGCTGTTTAGCATGTTTTAGCCAACTGGTTATTACAGCTTCTCTTTACTTGGACAGGCCCCCTACAGTTTGGGAGCCACTCACAAGGACCACTTAGATCCAGGGAGACATTTACCTGCCAAGTCCAGCAAGTTCAGTGTCCTCAGTGCACTTTTCTCATTTGCCATGGTCCAGCAAAGAAGTGGGCTACATGGTGCTAAGGATGCTGAAGATGGTGAAGACATGCAATGAGTGTTCCTGGGGCCACCCTGGTATCCACAAGTCCCAGGGAACGTCACCAGCCTCAGAACTCGATCTCCTACATTGCAGCAGTGGAGTCCAGTGCAGGCCCAATCGCCACTGGTTAACTGGTCTCCTGGTTTAGCAGTCTAACTGTTTGCTTACAGGTAAGCGAGTCTTTTCTTCCTGGGGACCAGTGTCCAAGTCAGCTACGGGTCCAATGGATTCTTAGACACCTCTGAAAGTTCAGCACTTGGCAGCCCAGAAGGCACTTTGGCATCCTGTGGTGGTCAGGCGTTCCTGCGCAGCTGGGCTATCAAGGAGTGCAGGTTTCTCTAGCTTTTGGTGGTTCTGAAGTTTAGCAGGAGGCTAGTCAACTAGCCCTTAGAGTAATTTCTTCAGTCCTGTACAAGGGGATCTCTCTTCTCTCTTTGTTGAGTCTAGGGAGTAGCAGGGCAGTCCCTCTTTCTGTTTTTCAGTCCAGTAGTGATCTGAGGACTGTGTGTCTGGGGGTACTATTATGCCATCTTTGCATGTGTAGGAGGGGAGGACTAACTAGCCAATGGATCAGTCGTTCCCAAGAGGCAACACTTCCCACTTTACATCACATCCTGGGTGTTGACCACCAAACAATGCAATGATACCCTTCTCTACCCAAATCCAATAAGGTGCAAGACTTCTTCCCCTCGCGAGGAGCCCTGGGCACACCCTGGGGTGTACCAAGCATAATGAGTCACTCCTCCTTGAAAACTAGTTCTGTACCAGGTTTCTCCCTTCTGGAGGACTTACCAGCCTGTCTGCCTACACAAAGGAGTGGGCTTGTCGAGATGTGATCGCCATTTGGTTCACTTTGGCCACCTGTGGTCTCTGCTCCGTAGTCATCCTGCAAAAGGATGTCATACCTCCTCCCACCAACAATTCTCTTTGTTCACTGTTCTTGGGAGTGCTTCACACTTTGTAGCAGGGGGGCAACACAGTGTCTCGGGTGACAACTGCTGCAAATAGACATAAAAGGCTACCTGTGGTCTGGCAACAGTGTGCTGTCTGTCTAAAGTCACCTTTCTATTAAAAGTTACCTTACATCCGATCTCAGCTAATGAGTCAGCTTTAATTCAACAATTGATTTGATTCATTGGAGTAATATCTTTGGTTGTCCCAAATGGAAGTTAGCAGTCAGCACGGTGGCTAATTAAACTTTATGTTAGCCAATGGGCTTGGTAATGCAAAAATGGCAATTTCGTGTGTTCACTGTTTTCAACGCTGCCCAACTAGACTGCAGTGGCAGGCCGAGGGTCATGTTTTCCCTTTGTCACTGGAGTGGTGGCACAATTTAGTGCAGCAGTACTCTAGGGACATCTAACTTGCAAGCCCTAGGTCCCTCCTGTACCATGTACTAGGGACCCATTGCTAAGTTAAATAAACCAATCAGGCATTAGCCAAGCATGCACATCCTTTGAGGGTCAGAGCACCCACACAACAGGGTCCAGAGCACTACAGAGTCAATAAACCAACAGGATCAGTCCAAAATCTTGGGGGAGGCAGGAATTCATACAAAAAGAGGTCCTTTCCTATATTTACCAATTTCTATGTGAGCTGAACATTTACGGGGACTTTGAGTAGGTGTGAGTTTTGGTTGCAAATCCCTTTCTACCATTGATAATTGCTGGGTATCAAAATCCATGGGTGGTTGCATGGAAACATCTATATACTACCCATGGTACACTAGGAGTGTAAAATCCCTAAACTTTTACCACCCAAAATATTATTCAAACAGCGTGCTCATTGGTTGATGAATTGGAGACAGTGTTAAACTTCAAATTCATGAGACAATATGTCCCTGAGATAAGGCGCTCCACAACATATCAAAATATAGTCTATTAAGGAAGAACATACACAATAATTGTAGTCTAGAGCAAAAATATTGATTGTAAGCATTTATTACCATAATTCCAAAGGTGTGATACAGCTATCATAAATGCAAAGGCACAATGTCAATTGCCTTGAACACTCTAAAAAAATAGGGCAATACAAAGTAAAGTCCAAAATCAAAATACTTCCAGGTCCCCAATGAGCAGCAAAATCAATAAGGAAATGGACTGCATTCCTTGTAGCTTAAAAAAGTCTTCTGCCTTACCCTGAAAATCGAGGGTTTATACACAGTTTTCTTGCATAGCAAAATATTAATTTATGCTAAATGATCATTTGGTGAGTTTAATAATTATACTCTGTGCAAATCAGAGCACAATTATATGAAACATCATATTGCCCCAGAATCTAAGCACTATCCTACTAAATATTGATCCTGCCCACACTATACTAATGTCATCCAGAGATGGCAGGACAAACTAGTTACATTAAAAACAGTTTGCTATTGTGAACGAATAATGTACTTTGAGCTAGCAGTATCGTCTTGAAAAAGAAACATTACTATGTTAGCGTTGAAAAGTTTTCTTTGAGAACAGCAAGAGCAACACTAATAGAAATAAATACACATAACTAGCATGACTGTGTGCTGCAGAAATGATGAACAGTGAACATCCAGGAAGAGACATCCATTTTGAGCAAGATAGGGTTTAGGCCTAAAGTGGGGCATAGTTAACATAGGTTAGAAAAACACACATCTATAAGTCATAGCAATTGGGATTCCAGTGCAATAGTGTCTAATTTACAGGCCACTTTTGTCTTTGATGCCACAAGTAGGTTATGAATGTATTGAGCTAGGACTGAGATACAGGGCAACTTTAGATTCTCTAAATCTTGCAATAGAATCTGACTAAAAACTGAAAGAATTTCAGTATAACCCTGTGGAATTCAACACCAAACAAAGACTTTATTTAGAAATCGAAATGCGAAAAGAAATTGCCTATCATCATGCAGAGGAATGGAGAAGAATGCTTGGCAAAAGTCAATGACTATATACCAAAAACATAAAATCGGTGATTTGCTTGCTACATGTTGTGCTTTGCAGCACTAACATTAACCCTCTCCATCAAGTGCATTAGTCATCCAAGTTAGTAAAAATGCAGTGCACGAAGGTCTTGCAAGCTGCTCTTATCTCATTCAAATGGTGTCCCCTCGACCTTGGTACACAGTGCCAACCCTAAAGACAACACTACTCTCAGAACACTGTGAAATATGGAATCTATGGCATGACCCTGGACATTCTGAATATACTGTGTTGCAATTACCAGTAGAAATCGGTATATAATGTCTGCTACCAGCTACCCAGGTTGTCATTGCGTCTTTCCTTAATGTACACAACTTTCCCTGCTCACTATTCCAATAATGCTTGTTTATCAATGAGGTTTGCTTTACTAACTGAGTTCAAAGTTAATTTCTCAAACCACCCTCAAGGGTTCATCTTGATAAAATGTGGCTCTTTCCACAACTGAGCTAATGTTTTGGGATTTTGAGTTTGAATAGCTGATAATGATGATGATGGAAAGTATTTATAAAGTGTGAACTGCTACCTTGTAATGGGTGTCCTGGCACTAGAAATGGAGGAGTAGACAAGAAGTCTCATCAGAAATAACCACGTTTTCAATTCCTTGTGTAACTTAAGGTATTCAGATTTTTGTTGAATATGGAGGGACAGAACATTCCAAAGTTTGGAGGCCAAATTTTAAAATACTCCTCCCATTAAAGAGTGGAACTTTCAGGGGACTACTGTGAAAGAAGCATCAGCATTTAGGGATGTACCAGTTGATTTGTGATTAAATTAAATCTAGGCCCCTGTTATGTTGGGCTCTGTGACATGGCCTTAAAAGTCATGAGCTGTTCCACAGGTAGCCAATAAAGTGCCCTGAAGCAACAGGAGATGGAGCAGTGTGGTGGAAAGCCCAGCAAGAGCCGGAGTGTGAGATTTTGGATCAGTTGTAATAGGCCGTTGGTAAGGCCTATATATGTTATATGTTATATGCAATTTGTATAGCGCGCGAATACCCGTAGGTGTCTTGGCGCTTCCGGTACTCCTTACTAAATTTCAGACTACTAAGAGAGCTTAGAAGAGCCATGTCTTCAGTTGCTTCCTGAACTCAAGGTGCATAGGTATTTCCCTCAAATAACGGGGGAGAGAGTTCCATTCTTTTGAGGTGTTGTAACTAAAGCTACGTCCTCCCCAATTCACCTTTCTTATTCTGGTCATAGGTATCAGGTGAGAGTTTGGGGATCTCAAGGATCTATTAGGGGTATACCATTTAAAATGATCCCGTACAATATAGAAAGAGTTGCAGTAGTTAATATGCCATAAAACAATAGTTTGGACTAATAATCGACAGGAGTAGGGTGGAAGTAATTATGTTGTCTTCCATAAATTGTCAAAACAAGAAACATTGATTTGCTCAGTGAAAGATATCCAGAGTTACTCCTAAATAAATACTTTTTTAGAGTCTTTGAGAGAAAGGACTACACCCATTTCAGAAAACCACAAACAGGAGTTCAAATAAGAGACAGCCCACTGAGGAGGAGCAGCTCAGGAGTAAATTCCTTCCCATCACAGAAAATAGGCATAAGGAAGTTGGTGCTAGAAGTAGATCACCGATCCGAAAAGTAGACAATCTGTCATCTGCAAATGACATATGACAAGAACTAAAAGCACAAATGATGTCAGAGAAGGAGGATCAGGTAGATATTGAAGAGAGTCGGGCTTACTGAAGAGCCTTGTGGTACTTACAGACTTATGGCTTAGACCTGTGAGTGGAACTGAATCAGAAAGGTGGATGAAGCAGTCTCCCAAGAAGGAGGCGAACCATGCCTTGACTCAGGAGCCTATAGGATGTTACGGTTCGCGAAGTATACAGTAGAAGACATATCAAAAGCAGTGCTAATGTTTAATAGCATTAACACTGTACTCTCTCAAATGTCTAGCTTAGTTCATGATTATTGTTACTTCTGTCTATTTTTTAGAAAAGCTTTTCCTCATATGCATAACTTCCAAGTACTGTGGAGAAGTGTCCAGCAGCTTTCCATCACAGCAGTACTTAGGTACATTCCTTGTATTAAAGGACAAGTGTGCCAACTGTACTCTCTTACCTCATGTTGGTTGTTTTCCTCTGTGTTCTTTTGCAGGTTTCAAGTTTCACTCTAACTTTGGTTTTGGAGAAGACAGTACTTCAGACTTTCAATGAAAGCCAAAGATGGGTAGTCAAGAAAGGAGGGCTGCTGAGGCCAGCTGGACTAGTGTGCAGGTAAGTCAGGTCACGAAGACACAATCCTCGCTCTTCGATTAGTTCATAAACCCCCTAGTAGGCTTGGTGCCGGGAAGGTCTCCAAGAATGTAATGAGGGGATCCTTGTCCAGTGCAACCAATGTGTTCTCAGGTGAAGACCTAGCACAGTAGGCGGGTACTCACATTAAATCAGGAGGTATTTGCATTCTGCAGTGAGCTTAGGATCCCTCCCAGGTTATCATCTATAGTATTATCTTATGGAATGTACTCCTAGTATGTAAACGTAAAAAAAGAAACAAATTGCCTTCAATATCTGTGTCACACACTGCATTTCATAACTTTGCTTTTCCAACCTTATAATTTACTTATGCATTCAGATCAGGGCCTACGTTTTAACCACCTCTATTACCATGAATTTAGCGCCTACTGCTTTTCAGTCATTAATGGGCTGCATACAGGATTAGGAAATGTATAATCCACTTCTGTGACAAGTAATAGTTTAAGTTGGCAGGGTATGTTTGCAGGGATCAATGAGCCTCTGCAGCTGAGCCAAATGAAAATGTAACATCTTTGCTCAAGAACTGTGATTAAGAGGTGTTGAATTGACATTAACTGGGTTTCTCAGTTAATTGAAGCACCATCACTTGTCAAGCTTTCAGTTCTTAGACTGTGCTAAAGTAATACTGTGTACATTTTAACGGGTGTGCAGTACCTGTCTGATATATTAGTTATGACCTTCAGAGTTGCCATTACTGTTGTACTTTCTAGCTCCTGTACAGCAGAGGGAGCCCCTGAACCTCCCACAGAATGAGTGCTTACACCCTGGGGGTAAAAAGGAGATGCATATACATTTAGGGGCAGATTTACAAGCCCCATGCACCGCCGGTGAATCACGTTGCGTGATGCACCGGTGGCACAGCCTGCTAAGGGATATTTACAAGCACAGGTAAAGTCACCCTGCGTGACTTAACCTGTGCTTGTAAATATCGCCCCTCTGGGTGTTAGGGGCGGGACATGGGTGTCGCTGTGGGTGTTCCCATTCAACACCCATGTCCACTGATGCATTTCCAGATTTACGAGAAATCGTAAACCTGGAAATGCGTCAGTTTGCTGTGCCACCATAGGGGTGGCATAGCCAAGCGAAACGAGGAGAAATGTTCTCATTTCTCCTCATTTTTTCAATTTCAAAGCATGCTGCATTCTACAGCACGCATTGAAAGAGGAAAATGCCTGCAGCAATTGCTTTTGTGCAGGAAGGGGCCCCTTCCTTCACAAAAGCAATCTCCCCATGCCGCAGCCATCCTTGCACCATGGTGCAAGGGTGCCTGCGCCGGAGCATGGCAGCTGTTTCTGCACCAGCGCAGGGCAGAGCACAGGAATGCGACATATCATTGTAGACATGTCGCATTCCTGTGCTCCGAAAGTGCCGCAGCGTGGCGCAGCCAAAGGGGTTGCGGTGCCGCGCTGCGGCACTTTCTTGTAGATCTGCCCCAAAGTGTCAAGGCTATCAATATAGCCAAACCGTCGTCTTATACTGTGGATTTGAGGAATAATCCTCAGCATCAACTAGGAGGAATGATGTGCCATTTCCTGTGAATCGCATTCATGGTTTTGTGTAAAGCAAGGATAAGTTAACCTCAGCTCTTTCCAATCATATTATAAACACTGGAGATTAGGGCTCTTAAGCCTATTTAAGCACTCAGGCCCTGATTATCTGTGGGCCAGTGTTTCCCGACCACTGGGTAAACTGATGTTTGCACAAGGATAACACTTATGAGTAGGTGGTATTTAACACATCTAGGGCCCGATGTAGGTAAATCTGATTTACCGACTCTAGAATACCGAATTTTACCGATTCGGTATTCTAGATTCGGTAAATCAGATGTAGGCAAAAATTCGGTATTTTTTATCGAATCTGTATGATTCGGTAATTACTGAATCGGTATTTACCGATTCGGAATTTTACAGAATCGGTAAATTTACCAAATCGTTAACATTTGGGCCCCCTACATCTCACAAACCAAATACCGGTCGGTAACGGCCGAAATCGGCCGTTACTGACCGGTATTTGGTGTCCTACATCTGGCCCCTGGTAGTTAGCAGGTGCATTAAGTATCTCAACCTTTGTTAATTATTGGCAGGTCAAACTTGCCGGAATCTAACAGGGGGAAAGTGTATGGTATTTACCAGACAGTGCAGACTTTAGTTTGGTAAGAACCATAACCTGCATGTTAATCACCAGAAACTTATAAAAGGTGCTAATTATTGCACACCATAAATAATGTACCCGGGGGGTACTTTTGCTACTCTTCTGGTGCAATAAAAAGCACCTGAATTCCAATAAACTTGGAATCGGCCTCAGAGAAGTACATCATCAGTTACGCCTTCAGTTGCATAGTGAGTTGTCTAATCCATCAAAGATCTGGAGTAAAACTTTCTCTTTCAAAAACTAATTTTAGCCACTTCCTGCATAAAGATATCTCTTATTTATCAGCCCATGTAGTGAATGTGAGGATACCTTTAGTTAACCAACTTCCACACGTTTGTCTTCAGTGGCTGTTTGGAATGGAAGAAATACTCTCCTGAGTGCCTCCTCTGTGAAGCATCTCTAATTTGGGCTTCTCTTTGTGGCTTTCTAAATTGGGTGCAGTTCCTTCTCTCAAAGACTCTAAAAAGAATTTAGGAGTTACTCTGGATGTCTTTGGGACTTTCACAGAGCAGATCAATGTTTCTTGTTTTTACAATTTCTGTATGCTATGGAAGACAATATCATTACTTTCAACCTTACTCCTGTCAAATAGTGGTCCAAGCTATTGTTTTATCTCATAGAATTAACTTTTTGTATATGGCGTTCCCAAAGGACTATTACATCTGATCCAAAAACTCACTGCCAGGCTCTTGCTGGGTCGTACATCACAATGCTCCATCTGTCAGAAATCCTAGCTAGGAAGACCCAAGCCAATAGCATAGAGTTGGCTTTTCAATGTTATTTCATCTCTGCTTCAGTATTTTGAAGTTATGAACCTCCTTAACACCCCCATGACTCCTTTCTTGACTATTATTCCTGATATCGGGTCATCATGTCGACGGTTTTAATGGATATGAGTATATGTATCCAAAAATTAATCTGTTACTAGGGTGCTCTGTACTGCACTATTATGGCAGCTTACATGCTCTGCAAAACACACAAGATGATGGACGGAACGTTGCACAATGGCAAAACATTCACCCCCCTTCACAGATCTGGGTTTAATCCACCATTATTTTGCTCACCAAGCCTTCCCAGTTCAGACATGGCCATATGCAAATCAGTCTTGACCCTGTGCCTCATGGGAACAGTCCAGCCCGAACTGCCAAGCCATGTCTTCCCTGGACCGGAATCAAGCATCCTAGGACCGGTTTCTGGCTATCAGCCGTCTTCAGCCAGGATAGCTTGACTCCAGTGGCTTAGTGAGCACGGGACCCACGTCTGGGCATACCGTTCCCACATAGGGTGAACAGCAAAACACACAAGATGATGGACGGAACGTTGCACAATGGCAAAACATTCACCCCCAGATCTGGGTTAAATCCATCGTTATTTTGCTCACCAAGCCACCCCAGTTCAGACATGGCCATATGCAAATCAGTCTTGACCCTGTGCCTCATGGGAACAGTCCAGCCCGAACTGCCAAGCCATGTCTTCCCTGGACCGGAATCTAGCAGCCTAGGACGGGTTTCTGGCTATCAGCCATCTTCAGCCAGGATAGCTTGACTCCAGTGGCTTAGTGAGCACCGGATCCACGTCTGGGCATACCCTTCCCACATAGCTTACATGCTCTGTCATTTTCTTTGTCACAACACCCATGACAATGGGAAACCTTCTTTGAATGATCTGTTTTACTGTCCCTACCTTGCCTAACAATGTTTTGTAAGAAAGTCATCACTTACGTACTACATTCTAGCTATTTAGGGAAATATCCAGTTGAATAATCCAAGTCACATCATAACAGCTTTTAGTCCTACCTTTTAGCATGATGATCAGCACTGAAAGTGGAAAGTGGTTATACCTTAAAACAATGTTACTTAGAGGAAGATGCTGATGGTTCACCTTTATCCTACCAAAATGGTGCATCGGTATCCTATCTTAAAGGATCCACCTCTCTCCTCACAGTGCCACATTGATGTGAGGGTTGGTGACCTATATCCATAAATGTTAAATGTCGTATACTTGTAAAGCGCACAGCTGCCCCAGCAAAGGGGCGTCCCGGCGCTGTATACCGCTGGGGAACCCGTCCTGGCTTTCCCTGTGGGATGGTCCCTACTGGGAATCCCCAAGGTGGAGCCAGGCATCCCCGGCGTTGATGGGGCCGTTGTGGAGATTAGACAAGCTAATGCCCAGAGTTGCCAAGTGGGACCCCAGGTTAGAGTAGGCACAGAGGCGAGAATTGTCGAGTCCACTGACCCTGGTCCAGGACCCTGCCGCGTCGGGAATTGAACCCTGGTCCCGGGCCGACATCTGCTCCCGGGTCTGCCGCCTCTAACCAGTGAGCCACACCACTCCACTAAACATAAACTGAAAACTCAGTAAATCATCCGATGTAACTTATTTCAAGTCATCAAACTGAGACATTAACTTTAAGATGTTTTGCCTATTTAGATTTTCATGTTTAGCTTCTGAGTGATATTGAGGGGGAAAATCAAATTTGGTTGTTACACAGGTATAGAGTATACACTTAACATTCTTGGGGTTAATGAAACCGCATTTGGTTTCCAAATAATTATGGTCTTTAGAAATATAGGGGCAGATTACCAACAACTAGCGATATTTATCGCTAAATGGGCTTAGCGAGTTTTTTTTTATCGCCAAGCAGCGGCGGATATTATCGCAGAGATAATGTGCTATTAGCAACGTTTATCTCTAAAGCGATAAAATATCTGGCGATAGCGGCAAAATGTGTGAATATCGCTGAGAATACAGCGATATTCACACATTAACGCCAATAGGGTCTTAGCCATAATATCCACCTCCCATTGGATATAATGGCTAAGAACTGGTCTGAGCAGGCGTCAGGTTTTGGAGATATTCGTGCTTAGCGCAAATATTTCCATTGTTACACCTGCCTTGCTAATAGGCGATAGCGATGTTAGCGACTGCTTTCAGTCGCTAACAGGTTGGGTACGCCCACTTTGCATGCCATTAGCGATAAATATCGCTGACATGCACAGCGGGCCCCAAACCGCTCGCTATCGCCTACAAGCTGTCGCTAACTGCTGTTAGCGACAGCTTGCTAATAGGGTGATATAATTATCGCCGCTTAGCGGTCGAAAACGGACGCTAAAGCGGCGATAATCTAATATCGCCAGGCTTGGTAATATGCCCCCTAGTTCTTATTGTGGACTTGATTTTTTGAATTCATTAGGGTTGTCTGGCTTTTAATAGGCAAAAGTCTGTGTTTTAACCCACTTTCATTGTTATCGGTATCGTCTTTCCTTAGAGTTTTCAGACGTAACACTAATGTGGTTAACCATTTCTTTTATCTCTTTTGCAATTTCCTTTATTATTCAATTATCATTTGATTAAAACACAACTTCAAAGTAGTCAATTGAATTCCTTTTGCTGTTATTACGTTTGCAATATGAGTTTTACGTTCATTATGATTTACTTGGTTGTAATTATTTTTGTCCACATTTAAGGCAATCGGTTCTGTGACAGTTTTTTACTCCCTTGGATTTTGTTGCTCTTAAGTTGTTTGGCATTTTGAAAATGTGGAACTAATTTCTGATTCTTAGTCTTTGATTCAATACTGTTTCTAGAGAAGAACTTAGATTTGTTTTATTTAATTCTCTCAGTTTCTTAAGTCTGTGCTTACTTGTGAATTTTTCAAAGCCGCCACTGACTTGTGGTTGCAGTGATATTATTCTGTGATGCTCCTATGCTGTTTGTTTATGCTATTTGTTTTGGCAGATTCTTACTGTATCAGCTCACTACTGACGTCTAGATTATTCATTTTTGAGTTAGAAGAACTAAGTTCTTCATGTGTAGTTTGAAAACAATCTCGTCTTATATGGTTCTCATTTGATAATACTAATAACACAATTAATTGTGTGAAATTTGTGGTGATCTTTTCCTTTTTCCCTATATTTACAATTTGGCGGTTACTAATTAGTTAAATTGCTATTGAACCTTACATGTATGATGGAGCGGTAATTTCTTCTGGTAATTTCTCAATGTAAAACCCTCATGCTACCTCTAATTTACCGCTGAAAAGGGTGTTGGGCCCTTCACACCATGTATTACCTTCAGGAGATTTTAAATAATCATGAACAGTTAAAAATGCAATTATTATTCAAGCCAATAAAGAGAGTTGTTAAGTATTTTAAAGGGTTTTATTTTCTAGTCAAAAGTTAATTTTTCTCGGACCCTTTATTCATTAGTAAAATATCAATCAGGTTACAGAATTTTGGAAAACAGGAAAAATAGCATTAAAACAGAACACATTACAGTCTGCATATAAGCATAACATGTAGGAAAGAAAATGTGGCGCACAATTCTTAAAGAGTTTCTAAGGAAAATAGTCTTGCAGGGCTAATCAAAAATCAAATAGTTTGCAAAAATCTCCCATTAAGAGAAATAAATGCATAAGTCAAATAAATCTTTTCAGACCTAAGTAATTAGTCAAAGAATAAACTTAAAGTTTAGCATCTAAATCTAAAACGCCTTTCTATCTGTTGCTGCTCTATGCATCTCTGTGTCTAAAGAGCAAGCAGCCCGCCCTTCACAAGGCCTCAAAGGAATGTGGCCTGCAGTGCCAAAATATGACGTGCCAGGACTTTGGAAGAAAAAATCACCAGGGAACCCCCCACCTGACTCTCCTCGGACGCCCAAGGCTGCACCCGTGACGATCTCGTACCTAACCCATAGAATGAAGTAAAAAGCAGAAGTGAGCTGAAAGCCAGCCAGTGAGAAAAAAGCCAACCCCACCTCCAGAGAGGTCATTATTTATACTCTAATTCTTGGCAGTCTACACAAAAATGTTGCATCTTCAGGAAAACCTGTACGTGATTGGTCAGCCACAATGGCATGAGTTCTCACTACCCTGACTTATTCTAAAAACCTGACTGCACCAGTTTTAACAAAAGAAGCATACATGAGTAAATGCATTTATATTGTTTTTGCAACATTAACTAGGAAAAATGTTTCATTCTAGTTCTCTTCCTTACTTTCACAGTGCAGTAGGACGGATATTTTAACTAACTGGTACATTGGCACAATCACAAGAATGTACAAAGTTCAAGATGGCCTTGACTCCCTCGTGGCTTGAGGAAAGCTAATTTGCGCATGCACTCTTCTTTCATGCAAGTCATAGCCTTGCTGGATTCACAGGCAGCCATTTAATTGTAGGCCCAAAAACAAAACAGACACAAAGAGAATATTAATTTCATGTAAATCAGCCCATTATGTTTCCCAACTCCATACTAATACCCCTTATAAATGTGTACCTAGCCAATCTATTAGTTTCAAGCAGCTTTTCTATTATTTATGACAACATGCAAAATAAATGTGCAATGTGCAACATAGCATTTTTATGCTTTAGTGTAAAATTTAAAAGCACACACAGTTAATATAGTGCACACAGCAACATGCTTTAGTGTTTTAGATAGCTTTTCATGCAAAGAAAGCATTTAGCCCCCTGTGTACTGTTTGGTGCATTTGTTAATTCACACACATTATAAAAAGAGGTGTTTTTAACTGAAAATGTTTATCAAAATCTGCAACAAGTCAAAGTCTTTTAAGACAGAAATAGTGAATTTAGATTGCAAGGGATGAGCTGGGAAGAGAGAAACACATTCTATTAATCTTCAAAGCTAAAAAGGCCACTTTTCTCTACATTGCAAAAAAATGCTAATTCAGCAAAAGCATTTCAGACTGAATAGGCCTCACTTTCATGTTTTTCATGTGCCATGTTTTTAACTTGCACCAAAATGTGCGTGGCAATTTCAATGCAGTCTGTCTGAAGCACAAAAATAAACAATGCCTGACTGCAGATGAAATCTGCTCCATCAATGTATTTATTTCATGAGGCTGTTACAAATGAGCTTCTATTTTTATAGGTTGTAATTGTATTAAATCAATAAAGTTAGCAATGTATCAATAGAGACTGTAATACTGTATTTTTCTATAAATGTTGGGTAAAGCTTGGAAGTGATTTTTCCAGAGCACACAACACTAAAGCCACTACTATATTAACCACTAGCCTAGGGTTGGCCGTTAGAACCATCAACGCATCTTCAGAAGTAGGACCTGCTTTATATTTAAAGTTACAATAAAATATTTATATCCTCAATTTTTCATTCATCAACATGCTTTCATACCTGCAAAATGTGAAATGAAATATAGAATTTGTGCTACGTCTTTTACAGCACTAGATTTTTAACATAAAACACAACAGATTTTTTCAGTCCTTCGTTTGCCTTTGCTCACAGTATGACCATTTTTTATTTGCAATTCCTTACAACCTCTGTAGCAATATAATTTTTGATTGAAAAAATACCAAAGATACATTCTGGGGTTTCAGATATAGAAAAGATTTTTTGTACCGCCATAATTTGTGTTTCACTATGTGTCTCTCAGCATTTGCTCTCTCTCTCTCTCTTCCTCTCTGTGTCTTTGCAGGCTGCTCTCTCCTTTCAAAGCAATACATTTGAAAGCCCAGTGTTATTAATGAGATGACAAACAAATGCCCTTAAGAGGACAAAGATACTGTGGTGGTTGGGGGTAGTCTGGATCTTTGGACACCCTTATGTTTGAGACACCTATAACATAATTTCCTGCCTCATGGTTAGGGGGGCCTGCATGGTCTATTTCTGAATCATAGACATGGCTTCCTGTTTTCCGTTTTTACTGATTTTTACAGATAAACACAGACAGAAAACCATTTATTTTCCTATCTGTATCTATTTTTAAATGTGCGTAAAAACGGAAATTGGATTCTTCTTTATGTGACTCTAAATTCGGATAGTCATGCCTTCCAGATCAATAATTGTGCAGATTAACAGGTAAGAGGTTAAAAACAGAAAGGAATTTTAGCAAAGAGGTTTAAACAGCAGAGGATAAGCACAGCCTTAATACTAAAAAGTTAATGTTTTCATATAAGAGCATTGATTTATCAGTGAAATCATTAACCATGATATATCATTGAAACCTATTAGCGTTCAAGCATGAATGCACATTTATTGGTTACATAAATGTGGAAATATACTAGTTTCAACCTCATTTTTTGACAAAACCCAAAATAAATATAGATAAATGCTGATTACATTACAAATAATAAATATGGATAAATACAGACAGAAAAGTCCAAAAAATAAATACCATAAAACCAGAAGCCCTAATCAAGGTGCTCATTTGGCCACTTCTGAGTCGGGGGAATGGAAATTTAATGAAAGGCATCCCTTCATACTACCACCTTTAAACAGTGGCTAGTGTGTTTTTTACCTCTGCGGACGGTCACCCAAAAAACAATTTCAGAAGATGTGCCCTTGGCAAACCCTTTGAAATAAAAAAAAAAGCACAATACTGTGAGTTGGCTGAGTCTTACATTTTGAAGATCCCCAGTGAATTCCTGAAAAGATCTTGATCTTCAATGCCTTACAGAGTAAGAGAGGTTAGATGCCAGGCGAATGTCTCCACGTAGGCGATTTCATAGTAGATGAGACTTGCTTCTGATGTCACATGATCATTAGGTTGACCTCAGCTATCCACTGAATAGTAAAAACTAGGTAGGGTTTGCAGTTGGTCTACAAAATGTACATATGATCTCAGCACCTTTTTCCACCACAAAATCAAGAGCATCTACGACAACTTTGACGAAGACAACCAACACACTGAACCCTCACAAACCACCCCCGACACCCTGAAGCCAGCGATCGACAACTGGACAGCCCTCACCACTGAGGAAAAACTGAAGATGATGAAGTGAATCCACTCCGGGGCCCCCACATTTTCAACAGAGCCACCGACACCATCACACCCATGCTCTGCCACAACATCACCTGCTCCCTGGCAACCGCCTTGTTCCCTGACGACTGGAAACACGCTGAGATCAACCCCCTCCTGAAGAAACCACCGGCGGACCCCACCCCTCAAAAACTACAGACCCATCTCCCTGCTCCCGTTCCCAGCGAAAGTCATCGAGAAAGCCATCAACAGCCAACTCGACACATTCATCGAAGAGCACAACATCCTCGACTCCTCCTAATCCGGCTTCAGAAAAAAAACACAGTAGGGAAACCGCCCTCCTTGCCGCAGCAGACGACACCCGTACCTTACTGAACAAAGGAGAAACAGCAGCCCTCATCCTCCTCGACTTCTCAGCGGCATTTGACACAGTCTCTCATCGCACCCTAATACGCAGACTCCACGATGCAGGGATCCAAGACAAGGCCCTCGACTGGATCCGCTCCTTCCTCTCTGGCAGAACGCAGCGGGTCAGACTCCCCCCTTTCCTCTCAGACCCTACACCTACCGTCTGCGGAGTCCCCCAGGGGTCCTCCCTCAGCCCTACGCTCTTCAACGTCTACATGGCTCCGCTCGCCCTCATCGTCTGAAACTACGGATTCAACAATGTGTCAAACGCAGAAGACACCCAACTCATCCTCTCCCTATCCAACGAACCCAACACCGCCAGACACAACTTTCGAGAAGGATGGAAGCAGTCGCAAAATGGATGAAAAACAGCTGCCTACAACAAAACACAAACAAAATGGAAGTACTCATCATGGGCCCAAACCCAAACACCTGGAACGACACCTGGTGGCCCCCCGCCCTCGGAAGCCCGTCCACTCCCACGGACCACGCACGCAACCTGGGAATCATTCTGGACTCAGAGCTCAAAATGGACTGCCAGATCAACTTCGTCTAGTCCTCCTGCTTCCACACCCTTCACCTCCTACGTAAGACCTTCAAATGGATCCCCCTCGAACACAGACAAACCGTCACTCACGCCCTGGTCACCAGCAGGCTCGACTACGGCAACGTACTCTATGCCGGAATAAACAAAAACCTCACCCACAAGCTACAGAACATCCAAAATGCCGCCGCAAGACTGGTCCTCAACCTGCCAAGCCACTGCCACATCTCCCAGCACCTACGCACACTCCACTGGCTCCCCATCGAAGCTAGAGTCACCTTCAAGATGCTAACCCACGCTCACAAGGCCCTCCACAACACATGACCAGCATACTTGAAATGCCGACTCAAATTCCACGCACCTCAAAGGACCCTACGATCAGCCCAGCTCTCCCACGCCATGGTCCCCCGCACCAGAAAGACCTGATCGGGAGACCGCTTCTTCTCCTTCCGTGCGGCCAGTGCCTGGAAAGGCCTTCCGCTCCACCTCAGACAGATAACATCGCTCCCCATCTTCGCAAGAATCCTCAAAACCTGGCTCTTCGAAAGACCCCCTTCTTGATGGTCTGGAACCTGTGAATCTCCCCCCCCCCCACACACACACACCCCAGCGCCTTGAGACCCTTACGGGTGAGTAGTTGCGCTTAACAAACACCTGATTTGATTTGAAATTGAATTTCATTGTAAGTAACATATGTTTACACATTTTAGTTGTTGATATCCTGAAAACCTGCTGGCTATAACTATTCACCAAGTCAACAAGCCTAGCTCAGGACTGGATTGACAGCTAAAAGCAACCCTGGAATAAGTTTTAACATGAGCACCATATATGTAATTAGAACAGTTTATTTCTTGATTGTCCGTGGAAAGGGCGAGCCCCTGCCGCAGTAGCCAGTGTGCCACCCTCCACTTAATAGTACACATGAAAGATGTCAAGTGTTTCATTAAGAGAGCCCCAGTTAGGACGAAAAAGCCACACAATGTAAAAACTTCCTTGGCAATCTTGTAGCTGTTGATTGAAGATGAAGTTTAATACAGACGATAACAAGAAGTCACTACCTCCTACTGACATCAGGGAAGAGCCAAGCACGGACATCCGGAAGTAGGTCCAGTAGATGTTCCAACTGCAAGGAACGAAACTAAGGGTAACAAATAGTAGCAGGGAAGCGGAGAAAGTGATGAAAAATAAAGGAACAAAAGTGTTATGATGAACCCCAAGACCTGTAAAAGCCTTCTTACCTATGGTTTAGAGAGAAACTAACATTTCAGGAAAAGATTCTCCTTTATCTTGGATTGGGAACCTCAGATATAATTTCCTGGACAGACCACCATCTTGGAAAGGGCAGAGAATAAGGCTTGGCCAAGCCCGTTCCCAGAAACTCATGGCATCCGAAAGCCCAAGTTTGATATCTCTTGTCCTGCTCTGAACTCCGCAGCCTCCTGATGGCCCTTCTCTCATGCTCCACATAGCTCATGGAACACCCTTCTGGGTGAGTGTGAGCATGGAAATGCTGGGAGGCCAGGACACGTAACCCACGCTCTGAGCACAGCATCCACCAACATGCTGCCTGAGTGCGCGAGGAGGCTAGTGTCTTCTACTGAACCCTTCCAATATCTGGTATGCTCTCTGCCAGATGTAATACTGGCAGTGAGAGGAGCATTATTTCTTTGTAGCAGCAAACCTTGTATATGCCTTTACCAAACATATTTGATGCTCTTTGGGACTACTCTCTGTGCTGCTTGGGCCTTAAAAGTATCCCATTTTTCTCAGTCTACTTGGAGTTGTCCCTGCAGCAGATGGAAACACTCAAGTTCTGGCCTTGCACCAGTTGAACCACTGCTTTGGGTCTTGATTCCACCATGCAGGGTAAGGGTGCATTATTTTAACCCCAAACCTGTACTTACTTTGTGAAAGTCTTAGGGCCAGATGTAGGTAAAGTACATTTACCAATTCTAAAATACCGAATTTTACCGATTCGGTATTTTAGAATCGGTAAATGCTATGTAGCAAAAAAATCGGTAAACATTACCGAATTGGTAAGATTTGGTATTTACCAAATCGGTATTTACCGATTCGGTAATTGCCATTCATTCCTATGGGCCTGGAGGCCCATAGGAATGAATGGCAATTACCGAATCGGTAAATACAGATTCGGTAAAATAAGGAAACATTCAAGGGTGGCAGGGTGTCACTTTGACACCCTGTTGCACCCCTGAATCGTGCTTGTGTGCAGATGTGGCACACATACATGCCGTAAGGGCATGTATGTCTGCCACATGGCACAGTTGAAAATGCACAGATTTGCATTTTCAAAGGTATTCGTTATTTACCAACAACTTATAGCTGGTGGTAAATACCGAATCCTAAAATGGGAAAAGCACTCATTTGAGTGCTCCCTACATTGCAAATTCGGTAATTTACCGATTCGGTATTTTAAGGAATCAGTAATTTACTGATTCCTTAAAATACCGAATCGGTAAATTATCGAATTTGCAATTTAGGCCACCTACATCTCAGTAGCCTAATACCGGTCGGTAACGGCCGAAATTCGGTAATTTCGGCCTTTACCGACCGGTATTGGGCCACCTACATCTGGCCCCAAGTGCTGTGTCCCCAACGTTTGCTCAGAAGCCTGCAGCCAGCACTCTCATATGTTGGGGTGCAGAATACCAAGGCTGCCAAGTCTACATTCAACCCCACCTCGTGCATCCACCACCAGACACTCCCTGTCTCTTTATCTCACTCTTACGGGTTCTTGTTCGTCCCTGCTTTGTTTCTTTTTCACTGTTTTTTACTGTATTTCTCTTCTTTCTCCCTTTAGTGTTTTCTCTCTTTTGCTCTGGGTCAAAGCGTGATGAGGAAAAATAAGTACAGCTCTGCACAAAAATGAGTTCAAGTATCTGCAACCCCCGGCTCAAATTAAGTGTTAAGCACAAATTAAGGTTGAAACATCAACAGCATTCAGAAGATTTGTCCAAAGGCGACAACGAAACATAGGTTGACCCCTGCAGGAGACAACAACTGGCCACCGAGTAAGGCGAGCTCGTCTGCCTTGAGTAATAACTTCGTGGTCTGGCTGAAGCCCCTAAAAGCGGCTACCAGTGGGTTTGTTCACTTAAAAGAGACCTTAAGTAATATTAGTGGTCCGGGTGAAACTGGCCCACTCACTAGTGACCATTGCCAGTACCGAGAATGTCCGGTTCTAATAATCTGGCAAAATAAAAACAAACTTTGAAAAAGTTGCCGAAGTAGGATCTAGGCGACCTAGGCGCATCCCATTGCTTCACAAATGAATAATGGCTGCTGCCTGTGACAAAGGATACTGTTACCATGACGACTGCTAGCATCCTCGGCACACGGACCATGCAGAGCCAAGAAAGTGAACCTACTTTAGGAAACACTCCGGTGACCTGAGTCGAGACGATGATTCGCAGGCACAGCTGCAGCAGGTACCCTTTACCTTCTGAGACTGAGAGCTGGCGCGTGCGCTGTGCTCAGTCAATCTGTTTTAGGCATCACGTCATGACACGTGACTGAGTCGTTAAAAGTGAAATAGATAGACGTCGGATTGAGTTCCTGGTAGAAGTGTGTTCTCTAAGCACTAAAAAAGAGGACTTGAGTGGCCCGCACTATTTGGACACCGCGGAGGAATTCGAATTCGCAGAGAGTTCCTTGGTTCGATTACACTGTCTCAGTGCCGCGCTGTACAATGGATGCCCACGGGATAGGTCAATCAGGCAATGTGAGCCGCCCGGAGGAGCAGTTGTTCTGAACTACCTTCTGATGAAAGTGGGTTCGAAAATGTTTAGTTTATTTCCTAGAGGAAAGCACTGGCTCGGCCAGAAACGACGAAAAGGAGGTAATAGGAGCAAACAAATCATTAACCCACAGGCTACAGATGGTACAAAATGCTGCTATTAGACTTTTGTGTAAAGTTCCAACAGCCACCTCTGTCTCGGCTCACAGACGCAAGCTACACTGGCTTAAAATCGAGAACAGAATTAGATTCAAGGCACTGAATTATATGCACAAAATTAAAACCAACTGCGCTCCCCGTTATCTTCAATCCCTGGTAACCCGTACCTTCCCTCTTGTAATCTCCGCCCTGCCACCCAAGGGAGATTCATCGTACCAAAATTCAAACGAGCGCGGATTGGTGGCAAAGCCTTTTCCTATCTTGGGGCCATAGAATCTCAGAATCTGCCCCTTTGCGAGCGGTATTTTTGCATTTGGGATGCATCATCCCAAATGCAAAAATCGCAATTTTAGAAATCGCTAAATTGTGATTATTTGCATTTAAGGAATCTCAAATTGAGATTCCTTAAATGCAATGCAGGAAAGTTTTTAAAATTGCGGATTCGCTAAGAGGGCACGCAAATTACCGTGAAGTACAACTTCATGGTAATTTGCAAAAACTTTGAAAAATGCACTGAAGTGCATTTTTCAAAGTTTCATGTTGCGCACACACATGCCCTAAGGGCATGTGTGTGCGCAACATATGTGCACATATCAATTTCAGGGGGTGCAACAGGGTGTCCTTTGGACACCCCTGCACCCTTGAAATCGCAATCTCAATTTGCGAATCGCTAATTGCGATTCGCAAATTGAGATTGTCTTTCCATTGAGGCCCATAGGAATGAATGGGGAGGTATTCCTTAATTGCGACTCGCAATTTGCGAGTCGCAATTAAGGAATTCTAAGAAATCGCTATTTTTAAAGTGATTTCTTGATGCATTCCATTTGGCAATTCCTTAATAGCGATTCGGTATTTTTCGCTATAAGGAATCGCAAAGTGGGTTGTTGATGCATCTGGGGGTTAGAGAACTAGTAGGGGCACAGATATTGAGGACTAGGAGCACCTTGAGAAAGGAAAGGAGAGCAGAGAAAAGAGAAGCCATTGACTGCATGATCATTGATTCATAAAGAGGGAATGCTAGCATGCTTTGACAGATGGTCCATGATGGCAAAGGAAAGGATGAAGAGGACAGAGGAGCAGCAGACAGGATGGGATGTAGTCTCAAAATTGGATTATTGTGCAGGAACAGTCTTGGTGGAGTGGACGACGCCAGACTGTATGAGGCTGAATGCCTTATGTGAGGTAATGTGGAGGCAGATTCGATATAACAATAGGCGTCCAAACTATCAAGCATTTTGGAAAAGGTACCAAAGATGAAGGGCAAGGAGGAGTCGGCCACCAGGTTCTGGTGCAACCGGATCGCCATAGCAGTTTCGAACCTTTGTGAGCAGGTGCGGAAGAGGAGAGAGCGATGGAAGAGTGTGAAGAGGCAGTTAAATTCCATATAAGAGAATTTCAAAGGTTTGCTCATTTAGGGCTGAATGAGTCAGAGGGGACAGAGTTTATGTAGGTGGATTACAAAAGGGCAATATACTCGAATGGGGAAGATGTTAGTTATAATACAGGCCCAATAAGGATGCGATAGTTCTTTGAGGTCACAAAACTACACGAGCTGCAAACACTATTCAGACTCCCTATTTCATTTATTGCCGTTCACTTTTCACTCCTACTATCTTAAAATCCTTAGCTCCAAACACCACCTCTTCATGCTGGTCCTGCTCTTGCCTCGTCGCTGATCTTAAACATATGTTGTTTGAAGGCCCTGCTATCCATTATTTCTGGATATTAGCCTGGTCTCAAATTAATAAGATTTTTTATGTCAACATTTCCTTTATCAATATTTTTCTAGGTAGCCTAACCCCTCAATGGCCTCATTCAAGTCCTGGTTTTTGATTAATAGATTTATTACTGGCTGTCGCATGTCACCTAATTACATCAAATTGGAAACAAGCCCATAATGTGACTTTTAGGTCTTGGTGGAATGCCATTTGTTTTCATCATAAATTAGACACAAATTACGTCACTCCTATCTACCTCACAATTAAAAGAGAACTTTTATGGTGTCCATTATCTACATATTTAACTCTTTGTACCACTTCCAATGGGATTAATATCTCTGTTCCGGATGAAGTACGTAAACTACCTTGAATTCAATTTCCACTCTGCCTGTACACTATTTTGTGATTGTATTTTGTCAAATAACTTAATTGATAGAAGTTGCTTTAGATCTTTTTTGCCTTACTTTCTACAATGTATTCAATTAGGTTTTATATTCTGTCTTTGATATAGCAAGTTATATATGCTCTCTCCCTTCTTTTCCCTACCTCCCTTTTTTGCTTTACATTTTATTATGATATAGAGCTCTGTAACTTTTTATTACTCTGTTTGCTTATCATTTTTCGCGAAGATCGCTTTATACACATAACTTTTACTACGTAATGGTTCTTATGGACTTATGCATTAATTAATTGTTGTATCTCTACTTTTTCTCTAATAAACTTAAACTTAAAAAAGTAGTTCTTTGAGGCTAGTACAGTCACTAGAAACCTTCAATAAACATTAAGGATTCAGGAGCCCTCTAGGGATAACTTTGAACTAGCATAGCACATGTGTGTGATGCTACATTCACTATGTAAATCTTTATGCACCGTCAGATGGAGTTGCTTTATCCAATGTATATTAATCCTTCTTTGCAGAACAAAAACAAGATTATCCCGCATATCAGATCCAGCTTTGTCTAGCCTACAGAGCCCTGAGAAAACACAAGGGTGGGACCAAGATAGCAAGGAGCTTTCAACAACAGATCTCCGGGACTATACAATCAAATGTTCAATATGCAAAGAAACGTTTCCCTTGTACCTGATCTACTACCACAAACAGCAGCACCGAGCTTTGACCATACTTGGCTATGACGAAAAGGAGTATCCAAGTGACATGAAATCTCTGGCCTTCCGGAGAATTGAGGTGATATCAAATCTCATTAAGGCATCCAAGTACACCGCGAGAGAGAAGGAACAAGTTAACTGCTCCTATGAGCTGCTGAAGGAGATACTTATGTCTTCTGATCGCTACACTCGAAAAGAAGATGTCGAGAATATTGGGAAGTCTTCTGTGTTTAAGGGAAACGTTACAAATCAGTTCATAAAGGCAATAGCCACATGCCAAGACCAGAATGTTGTCTGGAAAAATAAGATAGAAGATACATTCACAGTCATAGACAATTATGGAGGTCGGCCGAATACCTGCTTCATCGGCCTTTTCGACGGATTTCATGGGGTCAGTGCTGCCCAGAGGGCATCGGAAGAGCTGTCTATGTTCATCCTTGACGAAGTTTCAAAAGTGGACACCTCTTACAAAATAAACGAAGATGAAAAGTACATTGTCGCGACTTACGAGAAGTTTGCTAAGCAGAACATGCTGGAGGTAGACCGAGCATTCTCCTCTGCACTGCACGATAAGGAGAAATTCAAGAAAAAAGACTTCCATCGGATTCATGCCTCCTACGCCAAAGCCTTTATGAGATTGGACCGGCTTCTCCTGCTGGGGACAACTGAATTCTCAAAGGTGCGATGGAGTGGTTGTACGGCTGTGACCTGCCTCCTCGAAGGCAGCCTCAATGCTAATGACCCCCAGGAAAGCAAGAAAGCAGAGGAGGAATACACAAAATGTAGTACCAGCGAAACTCTGCCAGCGGACGTCAAGAATAAGCCCATGGTGTTACATGTTGCAAATCTTGGTATGTAGTGCATTCTTTCTGTTGACTCTCTCTTTACCTTTGACCCTGTACAGCACTTTGCTGCCTTTCAGCTAGGATCACACTACACTAATACAACATACAGACATAGATACCTTCCAGTTTCCTTTGCTACTCTCATTTTAAGTTGATAGACAGACCACAGCTGTCCATGTGTTTAATACAGCCAGATAGAGATGACTATGCAGAGGCGGCTCGTCTGCTAAGGCGGAGGAGCGTCTCCCCACTGCTTTAAAGCTGAGCAAAGGAAAAAATAATGATAATAATGATACATTATTATTATTACATTATTGGTAATGCAGATGCAACCAGGTTAGGGTGGGGTGGGGCTCCCATGACCCATAAGGAGAAGGAGTGGTTCCTGCTGCACCTTAAGTGCGCATTATGGTTACGCCGGCCGTCTTGAAACAGACAAACTGTCATGCACACTTTGCATGTTCTCCACTGTCTGTATTGTACAACCTGGGTGGAGAACATGCACAGGCTCCAAGTCCCTCTCTGAGTGCCGACCCACAGCGCTCAGACCAATCACGACACTGCTGTCAGCAGCGTCCTGATTGGCTATGAGAGTCTGAAAGCCCAGGTGCTTCCTGTTCCTGTGTTATAGAAGAGGTAGCGGCTGGCGACCAGCAGATACGTTTTCTTTTTTCTTTATTTCCAAACCCCTCCACATTCCCCAGCCACTGTTCCCTACCAGATGCCAGCATAACTATGTTTAAACTATGTTGTTGACTGCGCATTAGACCAAGATATGGACATGGCTCTTCATCAGGGGCGTAGCTTCAGGAGGCAGTTTGGGGTGTTACACCCCCCTGATAAATGTACATGTACATGTGCTTTCAGTCAGGCATGGTGAGGTGTCTGTCGTATTTCACCTGGGATTTCTGCATGCACACACTGACAAAAAGACACATACACGCTCTCTCATCTCGGTTTTCAAAGGCCTACAAATGTTGATTCTTTTGCAAAATATTGTGATTTTCTCACTTAGTACTCCTACCAATCCGCATTCATCTCCCTTTCCACTGCCTCTTAAGCCCCTCTCATGTGCCCTGTTTGTCACACAAAAAACAAACACATGGGGGACCTTTTACGATCCCACTCCGGCTGCACAGCCACATCCATAGACTAATGAGTCCAATAAAACAATTTCAAGTTCCTTTTCAATTCATCCTCTTTTTAATTCGAATTATTTTACTCCATTTCTTCTTTTTTCACCGGTTTGTTTTACTCATTCTTGTCTTATTATCACAAATGTTCATAGACAGGAGATGTTTCAACAAGTCACAGCTTTATTTAAAAGGCCATCCAATGCATTTCGGGATATGTTCCCTTCGTCAGGGGTATCTACAAAAAAAGCCATAAAACAACCATCCGCCTGGTTGTAATGATACTAATCACAATGTAACCAAAAGAGTTTGTCACACAGGGCATTTTAACATTATATGCCAACGTGATTGTTAGGAAATTTGAAGCTCACCCCACCAATCTGAATGACCAAACTACGTCCCTGCTCTTCATGTGCCCTTTTGGAGATAAGCAATTAACATCCTGATGCTTTGAAATTGAGAAATAATATGAAAAAGATACAGCAAAGTTTCACAATCAGATAAAGCCAGCAAAACAAAAATGTGTCAGCGGCTCCTCTATGGGGGCGTTTGGGCGCCGCCCCCTGCTTTCTCGCCGTGTGAGAAGGCAGAAACAAATGGTAGCTATATAACTACCATTTGTTTCTGCCTTCTCGCACGGCGAGAAAGCAGAACTTCCTGGTTTAGAGTGGGCGGTGTTACTCGAGGGCAGGGGGGAGTGGCTTGCCCACTGTTGTTAATACTGTCTGTTTGGGCGGCCTCAGGCTTCATTGTGACTGATTCATGAAGCACAGGGGCGCGTGGTGTTAGCATCAGGTACTTTTCAGTTGCAAATTCACACTCCCAAAAACCCGTCATTGTCCCTGTCACTAATGCCAATAATTTTACTCCTCACCACTTTCAAATGTCACCAGCCGCCACTGCTTGACTATAAAGCAAAACGTTCATTTATCATTTCCCCTATGTCACTGCAGGGCCACTAAAAACTGTTTGCATCTATAACAGCTAACCTATTGTTGTAGGTATTGTGAGCACATGACATTCCCCAAACATTGAATCTTTGGGGGGGGGGGTATAAGCCTCCTGTTCAGCACTCCTTTGCTTTCCAGCTAGGTCCCTTCTCTTCACATACCAACTCATGCTTACATACACACATGGTGACCTTGCACGTGGTGAGGAAGACAAAGTCAACCTTTGTCACTTTCCTCCACTACCCAGTTCTTAAGTCAGAGTGTCTGTGGTGCTATGGGGGCTGGACATTTGCGCCAGAGTGCACTTCATGAAGACATTTCAGCACTCCTTCCCTGATGGCGACTGGAGGTTCAACGGCTGCTGATAGGTGCACCCTTGCACCTCTAATGGAGGTCTTCTGGTCCCAAACCGCAGCAGCATTCATGTTGCTACCTGCCCAGGCTTGTTCAAGTACATTACCAACTATGAGATTCAGGATTAGCCTTGAAAAGTTTACTCACTTAAAAAAAGTCACCATTGGATAAAGCGAGCTAACCGAATGCTTGATTCCTTGCCGATCACAGAAATATATTGCACTCAACTGAATTAATGGATTTTACATATATAAACCACAGTTGATAATACCCTTTTTTATAAACAATTTTTTCATGTTTTATTTGCAAAACAACAAGTCACCTTCACGGTCCTCAAAAAGACCCAAATCACATCACTTACAATCAGGAGCAGAGCCAATTTGATAGCTAGAACATCACACAATGAAATTACAATGGTATAAGCACAGTGGGGCAGATTTACAAGCCACTTTTGCGTCATTTTGAACATGGAAAAAGTGACGCAAAAGTGGCACAAGGGGCATGTAAATCTGCCCCAGTATATTTTCAGCTACCCAATGCCCTCTTCCACACCCCAAACCATTTGCCCCAAACCTTGGCATGTTTGGAAGGGCAACCCTGCGACTTATATACTGGTTTCTCATGTTGAGCGCACCAATCTACTCCTCGTCTCCATTGCAACAACTTCGGTGCTTTGGGAGCCTTCCAGTGGGCTGCAATGTCTCTCTCAGCCACCACCAGGGTGGTACCCAACAGCGCCCGGTCAGCCCGGGATCCCCCACCACGTCATCCACTCCCAACAGGAGCAAGAGATGGGAGAGTTCCAATGTTATATGTATAACATTTGATAGTTCCGCTAAAACTGCCTCCTAGTAGCGTGCTATTATGAGGCAAGAGCCTAACATGTGAAACAAATCTGCCAGAGCATAGGAGCAGCGGCCACATGTTGGGTTGGCTCTGAGGACTGCTCGAAACAGCTTGGTGGGGGTGCGGTAAGCACAGTGTAGGCATGGGCGTCCGCAGAAATGTTTCCAGGGGGGGGCAACATTTTAACTTCATCACTCGCCTTCCAAGGGGGGGCAAAATTTTAACTTCCTCACTCGCCTTCAAGGCACGTTTAATGCAGACGGCCCATTGTCATTCTTTATGTGATGATCAGCAGCAGAGAGAATGACAATGGGCCTGTCCACAGTCTGCTCGAGGTCGGGGAGGGGCTGCTGCAGCCTCTAGAGTTCAAAGACAAGTGCGAGAGGCCCCAAGTGAGAGAACATTTAAACTCCTGGGGCTTCTCGCAGGGGAACAGCCTGCTGTAATCTTGAACATTACGGACCAAAAGGAATGGGCCCGGCGATCCAGGGGGGGCAAGCGCACCCCCTTGCCCTCCCCTGCGGACGCCCATGAGTGTAGGTAGTATGTCTGTTCCAAGCGGAGCCTGGAAGAGATTGTAAGGACTTTGGGGGCAATTAGAACGTCTCACCAATCCTTGTCGTCTAAGGGTCCAAGCCACATCTCCCAACGAGTTCTGAGGACGTAAGATGTCTCGGGGCAATTATGATCAAGGTACAATAATTCCGGGAAACACCTCCTTTACCCAGAGCTCCCATCTTTAACTTGGCCTCAATGGGATTGAATTCTGGGATACACGTATCTGGTAGGATATGGACTCATAGGCCAAGGCATAACTGCAGAAATTTATGAAATTGTGTTTTGGATAAAGTGTACGTTTAAAAAAATGTAAATCCGTATTTGTAAAGCGCTAACTACTCACCCTTACGGGTCTCAAGGCGCTGGGAGCCGTTGTGGAAATTAAGTGAGCTGTTGCCCAGAGTCCCATGGTGCTGAGCTGCCGCCATAGCCGGGGATCGAACCGTGAACAGCACAGTGGCCAAGATCTTAACTTCCCCATTAAACAGAGAGATATGCCAGTAATTGGCACAGGAGATGGATGGGGGTGCATTTTCGGTATAACCACTATAGTGGCTTGATCGAGGGCTTCGTGAAGGGACCCTGTATTAATTGCCTCCTTGTAAAAAGCTAATAAATGAGGCACCAGGATGTCTTTATATTTAGTGGAAAATTCCATAGGGTAGCCATCTGTGCCTGAGTTTTCCCAGACGCCATGATGGAGACAGAACCTCCAATTTCTTCTTGGGTAATTGGCTGGTCCAGCTCTCGCTGTTCAGTGCTAGAAGGCTGGGCATATTGTCAAGGATAGGGGTGGCCCTTTCAGAGTTGCGACAGCACCGTGTAGGGTTGAATAGAAGTCTGCAAACACTTCGGCGATATCAAGGGAGGAAGGGTGCGTGCAGCCCTGGCTGTCCACTACTTCGGGTATGATCTGTACTGCCAGGGATCGGGAGGCCAGCCCGTATAACAATTTGCTGTTTTTCGAGCCCCACCCATACACCCGAGCTGTAGTGGCATGCTAGATTTGCTTTGCTGCTTCTAGCAAGTGGGCCCTAATCTCTTCTTGAAGCAGGGCAGTTCGCTAGTGATAGCGCTGTGATTAATGCCAGAGAGCTATGTCTTTAGGCGAAAAGCAAGGGCTGCAAGTTGGGTGACTCGATCGTGTCGTGCTTTTTCTTTCTGACGGAGAGTTTTGGCATGCCTCCGAATGGTAGCCTTACATGCCGTCCAGAGAGTATCCATTGGTTTGACCAATGGTGTGTTTGTTTAGAAATGTGCCACTATTTTGCACCTCACACCCCAAATGAATGTTGCACCTTGAAGATGCCAGGCATTGAGCTGCCAAATGGCACGTCTAGTAGGGTCTGGTGTACTGATGTGAAGAAGCAAAGGGGCACGATCATAAATTCTCCATGAGAGTATCTGTACCTGCGAAACCGACAAAACCGGCATAAGAATCATATTAATGCGTGCCTGTCTGTGATGTGTTGCAGAGGTAGGTGTGTATTTCTTCTGTCTTGGACTCCAGGTTCTTCTCACATTGCATAAACCTAGAGTGGTCAACAACTTGTGCAGGGAGTTAGCGCTTAGTAAGCAAGCGTCTGAAGGGGTACCAGCAGAATCCGTCACATGATTCAGGACCGCATTAAAGTCACCTCCTATAATAGATAGACCTAAAGGCAATTGAGCTATGACTCCAAGGAGGGTGGCCAAGAAGGAAACCAACGCTTTGGGGGGAGGGTAGAGGCAGAGACTATTCAGGGGTCTGCCCTCAGCCGTACTTGCCAGGTGACGATTCCAGCCTCCTATAAATGTATGACGTTACAACGCATACATTTACAACGCATGCACTTACAACACAGTTTTCACATCGCAACATCCACTACAACGCATTCCATTACATCGCATGACACTACATCTCATTTTAAAAAACGACCTTTACAATGCATTCCATTACATCGCATACTACCTTTAGAATGCATACCATTACAACGCATACCATTACATTGCTTTTAAGGTAAGTATTGGATAGTGTAGGGGTAAAAATGACTATTCTAACTCCAGGGGGGTGCAACAGTAGGGTAAGTGTTGGAAAGTGTAGGGGTAAAAATGACTATTCTAACTCCTGGGGGGTACAACAGTAGGGTAAGTGTTGGAAAGTGTAGGGGTAAAAATGACTATTCTAACTCCTGGAGGGTGAAACAGTAGGGCAAGTGTTGGAAAGTGTAGGGGTAAAAATGACTATTCTAACTCCTGGGGGGTGGAACAGTAGGGTAAGTGTTGGAAAGTGTAGGGGTAAAAATGACTATTCTAACTCCAGGGGGGTGCAACAGTAGGGTAAGTGTTGGAAAGTGTAGGGGTAAAACTGACTATTCTAACTCCTGGGGGGTGCAACAGTAGGGTAAGTGTTGGAAAGTGTAGGGGTAAAAATGACTATTCTAACTCCTGGGGGGTGCAACAGTAGGGTAAGTGTTGGAAAGTGTAGTGGTAAAAATGACTATTCTAACTCCTGGGGGGTGCAACAGTAGGGTAAGTGTTGGAAAGTGTAGGGGTAAAAATGACTATTCTAACTCCTGGGGGGTGCAACAGTAGGGTAAGTGTTGGAAAGTGTAGGGGTAAAAATGACTATTCTAACTCCTGGGGGGTGCAACAGTAGGGTAAGTGTTGGAAAGTGTAGGGGTAAAAATGACTATTCTAACTCCAGGGGGGTGCAACAGTAGGGTAAGTGTTGGAAAGTGTAGGGGTAAAAATGACTATTCTAACTCCTGGGGGTGCAACAGTAGGGTAAGTGTTGGAAAGTGTAGGGGTAAAAATGACTATTCTAACTCCTGGGGGGTGCAACAGTAGGGTAAGTGTTGGAAAGTGTAGGGGTAAAAATGACTATTCTAACTCCTGGGGGTGCAACAGTAGGGTAAGTGTTGGAAAGTGTAGGGGTAAAAATGACTATTCTAACTCCTGGAGGGTGCAACAGTAGGGTAAGTGTTGGAAAGTGTAGGGGTAAAAATGACTATTCTAACTCCTGGGGGGTGCAACAGTAGGGTAAGTGTTGGAAAGTGTAGGGGTAAAAATGACTATTCTAACTCCTGGGGGGTGCAACAGTAGGGTAAGTGTTGGAAAGTGTAGGGGTAAAAATGACTATTCTAACTCCAGGGGGGTGCAACAGTAGGGTAAGTGTTGGAAAGTGTAGGGGTAAAAATGACTATTCTAACTCCTGGAGGGTGCAACAGTAGGGCAAGTGTTGGAAAGTGTAGGGGTAAAAATGACTATTCTAACTCCTGGGGGGTGCAACAGTAGGGCAAGTGTTGGAAAGTGTAGGGGTAAAACTGACTATTCTAACTCCTGGGGGGTGCAACAGTAGGGTAAGTGTTGGAAAGTGTAGGGGTAAAACTGACTATTCTAACTCCTGGGGGGTGCAACAGTAGGGTAAGTGTTGGAAAGTGTAGTGGTAAAAATGACTATTCTAACTCCTGGGGGGTGCAACAGTAGGGTAAGTGTTGGAAAGTGTAGTGGTAAAAATGACTATTCTAACTCCTGGGGGGTGCAACAGTAGGGTAAGTGTTGGAAAGTGTAGGGGTAAAAATGACTATTCTAACTCCTGGGGGGTGCAACAGTAGGGTAAGTGTTGGAAAGTGTAGGGGTAAAAATGACTATTCTAACTCCTGGGGGGTGCAACAGTAGGGTAAGTGTTGGAAAGTGTAGGGGTAAAAATGACTATTCTAACTCCAGGGGGGTGCAACAGTAGGGTAAGTGTTGGAAAGTGTAGGGGTAAAACTGACTATTCTAACTCCTGGGGGGTGCAACAGTAGGGTAAGTGTTGGAAAGTGTAGGGGTAAAAATGACTATTCTAACTCCTGGGGGGTGCAACAGTAGGGTAAGTGTTGGAAAGTGTAGTGGTAAAACTGACTATTCTAACTCCTGGGGGGTGCAACAGTAGGGTAAGTGTTGGAAAGTGTAGGGGTAAAAAGGACTATTCTAACTCCAGGGGGGTGCAACAGTAGGGTAAGTGTTGGAAAGTGTAGGGGTAAAAATGACTATTCTAACTCCTGGGGGTGCAACAGTAGGGTAAGTGTTGGAAAGTGTAGGGGTAAAAATGACTATTCTAACTCCTGGGGGGTGCAACAGTAGGGTAAGTGTTGGAAAGTGTAGGGGTAAAAATGACTATTCTAACTCCTGGGGGGTGCAACAGTAGGGTAAGTGTTGGAAAGTGTAGGGGTAAAAATGACTATTCTAACTCCTGGGGGGTGCAACAGTAGGGTAAGTGTTGGAAAGTGTAGGGGTAAAAATGACTATTCTAACTCCTGGAGGGTGCAACAGTAGGGTAAGTGTTGGAAAGTGTAGGGGTAAAAATGACTATTCTAACTCCTGGGGGGTGCAACAGTAGGGTAAGTGTTGGAAAGTGTAGGGGTAAAAATGACTATTCTAACTCCAGGGGGGTGCAACAGTAGGGTAAGTGTTGGAAAGTGTAGGGGTAAAAATGACTATTCTAACTCCTGGAGGGTGCAACAGTAGGGCAAGTGTTGGAAAGTGTAGGGGTAAAAATGACTATTCTAACTCCTGGGGGGTGCAACAGTAGGGCAAGTGTTGGAAAGTGTAGGGGTAAAAATGACTATTCTAACTCCTGGGGGGTGCAACAGTAGGGTAAGTGTTGGAAAGTGTAGGGGTAAAACTGACTATTCTAACTCCTGGGGGGTGCAACAGTAGGGTAAGTGTTGGAAAGTGTAGGGGTAAAAATGACTATTCTAACTCCTGGGGGGGTGCAACAGTAGGGTACGTGTTGGAAAGTGTAGTGGTAAAAATGACTATTCTAACTCCTGGGGGGTGCAACAGTAGGGTAAGTGTTGGAAAGTGTAGGGGTAAAAATGACTATTCTAACTCCTGGGGGGTGCAACAGTAGGGTAAGTGTTGGAAAGTGTAGGGGTAAAAATGACTATTCTAACTCCTGGGGGGTGCAACAGTAGGGTAAGTGTTGGAAAGTGTAGGGGTAAAAATGACTATTCTAACTCCAGGGGGGTGCAACAGTAGGGTAAGTGTTGGAAAGTGTAGGGGTAAAAATGACTATTCTAACTCCTGGGGGTGCAACAGTAGGGTAAGTGTTGGAAAGTGTAGGGGTAAAAATGACTATTCTAACTCCTGGGGGGTGCAACAGTAGGGTAAGTGTTGGAAAGTGTAGGGGTAAAAATGACTATTCTAACTCCTGGGGGGTGCAACAGTAGGGTAAGTGTTGGAAAGTGTAGGGGTAAAAATGACTATTCTAACTCCTGG
Source organism: Lissotriton helveticus (assembly GCF_964261635.1). Lineage (NCBI taxonomy): Eukaryota > Metazoa > Chordata > Amphibia > Caudata > Salamandridae > Lissotriton > Lissotriton helveticus. The sequence continues at coordinate 1,167,344,230 of NC_136071.1, forward strand.
GGGTGCAACAGTAGGGTAAGTGTTGGAAAGTGTAGGGGTAAAAATGACTATTCTAACTCCTGGAGGGTGCAACAGTAGGGTAAGTGTTGGAAAGTGTAGGGGTAAAAATGACTATTCTAACTCCTGGGGGGTGCAACAGTAGGGTAAGTGTTGGAAAGTGTAGGGGTAAAAATGACTATTCTAACTCCTGGGGGGTGCAACAGTAGGGTAAGTGTTGGAAAGTGTAGGGGTAAAAATGACTATTCTAACTCCAGGGGGGTGCAACAGTAGGGTAAGTGTTGGAAAGTGTAGGGGTAAAAATGACTATTCTAACTCCTGGGTGGTGCAACAGTAGGGTAAGTGTTGGAAAGTGTAGGGGTAAAAATGACTATTCTAACTCCTGGGGGGTGCAACAGTAGGGTAAGTGTTGGAAAGTGTAGAGGTAAAAATGACTATTCTAACTCCTGGGGGGTGCAACAGTAGGGTAAGTGTTGGATAGTGTAGGGGTAAAAATGACTATTCTAACTCCTGGGGGGTGTAACAGTAGGGTAAGTGTTGGATAGTGTAGGGGTAAAAATTACTATTCTAACTCCAAGGGGTGCAACAGTAGGGTAAGTGTTGGATAGTGTAGGGGTTAAAAAGTACTATTCTAACTCCAATGGTATGCATTGTAATGCCTGCGTTGTAGTGACATGCGATGTAGTGTCATGCGTTGTAATGGTATGCGTTTTAATGCCTGCGTTGTAGTGTAATGCGTTGTAAAGGATGTTGCGATGTAATGCCTGCGTTGTAAGTGTAGTGTGATGTAATGGTTGCGTTGTAAAGGTTGTTTCCCGGATCCGTCCAGGTCAGGGCAACCATCTTGGGGAAGGAGCAGTGCTGCAGGATTGCCGCCCGCTGGACCCCTGAGTGTATCCAGCATAATGGACTCTGTCAAACCATTGCCAGAAATGGACAGTCGGTGCCCATCAGGTGCATCTCCTTAATCATTAGGATAGAAAGGAGAGAGCATTGGGCATACTGCAGCACTGCTGAGCGCTTGATCCAGTCTATCCGTTTATGTGCCAGGACACAGAAAATCACCTTTTATGATAGGTCCATCATCACATCAGTTCTAACTAACACCTCCAGGGATCCCAAACCCCAGCTTCTGCCTTCGATTGGCCAAGTGCTCCACCACTGCTATCAGCTAGGACAAGGTCTTGAGCACTCAAAGCACAGGAGAGGGAGCATTAAGATGGTAAGGGCTGAGCAAAGTCTTCAGGGTCATGCACAGGGCTTTTTCTGGACCCCTGATGCCTCTGTGTCCCAGAAGTCCCAACATCATGGAAATGAGTAGCCACCAACCTTCCCTCACATCTCCCTCTTCAGCTGTTTGCGGGTAAGTGTATCTATTGGAGACTAAATGGGCGGTCTGACTATTATATAAACATCCCCTATTGTAGTGAGTAGGGCGTGAACAGATAATGTGTCTTCCTGTGTCCACTCAAACCTAACCTAGTATCTTCTGAACAATGTACCAAGATTTCAACTCTTTATGAGGAGGGTATTCCTCTTGCACTGCTCTGATATCTATCTCCAACCCTCTCCCATCTTCTCCTTCTTCTCCTTCTCCCCATTTACCTTCTTCTTCCTACCTAATTGATGTCCAGCTGCCTATGACTAGCCCCCCACAACACACAGTCTCCTCATGCATTGAGATACCAGGGCTTTGGTGAACACCAGCCCATTCGCACAACGTATTCCTTCTATCCTTACTCCTCCATTTCCTTCTGCTTTAGAAGTCTCAAAGTGTTCCAGACAACTATAGGGCAATCAGAAAATGATGTCACAGCTGAGGAGAGGGAGGTGTAGTTTCGATGTGAGAGTAATCTGTTTAGTAGAAGTTTTAGGGAAGTGGGAGGGTTGGATCTGGTCTCCGGAGGAAGAGAGTTCCAGATTTTGGGGCAATTCTGGAAAAGAGTTGATTGTTAGTTTTCCTTTTGTTGAATTATCTGGCTTAAGTAGAAGGGAGCTTGTGCTTATTGCCCCCCAATAGTCAGCTTCTGGGCCAGGTAAGTGGTAGTGCTGTGGTGAAGAGCTTTATGGGTCATACAGGCAAAATTGAGATAGATCCTAGACTCAAAAGGTAGAGAATTCAATGCATGGAGGTCAGGAGTGATATGCACCCTTTTTCTGGAGTCAGTGATGAGTCTAGCTGCCGCATTCAAGGTGCCCTTCAGCGGTGAAAGTAAAATTTTTGGGAGGCCCACAAGGGTGGCACTTACACAGTCTAACTTGGATATCACAAGGGCTTCAACCACTGTTTTGAGATCTGATGTTGGAAGGTAAGGTTTTAGTTTCTTTAATGCTTGTAGTTGATAGCTCCTCTGGTGCAGGTGCGGATTGGGTTTTTCATGGATAGGTTATTGTCCATAATTATTCCTAAAGATTTAGCTGAGTCAATAATGTGTGGGATGCAGTTCAAGGTAGTAAAATGTGGGAGCCTGACTTTGATCCTGGGGGCAATTTGGGGCAGAGACATCAGCAAGAATTAGGTTTTTTTTTTGTGTTGAGTTTGAGGTGATTACGAGTCAACCAGTGTTGAGTTTTTGTCAGGGTGTTATTGAGGATGCTGATATCTTCGGGAGAGGTCATTTTCATTTAGAGCTGAGTGTCATCCGCATACATATGGTAGGAGGTGTGTGAGAGTCTGAGGATTGCATGTTAGGGGCTCCATATACAGGTTAAGCAGAGTAGGGGAAAGTATGGAACCTTGGAGGCCGCCCAGCGTAACAGAGGATTGATCGGATAGAGCATGGTTGATTTGGATGCACTGAGATGTCTTAAGGAAGAGACATTTTATTATGGTGCGGGAGAGACCCATTCTGTGTTCTATATAGATTCAGGAGATTCTTATGCTTGACAGTGTCGAATGCAGCTGACAGGTCAAGTAGGATAAGTGGCAAGATTCATTCTGATAAAGTACTCGTACAGCATCATCAACAATGTGTACCAGGCCGGTTTCGGTGCTATAGCCTGGTCTGAATCCAGATTGATGTTGGTCTAGGAGTTGGAATTGCTTGATGTGATCAAGACTTAATTTACATTGGATATGGCACTCATTCTATATAACCAACCAGGGTACTTGTTCCTACTTGATAAAGGGAGGAAAAACAGTTGGAGTAGCTCTGAGGAGGGTCTTCCTTATTTGGAATTGTTGCCCTCACACACCCATGCAGGTGTCATGCTTCGTTACCGGGCTTTGTGCTCCTCATGGGGCCGGCACTGGACTTCTCTAAGGGCCCCGCGTGAGGGCTCTTTAGCGGAGATCTTTTTGTATCAGATGTGATGATGTGTGTGCGGGTGTGAGGAGCTGAATTTGTGATGATATGAGTGATCTAAAACGACCTAAAGGAGAGCAAGCTACATTTTATTCAGGGTTCCTTTGGTAGGATTAAAAACCAAGTCTGGATAGTGCGCTCGAAGTTAGGAAGTGCCACTATCTGGTATTTGCAATGTAATGAACTGTCGAGGTTTCATAAATCAGGTCGACATGTTTCACGCCCTATTGGTCCCGGATGGATCTACGTTTCTTCAGGACCAAATATATATAAGTGAGTGCCCTGCGCTAGTTCAGCATTGCAGAGCCGGCCCCACGAGGAGCAAAAAGCCTGATGATGAAGAATGGCACCTGCATGGGTGCGTGAGGGCAACGCTTCCAAATAAGGATGATCCCTGTGAGAGCTATCTCCTCCAACTGTTTTTCCTCCCTTTATCACCTAGAAACAAGTACACTGATTGGTATACATTACCTTAACTTAGGAGTGTGGGTACTGGACCTTTATCTCGCTCCTAGTCCCTCTCTACGTGATTTATGGCTTATGCTATTATAGTCATTTTTAGTGTAAGACCAGTTGTGCTTAAGAGGTTCCATTTAGGTATCCCTGACTCCTTTCATTGGGGGAGAATGGAAGGGCCCCTACATACATTCTCAAATAATCCACCATCATTCCTATTCTTTTTTCTAACCTCGCTTTTACCTATGTCCAGTTCTGCACATCGGACCGCCATCCTTCCTTCTGAGATGATCTTGTAGACATTCATAACTATGCTATTTGGCCAAAAGCAACGAGAACAACATAAACGTATGTGTGATTCTCCACTTTTGATGGTTCTGAACCAATTCTAGCAACCACCTCAAGAGCCTCCAGTTCTGTTAGGCCTATTGTTGTGCCCACACCCACTCACCGTGGGTCACTTCTCAGAAAAAAGACTCACTAGTCCACTACTTATCGCTGCTCGATTGTGAGCCTTGGCCCTTTGGCGCCTCGGGTTGAACATTGCTTCTTGACCCCCTACTGAAATGCTTGTCCCATTTGACAGCTACGTCTCAGGCTTTCAGATCCTTCTGTCCTGATGATGATTCCCCGATTGTAGTTGGGATCGAAACGTCGTCGACAATCGCATCTTGACGCCTACCATTGTTCATAATTTACGTGGAGACCAAGATGTATTTACACTGTGACTGCTGTAAAAATATATCATTGAAAGTCACTTCGGAAGCAAATGCCTGAGGTCTGGAAATCTGGTAATTTCCATTCCCCGCCATTTCTGCCCACTGCATTATATTACTATGTGTTCTTTGTGTTTATTGGATGTTTAAATAAATACAATTCTTTGCATTTTTGGATTCCTACCCACACAGCTCTAATGGTAGTTCTGTGTTTATGACTTTATGCTTTTTTGGTAGGGACCACTGTCTCTTACAACATATGAGTCGCCCTTGGTCCCTCTAGACTTACAGGGTTCCCTTGTTTCTTGATTACTCACAGCCCCCTGCACTTAATGCCAGAACCTCTGGATTTGAGGATAATGCAGTTATACTGGGGGAAGAAACTTTTTGGCATCCCCCTCCATTTATCTGGATTAATTTTGTGCCGAAGCAATGGTGTAAAGTATAGCCCGTGCAATATATTAACTTGAATCAGTGCATATTCAAATTACAAGAAACTTTATTCCCATTCTTATATTCCCTGGCCCAAGTTCCATCCAAAGGTGTTCCATATTTGCTCCATTGTCTTCCTGGATCACCGCTGTAGAGATACCATGTGCATGACGCTCTGAGTACCTCTGGATCCTGAGCTGAGGTGTCCTTTCCATCCTTCATCTACCTTTCGTACTGCAGGAACTAACATCGAACATTATCTCCTGACCGTCCAATCAAAAGGCTTCTCATGGACACACGTCTACCCTATATAAACCTGGACCATTCCAGTCAGAACCAGACTGGGAACTCAAAGCAGCCCTGCAAATTTTGTGAGACTAACCCCCCGGGGTAGGGTGAGTGCACGTGTGAAGCACTGCTGCTTTTGTTACTGGAGGGGGGGGGGGGGTTCAGGGGGGGGGGGGCTGTATTGCAGCACCACTGCAAAACAGGCCCCAAGTAGCAAAACCGGCCACCACCACTGCAAAAAGGCCCCGCCCTTCCAACCTCATGGGTAAACGTCTGATGCCTGCTATGGCTAGTCAGGCCCTGTTTCCAGTCTATCATAATCTGCTTCTGCCAGGGTGAACATCTGTAGATACCACCATACAGCTACAGTTGTTTATATTTTAATCACTTTCAATTAACCACTTTATTCGCTTTGATAAACTACCAGCCAGCTATCACAGACATGTCATACTGAAGGAAAATCAACTCTGCTAAAGATCAGGTGACTTATGTAGTCTTTTCCAGACAGGGTTATCTTGCTAAAATGCAATAGATCTCCCACCACTGTGCTATAGGCTAAAATACACTTGTAATACAGTTCCATAGGCTATGGTGCACTCGTAATACAGCTTCATGGGCTATAATGCACCTGTAATACAGTCCTATAGGCTATAATGCACTTGTAATACAATTCATGGGCTATAATTGCACTCGCAATAGAGAGTCATGAGCTACAATGCACTATTGATACAGAGGATGGGGCATCCGCCACATTTGTGACAGAGTATCCCATCCACCATACTCTAAATAAAGCCCAGTAAGCCAACAACTCTCTTTACTGCTAGGACAAAGAAAGACAAGTATAAACTGCAGTTCTTCGTCCCAAGGCTCCTCACATGCTCAGAGAAACCATAGTTGTTTATCTTTGCTGACCGAAAAGTCAGATAAGAATATAAATGAACTGGAGCTCACAGCAAATTCATGAAATGCTGTAATTGAGTGGCTCTGTTTTGTAGTGTCCAACACCAGGCATGTTGGGAGCTTTAGCTTGTTATGGTTTATTGATCTGCTACTGGAGTTGAAGTTTAGAAAGTTGTTGGTCTAAAACTGGAGGAGCCTTTATCCTTTTGTGGGTTCTCTTAGGGCCAATCTGTGTTGCAAAATCTAGGACATTTAAATCTCCTGGTAACCTGACGTCCATTACAAAAAATGTTAAACACTTTTGGTGATTTAGATGATAGTTTAAGTGTGCATATGATGAACAGGGGAACAGCCTTTACGACGCGGCTGTTACACCGCATGCCGTTACCACGCGGTTTTTTCAACGCAAGTCGTTACCACGACTTGCGCTGGAGGGCGTTGCAGGACAAGGAATTTTTTAATTTACTATCCAACACCTTCCCTACTCTACGTAGGCTGGTGTTAGAATAGTAAATTAAAAAATTCCTAAGTCCGCACCCCTCCAACGCAAGTCGTGGTAACGACTTGCGTTGAAAAAAACGCATTGTAACGGCACGCGGTGTAAAAGCACGCATTGTAAAGCCGTACAACCGATGAACACCTTTCAAATAAATTGTTGATAATTAAGTGTGAGTAGATTTTGAAAAATATTTTAATTGGAAATTGGATGAACTCTCTTAAAGAGAGTCTTCCATAGGTTCATTTCCGCTATGGAATTTTACCAGGATTGGCTACTCCACAGGCAGTGACTTCCTCTCAGCTTTCTGACTGTGAAAGTTGTGTCAATGGAGGCTGGCGTGCAGAGCTTGCAGGGGGGTCTTGCGGGCCTAGTAGGTGGGACTTCTGGGACACCACTGAAGCACATCTAGCAGTTGTGGTATTCTCACTTGGCCAAGCAGCGTTGCATATTGTCCGGTTGTCCTGCTCTTTTCAGAGTTTTGAACACAATAGAGCCACCCAATAATCCCATGAGGACTGGGTATCATCAATAACAAAATTGTAAATTGTCCCCCGAGGAATTGTTTTAAGAATAACTACAATTTTCAAAATGTCACAGCAGTGATCATTAATCCACCAATGCAGGGACATTTGTACAAATGTCACACAAGTATTTAATTGAAATTGTGTGCTTTTTTTGTTGTTAATACAATTGCAAAATGGCAACACACATACTACTCAGATTCCAAACACAATTAGTAGTAGTATATAAAAAACCTTTTGCTTCCAGTACGGATAAATAAAATACCATACATAACATAAATGTTATACTACAAAGCATCAAATTTCAAAATCACAGAAATTATTGAATGAGCAAAACGATGTTCAGCATCGACGTTTCGGTCCCCCGTCGGTCTAAACGATCCTCAGGACCAGCATCAGGACGAAATTTTGCACATATGTATGTTTCCAACAACTTCCAGCCGGAAGTGTCCAAATGCAAGAAGGGTATGAATACCCAAAATAGGTATGATTAGATCTCACCACAGAATTGCACCAAGTGTCCTGTATTTGTTGCAAGACTCTTCCCATAAGCCTATTAGTTGCTTATATCTTGAAACCCGCGATGTTAGCTCCACAAACACCCGACTCGGTCTTCCAGACATTTGTACAAATTTCCCTGCATTGGTGGATTAATGATCACTGCTGTGACATTTTGAAAATTGTAATTATTCTTAAAACAATTCCTCGGGGGACAATTTACAATTTTGTTTTTCAGAGTTTGTCCTTTTACTGTCATGGATTGATTGAGTACTGTTTACTCAAACCGTTCATATGGATGGCTTCCTTGAATTCTACTATCAATCAATCAATCATATCATTTATATAGCGCACTACTCACCCGGAGGGTCTCAAGGCGCTGGTACTCATAGGTTACCAACTCTTCTTCCTTCTAAAGCCGTTAAGACCAATGCTCTTTACATTCTTTTTTGTTTATTGATTGTGGCATGATTGACAAAAGTACATTATTGCTCTCTCTCTAATTGCAAAAGTACTTAACTTTCCCTATCTTCTAGCTTTTCATGGGATATATACCCTAAGAATGTACCAGTATGAGACCAAAACCTTGTGACTTTACTAGGACCATTTGCTGGCATGAGTTCTAATAAGAACCCCCTACGCGCTGTGGTCCAGCCAACATCTGACATTCAGGAAGATTTGAAAACAGCTGGCAATACGAAGGCTTATTTGCACATCAACTTAAATAAATACCCATGGGTGTAAGAGGCAAGTATGTCCTTCCATTACCATCGCTCTTACTGCTAGTAGTAATGCTACTCCCTCTACAGAAGTGGGACAACTTGCTTGTTATGCAGGTCATGTTCTAGCTCCTGCTGACAGATGTTCAGTCAAACCACATTGTTCTCAGGCTTTTATGGCACAGTGCTTGCTGCATTTACTGTCCATACAGGTGTAATTTCACCATACTCAGCCAAAGTACCATTTATTTTTTCATATTTATCAAAGGATGCTTTAAGCTGGACCACACCCTTAACCCTCAATCAAAGTCCATGGTTACAAAATGATGCTATCGTTAATGAGCAATTTAAGGCTGTCTTTGAAAGATGGCAAACAGCCTTTGCTATGCATATAAGACCAATGCCTTTGAAACAGGATACAAAGGAGCTATTAACTTATATAAGTCAAAGTAGAATGGACTTATGCAGTTGCTGCAGCCACTTCTCATCATAGATTAAGAGACAGCTTTAAGGGGAAACATAGTTTACAACGCGGTGTTTACACCGCACTACCTTTACCACGCTGCCATTACAACGCAAGTCGTTACTACGACTTGCACTGGATGGCGCTGTTGGTTAAGGAATATTGTAATTTTATATTCCAACACCTTCCCTACTGTTACGTGGACTGGTGTTGGAATATAAAATTATAATATTCCTCAATCCCCGTCCTCCAACGCAAGTCGTTGTAACGACTTGCGTTGTAATAACCGCATTGTAAAGTTCCGCGATCTAAAATATCGCGTTGTACTGACATACATCCGCCTGAAGGATGCCCAGCTAGGCTGCTATGGTGGCTAACCACCGAAGACCAAAGCCCTCATAGACCTAACATGACAAATCAATTATCTACAGAAAAGAAATACAAAAAAAGGTGACTACCCATGCTAAATTAAACCAGCGAGGTGATGATCCAGCCCTAGGAGAAATAGGGCATCTGAAATTATCAGAAATAATATTACAAAGATTTGAGAACTCAGATTGGATCAAAACCTCGCCCACCTCTGCAGATAAGCATATCATGATGGAAGCCCTTGCCTTATCTACAATGAGATAGTTAAGACTACTGAGTCAATCTTCTCCCATCTCAATTTGAGGACTTTATTCTTAGAGAACAATAGATGATCAGCTCGAGTAAATTGAATTGAATTGACATGGGAGACCAGCTTGATGGAGAATGGGTTGGGATCACTCACGCAACTACTAACGTTTTTTATAATCAGAGAGATAAGGACATAATGCATTTTAGAAAAGAAAAAAATATATGGTGCTGCCATACGAGTTTCCTGTGAATGTGGTAATACATGCTCCCTGGGTCACACACATCACTCGGGAAAACCAAATTGTGTTTAAGAACCAGGTTGTTTAGCGACTTGCCATAAACAGAGTGGGGAAAAGTGCGTAAAGTTACGTAAATGCCCATCACTTAAACCACAGACTCTGGAATCTGAGAACCGGCAAAGTGTGATATTGAACAGTGCGTGTAGCGCTTTGAAAGAAATCGGTTAAAAAGACATTAAACTGCTCATTAATTAAAAAACATAATAATAAAAATTGATTAACAAAATATCATAGTTGTCAGGAAGTGATAAGAGAGAGACCAAGAAACATGGTGAGGCACACTATTTTGTAATGTTAATATCCCTGATCTTAACTTATAAAAAAAGTGCCCAGTCCCCCACTCGCTCTACAAGCCTTAGATCGCAAGGCGGATTGAAAGAGCCCCTGAAACCCATTGATAGTAATATCAGACAAGGCCCAAGTTTCTTAGCAACAAATAATGTCATGGGAGTTCATAAAGTTTATGAAGTCCGGGTTCAAAATTTTGGTGCGAGCCCCTGCAATGTTCAAGGGTACTATGCTTAAGAACTTCTTATCATGGTTTCTCATAGTGATTCCCACCGGGTGGCACAGATCATATCCTTGTCCTGTCGCCCAAGGACAATCCGCCATGTTATATTTGCAGCCGCAATTCTGGAGAGGATCAGGGGCTACTGAAAGTTGGGGGTTCTGAGGCTCTGGCGATAGATCATTGATACAAAGGGAAGTAAAAACCTTCAATGTAAATCCTCCAGTGCTGATTGGGGCCCAAATGAGTTCCTAGTTGGAATATTGACGCCACAACCGTTAGATGTTGATGTTGGGACGTCATTAATAGTTGCTGGGTTGAGGTTGGACAAAATTGATGGCCTGTAGAAGTAACCTAGCGGTTATACCTGGATATGGGAAGGGGAATGTGGTTGATTTCCCACTATTGATAAAAGGGACTTAACCGCCATTGGAGTTCTAAAATTTACAATCACGCAATCACCAGGCGACTCCTTTCTGCCTGGCTCTACCCCGGGGGCTTCTACGGGCCATCAGTACCCCAAAAATCCTCATGGGATTGAGCAGAAAGAATTGGAACATTTATCAGTACTAAAACATAAGGGCTACACTCTGGAGGAAGATGGGTATTAGGATGACTATTTCCAAGAAAGCTTATGGATTTACCAAATGGGCCATTCTTCATGGGAGCAGGTTGTGCCGGGTTAATACGGGCCCTTTTTCCAGCTGGTTGTTGCCAATGGTCAGGGGCCTGAAGCTCTAACAGTGGTGGTCAGGGGGACTCGAGATGGATTGGAGGGGCTGAGCTTGTGGTTTGGCTTGAAACAATCACAGAGGTAGAGGGCGCCTGTTCCACCCCTTAGATGGATGCGATACTGAGAGGGATTGCTGGGGAAGTAAGGAGGAATCAGTTCCTTTAGCTTAGTTTCGATGACTTCCAATCGTGTATAGAGTGAAGCTGTTTGAGATGTGATCTAGATAGATGATTTTAAGTCCTCAAACAAGAGTCTTAAAGGACCTAAAGTTTCCATCCAGATTCCCGGCACAGTTTGCAGATGTGGGGGGGAGGAGGGGTGTTAAAATACGGGGCCGCTTCTGCTTATTGCCCATAGCTGTTCCCTTCCTCTTGCCGGCTTTGCAAGCTGTTGCCTCACTTCTCAACTGTGGAATAAAGCTGGTAATCAGTTGGGGGCACCTTTGTCATTGAATCCAATGACAAAGGTGCCCCCAACTGATTCAACACCTGAAACTCCTGAAACCCCAGCAGAGATTAGAAAGTCAATTAACCCAGCGCCATTTTTAACTAAGAGACTAGGTGAGACCGGTGTAAAATGGCCTCCCGGGGCTGAGGAAAGGGACAAACTACGTTCCATTAACTTGATTTTCCTTGAAATCTCTACAACTGCACGATGCAGAAAGCCATCCAAAGTAGCCCATTGGCCCACCGGGGCTGCTGATGCCATTCGTCTCCCCATTTAGCACCATATTTTGTACAACACATTTAAGCTTTCACAGCAAATTTGCGCATTGGGTATAGACGTTCTTTTCAGACTTGTTTTTTAGTCTTCAACCTCTCTTCGTATTTGTTGTGTCTGCGGCGCAAAGCTCGAGTCTTCCTGGGTCTCAAATCGAGGGGCTTGTACTTCTTGCCTTTGCAAAATTTTCACAGGTTTTCCTTCTGTGTCTGGTTGATGACTGTGAGGACTCTGGCAATGGATTTTCGGACAACTCGGATCTTGGACAGCTTGGATGCAGCTCCACCAGTCACTTTAGCAACCTGGAGCTGCGACAATTCGACATTGAGGTCATCAAGCTGCTTCAGAAGATCTTCCTTCTTCTTACCATGCAGATCACGGGCCTTGATTTTTGCCATATTTGCTGCGAGCCGCCACCCATTTAGCAGGATTGCGGGCAAGGTCAAGAGCAAAATGGGAAATATCAAGTCAAGCTCAGACCTACCATTGCAGTTTAGTCTAGGATCAAATGAGGTGGCTCTGCCTGCCGCTGATGGGCGCAGACAGGCCCGCTCTTGGCCCAGTCTTCCCCAAGGCCATGCCCAGGCGTGTATTTCGCTGCGGGACACCTCTGTTGGTTAAATGGTGCTGCAGCACCTACAATGCTTGTTGCGGCCCTCATCCGGGCTGGGGCAGCTGGGAGATCGGTTCTCTCTTCCCCCGCGCAGCTCTGGGTACTTGAAACCAAGGAAGGTTTACACAAAATAAAACCATATTGCTGTTAAACAAATTTAAAATGCATTGGGTCTGTTCACAGAGGCAAATTTATATGTGAATAAATCTACGCGTTTATATTTACTCTTAGAAACTTTACTACTTTTGGCTATTCACCATTTCTGAATACCTGAATTCAGGGGGTGGAACCTAATTTATGAGTGTGAAGTTACTACATGTAACCATGCAGAGGTAGGCATAGTTCTCCATATGGAAAAGAATAGGAAAGAGTAAAACAGTTTAATAAACTTTAAAACAAAATTGTACAAATGTTTTAGTATAAATTATGTTAATTAATTTAATATGTTTATTTTGAATGCATAACAAAATAAAATTGCTACAGCACTTTTAACTTAATTTTGAGTAAAATATTTAATGACATTAAATTTAAATATTTTATTAATGACTATATAAAAAGGAGCATACCTAAGTAATATGCTTACATGTGTTTAAGTATTAAACATAAATAGGTATCTATACAATTAATTGAAATTAATGTATTAAAAAAATTTAATTAAAGAACATTATTAAAATAGTCTATAATAAAACAATATTTTGTATTTGTTAAATTAAACAAAATGTATATAAATATTTAAAATGTTGAAATAAATTAATTTATTTTAATACTATTTCATATGGGGTTTAGTCTATTTTCCAATATGTTCTGCAGAAGGGTGTTGGAGTACCACTGGTTGTCCATGTGTGGTGGTCTGTGACACATGCACATAAGGCTGTCTTTGCGCTGATGGACCATTCAATTAAAACTGACACTGTTATAAGGCTTATTCATTGCCCTAGTTGCACCTGCTGGGACTTTGGGACTAAGTTTTTAATTGGGGACCATGACTCCTTTTCATTTAAGATGGTATCATTTGAAGATATTGTTAAAGTGTTGGTAGGGTTGATACCCTCCAGCAGCTAGGGATAGCACTGGAAGAAAAGCAGGCAGAATATAATGATGGAAGTCCTTGATCCCAATAGTTCTCATTCTGCTTGAACAATGCAGAGGCAAAGCTACTAGAGCCAGAAGCCCCATCAGTCCTAGTGGCCAGTAAAACTTTGCCCAATATCGCTTACCAAACTAGTGAAAGCGACGGAAATCTAAGTTGGTACTGGAATTATTGGATCTGTCAAAGCATGATCATATAGACATACAATGTACTGGTTCCAGGTTACCAATGGGACATTAGGTACAAGTTTATCAGCTTCAATTCCTAGGTTAATGACATATTCCCAGAACAATTTTGCATCATTCTTCATACAGGTAAAGAAAAGGTAAAGCATCTCCTTTTCATAGGCTCTCACCCATACTTCCCATATAGCATTTTTTTAGGAATTACCTCCACAGTACAAACTGTCTGCTATCTCTGTACTACCTTCTTTTTTCCTCATCTGACGTAGTTAGCAATTCAGGTTCCTCCTTTCGGCTTACTTTGATTTACTAAATTACATTTCAATACTCTTCTGGTTTTGGTTCACCGAGGTGGAATTGAAATTTCGAGTTGGAGACAATCAATTTCTTTGCGACTTGGTTAAATAATCCCAGATATGAAATGCTGTAATGTCCTGAGATATAAATGCTGTCACCAGATGCCATGCAGTCTTATCCTCTGTTATATTTTTAGTTGCCCATCTCACTTGAAGGTGTCTGGCCACTCCTTTCATGTGACCTAAAATACATGAGGCCTCTGCATAAGCTTTCTTGGGAAGTGATAACTCTCTACATGCTTTACAAAAACAAAGCCTTAAGCTAAAGCAAAAGCCCCCAAAAACAGTTCAGCATAATCTAAGCCTGCTCTTCTATGGGGTGAAATAAAAATGAAAGAGATTGGGCTATCTGAGGCAACTCTATTCGCAATACAAATTCCCATCCTGTATAGCTAATTAAGGAGAGGTTTGGCATTTGTGTATTTTCTTTGAATCGGAAGCAAACTTGGTTGCACTCGTCATGAGGCCACTCACGGTGGTATTCTTCACCCAAGTATTTACCCTTGGGAGAGAAGAATCTTGTTCCTTTAGCTTGTAAAGATTTCTATAAATTGCCTAATCCTTGTTTCATTCGGGTTTCTCCATGAATATACATTTATGTTGTATAAGCATTGCTACTGAGCAGCCCTCAACGACAAGAGTACAATCAATACTGATAGAAGATTAGACCAAATTAATGCTATCAACCCACCTTTGTGCCTTTCATTTTTGGACTCTTTTACAGCAAAAACGCTAATTGAACAAAACCTATGAAGTACTTTGGTGCTGGGTACACTATGATTCCCTGATTACAGTTATAGCAAATGTTAATGAAGAGTGTTACTTCCATGGCCTATAATATTCTGTTTAAACTACTCACAATCCAAGAACAAATTTTGACTGTCTTCAAAGGATATTTGGTTGAAAAATATTTCAAGAGCGATGATCGTTCATCCGAGTCAGGGCAGAGGTTCCCCAACGTCAATCTTCAAATTGGCAATTTTGAAAAAAGGATCTGGACGTATTACTGATCTATTCTTATCTTGTAGGGAACTTACTTTGTTACCAGATTCATTAAGAGATTGCAAATTCATCACCCCTTGTATGTTCATATTAAGATAGAAAGCGCACCTTGACATTTTGTGGTGACTTGCAGATTATATGAAGAAGAGCAGAGGGAAAACAAGATTTATGGATTATCAAGCTTCTGATAATTTCATAACCTTTATTCACCATGGTTTAAAAATGTGCTTCTATGTTTTCATGATTACACCACTCCACTAAGGTGGAATGATTTACCCGAAGTAAACTCGGTTTTTGAAAGCAAACCGAGAAAATGTCTTTAGACCCTAGAAGTTTTAGTTATTCATGGCCCACCAAAAGGAGAAATATTTCCTCAATGGTGGATGTTATAAGACCCCCTAAATGTGAATTAAAGATGGAGGATGAAACTATATTCTTTGCTAGATGCAGATATTATATCAGTGTTGTGACTGTTGAGCTTATTTTTAAAAGCAGTGCTAGGAAGATCAGGTGAGTTCTCAATACCCTTTCTACAAGTTTCGATCTAATACATTCAATTCACCTACGATCAATGCCCCAACGCAAGAGGCATTCAATGGATATCTACTCCTCCGGGGTATACAGAAGAAAGAAAAGCTGGTGCTAATGAGTTTAATTAATGAGACCTAGAAAAACTCTTATTAGAATGAATTATAGAATCATATAAATGAGTTACACTTAGTGTTTGAGTAGTGTCATCATTTTTTAAAACAACTAAAGAATACTCAAGATTTGGTCCATCTTATGTGTCTTCTTTAGTGGAGTATCACACCTTGAGTACGTATTTGGTTTTTAATACAGCGTTATCGAAAACTGGATAACACTGCATTTGATTGGGTTGTGAACAAAATAATCCAGAGTGCAGTTTTATTATCCAGTTGTAATTTGTCCTCAAACAACTTGCACATTTTTTTTTCTACGTTCTCTTTGATAATGTGTAATTTTTGGCAAAAGCGACCTCATCATTTGTTGGGTTTGAACTATTTGTTAAAGAAGCTTCTACATTATCCCAACTGCTCTGTATACTGTATACTATCTATTTCACATTTGTTGAATGTAAGGGTTTTTAGTGTCTGACTGACCTCCTATCTCACTCATGGGGTGAGAGGAGAATTATTTATCTTAAGTGCTTGTTGATTGAAAATCATCTACTATTGACTCCAAAACAACAGATAGAGCTTAATTTGTCCAAGATAGATGAACAGTCACAATTCATTTGCTTATGTATTGGATCTTCCTGAGCCCACTCTAACATAGCATTCACTCTTTCTAGTTGAGGGTCAATAGCAATAACACATTCTGCAAACATTTGCATAGTTCCACCTGGATGTCAATTTTATTGGAATGATACATCAAGGCCCTAACGGTGGCATCAAGAGCCAATATAATGCTGCTGTTATTTTCATCTTCCCATTGAGGATTTGTAACATCTTATCACCAAAACACCCACCTCAGCATTTAGCATTTTTAAGAGAGAAAACATAAAAGATTCCTCCAAATTTTTATTTGATTACTAATGGTTTCATACATATAATCTTTTAGCAGGTTATTTGGTGTTGTTTCCAGGTGGATCACAGGAAGCCTTTATGGCGACAGGTGTACTTTTCAGGCTTTACCTCATTGTTTAAAATAGGGACATCCTTCCCAAAGAATGTGGTCATTAACAACAGCTCCAGGACTTGGGTTAAGTCTTTCTCAAAAATGATCTACCTTAACTGCTTTGTTCAAGAACTTCCTCCTAGGTTGGCTTCTTGGTTGCTTAAAGAGCTTTCATTGTGATTTTGGAGTGCAACTAATCCGTACAAAACACTGAGCAGTACTGGCTGTACCGAAACGGACTAACCAGGGGTTCTAGCCTATAACCGCTCAGCCTTCTGACCAAACGTACAATAGCAAAGTACTTAGCCCACTACCTGTGTGCCATAACACCATTCGACAGTCTGTTGTCATTTATTTATTTAGAATTTGTAGAGCGCCCGGTTACTCCCAAGGAGGTCTCCCTGCTAAGCAGTAGCCTCATATCACGGTCAGATTGAGTCAGAAGCTCAGTGCTCCTACCAAATCTGCCTAAATAGCCAAGGTTTTTTCTGAAGCTTGCCTCTGAAGGTTGGAGTCTCGGGTTGAGTGACATTGAGTTTCACAGCTTGGCCGCACAGAAAGTAAAGGAGCTCCCCCCCAGTCGCATTTGACACACTCTATGAATCACTTCCAAAGCTGCTTCCCCAGATCTAAGATCTCTGGATGGGGTGTAAGCTTTAATCAAGGGAAAAAGGTAACTAGGACCCCTCGGATTCAGTATCCTGTGCGTAAAACAGAGAGCTTGGAAGGAGACTCTGTGCTTAATGGGGAGCCAGTGTAGTTCAACAGGACCGGGACTAATGGTAATCCATTTCGCAATTCTTAGTAGCTCCGGGCTCCTGCATTTTGTACTCCTTGAAGCATTTCCAGTCTGCCTTTGGAGACCCCTATGTAGATCCAGGACACCAACAGAGCCTGGGTTACCGTTGTTTGTGCTGAGTCTGGTATTAGCCCTAGAATCTTCCTCAATAGCATCAGCACTCCGAAACAGGTGCCCACCGTGGCCCTGATCTGACTATCCAATGATAGCTGTGCATCAAAGGATGCCCAGATTTTTCACTCAGGGTTTAAGGATTGGGGTGGGGCCCAGTTCACCAGGCCACCATGCGGAAGACCAAATCGAGGCCTGTTTCCCAACCACTAACACCTGTTTTGTCCGCATTTAACTTCAGACAGCTAGCCTGCATCCATGTCACCAGGTTAGCAGGACAAGATTTAAAATTCGCTGCAGCCTTGCCGTCATCGTGTGCTAATGTGATGAGTAGCTGAGTGTCATCAGCATATGACACCATTCTCACGCCATGGCCCTCGATTAAGTCCGCCAAAGGGCAGAGATATAAGCAAAAAGAGTAGGAATCAGTGCTGATCCCTGAGGCATTCCCTGCTGCAAGGGGACAATTTCAGAGGCTTCTGAATTAAATGGAAAGAGCACTTGTGAAGGAAATCTGCAATCCAGTCAAAAGCTCTTCCGCTTATGCCCTGTGTCCACAGTCGTTCCAGCAGCACAGTATGCGAGACTGTGTCGAACGCTGCACTGAGGTCCAGCATGATAAGAGCCCCAGTTTTCCCTTCGTCGGCCACTCTGCGCACCGTCTCCGAGGCTAGAAGCAAGGCAGATTCCGTGCTATACTGTGGCCTGAAACCAGATTGAGTCTCACGCAGGGGACTGTTCTCTATAATAAACTCCATCAGTTGAGAATTGAAATGCTTTTCAGCCAATTTCGCAGGAATGGGAGCAGGGAAATTGGGCGAAACATTTCCGGTTTAGAAGAGTCTAGAGATGTTTTTTGAGGAGAGGGATCACCATTGCGTGCTTCTGCTGAACTGGATGAGACCCGGCTTCAAACAACAGATTAAGCATGGTACATAAACTAGGAGCAAGGGCAGTGGGCCCACGTTCCAAGATAGCCAAGGGCGCAGGGCCTAACGGAGTACCCGATTTGGTTTTGGCCGCCAGAGAGCATAGGTGTTCCACTGAGATGCTCTTAATCGTAAAGGAGCCATCTGGGGAGGGGTCAGAATTCCTATTTGGTGGAAAGAAGCAGTAGTTCTGAACAGTTGCTGGGAAGGAGGCATATAGAGATGAGATTTTATCAGAGAAAAAGTGGGCAATCTCGTTACAGCTACCTATACTAGGTGCTCTGAAACTGCGTCCAGGGATGTAAGAGATTTAACAATTCTGAAAAATCTCACGAGGAGCATTTTTAGCCTTGTCTATCTTTTGTGTGAAAAATAATTTCCAAGCCAGCCTAATATTCTTATGATATTCCTTTAACGCAAGCAGGTAGATCTCTTAGTCTAGAGTGCAATGGTGGAAACCATTTGCGTTCCATACGCTTTATTGACTTTTTAGTTTGTAAAAGGTCCTCCGTAAACCATCCTGTCTGGAGCGAGAGAAGTTTTGCATTTTACGAGGAGCTATATGATCCAAGGCTTCCTCGATCCAGGCAGAGACTTGCAAATTGGCCGCCTGTAGGCAGATATCTAGGCATGGAGGGCAGCTGCTAAGGGCAGATGAAAAAGTCTCCTGACTGACCCTGGTCTAATTCTGAGTTTTGATAGAGTGAGCCGGTAGTGGTTTCGACGGGGGATGGGCATCCAGAATCTGAAAAGGGATAATATAGTGATCGGACCAGGCAATAGGAACCGGGGCAGCAACTTTCACTAAGGTCATCTTTGCAAAAATGGGGTCAAGAGTGTACCTCAGAGTATGCGTGGGTTCCTGTACTAGCTGTTGGAACTGAAGCGACTAAGTCCTCCATTAGGTCTGCACTAGTTTGTGAGGTTGGATCATCAAAATGTAAATTAAAATCCCCTAAAATTAGGAGTTTGGCGTGTGGCAGAGCAAAAGCCGGGACAATATCAAGTAAGGCAGTGACAAAAGATGCAGCAGACCCAGGAGGCCTATAAATCAATAAGCCATTGAGGTAGTAGACAAAAAAAGGCTGATTTGGAGCCACCGATCTGGACTTTCGATAAGCTGTTGTTTATATATCACCACCAGACCCCCTCCCCTCCCCTCAGGTCTGTCCAGCCTATGGATTGTGTTGCCCATAGGAATGGCATCTAAAATGTCTGGTAAGACTGAGCAAGAAGCCAGGTTTCCACCAGAAAACGGGCAGTCATCTGCTGGACCGATATGAGCACTGTTCCCTGTAACCTGCGCGCCTGCGCTCCTGCGCACCTCTGTTCTCCCGAGCCCGCAGTGCTGCGTGTGAAGCGCGCACACACAGCACATCCCGATAGAGCGTTCCTGCGCCGGAAGGAATAGAATGCTACTGCACTGGCTGCCTTTCTATTCTAAATAGTGCGCGGTTGTCATGCTGATTGTGGGCCTTTTGAAATTATGTATGTTAATCACAGTGCCCATCAAGGGCTGCATTTAACATAAATACTTTCAAAAAGCAAACAATCAGCCCCACAGCTGCGCTCTATTTAGAAAAGAAATGCAGCAAGTTTACAATCAATCATCTGAAAGCACACGTTCGTGCTTTCAAACTTGCTGCATTTCTTTTCTAAATAGAGCGAAGCTGTGGGGCTGATTGTTTGCCTTTTGAAAGTATTTCTGTTCAATGCAGCCCTTGATGGGCGCTGTGATTAACATAAATACTTTCAAAAGGCCCATATTCAGCAGAAATCACTTACTGTTGTTCTACAAGCTTCTCACACCCATTCGCATCACTCCTTGAACCTGGCGATTAATTGACCACCCATTCCCTCCCAGGTTTCCACGCGCTCACTTTAAGGACCGCAGTGTCTCACAGGCGCATTCCACCAATGACGTGCAATTAACTGTGTTTATACCCAGTAAGTGTACCTTTATCACTTGCAGTCGTGCTTTGTCCTCGCGCCTTACCTGCTCTCATTTCTTGATTAGAGTTCATAAGTGCTTCCATATCAGCGCAGCTGCGTTCAGAATTTTCCTGTCATTCTTCGCAGCAGCGACACTCCCTTCCCTGACTGTATCTAATTAATTATGAACTCCGAATGTTGCCCAGTTTGCAAGTGCATTCTTAACTGTCAGTTCTGGTTTACTCTGTTCTTCCGACTACTAATTATGACCCTCTGACACTTTTTCGTTTTCTTAATTACCTATTTTTTTAAATGACGATTTACTCCATGATATAAATTGTACGCATGCGCTAAATATGCATATTTACTCAATAGGGAGCCTTTAAAATTAAATAGTGACTTAACTATGATAAATATTTCCAGGGATCAGACTATGTTATATTTATTATGTTTTCCTTTTCTCCCCCCCCTCCAATAATTTTAGATTCAGCTTGCTCACCAATGTTTGTCCTGATGATGAACTCACATAAATGAGTTCAAAACGCCGTCGACGCCCAACAACATGAACTCCTTTTACTTTGTATAACTTTTCTAAGGAGTTCGCACTACTGTTGTCAATGCGATGTTTTATTTTAATTTCACCTTCACTTTTCACACCTCGATGTTTGTCACTTATTATGTGAGCTCCTGAATACTATTGTTTTTTAATAAATACCTATATATACTTGACCCTACGATTCCCTCTGTATATTACTTATCTCTCCCTTTTCAAAAATTAATTTCCCACACTCAATTGTGAAAAAAACTGTGAAATTGTGAAAACTTCATTCACCCGTGAGCAAGGCTCTTATAGCTGAAACGCGTAGGGTGTTTTGTCCTCGCCCACATGCTTTGAATAAAACATTATTTCTAACTGGTATCGATGGTGATGTGATCTATGCTGGAAGGAGGAAAGTGAATGTTGACACAGGGTACCCTGCAGTGCACCGAGATGTGAAGAGTCCCACCGCTTCGAAGGAGGTGGAAAAGTGGTGCCGCTCACTGCGTGTGGCATTTTCTGACTGTGATCCCTGCTGGTCGAGTGCAGGGGATGACGTGGGATTCCCTGGAAACGCTTGCTGCCTTGTGTGGTTTGTGGAAGGGGGAGAGCTCCTTGAGTACTTTTGACGCCGAGGGACTGCGAGGTCCAGCAGGCTCTCTGTCACCCAGCTGCTGCCTCTTCCCTCGGTGTTCCTGCCCCCCCCCGCCTGTAGCGATATAATCTCGCTCTTAATCCCGGGACGCGGGACGCGCGCGGGACTTAGTCCGGGGCTAAGCCCGGGCAAAGGGCGGGCCGTTTGAGGCCGTTAGAGACCGTGTAAGGCCGGGCTGGGCCACCTCCCTAACTTCTGTCCCTCAGTTTTAGTTTAAGCCGAGGTGCACATTATTATTATATTTTAATCATTGCTAAATTTTAAATTCTGTAGCCTGATTTTTGGGTGTTATATTAGAGATTATTGTTAATTATTGTTATTTATTAATTATGTGCACAAGAGCGTCCAGAAGTAAAACGGCAGCGGGGGGGTTACCACAAACTGGGACCCTGGATAATTTTATTATAAGGGCCAATTCCTTCATCGAGCAGGAAATCTCATCGATGGAACGTAGAGTATCCCAGGACCTTGCCTTTGCGAAAAAGCCCCGACAAATCTAAGGGTGTGTTCCTCCTAGGAACCTCTGAAATAACGAATGTAGACGTACATGCCCATAGACAGAGTTTGCCGGGAACGGTAGATTTATCAGTGTCTCACTTTTCATTAGATTCACAATCAAGCGATGACTTGGAAAAAACCCCGGACCTAGCCGCCATCACTACACCCACACCCGTTGCTCTGAGTGCTAGTCAGTTAAAGGGGAAAAGGGAGGGAGCGATCCCCAAAAAAACACAAATAAAAGAAGTAAGAGAGGTGGGCAAACGACCGAGAAAGCTTCCTAAGGTTTCTATTCCAAACCAGATAGCAGCCCTTCCCCCCAATAGGAATGTCCCTATAAATGAGGCATCAGGCATTGTGAATGCAGAAGTTCCGGATAGACTAGATAGGATCAGTGTTAGGGATGATGAGGTTAACATCTACCTACTACCCAGGATTGCCGAACTCTTTAAACTTTACCTCACCCCTATAGAGTCAAGACTAGCCCATATTGAAAAACAGATAGCTGATCTGTGTGCTGCGCCAAAAAAAACCAACCCGCAGGGATCCCACAAAACGGGGGGATTAAATCTATCTATAGCTAAACCCAATGTTCCTGTTACTAAAAAATTATCAGCAGTAGTGACTAATTCAAAATCTAAGGCCGCTTCGGTTTCTGCGAAGCCATTAGATCTGAAGACAAAAACCTGTGTCACTCCCCCCCGAGACCACATGGCGCAGTCAAATAAAAATGAGAATAACAATGATGGAGGATCACATAGAAGACGAGTGGTAAACCTGCCACCTGAGGCAAGCCCCTATGTGGTCGTTATGACAGGGGTCCCTGAAGTAGGGGAGGCCGAGGAGGAAGCCAATTGGTCTCTGAAAAATAAAGTACAACACTGGCTTAACATTAATCGGCCTTTACCCCCTAACCAAATAAGTAAGATCCTGACGGTACGTAGGGTACCATGGGTTGGTCATGAGAGAAAATCAGTACAGGGTGATTGTATCCTGGTCAACTTTGCGGATCCCCACACAGATGACTATGTATGTACCTGGAACGTGCAGGACAGACATGAGGGGATAGCAACCAGACGCCTCTCCTATTTTTATCCCCCCAGGAGCGGACCAACATGTGGCTGGAACAACGATAGTGATTGGCCGCGCAAGGATTGGAGACTGGGGGACTTGGGGAGCACCGGCCTCTAGAGATCTTGTACATAGGGACAATTGGGGAGGCTTTCCAACTACTAATAGATATGGTGGCTTAGAGATGGTTGACTGACAGCTAAAATCTATCAGCCGACCAGAGGAGGAGAGGGCGGATCCTGTAGTCTCAAGGGAGGAACCAAAGAGTATTGTGAGCGGCCACGAACTGATGGACCGCCTACTATCCCCGGGTTAAGTAAGATATCATCCCCACAAACTATAGAGAGAACTCCCCATACCCGTGAACGGACCTGTCACCAGGCCAAATGGGTCCCTGTGCCCCAAGTAGAAATCAGGCAAAATAATTCTTTTAATGCAGACCTGCGGGACAAGGGTTATATTTCTATTGTTTCTTGGAATCTGGCGGGCTTGGCTAACAAACTAGACTCTCCGGAATGGGGGCTTTCATTGACCTACAGGATGTATGCCTCTTCCAGGAGACATGGGCCAGAGAAGACTATCGTCGGGCAGGGCTCGATACATTCTCAATTTGGGCGAGCTGGAAGGGGAAGGGACGCCCTTCTGGCGGATTACTCATCTGGGTGGCCTCCCATCTGGGTTGCAAAGCGAGGGTTCTCGCAACTAATTCCCCTGATGTCCAATGCGTACTGCTGGAATGGCCTAACGCTGTAAAACTGGCTTTGATTAATGTATATTCAAGACCCGTGGGCATAGCAAAAGTTTCTAGCACCATAGAAGAATTGGCAACGTTTCTGGGTACCATCCCCCAAGGCACACCGTACATATTGGGGGGAGATTTTAATTGTCAATTCGAACCTCTCCCATTATTTTTAGAGGGTGCGTCTAGTGAAGAGGATGACCAATGGGGAATCCCTAAACTGGCGGGCTCGCCAGTGAAGTCTTGGTCACCACTGGCAACACAAATTATGTGCCTAACTCTAGCTAATTCCTTAAGGGCATGTAACGGCCGGCTAAGTGGAGATATCCCTCCCAAAGCAACTTTTAATAAACCGGGGAATAGCTCTCGTTTGGATTATATGCTTTTGGAACTGTCTGAATGGTCTAGACTCATCGATTTTAGGGTAAGCCCGCGAGATGACAGTGACCACAATGCGCTGATCCTAAAGATCTCGGTCCCTGGTGTTAATGTCCATTCAGGGGGGTGATAATCTCTTAGATTCGAACATGATATTAGCTAGTAACCGCCGTTGAGTCCGATGGTCCAAAATCATAGGAAACCCTAGGCATATCCAGAGGCTATACGCAAAGACTGTACCACTTCTGGAAAAAGTTGACAACTATCTACACCAATCTCCGTCTGACGAGAACTTTAGAGAAATTGGGGTAATTCATCTCGAGTTGTGTGGCACACTGGCAGAAGTTTTGAACCCAGTGCGAAGGGCAAAGAATGAAAGAAAGAAAGGGATGTGTGCTTCGTGGTATAATTCTGCCTGTAGGAAGGCCAAGGCCGACTTATTGGAGGCCATGAAGCAACAGGATAACATCTTAATGGTCAGAATAAGGAGGTCGGAGTATAAACTCCTTATTTGTAATGCTAAAATTGAATGGGATAGCGACAACTGGAAGGATATGACGGACGCGCTCAAGTTTCGAGACGCCCGGAAATTCTGGCTGGTTGGTCAAAAATGGTTCAGCTAATCCCACTCCGGCTGTGGAGGCTAATATCGCATCTAAAGTCTGGGAGGACCATTTCAGGTCCCTGTATGCCCAACCTAATGTAGATCTCGGTGGAGACCACGAATATTTGGTCCCAGCTTTGACTCCTGTGAAATTTTTGGAAACGGAAAAATTTACCGTGGAAGAAGTGGGGGCAGCTATTGCTAGACTTGCTCCAGAAAAAGCCCCAGGGTTGGATAAGCTCCCCGGTGACCTGTTTAAAAATGAACCCACGGTTTGGGCCCCCTATCTACAGGTTCTATTTAATGCTATTCTTGGTGGGATGTCGATGCCTACCACTTGGCTGGGGGCGGAGATCGTGCCCATTTTTAAGAAGGGTTCGTCTCTGCTCCCAGCCAACTATAGGCCCATTAGCCTAATTGACGTCCCCCAAAAGATTTTTGCCAGGTTGATTTTGGACCGCCTACTAGAATGGATGCTAGAGAACTCGGTCCTGAGCCCATATCAAGCTGGGTTCAGGAGTAAAGTATCCACTATAGATCAAGTCTTTCGCCTTGCCACTATATTCTGGAAAACGGTGCAGTTGGAGGGTGGCAGCCTCTATACTGTATTCGTTGACCTACGAGCGGCTTTTGATCTTGTACCCCGTGGGAAACTTTGGTCTGTTCTTTCTGGCTTGGGAGTCCCGCAACATCTCCTGGACGTGATTGTCAGATTACATACTGGCAACTATGCTCAGGTCAGATGCGGAAGGGAGGGAGCACTGTCTAATAAATTCCCCGCTGGCAGGGGGGCAAGACAGGGTTGTGTGCTCGCACGACCCTGTTTTGCCTCTACGTCAACGGGGTAATTGCCCACCTGACCGCGGTTGAAGACAGCGATGCCCCTAAAATTGGAGGCAGCAGGGTGCCGGCGATTATGTTCGCCGATGACACCCTGCTGCTTTCCAAGTCGCCGATGGGGATTCAGCGAGTTCTTAATGGTTTGGAGGCTTTTTGTAAAAATCATGGCCTTGAGATTAATGCATTGAAGACAAAATATATGGTCTTCAACCCACCAGCTAGGACTCGCCCTAACCTATATATTGGTGCAAGCAGGCTAGAGAGGGTCTGTACTTTTGAGTACTTAGGAATCACCCTAAACGAAAAAACGGGAGAAATCTCAATTAAAACTGGCTCAGATAGCAGGTGGAATTATTAAGCTTGCCACTAGTAATAAATCTTCTTTTAAGCCGGTGGGTCCCCCACTAGAGATCTACAGAGCACAGGCACGGGGGGCGGCTATGTATGGAAGTGAACTCTGGGGCCACACGTGTAATCACAATTTAGTGGCTACAGAGAATAAATTTATTAGACAACTCCTATCACTTCCTCCTAGCACTCCCCTGATGCCAATGAGACTCAACCTGGGTTTGAGACCCCTTGACGAAGACATGGGACTACGGCCTTTATTATTCTGGCGTAGGATATGGTCTGTACCAGAGTTAGCCAATTACAGATTAAAACTGCAGGAAATCCTCACCCTACCAAATGTTGGGAAAATTCCCTGGTTTAGTCATATAAAGAAAGAACTAGGGAAACTAGGGTTATCCAACCTTTGGTCTGATCCACTTTCAGCATGCCCTAGGATCACACGGAGGCAGCTTATTACCCAGTATCAAGATAGCAAACTTGCCACACATATACACGGAAGAAGCTCAGGCACCCTAACGGCAGCCTTTTTTATAACTAAGGACACCTCCAGGTTTGAAACTATATTAGATGTCATATCTCCAATAATGATTAGGAAGCTGTATCTCCAATGGAGGTATGGCAGTTTGCCGGTACGGGCTTACACTAGTAAATGGGCCGAATTTTCCCCGACCCATTGCCCAGGGTGTAAATATGAAAATGAAACTGACTTACACCTATTGTTCTTTTGCAAAGCCTATGCACAAGCAAGAAAGAAATGGATTGTCCCATTATGTAAGAACTTGGGGTTTTTCAACTGTTCACATGCATATAGGGTTTTTAAGACTGACCCTTCTGGCTATATAGTTTTTGCACTAGCTAAGTACCTGGGGTCAGTTTGGTATAAGAGAAGGTACCTTTTAGCTAGGGATGTAAGCTAAATGTTACCCTTAATGTATTGACATCGATAATAGTAGTATGCTCAATGGTTTGTCCTAAATTTTTTATATTGTTTTAACACGTTTTATAATAACATCAATTTTATTTGCTGTTCCATATGCAATGTTATTTGTATCTTTTATGGCCTAATTGGCCAAAATAAAGATTATGAAACGAAACGAACGAAACGTTAGTGCCCCCCCCATAGGGTCACTACTGAATGGACCTTTAGGCCACATCAGAACCATTGTTTCCATAAACAGCATAGAGAGATGAGGTGCATTGTTGGTGAGTGGTGGTGAGGGAATTCATGTAGGAGGAGGAAATGGGGAAGAGGGCGCCACTGTTGCATAGTGTGCGACCAGTGCTTGGGCCAGCCTTGGCTGGGAGTGTTAGCGCCCCTTGAAGTTTGGGTCTAGTTGGTCCCCCTGATCACAGCATCCGTCAAGGGCTGCATTTAACATAAGTGCTTTAAAAAGACAGCACTGCATTTAGAAAAGAAATGCAGCAAGTTTTATATAGTGCGAACTCAACCCAAAGATATTGGAGCGATTTACATGATTTTATATATTTATTTGACCCTTGGACTCAAAACCATCTCTTAAGTCGGCAGCTCAAGTATTAAAGCACAACCTCTACCACAAGAGCAGAAGCATTTTCAATATTATATACAGCTTTATGCCACAAACAACCATTGACAAAGCCAATAGTCCTGGCTTCTTGTAGGTGTAATGTTACTTGTATTATATATCTGGATGCAATGACAGAATAAGCTAAATATCAGTCGGGTGGCACACTATGCTAAGCACAGATTTTTAGCTTAATTGCATTTAAGCCACGCCGGTAATTGAATCGGTCACGCTTCTTTGAGAGACCGCCAGTTTTTTCATCCTACTTAAAGCCCTGGTCCACAAGCATGGTCGGGCTCCTGGCGCACATAGCCTCCGCTGCAGTGCACAGAAACCTTACTCTGCCGCACACAGAGGAAAAAAATTAGAGGGAACATTGGATATGAGTGGGAGAGGTGTGGTGCCGCGGCCAGGGTGACTGACTCCGGAATCTGGGGATCACGGTTCGATCCCCGGGGCCGGCGGCAGATTAGCCCAGCACCATGTGACTCTGGGCAATAGCTTGCTTAATCTTCCCGACGGCCCCCAGGGCCTAGAGACCCTTACGGGTGATGGTTCGCGCTTTACGAATGTAGATTATTATGAGATCAGCTAACATTGGGCAGCCTTCGAACTACAGGATATAGTTGAAAGTCTCAGGAGTAGGACAAACGAGCACCCGGGGCATGCACTCTGTCCCATGTCAACCTTTACAGAGTGGGGGCTGGTGGCTTTTGTCTTATACTTCAGAGAGCATAGCTCATCCGATGAAAACTGCAACAAACTTGGGCTAAAAATGACAGGGGGTCTGGCGCCATCCAGCCGCGGATGGGCGCAGATGGGCTTGCCTTAGGCGCGGGTGCGGCAGGCTGCTACTTTTATAGCCTGCGTGACTAGAGCGCGAAAGCCTAAGATGGCGGCCCCGCTCTGACCAACGGGAGCCGTTAGGGATCAGAAAAGGGCAGCGCAAAACCATGGAGGGCACAAAAAACCCAGGCACGGGTGAGGACCACACAGCAGCCCCCCCAAATAAGCAATGAGAAATTAGCAGAAAGAGGGCAATTCAAATTCATGTATGAGCATATAAAATGATATAAAAAAACTTCACATTTAGTTTAACAACTTCACATTTAGTTTAAAATAAAAACAATCAAGCAGCCACCGAAGTTGACTTTTCCTGACCGATAGTGCTGCGCGGTCGCGCCAGGCTGCTATTTTTATAGCCTGCGCAACTAGAGCACGAAAACCTAAGATGGCGACCCTGCTCTGACCAGCGGGAGCCGTCAGGGATCAGAAAAGTGCAGCGGTAACCGCAGAGGGCGGAAAAAACCCCCCAGGTATGGGTAAGGACCACACAGCGACCCCCCAGGTAAGAAATGAGAAATTAGCAGAAAGAGGGCAATTCAAATTACTGTACGAGCATATAAAATTATATCAGACACTTTACATTTAGTTTAACAACTTTACATTTAGTTTAAAAGAAAAACAGTCAAGCAGCCTCCTAAACTGCCTTTTCTGACTGATAGTGCTGGAGTGAGCCTCCAAACAAAATCACAGCACAGAGTGACTTTTAGTCACACTGTTTCTGTGATCTTCACTACTTGGTGCTTCTAGTACCTGCAGTAGTACTGGACTTCTTAGCAGGGTAGTGGGCGGTAACAGCTGCTATGGTAAGACAGAGCTTTTTACTAGACATACACAGTGCTCCATGTGTTTGTTACAGAGTCACTGATCTGTAACTTCAATAGATCTTAGTCACTCACAAAGTTCTCATCTACTGCTCAGCTTTTCATAATGTGTTTGATATAGTCATATATTTTGAACTTATGCAATATCTTGGCAAAAGCTGTTTGTGGTGGAAGTAAACTAAATGGTCTAAACTGGCTGTATTTCCACTTTACAGTATTTACAGGTGGGAAAAAGTTCATCTTTCAAAGTCTAGACTGAGAAATGATGTGGATCTCATTTTCTTTAATTCTGTCCTACCTGTAGGTGACATCCACGCGGTCTTGTGCAGAAATGGAAAAAGCTACCGCATCACAAAGGAGCACAGCACAGCAAACAACCGGGAAAGAGTCCGGGTGAGCCAGGCTGGGGGATCCATCAGCAAAAACAGGGAGAATGGACTACTCGAAGGCATCACCAAGTGTACTCGTGGCTTTGGTTGCCACGGAGACCCAAAACTGAAAAGGTCCTATATCCCAGCACCTTACGCCGTCTCAATTCCCTTAGATAACCACTGTCAATTCCTCGTTTTGGCATCTAGCGGGCTTTGGGACGTGATCCGTGATAATGAGGCGGTGGCCATTGCACAAAAAGTCCTATTCTCCTTTCTGAGCTGCGACCGACTGAGTTCTGCCAAAGACGCCAGGAAACGTTCTATCAAAGGACATCGACCCTCATCTGTCAATACAGAGGAAGAGGAAGCTCCAGTAACGACGGACACAGAGGACACCACGAAGAACGACGCTACCAGTGACCCACCAAGCAACCCCGGGGAACCTTCTCCAACTCCAGAAGGCACCCAAAAGGAAGATGATCCAGACACAGTCTACAACAAGGCAGCTGCTTTTGTCAGCAACCAGCTGGTTAAAAGTGCCCTTTTGGGAGGTTCTCGAGGAAATATCACTGTTATGGTTGTGCTCTTCCAGGGGTGTGACACAGACAACAGTGACATCTTGAACACCGCTGGACAGTCGGCTTAGTCTGCAGACCCTCTCCACCTCTAACCCACTTGGCAATGTGATAGCAGAGCAACTTCAGCACTTTTCCCTCCATTTGTATTCATTTTAAAATGTCTTTTTAAAAACATGTTTATTTGTTGGAATGCCAGGCATTTCCCAGGTAATTTCAGCTAAAATGCCAACTAAACAGACACCTTATTTCCATGCAATTTATAAAAAGACAGAGTGCAATAAGTACAATACATTGTAAAACATACAAAATTCAGGTCTAATGAAAGTGGAAATTGATGATAATGTACCACTGGGTCCAAACATTTCAACTGTTCACTGACAAAGGTAAGTGTAATTCAAGTTCAAAAGTGCACTCAGTTATGAGCAATGGTGGGTGGTTGTTGCATTAGTGTGGGTAGTGATTATCAAAAAAAGCCCCTGTTGGAATCATAGTGTTAAACCTTTGTACCACCCTTTGCCCCTTGACAGCCTCCTATTGGTTGCTGGGGCATAATGGACCTTTTCCTGCACTGACTGTATGGCCCCGAGGAACAAGGGAGGAAATGGCAGTGACAAGGATATGAAAGCAGGTTACTCCTGATTGTCCACTGTAGATAGAGCCACATTGGTACAGCCTGTGTTACAGAGGTCATCCTCTGAGTGATATCACATTTGATCTTAGAACCCAAGTAGACATCACCAAACATAACATTCGCGAATGCCTTTTGTTGCCGATTGTTAAAGTTGCTGCATTGAACAAAGAAAACAGTCTTTTAGGTCTTGCATGAGACCGTGCAAGCTCAGTCGCTTGCAATACATTCTGTTTATTTATAGGGAGCTTAGGTACATTGCTCACCATTGGTTGCCTTCATTGTCACTCTCATTTGCTTGCTCTTCTTTGGTCAACGCATGTGCACTTGACTTCCTCTTATTGTGTTTGACCCTCCCCAGGATCATTGGCCAACGACTGCTTCCTTGTTCAGTATCCTTCCACTGCTCACACTTGCATAGTTATTTTTTTAATTTTGTGAAGCACTCCATATGAATTTTGTGAA
This sequence comes from Lissotriton helveticus, assembly GCF_964261635.1. NCBI lineage: Eukaryota > Metazoa > Chordata > Amphibia > Caudata > Salamandridae > Lissotriton > Lissotriton helveticus. Next base: position 1,167,375,481 of record NC_136071.1, read on the forward strand.
GCACTCCTCCCCACAGTCCTCCTGCTCTCCTTGGTGTTGCGCGCCCCACCCTCCTTGCACTGTCAGCTGTGTTGGTTACCCTCTCACGCTCTACAATGTGTTGCTTGCTCACTTCCACTTTCCTCCCACTGTACATCATATTCTTTGCCCCCTCCCACCCTCCTCCCACTGATCTTGTTGTTTACCCCCTCCCAAACCCCCTCACGCTGTCTGTGTTGCCCCGCCCCCTCCCATGTTGCATTGCTTTCCCGGTCTCCCGACGCCTCTCCTACATTGTATTGCTTGTTCTGTACTCCCCCACATTGAGTTGCTTGCCCCACTCCCTCCCGTGTTGTATTGCTTGCTCCGTTCCCTCCACCATTGTGTTGCTTGACCGGTCTCATCTGCCCCCTCCCACATTGTGTTGTTTGCCTCCTTCCTCCCGCAAGACCAAAACAAAAATGCAATGACGCGGCGAGCACTGGTTTTAGTCATGATTCTCAGAGGTTTTTAGGTAGGGCTTGACAGTGCAACTTTCTACAAGACTTTCTACTTTCTGGGGAGAGGATGTGGTCTCACGGCTAGACTGACGATCATGGAGCTGGGAAACCAAGGTTCGAGCTTCGGGTCGACTCCACATCCTGTGATTCTGGGCAATTCACTTAATCTATCCATGCCTACCAAAAAAATGAATGTGTCCTTGTGTAACGTAACTGGTGCTCATGTAAAGCGCTCCAATACCTTCGGGTCGAGTTTACGCTATATAAACCTCCAACAACAAAAAAAAAGGACATATTGCACCAATTCTTTAAAAAAACACAGTGGGTTGTGGCTGCACCCATAGATGTCCTTTCCTCTCACCTCGTGACATTGACTGTTTGGTATATCATTCCTCCTCCCATGGCATGCATACACTGCAATGCCAGAGGGACTAGTTTGCATCTGAAAAATACACTCAGTCCACATACATGTGTCATAACTTGATAGCATTCCTTTTTTGTAGGCTTTATTGTTTTTGTCAGAACTCCTGTGTGAGCCATTAACACCACCAACACATCACATCCATAACCTTTGCCACCATCAACGTTTGAAGAGAAAAAAAAATAGAATTTCACCAGTTATAGTTATCTCAAGTAACTATAACTCATGCCTCAAGGAAACTATAACACGCGCCCCCACCATGCACATGTTTCTGCTCCATCACTTAATTGTAAATGTTGTAGTGACATTATCAATGATGTCATAGAAGATGTCATGAGTGTAATATGTGGGGTAATTACCTTAGGCCATCTCGAGATAACTAGAACTGGTGAATTTCAGTTTATTAATTTGTTTTTAGTTCAAAACGTTAATGTTGTCATGGATATATTCACCTAACTATAATGTTACTTTAACTCTTGTTTTTCAGTGAATTTCTAGTTTTTTTTAACAGAGTAATATTTTATTACCATTCGTATAGCCAACCCCCCATTGTGCACGACCTTTGGCCGTGTGCGGTGGAGGGATACGGCCTGTGGCAATCCGCCTCAAACGGCCAATGTCAAGCTGCGCACAGCCTTTGACCGTGCACAGAAGGGGGTGGCAACAGCCAACTACCTTTTGGCCGTGCACAGCAGCGTGTTGGTGGCCCAGCCTGGCAGCCCACCCACCTGGAGGCAGCCAACTTCGCACAGCCTGTTGTTGTGCATGGCGCGGCGGTCGGGGGCCTGGCTTGCAGCTAGGCACTGCATCCAACTCCTCACAGGCAACCTCCACCATGCTGTACATAGCCTTTGGTCGTGCGCAGCGGGGTTGACCACAGGGCTTTGCCTGCTCCCAGACCCTATGGCCAAACCCTCAGCAGGCTACCAACACCACTCCATGCACAGCCTTAGGCATGCACAGCATAGGGTTGGCCTTCCGGCCCCATAGTCCCCATCCCATGGGGCCAAAACCTATATATTATGGAGAGGTGTGCACCATTGTGACCCTTAATTGGCCCCGGAGACCCCACATTGGGGTTAGTTTCAATTAAAAGGAGAGGGTGCTTCCTGACCCACCCCTCCCCAAACCTAAAAAGGCCCGGGGACCCATCACCAGTCGCCATATACAATTAAACAGGGGAGGTGGGCATGCTGTCCCCTTCCACGACCCTTAATAGGCTCCAGGGACCACATCCCCAGGAGAAAAATACAATTAAAAGGGTGGGGGGGGCATGCAGCCCTCCTCTCTAAGCCTTCTTGGGCCCCAGAGATCTGATCCAAGGGTGCCATAATCTAAGGTAAGGGAGGCATGCAGCCCTTATCACCGATCTTTAGTAGGCCCACGGGACCCCATCCCCTGGAGCCAAACCAATACAAAAAAGGGAGAGTGGGCAGCATTGTTCCCCTCACCGAGCCTTCATAGGCCAGAGGACTCCATCTCCCAGGGTTGTTATTTTTAAAGGGGATGGTGTTATGAGGGCCCCCTCCCTGAGCCATCTCTGCCCCGGGGACCCACGCCTTGGGGTGAGAAGTGGGTGCCCTGGTGCCGATACAGATGAAAAAAGAACAATTGAGGGACAGAATGCAGAACCCCAGTACAGAGATCTGGGCCTAAAGCCATTTTTTTTCTGCTCCCCTGGCCATTCCAGTTTGAACCCAGTCATACGCAAATCAGTCTTGACCCTGCGCCCAATGGGAACGGTCCAGCCTGAACTGCCCAGCCAGGTCCTCCCTGGACTGGAAACAAGCATCCTAGGACCGCTTTTGGTGTTTCACCCCTCATCAGCCAGGATAGCTCAACTCCAGTGGCATGGAGAGCACGCGACTCACGTCTGGGCATACCCGTCCGACTTGGGGTGACAAATTCAAAAAAGAACAATTGATGGACAAAATGCAGAACAATGTCATACATTCACCCATTACAGAGATCTGGGCCTAAATGCATCGTTTTTTTCTCCCCATGCCATTCCAGTTTGAACCCAGCCATATGCAAATCAGTCTTAAACCTGCACCCAATGGGAACAGTCCAGCCCAAACTGCCAGGCCAGGACCTCCCTGAACTGGAAACAAGCATTCTAGGACCGGTTTCGGGTTTTCACCCCTCATCAGCCAGGATAGCTTGACTCCAGTGGCATAGAGAGCATGGGACACACGTCTGAGCATACCCGTCCCACGCAGGGTGACAAATGCAAAAAGAACAATTGATGGACAGAATACAGAACAATGTCATACATTCACCCCAGTACTGAGATCTGAAAACGGTCCCAGGATGCTTGTTTCCGGTCCAGGGAGGACCTGGCTTGGCAGTTCGGTCTGGACTGTTCCCATGAGGCAGAGGGTCAAGACTGATTTGCATTTGGCTGGGTCTAAACTGGGATGGCGGAGTGAGCAAAAGAATGATGGATTTAACCCAGCTCTATTGACTGGGGGAGAATGTTTGAATTGCATTCCGTCCATAATCTGTGTCTTTTCTGGTGTGGATACAGGTCACCCACAGAGCACAGGGGGCAGTGAGGTGAGCCCCAGGGCCCCCGCAGTCCCAACCGTCTCCTCACATGGTGCGGGAGCCGCCATTGCTCCTGCCCAGAGAGGGCAGCTACTTATACTTGCACCTTACGGGCAGGAGCAATATCTGTTCTGTTTCGCTGCCCGCACCAGCGCCGGCTAGGAAATAGAACAGAAGCCTGCTCCCAGCTGGCAGGAGCATTTTATTTTTTGATAATCAAGTTTATTGGATTTTCAGAACAAAAACACATCGGTAGCAAATCAATCACATTATTGAGATAAAGTATAATCGCGAGAAGACGGCATAGATTCGCAAGGCACTGGTGGAATTAGTACACCACTTGCCTAATCAAACCCCTCAAACGGGCAAAAAGTTGAACCATTTACCCCATATTTTTCCAAAGAGTTCGGGGCAACCCCGGGCCTCGAAGAGGTGCTCCTCCTGGGTTCCACACCAGTCCACTCCCAGTCTCCATTTCCTCACAGTAGGTGGCGTGGCCTGGGACCAGAGTGTTGCTATATCATGCTTCGCCACCGCCGTTCCCAGGAAGCTTTTATCGGCCCAGGATCCATCAAGGACATCGAACATCCCTAGGATCAAGCGTAGTGGGTTGTGGGGAACCTCCCACCCAAGGGCTTGTGTAAGCTCAAGTTCCACCCCCTCCCCCCAAAACGGCGCATGAACGGGACACTGCCAAACCATGTGGTAAAAATCTGCTGGGGCGTGTCTCCAACGTGTACAGGCTGGGGAGGACCGCATGTGGGCACTGTACAGCTGTGCTGGGGTGAGGTACGCCATATGGCGGCAGAAGAGTTGGACTAGGCGCATTTTGGAGGAGGTTGTCATGGTCTCGGGGGCCATAAGAGAGTCTCTCCAATCCGCCTCTTCCAGGGGACCCAGCCACCCCTCCCAGCGAGCACGGAGCCGGTCTAGGGACGCGTGGCCATTGGTTCACAAGGGAGCGATAAATCCGCAACACCCCCCCTCTGCCTAGGTTCCCCATCATCACCTGGGCCTCCAAGGGACTAAATTCCGGGAAGGAGGTGGGAAACGGAATGTGTGTGTGGAGGGCATTCCTGAGCTGTAGATACTTGTAAAATTGGTAGGGAAGGAGGGAGTGGTGTTGTTGTAAGTCTGCGAAGGATCTGATATGATCCCCCACCCAGACGGCTCCCAGCAGCGAGATTCTGACGAGATCCCAGCAACGAAAGTCCTGAAGAGACGAGACCTCTTCCAGCCAGGCTCCACTCCACAGGAGTGTCTGTCTAGTGAGTTTCTGGTCCCACTTTACGTGGCGTAAGGCTGTGTGCCAGGCCCGAAGCACCGTCCTAGTGACGGGGGGGGAAGAGCCTGTGGCACAGGCTCCAATACAGATATGCTTGGATCTGCATAAAGTCCATTGACCTGAGTTCCACCTGGTACGCCGGGTCGGACCAGCCGCCCGCGAACCAGTCGTGGATCATGATGAGCCTCATGGCCAGGTAGTAGAGGTGAAGATTAGTCACTCCCATGCCCCCGTCGTAGGGAGGAATGCAGCAATGTGCTAGGGACATTCGCGGCCTCCCGCCTCCCCATAAAAACAGAGTGAAGACACCATCCAATTCCCGAAACCAACTGCCTGGGAGATGAGGGTGATATTTTGTAAAATGTATAGGAAACGGGGGAGGACCATCATTTTGAAACGGGCAATATTGCCCAGGGGGTTGAGAGGGAGGGATTGCCATTTCCTGAGATCCGCCTTGGCCCTGGGGACCAAGGGCGTGAAATTTACAGGGCCCACTCGAGATCTGGAAGGAGGGCGACCCACATCCCCAAGTACTTGAAGGACTGCCTTCGCAGGGGAATAGTCGTTTGCCAGTAAAAGCACGCCCGGGATGAGTGTAGGGGGACCAATGTGGATTTCGCTGGGTTGAGACTGAGGCCGGAGACCCGTTCAAAGGCAGAGAGGGCGTCCAAGCATCTTGGACCGGAGCGCTTGAGGAGCATTTTTAAAACTCCCGCCAGCTGGGAGCAGACTAACATGTTTGTTCCTGTTTGGCAGGAGATTTTAAAATGCTCCGGCCAGACTGTAGAAAACAAGTTTCCCTGTCCACTGGGTGTGCTGGCAGTGAAACTACTAAGCCCCGGGGAATAGGGTCCCCTAGGCCTATAAAGGTTCAAGTAAGGGGAGCTGTGTGATCCAGCTCCCTTTTAAATGACAATACAGTCCAGTGGGAGGTGATCCCTGGGGGTTTTAGAGGCTCAGGGAGGGGGTCTGTGCTGGCCCCCTTCCAATATTTTTTAAATGAATCTGTCTCAGGGAATGGGTGTCCGGGGCTATTCAAGGCTCAGTCAGGAAGGGCCATGTAGACCCACTCCCCTTTTTCCGAATTTCAGCCCTGCGGCATTTCATAGCTCAGGCAGGGGGGCCATCTAATTTCAGCCCTGGGGGATTAGGCCCACGAGGCCGTTCAAGGACCAGGGAGGAGAGCTGCACACTATTTTTCTTTTTTTACAGGAATTACATTTAAATATTATTGAATCTCAAATTCCTAACACATTTGAAGGAAATATTGCAATGTTATTCAATATCTCTTTATCGAGTTGATTCAGTTCCTAATATATTTGTCCTACACTTATTCCCCGGCTCCACGTCAGATGGTTCCACACTGCCAAGGCAAAGTACCCACAGCCCATATCTTAATTCAACGCTCCCCCCATGACTTCCATTCACACCTGCAGATTTCATGATCAATGAAGTAAATATACTTTCATAGTTATTTCTAAAATGCAATTGCATACATTTAATGTACTCAAGTGACATGGGCCAATATTATACAAAAAGTGCTATCGCATGTACCCAATATGCATTTTCAAGTTGAGTTAACAAGTGCCAATGTTTTATGTGAATGTTATACTTTTCATACAAAAATGAATATTCCCCAGTTCATAAGGTACCTATATTTGATATACATAACAAATAACATAAACCGCACAAGTCATTGATAGTCCGTATGTGCAACTCTAATCAAGCGCGTACATTATGAGTACATTTCATCCCTCAAGATCCCATTGATCTTAGGTCTAAAGTGCTAATGCGTGTGAACAAAATGATGTATTTCATAAGGGCTTATACTAGTGTTCAAAGAAATCCAATGGAAAATCCATAACCATATAGTAGATCCTTTTGTCAGTTACTGTTCATGATCACAAAGTCCTTCATGTACCCTTTATTCTGCCATGCTAATATTATTGAACATATTGGGTACAATATTTGAGGCTAAATGTATTTACAACGCAACTGATCTTAAAGTGCTACTGCAAGTTTGCACCATAGTATACTTAAAGTGCCCCATGGAGTAAATCAGATATAATATATTTACAATGCTACTGATTTTAAAGTGCCTAATGCATGTGTGCACCATATGTTGAAAGTGCCTTGTGCCACAATCCAGGTATATAGTATTCTACATGAAAGAGAACTGCTAGATGACGATGAGTACCTTTATTTGAGAATCTATAACCCAATAACACCAACAATTTACTTTTTATCAAAATTCCATAAAGACAAAGTCAATCCACCAGGGAGACCCATTGTGAGCTCAATTGGAGCCCTCCTTGAGAACAGTTCAAGATTCATAAATTGTCTTTTTTCCTTGTGTAACTACATTCCCATCACACTTAAGAGACTCATGGGATTTCCTGAACAGGATAGATGGTATACCATGGAAATTAAACTATTGGAAGGCGACGTTCAATGTAGTCTCATTGTACACCTCTATTCAACTCTCCAATAGAATTAAAGCATGTGAATATTTTTTTAAGATCATATTCAGTGTTGCTACTGCGACACTCAAATTTTAAAATGATGAGTTTCTGCCACCAGTACAATGCATTTTTGTTAAAAAACAGGGCACAGCCATAGGCATGTCTTTCGCGCCAACCTATGGAAACCTAACCATGGGTTAGTGGGAGGCAAAAATGAAGCAGGTAAACATGTGGGTCCATTATATTGACGATTTTCTTCTGATCTGGGAAGGCGAGAGGATAGACTTTGAATCATTCATTTAGTTGTTGAGTAACAACCCACAAAAGCTTAAATTCACCTTTGAAATTAGCAACAAAGAGATACATTATCTGGATTTTGGTGTGTATGTAACAGATGGCAAGATGTGTACAAAAATTCATAGAAAAGCCACCAGAAGTAATAGTATTCTCCCAGCACACAGTAGGCACCTATGTGCACTGAAATGGAATGCCCCATACTCTTCTTTGATAAATCAACATCCCCAGATGAGTAACACCCCAGATGTCCACTACGCTTAGATACATCTTTAAGTGTAGAGCAGGTGCTTGCTCCATAATGTGGATACTGCATTTATTCAATGGTTAAAGCGAGTGATTTAAACTCAACTTAGGGAGGGAGGTAATGGCAATGTTTCCGCAGACTAGTGCCTGCTCTACTATCCCCAACTGCATTTTTTTTTTAAAAAGCAGGACCATGTTTCCTATTTGGGAAAGCAAATGCACTGACAGTGGTTTGCCCTCCCTTATAGCCCACCCACCCTGCATTCGCAGGCACTAACGGCCATATTTATCACATTGTAATACAGTGCAGCAAGTCACAATGCTGCGCTGTGTTAAAGTGAATGGACAGGAATGCGCCGTATTTATCACAACACGCCACATTCCTACCTTTTCCGAGCTCTGGCACACAATGTGCTGCCTAGCGCCAATGCAGGCACCATGGCACAAGGGTACCTGCATTGTAGGGAGGATTTTTTTGTGTACAAAAACAATCCCCTGAGGCATTTTCCTTTTTGTGTCTGTGCTGCAGAATTCAGCACACATAGAAAGAGGAAACGATTAGGAGAAATAAAGATATTTTTCCTCGATACGCCTACCTTGGGAAGGCATAGCATTTTGGCACATTCACAGGTCTACCAGTAAGGTAAAGCAGGGAATGCATCACAATCCGTGAGTGTTGCGTGGGAACACTGATGCACCATCCCATGGAATGCCTCGCTGGAGCGGAGTTAAGCAACACAGTGATTTGCACTGTGTTGAGTTACTCTATATTCATAAAGTCACTCAGGGCCACGCAAAGTGGCCTTGAGTGGCTTGATGAAATGCCATTCATGGGTTGCGCCGCTTAAGTGATGCAAAAGCATCAGAACCCTTCATAAATATGGCCCGAAGTGCTTTCGGTTTTATTCCGTGCTTGCCTTCTGGCTTTAACCCCTTCACTGCGGCGGCTATTCCGCCGCAGTGCTAAGGGGGCGGGGCGGCTGCACGGAACGGCTCCGTCACGAGCCTCGGGCGCGCTGTGCTTGTGACGGAACGGTTCTGTCACGGCCCCGCCCGCCCAATAGAACGCTCAGCGCAGGCGCAAAATTCGCGCCGCGCAGGTGCGTCGAGCGGGCCGTGACGGAACTGTTCCAACACAAGCACAGCACACCCAAGGCTTGTGACGGAACGGTTCCGTCACAAGCATGCAAGGGGTTAATGGATGTATCATGTGCTTTTCAGTCTTTATCCCACCCGCTTCCTTCTTATATAATGCCGGGGCTTGTTTCATAGCCAGCGCCTGTTATGAATTTATGGTGTGACCAAACCTTTTGATGTCAGTGCGTGCAGTCTACTAACTCCTCTTGTGCAAAGTTCTGCTATTATGTGAAGCCCAGAACCTTGCTCTGACATTTTGAATGGATGTCGAGTGGGCATGCGTGTGTAGCACATGTATGGTAGTAGAATGTTTGGTATGAATCTTGGTACTGGAGCCAGTGGATTCCTTTTAGCATAGCACAAGGTGTAGGGTGGGGTTACTTCTTTAGAGAGAGGAACTGTCTTGCCTGCATTCCAGTGGTGGGCGGGTGCAGACTCAGTCACAGAAGTGGGGAGGATGAAATCAGGGATTCCATTAAGAAATTCCATGACAACCTATTTCACAAAAGGCTGCTGATTAGTTCTTTCTGGCCCCTACCATTTGGGGATGGTAGCAGTGCAGGGTGGGACTGCAGTTTATTTTTTAAGGTGAGAAGGTTCTTAACAGGGCCTGCCCTTCTGTCCATTTCCTAGTACCGTTTCAGAAAGGCATGGCACCCAGGCGCAGAGAAAGCACACTACATGGTGACCATGTTTTGGATCCTCTTGCTTTGAGGCAGCCCCATTGCAACGTGCTGCGAGAACCATCATGTTACCGAAAGACCACTTCTGGAGGGCAACCTGGAAATGATGAATGAAAAATAACACAACCCAGTTATGAAGCCTGAGATAGTGGATCCATATCCCCTGTCTGGAGAATGTGTCAACACTTTGGGTGCTCATGACGAGCTCAGCTCGTCATGACTGCCGCGGAACACCTACGCGGGGATAATTCCCCTCCTGTGCGGGGCATTCCATTGAGTGGGTGGAGTCATGATGCACAGCGCCACCGTGCTGCATGACGAGCCGAGCTCGTCACAAGGACAGCGGCGCCCCGCGGCGAAGGGGTTAAAAGGGGGATTCAATCCACCCTCTTGGATACAGTTTAAGTCTTTCATGACCAAGGATATTGCATACTCTGAGGACTGCTGTGAGACCAGGCCGGGTGTCTGCATGACAGTCACTTGTCCCAGAGGTTAGGGGCCAACACCTGAAGGCCACAACTTGCTGGAGAAGCTGAGGATCTACCTCAGCACCTAAGCTCACTTGGCTACCTGTCTTCTCAGATGAAGAGGAACAGTTGCTGGCTCTGCAAGAGGAGGAACTGTCCAGGAGGAGAAGCCTAGCATATTCCTGGGTTGTGCAGCACCCAGAAGAAGCAGACAGATGAGGGAATAAAGCTGCAGGGTCGCCCGATCTCCGACTGCAGCTCACACCACGGGCTTCCTAAAGTAGCATTTATCAAGCTGTCACTCTGCTGCCCTGCTGCCCCAGCCACCAGCTCAACCCTCTTATGAGCCTGCAGCGCCTGTACTGCAGCTGCCAGACGACGTACCTACAGAAGACAACTGAACTGGCTTACCAGGCCAATATTTGGGGCAATCACGTGATCGCCAGCTGTTCCTAAACTATTCATGTACCCACATCTTTTACAGAGGACACCAGTGGTGAATAACCACAATGGTTGCAGCCCGGGACCCATTTCTGTCCTGTGCACCCCAAATGGATCTGACAGTTCTATTCTTTTTTTCTGTTGCTGGAGCTGCCCTTTCTTTGCATTCTGACCGGGACATTCAGTCGGCTACTCGCATAGTTGCTCTTTCATTCCACTGAACTCCCTCGGAGCGTCTGTCCTCCCTAGAGTACTGAGAACAAGGAAGTTGGCGGTAAACAGTAAAATGGTACCAACCAAACTATTTTAAATGTTTTATAGTCCCTCAGCCAAAAAAAAACCTTTGAAATCTTGGAATAGTGATCCGGTCTGGACCTTATCTTCCATTGTTAGATCTTAGCTTCCAGGTTTGAATAAACTGGACACCACTCTTGCTCGATCAAGATTGGATACATCTGATTCAACTCCAGCGAAACAGCTCAGTTCATCTTCACTGGGGATAAAGGTGAAGAGGACTAAAGGTCCACCTACCCGCTTTCACTGTTGGGGCAAAAACAAAAAATAAATGAATGTCTTTGGAAACCCATATTGTTGAGGTCGTGAGTAGCTATTTCTACCAGCTACACAGCCTTAGAGCCATTCTCCCTCTTTTGTTACAAGAGTGAAAAGCCCTGGTGTTCCTTGACATAACTCCAGCAGTGCTTAATTTGAGCCGGTGGATACAGGTGGGGCCCACTAGTACTCATACTTGGAGAATGGAACATATTTTTCCACATAAGACTTTGACCCAGAGCAGGACTGCCAAAAAGCAGGGCATGAACACAATCCAGATGCAAGCATACAACAGCTTGAACGATAGACATGAAAAAAATGGTCCTAGACCTATATTTAGTATTCAAAACAAATCAACTTTTGTTTTGAATACTAAATATAGGTCTAGGACCATTTTTTCATGTTTATCATTTGATACCCAGGTCCTTTGACTATTTTGGGTGATACCCCATTTTTCTAATACAACAGCTTGAACAGCAGTTCTGAAATCACTTTTTGAATTAAACTCACTTCCTTTGGAAGAGTTAGCTGCTACGAGGTGGTCTGTTATTTAGCAATATATTTCTAGAGGGTAAGGTTGGTGTTGTGGCATTCAATGAAAGCTGGAGTTCAAAGCCATCAAGGTTCAGGTCATTGAGCCAGGTATGTACTGATGCTTGTTTGTTGTTCTTGGCAAATTACAGGAATTTTGGGTTGCGCTTCAGATAATAGGTGCTGGATATTTAGGTTTTGATGATGGGCAGGCAGTGTTTGAGACATTGGATGTCTGATATGGAGGATAATTTCAAGTAGGATTGTGTATCATCAGCATATTGATGAATCTTGATGCTGTTATCTGTGAGTAAAGCACAAAGCAGCTCCAAGTACAGGTTGAGGATGACTGGAGACAGTATTGAACCATGGAGGGCTTCAAGCGTGTCTGGAATCTTGAGACTGAACAATCTTGATTTATTCTGACCTACATGTGGTAAATCTGTCCTAGGGTCATCAACCACCTCTGTTGCCTATATTTCGCACCACATGCATTGAATTATATCTGTAGCGTAAACTCATTACATACATTAATCTGATTTCTGTTGGTTGAATGACTAAATATTCCACACCTGGTTTTGCCAGACAGTAACATCACTGTTTGTAGATATCCCCGATTAGTCCTCAGTATGTACATATGGGAGTAACCCTGCAATCTGTATGCATATGTGAAGGCCTCTGCTTGAAACTGTCCAAGTGTTCAACTTCAGATGGAGTCGTCAGAGGAACAAAAATACATCCAGACTGCACAGATACATTTAGTGGGTTTTCTTTCCAGTACATGTTCCAATAATACGTTTTGTAGCTCCCCGGGCACCAAGGACTTTTTCAATATGGCAACCGGAGACAGAAAGTTGAACTGTACCCACCGTGCAACCCACTGAGCACCATTTGAGTGAGATGCATTTTTGGTAACAATCCTGGGAGATATCGCAGTGGCAATTACTGGAAGCCAACCCTGCTTTCAACATGGAGAGGAACACTCTAGAACTCTAGGAAAGCAGGGATGCATTTAAAAGATTTATTTTAAAATCTAAATCCTGTCAAGGTGCATACAATATGAATCTGGACTGTTCTACAAAATAAGAGGCAGCAAAGCATTTCAAAAGGGTGAACAACAGAAATGAATGTGACATGTTGGTGATATCATAGACCTTTTGTTTCGGGTTGCCAAGTCGGATAATCAAAACCAGAATATGCGAGCACAGAAGTAGCTTTAAGATGTGGCCGCAGCACGACCAAAATGTCAACACATTACATTGAAGTGTCACCAATTGACCTTGACTGGTTGGTATCAGAATACCTACCAAACCCGGTTACTGTGAAAGAACCCTGCTAGAGAAAGAACAGTGGTGGGTTTTCAGACTCAATATATTTCAGGACTGAATGACAATATCCCATAGGGGTAGTTCACTCAGTGATAACACAGCCTTTCAGCCATTCTCCAGTACTAGTATCCATGGCCAGTTTAATACCGGTCGGTAACGTCCGGATTCAGTAATTTACCGAATCGGTAAATTACCGATCTCTTAAATACCGATTCGGTAAATTACCGAATTCCTAATGTAGGGAGCACTTAAATGAGTGCTTATCCCGTGTTAGGATTCGTTATTTACCACCAACTACAAGTTGGTGCTAAATAATGAAAACCCCCCTGTTGGACCTGGGATTACCAGTCTACATAGGGTAGCTTGGCTCGGAGTAGGAAGGCCTAACCCAAAGGCATATGTGTAAAGCTTGCGTCTCACCCTTCAGTAACACAGCGTCCATCCACTAGAAAAGAAAGACACCACACCAGTTATAGGAAAATACGAGTAGTTTTATAAAATATTCTCTTTGTTGTTCAGCAGTTCGTGGTTCAATATTTAAAAATAGCTCCACATTGGTGCACGTAACTATGGTCACCAGTTCGACAGTGCAGACACCACAATTCTTTTCTTCCCCACTTGAAAGGAGGTCACTACTACCCCTTCTAGCAACAGGAAATATACCACAGTCTCAGTTGTAACAATGAGAAATAATCGTTTCTCTATGCAGTAAATTACAGTTGTTCCTTACTCTTGGAAATTCAAGATTTCTATTGAAAGCAAGTTACAGAGTTTCATCCCTTTCAACCTCTATACAGAAACCCAACAGTGAGCATTAAACTTTTACTTAGTGTATCAGGCAGAACATCACTTGGTTATGTGCATGGTACTACATCTTCCTTCTGTCAGCTGGTTTACTGCTGTAATAATTAAACAACAGAGCAAGGTTTGCCTTATTGACCTTCAGTGCAAGCAACCCTTCCAATTTCTAACAGTTGCCGAGAAGAACAGAAGGCCTCTTAAAACAGGCAGGTCCCCAAGCGTTTATAACAGGGGTTCAGTACTTCCCAGCTCAGTTAATGCTTGTCACGCCCCAATCGGAAAACAGGAAGTTTGGGCATCCACCAAGCTGTTTAGTCTAATCTCCTGGGTCTCTGTTTCACCACAGCCCCCAAGACCCCGCTGTTGTTTAAGATTCAAGACCAGCAATGGATATTCTGTCAAATACTAGACGCTTACTTCCTCGCCGATCGGTCCCTGGCGAAATCACATCGAGAATCCAGACTTTCCACTTAATCACTCGTCCCCTTCACACGGCCTGCCCGGCCGGCGGACACCTCAGCCCTGCTCCGCCTCTATGCCGGGGAACCGCCTAGCCCTCCACTGGGCCTGCGCGGCGTTCGGGACACTTCTGCGCCTAAGGAGCCACCCAGCCCTTCACCAGGCCTGCGCGGGAATTGAGTCAGCGCTCCTCCTCTTTGGCACCGCCCAGCCCCTCACTAGGCCTGCGCGTAGATCGTGACACTGCTCTGGGCAGGGAGACGCGGCGCCTCACCGGAGGGTACTTCCAGCCTCCCCTCCTTGTAGCCTTGCAGGATTCCCGGCCCGTCACCAACACCGGGGATCAGACACGAGGGCGCTGCCAGCTTCAACCCACAGGTGGGGCGCCCTTCACACCACAGGGAACCTCGAATACTGGAGGCAAGTAAATTTAACAGTTCCTTATTACAGAGTTCCGTCTTAGGCAGGACACTTCAGGAAAGCCACGAGTTTAGTCTTGCAGGTCACCGGGGGACAGCAAGTGTAGGGATTTACTTCCTTTTCCTCCCCCGCCCGGGTCTTGACTTAATTCAGTAGTCAGCCTCAGTCGCCCTCACCTGGCAGTTTCTCACTGTCCTCGCCTCGTTTATCCCACTTGAAATACCCACAGGTCTCTCCAGCGTCAGGTATACCTCAAGTCAACGTCCTGGAAGGGTCAGATCAGCAGATAAGGGATAGCATCAAACAGCAGGGATAGCAGCCCAAGAAGACTGTCAAACCCCCACCGTGCACCAATCACCTCACTCCACAGCCTGTACTCCTGTCCTACAGCTCTCCTCTCCACACGACACCTTCACAAAATGGCTGCCCAACATTCCGCCTTATATAGGCTGACCCCAGAATGTACAGAGGAGTCCAGAAGGTTCTGGAAACCCCCATTCTGTCCCATGGACCTGAATCCTAAGGTAGCCAGATAGGTGGCAGTTGGAAGCCACCATTTTGTGGTTCCTGTGGGTTCAGTCAGAAAAAGCACCTAAGGCAGGGAAAAAAACTGTAGGGGCAAGGAGCACCTAACCCCTAAGTCAACATCTGGAAAAAAAATTCCAGTGGACATCAAAAATAAAAAGGTTGAGGGGCAAAAAGGGGACAAAAATAAATAAATAAATAGGAGGGACCACCCAAAGGGTAGAGAGGTCTAACATGCGTCCCCCCCCCAGCTGAAAGTGGGGAGAGCTACCCAACCCCTTGGGAGTCCTCATCACTAAGGCGGAAATACCTAGAGAGACAGTCTGCATTGGCGTGGTCCACTCCAGGCCGATGTTCCACCCGGAAGTCCATTCCCTGTAGGGAGATGGACCATCTCAACAGCTTGGGATTCTCCCCCTTCATTTGCTTCAGCCAACGAAGGGGTCGATGGTCGGTCTGGACCAGGAAGTGTGAGCCAAACAGGTATGGCCGCAACTTCTTCCGAGCCCATACCACTGCAAAAGCCTCCCGCTCAATTGCACTACACTTCTTTTCCCGGGGAAGCAGTCTCCTAGACAGAAAGACAACAGGTTGATCCAGACCCTCTTCATTGAGTTGCGATAACACTGCCCCAATGCCATGCTCTGATGCGTCTGTCTGGACAATGAACTCCTTGGAGAAATCTGGGGCCCTCAGGACCGGTGCTGCACACATTGCTTGTTTCAGCTTCTCAAAGGCTTGCTGACAAGCCTCCGTCCAGACTACCCATCGAGGTTGTTTCTTGGATGTGAGCTCAGTGAGGGGTGCCACAATAGTGCCATACCCCTTCACAAAGCGACGGTAGTAACCTGTGAGGCCCAGGAAAGCTCGGACCTCAGTTTGGGTCTTGGGAGGCTCCCAGGCCATGATTGCCTCAATCTTTGCCTGAAGGGGCTGCACCGCTCCCCTGCCCACCAAGTGGCCCAGGTACACAACCGACCCCTGCCCAATCTGACATTTACTGGCTTTGATTGTCAAGCCAGCCTGTTTCAGGGCCTGGAGAACAGCTTGTAAGTGACACAAATGGTCCTTCCAACTGCTGCTGAAGACGGCAATGTCATACAGATAAGCAGTGGAGAAAGCCTCCATTCCGGAAAGGACCTGGTTCACCAGCCGCTGAAAAGTGGCAGGGGCGTTCTTGAGCACGAAGGGCATCACACAGAACTGGTAGTGGCCCTCAGGTGTGGAGAAGGCTGACCTTTCCTTTGCTCCATCTGTAAGAGAGATCTGCCAGTACCCTAAAGTAAGGTCAAAGGTACTTAGGTATTGGGCAGCTCCCAGCCGGTCAATAAGTTCATCCGCCCTAGGGATCGGATGTGCATCAGTCTTGGTCACTGAGTTCAGTCCCCGGTAATCCACACAGAACCTCAGTTCTGGAGTGGTGCCCGGTGAGGCAGCTTTTGGTACTAGAACCACCGGACTGGACCAGGGGCTACTAGAAGGTTCAATGACTCCTAGCTCCAGCATCTTAGTAACTTCACTGTGGATGCTGGCCTTCACCTTGTCTGACAGCCGGTAGGTCTTTGACTTCACTGGTGGGCTGTCTCCTGTGTCCACATCGTGGGTACACAGGTGGGTCCTTCCCGGAACAAGGGAGAACAGCGAGGAGTACTGCTCCAAGACCTGGCGGCAGTCCTCTCGCTGCTCAGGAGTTAGGCACAGGGAGAGAATCACTCCCTCCACCGACCCATCCTTTTCCTGAGACGAAAAGAGATCAGGGAGAGGCTCGCTTTCCGCTTCCTCTGCTCCATCAGTCACCATCATCAAGATGACCTCGGGCTTCTCATGGTGGGGTTTGAGGAGATTGGCATGCAGCACCCGTAAGGGTTGTCGAGGGGTCTTGAGATCCACCAGGTAGGTGGCCTTACCCTTCTTCTCCACCACCTCAAAGGGGCCTGTCCAGCGATCCTGGAGGGCACTTAGCTCCCCAGGTTCCATCACCCATACTTTCTGGCCAGGCTCCAACTCCACGGGGTGAGCGTTGTGGTCATACCACTCTTTCATCACTGCTTGGCTGGCCTCCAAGTTGTCAGAAGCTTGCTTCCACAACTTAGCCATTTGGCTCCGGAAAGCCAGCATGTAGCTCACCACATCCTGGGGAAGCTTCCTGGGAGTCTTTTCCCATCCATCTTTCACCAGGCTGAGAGGTCCACGCACAGGGTGCCCATACAGAAGCTCGAAGGGGCTGAAGCCCACTCCCTTCTGTGGCACTTCCCTGTAGGAAAACAACAAACAGGGGAGGAGGACGTCCCATTTCCTCCGCAGGCTCTCAGGCAGACTTCTTATCATGCCTTTCAAGGTCTTGTTGAACCTTTCCACTAGACCATTGGTCTGTGGGTGATAAGGATGGTGTACCGGTAGGTCACTCCACACTCCTTCCACACAGCCCGCATATATGCTGACATGAAGTTGGTCCCCCTGTCGGACACAACCTCCTTGGGGAAACCCACTCGGGTAAAGATGCCCATCAGGGCCCTAGCCACTGCAGGTGCAGTAATGGTCCTCAGAGATATTGCCTCTGGGTACCGTGTGGCGTGATCCACCAGAACCAGGATCAAACCTGTGACCAGCTGTAGTTGGTGGATCCAATGGCCCCACAATGTCGATGCCCACCCTTTCAAAGGGGGTGCTAACGACAGGAAGTGGTTCCAGGGGAGCTTTCAGCTTCACCCCTGTTTTCCCACTGGCTTGGCAAGATACACATGTCCGACAGTATGTGTCGGATGCCACTTTCATCTGAGGCCAGTAAAAGTGGGGGACAAGCCGGGCAAAGGTCTTGTCCTGTCTTAAGTGTCCTGCCATGGGAATGTCATGAGCCAGTTCCAAAAGAAAGGCTCGGTAGCGTTGAGGGACTGCCAAGGCCCGTGATGATCCGGGCAAAGGTACCTTCGGTTCACTGTAGAGGAGTCCGTCCTCCCAGTAAATATGGTAATTCCCAGCAACGTTCCCTGCTGCCTGGGCTTCGGCCTGTCGCCTCAGTCCCTCAAGGGTAGGGCACTCGTTCTGGCCCTTGCAAAACTCCTCCCTGGTAGGCCCTCCTTCCACATGCCACTCAGCCGGGATAGGTAAGTCCTCCAGGGAGACTACTTCCCCCTCCATGGACTCCTGGTCCACCACCGTAGGTGGCCGATCTGTCTCATGGGGCGTGGAAGCCGAAGCAGGCTTCTCCTGACCTCGGTTCTTTCCCTTTTTGGCAGCGGGCTGGGCCATTGTTCCAGGCTCCAGCCCAGGCGAACTCCCTCTCCGGGTAGTCGCGGACCTTGTGCTTGCACAGGCCCAGTCAGGTGTACCCAGCATCTCCGAATGAGTCCGGTATTCCACCTCCTTCCAAGCATTGTGCTCCATGTCATTTCCCAACAGACAATCGACTGGCACGGCAGAGCTTACGGCAACAAGAAGTGAACCTGCAACCCCTTCCCACTCAAAGGGAACCTCGGCCACAGGGTAGTGGCCCAATCTGCCGTCAGCCATCGTGGCGGGGTGGAGTACATGTGGAATCACCTGCTCTGGAGACACCAGTTGACTCCTCACCATAGTCATACTGGCTCCTGTGTCTCTCAGAGCCTCCCCTCTTTGGCCATTGATGGTGACCCATTGCCCATACTTTACAGTATTTGAGGGCACCTGGATCTTAGGAACCATCTCCCGATCCCCCAGGGACACTAAGGTGGCACCCGCCCATTCACCCCCCTTATCTAAGGGCAACTCCTCCCCGAGCACTACACTAGGGACTCCCGGGGCTTTTCCTCCGGTGGGAGGGGGTGGTCTCTTTGGGCACTTGACAACTCCCTTATAATGTCTAACACCACCACACTCAAAGCAGTGGACAACCCTTGGCTGCTGACTTTGGCCAGGATGAGGGTTTCTGGGCGGGTTAGCCTTAGGGGTGAATCCTGTTCCCTTTCCCTGGAAACTGTTTGGGGGGCCTTTTGAGAACTCCCTCTTTTTATCTCCCCCCTCTTTCTTCTGGGGGGCGCTCTGTCCGGTCCTTTGGGAATCCCCTCCAGTCCCCTTTGAGGACACCCGGGTACTTGCCCAGATGTCCGCCTCCTCAGCAAGCTTCCTGGGGTTGGTCAGCTTGCTGTCCACCAGGTGTTGACGCAGCTCGGGAAAACATTTCTCGAGTAGGTGCTCCTTGAGTATGAGGTCATACAACCCCTCATAGTCCCTCACCTCGCTGCCTTGTACCCAACCCTCTAATGCCTTCTTTGCGTAGTCCAAAAAATCCACCCAATTCTGTGTGCCTAATTTGTGACTACCCCTGAACTTCTGCCGATACTTCTCTGGGGTCAGCCTAAACTTCTTGATCAGCGCCACTTTCATGGTAGGGTAGTGGGTCTGCTCTTCCTGCTCTAGGACCAAAAGTGTATCCCTTCCTGCAGGAGGCATGTATTTGTACAAGCCACCCCCCCAGTGTTTTTCCAGTATCCCATGGGCTCTTAAGGAGACCTCATAGGCGGCCAGCCACTTGGCGATGTCATCCCCTGTACTGTAGCTGGCGACTACGTCCTTAGGTAGATAAGGTCTGGGTTCCTTGGTCACATCCTTTGATTCGCTGCCACCATTTGGAGAACTGGGAGTCCCCGCCTGTAGGACCTTGAGATCTAACTCGGAGTTTCAACTCGTGAGCCATCCTCTGCTCCTCTTTCTCCTTTTGCAACCTGGCTAACTCCCATTTTAGTTGTCTTTTTTCACTCCTGTCCGCTAGTTCGGCTTCAGTCAAGCTTCTCGCTGAGACACTGCTGCCCTCCCTTGAAAGTGTCCTAGGACCCGGTAGTAGGTTCCCCACTTCAGGTTGGAACAATCCA
Source organism: Lissotriton helveticus (assembly GCF_964261635.1). Classification (NCBI taxonomy): domain Eukaryota; kingdom Metazoa; phylum Chordata; class Amphibia; order Caudata; family Salamandridae; genus Lissotriton; species Lissotriton helveticus. The sequence goes on from NC_136071.1 coordinate 1,167,395,406, forward strand.
TCTACCCCGATGACAGTGTCCCGGTCTGTCTCCTCTTCCTCCTCCTTCCCCTCTAGGTGCGCTGCCACCCACGCCCTCAAGCTGGTCTGAAGTTCCCCCTTCTTAGCACCACGCTTAAAGAACACTCCCATATTTTGACAAAACTCTCGGAGTTGAGCCACAGTATAGGTCTCTAGCTCTTCCAGAGCAAATTCCATTTTGCCAATGAGAGTTCGGGACAGCCACTTGAAAGGAATTGGTTTAGAGGGTAATTAGAAGCTACCTCCACCCACCACCAGGAGTAAATTTGGAAAAACAAAAAGACAATTAGGGAGTCCGGAGGGAGAAAACTCCAGGTGTAGGCCTGTGGAGTACACTAGGTTACTATAGAGTGGACACAAGCACAGTTCCAATCCCACCGCTAGACACCAATTACGTTGGACCTGGGATTACCAGTCTACATAGGGTAGCTTGGCTCAGAGTAGGAAGGCCTAACCCAAAGGCATATGTGTAAAGCTTGTGTCTCACCCTTCAGTAACACAGCGTCCATCCACTAGAAAAGAAAGACACCACACCAGTTACAGGAAAATACGAGTCGTTTTATAAAATATTCTCTTTGTTGTTCAGCAGTTCGTGGTTCAATATTTAAAAATAGCTCCACATTGGTGCACGTAACTATGGTCACCAGTTCGACAGTGCAGACACCACAATTCTTTTCTTCCCCACTTGAAAGGAGGTCACTACTACCCCTTCTAGCAACAGGAAATATACCACAGTCTCAGCTGTAACAATGAGAAATAATCATTTCTCTATGCAATAAATCACAGTTGTTCCTTACTCTTGGATATTCAAGATTTCTATTGAAAGCAAGTTACAGAGTTTCAGCCCTTTTCATCCTCTATACAGAAACCCAACAGTGAGCATTAAACTTTTACTTAGTGTATCAGGCAGAACATCACTTGGTTATGTGCATGGTACTACATCTTCCTTCTGTCAGCTGGTTTACTGCTGTAATAATTAACAAACAGAGCAAGGTTTGCCTTATTGACCTTCAGTGCAAGCAACCCTTCCAATTTCTAACAGTTGCCAAGAAGAACAGAAGGCCTCTTAAAACAGGCAGGTCCCCAAGCGTTTATAACAGGGGTTCAGTACTTCCCAGCTCAGTTAATGCTTGTCACGCCCCAATCGGAAAACAGGAAGTTTGGGCATCCACCAAGCTGTTTAGTCTAATCTCCTGGGTCTCTGTTTCACCACAGCCCCCAAGACCCCGCTATTGTTTAAGATTAGAGACCAGCAATGGATATTCTGCCAAATACTAGACGCTTACTTCCTCGCCGATTGGTCCCTGGCGAAATCACATCGAGAATCCAGACTTTCCACTTAATCACTCGTCCCCTTCACACGGCCCGCCCGGCCGGCGGACACCTCAGCCCTGCTCCGCCTCTATGCCGGGGAACCGCCTAGCCCTCCACTGGGCCTGCGCGGCGTTCGGGACACTTCTGCGCCTAAGGAGCCGCCCAGCCCTTCACCAGGCCTGCGCGGGAATTGAGTCAGAGCTCCTCCTCTTTGGCGCCGCCCAGCCCCTCACTAGGCCTGCGCGTAGATCGTGACACTGCTCTGGGCAGGGAGACGCGGCGCCTCACCGGAGGGTACTTCAAGCCTCCCCTCCTTGTAGCCTTGCAGGATTCCCGGCCCGTCACCAACACCGGGGATCAGACACGAGGGCGCTGCCAGCTTCAAACCACAGGTGGGGCGCCCTTCACACCACAGGGAACCTCGAATACTGGAGGCAAGTAAATTTAACAGTTCCTTATTACAGAGTTACGTCTTAGGCGGGACACTTCAGGAAAGCCACGAGTTTAGTCTTGCAGGTCACCGGGGGACAGCAGGTGTAGGGATTTACTTCCTTTTCCTCCCCCGCCCGGGTCTTGACTTAATTCAGTGGTCAGCCTCAGTCGCCCTCACCTGACAGTTTCTCACTGTCCTCGCCTCGTTTATCCCACTTGAAATACCCACAGGTCTCTCCTGCGTCAGGGCTACCTCAAGTCAATGTCCTGGAAGGGTCAGATCAGCAGATGAGGGATAGCTTCAAACAGCAGGGATAGCAGCCCAATAAGACTGTCAAACCCCCACCGTGCACCAATCTCCTCACTCCACAGCCTGTACTCCTGTCCTACAGCTCTCCTCTCCACACGACACCTTCACAAAATGGCTGCCCAACATTCCACCTTATATAGGCTGACCCCAGAATGTCCAGAGGAGTCCAGAAGGTTCTGGAAACCCCCATTCTGTCCAATGGACCTGAATCCTGAGGTAGCCAGATAGGTGGCAGTTGGAAGCCACCATTTTGTGGTTCCTGTGGTTTCAGTCAGAAAAAGCACCTAAGGCAGGGAAAAAAAACTATAGGGGCAAGGAGCACCTAACCCCTAAGTCAACATCTGAAAAAGAAATTCCAGTGGACATCAAAAATAAAAAGGTTGAGGGGCAAAAAGGGGACAAAAATAAATAAATAAATAGGAGGGACCACCCAAAGGGTAGACAGGTCGAACACCCCCAAAAAGCAATTTTATGAAAATTGCTTCAGTGCCATGTTGCACATACACAATAGAGGGGTGCAACATTATTATTTCACTGGACCTTGATCTAACCATTCTGACTGAAACTTGGTTAACTGAATCTTCTACACCCATCATGGATATTCTAGTTCCCCCCAACTACCACATCATTAAACTTGACAGGCCTAGCAAATCAGGCGGTGGAATCGCATGTATTTTTAGAAGCAACCTCTCAGTTACTAGAGCCAGCTCCCCATCTCTCACCTCATGTGAATACTTCTGCCTAGATGTCATCAGCGAGAGCAAACCTATATGCTCTCTACACGTCATCCACCACCCACCTGGGGACAACCTCATCTTCACCCAACAACTCATGGACACAATTTCATCCAATTCCGGTCGGCAACACACTCAAATTTTCCTTGGTGACTTCAATCTCCACTGGAATGATCACAATGACGCGGTGGTAAATAGCCTAAAAAATTACCTCAACGCTCTTGACCTCACCCAAATCTGCAACAGCCCGACACATGATAAAGACTCTATCCTCGACCTTATCATTTCTAAAGAAAACTCTACCCAACTTGGATCAAACCAACCCTGTGACTGGTCAGACCACCACATTATCACATTCTTCATCAATGAAAAATTTAAACTTAACCCGGCTCAACCCACCAAATCCAAAGTCTGGAAAAGGGACCTGAAGAATCTCAATCCAAACTCTTTACCTTCTCATAGCTGCAATCTTCTCCTTCCCCCTAACGGTGCTCTGGACGTTCAATCTTTGACCGACCACTACCTCAACTCTATGACTTCTATAATCAATGAGGCCGCCCCCTTGCAACTGAAAAGAGTCTCCACTAAAAAATCCAACCCATGGCATGATGGTAGACTCAACGAAGATAGACGGGCCATGCGCATGGCAGAGCGCACCTGGAGATCAGCCCCTCCTGCACTAAACCTTAAAACTCTGAAGGAAAAGAGAAATACATACTTCAGGAAAATCAAGCGCACAAAATCAGATTTCTTCAGCCTCCAACTCAACCAAGCAAAAAACCGACCAAGAAAGCTGTTTGAACTAATCAATACACAATCCAAGGAACAACCCCAACTATCGCATAGCACAATAGGCGATATACCATCCTGTGAGGACTTCTTTGCTTTCTTCAATCTAAAGACTGATAACATAAGGAAAGATCTCCTCAATGATGTAAACCTTTACTCCAACCCCCACAGCATAACACCCACTGAACCAAAGAACAATGCTGCATGGTCATCCTTCGATACCTACTCTGAAGATACAATTAACAAACTGCTCACCACATTGAAACCTTCCAATCACCTCACAGACCCCCTTCCTGCTAACGCTGCAAAGGACTTCATCCCAATACTCCTCCCACTATGGACCAAAATTATCAATAGCTCACTTCAGCAAGGTCACATCCCCGACTCCCTCAATGTTGGACAAGTCACACCTATACTCAAGAAACCAACAGCTGACCCTTCTGACTTAAACAATTACCGTCCTATTACCAACATTCCCACCCTTGCCAAACTGTTGGAAAAATGCGTACAACTCCAACTAACGAAACACATTGAACAGTTTGACCTCCTCAACGCTCATCAATCAGGCTTCCGAGCAGGGCACAGTACTGAGACTGCTATTACACACATAATTGATGACGCCCTCGAAATCCTTGATCAAAACAATACCTGCCTCCTCATCCTTCTTGATCTGTCCTCAGCATTTGACACAGTCAAACACGAGAACTTACTCGAGCTGTTAAATACCAGAATGGGCCTATCTGGGACAGTTCTCAAATGGTTCACTTCCTTCCTACATAATCGGTCTCAGAAATTCAAGAGCAACAACCTGATGTCCCCACCAGTGCCTGTAACACTAGGCGTCCCACAAGGATCTTCCCTCTCTCCAACATTGTTCAACCTGCTCATGGAACCTCTCACCACCCTGCTACAAGCATCTAATGTACATTTTCACATGTACGCAGACGACACCCAACTATACCTGAAATTACAATTCCCCAATGACATCAAACTTCTTAACTCAACGCTCAGAAACACACAATCATGGCTTGCCGATAATCACCTCAAACACAATGCCCTGAAAACTGAGTTCCTTCTGATCTCACCTCCTGCGAAAAGCTCCACCTATCAAACCTGGCTTAAGCACCTAACTGCACTCAATGTCCAACCTACCATCGTGGACTCAGCGAAATCTTTATGCATAACACTTGACACCAATCTCAACATGCAACGGTATATCAGCAATGCAACTAAGAGAGCTAATTTCCAAATCAATACCCTGAGGAAACTTAAACCCTTCCTCCCAGCCAAGGACTTCCAAACTGCAGTACAAGCCCTAGTCATGCTGCGCTTAGACTACGGTAGCGTCGCACTCTGCGGACTCCCCCTATCTACAACTGCACCCCTGAGAGCCTCTTTGAACGCTGCAGCGAGACTTATCACTGGATCAAAAAAACACTCACATATTTCCCCTGACCTAAAATCCTTGAACTGGCTGCCTTTTGAGGCCAGAATACATCTGAAAATTGCATGCATGACTTAAAGGGCTATACACCACAGCTCACCCGGTTACCTTACTCAGAAGCTGACAATTTCTGGTGGCTCAAGATCCACTAGAAGTTCTAAGAATCTCCTTCTGAAACCTCGTAGATTCCGGAAGGAAAAAACATATAAGCGCTCCTTCTCAGGAATGGCACCCAGGATCTGGAACTCACTCCCTCCAGAAACCAGACTTATCACCTCCACTACATTCATTAAGAAAGAAGTGAAAGCTATCCTCATGGCTAAATTCACCTGAACATGTACCTAACTTTGGAACTTTTTGAGACTCATGACTATTTGTAATACTTGTTTATCAGATTGACTATTTGTATTATTGTTTAACTGATTGTTTATGCTCCCTCTTTTATCTACCTTATTTTTACTACCCATTTACTACCTCAACTATCTGTTGCTCAAAAGCTTGTTAATTGCTCTCTTGTTTTTACTACCCCCTTGTTGTAAAGCGCTCTGATATCTGCAAAGATCTTGTTCGCGCTATATAAAACTTTCAAAATAAATAAATAAATAAACAGGGTGTCAAAGTGACACCCTGCCACCCTTCAATGTTTTCCCCCATTTACCGAATCGGTATTTACTGATTCGGTAATTGACATTCATTCCTATGGGCCTCCAGGCTCATAGGAATGAATGTCAATTACCGAATCGGTAAATACCGAATTTTACAGATTCGGTAAAATTTACCGAAAAATTACCTACATGCTATTTACCTATTCTTAAATACCGAATCGGTAAAACTCGGTATTTAAGAATAGGTAATTGTATTTACCTACATCTGGCCCATGGTATTTTGCCACTGTTCAGAAACTGGGGGTAATTGTCTATAAACATATTTTGGAACAGATTATTCCACACAGGAATTTCACCACCAAGCACTTGTTTCAAAGTAACAATTAAGAAGTTGCATGAATCGGAAGTAGTGCCACTATCGGTAGCCATTTTGTTTCAGATACGCTCAGTGCTCAACTTGTAAACAACATAAGTGCCAGGGCTATTGTTAGGAGACTCCTGCAGTGTGCACCATGCGTTGCCCCTGCCACACTGCCAATGATAGTAACCACACAGCTGCTAACCATCCCACTCATACAAGTGCAACAATTCGGACTAGGTCAAGCCCCCAAAGCTCTAAGAATGTCTCGGGCAGCAGGTAATACGTCATTTTTAATGTATATTGAATTAATAATTAACTATTGTGGTCATCTCTAAATTAGACAGACAGCTCCACCTTGTGGCAGACTGTCACAAACGCCAGAGCCGAGCACAGGAAGCCACTTGCTCAAATTAAGCACTGGATACGCTCTGGTCTTCTTCTTTCAAGGCCCTGAAGTACCCGAGAGAAGTCAGGTGCTTTTAATTACGAGATGCAGCTGTGAGAAGGAAACGTATTTATACTGCTCCAGCTGCTCAGTTGCCTCAAGATGCAGGCACAGACCGAGATACTTTAGACGAGCAAACCAGGTGCGGCCGTTTGAGTCAAAATACGGCATAGATGCTTGTAAGGTGGAGACTTTAATTCATGAGAAGACCCTGATGCTTCATGCTTTCCTCTCTTTTTCATTTCGCATTCCAGTGTGTGACAACAGGCATGTCTTTCCTCCGTGTGTCTATGGCGCACTCTTAAGTGCCTTAATATATATATGTACCCTGTACATGTGTTTGAGTGTGGTGTCCTGAGTGCATGGTCTGGTGTCACAGTGGACTAATGCATCCACTGTAGGGGTCTGTGTTCGACCTCATGGTCACAGATTCTAATCCCGGCGGGTCCACTCAGCCTTTCATCCATCTGAGGTCGATAAAATGAGTACCATTGAGTTGGGTAACAATATACATCTGTTATTCAGCGCCTTGAGACCTTCAGGTGATACGTGCCCTTTACAAATGTACATGTTATGTTTATGTCATGGTACTTCGCTTCATTCTGTATGAGTCCTAGGTTTGCTCACATTTGCATTTGTTAATTCCCACAGGGACAAATCTCATTTTTTTGACATAGCCTCATCGTTTTAGATGAGAAACATAATGATATGGCTCTTGATACTGCCAACGGCATGAACAATGAGTTGAGAGAAAGGTCTTTCAACATCTGTGCATAATCTTTGAACAATACTGTTTGTTCCCTCTCTTTTCAGATACCAATTTAGAGACAACAAGTAAGTGGTTCAGGTGTGCTTGATGCATGTATCATAAATTCACCAGGTACGTCAGCATTATGGAAAAAATATGTGGACTGTGGTTGTATAATTGGCCCTGACAAAAGCCAAGAGCATTTGGGAACATAAGTGGCAGAACCTCGGAATCTTGCAATCTTGGAATCATCCTGGACTCCGAACTCAAAATGGCCCACCAGATCATCTCAGTCGCATCCTCCTGCTTCCACATCCTCCGCAAAACCTTCAAATGGATCCCCCTCGAACAAAGAAGACCGTCACACACGCCCTCGTCATCAGCAGACTTGACTAAGGCAATGCACTACGCCGGAATCAACAAAAACCTCACCTGCAAACTTTAAAAAATTCAGAACGCCGCCACCAGGCTAATCCTCAACCTGTCACGACACTGCCACATCACCCAGCATCTGTGCACACTCCACTGGCTCCCCATAGAGGCAAAAGTCACCTTCAAGATTCTCACCCACACACACAAAGCCCTCCACAACACCAGACCAGCATACCTGAATAACAGACTTACATTCCACGCATCGCAAAGGACCCTACAATCAGCCCAGCTCTCCTACGCTGTGGTCCCTCACAACAGGAAGTCCAGTTCGGGAGGCCGCTCCTTCTCCTTCCTCGTGGCCAGAGCCTGGAATGCCCTCCCGCTCCAACTCAGACACACAACATCACTCCCCAACTTCACGAGGGCCCCCAAAACAATGCTCTTCGATAGACCTCCTCCTTGATGGACAGGACCCAGTGCCTTGCCCCCCCGCCACCCACCACCCCCTGAGACCCTTATGGGTGAGTGGCCGTGCTTAACAAACCCATGATTGATTGATGTTGACCCTAAGAGAAAGTAGAGCTAACCACAGCCCTAGGACTTCTTAACGTTTCCCGTTTTTAATCACGCTGGCTGGCGCACAGATTAAAACATTAGGGCTACCAGGCGGGTATTTTTAAAGAGTAACCCTATCCCTCACTCACTACCCTATTCCTTTTTTAACAAATTGCTCCAGTGCATCTCACAGGTGTACCATGCCCGTTCCGCAACGGAATGGGAAGGAATTCTATGATGAACCATGCCACCAAGCGGTACCCCAGTGGGTAAGAGTTCTTTGAAGCAAAATATGTTTTTCTCCTTAGGTCGACAGGAAGGTTTTTAAAAAGATCAAATCAAGTTGGCCTCTATAATTTGAGTAACGTTCTGTGTAAGAGGAGGGTTAGCCGATGCTCTACAGCACCTCTTCACTCCCTTTCATTTGTTTATGTAGGCATCGTCTGCTTAAATTCTGTTTAAATCCCTCTGTATAGTGTTCAGGGCACTCCATGGGCAAGGTCCCAAGCTGATCCAGGATAGGTTCCAATGGTATGAACTGACTCGTAATCTCCGCTCATTTGCCAGTCTGGCTAGAATCCCTAGGACAAAGAAGGTCACTCTGGGGGGAAGCTTTCAGTGTGGCATTGTGGCAGCTGCCCGCCTCTGGAATCGTCTTCCCCTGGAAATCAGGAGCAGTCAGAGCTGATGTTGTTTCGAAAAAGATTTAAGACCTGGCTCTTTCCAAAGGTTTGAGAATTCTGCTTAGTAACAATATCGTCCTTGCCGCTCGCCCCATAACTCCTCGATAGCCTACTTACTCCGACCACTTGCCACTCTCTCAGCGCCAGGATGCCCGTAGGGTTACAGAGCACTTTATAAATGTTAAAAATAAAATAAATAAATGTCATACACTGAGGTTACGTAGTTTTCGGCCTCGCTTCGCTACAGCCGCCATTTTGCGTTTAGTCGCCATTTTATGTTGCCTCACTCAGGCAGCACAGCTAACGCGGAAAAATGGTCTTTCTGCCACTTTCAGCTGCTCGATGTTTTTCTCGTTGAGGAACAACCTTTGTCCTTGTGTGCGATACTGATGTCAGGGTCTGGCCGAGTTCGCAGAGCCATGTCTAGACTGATTAATCCATGACTTACTCCACTGTTTGGGTCCCACCATTCTTCTCTACCTTATCTTATTTAACTGGCCTTCACTATTCTCTTCGTGTGTTCTCTTGTTACATAGCCCTTCTTTTGAAGCATTCTAAACATGTTTTGCCACCTGCAAATTGAATTACGGGCACTAGTGGTGATTAACCCGAAGGGAGGAGAGCACACAGGGTCTGAAAGGAGGGTGTGTTTTGGACATCTGATAGCTTGTTTTCGAACTATTCCTATTTGTCAGTTTTGTGTATATTGGGAGTTGTCATTGTAAACTTGTATTGTATAATAGACTGTGCGCCACAGATTAAAGTGGCAGTCTCTTTAGAACCTACCTGTGTGGTACTTCTTGGATAACTGTGCTTAGCTGCAGCTAATAAAACTACTTTTCTACGCCAAACAGTGTCCCCCGTGTCTCTGTCGGTCGAGGCAGGTGAACTCGGAGATCTTAGGCGTGCCCTGCGCCGCCTGGCCCATAAGGCCGGGTTCTCCAATTGGCGGCCCAACGTGTGGGCGACTTCAGCGGTAGTAGTTTTGCCCGAGAGTCGTGAGGAGCTTCGCAAGAAAATTCCGGAGGATTTCGCGAACCACGTGAGCGACCCCTGCATGTCGACGTGGACCGAAGGTCTTTTGAAGCGTGGCTACTCCTTCCCGACGGCTGCTGACGACTGCTGCCCTGACTGTCGCCCTGCCTTGGCCCTTTGGTGATGATTGATATCGCGAGACGATAGACGGACATCTGTTGGCGTGAGAAAAGCATTTAGTTAAGTATTTGTGGGTAGCGCCCACTCTCTGTTTTTGTATTTTGTTATTCGATTAGCGCGCTAACCGAAGCCAAGGGGTAAGTACGTTTGTGCTGTGACTCTATTGTCTGAAAATCCCTTGACGTTTGTAAGGAAGTCCAGTTTGTTACGAAATGCCTGGATTTAGTAAGTTTAAGAAATGTTGTTGTTTTGGTTGTTTTACGGATTCCCGACTAGAGGATTCTTGTCCAATTCCTCCAGTTGGAACTCCTACTTACGAACTTTACTCAAAGCACGGTCTGGGTCCTATAGTTTTTAATGAAACATGGATCCGTTACACTAAGAAAGAGGGTGTTTTGCAATGGCCATAAAATGGGTCTTTCGAGTCAGATATATTAGATAATTTGGAAGCGGTTTTATTCAAGAGAAAAGCCCGGCCGGCAATGTTCGACTCCTTTCGCCTATGGCGCAAGGAAGCCAAACAGAAAGAAATTAAGCAAATAAAGAAACATAAGAAAGAACAGAGTATGTCGATTCTACAGGCTGCCCAACAATTTAAAAATGACGAAGCTGATCAGGCAATTGAGGTGTCAGAAAGACAACATCGTATGGCAATAGATAGATGCTATCCTGTATTACCCATTGTATCAAAGAATAAAAATCCTGATGACGATTCTTTTATGTCCCATTTGTTGACATTACCTCCGCCTTATGTGTTAGGTGCTAATGCACCGCCATTACAGCCCGTTGTCAATCCAGCTGCTGTAATTTCTGCACAGTTGCCTGTCCCTGTGATTCCGCCTCCACCCCCTTTGCCAGCAATATCGGTACCCCAATCTCCTGTGCCTCAGCCTTCGCCATCTGTCGTTTCTTTTGCTACAGATTCCTCTTCTGTCTTACAGAATACATTGTCCCCCGTTTTAGTGTCAGATTCCCCTGCAGCTCGACGGCGTTTAGTCGACACTGTTTCAGGTCTTTTGTCGCCTTTTCTTGGACCTCTTTTCTTCTCTCCTGCCTTGTCTAGGAGGCAATCTCGTAGTCAGTTTCCGGATTTGGAAGAACGGACTAAATTAGATTCCCTTGCTTATAATTGGATCACGAGTCGTGTACAGTATAGTACACGTGATATTTTAGATACTTTCCTTCAATGGAACGCGCCCACACAGAGATACGTATTCGATGTTATGTGCAATACTCTGATTAAAGAATGGGGAGATGAAGATCTAGACTCACCTCCTCAGGATTTATTCGAAATACAGGATCAATCTAATAAGGACTTATTGTGGGTCCTGCTGTAGAGCATGCTGTTCAGAAGCTTGTTGCTTTTCGATCCACCCTTTTCTCTCAAAATTCTCTTGAGCCTGATCCCGCGGTTCGTCGTAAGACGGCGCAATACCCAATGCGAGAAGTCCCTCCAATATGGAGAGAAGAGGTTCCTCAAGCAGGTGCTAATCCAGGTGTTCCTGCTCATTTTCAGCGTATATGGGTACACAACCCTTGGAAAAGGTCAGAAGTATTGGCACTTAAACAGTCTTTACCGGACCCTCGTAAGAATCCTGCGGGATAGAGCTGTCTCAGACTGTTGACGCCTGTATTATGAATTTGGCAGATATTGACCTACTTATGGGGAATGTAGTCCCACAAGCAATATGGACCAAGATTCGTAGGCAGGATCATACGGCAGCTTTAGGTGGTGATTGGGCTGCCATTACAGCTGCGGATACAGGTCAAGTAGGTGGGGCCAAACCGGATGTCCAGAATTGCCTGGAAAAATAATAGATTTGATGAAAACTTTGATGCCTGCGATGCGCGTTAACTGGGATAAGTTAGCGGCGTGTAAGCAAAAGACGGATGAAAGTGTCTCCGACTTCTTTACTCGGTTCAAGGAGACTTTCATCGACCATAGTGGGCAAGATATGAGTACTGAAGGTGGACAATGATTGTTCGTGGACAAATTTGTTTTTAATTTACTTCCAGAATTATCGAATAAATTAAAACATTCGGAGAGTTCTTGGGCTGTCTCTTCCACTGCTCAGATATTGGCTACTGCTCAATATTATGAGAATAGGGATAAGGAAGATAAGGAGAAAGCGGAGAAAAAGACTAAAGACTTGAAAACGAAAGTCCTTCTGCAACAGGCTTATCCCCCTCGTTCTGCTCAACCCCCATTTTCACAGCCCCCACAGTTTGAGGTTGTTGCAGAAGCCAGTACCCTCAGTTCCACGAGCTCCATTGGGCCCTAACCAGTGTGCTTACTGTAAGGAAGATGGTCATTTTAAGAATACTTGTCCAATTTTATTACAGCGGTATGGTGGATCATTAGCGCCACGGGGTCGTGGTGATTCTCGATCCATATCCAGAGGTAGGGGTTGTGGTGCGCTAACTCAGGAACGACGTCCCTCTCCCCCTCAGTACTCTACGAATTATTTTGATGAGCAGAATTCTCAATCTGCACAATACTACAATGATGACTATTGTTTCGATAATGAGGACGTCGCTTTCCATACTAGCTAGGACAGCCATAGGCAAAGTAAGGGAGTCATATCAGTTCCAGTAGATCAGGAAGGACCTCATGTTAATGTTATGGCATTAGGTGTTACAGAACCATTTCTCTTGGATACTGGTGCTATGAGAAGTTCCATAATGCATTCTAAACTCCCTGGGGCACCTTTGTCTGGCTTAACAAATGTTTGTGGGATTCTCCGGCGCCCCAGTTTCAAATCCTATCTCTTGTCCTTTGCCCATTTCTATTGGTCCATACGATTTGGAAGCTCCACTCCTTTTAACGACAGGATGCGGAGAAAATTTATTGGGTTTGGACCTACTGAAACGTTTACATGCTACACTGTATTGTTCACCCTCTGGTGTACACCTCACTTTAGGTGATAAGTTGACTTCTCCAATGTATGTATCTAAAGAACAGCTACCACCCGAGTTGCGTTCACTTCCTGCTACACTTTGGGCTGTGGGTCCAAATGATGTTGGCTTGTTGCAAATTCCACCATATATGATTACTGTTAAAGACAATGTAAAGATGCCACGTGTTCCCCAATATAAAATATCCAGTGATGGTGAGAGAGCCTTGTTGGCCATTGTTCATAATTTGGTTCAAAAGGGTGTGGTTGAAGAGACTAGAGGAAACGTTTGCAATAGTCCTGTTTTGCCTATTCTTAAACGTACTGATCCCTCTTAGCCACCTGTGTACTGTTTTGTAATTGATCTTCGAGAGGTCAACAAAATTGTTATCCCTCAATTTCCTGTTGTGCCAGATATCACAGCTTTGCTTACTATGATTCCTGCTTCAGCAGTTTGGTTCTCAGTGATCGATCTTAAAAATGCTTTCTTTAGCATTCCCATTGCTGAAGAAAGTAGGGATCTCTTTGGCTTCTCTCTCAGAGGTCGAAGCTTCCGGTTTAAGCGCGCACCCCAAGGCTATTGTGAAAGTCCTTCAATATAAGTTCAAGTTCAAGTTCAGGGATTTGTATAGCGCACTACTCACCCAGAGGGTCTCAAGGCGCTTGGGGAAGGGGGGTTCAATTTTTGTCGAATAGCCAGGTTTTAAGTTCTTTTCTGAAGGAGATGTGGTTTTGAGAAAGGCGGAGGTGAGTGGGGAGTGAGTTCCAGGTCTTGGCCGCCAGGAAGGAGAAGGATCTGCCACCCATGGTGGATTTTCGGATGCGCGGGACTGCGGCGAGTGCTTGATTGGACGATCTTAGTTGACGGGTGGGTGTGTAGAAGGACAGTCGAGTGTTGAGGCATTCGGGTCCTAGTTTGTAGAGGGCCTTGTGTGCGTGGGTGAGAAGACGGAATGTAATTCTCTTGTTGACGGGAAGCCAGTGGAGGTCTTTTAGGTGTCCAGTGATGTGATCTTGGCGAGGGATGTCCAATATGAGTCTCGCTGATGTGTTTTGGATGAGTTGGAGTTTTTTCTGTAATTTTGATTGAGGCAAGATGGCGGCCGCTTAGGACGGCTGGGAAGCGGTGAGACCGGGGGAGATGTCGGGTCTGATAGTAGGACAGTCAGGCTTTTGGCAGCACACCATCCAGCACACCGCTCAAGGATTAATATGAGTGAGAAGGACAGCGGACGGTAAAAAGACATCAAAAAATTAACAATCCACAAAAGGCTCTTTTAAAAAAAACGCCGTATGCTCCTTACCTGTCGCCGGCTGCTCAAGTGGCTTCTATGGGAACCAGCGCAAGCTGCGGGGAGGTTCACGTCGGGAGGCGTGTCGGCAGCCGGACTGCTCGCGGAGTTGATTGAGCAAGTGCTGCGAAGTTCTCGCAGCGGGCGGAGTTCGCTGAGGGGGAAGCGGCGGAGGCTCTGGAAAACACAGCAGGCGAGCGTCCACCAAAAGACGGAGGAGAGCACACGAGGCATCCTGGAGGCGGCGGTGATTGAAGATAAGTCAGACAGCACAGCGTGTGGTAAGGAGCAGTTTGGGGACAAGGAAAGGAGGAGGGAAATCATGGCTCCCAAACAGAGTGCTAGCTCCAAAGCTGCTGCAAGGAGGAAAGCTGCAGCTGAGCAGGCTGAGTCAATGACTGAGAGGGAGGCAGATGGCAATAGGAAAAAAAAGCAAAATTCTCCCGCTAAGAAAATGGTGCAAACACATGGGGCAACGAAGGGTAATCATGGCACTACCCCGATTTCGGATATCTTTAAAAAACTCAGTAAAGATAAAGACTTTAATGAGGTCGGTGATGAGGTATCGGAGCTATCAGAGGGAGGCGGTAACCCTAAAGGAACTGGTCTGGCTGCAGAGAATGTAGAGAATCTGTTGGATATACCTCTACAGCTTGTTGACTTTACAAACAAAGAGGAGGATATTAAAGATAAAGCTGGATTAGTTGAAGAGATGGAAAATAGTATCATTGTGTCTCCGAACGCAGAAGCTGATAAACCCCCTCCGGCGCTGAAAGAGGAGCCGGAAGGAGAGGCCAGCGAAAGCACAGGCGATAAGAAGGAGGCCCCCAGCGAGGCTTTCTTTTCAGTCTCAGAGGGGGGAGAATGGTCGTACGAAGATGATGACAGTTTGGAGCAAGAGTTCAGCGGTTCAGCCACCGACAGTGAGCCAGAGAAGGAAGATTTAAGTCCTCCGACAACGGCAGTAAAACTTGGTACAGGTACAAAAATACACGGAGAGAAATGTGAACATTCTACGGTTAATTCTGTGTGGGAGAGCCCCGGAGGCGAAACAGCACAGATGTCTCTCCTGGAGGTGATACATCAGGAAACAATCGCACACAGGGAAGAGGCCCGACAGGAGAGCCGCAAATCACAGGCTGCAGCCAGGAAAATACAAGGAGCTGTAAGGAAGCTGGCTAAGGTGTGTGTGAATCTGGGAGATCGAGTTAACAACCTGGAAGAAAGAGTCGTCGCAACGGAAGCAGAGACAGCGGCTGCCTCCAGCAAGGTCGATCTACAGGGTGAACAGTTGACAGATGTGCAATGGAAACTGGAGGCGCTGGAAAATAGATCCCGGCAGAATAACCTGCGTGTATTGGGCATACCAGAGGGATCTGAAGATTTGGATATGAGAGCCTTTGTGGTAAAGCTGTTCGAACATGCTTTTACGGAGCTAAAGGGGTGGGATTGGGCAAAGGAGATTCAGAGGGCGCATCGTATCCCCTTCAGAATCAATAAAAATGCCAAGGAGGGAGATAAGCCCAGAGCAATTTTAATATTTCTGGGTAACTACAACTTGAGGCAGGCAATCTCGGAGAGGGCAAGACCGGACCGGAAAAAAAATGTTGATGGCTTCTCCTTTTTCGTTCACCCAGACTTCTGCCATGTTACTGTGGAGAGACGCTGGAGATTAAGGCAGATGTTAAAACCATTTCAGGACAAGGGTATGCAGGCATACTTAATCAATCCGGCACAGTTGAAAATAATCAACGGTGGGAGAGCCGTGTATTTCTCCTCCGAAGTGAAAGCAAAGGAATATCTGGACACACAAGGGGTTTAGTTTAGGATAATCCGCAGATTTGAACAGTAATAATTTTACGGTAGATTTAATCAATTCCTAAATCGGCTGAAATAGGAAACAGTGATAACGTTTTGGGTGGGAGGTGCTGTGGTGTGCTGTGTTGGGTAGGGTGATGTGGATAATGGTGGACAATGGTGTCACAGGTAATATTGTGGGTTATTTAGAATTCTCCCCGGTCATTACTGCGATCCATCACGTGCACAGACCAGCAGGTCTGAGCGCCTCTGAAAAGGGCGGGTGGCAGGGGGGCCTGGGAGGCGTGGGGGGCGTGGGAGGGGTTGAGGGAGGGGAAAGCGAGGAGGGGGGGGTGGGGGGTAGAGAGGGAGTAGTGGGGTGGGAAAAAATAGAGAAACATTTTGAGATGGAAAAGGGTTTGAGGTTGGCATACTGTAGAGTCACGGATAACAGACAGGTCAGATGTAGAATCTTAGTTAACAATGTCAAACATTAAGATATGTACTATCAATGTAGGGGGGCTAAACGATTGGAAGAAACGACAGAGACTGAGTCACTTCGCCAAATTTAATAACATTGACATACTGTGTATACAAGAGACTCATTTACCCTGGGTTAAAAGGAAGTTATTGAATATGCACGGATATATTATGCTAGGATGTTCGTCACAATCATCTACAATAAGGGGGGTGGCCATTATGGGGAAATGCAATCTGGGAGGGGTAAGACGCACCAAAACGGATGGTTCCGGCAGATGGGTTCTGGTGGAATTGAATCTAGGTATCACATTGTGTGTGATTTATGGACCAAATGAAGATGAGCCGGCAGTATTTGATGAGCTGGAAGAGGAGCTAGCTAACTGGGCTACCCCGTTGGTTTTGTGTGGAGACATGAATAAATCGGCTGATTGGAAGCAGGGAGGTAAATATACAGGACGCAAACGTAAGGTATATAGGGCTTTAGGATCCCTACTACAGTCGCATGGTCTGATCGATGTATGGGGGAAAAACTGCCTGCGGACCCAGGATTCACTTATTTCTCATATCCGGCTCAGAAATATTCTAAGCTGGACTATTTCTTTGTCTCAACGGGGGAGATTTGTAAGGTTAGAATTGCCAAACTTCCAAGAATAGTCTCAGATCACAACCCTCTGATACTGACATACAAAGTACATAATATTCCTAGGAGAACAACTAAGTGGACATTTGAAAGGAAACTATTAAACGATGATAGGTTTGTTAAACACCTTAAACAGTGGGCGAAGGAGTTTTTCGATATAAATAGATATAGCTCATCCAGGGACAGAGTCTGGGAAGCTTTTAAGGCATCTTTAAGAGGCGAGACGATGAGCTGCTCTGCCAGATTAAGGAAGGAAGACAGAGGTAAAGTGGAGATGCTCATTTCTGAGTTAGCAGTTTCAGAGAATCGTCATATAGTGGAAATAGGATCAGGTAAGGATGGCAGTCAAACCGCCAGAACTATGGCTTTGATTAAGGGAGATATTTTAAGAGTGGTCACGCAAAGGGAGACAAGGGAATATCAGTCGTCTCGGGCCAAACGATATGAGACAGGGGAACAAGCTGGTAGAGCACTAGCGCTCCGTATAAGACAAGAAACCAACAAAAATAACATTCGTAAGATCAAAGATAATGGGATAGAATATACGGACCCAAAAGAGATAATGGGTGTTTTCCAGAAATTTTACCAGAAACTATACGATCAGGAGACGGGCTGGGTACCATCTAGGCAAGGGCCCGGACATGTCTGTCCGGTTCTAGAGGATAAAGATAGGGAGCAGCTGGAGAATGATATAACCCCAGAGGAGATATGGACTGCATTACAGGATTTAGCTGCAGGTAAAGCCGCGGGACCAGACGGGATACCCATGGAAGTATATAAGACCTTGGGGGAGGAAATCCTCCCATTGCTCGTAGATCTTTTTAATGGAGTAATTTGTTCTGGAAAGATCCCTGACTCTTGGAAACAGACCAATATTGTAGTGTTACATAAAAAGGGTAAACCTGAGGAAAATCCGGGCTCCTATCGGCCAATATCGTTGATAAACACCGACACTAAACTATATTCCAAGGTGTGGGCAAAGAGACTAGGGGGGATCATTGGCCAACTCGTCTCTCCGTGGCAGCATGGGTTCGTCCCTGGGAGAGGTACTACAGATCACACCTCGCGTGCGATCTCGCTATTTGACGCTATCGCTGCCACGGGGGGAGAAATGGCCATGATCCTCCTAGACGCCGAAAAAGCCTTCGACCGTGTGGTCTGGGAATTTATGTGGGAAGTTTTGGTCAGTAGAGGTTTTGGAGAGAAGTGCAGGAAAGCAATAAAGGCTATGTATTCTGATCCGGTAGCCAGAATTGTAACTATGGGCCTACAGTCGGAGGAGGTGGTAATTAGAAGAGGAACCCGCCAGGGATGCCCTTGCTCTCCTCTGCTTTTCTCACTCTATATAGATCCCTTGATCAGGGAAATCTTAGCCTCAGATAAAATCTCCCCTGTTATACTAAATGGCCATACCACCAAATTATTGGCCTATGCGGATGATTTGGCAATTGTCACCACCAACCAGCAGACGGCTATAGTAGAACTGAGTCAATTGGCCAACGCATTTGGAACTCGTTCTGGGTACAAGCTGAATGAAGAAAAAACTATAATAATCTGTACTAATAATATCCATAAAATCGACCAGAGGTATGTGGAGTCTGCAGTTTATCTTGGGGTGAGAATTAATGCAAATGTGGAGAAAATTATACAAGAAAATTATGTTCCCTTGATTGCTGCAATAGATAAAGAATTGAGAAGAATAGATGTTCTACATTTATCCTTGATCGGTAGGGTGAACGTGTTAAAGATGTCAATGTTTCCGAGAATTTTGTATCTATTCCGTGCCATACCTCTGCTAGTAGAAGAAGGTCTGTTGAAGAAAATGGAAGCAGTCTTCTCCCAATTTGTGTGGCAATATGGAAAAATTCGTCGATCCTTAGCTCGACTATCAGTTCCACTGGAGGGAGGGGGGCTGTCTGCACCAAACTTGAGGCTGTATCACTGGGTGTGTCTAATGATGCAAATGAATGTTTTGTTCAAACATGTTAATATGGCTGGGTCGATAGGTGTGGACAGAACCCCCACAATATATGAACTGTTAGCAGGGGGGAAAGCAGTGGGGCTCCTAACACGAGAAATAAATTGTAGGTATTTTAAAAGGAGTAAAAGCAGGGTGATGCTTAGTGCTTGGGGCACCTGGAAGTCAATAATGAGGTTCCTGAAGATTCCAAAGATTAACAGTATATTGGATTTGTGGCGGTCAAATCCGTTTGTTCATCTTGGACAGAATAGTAATAGTAGGTTATGGAAGGAGCTGGGTATTAGTTGTCTGGGGGATGTTATGATTGAGGATGAACTATTAGGATTTGATACACTTCAGCATAAGTTTGGTATACTTGCTAGTCAATGGTTTTTATATAGACAACTGGAGCAAACAGTTAGGTCAATCAGACCTAGGATTTCAATTCAGGAGCCTAACTCATTTGTGAACTATGTAAGGAACGGTGGTAAGATGATTAAAATCGGGTATAGTTACCTCTTGCAGGGTTTGGGGGATGACATCGGAAAAACTGAATCTGATTGGGCAGAAAAAATTGGGGATCCGGATATAGATATAGACTTTGCCTTAGCACTGAATAAGAAAATACTAAGAGCTTCAAACTTAAAGGCACAGCATTACAAGACTATCTTTAATTTATATTATACGCCTGCCAAGCTGTTCAAGTGGGGTAAGAGAGAAAACAATAGGTGCCCCAGGTGTAACCAAGGCCCTGCAGATTTACCCCACATGTTTTATAACTGTCAGAATCTTACTCCAGTCTTCAAAGAAATTGAAAGGTTTTTAACGGGGCTGCTAGAGCATCAGATTACTCTATCCCCTCCTACGGTTTTGATTGGTAGAGACGAAAATCTAAAATTAGAGTATAAAGCCGAAGCATTTATTTTTCTTTGCATGGCTGTTTTTAGGATTTTAATCTCGGCCGGCTGGAAAGATCCTGTAGCTCCTACATTTCAGATGTGGTTAACTAGGCTTCTCGGGACTCATAATATAGAGGAATGCTTGTACGGTTTTAAAGGAAAGAGGTCGAAAGAATATGGTAAGAAGATATGGGCTCCTCTCAGGAATTGGAGAGAAATTAGATGAACAAGAGCTTACAGACTTTCGGTGACGCTGAGAGCATTTCAGTATGTGCTATTTTCGAAAATGTTTTATCTCTCCTACGACTGTATTTATAAGATGTATACTGTTTTTTCAATGTCTGATTTTATCCTGTCGATTATTGTATTAATGTATTAATGGATTTTCTCTTTTGTTGATACCCGGAACCATCTCAATAAAAAAAAAAAAAAAAATGAGTTTTTTCTGTAATTTTGCTGATTCCGGCGTGTAGTGTGTTACCATAATCCAGTCGGCTCGTGACCAGTGCGTGGGTGACAGTCTTTCTTGTTTCGAGGGGGATCCAGCGGAAGATCTTTTTGAGAATACGAAGTACGTTGAAGCAGGAGGATGAGACTGCGTTGACTTGTCTGGACATCGAGAGAGAGGAGTCTAGGATGAAGCCCAGGTTGCGTGCGTGGTCTGCGGGTGTGGGTGCTGTGCCCAGAGCGGAAGGCCACCAAGAGTCGTCCCAGGCTGAGGGGGAAGATCCTAGGATGAGCACCTCCGTTTTGTCTGAGTTGAGTTTTAGGCGGCTATGTTTCATCCATTCGGCAACTTCTTTCATGCCTTCGTTAAGATTGGTTTTGGCGGTGTTAGGGTCTTTGGTGAGGGAAAGGATTAACTGGGTGTCGTCGGCGTAAGAGATGATGTTAAGGTTGTGTTGGCGCGCGATGGAGGCAAGTGGACTCATGTAAATGTTGAAGAGGGTGGGACTGAGTGATGATCCTTGTGGTACTCCACAGATGACTTCAGTGGCCTCTGAGTTAAATGGGGGAAGTCGGACTTTTTGAGTTCTCCCGGCGAGGAATGAGATGATCCAGTCCAAGGCTTTTCCTTGTATGCCGATGTTGCTGAGGCGTTGTATAAGGGTGCTGTGGCAGACTGTGTCGAAAGCGGCGGAGAGGTCGAGTAGAATGAGGGCCGCTGTTTCTCCGTTATCCAGTAGTGTTCGGATGTCGTCTGTTTCTGCGATGAGGGCGGTCTCGGTGCTGTGTTTGGCTCGAATTCCGGATTGAGAGGGATCGAGGGAGTTGTTGGATTCAAGGAAGGCGGCGAGCTGGCTGTTGACTGCTTTCTCAATGACTTTGGCGGGGAAGGGGAGGAGGGATATGGGTCGGTAGTTTTTAAGTTCAGAGGGGTCTGCTGTGGATTTCTTCAAGAGGGCGCTGAGTTCGGCGTGTTTCCAGCTTTCTGGGAAGGTGGCAGAGTTGAACGAGCAGTTGATGACATCACGGAGATGGGGTGCGATGATGGAGTCAGCTTTGTTCAAAATGTAGTGGGGGCAGGGGTCGGTTGGCGAGCCAGAGTGGATGGAATTCATTAGGCGGATGGTGTCTTCGGTGGTGATTGGGTTCCAGGCGCTGAGGTTGTTAGTCGGCAGTGTAGCGTCTGAGGGGGGTGGGGAGGGTTGTTCGCAGGGAGTGTTCTCGAAGCTGTTGTGAATGTCGGCAATTTTGTTGTAGAAGAAGGAGGATAACGCATCGCAGAGGTCTTGGGAGGGAGTGATGTCGTTAGATGCTGCAGCGGGGTTGGTGAATTCTTTGACGATGTTGAAAAGTTCCTTGCTATTGTGGGCGTTGTTGTCAAGACTATCCTTGAATGCTGATTTCTTGGTGGATCGGATCAGTTGGTGGTGTTTGCGGGTGGCTGCCTTGAGGGTGGCCATGTTGTCGGTGGTTGGGATTTTTCTCCATGTTTTCTCTAGGGTGCGGCATATCTTCTTAGATTTTTTAAGGTCCTCATTGAACCAGGGAGCCTTTTTGCTGCCTGAGTTGATCTGGTGCTTTTTCAGGGGTGCTAATTCGTCGGCGCTGTGGGTGATCCATTGCTTGAATTTGGTGGCTGCTTGGTTTGGGTCCAATGAGAGGGTGGGAGGGTTTTTGTTGAGTGATGTGAGGAGTTGGTCGGAGGTGATTTTGTTCCAGTTTCTCCGAGGAATGGGTTGTGGGCGGTTGTGGGTCAAGGTGGTTTTGTAGCTGAAGTAAACACAGCTGTGGTCCGTCCAATGGAGAGCTGTGGTGCGGTCGAAGGAAATGTGCTTGCTGGAGGTGAAGATAGGGTCGAGCGTGTGTCCGGCTACATGGGTGGGGGTGTCAACAAGTTGTCTGAGTCCGAGATTGGCCAGGTTGTCCAGAAGGGAGTTGGTGTTGCTGTCGTGTTTATTTTCAAGGTGGAAGTTGAGGTCTCCTAATAGAATGTAGTTCTCGGAGGCGAGGGCATGTGGGGTGATGAAGTCAGTGATGTCATTGCTGAATTGAGTGCGGGTTCCTGGGGG
Source organism: Lissotriton helveticus (assembly GCF_964261635.1). Classification (NCBI taxonomy): domain Eukaryota; kingdom Metazoa; phylum Chordata; class Amphibia; order Caudata; family Salamandridae; genus Lissotriton; species Lissotriton helveticus. The sequence goes on from NC_136071.1 coordinate 1,167,417,851, forward strand.
CCTGTAGATGAGGGTGCCTCTAAGTGTGGTCCTAGGGTCGGTGTGGATCTGGAAGTGGAGATGTTCGGCGGTTGCAAGATTATCGTCGAAGCTGGTCATGATTTTGATGGTGTTCCTATGGATGATGGCGATGCCTCCTCCTGTTTGGTTGGTGCGGTCTTTTCGGATGATTTTGTAAGCTTCCTGGATGGCTATAGCGATGTCGGGTGCTGATGATATGTGCATCCATGTTTCTGTAAGGAAGGCGATGTCCGGTGACGCAGTGTCGAGTAGGTCCCAGAGTTCAGTTGCGTGTCTGTGGACTGAGCGGGTGTTCAGCAGGATGCATTTCAGGTGGTTAGAGTCGGAGCTATGTTTGGAGGAAGTGGATTTGGTGAGGGTCTTGAAGCAGGTGAACTTGCAAGTGTGACAGGCGAATGGGCCGTGGGAGCGTCCTGGGGTGGCTTCGCAGCATTGTGGAGTACGCCCGGGGTTGAGGGCGAGGAGAGTTGCGGCATCATATGTGAGTGTAGTGGGTAGGGTATTGCGGGGGCCAGGGGGTCTGGCGCTGGGCGCGGTCCAGGCGCGGACGGGCGTAGACGGGCTTACCTTTGGCGCGCATTCGGCGCGCGGCCGCTGCGCGCAAAAGCATCTGTCATATGTGGATAGTGGAAGGGGAGGGGGAGGGAGGAGCAGCTGGGAGGCGGGTGCGTGGAGGATATCTGGCCAGGGGGTCACAACAACAACAACAGAAACGGCTGCAAGATAAAAACCGAAGCAGGATTGGGGATACAGACGATCTAACCACAACTAAGCAAGTAAAAATTCTAAAATCGCGCTCTATGTCAGTCTAGCGCTACAATTGCAATTAACTTGGCAATAGCGAGTAAAACAGGTAATTAAGCGGTATAAAGTACTGTAGCCGATTTTTAATCTACTCTAGGCTGTTAGGTAAGCGCTGATGTGCCTTCGAGTGTTCAGGCAGGCAAGAGCGAGTTACTCGGTGTAGCGCTACGATACCAGATGGAGGCTTCAGTGGGGCTGGGAGCAGCGTGAGGGAGCGGCCGCTTCTGATGTGAGTCAGGGCAGTCAAGCTTTGAAATCTCAACTTGATACCTTTTCTTTGCCCTCAGGTGCCACTCTTATCCAATATGTGGATGATTTGTTGATCGCTGCTGATTCTGAAAATGTTTGTAAGGCAGCAACTGTATCGCTCTTACAGCATTTGTCTGATTCACATCATAAAGTATCGTCTTCCAAGTTACAATATTGCCGACAAGAAGTTACCTATTTAGGTCATCTCTTGTCGAAGGAGGGAAGGCGATTGACTCCAGAACGTATTCATGCAATTGCACGAATGCCTGCACCGTCCACACAAAGAGAAGTGCGTGCTTTCTTAGGCATTACCTCTTACTGTAGACAGTGGATTCCAAATTTTTCCCATCTTGCTAAACCTCTGTTGGCACTTACACTTAAAGATACGCCCCATCCTTTGCCTTGGACTGACTAATGTCAAAAGAGTTTTACAGATTTACGTACTGCCTTGTGTTCCGCTCCTGTGTTGGGTACTCCAGACTACAGTAAACCTTTCACACTCTATGTCCATGAAAGGGATGGTTGCGCATTATCAGTATTGACGCAACGATTCGGCGACAAACAAAGGCCGTGTGCCTATTTTTCTGCAACATTAGATCCAGTAGCTAAGGCATTACCTAGTTGCCTTAGAGCAACAGCAGCAGCGGCAATTTCTAATCGTCAATCCGCTGGACTAGTGCTAGATCATACTCTTAATGTTATGGTGCCACATGCAGTAGATACTCTTCTTAACAGGACGAAAACTCAGCATTTAACGAGTGCTCGCTTGTCCGGTTATGAGTTGACACTTTTAGCTAGTCACATACACATAAAAAGATGTAATGTTCTGAATCCAGCAACATTGTTGCCTGCTTTGGATATTAACCATGTACAAGATCAGCATGATTGTTTTCTTCGCACTGAAGAAGAAACGAAGGGTCGAATAGACCTCAAGGATACACCACTTGTGGATCCGGATGGGATCCTATGGGTAGATGGGTCATGTTTCAAGCTTCCTAATGGTGAAACCACAGCTGCTTAAGCAGTAACGACGTTGTACACAGTGGTAGAAACTGCACGCATTCCGCATAATTCAGCGCAAGCTGCAGAATTGATTGCGTTGACAAGAGCATGTGTGTTGGCGAAAGGGAAGAGAGTGACTGTCTATACTGACAGCCAGTATGCCTTTGGCGTCGCCCATAGTTTTGGTCGTTTGTGGAGGGAAAGAGGATTCTTTATCTCCCACGGCACCAAGATACAGCATGGTCAGTTGGTAACTGACCTTCTTGAATCACTTGCCCTGCCTACTCAAATAGCGATTGTGAAGTGCAGTGCGCATAAAAAGATTACTGATGACGTGGGTCGAGGAAATGCATTTGCAGATGAGATAGCGAAGGAAACAGCGAGGAATGTTGAAAGTCGCATGTATGTTGCAGGTCCTGCTAGATGGGTTGCAGAAGCTGGTATGTGTGAAGACACAGTGGAAAGTGTGAAAGCGATCCAGAAGGAGGCCACTGAGAAAGAATTACGTACGTGGAGAGAAAGTACGGGAATGTTGGATAGTACGGGATGTTGGACGGAATTGTCAGAGCATCAACGATGGTTGTTACCTGATGCGTATGTACTGCCTGTGGTTACTATGGCCCATGGACCAGCCCATATTAATGCACGGGGTATATGTAAGCTTTTAGCTCCAGTATGGCAGAATGATGGTATTCCTAAATGTGCAGAAAAAGTGGTGAAACATTGCATTGTTTGTTTGATGCACAATCCAGGAAAGGGAACTCCAACTCCAGCAGGTCACTTTGCACCCCCTACGTACCCATTCGAGGTACTGCAAATAGACTACATACATATGGAACGTTTCAATAATCTCAAGTATGTCCTGGTGGTGGTTTGTGCCTTTTCCAGATGGATAGAGGCCTACCCCCTAAAGGACAACACTGCTTTGTCCACTGCAAAAATACTCTTGAAAGAATTCTTCCCGAGGTTTGGTTTGCCGCGCATTGTCTGGAGTGACAATGGAAGTGAATTTGTAGGTCAAATTATGCAAAAGGTGTGTGTAGGTCTAGGCATTAGACAGAAATTCCATGCGCCAAACCATCCTCAGTCAGCAGGTCTGGTAGAGTGCTACAATGGCACTCTCAAACTTACGCTAGCAAAGATTCAGGCCAGCACTGGCCTTTCTTGGCCTGATGCTTTGCCTTTAGCACTCCTCTCTACTAGAATTACTGTTCATTCTCGTTTGGCGCTTAGCCCACACGAGATTGTGTTTGGACGCCCAGCTAATGTCTGGGGAGTCCCCAGACCCAAAAAGTACTCAGATATTCCATACCCACTGTTGGTTGACTATTTGCACTAAATTGCATGTTATTCGTCAACAGGTCCAAAACGCTTTACCAGAGGCCTCTTCAGATCCTGGACACACCATCCAGCCTGGGGACTGGGTGTGCCTGAAAAACTTCCAGAGAAAAAAAAACTTGGAACCTCGCTGGGGGCCTCCGAGGCAAGTCCTACTTACGACTCGTACAGCTGTCAAGGTCCTGGGAAAGAAACACTGGATCCACGGTGTGCACTGCAAAAGGGTACCATTGCCTTTGCCTTATGACCAGTGGTTTCGAGAAGGTATCGGTGACAGTGAGTGTGAGCAGGTACCCAGTTTCGTGCCGTTCAGCAGTGCACACCTGGATTGGACTAGCTCAGAGAAAGAGGACGATGACGTTTTACAGGAAGCTGTACCCGTTCATTTGAGACTCAACACCACAGATCCCGAACATTTGTTCCAGGACCAGACAACGCTTGGAAAGACGATATAAATTGAGGAAAAGATCCCCTAAAGACAATTAATCTTGACTTTCTTTTTAATTCTGTTAATAAAGAAAAGTTTTTCCTTCCCTTATCCATCAAGTTGCAGGGTCACGGTAGGAGTCTTGAGCTGTGACCTGAATAGTGACTAGGTCAACAGGACTTGCAGTGTCTTAGGACGGCTAACAATCACAGCCAAGTGATTAAGGAAGATTATCGTGAGCAACGCCTTTAGAGTAATGGATAGTGCAGGGAAAGGAAGTGATATTAAAATGATGAAGAGAGCACATTATAAGAAATTATTTGGTCGTTGTGGCGTAGCACTATGTGTTTTAGTAGGTTTTAAGTAGTTTATTAGCATGCATAGGATGGTTTATTCATGTCCTGCAGTTAGTACCTGTTCCCGTTTCTGTCCCTCTAACTTCCTCTACTACTGTTTCACCGCATACATTTTACTCACTCCCAGATCACGAGCAAATGAGAAGAATGGAATATCTTAACAATTTGTTTATTCAACTGTTACACCAGCATCAATTGATAGTAAATGTTACTGATTGTTGGGTATGTGGTCTCATACCACATAATACACAAAGAGGAATACCGTATCTAGTCCTCCCCTTTTCATATGAAGGTTCTGCTTGGGCCTATCTGGCTATGTTTTCCAATGCATACCAGAATTTACTTCGATACCCTTCTGGTGGATCCTATAATGGTGGAGTGGATTTCAGTTACGGTTCTTTGATAAAGGGCATTGTAACTATGGCAAAGATTGCTGACATCATCAAGATTCCCAAAGACGAAAAGAGAGCGTATGATGGGTGGAATATAACTCGCTATACTCTCAGCCTTACTGACAAGCTCAAGCAACAGAGTTCTGCACCGATTTGGGTACTACCCCAACGAGGTCGTTTGTGCTTGCAAATAAATGGCCAGTACACCAAAACTAAGCAAGAGAGGAGCAACTGCTCCCACACTTATGTCTATACTCCTTCTACACCCGCACCATTAGTGGCATCACAAGGTACATATTTCATCTGTCATGATAAAGCTTATACATGGCTTCCCACACACTTCTCGGGAACATGTTATATAGCTTTTCTCCTCCCTCCTACATACACCGCTCCTGCTGATTATCACAGGAAGAGAGTTGCTAGAGGAGTAGTAGATTCAGAAGATACAGCAGGGCAAGAAGGAGGGGATTTTCTGAAAGGGTTTCTTCCCTTTTGGGGTCCGATGGCCAATAGCAAAAATATCAGACAGTTGATCCGTGAGGTTGATGCCACAATCAATGTAACTTCTGGAGCATTAAAAAATGTGACTGCTGAGCTTCAGGCGGATCGACCAAGATACTGGAGATTGGTCTGTGATGGGATGGTTTTGGGGACTACTGTCCACTTGGGGATGGAAGGTGCTAACCTTCCTTGGAATGATTCTAGCACTCGTCTTTTCTTGTTGTCTTTGTCTACAGTGTGGTCCAGCCATTTGCGGACTCTGTGCCACAATCTGTGTCTCCAAACCAGTAGCACAACAGACAGAACACATTAAGATGATGGTGCAACAACATCTTGGTGACGTCATGACCATCGATATTGACTCAGACTGACATGGGTTCCTTTGTGCATTGCCCGAGTATGGCAAAAGGAGGGTCTGAGGTTACGTAGTTTTCGGCCTCGCTTCGCTACAGCCGCCATTTCGCGTTTAGTCGTCATTTTATGTTGCCTCACTCGGGCAGCACGGCTAACGCGGAAAAATGGTCTTTCTGCCACTTTCAGCTGCTCGATGTTTTTCTCGTTGAGGAACAACCTTTGTCCTTGTGTGCGATACTGATGTCAGGGTCTGGCCGAGTTCGCAGAGCCATGTCTAGACTGATTAATCCATGACTTACTCCACTGTTTGGGTCCCACCATTCTTCTCTACCTTATCTTATTTAACTGGCCTTCACTATTCTCTTTGTGTGTTCTCTTGTTACATAGCTCTTCTTTTGAAGCATTCTACACATGTTTTGCCACCTGCAAACTGAATTACGGGCATCAGTGTTGATTAACCTGATGGGAGGAGAGCACACGGGGTCTGAAAGGAGGGTGTGTTTTAGACATCTGATAGCTTGTTTTCGAACTATTCCTATTTGTCAGTTTTGTGTATATATTGGGAGTTGTCATTGTAAACTTGTGTTTTATAATAGACTGTGCGCCACAGATTAAAGTGGCAGTCTCTTGAGAACCTACCTGTTTGGTACTTCTTAGATAACTGTGCTTAGCTGCAGCTAATACAACTACTTTTCTACGCCAAACAGAGTGTCCCGTGTCTCTGTCGGTCGAGGCAGGTGAACTCGGAGATCTTAGGCGTGCCCTGCGCCGCCTGGCCCATAAGGCCGGGTTCTCCAACACGGTTTAAAACCTGATGGTTTAGGTGATATTCTGCATACCAAAAGCACAATATTCAAGACATTGCTAAAACTATTGAATGACAGCTGAAGCTCCAGATCTGTGTCAGTTGGTACAGAAATAAAGGAACTGACACCAGCGCAAGTAAGTGACATTTATATATATGGATAACGTTTCCGGATTCAGTCTGACGCCTGGAGGTATCCGTAAGGTGAGGAATCTGCAGTTAGAATTCCCCATCAGAAATTCATCTGGTCTTCTTTTCTGACTCTTGAGTACTGTTTAGTGATTCACTGTATTCCTGTATAGAAAATGATGCGCCCCAGGAAGGTCACCTAACTTGCAGTACAAAAATCGATGGTGTGGAGTTATTTATTAAATTCTATATTCATTGTTTAGAAAATATGTTCCTGATGGGCAAACAGAAATTCATAAGACAGTGTACATACTGATGTTTTTTAGTCTCCAGGTGTCACTAGTTTTACCATTTTTGATTAATGTGCAACTCCAGTCACAAAAAAAGACTCAACAGGGTCTCGTTTTGATTTTATACCACTTTATTCAAACCTGAGCACCTCAATATAAAACTAAACACTGCTGAGCTGTTATTTCCTTGTCAAGCCCCGATTACTGCAAATGTACGATTTGCGCAGCTATGTTTCTGCTAGCAGTTCGGTATTTAAATAGACTTAAATCATCTCTTTTCCAACACACTTGGCAAATTTCATATAATGAAAATAAAAAGAATTAGTGCAATTATCTGGACAGACCAAAATACAGACTTTAAGAGGAAAAGAATGCAGAGTTCATTATTCACAGAGCAGTGTGTTAATGAGAAATCATGATGTTACAGTTATAAACCTGGAGAAAGAACCCCAGGTGGGGCTGGAAATGAAAATAACGTTAGGTTTTTCCTGTTTGTTTTTTTAGTAACTGTACACATTGTATACATTTAGGCAAATCTCTTACTAATCATATTACAGAACATGTTAAACATAAATGTAGACTTCTAAATAGTACCCTATATACAATATTGTTTTTAATTCCAAATGCAAGATAATTGATTTGAGTATACATAATTGTTAGTGCAGGGGATAGCGCCCTAAAGAGGAACTTAGCTGCTCCCCCATAAAAGCACAAACTGCTTTGCAGTGCTGCGTATGGGGTACTGGCTACCTGTACACCTTGCAAGGCATGACTGAGTAATCATTCTTTGAATATCAAAGGCAGGTGCTTGAAGAAGAAGAAAAAAAAAAAAAGAATCGGTACCCGCCTCCCCTCATATTTCTAAAGGTTTGTTAGATGCAGCACATAAGTGCGTGCATGTTGCAATGTTACAGCGTTTTACAAGAACGCTTGCATTTGAAGGAGACGAAATTTACTTTAAGTTATTCTTTAATTTAGGCTTTTTTTTGCGTTGATAATTAAAATGAAATATCAGGGTGGTGAATACTTTGATCTGGGAAGGTTGTGCTTGGCCGAGCCTGGTTGCAGTAGGCCAGGACATATCAACATTGGATTCAAACATTCAATTGTTCTTAAATTATGGGGATATGATGTAGAACAAAAAATGGACTAACCTTTTAAGCACCAAGCAGGAGAATAAGGTAGGTTTTTAAAAGGTATTAAGGTAACATCGCTCTTTAAAAAGTGTACTTTGGAGCACCTACCATGGCTGGAGAGCACTTCTCCGCTGATCAAGCTAAATGTTGATAAGCACATGGCTGCTCAAAACTAGCTTATGATGAGAACTTTTCTGCCCACGGGTGGAGAAATCAATGGGTCTCACCTCAAAAAGAAGTACATAAGAAAGCCTGAGCAATGGCCATGACTAAAAAACACAAAAAAAGTGCTGTCTTGTTACTGGACCTCGTAGTGCGAAGAAAAGACTGCTGAACATATCAATTTATTTGCTTCTACTTCAGTGACAAGATTACAGTTGAGGATGATGTCTGTTCGAAATCCCAATCATTTAACCAGTATAGTTCTTACCAAGCATAGTAACTAAAGAATATATTTTTCTGAAAAGCATACGGTTTAAATGTTCTTTTGTTTTTCACAAATGCTTTGTGCACTTTCGACGATGAAAAATTATTAAAATGTGGAATGTACATTTCACCTACATTATGATGAAGAAATTAACAGGAAAACTTTGGACGCCAACAAGGGATTTTGGAAAGAATTGTTAAAATAAGCACACTTGCAGGTAACTGGCTTGGGTTCATTCCTAACTCGTTAGTTACTACAGTGGTAATGAAAGCGCCAATGTGCAAAATAGACTCCCCGAAGGTCTAAAAAATAACCGCTACCCGCTACGTAACCCCAAATGTCAAGAGATAAGCGTTACAATTTTAAAATCTTCCGAACAAGACAATTCTTTCAAATGTCCATGTTGTGTAGACTGATGAGACACTTCAGCCAGGTTGTTATTTATACATGCATGTTATTAAAAAAATGACGTTCAAAACACCTAAAATAATTTGGTTATGCGAGTAACACCAGAAGTCTCTCAATAGTTTTGGAAGTTATAATGGGCCAGGTTAAACACTCCATTTCCAATGTTAAGAGCAATTCGGAAGCAGAAGAATTTTCACGCCACAGTTCGAAGCCGTCTGCAGGTCTAGGTACTACAACACTGCGTCTTGGGGGTCTGTGTCGGTTCCGTCAGGTCCACTCCTCGACCTCGTGTGGCACTTGCTCCAGTAGTCTGTGGTTCGGTCTTAGGCAACTTTTTAGCTGAAAGATAGGAAGAAGTTCACATAAATTCAGTATCGTACTTGTTCGATCACGTGTAAATGTAGGCTATAAGTCATGATAATGATGTCCTGAACACCGTTCAATCAAACATACAGACTGAAGCCTGTATAAAGCCGGACTGCTGACAAATGCTCCAAGGTCATATAATGCCTTGAGCACTATTCAGAGCCAATAATTCATTTTTGGATAATGGATTTTGTAGAATAAGACTAAACAGTCAACTTTCATTGCTTCCAATCCTTGTTTCGACCTTTTGTTCTCTGTTAAATCCAAAGGTATTATGCTTCCCTTATTTCTGCTAGCTAATCCAGGCTAATTAGGTAAATACCCCTGGACTACTGCCCTCCTGTGATTCATCACCACTGCTTCCTGTCACAGATCATGCTTACAACTTGGTCCTACACTGGTTCGTCCCTAATTGAGGACTGCCGGTGCCTGCAGCTTTTTTGGCTTGGCTCAGACTCTCTTGCGTGATCCTGCATGCAGTTGTCCCACAGAGCATTAGTCGCTCTTGTCTGAACCTCTCATGAGCTCAGTCCCCAGTATGCTTGAATGAAGAAAAGCTAGCCAGGTTATCAGGCATACATCAGTCCTCTTGTATGAATGGTCTAATGTTAGCTTGGCTTCTGACAGTGAAAGTTTCTAATAAAGTTTACCGGTCTCAATTAAAAAAACAAACAGCTCGGAAAAACCTCCTGAGACAGAGTTAAATATGAAAGAAATACAAAGAAATATACAATTACAATTCAATTCAGCTTTCATCTAATGAACCATCGTGGCAGGAAAGATGGCAGACCGGCACATACGAAATGCAGGCACCACCTTGGGTAAGAAGAGTAGATGAACAGAAAGGACCTGAACCGTACGAGCAGAAGTAACCGCCAACCAACAGAAATGTTTTTAAAGTAAAAACTGAAACAGGGCCACTGTGCATGGACTTGAATAGAGGTACCATCAAGCAAGTCAAAACTAGGGTCAAATCTTTCGGATAAACAATAAACGGGTGCGGAGGGAACAAGTACATCAAAACTTTCAGAAAAAGCACCGCTTGTGACAGTTTAAACAGGGAAGGTTGGTCAGGGAGAGACAAATGCTGACAAAGCTGGCAGGAATAGCCACTGCCAGACACTGGCGTTCAAGGAAAAATGCAAACCTCCAGACATCAGACAGGTGTGAAATAAAGGATTCATGTCTTCAGGCTCACGCCATGGAACAAACTTGTTCTAGTGGGAGGCGTAGATATATTTAATGTAAGGATTCCTAGACACAAAGAGGTCTGCAACCTCATCAGGAAGACAAAAGAGTTCCAGCTGGCATTGCTCAAACTTCATGTGTGCAACCACATCACCTGGGATTGGGTGGAGCACCTGTCTTGTTGCGAGAGCAGGTCTGCTCTGAGCAGGCTGCAATGAGGTGGCAGAATGATCAGTACCAACAGACTGATGATCCTCTTTGCCAAGTCAGAAGCGATCAGAATCAGCTCCACCTAATCCTTCAGCCGCTTTAGCAGTTTCAGCATTACTTTGGACAGAAGTGGAAACTGCAAAAAAAGTACAGCAGGACCTGAGACTAGCTTAACATGAAGACATTCCTGGGAAGCAATCAGCAGAAAGGTTATGGCACAATATTCAGTGCACTTTCTGTCCTGGGCTTCAGCTAAGAGATCCATGAAGAGGAAAACCCAATGTGGAGAAGCTAGCCTTTGGTGCAGCAAACACTTATGGTCCTCCCAAACAAACACACAGAATTAAAGCATCCACTCTCGCACTGAAGCAGTGAGTGACGTGGGCCATTACAGGGATGACTCCATGTTGCAGTGTCCGTGTCTAGGGGTGAATCACCCCCCACATTGGGTGCTCAGCCCTCATGCTACCCTGCAAGTTTATATAAACCACAGAAGAGGTGTTGTGTCGACCGAATGTGGATATTGTTGCTCGATATGGAAGGGGAAAAGGCCTTCAGGACAAGACAGACCACAAGCAGCTCAAACACATTATGTGCAGGTGCTGCTCAGACAGATCAGAGACCTGCACACGTGTTGTCACCCAGACAGGCGACACAACCCAGCAAGGAGGCATCCGTGACCACAGTAGACCTTGCCTGTTGAAGGCTGAATGGTGTTTCAGAAGTTTGGAGGGGTCCATCCACCAGTGCAGAGCCTGATGCTCAGACTGAAGCTCCACACCTGAGCCAAGAGACTTTCTTGGTGTTGTAGTCATTGTCTCCCTGGAAACTCCTGGAGAACTACCATCCGCCACTTAGTATTAGGCACCAAAAGGATACACAATGACATCAGTCTCATTAGGTGCAACAACTGCAGGACTGGGATTTAATTCAAACCCATCTGAATCATTGTCCTTGGTTCTTCTCTGAGAACTGAAGGTATCCTAAGAGTGAGTTGAACACTGCTGCAATAAAGGCCAGCCTATGTGTGAGAGTGAGGGAGACTTCTGGAAATTAATGGTGAGGCACAAATTATGGAGTAGTCATCATCTGCGAATATGTTCCTGGACCAGCAGGAGGAAGATTATGTTACTTACCCAGTAAGCATCTGTGCTTGGCATGTAGAGCTGTAGACTCACATGCTTTCCATACATCTACCATCTAGTGTTGGGACCGGATGTTTGCAAGTTCGTTTTTTTCCGAAGAAGTCTTTCCAGTCATGAGGTAAGGTGACTCCTACTTTCAGTAATAGTGCGCATGGGCATTGACCCCATTGTTGGATTGTTTTCCCAAAAAAGTGTGAGAATGGAGTAAGTGAGTGTAGTACAGAGATGTCCATACGTATGTAATGTAAATAATGAGCACTGCGACAACTACAGGTGTTCGGGGAAGTGGCATGTGAATCTACAGCTCTACATGCTAAAAACAGATGCTTATTGGGTAAGTAACATAATCCGTTCGAGGCATTTGTCCTGTGCTTAGCATAGACTATAAAGCAGTATTCTCCCAAAGCGAGCGGTGGCTAACCAGTAGATGTTGCAATTGTTTGAAAAAGTGTCTTTAGCACTGCTTGCTCTCCATTGGCGTGTTAACACATCCGCACAATAGTGTTTGGTAATTGTGTGTGGTGTAGACCATGTTGCTGCTTTACAGAGGTAAGCTATAGGAATGTTACTTAAAAAAGGTCACAGATGCCCCTATTTTGCAAATGGAATGTGCTCTAGTGCAATGGATTGAAAATGCTACTTACCCAGTATGCATCTGTTCTTGGCATATAGAGCTGTAGAGTCATATGCTGTGCATAGATCGCCATCTAGTGTTGGGTCCGGATGTTTACACTTTGTTTTTTTTCAAACAAGTCTTTCCAGTCACAAGGTAGGTGACAACTCCTTTCGGTGATAGTGCGCATGGGCATCGACTCAATTGTTAGATTGTACTTTTGCATAGCAAGTTTGAATGCATTGAACAATCCATCTTAAAATGCCAGATTTAGAGATAGGATTGCCTTTGGGTGGTAGAGCAAATGCAACAAATAGTTGCTTTATTTTACGAAAATCTTTTGTCCGGCTACATAATACAATAACGCTCTTCTGAAGTGTGTGAGGAGCTCGTTTTGCTACAGAATTAGGTTGAGGGAAGAACACAGATAACTCAACTGATTGGTTAAGATGAAAAGCAGAAACTACTTTAGCGAGGAATTTTGAATCGGTGCTAAAAACTACCCTATCTTTATGAAGCTGAAAGAAGGGTTCTTCTAAGGTTAATGCCTACAGCGCACCCACTCTCCTTAATGAAGTGATTGCATCGAGAAAAGCAACATTCCATGAAAGGAACAGTAAAGGATAATTATGTAATGATTCAAAGGGTGGACTTATAGGTCTTACAAGTACAATGTTAAGAATCCACACTGTTGCCCGAGGGATTCTTGATAGTATTATTCTCTTTAAGCCCTATATAAAGGCTTTAATGGCAGGAACTTTGAACGAAGATAAATGCAGTCTGTTCTGCAAATACGCAGCTACTGCTGCAAGGTGCAATCTAATAGATATGTAAGCTAGTCCAGATTGCTGTAGATGCAAACGGTAACAAATAGTGTTATGAACAGTAGCATCTAGAGGAATACATTTGTTGTTACCATAGACTATATCTCTTCTACTTTGCTGCATAACAACCTCTCGTAGTAGGCTTTCTTGCTTCTTTTAGATAGTTTGATTTCTCCATTGTTCGAGTGAGAAGACTGGAGGTGAGATGTAGTTTTTGATGTGGAACTACTGACCGCTCTAACAGGGTGGTGTACCATGGTACGGGCCCATGTGGAAGCTACTTAATTCAGTGTGAGTGAGGTTTTGCCTGAGTTTGCAAACCAGAAACGGAAGGTGGGGGAGAGGAGGAAAAGAGTAGGCAAATATCCCTGACGAATTCATCCATAGTGTATTGCCTTTGGAGAGAGGCTGAGGGAACCTGGAGGCAAAGTTTGGGCATTGTGACTCGTTTACTGTGGCGAACAGATTTATTTGTGGGTATCCCCATTATTGAAAGTATGGAAGGAGAACTTCAGAATGAAGCTCCCACACGTGTATTTGCTGCCTCTTTTTGCTGAGGAGGTTGGCAATTTGATTGTTCACCCCTGGAAGGTGTTCTGCTAGAATATTAAAATCCTGTGATGGATTGCCCAGTTACAAATGGTCTGGGAGAGGCAGGACAGTTGGAGTGTGTGTCCCCCTGTTTTTGTACATAGTACAATCATATCATGTTGTCCGTGCGGACAACTTTGTCTTTGAGATGAGACTAAAAAGATTTCAGCGCTAGAAATACTGCTAGAAGCTCTAGATAGTTTATGTGGAGACGTTTGTGCTTGTTGTCTAGGTGACAATGGATTGTATAATGGAGATGTGCCCCCCCCCCAACCTGTGAGAGATGCATGTGCTGTTAGTCGATGAAGGACCGCCCTTTTGATAAAGGTTGTGGGTTCCACCACTGCAGAGAGCGACGGGTGCAGCTGTCAACCAACACTACATCTCTTAATTGACCCTCTGATTGATTCCACTGACGTGCAAAACATTCTTGCAGAGGGCACATGTGTAGTCTTGCATGAGGCACTATTGCGATGCAGGACACCATCATTCCTAGTAGTTGCATGAAAGTCCTGGCTGGTATGGTTTGGTCGGCCTAGAATTATAGCAATAGAGTTAGGATTTTGCCAATTCTGGCTGCAGTGGGAGAGGCTAGAGCCGTGTGAGTATTGCGAGTGGCTCCTAGATAAGATTGTATCTGTGAAAACTGTAGGTGAGTCTTTTGCATGTTGACTATGAAACCCAATTAGTGGAGCGGGTGTAGCGTGCTTTGAGTGTGTTCTAGAAACATTTGAGGTGTGCTGGCTTTGATGAGCCAGTCGTCTAGGTACGGGAAAACGTGAATTTGTTGTCTTCTGAGATGAGCTGCCACTTCTGCTAGACACTCTGGGAGCAGTAGTTCCTACTAATGGGAGGATTTTAAATGACAATGTCTGCCTGCTATTATAAATCTAAGATATTTGTGATGAGCTGGATGAACCGGAATGTGAAAATATGCATCTTTTAAGTCTAGTGTGGACATAAAATCACTTTGCTGTAGAAGTGGAAGGACCTGTTGAAGTGTTACCATATGGAAATGTTCTGACAGTAGGTACTGGTTTAGCACTCTGAGATCCAAAATTGGTCTTAAGGAGCTGTCTTTTTTGGGGATTAGAAAATAGAGAGAGTAAACAGCTGAACATTGATACTGTTATGGAACTGGTTCTACGGCTCCCTTTTCGAAGAGAGATTGCACCTTTTGTTTGAGTGACTGTAAGTGGCCTGACGACAGTGTGAATGCAAGGTGGAATTTTTGGAGGATTGGTGGTAAGCTTCAGGCAGTAGCCATGTCAGATAAGGTCGATCACCCATTTGTCGGTTGGTATAGAGTCGGTTGGCATGGATTGTCAAATGGAGAGAAACAGTTGAAGTCTTCCTCCGACAGGTGTTAAGTATTGGTGGGGTGGGGGAGTGTGTGCAAGTGACTGTTTGTTAGGGGAACGGGTGTTAAGTGGTGTGGCGCCTTTACTCCTATATTTAGAATTGTTTCCTCTATAGAAACCGCTAATGGGAGAGGATTGTGTGTTGCTTTTATAAGAGGAAACATTTGGGTGTGAGGATGTACTTTTAAACCCTGCTCTGTAAAAGGAGCAGTGAAAGGAGCCCCTATTTGATGGGGATTGGAGCGCTCCCATGGACTTTGCCACTTCAGTGACTTTTTCCTAAAGACTTATCGACTTTGGAACCAAACAAGTGTTCTTTGTCAAAAAGAGTGTTTAAAATGGATTTTGAACTTCAGGTTTAAACGCCGAAATCCTAAGCCATGTATGCCTTCTAAGGAGAATGTTGTTATTGACCCCACCAGCTGCGTTTTCAGCAGCATCTTTGCTTGGCATTGTGATTGTCTGGGAGATATTGGAGCAGTTGTTCCATCTCGTACCAGTGTGCCATGTCGTACCTAGCTAGTAGGCTCTGTGTGTTTGCGATGCATCAGTGGTTAGCGGCTTAAGCAGCCACTCGTTTACCCGAGGCATCTATACATTTAGATTCTTTGTCTGGGGGAGGTGCATCACCAGAGGTTTGTGAATTTGCTCTTTTGCGATCAATGGACACCACTAGGGAGTCGAGAGGTAATAATCCTTTGATAAACACAGGATCAGATGGAGAAGGTTTATATTTTTTAGCGACTCTGGGAGTTAAAATACGTGCTCACACAGGGTCTTTATAGAAGTCATCGGCATGCCTTATCATGCTCTTTAGCATAGGGAGTGTTTGGCCTGAACTGTGTGTGGACCAGAGTGTTTCAAATAAAAAGTTTACCGAGGACTCTTTATGTAAGGCCACCCCATGATACTATTCTGCTCTAGCAATAGGTTCTTGATAAGCCACGTTATCGTACGGTGATGATGGCTTTGCAGGGTAAAGCTCTGGGTCAGTATATAATTGAGGGTCAATGGTGGAATCATTCCATGGGTATACAGGCAAATGAGTTTCTTCTTCATCAATATCATCCCCTTCAGGCTGTGTATGTGGAGATCCCTGAGGTGTTGTGCGTAAAGGATCTAGAATTGCTAAATGTGGAGGAGATGGAGTTGGAGGGTATTGCGGGGCAGGATAAGCAGGGCTGGTAGCCATGTCTGTTTTTTTCTTCAGAGGGATTTTATATGCAGGGTCCTCAGAAGAAGTTTGCGTTTGGCTGGTGTTTTCGCAAAAATAGGCCCGGTATCAGGCTTGATATAAATCTTCTTTAGTTTAGGCTCCAAATTAGCTTTAAGAAGGTCTAAAATTGGTTTAGGAGGGGCTCGGAGAGGCTGTCCTTTGATTTCGGCACCGAGATAGGTTTGCTTTTGGGAGCGGAAGGTTTAGGCTCCGAAGCATGTTTTTCTTTTGGAGCGGAGGGTTTCAGCTCCAAACCAGATCTGTCCTTTGAACCGGAGGATTTCGGCTCTCAACCAGATCTGTCCTTCGAACCGGAGGGTTTTGGATCCGAAGATGATCTCATCAGACTCGGTCCCGAGCCGGAGGGCTTGGAGATTTGTTTCGGTGCTGAGCCGGAGGCGGGGCGTCGGAAACATTGTCTCTGTGCCGACATTGGCCATAAGGCAGAGGTGGTGCCATAGCCTTATGCTTTTTGGAAAAGGTTTTGGGGGGCAAGGGGGTCTTTGGTACTCACGGCACCTTGTCCCAGAGGCACGTCTTCGAACTTCAAATCGATCTTGAGTTCGAATCAGACTCTGGAACAGGGGAAGGCCACCTTCTCTTCTGGCGCCAACGCTTCAACCTCTTCCTGCTCCGGTTCTTTGCCAAAGGTATCTGGAGTGTCTTGAATGCCTTGATGTTGCATTTTTTCATTGTTGAGCCAGACAATTGCATAGAGTTATCTTTGACTGAAATGATTTACAGGCATCGCAGTCTTCCTCCTTGTGTTCTGGGGAGAGGCACAAGTTACAAACTTGATGTAAGTCGGTGCGAAGGTACTTGGCGTGGCACCGAGGACAGAACTGAAATAGAGCCAGTTCCATAAGCAGAAGGCCGGAGGGCCGCCCACAAGGTTTTCAATCAAAGATAGAGACTGATTCGATACGCGGAGAACAAGGAAATGTGTTCAAAAACAATACCGTCAAGGGTAGAGTGGATTGCGCACTGAGGGGAACCCGGAGAATGCTTTTGAATCAGAGGCAAGCAATACACGTCCGAACCACAAGGTGGAAAAAAACAAACAATGGAGTCGATGCCCATCCGCACTATCACCGAAAGGAAGAGTCACCTTACCTAGTGACTGGAAAGACTTCTTCGAAGAAAAATAACTTGCAAATATCCGGACCCCACACTAGATGGCAGGAGTATGCAAACCATGTGCATCTACAGCACACATGCCTTGAACCTTCACTTTCAACAGCCAGTGATCAAGGTACAGAAATGCATGGGCACCCAACGGCCACAGTGAAGCTGCCATGTGCAGCACGTTTGTGAAGGCTTACGGGGCTGTTGTCATTCCAAATGGGAGGACATGTGAATTGACAGTGTTGGGATCCCAACTTGAACCTTAAGTGGCACCTGTGAGCGGTAGAATCAGAAGATGAAAGAAAGTTTATTGGATGCCCAGGCACACCATCCAGTCTCCCCAGTTCAAGAAATCTGGGTCTGCAGTATGAACAAGTCCAAAAGGTATCGATCCTGGATAGGCCCCGAGTAAAATCATGTGCCTCTCTCCTCCAGTGGCACCAAGTTCAAGTTCCGAAATTTGTATAGCGCACTACTCACCCAGAGGGTCTCAAGGCGCTTGAGGGAGGATGGATGATTTACTTATCGAATAGCCAGGTTTTTAGCTGCTTTCTGAAGGAGAGGTGGTTCTGTGTGAGGCGGAGGTGGGTGGGGAGATAATTCCAGGTTTTGGCCGCTAAGTAGGAGAAGGATCTTCCCCCCCATGGTGGATGCGCGGAATTGCGGCGAGCGCTTGATTGGACGATCGTAGTTGGCGGGTGGGTGTGTAGAAGGACAGTCGTGTGTTGAGGCATTCGGGTCCTAGGTCGTGGAGGGCCTTGTGTGCGTGGGTGAAGAGACGGAACGTTATTCTCTTGTTGATGGGGAGCCAGTGGAGGTCTTTCAGGTGGCCGGAAATGTGGGCTTGACGGGGGATGTCCAGTATGAGTCTGGCTGAGGCGTTTTGGATGCGTTGGAGTTTTTTCTGTAGTTTGGCTGTGGTTCCGACGTAAAGGGTGTTTCCGTAGTCTAGTCGGCTTGTGACCAGTGCGTGGGTGACTGTCTTTCTTGTTTCGGTGGGGATCCAGCGGAATATTTTTTTGAGCATGCGTAGGATGTTGAAGCATGATGATGAGACGGCGTTGACTTGTCTGGTCATCGAGAGAGAGGAGTCTAGGATGAAGCCCAGGTTACGTGCGTGATCTGTAGGTATGGGTGCGGTACCCAGGGCTGGTGTCCACCATGAGTCGTCCCAGGCAAAGGGGGATGATCCTAAAATGAGGACTACCATTTTGTCTGAGTTTAGTTTTAAACAGCTGTTTTTCATCCATTCAGCTACTTCTTTCATTCCTTCGTGTAGGTTGGTTTTGGCGGTGTTTGGGTCTTTGGTGAGGGAGAGGATCAGCTGGGTGTCGTCTGCGTAGGAGATGATGTTGAGGTTGTGTTGTCGAGCGATGGATGCGAGGGGACTCATGTAAACGTTGAAGAGGGTGGGACTGAGTGATGATCCTTGTGGCACGCCGCAGATGACTTCGGTGGCCTCTGATTTGAATGGGGGGAGGCGGACTCTGTGTTCTTCCGGCGAGGAACGAGATGATCCAGTCCAGAGCTTTTCCATGTATTCCGACGTTGCTGAGGCGTTGTATGAGGGTGCTATGACAGACTGTGTCGAAGGCGGCGGAGAGGTCAAGTAAGATGAGGGCAGCTGTTTCACCGTTGTCCAGTAGCGTTCGGATGTCGTCTGTAGCTGCATGCGGTTTCGGTGCTGTGTTTGGCTCGGAAGCCGGACTGTGAGGGGTCGAGGGATTTGTTGGATTCAAGGAAGGCGGCAAGCTGATTGTTGACGGCTTTCTCAATCACTTTGGCAGGGAATGGGAGGAGCGAGATGGGGCAGTAGTTCTTCAGTTCAGAGGGGTCTG
This sequence comes from Lissotriton helveticus, assembly GCF_964261635.1. Lineage (NCBI taxonomy): Eukaryota > Metazoa > Chordata > Amphibia > Caudata > Salamandridae > Lissotriton > Lissotriton helveticus. The sequence continues at coordinate 1,167,436,967 of NC_136071.1, forward strand.
CTGTGGGTTTCTTCAGAAGGGCGCTGAGTTCGGCATGTTTCCAGTTTTCCGGGAAGGTAGCGGAGTTGAAGGAACAGTTGATGACATCGCGGAGATGGGGTGCGATGATGGAGTCTGCTTTGTTGAAAATGTGGTGGGGGAATGGGTCGGTTGGCGATCCAGAGTGGATGGAGTTCATCAGGCGGATGGTGTCCTCGGTAGTGATTGGGTTCCAGGCGCAAAGGTTGTTAGAGTGCTGTTTTGGTTCGGAGGTGGGTGGAGTGGACTGGTCTTCGGAATGGTTTTCAAAGCTGTTATGTATGTCGGCGATTTTGTTGTGGAAGAATGAGGATAAGGAGTCGCAGAGGTCTTGGGAGGGGGTGATGTCGTTGGTGCCGGCAGTGGGGAGTCTATGGAGCCCTTGATCAGCAAGGCAAGAACCTTCGCCTCTTGCATCGAGGCGGAGTCAGTCGGCACACTCTGAAGGAAAGTGAATGGTGTAGTGGCGAGAACTGGAAAGGTTGTTCTTTGTGCCAGCATAACAGCACAGTACTCGGACTGTAGACCTCTAGTTTACTTCATCCCTCTGCCTCCTGAGTCCCACTGCGATTTTGTTCCCAGCGCTGCTTATTGTGCTCCAGACAGATGAGTCTGCTCCTGAACGGGCCCTGCTAGTATTTAGAAGGTCTGTGACTTGCATTCCTGTTCTGGACACTGCCTCACACTGCTACATCAGCACTGTCACACTCCTCCATCCACCCAGCCTGATGGGCAAAGCACCAGCTCCTTTGCTGAATTTGATCAACTACGCTTATGTTCTTCCCATAATCTGTGCTGCTCTACCAATCCTCTCCCAGCAAGTTCTCAACGATTGCTAGCAACTCAAGTAAAACATGCATACAACTTCTTCAATAGGACGACTATAGACAGAACTCGGCACACAGTAAATCTGAAATACATTTGTGCGGTCCGGCAATAAAGGGTATGCCCATTTTTTTAAGCTCTTTTACAAAGTGAAGCCAGCCATACTTTAATCAGCCTAACTACTCAAAAAAGTGGTCTTTTGATTGAAACATGTGAATTCTTTGCATTTTTATATTTATTTTCAAAATCTTGTTTTAAAGTGTTCTGGTGTTGCCATTTATGGACGTTCCCACAAGTTTGGTGTTTTGACAGTGTACTAGTGGAATGAACAGATAATGTCCCATATCATGTCTGCTAGTTTGCTCCTCTGCAGTGCTTATTAACATAGCTGAAGGGAAAACGGACAAGCTTGCTGTGATCATTGTGGGCTGTGTAACCATCTTTACAGAGAACTATAAACAGTCACACAAAGTTACCAGTCAATGAAGAAATGCTTTCACTTGTAAAATAGTGAGACCTATAGGCTTGGCAATATTTTTTTGTACTACCCTTGCTAGGTTATGTACGGCTGCACACCTGTCCTGGTGAGGTTCCTCATGGTTGAGCTGGGGGCATACATATGCAGGTGTGGAGGTGAGAAATGTGATGGGATATACGGTTAACAAAAACAATCTGAAAATGTTAACTTTCCAGTCAAATATGGAGGCTTTTGCTGAGTGGTTGAGGGAGTTAATGCTAGTTATGAGCTGATGCTTCTAGCATCATCACGCTAGCAGTAATATTACTAACCTTGATACTGATAGCACCATGTCACCCTCTCAAGCAAAGATAACCCTACAACTAAAGGTGAGGACTTGCCCATCGCTGTATTTTGCTATTAGGTTCAAATGAAGAAGGGACAGCCGTAGAGTGCATTTTTTGGTAGGCTCTTGTGGGAAGCTAATTTTTTTCCTAAGACTCCTTTGGTAAGAAGCCTATGACACTGCACCACATACTGTTGGATTGGTCTCTAGTTATCTAGTGTGGTGGTAGAGTGGCACTAGGAACCCTCCTGTGAGATATGCATTATATATTGCTTGAAGAAAGCCTGCACTAAGATGGTGCCTTGGTTCTGTTTGTAAGTTGGGTTGAAGTTTCTGGAGATGGCAATTTTGCTGGATGACTAGAGACTTAGATTCTCTTGTCCAGCCGCTGCAAGACCAGAGACTTAGATTCTCTTGTCCAGTCGCTGCAAGCAAGAGCAGTGGGGCCGGGTGAGGTGGTATTTCGAGAAACGACCACGAGGGAAAATTAATTATTCATTTAATTTTCCCTCGTGGTCGTCACTCGTTATCTCCCCGCCCCCGGCCTTTACTTGCAGCGGGCGCGGTAGCTCTTGTCAAAGGGTCAATGACCTCACCCGCCCTGTTTGCTGAAGTACCATCACATGGTGTTGTCTGAATGCCTTCCTTTGATCAAAGGTCTTCAATGTCAAGCGAATCGCACAAAGCTCCAACAGGTTGAAGTGGAGCCCGAACTCTGCCAGAGATTAGAGTCCTCTGATCTCCACCTCTTCCTGACAGCCACCCCAGTCCAGAAGTGATATACTCGTCACAACATCAGCTTTGGTTGGGGAAGGGAGAGAGGTCTGCCAGTGACTCAATTATAATTTGTCAACCACCACTGCAGATCTTTCGAAATTCCCTCTGAGATCTAAAACACGCTGGAGAAATTCTCCTGCTGCTGTGTCCACTGGGACTTAAGGTCCCACTAAACGGCCTGTATATGCCAACGGGCATTTGTTACAAGCAGGATGCAGGAGGCCATGAGGCTCAACAACTTCAGGGACACAGTCAATGAAATTCAGTATAGTGGTTGAAATATCAGTATCATAAGTCTGAATATCCTGGACTTGCAGCTCGGGAGGATATGCCGAAACCGCACTGTGACCAGAACAGCTTAGATGAGGTAGCATCAGAGAGGGAGCCAGGTGTGACTTCTGCACTTTGATAGTGAAACTCCAGCGAACGCAGGGGGTTCACTGTAGGCTGGAGATGGGAGACTACTCCCTGTGGCGAGCCCGCCTTCAACAGCCAATCGTCAAGTTAAGAAAATACTGGAACCCCTGACCTCGACAGGTGAGCTGCAACTACAGCCATCACCTTGGTGAACTAGCACGGGGCGCTGATAAGGTTGAAGTGGAGCACGGAAAAGTGAAAGCACTCTTGTTCCACCATGAACCACAGGTAATGTCTGTGGGCAAGCAGGATGGCCATGTGTAAACATGCATCCTGCAAGTCCAACGCTACCATCAAGTCCCCTGGGTCCATGGCAGAGAGAATTTGGGCAACCGTGAGCATTTTGAATTTCTCCTCTTTCAGGCAGAGTATGAGAATGCACAGGTCTAGGATCAGACAAAGGTCTCCGTCCTCTCTGGGCACCAGAAAGTAGCGGGAATAGCAACCTTGACCTACTTCTGATGCAGTCACCCTCTCGATGACTCCTTTGGCCTAAAGAGCCAGCACTTCCTAACAGAAAGAGGAGAGATGGTCCTCCATCAGCCGGTCGTATGCGGATGGCATAGGTGGAGGAGTTGTCACAAAGGGGATGGAGTAACCCCTCTGCACGGTCTGAGGTTACTGACTTCCAGTGGTGCAGGTGATGGCATATCCTCCCCTCCCACTGGATGCCAATAATGGTCAGAGGGCAAACTAAAGGAGTTTGGAGGCTGCGGCTGCCTGGGCGTGGTAGACTGGCCTGACGTCTTGCTAACTGTCCCACGTGGTCTATGGGACACGTGTCCTCGGTCAGGGTGGCTGAGAGAGGATGAATACAATTGGGAGCCTTCCTTAGCCACAAAAGGGATGGACGGTGGTCTAGATTGACAAGGGGCCATTGGGAAGCCCAAGGATCTGGCTGTAGCTCTGCTGTCTAAGGCGATCCAGTGCCAAGTCTGCTTTCTCACCAAAAAGACTACAGCCATCAAAGGGAATGTCTATAAGTGAGGGTTGGACATTCCCTGAAAAGCCAGTGGTTCTCAGCCAGGCGTGGTGCCGAAGGACCTCCGACAATGAAATCGATCTGCCCAGCAGGTCAGTCATGTGCAGTCCATATCGCATGGTGGACTTTGCCGAGTTTCTCCTTCCTGCATTAGCTTGTGTGGCTTGGGCCTCCTCAGAGACCATAAGCATCACTTGTGCAACCGAATCCCAGATTGTATGTGAATATCGGCCCAAAAGGCACAAGGTGTTAACCAACTGCAGTGCAGGACTGGCGAAAGAGAACATTTTCTTGCCAAAAGTATCAAGGCTCCTTGATTCCTATCTGCTGTAGCAGCAGGGAATGAGCCAGGGTTGACCGTAAAGGTGAAGGTGTGAGCCGCCAAGCTCTCCTGAATGAGGTGCTGGGTAAGGAAACCGGGGTACCCGGGAAAAAGCTATTGGTGGCGGGTAATTGTCCTAGGCACAAGTGCCCCTGTGCAGAGCTTGGTCAAGGCCCACAGTAGGATGTCGCTAGCAGCTTTAATAAGAAGTGAGTAAGGGCTTGGAAGGGGAGATTCCCAGCTGAAGCACCTCTTTCAACATGTTCATCTTCACTTCCACTGAGGGTAGCTGAAGGTCCAGGACATCAGTCTCCATACGCACCCCTATAGCAAATGAAGCTCTCTCATCTGTAGCCACGGTAGGAAGAGAGACCAAACCAGTGTTCGCTGATGTGTCTAACCCACCGGTTTCCATCAGTTCCTCATACCCGTTGTCCTCAGTATCATCTAGGAGATGCTGGTATCCATTAGGGTCCTCCAACCTTTCCCATTCCTCTCATTCTCCAGGCTTGTCAAAGGAAAAAGGCACTGGCTCCGATCCAGAGGGAATGGTCCAGGTCAGCGCTAGATCCGGCATTGTATGATGCCAGTTTGCATCCGTTTTGTAGTCCTGATTAACAATGGGGATGGTGCCGCTGTGGGGTGTCGGCATTGGAGCGGGCACTGAAAAAGCTCTCGGTATCTCAGGCTACTTCGCTCTGGATCCAATACAAGATCCATTTGGCTAGACTGGTAATGAGGGGGAACCCCGCCAGTGGGGATCCAATCCTGAGCCAGTGGGACCGAAAGGTGCTTCAGATGGGTCAGGCCGAACAAATATGAGGTGCCTGGCCTCATAACATTCTTTCACAGATTTATGTGGACTGAAGTTTCCATCAGATAGCAGTGTTGTGTCCTCTAATTTCCAACTCTCCCAGAAAATCTCCCCAGCTGATAAGGAACGCATCTGACATCTCTGAGTGGGGAAGGGAGTGGGGTCTGCTGCTGATCAAGTTGAGGTCAAGCAACCAACGCTGTTCTCAAAAACCCTGAATGACATACAGCAGGTTTCCTTGGTACTCGGCCCAATTAGACTTCAGATCCCACTGCAGAGCCTGCATACATCACCCGTCAATGTGGAAAAGCTGGATGCATAAAGCCAGCGGAACAAGAATTCTCACAGCTGCTCTTAGCATATACCAAATGTCCTGGACTCATGCTGAGGGGGAATGGTTAGGAAGGATAAGTTACTTACCTGTAATCCTAGTTCTCTTCCAGGGGTATCCTCATCAAAGTCATAAGCACTGAATATTCCCGCCCATGTGCGGGACCCCGGAAACAATATAAAAATATATATGTATAAAACACATATCTCGCTCCACATATATGTATGTACATATATCATTTTTCTCACATCAATGCAGCCCCAAAACTGAGGCTAAACAATGCAAACACATATACATGAACTGCAATTAGTAAGGAATCAAAAAACACATTAGGTCAAAAAATCCTTGAACTTTGTGTTTTAATGAGTCAAACCACTCATAAATCCTGAAAATTGCTTATAAATAGACATTGTTAGCCCTCAGGCTGCATTGTAAAACAATATCATAGAAAATGAAACCATTTTCACAATAACTGGCACCGTGCCTTTAAGGCAGCCATGACCCCAGGCTTCCCATCATGCCTCAGGGGTGACAGTTAGGTCAGTTGTTCTTTGCATAACCCTGAAGACAGGGCTCAACCACAAGATTGAAAACAAAACAGTACCAAATCTCATTTACCTGGGGAGGCGGGTGGGTTGCTTATGACTTTGATGAGGATACCCCTGGAAGAGAACTAGGATTACAGGTAAGTAACTTATCCTTCTCTTCCAGGGGATCCTCATCAATAGTCATAAGCACTGAATAGAATAGCAAGCCCATCAACCACCTGCAGGTAAATGAGAAGTACATGACCCAACCAATCATAACAGCCAAAAGAAATTCTAGCTGTTAAACAGATTCCTCAGGGAGGCCTGGCCCACCTGGGTATCTGCTCTCGTGTCAGAATCTAGATAGTAATGTCTGGTAAATGTATGGACAGACCTCCAGGTCGCCGCTTTACAAATCTCAGACATGGGCACATCCTGCAGGTAAGCCGCCGTGGCTGCTCTACCTCTAGTAGAATGCGCCTTAGGGGAACCCCCTAAAGTCTTCTGTGCCAATTGGTAAGCAAGCTTGATACACGAAACGATCCACCTGGAGATAGAACGTTTCGAGGCTGCATGACCAGTCCTGATCGAACCGTAGTTAACAAACAATTGATCAGAATGTCGAATAGACTTGGACCTGTCCAGATAGAACTTTAAAACCCTTTTCAGGTCCAGAGAGTGTAATGCCCTCTCAGCTGGAGTAGAGGGATTAGGAAAGAAAGTGGGTAAAGAGATAGACTGATTGACATGAAAATCTGATACCACTTTAGGCAGGAAAGAAGGATGCGTTCTAAGCACCACTCTGTTCAGATGAAAAACCGTATACGGTTCTTTAGTACATAGGGCCTGAATTTCGCTCACCCTACGGGCTGACGTAATCGCTATCAAAAAAGCCGCTTTCCAGGAAATATGCTGTAAAGAAGCTTTATGAATAGGCTCAAAAGGTGAACCCATCAATTTTGATAGGACTGGGTTCAGCTCCCAAGGCGGAGCAGGAGGCCGAACCGGAGAGTACACTTTCTTTAGACCCTGCAGGAAATCTTTTACTGCAGGAAGCTGAAAAAAAGAAGTTTGTGAAGGTGATCGCCTATAAGCTGTAATAGCGGCTAAATGCACCTTAATGGAGTTAAACTTCAAACCTGCTTTAGTCAGGTACAACAAGTATGGGAGAACTGCTTCTTCCTGACTTTTTACCGGATTGTGACCATTCTGCATGCACCACATATAGAATCTCTTCCACTTGCATGCATACGAATGTCTAGTGGAAGGGCGTCGTGCTTCTTTCAGAATGGCCATGCAGTCCTGTGGCAGCCCTAGATGGCCGTACTGTATGACCTCAGGAGCCAAGCTGCCAAGTTCAGTGACGGAAGGTTGGGATGGTGAATCCTCCCGTTCATCTTCGACAACAGGTCCTGCCTGCATGGAAGCCTCTTGTGAGGAGACACTGATAGGTGAAGTAGGTCTGTGTACCACCATTGTCTCGGCCAGTCTGGGGCAATCAGGATCATCGTTGTGCACGAGTGGTTCAGCTTGCTCACCACCTTCGGGATCAGCGGAAGGGGTGGGAAGGCGTACACAAACTGCCCCGACCAGTCCATTAACAGAGCATTCCCTCTCGTTCCTGGTCGATAGAACCTGGAGGCGAAGCTTGGGCATTTGGTGTTTTCGTCGTCTGCGAAGAGATCTATTGAAGGACGACCCCAAGACTGGAAAATGTCGTCTAGCACTTCGTCGTTGAGAACCCAGTCTTCTCTGTCTTCGAAGTGCCGACTTAGAGCGTCCGCCCTCACGTTCTGCTCTCCTGGGAGGTGGACTGCCTGAACAGACAACTTGCGAGCTAGAAGCCAATGCCAGATGCGCTGCGCTTCCAGAGACAGAGTCCTTGAGTGTGTTCCTCCCTGCTTGTTTAAATAGTACATCGTGGTGGTGTTGTCAGTCTGTACTAGAATCATTTTCTCCTGAAGCGAGGGAAGGAACGCTTTGAGAGCCAGGTGAACCGCTCTCAACTCCAGCAAGTTGATATGATAAGTGCTTTCCTTGGGAGACCACGGACCCTGCACTTGTAGGGGTCCCATGTGCGCTCCCCATCCTTGCAATGATGCATCTGTGATGATCGTTTGTGTTGGAGGCGGTTGATGGAAGAGAACCCCCATCTGCATGTTCTGTCTCTTTGTCCACCACTGGAGGGAAGATTGAGCAACCTCCGACAAAGTGATCCGATCGTCCCACTGATCTGAGTGTTGGTCCCATTTGTCCTCCAGATCCTGCTGAAGAGGACGCATCCGAAGTCTGGCGTTCGGCACTAGGAAGATGCAGGAAGCCATCGACCCCAAGAGCGAGGCTATCTTCCGCACCTTCTGGGACCTGTGGAGAAGAACTTGTTGGCACTTGAGGGCTATCGAAAACTGTCTCTCCTCCGAAGGAAACACTTTTCCTACTTCGGAGTCTAGCAGAGCTCCTAGGAAGTGGATCCTCTGAGTTGGTTGTGATACAGACTTGTTGAAATTGACATGTAGACCTAGACGTTGACAAAGTTCTATGCATGTCTTGAATTGATTCCTTACATTGCCTGGAGTTGGACCTTTCAACAGCCAATCGTCTAAGTATGGGTATACGAAGACTCCCCTGCGGCGTAGAGCTGCCGCCACCACTGCGACACGCTTGGTGAACACTCTGGGAGCCGACTTCAACCCAAACGGGAGGACTTTGAACTGGTAGTGAGAGGTCCCCACCCGGAACCGAAGGAATCTTCTGTGATCTTGCCGTATTGGAATATGGAAGTACGCATCTTGAAGGTCCATCGAACACATCCAATCCCCCTGCCTGAGATGTGGATATATCTGATGAAGCGCCAACATGCGAAACTTTTCTTTTCGTACATGCAGATTGAGTGTTCTCAAGTCCAGAATGGGCCTGTATTCTTCCTTCTGGCCCTTTTTTCTGACCAGAAAATACCTCGAGTACACTCCTTTCCCCCTTTGGGACACCGGAACTCTCTCGATGGCTTCTTTCTCGAGGAGTGTAGCTACTTCTGCTTTTAACCTTTGTAGCTGGTGACTTGATGTTGACATCGGGGAAACGTGCGGAGGTAGACGATGGAAACGAAGACAGTACCCATTCCTGGTTCTGGCCTTTCTGCCATTGAGGGGTTTGAACCCTCTGCTTCGAATAACCCTTGTTGTTCGAACGGAATTTCTTCTTAAATTCCTTTTTCTTCTCGAGTCCCACCGCTTTGAGAGTGTCCAACTCGGTCTTCATCCGCTGCATTTCCTCATCCGCACTTGCTCCAAAGAGAGATGTGCCTGAAAAAGGAAGGTTCAGGATTCTTGCTTGAGCCTCCGGTTTTAATGCCGTGAGGCGTAACCAAGATGTTCTCCTTGCTGTAACTCCGTGCACATAGCCATGTGCCGCCAGAGTTGCCCCATCTGCTGCCGATCCTATAATCTGGTTGGAGACTTGACTGCCCTCCATCAGAACCTCCTCAAAGTCCTTTCTGTCTTCTTCAGGGAGCTTTGCGGTAAATCTCTGAAGTGAGTCCCACAGAGACCTGTCATACCTGCCGAGCAGGGCTTCCGCGTTAGAAACCTTGAGGAAAGAGGCTGAGGTGTTACACACCCTTCTCCCCCATGAGTCCTGCACCTTGCTATCCTTATCCGGAGGTACCGTGGATGAGGAAGCCACCGCATTGGATTTTCTTGCCGCCGTAATGATCACTGAATCTGGCGGGGGATCAGCTTTGAGGAACAGAGGATCCTCTTCCGGAGGACGATACTTTTTGAGAATCCTCGCTGGAACGGACTTCACCGTTGCCGGAGTGAGGAAGACTTCATTCACATGTTCCATTATACCCGGAACCAACGGCAACAACGGTTTGGGTGCTGATCTATGTTGCAGGGTTTCGAATATGACAGTCGTCTTGACTTGTGGAGCTGTCATCGGTACTCCCAGTTTCAGGGCTCCCCTGCCCAAGATATCTTGGAACGAGAAAATATCCTCAGTTGGAGACACTCTTGAGCGTGGACTGTTAGTAAGAGTCGGGGAGTAATCCCTGTGAGATCGTGTTCTCGACGAACTTTAAGAACTACTTGTCCTCCTGGACCTAGTTCTTCTGCTAGAACGCGTCTTGGAACGAGATCTCTCTCTGTGACGAGAATGTCTCTTGCTTGAGTGTTTAGAACGAGATCTTTCTCTGCGAAGAGGTTGGTCTCGATATCGCTTTAGGCGCTCCGCCGTCTCCTTGTCCTTTGCCCAGTGGTGAAGAGGTCTATTCCACCTTGGGGAAAGATGAACAGAAGGAGACTTGTGGATGGGATCCTTCTCAGGTGTACGCGACCGTTGAGGTCGTTCCGTTCGATCCTGTTGCGATCTTGCAGGGGATTCGGACCTCCCCCTATTAGATGCGCCGCCCCGTCCATCCGAGGATCTGCCACTCCGAGATGATGAGGATGATGAGGAAAGACTCACCAGAGATCCAGAGGGAGACCTTGAGCGAGATCTTTCTTCTGCAAGTCTCCGTCTCTTGGCGGGGGGATCCTGCACTGGAGATTGTTCCCCCTCCGCAGCCGATGCTGAACCTGGAGAACCCAACTGTGGCTCTAGGGCATGAGTCTGGACTAACACGTCACTTCCCTTGTCCCGAACCACCTCCTTTGATTTTGTAGGAGTAACGTTCTTTGTTTGCGAAGAACTTCTCTCCCTGGATCTTTGTTGATCCCTCGACAGTGGTTGTATCGACGCCGAGCGCCGAGCAGGAAGACGCTCCCTCAACGTCGACCGTGATTTCTCCGTCGACCTCGGGTGGCAATGGCTGTCCTTCGACGTTGAAGGCTGTCTGTTCGACGTCGATGGAGGCTGTTTCGACGCCGATCGCCGTTGACTTGATGGCGACTGGGCGTGCCTCGACTCCAAATGCCGCTCCGACGTCGAACGTTCTCGTCCAGGCGTCGACGTTGGCTGCATCGACGTCGACCGATGATGTGCCGACAGAGGCTCCCTCGACGTCGAACGACCATGGCTAGTCGTCGACCGAGGATGGCTCGACGTCGAACGTCGATGGACCGACGTCGACGGAGAATGCCTAGACGTCACAGCATGACTATGCTGTTTCGACGTCACACGGCTCGCCGTCGAGCTCTTCCGCTTCGACGGCGACCTGTCCCTCGACGCTGACTGAAGCGGAGGTACCTTCCATGTAGACGCTGAAGACATCTTCTTCGTCGCCGTCGACTGCTTCTCCAACGCCGATCCCGACGTCGAATGTGAACCAGTCGGGGCTCCTCTCGACGTCGACCGCGTCTTCCGACTTTTCTGCTTCTTGGGAGATCTTCCTCTCTCAGAAAGCCCATAAGCTCTAATCCTCTCTCGATCCTTAAGAGTCCTGGAAGATAAAACCTGGCAGTGTTCACAGGTTTTAGAGGAATGAGAGTCTGGTAGGCACAGGATACAGACTGAATGAGAGTCAGTCTTTGCCTTTTTCCTTCCACATGAAGGACAGTTGTTGAAGAGAGAAGGCATCTTTGACAGGAAAAATACCTTTTTTAAGCACAAAAAGTGTTCAAACAGCACTCTATGTCTAAAAGACGTCGAGTGAAGTCAAAAATTCTAGTAAAAGCTGAATATTTTTTGACAGAAAGTCAAAAAGAAAAGGAGCTGTTTCACCAGGGTCCTGACTGAAGGAGCCGGAAAGAACAACTGACCTAACTGTCACCCCTGAGGCATGATGGGAAGCCTGGGGTCATGGCTGCCTTAAAGGCACGGTGCCAGTTATTGTGAAAATGGTTTCATTTTCTATGATATTGTTTTACAATGCAGCCTGAGGGCTAACAATGTCTATTTATAAGCAATTTTCAGGATTTATGAGTGGTTTGACTCATTAAAACACAAAGTTCAAGGATTTTTTGACCTAATGTGTTTTTTGATTCCTTACTAATTGCAGTTCATGTATATGTGTTTGCATTGTTTAGCCTCAGTTTTGGGGCTGCATTGATGTGAGAAAAATGATATATGTACATACATATATGTGGAGCGAGATATATGTGTTTTATACATATATATTTTTATATTGTTTCCGGGGTCCCGCACATGGGCGGGAATATTCAGTGCTTATGACTTTGATGAGGATCCCCTGGAAGAGAACTGCGCAGTATCAAGAAGAGTTCTTCTAAAATGATGCCTCTGTGAAGGAGTCAAGTGTGACTTTGGCTTGTTGAGCAAGAACCCCTCTACTGAAGATGGTCTACGACTGACTGCGGCAAGCTCCCTTTCAACAGCCAGTTGGGAAAACGGTTATCCCAACCTCTGAAGACGGCTATGACCACCGCCATTACTTTCATGAACACTCTATGGGCACTGGTAAGGGTGAAGGGGAGCTTGTCAAACCGAAAATGCTTGGTCCCTCCATGATGTTTGCTTCATTTCCAGCCACGAAAAGGCTTGGCTGGCTGGTGGAGGGGCCTGATGTGTATAGGCCAACTCTCGGGAAGAGCGAAACCGATGGGGAAATTGACTAGCAAGGGAGGAAAGGCCCAAGGAATGTACTATAGCTTAAAGCGCCAGCCTTCTCACTAAAAAAGGCAGGTCCCATCTAAAGGCATATCCATAAAGGAGGCATGAACTAGTGCTACTACTTACCCCAAGTAATAAGTAGAGGTATCAATGTGAGCCCAAATTACATACTGTTCTAACAAAAACAAGAGGAACCCATATGTCTCTGTGAACTGGGTGTAGCTATTCAGCCCAAAAACATTTGTTCACTAGGAACTCATTATAACAAAGAATGCAAATAAGCTAGGAGTATTAGTTCCTTGCAACTAAATAAAAAATGCAGTTAGACTAAATAGGTATAACATTCCAACACTCGTATTTCATTAGTTGTAGTAATGAATTAATCTTAGAAATAGGAAAAGCCCACTAACCATGGATTTACTGTTGTGCCCACTTCAGCCGCAATGGGCGTACATTTTATTTGCAAAACAGTTCTTAGAGAGAGAATTGATACTAAGTACTTACGCTATATACAGGGTAAAAAAACATGACAGATGTGCCCCAGTGTAGTGACCATAACTAACAGTGAAGTAAATTACACAGACAAATAGAAAGGAACAATTGGTTATTGGAATTATAAGGGAGGTCCTATGGGAGAATGGATGTCTAATACATAATTATTCCAATATTCTGGGACTCTCCCTTCCTTTGTATTCAACAACGTTTTGACCCTCTCGTGATGTGGGGTCTCTTCAAGACGGGATTGCCTGAGCTCTGTGTTAGGCCGAAGGTCTAGTAGAATCAATCGTTTGGTTGCAGCCTAATGGCTGGTGTCCCTAAGAGTGTATAATAACACCTTCTGGGACTCTGCAACTGGATCAGCAAGAGTTGTTGTAGATATTTTGTAGAAGTCTGCCAAGCGGGGATGGGGGAGTCTGGGTAGTTGAATACAAAGTATCGCTGTGCGCAGATGCGCAACAAGGAATAGTCAGGCAATCCTCCCACCGACCAGCTGAAGATGCAGCTCTAACTTCTCTATGATCCGGTCCGTCTCAGTCTGGAGCAGAATTACATACTGGGCAGCATTCGGACCATCCAGATTGATTTGAGCCAATGAGGTCCAAAACTCCTTAAGGGCCGCCAGAAAGAGCTTGTGGACCATGTCCTAGGAGGCATGTGTACAATAGCCTAAAGGCAGACAGCATTGACTAACCTCAATGCCAAGCTAGCCAAACAGAAAATTTGCTTCCCAAAAGGAAGTCTCAATCCTGTTGGACTGCCTGTCTAGAGGAGTTGTGGGGAACGAATTAGGAATTACTTTGCTGGTAGAAGCCTAGACCACCAAACTCTCTAGAGAATGATGTTGCGTAAGAAAGTTGGGAGTCTTCAGGCACTGGTCTATAGAGTCTGGCCTCTTGCGTATTCACTGGCAGTAAGAGCAAGGCTTAGCCCAAGTGCCCATAAGGGTGTCAGTTAGGGCTTCATTAAATGGAAACAAGGGCTTATTTGAGGCTAGCAAAGGGTGCAAAAGATCAGTAAGGACATTTGTAATGACTTCAATAGAATGCAGCTGCAGGTCTAGGGCCTCAGCTGCACATCTATTCACGATGTCCAGTGACCCACACTGCTCTTTTAAGGGTCCAAAGGGCAAAATAAACTCGGTAACAAGGGTAATTATCAAGCCCATTAACTGCCTGCAAATCCATGTGGATACTGTGGTCATTGTAATGTGAGGGTAAATCGCCCCCATTGTCAGATGGTGGCACACATTGGTCATGATCAAAGTCAAAGAGTTGATGGAGCCTCTGAAGAAGCCTCTGTGGTACAGGATGTATTTTGTCAGAGCAGGAACATACAGAATGCGGGTGCGTTGGAGTGGAGTCCTAGCACAACCTCAGCTAGGATCGAGATAGATTCGGCTTGGGTTCAGACACAGGAAAAAGAAGGGGCTTGACCTCAGGCACCAGCGATGTCAGAATCAGCGTTGATGAAGAAGGAAGCAGCGCATGTCTTGAAGCCAGTTTGGAAGTGGGCACTGGAATGAGGGCATAACCCAAGGTGGGTTTCAAAGGGCTCAGACAGCGCAGCGGGTGAATCCGCCAGTAGTAACCCCAGTAGAGGCCACTACGGATCTGTGGGACCTGAAAGGAGTGCGAGAGGGAGCCTCAAAAGTGCCAAAAATATATAGCATGGCCTCCTTAAAGGCCTCGATCTGCTGAGGGGTCGCCGATGACCAGGGAAATTTGTGGCACTGTGGGCCAATTTGTTAAATCGCTACTCTATCAACAGAGTGATCGACTGGCATCTTGGCGCTCTCCCAACTGGGTAGAGTTCTTCTTTCACTTTGTATGCTTCGTCTTAGAACATTGACAAGGAACAAGACCTGTGGCGGAATCAGCCTTGAGAGCAGGAACTGGTCCACGCCCTCGACTTATAGCAGAAGCGGTACTTATGTAAAGTCCGCAACTTCTTTCTGCATACTGCGTTGCTTCACAGTCCTGCATCACCTTCAGGTACATGAGGGCACATTTTTCGCATGTCTAGGAGTAATGCCCAGAGCCCAAACACCAAAGGGAGACCATGTGTAGGTCACTGACAGCCATTTCCGACAGTCACAGCACGGTTTGAACTTTCTAGTCTTTGGTGGGGACATCGTTCCCTGGCACACTGAACAAAGAGAATGTGAAAGGATTTGTCAACCAACAAAAAAAGGAGCAAGTTCTAGATATGCTTTCAAAGGCACAGAAAGAAGGAAACTGATGTTGGCTTGCAAGGGTGGCACCTATATAAGACGCTGCTCAGTCACTAGCAGAGCAGAAGAAATTAAGTTACTTACCTGTAACTACTGTTATCCAGTACTGGTATCTTTCATTGATTCACATGCTTGAATTATTCCCTGTCGAAGTGGTAGCCCCACGGTACCACAGTAAGCAGTAAGCCTTGTACCATAGGTCATATTGGCAATTGAGGTCAACCTAATAGCCTCGCGAAGTCCTTTTTAAAAAAAAAAAAAAAAAAGAACCAAAATTGACACATAACCAATCATGCGACAGAACCCTCTAGAAAACACCAGGGGCTAAAAACCTCAGATTTCAAAGCACAAGTGGGAATAAAACGTCTCAAGCAATGAAGGGAGCCTCTCTGTGTAGGAAGGTGGGTTGCACATGAATCTATGAAAGATATCAATACTGATAACTGTAGTTACAAGTAAGTAACTTAATTCCTTATCTCGTTCTGCGGTATCTTTCATACATTCACATGCTTGAATCAGAACAGCAAGCTGTCTGTATCTGTGTAGAGTACCCTTGTGGATGGTGGGTAACAATGTCAAATTATACGCATAAATCTGTGTAAACATGAATGCAACAATGCAAGTTGTTAACATATAGTAAAAATAACTTACAGTTCAGGAGTCTCACCTCAGTGGAATTAATAGCGTAAAACTGCATGCCTCATGGCACCATCACTTTTGTGGGCAAAGTCCAAGCACTAGTGTTGAGTAAATGTACGAGCACTCTTCCACTTTGGCGCTCTTCAAATTTTGCCCAGCAAAACCCCGGCAAACAGGGCAGCTTAAGTAGAAACTACCCATGTAGAGTGTGCTCTTGGTTTAGCTGAGGGGGGTTTCCATGCCTTGCAGTGACAGAATTGAATCGTGGCAGCTATCCATCTGGCAATGGTAGCTAGCTTTGGTGACTGCTGAACCCTTTTGATGGAAACCATAAGAGATGAATAGCTGGTCGCATTTTCTGAATTGTTTAGTTCTTTGCAGGTAGAATTATGACACCTCTTGATGTCCAAGGTGTGAAGAGACTATTCAGCTGGCGATTTCGCATGTGGAAAAAAGGTACGCAACATGGTAGGTTCATGGAGATAAAACAGTGATTGAACCTGGGGGATAAACTTAGGGTTTGTACGTAGCATCACATACTCATCAGTAAAATGGAGGAAAGGCTCTTGAATAGTTAGGGGCTGAAGTTCACCAACTCCTCTGGTTGACATAAGGGTGAGCAACAGAGCAACTTTCCAAGAGAGGAACTTGAGATCCGCCCTGTGAATGGGTTCAAAGGGCAATTTTTTATGAGTTGAGAGAGAACCACACTGAGGTGCCATTATGGTGGAGGAGCCTTAATTGGAGGGAAGGTTCTTAATAAACCCTTCATGAACGGTTTGATTATTCTGTATGAATAGAGAGAAAGCGAATCAGAGGTACGCCTGAACCTAGATATTGCTGCAAGGTGGACCTTTATTGAAGAATGCACCAAACCTGAACCAGCTCGAGGTATTAATTATGGAAAAACTTGTTCTGATCAGGAATCCAAGGGGTGAATATTGGAAGCTTCGCACCACAAACAGAACCTTTTCCACTTTAGCTTGTGTCTCTTGTTAGTGGTGTCAGCTCTGGATTTTGCCAGGATGTTTCTACATTCTTGAGAGATATTTACATCGTAAAACTCGTGGAATTGAGGAGCCAGACATGCACTTGAAGAGATTCTGGCTCTTGATGGAGGATCTGGCCTTTGTTCTTAGTGAGAAGGTTGTGTTTCCTGCGAAGGTGGATGGGTTGAGTTTCAGGGAGTAGGAGAAGCTCGGTGAACCATTGTTGTCTGGGCCACTATGGAGCTAAGAGACTGAGGTTATATCCCTCGGAATTAAAGGGAAAGGAGAAAAACCGTAAGCATTAATCCTTGATCATGTAATTGTAAGGGCATTTCCGCGATACCCAGGAAATGGGTATCGTCTGGCGTAAAGTCGGCATTTTGCGTTCTTGTTGGCTGCAAGAAGATGGAGTGCTGGTTTGCCCCATCGTAAGAAAATCCCATTCAACACCTGTTGATCCAGTTCCCACTCAGGGCAATTGTCCATGGTTCTGCTGAACGTGCCTGCTAATGCATTGTTGAACCCTGGAACATGTATTGCCTTCAGGGTGATCTGGTGCCTTTTTTAAGGGCTTGAGCCTCTTAAGAAAGAGAGATCTTATGCCACCAAGTTTGTTGATATAGAACATGCTGGTTGTGCTGTCTGTCTGAACCAGCACGGACGCTCCTGCAATATATTGTAGGAAGGCTTGGCTCGTCAGAAAAATTGCCTTTAATTCTAGGTTGTTGATGTGGAGTGATTTCTGGGATTGCAACCATCACCCCTGAAAGGCGTTGGTGGTGATGATGTAATCTGGTGTTGCAGTCGGAAACGTGAGACCTTGAGAAAAATGAGGCAGTTGAGACCACCAAATCAGCGTTTCTTTCATTCTAGAGGTGACATTTATAAAGTAATCGAATGAGCCAGTCGACTGGACCCATTGCAACTGAAGCTCTTCCTGTAGGGGTCTCATCTTTAGTCGACCCAGTAGGACTAGGTTTATGATGGAGGACATCATGCCAAGAAGGGACTTTATGAGATTTTTTTATGCCAGGTTTCATGATCGCTGTTGCCTGTCCAGCGATAGATTGTCTTTGTTGTTGTTGGTATTGAGTTTGGCTCCTAAGAAAATCCTCGTCTGACTTGAGATGATTAAGGACTTCTGGTAGTTGACTGCGAGACTCAACCTGTGAAATAAGGGAACGCACGCCACAGTAGTTTTGGAGGCCTGCTGCAGTGTGGGAGCTTTCAGGAGCCAGTTTCTAGGTAGGGAAAAACCTGATGACCTTGTTGGCGAAGTGTGGCTGCCACCGCAGCAAGACATTTTGTGAAGATTTTCAGGGTGGATTTTTGCCCCAGACGAGAGGACCTTGAAATGGAAATGGACATCGGCTACAGTGAAACTGAGATACTTGCAATGCTTTAGATGTATGGGAATATGGAAATAAGCATCTTGCAAATCTAGGGAGGTCATGAAATCTCTGCTTTTCGAAAGGCGGAGAATGTCGGAGAGCGGAATCATATGGAAAGAATGTTTGCGCAGGAATTTGTTTAAAGTTTTGAGGTCTAGGATGGGCCGCCACTCCCCTGACTTCTTTCGAATAAGGAAGAAAGTGGAGTAGAAACTTTTTCTCTTTTTGGAAGCAGGGATTCACTCTATTGCTCCTTTTGCTAACATATGAGCTTCTTTTCATAATAAGTGAAGACGAGGTGAATGCGCTCCTTTCGGAGGATTGGCTGGAGGTCTCTGCACCATATGAGCTTCTTTTCATAATAAGTGAAGACGAGGTGAATGCGCTCCTTTCGGAGGATTGGCTGGAGGTCTCTGCACACATTGTGTATCCGTATGTTACTAAATCCAACACCCATCTGTCCGATGTTATCTCCTGCCATTGTGGAAGATAGTTGGAGATGTTCCCACCTGACTGGAAGGTGGTGTAACCAGTACCTGATCCTGGTCACTGATTGATCCCGGTGTCATCTGCTTATGCTTTGTGCCTTGCTTGTTGTAGGGCGTGGGAGGTGGTTGGCAGTAGGGTTGTTGTTAACCTGTTCTATGTTGAAACTGTGGTTGATACTGCTTGGGTCGTTGATATCCCTCCTCTATAGGTAGCGAAACCTTGGCCTTTGGTACCACTAAAGGGAAACTTGCAGTATTGTAAAGTGCCAAGGGATCACACAGCTTCAGGATCTGTTTTTATTGCTAGCAGAGCCTTGTCGACATGTTTCCTGAATAGGGACTCGCCATCATAGGCCATATAAAGTACGTTTGTCTGAACCTCCGGTCTAAATGTTGTAGCCTTCAGCCACTCCTGTAGTCTTAGGACAGCCGCCCCTGCTAACTGTCGAAACCCTGTTGAGGCGATGTCTAGAGCACAATCAATTTCTTTCTGATGTGTGCTCGCCTTCGTGTATGATCTTCTGTGCATCTGCTTATCTTCAGGAATGAGGTCAAGAAGGCTGCTAACATATGACCACATCTGTCGATCATACTTAGCTGAGATAGCTAGTGAATTTGCTGCTCAGACAGATTGCTGACTTCAGGGAGAGCCACATCCATATATTATAGAGGTACCTACTACCCTCTTTATCCGGAGGTGCTATAATGCGAGTGGACAGATTTTTAGAACGCCTCTGAGCAGTCTGTGAGAGGACAGAATCTGGCTTGGCATGGCTAATAAGGAAGGGCGAAGAATCGTCTGTGGCCTTCTATTTTTTTTTAATCAAGACGTGGTGGAACCTGTACAACCGTTGTCAGATTTTTTTGTATCTTCCTCCCAAATTTAATCAATGACAGGAATTGTTCTTACGGACTTCTTAGCCTGCTCCTTGACTGAAGAGGGGAGGTGGAACCTTGCCGTTGCTCTGTCCATCAAATTATGGAAACCCCAAATGTCTTCCAGGGATAATCTGCCGGGTGAGGTGGGGGGAGGAGATGGAGTAAGGTTCAAATAATCCTTCCATTCT
Organism: Lissotriton helveticus; assembly: GCF_964261635.1. Classification (NCBI taxonomy): domain Eukaryota; kingdom Metazoa; phylum Chordata; class Amphibia; order Caudata; family Salamandridae; genus Lissotriton; species Lissotriton helveticus. The sequence continues at coordinate 1,167,456,592 of NC_136071.1, forward strand.
TCAGGTGGTTGTTGGGGCTCCTGAATGTCTCCCTCCTCATGTTCCTCTTCAAAGGATGTATGGTCTTGTTTTAGGGGTGATACATTATGTGTTGGCGATACCATGGATGTGATAAGTGGTGGTATATTTACTTGCATAGCCGGAAGAACCAGCTGAATAAGTGGCTGCTTCTGTAGGGTGTCCCGGAAGCATCTTTAATAGTCGTGCAGCATAGCCTGGAAATCTTGTAAATGGAGGTGGGCATGAGTGCCTCATCTCTCCTGTGTTGCTGATAGTTATACTCCGCAGCGGCTAGCTAAGGTAAGCGTGGTGGGGCAAGGCATGGCGCGGGAGCCAACGGACGAGGTATAATTAAATAAATACCACCTATTCCGTCCGTACGGTTTTGATGTCGACTGCTCTGAAGAAGGAGACCTCTTTCTGTCTTTTTTTTTTTTTTTTGGTCCTCATTTGCCTTGCCCTCAATTTGGGAAATACCAACCACCTTGCGTGTCCTCCTCTGAGAGTCAGGTAAGAAGATGACCTTTACCCGACTCCAGCTCCAGAACACGAGTATAAAAGAATGGTGGCAGAAAAATCCCAGGAGAAAGAGAGACTTTGGGAGCCTTACGCTAACTCCATCAAGGTATATTTCAACCTGTAGGACTTCCATAGTGACGTGACCAGACCCAGTCCAAGGAGTGTTAAGGGCATAATCATAGGACCCGGGGAAAAAAAAAAAAAAAAAAAAAAAACCCCAGAACACTATCTCCACTGGGTCAACAGGTCCCAAAAAGAAATACTACTTTTATTGCATGGTCTACTCAAATCCATTTTCGATGTTTCATATAGGGATGTAAGCCAGCCAGAGTGTAATGGAGCAGTTTTGTCTACCCAGTGAATACAGATTTGTCTTCTGGCCAGTAAGATGGCATAGAACAGGAAAGATCTCGCCTTGCCGATAATACTGTCTTCCCACCCGAAGATAATAAGTGGCAGATTGATTGACAGTGATATATTTAAAATGGAATTTAGAGTAGATCTCACTTCCTCCCAGAACTGGGCAATTTTAGGGCATTCCATGAACATATGAATATCTGATGCTTCCAATAAATTACATTTGTTGCATTTCTTGTCTGGGAGAAACTTGGAGAGTCTCGACGGAGTAATATATGCCCGATGAACTGTGAACAGGTGGTTACGTCTTAACCATGATGGTTTTACAATTTTATAAAGGAGGGTGAAAGATTTTGACCATATCTCCTCGCACTGAAAGCCAGTCGTCTCCCCCCAAAGTTTATCTGGGAGGACAAACTCCCCATCAATTTCTTCCATTAGCTGCCAATACCATAGGGCAACTTCTTTACCACCCCTAGATCGTTCCACTAACATCTGCTCTAAGGTACTGGCCTTACCTAATTGTAACCCTTTACCACACTCGGCCCTAACCCAACTATCAAGTTGGATAAACTTAAATCTGGAGAACCCAGGGCCTATATGCTCACGTAGCTCATCCCAGGCTATTATTGATCCTTCCACCAATAGCTCTCCCCATCTTGTAACCCCGGCCTCCTCCAGCGAAGAGGACAGGCTATCCTTTAAACACAAGGGTTGACCCGGGGAATCCCATATTGGGGCAAAGTTGGAATAGTAGGACAACCCCAATTTTTTCCTAATGAAAAACCAATCTTTGGCCCATGACTGTAAAATTTTAAGTTTAATTTTTAAAAAAAACTTCTGGCTCCCAAATTTGAAGAGAAACCCGTCAACTGGTAGATTAGCCCCTGTTAGCATAGCTCTATATATCGATCCACTAGGAAGATTAGATGGTATTTTTAAAAGCATCCTAGAGTGTGACAACTGGAAGGCCCATGCATAATATGACAGGTCGGGCAGAGCAAGACCTCCTTTTTCCCTTCTCCTCCTCAGCTTCTTCCATGCGAGTCTGGTGGATTTATAGTTCCAAATGAAGGAATTGATTTCTCGTTGGCACTTGTCTATCGATTTAATGTCAAATGCTAAGGGTATGGTATTGAAAATAAACGTAAATTTGGGGAGGATAGACATTTTAACCAAATTCACCCTACCCAGTATGGAAAGGGGCAGGTGAGTCCAAGATTTTAATTGAGCTTTACATTCCTTTGATATTCGGTCCAAGTTAGTGGGTCCAATATTGCCCAGATCTTGCGTAATGCGTATCCCGAGATAACGCATGGAAGTGGCAATATTTACTTCCAATCGTAGGTCTGGTATGTTCCATGCCATGATCTCAGTTTTACTCGAGTTAATATTATACCCCGAGATACACCCAAACTCCTCAGCCCGCGTGATGACAGCAGGGAATGCCAAAGCTGGGTCCGAGGTAAGGACCAAAATATCGTCTGCATACAGTGCTACCCGCCTTTCCCACTCCTTAAATTTAAAAGATGGAATATTTACCTCCTCCCGTAAAACCTGAGCAAATGGCTCAATATATAAATTGAAGAGGAGGGGGGAAAGCGGGCAGCCCTGCCTTGTGCCTCTTGTGATATTAAAGGCATCTGTCAGGACCCCGTTGATTAGCAACCTAGCTGTAGGAGACCCATACAGCAGGGCGATGGTCCTACAGAAATACTCCCCAAAATTGAACTTCTTTAGTACATCATTCAAATAAGACCAATTAACCCTATCAAAGGCCTTAGCAGCGTCTAGTGTAAGGGTGGCCAGTGGTAGGGAAAAAGCCGAGGCAATATCTATTGCACCTATCAAGTCGTGCGTTAGGTCAGATAATTGGCGTCCCTTAATAAAGCCTTTTTGGTCTTGATGGATGATGGTGCCAATTACACTGCCCAATCGCTCCGACATGATCGTAGTGAAGATTTTATAGTCACTATTCAACAGTGATATCGGTCTGTACGACCCGCATTCCGATGGTACCTTCCCTAGTTTAGGGATAAGGACAATCGTGGCCTCCCCCCATGATTTTGGCGGTGGATCACCTTCACTTAAGATGCCATTAAAGAGATCCGTCAGAGCTGGGATGATGGAATCTCCCAGAGCTCGATACATCTCTCCAGGGAGACCGTCGGGGCCCGACGATTTTCCTTTTTTTATTTTCCCTATGGCCACCCGTACTTCGGCCTCGGTTATTTTCATCTCTAAGCTGTTCCGCTGTGCTGTTGAAAGAGTTGGGAGCGTAATTCCCTCTAGCCAAGTGTCTCTCGCCACCTGGTCATTGGGAAGGTCCTCCGTATAGATTGCCTGGAAAAATTCAAAAAAGGCATTGCCGATCTCTGAGTTCGACGATCTTACTACCGCCTCCCCTTCTACCTTGATTTCTTTAATGTAATTTAGTGCTTGATCAGACTTTGTCTTCCATGCAAGGACCCTACCTGCAGCCTCACCAAATTCAAACTGGGAGATTTTACTGGCCTCCCACCTTTTACTTACCCTCTCTTGCAATATTATTTCCAATTGTAATTTTAATTCGGCGAGTCTTGTCTGCTCTTCTAAGGATCCTAAGGATAGGCCAAGGTTTAACTCTATTTGTTTCATTTCTTGTTCCAAGCTGGATGTCAAAAGTCTGTATTGTTTCCGCCTATAGGAGGCTCTGTTAGTGATGCGGCCTCTTAAAAATGCCTTAAATGCCTCCCAAACCACAGCTAGGCCAGCAGAGTTAAGGTTTAACTCAAAGTATGAGATGGTCTCTGCCACCAAAAAGTTAACTTCTTCTTCCTCCAGTAGGATTGTCCGGTCAAACGACCAGGATGAATGATTTAACGTATTACCAGTTTTTAGGGTAAATATAAGAGCTGAATGATCTGACATATGAGAAGGAAGATAGTTTATCTCTGTTAGAGTGTCTTTCAAGCTGTGGCTGAAAAGAGCATAGTCGATTCTGGATTTATGTTTAAATCGACTGTTCCGGAAGGAGACCCCCAATTTATCCCCAGCTCTTTCCCTCCATAAATCTGCCAACCCTAGTTGTTTCATGATCTCAGTGAGGGTTTGCCTGGATTTAACAGCACCACAGGCTCTAGATTTTACCGATTTGTCTAGACGGGGGTTAAGCACGATGTTAAAATCACCCATCCAGATCACCGGGTCATGAGATGTTACCAGATTGTTTCTGATGATATCCAAATAAGATGGATCATCAGAGTTAGGGCCGTAATATCCCACCAGGGTATAAATTTGACCCTCCAACAGAATTCTAACTATCAGCCATCTCCCTGACTGGTCCTCTTTGTGATCTAAAATTCGGGCTTTGGCAGACTTTTTAAAGATAAATAATACCCCCCTGATATTCGCATTGTGGTCTGTACTGCAAAATGTATCTATCCATCTCTGTTTTTTCAGTATTGCTGTGGCCTCTGCTTTCAATAGATGTGACTCCTGGATGACGATGATCTGCGCGGGAGAATCTCTCAAGTATTGTAGGATACGATCCCGCCTACTTCTCACGCGCAGACCATTGACATTCCAGGTCATGCATTGAATAAACGTCATAGAATCACATCTAGCCACCCCGCTGCTCTTAACCTCCTCTTACAGGATCCTAGCCTTAGCATTTTAAAATTCTGACCTCGAGTAGATGTTAAAAAAAAATATACTAGGAAATGAAAAAGAAAGGCAGACAAATGAGGAATTTTTTCTAATTTCCCCCCCACAGCCCTCCCCCCTCCCCCCTAGAGAACCCACCCCTGAATACTCTGGCCTGATGTCTAGCCAGATTAACGCCCTCCAACAGCCCTCTGCCCCAAACCCCACCCTGCTGCTTTTCTCCGCAGGCGATCTACACCTACACCTGCAACTCTTGCTAAGGTGAATACATTAAGGGGAAAAATTGGTTAAGGTGCAAAGGGGGGACTCTTAAAAGTATAGTGCTTTCTGCTATTTTCCCTTTTGTCCCCCTTTTCTTTTCTTGTTGTTTTTTTTCCCTTTTTTGCAAGTTCCTTACTCCTTACTACACCCCAAAAGTGAAAAAATGCTTGCCCAATCATAGTCTACTTCTATTTACCATTATTTTCTTATTTATTTGTTTATTTCGTCTTACAGCCTGCTATTCCCTTTGTTTCCTTGGATCCTTAGACCCTTCAGTTTGATATTGCCCGATTGTCAACCCACCCAAAAAAAAAAAAAAAAAAAAAAAAAAAAAATAATAATATTAATAAAATATCTAAAGTAAACCAAATTAGGGGTTTGACAGGGAATTTAGGTGGTTGTAAATACAGACCACGAGATGAGTAGGTCAACTACCGCCTTGAGCCTGAAGATGATCTCTAATACTCTCCAATAGTTCATCAGCATCCAGTGGAGAGCGAATATTGTGCATTTTGTTATTATACATAATGCGTAGAAAGGCCGGGAACCTCATCTGGACAGTGGCACCCAGTGACCTAAATTCATCCATGCGCTGCCCCAACTCCCACTGTCGATCAAGAGTGGTTTTTGATAGATCTGACCGTACTTCAAAAGAGAAGTCCGGACCTTGTAGAGTTCTGGCTTTCAGCGCGAGGTTCAAAATCTTTTCCTTGAGGGAGTATGTCAGGAAGTTTATCAAAACCTTTCTAGGTTTATTTCTTGCAGGATTAAGGCGGAACGGATCCCTATGTATTCGTTGGATATCTTTATCCAAATCTTCAACTGTTTCTTCAAAATTAAGATAATCTTTTAATAACTTGGTAATATAGCTCTTAAGGTCTGTACCTTCCTTCCCTTCCGGAATCTTCAAAAGCCGAATGTTATTCCGTCGAGAATAATTTTCCAGCACTTCAATCCGCTCCCGCATACTCTCCCCATCCTTTTGCAGTGTTTGAATTTTTGACCTGGCGGTCTCAAGGTTGGATGTTAGTAGGCCCACCGAGCCTTCTAATATCTCCGTCCTTTCATACAGACCATCCACCTTCTTGTCAAGTACTTCACAGGATGCTCTAATATCGTTTTGATTAGCTTTGGAAACTGCGAAGTCGCTCCTGAATTCCTCCCTCATTGCAGTAATTGATAGAACCAAGGCCTCAAGTGTTCGACCTACCTCCAGATCCCCACATCTGCCTCCATCCACTGTCTCTTTCTCTGTTGATTGTGCCCCTTGGTCTCCTTGCTCAGCCTGCCCGTCGTGTGAGGTAATTGTCTCTATCATATTGACGGGCTCAGAGGTATCTTGTGTGCAAGATTCGTTGGGTGGTACAGAATGTGAAGCAATCGGTGAAGGAGCACAAAAGGGAGGTGTGGGGGTAGATATCATTACGGAGGATAATACAGGCACTGCAGGTTCCACTGGCTCAGAAAAAGGGCCCAAAATAGGCCCGGGCACAGAAACAGAGGCAGAGAAAGGAACCGTAGCCAGGACCGAGACCGGGGCTGAGATCAGAACAGGGATGGAGACAGGTAAGACTGCCTGCGAAGTTACCTCTACAGAGGTTGCCATACCTGACGAGATGTCTAATACCTGGGGTATAACTTTAAAGAAAGAGCGTAGGGATGGTGTTACCCCACTAGAGCTCTTCAAATGTTTATTGCCAGCACCTTTATGTTTTTGGTTTTTATTTTTACCTTTAATATTGTCGTTTATATCGGCACTCCTCGCTTCACTTCTCTCTAAATCTAAATTCTGCTCCAGGCCTCCAGCAACCCCTCTGTCTACGTTCTGAGCCCGCCCTGTGGTGCACCCTGGAAATTGTAGTTTTTTTGCCAACTTATGATCTTTATTCTGCTTTCTAGTTGTGCTTCTTGTACACCTTAAGGACACAACTTTACCAAAACCTTTACTTTTACCATTGTCAGCCGAACCTTTTTTGCCCCGGACCTGCCCAACCACCTTACTTCTGTTTAGCAGGGAGTTATCTGAGCCAGCTGATCCAGGCGAATCTACCTCCCGGCTCTGCGAAGCCTGCGACACCGCGACCGCAGCTCCAGAATCCAAGCAGACAGGCGCAGATACGGGTGACACCGGACAAGTGACCGACCCTCCTCTTCTCCCACCGCCAGGAATCACTCTTTCTGTCTTTTTACCTGTCAGAAGGAGTAGCTGGTTGGGATGAAGCCGACCATACGGACACCAGCTACAGTTTCTCTTTTCTGAGGGGATCCTTCTTTAAGGGCTTTCTACTACCTTCAGCAGCCCAGGGTCAGAAGATCTTGACCTTTTTGGGGGAGGCATGAGAAGAGTCACTGTCCTCACCAGAAGCACTGGATGCCTGAGTTTGGATTTTTTCAGCCATATAAGAAGAAGTCCTTCTCGGTCTCGTAGTGTTTTTGAAGAAAAAGTGCAACATAACCTGCCCTCCTTCACCTGATGTTGAGGGTAAAGACAATACAGGCAGTATTTATGTGGCATCCACATGAAGTTTCTTTTTCCCCCACAGGATTTGCAGGATCTGAAGAGTCCTATTTTTGAAGAGTCCGACATTGTAAAGATCTACCAAACAGAAAAAATCTGAAGAAAACTGAGCAGAGCTCAGGGAGACTCCCTTCACACGATGTGCAGAAAATCTGAGGGTTTCAACCTCTGTCTTGAGTGTTCTAGCGTGTGCTGTCACCTGTTTGATTATGTTTCAAGTTTGGTTCTCTTTTTAAAAAAGGACTTAGATAGGCTATAATGGTGTCTTCTATAACCATTATGACCTATGGTACAAGGCTTACTGCTTTCTATGGTACAGTGGGACTCCCTTTTCAAATGTATGAATGATACCCCAATACTGGATAACAAGGCCAAAGCAAAGTCGCACAGCAAATAATTCTAAAGGTGAGGTGAGCGGTATCCATCAAAATGAAGAAAACCAAGTCAGAATCTAGCGGGACAAAAACAGAAACGGTAAATTTTGTGGGACCTTTCCAGGCTCTTTTATAGGAAAAGCACAAACAAAGGGTCAGCATAGGTAATGTAGGCAGGGCAAAGTCCAGCATGCAAGCTTTTTTCAGCCTTGGACCATTTCAAAACAGCTAAGGCACAGTTTACTGAAGTTAAACGCATTCTAGAGCAAATAATTTTATGATCGCAAGAAAAATCATCCAATTGAGGGCCGATCAGTGTTTTGGGAGCTCAAGGAGTATGATACAAGAGGGGTGAACCTTAGAAGAGTGCATGATGTAGGAGAAGTGAACTTAAGGATACTTATTAGTGGGTACTAACGTGTTGCATCTCACAACCAAAAAGACATACATTATTTTAAAAAACAAAAAATGTGCTTACCTATTGCCATAAATATTTCATTTACATTCATCGATGTTTTAGCGGAAGTCTCCATAAACAGTAAACTATTGTCATCTGCATAGGACTGTGCTTCCTGCAAAAAAAAAAAAAAAGTGTGTAAACATTCATTATATATTCTTCCACATCTTAGCATAAATAATATGTACGCATTGTACAGGCTTGCTAAGGCAATCACATTCTTTTAAGTATCAGATCAGACTTTTTGATTTGTGTGTGGTATCTATTCTGGGGATTTGTCTTCAAAGAGCCTTCAAAGAAGCCAGTTACCAGGGTGCTTATACCCCCTCATCTAAAGGGGAAGTCCTAAAGTGATTCTATGTGGGAGACCGAGTCAGCCTCTCACCATCATGTCAGAGTGCTACACCTCCAAAAAGGAACGCTGATAGGGGAAGAGTGTGTGTGTGTTCTTAAATTTCAGTATCTCCTTATCCAGAAGACAGAAGGAATCCAACCACATCTCTGACTTACCATGATAGTAGTCTGGCTCCTTTCAACTTAGCTAGAACCCTTATTCTGCACTGCAGAAACCGAGAGAGATCTCACCAGGAATGCATATTCACTAGCAAAACGGAAGTGTAAAATGACCTGGGAGCATGTGGGTTCTCGTCATAAGACAGAGTGAGCACCCATATGGCTTTAGTTGGTCTGCAGTTCAATCAAGGGGCACTGAACTGCTATTGGTAAGTTAACTCACAGACCTCAGCGTTTGCTGCAGTGTACCTTCTGATCTGCGGATTTTCAGGACTATATAACAGCAAGGCTGACTGAGCTTTCATCCTCCTGACATAGGTAAAATGAGTACCAATTTCGAATAGGTAATGATATTCTATACAATTAAAAAAGTAATGTAAAACACAGAGACTGGTGCTGCAAAGGGCATCCTATAGAAAGCTGCATTTTCATGTGACAATTCCCTGTCCTGCTGGGTATCATTAGCATGTTCCAGAAGGAACGATGACCTCCCTTAAACACTGCAATCAGACATTTTAGAATTTTTAAGATTAATATCGACCATGTTTTCGTCTGCGATTCGAAACACTGAAGGCAACTGTAGCGTATTCTTAAAATGAATTTACTCACTTGTGGGTAGTGTTGCTTTTCTAGAAACTATCTACAGTTTTATGCCCAAATGTTTTCTAAAAAAATAATAATAATCACCACAATCATGTAACACTTTACACACAGTGATGGATCAGGTTTTAACATACCTGAAAATCAACAGCTCTCTTGTTGGCGAGATCTGCCTTGTTTCCCGACAAAGCTATTACAATGTTCGGGCTTGCTTGTCGCTGAAGTTCCTTCACCCAGTTTTTCCCTCTTGCAAAAGACTCCTGTTGATTGTACGAATGACATGAACACTCAGCAAAAAGATAATTCCTCTGTTTAGCATACAGTTAGCTACATGGAGCGATATCTATTTTACTCTCAGTCATTACAAAAGGTTTCAAATGTACGATACCATCATAACAAACAAAAACCTTGTGCAAAAATAGCTACAAATCAGAAAAAAAAATCTAATTTAACCTTTCCCGCACACCAAGGTTTGATATAAAGTTTTCAAAATAACAGGTCTGTCACAAATGAGACTTATTTTGGATTAAATACCCATTTTACTGCAACCCTTTTATTGGCCATTGCTCAACAACAGTGGGTGAAAAAGATCTATTCCTAGAGGCCAGTGTACACGGCATCCCTCCAGGAGACGCTGCTCGGCAACAATTGTGGTGACACCCAAACCTGAGAAGCCTGCTGACAAATAGGAGTCCTAGAGGCCCATTTCGTGATTAAATATTGAGATAAAATATTGGCAAAAGTATTGGCTACAAGACTCAAAAAGGCTATATCCAGACTCATATAACCTTATCAGTCGAACTTTATACCCAACAGAAGTATGTTCATCAACTTGCGGCAGCAATTTGGGTGTCCGGACAATATCCGAGACGTGGGGGAACCAACTACAGTGCTATCACTGGATTGCCTGGAATCGAAATGTATGTTTATGGGGCTAGAAAGCATAGGTTTGGACCCAATTCCAGGATATGGCTAAGGCTCCTCTATAAGGAACCCTCCTAGCAAAGGTTAAAGTGAATGGGGTGCTGTTGGATCCTTGTATTCTAAACAGAGGGACAAGAAGAGTTGCCAGATGTCCCCAATGATATTCACCTTGGCACTGGCGCCTCTGGAGTTGGGTAAGGAAAGATGCCCTTATGAAGGGTCTGAGGTGGGACAAGAATTGGATGAGCGATTCTAATTATATGCGAACGAAGTGCTACTAACATGGCAACACCGATTGATACAACGCAACAAATTATGCATCACCTCACGATCAGAGACTATTTGGGGTTCTGCATCAATTGAGTGGGATGAGGCAGGATTTGGACAAGGAAAAATCGATCCTGTACCCAACGTTGGGCTGGCCCTGGACAAATTCACAAATGTATATTACCAGTGTCCATGTTTGAATTCTATGGCACGAACCAGCACCCTTTAACATTATAAGATTTGTAACAGTACACTACATTTTCTAGACGTTTTTCCATATAAAAATCCCTGAAGACTCTCTATCCCCCTCTTTCTTAACTACTCCGGCAGCTTAAAAATAAGTGCCTTTGAAATTCTGTTATATTTTATCTTTAATGTGCCTGGTCTTGCGGGGAACATAGCAACCCGCCGGGGTTTTCATACCACTGTGTGTTTGTTTGCCTTCATGTAAATTAATTTGTTTCCCTCCACATCGCGGCCGCTGGAACGTTCTCGCTCCTACGCAGTCACTTCAGACTGCCAAACCTGAGAAGCCTGCTGACTTCTCAGGCTTCTCATGTTCGTGGGGCACCCGGTGCTAAATCATTCGTAGACCATGCGCTGGCTGTCTGCACCCAGTGCATGGTGCAGACAGCCGGCAGCTGGGGGACCCGCGCACAACTCTCTCAACGTGTCCAGCACCTCCCAACCTCCCAGCAACTAGCACGCGTCAATTTGACTCATCAGAGTGAAGTGCGTACAGCGGCAATCTATAATCTATTACGGAGGCAGTTTCCAAAACTTTACTGTTGTTGGCTGCTAGTTACAGAGTCACCGCCTGAACAAAAAAACACTTGCGGTGCGGGTAATACTAGCCTTGTTAGAGGAATTAAGTGGGACACATCCAAGACAGCACTAAAACCCAGTACAGCCTAGGGTGTTGGGTCCCACAGCCTTTAGGCTGCCTATAGTTACCATTCCCCTAGGGAAATTTAATTAAAACTGCCACAGGGCTTGCCCTAACTACTATTTGCCAAGTTATGGATGCCTCTATCTTTACGGCTATTTCGCGGGTGGTAGTGCCTTTGGAGAGGAAAATCATGCAATTGCCAGCATAATGCCAAAGGGAAGACTCTTCTGACCACGAGGCCCCATCCCTCCAGGGCAGCCGATTACATCCAACCCAGATGGGAAACGCATGCATGCAGACGACCCAGGAGTCAATCTAGACACATTTGCACGCCTTAAAAAGGTGTTTATGGACTCGCAACTCCTCCATCCCGATTCTGAGGTTCCTAGTACCTCAGGGGACCCCATCTTTCCCCTTCCACCCAATTACCTTGGAGATGGAGACTACACTCCCAATACCTCAAACTGGGATGGGGACCCTAGCAGGCCAATTTCCTTGGAGATGGAGACTACACTCCCAATACCTCAAACTGGGATGGGGACCCTAGCAGGCCATGGCATCCGGAGGCCAAGCCCTTCCTGTCCAGTGACCCCAAGGCGGACACTGCTTCCTAGCCACCTGACACTGACCTGCTAGACCCACACGATCTTTTACATCCACATTTTTCGGAATGGTGCCTAGTACCCGAGGTGGCCTCCTAGATAGCAGGAAGATTACGAAAACCCCTAGACAAGGAGTTAAGCAGCTGCCTACTGGCTGAATGCCCTTGGCCATTTTTGGAGGGCAAAGTGGGCCTCATGCCGGAGATAAATATCAAGATAACCGTTTTATTTGCAAAATTTGTCAGTGACCCCAAGAAGGGTATGGATCGGTCCTGTCACTCCTGCCAGGACAAACTTCTGGACGTGGTATGACCTCTGGCCAAAATAATGGGCATGGTGGAAGATGGTGGCATCTGGCTCCCAGCATTGCCCAGCTGGGTCCAAAATGCCATAATTTTAACCAAGAACGCCAATTATGCAATCTCCACAGATCAGCGAAGATCGCTCCTGATTAAAATCAATCCGAAGCTGGGGGAGCGGTTTACTTTGGAGGCGGGCCCTGTGGGTCAAGGCAATCTCATAGGCAATCCATTTATGTGGGAGCTTGGCAAGTTTGTCAACAATTCTTTAGATAAAACCCAAATATCAAGCAAGCGCATATTTACCACCAGTGCTTTTGGCAGAGCAGGTCATGGTAGGGGGCCCTTGACCAGCTGTGCTTTTCATCAAGCCTCTGCGCAGACTCCCGTCGCAGCCAATGGCAAGATTCCTCAACATTTGGAAACTTCTACCCAACAAGGTCCTACCCCGTTGCCAAGATCCCAGTGGTGTTTCCTGCGTCAACTGCACCTACAATGCCCATGGTGACACTACTTCGAAGGGTTAAAGCTTGGGAGCCAGTTGCTGCATTTTTTGCAGAATTGAAAGGCTCTTTCCTCATATGAGTGGGTCCTCCAAACCGTATTTCGGATAGAATTCTATAGTGTTCCCTCTCAACCACACAAACCTAGTCAGAATCGCTGAAACTGTAAATTACGCTACTCTTGGAGAAGGGCAATTGTTCTGACCGTCTTACATACCAATGGTTTTCTCAGTAACCTCAGTAAAGAGGGACGGAGGTCACTTATCAATCTAAAAGAATTCAACGAGTGCCTTGTTTACTGCCACTTCAAGATGGGGGGCATCCATCTTCTCAGAGATCTTTTACAATTGGCCGACTGGATGGTCTTCCTGGACCTGAAGGATGCCTACATGGCGTTATCTATCTTTCAAACTCACAAACGCCTTTTACAATTCCAATGCAAGTCATAAATATTCATGTTGCCTCCCTTCTGGTCTGTCTTCCGCTTCATGGTGCTCCACTAAGGTTTTGAAACCAGTGGTCGCACACTTGTGAGCTCGGGAAGTGCAGTTAATCGCCTATCTGGACAATATCCTGATCGTGAACCAATGCCCGGTATGCTTGACCGCACACTTGCAGATGACCATCAACCTACTGGAATCTCGGTTTCGCGGTCAACAAGGGGAACTCCTCACTCTCCCCATCCCAAAATCTACAGTGCCTGGGGTTTGTGATAGACTTGATCAAAGCTACCCTCAATCTCCCATCTCGCAAACTGACCAAGATAAAACACAAGCTCAGAAAAACGCTGTTCAGACAGCAGATATCACTACGTCAATTAGCATGAATAGTGGGACTTCTCTCATCCTCCACATAGGCCTTTTTCCCAGGCCCCCTCCATTATCTGGCACTACAACACCTGACGATTTCCCATCTTCAACAGGGTTTTACTTATTCTCAACTCTTAAACAAGGAGCATCAGAGGTATACGTAACCAGGCGCTCTCCACTCAGAAAATTACACAACAAAAAGGCCTGGTTGCAATTGACACGCAATAAACTTATGCATTCTTAATCCACTGGGTATCAAATATACCCCCTGGGTGCGGCTATGCTTATATTATTTATTCATACCTCAAATGTGTGTACAATTATTTAGAAAAAAGATTCACCCACAAACGCATTCCAATAATCCCAAGAATTGAGGATGATACTGGTACAATGGTCATAAAAAAGTGAAAAAAATGTGAGGTGGGTCAAAAAGTGCATCACGTAGGCAACGTCCACAGAGCTGATGGTAGGTACTCACCAGTTTGCTCACTTTGTCATCATTGGCACTTTCATGTCAAAAAACAAATGTGACCCAACTCAAAAATATTTGCAAATGTAACTCATAAATGAGAAAGGTGTAACAAATAATGGTGTAAACTATCTACCACCTCAACCCCATATCGTGTAACAAAGAGTCAACTGCACTCCCCATTAAAATAGGTTGTGAACACCTATCATATGTATTTAATATTTGCCTAGTGTTCACACCCAACAAAAAAAAACGGCATGTTTAGACCATTTTAAGTTGAACGGTCGACATGTTTGATTGCCTACCAGCAACTCACTAGGGCCTTCTCACACAAAATTAAGTGGCAGGAAAACACCTACACAGCCGGGACCGGGTGTTTGCATTTCGCTACAGCGAACACCCGGTCTCGGCAGTGTAGGCTTTTTCCTGCCTTCAATGGAAACGCGTGCGGCGATTCACTTGCGGGAGCGATCGGCGCCACATGGTAGCAATTATCGCACCCGCAAGTGAATCGCGCAGGCCCCCTGCTGCAGCGCGCGCGCCCTTGTTAAGCTTACTATAAAGCCGTGCATTAATGTGAAGAATAGGCAGTAATGGCTTTATCAATACTTGTGTAAACTTGATTTCTCTGGCCAGTGGTAGGTGTGGGTCTGAGTACCTGCTGTTCTATGTTTCCACCTCATTGATTCACCACAGAGTTCTTTGTTTGATGTGATTGTTAGCACTGTTGTACTTACGTTCTTCGTTTTTGCCTCACGTGCTGTGTTTTATATCATTAACCAGATATTTTTGTTGTTGCTTCACCAAGAACCTGTTTTATTCCTTTATTGCTTTTGTGTACTGTTCTATTAGCTACACATTATTAGAAGGACAGAACGTTTTTGTGGCACATTCAATCAGTTTTGTCATAATGATTCAGTGTGCATAAATCACATTAACTCGATGCAAGCGCTGCAATCATTACTGGGCTGAAACAGAAGGACACATTTTTGAAAATGTATGTACTTTGAAACTTCACCCAAACCTGACTGAAGTTTGAAACATTATCAGTAGAGGTGATTGAAGCTGCAATGTTTTTCCAAACATTTTCAGTTTGCCACTTGCATGTCAAGAAGATGTCTTTTGAAACAAGTTATGTCACCAGTATTCTTATTTAGAAAATGGTTCTACCAGAAATCTACTTTGCAGAAAATTTAGTGATCTATCCCTTCGCAATGTCATTGTGCAGAGAAAAATTCTCCAAACATTTCCCTTTACACATAGAAAAGCTTCACAAAGGCATGCAGAGAAATATGCTGCACGCATTTTTCATGCTTGACTGTGTTCAATTATAGTGGAATTATCCCAACCGCCCAGGGAGAGGACTCGCCATCGCACACAAGACCCCCCTCTGACTCTCCACATCCAGCTAGAGTGACCCCCACTCCAACACTCCACTTCCAGATCCAGACCAGCCCCAGGACCACGCTATGCAGCACCCTCATCTACAGACCACCGGGACCTCGCACCCAGTCCGCAACTACCACCGCCAAGCTCGCCGCACCCCACGCCATCACCTCCACGGACTACATCCTACTCGGGGACCTGAACTTCCACCTCGACAACTGCGAAGATCCAGACTCCACCACTCTCCTCGACAACCTTGGACTGAAGCAGCTGGTCAACACGCCCACGCACAAAGCTGGACAAACCCTCAACCCAATCTTCGCGGGTGGGACAACAATCCGCTTCAGCCACACCACACAGCCCCCATGGAAAGACCACCACTGCGTCCACTTCACCTTCAACATCAACACCACCATGAAACCCAAGCACCCCTGCCCCCCCTCCCTCCCCGGCCCCCCTCTGTCACAAAGGAACTGGAGCAAAGTCTCAGAGGAACACCTCAACACCACCCTCCTCCAAGCCCCCCGCGCCTAGACCAACACCAACTACGCAGTGAGGGAGTTTCACCGCTGTATCTCCTGCTGCGCCGACTAACTCGCACCCCTCCGCCGCCTCGCCAAACAACGCCCTCTGAAGGCTGCCTGGTTCACCACAGAACTACAAGAAGCCAGACGCTCCTGCAGACGCCTAGAGAAAACCTGGCAAAACCAGAAAACCACGGAAGCACGGAACAACCACAGGAGCGCCCTGAAGAAATACCACCAGCGCATAAGAGACACCAAACGGACCTTCATAAGAGACAAAGTCCAGACCAATGCAACCAATGCCAAGGAACTGTTCAACGTCATATAGCAGTTCTTAAAAAAAACCAGCGAAGCCACAGATGTCACTCCATCCCAAGAACTCTGCGACAAGCTCATTTCCTACTTACATCTGAAGATCAAGGTCCTCTATGACAACTTCCACGAACAGACGCCCGGACACACCCCCCACCCACTCACCGCCGATAAGCCATCCATCATGACCTGGAATCTCGCCACCATAGAACCCATCACCGTGACCATGAACAAAACCCACTCAGGAGTCCCAACGGACCCCTGCCCACCGCACATATTCTACAGGGCCGCTACGGTCATCGCACCCGAACTAGGACGGACCATTAACGCCTCCTTCATGTCCGGCATCTTCCCAGATGACTGGAAGCAGGCAGGGACTAAACCCCTCCTCAAGAAGCCAACGGCCGACCCAACGGACCTGAAAAACTACCGGCCCATCGCTCTCCTCCCCTTCACGGCCAAAGTCACCGAAAGACTCGTAAACACCCAACTGACCGTCTTCATCGAAGAGAACTCCATCCTGGACGCCTCCCAATCTGGATTCCGCAGCAACCACAGCACTGATACTGCCCTCCTCGTCGCCACTGACGACATCCACATGCTACTCGACCAGGGACACACTGTGCCCCTCATCCTTCTGGACCTGTCCGCAGCCTTCAACACTGTTTCACATCGCATAGTCGCATCCAGACTTCACGATGCGGGGATACAAGGAACCGTCCTCGACTGGATCCAATCCTTTCTCTCTGGCCGAACCCAGAGATCAGACTCCCTCCCTTCATCTCCGAACCCACCGATATCAACTGCGAAGTACCATAAGGATCATCGCTCAGCCCCACGCTCTTCAACATCTACATAGCCCCCTCGCCGCCATCGTCAGACAGCATGGTCTCAGCATTGTATCCTACGCCGATGACACCCAGCTCATCCTCTCACTCACGAAGAAGCCAGAAGACACCAGACTCTGTTTCCAGCAGAGTATTAGCCATTCCAGTCCAAAGACAGACAAACAATTTTCAAGGAATTCTCGATTATATTTCAACCCGATTTGTTGTGGCACCTGGAATTTTAGACAACCGTGCTGGGTCAAAAGTTGGAGATCACAGGTCGCAAATGAATCCACCTGTAAAATGACTGCAGCAACTGACAGATGGTCACTTCCAATAAAATTACCAACATGAAAGGTCCTACACATGGAAAAATATTCCATACTTATAATGATATAATCAACTGGCTGGAGATTTTTCCCTTTGACAAATGGTTGATGTGCTGTTTGATTACAAGAGAATAGGTCAATAAAGTTTTATTTAGTGTCCCCTGTGTACCATGCCCACCTAACACTGCCTAAGGCATGGGTAAGTCACCTCTCTAGCAGGCCTTCCAGCCCTAAAGGCAGGGTGCACCATGTCGAGGTGAGGGCATAGCTGCACGAGCACAATGCCCCTACAGTGCCTGTGCCATTCACAGACACTGTAAGTGCAGTGAAGCCATTTTGAGTAAATGAGCTGGGAGTTTGTAAGCACGAAGTACCCAGCTCCATGAGGGCTTTTCTAAAGTCTGGGAAGTTTGGTATCAAACTTCTCAGCACATCAATCCCACATGGATGCCAGCATGTCATTTAATGAAAAATGCACACAGACTCTAGTGTAGTTCTTGACTGGCTCCCGGCCATCTGCCACCACCAGACAGGTTCCTGGACCCATGGGTAGAGAGCCCTCTGCTCTCTGGGCCCCGGAAAAAAGCACATCCAGGGCAGTGGTGTCATGCCTCCTCCTCCAGGATGGGCAGGGTGCTCTAGGAGGGAACCTCAAAGGCCTGCCGCCTTTGTTAGTTACCCCCAGCCTTATGCTGCTATCAGCAACTGGCTCCAACCGGTTCTGACCCTCAATTTGGGCACCAGAACTCACGGGAAAACCTAGCCAGGAAGGGAGGTGTGCTCACCTTTGCCAACCGCACCCCTCAGGTGGGGGAGGCGAGGTGAAGTACACATCTCCGTCGCCGCCATCTTGGAGATGGGGGGACCCCTCCAATCAGAAAGCGGCTTGTGCCCCCCTCCCACTGGCGGGTGGCATTCTAAGGTGTGTACACACCGTAGGGAAGGTACCTATTGGTCCCAACCTGCAGACCCCTGTAATGCCCCCTAAATCTAGTATTTAGGGGCACCCTTGAACTTTACCTCTACAAATTAGACGTGACAGGAAGGAGGACCGATGAGCTGTGCTTCAGAAGAAGAGGAGGATGACAACTGCTTTGGCCCCAGCCCTATGGGCCTGTCTCCTGCTCTGAACCCTTGGTAGCTGAAACCAGCATGTCCTGCAGACAGCAACCTCCAAGGATGCCAGAGACCTGCCCTGTCTTCACTAAGAACTACTACCACCCGCAGACACTGGATTTATCCAACACCAACCCAAGTCAGGACTACAGATCTAACCGGATCCGCGAGTCCTCACCACTGTGCACCCAACACCCACGGCCCACGTTCTAGTGACCCAACACCCCAGCGAGGGGACTCGAAGTGGGTTTTGAAAATACCACCAGGATGATTAGGATCTTTCTGCAACAATAAGGGAACCAGAAGCAGAGCAATGGAGAGAAACAGGACAGGTGGACCTGGGCACAAAGCAGATAAGTTTACATGTTCATGCCACAGAGTATTAAGGAGGTAGAATTTGAACAGTCAACGCTGAGATACAACAGTAACAGGATGTCCCCGTAGGTTTATCAACACATATCTTATGGATTAACAACAGCTGCTTTTTCAGACAAAACTAGAACATAAGCACATACAGAAGCCCAGGTTTTTAGTGAAAGAAAGGGAGTGGCTTACTTGTTCCATGAAAAACAATTCATCCACATATCCATGACTCTCACCAGAACAAGCAGCCTGCTACACAAACTCACCCAGCTTACCTCATTGGTAAGGCCATGAACAACTATCGCCACCTGGGCTCCTTTGTACCTTGGGGTATGGCTGTAGTAGCGATCCTGGCTGGCTGTGCCTCAAATCAATTCATTCCATGTCCATGGATCCAACAGAACAAGCAGCCTGGTAAACAAGCACACTCACCTCATTGGTAATGTCATACACAACTATCGCCGCCTGGGCTCCTCTGTAGTACATAGGTGCGAGGCTGTGGTAGCGCTCCTGGCCAGCTGTGTCCCAAATCTCAAACTTTACTGTGGTGTCGTCGAGACAAACCGTCTGGGTAAGAAAGGCCGCTGAAAATAACAAGGAAGCATTACATTTAAACTCGGTACTAGTGCTAGATAAAATCATTACACATTCAAAGGTCAGAATAAACAATGGATACCATCTTTTTAAGCTTTGGCGTGGAATTTGTTTGTGTCTATAAGAGAGCCAGAAGGCGAGGATAGGACCCCAACCCACCAAATCATAACAGCACAATACAAATTTGCCACATTCCAGGTGCCAATGGCATACTCCAAGCCTCCACCCCCCAATAGTTATCGTGTTTCTACACTTCAGAGTCTCTAGGATAAACAAATATTTTTTAAAGGACAAGTCAAAATGTTGGTAGTAATTTAGAAAAATGTTGGACAGACGAATTACCTAATATGCATGACAAGAGGTAGAGACTACCACAGATATAGCATAACATCCTCCAAATAACTTTCAGCTGAGGTTGGAATTCAAAATAGTACCGCTAGACGTGAAAGAAGAGCAACAGTGCCACTTCCAGCTGGGATAGTGGTAGCAAAAATAGGACATTCGTAAAGTAAGACCGCCTTAGACACCAGCTATGAATCCAGTGTAGTGCCCTCAAGTACGCAGCTCCCAACGTATGGCATATGAAGCCCATCCGTCCTAGAAGAGCACACAGGAGCGGAGGTGCTGATTGATACATGCTCAGTGTGACTATGTGACTTCTATAGAATGGCAGCTACCTTAAGCCACTGAAACAGTTGGAACAAAGGATTTTCTGCTACGCAGCTTCTGGCAATGTCTCACTTCATAATTGCTGAAGCACACCTTGCAAAGCGTGACTAAGTAGCTGTGGCACTTAGCAGCGAGGCTTACTCAGAGGAACAAGTGTTAAGCATTTAAACAGCACCAAAACAACTGAAGAAAACATGTACTCAAGAAATCCAACACCAATTTATAAAAAGTAAACCGTATTTTTAAAAGAATTTAGACACTAGAGCGAAAAAGATCTACCCTAGGGTTCCGGACATATACATTTTACAAGCAATAATAAATCAAAGCAATTTCACTCAATCGTGAACAAGCCTTAGCAAAGTCAATGAATTAGATATTTAGAAACGTTTCCAAAGAAAACTTTGGCAAGTGTCAATGCAGTTGGTTAGGAGGAATTGGGGCGACCGACTTGGGCAGGGGGACCAGCAAGTTACTCAAGAACAGTTACCTTCACAGAAGCAGTCCTTCAGTAGTTCCATATATAAGAATAACAGGAGGGGACCCATAGACCACGTTGGTATGGGTGTATACTGTAAATTAGAACAATTCCCAACAGGTGTCAATTAGAAGACAGTTTCAAAGGTGTATGCAATATGCATTACAAAAAATGAACAGAAAGGAGTCTCTGCGGTTTTTTGAAAAAGGGTATTATTCACCACTTTAAGAGCAAGGCGGGTCTATTGTATAGTAATACAGTTAGGCAGCACTGTACAGATCAAATCGTGTGACAACCCGGTAGCACTTGGTGAAAAGTGATATATACATAAATATATACAGTGGGTGATAGTGATAGTGCAAGTGCTGGGGTGAAACAGCGTGGTTGGCGCGTTGTGACAATTAGTGAAATTTATACAGTAATGGCTCCAAGGATCAAGTTGTAATCACTTAAAACAAGAATAGGTCAAATTTCCAGGAGTACAAAACATAATGGGCGCCATAGAATTTAAGCTGTGTGGTCGACGGCGTTTCGATCCCCATCAGTCGGGATCGTCATCAGGACTGGGTTGTCGATGGAACAGTGCTGTGGGGGTAGAGAAGGGCAGGTAAGAAGGGGGGCAGGGAAGCGAGTGCGGGCTGGGATGGTAAAAGGTCGCGCGTATATTAATTGGGAACGGGAGGCGCGCAGATAAGTGGTAATAGCCAGGTCAGGAGACACTTGGCTAAAGATATCCAGTGGGTTCAACTGAGTCCGCAGTAGTGCGGACTTAGGGTAAACAGTGGGTTCAACTGAGGCCGCAGTAGTCCGGACTTAGGGTAAGGACTACTGTAGAAGGGTGCGCTCGGGTAGGCGGCGCGCGCGAGAACTTCATATTAATCATCAATTGGGGAGGTATCTGGCAAGGCACTAAAGCAGTCACAGGGAGGGTAAGATAAGTCAAAGACCCAGTGGCAGGAGTGCTAACTAGGCTGGGACACTTACGTGGCCACCCACGGCAGAGTCGCACTGGTGGTGATACGGGTGTACCGTAGTGGGTCCAAGGCTACAGAGAAGGGAAATGTAATTAAATTTAGTAGAATTAAGCGTTGGAAGGGGGTGTAAGACGCTAAGAGTAACATCAACTCGTAAAACAGCCTGTGATTACCTGAACGGCAATTCGGAGGGCTTGGTTCAGCGAGAGCTCGCGGCGTCTGTGGAGAAGGAAACCAGAGCGGGGGTAAGGTGATGGCCGGGTGCAATCAAGTTTAATTTAATTTAGTTGAATTGAGCGTTGGAAGGGGGTATCAAACGCTAAGGGTACCATCATCCAGTGAAACTGCCTGTGATTACCTGAACGGCAATTCGGAAGGCTTGGTTCAGCCGGAGCCGGCAGCGTCTGTGGAGGAGGAAGACAGAGCGGGGGTAAGGTGATGGCCGGGTGCAAACAGCTGGCAGAGCAAGGTGTGTCCGCACAGGGAGTGCCTGTCTACCACGTACCTGAATAAATCTGGACGGAGGGGCGATGAATACTATCGCAGAAGGCTGGTGCTCGCAATGAATGCAGGAGCTCAATGCGACTCGATGACAGCGTCTAGGATAATGGCAACTGAAGGGGGAGGGGCGGGGGAATCGGTCCCGCGCGTGCACACGGGACGGAGGCGGGGCGGGGGGTGTGCCTGTCGGTTGCAACGACAAAAAACAGGAAGAGAAAAGAAATGGTAGGGACCAAGGCGTGTGTGTTAGTCAGCAGCGCCGAGGCAAGAACCATGGAAGCGGTTCAAAACTGGTCATGGCAGAATGCGAGGAAGCCGGGTCAGTGAGACGTATATTCATGTTACGCCATCCATAGTTTTTAAGGAAATGAACACAATAATGACAATTTCCCTGCCACACATTAAACATTTTAAACAGCTACATTCACGGACAAAGTTGCATTTACAATTTCAATTAGAATTATAATGATCAGCCCGAAGAGTGGTGCAGTATCCAGCAAAGAAGTATGAACACTCTTACCAGTGCGTAGCCTGCACAAATACATGAAAGATCTGCCTATACAATCATGGGTTACAATAGTAGGCAGAAGGGTAGTGTGGTTTAAAACCGGAGGGTTAATTACATAAAGATCTAGGAGTGGTTCAGTGTGAAATCATGGTGGAATGATGGCCTAGTATCACATTTTAGAGATAGTGGAGCGAGATAGGCTCCATTGGGCAGGCAGTGAGGAACTATTATTTTAGGACTACTGAGCAATATGGTCTGCAGTCTGGGGTTATGTGTTCCAGGAGTTCTAAATGGTTTAAGGATACATTTTAGACAGTGATCGTGTTATTCCACTCATCAAAAGTGTTAAGACCATGATTGACAGAGTCCACTCGTGAAATCCATTTACATTCCGCTCTATTGAGAAGGGTAGTCATGTTACCCCCTCTGATGGGTAGTGTGGGTTTTTCGATGACCGTCCATCTCAGGTCTGTGTCAGCATGTGATTTCTCCAAAAAGTGCGTGACAAGGGGAGCTGTAAGAACCTTGCAGTTGATCCTACTTTTATGCTGGATTATCCTTTGTTTGACCATTTGCGTGGTTTGGCCAATGTAAAGGAGGTCACAGGGACAGCGGATGGCATAAATGACATTTTGGGTTTTGCAGTTAGAGTGGTGTGTGAGTTGGTGGGTTTGTCCATTGTACAAGAATTCCTTTGTATTTAACTCGCAAACACTGCAGGATTGGCATTTGAAGTGTCCAATCACTGGATCCAAACCCCAGGCGGCAGTGATGGTGTGTCTTTCCATGGAGGTGGAAGGCCACGTAATGGCTCGTACCAGATGGTTGGCGATGTTGTTGCCCCTTTGGTATGAAAATAGAGGTGGCTCCTGGAATTGTTCTTCAGATCGTAGAATGGGCCAATTTTTCTTAATTATTTTGGAAACTTTGTTGCTGTCAGGGCTGTATACTGAGACAAAGGGGATTCTGGTCATAGTCTTTTTGTTGATGTTTGGTACCAGCAGATCCTCGCGATGATTATACCAGGCCCTTTTCTTGGCTTTTGTGACCAGGCGTCTGGGATAGCCTCTGTTGGTTAGTTTGGTGACCAGTATATCTGCCTCCCTGAAATAGTCTTTTCGCCATTTGCAATTCCGGCGAATCCTTAGGAACTGGCCGTAGGGTAGGCCGTCTCGTAGGCCTCTGGGGTGGTAGCTCGAGTAATGTAATAGAGTGTTACGTTCTGTGGATTTTCGAAAGAGCAGAGTGCCCAGGGCGCCGTCTTCAGCATGAATTGTGACATCAAGGAATGGTAGATCATTATTTTTCCATTCACTGGTGAATTTTAAATGTTCCTGTGCAGTGTTCAACCAGTCAACAAAGAGTAAAAGGGTGTCTGATGTTCCGTTCCAAATTAATAGAATATCATCAATGTACCGGCGCCATAGATGGATTTGGGGCCGGTACAGATTGATGGAGTTTAGGATGAAAGATTTCTCCATGTCATGAACAAATAGAATAGCAAAGTTGGGGGCGAAGCAAGCGCCCATAGATACTCCTTTAACCTGTAGATAGTAGCTGTTTTTGTACATGAAGTAATTGTTCTGCAGGGCAACACGTAGGAGGTCCATGATGAAATCAGTCGGGATCTGAGTGGGTTGTGGTCTGGAAAGTAAAAGGTTTTTGATTACCTCGAGTCCTTCACGGTGGGGGATGTTAGTATAAAGAGACTCGATGTCCATACTAACCAATAACTGGGACTCTTGATCAAAGGGTTGGTCTTCTATGGTGTTAATGAGGTCCATCGTGTCACGTATGTATGTATCTGTGACAGGTATGAATTCTTTGATAATCTAATCCCGATATTTACCAAGAGGTTCCAGTATCGACCCGCATCCAGATACGATGGGGCGTCCAGGGGGATTCCTGGCATCCTTATGTATTTTGGGAAGGACGTACAGGACTGGTGTTCTTGGGTGTGGGTTGTTAAGGTATTCAAATTCCTTCTTTGTTATGATATTGCGATCCTTGGCTGTGGTAGTGATAGAAAGGATCTTTTGTTTGATATCTGTCAAGGGATCTTTTGTTAGGGTTCGATAATGTTCGGTGTTAGTAAGTGGACGTTCCATTTCCTGGTCATATTGAGTGTTATTTAGAACAACAATGCCACCACCACTTTTGATGAGTGGAATAACACGATCACTGTCTAAAATGTATCCTTAAACCATTTAGAACTCCTGGAACACATAACCCCAGACTGCAGACCATATTGCTCAGTAGTCCTAAAATATTAGTTCCTCACTGCCTGCCCAATGGAGCCTATCTCGCTCCACTAACTCTAAAATGTGATACTAGGCCATCATTCCACCATGCTTTCACACTGAACCACTCCTAGATCTTTATGTAATTAACCCTACGGTTTTAAACCACACTACCCTTCTGCCTACTATTGTAACCCATGATTGTATAGGCAGATCTTTCATGTATTTGTGCAGGCTACGCACTGGTAAGAGTGTTCATACTTCTTTGCTGGATACTGCACCACTCTTCGGGCTGATCATTATAATTCTAATTGAAATTGTAAATGCAACTTTGTCCGTGAATGTAGCTGTTTAAAATATTTAATGTGTGGCAGGGAAATTGTCATTATTGTGTTCATTTCCTTAAAAACTATGGATGGCGTAACATGAATATACGTCTCACTGACCCGGCTTCCTCGCATTCTGCCATGACCAGTTTTGAACCGCTTCCATGGTTCTTGCCTCGGCGCTGCTGACTAACACACGCCTTGGTCCCTACCATTTCTTTTCTCTTCCTGTTTTTTGTCGTTGCCACCGCAACCGACAGGCACACCCCCCGCCCGCCTCCGTCCCGTGTGCGCGCGCGGGACCGATTTCCCCGCCCTCCCCCTTCAGTTGCCATTATCCTAGACGCTGTCATCGAGTCGCATTGAGCTCCTGCATTCATTGCGAGCACCAGCCTTCTGCGATAGTATTCATCGCCCCTCCGTCCAGATTTATTCAGGTACGTGGTAGACAGGCACTCCCTGTGCGGACACACCTTGCTCTGCCAGCTGTTTGCACCCGGCCATCACCTTACCCCCGCTCTGTCTTCCTCCTCCACAGACGCTGCCGGCTCCGGCTGAACCAAGCCTTCCGAATTGCCGTTCAGGTAATCACAGGCAGTTTCTCGGGATGATGGTACCCTTAGCGTTTGATACCCCCTTCCAACGCTCAATTCAACTAAATTAAATTAAACTTGATTGCACCCGGCCATCACCTTACCCCCGCTCTGGTTTCCTTCTCCACAGACGCCGCGAGCTCTCGCTGAACCAAGCCCTCCGAATTGCCGTTCAGGTAATCACAGGCTGTTTTACGAGTTGATGTTACTCTTAGCGTCTTACACCCCCTTCCAACGCTTAATTCTACTAAATTTAATTACATTTCCCTTCTCTGTAGCCTTGGACCCACTACGGTACACCCGTATCACCACCAGTGCGACTCTGCCGTGGGTGGCCACGTAAGTGTCCCAGCCTAGTTAGCACTCCTGCCACTGGGTCTTTGACTTATCTTACCCTCCCTGTGACTGCTTTAGTGCCTTGCCAGATACCTCCCCAATTGATGATTAATATGAAGTTCTCGCGCGCGCCGCCTACCCGAGCGCACCCTTCTACAGTAGTCCTTACCCTAAGTCCGGACTACTGCGGCCTCAGTTGAACCCACTGTTTACCCTAAGTCCGCACTACTGCGGACTCAGTTGAACCCTCTGGATATCTTTAGCCAAGTGTCTCCTGACCTGGCTATTACCACTTATCTGCGCGCCTCCCGTTCCCAATTAATATACGCGCGACCTTTTACCATCCCAGCCCGCACTCGCTTCCCTGCCCCCCTTCTTACCTGCCCTTCTCTACCCCCACAGCACTGTTCCATCGACAAACCAGTCCTGATGACGATCCCGACTGATGGGGATCGAAACGCCGTCGACCACACAGCTTAAATTCTATGGCGCCCATTATGTTTTGTACTCCTGGAAATTTGACCTATTCTTGTTTTAAGTGATTACAACTTGATCCTTGGAGCCATTACTGTATAAATTTCACTAATTGTCACAACGCGCCAACCACGCTGTTTCACCCCAGCACTTGCACTATCACTATCACCCACTGTATATATTTATGTATATATCACTTTTCACCAAGTGCTACCGGGTTGTCACACGATTTGATCTGTACAGTGCTGCCTAACTGTATTACTATGCAATAGACCCGCCTTGCTCTTAAAGTGGTGAATAATACCCTTTTTCAAAAAACCGCAGAGACTCCTTTCTGTTCATTTTTTGTAATGCATATTGCATACACCTTTGAAACTGTCTTCTAATTGACACCTGTTGGGAATTGTTCTAATTTTCAGTAGTTCCAGGCACTTTATCTGCGATGCAAAGAATTCCTCTGGAGTGGTCCTGATGCTAGGGATTAAGGATGCTAAAGATGTGTAAGGATGATGTGGAAGCGATGCGGAAGACAGGGGTCCTGCTGCAGGGGCTTCTTGCTCCATGAAGATGGTGAGGGGGGTCATGATCGCAGGGTCACCGTCCCACAAGGTCCTCTCTGGTCTGGCCATAGTCCAGTTGCCACTGGACTACCAGTCGTCCGTTGTCACTGTCACGGGCCAATCATTCCTAGGTTGCTACATTCCCTTCTGAGGGTTCCATCAACCCTCCAACAGCACTCCAGGGCTCAGCAAAGTTGGGTGCAACTCTGTATTTCAGGTCTTGGTCGTCGGTACTGCACAGCAGCGGTGGTAGCGACATGAAAACTTTGGCTACCAACTTACCCCAGCAGTCTTCTTTAACGGTTGCTTCTCTCAGCTGCAAACAGGAGGCCAGTCAGGTGGGCACTGGAATACTCTTGCTTGACTTGGTTCTTGGAGGCAACTTCTCCTTGAGCAGGACACAGCAGGCATAGTCCCTCTCTTTGCTAGCGACGAGGTACGGCAGCTGCAGTACCTTTTTAACTTACGTGGCCAGGGTATCATTCAGTAGGAACTTGCAGGTAAGTTAGTCATTTCCAATTGGGTACAGCCAATTCGCCAAACTCTTTAGGGTTAGGGCACTGGCACTGAGGTATGGTTAACAGTCCTAAGAGCACTCGGAGTCAAATGCCAGCACCATTAGTCGAAAAGCTTGGGGGTGACTATACAAAAAGAGGCATGTTCTTACAACAGAAAACTGATGCACAATGATGACGATCTGCTAAACAGCTGCGAACATCACATTCACTATCCTCAAGAGGCACAAGACAAGGAGAAGATGGTGGCTGTCTTTTAAAGCTGGCCTATGCCGACCCAAATCATAGCTCCAAAAAGACAGCAATGGTGCATTGTTAAAATCCGCTGTGTCCTAGAACTAAAAAGCAAAAGACACACAAATGATGGCCGGATTGCGGAACAAAAACATTCACCCCTATTAAAAAGATAAAAAGATCTGGGTTAAATCCATTGTTCTTTTACTCACCATACCACCCCAATTTAGGCCCAGCCGTATGAAAATCAGTCTTGGCCCTGCTCCTCATGGTAACAGTCCAGCCCGAACTGCCAGGCCAGTCCTCCCTGGACCAGAAACAAGCATCCCGGGACCGGTTTCAGGGTACCACACCCCTCATCAGCAAGGCTAGCTTGACTCCTGTGGCACAGGGAGCTCAGGACCCATGTCTGGGCATACCCAGTGCATTTAAAGCAAGAAACAAAAGCCACACAAATGATGGACGGAATGTGGAACAAATCAAACATTCACCCTCCCAGTCCAACTGGAGTGGGGTGGTGAGCAAAAGAACAATGGATTAAACCCAGATCTGTTTGTCTGGGGGTGAATGTTTGCACTGGTCAGCATTCTGTTTATCATTTGTTCTTTTTGTTAAAACTAAAAGCGAAGGAACAGAAATCTAAAATTGGCTCTCAGCTTAAAAGACACCTTTAGAATCATTGGCATACCCTACACATGTACCACTGGGCCACAAACTCAGCACTCTGTTGGTTGGGTGTACGCTGATCCTTTTAAAGATTTCGGTAGTGGGGTTAGCGCCATGTTAGTATCATTGGAGCCTAGAATAGGGGATGGGAGGAGGAAGGGAATAGTGTGTAAGATATATACTGAAATGCCATACATTTAGCACATCGAGGCTACTTGTGCACTTCAACGCTGACAAGGACATATGACTCATGTGATACAAACCCAGACAGCATGCATATGCCTTGCAAACAAGGAGATACCCCATATGCCCTCAAGACATTGCCAGTTAAACTTATGACCTGGAACACCCACAGCCTCAATGACTCCTGCAAAGTGAAACAGATGGTAGCCTACTACAGGAAATACATTTAACATGCTCTTCTGAGGTCAGACTACAACCCAGATGGATCAAAACTAAATACCCAGGATCCCACTCCTCATATGACCCTGGCACAGCAATATTAATTAGGTGTCGTGCCCTAGACCATCCATCACACAACACAACGGACACGGGGGTGCTCATTTATGCACAACCCATTACGATAGTGTACATATGGCCCCAATACAGAAACGCCGACCTTCTTTAGCAAACTATAGGCTAGCATACTGAGATACAATTCAGGGACCCTTCTTTGGGATGTTGACTAATGTCATACTAGACCCAAACAAGGACAGGTCATGTGAAAGCAGCAGACTACATGCAGTGGCAGCAATACAAATACAGGGCATTATGACAGATAACCTAGTAGATATGTGGCGCCTACTACATACACCAATCCGGATTCCCCCCATGATCCTTGCCCTCCCAGTCTGCTTCATATAGGTATAGACTGCGCAAATCCTGTCATCAATGAAATTGTGAATTCCTCAATGGCCAAGGCTATAGCCCCATCCGATTGGAAAATAGCAGCAGTTAAACATCTACAGAAAAACAACTTGTTGACCTCACAACCCTCTCAAACCTTTGACCAATCTCATTAGTTCCTGTTCAAAAGCAAAATAACTGAAAAGTTGGTCAATGACCAGCTAACGGGGTTTCTGTTGGAGGAAAACACCCTACACCCTTAGCAGGCTGGTTACCTTCAAAGACTCTCAGCAAGATGCAGATACGCTCAAATTAACACTTGAGGCAGGGAAAAATGCAGTGCTGAATTTATTAGATCTATCAGCTGCATCTCCCACGTCATTCTGCTGCAACGACTCGAGGACTGTGGCATCTCCCTTCAGGTGCTGGCCTGGAGGAAACCTTCTCAGATCGCAGACAGACTGTTAGGCTAGAAATCTTTTTATCTTCAGAAAAGCTGTTCACATCTGGAGTACCCCAGGACTCCGCATTATTTAAAGTCTACATGGCCCCTTTGATCTTGCTGATCACCTCTTTTGGTATTGAATTTACGTCTAATGCTGATGACACTCAGTTAATCCTGTCATTGGATAAAGACTCCATTGGTTCCAAGATCAACTTAAGCTGTTTAACAGAAGTTATCCTGTGGCCGAACACTAACCATCTCAAGTGAAATACCCATAAAACAGATTTCGCTTCCAAATCCTTTGCCCCGGCCCTATGGTGGCCCAAGGATACCCCTTCACCACCTCCTTCGGTACAGGTCTTTAAGAACCTTGGTGTAAATTTTGATGCCCTTAAGTCTTTTCGCCCACAAGCTAGGGCAGTAGTTGGAACATGCTCTTTAAGAAAACAAGGGACCCCTATATATCTATAGATTAGCTAAACATGGGGAAAATAATGAATTGTGTTTATTTTATGTTGATTTTTGTCAAATGTTTCATATGAAATCAGTGAATTCAAAAAGATATATGTTCACGAAGTAAAAAGTAAATCTGACTATGAACCATATATAAAATAATAAAATAAATATGTGTTTCTAGATTTATCACTGTGTGTATATTTGTTAGAGGAGGGGTTTCAGCTGGTCCTAGAGAGATATAGAAATGATGTTGTTTTGAATAATCACCTAGCTATACACTTTTACTTATTGTATTGATAACATCTAGAAAGGACTACTTCAATAGTCTCAAAGCAGGTTCTTCAAAACAAATCCTGCAGAAACTCCAGGTAGTGCAACACTCTGCGGCCGGACTGGTACTCGAACTCTCTCGTTGAGCCTCAGCATCAGCAGCCTTGAAAGTAGAACAATTGCTGTCAGTAAATAAAAGGGTTCTTTTTTAAAAACTATGTTATTTATCTTCAGAGCTTTTTGAGGCGGGCACCAAAATACTTAATTTCCAGAGTCACTTATTACATGACGACACGGCCTTTTAGGTCGCCCATAAGCCAAGCACTCAAACCCCTACGTACAGACTAAAACTCAAGCAGGAATCTCCTTTACATTTCTGGGCGCAAGGGCTTGGAACTAGCACCATAGGGAGTTAAAATCTATTGATTGAGAAAGAATTTTCAAACTGCAGCTTAAGACATTAATTTCTTTCATCTCTGAAACTTTATGCTATTTACTAATTCTCTGATGCATTCTCCCACAAGTTTGACTAAGTGTATGCAGCCACACTCACTACCGCTTAGAGTCAGGATGCTCCTTTGAGAGTGGCAGCGCCCTCTATAAGTACAACATTCATTCATTCATTCATGGCACTTTTATGTCCGTAGCCGGAGGTTCCTAGTCCAGACTGGTCTATTGGCGTATATCAGCTGATGCCAGCCCATGGACGGCACGAGTCAAACACCTACTCAGGACCTTATCAAATCATTCACAGTTGGTCCTTAAATTGAATGTCCCACGTCAGACACACAGTGCATTCTCTTGGAGACTGGCAAGTGGAACGCAGAAAAATAGGAGGTTTAAAGATTAAATCTGCAACAATATAGACATATATTGCTCATTAAACAGTCATGCAAAAGACAGTCCCACAATGCTATGGGAGGCAATCCAGGTGGTCATCAGGGGAGTGTGTATAGCAAAAGAAGCCCGGGACTTGAAACCCGTTAAGGCCCGACAGGCAAAGCTGAAGACAGAAGTAAAAAACCTCGATATGAAATATGCAATAGAAGGCACTAAAGAAACACTAGCAGAGGTGTGCTACTAACTTGATAAATATCAAGAAGTGACAAACAGGTAAATCAACAAAGGCCAGGCTTTTTGGAGAGGATTATAAGCTAAACAAAACATTAGCTGCTCTCCAACGTCAGCACAGAGTAAGCTCGGGGATCTAAGAAACTAAGGCAGCAGAGAGACCACAAGTACAATAAGCAAGCCAAATAATAGTGTTCCACAACTATTACACAGACCTATACCGCACTAAAGCTACACTAGACATGACAGATCAGACAGTGTCAATGACACCAAAGCACTGATATTGCTAGAACTGGTACACAGGAGGTAGCTAGATGAGCACATCACAACTGGAAAATCGAAATGTAATACAAAGCTTGCCTAACCACAAAGCTGCCACACCCGATGGGTACTGGTACAATCCTATAAAGAACATGCATCCCAGTTAGCGCCTAGATTGAGACGTTCACGACAAAGCCTTTCTAATGGCAAAGCCTTTCAAATGACAAAGCATTCCAAAATGACAAAGCATTCCAAAATGACAAAGCCTTTCAAATGACAAAGCATTTCAAATGACAAAGCCTTCCAAAATGACAAAGCCTTCCAAAATGACAAAGCCTACCAAAATGACAAAGCCTACCAAAATGACAAAGCCTACCAAAATGACAAAGCCTTCCAAAATGACAAAGCCTTCCAAAATGACAAAGCCTTCCAAAATGACAAAATGACAAAGCCTTCCAAAATGACAAAGCCTTCCAAAATAACAAAGCCTTCCAAAATAACAAAGCCTTCCAAAATAACAAAGCCTTCCAAAATGACAAAGCCTGCACCCATCCCTCATAGAGGGGATATGATAATAACCAACCCGGCAAACCCCAGACAAGGCAGATGACATCGACCCTTGTCGTAAATAAATTCTGACAAGATTTTAGCCAAAGATCTAGCCACTCGCATGCTACCTCTCCTAGCCTAGTCAGATCAGACCAATCCGGATTCATACTAGGCAGGCCAACAACACATCATTTAAGTACATTATTTGCTCTGCTACACTATATTGACCTGGAAAGGAAGGTAGAGGCTGTCTTCCTGGACGCAACAAAGCGTGCGACTGCCTCAAATTGAACTACTTGTTCCACCTGCTGGGTTGGTTTGGCTTTAACGCAAGATATGGGAGATGAATACAATTACTATATACTAACCCAGTGGTGTGCGCCTGACAAAATGGTATAACACAGGCTCGATAAACATGTGAAGAGGGATGAGTGAGAACTGCCCTCTTTCACCATTTCTTTTTGCCCTAGCAATGGAGCGACTCGCACCAAGACCATGCCAACACCACACGAAAAGAGGACTGAATTTCACTAATATCGCTTAAAGCAAATATGACACTCATTATGTGAAACCGCCAGAGCAAAACATGGCACCACTGATCAGAGAATTCCTCAGGTGTGCGGGATACTCGAAGATCCACATAATCTGAGCCAAATCCATAGCATGTACTTGACCAACAATACTTGCAGCTGCATAGTAGAATACCAACAGCAGTGGGAGGACATGGTGAAATATTTTACACGTACAAGTGTGTAGGAGAACAGAAAAGACATACGAGAGACCTACAGAATGGCTTGTGCAAGCTCAGTGCAGCAGGCAGATAGATGAATATGGCTGCCACTTTCGTTGACTGGCCACCAGGTTTTTGCAAGAAAGGCGATACTGCCAAAATACCTATATGTATTTTATTGACATATTACCTCCTCTGCTGAATGAGGAACTCTTCGCACAATTAAGATCCTGCTTGATGCAACTTGCCCGGGAAAGCAAGCAGCTCCCCTTAAACTGGGACATACTGACATTACCTCACAATCAGGGATGACTGACGGCACCTGTCCTCAAGCTCTACTATTTAGTCTAGGTCTAGGACCGCACCAAGCAAACAGGAGGAGGCATCGCCATCGTCCATAAGAACACCATCCATGTCTCAACCAGCTCAGAAGACAACCTCGCTATCGCCGAACACCTCCACTTCCAGATCCACACCGACCCCAAGACCACACTCAGAGGCACCCTCCTCTATAGACCCCCCAGGACCCCGTACACAATTCAGCAAAGACATCTCTGACTTCATCACCCCACACGCCCTCCCCTCAGAAGAATACATTCTACTGGGAGACCTCAATTTCCATCTGGAAAAAAGCAACAACAGGAACACTACCACCCTCCTGGACAATCTCGCCAATCTCGGACTCAAACAACTTGTTAACACCCCCACCCACTACGCAGGACACACACTCGACCCTATTTTCACCTCCAGCAAGCATATCTCCTTCACTCACTCCACAACCCTCCACTGGACGGACCACAGTTGCATCCACTTCACCTACAACAAGACCACGATTCACAACCACCCTCAACCAACTCTGCGAAGAAATTGGAACAAAATCTCAATCGACCAGATCTCCACATCACGTCTTCTAAAACCCCCTGCCTATTCGACGAACCCTAACCAAGCCGCCACCAACCTCACACATTGGCTAACCCAAACCGCCGACAAACTAGCACCCCTGAAAAAACATCAAGTCAAGCAAGAACGCCCCATGGTTTAATGATGACCTTAAGAAATCCAAAAAACTCTGCCGCTCCCTGGAAAAAACTTGGAAAAAAGACCCAAACACTATCACCCAAACCGCCTTCAAAATCGCCACCCGCAAACACCACCAACTAATCCGGACAGCCAAGAAATCAGCACTCAAAGACCGACTAGACTACAACGCCCACAACAGCAAGGAACTTTTCAACATCATCAAAGAATTCACCAACCCCACCGCCAGCTCCAACGACATCACCCCCTCTCAAGTCCTCTGCGACTCCCTCGCCTCCTTCTTCCATGACAAAATCGCCGACATTCATAACAGCTTTGACAACCAACCCGTAAACCAGCCTTCCCCTCTCTCCCCCGAACCTATAACCCCTCCGAATAACCTTCTCTACTGGAACCCAATCACCACAGAAGACCCCATTCGCCTAATGAACTCCATCCACTCTGGATCCCCCACAGACCCCTGCCCCCATCACATCTTCAACAAAGCAGACTCCATTATCGCACCCCATCTCCGAGACGTCATCAACTGCTCCTTCAACTCGGGCACATTCCCAGAAAAATGGAAACACGCCGAACTCATCGCCCTTTTGAAGAAACCCACAGCCGACCCCACCGAACTCAAAAATTACTGCCCCATCTCGCTCCTCCCATTCCCTGCCAAAGTCATTGAGAAAGCCGTCAACAATCAGCTCGCCGCCTTCCTCGAAACCAACAAATCACTCGACTCCTCACAGTCTGGCTTCCGAGCCAAACACAGCACCGAGACCGCCCTCATCGCAGCAAGACGACATTCGAACACTACTGGACAACGGAGACACAGTCACCCTCATCCTCCTCGACCTCACCGCAGCCTTCGACACAGTCTGTCATAGCACCCTAATACAACGCCTCAGCAACATTGGAATTCAAGGAAAAGCATTGGACTGGATCACCTCTTTCCTCGCTGGAAGAACTCAGAGAGTCCGCCTCCCCCCTTTTAAATCAGAGGTCACCGAAGTCATTTGCGGCGTTCCACAAGGATCTTCGCTCAGCCCTACCCTCTTCAATGTTTACATGAGCCCCCTCGCAACCATCGCACGTCAGCACAACCTCAACATCATCTCCTACGCCGATGACACTCAGCTGATCCTCTCACTCAACAAAGACCCATCCACCGCCAAAACCAACCTTCATGAAGGGATGAAAGAAGTAGCCGAGTGGATGAAGCACAGCCGTCTGAAACTGAACTCGGACAAAATGGAAGTCCTCATCCTAGGTGCATCCCCTTCCGCCTGGGACGAATCCTGGTGGCCAACGGCCCTAGGAAAAGCTCCCATACCGACGGACCACGCACGAAACCTGGGCATCATCCTGGACTCCACTCTTTCGATGACCAGACAAGTCAACGCCGTCTCATCATCATGCTTCAACATCCTACGCATGCTCAAAAAAACATTTCGCTGGATCCCCACCGAAACAAGAAAAACGGTCACCCACGCACTGGTTACAAGCCGTCTGGACTACGGAAACAGCCTTTACGCCGGCACCACCGCAATACTGCAGAAAAAACTCCAACGCATTCAAAACGCCTCAGCCAGACTCATACTAGACATCCCCCGCACAGACCACATCTCCGGTCACCTGAAAGACCTTCACTGGCTCCCCGTCAACAAAAGGATTACGTTCCGTCTCCTCACCCACGCACACAAAGCCCTCTACGAACTTGGACCTGACTGCCTCAACACACGCCTTTCCTTCTACACTCCCACCCGCCATCTGCGTTCGTCCAA
Organism: Lissotriton helveticus; assembly: GCF_964261635.1. NCBI lineage: Eukaryota > Metazoa > Chordata > Amphibia > Caudata > Salamandridae > Lissotriton > Lissotriton helveticus. The sequence continues at coordinate 1,167,492,555 of NC_136071.1, forward strand.
CCAAGCCCTCGCCGTTGTTCCGCGCATCCACAAAACCACCATGGGGGGAAGATCATTCTCCTACTTAGCGGCCAAAACCTGGAATTCCCTTCCCATCCACCTCCGCCTTACCCAAAACCACCTAGCCTTCAGAAAACAGCTCAAAACCTGGATATTTGATAAGTAAACCCCCCCTCCCTCCTCAAGCGCCTTGAGACCCTCTGGGTATGTAGTGCGCTATATAAATTTCTTGACTTGACTTGACTACTATTTGAGGGCGAAGGCCCAATACGAACACTATTGGCAATTCCAGACGCCAAACCAGCCTCATGTAGAAGTGGAAGCAGACAATCTGGTGACACTATCTGGTACAAAGAGAGTACCAAATAAACTAAAATACTGATGCAGAAGAGACCAGCCGGAGAGAACAGCAGTGGACGCGACACCACTGGGGACTATTAGTGGGAACTGCACTGGGTAAGGAGCTACATGATCACACTGCAACAAAGCCAGCTAAACCTCCAAGTGATAAGCAAAGTTCTAGAGCCTCAATGTATTAGGCCACTTTGTGCTATTGGTTAAGGAAATCTTTATATGTTGCTCTTTAAAACTCAATAAAACAATTATAAAAAGTATAGAAGCCGGAGCCCAAGGCTCCATGGGACAAATGATGTCCAACTGCTCTGAAATCGGGGAGAGGAAATAAAAATCTGCTGAGGCGAGCAGCGCTTTGCAATGCACCGCGAGACCTAAAAATCGGATAGCATATGAGCAGTGCCTGCAGAAAAAATGGTGCGTGAAAATACCAGGCCCTTTCAACAAGTCTTGCGCCTAGGTGAGCGCTCAGGCACCGGATTGGAAAAGTGTTTGTTTAATCTCCAAAAAGATTTGGAAGAAGCCAAAAATTTACAGCGAACTCCACAAGGAACCAAACATTTTTTTATTCCCACTAAGCTCAGGCTGCAGTAAGAAACCTGTAAACGACTTCATGAATACCATAAATGACTTTGTGAATACATTGATTGGTGTATTCATGAAGAGACTTCACACCACCTCTTTTGTGAAACTGTAGCATTCCTACGCCTGGATCTCTACAATGGCTGACCACATGCCTCCACTCATTGCCTGAGAGAAGACGAATGCCATGAGACTTAACTAACCACCCGAGGCGCACTGCCGAACAGGTCCTCCCCAGATCAGCAAGTGCATGGGCAAAATGAAAATGTGCAGACCCAAAGGAACCGCATGCAATCAAAAACTGCAGATTGCAGGCGCCCAACACGGAAGAAACTGCGACTGAACAGAGCGCCTGGCGCAAACTGGGCAGCACATTAGACAGTACAAGAGTGGGTGATATGAATGAAAGCGCACTGCACTGCGGTAAGGCACCCGTCCAAAAATAGTCTGGAACAGCCTGGTGCCCAACGGGCAAGGTGCCATCAGTGGTGTGGCAGACAACGAAACCACACCCACAAACTGACCTACATCGCATTTAAAACAGTGACACTGAAGAGTAGAACTGAGCTAAACATCTGACGTCAGTAAAACAGGCTGAACTATTAAGACAACTCTCTGGAAACAAAGCCCAAGTAATGTGACTGAAACCATTTTCCCACACTATTTGATCAAAAACCACGTTAACTTTATTATTTCAAGCACAGGATAGAAACAGGAACATATATGTTTTTTTAAACACAATACTTTAACAACACGTTGAAAATTAGAACAAAGATCTACGAGGCTTAGTCAATCATTTTAGATTTTAGGATGCTTCAGAATATTCATTTTTATGACGTTTGCATTACGTCCCAACAGAATTTGTGCTGTCGAATGATTGTCGGGCACGACTATAGTAGGAATTCACTTAGATTTACTTTTTCATTCAGTTAAGACAACTGAAAGTCTTGAACAGGCTACCAATCAACAGAAGGGGATTAATCAGCAGATGCTGCCTGTATTTTATGTTAATCATATTTATAATGCGCCACTCACCCCCTTAACTTATCCCTGGGGGCCGTGTATAGGGAGGTAATGGTGGACTAAATTTAAGGCCTCCGTTGGCCAGCAGCATGTGACAGATCTCTTCAGTTATTCCATGCCATATGAGTGTGTGAAGCAATATAAGGAAATTATTATGCAGTCTGTATGTACTAAAATCAATCGCGGCCCGTTACAGAATTCGTGTGGGACAGAAGGGTTATAAACTGCATTTTAAACTGCATTTACAAAGTGATGGCTATTCTTGATTAGGCTTTACGCCACACACCACGCTGCTTAGAAATCCAAGATTAGCTGATTTTTTTTTTTAGTGCTTATCGATATTAGTCCTATGCTCTCAATGAAACCAATCAATGCATTTCCTCCAGTTTCTATGTGGTAGATTACATTAATAGGAGCTAGGAGGGATCCTTGGTGAGAAGAGGTATGAAAATTAATGCATATGACTGGAATGAATTAATAAATAAGCTACAGGAAGCTTGGTATTGCTAGGTTGCAGGGTTATAACATTTAAAGGAGAGGTGGTTTTTGAGTTGAGGTGTGGGCAATTTTAATAACTTCAAAAGGGATTAGGAGGACATGCATATGAATTAGAGTAGGCTGCGCTCAGAGAGGATGTATGTAGAGGATGGAAAGTAGCAGGAGGTTCATTTGAAGGAAAAAAAGGATTGGAAACGATCAGACGTTTTCAATCATGGTCACATTTCATGCGAATTCAGAGTAATGTTAAGACTACATAAAATCTTAGGATGCAATACTGTAGAAAGAAATAACATTATTTGCATGTGAAAGTGCAATATTAGATACTTTTGATGAGCACTGAAATCTGGCAAACAGCATATCTCCTGAGAGGCGACAGACAGACCAGCTGAACAAGAACAGCTGGTCAGCTCAAGGACTGGAGCATAGAGTAGTCTGGAGGTTTATAGAGAGTAATACTGAGAGGCTTAGGCTGCGCTTAAAGTAAGCAGCAACCATATGATCATAGCACCATTAGAGAGAGAATACAGGGTAAATAATGCATATATATTGAAAAAGACTCAGCAAGTGCTGGAAAGGATGTTTTATGATGTTCACCCTTAAAGTACGGCTCACAGTATTAATTATGAAAGCATACTGGTATCCATTTTGAAAGCTCCTTGTTGTGGCATAAGACACACAAATGATGGACTGAATGCGGAACTACTCACACATTCACCCCCAGTCAAGAGATCGGAGTTAAATCCACCGTTCATTTGCGCACCATACCACCCCAGTTTAGACCAGCCGTATGCATATCAATTTTAACCCAGCTCCTCGTGGAACAGTCCAGCCCGAACTGCCAAGCCAGATCCTCCCGGGACCAGAAACAAGCATCCTGGGACCTGTTTAGAATTATCACCCTGCATCAGCCAAGCTAGCTTGATACCAGTGGCACAGTGAGCCCTGGACCCACGTCTCGGCATACCCGGCGCACTTAGGGAGAGAAAGCAAAAGCAAAACAAATGGGGACAGACTGTGGAACAAGAAGAGGTTGACAATAGCTTCCCAGTCAGTGGAAGTATACTGCCTATTGAGTATGTATAGCTTAAGAGAAAACGTTATACAACTGTACATGAAGGAGAGCCAGGAAATGGGGGATGCTAATTTGGGCACCAACGACAGATTGGATAGATGACAGTTTTGGATGTAGAGATTGGCTAACTCCAGGTTTGTAAGCCCCCAGGTGCAATTGAATAAAGTAGTCAAATTCTACAGGTGCTAATGTCATGTAACCTGTTTAATGCATGCACTGTATATGGGGTATGCCCATGGGGTTGGCCTATATTCCGTAAGGGATTAAGAGCTTGCAACCTCATACTATGCGTTAATCGATCAAACCAACAATCATGATGGTTTTTTTGGGGGGATGGGGTTTAAGAGCCTATAAGTAAGTATGTGCTAAGCATAATGTAGTTAACTTAATACGCCTGTTTTATCATCTCCTGAACCTGACGTGATAGAAGTGTAGAATTCAATTCATGATGTACTGTGTGGGGGAGAGTTGTCTTGGTCAAAAAACAAGGCCATCTGTAGAAATGAATTATGTACACCTAGGATTATGTACTTGCAGATGTATGGTAATGAGCTAAGCTGAATGTTTATTGTAATGCTGAATCCACTTCCTTATGTATTTTGGTGATCTAATCTCTTATGACAATAACAAATTAAATAAAAAAACAGGAAGTACATTGCCTGCATTCCTGCGGCTGGAGGGTGGAGACCCAGACAATGAAGGAAGTGAGGATGTAGACAAGGCTACTACTAGCAATTCCCCAAGCCTTCGTAGCTAGGGTGTGTTGCTTATCTCTGCTATACGTAGATGGTAGAGGACAATGGTCTACTGTAATTCCTGTTGTACAATGTGATGATGTCTCTAGGTCAGATCAGCCCCTTGTCTGCATCAAAAATGGTTAATGGCAGCCAAGTGCAGAGATATCACATTTCACTGTGCTCATGTTGTGGGTACCCCGGCCTGGAGGCAGCCTCAGTGCTGCCTGCTGTTTGAAGCATGACTACAAACAAAGGCAGCCAGCCTGAGAATGACACTTGAAAAGAACCACACCAAACCAGTTCTGCAGCCCCAGACAGTCAGAAACTGCGGGAAATGTAACCGTTTTCCTAATATTGACCTACAAAGACTACAATTGTAAATGTGACGCTCCTTTCTTCCAGTTTGCTGCATAAAAACAAGCTGGTGAACATGAAATTAATTAAAGTGAGGCGGTCGAGCTATGATCTCATTCAATTGTGTCGAAATCTGTCTGAAATGTGAAAACGAGAAATCAAACTAAAATCACGCAGAGAAAAAGTGCTACTTGCACTTCACTGATTAATATCCACATCATGCAGGTACTTTTCAGTTTCATTCAGTCCCAGCTCGAAGTTTGCAATGGATTTTCCACATTGCAATACAGCCCCTTCCACTCTCACCGGTCCCCTCCCACCGAAACATTCACAATTTATTGGAGAATTTCTAGATTTCATGACCAAGGGGACACACACAACTACACCTGTGTGAGAAAGCAGGAAATAGAAACACTAATGGCACATGCACGTTGACATTTAGAACCCCCCCCCCCCCACAAACTTACAAAAATATGGGTAAAAAAATACTTTATGGGACAGGGCTCTCCATGATCCACCTTGGGTTTCAGTGATAACATTATCCTGAAAATCTCTGTCCACTCCTTAAACCCATATTCGCACTCTGCCCACACCTCTAAACTGTGACCTTGTGTGCCCCCATACCCCCATGAAGGTTCTGGAGGGCAGCACTTCGTGCCACCCGACTCCTTTGAGCCCCTTTCTACATACACTCTGCTTTTGATATACATTCCAAGTTGCCTTTTTCATGAAGCTAATAATTTTTGTTTTTTACAGTTGCTTAGCTACCATTAACGTTTTTATTGTAAAAGGGAGAATCAGTGATAAACACTCCTTACGTTTTATTATGAGATTTATTGGGGGTTAAGCTTGGGTGCACTTTGACCTTGGTGGAGCTACAAGTGGATGGGACTACTGATCTGGACAGATATGGGCAAAGTGAACCCACTGACAAAACAGGCATACAATTGGTTGTAGTGACACTGCACACTTAATAAGCAATAACCGTTTTGTTGGCATTTTAACTTACAGAAACAAAAAACAGAATTTCCGTAAAGAAACCCGTCTTTATCAAAAAGATCTCAATCAAGATTTATAAAGCGCATCAAATTACCTTTGATGGTCTCAAGGCGCTAGATTTGATAACTGCTTCGCCGAGAAAGCAGTGAAAAACGAGGCGAAAGCAGTCAGAAAAATGGGGGGGGAGCAGCAAAATCCAGACAAGAGCAAGAGAAGAGAAGGAACTCAGAACAAGCATCTGCATCGCAATCGGTCTCGCATTTGTGACAATTAAAGCTATTGGCGTAAATTATGTTTTTTTCTCTGCAGTGGAGTGATTAGTAAGAAAACGAGAGTTAGAGCTATTGGCGTAAATGTAAATATGTTTTGCTTCTGTGTTGTGGATGTATGTGGTATGCAATGGAATGTGTCGTAATTATGTGGTATTTAGTCTTTTGGAATTGTTTCGAATGGGATTGTGTATTACGAAGAGTAATCGTGTGGCATGGTATTTTGTGTTGGAGTGTTATGTAGTGGAGTTTAATTATGTTGCTTGCTGTTGAAGGATGTGGTGTGATGTGAAATTATGTGGTGGGGATTGTATGTATGGGGCGTGGCATGTAATTGTGTGTTTCTTGTGGAATTATATGGTGTCGATTAGAAAAGTGTTGAGTTGATTTGTGTAGAACTATGTGGCATGGAGTGAAATTATGCAGTTTGGAATTATGTGGAATGGTGTGGAATGTATATGTGGATTGTTGCTATGTGTTATAAATCGGTTTAATGTGGGATGTATTTATGTGAGTGAGAGATAGGCTGGGTGAATAAAGAGGGTGGAGAGATACAGGTGGAGAGATACAAGAGGAGAGAAGGCCCGAGTAGAGAAAAAGGAGAAGTGGCATGCTCAGTGCTTCCTGGAGGAGGGCTCGTCCTGAGCAAAGCTCACAAGTTACAGCCAGACTTCATCATGAAACATAGAATTAACTACTTACACCAGTTCTTCCCAGCCTTCTGTTTGAGGAGACGAAAATGTCTCAGCCGCTGTCATGCGGCACAAGAATAGAAAAAACACATGAACGTGATATCCAAGTATCTTTCAAGGGACAGTCGAAAGCCATCTCCTGTTTTTTGTCACCATCTTGAATTGGTCCAACTCCTGATTTAACAAGGATTGGAAAAGCGTGTCCTTTCATAGGGTGCCTACCTGACCTGTTCTAAATGGGCATGACGAGTAATTTAATCTCCTAGCAGGTACCAAAATTAGAACAAGGCCCCACTGTGTTTTCGGTCTTTTCCCAGTTGAGCATGTCGATTGTGGCGGGGTGACAGTACCCTTGGACTATTCTCAATATAGCAACAATTAAGGACTGGATGAAAGGTAGGAGCCACGGCACCCAAAAACAGGGGAGGACTTGCACAACACCATGCAGAAATAAAGGCGCATGTTGAAGCGCAGCACTCACCTCCTTAAATTTTAAGTGAAAGCGGCGCCGCTCGTAAATGAAGGCACGCTTAAAGGGGTGAGATGGTGTGCGGAATGGCACAGAATAATTAAGAGTGCCACGAACGAGCAGTGACCTCGGAGGGGTGATGGTAGTGGGGGCATGAACTATTGTAGGAGGGGTGAGGTGTTATGGGGAACGGCACAGGGAGACAGAGATTAAGTGAGAGGCCAAGCTGAAAAATGAAGCTGTGTCAAAGGTTTCATGCCAGGAACAGGAGCAGAGGCAGGGCAACCAAAAAAAGAGTGTTCTTGAAGTTTGGGAAATAACATGAAGTGTATAAGCACATGCAACAAGGGCAGTCTTTATGGGAGGATACAAAAGCCCAACAGGAGGGACTATCCGCCAATCAAAAGTGGGCATTTACAAAGGACAGTAAAAGAAGCCAATTGAAAACATGGGCGGTGCTTAAAGCCCATATTCTAGGAACTACATGCCTCGCAGAGCAGCGCATGCACTGCTCAGGCTCGACCTAAAAACTGGGACGAGTGGTGCAGCAGCACGGGAGAGCTGGGCCTGGGGACTTGCATTGAAATCTCAAAAAAAAAGCTGTATTGCAGTAAGAATTTTTCAATTTATACAATCTTGGAGACAGTACATAGATATATATATACGTTGGTTATGATTATTTTATATTTAATAGATTCATGTTCCCTGATGTGGAAGATATGCAGTTCGACAAATTGCGGAGTTAGGATGTGAAGTTGAAAATGGAACAAAATACAGTGGTGAATCACTTCCAGAGTCCAGACATAATTTTGCAATATGTAAACTCTATACTTTAATTTAAGCAATTGTATGAAAAAAGATGCCTATACCAAATAATGAAACGTGTTATGCTCAGCAATTAGTGGCTATCGGACCATGATTTTGTTGAGCGGGTTAGTGTTGAGAATGTATTAAGAATAGAAGGCCCACCATATATAATATATTGCACTGTGATATCTGAGCATATGTTAAAAAAAATGTAATTACACAAGTAATTTTATATTGTAATATATAGCATTGTGTACCATGAATAGCATATTTTTGATGAAAAAAAGAATCTTGCTAAAAAATAAATATACTCGAAAATAAACCCACCGACTATCAACACAGAATATTCCACAATAAACGACCAAAGAGTGAATAAACTGCATGAGGCAGGCAAATATGATCTCAAACTCTCCCTAACAATAGAAATACTCCATGAAGCAGTACGTGGAATGTCAGCCGGAAAAAAACACCCAGCCTAAATAGGTTACCACTAGAACTCATTAAAAAGAATGTTTCATAGATATCCCCATACTTACACACAGTGTTCGAGAAAGCCCTACAAACTGGCCCCATGCCTTATGGCCTCCACAGCCCCACTATCACACAAACAGTGTAAGCTTCCTAGCCAATGTGCCTCGTGCTGGCCAGCAGCACTCAATCAAGTCTCGACTAATATCCTCACCAATATTCTGGCTGATAGGTTTATCAAAGTAAAAAGATCCATAATTTTCCAAGACCAAAATGGATTCATGCCAGGCCCTAGTACACTGAAAAAAAGGGGGAGTAGAGCCCATGGGACAGAAGGGTTGGCTGGGCCAAATGAAGTTGCAAAAAAAGATTTGCCTACCCCTCATATATTTTGAGTTTTGCAATTACTAAGGCAACAATGATAAACACTTTTCTTCTGTTTATCATAGACATTTATTTGTCATTTCATACAACATTTTCGTTATTTTTTGAACATGTATGTATGTGGAAAAAGAAACAATTGCACTTCCAACTTCTGCTCATATATCACAAATAATGAATTTCATAAGAAACAAGTGATTTTTATACAGTGAAAAATTAAACAATATGTGATTTATGTACAGTGACAAAAAAGTGATGATATTTGTCAAAACAACGATGCAAGATAATGATTTCAATCAAGCATATACCGCTTTTATACAATTTAGTACATTGCGAACAATGAAGTTATTTTTGAAAGAACTCAAAGTGAAAGACCAACTTGTCTATTTAAAACAGACATAAATCAGTGCGCCTCGTTTTATTACTAGGCTTGTGCCGACGCGTTTCGAGTCCAGACAATCAATCGCCAAACTCTCATCAGGGCTTTATTGTTCTGATCTACAAAATGAAATGTTTTGACAACATTAGGACGGAACCTCTCTTTGTGATTACTGCACTAACTACCGTTACGTTAAAAAGGGGGGTACCTGAATGAATGGTTTCGTCTTTCAATGTAATTTAGGAGCGTTGTGGCCATCCAACAAGCACCTGCAGGGGAACATATTTAAAACACTCTCAGTGTTTTGATTCTTTTCTGTGAGTTAATGTTTATGAGGCATGCAGGGAAGAGTACATACCGACAGAGGGTGCTCCTGGACCTTGATTTACTCACGAAGTTGATCAAAAAATTGGGGACTATGTTGTATGTATCTGAAATTCAAAAACGTTTTGGTTTTTGATTACATGTCCATTCCTTAATCATCGTTATAAGTGAACCACAAGGATAGAGTACGGCGCAATGGTACCTGGATTAGTCGTTATTAAGTTGTAACATTGCTGGGGATCGCTTAACCACACCCGGTTGGCCAGAGGGATTATACTTCAATTGCTGTCTGCAATAAAGTGACAACACAATTTTGAGTAATCTCTTCTCCTAATAGTATCATAGTTGCGTGTATTTAGGCTGGAGAAACTCACCGCACTTAGGCGCTCGTTTTCCTGGTAATCAGTCTCTCCTGCCAAAAACGCCATTACTCCTTCACCAAGTGTTTGCTCAAAGTGTTGTTTCTATAGGGTCATGTGATCAATCATGTGACCTGATATTTCCCCTAGGCATTGTGGGATGTGTAGTCCCTCTGTTGTGCCACTGCTGAGTTTCAAGTATTCAAAACCTATTTACTTCGCTCATGCTGTTCAATCCACTCAGTACACTGTCAAATTTCATTATTAGGTAGGCCTCCCTGCGCAATAATGTAGATTCAATATCAGTGGAACTGGGAGCATTTATGACTGACAGCACAGTCCACTGAAATTCGTTTTCACCATGTTTTTCTTCCATAAAGTGTTCCACCATGGGTGCAGTGGACACCTTATTTTTTATGCGTGATCTGTGCTGCGTGATCCTTGCATTCACTTGCTGATTAGTTTTGCCAATATATATTCGACTGCAGGGGCAGCGGATGGCATACACAACGTTTTTCGTTCTGCAATTAGTAAATTGCTCATGTTTCCACCTTATTCCATTGTGGGCAAATTCTATACCTTCAATAGTCTGGCTACAAGCCACGCAGTTCCCACACTTGCGATGGCCTTGTATAGGTTTTAAATTCCATTGGGAAATCAAATCACATTTTTGTTTGGGAATCGAGACATCGGCTCTCACTATTTGCTGGCCAATACTTGTGTTCTTCTTCATTGCAAATATTGGTTTTTGTAAGGGAGTCTCAAGATTCTCCAATAAGTGCCAGTTTCTCAGCACTATCTTTTTGAATTGATTTGTTTGGGGGCCAAAAGTAGTTACACATACCAATTTTTCAAGTTCCGATTTTTCTTTTACTTGCAACAATGTTTCTCTAGGCGTGAACCTGGCTCGTTTTTTAGAGTGGTTTAGCAGTTTCTTTGGATAACCCCTTTTACTCATTGCTTCACAGAAAACCGAGGCATGGTTTTCAAAGTCGGATATCTCAGTGCAATTTCTCCGAATGCGGAGTAGCTGCCCATAAGGAAGGTTATCTTTTAAACTCTTTGGGTGTGAGCTCCTGTAATGTAAAGTGGTGTTTTTATCCGTGTCCTTTCTAAACAATGATGTTTTTAGTTTCTGATCATGTATGCTGACTTCCACATCTAAGAAGGTCATTTTAATTTTGCTAGACTGAATGCAAAATTTTATATCCCTATGTCTGGTGTTAAGCCAGTCATAGAATTCATTGAGTTCCATCTGGCTCCCCTGCCACAGGAGCCAGATGTCGTCAATGTACCTCAACCAATGTAGGATGTGTGTCTTGTAGGGATTATTGTGTTGGATAAATCTTTTCTCGTATTGCGCCATGTAGAGCACCGCCATCTCCGGCGCATAAGGACAACCCATAGCTGTGCCCTTGATTTGAACATAAAAGTTATCTTCAAATTTAAAATAGTTGTTTTTAAGGGTCACCTCTGCCAGCTGAATAATGAATTGAGTTGGGACACGATGAGGGCGTTCTCGTTGGTCAAGGTAAAGTTCCATAACCTCAAGTGCCTCCTCCTGGGGAATTTGTGTATATAGTGATGCAACATCTAGTGTTGCCATCACTTGGGTCTCCTCATTAAACACTGTGTCCTCAATCTTTATGATGAAATCGGTGGTGTCTCTTAAATAAGAGTCCACCCCGTGTAAGAAAGGCTTAAGAAAAAAGTCGATGTACTTCGACACTGGTTCCAATGCCGAGTCACACCCCGAAACAATCGGGCGTCCTGGTGGTCTAGAGCTGTTTTTATGCAACTTGGGTAAAAAATAAAGTATGGGGGTCCTTGGCGATTTCTTATTTAAAAATTCGAACTCTTTAGGACCCAAGTATCCTTCATCTAGGCCGTCTTGAGTGATTTTCAAGATTTTTCCTTGGACTTCTTTTACTGGGTCAGCGTTGACTAGCCTGTACCATTCTTTATTATTGACATGTAATCGTCCTTCCTCAAGGTACATCTCACGAGGCCAGATGACAACTGCCCCGCCCTTATCTGCTTGTTTAATGACCACGGACGTATCTTGTTTCAAGTTTTGGATTGCTTTGATCTGGTCTTTACTGATGTTGTTATGATTAAAATGTTTTGCCTTTTCAAGTTTTGAGATTGAGGATAATACCGCTTGTTCATAGGCAAAAACCTGCTTTGGTATATTGAAGGAAGGCATGAATTTTGATTTGACTCTGAGTCCAGTAGTTTCTGTTCCAGCAGGAATCTCAGAACCTGCAAAAAAAGTTTTTAGTCTAATTTTTCTACAGAAATCTAATGCCTCAAGTTTTAATTTAGTAAAATCAGTCTTTCTCGAGGGGACAAATTTGAGACCTAGACTTAAAATCTTTTCCTCATCTTCAGTCAATTGTTTGTTTGATAAATTCACTATTGCGGATGCCTCTAGGATTTGTAGACCCGGCTGCGGGTCTGCATTTCCCATGGCTGTTTGTAGCGGTTTCTTGATTGTCCTCCCTTCTCTAAAAAAGAGACTTGTTTTTTAGGGTTAGTATCTCTTGAGTCAGACCCTGAGGACTCCGAAGAGGAGGCACTAGAGAAGGTAGTGAACCTATTCCTTGATCTTCCTTGAAATGTATTTAGCGCTCGTCGTGACTCAGGTAAAGTGTAAAAATCCTCTTTGAGGAAGGGATAAACTTGTTCAATGTTAAATGACTTTGAATCTTTCTCAAACTGTGTGGTTTTAGAGTTGATGGTGAAATCCCTGAAGCTTTGGATTTCTTTCTCGATTTTATCTAGTAAAGCCTTGGCATCCGTGACAGTCTGATTGTCATTAATTGCCTTTATCAGTTCATCAATCTCACCTTCCTCTTTACTGCAAATTCTCTGGGCAGTCTCAATTGTATGTACCATGAGATCACGGCTACATTTCGTATTGATGTAACTGAATCCTTTTTTGTATTCAGTATCCTCAGTAAAAATGACTGGTATGTTTTTTACCTGTAAACCCCACGGTATAGTACCAGCTTTCAAATGTTGTAATAGAAAATACCCATGGAGCTCAGTGCGTACATGTTTTTTGAATAGACGTGTTAATTTCTCAGACTCATTCTGTTGTTTAGCAGATACACTTAATTTAACGGTAGAGAAAGGTGCAGAAGCAATTAGATTCTGTATATGAGTTTCCGTGAAAGACAATGTCTCTTTTTCCGACATACTTGGCAGGAGCTTACACCCCTGCTGCCACTAGTTGCTATATCTCTCAAAGGTTAGTGGAATGAATACCTGTCCCAACTCACGCGAGTAACAACCCGCTCAAAATACTGAAAAAAAGGGGGAGTAGAGCCCATGGGACAGAAGGGTTGGCTGGGCCAAATGAAGTTGCAAAAAAAGATTTGCCTACCCCTCATATATTTTGAGTTTTGCAATTACTAAGGCAACAATGATAAACACTTTTCTTCTGTTTATCATAGACATTTATTTGTCATTTCATACAAAATTTTCGTTATTTTTTGAACATGTATGTATGTGGAAAAAGAAACAATTGCACTTCCAACTTCTGCTCATATATCACAAATAATGAATTTCATAAGAAACAAGTGATTTTTATACAGTGAAAAATTAAACAATATGTGATTTATGTACAGTGACAAAAAAGTGATGATATTTGTCAAAACAACGATGCAAGATAATGATTTCAATCAAGCATATACCGCTTTTATACAATTTAGTACATTGCGAACAATGAAGTTATTTTTGAAAGAACTCAAAGTGAAAGACCAACTTGTCTATTTAAAACAGACATAAATCAGTGCGCCTCGTTTTATTACTAGGCTTGTGCCGACGCGTTTCGAGTCCAGACAATCAATCGCCAAACTCTCATCAGGGCTTTATTGTTCTGATCTACAAAATGAAATGTTTTGACAACATTAGGACGGAACCTCTCTTTGTGATTACTGCACTAACTACCGTTACGTTAAAAAGGGGGGTACCTGAATGAATGGTTTCGTCTTTCAATGTAATTTAGGAGCGTTGTGGCCATCCAACAAGCACCTGCAGGGGAACATATTTAAAACACTCTCAGTGTTTTGATTCTTTTCTGTGAGTTAATGTTTATGAGGCATGCAGGGAAGAGTACATACCGACAGAGGGTGCTCCTGGACCTTGATTTACTCACGAAGTTGATCAAAAAATTGGGGACTATGTTGTATGTATCTGAAATTCAAAAACGTTTTGGTTTTTGATTACATGTCCATTCCTTAATCATCGTTATAAGTGAACCACAAGGATAGAGTACGGCGCAATGGTACCTGGATTAGTCGTTATTAAGTTGTAACATTGCTGGGGATCGCTTAACCACACCCGGTTGGCCAGAGGGATTATACTTCAATTGCTGTCTGCAATAAAGTGACAACACAATTTTGAGTAATCTCTTCTCCTAATAGTATCATAGTTGCGTGTATTTAGGCTGGAGAAACTCACCGCACTTAGGCGCTCGTTTTCCTGGTAATCAGTCTCTCCTGCCAAAAACGCCATTACTCCTTCACCAAGTGTTTGCTCAAAGTGTTGTTTCTATAGGGTCATGTGATCAATCATGTGACCTGATATTTCCCCTAGGCATTGTGGGATGTGTAGTCCCTCTGTTGTGCCACTGCTGAGTTTCAAGTATTCAAAACCTATTTACTTCGCTCATGCTGTTCAATCCACTCAGTACACTGTCAAATTTCATTATTAGGTAGGCCTCCCTGCGCAATAATGTAGATTCAATATCAGTGGAACTGGGAGCATTTATGACTGACAGCACAGTCCACTGAAATTCGTTTTCACCATGTTTTTCTTCCATAAAGTGTTCCACCATGGGTGCAGTGGACACCTTATTTTTTATGCGTGATCTGTGCTGCGTGATCCTTGCATTCACTTGCTGATTAGTTTTGCCAATATATATTCGACTGCAGGGGCAGCGGATGGCATACACAACGTTTTTCGTTCTGCAATTAGTAAATTGCTCATGTTTCCACCTTATTCCATTGTGGGCAAATTCTATACCTTCAATAGTCTGGCTACAAGCCACGCAGTTCCCACACTTGCGATGGCCTTGTATAGGTTTTAAATTCCATTGGGAAATCAAATCACATTTTTGTTTGGGAATCGAGACATCGGCTCTCACTATTTGCTGGCCAATACTTGTGTTCTTCTTCATTGCAAATATTGGTTTTTGTAAGGGAGTCTCAAGATTCTCCAATAAGTGCCAGTTTCTCAGCACTATCTTTTTGAATTGATTTGTTTGGGGGCCAAAAGTAGTTACACATACCAATTTTTCAAGTTCCGATTTTTCTTTTACTTGCAACAATGTTTCTCTAGGCGTGAACCTGGCTCGTTTTTTAGAGTGGTTTAGCAGTTTCTTTGGATAACCCCTTTTACTCATTGCTTCACAGAAAACCGAGGCATGGTTTTCAAAGTCGGATATCTCAGTGCAATTTCTCCGAATGCGGAGTAGCTGCCCATAAGGAAGGTTATCTTTTAAACTCTTTGGGTGTGAGCTCCTGTAATGTAAAGTGGTGTTTTTATCCGTGTCCTTTCTAAACAATGATGTTTTTAGTTTCTGATCATGTATGCTGACTTCCACATCTAAGAAGGTCATTTTAATTTTGCTAGACTGAATGCAAAATTTTATATCCCTATGTCTGGTGTTAAGCCAGTCATAGAATTCATTGAGTTCCATCTGGCTCCCCTGCCACAGGAGCCAGATGTCGTCAATGTACCTCAACCAATGTAGGATGTGTGTCTTGTAGGGATTATTGTGTTGGATAAATCTTTTCTCGTATTGCGCCATGTAGAGCACCGCCATCTCCGGCGCATAAGGACAACCCATAGCTGTGCCCTTGATTTGAACATAAAAGTTATCTTCAAATTTAAAATAGTTGTTTTTAAGGGTCACCTCTGCCAGTACACAGCATAGCATCCAGTGCCTACAACTAGCCCTGGCGTATAAGGATGAGCTCTTGGGCTCCACAGCACTCCACATCGGATGTTCACACAGCCTTTGAATTTTTGATTAGCACTTTCTTCTCCAACACCCAGAGAAAATTCATTTTGCCCCCTATTCCTTTAATACATTTGAATGCTTAATATAGCTCCTGGGCCCCATGACCAGGTTAACAGAATACTTTCCTCTCCCTTTTCTAAAGAACATGGGAACAGATATGGGAGCGCTCTATCTGCTCCTTAATTTGAACTTCTAACTGTGCTGCTGAGTTTGTGGATTAGATGCAACACTAAGATTTGGGTTTTAAATGGAGAGGGGATAGGAGGACAGAGCAACTGTATTAGCTGACGACATGGTCCTCGAAGTTCTGAAACCTAAAAGCACAATCCCAAGGCTGATGCAAGTGCTTCACATTCATAGTTTAAATATGTCCCAATTAATGTTATACCCCTCCACAAATACACATATTTCCAAGCACTAAGAAGCAAGTGACTACTTCAAAAACGTACATATTTACAAGTACAAGGCGCTCAAATGTATTAGAGCCTAAAAAGGACTCCACTGTTAAGCCAACTGAAGGACCTCAAAATCTGGTCCACACTCCCACAATCCGTAATGAGACATTGAAACGTCAGGAAATCTAGGCTTCCGGTCTACTCTAAGGATACAAATGGGATTTAGGAACGCTGCTTAACGCAGGGATCAAGCTCCCTCCTAATATGGCCATTTTTACAGTCTTGGAACACATCGAAGCTACCGGGCCCTCCGAAGGTCCACAGCAAGTCAAAGAACGTCGAAAATCCGATGGCCCGTGAGCCACAGGTCAATCCTCAAGTAAAGCCTCAATATTAATAGTAATCCCAAGTTCAAACAGGGGCATGGTGCTTGCTATCTACACTTAACAATAGAATAGGGAGCTCTGTCGGACTGTAAGATGGCAAATGTCCGCACAGTAACGGTACCTATCCTGTGAAATATAAATATATTCTCTGCGTAATTTTTGCCTCATAACTTAACACCGGAAAGTAAATGTTGGAAATGGGACCCCCCGGCTGGCCAGGGCTTTCGCCAAAGTCAGTCAGAGACCACCACTCCCAAGTCAGGGCAAGGGAGTTACACGCCAAGACAACCCCTGCTCACCCTCTAGGTAACGTGGCGCGAGCAGCAAGGCTAAACTCGGAGGCGATGTAAGTTAAGTATTTGCGCATGCACCCCAGCAACAACACCCAAAGGCCCACCACAAAGGAAACTCCACACAAGGTTATATGAAAATAGCCTTTGTATTACACCAAAACACATTAGATAAAACACACACTTTACAATGTGCCAGAGGCACGGGCAGAATTTACAGGGGATATTTACAAGACAGGGCCACCTGGACCACTGTCAGGAATCAGAAGTAACACTTTCAGAAATAGCACTTTGAATGTAACATTACTTTAGCACAAAAATGTAACACAACCAGTAATCACTGGTAACCAGGACCTCACTAGCACCACCTGTACTAGGGAGAAAACAACCACCTACACATCACAATACCTGTGGGGGTGGAAGCACATAACACATGATGCAATGCATAACATTCATTCAGAGGTGTAAGGGAGGAAAACACATGATGCATCACAATACATTCAGAGGTGCAGAAAAAGTACAGTTGCGCCAACTCACGTAAGTCACCACCTGTGACTGTCCCTAGGCCAACTGGCCTCTCTGGGGCTAGGACGCCCTGTGTCCAATGTCAGGGGGGGCCTAAAAGTAGCAGTTGCCCACAAAGTGCTGGGCAACTGGTGCAACAATGTTTGAGCCTGCCAGGGCTCAAGAACAACAGTGGGGCCAATGGGGGAGCCTCTCTGGGCTCTTCAACACAACTTTGGTGCCTGGAACCTCTCTCCGGGCCCTAAGAAATGACTGTGGCCCTCCAGAGCCTCACTGGGCTCTAAGAACAAATGGACTGCCCCTGAGCCTCTCTGGGCTCCTTAACACTGGGGCGCCTTGAGCGTCTCAGGGCTCGTGAAATAATTGCCCCCTTTGAGCCTCGGGGCTCGCAAACAGAAAATGCCCCAGAGCCTCTCTGGGCTCTTGACCACAGAAATGGGGGCACTCTAAGCGGGAGTCCCCCTCCTGGGGACTCCCAAGGCAATGGTGCGCACTGAGCCTCTCGGGGCTCTTGAGGAAGACAGAGGCCCCGTGAGCCTCCTCTGGGCTCAAAGCACAAAGCGCGAGGTCGCGCTACCGAGGGGGCGGGGGGCGGACACCGGCAATGTGTCCCGGCGCCCCTCCCTTGTCTGGTGCACTCACCGGCTTCTGCAGACTGCGGGACTCTTCTCTGGTGCTCCTCGAGTGCCGCGGGCGGGGCTCCCGTCCTCCGGGGCCTCGCCGGCGGCCGCGCCTCTGCCGATTTACCCCGGGGCTCTCCCTTCACATGGGAGCCCCGGCCGGCAGCTTCCGGCTTCCTCTCGCGGCTCGGTGGGGGGCGGGACTTCCGGCACCTTCTCCCAGGGCCGCGCAGCGATTGGCCGGCCTGGGAGCTCCTTCCGGGTCGTCGCGGGCAGCGCGGCGACCCGGCTCAGGCACTGCAGGCGGGGGATGAATTTACCGAGGGGTGGCCTCCCTCGAGGTAAATTATAAATCCGAAACAGCGGCAATGTCCCGGGCAGGGTGGGCACCTGCCAGGGGACTCTAAAATCAGCAAAAGCGGCGTGGGCAGCCGCGGAAGGGCAATGACAGCGCTCCCAGCGCTTAGCCGATAAATAACGATTCAGAAAAGGGGGTGGTGATGAACAGAGTGTCTGAATTAAGCAGACCACTCTTACCCAGTCCAAAGATCAGGGCTTGATCCATCACCGTTATTTAGCTCACTGCCCCATCCCAGCTCAGAACCTGGCTATATGCAAATTAGTCTGTCCCTGGCCCAGTGCATCATGGGAACAGGGCAGACCAAACTACCAAGCCAATTCTTCACCAGAAAGGATACAAGCTACCGGGGACCGGTTTCTGGCATTTCAGCCTCGTCGGCCCGGCTTGCTTGAATCCTGATGGAGCAGTGAGCAAGGGACTCATGTCTGAGTATACCCTGCCGTAAAGAATTGGCTTGGTAGTTTGGTCTGCCCTGTTCCCATGATGCACTGGGCCAGGGCCAGACTAATTTGCATGTAGCCAGGTTCTGAACTGGGATGGTGCAGTGAGCTAAAAAACGGCGATGGATCAAGCCCTGATCTTTTGACTGGGTAGGAGTGTTCTGCTTAATTCAGATACTCTGTCCATCACCACCCCCCTTTTTGAATCGTTTTAGCCGATAAAGCGCTTCTAAGCGCTAGGGCCGCAAATGAAGCGCTTCCAACGCTTCAGGGGTAAGAGAAAGCGCTCTCAAGCGCTAAGGGCCACAAGGAAGCGCTTCCAAGCGCTAGAGGCAAAGTTCAGGCCCCAAAGTCCTTGTAGGCAGGCAGGGGGGGGCAGGTCTGGGCCCAGAGCCAGCACACTGGGTCTCCAGGCAGGGAGACACACCAAGTGGCGGTCCTCCTGGCCCCAGCAGCAGCAACAGCCCCCTCAGGATCCTGGAAGAGAACAACTTCTGTGGGGACACAGCCCCATTTTTATACACCATATTCCTTTGTCTGAAGGTGCAGGGTGGGGGCGGAACAAGTCGCAGCTGGTTCTTGAGTACTCTGTTTACCTCAACCACCCTCTCTATTCACTGGCAGGGCTTGGGTCATTAGACACACCACAGGGGGGCGGAGCCAGCATTGTGTGGGGAAAACCCAGCCCATCCAGGACACAGGTACACTCCTCCCACACATCACTCATGCTAATCTCCCACTCACCACCGGGCAGACCCATCCAGACTTTCTGGAGCCTGGCATGCCAGCCAGCTCCAGCCAATCACACTCCAGCACCCTCACTGCACACGTACAGCCATGTCTAGAAGTAGCACTTCCCTTCTAGACACATACATGCTGCATACACCATCTCGCAGCATTCACTCTCACGAGTTCACACATACCAGACTCAAGCCTGTACACCCCGCGCATCAGGAACTACCAGGGACACATACATTCCCCATGCATTCCTATGGGCGGGCAGGCCTAGCTCAGCACATGCACTCAGAGTGCGCACGCACTTTCCACTGGGACACAGTGAAAGTGCGCAGAATCCCAAAAATCACCATTGCCAGGTCACCATTTAAAGCAAAAAGTCTAGGGGTGAACCTGCCCTAAGGGCCAAAGTCCAACACAACCCCCTTCCAGCCAAAACGCAGGGTAGAACAATCACCACCGTGATGGACTTCCCTGCTTGGGGCGATAGAACACGGACGCGGGCCCGCAACTGCAGGGACACCCTCCTGTTCTACGCCACGGTGAACCCATGGGATTCCTTCTCAACGCACTGTCTGGACCAACTGGGCTACCCCACTGGTACTCCCAAGTTGTCCGCGGCCAGGCCCTGGGCCACCCAGGTGCCACTGGTCCTTGCCAATTCGCTGAGCGGGGGGTAGTAACCCCTGGCACATAGGAGCCATTCTCCACTCTCCCTGTCTGCAAGACAGGACTAGACTGCCACTGGTTCTCCAGCCTAGGGCCTACAACCTCAGGCGGACCAGGAGTCTCGGGGAAGGTTCTCCTCCCCCTACCTCTTCTTCTAGGGTTCCTCCTCCTCCGGCGAGGGGTACACCTAGAACGCCATTCCAACCCAGGGCTGATCCACTCAGGTTGCACCGGGGTCAGAGGTGGGCTCTCCCACCCTCTGCACCCCCTTCCAGAGGTCTGCCCTCTCCCACCTGGAGAAGTTCCTCTGGAAGAAGAACCGGTCAGGACACTGGTTACAGTCGTCCTACCCTTCAGGTCAGGCTGACCCTGAACCTGGCCTCCCAACCTCCGGTCTAAAACCTTTGGTGGAACAATTGCCTGGCACTCCAGGACTTCTGGGGACTCACACACAATTCCCCTGAGGCTAACAAATGACACATCTGTTGTGTGACTGTCTGTCTGGTGCAGATCTCCCGCCCTCTGTCCACCTGACAGTGCGTGACGATCCCCCAGACCAGAAGTGGTGTCACCATGGTCACTACACGGGAACCTAGCCCAACTGGGTAGTCCCTGACCCACTGGTCCTTCCACTGGGGAACTCCCCCAATCACTCCTCACTCTGGACTCCTGTACCCTCCCTACCGG
This sequence comes from Lissotriton helveticus, assembly GCF_964261635.1. NCBI lineage: Eukaryota > Metazoa > Chordata > Amphibia > Caudata > Salamandridae > Lissotriton > Lissotriton helveticus. The sequence continues at coordinate 1,167,513,464 of NC_136071.1, forward strand.
AGCGGTACTGCCAGACTCTAGAACCACAGGAGCTCTGGTTACAGACGCTCCAGGTCCTCTACTCACTAGGAGATCCTCCTCAAATGGACTAACAGGACAGCCTAAGTCCCCAACCTGGTGTTCCCTAAAGAAACCATCCAAGTCCTGAGGCAGGGCTTCGGGCGTCTGGGGAACCTCGGTCTCCCCCTCACTCCTGCTCCACTGAGCCAGGCAGTGAGCCCCTACACCCTCCTCGCTATCCTGGGACCTAGCTGGGCTACACTGAGCCTCTTCCACCACGCTGGGCTGGAAGATCCCTGAACCACTACTTTTGGAGTCACTCACCAATGACTCTAGAGAACTCTGGCCCTTTCCCAGCGGTCTGCTTCCACGGCAAGCTGCTCTGAACAAGAAGACCCATATTCCAACAGGTGTTGGCGCAACTCTGGACAACAACCACTGAGCACCTGCTCTTTGACAATCATATCAAACAGTTTCTCAAAATCAGAGTCAGTGTGAACCTCTACCCAAGCCCACAGTGCTCCATGACATTCATCCTCAAACTTCTCCCACGACTGGTGAGGCAGCTTCCTACTGCCCCTGAATTTCAACCTATACTCCTCTTCCTGGGAAACAGGTACCAGACTGGGGGAACTGGGACTGGGATTTCCTACACTGAAATCTAAATAGCTGCCACCACTGGACCCAACCCACCCTAGGGAGTCCAGACACTCAACACTGCGCGCAGGGGATAGTCTACCATCCAGAGCTACTTTGCCTCTGGTGGCGGCCCTCTCAGCCTCCTCTATCCTTTCCTGCGCTAAGACCCTCTCGGTCTCTAGCTGTTGCTTCTTAACCTCCAGCTGTTGCTTTCTAACGCCCAGCTGTGCCATAGCCTGGGCATGCTCCAACCTGAGCTTTTCTAAAGCCAGCTGGTGCTCCCTTTCTCTCCTCCTATCTTCCAGCTCCTCTGGGGACAGGGAAAGGGATGAGGCGCTGCCTCCTATACTGGACCCAGCAAGGGACTCCCTATCTATGGGGTCCTCACTATCTGCTGGCGTCCCTGTGCTATCATCTTCTTCCTCCTCCTCAGACTCTTCAGGGCTCCCCTCTGACCCACCACCCTCATGGTGTGAGACCCGGGCCCTCTCCTCACTGTGCTCACGCTCCCAGTCATCCTTCTGCCATTGGATCAGGTTACCCCTAAGTTGGGACTGGGTGTCTGACTCATTCACTGCAATGTCTCTCTGTTCGCAAAACTCTCTCAGTTCATGCAAAAACAGACCCCAGACATTAAAAGCAGACTCCATCTTGGCAAGATGCTCACAGACACGTGCAACACAGGGGACTTAACAATCTGAAGTAAGAGTACACAATTCCAAAACTTCAACAATCTCCTTATCAAAGAGAACTCATACTCATGCGTCCAGGAAAACACACCATTCATCCACACACACCCTCCCCTCGGATCGGTAAGGCAGTTTCTACCACCCCTGACTTCTCAACCTGACCAAAAGCGACACAGGTACCAAACTCTGGAAGCAGGGCGGGGGACAAATGTACTGAACACAATTATCAAATGACACTCTTCAGGAGAAGAAAATAATGGAACTTCAAAAACAATCCCCTACAATGTGGTCATCTAAAATGCAGAGTTTTGTGGTGCAGCCAGCTGCTACTAAGGTACAAGGCAAACACAAATCCTCATCCCACCGCTTGCCGCCAATGTTGGAAATGGGACCCCCCGGCTGGCCAGGGCTTTCGCCAAAGTCAGTCAGAGACCACCACTCCCAAGTCAGGGCAAGGGAGTTACACGCCAAGACAACCCCTGCTCACCCTCTAGGTAACGTGGCGCGAGCAGCAAGGCTAAACTCGGAGGCGATGTAAGTTAAGTATTTGCGCATGCACCCCAGCAACAACACCCAAAGGCCCACCACAAAGGAAACTCCACACAAGGTTATATGAAAATAGCCTTTGTATTACACCAAAACACATTAGATAAAACACACACTTTACAATGTGCCAGAGGCACGGGCAGAATTTACAGGGGATATTTACAAGACAGGGCCACCTGGACCACTGTCAGGAATCAGAAGTAACACTTTCAGAAATAGCACTTTGAATGTAACATTACTTTAGCACAAAAATGTAACACAACCAGTAATCACTGGTAACCAGGACCTCACTAGCACCACCTGTACTAGGGAGAAAACAACCACCTACACATCACAATACCTGTGGGGGTGGAAGCACATAACACATGATGCAATGCATAACATTCATTCAGAGGTGTAAGGGAGGAAAACACATGATGCATCACAATACATTCAGAGGTGCAGAAAAAGTACAGTTGCGCCAAACTCACGTAAGTCACCACCTGTGACTGTCCCTAGGCCAACTGGCCTCTCTGGGGCTAGGACGCCCTGTGTCCAATGTCAGGGGGGGCCTAAACGTAGCAGTTGCCCACAAAGTGCTGGGCAACTGGTGCAACAATGTTTGAGCCTGCCAGGGCTCAAGAACAACAGTGGGGCCAATGGGGGAGCCTCTCTGGGCTCTTCAACACAACTTTGGCGCCTGGAACCTCTCTCCGGGCCCTAAGAAATGACTGTGGCACTCCAGAGCCTCACTGGGCTCTAAGAACAAATGGACTGCCCCTGTACCTCTCTGGGCTCCTTAACACTGGGGCGCCTTGAGCCTCTCAGGGCTCGTGAAATAATTGCCCCCTTTGAGCCTCGGGGCTCGCAAACAGAAAATGCCCTAGAGCCTCTCTGGGCTCTTGACCACAGAAATGGGGGCACTCTAAGCGGGAGTCCCCCTCCTGGGGACTCCCAAGGCAATGGTGCGCACTGAGCCTCTCGGGGCTCTTGAGGAAGACAGAGGCCCCCGTGAGCCTCCTCTGGGCTCAAAGCACAAAGCGCGAGGTCGCGCTACTGAGGGGGCGGGGGGCGGACACCGACAATGTGTCCCGGCGCCCCTCCCTTGTCTGGTGCACTCACCGGCTTCTGCAGACTGCGGGACTCTTCTCTGGTGCTCCTCGAGTGCCGCGGCTCCCGTCCTCCGGGGCCTCGCCGGCGGCCGCGCCTCTGCCGATTTACCCCAGGGCTCTCCCTTCACATGGGAGCCCCGGACGGCAGCTTCCGGCTTCCTCTCGCGGCTCGGTGGGGGGCGGGACTTCCGGCACCTTCTCCCAGGGCCGCGCAGCGATTGGCCGGCCTGGGAGCTCCTTCCGGGTCGTCGCGGGCAGCGCGGCGGCCCGGCTCAGGCACTGCAGACGGGGATGAATTTACCGAGGGGTGGCCTCCCTCGAGGTAAATTATAAATCCGAAACAGCGGCAATGTCCCGGGCAGGGTGGGCACCTGCCAGGGGACTCTAAAATCAGCAAAAGCGGCGTGGGCAGCCGCGGAAGGGCAATGACAGCGCTCCCAGCGCTTAGCCGATAAATAAAGCGCTTCTAAGCGCTAGGGCCGCAAATGAAGCGCTTCCAACGCTTCAGGGGTAAGAGAAAGCGCTCTCAAGCGCTAAGGGCCACAAGGAAGCGCTTCCAAGCGCTAGAGGCAAAGTTCAGGCCCCAAAGTCCTTGTAGGCAGGCAGGGGGGGCAGGTCTGGGCCCAGAGCCAGCACACTGGGTCTCCAGGCAGAGAGACACACCAAGTGGCGGTCCTCCTGGCCCCAGCAGCAGCAACAGCCCCCTCAGGATCCTGGAAGAGAACAACTTCTGTGGGGACACAGCCCCATTTTTATACACCATATTCCTTTGTCTGAAGGTGCAGGGTGGGGGCGGAACCAGTCGCAGCTGGTTCTTGAGTACTCTGTTTACCTCAACCACCCTCTCTATTCACTGGCAGGGCTTGGGTCATTAGACACACCACAGGGGGGCGGAGCCAGCATTGTGTGGGGAAAACCCAGCCCATCCAGGACACAGGTACACTCCTCCCACACATCACTCATGCTAATCTCCCACTCACCACCGGGCAGACCCATCCAGACTTTCTGGAGCCTGGCATGCCAGCCAGCTCCAGCCAATCACACTCCAGCACCCTCACTGCACACGTACAGCCATGTCTAGAAGTAGCACTTCCCTTCTAGACACATACATGCTGCATATACCATCTCGCAGCATTCACTCTCACGAGTTCACACATACCAGACTCAAGCCTGTACACCCCACGCATCAGGAACTACCAGGGACACATACATTCCCCATGCATTCCTATGGGCGGGCAGGCAGGCCTAGCTCAGCACATGCACTCAAGAGTGCGCACGCACTTTCCACTGGGACACAGTGAAAGTGCGCAGAATCCCAAAAATCACCATTGCCAGGTCACCATTTAAAGCAAAAAGTCTAGGGGTGAACCTGCCCTAAGGGCCAAAGTCCAACAGTAAAGAATCGAGACAAGACATTCAATACAGTTATTTCCAAACTGCATGTATCAAACACAACACCGATTGTGCATATCGAACACAATGGCGTGCCTGCAATTTTAGGGCACATGTGCACATTGCAATAAGTGATGCCGCACTGAGGTTATCGCATCCTTAGCCAGCCATTACCCGCAAAACAGGTGCCCATGGTGAAGGTGAAGCGTGGCTTCAAATCGAACTAATCTGCCTAGCGTAACTAACACAGTCAGCAGCCCTAATATCAGCGAGCCCTCTGGCTCAAGCGTTTTATAATGGCCGCCGCGTCTTAGTGAATGCTGGATCATCCATTCAAATGTACACCAGCCTATTCACCCACTGCTGTTGTACTACAAAATGATGCTGTGTAGTGAATATGATTCAAGCTGACCTGCTTACGTCGAACAATACACATCAATTACAATATATGGGACTAAGCATACTAGTACCTTGAGGTTATTCAGTATACATGTATGCGTGTAAGATTGGATTAGTGAAACCAACAGAGATCAACTGACGCAGGGAGAGGTCTCCTAAGTCACTGTGATCATGAGGCACTTCACCAGCTATCTAACCACCCAACTGTTAGCCCTAATTCTGGGACAATCTCACTATACACTACCATAAAGCAACAGCAAACACCGTGCTCTTCGCATCATAGCACATCACAGTAACCAAAATAACACAGCATTGCGGTCGATACAGCCTCACAGCAACAGACTATATATTCTGTGGCCTGCTCACTTGATGTAGTTACAACATCCTTATACACTGGTGATGTCTCTATATTACTCACTATAGCACTAGATAACCTACCATTTCCACTGAAGTGAAATACCCTGATCATATAACACTGCTGACATGCACACTAAGCTTGGAAAGGTCTCAAAGCCCTACAAGTAATTCTTAAAGGCCTCTATATAGAATTACCTGGGACTAATACAGCCAGCATCCTACTAATCTGACCAACTGGACCCTGTCATTACCAGAAGGAACGTGGTGGGTTAACAAGCTGTCTTCTCACAAGCACGCCTCTTGATCAAACATGGCAGAGAAAGAAAATGAAACAATCCTAAATAGAGTCAAAGTCGACTTGCAGAACTCAGACTCACCAATTAAAAATAAACAGGACATTAATACCACCATGAAAAACATCCTAAAAAAACTTGCGGATGTACACGAATTAGCCAAGTCAACTAGAGAGAACACTGATATCATGCAAAACGAGATTTCTGCAATCCGCTATGACATCAGAGAAACCAATACTAGTATGAGAGTAGGCTCAACTGCCTGGAAGACTCAAAAGCTAAAATTAGTAAATCCATCCAGGCACTCAGTATCACTATGAATTCACTTGCCAAACACCTCTCAGATTTGAAAGACAGTAATAGACGCGGACATCTCTGGATCTTTGGGGTACCGGAGGGGAAGAAGACTTGGCTGAATCATGTATCGCCTTCCTAGAGAAATGGTTTGCACAAGCCACAAATCTAGTATTTAACAAACACTTGGAATATGACACAGCAAACAAGTCTCAACAAGGAAACTATTGAGCCCAAAATCCCCCAGACTTATAGTTTAAAAACCACTACCATATCAACATGTAGAACTGATCTCATCTTTCAGGAGAAAACACAATCACATACTATGGAAGGGTAACAACATTTTCTTATCTCAGGATTACAGTAAAGCCACGGTGGAAACAAGGAAAGGCTTCCTAGCCCTCCGCCCAAGACTTATAGCAATGAACTATCAGTTCCTTTGCTGGCCCAGCTAAATATCGCACCCTACTCCAATGTACTACATACATCTTTACTGATCACAATACCCTCAAGAAATTCATCGATGAGAAAGAAGCACGAATGGACACCTAAAGCCACAGCATGACAAATACGATGTCTAAACATTAAGCTTCTGTTTGAACAAGAATTCCAAAGTAATGAGTTGTCAGTTGCGCCACTGGTGCCTGCCAACGATGCCTGAATGGTATCCGAGTGGTACTTCAAATCTGCTGGCCACACTTGTTTCATATACAATCTGGTGTTCTTGTTGTTCGGAACGTTATCTGAGCAGCACATAGATATCACTTACCATATTTGTTTCGCATACAAATTGATGTTCTTGTTGTTTCAACTAAAAAACTGGTTATACTGGGCACAATGGCAAAGCTGGTCAATCTGGTTATACAAACTCTGTGAGCGTGAGGTTTGCAATCTTACATATTCTGTACTCTTACATTCTTAAATCATAACTATAATGGGGAGATCATTAGTACCAGCCAGGATTAAATTGTTTATATAATGAGGGTCAGAAGTCATGTAGGCTCAATAGGTTTGTTGTTATAATTGTTCCTAAAGTAGTACTTAACAGATCTGTTCCTTTTAGTCAGGGGGAACTAACCTGTTATATGATTATGCTTTGACTTCACCTGTTGCATGCAGATAATTTGACTAGGCTAAATGGTTCCTAAAATAGAGCTAAACTCATTGTTATATTTCATGTAATCAATTCATATGTTTACCTTTTAATTACTTGTTTCCCTTTAAATTGTTTTGTATACTTTTAACCATGACACCCTCCATACAGTTTGTCATTACATCATATGGACTGGTGTTCTGGTCATTCTAGCTGGATCTTCTGATGTTTCAGTACTGTGCTCTTCTCATTAAACTGGATTTGCATTCTACTTGGATTTCTAACTTAATTTGATCTGGAACTTTACACACATCTGCTCCTTTTAGTCTAAGTAAGTCGCACGGAACTAACCTGTTAGACGATTATGCTTTGACTTCACTTGTTGCATGCAGATAATTAGAACTGAAATTCGTTTCCCCGAAGGAGTGGTTCATCCGCTTTTCTTGGGGGGTGGGGAGGCAGGGGGTGGGCCATTGGAATGTGGGTTTGGTTTAGTTCACTGGATTATCTGCTTATGTTGTTTATTTTTGTTTACTCGGCAAATTTCAGTTCTAGTATACATTCAGTAAGCATTACTAAGAAAACAAGCATTTGCAATGCAACAGGTCTCGCATTTACGAAAGTTTAATCTATTGGCATTGTAAATGACAATGCCTTTTATTTATTCGTTTTTATAACAGATAAATAAAAGGCAATGTCATTTACCATGTCAATAGCTTAAACTCTCGCAAACACGAGACCTATTGCATTGCAAATGCGTGCTCTAAAAATAAAAAATAAAGCGTTAGGAGAGAGCATGTCCTGCCTGCAACAGCAGGCAGGACAAAGCTATTTGAGAAAATAGTGCTTGGAGGCTGTTCAGTTCACTCAAATGAGTTACATTACTAAGAAGACCCACCTCAAAACCATCCTATGCTCACACCTATACCGTAGGTTGGCCCTTAAGCAGTCATCTGACAAACCCCAAGAGGATCATACATACGCAAATGAGTTTGCACACACCATCTAATCACACTATACCAATCGCTAGACAGCCTGTCTGCTACATACTAGCTTTTAGTGGGATCTTTTGTACAGATCATTTTCTTAATACTAACAATGACATGGACACAACATTAAGATAATATCCCTGAATGTAAAAAGCATCAACCATTCAGTCCAATGGAAGAAAATTCTGGACTAAATTTACAAACAGCAAGGCAAGATAATTCTTATGCAAGAAAGAAAGATTGACAACTCAACTTATGTAGAAACAATCAATACTCTGATGGTACAGGTTCTGTAGCTATAGGTAAAAAACACAGTGTCTTAACACTATCTCAAAGAAATCCAACATCACTCTGGTTTCAAGCACATCTGACACACAGAGAAGATGGATTATATTGAAATTAGCAAAAAACAGAATTTTCCTTTGCCAATATATATGCACCTACCAAAGATGATCCCTGCTTTTCGGAGGAACTCTAAATTAATTCCGGATACAGCCACACTTATACTTGCAAGTGCTTTTAACTTACCTCTAGACCCCGCACTAGATAGAAACTCACAATGCCCTTACTGACGCAAAAAGTCACATAAAGCACTCAAACCTACGCAAGGAGTTCAATTTGATTAATACCTGGAGAACACAGAATCCTACAGAAAAGGACTATATTTTCTACTCATTCCCCCGTAATTCATACTCATCCATTGATCACCTTCTCATATCTGGAAATTACATAAATAAGATCAATCAGATTACTACTGAACCAAGGGAGATATCAGATTACTCTTGCATCACCTTCTCCACTACTGACCAGGCACCTCCCACAAAAAACTTCTTTAATGCAGAAACTATCTCGTCGGGAAAAATGTAAGCAATTCATTGAAGAGGACATTAGAAACTTTAATGAAAACACAGTAGGTGATGCTTCTGACCTTATACGGTGGGAGGCATTAAAAACCCAGAGTGGTGATCCTCAAAATAAGAGCAGTCATGAATAAGGAGGCTAATAATAATCTACAAAAATTAGATAAAGAAATTACATCCAGAGATGACCTAATTCCAAATAAAATAGTGAATAAGAAATAATAGTATAATAAAAATACTAAGTACCAGAGCTGGGTTAAGGATTACCAAACAAAAACGTACTCAGAGTATGTGATTCCAATAAAGCTGGGAAGACTAGCATCATATTTGAAATTCAAACTCTAGAAATGCACAATTAATGCATTAAAAGATTTGAACGGCTCCGTACACACCAACCTAAACAAAATAGCAGGTATATGTACAGAGTTTTACCAAAAGTTATATGATAAAAACAGTACGTTGGATCACTCAAAATGCCAAAGCTACTTGGATGAATGTAATCTGCCCACACTAACAGAACAAGATTAGAACTCAATTAATGGTCCAATAACTACCCAAGAAATTGTAGAAACAATAAAAGACTTAAAAAGGGGAAGGCACCATGCCCTGACTGGTACAATGCCATATTTAAAAAAAAAATCTCCACTCCTTTATTGAACCGGTTTAATCATTTTGCTGACACAGGAAAAATTACAGGTACCCCAGCAGAAGCAATCATCACAGTGATACCAAAAGAAGGCAAAGACCCTTTGCAGCCCAAAAATTACAGACCAATTTCGTCGATAAACTTGGATTGTAAAATCTATGCCACGATAGTAGATAACCGCCTGCTAAAACATATTTCCAAACTCACAGATGCCTCACCAGTGGGTTTTCTAAAACACAGACTCTCCAGGGACAATAAGAAAATCATGAACCACACTCTACAGAAAGCCAAATTAACAGAATCTCCCACAGATGCTATCGCACTGGATGCCAAAAAAGCATTTCACAAAGTTGACTGGTCAAACTTAAAAGCAATATTAGAGAAATGCAACTTAGGAGAGGCGCTAATTCGCATGATCATGGCATGGCGCTCTAACACAAACCAAGTGCCAAAGTAAGAGCAGAAGGCACTATCCACTCCCCGTTCGACCTAAAGCAAGGCACGAAACAAGGCTGTCCACTCTCATCCTCATTGTTCCTACTACCAATAGAACCCTTCTTATACCACCTAAAGGAAAACAGACATATTACGCCTCCAATTTCGCAATACCACAGTCAAAATTACTGCATACCCAGATGACGTACTGATCTTCTCCGAGAACGACAACACGGCCATACCGGACTTAATGTCCGGTATACAAAGATACTCTGAGATTTCAGGATATACACTCAAAGACAAAACTGAGGTTAAGCTTCTTAATAACATCGGTAACAAAGAAATCATCGGAAACTCGGGATTGACATGGCAACCAGTTTGCATCTAATACTCAGGATTAGAATTCAACAAGGTCCTAATGACTATACTGCAGACTAATGAAAATACCCTTATTAAAACAAATCACACATTACTAGATGGCTGGTCACCTCAAATTCTTGTCCTGTGGGAAAGAGCCGAAACGTTAAAAATGAGGATTTAGCCATTGATGAACTAACTTATCAGCATGCTCCCAATGACCCTGTCTAAAGACTTTCTAAACAAAATAGACAAAAAAAATTGATTCTTTCCTCTGGCAAGGGAAGAAACAGACTAATCTCTTAAGAAACTTCAATTGGCTGAAGAGAAAGGGGGATTAGGCCTATCCAACTTCAGAAATTATCAAACAGCATACCTTTGCAAAGAGGGCTCTCTACTGGTTGGTAAATGCCCTAGAATATCTACCAACATGGGCAAATATAGAAAAATCATTGCTAACCAAGATCCCCCTTCCCACAATCTTAACGCATAACACCTGCCCCCTACACTCTAAATATATCAAACAGAGCACAAACCATGCCCTTCTGTCATTAGATTGTCAATTGCATATAAAAATTATCAAGTGCAACTTGACCTCCCCATGTATAACCGAAACCTTAAAAATAGAAGGACAAATGACATACTGGCAAAAATGGTCAAATAATGGTATCAACTTGGTCAAAGACATCTTTGTGGACAACTTACCCCAACCTTTCTCTAGCTTGCAAACACGTTTTAGTATAGAAAATCTGGACTTCTATAAATTCTGGAAATTACAGGCTCAGTTAACAAAATATTCAATACATCCTATAAACGCCTCGATTCTTGTGCGGATGGGTCATGTATTTTAATAAGGACACACTGTATCTAAAATATATAAACTACTACTCCCTAACCTGTGTAAGTCCCATGTCCGTAACTAGCTAAAATGCAATCAGAACTAAATACCAGAAATATAGATTTTGACTCGAGAAGTATACATAAAACCCCTTTTTCAAACAAGATCTCACCTTGGCTATCACAAGCAAAATATATGATAATTTATAGGGCATACTAGACATCATCTAGAATTTAAAAACTCAATCTTAGTCAAAGCCTGACTTGCTGGAATTGCAATCTACACGAGGGAGATTTAGCCCATACGTTATACTATTGCCACAATATACAAAACTACGGGACACGATATTTTGCTGTATAAAAAAACCCTTTTAACATTGAGCTTACCAGAGAATTCTTCTATATACTCCTGGACTATCTAGACCCTCAACTACAAAATGAAAATGATCGCTATCTCTGGGACCGAATGCTTACACTTGCATGTAAACTAATTCTTAACAGGAAAAACTTGAAGCCAGTCTCAAGGTGTGGCAAGAATGGATCCGCTTTCTTAGAGGCGCTGATAATCTCTCTACAACTATCCAAGGGATGTGGAATTCCTATAGCCTGACGCCCAGGACATATTGTTTGGGGTCAGGGTCAACATGTTTTCAAGTGTATTTTGTCCTTGGGACAAGTAGGCCCAACCCCCCTGCAGCACAAACCCTTTGGGTGCCAGTTTGCAGTACCACATTATGGATCAGGGAAGGGCACTGTCTGCAGTTAAGGTAATATTTTTGTCTAGGTTAATGCTGTTCAAACTTGCATTTATGGATCATTTAATAAAAGCATTTATTATTAGGGTGAGCGCTTTGAGTAAATGTTGTAAGCTCCGACTGCACAATTGACAGTGGTTCCAGTTTTCAAAGTTTAGCAATATGAGGCTACGTATAATGCTCCCAGAACGCGCTCTGATTTGATGCAAATATTTGCAGAAGCTTGAAAGTAAGATTGATGATCCTTTGATTTCAAAATCAAATGTTCATAAAAAATCAAAGCAGGAAAAAAAACATTCTGCTAAACTACTGTAAAATTCCAGGTACCATTTCTTTGCAGCATCATTTAGTAACATGTGTTGATGCATGCTAGTATTTCCCAAAAATATTAACAATGGAGAACCAGTGTAATCAGTTTCAAAAAGATTATGGGAAACAAAAATAAACAAGTATTGGCAAAACCAGTAGGTGTGAAATTGGTGGTCAGCTTTTTAGTTTTGTGAATGTGTGACTTGTTTTGGCATGGTTTTTGTAAAACCTTATTGGTGTGGGAGCTGCCGGGCCCTCGCCCTTATAACAAACATTGGCAAAAGCAAAAATAGTTTTTTGGTGTCAAAAAGCCCACACTGACATAGATAGTAGTTATTGGCACTGAACAAAACTACTTTGAGTGAATCTATAGTTTTTGTGAATTCCCAAGAATTTAGAGTCGTAGGCCAAGAAATAGTACTCCTAGAAAATATTTGTGAACTGCATTTTAGCATGAGCAAAAAAGTATGTGTAAATTTGCTCAATCGAAAATCTTAGTGTTTACAAGTTCACTTTCCCTACAACCACTTTTTTCCCCCCAACTCTGGAAGAAGGTTTACGTCTGTCTTTGTCAGGAGTAAATTCCAACATTTCTCAATATGGGAAAATATTAGAGAAGAGTTGTTGAAACCCCTTAAAACATGCAGGTTAGTAGGTTGCACAGACTCAAAAGGCCATTCTAGCCCTGGAATGTTTGCTTACCACGACCTTCAGCCCCAGTATGTAGATCTGCGGAAACTTGGCAAAGTAAGGGGATTGCAAGTATTCAAACACTACTATGGTATGAGCCCTGACATAATCAGAGAGGCTATATCAGAGCTCTTCTATAATGAGATTGATGCCATAATTTGCCGCTGCACTATATGTCACCAAAGGGGCAAGTGGATTTTGTTACAGGACAAATCGATTTAAGAAGCAACCTGCCCCATGGACAAGTAGATACTTTATTAAATTCCACACCCCTGTATCCCAATGGTGACTTCAACTTAGACTGATGTGGGATTCACTTGATGCCACTTCCTTCAACTATGAACCTCCCTGCAAGCACTTGACACCCATACTATGCTTCCTGGGGTAGAGTTACAATTGTACGATAAAAAGTCCACCCTGAGGCATAGCTCAACTAGTAAACCATTACAAGCTCATGTCGCTTAACTAGTGCTGACAAATGTTTCCTTTAACTCAGCTATAAGTTCTCCTTTTCTTTCATTACTCGCATCACATATTTAACAACGACATGCTACACAATCTACACTAGTCTATGTTTCTATCAGACAAAAGGTGGAGTACGGAGCAATGGTGAGATATATGTTGTCTATGTTATATTTGCCTCGCTATGTCGTGACACAGGATATACACATGAACATGTTAACGGGACAAGAGTATGTTGCAATGAATTACTGTATGGTTCCTACTCGCATCATATCTGAATAGTATGTAAACCAAAGCACAACTACCCTCCACCTTATCCTCTGTACCTCCTTCTCATGAGCATGTATGGCTATTGGGAACCTTGTTTTATTCTTTTGCAGAATACTTTATATTATTTGTCCTTTTGTACTTCTGTTTCCTTCTTCAGAAACTTCAGAAACGTCATTCCTCTTCATTTACTAGGTGCGTTCTTGGGCACCGAACCTAGGCTTCTCCAACTTAACAAAAAGCATGCATCAGGTTATGGTTCATCACAGACCAGACCTTAATGTGAGTTCTATTTAAATAGTGTACATTGTGTCATTGGTAAACTCCTACAGTACTAGCACACAATCTAGAGCTGCAAGAGAAAGAGCTGTAAGAGGCAATTATGTAAGTGGCACAAAAGGCTTAGTGTCTAAGTTGAGTTTTGTTTTTACATACTTGCAGTGACAGAAAGGAACCTAATTTCTAAGCCAAAGAAGTATAGCTAACCTTGTTTTAATAATCGCAGGATATTCCAATTGATTATCAGTCGTATACCCAGTATACATTTTGCAGCATTGTGGCTTTTACATCTTTACACTTTAATCCCAAGCTGCTAACGTGAGGTCACCAACATTCAGACTGGATTACTATCAGAACATGAAAGTTATTAGTGAAGACATGCAGACATTGGAGTAAGTGATAGAACATCTATGGCAGCATTCATACAGGACTGACCAGCCCAGTAAACTCCTTTTACAGCTGTGTGAGATTGTAGTTGCATGTACTGTGGAGAATGTTATGGTATTCACAAAAGTTGACTATCATGATCCATTAATGTACATTTAATGTTGACCAGTTAGCGAAGGACAGCGGAGTCTGTCATACATACAGAATAGCTAGTTTAAATATAGAAAATGTGGGCAACATGCATTTTGTTTACCAATTATCAAAAGCGTTAATAAAAGTGATCTTGAAAGAAACACCTGTGACACCCCTCCGCCCCCCATTGTTCCAAGTTCTACTTTTTAAGGGATTACGTCAGCCAAACGTTTCAAGGCTAGGATGAGAAAAAGGAGTACCAGAAGACTCCCACTCACACAGACATCAAATATAAATTACAATACAAAGTTTAATACAGCAATGGTGAAAAAAATGCACCAAGGCCACAGAAACAATAAACTGCTTTATTAAAAGCAGAACTTACTACAATTACGACACGGGTTCAACGCTTTTGAAAGTATTTGACTGTGGATGGAACAAGGGATGAACAGGACCAGATATTAATCCTTTATATTGTCCGCAAGGGTTTTATTATGCTGCTAAGCAGCTTTTCACCAATTGCAGAATCACACCAAGGTCACAGTGTTTGCTCACCTCCAATAGTGCTTTCTTGAAATTCATGAAACTGGCCCTTCACAAATCGCAACACTAGACTTGACTTGCCAACTGCGGACTCTCCCAGGAGCACTAGTTTAAACTGGCAAATTTTATTCCCTGTGTTCGGCCCGTTAGGTCTTGACGCTCCTCCTCGATTAGCCATGTCGTAATGTGACAGCTGGTCTCTTCCAGAAAAATGAATAAAGATCTAGCCAGAATTCCAATTTTATCTGGATCCTTTCTTCTGCTGTTGTTTACCTACAAATTCAAAACAAAAAAACAACATTTGAGCATGACAAAATGACAGAAATATCAGCATATACAAATATTGTGGTAAGAAAAGAAAAAATTGAGATTTAGGAACAAATGTTATCACAATCATAAAATAATTAAATTTGTTATATGCAGTAATGGGCTCTTTTCTCTTTTCCTATCTTTCCACATCTATCACCTATCCCTAGAGAGTGCACACTGGAACACTAAACAAAGTACTAAGACAGGTAGACGATCGGAAGACAACCAGACAAACCGCCAGTCTAGACAGAATGAAAGATGACACACAACTCAGACCACAATCTAACGACTGACATCAAGATAGTGTCAATGAACGCTAAGGGGCTCAACCACCCAGTAAAGAGGAGGAAGGTCCTAGACCACCTGGCCAAGCTTAAAAGTGACATCTATGTCCTGCAGGAGACAAGACTAGAGGAGGAAGACATTGACCGCCTAAAGGCCAGCTGGATAGGTCAGGTAATAGGGTCACCCGCAAAGAACAAAAAAAACGGGGTCATAACAATACTTAGCAAAAGGTCGAAACTCACACTAGCGAAGTCAAAAAAGGACACAGAGGGCAGATTACTAGTCACCAGCCTGCTCAGAGGTGAGGAACCCATACATGTGGCAAACATCTACGGCCCCAACACCGAAAATAAGGCATTCTGGGAACAGACCAGCAAGGAACTGGGAACACTGCCACTAGGAGAGCTCCTAATAGTAGCCGGATACATGAATCAGGTACTGGACCCAGCCTTAGACAGACATCCACAAAGACACAGCCAGACCACACAGAAAGGTAACACACTACGGAACCTATGCACAAAACTAAGGCTCGGAGACCCATGGAGACTACAAAACCCAGACCAGAGAGAGTACACCTTCTACTCGACTCCACACAACTCCTACAGTAGAATTGACTATATCCTCATGTCAGATACACACACGCACCTCATAGATCACACAGAGATAGGCCCAAGGACCATCTCAGACCATTCTCATATCTGCCTAACACTGACAGGCAAACACAATGAACGCCCGACACGAAGATGGAGATTTGACGACGACCTACTCAAAAACACGAACAACAGTACTGAAATAGAACTAGCCATAAAAGAATACCTCTCCAACAATGACAGCCCAGACATAGACAGGGAGATCCTGTGGGATGCACTGAAAGCCGCGGCGAGGGGTACGATAATTAGCATCAAAGGGAGACAGAACAGGGAAAGAGGCAAAAAGATAACCGACCTAGAGCGGGAAATCAAGATACTAGAATCAGGACACATAGCCAATTTAGAGGACAGGAACACACTCACGGCCCTAACAAAGAAAAAATACGAACTGAACAAGATCCTTAGCGAGAGGGCGGGGACCTGGGTCAACAAATACAAAGCAATAAACTTATGCTCTGCCAATAGAGCAGGGAAGGCTCTGGCGTCTTACCTCAAAGGCAAACAGAGACAACACACAATAGCAGCTGTCAGGGACAGGGCAAACAAATCACAGACGACGAACAAAGGAATACTTGACACCTTCAAAGACTTCTACGCGCAGCTCTACAAGGAAGACGACACACTAAGCGTAGATGGGGGCAAAAAACTGCTGGAACACATCACAACCCCAGAATTGACGGAAGCCCAAAGGGAGAGGCTTGACGCAGAAATAACAAGTGAAGAGATAGAAAGAGCAGCCAAAAGCTTAAAAGATAACAAAGCACCAGGGCCAGACGGGTTCACAGCCAAGTTCTACAAACACTTTATCACCACACTCAGGCCAACGATGACATCAGTGTTCACAAGCTGTGTACACAAAGGGCGCATGACCCAATCGATGGCAGAAGCCAACATCATTGTAATCCCTAAGGAAGGCAAAGACGCGCAACACCCCAAAAACTACAGGCCAATCTCACTCATAAATGTAGATTGCAAAATATATGCCAAGATTCTAGCAACCAGACTTAACTCATACCTACCCTCCCTCATACACTGCGCTCAAGTGGGATACCAGAAGAACAGGATGTCCCACGACAACACAAGACTACTCTGTCACGTAATCAACCACGCAGCCAAAAGCAACAATGCGGCGGTCATGATCGCCCTTGATGCAGAAAAAGCTTTTGACAGAGTATCATGGCCGTACCTAAACCAATGCATGCAAAAATTCGGCTTAGGCCACAACTATAGGAAGATGGTAATGGCCCTATACAACGAGCCCAAAGCCCGCGTAGTAGTGAACGGAGGCACGTCAGAGCTGCTAGATCTTAAACGAGGAACCAGACAGGGATGCCCGCTCTCACCAGCCCTTTTCCTAATGGCTATAGAAACCCTACTCAACATGATACGAGCAAACCCTGACATAAAAGGGATACCCATAGAGGGAGAGACCTTCAAGCTAGCAGCATACGCTGACGATGTCCTCATTGTAACAGAAGACCCAGACAGATCCATCGCAGCCCTAATGGACACTATAGATCAATACGCCCAGGTATCAGGATATAAATTGAATAGAGAGAAATCAAAGTGCAAACCATTGAACATCCACACCAACAAGACAATGCTGGGGTCCTCTGGACTGACCTGGCAGAGGAAAGCCATCAAATACCTAGGCCTCCTTTTCAAAAGAGACCTGCGCACCACATTAGACCAGAACAAACAAGCTATCCTAAACAAAATCAAGGAGAAGCTCGAGGGATGGTCACCCAAATTCACTACATGGTGGGGGAGGATAGAAACAATCAAAATGATGGTCACCCCAATGGTTAACTACATGCTCAACATGCTACCACTAACCAACACAGCAGACTTTCTCAAGAAGTTGGACAAGCTAATCAACACATTCCTATGGAGAGGAAAGAAACCCAGAATTAGCCTTCAAAAACTCTGACTGCCCAAAACACTAGGAAGTCTTAACTTAACAAATTTTCAACTATTTCAAACAGCCTGCATAGCAAAACAAGGCCTGTACCGGCTAACTCCGAAGATTGACTACACCCCGGCCTGGCTCTCTCTAGAAAGGAGACTGTTAGGCGGGATGGAACCCGTAGCCTTGCTCACGGCAACGAAGCACCCTGCAATAAAACAAAACCCAATACTAAGAAACACAAGACTAGCCCTACTAAGAATAGATAAGCTACTAGACACCAGCATCAGACAAACCCAACTAGAATCCCTTTGGCACAACCCTAGAATAAAACACAGGAACAACACACTAGACATGCACACATGGTACCGACACGGCATTACCACAGTAAGCCAGCTACAGCACAAGGGAACTCAAGCCACATTCGACACACTCAAAGAGCAACATAGGTTTGACAGCGCAGAGCTCTATAACTTCCTAAAAATAAGAGTAGCAATCACCAAAGCTAACATAAACAAGCTCACTCCCTCAATACTACAGTACGCCACCAGCCTAAACATAATAGGACACCAAGTGGCACACATGTACAAAGCCCTGAGCCCCAAGACTTCTAAACTAAACAACAAAATCACAGCACATTGGGGAACTGTGGCGGGGAGGGAGCTCAGCGACAAGGAGAGGGCCGACCTCTGGTCCTCCACATCAAGAAGGAAGGTGACAACAACACTAGATCAGACAAAATTCTGGCTGATACACAAGGCCTACTGGACCCCAGCCAGACTAGCCTCCATGGGTATCCGGGAAAACGACTCCTGCTGGAACTGCAATAAGCAGAAAGGAGATCTGGCACACCTCCTCTTCCACTGCACCAAGGCCAGAAAATTATGGGACTCAGTAAACACACTAATAAACGACGTTACAGGAGCCACTCTAACACTTGACTTTCACCATCTGGCACTGGGGTACACCGATCCCTCCATAACATCCGAAACAGACAGGGACCTGATTGACCTCCTGCTCACAGCGGCGGTCAAGACGGTATTGACCAATTGGAAAGACACAGCGAAAGCCACCTTCAAAGCCTGGTTCAACTGGGTCATATTCCTGCGGGGAGCAGACACTATAACAACCAACAGCTTACCGAACTCAGGGAAGAAAAGCGAAATGTGGCTCTCGCTGGACAACTACCTGTCCTCACACAAGCCACCCTGAACGTTAGGGGGACAACCGGGATAGAAGCCCAGAGCCAGAAAAGGCATCACTAAATAGACTACTTAGATCACCTACTCTGTGACAAACTGTGCCTCTTTACTATCTCTACTCTCTATATCTCTACACCTCTCTCTCCGCGCCACCAGGGGAGCGAAAAGACAATCGGACAGTCTGCAAGGGGGAATGGGGAATACCGAAAGAAACGGAAAGAAGAAGCAAGAATGAAAATGGACAAATAGCTGCAAGACACTGCCTACCCCCCCTCCCCCCGGGGGCCTCTTCCTGGTCTTTTTTCCCCTGCTTTCAGTTATCTCCCATGTATATCCTCTGCACCATGTAAATATAATTTTCAATAAAAAAAATGTACTGAAATATATGCAGTAATGGGGATGGTGGTGAATAGATCACATTGGCCTATAGAAAATGAAAGGGTCGTGAAAATTCTTTTTTCGAAACTTTCGAACTTATGAAAAGGATTAGGTCAGCGATCTTTATTTTTGCAGTACAGGTCTTCAGATTTTCCAGCAAGCTTGCAACAGGGAAGCACGGACAAACAGGGATCAGTAAAGTGGTACTGGGAGGGGACGTTGCCCTCCAGCTTGCTTCATTCCTCTTTAATATTGCACTTCTGGTGCTTTAGGACATTTTACCACCATTTCATCTGCAACTGTCAGGGGGATCTTGCCTTGTGAACCCGGACTAGGGTTGCACTTGGCCAATAAGTTGGTGTCCCTAGCTTGCTGCCTACCTCTGCATGATAAAACTGTAAAGCTAGATAAGTCAAATGTTTTTTTTCTTTGTCCACATTCCCCTCACACTGCAGTACACCCATAATTCGCCCATAACCTGGAAACTAAGGTCAAAAGAAAATAACTTTCAAGTCCTCAAGCGAGGAGCAAGTGTAGTTACTTCCTTACCCCTTCTTCTACTTGCAGTTCATTCTGCATGGTCAGAAGCTGATGGGTCTCTTTCAAGCAGTGAGTAAATAAGATAGAAAGGTATCCTCATTATAGAGTCTGGAACTCTTACCACAGAAAGGAAATGAACCCGGTTGCCCAAAAAAAGATCAAGCATGCAAAGTGTACAACCCAAAGACCAATTGTTCCAGTGTCAGCCAAGATCAACTTCTCTAAAATCCCTATCCAATCTTTAATTGCATTTCTTAATGCCTTCCTAATGCCCATTTATCAATGCCTTAAAGGCGCACAAGCAATTACCAGTTCCGCTATAGCAATGTTGCTAGTTACAAAATAAATGTGTATTTTGTGTGGGGTTGTGCCCTTGTGCTGCGGTGATCATGCCCTTCATATCGTAAACAGGCACGTTTTCCTGCCCAGAGTACCCTAATGACTGTGAAACTGGTATGTTGATTTTTGCTTTCACCCTGGTGTCATGTTAATCCCTTGCATGCTCGTGACGGTCAGAAGCAGTCAAGCGTCACGGTGGGCGTGTGCGGAGGACGGCCCCATGCCGTCCGAATCCCACCCACTAATTAAAACCCCCGCACAGCACGGAAATTCGCACCGCACACAAGGGGTTCATCTAGCATGTACACAGACGCCTAGACCTGTCCCTGTTAATGTGAGGGTCACAACTTGTTCTGTGACCTGCATGAGCGCATCAAGCCCACAAGGCACCAGGGCTTTTTTTTCTCAATATACGTAGGGGTGTGGGCTGTCCAGAATGGGTATGCCAATGCCACCCTCCCCCCAAAAACAAATTGCCACAGTCTGTCTCCCCCACCCCCAAGAGGCAGATACCTCACTTGTGTGGGTGAGGCAAGGGCCTGTGACTGGGAACAGCCAAAAACATAGGGATTAAGGGTATAGCACATAGAATTCTAAGCGCTACATTTGAAAAGTTTTTTTAGCCAATTCTGCTTGGACACCCACACAAGTGAGGTATCATTTTACTCGCGAGATTGAGGGGGAACGCTGTGGGGTAGGACAATTGTGCCGGCACAGAGATTCCACGCAAAAATATGTGGAAAATGTATTTTTTCCAGCTAAATTTGAGGTTTGCAGGGGATTCTGGTTAGGAAAACATTGGGGGATCCACGGAAGCCATACCTCACTGGAGTTTTCAGAAATGTGTGGGTTTGGTAGTTTTTCAAAAATGTACAGGTTTGCTAGGCTTCCCTAGGTGCCGGCAGAGCAAGGGTTCAAAATCTACCGCTAGGCACTTTGCAAAAAAGGGAAAATTTTCACTGTAAAAAATGAAGTGTGTCCACGTTGCGTTTTGGGCCGTTTCCTGCCACACAAGTGAGGTACCATTTTTATAAGGAGACTTAGGGTAACAGAATTGTAGAGCAACTGTTATTACCTATTGATTTTTGATGCATTTCTGCCTTCCAAATGAAAGACTGTGTAAAAAAGGAAGTCACTTTGAAAAATGTCCTCATTCTCATGCTTGTATGGGTACTCACAATTTCAGAAATGTGAAAATAGATGCGGTTTCTAAACTATATTTCGTTCCAATATCAGAATTACTTAGGTGTCTTTCATTCCAATTTTTCACTATATATATTTTCCCAAATCAATTGCTATATACCGGGTACATAATAAAAGAACATTGTAAGACTCTGCTCAGTTATTGGCTCTGGGTTCGTCGGGTTCTTGGTGATCCTACAAGTCCTTTATATCCCCAGAACCAGAAAGGTCCAGCTGATGTAAAGGTATATTGCTTTCAAACATCTGTCACAATTAGAAGAAGTTACAGGTGAAAACGTTGGCACAAACTGCCGTTTTTTTGTAACTTTTCAATTTTTCCTATTTTCAACTGTTAGTTTCTATAAGGAATCTTTGAAGGATCTACACAAATGACCCCTTGCTGAATTCAGAATGTTGTCCACTTTTCTAAAATGTATAGCTTTCCAGGATCCATTATTCCTTTCATACCCATTTCTACAATTAACTAGAAGAAGGTTGAAAGCACAAAAATAGGCTACGTCCCAGTAAAATACAAAAAAACTGTGTAAAAAATGTTGGTTTTCTGACCAAAGTCTGTCAGTCCCTGAAAGCTGGAAAAATTGTCATTTCAGCCCCACAAACTCTTTGTTGATACCATTTGCAGCGAAAAAGCGAGACACTTTCATTTGCAGCACTTTCCCCCATTTTTCCCCCCAAACTTTTTGGGCTATATTTTGGCTAATTTCTGGGACCCCTCCAGGGGACTCCACAAACCCTGGGCACCTTTAGAAGCCCCATGATGTTGGAAGAAAAAGACGCAAAGTTGGCATGGATACCTTATGTGGTCAAAAAGTTACAGGGGCCTATGAGCAAACTACCCCAAATAGCCAAAGAAAGGCTTAGCACAGGGAGGGAAAAGGCCTAGCAGCGAAGGGGTTAAGTTCCCTATTTTCAACAAGCATTTGCAAAGCAATAGGTCTCGCATTTGCAAGAGTTTAACCTATTGGAATTGGAATTGACAATGTCTTATTTACGTTTTAAAAACCAACACATAAATAAAAGGCATTGCCATTTACAATGCCAATGGTTCAAAGTCTAACAACTGCGAGACCTATTGCATTGCAAAATCTGTCCACCCCAGCTGTCAACGCGTATTTACAAAACAAGCTCCTGGCATGGGAGGGGAAATGCGGCTCGGGAGCAAATGGTAACGAGCGCGTGAATGGGAATAGCGGTCGTGGGAGGTGGGAGGGGAAGTCGGAGAGTGCGAAGTGCAGGCGGGGGGCGGGAGCGGAGCCTTTGAAGTGTGTGAAGCTCTCGGCAGGCAGGCGGAGCGTTCACGAGACCACATGCACTTCTTGTTTGTAGTGGCTCGGCTTCCTCTTCAGAAAGAATCCAAAGGCAGCTTTGCAAACACTTGGACTCTCTCAGCTGAGGTCTTAGAGTGAGAGGCATGACGTTTAAACTGCCCACTTCTAATTCCAAATGTTTGTGGAAAAATATTTTTTGCTTCTGTGCTCAGAATAGCGCCTATGTGGTGTGAAGCGCTATTTACAACACTCCCCCGATCGCTGAGGCAGAGTGGATAAGTGAGTCATCTGCCATTACCCTAGCCTGGACATTATTGATGATTGAGGAGGGGTATGCACATATGTACTACCGCTGGGTTGTGATTTGGTCCGCCCAGATTAGCACTGCACCACTGTAATCGGTGAGCTGTACTTACAGCACCGCCACTTTAAAACAATATCTTCTCTTTGTCTGGTGCAGCAGCATCGTTTTAAAGTGCTCCGTTCTAGCTCTCTGCTGCAACCGGCAAGCAGTCTCTCTTCAATTGCGCTTCCTCTTCAAACCCGATGTCGTTTCCTGACAGTGCACACATATCACGCTTGTGAAACAGGCATAAGGCTGATCAGGGAGCTTATGTGGGACGATGGCGCGATTAAGAAGAACAAGACTGCACTGAAAGTGTAAGCGCAACGACGACGAGGCAGCGCTGGAGAGTGTCAGCTCCGATCGTCAATGCAGCACTTGAATGAATAAGGCATCCCTTTGAAGTGAAGCTCTTTGCGCGCTGGAGAAGCGTGAGCCTGGTGGGGGGCGGCGGGATGCCAGTGAGTGGGAGGGAACGGGCCAAGCGCGCGCTCGAGAAGTCACGGATGAGCAAGGCTGTGTTTGCGCGCGATTAAGGGAAAGGAGAACTGAAAATAATTTAAGACATTGCGCGGCCTGGCAGATGCCAGCTGTAAAGTAAAAAAAAGGTTTTTCTTTCGAATTCTTTTGTTTTGCATCAATCGGGGCACTGGAGGATTAGCTTTCAGCATGTTAAAGTAAAGGGACGAGGCCACGATTAGGGGAATGGATGCACGCTTGTGAAACAGGCATAAGGCTGATCAGGGAGCTGATGTGGGACGATGGCGCGATTAAGAAGAACAAGACTGCACTGAAAGTGTAAGCGCAACGACGACGAGGCAGCGCTGGAGAGTGTCAGCTCCGATCGTCAACGCAGCACTTGAATGAATAAGGCATGCCTTTGAAGTGAAGCTCTTGGCGCGCTGGAGAAGCGTGAGCCTGGTGGGGGGGCGGCGGGATGCCAGTGAGTGGGAGGGAACGGGCCAAGGGCGCGCTCGAGAAGTCACGGATGAGCAAGGCTGTGTTTGCGCGCGATTAAGGGAAAGGACAGCTGAAAATAATTTAAGACATTGCGCGGCCTGGCAGATGCCAGCTGTAAAGTAAAAAAAAGGTTTTTCTTTCGAATTATTTTGTTTTGCATCAATTTGGCGGAGTGAATGCGAGCGAGCGAGGAGGGAAGCCGGATGGGGGTGGGAGAGCCTGGGGAGTGAATTCGAGCGAGCGAGGAGGGAAGCCGGGTGGGAGAGCCTGGGGAGTGAATTCGAGCGAGCGAGGAGGGAAGCCGGGTGGGGGTGGGAGAGCCTGGGGAGTGAATTCGAGCGAGCGAGGAGGGAAGCCGATTAAGAAGAACAAGACTGCACTGAAAGTGTAAGCGCAACGACGACGAGGCAGCGCTGGGGAGTGTCAGCTCCGATGCGGGAGAGCCAAGGCTTCTGGCGGGGGGAGAAAGGAGGGGCAGCGGAATGGGGAGGAGAAGTGTGGCAGGCAGATGTGCGGCCTGGTGAGGGGGCGGGAATGCGAGCCTGTTGGGGGCAGGCGGATTAGGGAGATGCTCGTGCGGTCACGTGACCCGCTTTGTGGCCACGTGACCTCACATGCACTGTGAAGAAACGCCAGTGGTTTCACTAGCCGATCAAGCACTATAATTCTCCCCCATTTCCCATTGCTTCGCAATGGAAAAGGACGAGACCTAAAAACGTGCAAAAACACACACAGTAACGTTTGGGCTCAGCTTGTTCTATTTCTGTGATATTGAGAAACATGCTGAGAAAAAGAGTTTTGGTAGATGCATTCCCATGAATCCCATTAACAAGGTGGAAACAGCAGGCTTTATTCGTTAAATGTCAATACAGTACATTAATAGCATTGGGAAACCCCTTCTCTATTGTTCCAAATAAATAATAAAGTGTAGGATGTAGTCGGGCACGGCGCACGGCGCTGCAGGACTTGCCTCAGGTTTTCTCTCATACTATTCACTCGCCCACACTGTTAACTCACCCACTGTTAGCGCATACCTTGTGTACACAACAGACCCGCCCATGTTTAACACTCAGGCAATGCACAGTATATCATGCAGCAAGAATACCATGATTACATGGTGGATTTACAGTTAATCGTCCACAGCAGCCGTTACATCAAGGCTTATAGATCTCTCACGCTCTGGCATATTTCCATGCCCAGAAACTGCCCTGGTCATCGCCCCCACCTCCTTACCATCCAGTCCTCCACAATGAACTACTGTAGGCTACTACATCCCCTCCCTGTCCACCATCATTCCATGCCGTGCATCCTGGTAGAGTGATAACAGTTGATAGAGAGCATCCCAACAGTAAGGCCTTGCCCACCACCATAGTCCTCCCGTACGTTTACATGCCTCCTGGATCCATCGTCAAATTTTTTTATCACCCACAATGGCGGATTCTCTCAAGAAACCAGGTTACAATCAACAATGCCACCGGCATTTTAACCCGCACTAAGTCAAGTGCCTTGCCTCCTAGTTCTGCATGCAGGTTTGTTCACATTTAACACAATGCACACCCAGAACCTTTATGTTCAGAAAGGATTTGATCACTGTCCGCGCAACAGTGGTGGAAAAAAAAAAGAAATTGTCCGATATGCAAGATAGAGGGAAGCCAAGGTTCTCCAATATGTACTGCACGGTCGACACCAATATTAAAGAGAAAGGGAGAAAGTAGAAAACACAGATGACAGCACCTGAGGGTAAAATAAAAATTATAACCTGGAATGTAATCAGGCTGAGAGTAGGGAGAAGACGACAATTTTTTTTTAATCTCTTAAATTAATTAATTGCGAAGTTATAATCTTATAAGAGACTCTCCTTTTAAAATCAGAGTGGCCAGAAATAATAAAGCATGAAAAATGGGTTGAAACTTACGTTTGCACAAATCAGACATGCTGTAATAAAGGCGTAGCAATAATAGTCAAAAAATCCTCAAAGATAAATATTCTGGAAGAGCACGCTGACTCAAAAGGAAGGTGGGCAGCTGCTAAGATTAAACTAGAGCAAAAAAATGTTTCTGGACGGAGATTTTATTATATTATTAGATCCAATAAATGATATCCGCCCGGCAGAGCCTCTAGCCTAGAATGAGGGAATGGATGAATACATTTAAAGAAGATCTGGGTCTAGTAGATATTTGGAAGAGCAAAGAGATCATAATAATAGATTTGCCTATATAAATCAAAAATATGGCCATGTGTCAAGAATATATTTGTTTCTTGATAGATAAATTATTAAGCAAACATGTAACAAAAGTACAACATGTACCAGCCCACTTATCCGACATCTCCTTAGTTCAAATAGAACTGATCCAAAGCTGTGCACAGGGCGAGATTAGATGGACATTAGATCGCATACGCCTGGCTGAAGAACAGGTCATAGAGAAGTTGAAGGTTATGACTGAGGAATATTTTCAAATCAATGCTAACGGAGACGTTTCAACACAAGTAGTGAAGGACACTTATAAAGCGGTTCTTAGAGGAACTCGGGTCAATTTAGCAGCAAACAGAAACAGGGAAATCAGGCATACAATAAGAAAATTTGAGTTAGAAATATTAGAACAATATAAAATCTATGAAACCGTAACCTCTGAAATAGAACAAAAAGAAGCAAAAGAGGAAATCTCCAAAAAGAAATAGGATTTATTTAACTATTTGGAGGGAAGGGTAAGAAAAAGATGGGAAGCTAGCAGATTGACAAATTATGCATACCGGGAAAAGAGTGGGAAACTCCTAGCATGGAAATTAAAAACTAATACCAATAGGAATAAAATTATGACAGTATATAGCGACCTGACAGGTGAAAAGGTAGAGAGTAGGACAGAAATAGAAGATGCTTTTAAAGACTTTTTTCAATCCCTGTATGAGGAGGACTTAGGACCCTCAAGTGACGAAATAGATCTCTATCTGAGAGAATCAATGGTTCCAAAGTTAGGGATGGATTTCAATGAATCTTTAAAAGCAGAAATTACCATCGAAGAAGTATTAAATGTGTTAAAAGTCAAAAAAGGGAAAACCGCAGGTCCAGATGCCATCCCAAATGAAGTATATGTAGTCTTAAAAGAAATAACACCCAGACTAGTGGGCCTATTTAACATTATTTATCTGGAAGGCTTAGCCCTTCCGAAATCCTGGAATAATGCCACCATCAGCCTTATTCTAAAACCGGGAAAAGATACCCTTAAGTGTGAGTCATACAGACCAATATCCCTCCTAAACTGTGATTACAACATTTTTACCCAAATATTGGCTGCACAAGTAGGAAATATCACGGGCAAACTCATTAATTTGGATCAAAAAGGCTTTATAAGAGGGAGACAATTACAAGACCGTACACACAAACTTATTGTAGCTATTGATGTTGCCACTCAAGAAAAGATACCATTAGTAGTTCTCACCTTTGACGCGGCCAAAGCGTTTGACTGTGTTAATTGGTTATTCTTGTAGAAGGCTATAAAACACTATGGACTAGGAGGAAACTTTTTAAGGGCAATAAGGATCATATACACAGCTCCAGTAGCAAAAATACTTATAAATGGTGGCTTATCTAAAGAAATCCAGATTAAAAGAGGGACAAGACAGGACTGTCCCCATGTACCCTCACCTTTTTAAGTCGAAGCCTAGCTTAAGACTGCGCACACGCACAGTCTCGCTGGCGAGATCTTATGATCTGAGGAGCTTTCTCTAGCTGACTTTAAGCCCCGCCCCTCTTTCCCATTGGCCGGCGTCACAGTTAATGCTAAACGGTGGCTGGCTATTGGGAAAAGCTTGTAGTGACGTACAGTTTTCTCTATTTCTGCCGTCCCACTTGGACGGACTGCCCTGACTTCCTGCTGGCGTAAAGGTTGGTTAACTTTATGGGGCGAAACTGATGGCCCCATAAAGAAGATAATCAACCTTTTACGCCAGCAGGAAGTCAAACCAAGTGGGACGGCAGAAAAAAGAGAAAAGAGTATAATTCAAAGTTATCCGTAGTCTGCCATTGCCTAGTTTGTCCAGCTTGCAGGTAGTGATTACTGCCCAGTTTTAGGAGAAACAATGTGTCCAAACCTTCACGTTATGTGGTTTTAGCCAACGTATTGTACTTTCTACAACGGGATTATTCCACCTCTTTAAATAAAAGTCCAAGATAGCGTTTCTATTTCAGTAACGTTACCCGACTTAGATGGATCCCACCTTATTAACCAGACCACTATAAAATGGCGTATCAAACATTCGCTTCCGTTCTTGTTTCCATCTACGTCATGGGTGAGCGACCCAAAAAGTGCGGTGTGGCTAGACTTCAACCCGCTTCGGAATCAGAGAGGTAAGAGCATGCTGTGTGTGGTCTTGTCCTGCTTGGCCTTGAATCTGTTGCTTTTGCGTTTGGGGCCTTGAGCGAAACGGCGATAGTAGCTCAAGGCCACGGACAAAGGAGTTTGAGCAACGGTGGAATGGGGAAGATGAACAAACTACCTGAAAGGTAAGTTCAGTTTAACCCGTCGGGACAGGTGAGGGGCACGATGTACAGGAATGGAGTTATTCGGATCTAAAGGAGAGCGGTTAAAATGTAGATGGGTGTAGAGATGAAAGGGGTGTTACCAGATGGACATTATGCCACAGTCATGGACTTTTCAAGTCTTCATTTTCAACTTTGTTATATTCCCTGAAGTTAAACAGTATTGCTACTCGTCCGCTGCATCAGGTTGGTAAACAAAAATCCACACAACAAGAGCTCTGCTTCTTTGCTAATGTGGAGTCCTCTCCAACCACTGTCCGACGAGAAGCAGGATCAATAATGAGGTACGTGTACACTAAATACCCCGGTGTTACGGGTGCGTCTTTCCAGTAACCCTTTACCAACAGCCGGCTACAACAAACACTGCAAGCAACCACTTAGCTCTGTGCCCAAAAGAGCCGGATTACATATGGCTGGGCCATGCCTTCCGGAGCGGTGGTATGCTTTTTCCTGTTTCGCAGAATGGGGCGGTTCATTTTCTAACCAATAGAATGCGGGCTGTGAAGCAGAGCCACACAAAAAGTGTCCTGTACCGCCCTTTAGCCTGTCAATCAGTTTGAACCCAACTTGCTGATTTGCTCTCCTAACGTACACCTATCTACTTTGGTTAGAGGAATTACCGATGTTTAAGATCCTTAGGAACAACATTTAGAACCATGCTCCTCGACATTAAAGGGCTGGGTTATAACGACAGGCGCACACCATAAAAGCATGTGTTAGTTGTTGCTAAGGCAGCACTACATACCTGTGCAGCTCTGCGAGGCAGACCCTGTTCTCTAAGAAGCCAGTCAATAGTAAAAAGCAGTGTCGTGAACACGTCTAAGCATCTGTTTACACATGTATTCCATATAGTACAGCACATGTTGCAAGTGACAGCAGCTTCCGGTAACGAACACCGGCGGACATCTCTCTGGCTTGAACCCTGCTCACATTGTTACCTACCCATTGTTGTCTGTTAATCAAATCTAAGGAGAATCATGTACCAGCAGAAAAGGCAGAACAGCGGTTGTGCCGTTTGTAGGTGGAACTGTAATTGTGATTAGTTCTAGGCGAGTGAGTGCCCGTCACGTGACACTGCCTCTTCGATCCCTGCACAAACATGGCGGCTTTGAAGAAGAGAACTCACAACACTGCCCCCATTAAAAGTGCAGCAGCTCTGCCGAGAACTCCCTGTAGTGCCCCATTAAAAGTTCAGCAGCCCTGCAGACAAGTGTAACTCCGGCCACCATTAAAAGTGGAGTAGCACAGAGCTCCCAGTCCTGCCCCTGTTAATAGTATGGCAGTCCTGTTGAGAAGAGTCACGTTTGCCCCCGTTAAAAAATTTAGCAGCTCTTCAGAGTATTCCCAGTACAGCCCCATTAAAAATGCAGCAGTCCTACGGATAACTCCCAGTACAGCCCCAATCAAACTGCCCTTCACTGACTAGTCCGAATTTGGTGTTAACATCTCAGCCATTGCTCGCATTGCCATGTATAGGGGTGATGGAATGGAATACTTTGCAGAAAAATTAACAGTAAGTACATTTATTTTTTTCTACTAGTCCTCATTATGCAGAAAGGCCAAAGCCCTAAGCCTTCAAGGCACAATGCTTCAGTGTGTGATATACCCTTGGATTCCACTTGTGATCACACAATACATGCCAGTCTTAAATCGCAGATTACTCTTTTTTTTAACCAATAAAGATCAGGACAGGTTCCTGCAGCAGCAGGCAAAAAACAGTCTTTTGAACTTGTATCTTCGTAAAGCACAGCTTGAAAACGTGAATTTTATTTCCCTCTTAACTCAGGGGCAGGTTCTTTTTTATACAAACGTAGACAGCACAGGTTGGTTTACATGCATGTGTGAGACATTGGTACGTCACTTCCAGTTTTTCCATGTTATTACCGGTGTTGTTTGCCTAGCATGTTAACAAGCTAATCTAATTGACTGATCCAAAACCCAAAAAGCAATTCTAGAATTTAGCTACTTGGCAATGACAGCCTCCACTAAGAGCCCACTCAAAAATATCTAACACAAAGCTGAAAATCTCTTGGTACATTATAGGTTCCAGGCCACAAAAAGAAGCAGAATTGCAAGTTTAAGAAAATTGTGCGAATGGTTATTGATGTTGAAAGACAGATCCCATTACATTAAGGTTTGGCTGCATTTTACAGTCTTCACATTTGTGGTCTGTTAATCTGAAGACTGCACAAACAAGCAATGAAAATGCAATAGGTCTTGCCTTTTATTAAGTTAAAGCCATTTGCTTTGCTAAAGGTATTGTATAGCAGAGCAAATGGTTTGAACGTAATTAAAGGCGAGACCTATTGCATTTTTAATGCTTGTTAACTTATACATTGAACCTCTTGCAAATATGATAATGAGATCCCAGTAAATTGTACCTTTTCAACTCAACGGCTGGGTAAATAAAGGGGCTCTGTATGCCGACGACTTAATGGTCTACATGAGTGATTTAAGTAAGTCCCTTCCTATTATACCAAAGCGGCTAGCAGATTTTGGAAGCATTTCAGGTTATAATGTAAATATTCAAAAAACAGAAATAATGCATTGGAACTTAGAAACACCAATACTGCAAACAAAACAAGCATTGGCATTGCCAATAGGTCTCGCTTGTGGGACCTTATAAGTATTTAGTTTTGCAGCACAATATCCTTGTTGCACCAAGGATATTGTGCTGCAAAACTAAATACTTATAAGGTCCCACAAGCGAGACCTATTGGCTATGCCAATGCTTGTTCTGGGCAGGGACATAAAGGCGGACACTCGCCGCACGCAGCTGCCTTTCTGTTTGTGTACCTTCTTGTGTTTGCACGACACACCCTCCCGTTTCCACAAATCAAAGATGTCACGGGGGAGCATCCAGGCTGCAGCGTCGTGTGTTAAATGAGGCTTTGCCGTAGAAATAAATGGCTGTTTGAGTCAGTGGCGCGACGCAGAATGAGGGGACACCCCTATAGAACGGGAAGGGGGCCCCGCAAGTCTCACATATCTCAGTTTAGCCTTGAGTCGAATGGGGGTCCCCTGAGTGGGTGGAGGGCTGCCCCCCTTGCACCGCCGGGAGCTGCAGGGCCTGCGTTACGCCCTGTTTGAGTCATATGCGGCGTTAGACCTCCAGTTCCCAGAGATGGCCATTCGCAGGCGGCTGCCCGTGAAACGGGACGCTCATTCACGGACTGGCATTCAGAGCGGCCGAGCTGGCATAACAGATCCGCAGACGCCCCTTGTAAACTGAAAATGTAAGCAGATCGGTTAAATCACGAAGGATCCCCTCTTACCACTAATATCCACTGTGCATTTAACAGAACAGCGTCAATATAGCCAAAAAGGCGTGCGCACATTCGAGTTTCCCAAGACGTGGACCGTCAGTGTAGCAGACCTCACTGCAAAGGCATTGATTTTTTCAAACAACAAAAGACTGGGTCCGAAGACGGACAGGCATCCATTTAAAGGGCCCTCGTGTCCAGGGGTAAGGGGCTCTGGTCACCACAAGGAAGAGAGGGGCACTGGCAACCCCAAGCATGGACGTGCGGTGTTTTCCACAGTGGTTCCAATTTGCGCAGTGTACAGTAACAAGCAGCCACCAATATGACCTCCGGTGGGGAGGTGTGAAACTCAGACCCTACTGACGAGGAAATTATCGCACTGACAATCATTCCACACAAAAGGGATACAACGGAAAACAAACACATGCCCGACACCCGAATGCGGTAACAATGACACCCAACTGCAGTAACACAAAAAAAAAATCGAGTTTATAAAGGACGAGACTGTCCAAAGAAATATAGAACTGGACAGTGGGTGGTGACACTACTCTTAAGGAAGTGCGTGTCTGAAATTCTGAAACATTTGGTAAAGCAGTACAATTCTGCTATGATTGAGAAAGAAACAGTTTAAAAGTGTAAGGCCGGCCTGCGGCCGGCCATGAATAATTACAAGAACATAAACAGGCATGCTGTGACGGAGGTGTGTGAGGTCTGGCAGGGAACAGATGGCCTGGCCGTGAAGCAGGGGGCGGGGCAGCGCTGGGGAAGCCTGTGGGAGGGTGATTGATGCCTTTGATGTGGGGAGGGAGGAGAGCCTTGTGCAGGAGAAATGAACAGATGTCCGTGAGGTGTGGGAGGAGTGCCTGATGCGCGTTCACGTGGTTCACGTGAACTTCATGAAAACGCCAGCAAAAAGCTGGTGGTTTCATGAGGATTTTCGCTACTTGAATTCTCGCTCCGCTCGATGCGCATGCGCGCATCGATAGGTCGCGAGACCTAAAAACAGTATAAATTATCTGGGTATAGAGGTCTTGGAAAATATTGATGAAATTGCCCAAGTAAGAGGGAGGAGCTTCGCGGGCATCCAAGATGGTCGCGTAAGCACAGAGCTCCCCGGACCCGTGCCGCCCTTCACGGATATCCTGACTACATCCTGATTTCGAGGACGGGCTTTTGTTCGTACATCCTTGCTGATCTTCGTACCCTTTGAAAAATCGAATTTGGACGCTGGGGTCCACTTTTGTATCGTCTCTCGGAGTAGTCGATCAACAACAGCTGTAGGGGTCCCCTCTGGTCGACCCCTCCGGACTTTCGGTTTCGTTTTCTGCTCCCGGCTCTTGTTGGCAGAGGTTAAGCCCTGATCCACCTTCGGCTGGCCCGTTGTCTCCCTGCTGTTCGGTACTGGCCCGACTGATTGCCCGCAGCCCGGCCTTTTTTGTGCCTACACCCATCTGCTTTGGTCTTGTTGACTGTCTGGACACTCCACGACCGGCCATTTTCACCAGGTCGCGAGGACCCCTTTGGGGTCCCTTTTCCAATATGGCCACCGGACCGCCTCTTGAGAAGCGCAAGACCAAGGCACCTCTCTGTGGTGGCCAAACCCAGACGAACATTATGGATCACTACTCTCAGGTCAAGGGGTCGCCTGGCGCTGCGGGCCGCGCTTCGGATAATCCTAAAACCGTCTTTTCAGCGTCTTCGGAACCATCCTTGCAGGACGTCATGAGTGCCATTGCCAACATGCAGGCCTCTATGGGACAGCAGTACGAGGCCCTAGCCTCTAAGATAGACACGGTGGCCGTTGACGTTACGCTGATTAGAGCGGATCTAGCGAAGACCAACGAGAGGGTTGAGTCCTTGGGCTTGAAGACTTCTAGTCTTACTGCGGACGTCACAGAGGCCCAGACTGAGATCGGTAATCTGCGTTCCTCGCATGACCTGATGGCTCGTCGTCTCGAGGACTACGAAAACAGGGCCCGTCGCAATAATGTGCGCCTTATTGGTGTCCCGGAGAATCCAGAGATCCTGGGGGTTGACCTCTTGGTGGAGGACTTGATTACCAACTATCTTTCTCCCGCTGGACTCAGCAAGTTCTTTGCGGTTGAGCGCGCTCATCGTGTCCCTGGCGGAAAGGCTAAGGGTGCTCCCCCAAGGCCCATTATTGCCAGGTTGTTACACTTTAGAGACCGGGATGCTGTTCTACAGGCCTCACGGGACAAGGGCCCAGTGAACTTTGAAAATGCCTCCGTTTCTTTTTATCCTGACTTTTCACCGCTTGTCCAAAAACAAAGACTTGGCTTTCAGGGAGTGAAGAAACGATTGCGGGACTTGGGTTTCAAGTACGCCTTGTTGTTACCTACCAGGCTCCGGATTGAATATCGGGAACGTGTATTCTTTTTTGATCGACCTGAAAATGTCAGTGACTGGCTTGACTCTCTGCCTATAAGAGATGAACATACTGGGCACCCCGAAGGCGCCGACGGGGGTGTGGCGGAGTGAGGATTGTACCTGTGGATCCTGGCGTCTGAACTTTTCTGCTGTTTCAGCTGAGTCTGGACTTGGGTCTTCTGTTAGGCCTATATTAGCCTGGGGGTGGCAGGGGGTGAATGGGGACTCTTCCTCCTCCTGGGTTCTTTGCGTAGCTTAGTTTAGTTTAGTAATGGGGCGACAGGCACACTGAAAGTTGGGGTGGCTTCTTAGTCGTACGCAGGGTGTGGGGGGAGTAACACGTTCAAGTTCGGGGGTGGTTTGTGTGTGTTCCTGTTTACTCGTGAGGCATCGTATTGTTTTTTCCATCCGCACTGATCGTGGGGTTCTATGTGGGTCCTGCTCTGTATACTTTTCGGGGATGGGGGGTGGCGAGTTGAGACTGTTATCCTGGAATGTCAATGGGTTAGGGGACAGAATTAAGCGAAGTATTGTTTTGCGATTCCTTAGGCGTCATTCTCCCGATATTGTCCTCCTACAGGCGACGCATTTAATAGGCAATGCATGTCAGGCAATGAATAGGCGCGGTTATCGGTTTACTTCTGGGTCCAGGGGGGCTGGTATTCTCAATTCGGTCCTCTCTCCCTTTTGCAGTTGACGAGGTGAAACTTGACGACAGGGGGGCGCTATGCGGTGCTCACTGGTAGGTGGGAGGGGAAGACACTATCCATACTTTCCGTTTATGTCCCCCCGGGTCTGCAAGCTTTAACCTATGCTGATCTGTGTAGAGTCCTTTTGAACCTTCCTGAGGGCTTTCTGATTTTGGGTGGGGACTTGAATTCGGTTGTTTCTGGCACCTCTGATAGTCATCCTCCTAGAGATCTACCCAGGGCACAGATGTGGTTGAGTGACTTGCTAGAGACCTTCGGGCTGGTGGACGCCTGGAGACTACTACACCCCACACAGTCGCAGTACACCTTACACTCTGGGGCACACGGCAGCCTTTCTAGATTGGACTATTTCTTAATGCCAGCGGTCCAATCCTCCTCTATCAGAGAAATCCGTCAGCTCCCTAGGGGTATTTCCGATCACTCCCCTTTGTGGCTCCGGTATGAGGTCAGGGCAGGCGATGGGGGGGAAGAGTGGCTCCTATTAATCCATGGTACTTTCGCAACCCCAAGACCCGCTCGGAACTTGTAAAAGCTATTGAGCGTTATTTTGACGAAAATGTGTGGTCTGTTTCTTCTGCTGTTTCGCTATGGGAAGCATTTAAAACTGTTATACGTGGTCAGTCCCTATCCTTGATTGTCGCTGCTAAGAAGGCTGCAAATGTGGAGGTTGTGCGATTGGAATCTGAGATAGCCGCTTTGGAGGACGATCTCCGGTTGGGCGTCTCTAGTATGAAGTTGCACTCCCTTGCTTTGAAACAAGCTGACTACAAGGCTCTTGTAACTGATGCTGCGAAAGCGATCTATAGGGAGCAGCAGAGACGACTGTATGATGTGGGTGACAAAGCGGGTAAATTGCTTGCGTGGTTGGACAAGAAAGAGGGTTAATCGTGTGGTCCCTGTGATTGAGCGGCTTGATGGTGAGTGTGTCACGGACCCAGCTGGGATCGTTCAGTGTTTTGCGGACCACTTTGAGACGGTGTACACCTCTGTTTGTGATAGGGATGAGGACTCCCCCCGATTGCTGTTGAGGGACATTTCTTTGCCTCGCCTTTCTGACGCTGACAGAGACCTCATGGATGCTCCGCTTACTGTGGATGAAGTTGCGGTGGCGATTCGTTCCCTCCGTTCGGGTAAGGCGATGGGCCCCAATGGTTTGCCCATTGAATTGTACAAGCTGCGACCAGACAAAATGGCGCCCTACCTAAGGGACATGTTCCTCGAGGCCCTGGAGTCTGGCTCCCTCCCCTTGGACCAACGACTCGCTACTATCGTAGTCATTCCTAAGGAGGGTAAGCCACGGGATCGTTGTACTTCGTACAGACCTATTTCTTTACTCAATGCCGAACCCAAAATTTTGGCTAAACTATTGGCTAATCGCTTAGTAACTGTGATCGGGGACTTGATCCATCCAGATCAATCCGGTTTTATCCCACACCGCAACACTGCTTTGAATCTGCGCAGACTCCACGGAGTTCTCGCGAGAGCCGGGACGCTTACTGAACCTGCCATTTTGGCTTCTCTTGACGCTACCATGGCCTTCGACACTATCGAATGGCCCTACCTTTGGGCGGCCCTCTCGAAATTCGGGTTTGGGCCGGGCTTCATAGCCTGGGTGAAACTCCTTTATGAGACTCCCCTGGCCCAGGTAGTTGTTAATAGATGAGTGTCTTGCGTTTTTACGCTTGGACGGGGTACCCTACAGGGCTGTCCGCTGTCTCCTTTGCTATTTGCTCTCGCTCTGGAACCCTTGGCTGAGTGGCTCCGTTAGGGAACCTTCTATGCGGGGCATACGATGGTCTCCTGATTTCGAGGATCGAGTCTCGCTATACGCGGACGACATCCTAGAATATCTCACTTCCCCTAAAAAGTCCCTTAATGTACTTTTTGATGTTCTGACCTCTTTCGGAAAGAATTCCGGTCTTGTTATTAATTGGGCTAAATCCTGCGTCTACGTTTTGGCTGGAGATCTCCCTCCACTGCCGCGTAGATTTCCGATCCACGTGACGGAGACAGGTTTCAAGTACTTGGGGATTTAGGTTTCCATGGACCCCTCTAGGCGCTACGAGCTTAATTTATTACCCCCCCCCTTCAGCGGCTCACGCTCGATGTAGCTCGCTGGCGTAGGTTGCCTCTGTCGCCCCTCGGTAGAGCGGCGCTTTTCAAAATGATGTCTCTACCTCGATTTTTGTACGCGCTTCAGAATTCCTTTGACCCGATTGCCTCGGGCTATTTTCGTGAAGTGGAGAGCCTACAGAGACAACTGGTCTGGGACAGGCGTGCCCGTATTGCTCTTTCTAAACTCACGCTTCCGTGGTATGATGGCGGTATAGCCCTCCCGGACATCAGACGTTATTACTGGACGTCCCAGTTAAGTGCTATTAATCATGCGACCTACGCACCAGGCCCTGCCCCGGCGTTCTCCATGGATAAATTTATTCTGCCAGAGGGGACCTTCAGCAGAGCGTTGTACTCTGGGAAACTCCGTGGAACACTGACCGGTCCCACTAAGATTGCAGTGAGAGTGTGGCGTGATGTTATGTTATGTTGTCTTGTAAAGCGCATGGCTACCCCAGCAATGGGGCGTCCCAGCGCTGTAGACCACTGGGGAACCCATCCTGGCTTTCCCTGTGAGATGATCCCTGCTGGGTATCTCCAAGGTGAAACCAGGCATCCCCGGTGTATGTGGGGGGCCGTTGTGGAGATGAGGCAAGCTAATGCCCAGAGTTGCCGAGTGTGATCCCTGGTTAGAGTAGGCACCGAAGCGAGAATTATCAAGTCCGCTGACCCTGGTCCACGACCCTGCCACGTCGGGAATTGAACCCTGGTCCCCGACCGTCCTCTGCTTTCGGGTCTGCCGCCTCTAACCAGTGAGCCACACCACTCCATGATGCAAATGCGGCCTTGGTAGGTTCACTCGGGCCACCCCTTTGTATGACTCGGAATGTTTGGGCCATCTGTGGAAAACGAAAGGATTTGATAAATGGGATATGATTGGTATCAGCAGAGTGGGCGATCTGTGGTCGAAGGGTACTGTCAAGTCCTTTGACGTGCTGCGAGTGGAGTATGAGCTTAGTGACAATGAATTCTTTAGGTACGCCCAGATCCGTCATGCTCTGTTGTCTGTGTTTGCTGCGGGTGATGATATTCCTGAGTCTTCCCCTCTGGAGGACCGTATTTTGGATGGTCATGTGCCCGACAGCACGATCTCATTGATTTATAAAAAACTCATCAACAACAGAGCCGACTTGCTGGTTCGCCTCAGGGCCGCGTGGTGTGCGGACGGACTGGAATTGGATGATGAGGACTGGCAGGCTGCTTTGTCCTCGCCCAAGGAGGTCGCCATTCCTGCTCGTTTGAGGTTCGTCCAGCTTAAGATACTTCACCGAGTGTATGTCACTGGGCCTTGTCTGGTTTGAATGGGTTTTTCTTTGGATGGGTTATGTAAGCGTGGATGTGGGATGTCTGGTACCTTTCTCCACCTTTTTTGGGAATGCCCGGAGATGGTTAAGTTCTGGTCCCGAGTGCATGATGTCATGGAGGGTGTCACGGGTGTGTCCCTGCTGCCCGAGGCCAGGCATTGTTTGTTGAATGTTTAGGAGCCCAATGACTATGGCTCAGCACAGATTGTATGGGCGACCCTTGGAAATATGGTCGCGAAAAGGGACATTGCCCAGCTCTGGGGTTCACATAGGTCGCCCACCTTATCCAAGTGGAAAGAAAACATGGACTGGTGCATGTGCCGGGAGAAGACTGTGTACCTTTCCCGGGGACGGCCCAAGAAATGGGGTAGAATTTGGTCCCAATGGAACGCCTATCGTGGTAATATATGTACTCCCCCACAGGATGTAACCATTGATGTGTCTTCGTCCCCCTAATTGACATTCATTCTTCATTTATTGCTGATGGTTCCGCTTGTTTCCTTGTCCGCCCCTATCCCCGTACTAGCTGATTGCAATGCATTCATCTACCCGTGGAGCTCTGCCAGCATGGCCTCATGATACTGTACTACTGTGTTTTTGCCTCGTGAGGTTCGGTTTGTTTTTTCTGTATGTTTGTTTAATTTCAATAAAATCTTTAAAAAATAAAAATAAAAATAAATTGCCCAAGTAAATTTGAATTTAAAAGTAAAGGAAATTAAGAAGTTGCTAAAATCATGGAGATGTTAATTTCTTTCCTTTGTGGGGCGATCCAAAATAATAAAAATATCTATCCTACCAAAGTTTACCTTCCTTTTTAATGCCAAACCACTAGATTTTAAGTACCTATGGCTAAAAAAGAAGATTCAAAGTGAAATTAACGAGTTTATTTGGTCCTCCAAAGGGGTGAGAATAGCATGGAGAAAACTTTGCCAGAAGAAACATCGAGGGGGGGATTGCAAGTCCTGACTTGGGTTCCTACTATAGAGCTTTTCAATTTAAACACATGAGAATCCTTTTCAGACCTCACGCTGAATATGCCTTCTATTGGAAAGCTGTTACCGAAGAGGATTTCTGTCTATTTAAGTTTGGTCACCCAAAATACTTTAAAAAGATCAAATTAAAAGTACTTAACTCAGCATACAGAACATGGTATGAAATAAGAAGAATATGGAAGATTCCATACTACAGCCGCTTGGCACCTATTTGGAGGTCCCCTGGAACACCGGAGTACTTAAAAGACTCTTTGGCAGTATCGCTGAGGGAAGCAGGAGTAACAAGATGGGAACAATTGTTGGAACCTGGCGCTTTAAAAAGCTGGAACTCTCTGCTTGAGGAAACTCAGGAGGAAATATCAAAGTTCAAATACTACCAGTTGCTGAGCTGGTCAATGGATCAGGAAAAAATTCAAGAATCTACTGAAAAATTAGAGAATGAACTAAAACGTGACTATCCATCAAAGGACATATCAAAGTGGTACTGGCATTTGATACAAACAGGAGATGACGATTTTACAACCCCAGACAAACTATGGAGGAGGTCTTTCCAGCACAAGTATTGCAACATCTTTGGCAAGTATCCTGCACTTTATTATGGCAAAATATAGTTTCTGCACCTCTTAGGAGAAATCATCTTTTTACTTTGCATAGGTCATATTGTACCCCGGAAAAATTATCGAAAATGAATATCCGAGTGGTGAAAACCTGCCCTAAATGTGGGGAACCAAAGGCGAATGACATCCACATGTTTACCCAGTGTCCTCGACTGGGAATTTTTGGGAAAGAAGTGGGTAAGATAATTGAAAAAATGTTAGAAACCGACATTGAGGTAAGCCCACCCATTATTATTTTTGGCATGCTGGATAGTAATTATGTTACTACGTATTACGTAAGAAACAGAAATCCTTATTATTTACTTTAATTTTATTAACCAGATGCGAGAAATGCGTAAATTGGATTCTTATTACTCCGCCAATAGCGTTAGAATGGATTCGCTCTGTAAGAAAGGTCAGGGCATTGGATAATTCACGAAGAACAGGGAAAAGAACAAGGTACTGGGAACTCTGGGATAGAAATATGAGGTAGGGTGGGGGTGGGGGGGAACGTCCAATGATTACACTCAATGTGATCCATCAAATTCTGGTAAATCAGTACGGTGGTACGGCGACTGATTAACCAAAAGAATTTGAGTGTTTTAAGACTTGCTCCAAACTTCGCTATGAATATAGGATGGTCTCCATTCCCTTGAAAGAAACCACGCTGTCTACCTTAACCCTGATTAAGGCATAATTGAGGACATAAAAAAACTGTGGTGAAGCCGGAGAATAGGATTACTTTAGAACCCTGGTGTCTTAGATTTCCTTTTCCGTCCAGAAAGAAAAAGTACTTTATCCCCAATATGATAATTTGGCACATGCACTACGATGGACCTTGGTGGCCTGACAGAAGGAGGGCACTCCGCTAAAGATCTATGCAGGACCTCAAAATACCTTGAACTGGAAAAGTAATCGCAGAGGGACTGAAACAAAACCGTCCATGTTGGTGATTTGTTTGTTCTCTTCAGTTCACAGAAACAGATACTGTTCCTCCTGGCACTTCAGATCTGCCAGCTTGGCCTAGGCGCCCAATGTCTGCTTCAGTAGTTTGAGAACAATTACTGATGTTGCTGTATCAGTGCCTTCCAAGTATGGTATTCTTAGTTCAGTTCGGTCTATTCTTTTGCTGACCTTATCTTGCCTCATTTAGATATGTTCCACCTTTCTGAATAGCAAATTCAGCTTGGTGTTAACACCAATCAGATATTCTTTTTTTTGCAAAACTTGGTACTCATTTCTGTTTTCTAGCGAGGACGCATCTAGCAGTCTCAATTACATTATGGATAGAGGGTTTGGTTACCTTATTTGTATCTTTCGAACCACGGAAGTACTACATCAATTTCTGCTTTTCCACCTTTCCCACTGCTATCGAGATCTGAACATGCAGTTCATATTTAGATTGGGTCATTTATGTCCAGCTCTATACTTGTGCACTGCGATGATCTCCTGTAAAATGTGCATCATACTTTGAAGTGCTGCGCTTACATTCAACCGTTTAATCTACAGGATGCAGCCTGGCAGCCAGTCTCACACCACTGTCCCATTCAGACTCGCAAAACTTAAAAGTTGGCCATGCCCGCTTTCAGAGCGGCGTTTTGGCCGATTCCGTAGGTGCCTCTGCATTGCAGAGCTCCCGTAATGCAGATTCCCAGTCTCACCAATCTATAGCCCAGATACGCCACCGCGGAGCACGCGATTGCAGGTGAGAGACAATGTCAACATCGCAGATCCTAGGCATCGCCCCACCTACAGACTACCAGCTTCAGAAGTATAGAGATTCCAGTCTGCACAATTACACACAGTGAAATAGAGCAGAAAGTCTCATCCGTCTAGGCATGCTCACCTAAACATCTCCAGTCCAGTGAGTAATGTTGGTCTCCTTTCTGTAGAGACTAGGACAAAGGTGCCCAGCCTTCCAGCATAAGATGACCAGTGGGCTCTGTGGTGGCAGGATCAATGCTAGCCCATGTACTCAAGTGGTGTCCTCTTGCCACGACATGTTTAGAACAGAGAAGCCAGACGCATCCATGGAAGAGCACAACATCATCAGTAGATAACTGGGCACTTCAGGTGCCCAGTAAAAAACACTTTCGAGCAGGATGGCAAATCATTTATGATGGCTTAACAGCTGCTCCACAAAGATTCCACAGAAACAGCCATCTTGGCACGTGGCACTTTAGCGTCCCTCTGGAACTCTTAACAGTAAACCGCACAGATAGTCCATTATTGCTTCTAAATTTGCTCTGAATTGGAGATTATCATTGGGTGTAATACTGCTGAAATAAAGGTGGCATTTTCAGCATCACTGCAATTCTTTTCTCAGTACCTCTTTCCTTAGCCTCAGGAGCCATGATTTGCTTACATGTCTGCTATGTTCATAAATTAGTGTTGTACTCTTGCCCTTACTTAAGAAACCACAGCCTCGCATTCCATCTTCATTTCAGCGCTACTTCAATGGTCTCTGTGCCGAGGGAAGAAATCTGTAGCGGAAGTGTAGTGTCCAGTTACTTCCATAGTAACCCTTGATTTTCAGATTGTTATTTTTTCCCCCAGATTCTGTAACAAGCTATTCTCACAGAGAATAACATTTAAGAATACTGACTAAAAGATTAATGAATACATCATTCAAGGTTACAAATTACTGAAGAAAAGAAATGTGTGCCTGTTCTTGACATTTTCAGTCATAGAGCCGTTTATCAAGGTAGGTCATGTAGTTGATAGGTCCTTGATAATAGGTTTAACCAATGCCGGGGCTGAACATCCACCAGTGGACAAATGTACATTTCATCTAAAGCTTCTTATCAGATATACAGATTAACACCGATCAACAAAATGGTTGAGCACAAGCTAATGTAAGAAATACTGTTTAAGCAGGATTTGCAAAAGTGTGTTTTAAAAAAAAAAAAAAAGATATTTTAAATATAGCTGCTGGAAAGTTATGGGCTTGGAACTAGCAGCACTAAAGTATCCGTGCTTTAAGTTGGGGAATTCGGACAACAATAAATGTGATTCCTTGACCCCTGAGCTCACCTGTGCTAGGCCCATAATACAATGCAAGAATCAAAACGATCATATACAAGCATGCAAACGCCATGATCCAGAGGCTGTGCCGATCGATTTATCGTTTTAAAAGCATTACACTATTATTGCCACTGCTCTGAAAGAGGGAATTTCAGCAATTACTAATTTGTGGCACATATATGTGGGACTGAATTTCCCAAAACCAGCTGAAAATACCATTCCATAATGACTGATTTTTCATGACTTTACTATTTTCCTGTTTTAAGTTCTACTTTTACCAATTCAAGACATTCAGCACTAAAGACTAACACTGAATGAGGGTAAAGTAAAAATAATCAATAAAAAACAATAAAAAAAAACATGTGGGTGAAAATCAGGGACTTACAGTTTTTGTGTGTTCAGGTTCAGCGAGCTAGTTTAGGGCTGACGATGATTTTACATCACCATCTACGCATACTTCATTTGTAG
This sequence comes from Lissotriton helveticus, assembly GCF_964261635.1. Taxonomy (NCBI): domain Eukaryota; kingdom Metazoa; phylum Chordata; class Amphibia; order Caudata; family Salamandridae; genus Lissotriton; species Lissotriton helveticus. Next base: position 1,167,556,985 of record NC_136071.1, read on the forward strand.
TCACCAAATAAGTAAAGCCGTGAAAAAACAAAGCCCAGCTTTTCATTCAGCCATTCCCACAATTCCCATCAGAAGCACTTCATTGTAATATAAGCTCTCTCTGAAGTGCTGGAATTCCTCATCAGCCAAAGACGTCTACAAACTCCTGAGAAAAAAAAAAAAGACCAAACAATTTACAATGACAAACATTGTGCCTTACGGACAACACTATTTCCCGGTTAGGTGGGCGCCTCAATGCAGGCAACGACCAAAGAGCATATCAAGGGCCTATAGGTTTAAATACTTAGAAGATCAAGAGCTTACAATGCTGTGGCAGCACACTGATAAGAGGACGATTTACATGTGCCTCGCACAGGCACTACAGATTGGCACAATCTCAAATAAAGCTGCATTGTATGATTCCAGCGAACCACTGTAACTGAATGATCCCCTTATCCACTGTGTCCACAACATCTGTGAGCTGCTGTAGCAGCCAGGCTGCTTTTGCTTTTAACACGAAGGACATCAACATCGTAGGCTGCTGTGACTGTAACTAGACGTAGTGTTGCTGTTAGTTGGCACGGCAATGCCGTACTTTCTTGGGGGACAGTATCTTTCACTGTCCAAGGGAACAACTATGTATTCAAACTCCACAGTTGTGATCTTAAAGATCATTTGTCAAAAGTAACACGTTTTGTTTTCAACCCACAAAAGCCTGAACACTCTTCAAAACACCTCTTAAAAGCCAACTTGTCTGCACAATCAAACGTGATAAAGAGCCAGGCCAATGAATTCCACACCAAGAGGCTGATGGCAGAAATGTGAAGGAACACCTTCAGATCATTACCCTAGCATCTCCTTGCCATCAGGTCATTTATTTAGACTTTATTGTAGAATCATTACTGATAAATTCGAAAGCCTAATAACTATACACTGAAGGTTACAGTTGGGGTCCAATACAGACGCGATTTCTATACCCTTCATAATCACATCTCTACTAAACAATTCAGGAAATATATAAGTTATGCAGCTTAAATGAGTTTGCAGTGAGAAAACAGCCAGGCATACGTTTTGATGCCTACCCTGTCAGCCAGCAGCGCAAAGAACACATATCGGAATGTATGTGTAGAGAAATGTAGAGATATCCTCTGCAAGAGGAACCAGCCATGTGCAAATAAGTTTTGATCCTGCTCTGCTAGGAATAGTCCAGTCAGATCTTAAGCTACACCCTGCAGATGAGCCCCAAATAGGCTGCAACTGGTCAGAGGAATGTGAACGTTTCTGGTCAGAGGGGACATGACCGGGTAGTTCTGGCTGGAATGTTCCTAATGGAGCAAGAACCAGGCCAATTTACTTATGGCTGGTTCCGGAGATGGAATGGTGAGCAAAAAACAGTATGTACTCGATCGCAGCCCACGTAATTACCAGTGGCTAAGATTAATTCAAGAAATCAACCCATCACTTATTTTCCTGAGTGTGACGCCCTTATTGCGACGGGTAAGCCCAGATGTGGGTGACATGGTCACTGTATCACAGGATTCAAGCTGCATCATAATGACGAGGCCAAAACCAGTCTGGGGTTGCCTGTGTTCCTGTTCTGAGGGGACTTGGCCCAGCAGGCAAGACTGACTGCCAGTCTTGTAGCAGGAGCACGGCGGATGTGCACATGGCTGGTTGCTATAAAAGGTGGCCTGGTGTGCAAAAATAAAATGGGAATGATTGTGACCCAGGGCAATTACTGGTGGCTGACATTATTTCATGAAGTCGACCCATCACTTGTTTTGCTTTCCTTAAACAGAACAGGGTAGGAATCGAGTTCCTGCAGGAAACGCATTAAAATGCACATGGAGTATCCCAAGCTAGCAGAGGAATGGGGTGGACAGTGATATTATTCTGTGTCTTCTACCTTCAACAGAGGGGTGGCGATCTGTTTGTTCTAGAAGTGATAAACATGGACCAGGAAGATCACTATCTGATAGATGTTTCATAAGCAAGAGCCCTATGATACGGACAGGCAATGGTAACTGTGTAATGACGGGTAAGATGGATATCCTCAATGGACAGAGCACAGATTTTCAATGCAGTTGGCTGACTTGATGGATAGCGTAGATATGGTGGATGACTGGATAGAACTGCATTGCACTGAAAGGGCGTCTTACTTTTACCCCCCTCCCCCAATGGCTCTGACAGTAAGAGTGATCATTTATTTTTTATTAGTCATGTGCTGCGTGAGGGGAGAAGATTCTCAGATCATTTTCTGATCTGCAGGATGTATCGGCAAAAGAGGAATTGACGCTTTGTGCTGACATGGGGACTATAAGTGGAAATGTTGCAGGATGAGGAGTTCCCTGTACATATATATGAGTAGATACCTTTACAGTTCAATATTACTGGAATTCAACAACTACTATGGCAGACCCGGGGGAAAATATTAAAATTGGGGTGAGAAAGCTTTGCATGAGCAAAACCTTTGGCATGATCATGCAAAAGAATTTTGGATCATCCTTGATTGACTAGACCAAACTGAGGTCCTCATTTGATACCGCTCTAGATTTGATTGACAAGAAACAAGCCTTGGGGTGAGCTCTAAAAGACTAGATAAGCATTCCATGCACATTTTATGGGAACAGGCTTCACAGGGAGCATACAAGTCTGATACAATACTCGCTGATTGCTCTGCAGTGAAACTCCCAGATAACAGATATTAAATGTGACGGATGAAATAGGCACGACCCAGTCTGTCCACTCAAGCGCCCATTATTAGGGTCTTAGTAGATACCAACAGACGCTTTATGTACATAGAGAAACAGCTTATTCTGAGGACTACACAACATACTTAAGTTAGGCAGGACTGTCGACATGGGCACCAGAGACTCCACCTGCATTTGATGAGCCGCTCACTAAGGCAAAGTTACAGATGGCACTGGAATCGTTGCAACATGGAACAAGCATTGGAAATGCAATAGGTCTCGCAGCATTAGAGTTAGTGCTTTTAGAATTGTTTATGGGTTTTTTTGTAAATCTTTAGCATTTTTGTTTCCTGTAGCCAATGCTAAAGAATTAAAAAAAAAAAACCATAAACATTTCTAAAAGCTCTAACTCAAATGCTCCGAGACCTATTCCACTGTGTGAGGGTGAGGGGTTGAGGGTGAGTGAGGGTGAGTGAGGGTGGGTGAGGGTGAGTGAGGGTGAGGGGTTGAGGGTGAGTGAGAGTGAGGGTGAGGGTGAGGGTGAGTGAGGGTGAGTAAGGGTGAGGGTGAGTGAGGGTGAGTGTGGGTGAGGGTGAGTGAGGGTGAGTGAGGGTGAGGGTGAGTGAGGGTGAGGGGTTGATGTTGAGGGTGAGGGGTTGAGGGTGAGTGAGGGTGAGTGAGGGGTTGAGGGTGAGTGAGGGTGAGGGTGAGTGAGGGTGAGGGGTTGAGGGTGAGTGAGGGGTTGAGGGTGAGTGAGGGGTTGAGGGTGAGTGAGGGTGAGGGGTTGAGGGTGCATTCTCCATCTAAATAGTACAGGCCATAAACACATCACCATACCCTCCCGCAGCATGTTCATTTGGCTAAGTACATCATTACTCCCTTCTTCAGGATGGTATTGGGGGTTAAAAACATGACGTAAACGGCAGGATTGTACAGGGGTAAAGAAGATCACTGTGCCCCCTGTGAATTTTGCAAGGGGTTACATTAGTTCAATACATTTTGAAACGTTCCACAGAACAGTGCTATGGTGCAAGTTAAGCACATCACCTTCATCTGCAGGAATGTACACAGATGGCCATGCGGCTGCAGCGCAGAGTATACTGCCACTTATGTAGCCTACATATCCTGTGCATGGGCTGAAGAGAAGCTGGTGCAAGATCACAGGGCCACCGTGAGGTGTGGGGGGGGGGGTCTGCACTGAAACATGAGTTTTATCTAAGCACATACTGAAGTGCTTTTCGTGTGCTATACATGTGACATACCATGATAATAATTGTGAGCCAATTAAATGTTACTAATGACATCTGCTAATAACTATATGTACAAGGGTAGTAGTGCAATTGTGAATTGAATGGTGTGAGCACGACACATTCTAACTAACCATCTTGTAAGAGGCCCATGTAATGAGATATTTCATTTCACTCATGCGATTTAACCTCGTGCTTAGAATCACCCTGGCAGGAACCCGACGTGCACTTCCGCAAAGAAGAATACGCTATTTAAACGGCTTTGAGGGACAGACATGGCATCCCCGGAAACTCCCCGTGTCCCTCGCTGCACTCAGTAACGATAATAAACAGCACTGCGCACTCTGGGCATCTGCATACATCACATGCGTGTATATTAGTGAGTATGTAGTGTTTGTGTACACACAGATTTCTTTTAAATAAATACAGTGGTGGCAGACTAGCAAATAGTTGCCAGAATCAAGGCTGAGCACACAGTATTTGTAAGGATGACGGTAAATACGGTTGATAAAGTCTCTGGGGCGCCCACCTCAAGCAGAGGAAGCTACAGCGACGTGACTTAGTTCAGGGTTTCTTATGTGCAGATATGCGCGGGGGCCTCCCGGACTCCCTGCTCGCCGCGGCCCTCAGGTATGTGCCCCCCTCTTCCCGGGAGAGGAGGCGTGGGGGTAGTGAGAGTAGGGGACAGTCAAGAGTTTCACTCGCACCACTCGACCGAGGCAGTAACCTCTTCCCCATGTATATAGAGATAACCGTCTATTGAGTGAGTAACCACGCCTTACCTTAAGGATCTAAAGATGAAAACAAGACGGAGGGAAGAGAGGGGAGGGGGGAGGAGAAATGCGACACGGCGGGAAGGGGAGGGGGCGGAGCGGGTACAATAAACAAGACGGAGGGAAGAGAGGGGAGGGGGGAGGAGAAGTGCGACAGGGGAAATGCGAGACGGCGGGAAGGGGAGGGGGCGGAGCGGGTACAATAAACAAGACGGAGGGAAGAGAGGGGAGGGGGGAGGAGAAGTGCGACAGGGGAAATGCGAGACGGCGGGGAGGGGGCGGAGCGGGTAAACAAAGACGGACGTGCACGCGCTTTTAAGCTCAATGCGCATGCGCATTGAGCTTAAAAGTCACGGGCACTGCAAGGAATCGCCACGATTCCTTGCAGTGTGGATAAAGAGCGGATAAGTCCCAATACTCTCGCCTTGCTCGATGCGCATGCGCATCGACAGGCGAGACCTAAAAACACTGGACTTTACCAGTGTGCACTGGACCTATTAAATGGACAGATTACTAGAGGTCTGGATAGAGGACAGAGGCTACGCCTAACTAACCTCTGGCTCCCCTGAAGGAGCTTTTAATAGTAATTATGCATAAATTGGGTAAAGATACAACTGACTACAGGCTATACAGGCTGCTGTCAAAGACCAACTCCGATATTAAGATCATTAGTAAAACAGTAGTGTGGAGACTCATGAAGGTGGCCATGTGTTCTTGTGTTGGTGAATGAAGACCATTATGGTTTTGTGCCGGGCTAGAGCACAACTGCCAAGATGAGTAGGTTGTAGGAAGTCAAACGTTCTTTAGAACAAGAGGAGGGTCATTGGCTTTCACTTTACTAGAAATCAAAGAGTCAATTGACTCAATAGTTTGAGATTTCCTTGTTGATGCACTTTAGAGTTCTCATCTCAGTCCTCATTTAATGTACAGGCAGTGGTTAAGACAAATGTAATTATCTCTGAGAGATGGGAACTCTGTTCTGGCACTAAAGAGGCGTGTCCGTTTTACCCTCTTGCGTGATCTGACCGCGTGCTTAGGAAGGACGTGTTTGAGTGTGACATTGGTACTGAAGATAAAACACTCAGAGTCTTGCTATTCAGGTGACACATTGATGTACTTGACCTGGACCAAAAGGTCTGCCCCGAAGTTGTTGGAAATACTGGCTTTGTTAGCCAATTTATTGCTATAGAGTACAGTCTGGTCTATGTTTTGCCTTTTTCCTCGGAGAGAGTAGGTGGTCGTGGACAAAAGAGACCTCGACAACATTGGCATGGAAAGGCAGTCTAGTGCTCTGAAATATTAAACTAATCCAGGTTTCTCACAAGGCTCTGTTTAAACTTCCATACGATTCGGGAGGAGAGGATGCTACCGGATTTGGAGGTTTATTATCTGGTTGCACAGTTGCAACATTTATCTCAATGGCTGGATTTACAGCCAAACATGAAGAACTGCTTTTTGGCTCACTGCTTTTGCATAAGCTCTGTAGGCAAATTTAATCGGTTACTAATCTGAGCAAATGCTGAAACCCCATGTCTGCTACAATATTAGTACCAGGAGCCTATGGTGGTAAAGATTTGGAGCCTCAAGCTGTGTACGGTCCTGAGTGAGTTGAAAGACACTGCGGATTAGAAAGAGAATAGTTGTAGTAGGATGGAGCATCAATAAAATGGATGATACATATTTAACATATGCAGTGATTTCGTCTCGGTCGGGGTCAGCCTATTCCAAATTCTGATTTATGCACAATTGGCTGGGGCTGTCAGATGAACTTGGGAGGAGTTTCCTATCAGATAACCTGAAACTTCAGTGGATGCAGAGAACTTTTTGCTGCAGAGTGGTAGCAGAGCCGTCCAAGTAATATCTGGAGCAGTTTGATGGGACCAGCCTAGCTTGAGGTGGAATGTCAGGCAAAAATGGGAAAAAGTTAAATGTCACTCTTGTAAGGAAAGGCAGTAACAAATAAAGCTAGATGCCACCTAACACCAAACATAAAACACACTATTGTTATACTAAGCAAGATATGTTCAAAATAAAAGGATAATTACCCTAGATGTGTCAAATATGAGCTTGTTTGTTGCAAATACCTCAGTGAAAATTTTGCAGGGTATAGTAGTGACAAGACAGTGTGACTCTCATGGACAATTGACTGTGCCTACATTGAAACACTGTATCTCCACTTAAGGCCCAAGAAGAGTAAAGTGAGAGATAAAATATTGGCATTATTTCTACTGCTTGCAAAGAGTAGTATTGTGATTCATTAGCTAAAAGACAAGGGGCCATCATTCAGGGTCTAGATAAAAGAATTTCATGAATGGCTAGCAGCGAAGAAATCTGCATGAAAAAAAAGAGTATGCCCTTGTGTGAAAATGTTACATTGTGGAGAGAGGTATTCCGTTTTAGATGATGCAGTGGAAGGGCAGTTGGCAACCTGCCACAAAGTTATTTATGTAACCCAATATGTAACAGTCACCTTGTAACATTATACTATTTGAGCTAGATTGATCACAAAAATCTAATAATGTTTACCTGTAACATTGTAACAGTGCTTTTAAAGCGAATGAAATTTAATAAAATAGTTTTAAACAAAAAGCGCTTCACATATAATATAATATACATATAAAACTATTATTACACAGCCAAACGTAGTATTTGTTTTAACAACGAGAGAGAGAAAAGATTGCTTCGAAGATGTACGACACCGGTGTTAATAGTGAACACAAACACTCACTTTGAAGGGCTTGATTCCCAGTGCACATACCAAAGTCTGTTTTCAGCAACACACTGACCAAGATTCTCAACACGGCATAGATTGGATTCCCTGGGATTTACAATTTATCTATCACTCACAAATCTTCAGTAGGTCTTAAAAAATTGGTGAAAATGGTTGTGATGGAGCTTAGTAACAGTTGCATGATCTACTCGACTGTTTTCGGTCTTGTTTACAGGACAAAGACAGCACTGGTACAAAATTAAAAACCCAGATGTTGCTAATTAATCAAAAAAGGATTTGGGAAGCGCATTACTCACCAGTGAGGGTCTCAAGGCACGGGGAATATAAGGCAGCTCCGAGTCACCTGAAGAGCCAAGTTTTGAGGTTCTTGCTAAATGTTTGCAGTGTGGGGGTTCTGCTGATGGGTAGTTTGTTCCAGGTCTTTGCTGCGGTGTAGGAAAGGGATCTTCCTCCCTTTCTGGCCCTCAGGATGCGAGGGATTTCGGCGAGGTCGGCGGAGCAGAGGTTTCTCTTGGGTGAGTGGAAGGAGATTCTTTCATTGAGGTATAGGGGTCCAGTGTTGTGGAGGGATTTGTAATCATGAGTGAGCAGCTTGATGGTGCTGGGTGATATGATCTTGTCGTGGGATGCCGAGGACGAGTCTGGCTGCTGCGTTCTGGAGTTTGTGTAGTACAGATTTGTTGATTCCGGTGTAGAGGGCATTCCAGTAGTCCAGTCTGCTTGTTATGAAAGCGTCGGTTACGGTTTTCCTAGCGTCGGAGGGGATCCACTTGAAGGTCTTGCAGAGTATGCGGAGGGTGTTGAAGCATGTGGAAGATACGGCGTTGATTTGTCGGTTCATGGTGAGGGGGAGTCGATTAGGATGCTGAGGTTGCGGGTGTGATTGGTGGGGGTGGGAGGGTTGCGGACCGCACGTGACCACCAGGTGTTATCCCATACGGAGGGGATGGTTCAGAGGACGAGATCTTCTGTCTTCTCAGAGTTGAGCTTCAGACAGCTGCTGCTCATCCAGGGTGCAACGTCCTTCATTCCTTCCTGGAAGCTGTGTCTGGTGATGTTGGATTAGTTGGTGAAGGAGAGGATGAGCTGGGTGTCGTCGGCGTAGGATACTATGCTGAGTCCGTGTCTCATGATGGTGGCTGCGAGAGGGGCCCATGTAGATGTTTAAGAGCGTGGGGCTGAATGAGGAACCCTGAGAAATTAACCATGCCTATTTTGTTAAAGCTCATGCGAGTGACCAAAGAGAATCTTTGGTGGTTCCCTGCAGTTCATATTAGCAGGGAATTAGAAAGAAGACGAACAATAGGTTTCCCCAAGAAGAATTGGTCAGAAGTGGTCTACAGTAGAAGTAAAATAGAGCTATGGTCACTTGATCACAAAAATTTCTTGTAATGGCAAGATCACGTTTAAACCACTATCATTCTCCTTGGTTCTTCTATCTCCAGTTCACTGAAATAAAATATACACTGATTGAATGCATGGCTTGACGGTCATGTTGCTTCCATAATGCAATCTTCCTTAAGGTAAATTACATTCGGCATTTTCCGCTTGTGCTATGAATCCAGAACTGTAGGTGTAAAAACTCAATACCAAATAATTGTTCATGATACATGCAATGCAAACGAAGGATTGTTATGGTTAATTGAGACTGACACTGCTCCTAATAAAATCTCCTTTTATGACTTGCATTTAGTCCTAAGAGAGCTGCATCTAAAAGGCAAGTTCAGATCTAATTCTCATATTATTTAGCCTCATCGTCCCTACTAAATAAGGTGCAGAATGCGGACAAGTGATTTTCACAATGAAGAAATGAAACGTGCAAAGTAATGAGAACATAAGGTCAGTTAGTCTTTCTGCAATAGAGACCATTCACAAACTCTATTTGAGAAGTATTTCAGTACATTAAGCAACACGCATGACAACCCTTATTAAACAAAAGTATTTATTTGACTGGGAACTCAAAGCAACTTTATTGTATTTTAATTTAAAATTTAAGGAAAGTGAGCCAGAATTAAAATTGAAAAGTGGATAAGTTGCTAGGTGTCGAGAAAACCGACAAATTTGCTTCTACACTCCTATCATCCAAAGTCAAAATGATAACTTTAACTTGCTCCTCTTCATGCATTCCCAGCTAAGAAGGTAAGACCTGGGAGGCAGAGTTCACAGTGGGCTATTTGTTTCTTAGTCTTGACTAACGTATGAAGACTCTGTATCCTACTGTATCCTACTTAATCTCATTCAGTGCAAACTTAATTCAATAGGGGAATCGTAATGAATCCTAGATATATTGAATAACCAATTTTGATACAAGGATAATCAATAAATGTGCTGGACAAACAGAATTTCTGTCATACAAGTATTATATTCATACATATATAAACAAATATAGTTATAGTGTGGGAAAGTGAATCAGTAGTGCAGACGACATAGTGCTTGCAAATTGATTTAAATGGACAACAATTACATCACAAAAACAATGTATATTCCATAATGGATGTATACACTTGAGTCCTCAAAAAAACTAGGGAAGCTCTCAGAGTTAGCAAGCCCTCTCTGTTCATTGCAGGTGTTAACTAATCAGGGGTTTTGTTGCTGATTCTACCACAATGTCTTTGAGAGGTCTACTCAGTACATAGTCATCCAACTACCACACCTATAAAGTAAAGAGCGGAAGAACCCAAGTGCAAGCACAATCCACAACCAAGTAGCTTCTAACCTGCACAACCTGGAGGGTGGAGGCAATCACACTAATCTAAAATTCACAACCAATGCGTTGATATGTCCTTCCATCAATCTAGCACAGAATCATAGGAGGTCAAGAATTACCCCACACAAGTACAGTATATTATTTGCCCCAATACCTTAAATCGCATGCGAACCACAATCCAGCTAATTTAAGATCATGCTTGTGTGCTACTAGGGAAACCACGATGTGGTGTCAGAACATTCAACCTGGTTCTTCCGCTTTTTACTTTATAGGTAGAGTGCAAAGAAAACAGAAGAGAACAAGAAAACGTGCTTCCATAGAGTGTTCAAGAAAAAGAAAAAAAAGTAGCTGGCTTATGTGAGTCACAGAAGGACATAAATCAGCCAACCAAAAGGATTGTAAAGAAGCTATGCTTCAGGGAAGGAACAAACATGAGAAGGGTAAATGAAGCTATTGAATAAGAAGCAAGCAACTATGAGTGACAAAAAAGCCAACCAACTGCAAGCAATGGGCTGGCACAGTGACCATTGTAAATTTTGGTGCGGTCCCCCAAGAGATCTTTTGACAGACAGCTAAAAGATGTCTGAAGACAAAACCCAAAATAAATAAATTAGAGTAGGGTAGTACAAAGCAATAACACTCCTAATAAACATTTTAACAAACAAGCCAAAGTGAGATAATCCAATAATATGACAAATTGATAACAGGATGTTGAATAGCCGACATTAAAGCATGCCTGACGTTTCAGTCTTTCATTAAGAAGATTATGGGATGAGCAGCCCAAAACTGGGAGTCAAACTTGTATTTCAATGGCAGCTGTCTACAACATGTTCATACCAGACAGTATAGCAGTCTAGTTAAAAAAAGACATGTTGTGGGCTTAACGTGAGGTTACTTGGGCTTATAGACGGCCACTGATTACCTTTGTAACCCTCTTTCCCTTTCTTCTAAATAGAAGAGAACCCTACACCTTTAAGATCAATCAGACATTGATGCTTCATGTTTTACCTGAACTGCTTTTGTATCGAATTTCATGATTAGAGACTTGCAGAGTTATGCGGTCAGCATGCTAATGAAAATATGATCATGTCACATCTATCCTGCACTCATTCTCACTGGTTGTCCTAGCACAGTATGTCCATTATTGTGGGGAAGAAATATAATTTCTAGTGCCCAGTTCTTTTTCACACTGGCCACATGTGTCGAATGAATTAACTGTATCACACAACTAGACATTTAAGAAATAATGTGTTTTATACGCAACTACATAAGTATTTGTGCTGTTTTTAGGAGATGAAAATAACACGGGTTAGTATTGCTCAATTTAATGGTACTCAATTTGCTGACCTTCAAAGGGTGGAAGGCTGAGTCAACCATACCCGGATTTGAACTTGAGGACTGCAAAACACTACCTACCCTTAAAGGCTGCGTTATGTGTATTTCTAAAGCCTACTATCACCTGCGAGGGTATCCTGGTGCTGAGCTGGTGTTTTCCTAGCCCTGCTTATGGTAGGTTGGTTAATTGAAAAGTCAAGTATTCAGCTTCTTTCAGAACTCAAGAAGAGAGTGTGAAGATGTTCCACCTTTCAGTAGCTATGTAAGAGAGCGCCCATCCTCCTGATCTGGTTCTGTGTATGCGTGCGAGTAGGAGTCCTGTGGAGCAGGGGTGTCTGGGTGGTTAGTGGAAAGACATAAGACTGTTAAGTTAGGTGTGGCCCGAGTTGTGCATTTCCTTCAATGAACGTTTAATTTGTTGACGCACCATGCTGGCAAAAAAGACAGTACCAATGACATATGTTTTCAAATACTTGTGCTACATGGACATAATCACTATCCAATTAAACCCAGGCATAGTACATCTCAGCACCATGGAGCAACTACTCCAAAATGAAGGGAAAGTATGCATGGAAGGAGAAGAACTGTATCTGTGTCCCCTAGCATACTGGTGGAATGGATTAACTACATTCTATGATTCACATAACAAGTAAGCTGCCAAAGAAAAAGCCATTCTATGAGGATTTGTATAGTGCAGCTTATCACCCGGTAGGGTTTCCAAGCCAGGGAAAATAAAGGAGCCTTGACAATGCCAAACGCTTGCTTTTCACATAGTGAAATCATTTCTACAAAGAGTCACTAGAGCAGCTTTACAAATAACTGGTAACATAAAAAAAAGGTACGGCAGGCAGCAATAGTACATGTTTCGCCAACAAAGAGAGTTTAGGGCAGGTGATGATGGCAGCAGTATTGCTCCCCTACACACAAAGCAGGTGCAACAAAGTAGCAAAAGACCATACGTCCACAGAGGGAAGAATGCACAGCATGTGCATAGCAGTGCAAGCATCCCACACATTTGCAGACGAATGACAAAAACTCTGTTCCCTGACTTTCTCACAACACATGGAAATATGAACAGGATGTGCCAAAGCAATAAGAGCTAGCCTTAAAAATGAACACTTGGAACACTTCCAGATGGGATGACAGTCCACAGAGAAGAATGGAGGTGACACAGGAGAGGGAAACCTCATCAAGCAGACATAGATCAGGTAAGCTTGTGGCAGTGGATTGCAACCCAGATGCTACTAGATGGAGAAGGGCACAGAGTCCAGAGAGGTTGAGCTCGCACTGAAGAAAGTCTACTCCACATATTCAATTCTGGTGAGATAAGTCTTATACATAGGCATGCTTTAAAGGGGAGAGAACGGAATACAACAACAATTCTTGTGCATCTTTTCCCTTGTTGCTGAAGCACTCTGATGTTGTTCGACCAGACGTCTCTGGGTTTGTTCTGGGCAACTGGATATTAGTGATAGATGTGGGAGGGCACTAGGATTGCAATAGTACATGCCACTTACACAGTCCAAGTTTAGTGTGGCCGAAGAATCTAACCATCCCGAAAATGACCTGTCGCGTTCCATTTAGAGCCTACTTGCAGTAAGGCAAGCAGAAACTAATGAAAAAAGAGGTAGGGTTAGCCCGAGAACTTTTATCTTACTGGTTACGGAGGGGCCAGGAGTCACCCCACCCACTAGTTTGTGCCAGGCATAAATGTGCCATCCCCAGTCAGAACACTTTTAGAGCCTGTGAAAGAATAGAAGACATTTGGCCCTGCCGCCTGTGACCTGAGAGGAGCACTGAAGAACTGGACCAATTGCCCTTTGCACTCAGGAGACAGAAGTAGACTTCAAAGTTCAGTTGGCTAGCCTACTGTGGAAGCTACAGGGCAATAATAAGCTGCAAGTGACCTTTTCATGAAAGTACTCAGCTGACCGGTGGCACCTGGACTGGACTCAGCTGATGGCCTCTGACTGTTTGTCAATGGGTTTCAAAGTCAGAAGGTAAAATCTTTGACCAGAAGAACCTGGTTTTGGTATGCTCGACTCCTGCTGCATTGTGGTCAGCATAAAACTGTGCCCAGATCCTGGTTTACTGCGAACACTGAATATCACCGGCACTTGCGACAGTTCCCCTTATTGGATTTTTATAATTCTGGTGCCATTTTATTACATTTAACTCTCTTTTCGTAAATCAGTTCAGGATTTATTTTTACTGTTTTGCAATTTGCCTCCATTACTGTTTTGGTACTGCATAATTACCTGACACATTGCCCTAAGTTAAGCCTGTCTGCTCTATGCCATGCCCTAAGTTAAGCCTGTCTGCTCTATGCCATACCTACAGCGGTTTGAGCTCAGATAATTTAGTGACTTTGGGGGGTTCACTGTGACAAGGGCTGTAATTATTTCACCCATAGCAAATAATAATTGAATTTCTTACACCAATCACATGAAGTCTGTGGCTAGAAACGTGTGGTAGACCAATTGCGTTACAGTACAATTTCCATCCATTACCGGGAACATGTTTCCTTCTCCACCATTGAGTCTGCAACCATCCACAACCCTTTCCTGTCTGGCCAGGTGCCATATGTCTCTCAGTGGTGGCAGGAATTTCCCTGCGGTGCGGGACTCCCTGTTCTGACCGACACAATAGTGCTTCCCCATTACAGTGTGATTACATCATTTAGAATGTATGTTTAAGTAAGAACTTTGAAATTTTCATGTATTATTCTTATGTCTATGTTGGAGTCGACAGCACCCTTTTATTTGCTTGCTCCTTTGAAAATAAAGAAGATTAATTTGCATAATTCCGAGGAGTATTACTACAGCTCTTCATCTGTCCTCTCGAGCAACCGTTCAGATATCTCACCCCCTCGCCTACATCGGGCACCTCATGTGTCCCACACATACAAATGTGCACCTACCTGCCTCGAATGTATAATGCCAGACCCCATCCCAGTCAGTACCTCAGCCCTCCCCTAAACCTTCCTGAGCCCCAACTCATCTGTAAGATATTCGTGTGCGTGTCCAATGCCCCCGCTATCATGTACCCGACCCTCGTGTGTACCTGTTCGCATATCCTTTCAGGACACATGTCTTCCAGATTTTTAATGTCCGACAACTCACATACATCAGTCACTAGTCATGAATGGGACTGTCGGCAGTTTGCCTTGCACCACCATCCTTCTACCTCTGTTTGGTACTCTTTGGTAACATGCACACGTCACTTTTCTCTTGTAACACACAGTTTGCTACCTCTTACATTTTGTGTGCTTTCGATACTTGCACAGGTGCCACCATTGCCTACGTAACGTTTGTTCTTGTGTGTGAGTGTCTGCCATTTATTGCATTATTATCCTTCTACCTGTGTTTGGTACTCTTTTGTAACATGCACACGTCACTTTTCTCTTGTAACACACTGTTTGCTACCTCTTACATTTTGTTTGCTTTAGATACTTCCACAAGTGCCACCATTGCCTACGTAACGTTTGTTCTTGTGTTTGAGTGTCTGCCATTTATTGCAGTATTATACCCCTACTTGTACTTTGTACGCTTTGTTAACCTCAGGTTACTAACCTGCTCATGTCACTTTTTCCTCCTGTAATGTATCGTTTGCTACCTCTTGTATTTTATTTTATTTGCTTTTGATACATGCACAATTGCCACCAATGCCTCATGTGACCTAACGTTTGTTCTTGTGTTTTGAGTCTGCCATTTATTGCATAGTGGGAGAGGTGTGGCGCCGCGGCCAGGGCGACTGACGCTGGAATCTGGGGATCACTGTTCGATCCCCGGCTCCGGCGGCAGGTCCGCCCAGCACCATGTGACTCTGGGCAATAGCTCGCTTAATCTTCCTGACGGCCCCCAGCGCCTAGAGACCCTTACGGGTGATTGTGCGCTTTACAAATGTGGACTTTACTTTACTTTTATTGCAGTATTATACCTCTACTGGTACTTTGTACGCTTTGTAACCTGCACACATGTCACTTTTTCCTTCTGTAATGTACCGTTTGCTACCTCTTGTATTTTGGCAGTTCTGGCTGGACTGTTCCCATGAGGCACAGGGTCAGACTGATTTGCATATGGCCATGTCTGAACTGGGGTGGCAGAGTGGGCTAAAGAACGGTGATGGATCAAACCCAGATCTTTTGACTGGGTGTGAGTGTTTGATTGGTTCAGATGCTCCGTCCATCACCACCCCCTTTTATGTACCGTTTGCTACCTCTTGTATTTTGTTTACTCACAATTGTCACTTCAGTCTCATGTAATGTAACGTTTGCTTTTGTAACATGCTCACTTGTAATCTTCTCATGTATCAGTACTGTTCCTATTGTGAAGCGCTCTGACACCTTCGGGTAAAGTCGGCGCTATATAAACACGCATAAAATAAATACATAAATATTAAAAAATAGCTCT
The DNA here is from genome assembly GCF_964261635.1 of Lissotriton helveticus. Lineage (NCBI taxonomy): Eukaryota > Metazoa > Chordata > Amphibia > Caudata > Salamandridae > Lissotriton > Lissotriton helveticus. Next base: position 1,167,572,859 of record NC_136071.1, read on the forward strand.
CAGGTATCAGCAGCTTCCGTCTGTCCGGCAACAAGCCACATTCCTACCCGCTCAGATGCCAGACGGGGTAGCTTGGCCCGCTCGCCCCACCGTTACCACCTATTGATACCCGCGGTGGTGCGGTGCTGACAGGTATACGAGGCCCCCTCCTCCCTGTCAGGTACGGTTGGGTTCATCTGTTGTCTATCCTCCTCCACCAGCCCCCTCGCGGATTCCTTGAGCCTCCTACCTCCGCGCTCCTTGTCGGTCCCTCCGGCTCTGATTCACCGGATTTCAGCCCGCTCGGCTCTCCGGGTCGGGCCTTCCCTTTTTTTTCGGCCCTGCAGAGTCCCGGGGAAACACGGACAACTTCCTCCTCCTCCTGCCCCCCTCCCCGAAAAAAACAACAAACACAGCCACTTCCGGTCCGGCGCGACCGCTTCCGCCCGGCGCGCGCCACGTCACCTCCCCTCCTAGTCTTGCCCATCCCGCAGGAGCTTACAGCGGCCTCAGTCACTAGACCGCGCGTGCGGCACAGTGTGAGGAGACGCCATGTTGGATGAGGAAAATACTTTGACCGTAGAAGCACCTATTAACAGGGAGAGATGCGCCGAGTCTCGGAGCTCGTGCACGAGCAGAGACTTGACAATATTTGGCATTTAAACCCTAGAACAAATTAGAATATGATACGGTGTATTACATTTTTATTTAACACTTGGAACAGTTTCACCTTTAGTACATCAAATAAATTATATCGCTGAATTGAAGCATTTATTATAAGTGAGAGTGTACAAACATGCAATAAGAAACACTCCTGCCCTTGCTTTGATGATAATGCTACCAGTGACCTAAGAGGAAAATTAGTTTTCTTAAGGGCTTTAAGTGAACAGGGTCCCTCCTGGTCTCAGACCCAGCTGTAATTTAAAACCGACATTGTAATGTGTCCCTTTTTGAAATATGCTTGGTAAAAACGGAGAATCCCACAGAGGGGTATAACGATTTATTTTGGTAATATCAAATCTCTTTTTAATTTGTCACCAACCTTAAAATCTGTATCCACTGTTTTAAACTTAGTCTTCTTATAATAAGTCTTCTCTATATTCCTTAATAAAAAAGCATCCCTTCAAGCCAGTACCCAACATAAGTTGGTATATAGATGGTGCTACAGTCAGGTTCTTGTTTGGGTGTTACCTGTAATCAATACCGCAAAACGCTGCATAATATAAGCCCAACCAGGAATCCCCCGTCCTCCCGATCTTTCAATAAGATCATACATTTTGAGGCCCACCATGGCTTTTTAAACCTCCATACAAAACTATTACACAGGCTTTCCAATTTGGCCAGCCAACTCTTAATGTATCTCCAGAGGAATAGTTCTGAATAAATAGAAGAGTTTCAGGAGCACAACCAATTTTATAACATTACACCTCCCTTTCAGAGTTAAATACAAACTATCAATTCTATCCCGATCCATTTTGATTTTGATAAACAATGGGGTCAGATTTTATTCCACTATCTTCCCAATATCGGTTGCGTGAACCACTCCTAGAGATTTTGCCTCCGCCACCCACCGATGATCTCCAGAAGTACCTTCTGTGCTAATAACTTGGGTCTTGCCCTCATTAAGATGGTATCCTGAGATAGCCCCAAACCTACGCGCTTCCAATTTTATATAATTTATAGCATTACAAGGGTCTGGTGTTACAACAACTACATCATTATACTTTATACTGAGCTTAAGTCATAATTACTGGTAAGATCCTACTGTTACCCTCCAGTCGAATATATAAGGCAAATAGTAGGAGTGAACTAGGACACCCCTGCCTTATTCCCAATATAATATAAATGTAATTCGGTCATCTACCCATTATCTGCAACCTAGCCTTAGGAGCTTGATAAAGTGCCTTAATAGGTTTAATAAAGCCCAGACCGAGTCCCTTCCATCTCTACACCTCCCAGAGGTATCCCCAGGAGATTCTATTGAATGCTTTCTCCGCATCCAGAAACACCAGCCCTAGCAGTGATTTAGCCACTTCTGCTAAATCCAACATCATTATTACCCGGGGAAATAAGAAGTATTATGCCCATGCCACTTTAAGGTTGTTTAAGGTGGGGAGAAGCTGGAAGGTTGGGGCCAGATATTATGATTTGCACTTTTAGGCTCTCCAAGTCATCAATCAAATGGGGTGATCATGTTGCTATAACATTGTCCTGTTATTATTGTACTGTATGATTTATATCTTAACTCCTTCTAATCTATGCCTGTGATTTAAAATAGTTTATTACATGGATCTTGATATATTAAATCAATGTTTGTATTTTAATGCCTCTCAAACATTACATCTCAGGAAAGTCTCATCTTTTGGTGCTGCCAGGCCGCTACTATATGGTTTTGTATGGACTTCGATATGTTGATTCACTGTTTGCACTTTAATGTCTACTAAGCACTTTGTTCCAGGAAAGTTCAACCGTATGTTGCATACATAGTATGTTTTATATCTTTACTCTTCTTACTCTATGCTATGACTATTTGTGTTTTGTCATATGGACCATAATATATTTATTCTTAAGGCTATATTGATAAGTGATGAAATATGCTGAACGATTGCCTCTGTGTATATCTCTGTCAATAATATTGTGTATAAACTGTTACTTTTACCGGGGCAAAAATAAAAGTAATATAAAAAAAAATGGGCCTCTTCTGGGCCCTGTATTCATGTCCTTAATTTATTGTCAGGACCGGAGGCTCCGATTCTGCGTCTCTTTCTTTAAAAACAGCAGCCAGTCATATTAAAACTTTCAAAAACACTACATTTCCCATGATTCATCACAGTCACAATGAATGAATGGGATTAGCGCACATCTTATCTACATAGTAATATAAAGAATCAAAAATGTATGCTCGTATGCGTGCCAGCCAGCGAGAGGGTGCCTGCCTCTCAGTAAGAATTAATTTGCAAGTGAGTGTTCACTTGTATGCTAGATGCATAGCGTATAAACACTAATTCACTTAATCCAAAATGATTGACATAAATTCAACACAAATTTGTCGTAACAGCATTCAGATACCAATGATCAGTAAATGATGCATTTACGTTAGCCTTTATTTGGCTTAATGAATGCATGTTCTCAACGAGATCAATCGAAATCATTATATACAAACCACAGAAAATCAACATAGAAACATACTGATTATGTTCACTTCAATATGAATATTCAAATCTTCATTGAAGACTATGCCCAATGCATTTCGGGATTTAGGATATCTCTTCTTCAGGGAAACTGTAAAATACAAACATACCATCAGGACTGGTATTGCCAAAAATATATCAATCTATTGTAGATAGATATATATTTGTGCTCCATACTCCTTGGCTTGACCCTAAGCTCACAGGGCTTGCATCGTCCAAGTCTGGTCCCGTAGCTCAGGACCTTTTGTTTGGCTGCCTTTCCTGAAAGAACTGTTCAAGTTTATGGTGACCTTCAGTAGCCTGGACAAGGCACAAGGGACTCTGCCGAAAATCTTCTATCCACTTTTTGGCAGGGCCGGACGCTTCAGAAGGTGAGCGTTCTGGTGTGGCTACCACCGAGGCCCACAGAGAGGTTCCTACCAACAATCTAGAGGTGGTTACCAGGATTCCTCCAATGGTTTCACTTTCTACCGCTCTCGCCCGAGCTAACAAGAGCGGGTTCTGTAGGGGACGCTATGGTGGATCCCAGGCCCAAGAGTCTGGTACCACAGGTGAGACTGATTCCACTGTCAGATGTGTTGCTGGGGGGCAGGATCAAGTCATTTATACACAATTGTCAGACTCTTATGCAATATTCGTGGGTTCTAGAGACCATTCAGGGTTACAAACTAGAGTTCTACATGTCCCTGAGACAGGTTTTTCCTCCTCCCATGATTTTTTCCCCCAACTTGAACAAGATTTGATCTCCTTCAAAGTACAAGCTCTCCTACAAAAGGGGGGAATAGAGGTGTCTGCCCCTCACCCAAAAAGGTTTCTCAGTTGCATCTTCCTGGTGGAGAAAAAGGGGGCGGTCTCGTCTAGGTTTAAATTTCAAGGACTTCAATGGTTGGATTGCTTAAGATGAAGGAGATTTGAAAGACGATGGTTCCATTATTCCCCCTTTCAGACGCTTTCTTTAGTTCCTCTGGCAGGGTCATTGTTACGAGTAGAAGGTGCTTCCTTTTGACCCCTCATCTGCCCCTTGGGGTTTTAAGAAGCTCCTGTGTCCGGTAGAGGAATCCCTGAGAGCTCAAGGTGTGTGTCTAATTATTTACTTAGACAACATCATTATCATGACCCAATGCCCACAGTTGCCACTTACACAATTGGAATGGACAGTTGTCCTCCTCCAGGATCTCTACTTTGCCGTGAATACTCAGAAATCAGTCGTGACTCCTTCCCAACATGTGGAGTTTCTGGGATTACAGGTGGATTCTCTTTTTTTGCCAAATGATTCTCCCTCACCAAAAAGTCTGGGGCATGAAGAAATAATTGAGATCAACTCTGAGCAAGCGGACTGTATCCTTGAGGTCGATAGTTCATTGGTTGGGCCTGTTAGCCACATCGATTCAGGCCATTTTTTCCAGCCCCCTCCATTATCGCACCCTTCTGGCACTCAAGATTTGGCATCTCTGGAAAGGCCTCAGTTACTCAGAACAGGTTCTCCTTTTGGAGGAAGCAAGGTCAGAGATTTCGTGGTGGTTGGATCACATGGAGGCCTTGTAGCAATTAAAAGATGATCCTTGAATCCAGTTGATAGAAATAGATCTGATTTATTGAAGCTTAGATGATAATACAGAAATAAGTAGGTTCAATAGTAATCCAATTAAAAACCCCACCAGGAGCAAATGGACTCCTGCTCAGCCTCAGATGTAACTGACTCTCAATCCAAGCATACACAATCAGAACCCTATGTGACAGCATAGATGCATGCTGAGCAAGATATAACAAACACTAAAGTAGGACAGAGAAAGAGGAAAAGCAGGATGTAACACATCTCCCTTCTTAACAAAAATAAAAACAAAGTAAGAACACAAAACCGTGTGGAAAAGAAGAAGATAGAACATACAACACATACACCGTAAAAATTACTGGACAAGTAAACAGAATGGGTTAAAATAAAATTTGAGCTCCTCTAAAAACATTAGAGTAACAAAATCCACAAGAATGGAAAAGAATGGATTTGATAAATTAAATACATCTGTAAGACAAATCCACAAGAATGGAAAAAGATGGATTTGATAAATTAACTTCAGATCAAATTAAATACATCTGTAACACAAATCCACAAGAATGGAAAAAGATGGATTTGATACATAAATAAGAACTTCTCTACACGTTAGATCATTTAACTGATTGAACAACCTCCCTCTCCTTAAAACATCAAACAATTTGAACACCTCTAAAATATTAGAGCACTTAGGTGGTTCAATAAATAAGCAACCTATGACTCTTTAAACATCAAACGATGTGAACACCTCTAAAGTATCAGAGCACAAATGTGGTTCACATCCCAAAATGAAGCAACAATCCTCTCTTTAAAACATCGAATAATTTGAACACCTCTAAAATATTAGAGCACAAAAGTGGTTCAGAACCTAAAATAGAGCAACATGCAGCTCTTTTAACCTTGAACAAAATGAACACCTCTAACATAGTAGAGCACTAATGTGGTTCAGAAAAGCACTAAGCTTTTAAGGCTCATCCTCGGATGCAACCTCAAACACATTAAATCTAAAAGCACTATAACTCCTCACATAACTTTCTTAAGGCTCATCCTCGGATGCAACCTAAACACATTAACTCAGCAAAACAAGAACACCTTGTAAAATTAATCGAACATCAATTGCAGCACTATAAAATCAAATTGAAAGAAAGGAGCACCTCAAAATTGAGCCCAAATGTGGCCCCGTCAAAATACACATTCAATATATCCCAAAGCATGAATATTTGAATGAAAGTCACTGCAAACAAACATCAGAACAAACCTGCAATCAATAGACTGAATGAGATAAAACTGAGCACCTCAACCAAAGTTGAGCATAAAAATGGCTTACTCCAATAAAGAAACTAACTCAGCTGAAATTTGAATTTAAAACAACTGAGCACCTCCACATTAGTTGAGCATAAAAATGGCTCACTCAAATAAACCAAACTAATTCACCACCGGAGTAAATAACTCACAACCTCCAAAACCAATACGCAGCAAATATATGAAACACATGAACATGGTAAAAATCACAACATAAAATGTACATGCACAATCTTTTCCACAAAGCACATCTCAAACTGCACCATTTCCCTCACAAATAAAAAAATTACAATAAAATGAATAAACACACTCCGGTGAGCGATCTCTCACCCGAGGTTGCCACAGAAGTTGAAATCACCGTTCTCCATAAGCCAGTAACAGCCTCCAATGTTCACGATAATCCACGCAACGGCTTTAACGTTGTAGTTATTGTCTGTCAGTTCCCTCTGTTGCCACATAACAATTATGTCAAATAATCCACGGAACGGCTTTAACGTTGTAGTTCTTGTCTGTCAGTTCCCTCTGTTGCAACATAACAATTATGTCCTAAAAACTGCTTGCATGTCGCTGTAGAAAGAACACTGTCTGCCAGTTCTTTCCTCTTCTGACAAAAAGATCGTTTCCATAGTTCTTTCCTTTTCTGACAAAAAGATAATTTTTTCCACTTCTGGCAAAAGGATCATTTCCATAGTAACGATCTACACTCCATTGTATTAATCCAATGTAAAACGATGTAATTACTAAAATGGTGGCACGCATACCACGTCGCACCGGGTGGCTCTCAGCACACCGCTGCTCAAAAACGTGAAGATGCAGCATAACAAACTCCCACTACGTCACAAGGAGCTGTGCAGCTAAGGTAGGCGTTGCGTGTTTCTCGCGCACTTCTTTTCCTTCAAATTAAAGATGACTGTTAAGCATTTCTTGCGCACATTACATTGCGCAGTTAAAATTACATTGATTTGAAATAATATTAATTTGAGCAACTTACAATAACGTTGTTAATGCCCACACTTGCTCTCCGCACGGCCTCTTAAATCAATTGTGTGCAGTTCTTGAGGTAAAGGCACTGTCGTACAAATTGCTTACCGGTGTAAACTGGTCTCTCCACTTGACCTCAAACAGTTAAAAAAATACTACTAACGGTGCCTTGTTCACAGTCTTGAACACCAGTCAATGATGTAGAAGCAATTCAATGATGTAGAAGCAATACAATAAGCTGATTCCTTAACAGCAGCAAAATGTGGCACATCCATTTCCACATGGTTGATAGCAGACGCCTTTTCCCTTTTAACACATGGATGATAGCAGACGCCTTTTCCTCTTTAAAGATGACAAACATCCAAGTCATGTAAGTAAAATGTTGAAAATTTTAGGCCAATATAGTTTAAATCATGTCGCAAGAAATCATACACCCTGGGGAAAGAAGCTGTCCAGATCACTAGAGACACTGGTGGGGTTTACCAGGGCGCTTAGCTTATTTTACCTTAAATTTTCAAGTTTCTTCAGTTGCAGTTTCAGTATTCTTAAATTCAATAGTTGCAGTAATCCATAGTATCTGACTTCTCCTTCATGCATAGGTTTGTACCTCGTCGCCAAATTTGTAGCAATTAAAAGATGATCCTTGAATCCAGTTGATAGAAATAGATCTGATTTATTGAAGCTTAGATGATAATACAGAAATAAGTAGGTTCAATAGTAATCCAATTAAAAACCCCACCAGGAGCAAATGGACTCCTGCTCAGCCTCAGATGTAACTGACTCTCAATCCAAGCATACACAATCAGAACCCTATGTGACAGCATAGATGCATGCTGAGCAAGATATAACAAACACTAAAGTAGGACAGAGAAAGAGGAAAAGCAGGATGTAACAGGCCTGGACAAGCAGAGCGATTTTGGGCTCAACTCAGGAGATAGTGATTGAGTCTGCTGCCAGCCGATAGGTTTGGCGGGCTTGTTGCGGTCCTGTTTCAACAGGAAGTCATTGGTCACAGGGGGAACTGACCCTCTACATCACGGCTTGGAACTCCTGGCGGGTTTGTTTGCAATTCGCAGCCTTTCTCCAGAGAGGTCAGATTGTTGCATACTTCTTTGTATGGACAATATCTCGGCGGTTCATTATGTGAACAAGTTAGGCAGGACCAGATCCTGCCTTCTGGCAGAGATAGCCAAGGATTTATGACATTTTTGACTCCAACATCGCATTTCGTTTGTGGTGTAATATCTCTCGGGTCAGAGCAATACCGTCGCGGACTGGCAATCCTGTCCCCTTTGGGATTTCAGCAACTGTATGCTCCATCCGCAAGTGTTCCATGTGCTGCATAACCTGTGGGATCTTTGTTTAGTGTATCTTTTCACATCTTGCCTCAAACGCCAGCTTCCAACCTTTTTCAGCTAGCATCCAGATCCGAAGCCCAAGCAGCGGATACTTTTCTTCAGGACTAGACTCCTGGCCTGTGCTATGCCTGTCCCCCATTCCTGATGATTCCCAGGGTGACTCAATTGCAATGCGAAGGAGCGGAGCTGTTTTTGATGACTTGATTTTGGAGAGTGCAAGCATAGTGTCCGTTCCTTCTGGAGATGGCCTGTGCCTGTCCGATTCTGATTCTGTTCCACTGGAATCTCCTTCTGGATCCAGGGGGTTCTCCTCATCTGTTGATCCTGTCATAACACCTGTCTGTTGTAGCATGGAGAGTTTCAGGAACAGATGGGATCTCTCAGGACTTTCACAGGAGACTAATTCTTTCATCAGTCAAGAGTGATACTCGGGCACTTACAAGCGGTACTCTTCCACTTGGAGATGCTAGAGAGGCTGGTGCAGTGAGCGGGTTCCAGATCCCGTTGGAGCAGATTGCAGTTTGGTCATATATTGTTTGTCCTCTTTGGTTTCCACTGCCGTGGCTTATAGGTCAGTTAACAGTTTTAGGTCTGCCATTTTGGCAGGTCATTTGTCTGTTAATGGTAAACTCGAGAGTATGTACATTGTTGAGAGGTATCCTTATGGTTAAGCCCCCACCTCTAAATACTCTGTTTTATGGGATGTTACCATAGTCCTGAGATTTTTGGACTTTTGGACGCTTGTCCAGAAAACAAATATCTATCAAGAAAACAATTGTCAGCCAAATTGACTATGCTCTTATGTCTCATCTCTTGTAAACGGGTGTCTGACGTATGGCTCTAGATCTCGCAGGAAGGATTTTTTCTCCTGAAGGGGTTACTTTATTGGTTTTTCTTCACACCAAATGTAATTTCACATCGATTTCCTACCAAGTATTTCCAGATAATCCTAAACTTTGCTTTGTGCAATGTTTGAAGATTTATGAGGTTAGTACAGCAGAGTTTCGTACTGACGTGAGGAGACAATTGTTGATTGCTTTGCAGAAGCTGTTACACCCAGTGGCCTTGGCCACTCTTGCCAGATGGATGTGATGGCTTATGAGTGAAGGTGGTATTGATACCTCCATGTTTGGGGCTCACTCTGCTTGAGTAGCGATGGCATCCAAATCTTTTGCTTTAGGTTCTAGTTTAGCTAACATTCTTAAGGTGGCTGATTGGTCAGCAGAATCTACGTTTAAATCCTTTTATTATAAACCTATTGTTGATTTTGCTTCTGTGTTGGTGTCCCAGCTTTAAACAAGCATAATCAGAGCTTCCAGTCCTGACATAGAATTAAAAATCTTCCAGCACTTACAACAAGAGTTTTCAATTCTGTTAAGGACACGGAGGTGAGGATTATCACACCCATTACATTGTATTGTATTTATCTGCATAAAATTAATTGCATATTTGTCTTTTGTAATGGATTCTGTATGTTCTCCATTTTTTTACTTCCCTGATGACATTGTACTGAGAATGTTATGTCTTTGGTGAGACCTGTGTTTACGGCTTTGATGTTTTCCTTCCTTACTAGGAACTGGAGACAAGTGGTTGCCGGATCGGCAACGTTCTGAAGTTGTGGAAGTTCCCTGGTTGTTCTAGAGTCTGTTTCCAGGGGGGACACTCCTAAAGTTTCAGCTAAAGGACATCCGGTCTAGTTGGACTGAGCGCTTCGTATTATGCTCCCGTTGGGCCAGATAGTGATGCCTACTGTTGGTCGATGTCCTGTTGTTGTTACAGGGTCTCAAACGTATGGTTATGTGTACTGGCGTTGCTGGTATCTGTTTCCTTGAACTGGTGCACAGAAAGAGGGAGCTTGGTTGCTACAAGAGGGTTATATAGGGCTCGGTCTCTATGGTTGATCAGGTGACTGTGATGGAACCATGGGAAATGTAGTGTTCTGAAAGTTTTAATATGATTGGCTGCTGTTTTTGAAGAGTAAAGAAAGAGAAGCATAATCCTCGGCTCCATGTCCTTAATAGAATTGAAAATTCTTTATGCGAATGCTGGAAAATGTCATCCTCTTGAAAAAATACTGATCGATTTCTGAACAACGAGTGTAAAAAGTGTTAAGGTAATCCATGTCATTCCTGCTTATATTTCACTTGCGTTCCTTAATCTTGCATTCCCTGTGAGGGTTTTATTTTTTCAGAATGCTGTTTTTTTTCAAGAAGCATATTATTCTTGTCTAGTGCATAATTTGGTCCATCTATTCCTTCTTCCCTGTCCCTTGCGATCCGCTCGGCAGATTGGTTTTGTGGCTCCGAAAACCCGCCTGGCCCACATAAAAGGCCGGTCTTTCTCCTATCTAGGGCCAACAGTATGGAATTCCCTGCCAGCTTCTTTGAGCGACTCAACATCTCTTCTCACATTCCGCAAGGGTCTAAAGACCTGGCTGTTCTAATTTGCTCCTTGTTTCCTCCGTCTTTGTTCCCTACCCTTGTTCTGTGCCGGGAAACCCCTTGGGGTAGCTGTGCGCACTATAAATTCCGGTATAATAATTATAAGAATAATTTGAGGTGGGAGCCCACCAAAATAAATCCAGTTTTTGCTTAAAAAATTCAGGCCAGTCATGATCATCAAGCCACAACAAAAGACCAGCGTCTACGAAGTATTGGCGGGTAAAATTAACCAGATATGTTATATCCGTATTAGTACTGGGATGAAGCTGTGTAGAATGCAGGTTAGAATGGCAGGCAACAGTTAGTAGCAGAAGCACATCAAGGTAAAGTCATTAGGTAAGGCAAGCTAGATTTTAAATCTGTGCTAAAAAAATAGGGTTAGAAGAGTTAGATCATAGTACATTTCTCAGGCGAAGATGTTCAGAGTCAAAAGCAAGAATCAATAACAGGACTGAGCAGAGCACATTAGCATTTAGACCTGGAAGAAGTGTTTTGAGTGTACTGTGTATTCCATCTTGACTCAGGATTTATTCCAGCCTTTAGTTGGTTGACTTGCCATGCAGGGATGCAATATATTGTCAAGTCAAGTCAGATTACTTTATTCGGTATAAAAACAATACCATACAAAGTGAATAAAAAAGAAACTTCTATCATAAAAAATTACATAGAGGTTAAAAAACGATTATAAAAACCAATACATTAAAAAGTCTTCCAGGCCTTAGCAAAGTCATATTTATAAATAATTTATGCAGTGCAAACAGAAATCCTGAGGAGTGTTGGATGCGACCGCCCATTCATTCATCTAGTGGGGGTCATCCATGGTTAATCTTCACCTCTAGTATTCCTCAGTCTCGCGGCCGATCTTAGAAAGTTTACGGTGCAAAATAGTGTCAATGGGTCTGCTGACAATTTCAGAAATAAAAGTGCCACCTTTGCCTGGTCAAATCTACCTTGCCTTAAAATTGCTTTTAAAAACATTGTCCGTGGGTACGCATAAAAGGGGCATAATAAAACAAAGTGGAGAGTGTCCTGCGGAGACCTCTGGTCGCAACCGCACCTTCCCTTGGTCTCTATGTCTGATGTGTACCCTGCTGGGACGGCTAAGATGTGATGCAGGAGGTTCAGCCTGAATCTGGTCATCAGGAATCTGTCATGTTTGTTGTAAATGTAGGACAGATAAAATTCCATTCCTGGTGTTAGTTTGGTTAACAGATGTGCTCTCACCAAGGATTTCATCAGTTCGTGTCCTCCCGTGCATTTGCTTTTTGCCTTAAAAATTCTGTCTTTATAATGCCCTTGTCTTTGGTCATAAGTGTGGATGGTTTATCAAACATATTGTCATTTGGCTCTCTGAATTTATTACCTTCCTTGCCAGGACTTTTAAAGTCAGTATGGAATTCTTATCATATCTGCTCTCCTCACCTTCCACAGACAGCATAATAAACAAGCATAAGAGGTACCGAGGTTCCCTATGCCAAGTCTGGAGGGTGAGCTGAAGCACTAGGTTTAACCCAATAAAGGTTCTGTACTCCTGGACCTCTAATGCTGCAAGAACACTGTTTTAAAAAAATCTTTCTTTTCACCTGATTAGTCACTGTATTATAAGAAGCAGAGTGGGGCAGGTCCTGATGAAGCTGTAACACCCCGTTATTGGGGTATTAATCCAGGCAGAGATATGTCGACCACTTCTTTCAGATTACATTAATTTCTGCTCTTTTAATTTCCACCGACTGGAGAATAAAATCAGGGTTTAACGATAGGGAGTTTTAATCCTTTTTCTCACCCACCACTTTGTCTCCTCTGCATTTACCAATATTTAGAGACCACACCAACACCCATAGGAGTTGCTCTATTTTTACACCAAAAGAGCTCTTATCTATTGATGGTTGTAGCCCACATTGATCCCCTGCTGAGTGTCAGTGTGAGGAGAATGCATATGATGGAGTATGCCCCCTCTTGGGTGGGCGAAGGCTTTTGTCTTTGAAAGAATCCTTTTTTATTGCTTGTGAACATCACCCTTATTTTGAACACATTACATGGAGTATCCTTTGTTGTACAATTTAGAATAGGAGGACATACACATGTGGTTCCCTTATGTTAATGTATCATCATATCTGTGGCCATGAGTAATGAGTCGTTGCATCTGATAAGTATTTTGCCTCACAAGCAGCGGCGGCTCCTGAGTAATGGCAGAGGAACGTCGCCCCACTGCAGATAAAAAATAAAATGATAATAAAACAATTCATTATTGTTTTATTTTTCGCTCACAGCCGATGCTGCAGAGTCTAAGGTGGGGCAGGGCTGGACTGCCCTTTATGGACTGTCAGCAGCACTGTAAGTGCTCATGTCTGTTTGACAGGCCGTCTTAGGACTGCCAAATCGACATGCGCACTTAGATTTCTCCAACCCAGCTGTATTGTACAGTCAATTGGAGAAATGGCACAGGCTCTCAATCCCTAAGTGAGCGCCTAACCAGGCTGCTCAGACCAATCCTGGTGCTGCTTTCATAGCATGAGAGCAGCGTCTGGATTGGGTGGGGAGTCTGGGAGCCTGTTTTGGCCCTTGGACGTATTATGGGAAGAGAGGAGCACTGAGGCAGCCGGCAGTGGGAGCGGCAGGTAAGTGCTTTTTAAAAAATTTATTAATATTTGTCCCACCGCATAATTTTGGGAGTAGCCGTCCCTGCTCACCAGTATTCATTATCAATGCAGTGGTTCCCAAGACACAGTTTCTTCTTTGCAAATATTCTTACACCTCTCTGTGATTTTCACAGACTTCTACAAATAATAATTGTATAGATAGATCATATTAAAGTGGTGGATAACATCTTAAGAACTACTTTAATAATGGGTAATTGCCAATGGATAAGGAAATTTATGTTCATTTTAACCACGTTTAATGTATCCTTTTACCAAGAGTTTTTTGTTAATAACTCTACTCGTGCCCTTTCTCACTTCTTGGAAGACTTCCTGACAAGTATCAGTAATACTTTTCAATGATACCACTAATTAATAATTTACATATCAAATATTCACAATTATTCTCAGGTCGGTATTCATTTGAAAACCATTAAATCTTGAAAATATGATCAAATTCATCAGCACACGATCAATGAAGTGCTTTTACAGCTCAAGTTGTACTTTTGATGTTGGCTAATCATTCAATCGTTACGCTGCCTCACCAGATTTCTGATTAGGGTTACCACCTCACTCCAGCTCATTATGGAAAGTTCCTGCAGTCCTGAACATGTCACTTACAGTTTATTGTTTTCAAGAGCCAAAGTAGTTCAGTGTAAGCCAAGCAAGACTACTATCCCCAGAATGCACTAGAAGTGCAATAGGAAGTGCCTACCCTATCCTGACCAGGATTAGTTTATTTCCCTGATTTCTGAACTCCCTTTTTAATATTTCCTTGGTATCTGCTTGTCGGTTATCTTCCAAGCTACCTGAGGAAATTCTCCACCTCTTCCACCCTCTGTTATGTATTAAACTTTTGTCAGAGAATAGAGGGGTCTATTAGAATGGGGTGGCGGACTGCAGTCCACCCGCCACCCTAGCGGTGCTGGGACTGGCCGCCAGTGGTGCGGTGGTCCCGCACTGGCAATTAGGATGCCACGCCATGGTGGCGGTGGTATCCCGCATATATTACATTGTGGGGGGCGGTGCTGTAAGCAGCACCGCCACTATGCAATATATGCATGTTGTGCATTGGCATGCACAACGTGACAGGCACCATGCGGTGCCTGTCACCTTGTGTATGCCAATGTTGGAGGGTACCATAAGTACCCAGGAGGAGGTCCTTCTTCACTCCTTAGATAGCATGATAGCCGGTTTGAGTTATTTGGATAGCTGTAAGCCTTTTGTAGTTTAGGCCACCTCTTTATCAGTTTTGTTGGACCACGTCAGTCAGTAACTATAAGTAACCACAATACAACGTACCCAAGTTTTTCTTGAATGTCTTGAATTTGCCAGTTCTTGTTTGCGGATAAGTGAAAAGTTGTGATTAACTTGAACTTGTAAATTCTGTACCTCTGGAATCCTAGAGTGGGTCTTTTTCATGTTGGTGTCTAAAAGTGATTACAAATCGAATGTATTTTTATAAATTGGTGTTGGTGTTGGAGTTGGAGTTCTTGAGAGTCCTGTTTCTTACTTCTTCAATTGCTTTGCTGCTGCTCAAAAGCTTTTACACTTGTTCCTTTGTGTAAGCCTGACTGCTCAGAGCCAAAGCTACCCAGGGTGGAGCTAAGGTTTAAAAAACAAAACCTGACTGGTCCTAAAGGAGTCAGGAGTGTATTACAGGGTGAGGTCTCACAACCACACATACAATACACCCCATTTCCTCACATAGACTATGACCACAATATTGCTTTTGCGCTTAGAAACACTCGACCAATGAGAAGAGATGGCTTGACTGTCAAAAATAATTGACAGCAATCAGAGTTACTAGGCAATTTATATAGTCAACTGGCTGATGGAATGGAACCCTTTTTCTATATATCTGAGCACCCCACAGTTCTAAACGTGTGGTGCATGCATACAATGAGCTGTGTAGATCATTGAAAGATTATTTTGTGAGGGAAGTAAAAACTGTTTGCTATGGTCCAAAGCAAAACACATGTTTTAATAAGGAATGCAAGGCAGCTAAGGGGAGCTGATCATTGCAATTCAGCAGAAGGATGGTGACCGCATAGGACTGGCTAAAAACACATATATAGTAAGGTACTAGCCCAAGCTAAGAGCCAATGGGATGATATTAAGTGGGTTAACCGCACTAAAGCAGTGAATGCGAAGGATGTTAGGTGGTTCTGGCATACAGCTGCCCAAGGAAGTTACTTTGCTCAGACAACCATGGATTTTTTGACTAAGACAAAAACTTGGCAGAGCATTTTACCATTCTTTACTCGATCAAGATGGACTGTCATAATATGTAAGGGTTAGCAGATGCGACTCCCTCTCTTAAAGCAGCTGAGCTGTTATCTGTAACATTAACAGAGACTCTGCAAGTATAGGGCTTCTCCACTGGGAGCCAATGAAATTGTCGGAGAAGGGGTGAAGCTGATGCAGACCTAGGGGGTCTGTATAACATTCTGGCCGCTGAGTTCTGAACCACCTGCAGCGTCTGATGGATGCCTTATCTACCCCTAGGTAAAGAACATTGCCGTAGACCAGTGTCGACATTATGAGTGCCTGGATAACAGTCTTTTGAGATGTAAGTGGAAGTAGCCAAATGATTTTCCACAACCACTTCAATATGCAAAAGCAGGTGGCATCCATTTTCACCACCTGGGCCTTCATGGATAACTTGTTGACCAGCAGGGAGCCCAAATTCTTGGCCTTGGGAGCTGGATCCGGTGGAGCACCCAGAGTATCTGGCTAGTGCTGTGGGCCCCCCAATGTCAGATTCTTTCCCAGCACCAGTACCTCTGATTTATCTCCGTTAAGTTTAAGCGAGTTGTTATTCATCCATGTCATGACCAGGTCCAGACAGGAGTACAAGGCCTCAGATTTGTGATCTTGGCCAGATGACAAGGAGAAATGATTTATGTGGCATTGGCATAAGAGAACAGGGTGAGGCCCCAGCTTTCCACCAAGTCAGCAAGTGGACGCACATAGATGTTGAATAGAGCTGGGTTTAGGGCTGAGCTTTGGGGAACTCCTGATGTAAGGGCATGCTGTTTGGAAGAGATACTGGCGGAGGTAACCTGGAAAGCATGATCCTTTAAGAAGAATGACATCCAGGCAAGGGATAATCCCTGGAGACCTAGAGCAGCCAGCCCCTCCAGAAGAGTGGCATGAGACACAGTGTCGAAAGCCGCGCTGAGGCCCAGTAAAATCAGTACAGCCGTATCGCCTTCATCCAGCAGCCGTCTGAGATGTTCTGTGACTACTAGAAGGGCGGATTCAGTGCTGTGTCATGCTCTGAACCCAAATTGAGCTGGGTGAAGGTAGTTGTGGGACTCCACAAAGTGGCGAGTTGTATGTGACATGCTGCTCCATGATTTTAGACATGATGGGCAGCATAGAAATTGGTCCATAGTCAGGCCAAATTGAAGGATCCAGGTTGGGCTTCTTCAGGAGGGGGAGTACCAAAGCATGTTTCCATGCTAGAAGGATGTACCCATTCTGTAAGGAGGAGTTGAGAAGTCCTATCAGCAATTGCAAAATATCCGGATCTAGAATGCTAAGCTTGGCAGGGGGCAAAGGGTCTCTAGGGGAACCAGACTTTATTGTTTGCCGCAGCGACATGAACGTGAGCAAGTCAAGAGTGGACCTACAGTCTGATTTCTGACAAACTTGTGGGGAGACTCAGATGTTCAAGACCTCACCGGTGGGGGTGGGAGAAAAAAGCATGCCGGAGCAATATCCATCCAGCACCAGTTCGTTGCACTGAAACTGGGACAGGGATGGTGCAGATGAAACCTTATTGGTCAGAATGGTCCTTCACCACTCTAAAAAGTGTTTTAGGACAGTTTTGGGCAGATGTGATTTGCTCAGAATAAAAAGTAGACCGGGCTCTTCTGCAAAGATTGTGATAACTTCACATTGCTAGTTTATATTTGAGCATGCTATCCTCACCGTAAGTGAGCCTCCAGGACCTAAACCATTACATCTTGCTTTCTCCACCTGTAATGCCTCTGTAAACCAAGGGGCAGGGGGGTGAGACCTGGCTGGCTGACTGAGTTTAGCTGGCAGGACAATATCCAGCAATTCCCGCAGCCAGTTGTCGAACCTAGTCTAATTTTGCTCAACCTCTTGAGTTAACCTCTGCATCGTGCTCCTCAGTTAGCTATTGAGGCATGGGATGTCTAGTCTAGACCACGTCCTGGTCTTAAACTGTGATCTGCCCTATGCCCTGGCTGGGGTGGAACAAGCCAGGACTGAGAAAGGTACTGCTTAGTGATCAGACCACAGTAACGGCAGAGGAGAGGCAGCGTCAAGATGTTTTAAGATTGGAAAAAATTGGGTATAAAAGGTTCTGTAGCAAACAAGGTCTCAGGTCCTTACAAAATATCAGGAGACTTTTCTTGTCAGAGCCTCTGTATGTTATCTTTGTAGATCTCAGGTATGCTTTTGACCTGGTCTCTTGTTCAAAGCTTTAGACAGTTCTTAAGGAAATGGGGTCCAGGAAAATATGTGGTCCATCTTAATGAGAATGCATGAAAATTCTTATGCACAAGTGTGATGGGAGTCACAGGGCAAACTCACATGAAGGGGGCACATCAGGGGTGCACTCTTGCCCTATGTTGTGTACACTGTGCATAAATGGAGAAGTGGACTTTTTAAGTGCTTGTCACACTGACTTTCCAAAATTATGTAAATGTCCTTGTTCCGCCCTCCTGCTCACGGACAACATGCGCTGATCTCCAAAACACCTATGGAACTATTGGCCAGGTTAGATCGCTTTGCGGCCTACTGTGATGAGAGGGAACTGGAGATAAATGCAGAAAACAAAATGTATTGCTTTTAACCCGTACAGGAACTATTGGGGTGTTCCGACCTTCAAAGGAGTTGAACTATGGTCAAAACATTTGAATACTTGGGTGTTAAACTGACAGATAATATATAATGTTAATGCAGTGACAAATGCTCTTTAAAGCTGTCGCAATATAACTCTAGCATATTGAGGACCCTTAAATCTACCTTTGTTAGGTCTCTTACGCTCACCCTACAGATATACATTGCAAGAAGTGGGGGCAGTCGTCTATCGTAATGAACTGAGGGGGACATTCATAGGTCACAAGATTGTACAGAATAGACAGGAAATTTCTGAGGTCTCTGATTAATCTGCCCCAGAATACCCCGGCAATACTGGTACATATGGATATAGGGATAAATCTCGTCTTGCACAAAGCAAGCCTTAGACCATTACTCTACTGGAGACAACAATGGCACACTGATGAGTTGATCATATTTAGAAAGGCACTTAAGGAGGTACTTAGTCTATATGGCCATGGATGTATACCTTGGCTGAAATTTACACAATCTTAATTGTGCAGACTTTCCCTGGAAGATCTGCGGAATATTTCGCAAGAGGCCTCCGGTATTTACAAAGACCTTGTGAACATTGTTTCACCTCTCCTAAGATGTTTGAACTTGAGCTGGCGCTAACATAACCAAAATTGACCTGTCTTCTATTTTGAAATTATACTGCAATCACAACGTGATCATTGTTGTCGTTGTTGCCTTTGCTCTAAAAAATAGTGTGAGCTTTCCATGGAAAGACTGGAGCTGTCCTAGACTTTAGGACTAAGATGTACCTAGTAAAGGACATCCTAGCTGTCCCAGCCCGCTTTGTATACAATTTTGCAATTCCGTCACCTAGATAGACTCTGGGAACCTCTGAATGCAATGTAATAGTATTATGAGAGAATCTTTAAATGTGTTTTGTAGTCAAATATTCCTTGTTGCCTATTTCTTCATTGATGTATATCCTGAGAATCTATGACTTGTGTAATAAAAACCTAAGACAGACTTAAGACAAACTTAATACAGACTTAAGACAAGACTTAAGACAGATTTAAGACAAACTTAAGACAAAATGCTAACTTAAGTCTGTCTTAAGTTGGTCTTAAGTTTGTCTTAAGTCTGTCTTAAGTCTGTCTTAAGTCAACTTAATTTTTTTTACACTAAAGGGGTTTTGTCCTACGGACCCAGGCTGGACAATCAATCATTATAAAAACTAGCAAGTACCTGGGGTCGAATTTCAAAATGGACTGTTTATTATTTCATAGCAGCCATCAGGTTTTGTTTTTTTAATTCACAAAACACATGTATTAATTCATACAATTCCTTGTTATTTGTTTACATTCATACATCAATTGTACGTCACAGGTTTTAACACACCTATACATAGAAGACAACAGTCTAAACAAACATTACATCAATTTTAACGACAAATCAAGAAGCAAATTAATAATAAACACATTATTTAGACAACCAATTTAAAAAAGGTACACCAGAGTGTGGTCTCAATGTGGTCCTGGTTTTTAACTTATCACAGTGGGCTTATTTGTTTGTCTCAATGTATAATCGTGACTTATAGCTGGTTGCTTGGGAGTTAAAGTCAGACTTAACAAGCCCTAGTGTGTATAGTGGAGTTCATTTCCAAAGCCAGCCAAGGTGTATTTTCCTTGGAACAGCCGACGCGTTTCTGAACCCTTGTCTGTGTTGACCGGGTTCTTCTTCAGGGCTGGGCTGGGTACCTACAGGGTGAAATTGGGAATATTTTAAGCACTGCTCCTTTTATCTTTTGATGAAACCTTACTTGATAGGAACTTGAGATGTGTGACGGGAGAAGTTACCTTGGTCTATGGAATTAACACTCTCTGGGATTTTTCTTGCGCGTTGCGTCTTTTTTTATCCAAGCAAGTTACTAAAACACTCTGCCAAACGTGCGTGGTACACACCACGAGAGGAACTATTAACGAAAAGGGAGATAAAGCCCCTTGACAGGCCGGTATGTGTAACAACATTTGGCCCATACACAAACAAATTCAAAGGCAATAATGTGTTTATTATTAATTTGCTTCTTGATTTGTCGTTAAAATTGATGTAATGTTTGTTTAGACTGTTGTCTTCTATGTATAGGTGTGTTAAAACCTGTGACGTACAATTGATGTATGAATGTAAACAAATAACAAGGAACTGTATGAATTAATACATGTGTTTTGTGAATTAAAAAAACAAAACCTGATGGCTGCTATGAAATAATAAACAGTCCATTTTGAAATTCGACCCCAGGTACTTGCTAGTTTTTATAATTAAGTCAACTTAAGACAAAATCCTAACTTTACTACTACTAAATGCCTTCTGTGAATACCAAAAGTAGTAAGTTTAGGATTTTGTCTTAAGTTAGTTCTGTGAATCGGACCCTTAGACATTTCTTTGCTGGTCAGCGTGGAATGCTAGCGAGCGCTGACTTCTTCACCCGCGTGGCCCAAGGAAGCACATTTCCATTTGCTAGTTTTAAACTGCCAGGGCATGGATATTAACCTAACATCATTCCTATGAATTTAGAAAAAACTTTATCACAAAGTTAAAATCCATGCTTTTTATTTGTATTCAATATAGTTCAATACTTTTAAAAGTAGGTTATTTGGCCTCTGTGTACCTCACCACATTGTTATTGACACTTTGCTGTTATTTACACAATATTTATTTCTGTTTTGCTTCTCACATGATGTGGATACATTCATCCTCGGGATGTGGCTCGCTGCTGAAAATAAGGCTAAATAATAATGTGTTCCCAACCTTGAGGATGTTTAGCCCTGAGCTGCACAGGAGCAGCCCCACAGCCTTCAGGAGATATATTCTGACAGCAATGTTTTTAGCCTCTTCTCGTCAACTTGAAACACTTCTAAAAGGGCACAGAATTGTGAAGAGGGCCATCAATTATTAATAGGCCATGGTTCCTTCAAAGCTCAGCTTCTCACCAGGAGGGACAGTAGCAGATCAGAAGGACTCTGCCAAGCCAGAGTAGTGAAAGCAGACTTCAAAGGACCCAAGCAGGCCCCTGCTGCCTCTAAACAGAACAACTCGAACACAATGGCAGCCCCGCGGGGAAGCCAGACGTCCGCCATGACCTGGAGCAATGCGACAGGCTAGATAGAAGTCATGGCTCCCAGAAAAAGTAAAAATATAATTGTAAGTTCTTACAAGCTCCCATGAGGGCATATAAAATTGTTTTTATTCTCCAAATAGACGGTGGACCCAGGTAAGCCCTCTCAGGGGCCACTACAAGATGGCTGTCTGTTGCGCGAGAACAAAACGAACTGGCTCTGGCGTAGTGCTTGTTCAACGGCTTCCAGTGGCTCCACTTCATTTTAATTAGGTCTCAAAATGGAAATCACCAGCTGGTGAAGCTCCATTTTGGAGATTTACTAACATAACTAAGGGCCATGGGGCACATGCATCAATATTGCATTTTGCGATTCCTTAATTGCGAAAAATAAGGAATCGCAAATAAGGAATTGCAAACTGCAATGCATCAAGAAATCGCTAAAAAAATTGCGATTTCTTAAAATTCCTTAATTGTGATTCTCTAATTGAGAATCGCAATTAAGGAATACCTCCCCATCCATTCCTATGGGCCTAGAGGCCCATAGGAATGAATGGAAAGACATTTTTAATTTGCAATTCAGCATTAGAAATTCGCAAATTAAGAATGCAATTTCAAGGGTGCAGGGGTGTCCAAAGGACACCCTGTTGCACCCCTCAAATCTGCTTAGAAGTACATTTTGCACACTCACATGCCCTAAGGGCATGTGTGTGTGTGTCAAATGGAACTTTGAAAATTGCACTTTAGTGCATTTTTCAAAGTTTTCGCAAATTACCATGAAGGTCAACTTCATGGTAATTTGCTCCCCTTATTTGCGAATTTGCAAATTTTTAAAGTTTGATGCATTGCATTTAAGGAATCTCAATTTGAGATTCCTTAAATGCAATCGCAATTTAAGAAATCGCAATTTTGTGATTTCTTAAATTGCGAAAATTACAAAAATGTTAATGCATCCCAAAAATGGGAATTGCATTCGCAAACGGACGAATTTTGCGATTCGCACCATTTGCGAATGCAATTTCCATTGATGCATGAGCCCCCATATGTACAAAATTTTCCTTCTGCATTTCCCAAATAGCGAATCTCAAGAAATCGCTAATTAGGAAATGCAAAATCGAATGCACAAAAATAGAGATTTCTTAACAGCGATTCCTACCGAGTAGAAACCTCTATTAGGAAACCGCTATTTAGGAAATGCTAAACCATTAGTTCCTATGGGCCTATGAACCTAAAGGCCCAGAGGTAGGAAGGATTTTGCATTTCCAAATTTACGATTTCCTTGTAAGAAATGTAAACCCAAGGGTGCCTATGGGCCTAATGCCCCTCTTGAGGGACCTAAAAAAAAGTGGTGCACATGTAAGTGGCAAAAATGCCTATGGGGCATATGCGCACTACTTCGCACTTTAAAATGCGTTTTGGGTGCATTTTTTTAAATTGCACATGGTTACCATCAACTTGGAGGCAATGGTAATAGCATTTCCTAAATGCCCATTTCGCAATTAGGAAATGCTTTTGTACATGTACTTAGGAAATCACAAAATTGACTTTTTGCCTATCTGCCTTTGTACATATGGAAAGGCAATTTCGATTGGGTTCATTAAGAAATGCGAAATCCCTTATTACATATGGCCCTCATGCCCTTTTTACATAAATCCAATCATTTTCATGGAAAAGGTGGGTTAAACCTCGATTGACAGTGGAAGTGGGCAAGCCAATGAAGGCTCGAGCCAAGGACTTACCTTTGGCACAGCTCAAAGTCTTCCTCGACCCTTAAGCCAAAACAAGCAGAGCTTTTTTTGTGGCTCCTGTCTGCCCCCTACAGTCAAATCTCATACACCAAGAATTAATGACAACACTTTACCCTGTGATTTAAAGGGAAGAGAGAGCTGCTCATCAAGTGGCTGAATTGCACAATGTGAAACCAAAAAACCTGTGATGAATCCTGGCTTCCCCACTTGACCAAGTTGTTTGATCCTAGACTATATTTTATGTCACTGTTCTTCCTTTTTCTTTACTATCCCAATTGAGAGCACCTCCAAATACGAGATTTCAGGTTGTGAGTGTTGTGTCCCCAAACATGAGAAACAATTTCTCTATAGTAAAAACTGAGTTTTATTTTAGACTCCACCCAGATGTGGCGCTCCAGCTGTAGGCCAGGTTCCCAGCTGACGGAGTGGAATCGTCCTCTGAGTCAAGAACATACATAGAATACAGAAGCTCGCAAAAAAATATGCTTATTAGAATATGATGCTGCTTCATGTGTAACAAGATTCTAGACCACATATAGGGTGCATATGACAATTAACATGCCTCGCAGGTCACTAACAGCATTCTTGTCAAGGTGAGGGGCGGGGAAACAAATGTTTCTATGCCCATATTTGAAACCTATAGCTTTTAATTAACGCCTCTGAATGCACTGGGTGTTGTGGTGCAAGTGGTGTGCATTTGGGGACGCCTGTTGATTGGTAGCAGGGCACAAAGTGTTAATAGACTCGATTCAGGCGGGAGACTCCGATTTTTTAAGACAAAAATCATAAATGGCTTTCTTTTGTCTGTCTCCCACCTGAGATTGCCTTGTCTTCAGTAGAAATCAATGGGGAAATACATTATCCTATTATTATTTTTTTTATCTCCCACTTTTCTTTTTTTTAAATGTATTTATGAAGTAGACGCCCTTCTCTGTGTACAGGAAAACGTTCACTCAGTGACAGGAGGTTATAAAATAAAGTTTTTTTTTATCTACTGCTGATTAAACACAGATATGAGGGCTTCTATGTACTAGAAGCAGAAGTCAAAGGACACTTGTGTGGAATCAGACGAATGGGGTTCCCCACTTACCTGCAGCTTTATGCATGTCATGGGGGCTTCTGTGGATAATACTATAGCCTTATAGCCCGCCGTAGAGGGCTATACCGGCTATTAAAGGCCCTCTCCAGCATTAAAGGCCCGAGCCTTCGGCTCGGGTCTTTAACAAGGGAGAGAGACTTTAATAGCCGGTATAGCCCAGCTACGAAGGGCTATAAGGCTATTAGAACATTCTGCCACTAGAGGGTAGAATGTTCTAACAAGAAAAAACAAAGCCTTATGGGAGCCTGGGGGGATTGGAATCCCCTCAGGCTCCCTGAACCCTTTGTTCACAGACAGAGCTGCGAATAAAGAAACATTGGAATGTTGGAGCTCCAGGCTTATACCAGCCATTATAAGCCCGGAGCACTCCATTGTTTTCAATGAAGCTCCCAACATTCCAATGTTCTAATATAGCCTTATAGCCCGCCATAGCGGGCTATACCGGCTATTAACGGCCCGCTGAATCGTTAAAGGCCCGAGCCGTAGGCGAGGGACTTTAACGAAACAGCGGGACTTTAATAGCCGGTATAGCCCTGCTACGAAAGGCAATAAGGCCATTAGAACATTCTGCCACTAGAGGGCAGAATGTTCTAACAAATTAAACAAAGGGTTCTCGAAGCTCGAGGGGATATAAATCCTCTCGAACTTCGAGAAGCCTTTGTAGAACATTGGAATGTTGCTCTGCGGGCCTTTACCGGCCAGTAGAAGCAGGGAGCACTCCATTGTCTGCAATGGAGCTCCCAACATTCCAATGTTCTAATATTCAGCAAACCCTCTCAGAAGCTGTGAAACCTTTCATGCAGACCCCGGAGAAGTTATTGAGACATGTGCTGCTGCCTTTGAGCCCATCTGGGTGATTCGCATAGAGGACCTTGTAGCCAGTGGTTCTGGCGATTCTGTGGCACCATGTTAAAAGACAAGAATATATACACACCCGGAGGCTTAGGATGTTAGTATGACCCTTCATGAGGAGCTGTAGGACCAGTTCAAAAAGTCGAAGATTTTTGTTGAAGCGGACCCGTTTCACAAGCTCAAGGAGATCTTTGGCATTGACAGCTTAGGGTCCCCTGATGATGCTCCTGTGGAAAGAGAACGCGTTCCGCTGTGATTCTGCGGCACCAAGTTCTCTTCTGCCTCCTCTGGATCAGATATGGACATCAAATCCAGGTGGGATGGGTCGCTGCCGCTGGAATGGCGCAAGTGGGAATTCCCAAAGACTCCTCAGAAGGTGACCACCCTGCTAGAAGATACCATGGTTTGGAGACGACATCACCTCTGAGAACACTGTTCACACCCGGTCGTCCGACTGGGCTCCTTCCAAGGAGGTTTGATGTTTTCTTGATAAAAAACTGAGGAAACCCTTAGAGAAGAGCAGAGGGCAGAATGCCCAAACCCCGATTGCAAGAATACGGCAGCAGTGACTCCAGGGGTAGACGCGAAGCAACTAACATTCATGTTCATATATGCCAGAGACCCCAAGAGTGAGATAGACAGGGCATGGTGCTCATGCCAGAATAGACTTTTGGATGTCTGTGGCCCGCGAGCCAAAACTTGAGGCCGTGCAGAGGAGTTCACAGAGACACATGTGCTGATTGACAGGATGGTACTCAAAGGCTTGGTCCAGCTAGTTGTTTGCTTCCTGACATTGCTAATTGTTCGATCTCAGCTTAGCAGTGCAAAGAGCTTCTGTTATAGATTGACCCCAGGCTCAGGGATCGAGTTCTATGGAAATAGGAACCCTGACTCAGGGTCAGTTGTTTGGAGACTACTTTATAAAAGAGGAGAGCAAAGTTGTCGGCCCCCTACAACACGCTAGAAAAAGCTCAGAACTGTTTCAAAAAGTTTTTGGCTGTAAGTTTTATGCAATAGCCAGTCAAAGTAGGGGTCATCTACCTGGCCGTGGTGCATCGCCAAGGTGGCCCCAAGGTGACCAAGGCCATTACTGGCAGGACATAAGCCACAATCTCCAGTCTTTCCCTCCTGTGACAGTGCACTGTATGGAAGGACACTTAGCACAGTTCCTGCATAACCGATGGTAGCTTTCCCAGGATGCTGGGATTCTCCATATGGTAAAGGGGTTATAGATAGATTTCACAGAATACCTATGCAATGTCATTGACCAATGTCTATAATGGTTTTGAAAGAGCATCACCAGCTCATGGATGCACAGGTCTCAAACTTAAAACAGAAAAGCACCATTTTGGAAGGGTCTGACCAAAGAGTTTCTTGAGCATTATTTTTCATCTAGCCAGAAAATATGCACTGGCAATGCATTGTGCGATACATTTCCAGGAGTTCAGTCAGTGGTTACTGTGCAGACATTTAAAGATGGAGAGGATTCACAACCTTCAAGACAGGGAGACTGGATGACACATCCCAGCTTAAAGGAGATGCTTATCTAACTTTGCCCACTTGGGAACCTCATTGGTGCTTTTCCTCGATTTGAGTTGGCCTTACAGACCCGGAAGTGGTCTTCTCTACCCTTCAGCTTGTCATCAGCTCCCTGATGAATCAGAAAGCTCTTCAAGCTGGTAGTGGCATACCTGAGGTCGAGGGGAACTCGGATTGCTCAGGTGACATGATTCTCTTGGCACAGGGTGGTGCAATGGTTCAACATCAGACTGAAACAGTGATAGAGTTACTACAGGATCAAGGCTTCGTCATTATCTGACAGACGTCTTTTCTGTTTCTCGTCTAGAGGATAGTTTCTGGGTCACTCCATGGATTCAGTCCAAGCAGTGCTCCAGCTGCAGGCCAAGAATTTTGAAAGATATTCGAAAGGAGATCAATCAACTTTTACTGTTGCCTGTGATTTCCTTGAGATCCCTAGCATAAATAGTGGATCTCTTGTTTGCAATCTTTCCTGGCCTCTTCATTACAGAGCCCAGCAGAGAATGAAGTGTTGTCAAATGTCCAATGGTTTCACTCATGCTTATTGGGTTCCTTGGACAATGGATACCAAAAAGGAACTGCAGTGGTGGCTGAGCCATGTTCAAGTATGGAACGACAGGGTCATATTACCAGATGTAGTCATAGATCGGACACCATTCAGATGGGTTTGGGAGCTTAATGCAGCCACCTAGTGATGGGAGAGCAGTGGTCAGGACAAGAACTTCAGCGGCACATCAGCTGTCCAGAATTATTAGCTGGGCCTCTTGCTATCGAAACCTTCACAAATGACAGGACCTTCTGTTGTACTGTTATGGATGGACATTAACTCTGTAGTGAGATTTGTCAGCCTCCTCGGGGGAACTCTGTCCACAGTTCTAACTGGTGAAAGGGTTCTGGCGCCTTTGCCTAGAACAGAATATTGCAGTGCCATGCTTGCATTAATGGGTCTCAGGTAGGAGAGCATAATTTAATGTTCAGATTTTGTAGATGCATTAGCTCCCATTCTTTTCTGAACCAATTTAAAAGTCCCTGTGGAATGTGAATAAGATATTTCAACTTTCGCAAGTTTGTCCCGACAATGACAATTTGTCACTGAAGGAACTCACGGGTTAAATGGTTATTTTTATATGTTTGATTGCTCGACGAAAGAGAACTGGATCTAGAGGGACAATCTTTTTACCAGCCACTTCTGCCATTTCTCGAAGTAAGACCAACTGCAGGCTTTTTAGTTGCCCAGTGTTTCCATCAAAGCTTAAACTGTGTGACGTAAGACGTCTCAGAGAAAATGAATCAAGACACCATAGCGGGTGTATAGGAGCAGTTTATTGCTTTGAAACCACAGCATCAAGCTGTCGCATAGCTTACCATGACTCAATGGGTAAAATGGGTAATGCAACAAGCAGGCATTGACATTGAAGATTTTGTTGCACGTTCTACCAGAGGGCCTGTGACCTTGAAGACATTCCAAGTAGGTATGCACTTGCAAGAAATTGTTTGAGCTGCAGACTGGTCAAGATGTTCAGTTTTTAAGCAATTCTATTTTAAGGCCATTGAAGGTCCTACAATGTAGGTGGTGAGTTAGCTTCATATGAAGCATCATATGAGCCTCCATGTCATATAAAAGAATTAAACTTTTCTGAACAACATTAAGGAAAGTATAGATTCTATTAATAACGTGGAAGCAAGTATTATTCCACCAATGGGAAAAAGGAAATCTGTATAGACAGAACACCTTCAAAATATAAAATGTTTAATTTTCTTAAGCAAATACTTAATACTATGCAGGTTTTACGTAATGTGTTTAACCCCAGCTCGTCATGAGCTATGGCGCTCCGGTGCTCATGACGAGCTGAGCTCGTCACGACCTCGCCCGTTCCGTGGAACGCTCGCACGCTGGGCTGATTCCCCTGCTGTGCTGAACGTTCCATGGGAACGGGTGTGACCATGACGAGCTCAGCTCGTCATGAGCACCGGAGCGCCGTAGCTCATGACGAGCTGACCTCGTCATGAGCACCGGGGCGCTTTACGCGCCCCCCCGCCCGCCAGCACAGCGGGGGAATGTGCCCCGCAGTCAAGGGGTTAACATGCGTTTCATGCCATCACCTCCATCCAGATCTTCAAAGAGGACCTCAAATCTCTTTTATTCCAAAGACGCTTTCAGGACTAATTCCCTCCTTCTCAGACCCCGCCAGGAAGTTCTTTAGTCATTGTAAATTTGTCACTTATATTTATATTTTTGTTTGTTCATCCTGTCCTTGCTGCGTTTAATATTGTGTTCCTTTTGCCTGCGTTGTTTTGATTCTATGGCCTGCTATTTTTCGCCAGGAAGTGCTTTAGTCATTGTACAATTTGTCATATATATTCATATTTTTGCTTGTACAGTCTGTGCTTGCTGTGCTTGAGATTGTGTGCCTTATGCCTGCGTCGCTTTGATTCTATGGCATGCTATTTTTGTTTGTTCCATTCCTGTAACAGTTCTCTCATGTAACATAACTGGTTCTATTGTACAGCGCTCTGACACCTTCGGGTAAAGTCCGCGCTTTATAAAAATGCATTAAATAAATAAATAAAATAAAATAAATAAATAAATTGTACAGCCTAGTTCTTTTTCTTGATTGCCACCCCTTCGGAGTTTTTACAATTGTTGATTTCGTTTTAGGAGAAGCTCAGAAGATGGAGTGAATGGTTGGGTTGAGGTATCCTTCAGGCTTAATTGGATATTTCTGTTGGAGTTGATAGAGCGCGCGGGTCACCCGACCAATAATTTCGCCACTTCTGGCTTCGGGCCCATATATTTCAAATCACCATATACATTGATCAGATGACCTCACGCTCTGCTATCAGATATTAGTGAGTCCCTTTCGTTATTCTTCAGTGTACCCGACTTACCATCCACCGACACGGGTACCTATGACCATCATGGATCAGGGAGCTAGCTGTAAAAGGGAAGGCAGCAAAATACAAACCCAACAAAATAATATTCAATACCTTTGTAAAATGACCACGGACAACTGGAAGTTTTAAAGTCTTTATCTAATTTAGTAAAATTCAGATAGCATCAAATTCACAGTAATTAAGCAATCGATAATCAGAATAACAGAAAGCACATAGCTGAATAGGAAATAAGTCAGTGCAACCATTTATAATCTAATGGAACCAGGACACATTCAAAAATGAAGGATCAGGAATTAGAACGTTTAAGATGAATCACTAAGATGGGATAGGCTTTGATTAGGACTAGTATTCTAGAATTATTTCAAGGGAATGAGACAGGAGTTCGGGACATTTATACAACTATAGGAGAGTCTATAGAGAGAGACACGCTATGCTTTAAGGCAAAAGTGCTTTAGACAATTTAAGTACGGAGGTCCTAGACCATATCAGGAAATGACAAACTGCAATGCAAAATATATTTTCTAACAGGTAGGGTAACATAGGAACACGTTATGAAACAAATGCAAATGACTTTATGATTCAATGGTTGGGGAAAAGCATGGAAAATTAACATATGCAAAGGTATGTCTTTATTAAAGCAAAAGACAGAAATTCAGGAAGGTGCAAGATTCAGAGTGATATTTACCTAGACTGGTGTGAAAACCAAACCCTGGCCACGGGTCAGTTAAGGACAGGAAACCCTCAAGGAAGGATATCCCTCAATGGACAGCAGGTGCAGAATGGACACCCAGGACAGGACAGGAAACCCTCAGATTAGGAATCAGGACAGGACCTCTCGGACAGGACCCTCAGGACAGGACCAGCACCCGCAGTTCGGAAGCAACGCCTGCGCTCCACCCTCACTGCAGCTATCGATCAAGACCCCGATTGGGTCAGCGA
Organism: Lissotriton helveticus; assembly: GCF_964261635.1. NCBI lineage: Eukaryota > Metazoa > Chordata > Amphibia > Caudata > Salamandridae > Lissotriton > Lissotriton helveticus. The sequence goes on from NC_136071.1 coordinate 1,167,603,289, forward strand.
ACTCCCAGCAAAGTGCTCCGCCAGCACTTTAAGGTTTAGTAAAACCTTAGTCTATGGTCAATTTCGGACAGAGTGCTCCGCAGCTCTCTGTATCTTCAGTCACCTATTGAGTGCGTTGGGTCAGTGACAGGTCAGCTAAACCAGACAAGTCGGACAATTTCCCTAGGTGAACCCAGGGTAGATATACTGTTTTGGGACGGTGTACCACCCCCCAATGTTGCAAAGTGTCAGAATCCCACAATTTGGATTGGTCCTAAGGTAGGATTTGGGTAACACACCAATCAGAATAGACTATTTGGAGGCCTACTTTGCATCTCTGGGTACCGCCTAGCAAGATTGGGGTTCCCATGAGAAACTGCACGGCAAACAGTAGCGCAACACACAATGTATCATATAAGGAGCAACTTTCTCCATTCTCGTAGGGCAGAGGTGGCTTTCCCATGAGCATCTTGACTGTGGCTGCCAGCTGGCTGAGTTCCACTGTCCAATGTTGCCACCTTTCAGTGCTCCACGAGTATGCGCAGAAGGGACCCTCAATATGGCTCCCAACCGGTTCGGACCCCCATTTCCCGCAGTACATGAAAAGTAAGCGAGAACAAATTAATACATAGAAATAAATGTATGTAAACACATCATTGGTCTTGTACTTCAAACTTATCATTATAAAAATATACTATGCAGTTTAAATGTTAGCAACATATACACACTCACAAGAGCATTACCACGTTATTCACGAAAGCTGTGTATTACGCATGCGCACCCTTTCCCTCCAAAACTTATAACTACGTCAGGTCACGTGAGTGTGACTGACGCATGCGCAGAAGCACTTTTCAAGCGGCGGCCATGTTTTAGAGACATTGTTTAGTTGTATTAGAAATACACGTACGCAAGCTTCCTCTACCTTGTTCGAATATGAAAATAAAAGATTAGTAAGACGTACAATTTATTAATTGATTACACACGGCCGAGGTTCTTGACTCGAGCAAGTCGCGATGCGATGCTTGCTCTATCAATCCCCTCTTTGATGATATTTACTATCATCACAAAAATAATGGAACCAGATGCCAACTTCTTCACACTTTATACAGCTCTATCTCTTCCAACAAACGATCCAGCTTCTCCTTTTCATTTTTAGTAGGGTGAGAATTTTTCACCTTTTTGTATATCTGATTATTCATTTCCTCTAATTCAAGCTCATCCACACTTCGTTTCACTCCTCTGGCATTCACTTGATGCTTTCCGGTGTGTTTACGACACTTGCAACAGACAAATATGAAAAATAGGATAAGACCTATAATTCCAATTGGCATCAGTACCTTAAACAATAAGCTTTTACCTAAGCTAGCAAACCAATGACCTACATTTGAGAGACCATCTACCAGTCTCTTCCAGGCACTGTCAACCTCGAGTGGTTTGAGTTCCCTTTCCAAATTAGTAATGTTTTTCGCGTATCTTTTGAGCTGCACACTTTTGTCCGGAATATAAGTGCAACAATGTTGCGCCTTCAACATCCGGCAGACTCCGCCCTCTTTTGCTAATAAGGTATCAAGAGCAAGTCTGTTCTGCAAAACCATTGATCTGATCGCAACCATTTCGGTATTGACCAGCAGAAATCCATGAGCTGTGTCAGTAGACAACACATCCACTATAGTGGACAATTTGCAAATTCTGTGAGTGTTCAGAACCACTCCCACTCCAGGTATCAGTGCACTGAAAATACTACCCATTATTTCACCTACGCTTTCTCTTTTACTACGCACTAAGCCATTAGTATTTTCACTGCTTCCAGCAACTTTGTTCACATGGTATATTTTCGGGAAGACTATGCCAAAATAGCAGCTTCCATACCAGTGATCCGGCAATTTGAAATAAGCCTTGTCCCCACATATATAATAAATTCCAGGAAACACAGGCTCTGACCCATTTTTGAAACCCCAACCTCCAATTACCTTGTAATTATGTTCACATTCACTGGAACCAATGAAAATGTTATTATAATAGCTAGTCTTCTCGCGGTGAAGACATAGCTTTCCTTTCTTTTCAAAATCCAGCAACAGATCAGGACCCGCCCCACCATTTGAGGTGCCTTCCATGTTCTCAGCCCATTTTGGCCTTTTCTGTGTTTCGTCATCTGCCTTTCTTTTTATTTTTATTCTCCTCTTCTCTGCCATGTTCAGGAACATCTTTTCCTGCTCACGCAAAGAACAGGTCAAGTTATCTCTGTGTGCGTCACCTATGTCTATATTACCTATAGTCAGAAAGTATTCGCCCATATAGCGAGTAACGTCACTTTTAGTATGTACAGGATTCAAGTTCCCACGTATAGGGAGTTCAGAAAAGATCACGTCATTGTTTGAGTAATAGTACTGTAACGGTCCTCTTTTGTAAAATAAGCTAGCTAAAATGCTACAGGAAATTCCATATGTTAGGGGCAGGTGATGGTATGTCACGCCTTCAGCTACAGAGGTAGGTAGCTTCATGCAGACATAGCAATCTTCAATTTCCATAGTCTCTACATAGTGTATTAACAAGTTTGCGAAAACATTTAAATGCGTTTTATTCTTTACTCCATGATAATGTAGTCCTCCCTCATCTGATGCTTCTAGGTCTCGTTTTGTTTGTCTGAGTGCTCTCTCATGTATTGCTACACTTTGTGTTGTTAGTTCTTCAGTCTCAGTATTTACAATCTCAGTAGGGTCAATATTAGTATTTTTGCTCACCGCAAAAGGAATGAAAACTGTTAGTCCTATCCAAATTAATATCAGTATAACTATACTACATACACATACCTTGCAGCATGTTTTGCAACGACTGCAACTAGGTCTACCATTCACGTTTGAATCAGACATTTTGGCTCAGAAGAAGTTTCTCGACCCCTCTTTGTGTCTTTACACCAGTAGCTTACTTTGTGCAAATTCACGGTGGCTCGTCTTCTTCTTCGGCAGAGTACTCAGCGACTGGTTCTCCGTCGCTCTCGTCGGTTATATCAAGATCTTCAAATTCCTCTAAAACGAGCGTCCATTCAGGAGACTTGTACTTTTTGTTTTGTCTTTTTATTCGATCGCTCCTTCTTTTGGAAGTGTCTTCTGGTTGTTCTGCTATGCGAGCACTTCTCCTTTCTTCTGCCCGTTTTTCTTCTACCATTTTTATTCTCAGTCTCAATTTCTTTATGTATCCAGGCTCAATGTGCTTTCTTTTCTTAAGTCTTTTAGTTGGCACTGAGACCTCGTTCTCTTCTCTTGCCCTTTTATTTTCATTAGTTTGTGACAATTCTGCTTCTTCTATTTCCCTTCCTGTCTCACTAGTTCCAGGACTTGCATCTATTTCTTCTGCCTGATTACTAATCTGGCCTTGTTCAGGAGAATTTTGGTTTTGCTTTTCGAATGTCTCTGTTTCTGTTTCCTGAACACGTTCTTCTATCCCTATCTGATCCTGTTCGAGCACTTCGATCTCTTGATTTTCTTCCGCTCGAATCTCTTTACTAGGTCTAATCTGTCCCTTTTCGATATCAGGAGTCAGTGGAGGAGTATCGATCACTTGTTCTGTCCCTGTCTGACCTTCTCCTTCCTCAGTTTTGATGTGACTCTCAATACCCTGAGGTTCTTCGCCTGTGCCTTGCTTTTCCTCTCTATTCCACTCTCTTCCTTTCCAAATTCGTTCGCTTGTTCTGATGGGGTCTTCGGTAAGGTCAATCAATGGTATCCACTCATCTGGCCATATGCTTGTCAGCTCGTCATCAGCTACTTTTGGACCAACCTTTGGGAACCCTTCAGCAGGCTGGACTCTTGGTAGTTCGTCATCAACTACTCCTGGACCAACGTCTGCGGACCCCTCAGCTTGACTGGTACTGGGCTGTACGTCGTCAGTTACTTCGGGTCTTGCTTCTGCAGGCCCCTCTGCTGGACCGTCTTCTTCTCCAGGCTCTTTGTCGGGTTGTACCTTCTGGGTGTGGCTGGCGTGGATCCAATGGGGAACACCTGCACACTTCACTGCTGTGGTCGTTACCAGGATCACTTGGCGCTTCTCTCCCCACCTCGGTTCCAGGCAGCTCGACCGAGTATGCTTCTTTATTTTGACCCAGTCTCCGGGAACCAGTTGGTGGAGAGGAGTCGTTGGATTGGCGACGGCGTCTATTCCGATCTGGCGAGAGATATAACGCACTTGGTCACCTAATCTCTTGCAGTATTCAAGCACCAAATCATCAGTAATACTCAACAGTTTGCTTCCTGCTACCCATGCTTGTCTCATCACTCTTCCCATCAAGATTTCATGAGGGCTCAGGCCTGTCTTTCGGTCTGGAATACTTCGGAGTCCCATCAGAACCAGAGGCAGGGCCTTTACCCAGGTCATGCCAGATGAATCACACAATTTCGCTAGTCTTGTTTTGATAGTCCCGTTTATTTGTTCCACTACTCCAGAAGCCTCTGGTCGATATGCACAGTGGAGTTTTTGCGAGATCCCAAATGCCTTACAGAGTTGGTCGATTACCTCATTCTGAAAATGTCGGCCTTTATCTGATTCAATAGTGACTGGAACCCCGAATCTAGGTATCAGTTCTTTCAGTAAACACTTTGCTACTGTCAGTGCGTCACTTTGGGGAGTAGGGTAAGCTTCCACCCACTTTGAAAATAGGCAGACAATGACAAGGACATAACGCTTCCCTTCACACTGTGGCATGGTGATGAAATCAACTTGTATTCTCACAAAGGGACCCGCCGACCTCCCAATTTTCCCTAGTTCCACTATTGTTCTCTTGCCTGGGTTCATCTTTTGACACGACAGGCACCTCTGGCAGAGGGACTCTGCTACCTTCCTGAACTTTTTACTATACCAAGTCTGTTGGAATACCAGAATCATGGCGTCCCTACCAATGTGTGATCCCTCATGTATCAATCTCGCCATTGTGCCAAGCAAGTGTCTGGGTAACACAGGCATACCATTTGGGCCCAAGATGACACCATCCTCACGTCTTGGTCTACACCCGTCTTCCTTCCACTTCTCTCTCTCTTGCCAGGGTGCCGCCTGCTGCCATTCTCTCACTTCATCCCATGTAGGCACTTCTTCAAACACTGGAAGTTGGCAGCTGGTTCCAGGCCCTCCCCGTTTTGGATTTATGATATATCGATCCCTGGCGCATAATTTTGCCACTCGATCAGCAAAATCATTTCCCAAAGATACAGGGTCAAAGTCCTTCTTATGGGCAGCACATTTGACCACTGCCAGTTCCTTTGGTAACTGTATTGCCTCTAAAAGGTCTTGAACAACTTTTCCATTTCGAATAGGGGTACCTGATGAAGTCAGGAACTCTCTTTGTAGCCATAGTTGGCCAAAGTCATGCACAACTCCAAAACAGTACTGACTGTCAGTATACACTGTTAGGCGTATGTTTTTCCCCAATTTGCAAGCTTTTATCATAGCGATCAATTCGGCTACTTGTGCAGACTTTACTTCAAATAGATAACCTGCTTCTACAATTTTAGTTAAGGAGACTACCGCATAGGCAGCACTCAGGCCTCCTTGTTCATGCCTTAGGCATGAACCATCCACAAACAATTCTATGTCATGTTTAGGCAAAGGTGTTTCTTTGATGTCTGGGCGTGGCTTTGTGCAAAACTCTGTCAAATCAATGCAGTTGTGCTCCTCTTCCTCCCCATTTTCCATATTCATTGAGTCAGGAAGCAGAGTAGCGGGGTTCAGAATGTTGCACCTGACAATGTTTATATTCGCCGCACCCACGAGAATCCTCTCGTATTTAGTCAGCCGACTAGGGGTGAGATACTGAGTTTTCGTTCTTGTTAACAAAATTACCACTCCATGTGGAACATACACAGTTACAGGATGTCCCATGACAATGGATTCACTCTGCTCTAAACTTGTGCAAGTAGCAGCTACTGCTTTCAGATATCCTGGTAATCCAGCAGCCACTGGATCCAGGGTGGCAGAGAAATACGCCACTGGCCTTCTGGTTGTGCCATGTTCTTGGGTTAGGACAGACAACGCGCAATTATCGCGAGTGTCACAGAACAGGGCAAATTCCTTGGAATAGTCTGGCATTCCCAACGCAGGGGCTGTACACAGACAATCTCGCAATTTTGTGAAGGCTGTTAAGCTTTCATCATCCCATTCTACGATATGTAAATGTAAATGTAAATGTAAATGTAAATGTAAATGTAAATGTAAATGTACAGGAATTTATATAGCGCAAATCACCAAGCGGTTTCTAAGCGCTTGCTTAGGGAACCCGTCCTGGTATTCCCCTGTGAGATAACCCCGGCAGGGTATCCGCAAGGTGAAAGCCAGGCATCCCACCGCGAGGGGCCGTTGTGGAGATTAAGCAAGCTATTGCCCAGAGTCGCAGAGTGTGAACCCGTGAATCGAGTAGGCACCGGAGCGAGAATTGTCGAGTCTATGGACATTTTAGGACTCAAGACCCCACCGAGCCGGGAATTGAACCCTGGTCCCGGGCTGACCTCTGCTTCCAGATCTGCCTCCTCTAACCAGTGAGCCACACTTCTCCACAGAGAGGTGTTCCTCTCTTGGTCATTTGTATCAAAGGCCTAGCTAGGACCGCAAATCCCACAATCCATTGCCTGCAGTATCCTATCACTCCAAGGAACATTCTGATTTCTTTCTGAGTACGGGGTAACTGCATCTTTTGAATTATCCTCACTCTTTCTGATGTTACTTTCCTGATGCCTTTCTCTATCTGGTGCCCCAGATATTTCACTGATTTTGCACAGAACTGTAATTTTTCAGGGGCCACTTTATGTCCCTTTTCACTCATGTGAATCAGTAGGGCAATGGTGTCAATCACACAGTCCCTATGACTTTTGGACGCCACCAAGAGGTCGTCAATGTATTGCACCAAGACAGAATTTCCAGGTAAGACCAAAGTTTCCAAGCATTTTTTCAAGATCTGATTAAAGATAGAGGGGCTCTCTGTGTACCCCTGGGGGACCCTGTTCCAGACATACACGTGACTGTTGAAGGCAAATGAGAAAAGAAATTTGCTGTCTGGATGCAAGGGAATGGAAAAGAAAGCATGACATAGGTCTATCACAGTGAACCACTCAGCATCCCAGGGGATCTGGTACAGAATCACTGCCGGGTTCGGGACAATAGGGCAGCAAGGAATCACTATCTTGTTTACCTTTCTTAGGTCCTGTACTACTCTGTACTTGCCACTAGGCTTTTTGATGCCCATAATCGGTGAGTTGCATGGGCTACTCATTACTTCCTGTATGATGTTTCCTTCTAATAATTTCTGTATTTCCAGGGCAACCCCTGCTCTCACTTCTGCATTCATTCTGTAGGGTTTAGTATTAGGATATACTGCATTGTCCTTGATGGCTATCTGTATGGGGTCTACGTTTTTCATTAATCCTACATCTTTTCTGGTAAAGTCCCATACTTCTGGCTTCACTGTTTCTTGGAGTTCTTTGGGCAAATCCTGCATAGTCATTCGTTTAATTTCTGAGTCCGGTCTGATTAACATTAATTTATAAATGCCATCTTCATCTGGGGTCTGAATTTCAACACCCTTTGGTGTGCAATAGATGGTATAGTTCATTTTGCACAGCAAATCACGTCCCAGTAAGTTCACTGGACTGGTGTCACAAACGACAAATCTATGCATTTCCTTAAAGTTTCCAATTGAGATCTCCATGGGCTCGGTAACAGGAGTACTAATCAATTGATTAGATACACCCACTACTTGGATGGCTTCTCCCGAGAGGGGTAGGTTTGGAACGTCCACTGTTCTCACAGTAGAACGGGTAGCGCCAGTGTCCAACAGAAAAGTGACATCATTTCCGTCAACCTTTCCTTCAATGTATGGTCCGGACTGGTCTACCGGCAAGGAGGCGCCAAGTACGCACTCCTCGTCCTCCCCTCTCAGGCCCCGTCAGTACTGGTCATCACAAAGGAAGGTATTGTTTAGTAAATACTGCGAAGTTGCTGTATTTCTGTTCTCATTGCTTTCCCAGACCTCTACGTCATCACCCTGCGTGGACTTTCCCTTAAATACTTGCTTTGGTGCTCGGGGCAACTGAATCGTTTTTACCTGTGGTTGGGTCTTTCTTGGTCTTTCTTTCTGCGTCTGTGGAATTAAATCAGGTGTTTGGGAGTTATCATCCTGCAAATAGGGACACTCGTCTCGCCAGTGTCCAATTTCTCTGCACTGATGGCAGGGAAATTTCTTCTTAGCCTCCTCCCTGCTCATTTTGGGCCGGGGCTTGCCTCCTCCCCCACCCCCAGGACCTGGATTCTGAGTAGTTTTGGCCATTTTATTCAATTGTTTTTCCTGCTGTTCTGCGAGCTTCACTTGAGCCCACATAACCTTCTCCTTGAGAGCCTTTTTCTTTTCTGCCATCTCGTCCTCGCAGTACTTTGCGTACCGCAGGACCTCATCCATCTTTTTAGTATGCCAACAGATTTTGTTATCTTTTATCCACTGACAAATTTCGGGTCTTAAACCATTTACAAACCTGTAAATAAAATGTGTCATATCCTTCATCTCGATGTTGTCTATCCCGCTGTATGTTTTGAACACCTGCAACAGCCTTTCATAAAAGGAGTGTACTGTCTCGTCTCTTTCCTGTGTTGTTCTATCTATCTTGGTCCAATCAGTTTCCTTTGCTGGCACTTTTACTTTCAAATGCTGTATTACTTGTTCATATTTTTTCATCACTTCTTTCGATGGTTCCCCTGTGTTGCCATCTCTCGGGTATTCCTCACTAGGCCAAGCTATGGCTATTTTACACTCGGTCCACAGATCTACCGGGACCACAATGTCGAAAAACCCATCCAGGTCTTTCCACAGGCATTTTTGTACCTTTACGAACCTTTCCACCTGCCTGTACCAGTCTACTGGTTTTTCGCGCAATTCGGGGAAATCGTTAGTAAAGGACACAATGTCCTGTCTGGACCATGGAACGTGCACATACTTCCCACCTGGTACTTCGCGCATAGGGCATAACTGCTCTGGTTTTCCAGCTTCTTTTAGCAAAAATTCGGGAGTTGCCTGCCTAGACCTGGCCTCGTCCTTTTTCTTGGCCCATCTGGCTTTCCACCTTTCCACATCTCCCCATTTTTGCAATACTGGCAATAGTTCCTTGACCTGTGCTTTCTTTCCTGAAGCATTCAAGTTTTCCAAATCTTTGTCTGAGAAATCTGCTCTATAGGGTTTTTGCAGTGGTTTCGATCTTGAAATATCTATACCCATGCTAGCAGCAGTGTCTGACAGTTTTTCATGAAGTACTCGGGTATTTCGGGTGAGACTTTTGCAGATAAACAGCATTTCGTCTTCGGAGTAGGTATTTAATCTGTCTAATCCTACGTTTCCTGCCATCAATTCCTCTATTTCTATTCTCAGCTTGTAAAGATCTAAAGGTTTCGTTGGGGACGTTTGCTTTTCCAATTCCTGACTCCATCTTTCGATTTCTTCAGGAGTCACCAATGTGACACTCCTAGTACCCGAGGTCGATTCCATCTGAATTGCCCTCGTACTAAACGTGTGCGGCTTCGGGATCCTTTTCTCAGTCTTTCTAATGGGCAGATCTAGCAGCGAGACCTCTGACTCGCACTCACTGGTCTGATCATCTATAATTAAGGGTTCTGGTCTGGTCGGTGCAATGACAGGGGTAATTACGGGAGTCTTTGGAGTCCCTTGACGGTCCCCGTACAGCGGAACCACCGGTCCGATTGTTACTGGGATCGTCAAGGCTTCAGGACTTGCATTTAGCTGGGACATTTTCCGTATTATTTCAGCTCGCTGATTCCCCAGCGCTTCTCGCTCTTTCTCTTCTAATAACCTGTCCAAGGAGTTTCCATGTAACACCTGCGGGGTCAGAATGGGAGCATAACTCGGGGCAGTGGGATGAGTCTCACTCGGCCCTCCGCCATAGTTAGGCTTCGGAAACAGACTTCCTGTGCCTAGGATTCTTGGATCTTCCTCATTCTGGGGCTGTAATAACGGCATTCCTGAACCTACGGACCTCACCTCTCCTCCATAAGGGGGACGAGGGAAAAACTCTCCTTCACGGGAATATCCTGTCTCTCCACCTACGGGTCTCCTGGGGTAAAGACTTCTGGGTTCTATGGGTCCTAGATTCTCAGTATAAGGAGGAATTATATAATCCCCTCCTACACTTGCGGACCTGACCTCTTCCCTTTGTAGGGGTCTCGGGGGAATATCTCCTGCACTCGAAGGTCGGTGTCCCTCATTATAAGGAGGCGGACTTCTCATGCACATGTCATCTAACAATTCGTCATCTGACTCTCCCAGGGGCCCCCAATGTTTAGTCTTTTCTGTTCTTTCCCCCCCCCCAGGAGGATCTTCTGCTGGCATCATGGGAAACAGTCCTTCAACAATCATGCTCTGTCTCCATTGTTTCATCTTTTTATCTCGGGATTCTTGCCTCAGTTTTGGGTAATACTTTGTCAGCCCTTTGTCCATTCGGGGCTTCTCTCTTTGGAAAGCCTCAATCTCCCATTCCTCTAATGCCTCATACTGCGTTAGTCTCGGTCTGGGATGTAATTCATTCATTCGGGTTCTTAAATTGAATAGGATTCTACCATTAAAGGTACCTTCTAACGGAAAGGCCATTATTCCGTCGTCTTCTGTGTACTTCACCCAATTTTCTAACCACACACACGTATTGTACCCTCTGTCAAACATCATGAAAGAGGCGGGAGTATTTGGTGGTGGAATAACAATGCCCTCTCTAGTTTTAATCGGCTTGTCCTTTTTAAAGTAATTCTTTACCTTCTTTACAAGGGACATTTTTCTCTTAGTTCCGTACATAATATCGTATCTATTAGCTTTCCACTGATCCCTTTCAAACCCTTGGTTTCTTGGATCGGGTCTAGTTTCTGGAGAATACGAGTGCCACATACGATTTATACGCTTAACTTTGTTTACAAATTACCTCCAATCAGAATGCGTCTTGCAATTCCGTGCAACCAATGGGTGCACGCGTTCAAATATTTTCGGCCAATGGGTGCGCGGCCTTTTCGCGAGACAGTTCTCACGCTTCGGCGCTCACCCCTCCTTCACAATTCCAGCCCCGCTACCCGCCCGCTGTTTCTACCAATCCCAGCGCGGCACGGAGTGACGTCAGAGACGCTTCGCGACTGACTCCCTCCCTTCACAAGGTAACGGAAACTTTCTTTCTTTCTAAAGTGCTAGTGCTGATTTATTTTACAACGAATACACATTCGCCACAGTGCTCAAGTGTCTAGACAGGAAAGATTTCTTTTACTGCAAGTAAACTACTTCCATTTACTTTTCACACGCTGCGGGTAGATCTCTTCCGCCTACCCTTCACTCTACCATTAGAGAACCTGTTACTTCCCTAGACCCATCCACTCTTTTCCGGGATATATCCGAGTCTAAGGTTTCCCAGCGGACCCCTTTGCTTTCACCCAAGCTCCGATGAACCTGCTACTCTTCCGATGTGACCCTCGCTAGGTTACGCCACTATTGGAATTTTGCCAATGAACCTTGTTACTAACATTTATTCACACTTGTATTCAGAAAAAAACCCTAGTTAGTGCTTCTGGTTTTCTACTTAACCTGCACCTAACTTTCCTTGAGCCTGCGACCTCAAGGCAATGGATTCTATTCACCACTTGCCTATTCAATTCCCCGGGGAGTTCTGACAACACTGAACAACACGTTTTACGTACGCATGGATTAATACATATAACAATATAAGAGCAAGAATAACAATTTTAAAACAATTCATAAATTTCAAAAACAGCTCATTCTCAAGAGAGTGATCAGGTCCCTCGAAATGGCCGCTCTTATAGCAGCATCAATATACTAGCAGCTACCGACTTGACTTAACTTAACTAGTCCTACCTAACCTTTAACTATTCCCTAACCATCCTCTGCTTACCAGAAATACTGATAGAGCGCGCGGGTCACCCGACCAATAATTTCGCCACTTCTGGCTTCGGGCCCATATATTTCAAATCACCATATACATTGATCAGATGACCTCACGCTCTGCTATCAGATATTAGTGAGTCCCTTTCGTTATTCTTCAGTGTACCCGACTTACCATCCACCGACACGGGTACCTATGACCATCATGGATCAGGGAGCTAGCTGTAAAAGGGAAGGCAGCAAAATACAAACCCAACAAAATAATATTCAATACCTTTGTAAAATGACCACGGACAACTGGAAGTTTTAAAGTCTTTATCTAATTTAGTAAAATTCAGATAGCATCAAATTCACAGTAATTAAGCAATCGATAATCAGAATAACAGAAAGCACATAGCTGAATAGGAAATAAGTCAGTGCAACCATTTATAATCTAATGGAACCAGGACACATTCAAAAATGAAGGATCAGGAATTAGAACGTTTAAGATGAATCACTAAGATGGGATAGGCTTTGATTAGGACTAGTATTCTAGAATTATTTCAAGGGAATGAGACAGGAGTTCGGGACATTTATACAACTATAGGAGAGTCTATAGAGAGAGACACGCTATGCTTTAAGGCAAAAGTGCTTTAGACAATTTAAGTACGGAGGTCCTAGACCATATCAGGAAATGACAAACTGCAATGCAAAATATAATTTCTAACAGGTAGGGTAACATAGGAACACGTTATGAAACAAATGCAAATGACTTTATGATTCAATGGTTGCGGAAAAGCATGGAAAATTAACATATGCAAAGGTATGTCTTTATTAAAGCAAAAGACAGAAATTCAGGAAGGTGCAAGATTCAGAGGGATATTTACCTAGACTGGTGTGAAAACCAAACCCTGGCCACGGGTCAGTTAAGGACAGGAAACCCTCAAGGAAGGATATCCCTCAATGGACAGCAGGTGCAGAATGGACACCCAGGACAGGACAGGAAACCCTCAGATTAGGAATCAGGACAGGACCTCTCGGACAGGACCCTCAGGACAGGACCAGCACCCGCAGTTCGGAAGCAACGCCTGCGCTCCACCCTCACTGCAGCTATCGATCAAGACCCCGATTGGGTCAGCGAACTCCCAGCAAAGTGCTCCGCCAGCACTTTAAGGTTTAGTAAAACCTTAGTCTATGGTCAATTTCGGACAGAGTGCTCCGCAGCTCTCTGTATCTTCAGTCACCTATTGAGTGCGTTGGGTCAGTGACAGGTCAGCTAAACCAGACAAGTCGGACAATTTCCCTAGGTGAACCCAGGGTAGATATACTGTTTTGGGACGGTGTACCACCCCCCAATGTTGCAAAGTGTCAGAATCCCTCAATTTGGATTGGTCCTAAGGTAGGATTTGGGTAACACACCAATCAGAATAGACTATTTGGAGGCCTACTTTGCATCTCTGGGTACCGCCTAGCAAGATTGGGGTTCCCATGAGAAACTGCACGGCAAACAGTAGCGCAACACACAATGTATCATATAAGGAGCAACTTTCTCCATTCTCGTAGGGCAGAGGTGGCTTTCCCATGAGCATCTTGACTGTGGCTGCCAGCTGGCTGAGTTCCACTGTCCAATGTTGCCACCTTTCAGTGCTCCACGAGTATGCGCAGAAGGGACCCTCAATATGGCTCCCAACCGGTTCGGACCCCCATTTCCCGCAGTACATGAAAAGTAAGCGAGAACAAATTAATACATAGAAATAAATGTATGTAAACACATCATTGGTCTTGTACTTCAAACTTATCATTATAAAAATATACTATGCAGTATAAATGTTAGCAACATATACACACTCACAAGAGCATTACCACGTTATTCACGAAAGCTGTGTATTACGCATGCGCACCCTTTCCCTCCAAAACTTATAACTACGTCAGGTCACGTGAGTGTGACTGACGCATGCGCAGAAGCACTTTTCAAGCGCCGGCCATGTTTTAGAGACATTGTTTAGTTGTATTAGAAATACACGTACGCAAGCTTCCTCTACCTTGTTCGAATATGAAAATAAAAGATTAGTAAGACGTACAATTTATTAATTGATTACACACGGCCGAGGTTCTTGACTCGAGCAAGTCGCGATGCGATGCTTGCTCTATCAGAGTTTTTGAGCCCCAGAATTGTGTGAAGAAGAGAGAAATACTTCTGGGTCAGCTTTGTAAGAAAAGAGGGGGGTGATGGTGTTCGTCAGTGCAATTATGGACCAGCAAGGATGCTGATTGGTTGATTGCTGCATATCTGCCTATGTTTACTATGTTACATGATACTCACAAGAGACTGATGTGAGTTGTTGTGTATAAATACTGTTGACATCTCTTTGCTGCTAGTGAGTAGAAAGGAAAGTGTTAAGCAGTGTCATATAATGCCACTTGCCCCCGTTTTTAGAATCTATACTGTCTTTAACATTGTGCAGAAAATTCTAATTCCATGTTAACCGACTCTGGGAGCTACAAACACCACTAACCTTCTTATACTAACTAAAAAAAAGAATTTGCTAGGACGCGCCCTGAAGACTAACCTATAATATTGGTGTTTGTAGTGTTGCTGTAGTGGGGCGTACCACTGCGGCACACGCCCCCTCCCACTTGTTCCTGTGCATTCCCCCCTGGGACGTGCAGGGTCTTTGGTTTGCCCCTAACGTGAGCGCCGTTGCGCTCCCCTTATGAATAAATAGCCCAGAGCCCTGGGCGTGGTCAGTGAGAAACTAGCCACCACCATAACCACACGTGTCCCAGTGTCTCCATTATTCAGGCCCACACCGGGACACTACATTGGCGACGAGGGGGTCTGCCCCCCGCTCATCGCGTGCCTCATCGGACCCGTGACCCTGTCGGTCACCCACGCCTGGCTCGCTGCCCCGCAGCGCATCCTGTCGGCGGCGCGCCTCCCTGTCTGCCGAGGCCGCCCAGCAGCTTGGTCCGCGTCTCCCGTCCTCACCTGGCCCGCCTGTGCCCCAGCGGAGTTCCCGAGTGCCCCGCCTGCCTCCGGCGCGACGTCCGGCCTTCCGGCTGCCTGTGCCGCTGTCCGACCCGCCCACGTGGCCTCCTCCAGGTACGGGCTGCTGCCTGCCGCGCCTCACGGCTGCCCCTGTGCCCTGCCTCCAGCTCTATCCTGCCGCCCGGAAGCCTGCGGCCCGCTCCCTGCCCGCCGCCAGCCTGCCCGTCATCCCGGAACTCCCGCGCATGTGCAGTTCCGGCGGCTGCCGTCTCTCACGCTTCTCGCGTATCGGCGGGAACGGGAGGGTGCCATTCCTCACGCATCTGGCGGAGTGAGGCCTGTGTGTTCGCCGGAAGAGCCTCTTGCTTCCTGTTGGGCCTGGGCGACCCCGAGGGACCTGTTTCTGCCTACAGAGTGCTAGGGGTGTATCCTTTTCCTCCTTCCAGCTGCCAACATGGCCACTGTGCCCCCCCTGGAGCCCTTTTCTGTCACCGGCACGCCACCCTCCCAGGCTTCTCGCTGGAAGAAGTGGATAGAACGTCTGGAGACCTACTTTATTGCGGCGGAGGTCGCAGCGGAAAGACGCAGGGCGATGCTCCTACACCTAGGTGGGGAGGAAATCCACGACATCTCCAAGGAAGTCACTGAAGGCGATCCGCCCCTCACATACGCCACCCTGCGAGACGCTATCACCAAGTATTTCGAACCGTTCACCAGCGCAGACTACGAACGCTTCCTGCTCCGTCAAGCGCGCCAACTCCCTGAGGAGTCAGTTGATGTGTTCTACGCGCGCCTCAAGAAATTGGCGAGCACGTGTACACTCCCAGACGCGGAAGACGAAATTCGCGCACAGTTCATTCAGGGGTGCGCATCTCTGAAACTGAGAGAGAGAGTCCTCGAAACAGACGCCATGCCGATGCGAGAAATACTCGCCCTAGGACGGTCCAAGGAGCTCTCCAAAGCCCGGGCGGCCCACATGGAGCCGGGCCCAGCCGTCAAGATCAAGCAAGAACCAGTGTGCGCTGTCCGGACGCAACGTCCAGATAACCGGTCCAGGCCGCAGAGGACCCCCCAGCCCCAGCACTCCCAGTCTACCCGGGATCGAAACTGCATGTGGTGTGGGGGTACCACTCCGCACAAAGGAGCCTGCCCAGCTCAAGGGAAAGTCTGCAGTGCGTGCGGCAAAGCCAACCACTTTGCCAGTGTCTGTCTGTCGTCCCAACGGAAGAAGCCCAGCGGCCCACCCAGGAGAGCGCGGCAGGTGGCGCCACTCCCGGATACGTCACCCGGCAGTGACATGGACGACGACGACGAGGACGCCGCATCTGTCCACGTGGTGCGCATGCTCAACTCCCTGACGCCTGCTTCCTCGTCCGAGCCGATGTGCACAGTCCAAGTCCACGACCAGGCCACCCGAGCTCTCATCGACACCGGGGCGACGATAAACCTCATGGCTGCCAGTGTATACCAGGACCTAACGGACGCTCCCGCACTCCACCCCACCAGAGTGCAAGTGTTTGCCTACGGAACTCGGCGGCCCCTACGCCTGTGCGGGGTATTCAGAACCACCATTTCACATGACACCCGGCAGCTGCAAACAAAAGTCTATGTGTCCCAAGAGGGGTCAGGGTTCCTCCTCGGTTGCAAGACGGCCCGTGAACTTGGACTTATACATTTCGCCCTGACCGTACAAGCTCAAAGCCTGGACAATCTAGTCACTGAACACTCCTCACTGTTTGAGGGCATCGGATGCCTCCGTGGACCCCCTGTCCAGCTCCACATTGACCAATCTGTAGCCCCAGTAGCTCTGCGACACCGGCGGATAGCGTTCCACCTCCGGCCCAAGGTAGAAGCCGAGTTGAGAATGCTGGAGCAAGCAGGAATCATCGAACGTGTGACCGGGCCCACCCCGTGGGTGTCCCCCATCGTAGTGGCGAAAAAACCTAAGCAGCCCGACGCGGTACGGATATGTGTGGACATGCGTATCCCCAACCTGGCCATTAAGAGGGAACGCCACCTAACGCCCACCATTGACGACATCATCGGAGAACTCGCAGGGTCCAAGTGGTTCTCCAAAATGGACCTAAGATCCGGGTACCACCAGATTCCGCTCCACCCAGACTCACGCCCCATCACCACATTCTCGACGCATGCTGGCCTGTGGAGGTACACGAGGCTCAATTTCGGCATCTCAAGCGCCGCCGAAGTGTTTCAGAACATTATACACAATGTCCTTCAAGGTCTCGTCGGGGTACTCAACGTGAGTGACGACATCCTGGTGCATGCCCCGACGCTGGAAGAACACATCCGGCGCGTCCACGCAGTGTTCGATCGCCTCAAGGAGAGAGGGTTGACTCTTCACAAAGACAAGTGCGAGTTCCTGCGAAGAGACATAAGCTTCTTCGGGTACAAGTTCTCCGACCAAGGGGTAGGCCCAGACCCAGAAAAGGTCCGAGACATCCACGACGCACCCGCCCCCACCTCAGTGACCGCAGTCCGCAGTTTCTTAGGCATGGTGACCTACTGCGGGCGTTTCATCCAGGACCTGTCCGATCTCACGGGACCGCTAAGGAATCTCACAAAATCAAATACCGCTTGGATCTGGGGTCCGGAACAACAAGAGTCGTTTGAGAACACGAAAGCGGCTCTCTCAGCCGACACCACGCTAGTGTATTTCAACCCTCAAAACGAATCACAGCTGCTTGTAGATGCCAGCCCCACTGGCCTGGGCGCCGTCCTATCACAGCGTCAGCAAGGCGGAGAGTGGGCCCCCGTTGCATACGCCAGCCGCACCCTCACACCCACTGAACAACGCTACTCCCAGATCGAGCGGGAGGCCATTGCAATTCTGTGGGGGTGCCGCCACTTTCATATCTACCTCTATGGACACCCGTTCTCAGTGGTCACTGATCACAAGCCCCTGATACCACTGTTCCAAGGCTCCTCCTCTCGCCCTCCCCCACGGATCGAGAAGTGGGTGCTGCAGCTGCAGGAGTTTCAGTTCACAGTGGAGTACCAGCCTGGCTCGCGCAACCCGGCGGACTATCTGTCGAGGCACGCCCGACCCGTCTCGGATGCCGAAGCAGCCGAAGCAGCAGACACCGAGGAGTATGTCCGACTGATCATCGAGAGGTCAAGACCTCGCCCCATGTCCCTGGACGAGGTGTCACGTGCCACCAAGGAAGACGATTGCCTCCAGATCGCGATCCAGGCCATAGAGAGCGGTGACTGGAAAGCACTCCAGAGCCCAGCTTCGTTCCGCACGCCTGAGGCCCAAACCACCCTGAAGGCGTTATTTCAAGTCCGGCACGAACTGTCCGTATCTACAGAAGGGTGCCTCCTGCGAGGCCCTCGCCTAGTACTTCCCAGCAGGTTGACCCAGCAAGCCGCGGTCCTAGCACACGGATCACACCAAGGAATTGTCAAGTCCAAGAACAGGCTCCGGAGCAAGGTGTGGTTTCCGGGGTTGGATAACGCAGTTGAGGAAGTGATCCACCGGTGCCCAGTGTGTCTAGCGACGAGCCTCCCAAACCCTCCGGCGCCAATCGTGACCGAAGATGGCCCCACATCCCCGTGGGTGCGAGTGAGCGCGGACTTCGGCAGCCTCCCGGGAGGCAAGTACATGCTTGTAGTGGTGGACGACTTCTCCCGCTACCCAGAAGTGGAGATCGTGTCGTCGACGGCTACGTGGGAAGTCATACCTAAATTTGAGAAGATACTGGCCACCCATGGGCTCGTGAGCGAGGTCCGCACCGACAACGGACCCCCCTTTAACGGCAGTGAATTCACGGAATACCTCCAAAGCCATGGTATCAAGCACCGACGGATCACCCCCCGGTGGCCCCAGGCCAATGGAGAGGTCGAGCGCCTAATGAGGACTTTGAACAAAACTATACAAATTGCGGCTGTTGACGGCCAATGTCTGGAGCTAGCAATCTACCAGTTCCTCAGAGAATACCGTTTGACCCCCCACTGTACTACAGGAGTCTCCCCAAGCCGACTTTCCTTCAATAGAGTCGTGGCAGATACCATCCCACACCACCCGGCATGGGAACAGGCCACACCCCCACAGAACCGGTCCATGGAACGGCGCACCAAAACCAATCAGGAAGCGTCCCGACGAAGACGAGCAATGGACAGGCCGGTTCAAGTCGGGAGCAGGGTTCTGGTAAAGGACCGCCACCCCGGAGGGAAATTCCGAATGCCTTTTGAGCTGGATCCGTGGACAGTGACAGAGGTTAACGGAACCATGATCACAGCCACCAGAGCTGGTGAGTCTGTCACCAGGAATGTATCGTTTTTCAAGCAGGTGCCTGAAGAGAACATAGACTATGACCAAGATGAGTGGCACCCGACCACTCCTCCTCGGCTCCCAAGTTCGGCGGATGTCAGTGCCGCAGCAAGCCAAGCAGAGAACAATAACCCCGGCATGCAAGTCGCTCAGAGACCCGCAGAAGACCCCACTGTTCAAGAGACTAGAGACTCGGAGGGGTCACCTGCAGCCACCGGCGAGAGTCGAAGTCAGACAAGGTACAGCCTACGTCCATGCCCGAAGCCGTCTCAGAGGTACCGTGACTTTGTAGCACAATGCTGGCGTTGAAGAGTCGAGATGGCTGACCCCGCCGAGAACTGAAGTAAGAATGTTCTGGTTTTTGAAGTTAAAAATGTTATCCCATGTTTGCAGGTTGACCAGAGACTACATCAGAGACAATTGGTGAACTTTCACATGGACGTTGGCTCTCTCATGCCTTATCATGGTCGCCGACCAGAGAGTATGTGAACAATAGACTGTGGCTCCTAGCTGTTTTGTATGGTCCTGTTTCTCCCCTAGGTAAAGGAGGAATGTAGTGTTGCTGTAGTGGGGCGTACCACTGCGGCACACGCCCCCTCCCACTTGTTCCTGTGCATTCCCCCCTGGGACGTGCAGGGTCTTTGGTTTGCCCCTAACGTGAGCGCCGTTGCGCTCCCCTTATGAATAAATAGCCCAGAGCCCTGGGCGTGGTCAGTGAGAAACTAGCCACCACCATAACCACACGTGTCCCAGTGTCTCCATTATTCAGGCCCACACCGGGACACTACAGTGTTAATAATCTGTTATAGAGTGTGTTTATGTGAACGGATTGAAAGCACTGAGTTGCATAATTTCGCTAAAATAGTACATAGCAATATTTCTACAATGGCCTCTCCTTGAAGAATGATTGTCACCAAGCGTCATAGACGAAGGACTAAGCTGATCCCACAACCATTTTACAGTATGAAACTTTGTGTAAATATAAATATTTATTTGGCTGCTATTTGTGAAGGAACATTTCTTTTTTAAAGCTGGTCTAAAAAGCATCGACTGACCTGAAATATAGCCGTAAAAATGTACTATGACATTAAAAGTGTACTATATTTTAAAGAATATATTAAAAATTGCTTAAATTAACTGAGCTCACATATTAACATGGAATAATTCTAGCAGTCTTGTTGTTCTCTAATTTTTTCTCCATTTTTATAATATTATATTTAAGATGCAGTCACTCTTACTCGTCCATCATGGCCGCTCGCTTCGCAGCAGCCGGTAGGACACCTGCCATCTCCCCAGTGTCTTAGTCCGTCGTCTGTGTGTACGGTTGCTAGGCGACGGCGACGCACAGGCTCCCTGTGCCGAGGTCCTTGTACCGTGCCGGGTCCGCCGGTCTCAAGGGGGCATCATGGGCGAGGGGAGGCTGAGGTACTGCGGGCTCTTCGTTGACCGGTCTCCGCATATCGTGCCGGTGAGTGAGCGAAAGAGGGTGTCAGCAGGGCCAGCCGGTGTGTGAGTGCTAGGACATGCCACTTATTACCCAACTCCCACCCAAGGGTTGGCTGGAAAACATCCTCTTTTTAATTTCTATTAGACACTCACTTTTATTTTGTGGTATGGTCTCCGCCTTTTCTGAGAAATGCTCATCGCATACAAGTGGCAAACATTGGTTATGTACATTTTGATCAGGGCACAAGTCCTAAAAAAACAGAAGTAGGAGGGAACTAACCAAGTTGGGCAGTATGAAAATGACATCATGGCAGGTGGCATCACAGCGTGTGACATCACTGCGCCTGACATTGCGTGTGGCATCACAGGAAGTGGCATCACAACCCATGACCTCACAAGACGTGACATCAGATCTTAAGACCGAACACATATGTATAGCAGGTCTACCATGAGTACATTTGAGTGCATTACAATATTTAACAAATGAGATTTTGCATCAGTGTTGTGGCAAAAAAGTGATGAAACTTCACGCAAAACCTGGGCCTCAATGTAGGCATTTATTTTTCTAAAGCCCGCCACAAAGAAATTGAAAGATACACAATTGATGGATGGAATACAGAACAAATCAAAACATTCACGCCCTGTCAAGAGATCTGGGTTAAATCCAAAATGCTTTTGCTCACCACGCCACCCCAGTTTAGACCTGGCCATATGCAAATCGGTCTTGACCCTGTTCCTTGTGGGAACAGTCCAGCCCGAACTGCCAAGCCAGGTCCTCCCTGGACCGGAAACAAGCATCCTAGGACCGGTTTCGGGGTTTCACCCCTCTTCAGCCAGGATAGTTTGATTCCAGTGGCACAGTGAGCCCAGGACCCATGTCTGGGCATGCATGTTCTGGGGTGAATGTAAGACATTGTCTGCATTCTGTCCATCAATTGTTCTTTTTGCATTTGTCACCTCGAGTGGGATGGGTATGACATGGGTCCCGTGCTCTCCATGCTACTGGAATCAAGCTATCCTGGCTCATGAGGGCTGAAAGCCTGAAACCGGTCCTAGGATGCTTGTTTCCAGTCCAGGGAGGATCTGGCCTGGCAGTTCGGGCTGGACTGTTCCCATTGGATGCAGGGTCAAGACTGAAATGCATATGGCTGGGTCCAAACTGGAATGGCTTGGTGAGCAAAAAAAAGATGGATTTAGGCCCAGATCTCTGTACTGGGATGAATGTAAGACATTGTTCTGCATTCTGTCTATTAATTGTTCTACTTGTATTTGTCACCCCGAGTAGGACGGGTATGCCCAGACGTGGGTTTCGTGCTCTCCATGCCACTGGAATCAAGTTATCCTTGCTGATGAGGGCTGAAAGCCCGAAACCGGTCCTAGGCTGCTTGTTTCCAGTCCAGGGAGGACCTGGCCTGGCAGTTCGGGCTAAACTGTTCCCATTGGATGCAGGGTCAAGACTGAAATGCATATGGCTGGGTCCAAACTGGAATGGCATGGTGAGCAAAAAAAACGATGGATTAAGGCCCAGATCTCTGTACTGGGGTGAATGTAAGACATTGTTCTGCATTCTGTCCACCAATTGTTCTTTTTACAAAGAAATTGACAACAAGAATACTTATGTCTTTACATCTGTTCTGCTTAATTGGTTGCAAGGACTGCATTTTAATATATCTTATGGCTTAAGGCACCTACTACAGAGATTCTCAGGGACTATAATAATGGTAAGATAACTATTTGCTGGAGAGGTCTGTGTTTTGTCTAGTCCCATTTTTAAATCAAAGTAGCATAGAGGGTTAATAAGTCTCATGCAAAGCACACTATGTAAAATGATTTTTATTTTATGTAAATGGGTAAGTGGGTTACTGCTTCTAACACAGAGTCCTTTTTAGGTCTCGCGACCTATCGATGCGCGCATGCGCATCGAGCGGAGCGAGAATTCAAGTGGCGAAAACATCATGAAACCACCAGCTTTTTGCTGGCGTTTTCATGCAGTTCATGTGAACCACGTGTGCAAACATGAACGCGCATCAGCCTCCCTCCATTTGCCGCACAGCACATCAAAGGGCTTCGCCCAGCGTGCCCTCTGCGGCTTCTCCTCCCCTAATTGAATCATGGCCGGCCGCAGGCCGGCCGTACTTTCAGTTTCCCGCTCAGCATTTAGCTTCTCCTCCCCTAATTGAATCATGGCCGGCCGCAGGCCGGCCGTACTTTCAGTTTCCCGCTCTGCATTTAGCTTCTCCTCCCCTAATTGAATCATGGCCGGCCGCAGGCCAGCCGTACTTTCAGTTTCCCGCTCTGCATTTTTGTTGTTGTTGCTCTCTCGTGTCAGCTTTTAATTGCGTTTTTGTGGGGACTGCCAAAGTGTGCATATATTTATTTTCTTACTTGCGTGTTCTTTCTCCTGTTTCCATATTCCCAGATTCTTCTTTTTCATCGCTTCCACCTTTTTCTTCTCCTCCTCCCCTTTTAGTTTCATTCTTCTTATTTTAATTTCCATTTCCTTGCTTCTTGGTCTCCTTTTCTTAGTCTCCATGCTTCCCCATGTATTCAATATTCCACCCATCTCTTCTGATTTCTCTAGTTATTCATGTTTGTACTTTATCGTCTATAACACTCTTATTTTCCTTAACACCAGTACTCCCTTTGGTGTATTTTCTCTTTTTCCGTCTGTCTAGATATGTTGTCGTTCCCATGCCTCTTGTTCTCTAACTCTTCGCTCTGGCTCTCGTTTGTATGTTAATCTGCGTTCTACCCTCTCACTTACTTGCTCATCCCACACTTTTATCTGGCACCCCCTCTTTACCTCACATCTGTTGCTTTTATTGTCCCCGGTTCAACTTCTCTCTGTGCCATCTTCGTTTCTCCCGCGCGCGTCCTCTTCAGTGTCCTGTCCTGCAGCTGTGTCCTGGTGACGTAACGCTTCGCCGCGCGGAGGAAGTGTCAGCATGAGACCTGTGAGCACATTGTGAAACAGCGCGGTATCCGTAAAAAAGATTTATGCCACCAAGTCCAGGCTGCCTGGGGCGGCTGCCATGGCGAAAACTCCATAGCCGTAGATGCCTCTCAAAGGCTGTTTTGTAGAGCTTTTTATGTATTTAATTGTTATGTAGCGCGGTCTTAGCCTAAACCTGATCCACGGCGTGAGAGCACTTAATGTATTGGATAAATAACAAGCATTGGCATTGCCAATAGGTCTCGCTTGTGGGACCTTATAAGTATTTAGTTTTGCAGCACAATATCCTTGTTGCATAATCGGATATTGTGCTGCAAAACTAAATACTTATAAGGTCCCACAAGCGAGACCTATTGGCAATGCCAATGCTTGTGTTACTTGCAGTTCATAAATTGTAACCCTTCTAATATAGCACAGTAAGCTATCAAGGACATGTGGCCCTTACACCTGGTAACGCTCACAGTCTTATGTAACACACCCTGCACATTTATATACTGTACATATGGCTTATTGTCACCATATAATGTGTACATGTGATGTAAAGTTCTCTGACAGCCTGCAATGGGATGAACAGCACTATAACAGAAATAAAACACAATTGTGGGATTTAAATTGTTATTTATAAAAATACTGGGAGGGACAGACCACAAGACCTGACATTCTAACAGTGCATGCATATCTCATATACAGGAACTGAACAAAGTCAAAAGCATGCCTCCCTTAAGTACCTGTGAAGTGATAAGCTATGAGCTTTTGTTTCTCCTCCATGGCATTTAGGTGTGAGTCTCCCGATAGCTCCCAGCCAGGACACCAACAAAATGACTTAACTTTGGCCTTTGTTGTGGGCCTCGCTGGAATCTTATATGCCCCCTCGAGGCTTGCAAGTTGCTACTCTGACCGAAAGTAGACAATGTGCAGGCTCTGTTGAATGTGTTCTGGTGTTTGAAAATTACACTGGGACAATTTTTTTTTTAAATTATTTTTATTGAAACAAAACAGCTCCATCAAAAGATACATCCAGTAGCAGTGAAGAGGCAGTGGTACTTACACAGTAAATGATTAGAATAAAACAAACCAGATATCAGCAGACATAGCAACGGTCTACCCCCATGGCCTGCCCCAGTCAATTGTAGGTGGGTCCATTAGCCCGTCCCCCCCTCCCCGCCTAGCCCCCCTCCCTGGCCAGCGCCCTCCCCCGACCTCCCTCCCCCCCCTATCCCCACTACGGAGTGTTCAGAATCTGTCACCAGCCAAGGCTCATGACCTCCCAGGACGAGAGGGTGTCAAAGATTGGCAGTATGTGGTGCCCAGTGGGGGAGACCCCTACAGTGTAGCATCTGGGGTATCCAGGCCTTCCCCTCTGTACCTCCTCCAAGCCTGCCATATCCTTTCCCATTTTTTGGGGCATCCTCGTACACTGGGACAAATTTAGCATATTTCTTTGGGGCCCAACCTCTTGACAGGGTAGGCGGTGTCCACCCTGTAAAAAGAGTGGGTATACGCCATCTACCCGTATGTACTCTCGACTCGTACCCTGCATTTAATACTAAAGACACAGAACTTCCTCAATTCCAAGTATTGTTCTGCCTCTATTTCATAGAAAATACATCTTTTCAATTTCTATGGAAAAACCTCAACCCTCACTGATTTAGATCCTCATGCAGAAAATGATTTGTTTTATTGTATTTTTTATGTGAATGCATCTCTTATAATTTTCTGCATCTATGTCACAATCTTTCTATATTCGCTGCTAATTTATAAAACATATCAACTTATACATTAGTTTGTTTAAAAATCTGCGGAAAAGAAATAGGCAACAAGGACATGTTTTACAATAATTCTGTTCTAGATTACCTAATTGGCTGCAAAGAGGCTGTATTAAAAAAAAATATAAAGACATCTGCTGGAGAAATCTTTTCGTGCCCAGCAATTATGAAGGTTTTATAATAGTGTAAGAAAATACTGCTTAATGCAGTTCTGGTAGAGTACTGTGTTTTGTCCAGTCACCGCTTTGACTTATAAGGTATCATAGAGGGTTGACGTGCCTACGGCAAAGCACATTGTGTAACATGTAGATCCCAGATTTGTATTTTATGTAGCTGGGTAAGTGGGCTGCTGCTTTTGACACTGAGATCATTTTGTTACTTCCAGTTCATAAGTTGCAAGCCTTCTAATACGGCACAGTGATCTATTTACTGGCATTAAGGCACTGCATGCAAACTGTAAATCATGGGTTTAGATCATTACAGTGGTTCCCAAACATTTTAAAACCACAACCCAATTTTTAGAACAACAAACTTTCGCAACCCACCCAGCTTTAATAACCATGAGGCTGGAGTTTTTTTTTTAAAGTAAATGAAGTATCGTGTGGTGGCGCACTGTCATTTACAGATGGCACATTTTCAATTGAAATGGCAAAAAAAAATTCTCAGACATACAATTTTATTGATAAAACTATATTGCACACAAATGATAATGTGTGGAAATCGGGTTTAGTGAATATTTATCACTTGTGCACCAAGAAGTAAAGCGTCTTAATTTTCTTGATTCTATTTCAATCTTTTTTCCCATCACACATCAGAATTACATAAATGTGCTTCATTTTTGCTTTCCTAACTGCTGAATGTGTAAAGTTCATTTATAGCTATTTACATTTTGTTTCGTGTTACAAAAAAATGACATCTTATATCCTTTCCTTTCACACATCTGTACCCCGACAAGATTGTCACATATTTCACTTTATTTTTCTTTCTCTGATTGCAAAGTGAAAGAAGTTTGTTTACATTAAACCCATATTAAAAAAAACAGCAATTTGCCAGTAGACATATCCTGACATTTGATCTGTCAGGATGTGCAAATGTGACAAGATAAATACAGAATATAAAGATATCTTTATCTATTGCTACACACAGTTTGGGAAACACTGGTTTAGAACTTATTGTTTGTTTGATTCTCAATTTGAGGATTCATTAGGATCTAATAAAGTCTTACAGGGACAGACACCACGATCACTTTGTTACATTTTCTTTCCTGACTTTGTGTTTCTCCTGACCATTCACTGTTAACATATAGGACTACATGTACAAAGCATTTTTTCAAACATCCAGATTCCACAAATCGGGACGTTTGTGACTGCTAAAATGCTTTTTCTGATGTACAAAGCCCAATTTATGATTCAGTAACTTGTTGCTGAACCACATATTGGGTTTTGTTATTAAATATTTTGAAGGGGCGTGTTGAAGAGGTCCCTTCCTAATACTGAATTGGAATGGTATGTACAAATGATATGTGACCGAAATGTGGTTGCAAAACATTCGCAATTTACCTGCAATTGAAAGTTGGTGGTAACCCATTTGTAAATGGAAAGGGATCCCCAAGGGAACCCGTACCCTTTGTAAATGGTTGTAAAAATATTTCTTAAGAACAGTTAGTGGTCCAAGGGACCAATGCCTACTCTTAAGAATTGAAACTTCAAAGTTTCATCTTTTGTTGCTGGAAACGCAGCCCTTTTTCCTTTAAGGGAAATGGGCTGCATTTAAAACAAGCATTTACAATGCAATGGTCTCGGCATCATTAAAGGTAGAGCTATTGGCATTGCTCATGACATTTTTTTTTCTTTAAATCATAAATAAATGGCATTGTCATTTACATTGTCAATACACACCACTCTGCACTCAACTGCACTCACCTGAACTGCACTCAACTGCACTCACCAGCACTGCACTCACCTGCACTCACCTGCACTGCACTCAACTGCACTCACCTGCACTGCACTCAACTGCACTCACCTGCACTGCACTCACCTGCACTGCACTGCACTCACCTGCACTGCACTGCACTCACCTGCACTGCACTGCACTCACCTGCACTGCACTGCACTCACCTGCACTGCACTGCACTCACCTGCACTGCACTCACCTGCACTCACCTGCACTGCACTCACCTGCACTGCACTCACCTGCACTGCACTCACCTGCACTGCACTCACCTGCACTGCACTCACCTGCACTGCACTCACCTGCACTGCACTGCACTCACCTGCACTGCACTGCACTCACCTGCACTGCACTGCACTGCACTGCACTGCACTCACCTGCACTGCACTCACCTGCACTGCACTCACCTGCACTGCACTGACCTGCACTGCACTCGCCTGCACTGCACGCACTGCACTCGCCTGCACTGCACTCGCCTGCATTGCACTCGCCTGCACTGCACTCGCCTGCACTGCACTCACCTGCACTGCACTGCACTCACCTGCACTGCACTGTACTCACCTGCACTGTACTCACCTGCACTGCACTCACCTGCACTGCACTCACCTGCACTGCACTCACCTGCACTGCACTGCACTCACCTGCACTGCACTCACCTGCACTGCACTGCACTCACCTGCACTGCACTCACCTGCACTGCACTCGCCTGCACTGCACTGCACTCACCTGCACTGCACTGCACTGCACTCACCTGCACTGTACTCACCTGCACTGCACTCACCTGCACTGCACTCACCTGCACTGCACTCACCTGCACTGCACTGCACTCACCTGCACTGCACTCACCTGCACTCACCTGCACTGCACTCACCTGCACTGCACACACTGCACTCACCTGCACTGCACTCACATGCACTGCACTCACCTGCACTGCACTCACCTGCACTGCACTCACCTGCACTGCTCACCTGCACTGCACTACTCACCTGCACTCACCTGCACTGCACTCACCTGCACTGCACTGACCTGCACTGCACTCACCTGCACTGCACTCACCTGCACTGCACTCACCTGCACTGCCCTGACCTGCACTGACCTGTACTGCCCTGACCTGCACTGCACTGCACTGCACTCACCTGCACTGCACTGCACTCACCTGCACTGCACTCACCTGCACTGCACTCACCTGCACTGCACTCACCTGCACTGCACTCAACTGCACTGCACTGCACTGCACTGACCTGCACTGCACTGACCTGCACTGCACTGCACTCGCCTGCACTGCACGCACTGCACTCGCCTGCACTGCACTCGCCTGCACTGCACTCGCCTGCACTGCACTCGCCTGCACTCACCTGCACTGCACTGCACTCACCTGCACTGCACTCACCTGCACTGCACTCACCTGCACTGTACTCACCTGCACTGCACTCACCTGCACTGCACTCACCTGCACTGCACTGCACTCACCTGCACTGCACTCACCTGCACTGCACTGCACCTGCACTGCACTGCACCTGCACTGCACGCACTGCACTCGCCTGCACTGCACTCGCCTGCACTGCACTCACCTGCACTGCACTCACCTGCACGGTACTCACCTGCACTGCACTGCACTGCACTGCACTCACCTGCACGGTACTCACCTGCACTGCACTCACCTGCACTGCACTCACCTGCACTGCACTCACCTGCACTCACCTGCACTGCACTGCACTGCACTCACCTGCACTGCACTCACCTGCACTGCACTCACCTGCACTGCACGCACTGCACTCACCTGCACTGCACTCACCTGCACTGCACTGCACTGCACTCACCTGCACTGCACTCACCTGCACTGCACTGCACTCACCTGCACTGCACTGCACTCACCTGCACTGCACTACTCACCTGCACTGCACTACTCACCTGCACTCACCTGCACTGCACTACTCACCTGCACTGCACTACTCACCTGCACTCACCTGCACTGCACTCACCTGCACTGCACTCACCTGCACTGCACTCACCTGCACTGCACTGCACTCACCTGCACTGCACTGCACTCACCTGCACTGCACTCACCTGCACTGCACTGCACTGACCTGCACTGACCTGCACTGCACTGCACTGCACTGACCTGCACTGACCTGCACTGCCCTGACCTGCACTGCACTGCACTCACCTGCACTGCACTCACCTGCACTCACCTGCACTGCACTCACCTGCACTGCACTCACCTGCACTGCATTCACCTGCACTGCACTGCACTCACCTGCACTCCACTGCACTCCACTGCACTGCACTCACCTGCACTCGCATGCACTGCACTCACCTGCACTGCACTGCACTCACCTGCACTGCACTCACCTGCACTGCACTGCACTCACCTGCACTGCACTGCACTCACCTGCACTGCACTCACCTGCACTGCACTCACCTGCACTGCACTCACCTGCACTGCACTGCACATACCTGCACTGCACGCACTGCACTCACCTGCACTGCACTGCACATACCTGCACTGCACGCACTGCACTCACCTGCACTGCACTCACCTGCACTCACCTGCACTGCACTCACCTGCACTGCACTCACCTGCACTGCACTGCACTCACCTGCACTGCACTCACCTGCACTGCACTCACCTGCACTCCACTGCACTGCACTCACCTGCACTGCACTCACCTGCACTGCACTGCACTCACCTGCACTCCACTGCACTGCACTGCACTGCCCTGCACTGCACTGCACATACCTGCACTGCACTCACCTGCACTGCACTGCACATACCTGCACTGCACGCACTGCACTCACCTGCACTGCACTCACCTGCACTGCACTCACCTGCACTGCACTCACCTGCACTCCACTGCACTGCACTGCACTCACCTGCACTGCACTGCACATACCTGCACTGCACGCACTGCACTCACCTGCACTGCACTGCACATACCTGCACTGCACGCACTGCACTCACCTGCACTGCACTCACCTGCACTGCACTCACCTGCACTGCACTCACCTGCACTGCACTCACCTGCACTGCACTCACCTGCACTGCACTGCACTCACCTGCACTCCACTGCACTGCACTCACCTGCACTGCACTCACCTGCACTGCACTGCACTCACCTGCACTCCACTGCACTGCACTGCACTGCCCTGCACTGCACTCACCTGCACTGCACTGCCCTGCACTGCACTGCACTCACCTGCACTGCACTCACCTGCACTGCACTGCCCTGCACTGCACTGCACTCACCTGCACTGCACTCACCTGCACTGCACTCACCTGCACTGCACTGCACATACCTGCACTGCACTCACCTGCACTGCACTGCACATACCTGCACTGCACTCACCTGCACTGCACTGCACATACCTGCACTGCACTCACCTGCACTGCACTGCACATACCTGCACTGCACATACCTGCACTGCACTGCACTCTGCACTCACTACTCTGCACTCACTACTCTGCACTCACTACTCTGCACTCACTACTCTGCACTCACTACTCTGCACTCACTACTCACTACTCTGCACTCACTACTCTGCATTCTGCACTCACTACTCTGCACTCACTACTCTGCACTCACTACTCTGCACTCTGCACTCACTACTCTGCACTCACTACTCACTACTCTGCACTCACTACTCTGCACTCACTACTCACTACTCTGCACTCACTACTCTGCACTCACTACTCACTACTCTGCACTCACTACTCTGCATTCTGCACTCACACTCTGCACTCACACTCTGCACTCACTACTCTGCACTCACTACTCTGCACTCACTACTCTGCACTCACTACTCTGCACTCTGCACTCTGCACTCACTACTCTGCACTCACTACTCACTACTCTGCACTCACTACTCTGCACTCACTACTCACTACTCTGCACTCACTACTCTGCACTCACTACTCTGCACTCACTACTCTGCACTCACTACTCTGCACTTTGCACTCACTACTCACTACTCTGCACTCACTACTCACTACTCTGCACTCACTACTCTGCACTCACTACTCACTACTCTGCACTCACTACTCTGCACTCACTACTCTGCACTCACTACTCTGCACTCACTACTCTGCACTCACTACTCCGCACTCACTACTCCGCACTCACTACTCCGCACTCACTACTCTGCACTCACTACTCTGCACTCTGCACTCACTACTCACTACTCTGCACTCACTACTCTGCACTCACTACTCACTACTCTGCACTCACTACTCACTACTCTGCACTCACTAACTACTCTGCACTCACTACTCACTACTCTGCACTCTGCACTCACTACTCACTACTCTGCACTCACTACTCACTACTCTGCACTCACTACTCACTACTCTGCACTCACTACTCACTACTCTGCACTCACTACTCACTACTCTGCACTCACTACTAACTACTCTGCACTCACTACTCTGCACTCTGCACTCACTACTCTGCACTCTGCACTCACTACTCTGCACTCACTACTCTGCACTCACTACTCACTACTCTGCACTCACTACTCACTACTCTGCACTCACTACTAACTACTGTGCACTCACTACTCTGCACTCACTACTAACTACTCTGCACTCACTACTCAGCACTCACTACTCTGCACTCTGCACTCACTACTCACTACTCTGCACTCACTACTCCGCACTCACTACTCCGCACTCACTACTCTGCACTCACTACTCTGCACTCTGCACTCACTACTCACTACTCTGCACTCACTACTCACTACTCTGCACTCACTACTCACTACTCTGCACTCACTACTCACTACTCTGCACTCTGCACTCACTACTCACTACTCTGCACTCACTACTCACTACTCTGCACTCACTACTCACTACTCTGCACTCACTACTCACTACTCTGCACTCACTACTAACTACTCTGCACTCACTACTCACTACTCTGCACTCACTACTCTGCACTCACTACTCACTACTCTGCACTCACTACTCACTACTCTGCACTCACTAACTACTCTGCACTCACTACTCACTACTCTGCACTCACTACTCACTACTCTGCACTCACTACTCACTACTCTGCACTCACTACTCTGCACTCACTACTCACTACTCACTACTCTGCACTCACTACTAACTACTCTGCACTCACTACTCACTACTCTGCACTCACTACTCACTACTCTGCACTCACTACTCCGCACTCACTACTCCGCACTCACTACTCCGCACTCACTACTCTGCACTCACTACTCTGCACTCACTACTCTGCACTCACTACTCTGCACTCACTACTCTGCACTCACTACTCACTACTCTGCACTCACTACTCACTACTCTGCACTCACTACTCACTAGTCTGCACTCACTACTCACTACTCTGCACTCACTACTCACTACTCTGCACTCACTACTCACTACTCTGTGCACTCACTACTCTGTGCACTCACTACTCTGCGCACTCACTACTCTGCGCACTCACTACTCTGCGCACTCACTACTCTGCGCACTCACTACTCTGCGCACTCACTACTCTGCGCACTCACTACTCTGCACTCACTACTCTGCACTCACTACTCTGCACTCACTACTCTGCACACCACTGATATCATGGAATCTTCCACCACACTTTCTAAAACTCTATAGTCCGAAGCATAATAGGCACAGAACCAAAAGAAGGGTAGACATTGCTTAAAATAATCTTATTGTATTTATGAGAAGCAAAAGCGAGACTGTGAAATGTGCTGAATATCAGTTTGTTACGAATCAACAGAGTGGAGTTAGAGAACCAAGAAATAGTAATTTAGAATCCGGGTTAGAAGGAGTAGTAATCACAAGCTGAGGATCAACGGGCGCGAAACAGCGTGGTGGGCGCGCAGGAGACGCAGCGTGAGCGTGCACATCAGCTGAAGATCGCCGGAGAAGACACCGAGCCTGCCTGCTGCCGTGACTGACCCGCTGCAGAGGGAAAGAGCCCGGTGAGTGGGGGTAGAGGGGGTGGGGGGCGGCAGAGAGGGAGTGGGCAGAGAGGGAGGGTGTGTGTGTGCGTGTGTGTGTGTGTGCGTGCGTGTGTCTGTCTGTGTGTGTCTGGTGTGTGCCTGCCTGCCTGCCTTTGTGTGTGCGCGTCCACAGACCCTGGTCGGCTCGTGCACCGCTCTGTACTCCCTTGCGAGCTTACTCGGCGACAATAGTTCTCGTTGCCGAGACCTAAAAAAATAGATTCCTTTATTTAACAGCAATCACAGAAATGGTGCTCTGCTGACTGCAGATGGCAGCAAATTGTAGTGGTTCACAAATTATGACCTGTCTCATTAATATTCATGAGGTAGGTCTATTTGTGACCCACTACCAATCGGTAAAGAAACTGAAATGAGTTTCCTACATTAGTTTCCTAATTGTAAGTCACAAACAATCACAATTAGGATTTCGCTATTCCTAACTTTTGTACATCTAGCCCTATAGTGTCTACCAATATGGATGAAATGTGACTCCTATACCTTGTAACCCTCATTGTCTTATGTAACATTTCTTCTTTATTGATTACACCCTTGTATGATTTATTGTGTCTCTGAGCATGAAATAGAGCTCTCTGAATCCCTACACTGGGATGAGTAGCTCTACAAAAGAATTAAATAGGAACAATATTAGTTGCCGCTTACATCAATAATTATATAATTACTTATAAAGACAAATGGTGCAGTCTTTAAGTGCATGCACATCTCTTACATAGGAAGTTGAACAAAGTTAAAAAAAACTGCTTCCAAAGTTGAGTTTCTCTTAAGCACGTGTGAAATTATAGCGAGCTGTGCACCTTTGTTTCCTTGCATTGTTTGAGCTTCCAGGTATTAGGCTTCAGATAGCTCCCATTTAGTATTACACTTGAACAAAAGGAGGGCTGATGGCCCTTCAAATCAATCCTTTGTTTTGGGCCCAGCTGGAAGTGTAAATAAGCAAGCCACCTGCATGTTGCTGCTCCGAATGACATATAGACAACATGCAGGCGCTGCTGAAATGTGTCCCAATGTCTTAAAATGACACCAGGAAAAATTCAGCATGTTTTCCTTTCTCGGACAGATCCGGCCTAGAAATATCTGCCGGAATCGGGTTCCAGCTGGATCCCCCTATTTCCCAGCACTGCCCACCTCCCTGTAATTCTTAGGACAGATGCATGTTTAATTTTGAGAAACAACACCCTCTAATTCTTTGTCAGTGCCACCCCTTAATTTCTACGCCACACTTAGCACCCTCCAATGCACAAGAAACAGATTTACAAGAAAGTGACGCATCTACAGAGATGCATCACTTTCCTTGCGCCACCCTAAAAAATGCTTGCGCCACCATGGATGCACTGTATTTACAATACAGCGCACCGTGGCAGAAGAATTTACAGATGCGTCAGAAATTCTGACGCATCTGTTGGGGCAAAAGTCAAGCATTGCTGGAGTCGTGTCGCAAGCATGATGCAACTCCAGCAATGCATTTTGTGACTTATTCCCACTACACTCCGTCACTC
This sequence comes from Lissotriton helveticus, assembly GCF_964261635.1. Lineage (NCBI taxonomy): Eukaryota > Metazoa > Chordata > Amphibia > Caudata > Salamandridae > Lissotriton > Lissotriton helveticus. The sequence goes on from NC_136071.1 coordinate 1,167,638,037, forward strand.
CTTATGCCTGCTTCAAGGTTTTGACGCAGTGGCGTCCTAAAAGTGACGCAGTGAAATCTTGTAGATTTCACTGCGTCACTTTTACGAGGCTTTCCTGCGTAGGAACACCCCCCTGCATACATTATACCTGACGCAGGGATAATGTGACGCAGGGCTTTACAACATGAAGCATCTCCCTAGATGCATCACGTTGTAAATTGTTTGCGCAACTGTTGTGCCAAAAAAAGTGACACAATGGCTGCGTAAAGAGGCTCAAGGGGCTTGTAAATCTGGCCCTCTTTGTTCTAGTTACCACATAACCGTCTGTAGTCTTAGCCTGTGCACTTTTGTTGATCCAAAAAGCAGCCGCTTTACATAACAATACAGAAAATACTCCTTACATTTCTCATGAATCCTCCCCATAAATTTCAAAGTAATACACAATTTTCAAGGCACACATCATTGTAGTTTACAAGACCCACAAACACCCAATTTGAACAAAATGAACTTTGACTTCTAAAAAGCAAAGTAATGATGAAGCTCGTGTGGGCCTCACTCTGATTTTCAGGAACTGTGCCTCCCCAAATTTGCATATCTCTTGACCCCAGAGTTGGAATTGGACAAAAAATCACTCTGGGAGCACACACCTACACGCCTTGCCCAAGCGCATGGATACCCTTTTGGTTGATAAGTGCGCTGTACAAATCAACATAACATAACCATCAAAGTTTACAAAGAAGGGTTATTTTGGGGAGTAATAAAGTCTTGTTAGTACAGACAAACCCTATCACTCCCTTATATTTTAAATCCTGACTTTGTGTTTCTCATGCACTCTTAACATATAATGTCTACAAGCATGGATGATATGTGACTCCAAAACCAGCTGCATCAACCTGCACCCTGGCTTATCTTTCAGACAAGCTCAACATCTATGGTGATTCTCAGCACACCCGAAGCAGTAGCGGCCCGTGGAGGGAGAACAGTGGGGCGGTAAGGCGTGGCGGGGGAGGGCATGGTGGGGGATAGTAAAAATCAGAATATGGTTGATCGGAGGTAAGTAAACAATTAAATAAATAAAACAAATTTTGTTGCGCGTGCTGCATCGCAAAATGCAATGGAGCACGCTCAACGAAATTCATTTTATTTATTTAATGGTTTACTTACCTCCGATCATCCATATCCCGGTGTTTACTACCCCCCGCCCCACCTCACCGCCCCACGGACCTCCTCCACGGGCCGCTACTGACCCGAAGTCTGGACACGACTAAAACTAAGAGGTGTAATTAAGAAATATTAAGGCAGCAGTCCTTTTCCATTTATGCAACCTGTATCTGGAGCAACATCTCTGTATCCATCAGGACTGCCCCAATGCTGAACCAAATTAGGAAAGAGTTGAAGATTCACCTCTTTAAAAGATACTACATCATGATGCATCAACCATCCGCAACCCAGCATCCTCTTGTATTACTTGTTAATTCAAAGATTTAAGCTGGTCTTTGACAATGTAAAAAAAACATGTATAATTGCCTAATCCCTCATTGGCATATTTAATTTACCTATTATATGGTATTCACTGTACTCAGGGCCTTTAAGTTAAATGACACTAGTGGACTGCAGCACCTATTGTGCCACCACAAAAGTGACAATGCAAGTATGTCTTTAGCCGTATGCCGGCAACCTGAGTATACAGTTTTAAAGCTGCAAATTCGACCTGGCAAAATGAACCCTTTGCTAGGCCCAAAGCATCCTTTTTAATACTTATAAATCACCCCTAAGGTAGGCCCTCAATGCCCATAGGGTAGGGTGCACAACATTTAAAAAGCAGGACATATGTACTTCAGTTTTACATGTCCTGGCAGGGAATAATCTCCAAAGTCGTTTTCACAGTGGCAAGACAGGCCGTCCCATAGAAAAGCACTGGGTTACGGTATTACACCTTATAATGCACAACTTCAGTGTGAGAATGGCTAGAACCATAATTAAAGGGTTTAAATTAATAGGAATTACAAATCCAATCTGATGCTAAAGTTGGCCTTAAAATTACTATTTTAAAAATGCCAGTTTTAGAACGTTTTCCTGCCTAAAATATTCTAGGAGCTCTTTCATAGATAATCCTCACCTGTCACCTGGCAGTCTGCTAAGAGGTGTGAATAGTTCCCAAAGAAATGGGACAAAAGGGCCATGGCCTGGAAGAGGTGTGACCTCCTCCTGACAAAATTGCATTGGGGAGGTGGCCACCAACCGTACAAGCTTTAAAAGGGCAGTTATTGTACTGGAGAGATGGTACTTACAACTGGGCCTTCCTATGTTAGTGTCCCATTAGCCAGAGTGACAACAATCACAGTGGGGGGACAAGCAGTCTCAGAATTGCTTTTGCCTTGGCTCATTTACCCAGACACACCTCCGGGGTGTACACAGAGCTCTGACCAAGGGAAAAAAGATTCTGACATGTTGGATTTGGCGGAGCAGGGCACTGTGGGATTGTTTAAGACCAAAGCCCCAGGTAATTAGGTCAAAGTTGATAGGGTTGCCGCTGGGAACCTTTTCCAATTTGGTTAGGGAGATACCCCTATCCACAAGTTAGTGGGCATACAAGTGGCACCCCTGGATACCTTCTTCAGAACACTGCTGGACTTGTATAAGTCAGGACAAGGATTGCACATGCTGAAGCCTGCCTTCAGAAAGAGTACTGCACCTACTATAACCTGTGGATGGAGACCCCAAGGACTGAACATTCCCCTACTTGCACCCAGGACAGAACAGTGACTCCAAGGGGTAGTTAGCTAGCCTGTTGTTAATCTACAAGATCACAAAAGCCCACCTTCATGAAGAGCCCAGCTGCAAAGTTCCAACTGGACTTGCCCTGGACCCTGCTGGTGGCTTCCTCTGGAATGAGTCCTAATTAATGCTAGTCAAATCAAACGATGAAGTTCCTAGATGGTGTAAACGTGGGTTATGACTATTTGCAAAATGAAACACCATTAAAATGCCTTATCTTGCTCAAATCTTGGTATGTTGCAGCACAACTCCTTATCAAGTGTCTTATTAAAGTTATTTAAGTTTTAGGAGTTATTTAAGTTTTAGGACAATGTATAAAACTTTTTTCTGGGGTCAAAATAAAAAAAACTAAAAAAACTCCAATAAAAGACAAAAAGTACCTGTTGATGGGAGTTTGGCTTCTCTTATATCAGGGCTTAATCTAAAAATTGTACTCACCAATTCGATGAATCAGTTTAATATTCTAGATCTTAAATCACCAGGATGTGTACATTTCTGTTTAACCGTTCCCAGAAACATAATAAGGTCTCCCACATTTACCATCTCGACTTCAAAAAAGCCACTAGGTGTTTAGAAAAAAATATTTGTGGACTGGGAACATTACTTGACTACGCCAATAGGCTCCTCCTCCTAGTGGGATATACCACAATCATAAAAAAACGAAGCCCTGACCAGCAGATCCTATAATACAGCAAAACTTCTTCTTGTGACTTTATTGGACTCCTTGGAAACTTTATAAATAAATCGTACAGAAAGATGTTAAGTCAATGAGTATAATGTTGCAGGTTCCTTGTAGCCTATAATTGATGCCAGGACACTCATTTAATTAAATAGCAGGCTTATTATTTAACCGCTGCGTTTTTAACTACAGTACATCGGGAGCGCCGGACGGGCTCTCCTCACTCATTGAAGTCGGCGCGCCAATGATCTAAAATGGCCGCCGCCGGAAATCCTGAAACGTCATAGCCGGTACTAGAAGGCTAGACCGCTACACCACATCTCCCCCTTTCACAATCTTTTTTTTAACATTGAACAGTCTTACTTTCTCTCCATGTGGAACCCCTCAAACCTCCTGGGCAACATGATTCTCCTGCCCCTCTGCGTCTGCAAGTCCTGCTGGGTGTTTACTGGTGACGTCTCTTAGTCTCTGGGCTGAGCAAGGGCTCACGGCTTTCATCCCCATCTTCTTGCTCTTCTCTTATTATGACTCTGCTAGGGGTGCTGGTTCCTTGTCTATCTTCCCTGTCCTTCTCCCACGGGTTTTCCCTTTGGCTGATGCTTCCCTTATTTCCCGTGGGGTTCCTAGTGGTTCCTTCTGTTCCTGGCGTGTCTCTCACATTCTCTTTCACCACATCCCAGTTCTCCACGCGTTTGCATTTGGCCATGCGGTCTTGAGACCATACCTTGCCATCGCTGAGCAGCGCAGATCTGGAATACGGCTCCACTACTCGAAGGGGAGGAGTGAATTTGCTTTCTCCCTTCTTCTTTTGAACTGGTTGTCTGACTCTCACCCATTCTCCTTTCTCCAGGTTGGTTTCCTGGGTGCTGCCCCTCTTGTTATATTGTTCTGTGTAGATTGCCTGAGCCTTCTCTAGGTTCCTGCGGACGACTGCCGGTGACCACTGACTCTGGATCGTAAGCCGCTTTCAGGCAACGTTGTCCTTTGTGAACGGTTCTCGTCCTCTCAGAATCCTGAACGGGCTGTATCCTGTGGATGTCGGTGTTATGCGGTACGCCCACACCAATTGCTTCAACTCCTTCTCCCAGTCCTTCCCTTGGCTGATGGTGGCCTGGATGGAGCCCATGATCACCCGGTTAAATCTCTCCGCCAAGCCGTTACCAGCCGGGTGATAGACCGGGGTGTGTCTGACCGCGACACCATTTCTCTCCATGAATTGGGCCCATTTGGTGGAAACAAATTGGGGACCATTGTCACTCAGTATACCTTTTGGTATTCCTTCCCGTATGAAGACGTCTGTGAGGAACACGAGTATTGTCTCTGTTTCCGTGTCGTCCGTCACGTTGATTTCGGGCCACTTCGAGTACCTGTTCATCAATACTGTGATGTACTTCTGCGTGCCTTGAGAGTCTAGGACAGGTCCGAGAATGTCAATCGCTACTTCCTCCCACGGATTTTCTGGTTGTTCATGCACTCCCAAGTGTGGGCGCAACAGCCGTTGTGTTTTGTCCACATTGTTGCACTGTTCACAGGAGCAGACGTATCTTTTGATCCTCTTGTCCATCCCCGGCCACCAGTAGTCTTCTTTCACCCTCCTTTTAGTTTTGACTATCCCTTGATGTCCTTCGTGACCAATGCACAAAAGTTGTTCGATCAGAGAGTCTGGTGGTACACTTTCCCACTCCTCAACAGGAAACACGGGTTGTCCCCCACCGATAACTCTTCTCTGACTTCCCATAACTGTTTGAGATCTTCTTCTAGCATTCTATTATCTGGCCATCCAGTGGCTACATACGACTTCACTGCTTCCAGCCTTTCGTCTTTGATGTATGCGTCTTCCCACTCTTGGATGCTTATTGCTTTCTCAGGGTCAGTTGTCGTCGCTATTACGTAATCCTCTAATTCGCTCCTGCCTTGTTCTTCTGCGCCTTCCTTTGCTGCCGCTCGACTCAGAAAATCGGCGACTTTATTCTTATGGCCAGGCAGGTACTCAACGTCGTATACGAAATCTAGCAATCTTAACGTCATCCTAGCGATCCTTGGAGTCGCTCGCTCATGGCCGCTGGACATTAGCACCTTGCTTCCTTGCTTGATTCCGGTCTGGGAAAGACATGGCTTGGTAGTTCGGACTGGACTGTTCCTATGAGGCACAGGGCCAGAGCTGATTTGCATATAGCCAGTGTCTAACCCAGGGTGGTGTGGAGTGCAAAAAAACGATGGATTTAGGCCCAGATCCTTGTACTGGGGTGAATGTATGACATTGTTCTACATTCTGTCCATCAACTGTGTTTTTTGCAATTTTTACCCCGAGTGGGCTGGGTATGCTCAGACGTGAGTCCCAGGCTCTCCACACCACTGGAGTCAAGCTATCCAGGCTGATGAAGGTGATAGCCAGAAACCGGTCCTTGGATGCTTGATTCCCGTCTGGGAAAGACATGGCTTGGTAGTTCGGACTGGACTGTTCCCTTAAGACGACTTATCTTATAAATTGCATGTTCACTTATAAATTGCATTTTCATCTACAAATGTGCATGAACTTATCACAACTCTGCTTATTAAGCTAGGCTTTAGACTGAACAGTATTATTAAATCATCTTACAGTCTTAGCCATTGTATATGATTCTGTATGCTTTTTCCATTTGAATAACAATGTCGAATTTTCAGAATATTTGTGCAGATGACTGTGTTGAATGTATAATTGTATGTATGTTACTTAAGGGAGTAGCAAACTGTTGATGCTGTAATAAGTAGTTAGTGACAATATATTAATGATAAATTGTTTGATATTGTATATATTTTATATTCTTGCAGATTATCCTTATATTGTGGGAATGTTTTAATGTTTATCCTGATGAAGGTGTTGGCTGATAAACCTAATTGCCAAAACCGAAACGCGTTGATGCCCTTGTGTATTGGGATACACTAAATCAATGGACTAGACAACGTCTCCAATTCAAAAATATTCTTACAAAATTGGAGTATGATTTATATAAGTCGGACTACAGTATCCCGTTCTATTTTTTAACCAATGTGTTGTTTTGTTCCCACCTTGTGACTATTATCTGCATGTATGATGTTAGGATATATTGCTTATCCTTTTTTATTGTAAAATTTTTTAATGGTATAATAAATTGTATACTCTTTATAATTCTCTGACTATTTTTACATCATCTTGTTTGCTGCCCAAAATGAAAGTATGAATTGACCTGTGTGTGGTATAGATGTAAATTTCTTTGTTTGCTTAGAATTGGTCCAGAGGGGACGTTATTTTGTGACATACTGTCTTTTGGAACCCTACCCCTTTGGCGTTTAGGGTCCCTCTCTTTAATTAGAGAGGCTGTTCCCATGAGGCACAGGGTCAGAGCTGAATTGCATATAGCCAGTGTCTAACCCAGGGTGGTGTGGAGTGCAAAAAAACCGATGGATTTAGGCCCAGATCCTTGTACTGGGGTGAATGTATGACATTGTTCTACATTCTGTCCATCAACTGTGTTTTTTGCAATTTTCACCTTGATTAAAGGCTTGTGATCAGTTCTTACCGTGAATTTTCCTCCCCACAGAACTGCCTGAACCTCTCCATCGCCCACACAGCAGCAAGCATTTCTTTTTCAATGACGCTGAACTTTTGTTCATTTGGGGCCAGCGCCCTTGATGCAAAGCTGATGGTGGAGACCTTGCCTCCCGCAGACTGTTGTGTGAGCATCGCACCTAATCCTCGGTCACTAGCATCTGTGGTCAGTATTGTGTGAGCTTCTTGGTCGAATCCTTGTATGGGCACCGCTTCACAAATGCTCCGTTTCATTTCCTCAAACTCTCCTTGCTCTTCCTTACCCCATCGGAATGTGGACTTGTCTTTGAGTACTTGACGCATGTGATGGGTTTTCGATGCAAAGTGTGGCACGAACTTTCCGTAGAACTCTGCCATCCCTAGGAACGTTCTTATGTCCTCCTTGCTCTCTGGAGTGGGTGCATATTTGATGGCACTTACATTCGCTGCCTTTGGTTCAATGCCTCGACTGCTTATTTCGTGCCCTAAGTATGTGACCCGTTTTACTCCGAACTTACATTTGTCCCATTGGGCAGTGAGCCCACTGTCTCTTAGGGTGGTCAGGACGTCCTTTAGCTTCTTATCGTGGTCCTCTCGCGACGTTCCCATGATCAGGATGTCGTCCTGGAAGTATTGGATGCCTTCCATTTTGTGGAAAAGGTGATGCATCAACTTTTGGAAGACTGCCGCTGCGGACGCCAGCCCGAACGGCATTCAAAAAAAACTTGTAACACCCGAAGGGCGTGATAAACGACGTCAGGTGGTTGCATGACCGGTGCAATTCGATTTGATGGTAGGCTGAAGTGAGGTCAATCGTTGAAAACCATTCCACTCCCTGCGTCTTGGCCAGCATTTCGTTTATTTTGGGGAGCGAGAACTTGTCCACTACGATGCATTTATTTAGTTCGCGGAGGTCCACACACAGCCTCACTTTCCCGTTCGGCTTCTGCGCCACCACCAACGGTGCCAACCACTCTGCGCTGTCAATAGCCTCTATCACCCCGTTGTCCTCTAGCCTCTGCAGTTCTTTTTGCACTGCTGCTCTAATCCTGAATGGGATGTTTCGTACTTTGTGGCTTTTGGGTTTTGCCCCTTCCATCAGGCAAATTTTGTGCGTATACTTTGTAAGGTGCCCTATAGTGTCTCTGAACACTTCCGGGAACTCTTCTTTCCAAGACTTCGCTTCATACGTCTCGGCTTCTTCCATCGCCAGCACTTGTGTTCGCCCTCCTGGGTTCAGATTTATCCCTAGGGCTCCTTGATCTTTCCATCCTAGCACGGACGGACCCTTCTCAGCTACATACAACTTGCCTCCTGTTGACCTACCCCTGAAAGTGAAGGTTAATGGGCAATATCCCACCATGGGAATGGGCTCTCCCGTGTATGTCACCGGATGAATGTCTGATGGCAAAGGTTGCCGCCCCACTTTGGGCGCAAACTCTCTCTCCCAAATGCTCCTCTGGATGATCGTGTAGGGCGACCCTGAATCAGCTATCATGGTCATCTTCACTCCACCTATCTCCATTTCACATTTTGGCTTCCTCTCAGTGGCTCCTTCGATACCTAATATCTGATCTCCAATCATCAGGACTTCGTCTTCCTCGCTTCTATCCGCTTCTTCGTCTCCTTGGACAGACTCTTGTGCCACATATTTGACTTCGTTCCTAGCCAGCTTCCTTCTGCACACTTTCTCATAATGTCCTATAAGGCCGCAGAACGCGCACTTGGCGCGATAAGCCGGGCACCCTTTGTCGCTGGCAGCGTGTGCTGTGCTTCCACACCTATAGCACGCATTCTTGCCCCAGTTCCTTTGTCCTTGGTTCTTGTATGTTTTCTGGCCTTGTCTTTTGTTCATGCGTGGTCCTTGGTGCCCCGTTTGTTGCTTGGCCTCCGTACACTTCCTGTCCGTCACTTTGCATACTGCTGCGCTTTGGTTGGTTTCTTGCCTCGCCGCATCTGCACACCTTTTTGACATCTCTGCCTTCTTTACAAGCGCCACCACTTCCTTTAGGGGTGCGTACCCGTTTACCCATAGTTTTTCCTGGACCGACGTGATGATGGTGTGCATTATTATTTGATCGCGGATCAATTCCTCCTGTAAGGTTCCAAACTTGCACGTGAGAGCCAACTTCTGCAGTGCCGCAACATATTCATCCACCGTTTCACTTTTTGCCTGTTTTCTTTGGAAGAAGTTGTACCTATCGATGGCCGTGCAGACCACAGGCCTGTAATGGGCATCTAGGTCTTGAAGTGCATGTTGGAAAACATCCGTGTCCGTGGTTGGTCTGTCCGGTTTCACTAAATTGAGATATACCCTCTGGCCCGCTGGCCCTAGGTTGTGCAACAATATTTTCTTGCGTCGAGCCTCTGTGAACTCGTTTTCGCCTTCTTCCTCTAGTGCTGAGAGGTAGTTGAGGAAGTATTGCTTCCAGTCTTCCCAGGGCATGTCGGGTTCTCCCATTTTTGGCAGGAATGGTACCGGGATAGTTAACGCCGACGTTTGGGCGCACATGGTTGGGCCTCTCGCAGCGCTGGGCGCTTCCCTTTCACTCTCCTCTGGCTCTGAGGTGTGAGGTAACTCCTCTTCAGTCTGGACGGCTGCTGGCTGGGCTTTTTCCCTTTCCCGCGCTTCTCTGTTGCCTTGGGGCTCCAGCGCCTTTGTTTAGGGGTTTGCTGGCGCATGCACGGCCTGCCAGTGCTTATATTTCAGTGTTTAAGTGTATATGTGCCCTCTGCGCGCTAGCCACTTCTCACCGCTCTTCCCGGGAGGACTTGCTCGTGTTGCTAGCACAGTTTCTGTAGTCGCCCGTCTCTGCCACGCTCCCTTGCTTCTGTAGGTGTCCGGTGGTATGGACTAGGCTGTCCTGCGCTGGTGGGTCCGTGATATCATGGTCGGATCCCGTCACTCGTCGCCATTATAATGTTGCAGGTTCCTTGTAGCCTATGATTGATGCCAGGACACTCGTTTAATTAAATAGCAGGTTTATTATTTAACCGCTGCGTTTTTAACTACAGTACATCGGGAGCGCCGGACGGGCTCTCCTCACTCATTGAAGTCGGCGCGCCAATGATCTAAAATGGCCGCCGCCGGAAATCCTGAAACGTCATAGCCGGTACTAGAAGGCTAGACCGCTACACCACAATGAGATGTAAGGAAGATTATGCAGGCTACTTTCCTATGCTCATTTATTGTGATGCAATTCTCTAATGGTGCAAGAAAATATTTACCAACAAAACATCCATCACAAATGTAGATCTCCGGCATTCTCCTTCTGTGCTATAACTGAATGCCCTTTCATCTGCTAGCATTCAGATATAATTTGCATTACTTGGATTGCTAGAGTCCAGTTATTGGTGAATTAATCATGCCTTCATTACTAGAATTCATCAAGGAAGGTTTGTATAAATGATCAAGCTCCTGACTTGATAACACTAGCAAATTTAAAGAAAGTCTGCTACAGGCTAAAACATGATGAACTTGTCTTCACTTCCATTTGGTGCAGATATCCTGATGTTCATGGTTAACCTTTTATATTCTTCTTAGACACACTTTGGGTAGTAAGTGTTTCTGTTATTAGTTATTACTGCTAAATGAAGTGTTTGAGTTTCATCCAAATTTATATACACAACATTTATATACTATAATATAGTAGTCATGTGCTGAATGTCTCATGTATTGCTAATTTCGTAACATTGCTCTGTATTTGCTACTTTCTAAGCATGTTATTTGAAGCTTCTTCTTTAATAAATTGTTTACAATGTCAAAAAATGAAATAGCTGTCAGGCAACATGTTGACGTCAGAGGTCCTTTTTGTAGAGTGGAAGGGTAAATAGCCTGGAAGTGCAGCTTCTTTTTCATAGTATTCCAGTGTCCGGATCTTAGATACTTGTAATCAGTGACATACAAACAGACAGACAGTAACACACACGTTGGATTGCCTTTTCTGGGTGCTTATATGGGCATGTGTGTTTGTGTGGACTGCTCTGTGGGTGCAGCCGCTTCCTAGTCTTGTGTATCTTGGTTAACCTTCAATGGCTGGACTAAACAACGTGCTGTTTCAGTCCCTATCATCTACTTCACGTGAACGCAGAAATACCCATTTGCTCAGCATCACATGAGCTAGGAAGTAAAACTAATACAATACGTTGTGTAGTTGTGTTTCTGTGTGCGGTCCTAGTCAGTTTCTCAAGTGTCAACAAACACACACCTTATGTAAGGATTGCAGGAAATACAAAAGAAGGCAAAGAAGTGTATGTAAGTAATAGTAACCCCGCAGAGAAGCCTATATGAAGGAAATATGTACAGTGAAGTAGAGAGTATGAATAGTCTTATTCACTCCCTTTGTGATGATGAGTTTTAGTATATTTACAGATCGAGGGTTGGTTGCTTGGATCTTATCTCAGCTACTTGACATACTGCTTGATTTTTGGTTGGCAAGTCAAAAAAATAGGCTGATATAAATTGTGAGCTACTGGAATTTTTGAAGTCTGCTTGCATGTGCTTTGTTAGTGAAGTGCTTAGTTGGAGCTGGAGGTTTCAGGTGGGGACCACTGGCACTTATTTGTGGAGACAGGCACACATTTTTCCTCATTAGACTTTCATCAAGAGAGAGGAAAATACATAAGCAAAACAAGAAGGAGGAAAGATGGAAAAACAGTTACAAAGGTAGAAAGCAGAGATGTAAAGAAACCTGAGAGAGTGAGATAAAGAGTGACCAGCAAAGAGCCATTTACATATTTACTGTCCAAGGCGATGTAACCAATAACATCTTAATTGTTCCTCTGCTCATGCCAACTCATACTTTGGGTGGTCTGTTATTTTTGGTTATGCACCTCATTTGTGGTCAGTGATACAAAGATTTACTTGTCAGAAGCATAGCTTCTCAAAGTTGAAGGCAATCAAAGGTGAATGAATTGAGGTAAATTAGAGTATCCATCGTCCATCATATCTTCAGAACATTGCGTCTGTTGCTAAAAATAGTGCTCGTCATAAGAAAGGGCTTCTCAGGAGCAGAGCCGTCTGTTCTGGAACCACATACCTTGATCTGTAAGAATGCCTAAACTCAGGGGGTCTTACTTTCTGAAGTACTTTAAGGAAACCAGGCTTATGAGCAATATAGGCATTTGCATTGTTTTCTGTTCAATGTATGAGGCAACATACGGAACTCTTCTCGACAGAGGGGCACTCCATGGCCTGATCCCGTCTTTGCGCGAAGTCAAGATTTCTTGTGTGGTTCTAAAGTCTAATGGATTGTTTTTCTCTCTATAACAGGCAAAAAAGTCCCATTTTATTAAGGCTGGCGAAATGTTAATTTTTTCGCAATCCCTTGCACACATTTAAGGTTTTGGTAGGCTCCATACTGTTTTGTTGAGTCATATCATCATATGGCTTCCATCACACTGATTTCCTCTTCACTTGCAGCTTCTCCACCAATCACCATCATTAACACAAACACGTAACCACTTCAAATACGACCTACTGTGTCGCTATGGTTTCTTTTATACCCCTGTTAGAAACCGGCCCCTAACTCTTCTCTGGGCACATACTGTTATTGCCTGTCAACACCTTATTAGTTAGTCTAAATTCCGTATTCATACTAACTGGTGTTGATAATATTACTAGTTATATATGTTCTTTTAGTCGCCTGGCACTGATTTAATTCTGTCCTTTTATTCTTATTTCCAGGCAGGGAAGCTGCTGCCCATTGGAGAACAAATTGCATCTTGTTCTGGGGATCCTCCTAGGGTAAGTGCCATAGGTACAGTTAAAGAAGAGTATGGATTGCAGGCACACATGATTTGAAAATGATCTGCCATAATGCTCTAGAAAGCAGAACCATGAAGAGCACTTCCGCAGGAATGTTATGCTAGGAAATTTAGAACATTGGAAAGTTGAGATCTCCTTTGAACACAATAAAGTGGCACCCTCAATGGGTGGACTGTTCTAATAGTATTATTGCCATCCTCCCTTGGGCTGTAACAGTTGTTAATGTCCTCCTCCTTTTTGTAGGCAATGGCCTGTGGCTCAGACCTATAACTCAGTTAAAGGGCTTTAATAACTGGTTCTTCTCATGACAGTGTGCTGGAATGCTATAATAAAGCCCTGCATCCCAGGAAGGTTCATGCCAGCAGAACCGTGCATAAGGGGACTCTCTGGAATACCTACGCTATGAAGAATGGAACCCACAGATTGTCTTGTCATGTTATGTCTGTTCGTAGCACGCACTATCACCCGTTAGGGAATCTTGGTGCTGAGCAGGTGAGCAGCCTGGATGAGGGATAACTACCCAAATCTCAAAACGGATAAGTTAGAGGTTCTCATTTTCAGTACACACCGCCCTCTGGACTCCTGGTGGCTGTCAGAACTCGGACCCACCTCCACTCTGAAAGACTACGCCGGCAACCTCGGCATCGTCCTCGACGGCAAACTCTCCACAAAATGTCAGGTCATCTCCGTCTCCTCAGCCTGCTTCCACATGCACCACAAGATCTTCAGGTGGCTTCCCACAAGCACCATGAAGATGGTAATGCAGCTGCTCATCACCTGAAGGCTGTACTACGGTTATGCACTCTATGCAGGCACCACCATCGAACTCATGCAAAGACTCCAGATGATCCAGAACGCAGCTGTCAGACTGTTCCTCAATCTGCCCAAGAGAATCCACATCATCCAGCACCTGAAGGACTTCCACTGGCTCCCAGTCCAGTAGAAATGCCATTTCAAGCTCCTGTCCCACACCTGTAAAGCCCTCCATGACCAAAGGTCCGCCTTGATGAACCACCGCCTTCACTTCCACCAACTCCCCCAGGAACCTCCGCTCCGCACACTTCACGCTGATCCCTCGTATACGCCATTGCCACACTAGAGGATACCCCTTCTCCTTTCACGCCTCCAAAGCCTGGAACACCCTCCACCTCTACCTCCGCACTGTACCATCATTGACCAACTTCAGGAAGGAGCTCAAGACCTGGCTCTTCAACTGAAGATCCACAGCAAGTGCCTGGATACCCTCTCCGGTGACAAGAACGCGCTCTATAAATACGACTTGATTGATTGATTGATCATGTCTCTAGTCTTGCCTGGGGTGGGAGGTCAATCGAAAAGTCAAAGCTTCAGCTTCTTGCGGCACTCAAGAAGAGAGGAGGAGACTGGTCTGTATTGGGCGGTTATTCCTGGCTTTTGGAGCTATGTATGATAAGACCATGCCTCTGGATCTATTTCTGTGCATTTGTGGAATGTGAGTGAGTAGGATGCCAGCAGAGTGGAGGTGTCTGGATGGTTGGTAGAAGGCGATGCGATTGTTCAGGTAGGCGGGCATGTGTTGTTTAGGGTCTTAAATGTGTGAGTGAGTAGTTTGAACTGTGCATGTTTGTGTATTGTGAGATAGTGAAGTTCCATGAGGTGTGGTGTGATGTGTGTTTGTAGTTTTCTAGTGAGTTTCTTGGTGATTCTGGTGTAGAGGGTGTTGCCACTTGCTGATGACGAGGGCATGGTTTGCTCATGTTCTGGCAATGCTTGGGATACATTTGAAGGTTTTCATCAGCATCTTCAGGATGTGTAAGCAGATTGCTAGAACAGCATTGACATGCACAGTCATGTCTAGTTTGTTGTCAGTAATGATCCTATGGTTCCTGGCGTGGGGGTGAGTGTGGGCGCAAGGTTGGCCGGCCATCAGATGGAGTCCCATGATGAGGCATTATTGATAAATATCAGTATTTCTGTCTTATCGCTGTTGAGCTTGAGACAGTTGGACTTCATCCAGTGGCTACTTCAGTCACGCAGGCAGGAAACTTGGTCCTTGTGTTTGGGTTCTTGTCCGACAGGAAGAGCAGGAATTGTATTTCATCAATGTAGGAGAGTATGTTGATGTTGTGTGCATGCATGACACTGCCTAAGTGATCATGTACACGTTGGAGAGGGCCAGGGCTGAGGGTTGAATCTTGAGGCACTTCACAAAAAAGTTTTCAGGCTTGAGTTCTATCCATCAAAAAGGAGCAGATCCAGCGGCGAGTGGGCGTTTGGATGCCTAGGTCCTGTAAGTGTGTGATGAGGATGGGGTGGGAGACAGTGTCAAATGCTGCTAAGAGGTTCCAAGGGAATGAGGGCAGCTGTATCACCTCTGTCCAGGATCATGAGGATGTCGTCTGTGATGGCGATGAGTGCTGTTTCTGTACTGTGGTTGGGTCCAAAGCTGCTGGTTGCTGAGGTGGTCGGTGAGGCATCTGTTGATGAGTTTCTCTAAGACTTTGGCTGGGCACGCTAGGCAGGAGATCGGTTTGTAGTTGGTTGCAGTTAGTTTGTAGTGGCAGTTGGGAGTTGATTGATTACGTTAGCAAAATAAATAATGCCCTCGAAAACATTCCAGGAGAGATTCAGCCCCAGAACAAGAAATGTACATAGAATAATCATATCAAGGATGCTGCCCTAGATTACAGTTTTTACCATCAATGTTTCATCAGATAGGACAATAACCTTATTGTATTGTACCATGAGAAATTTCTATATAATTACTACACAAGGTAGAATAATTGTGCCAGAAATCCAGAACACTGTCTCATTGAAATACAACCCAGAATTAGCTTTGTTTAAACATGTTTTGATTTACCATTCACCTTGATTATAAAAAAAGCAAAATATATAATTTACAGCGATACATTTCAAGAGACCTGGCTTGAAATAAACTCTATCTAACCTGCTTTACATACTCTTTTTGATTTTCAGTGCGAGATGCATAGGAACCAGTGGCACAGTACTGAACCATATGTTCTTGAGGTCCCACCTCACATAGCAGTTACCTTATCTAAGAGTATCATGAGAAGAGGACTGCCTTACATGCTGAGATCCTTTTAGGCAGTCAGGCATTTATGAGTAGATGCACACCATTTCTTTTTTCTCTACTGAAACTGGCTACTCATGATCCATTGAGTGTGCAGATCTGCTTTTGCTATTGCCTGATCATGTGTAAACTCTTCTCTGTAACTCCGGACTAACATCCTGTTTTATATTGTTGTGCTAATACCAAATCAAGTACAAGCACCAGTTTGCGCCCTACCCAGTATAAGAATCAGGGTGCAAATTGCGCCACCGGGGATTTTGCGTGCCTCATTTTCACCTGATAAAACATGGCACAAATTCAGTGGGCAGACAGTTCTTTCTTGCTCTTTTAGCAAATGTTGGTAAAGGGAAGAAAAGTGCTAGTTGCTTGTTATCCTACATCCTGGCGTTCATAAAGCAGAACGGAGCATACATTGTGCATCTATTAATTATCAAACCTAGTGCAATTTTTATTTACCCATTAAGTCTTTATAGGGCTTGCGCCCTGCATTGCAGTTCGCAGCACTGATCGCGCAGGCGAGAGCCCTTTTGTCAGGGGTTTGAAAACGAACCTTGGAATTGCACACGCTCGTGCATTTGGTTTTCCTTTTGGGTTTCGCTATTGGGCTTTGTTTGCGTGTTTTTTTACAGAGCACGCAACAGGCCAAAGGCGGACGCATTGTTCCGCCCATGGCCTGTTGATTTCTATTACGCGCACCAAAGCCCATATGTTTTCAATTATCGTGACCAGACATTGGCGCAATAATTGAAAACATATGGCTCACAGTGGCGCGTGCGCGCGCACCACTTTGCGGGCGTGTGTTTTTTTTTACAATAGCGATTGCTTTCGCGATCACTTTCAGTGTCGCTTGTTATGAAATGTAGGAGAAAGCCTCCATTTTACTGATGAGTAACACAACCTGTCAATCAAATGAATATGGTAGTTAATTGACACAGGCATAACTATTCATTAATTTAATATTCTATAATTATAAATTCGCAAACGTGAACATAAGCATATTAAATTGACTGCAGTGCAGATCTGTTCCAAAAAGCTCTGAATAATCCAATTAAAATTCAAGCCTAGCCTCCGTGCTGCCAACTCTGCTGGCACAAGGTTCAAAGTTTGCCTCCTTGCAATTTTTTGTTATCAGTGCAGCTCTGTGTTTACTGCTGCAGTCAAGGAAGTCACGAACGCCAAGGTTTCAGCATTTTCCATGACTTCACATTTTCTATAGTTGGACTTGTCAATTATGCAAGTTTGCCTTTCGCAATAATCGCTTAATAATAATCACACAGCTGATAGCAGTAGATTAGAGCTTGCCTCTAACTTTGGGTCCTCTTCCTTAGAAGTGCAAAATACTTGTCAGTAGAGTAATATGGAAAACAGTACAAACATATCCACGAACAGAACAACGCCTGCTGTTTCTCAGGAGAGTCTGAGGGCGCAGGGGGTGCAGAGCGGCTTGAGGGGTCCATTTGTGGATAAAAACATATTTATCTTTCTTTAAACGGGCTACTTTGGTTGATGGGAGAATTAAAGACGATATCAAACACACTTTACAATCATCTCTGAACTCGTCCCCCGTATTCCTGGAAAAACGTTTTCATTGAAACGCACACCCACAGAGACAGAAAGTACTGGCGAAGAATGCACTGCACTTTCCCTAAGACTTATAAATACATTACCGAAGTCTTCCAAGAAAACATCACACTTACCTTTCCTTTAAGCATTTGACACAACATTAGTGACTGTATCTCTTTTTGATGTGATAAGCGTAACTTGAAATAAAATGGGGGTGCTTCATCTCTGCATCAACGGCCATTTCCTGGGCCATATTTACCCCACTTTGAATGTTAAACCACCTTATAGATCTCAGATGTACTACCGGAAAGTGAATGCTCGAGGGCCGTCCTTGCGACTTCTCATGTTTGAAAAGCACAACATCGGCTTCTTTAGCAGAAGCCGATGGCAAAAAATGGGGAAACAACCTTTACAACGCAACTTTTACAACGCACTACCATTACAATGAAACTTTTACAACGCAACATCCATTACATCACATGCCATTACAACGCAACCATTACAACGCATGACACTACAATGCATACCACTACAACGCATGTCATTACAACGCATACCATTACAACGCATAACATTACAACGCATAGTACCCTTACACTATCCAACACTTACCCTACTGTTGCACCCCCTGGAGTTAGAATAGTAATTTTTACCCCTACACTATCCAACAATTACCCTACTGCTGCACCCCCCTGGAGTTAAAATAGTTATTTTTACCCCTACACTATCCAACACTTACCCTACTGTTGCACCCCCCTGGAGTTAGAATAGTAATTTTTACCCCTACACTATCCAATACTTACCATACACGCAATGTAATGTTATGCGTTGTAATGGTATGCGTTGTAAAGGTAGTATGCGTTGTAATGGAATGCGTTGTAAAGGTAGTTTGTAAAAATTTGTTGTAATGGCATGCGTTGTAATGGAATACGTTGTAATGGATGTTGCGTTGTAAAAAATGCATTGTAAAAGTATGCGTTGTAAAAGTATGCGTTGCAACGTCATACATCCCAAAAAAAGTAATAACTGGTGTCAAATATCACAGCATGGAGACTCCGCGAAAATTAGTTAACTGCTCCAGAAGAATGTTTTAAACCAGGCCAGCTTATTTTATTCAGACAAATAGCATGTTCAAAGTACAGGGTCTTTGCACATGCTGTTTTTGTAGTAAACATTCCGGCTGGTTCCACTGCTTTTGTCTAGGTTTCCACTATACAAAATACCAGATAACACATAATTTATGGCCAGGGTGGGCTGAGACAGGAAATAGGCCCTGGAATCAAAATAAAAGTGGCCTCCATTAGCAAATCTGATAGCTATAGAAGTGGCCAGGGTTCCAGGTATGGGAGAATGCTACAATTGTGCTTCCTGAAATCAATGTTAGAGGTAATATCAGGGACACAGCAAGAAAAAACAAGCATTTGCAATGCAATAGGTCTCGCATTATTAAAGTTTGAGCTATTGGTGTTGCATTATTTAACAATGCCAATAGCTCAAACTTTAATAATGCTCGTATTGCATTGCAAATGCTTGTTTATCTAGGTATAAGCTTAAAGAATCTGCAATCCATGGTTCAGAGAGGAGTCCCAAAACTTAAAAACGCTTTGAATGTGTTTGTAATTGTGGTTTTTTTTTAAAAAATATGAAAGAACTTATTTCCCGTCCCTTCGTTGTCCCAGAACCGTGGGCAGAGCATCTCATCACTGGGGGCTTTGGAATTCTCACCAAAATGCCTTCTGGCCTTCTCTTTCATGGCCCCAACCTATGTGTGAGAATCAGAGACTTGATTTTCAGTGGTCCCACCAGTAACACCTTTCTCTTTTTACAGAGTATTAGAAACCTGGTTGGGGGCCTTCTGCCATGATTGAATTTCCCTGACATTTTTTTAGGGGAATAGTTTTTCCCTTCTTCCCAGTGGACAAGACTTCTAGCCTGGTATTTACCAGGCGGTGTCATTTCTCAGCCAAGATAGCACAATTAGCATTCTCCAAAAGGCAGATCTATCTCTGGGCCCAGACTTTCTATAACTCTAGGTTCCTGCGCTCAATCTCCTTGTTTCCATGGACACCGCCCACATTTTTTCCCGTTCCTGTCAGGTATGACATGCACACCATGATGTATCCAGCTTCTCTCTGGATTCTCATATGCATTTTATCACAAAGGCGCTAGACTAGGGATTGATATCAAGGGTCGCTGGAACCTTGAAGCCTCTGGATGTTCTAGGCTTGTGCCTCATGTTTTTTTATTCTGATTTGAACTCATTGATGTAGTCAGACAGAGGGTTTGCACTGTGAAGAACATTCATGCCTCAATTTCTGATCCTACTATTTCTCATCTTCTCCTCCATTTGGTTTATAATTAGGTTAGCTCTGTGCCACTTTGTCACTCTAATTACGCTTGTAGGATCTCAGAGTATAGATTTGAATCTGGATGGTCTGGTCTTACGGGCAGCCCCTTCCAGTAGTCTCGGTTCAGCTGACACACGAAGGCGACTAGCATCTGGTGCCGTCTGGAAAAAGCTCCATGGAGAAAAAACCAGGGGAGGCAAGTAACCTCCCGAATTCTTGTGGAGTGGGCTTCGGTATGGCTGGGGGACCTGAAGTTGGTGAACAGTGATAGGCCAGTGTTGGACAAGACACATGGTCTGAGGTTCCAGCGCCCAGGAAGATGCAGCAGTCTCGTGGAGAAAAGTGCTTGGAAGAACAAGCAAGGCTTAAACAAACAACAACAAAAAAGTGAGATGACCTGGCAAAATATAGGAAAAACACCGGGGAAGTGCCAAGAGTGAGGAAAACGACGGGAAACTATCGGAAGCTTTGCAAAACAAAGAATAGCAAGGTTTCTTTCCTTAAATAAGATGGATAGAGGGAGAACTGGAATTCTGGGAAGAAGAACCATATGCCCCAATGGCTGACAGCGCTTTCCCAAGGAGAGGAACGCAGCGGGAGATAATTGCCCCGGCGAGCCGGCCACCTAGAGGTAAGTAGAGCAAAAAAAGACAGTGTCACACTGGTGCTGCTATGGAAGGACTCGCTGCACGCGAAGTGCAAAAGAACCAGCGCTTCCGCCTGCCTGTGCCTGATTTCATGAAGAATCGTGGGCAGCCCAGTGGTAGCATTACAGCACTCTGCGCCATTTTAGTTTTATGAAAGGCTTCTTCCTATTGGACATAGGTAAGGCCCTTGTTATGGCGTTGGACAAAATTCTAATTCTGCTACTGAGATTTACAAGTAAGGGTGTGCAAAATTCATGTAATTTGCTGTCACAAGGGACACCTAGTCATGTACAGAGAGTCCATTAGCATTGCGATGTATACTTAAGACTGTATTTTCGATTTACTCTTAAACAAATGATGGGAAGAGCTATTCTGTTGATAATGTCTGTAAATAGTCTTGTCGGTGAACTGAGCTAGCTATCTCAGTGGCCATATTTGCAGTTAACTTTATTGAAGTATTAGGGATAGAAGGGATTGCAACAGGAAAACAAGGCATAATATGGCAAACAAGATGAAAACAAGACTACCATTGGGATATGGCACTTAACTTGTAACAAGGGCTTACATCTCAGAATGGAAAATAAAACAATGTCTAGAACATAAAATATAAACATTTTAATTGCTACAAATTGCCTTCAAAAGGTAATTGATTGAAATACCAATGTCTTTAAATATTACTCTTTTTGGATAAATATCTTGTGATAAACATTGGTTCAATTGACTCCCTGGGGAAGCTATGGGAGGCACTTACAGCTACTGTAAGAGGGGAGATTGTCAGGTATTGAATGTGCTGAAAAAATATAGGCTCAGCAGGAGATTTCAGATCTGGAGAAGCGCATCTTTGAGTTAGAGGTGCATTACCTCGAGGTCGCTGATGGGCCCTTCCTTCGAGACTCTACATACTCAACGTCCTACGACAAACCTTTATGAATGAGGCATGGGCTGTGTGCCTTACCATGAAAAGGCCACTGACCTTACAAATCTTGCGGATATTCAGAGACTTTTCCACATTGCAAGTGAATGCAGCCAAGTCATCGTTCTATCTGATTTTCCCACGCACTCCCTCCAATATGCTGTGTACAGATGGCTTACACTTTCTCAAAGATGGATTCCAATACCTGATAGTCCCTGTGACGGAGGACAGACAAAGGGCCTGGGACAGCACTTTATAGTCACAGCTTTACAGGCTGACACAAGTCTTCAAATTCTGGGCCTTACTTCCTCTCTCTTGTTTGGAGAGGTAAGAATCTATGAAATGGTGGCTTTGCTTAACCAATTCCAAACTTTCCTGTATCCCATTCCTAGCTCTTTCTTTGGCCACCTCAACATACTCTTGTGGGAATTTCTGTGGAATAACAGACCCCTAGGATTCCATTAGCCAAATAGTGTAAATCTATCTTCAATGGTGGCATAGCTAAATAGGATGTTGCATCAAACTATAAAACCTCACTACTGGTAGTCCGTAATGAATGGTGGGTTTGGGGACCCGGCACACGCATCGGAGCGATAGGCCTTGTTGGAGACTATACTATCACATTCTTATATACGGGTGCCCTTTAGTCGGAGCGACCTTAGATGGTACTCAGAGTCTAGAATGATATATGCGTGACACTAAGGTGGTCCCGGTGCTTGACATACGACACCCCGCTGAGGACCAGAACCTGGCTTCCACAGAGATTGCAGCGATTTGGAGAGAGAGATTGCATTAGTATTTCCAAGCTAGGCAACCTATTACACGGTAATAATCTCAAATCCCTTTTAGACTTACAAGATGAATATGATCTTCACCGTAATCAATTTTAACATTATTTGCAGTTCAGACACACACTTATCCCTTGCATTTTTGCTCTGGAGGTTGTCCCTGATTGGAGGCAAAGGTGTTCCTGATGCCGCTTAAAGACTAAGAAATCTCTGTCTCAGTCTTAAAGACTAAGAAATCACTTGTGGTCAAAAAATGCCTGACTCCTTTGAGCGTTTACGTGACACTTGGAATCAGGACTTAGGACCACTCGCTAACAATGACTGGCCGGAGCCGATGACATCGCCTAAAGCCATAGCAGCTCAATACCTGATTATACAGCTAACATACCTGCACCGGGTAAATTTCACTTGAGAACGGCTTTGGAAGATGGGATTTATACTGTGCTCTGCCTACAGTGTAATACAGAAATGGGAGCCTTCAGGCACACAATTTAGAGCTGTGCCTTTTAGTAGAATGTTTGCAGGTTTGGAAAGGTTCCACAGTGGAGGCTCCTTAGAGACCCTAGATTTGCTCTACATCACAATACTGAGGACATAGAAGGGGGATTGGTACAAAAGAACCCTGTTCTGGCTTGGTCTGTTTACAGCTATGTGAGATAGTGCTAAAGCCTGGAAAGGTGTGGAGGCGCCATCATTGTGGGGTTGGGGGAAGGGTCTAGGGTTTGAGCTTCCCATATGCAATGCTTGGAGATGCCCACATAAATACATCAGCTTACGGTGAGGTGGGCCCAATTCTGGGGGATCCAACTCGGGCCATGTAAACAAAAAAAAGCGTGGTCACTGGATCATAAAAAACAATTGGTCAAGGCATAAGCTGTCTGGGGAGCGAGAGGATGGGCACAAAAGTTTTATACGGTTTCAGTGTGGGCTGATGTAACAAGATGGTGTCTGGTACTTCCTCTTTCTTTGGGTAATCTAAACATTTTCACAGCTGTTGGTTTATTGAATAAATAAAATGTTTTCCTAAAGGCTTATTTGATTCCTTGCTTGTTTCCTTTCTTGTTCGACAGCCCATCACTCCACCTCAAGTTGCGAAGTGTCTGACTATAAGACGTCCAAATGCGGGAGCTGAAAGGATATGGCACACCAGAGCCGATGACCCAGATACGCCATATCATATGACCCATGGCATTAGCTCTCGTCACTCTCATAGTGTAAGATTTCTTCATTACTTATTTCTATGTTATGTGAATGGTGACCTCCAGACGTGATGGTATAGACCAAAGGGAGATAAAGCCACCTTTGGTGGATACTGTTGAGGACCACGCAATGGGAATGTCACCTTAAGTTGCGAAGGTAAGGAAGATTCTATGTGTAATATTGTGTTGGTACCTTCATTGTTTCTTCTCCTACATCCTGATGCATATTCTTTTGTGAGATAGCATGAATGTGTGGCAAGGGATGAGGGAGCACGAGAATGCTGCTGCACAAGCAGACTGTTGGAAATGGGATCCCCAGCTGGCCAGGGCTTTCGCCAAAGTCAGTCAGAGACCACCACACCCAAGTCAGGGCAAGGGAGTTACACGCCAAGATAACCCCTACTCACCCTCTAGGTAACGTGGCGCGAGCAGCAAGGCTAAACTTGGAGGCGATGTAGGTTAAGTATTTGCGCACGCACCCCAGCAACAACAACCAAAGGCCCACCACAAAGGAAACTCCACACAAGGTTATATAAAAATAGCCTTTGTATTACACCAAAACACATTAGATAAAACACACACTTTACAATGTGCCAGAGGCACGGGCAGAATTTACGGGGGGGGGATATTTACAAGACAGGGCCACCTGGACCACTGTCAGGAATCAGAAGTAGCACTTTCAGAAATAGCACTTAGTACATAGGATATAGCACAAAATAGCACACAACCAGTAATTACTGGTAACCAGGACCTCACTAGCACCACCTGTACTAGGGAGAAAACAACCACCTATGTATCACAATACCTGTAGGGGTGTAAGAGGAAAACACATGATGCAATGCATAACATTCATTCAGAGGTGTAAAGAGGAAAACACATGATGCATCACAATACATTCAGAGGTGTAAGGCACATGACGCATAATCAATACATTCAGAGGTGCAGAACAAATACCAACTTCCCCAAACTCACCAGTCACCACCTGTGACTGTCCCGGTGTCCCAATGTCAGGGCCTAAACGTGGCAGTTGCCCACAAAGTGCTGGGCAACTGGAGCAGGGAAAGTTAGCGCAAAGTTGGAGCCTCTCTGGGCTCAAAGAACCACCACTGTGGCACTGGTGAGCCTCTCTTAGGCTTTCTCACCAGCAAGGGGGGCTGCTGAGCCTCTCAGGGCTCCAGCAACAGGAAGGTACAGCCTCGCTGGGCTGGGGGGTCCCTCGCTCTGGGGACCCAAAGCAATAATGCTGGCCAAGAGCCTCGCAGGCTCTACACTGGGGCGCCTTGAGCCTCTCAGGGCTCGTGAAATAATGGCCCCCTGAGCCTCTCTGGGCTCGTGACAGATATGCCCAGGTCGCCGGAGTCCTTCGTGGACTCAATCCAGAATGCCCCCCAAGAGCCCTGCAGGCTCTAAGAACAAATGCCCCGGTGCCGTCAATCGAGCCTCGCAAGGCTTCAACAGAAAATGCCCCCAGAGCCTCTCTCAGGCTCTAAACACGTGGGCGCGAGGTCGCGCTACAGAGAGGGGGCGGGGCGGACACCGGCAATGTGTCCCGACGCTCCCCCCTCCTCTGCAGGCACCTACCGGGTTCGCGCTGGGCTCTCCAGCGGAGGCGGGTCTCTCCCGCTGGTCCCGGGGCTCTCCTCTTCACACGGGAGCCTCGGGGACCCGGCCGGCAGCTTCTCTCTCCCCGGCTCGTCGGAGGAGGCGGGACTTCCGGTCGGCCTTTCCTGGGCCGCGCTGCGATTGGCCGGTCGGCCCTTCACTTCCGGGTCACCGCGGGCAGCGCGGCGGCCCGATTTAGGCAGGCAGGCGGCTTCCCAGATGATCCGAGGAGTGGGCTCCCTCGTAGATCGATAACCACGCAAATATGCGGCGTGGGCAGCCGCTAGAGCAGGCAAAAGGCAGGGTGGGCACCTGCCTTACAAAAGCGCTCCCAAGCGCCTCGTGGTCTATATAAAGCGCTCTCAAGCGCTAGGGGGCACAAACCACAGCGCTCCCAGCGCTAGGACGAAACAAAGCGCTTCCAATCGCTAGGAGGAAAAGCCAAGCGCTCCTAGCGCTATAAATCAGGAAAAGACCCAGCAAAGTCCTTGTAGGCAGGCAAAGGGGCAAAGCTGGGCCCAGAGCCAGCACACTGGGTCTCCAGGCAGGGAGACACCCCAAGTGGCGGTCCTCTGGCCCAGCAGCAACAGCCCCCTCAGGATCCTGGAAGAGAACAACTTCAGTGGGGACACAGCCCCATTTTTATACAGTGCATTCCTTTGTTCAAGGGTGTAGAGTGGGGGCGGAACCAGTCGCAGCTGGTTCTTGAGTACTCTGTTTACCTCAACCACCCTCTCTATTCACTGGCAGGGCTTGGGTCATTAGACACACCACAGGGGGGCGGAGCCAGCATTGTGTGGGGAAAACCCAGCCCATCCAGGACACAGGTACACTCCTCCCACACATCACTCATGCTAATCTCCCACTCACCACCGGGCAGACCCATCCAGACTTCCTGGAGCCTGGCATGCCAGCCAGCTCCAGCCAATCACACGCCAGCACCCTCACAGCACACGTACAGCCATGTCTAGAAATGGCGCTTCGCTACTAGACACATACATGCTGCATACACCGTTGCGCAGCATTCACTCTCACGAGTTCACACATACCAGACTCAAGCCTGTACACCCCACGCATCAGGAACTACCAGGGACACATACATTCCCCATGCATTCCTATGGGCGGGCAGGCCTAGCTCAGCACATGCACTCAGAGTGCGCACGCACTTTCCACTGGGACACAGTGAAAGTGCGCAGAATCCCAAAATCACCATCTCCAGGTCACCATTTCAAGCAAAAAGTCTAGGGGTGAACCTGCCCTAAGGGCCAAAGTCCAACATAACCCCCTTCCAGCCAAAACGCAGGGGAGACCAATCACCACCGTGATGGACTTCCCTGCTTGGGGCGATAGAACACGGACGCGGGCCCACAACTGCAGGGACACCCTCCTGTTCTACGCCACGGTGAACCCAGGGGATTCCTTCTAAACACACTGTCTGGACCAACTGGGCTACCCCACTGGTACTCCCAAGTTGTCCGCGGCCAGGACCAGGCCCTGGGCCACCCAGGTGCCACTGGTCCATGCCAATTCGCAGAGCGGGGGGTAGTAACCCCTGGCACATAGGAGCCATTTTCCACTCTTCTTGTCTGCAAGACAGGGCTAGACTGCCACTGGTACTCCAGCCTAGGGCCTACAACCTCAGGCGGACCAGGAGTCTCGGGGAAGGCTCTCCTCCCCCTACCTCTTCTCCTAGGGTTCCTCCTCCCTCTGCGAGGGGTACCCCTAGAACGCCATTCCAACCCAGGACTTATCCACTCAGGTTGCACCGGGGTCAGAGGTGGGCTCTCCCACCCTCTGCACCCCCTTCCAGAGGTCTGCCCTCTCCCACCTGGAGAAGTTCCTCTGGACGAAGAACCGGTCAGGACACTGGTTACAGTCGTCCTACCCTTCAGGTCAGGCTGATCCTGAACCTGGCCTTCCAACCTCTGGTCTAGAACCTTCGGTGGAACAATTGCCTGGCACTCCAGGACTTCTGGGGATTCACACGCAATCCCCATGAGGCTAACAAATGTCATATCTGTTGCGTGACTGTCTGTCTGGCGCAGATCTCCCGCCCTCTGTCCACCTGACAGTGCGTGACGATCCCCCAGACCAGAAGGGGTGTTACCATGGTCACTACACGGGAACCTAGCCCAACTGGGTAGTCCCTGACCCACTGGTCCTTCCACTGGGGAACTCCCCCAATCACTCCTCACTCTGGACTCCTGTACCCTCCCTACTGGAGCGGTACTGCCAGACTCTAGAACCACAGGAGCTCTGTTTACAGACACTCCAGGTCCTCTACTCACTAGGAGATCCTCCTCAAATGGGCTAACAGGACAGCCTAGGTCCCCAACCTGGTGTTCCCTCAAGAAACCACCCAGGTTCTGAGACAGGGCTTCGGGCCTCTGGGGGCTCTCAGCCACCCACTGACTCCTGCTCCACTGAGCCAGGCAGTCAGCCCCTACACCCTTCTCACTAACCAGGGACCTAGCTGGGCTACACTGAGCCTCTTCCACCACGCTGGGCTGGAAGATACCTGAACGACTTCTTTTGGACTCACTCACCAATGACTCTAGAGAACCTCTGGCCCTTTCCCAGCGGTCGGCTTCCCTTGCCAGTAACTCTGGATCAGTAAATCCAACTTGCAACAGGTGTTGGCGCAACTCTGGCGAACAACCACTGAGCACCTGCTCTTTGACAATAAGATCAAACAGGACTTCAAAATCAGAGTCAGTGTGAACCTCTACCCAAGCCCACAGTGCTCCATGACATTCATCCTCAAACTTCTCCCACGACTGGTGAGGCAGCTTCCTACTGCCCCTGAATTTCAACCTATACTCCTCCTCTTGGGAAACAGGTACCAGACTGGGGGAACTGGGACTGGGATTTCCTACACTGGAATCTAAATAGCTGCCACCACTGGACTCAACCCTCCCTGGGGGATCCAGAAACTCAACACTGCGCGCAGGGGATAGTCTACCCTCCAGAGCTACTTTGCCTCTGGTGGCGGCCCTCTCAGCCTCCTCTATCCTGTCCTGCGCTAAGACCCTCTCGGTCTCCAGCTGTTGCTTCTTAACCTCCAGCTGTTGCTTTCTAATGCCCAGCTGTGCCATAGCCTGGGCATGCTCCAACCTGAGCTTTTCTAAAGCCAGCTGGTGCTCCCTTTCTCTCCTCCTATCTTCCAGCTCCTCTGGGGACAGGGAAAGGGATGAGGCGCTGCCTCCTAAACTGGACCCAGCAAGGGACTCCCTATCTATGGGGTCCTCACTCTCTGCTGGCGTCCCTGTGCTATCATCTTCCTCCTCCTCAGACTCTTCAGGGCTCCCCTCTGACCCACCACCCTCATGGTGTGAGACCCGGGCCCTCTCCTCACTGTGCTCACGCTCCCAGTCATCCTTCTCCCATTGGATTAGGTTACCCCTAAGTTGGGACTGGGTGTCTGACTCATTCACTGCAATGTCTCTCTCCTCGCAAAACTCTCTCAGTTCATGCAAAAACAGACCCCAGACATTAAAAGCAGACTCCATCTTGGCAAGATGCTCACAGACACGTGCAACACAGGGGACTGAACAATCTGAAGTAAGAGGACACAATTCCAAAACTTCAACAATCTCCTTATCAAAGAGAACTCATACTCATGCGTCCAGGAAAACACACCATTCATCCACACACACCCTCCCCTCGGATCGGTAAGGCAGTTTCTACCACCCCTGACTTCTCAACCTGACCAAAAGCGACACAGGTACCAAACTCTGGAAGCAGGGCGGGGGACAAATGTACTGAACACAATCAAATGACACTCTTCAGGAGAAGAAACTAATGAAACTTCCAAAACAATACAATCCCCAAAAATGTGGTCATCTAAAATGCAGAGTTTTGTGGTATGGCCAGCTGCTACTAAGGTACAAGGCAAACACAAATCCTTATCCCACCGCTTGCCGCCAATGTTGGAAATGGGATCCCCGGCTGGCCAGGGCTTTCGCCAAAGTCAGTCAGAGACCACCACACCCAAGTCAGGGCAAGGGAGTTACACGCCAAGATAACCCCTACTCACCCTCTAGGTAACGTGGCGCGAGCAGCAAGGCTAAACTTGGAGGCGATGTAGGTTAAGTATTTGCGCACGCACCCCAGCAACAACAACCAAAGGCCCACCACAAAGGAAACTCCACACAAGGTTATATAAAAATAGCCTTTGTATTACACCAAAACACATTAGATAAAACACACACTTTACAATGTGCCAGAGGCACGGGCAGAATTTACGGGGGGGGGATATTTACAAGACAGGGCCACCTGGACCACTGTCAGGAATCAGAAGTAGCACTTTCAGAAATAGCACTTAGTACATAGGATATAGCACAAAATAGCACACAACCAGTAATTACTGGTAACCAGGACCTCACTAGCACCACCTGTACTAGGGAGAAAACAACCACCTATGTATCACAATACCTGTAGGGGTGTAAGAGGAAAACACATGATGCAATGCATAACATTCATTCAGAGGTGTAAAGAGGAAAACACATGATGCATCACAATACATTCAGAGGTGTAAGGCACATGACGCATAATCAATACATTCAGAGGTGCAGAACAAATACCAACTTCCCCAAACTCACCAGTCACCACCTGTGACTGTCCCGGTGTCCCAATGTCAGGGCCTAAACGTGGCAGTTGCCCACAAAGTGCTGGGCAACTGGAGCAGGGAAAGTTAGCGCAAAGTTGGAGCCTCTCTGGGCTCAAAGAACCACCACTGTGGCACTGGTGAGCCTCTCTTAGGCTTTCTCACCAGCAAGGGGGGCTGCTGAGCCTCTCAGGGCTCCAGCAACAGGAAGGTACAGCCTCGCTGGGCTGGGGGGTCCCTCGCTCTGGGGACCCAAAGCAATAATGCTGGCCAAGAGCCTCGCAGGCTCTACACTGGGGCGCCTTGAGCCTCTCAGGGCTCGTGAAATAATGGCCCCCTGAGCCTCTCTGGGCTCGTGACAGATATGCCCAGGTCGCCGGAGTCCTTCGTGGACTCAATCCAGAATGCCCCCCAAGAGCCCTGCAGGCTCTAAGAACAAATGCCCCGGTGCCGGCAATCGAGCCTCGCAAGGCTTCAACAGAAAATGCCCCCAGAGCCTCTCTCAGGCTCTAAACACGTGGGCGCGAGGTCGCGCTACAGAGAGGGGGCGGGGCGGACACCGGCAATGTGTCCCGACGCTCCCCCCTCCTCTGCAGGCACCTACCGGGTTCGCGCTGGGCTCTCCAGCGGAGGCGGGTCTCTCCCGCTGGTCCCGGGGCTCTCCTCTTCACACGGGAGCCTCGGGGACCCGGCCGGCAGCTTCTCTCTCCCCGGCTCGTCGGAGGAGGCGGGACTTCCGGTCGGCCTTTCCTGGGCCGCGCTGCGATTGGCCGGTCGGCCCTTCACTTCCGGGTCACCGCGGGCAGCGCGGCGGCCCGATTTAGGCAGGCAGGCGGCTTCCCAGATGATCCGAGGAGTGGGCTCCCTCGTAGATCGATAACCACGCAAATATGCGGCGTGGGCAGCCGCTAGAGCAGGCAAAAGGCAGGGTGGGCACCTGCCTTACAAAAGCGCTCCCAAGCGCCTCGTGGTCTATATAAAGCGCTCTCAAGCGCTAGGGGGCACAAACCACAGCGCTCCCAGCGCTAGGACGAAACAAAGCGCTTCCAAGCGCTAGGAGGAAAAGCCAAGCGCTCCTAGCGCTATAAATCAGGAAAAGACCCAGCAAAGTCCTTGTAGGCAGGCAAAGGGGCAAAGCTGGGCCCAGAGCCAGCACACTGGGTCTCCAGGCAGGGAGACACCCCAAGTGGCGGTCCTCTGGCCCAGCAGCAACAGCCCCCTCAGGATCCTGGAAGAGAACAACTTCAGTGGGGACACAGCCCCATTTTTATACAGTGCATTCCTTTGTTCAAGGGTGTAGAGTGGGGGCGGAACCAGTCGCAGCTGGTTCTTGAGTACTCTGTTTACCTCAACCACCCTCTCTATTCACTGGCAGGGCTTGGGTCATTAGACACACCACAGGGGGGCGGAGCCAGCATTGTGTGGGGAAAACCCAGCCCATCCAGGACACAGGTACACTCCTCCCACACATCACTCATGCTAATCTCCCACTCACCACCGGGCAGACCCATCCAGACTTCCTGGAGCCTGGCATGCCAGCCAGCTCCAGCCAATCACACGCCAGCACCCTCACAGCACACGTACAGCCATGTCTAGAAATGGCGCTTCGCTACTAGACACATACATGCTGCATACACCGTTGCGCAGCATTCACTCTCACGAGTTCACACATACCAGACTCAAGCCTGTACACCCCACGCATCAGGAACTACCAGGGACACATACATTCCCCATGCATTCCTATGGGCGGGCAGGCCTAGCTCAGCACATGCACTCAGAGTGCGCACGCACTTTCCACTGGGACACAGTGAAAGTGCGCAGAATCCCAAAATCACCATCTCCAGGTCACCATTTCAAGCAAAAAGTCTAGGGGTGAACCTGCCCTAAGGGCCAAAGTCCAACACAGACCAGGACATACCTTGGTCTCTCCAGCTTGACTAATCCTAGTTCTGCCTCTTTGGTACTTATACAGCTCCTCATCTGTCACATCTCAGTCTTGCCACACTTGGTTTGTTTGCAACCTCTTGGCCTCTACAGCTCATCAAGTGGCACAGGGGGACACTGCCTGCAAATGGTCAAACCAATGTACTGATAGGCACTTCTGACCTGGAAGCATGATAGCAAAACTACTATAGCTTGTCATTAAATGAATAGAGACATCTGACCTTGTGATTGGTCTGTATCCTGATCCCTAGAGGTACTAATGGTAAACTACTAATCTACCTGCTCTACAACACTTTGATATCATTTTAAACTTAGATAATGCTTAGGGAGGACTGACTCAAAAGTTCATGTATAGTCAAGAGTGTTCTGTTTCCTCTTTGCTGCACCTGTGATTGTTATGGAAATGTTCAAGCCTCTGAGGTCAAACTGTAGTGTAGTTCCTATCTTCCCAATAGGCTCTGCGCATTGGAATAATACCTACAGCAGTAAAGGCCTAGGCCAGACGTTAACTAGGTCTACTACTGTCGATACTAGACTTAAGTTTTGGGTTTGCCAGCGTAGCTCAGAGTTCGCTAGAAACTTTCTCGAATGTTCAGGAAAGAATTAACTCCCCTGATTAGACAAGAAGGGATTTAGTTTCTGACAACCATAGAACATGACAACTTTGCTCTCCCCTAATCAAGAGTGTATCTCCAGAGTCGTGTGAGCACAAGGCAATTATTTTACTCAGTCAGTACGTGCATTCTTAGTCTCATCAGATTGTAGAGAAAAGGAAGAGACGGGCGTGTTCAATAAAAAGGTGTTATTTATTGATCAGTCTCTTTTCTCGTACAAGAGAAATGGATCGATATTATTGCAATACTTATAGTTAAGTAAAGTGCATACATTAAAAGCAATAGTATAAAATAATACTGTAAAAACATTGATATGGTTTCTGAGCCATATGATGTTTAAAATGATTAAAATATATTACATACACATATACATTTGACTAAACGTACTCAACTGGTGTTTCTAAATACGCCTACCCCGTGTACCTGACCTAAGTCTAATGCGTGGGCGGGAATAGAAAGTTACAGTTTAAGTTAAGTTTGTTTTTGCCAAGTGAATAACTAAAGAATTCTCTGTGAGGGGTTATTCAGTTCTGTACCTGGAAGTTAGGATGAAATGAGGAATGGTATCTCTTTCTCTGCTCTCGATATTCCAGGCCGCCTGCGAGGGCTGCCCGAAAGCGCCGGTGCTGGGT
The DNA here is from genome assembly GCF_964261635.1 of Lissotriton helveticus. NCBI lineage: Eukaryota > Metazoa > Chordata > Amphibia > Caudata > Salamandridae > Lissotriton > Lissotriton helveticus. Next base: position 1,167,670,713 of record NC_136071.1, read on the forward strand.
CTCTCGGCAGGAGATAGCAGCGCGTCTCTCAGCGCGTCAGGAAGGCGGGGCTGCTGCCAGCGGGGTCTGCTCTGCTCTTGGCTTCGGCAAGTATGGCTGCTCCGTCTCGTCACCACGCGTGTGTTTGCATAGGGCAAGATCGGCAATATTTATACCTTAAAGGTGCCGAGATTGACGTAAGGATGGACATAGATACGTCAATAAAGATGTCATACGACTTGCTCGTTAGCACATTCTTTTACTGAAGTTCTCTGTGAAATCAAAACAATGGCCGCACGGATTTTCCAGGTTGTCATAGGTTTGATTTGTTATGAGAACGTCGTATGCCTTATCAGGGGCTGGAGGAATGTCGCTTGTCTAATTAGATCTCAAGCGTTATGACCTAATCAGATAACACGTTCCTGTGCCGTAGTGTGACTGCGTCAGATAACGGTATCTGCATCATGGGGGCTTTTCTTGCCTCATGGGCTGACTGTTAGTTAACTTGATAGTTAGTTTAACCAGAATAGGTTAAACTAGGGGGATCGATTCAGAACCTATAGGAATACATGACACCCACTCCACGCTAACTATGGTCATATTTACTAATCTATGCATAGTATAACATAGTACAACATACTATAGAGTATAGTGTATACCTTACCACCCCAAAATACATAAATGCATTTTGAAACGTTCAAATATACTGAAAAATTGCAGTCATATGTATCGTATGCACTCAAGCTATGAATTAAATGCCAAAGTAAACACGCATTTGTATACATTATTGCTTATATGGTATATGAGAAATACACATGAAATGGCTCTTAATACGGCTATACAGAAAGAAAGTTCGAGACCATTTCATCACATAATAAAATATTTGTGAACATACCAGTGGGCAACTAAAGTTTATAAAGTATCTAAAAATAGAAATCTTAGTTCTCTAGGAATAGTTTCTTACTTTAAGCAGAAGATAAGTGTCCCGAAATTTTTGTAAAAATTAATTTGGGGCTGCTAAAAAAATTGCTGTCCGTGAACTGGTGAGAAAAATTGTTCATGTGACTTTATTTTCAAAGTTGAAGGCCGAATTCAGGGAACGCCGTGTGCGAGCTTGCTCAAAAGTCTCTATTTCTGTTCTGGAGAGAACATCATATCATTAAGGCTTTCGAAAAAACTGTCAACAGCTTCATGGGAAAGTTCCACTAAGTCGGAAATAGGTGTAACCATGCATTCGTGCGCATGATTGCCTCCATTGACATTCTGATTCGCATTGCTGACAGAAGGTCGTACCTGATCGATGCTGCTTTCATCTTGAACTTCACTACTCTTCAATCGTAGTGGTGAAGACTCCACGAATGCCGTCATCAGGATTGGCAGCCTTTGAGGGCAGCACAAAGCGTGAACCTTGGTAGGAACCAACAATGTATCTGCATCCACTGGCGCATCCGATTGTAGCGTCAGACAGGTGTCTAACACGCATTCTTCTCCGCATAGCAGACACCTTAATACAGGTAAAACACACCTTTGCCACATTGGTCGAAATGATAGAAACCAAGTCATGTTCAGGTCTCTAAGCCGGGAGAGTCCCAGGATTTTTGATATCCGGTCCCGGTATCCAATGGCTAGGATTGTATCTTCCATTGTCGCGAGAGTTTGATCTGTGACATGGGTTGCCATAACGAAAAATAAGGACTAAAAATAGGATTCCTGCAATTAGTCCCAGGATCAGGGGAAGTCCGCCAAAAATCGAATGGACGAAATCTGGAAAAATACCCAGTATGGCTTTGAATGGTGTTAATGCCATCGAAAATACTGTCTTAAATACCTTTGAGACCCCAGTGGTATCAGAAATATTTAAGATTTCGCTCAGGATTTCCGCGAAATGTACGGGTGAATTAGTTGATAATAATGTATGTATCTCTGCAGTCGTCCTTGCGACTTGTAGATCATACGTTTCTTTTGATGACGTGAGCCTTGTAGGCGTCTGAAGAAGCACTGTTTTCATTCTGCTTAAAGTATCTATTCGAATAGAAGTAATTTTCAAATTGGGCCATGCCCTTGCCTCCCTGTCTGGAAAGGAGCTGGGGACACAGCACTTGACCTTCGCAGTCGTAGTTACTAGATAAGGAGTCCCGGGCGTAAGACTACAACATCTGCGGTCTACAATAAGAATGTAACTCCCATTATAGAGTCTTTGAAAGAATGGTTCTATTTCAGTTGCAGGTGCGCCTTGCTGGTGACATGAAAGGTTGTATGAATTCCCTTCACAGGCTCCATGCAAACTAATTCCGTTACACAGAAGCGTGCCGCTTAGTGACATAGCACAATTGTTGCCACTAAGAAACACTTTCTGTCCTTTATTACTGACACATGCATGTGAATAGGGCAGGTTCCAAGTTGTTTTAAGGTACCCCTTTCCCAATTTCTCATACATGCCAGCCTGTATATATTTTTGGCAGTATTGAAACCTGAAGGTTGAGATTGGAATATTTATGATTCCGTGTATTATCCATTCACTGACAGGTCGTTCTGACATTGTCATTGGTAATCTTTCTAGTTTTTCAATGCTCAAGATTGTATAATCAGCACCCTTTTGCGCCATACCGATTTGTCTATCAGTAAGGTTAAAGATTTGGAATAGTGACGTTGTGTTGATTAAACGCCAAGGCACATAGCCTGAACGAAGATTTTGTAACGTCCAGCCAAGCTGTACAATAGAACGCAACTGTGACTGACCATGTTGTAATAACAGTAAGTCTTGCGATAATATATCGATTGCTGAAGACACAATGCTGTCCAATGAAAAAATTCTGGAGGACAGAGTCATTAACCCATTGTCCACTACAGAAAGTGATTTTTCCAAATTAATACGGTCAATTTCCCGTATTCTCTCTGCTGTTTCAATTTGATTAACCTTCCAGGCCTCATTGTATGCTGCATATACAGAGGCTGCTATGAAACGCTTCTGACGCTGTTTGCGTGGTCCCAAAATGAAATCACGCAAGTCAGCACCATCAGTAAGTAAAGTTAGGTGTTGCTTAATTTCAGGCAGTGTGGAAGTTTGTAGCCATTGAAGGCATAATTTGCCCACACTGTAGGTTGTTATTATCCCTGGGTGATGTCTTTGGGGATATCTAGGGTCTGGCCTGGTCATTTTGAACCCCTGTGTTTTATTCGGGAATCTGTCTTGACAGTTATTTGTATCTGTGGGCCAGATCAACCATTGTTTCCAATCAGGATGTGTTCTGTTTTGGTTTAATATATGGTTTACGTCTATCTCTTCATCCGTATCAGAGCTATTGCTAAACATTGTTGGCTTTGGAATAGACGGTTTATTTAAATCTTTGATTTTGGCTAGGCCAAGACAGGTGGTTTGTTGAACAGTGTCATTTAAAAATATCATTTGTTCTGGGATCATGCAAGCTCTAAACAAAGCTTCTAAACCCTGTACTTGCCATTCTTTTGTACCCCAAACACTTTTCAAATCAACATTTTTGTCCCAATAATCAAATCCAAAAGTATTCATTTGTTCAAAAAATGAGTCTGAATATAACAATTTTGTGTTGGTTATCATGGTTTTCATCCCTGTCTTGTTTGATAATTTAAAATAAAATGTTTCAGCATTACTTGTGTTAAAACCTGAAAAATATGAATATTTGTCGTAAACGGTTCTTGAGCTCCCTTTTGGAGGTGTTGCACAATGTTCCCATTGATTATAATTTAACACATTTCTAGGTTGTGCAGATCTATGTAAAAAGTGATTACCATAGTGGTTATAGCAATACATACTGTCATAATTTGTAGAACCCTGCAAATAATCATGTTTGGTAAATTTAGCAGACATTACTAAATCAGACATCATGTTATTAATGCTTTCGAAGTCCCAATCATCAGCAAATGAGTTTGGTTTTACAAAGTCACTCAAGGAGATCTTAATTTGGTGTGGATATTTCAGGATTTCGACCGGACCATAAATTTCATAGTCAGTGTTGTCCCAGGCTACCCCACCAGGTATCGGATTGGCTGTGAAGTTGGCTGAAGAAAGTTCTCTTTTCTCGACGTGTGAAGATGTGTGTGGTTTGAGGATCAAGTTGATGTTCTGACTTGCTGTGTCCATTTTAGCATATTTTCCCTCAATGAAGCGTCCCAAAGTTAATACCATGATGAGCCAAAGTATGAGGATAAATGCACCAAAACCCACCCAAAATTCAATCCATGGAGAAATCAGATATGTTTCTTTCAGTTGGTTCAAAAGTTCATTAGCTTTTTCTTTAAAGGTTTTTGATGATGGCTGTGTCTTTGATTCACTGAGGCTTTCAGAGGAATCATCGAAGTTTATGAAGTAGCCGGATGCAGTTCTGTCAATTGTTCCAATTGCTTCAGGATTTTTGTTTCTTGCATTTTCACTTGGTACTTCATTATAGATTGGTGTGTCTCTGCTAAATGTTTTTATTTGGGTTTTCAGAGGTCTTAGTTCTATTGCATTGTTGCATAGTCCTTGTTGTTCTTCTGTAGGCGTTTCGAATGTGATGAGCCTCTTCGTTAGGACCTCTGTACTGGTAGCAAACCTTGGTGTTCTGCTACTTATTGGGAGTCCACTTGGCCTACTGTTTGTTATCGGCCACATGTTGTGGTTTTACCAGGTCGATGGATACAACTCGGTTCTCCTTTTTACCAGCAAGTGGCGGTAGTACAACTGATCTTGTCCCGTTGACAGACAAGACAGGAACTGCTTTTCTGTAAGAAGGCCCAAATTCCTTCTTTACCGCGATCTTCTCCCTGACTAGATCCCCGACTTTTGGAATCCAGACAGGTCTTGCTGGGACAGGTGGTGATTCTTCAGTGGTTGTTGGCTGTTGTTTCAACTGTATGTTGCTCAGGTCTTTTCTTGTTTTGTTTAAGTCCTGCAAAATAGCCAAACGGTCTTTGACATCAAAGCTTTTTTCTTTAACCACTGAAGTCTGACTGTCGAGGTCAGAGATAATCATTCTAGTTCCAAATAATAATTCGTACGGACTGAATCCCTTCAGAGAATTTCTTGGCAAGTTATTTAGACTACGTTGGACACTTATTAGATGTTTGACCCACCCAGCTCCCGAACCTAATATCCTTTCCATTATAGATTGCTTTCTGCCTTGGTTTTTTCTTTACACCATCCCGTACCCTCAGGAAGGAAGTGAGAAGATTCCCGCTGGGCTGTGCTCATTTGGCCATGTTTCCCCCCCGGCCGGAGGGCTAGAGTGAAGACAATGGTCAAACGTAACATGCTCTTAGCGTATATGCCATTTAGACTCGCAAATCTTTGTATAACAGTCCGGACGTCAGCCGAGTGCTGAGGATCGACATTATAAGTGGAAACTAGCCTGTATATGTTAATCGCAAGCCCTGCTTTTTACTGGTGATATTATCTGCCTTGATACGACGAGGTATTAAACTGTTTCTCTCCCCACTGTGATCTCTGTTGCAGTTTGGGCAGTTTTTTACAAACATGGTGTGATGCAGGCTCATGCCTGGCCACCAGTACCGTGATTGTAATTCTTCCAGAGAATCTTTTAATTTAAGGTGTCTGAGACCCTCGCCCATATGTGCGTCTGCGATTAACAAGTTTCTCCTGCCCATGTTTGGAATCACTCTATCCCCCACTCCAGGGATTCGAGCAAAAGGGACGGAGTTTGCATCGATTATGTATGTATAATTGAGTGGATAGTTGATCGGTAACGCTGAGCAGTCACCTTTTGATGACGTTTTCACCGCCAGCACTGTTTTCACCGTCAATGTATTTTAATGTACGCTTTTTTCGAACTACGGGAGCCGATTTAGTGGCTGCCGCTGCGGCTGCTTCAGCCAATGAATTCCCTACAACGTGAACGCCATCACGCTGATGACTCAGTGAGTGTGTCACGTGAGTCTTTGTAAAAGAGCTATTTGTTCCCAGAGCAGTTTCTGCTTTATTGGTGCAGCTGTGTCATCTTTGTAACCGTTTTGAATCCATGCCTGCAAATCGCTATTATATGATTTGACGCAGTAATATGAATCTGACACTATAAGTGTCGGGAATTCGCGATCCGCATTATCTAGCGCCATTTTCAATGCTATTATTTCAGTTTGTTGTTCTGAATTAGTTTCTACTGAGTGTGATTTTGTTAATAGAGGTTTTAGTTTACCTCCGCGCCACACTTCTTTTGTAATCTCACATGTGGGGTTGTATGCTTGTTCTCCCCAAACGGGGGGTTGAGCATGTCCGTCTGTATAGATTACACAGGCGTAATGTCGTAGAGGCAGAATGTCGATTGGCAGAGGATACGTCTTTTCATACTTTAGATTTTTTACTTCCTCTAGTTCTGGATCAAAGTAGTAGTATACTTTGTCCGTTGTGATTGAATTCACCCATTGTATCCATTCCGGATTCAATGTTGTTGTTGGTAAATTACACGGTGTTGTTAGTGCCTCAAAGGCTGATTCTGCTGTTCTGACTGTGATATGTCTACCGTCAGCTATGTCTTTTTCTCTAGCTATTGCGGTTTGAACTGCACGAATGATTTTTCCTGTATTACTGAATTTCTGTTCAGCTTCTGTGTACAAGTGTGATTTGAATGCAATTGGTACCTTTTCTCCCTCATTAGAGGTCAGGTATGTGAATCCGCATCTCCCTGGGATGACTCGAATCACAAGATTGCGTGTGTTATCACGTGTTTCTAATTTTGTTTTAATTAGCATGTCTGTTTGTAAGGATCTCAAAATTTCTGTGTGTGTTTGAGTCCAATTGGATCTTTTAAAGTCTGGTTTAATTAGATCATAAAGGGGTTTGACCCTTTCTGCGTAATTTGCAATGTATGTTCTTCCGAAATTTAGGAAGCCTAGAATTGACTGTAGGTTTTTTAGTGTTTTAGGAGCTTGGATTACGGCACATTTCTCTAGGAAATTGTCAGCCAGGCTTTTGCCTTCACTTGATAATTCATATCCTAAGAATAGGACTGTCAGATGGGCAATTCTGGATTTTTTAAAGTTGAATTTGTAACCCTCTGCTGCGAACCCAAGTATTATGGTGTTCACTCTTTTCAAGTGAGTCTCCAAGTCATCATCTGTTAAGTAAATGTCATCGACATAAGATAATGCTTCATCATCATATAGTTGTAGTAATTCTGTTACTCTCGCTGAGAATACCCCCGGGCTGTTCTTGTACCCCTGGGCTAACCGACAGAATTGTTTTTGAGTGCCATTTACCGAGAATGCAGTTAAATATCTGCTCTCTGGTGCTATGTTTTGACAAAAGAATCCATTGGAGATGTCCAAGGTTGTTTTGTATTTTTTGCGCACTATGTTATTCATTAGTGCAGCACTGTGTGAGTTTTGCACTGCAAAGGTTTTGCAACATGTGTTAAGGTGTCGGTAATCCAAAACTAGACGATATGTATTGTCTGGTTTGGAGACCGGAAACAAAGGATTGTTCATTTGTGAGGTGCAAGTTTCAATCACCCCCTGGTATTCTAGCTGATCTAGTATTTCATTTACCTGTTTTTTAGCTTCTTGCTTAATTGGGTACTGCCTTTGTGCAGTAGGTTGTGATTTTAACTGGATTTTGTGAGGAGGGGAGTCCTCATCCCATCCTACATGATTTTTATATAAAGCAGGTGCTAGAGCCACTGCCCACTTTCTGGCAAGTGTATATTTTTTATGAATCGGGATTTGATTCGAGAAGGCAGGCATAATTATTTCTTCGCCATGAGGGCACTCCCTAACAAACTCTGGTGGCCAGTCTTTTTCAGCTAGAAGGATATCATAACCCTTAGAGAGATTATCCCAAAATAGTCCCCTTATTTTCCTAGTCTTATCTCCCTCTATACGTAATGTTATCTCGTATATCTTGTGGGGTTTGCTAACTCTGGTGTCTGCAGTTTCCACTTGAAGATATTCATTCGTGTCCACTGTCTCCAGATGATTCATAAGGACTTTGCGAGCTATGCTCACTTCTGCTGCGCTGTCTAGCATTGTCTGAGCCCACTCTCCGTTTTTCAGTTGTGTCCTCAGTATTCTCGGCATTGTTAACTACCTTGATACTGGCTACCTTCTTTTTTGGAAATTGTAATTTCTTTTTTAGCTGAGCAGGTTCCTTGTCTTTGGACTTGGCGTGCTCTTCTCTTTGTTCTGATCGTCCTCTTCTTTCCGATTTCTGCGAGGAATTCTGAAAAGATTGAGAGGGACGTGTATCAATGTCTTGATATCTATCAGGTTTTTTAATATTATCCCTATTTCTAAGGTTATATCTTTTCCCAGAGGGGTCACTCTGGGGTGACCTGTGTCTCTGGTTCGGAGATTTCTCCCTTCGCCTAGGAGACCTTCCTCGGGACTGGAATTTATTTTCTTTTGGATTGGATTGTTTGTTTCCATCCCAGTTCTTTTTTGGTGAATTATTAAAAAATATTTTTTCTGGACTTTCAGTCAGTTGCGGTTTTACTGGTATTCCCCCTAAACTATCTCTACCTAGTTCCTCATAGGATTTTTCTATGATTCTGGCAATTTCAGCTGGTTGGTCTGCTATATCTGTCTCTTTTAACCTTTGGCGGATCGCCACGTTTGCTGCTTCACCTTTTATATTGGCTAATAATATAGCCGAGACCTGCTTGAAGTCTTTCAGTAATTTCATACCAAGAGTTAAAGCTGGTTCTGGACCGTATTCATCTTGAATTTGTTTTAGCACATCTGGTATTACCGAAATGGATGGAACACTGTGCGTTTTTGTGTAGATTGAAGCAAAGACTGTACCCCAAGTGTCACAGTCCTCTATGTGTGGTGCGATTCCCATTGGGAGACATATAGTCAGAATCCTGTGTTTTTCTAGCGGGGTGGTGTCAGGAAACACCGCCTCTATTTGGGTGATTTTCTGTGCCAACCAGAATGGTATCTGTTCCCGTTTAGCCGGAACTTTACCTAGGCAGGATTGGATGTTCTGTGGTGTAATTTTATTTGTGTTCCCCTGGTGAGGGGTCAGCTGTGGAAGTTTAATCGCTGGCTGAATTGTTGAAGTCCGCATTACATACTGGACTAATTGTCTATGAATTTTTAGTAATTGTTTTAGCTGTATTAACAGCTCTCCAGTAGACATCCCTTCGATGTCTGGGTGTGGTGTGTATCCGGCTAAGACCGGCCACGTTGCTCCTGGCCTACCTAAAGGACCGAGCCTTGTAATGTGATTGTTATGTATTAGGGCGCCATCAAATAAGAGCAAATGCTCTTGGAATTTGAGTGGTACTTCCACCTCCTCTAAAGGAGTGTAAATGTCAGGTGGTACCTCTATTTTGTAATAGTGGAAGTACTTTGTTACAGCATTTGCTGCTGGAAAATGTATCCATGTATAGTATACCTCTGTCTGCCGATATTCGTGTGCCTCAATTACGAATATGACTGTGCCACCTCTAGGTGTCAGTCCATTTTCTATAAGTTTTAAGGTTATAGATTTCCTTTTGCTGACCGGAATGAGTATTATATCCGCGTCTGCATCCTTTAGTGCAGTATCTGCTGCTGCTATTTCAGCTGCTAATCTAACTGCCTCTCTTTCTTCATCACTGTCTCCCATTTTACCGACAGGATGGTATTATGTTTGTTTGCAGATCAGGTTTCTAATGGAACAAAGATTAGATGCACAATATTTCGGAACAGTGTATCCTTCAACGTTGACTGTACCAAGAACCATACATAGGAGTTCCCTCCTGCGAGGTTTTGGAGGATATTACCTTTCACCCACTCCAGACGTCTTTGGAGAATTTGGGAAAAGGGGTCTGAGTGAGAAAGCACGACTGAGTTACTCTAAATGTCTTACGTTAGTTTTATCGCCCTTTCCAAACGCGTTGGGCGCCATGTAGTGTAGTTCCTATCTTCCCAATAGGCTCTGCGCATTGGAATAATACCTACAGCAGTAAAGGCCTAGGCCAGACGTTAACTAGGTCTACTACTGTCGATACTAGACTTAAGTTTTGGGTTTGCCAGCGTAGCTCAGAGTTCGCTAGAAACTTTCTCGAATGTTCAGGAAAGAATTAACTCCCCTGATTAGACAAGAAGGGATTTAGTTTCTGACAACCATAGAACATGACAACTTTGCTCTCCCCTAATCAAGAGTGTATCTCCAGAGTCGTGTGAGCACAAGGCAATTATTTTACTCAGTCAGTACGTGCATTCTTAGTCTCATCAGATTGTAGAGAAAAGGAAGAGACGGGCGTGTTCAATAAAAAGGTGTTATTTATTGATCAGTCTCTTTTCTCGTACAAGAGAAATGGATCGATATTATTGCAATACTTATAGTTAAGTAAAGTGCATACATTAAAAGCAATAGTATAAAATAATACTGTAAAAACATTGATATGGTTTCTGAGCCATATGATGTTTAAAATGATTAAAATATATTACATACACATATACATTTGACTAAACGTACTCAACTGGTGTTTCTAAATACGCCTACCCCGTGTACCTGACCTAAGTCTAATGCGTGGGCGGGAATAGAAAGTTACAGTTTAAGTTAAGTTTGTTTTTGCCAAGTGAATAACTAAAGAATTCTCTGTGAGGGGTTATTCAGTTCTGTACCTGGAAGTTAGGATGAAATGAGGAATGGTATCTCTTTCTCTGCTCTCGATATTCCAGGCCGCCTGCGAGGGCTGCCCGAAAGCGCCGGTGCTGGGTCTCTCGGCAGGAGATAGCAGCGCGTCTCTCAGCGCGTCAGGAAGGCGGGGCTGCTGCCAGCGGGGTCTGCTCTGCTCTTGGCTTCGGCAAGTATGGCTGCTCCGTCTCGTCACCACGCGTGTGTTTGCATAGGGCAAGATCGGCAATATTTATACCTTAAAGGTGCCGAGATTGACGTAAGGATGGACATAGATACGTCAATAAAGATGTCATACGACTTGCTCGTTAGCACATTCTTTTACTGAAGTTCTCTGTGAAATCAAAACAATGGCCGCACGGATTTTCCAGGTTGTCATAGGTTTGATTTGTTATGAGAACGTCGTATGCCTTATCAGGGGCTGGAGGAATGTCGCTTGTCTAATTAGATCTCAAGCGTTATGACCTAATCAGATAACACGTTCCTGTGCCGTAGTGTGACTGCGTCAGATAACGGTATCTGCATCATGGGGGCTTTTCTTGCCTCATGGGAATACATGACAAAACTTGCACCTCCTTAGCTTAATTTTGTGATCTCTCTACTATAATTCAATTAATTCAGGCACCCACTCCCTGAACGATGTCAATAAACTAGAGAAATGTGTGTTTGGCTGTTTTTAAGTAGGCCAAACTAGATTTGAGACGCTTCTTTGACACCAAGGGCTAGATGTGGGAAGCCTAATACCGGTCGGTAACGGTTACCGACCGGTATTAGGCTTTTCTGATGTAGGGGCCTAATCTAAGGATTCGGTAATTTACCGAATCGGTAATTTAAGGAATCAGTAAATTACCGAATTCTTAAATACCGATTCGGTAAATTACCGAATTCCTAATGTAGGCAGCACTTAAATGAGTGCTTTTCCCATGTTAGGATTCGTTATTTACCACCAACTACAAGTTGGTGGTAAATAACGAAAAGCCCCAAAAAAGCAATTTCAAGCAAATTATTTCAGTGCCACATGTGCACCCATACACAATTGAGAGGTGCAACGGTGTCAAAGTGACACCCTGCCACCCTTCTAAGTTTTCCCCCTTTTACCGAACCGGTATTTACCGATTCACATCTGGCCCCAATAATGGCTTAATTAATATTACTGCTGGTTTTAGATGAGTGTGCCTTTTAAAAACTGATATAACTCCTATTACACAATAAATATGCTTCGTAAAACTTCACATTATTATTCTTCTGATAATATACAGCCATAATCATGTATGCCATAAACATAAACAGATGTAAGAATCATCAGTTACTGCAACTTTCTAAATGTAGGCCTTGATTTCGCTTTATAAAGTTATCCGAACAGAAACCAGGAGCTTTGGTAAGTCCCACTGTTCCGCATAGCTGTGTGACACCAAATCTAAATGAAAGCCTTCTAACATTTTTTTCTCAGTACTAAGAACTTTGGCCACAATTTTTGGCTTTACTAAAATTAAAATTAAAATACATTTGTTCACGCGTGGCCGCTTTTGCAACGAGTTGCACCTTCTCTTCATTCGCTGGACCCTTTTCAGCGGCACTGGTAGAGAATCTGCTCACTGGCACCCCTCACAAGCTTTACTACAATGTGCATGTTGCCTTCCGGGTGACATGAATGCTATAGAACCTTTAGCATTGAAGGATTTCAGCACGGATTCGATCCACGAACATTTTTCTTACTGGTTTTCTTGCAATATCCTTTATAAAAATCACTTGTAGTGTTTCCCCCTGCTGAGTGGTGCATTTTACCGCTAAGGAGACGCATGACGTAATCAGATCCCACCACGGATAGTCAGGATGATATCTGAGTCTGAGACAAATGCTGAGCACCTTGATGGCTCCTGAGGATGTCTGCTTTTAAAAAAAAAAAATCTTTTTATTAACAAAACAACAAAGAAAGACATCAGGTGACATTAGCAGCTCTCACACTTGTCAATGTTACATTTCCATACGTTCAGAATAATTAATACAAAATATAGATAATGGATCACAGGTACTAATGCGCCTCCACTTCTTCCAGACGTATCGGGGGCGTACAGATATCTCCACAGTATCGATTCCAAGCCTCCCATACCTTCCCCCACTTCTCAGGACAACCCCTGGCTACATAGACCGACCTCTCCCTGAACATGTGCCAATCCAAGTCTTCTACCCAATTCACAACCCAGGGTGGCTGACTGGCTCCCCACAGCTGGGCAATGTTACGTTTAGCTACCATACATGCCAATGTTACCCATTGTCTCCCATACACACTCAGATATGTGGGTTCCCAAGCGTTTAATATGCACCTGCGCGCCTCCGGACGTATCTCCACCCCCAGGACGTCTTGCAGCGTATCATGGATCTTCACCCAGTACTCCTGCACCTCTGTACAGTGCCACAATATATGCATGAAGGTTCCAAGCTCTCCGCACCCCCTCCGACATTCCCCACTGTCCACTCGACCCATACGAACTAGATGAGGCCCCATTACATATGACCTGTGTAAAATCTTCAGTTGCATTAATCTGAGCCTCATCTGTATCGCTACCACCCTCGGAGAGGAGACCGCCTCTCGCCAATCTTCGTCATCTAGCTCCAACCCATCTGTACTCCTGTGCGTCCTGATAAGCACCAGCGGGTCCTTGGATGTCTGCTTTTTTGTTGAAATATTTCATCCACAAGTCATGTCAGATGAGAATGGCAGGTATTTGCACCCGAAAAGGAGACTCAAAGATCAGCACCCTTTTATTAAACAGTCACAAAACATGTGTAACATTCTAAAGCTCTGCTAGAAATAACCCTACACAATGCATCTACATTGATGAAACTGGATCAGGTAAAGGTTTCCCATGTGCTTTCTTTTAAAGGTCCTTCCATAGGTCAATTCGGTAATATCTTTATTCGAAAACCTAGGGAGTCTGTTATTTCAAAATCTATTTTGCTGCTTAACAAACTGGCTGGACCTTCTTCAATATGCTCCACGTACGAAAGCCTCCAGTAAGAATAAGGTATTTGTTCTGTACCTTAATTGACAAGATTAGATGATCCCACATTATTTGTCTTGAAAGCCCACAACCTTTGTTCCTTGTACTCAGTGCTCAATAGTACACTACACCAGCACAGCTGTGTATGAAGCCCAGTGCCTGACTCAGGAATGGCCTGCCCTACTAGTGGGTTATACACAGACTCTATGGAGTCTCTCAACTCCTGAACCCCAAAATGTAATTCTTGACCTTTCTGCTCCTTTTTTGCTCTCTCTGCAGCCTTACCCTCCAGCACCAAAGCCTTTCCTTGATACTGACACGAGACAGACACTGACACTAAGGACAGGTGTCAGCTGAACCAGGGTCAGGGCTGTCTCTTTGGAGGGCTCTTCATTCTCTGGTTCTCAAATGGCTTGTGCATTTTATTTTTTAAATGGATGCTCCTGAATCTCCAATCATGCCGCCTGACTAAACCGCTGTTGCTTCCGCACACTTGTTAAAGAGACAGTAATATGCGGCACATGAAGTCTGAAAAAGCCAAACTACTCTCCAGAGGTTTCTAAAGTGCTTAAGAGTACATTTAAGAGCCCCTGTTATTGTCCTCCACAGTCTCATGTTTTAAAGGACAAACTAATTCTGCAGGAGTATTAACGCCTTCCACTGAAGAAGGAGCGATTCTGGGTGGAATCAGAACACAATTGTACCAGTTTTTTCAGTGTAGTTTAATAATCAAGCTGTAATGACTTGAAGACTCTTCTAAATGTGGCAAGTGCTCAGGTCCTTCAGAAGAGCTCTCTCAGCTGAAATGTGAAGGTCTGAGCAGAAGGGAGTAATCTTGCTTACCAGGATTTGAGTGCTGCAGGCAGTAACCTCAGTAAAAAGCATTGTCTAGGGCCAATCTACAGGAGTCAAGCATACTTGAAATCTGTGAGGCAAGAGTCCGAGTATAGTGCCTTAGACTTCTCTTTGACAGCACCATGGTTTTAAGAGTCCGAGTATAGTGCCTTAGACCCTTCTTTGACAGCACCGTGGTCTTTAGTCTTACTATGATTCTAATCTGTATATGATATGAGCTGGGATGGCTAGGTTTTGGTCACTGAAAAACCTCATATTGACCTTACTCCTTGCCCACGTCTTCCGCCTGTAGTTTGGACAGATGCAGATATTTGCACAATTAAAATTCTTAATAGGGGGGCAATCGATTCAATGTATACGCTTAGATAGTGATCGTCTTCTTGAATAGATTCTTCACAGTCGGGTGTGTATCGCATGAACCGCGATCTATTTTTCTTCAATTAATCCTCTTCAGTCTGCTATGGTCACTTCTAGATAGTGACCATAGCAGAGAAATGTCCCTCTCTCCAATGTGGGGATTGCCTGTCTGCAATGTATCTGGAGGATGCTTACTTTCACATTCCCATGAGAACACAAACCAAATATTTTGTGGCTGTAACTCATCATCAAGCTCATCTTCACCTAGGTCGTGGTGACAATGACAGCAGTGAAGATTTACCTTTAACCCTGCCTTGACAACTTTAGTTGCTGAATATCTTGCCACTCAAAGAAAAAGACGCACCTCTCCAAGGTGCTGAAGACTCTTTCATCTATTTCCTCTGTATATGGCAGTAAACTCAGCTGGGTGCTCATGTTGAGGTTTCTACATGGATCTTTTAACATTTCAAAATAACCACTAGCATATCTGGGTTACACCCCGAATGGGGAAAATCAATACTCTGAGAAATGTGTTTTCTCTTATGCGCAATGGAAAGCTTCTTTATTGTGTAGCCTCTCCTAGCCATTATTAGAGAAGTAATCATCCAGTTACGAGTGACGGGATTAGTTTGGCAGCTCTGTTTTGCTCCATCTACATCTGTGTCTCTGATCTGATAATCCTGGTGGAGGTACTCCACTTCCATTCACAGGGGCTACATCATTTATCTCTTCTCATTTGCTGAACCTGGACATCGAATGCCTGAAAGTTTGAGTTGAAATCATAGCTACTAGTCAGTTGTTGGGCTCTTTGAAAAGAAATTTAAATTCACCCATGTTCCACAGAGGAAATATTTTAATCTATTGCTCCTTTAGCTCACTCGAGCATGCAGACCTATTTCTGCAAATCTTCCGGGCTATTGACCTTACAAAGCACACCAGAAGATGCACGTCTAAGTTCCTAAATAAGGCTGTAGAGGCATTTCTCCATACTCCTCTATCTACTTACTCCTATCACGACCCTTACTTGGTGCGAGACTGATACAGTGTCCTCATTGCTTTGTTTTACATCCCATAGACTTTGATATCTGCTGGCCTTCTATCGGTGAAATATGCATATTTATTTTTACAAGGGACTCATACTTATGGTTTTTCAAAGGTTGTTTCTGATTTTCATCTGAATCAAGACACTTTCTTTCCAACTTCTTTTTCCAGATCTATTTTATGAAGTAGAAAAAACTCCTTAATGGCACAACTGTTTAAAGACATAATTAGTTTTGTTTACTCAGACTGAAACATTTCAAAAGTCCTCAAACTTTTTTTGATCAACTTTGAGGGTCCTACTCTTTCTACGCATGCTGACATTGCCACCGTACTTAACTGGATAGGGTCCTGTCTTGTCAAGAGTTCTTTGCTTGAGGGTCTTTAGCTGCCTCAAGGTATCCATGATTAAATAGTTTAATCCACAGAAGCCTCTACTTATTTCATAAGTATGGACTCATTGAGGTCATCTATAAAGCAGTACATGGGGCTATTTCTCATACTATCTCATACTATCTTCAAACACTGCCTGTCAGATTTCCGGTCCCATGCTCTGTCCTCCATCCACCCCGAGAATATGGCTTATATTATATTGCGTAATAGATAGTATGGTACCCTGTCCTGTTGTAGTTCATTCTTGTAAATCTAGGACTTAAAGGATTTAGGCGTAAGAATATGGGAAAATTACTTACTGTAGTAACTATTCATTTATAGATTTTCCAAGTTTAGATCCAGCCGCCAGACCCTCAAAACTGTCTTGACTATACATAGTTTAAGGCACAGGTAAAAAAAACAGGTGTGTGGGGAGGGCGTGCAGAGTCTTTGAGGGTACAGACTCACCCCCAGTGAGTCAGCTGAGGCATTCACCTGCTGCCATTTGTATTTACCATTCTAGAGGCTGAAAGGCTCAGGACACCACATTCAGAACCGCTCAGTGGGAGGATCTTCCATTTGCCGGATCCACCAACTTAATATATAGTATTTACCCAGTGAGTAACTAATCAAATTGCGAGAGTGGCACACATCTACAAGGTTTAAAAAATACAGAAAAATGCAAAACAGTGCTAAGATTGTTTGATGTTTCTTGTTTCAGTGCTTGGTTCTTTCAATGTTAGTGTGCAATGGTCTGTGTTGTATTCTTCTGTTTGTGCTCCTCTGACACGCTAATGTGCCCCCAGATTTCTCCAGCTAGCTAGAAACTTGAGAAGGGGATTGCCTTCACCTTACAGGAGGTTTACAAGTGAGTGAGAGAGGAGCTCTAGGTACTGTCTCCAAAAGGAGGAACTATTTTATTCACCAACTCATCCATGTAATTACATTAAGTGATCATGATCACTCTTGGTCTTTATAAAAAGTCAGGACACCTGCAGGCTGTGCAGTCAAACACCAGACACATGAAATGCCCAATGGAACACACGTATGCACAACAACATACAATGAATTTGCTGAATTTGCATCTTAGGAAATTGTCCCTTATTTGACGTGTGCCCTTTCTCCAGGCAGCCACGCTGATAAACCCACCACTGAAGACCCTGTTCCAGCAGAGGATGCTTGACAAGCGGGAGTCCTGCTATTCGAGTCACCAGCGAAAGCCGCTCGGAAGATCCTATGACCAGAGACCAATGTTCCCTCCTGGCACTGATCTGAACAAGTTGACCTTTGGGTGCCAATTTGAGAGAGGTAATAACAAATACTGGTAAAGAAATTCAGGAATGTTGCCAGGCACTAACCTTCTGAGGTGGTGTGTGCCTCATGCAGTGCATTAGGGCCTCTTTGAAACAAACATAGACATAGAACTTGACTGTAGACCACGTCCCACGGTCCCGTCTACTCTGCCCGTTGCGTGCCCGTTCCCGACTCTGGACCATGCCCTGTATTAGCCTCACCTTTTACTTCTGCGATAAATAGAATTCTCTTAGTCCATTGCCTTTCATCACAGTCTTAATGCGTCTGTATCAGTGCTTAGTTCATTATTCCAACACATATGCAAATCCAGAGATTTAATTTCAGGATTAATTAATTTACTGTTGCTATTCATTTATTCAGAGATGGATAACTCCCACAGAAACACTGTACACAGTAACAAGCAGTACTTAAGAGTGTAGGATTGTCTGTGCACTTATGGAGTAGAAGATGGGCAGAATGCTTGATGAGGTGGTAAATTGTCAGGCTGACCAAATCCGTCTCTCATAGACTGCTCAGCAACAACTGAAAGCAGACACTGTGGCAGCTCGCCGATCCCTTGCACTGATTGACCCATGTGAGACCCCAGAGAGATTACACAATCCAGTGTTCATGAAATGGACATGTCTAAAGATATTTAGACCAAGAAATTGACATATGTTGATGATATCTTCTACACAATGTCCCTGCACAACACCCAGTGGGTTATATTCACATCATATGTCTTTAGATGCTAGAGAAGGATCTTGCCTGGAAATTGTTGGTGCATCTTCTACTTCCTTCAGTTTCTACAGCTTACTCATACAAAATGTTTGTAAATGTCTTCTATTTTTAACTCCTCTACCAGTAATGGTGGAAGGGCTGCACCCTATGTTCTGGGGCATTCCACCATCCATTCAGTTGGTTCTTCTTGTGGATGCACAGAGGGACAGCACTGCGTCTCAAGAGGTTGAACCCACTGTAGTGTATTACTTATTAATTTCTGTTATTGTTGTGCATGTACTCCAAATTGCCGCTTCTCCCTAGCACCATCCCAAATTGGGCCAGAGCACTCTTAGGCATTCACGCTTCAATCAGAAAATCACAGGAAGCTGCATTGCATGACTGCTGTGAGGACAAGCTTGGATCTTCAGGGCCCTTATCCAACCTTTCGGTATCAGTGTATTCTGGTTCACGCGTTGCGGCTCCCCCTGCATGTTAAATTGGCCAAAACCAATCAAAAGGACATACCAGAGGGAATGGCTTCTTTCAGGCCACTGGTATCCAAGGGGGTGCGCAACATTGCTTTGATACTCAACAATGTGTACCTCTTCCCTCGGTCGCAGCACTAAATGATGACGAGGTAGGACAGGCATTCACTCCATCAGATTGTTTTACAGCTTTACCTTCCGGTGCAGAGGGTAAGAGGAGTCGCCTACACCTGCATTTTCTCGTCAGATTTAGCAAACTCTCTTACAGATTTGAAAAAAACTAGGGGGCATATTATCAACAACTAGCGATATTTATCACTAAATGATCTCAGCAATATTTGTTTTATCGCTGCGCTTCTCCGGATTTTATCGCAGAGATAACGCGCTATTAGCAACTTTTATCTCAAATGCGATAAAATATCAGGCGATAGCGCCTCAATGCGTGAATATCGCTGGAAATCCAGCGATATTCAGGCATTAACGCCAGTAGGGTCTTAACCTGAAAATCCAACTCCCATTGGATATACAGGTTAAGATGTGGTCTGAGCAGGCGTTATTTTTTGGCGATATTCGCGCTTAGCGCAAATTTTTTTATCGCTGTGCCTGCGTTGATAACAGGCGATGGCGATGTTAGTGACTGCTTTCAGTTGCTAAAAGGTTAGGTACACCCACTTTGCATGTCATTAGCGATAAATATCGCTGACATGCAAAGCGGTCCCCAAACCACTAACTATCGCCTACAAACTGTCGCTAACTGCTGTTAAAGACAGCTTGCTAATAGGGCGATGAAATAATTGCCGCTTTAGCGGGAAAAAGTCCAGCTAAAGCGGCGATAAGGCCCTTGATAATATGTCCCTAGGGGCCATATTATCAAGAAAGGGCGATACATTATCACCGCTTTCATCGGCAGGAAACTGCCAATAAAGCGGCGATAATGTGCTTGATAATAGGCTCTTGTGAATTCCCATAGAAGCCCAGGTTAAAACCAGAACCTGGGCTTCTATGGGAATTCACAAGGGCATATTATCAAGCCCTTTATTGCCGCTTTATCTGCAGTTTCCTGCCGATAAAAGCGGCGATAATGTATCGCACTTTCTTGATTATATGGCCCTAGATTCTTCACTGACTCCTAAACTTGTCCAGTTACTAAGACCAATTACATGTTATGTTTACCAAAGCACAGCCAATAAGGATCAGTCACTGAGCTCCTGGTCTCGTCTATGTGCTCCTATCACTAAGGATTTTACAAATCCTGCAATGTCACCGGCCAAGAAGGATTTGAAGACTGGCCATTCGAGTTCTGGCTTTGCAGCAACGCATTTTATAATGTCAGATTCTGCAAGAGCCGATTGCACCTTTAGCTCTTCTATTGATTTCTGAATTATAGGCAAGTGTCTGTTTCTAAATTTATATGGGCTTCCCCTCTAGACTCTAGAGAGTCTCCCTAAAAGGCTCTACACACAAATGCATGGGTTCAATAACGAGACAGGAGTTGTGTGAAGAGGGGAGTATTTGGTTGGGACCATCTGGTGCTGAACTATAAGATTGTTTTCATTTGTGCCCCAACACTGTCCCAGTATGCATGCTCCTGTTTGCCAATGTTTCTAAATGGTGGAAACTTATGTCAAGCCATACCCATATATGCCTGGCCATGCCTAAGCATACCTCAAACGTTCAGAAACTACATTACATAACACAGGCTTCCTGTGAGCAATTTTTAAACAATATATGTTATTTTCTTAAGCCCGTTCCCCATGAGCTGCTTCACCACCTCTGTGCGTAGGTGCTGCAAAGCAGTGGTTAATTTGAAAAAAAATAAGTGCCGGGCTCTCGTCAGGAATTTTATAGAACAATGGTCCTTAGAAGGCAAGTACAAAACAACAAGAAATACACTATAGACCTGGATGGGTACTATAAACTTTCGATGTCCAGCCGGACATCGGATCCCCGCGCTGACCGAAGACGCGCAATAGAATCGATCACGTTATGTTCCTCCTTGACTATCAATTAAGTAAACACCACCGCGCTCATTATTGCCACGCCCAGAAACCCAACAATCTGTTCCGTAAGGCACTGTGGTTAACACCAGGCAATTCAATTCTTGTAGTCCTGATGATGATCCCTATAATTAATGAGCTTGGGGTCGAAACGTCGTCGACATACTAAATAGTGCCACTGGTTTTCATTAGGTATGCTTAATGTGTTCACTAAAATGGTTAGCCTGCTTCATTGTATGACTAGTGCAAGCTTCCAACGCTCCAATATTTGCCTGTTATTCTTTATGTTTCATGTTTAATGTTTTTTTCGCTCTTTTGACTCACGTATCGGGTGCAGGATTGTGTCCCGCTGTATTGTTCCTTTTTCCACTATCAAAGTATTTTTGTTCTCATTTGCACATTAAATCCTTTGTCCGGCTGGACATCAAAAGTTTATAGTACCCATCCAGGTCTATAGTGTATTTGTTGTTGTTTTCTTACTTGTCTTCTAAGGACCATTGTTCTATAAAATAACTGACACCCGGGGTCCTTAGTTACTTTTCGGGTTCCCTTGTTTGTTTAAAATGGGCTCTCGTCAGGAGGCAGCTTCCACCAGCCCATTTCTCCTGTTAGCGCTGCCTAAAAAGAGCGCCAAAAGCCTACAATTGGGAAGAGGATGTGACTTAATGGCCAGAACTTCCAACTACGGAGCTGAGGGGAGTCTCGGTGGCCCAATATCCTATGATTCTGGGCGAGTCACTTGATCTCCCTTTGCCTTCCAAAAATGAATGTGTCCTTAACTGGTGCTTAAGAGCCGTTGTTGATGAATGGCCGGTGCTGAGCACTGGAAACCACCGGCACAAATTAAGCACTGCTTCAAAGTGACCCCTTTTTGGGTGGTCACCCTCAGTTTTTTGGGACTCACCTCATGGTAATGTATAGCTCTAACACTAGGACTCTGCTATCCATTGCCCAATGTATGTGCTCTGACCCCTAAAACAAAGTCGAAGTTGACTTATAACGCCATTTGGCATATACCATTTTACTGTAAGACCATTATATATAGTGTACAGACTACTCTGTTGTCATGTAAAAATAAAGGCTACTTGTGGACTGAAGCAGTATAATGTGCCCTCCACTTTGTGATCCTGAAAACGTAACACGTGCCTCAACTGAGGCCTGGTCCTCTGCAGCCTGCAAGCTCTCGTGGTTGCAGACAGACCTGTAAAAAGAAACTGTTTTACAGTCCTAATAACCTGCTTCTAAGCTCTATATAAGTCAACCCTAAAATAACCTTACTGCCCATAAGTTAGGGTGCATAGTCAGTGTAGAAATGATGAATTAAGACGGTACCTATAGTGAGTAAATCACCAAAGACTATTTTCCCAGTATTGTTTTTAGCTGTTTTATTTGAAAAAGACTAGTAAACCAGAATAAATAACTAATGCTGCAATATCTGGTAGGAAACAGCTACAGAACAAGATGTTTAATTTCTCTTAACTGTTTAAAAAACCTTCTCTTGATAAAGCTGGATTTGTTCTAATTAATTAAGAATTATAACTTTCAGAATAGTTCTTTTAACTTGCCTGAGCCACTGTGGCTCGTTAGCCTTAGTCTACACCTGCAGGCTGGCTTTTCCCTGCCTGTAATGAGGTGTGAGATTCCTTCTGTGAACCACAGTAGACCCCTTTGTTTGACAGGTCAGTCTGAATGGCCAGGGATTACATCTCTGACCTCAGCAGCCCATTGAGGGAGGGGGCAGCTGCCCCTCCTGTTGGCTCAAAAGGGTCACATTCTGTATGGCAGGCCTGTTTGAGAACATGTAAAACTTTCCGTGCCCTGGAAGGGGACCAAACAGAAAGCGGGTCACAATTCTTTTGTTTTTCCTGTCTGGTTGCTGAAGGACCCTGCTTCATATTGCTAGACATCTGTCTTGTTTTATTTTTTGGATCCAGGGCCAGCTTCACACTGGATTTTAGTGTTAGATTTGGGAAGATACTGGTGATGTTCATAATACACTCCCCTACACACCCCAAGCTCTCAGAACCCAAGTTTAGAGAGGCTGAAGACTTTTGACAGCTTGTATTTGCCTGACACATTGTATTTTGGAACTGTTTGCATAAAGGCAAACAGGAACTACTGAAATGGGTAAGCCAGGGCCTGGGAATATGTGCTCTACTGGTAAGAGAGGCTATGAGTATCTTAGGGCGTCCCCCACTCACCGATCGCTGAGCCATACAAAACTGTACCTTCACCCGGCCTTCCTCCGAATACTGCTGGACTTGTGAAAGGATACCAGGTGGACTTTTCCACTTGAGATCCATCGATAGAAAGAGCTACAAAGATTATGTGGCTGATGTCCTCAGTGGCTCCAGGAACATAAAAAAACTAAGAGGACATTCCTGTGAAGAATCCCAGTGGGCCAGTGGCAACTGGACTTTGCTTTTAACCCATGCCTGACCTTCTTAGAGTCTCTCAGTGCCTTCGTTTGAGGCCCTGGGCCTATTAGAAATGTACTCCTATGGTTGTTTGGGCCCCAGAAGAAAGTTTAGAAATGTTTGAAAACATTTACTCTAGAGCTCTAGAACGTTAGTGGGACCCTTTGTAAAACGTGACTGGCAGTTCTGCAGCATCAAATTGGTTCAGTCACACTAGGAGATCTCCACAACTACAAAAAACAACTTGAATCCTATTGTGAGTTGGGATATAGAAGGTCTTCAGCGAGAAATCTCAAAAGCTCCAGAGCACCAGTGGGATCAACTGGTTTCAGGTATCCAGCCTCTGGTTCCACTACAGTTGCTCAAATTTAAGTGGTGTCCTGCACGGAGCAGATGTTTCTTCAAGAAAGTGACAAAGCCCCTTTGTGAGATGTGATTTAGAAACTTTTTCAAACTTTTTGACTTCCAGACTTTCCCCAGGACTAATTCAGTTGGTGTATCAGACCTGGGCTCCATTGCAATTGGTCTGAAATTGCACTTTGGTCATGTTCTACTGCGACAATTATTTTTCTTTGTACCTTTTCTCTTTAAAACTTCATAAATTCATATATCTGGTTCCCCTCATTGTGTTTTTGTAGTTTTGGTCCTATTTTACTCATAATTCCTTATTATAAAATTGGGTGTGGAGTTTTATTGTGTTTTGTATAACTTTCTCTACTGTTTATGCACTCCTTAAATACTTTGCATATTGCCTATGATTTAAGCCTGACTGCTTTGTGTCACACTATTTAATTTGTGGGACATCTAGCAGGCAGTGGCCTTATCCTTTGGGGTGGACCCTTGTACATCCGAAATATTAACCCACTTTCCTACATTGGTGTTCAGCGGTGATTTTATAGAAAAACATTTTTTTACTTTTAATTCCAATTTAGGTGTTGAATTGGGTCATGTTTGATATTTTTCTAAAGCTCGTTTTTTGGCTACTATTTGGTGCCTTTTTCCTTGGTGAACATGGAGGTTAATTGAATAATCCAGGATGACCTTACTGTGGGAGAGAAAAAGACCATGTGGTAGGAAAAGGAGCTGAAGCTGTGCCACACGTCCATGAAGGCTGACTACATGAAAGCCTACCAGGCCTCAGAAGAGGGCCACTATCTACAGATCACTCCAGAGGAGAATAAAGGAGAGAATGAAAATGCTCCAGAAGAAGTCAAGGCAACATGAAATTACCATTGCACATTCCAGGGCTGGTAGCAGTGTGAGTTCCCCCAGAAGTGTGAGCTCCTCTGAGCTATCAGTTTGCCAGCTGGAGTTCAAGGATAAGAAGGCACAGAGAGGCCGTACTGCCGTACTGGAGAAGGCTGGCCTTTAAAAAGGAAAATCTTGCCAAGAACCTTGAGAAAGAGATGCTGGCTTTGGCCCTGGAAGAAAAGAGGCTAGCACTGGAGAGGCAAAAACTGAGCTTGCAAAAGGCTGTTTCAGGACCTGCACGGTTTGAAGAAGACGGCAACAAGGGTGAGGTATACGCAAGGACTTCTCACACCGCTCATTTACCAAAAGATGTGGCTCTTAGCTCTGTTGTGGAGGACAACATTGACAAGTGGTTCCTGGGTTATGAGAGGGTACTACAATTGCACAAAGTAGAGCAAGATCACCGGGGAGCACTGTTATTGGGACTGGTGCCTGTGGGAGAGAGGCCTTCCATCCTAGATATGGGTGTGAATGTAGCATACTCCAACAGACATATGATGGGAGCTTTAGTGTGCTTTAGTTCGTAAGTTTGGTCTGAAACCTGAGCAGTATAGGAAGACATTCCAGGCCCTTTGCAAAAGAACCACTAAAGACAACAGGGATTCTGTCACCTCACTGAAGCACTGGCTGGCTGGTTGAAGGGTAGTAATGTGAGTTCTTATGATGGGCTAAAGGATTTCTTTATCCGACAGCAAATCCCGAGTAATTGTCCTTTAGAGTTGGACGAGCATCTGGTGAAGACTAAGATGTCTGACCCCAGGAAGCTTGGTAAAGCAGTTGATGAGTGGGTAAGCTCTTGGCTGTCTAAGAAGTTCCAAGGGTGACCCCAAGAAGGAGGAGTCCAAAGGCGGGGGAAGAAAAGGTAAAACTGAGTCTCATAAAGGGCCCCAAAAATCTGAGAAGGAAAGGGAGTTCTGCCAGCTTGAAGATGTGGAGTAGGGAAACAAACCCCAAGACCCCTCAAAGGCTGTCATCAAACCAATGCACTACATGCTGCAGCTGAGTTGCCAGATAATAAAGACACCGGGGGGCGAGTAGTTTGGCTGCTGCAGATATACCAAGCAGCAACAGTTTCTTCATGAGGGTGGGGGAGTGTCGCCCCCGTTCGCTACGAGCCGCGCTTGGTGTTAAAAATAAAATTGCAATGTAATGATTTCATTGCCATTTTATTTTTCACCACGGCATCCCAGAGTCTTCATCCTGCCCCCTAGCCGGAGAAACGGGGGCATGTCCTCTGCTGACATCAGCACTTTGAAGAACTCCACCCAGCTGTCTTAACAGCTAGGTGGAGAGCAAGCACACGCTTCCAGGGCCTGAATGAGTGTTCAGCCAACCTGCCCCATCAAATCCTGGTACTTCTCTCATGCTGGTTAACAGCATGAGAGCACCATCTTGATTGGTTAGGGGACCACAGACAGACTGCAGAAGAACACCAAGGAGGATACCCAACCCATGGGTAAGTACCATTTAACTTTATTTCATCTATATTAAATGTGTAATGTATGTAGTTTAGTTGTTGTTTATGCTTTATGTTAGGCTTTTGGAGAGAGGGGCTTGTTTAATTTTGTTGTTTGGGAAGGGGTGGGGCACTTCGCTCGCCCCAACCCTTTCAAAGGATACCAAAGGCCCCTGATACCAAGGCATCTTCAGCATATAAGGAGCACACATGATTGGTCTACCCTCACTGGGAATGGGATACTTCATCCCCGAAGCACAGTGCACAACCGACTTGCCAGGGGCTCCATTGCCAGTGCATAAAGCAGGGCTGTCAATGGGTAGCCCTATATGGTTTCCCTATGCAAAGAGAAGCACCATCACACGGTCCCTCCCACTTGCACTTGTGCCAACTTGGAACTGAATAACAACTGCAGCCATTTTATATGGCACTCCACTATGCACACTTTCCGTAAGACCTGCCTCAGAAAGTCACACGACGATGGCTCATTGTCTTTGTCAGCAAGCTGCTCAACATTTGAAACATACCTCCCAAAATCATAAAATCTGTTTTCAAAGCCCCGGGTTCTGCAGATAAATTTGTTTGTCATAGTCAACAATGTTCCCTGCCAAGGGTGTGTTTGCTGTTGAGCAACTGGCTAAATGTCCCTTTAGGAGGCTCTTCTATGAATCTGTATGGCTGAAAATGTGTGACCTCCATTCACTTCCCCTAATACACAGGACTCTCCTCTTGAGGATACTGCCAATGTATGAATGATACTTATAGTCTGATTTTAGCCTCACCACTTCTGGTTTCGGCCATGGTCAGACCACTGCAAAGGCTTTCCTTTCCATTGCACTCCACCTCTGTTCATTGGGAATTAACCCCTGCTAATGAAGGCTACAAGTATTTCCACCCCTTCTTCATTTCCAAGGAGCTGCAAAGTACAATGCAATGTCCTTGTGTGGAAATGTATTGCACAGCGGCGTTTCCGATGAGCTGCGTTAGACGAGGCGATGTCCATGCGTGGAGATGCATTCCGGAGCAGGGGTTCCGATGGGCTGCTGTAGGCGATATGAAATCCTTGCGTTGGGGAAGTCCGCATAGCTGAGGGGATGCTTCGGTACCAAGGGAGATGCGTTGAACAGCATAGGGAATGTGCCGGTTCTGAAGGAGATGCACTGCACCACTGAGAAGGCGCGTCGGTTCTGCTGAATCCGCAGATGGGTTGGCAGAGCACCTTCAGGCCCACTTTCAAGAATCCAAGGCTTGGGTGGCAACACTTGGGAGGGCACGACTCAAAGGTGGCAGAGTCCAGGTGCTGCGTTCAAGGTTGCTGGAAGTCTCTTCTGTCCCTGAGGATTCTGGTTAGGCCAGCCAACTAGCCTGTGGAGTCGCTCTGGGGTCCTGGGTTTAGACATGCAGATCCAGTCCTACTCAGCCAGGCAAAAGGTCAGCAGGTCAGCACAGCAGGTCAGCACAGCAGGGCAGCAGGTCAGCACTGCAGGGCATGCACAGCAGCGCAGCAGGTCAAACCAACATGGCAGGACAGCAGGACAGCAAGTCATCACAGAAGGGCAGCAGGCCATCACAGCAGGGCATTAAGCCAGCACAGCATGGCAGCACAGCAGGGCTGCATGTCAGCACAACAGGGCAGTAGAGCAACAGATCAGCACAGGCCAGGCAGCAGGTCATTACAACAGTTCAGCACTGCAGGTCAGCAGGGCAGCAATTCAGCACAGCATGGCAACAGTCCTTTTGGGCAGCAGTTCAGCAGAGTGGCAGTCCTTTCATCAGCACAGTAGTCCTTCTTCTGGGCAGGGTCCACAGTTCCAGAAGGGCACTCAAGTTTTGGTCTAAGGGTCCAATGTTTACACCTGAGCCGGTATTACACATAGTGCCCCGGGGGCGCAACAGACGTTTGCGCCCGCTTTGCACGTCCCCTGGACACTTTGGTATTACAGAAGGAGCCGCAGACGCTTGTGCACCCCCTTCTGTAATACCGATAGCGCTGGCGCACAAAAAGTGCCAGCACTATTTTCAGGACGCGGTCCCTCATTTGCATGCAAACTTTATTTTGCCAGGTCAAAATGGCCGTTTAAAATTGCACCTACAGGCTAACATATGTTTAAAGGGCTACTTTAGTGGGTGGCATTAGTGCTGAAGACCCACTAGTAGCGTTTAACAGACCAGGGTACGCGTATTACCACTTTACAAGGGACTTACAAGTAAATGAAATGAGCCAATTGGGTGTAAGTCAATTCTACCAAGTTTAAAAGAGTGAGCACAAGCACTTTAGCCCCGGTTAGCAGTGGTAAAGTGCGCTTGGTGCTAAAGCCAGCAAAAATGAAGTCAGCAAAACAGGAGGGTTGAAGGCAAAAAGTAAGAAGAGAGACACGCAAAGTATTCCAGGTCTAACTGCCTGGCGGCAAGGGCATTGATTATTTATTCTTCAGTCCCACTGCAACACATCCAAGATTGCCACCTGAACAACCAGCCTACACACAGGCTGCCACTCTCAGAAGAATATTGCTTTTATGTGTGCTGCTCGGAAAGACTGAAATAGAAAGTAAAGAAAAATGAAAAAGTCTATCATATGCTTCTCTTTACCTTGTTATATAATAGCTGGCAGCCCAGATTGCTCAATCGTGGCAGGGATTCGGCTCTTTTAAGGAGCCCAAGCTCTTCCCTCTGTTTTTCAACATTTTTCTGACTGAAAATCCTCAGACATTTCTTACATTCCCTTTCACGTGCAACATTTATTTGGCAAAGATTGTGCATTTCTTTTTTCCTTGAGAAGAGGTTCTCAAATACAGGTTGCAAGTATTTGCACCAATTAAACGCCCGATAAACCCTGAGGTAGATAAATCATGCCTGGTCTGCTCACTTGGAGATTAACTCCCAGATGCATCAAACATCAATTTTGCGATTCCTTATTAGCGAAAAATAAGGATTCGCTAATAAGGAATAGCAAAATGCTATGCATGTAGAAATCGCAAAAATTATGATTTCTTAATATCTCAATTTAGAGATTCCTTAAACTGCGACTTTTGCATTTGGGATGATGCATCCCAAATGCAAAAATACCTGTCGCAAAGGGGCAGATTCTGAGAATCTGCCCATTTGCAACCAGATTTTCCTTTCATGCATCTGGGCCACTGCTCACTATAAACTTTGGAGGTAGATATCTACTGTTCTGACCACAGAATGTTATACAGACGTTCCACAGAAGACATAGAGCCTGATTACGAGGTGGTCGGTATATTGTAAACGGTTCGTAAACTCATGCTTATGCACGGGTCGGAATTAGGAGTTGGTAGATATTTAACGCATCGATATTTATCAAAAGCGTTAAATATCTCAATCCTCAATAAATTTCGGCAGGTCAAACCTGCTGAAATATAATGGGGAAAAAGCATACAGTATTTACTGTATCATGCAGTTAGTTGTGCGTTAAACACCAAAATCCATGTTATTCCCCACCATCTCTTAATATGTGTTATTTATGGCACCCAATAAATAATGTACCCTGTGGTATCGTTATTTATCGGGTGCGATAAATAGCAACTAATCTCGTAATCAGGGCCAGAGTGTTGGAGGAATATATGGGGGTTTCACAGTAGTTCCCTTTAAGTGTTGTCTTGGGGGCATGCAGCTCTTTGTCACTTTAACTAATATGGACCTTTGAAAACCCACGCAGATCTTATTTATGACTTTATTTGGTAATTTTTAGGTCTGACCTAGAAACCGATTTGGCTGCTTCACCAGTCTAATGTTTTCCCAAAAATGCATGAAAAAATAAATAAATATGTGTGTATATGTATATGTATATATGTATATATATATATATATATATATATATATATATATATATATATATATATATACATGTACACAGACACACACATATATATACATATACATATTTACATATCGATAGATAAAGGGGCTTTCGGTCAGCCATCAGCGTCCATTGGTCTGTTCAAGGAGCATTCCAATTTTGCTTCCACTCATCACAGCATGGGCCATGGGTTAGTCCACTGCTGCCGTTTTCTTTCTTCACTGTGAGTGATGTCATGTTTCATGTACACATGTGTACCGCTGTAATCAACTTCAGTTCCAAAGCTGGTGTGCCAGTGTTTGCTTTCAGTTCTGCTTTCATTTCATTGTTTTAGTTATTTTTGTGACGAGTCATTATTTTGTATTACTTTTACATTTATATAACTATTACATAGGTTACATTTGTTTGAAAAAGTATCTGAGGCTTGCCAAGGCCAGACCTGCTGGGTTTGCCAATGTTTGTTGGTATCTATGTACTCACAAATAAATATATATTTTTTTATATGTCTCAAACAACGAGACCACCAATATTTACAAATTCACGTCTTTGAAAAATGCTGTGCTTTGAGCTTTTCCAGGCTGCTAGAAAAATACTGCTGACCAAAAGATCCCACCGGTTCAAAAAATGTCAGAAATAATTCTCTTCCAGGGGATCCTCATCAATAGTCATAAGCATTAGAATATTCCCGCCCATGTGCGGGACCCCGAAAACAATATATTATATGTGCCCCACATATATATAGACATATATATATAAATATATATATATATATAAAAATAAGCAATTGCAGCCAAATAAAACAACAGAGCTGTAATATGCTGTGAAGAATTTCCACCATACAGTGTATTTTGCATTAGAAACATGAGAAACAACACCAATGCTTGTTTAGAAACTGTTTTAATGCTTAAAAAACAGTAGAAATTCTCATAACACACTGTAAACATATACAGCTCCCAGGCTGCATTGCAAATCCCCAGTCTAAAAAGACTGAAAAGCTAACCTGTAGCTGAATGTACTAAAACTGACGCTGTGCCTTTAAGGCACCTCTGCCCCTAGCTTCCCATCATGCCTCAGGGGTTACAGTTAGGTCAGTTGTTCTTTCCGGCTCCTTCAGGAAGGACCCTGGATACTCAGCTCCACATTTTTCTGCCTTTTTCAGTCAGAAAATCTTCAAAAGAAAAATTTTTTGATTTACTTTGACTTTTCAAATCAGAGTCAAGTAAATAACTGCTTAGCAGTCAATTTTTTGTGAGGTTTTCCTGTCAGGATGCCCTCATTATTTGATGATTGCCCTTCTTGTGGCCACAAGAAGGCAAAAACGGACTCTCATGAGGTCTGTATTTTATGCTTGCCAGAGGATCATGATCCTAAAGACTGTTCCCATTGTAAAAATCTGTCTGACAGAACTCTTAAAGACAGAGAGAGGAACAGGCTCTATGGTCTGGCCCAGAGATCCATGAGAGGAAGATCTACGGAGAGGAAGAGTTCAAAGAGACCCAGAACTCCCTCCAAAGGCAAGTCAGAGCGTCCATCAACCTCAGCACCGGGCTCGGCGCTGAAAAAACGACATCTGATGGACAGTTCGAGAGAAAAAGCTCCGTCGACGTCGAGATCGGCGTCGCTTAGGAAATCGTCGTCGAAAAGAAGTTCGCCGTCGTCGAAGAAGGCTCCGCCGTCGTCAACTAGGCGACGATCGGCGTCGAGAGAAGCCACGAGATCGCCGTCGACGAGAAGATCGACGTCAGGACATAAGTCAACTCCGCCGCCGTCAACCAGGCGACGGTCGGCGTCGAGAGACAGGTCACACTCGCCGTCGTCTCGACGTCGACAGGCTTCGAAGAGTGTGACACCTCCGCCGACGTCTCCACGGAGGCGCTCGGCGTCGAGGAGCAAGAGCCCCCTCGGACGATCGTCGTCGAGGAAGGGATCATCGAAGGCACGTCGGCGCTCGACGTCGAGGATGTCCGATCCTCCACCGTCGCCACATGCCAGGTCGAGATTGCCATCTCCGTCGCCGACAGATCAACGTCGGTCGACGTCGAGAGCTCCGTCGACGGCAGGGCAACGCCGTTCGACGTCGAGACCTTCGTCTACGGCAGGGCAACGCCGTTCGACGTCGAGACCTTCGTCGACGGCAGGGCAACGCCGTTCGACGTCGAGGGAGAAGACTCCGCCGTCGGCACATCATCGCCGATCGACGTCGAGGGACCACAGGTCAACGTCGAAGCATTCAACGCCAAAGGTTGTCACCCCGTCGACGCCGCAGAGGCGTTCGACGTCGAGGGAAAGGCTTTTGAGACGTCCTCCAACACCAGTGAGACGGAGATCTCCTTCGGTGCCTTCGACAGTCCTGGTGACACAATCTGCTTCACTCCATTCCTCCTCAAGTGCCTCGGGTTCAACGGGGTCATCTTCTAGGAGTAGGAGTCCGGTACAAAAGAGTCCCCAGCGGGGGTACACTTCACATATAAGACTCTCGCCAAGATGGTATGCTCCTTTGAGTAATTGGAAGGATTCTAAGGCACCAGAGAGACTTCAAAGGTACTTGAGTCCAGTCCACAGGTCCCCTCTTCAGCAAGCAGAAGAGGCAGATGGACAGAGTCCTGCCATTCACCGATCACGCTCACGAGAGAGAGGAGCGGACAGGTCGCATGCCCCTAGGGTCTCCCGATCACCAAGGAGGGAGCAACCCAGATCTCGAACACCGAGAAAGGAGGTACGGACTGAGAGATCGAGATCTCCAGTACATCAGAAGGTATCACGTTCTCCTCGAAGGGAGGAACGACCTAGGAGATCACCGGTGAGGAAGGAGCATTTTCACCACAGGAGAAGAAGGACTCCATCATCCTCCCCTCCATCTTCACCTGGATCTTCTAAAAGGGATTACTCTCCAACGCTGGCAGACAGCCCTCGCTCAAGAGCTTCCCCTCTTGACGACGTCAACACATATCTGGACGTCTTGCAAAGGGGTGCTCACAAACTGAATATAGAGATGACCACTCCAGAGGTGTCCACTACTGTGATTTTTGAGACCCTTCATCACAAATCATATACACGGCCGTTGCTCCCATTAGTTCCAGGAATAATGGACCCAATCAAAGAGGTTTTCCTCACGCCAGCAACGATCAGGGCAGTACCGGCACGTATCCAGAAAAAATATAGGCCGGCCGACTCAGATCCTATCTTTGTTAAAGGTGAGCCTGCGGCGGACTCAGTTATTGTAGCCTCAGCTAAGAAGAATCACACAGCCGCTCCTTCTTCGTCAGTTCCTCCTGACAAAGACAGCAAGACGCAAGATTCTTGGGGACGTAAGGTATGCAGCACAGCAGCTTCATCCCTGAAAGTCTCTAGTGCATCAGCCCTTCTGGGAAGGTAGGATAGGGCCCTATGGGACTCCATGGAACGATTCAAAGGGAAATTGCCCAAGGAGGACCAGAAGGACTTTGAGGAGACAGTGACAGAGGGCTGTTTGGTGGCAAACCAAATGATTAGTTCATCAGCAGATAACGCCCTTCTAGCTGGACATAACTACTCACATGGGATATGTGCGAGGAGATCCTCTTGGCTGCGTTTAACTGGGCTCAAACCATATGCACAGCAGCGCATCCTCAATCTGCCTTTTTCCGGATCTTCACTCTTCGGGGAGCATGCCGATCAGGAAATGGCCCGTATGAAGACTGAGTTAGACACAGTAAAGGCAGTAGGTCTGGAAAAACAGAAAGCACCGTTCAAACGACGCTTCAAGACCAACAAAAACCGGGGAGGCCAACAGAGGGTTCAAACCCCTCAATGGTCTCAAAACAAGCCACAAGGAAAGCCACAATACAGAGGTGGAAGGTCGAGCAGAGGTAGAGGCGGACATCATCAGTCCTCTACCACACCTAGAGGAGGCAAGGCCTGAGCAGTGGCTTCCTCTGACACCGTTACCCACTCCAGTGGGAGGAAGTGCTGCACAACATCTGGCAGAGTGGGTCAGCATCACGAAAGATCGGTGGGTGCTGAATATACTGCGCAATGGATATGCGCTACGTTTCAGGAAGAAACCACAACCGACTCCTCCAAAAAAGTCTCGCTCGTACCAACTAGAGCTCCTCAAAAGGGAAGTGAGCGTCCTCTTAAAGAAAAACACAATCGAAGAGGTACCCCTATCCCAAAGGGGGAAAGGAGTGTACTCAAGATATTTCCTTGTCCCCAAAAAAGACCAAGAAGGAAAATTCAGACCGATTTTGGATCTTCGACTCCTCAACAAAGTGGTGGTCAAAGAGAAGTTTCGCATGTTGGCACTCCACCAAATATGTCCTCATCTACAAATCGGAGATTGGATGTGTTCGGTGGATTTACAAGACGCGTACTTCCACATTCCTATTACACCAGGTCATCGAAAGTACTTGAGGTTCCTGGTAGGGTCCAAGCATTACCAGTTCAAAGTGCTTCCTTTCGGACTCAAATCCGCACCAAGGGTCTTCACCAAGTGCATGGCAGTGGTAGCGGCGTGTCTACACAA